>NW_024465894.1:19980000-22480000 GCF_017591425.1 Ochotona curzoniae | reverse complement strand
TTTCTTTGTTGGAATTCCTTTCTCATTAGACTAGGTAAAGAGAAAATAATCCTTTGTGGAAAATAAAAGCATGAATGTTAAATTTTCTCAATTTCAGCAAGTAAGGTGCCATAGTGGGGTTTTGTAGTTCATGACCATGAATTGAGCCATGGCAGTTCAGTTTCTAATTGTCTTCCCGTCCTGTTCCACTCATAATTCATGCCAGAAATGGGAGGACATTCTTTTTTTTTTTTTTTTGGTCAATGAAGACTTCAATCAGTAAGAAATGTATTTGAGGAGATGAACCTAAAAAAACAAATCAAAATCCATGAGATATGGTTTCTGCTGATCTTTGTTGGTAAGATACATCTCCAGCAGGCAACAAATAGATGGGTTTTGTTTTGTTAATCCAGTTAAATAATCTACGACCTTTGATTGATGAATTTAAGCCATTTACATTCAGAGTTAATATGAATGGGTGGTAATTTGGTTCTGTCATTTTAGCAATGAGTCTTTCATTGATTTAGTTTTCTATTGTTATTTTACTAGGATGTTCTTCACATTTGCCTTTGGTTTTGGTGGGTGCTATTTCTCTTACCTATCAAGAGAACAAACATCTTTAAGTATCATTTGTAGGGCAGGTTTGGAAGAGGCATATTCATCTAACTTTTCTTTACTGTGGAAGAATTTTATTTCATTTTCAAGACAAAGAAAAGCTTTACTGGGTACGTTAATCTGGGCCAAAAATTTTTTGCTTTTAGAATCTGGAATATGTCGCTCCATTCTCTTCTGGTCTGTAGAGTTTCCTGTGAGAGGTCTCCTGTGAATTTAATTGGCATTTCTTTATATGTCAATTGATTTTTTTCACAAGCAATTTTAAGAATCTTTTCCTTACGTACACTTAAAGAGAACTTGATTATCATGTGTCATGGTGAAGATTGCTTTTGGTCAAGCCTGTTGGGAGTTCTGTGCCCTTTCTGGATGCTATTTCCCAATTCTTTCTCCAGATTATTATTTTGTTAAATACATTTTAAAACACAGTTTCTGTTTCTGCACCTTCTGGGATTCCTATAATTCTTATATTTGGCCTTTTAATAGTGTCATTCTGTCCTCTCCTATTTCCTGGAATGTGCCCTCTCTGCTTCACCCTGGCTAATGTTTCTCCATCTGTTTAAACATGTCCTTACCCTTTTTTTTTTACCATCTTCTCTGTTCTTGAGTTCTCTCTGCTCACTAACCTTTTAAAAATATTTATTATTTTGAAACTCACATTACAGATAGAGAGGAGGAAAAAGAAAAAGGGATGGAAAGAAGAAGGGAGAGATAAAGAGAGAGATAGCGTCCGTTCACTGGTCCACTCCCCCAGGTGGCTGCCATGATCAGGGCTGGGTCAGAAAGAATCTTGGGTCTCTCACATGGGCGGCAGCTACTCAAACATTCAGGCCATCTTCCTCTGCTTTTCCAAGGCCATTAGTAGGAAACTGATTTGAAAATGGAGCATCTAGGATACAAAGCAGCATACAAATGAGATGCCAGCATTGCAAGCAGCAGCTTTACCCACTACACTACAATACCAACCCTTGTCCACTTTAATATGCTTCTCAAACCAACTACCAAAATAATAATCCATTGGGAGTACAAGATTCTCCTTCTCATGGGTACTCATTGAATTAAGTGTTTCCCATTCAGCCACTACTTCATTATTCAAACATTCAACCAAATTTACTAATAACTGCCCACTTTTCCAGGAGCTATAAATTATTTTTAGGAGTAACATAGTAAAAAAAAATGAGGCACCATTGTTGTAATTATGGAGGAAATAGACAAAGGAGAACCAGTCATGTGTTGGATAACCACATAAATAAATGTACATATTGAAATGAGAATTCTAACGGATAAATTACCTCTGAGAAGTCTCACTGTTAGCTGGGGAAAAGTGCTCAGGAAAGTAATATTGAAACTGCAACTTGGAAGATGGGCAGGAGAAAAACTAAGAGGAAAAGAGTAGAATACCTTAAGCAGAGATGACAGCAGGTGCAAGGACCCTGAAGAAAACAGAATATGGGCAATTGGAGATATGCAGAAGACAAGGGTATCTGAAAGATGGTGTGTAAAGTAGATGTAAGATTAGAGAGGTAGACGGTGATGGAGGGAGAAGTCTAATTACACACCAGCAGATTGTTCTGCTTCCAGAATTCAGAGTGGTTGCAGTAGGTCAACCAACATTGCAAAGACTAGCATGGAGGCTACACAGGAATGCAGTGATTAGGTTAAAGGAGCCTACGTATATGAGCAGGGTTGTGACCATGAAGACATACTTGAAGACCAGTTAGAACCAATGGGACCTGATGAGCTCGTGGGTGTGCAGTAAAAAGGCAGAGGGCTTTTCAGGTGCTGCGGTGCCAAATCCTCCAACACACCAGACTAGAGGCCTTGATTTGCAGAATCACTTTCTCAGGATGGGTACTAATATTATCCTGCTCAATACGTGAAAGAGGAAATAGAGACTAGAAGAGGTTAAGAAATATGCCCAAGGATAGACAGCCAGTAAGTGGCAACCTAAGGATATAAATGAGGGATTGGTGACTATTTAAATCCATGCTGTACCTCTCTCTGTGTGGCACCTTCTCTATATCCTGTCCCATTCTGTTGCCCTCCATATGGTCTCTTCATGCATCTCTTATGCTTCCATATGGTATCTGTGCGCATTCATTTCTCTCCAATTAACTTACTTAACCACTGTATAGGTGATATCCTCAGAAAACTGCTCTCTGCTGGATGCCAACCAACAGCAAAACTAATTTATGTCAATGGGGGTACAACACATATATCTTTTGGTAGGCAAATTTCAGGGACAGCATTCGTTCATGATGTGGCCTCCCGGGACTGGCAGCTATGATTCCAGGGAAAATCCCTCAAAAGAATTCCTTTTCCCATGCCTGGGTTGCAATACTGGCTCTTCTGGAAAGGGTTTCAAGCCCTGTTAGACTTCCCAAGCAAACTGTCTTCTTGCATCCCTATGACCAAGTTCAAGGCAAAGAGAATGACAGATGACAGGTCTCTGGGGTTTGTTCCTTGTAGATCTTAGCAACTGTTCTAATCAAAACCATACTCTGGAAAGAAGGCCGACTCACCTTAGAATTCCTACAAGTTGAAGACCTGTTGTCAAACAAGAACTCTGCAGTATTTAGTAGAATCTGGACACCGAGAATGATTAAGACACCTCTTATTTCCAAATATGTTCTTTCATATTATGGAAAAAGTAATCACCATTCTTGAAAACCCATTATATTTACACCCTAGCACTTGGAAAGACTTTTTTATTCCAGTCTCAGGAATCACCTAAAGTGAACAATATCAGAAACCTAAAAGGAAGTCTGCCTTATGGTGTAGTAAGTTAAGCTGCCCCTTGCAATGTGGGTTTCTGATATTGGAGCTGCAGTTAGAGTCTTCACCACTCTGCTTCCAATCCAGTCCTCCTGCTAATGTGTATGGGAAGACAGCAGAACATGGCCAATGTGACAGACAAAGATGGAGTTCTAGAATCCTGACTTCAGCTTGATCAAGTACTGACTGCTGTAGCCATTTAGAGAGTGAACCAACCCATCCCTTCACTGTAAAAGTATGTGGCCCTTTCTTGGCTACTCTCTTTAAAAGAATATCTACCTGAGTTCTGGCATGTTAGCCTAATGGGTAAAGTCCTTTGCATGCACTGGAATCCCATATGAGCATCTGTTCATATCTTGGCTGCTCCACTTGCCATCCAGCTCTCTGCTTGTGGCCTGGGAAAGCAGTCGAGAATGGCCCAAATCCTTGGGACCCTGCACCTGCATGGAGACCCAGGAGAAGCTCCTGGCTCCTAGTTTTGGATCAGCTCAGCTCTGGCCATTGTGGCTACTTGGGGAGTGACCAGAAGACAGATCTTTCTCTTTGTCTCTCCTCTCTGTGAATCTGCCTGTCCAATAAAAATTTTAAAAATCTAAAAATATATACTAAATGATTTATTTATTTATTTATTCATTTATTCATTCATTTAAAGGCAATGCAGAACAATCCAACAGACAGCATTATATTGAATGGGGAAAAAGTGGAAGCATTTCCACTAAGATCCAAAACCAGGCAAGGATGCCCATTTACACCATTCCTATTCAATATGCTTCTGAATATTTTAGATAGAACCACTAGGCAAGACAAAAAAATCAACGTGTTACAAACAGGAAAGGAGGAAGTCAAAGTATTCCTAATTGTAGATAATATGATCCTACATGTAGCGGAACCAGAAGACTTCCCTAAGAGACTACTGTAACTCATACAACAATTTGGTAGAGTTGTAGCATATAAAATCAAAACAAATATCAATGGCATTTGTATGTACAAACAATGTCATGCCTGGAAAAGAATTTGTTATAAAAAGTCCCATTGACAGTATCTATGAAAAACTTTAAATACTTCAGAATAAATTTAATCAAGAACATGAAAGATCTCTAAGGAAAGAAATATAAGATACACTAAAAAATCTCCTATGATTATGGATTGTAAAAATATCATCAAAATATACATATAGTCCAAAACAATTTACAGATTCAATGAGGTCCCAGACAAAATATCAAGATCATTCTTCCAAAGATTTTTTTAAAAAAAGAAATCTGAAAGATAGTCTTTCTCTATGTTAAGGCAAACATGCATTGATGACTGTTAACTCAATACCACAGATATAAGGCACAGGTTGTTTGTAAATATTTCTTTACTCCTATACAGCGCACATATGGACTGGAACAATTCAAGCATCAGCCACTCAGGAGTGGCCACATATCACCACAGGTTGAGTGGAGGTGTGTTACTTGCCCCATTCACCAGATGAGTTAAACCCACTCAATATGGCAGGTATGCAGCCATCAGGAAATGATTGATCAAACAGCAACGATCAGGGGGCTGATCTTAACAGTTATCTCCATCTCGGCTACATACTGTAGGAACTCAGAAGCCAGGTGCTGTCAGTCTGAGCACCTCTTTGAGCTGCTTGATTGTGAGCTTGCCTTTAACTTCCTTACTGCTAATAACTGGCTAATTCGACAGAAAAAGAAAAACACTTCCCATAGACTCTTTTCATAGATTTAATCTCTTGAATAGATTGGGAAATTATGTTTATGAAAAAACCCACCAAGGGACCCCCCACAGAAGAACTATTTTGTGTCAAAAACCTACTCTGATTGAGAACAGTGTAGAAACATTAGACATTCTTTCTCAGAAAATCTTGGAAATGATGTTTTTTTCCAAAATCCTTGATAGGCTTTTGTACATAGTCTCTCAGACTAAGTAGTTCTTGAGTTTGTTAGTGTTTCTGATTTTCAGAAATACAACTTGTTATTCTAGGATCATGACAAGTTCTTCATTCTTCTGGGAAAATCAGCAAGTATAAATTAATACTTGTTTCAATATGGAGTATAGTCTTTATGGGAAATCTAAACAATACAAAAGCACAAGTTGGGTTAGGTCATCCTGATGCATATTCTGAAGGAGTAAAACAAACGCTTCACATGATGTTAAAAATATAAGAAAGATCTCATTTAGCATTGGGAAGATCTGACAAAGAAGTAATCTTTTCGGTGGGTAAGCATGTGTCAGTGTTCTCCATGCACACATGTCGATGTTGGCCGGTTAACAAAGTTCCAGGCAAAATCCCTTATTAAATGTGTGTGTGTGTGTGTGTGTGTGTGTGTGTGTGTGTGTGTGTGTGTGTGTGCGTTTATACACCCGAGCTTCTAATTTGCAAATGGCAGACTGATGCATCCAGGAGCTGGTTAAACTCTGTAATTGAAATTAGTTTCCACAGTTGAGAAGACCTAACATCTGCCTTCTGCAAACTAGGTACCAAGGAAAGACAGTGGCGCAGTTTCAATGATCCTGTCAGAGAAACAGAAGCAAATAATGGAAACTGATTCTGAGCAAGCACAGCCTTCCAGAGTACCTGGATCCAGCCCTGCAAGGTATTTACACCTAGCTGATACTACCACTGAATTTTAAAAAGGTCATTCCACCATTTTTTCCCCACCAGCTGCTTCAAGATAGTTGGAGGTGTGAGTAGAGCAATGAATTCCTTGAGCCCACTACCACACTCTTTCTGCGGTGAGCTGTTTCAGGATCAGAAGCAGTGCTGTGTGGAATGCCCTGATGTTGGATCAGGCATTCATAGGCATGATCACCAAGCCCCAGGCTTCTCATAAGTGGTTGATGAGGAGGATCTGGAGGTATTTTACACATTGGGTCATGAACCGTATCATTGCAATCCTTACTATCACAAACAGAGTCATTAGCATCTTTAATAAGATTAGAAAGTCAATTCCAGAAGCTGCACAATCACTGCAGAAATTTCATCCTGAAGATTCTGTTCCTTTAAGCTTTAAAAAAAAATCACAAGTGGGAAGAAGGTGCCTAGAGGTTAGGAAAGGAAGGAGGAGGGTAGTGAGAGGCAGATAGTGGGTCGCAAATGCAGATGAGGAGTTCTAATAATGTACAATAGAGCAACTATAGTCTACAATTAGCTATTAATTATACACTAATTAACTATGCATTGCAAAATAACACAGGAAAGGGCCTGAAGGTACCCAACATATGCAAGTGACAATATTTGAGGAGACAAAAATACTAATTTCCTTGATATGATAATTATATCTTATGTACATGTATTGAATTACCATACTGTTACCTCATAAATAAGTACAAATAATACATATGAATTTAGAAACACACCCATGAGGTCGGCTTAGTATGTAGCTTACAATGCCATTATCCCATATTGGAGTTTTGGGTGTGATTCCTGGTTCTGGTTTCTGAATCAAGTTTTCTGCTAAAGTAGGTCCTGGTGAAAGCTAAAGTGATTTGGTTCTTTCCACCCTCATGGGAGACTCAAACTGAGTTCCTGCTTCCTAGCTTGGTCTCATTCTAGCCCAGGTCACTGCAAGCTTTTGGAGAATATGCAAGTACCTGAAAACTCTCTGTCTCTGTTACTGTCTCTATTTCTGTCTCTCTGCGTCTCAAAGAGAAAAAAAATTAAGAACACTCATAGAAATGATATACTTGAGAAGATGGAAATACTATACAGTATTCATTTTATATGTGTACCAAACTATAATACTATACTCTATAAATATGCACAAGTGTTATGTGTACAGTACAAATATAAACAAATAAATAATTAAAAGTTCTATTCCTTTAGAACCATTCTTGGCACCACAATCTGTATTAATTAAGGCTTTCAGGGAGAATAAGTAGAGTATCTATGTATCTAAGTTTTCTATCTTAGATAGAAAATTCCTGATCAGGAATTGGCTCATGTGATTAGTGAGAACTCCCATTATCTATCATCTGCAAGATGGAGACCCACAGATATAGTGATGCAGTAGAGCCAAATCTGAAGTCTTGGGTACCAGCAGAACTGAGAGTGTAAGCTCCAGTCTGAATCTAGATGATCTAGATGCTTAAAGACAAGAATGGAGGATGGTGTTGGCCTCAGCTAAAGGTCCCTGTGGCCATTTTGGTCCAAAACTATGTCCAGTAGTCCAGTAATACAGTGGTTTCAAGCACATATACTGCTGAGCACTTGAAATGTGGCTAGGCCATATGCTGAAATGATAATTATGTTGATTTAAATACATTATTATAATTATTGCCATTATGGAGAACAGAATGGAGCTCCTCAAGAAACTAAAAACAGGTCTACCATTTGACACAGGTATGCCTCTTCAGAGCACATGTCTGAAGAAAGCAAAAATCAGTATTTGAAAGATACCTGCAGTCCCACATTCATGACAACACTACTCGCAGCACTGTTCACAATAACCAAGATGTGGACTCAGTCTAGGTATGAATTGATGGACACATGGATTTTAAAAATTTTTAAAAATTGGGAGCTGGTTGGAATAATGTGGTAAGCTAATTATCCACTTGCTAGTTTCAGCATTCCATAAGTGCACCAGTTCGTGTCCTGCTTGCTCTGCTTCCAATCCAGCTCCCTATGTATGGCCTGGGAAAGCAGTGGAAGATGGCCCAGATCTTTGGGTCCTTGCATCCACATGGGCAATCGGGAAGAAGTTACTGAGCTTCAGATCAGCTCAGCTCTGGACATTGCAGCCATTTGAGAAGTGCACCAGCAAATGGAAGCTCCCTTTCTGTTTCTCTTTCTGTAAAATCTGTTTTTCAAATAAAAATAAATAAATCTTTTTAAAAATTCATATATATGTATATACATATGTTAATATTACTCAGCCGTTAACAGGAATGAAATCATAACAGTTGCAGGAGGATGGGTGGAATTGGAACTCATTATGCCACATGAAATAAATCTATGCAGAAATAAAACTCCTGCATGTTGATCTGAACTTAGAGTACCGATTACCAGAGGCTGAGGCTGAAACAGCTACTGGTGCATGTGATAAAGGAATGTCAGATAATGGTTATCAAAACAGTGAGAATGTGACACTTGCAGAGACATTGTCTACACTAGGGTTAAATCTGATAGAAATGATGTTTTGAATCTAGTATCACAAATCATTGTCTCAATTCCCAATACAATGCAGATCATACAAGACTAGAGCTACCAACGAAAACCATTTAGTCAACTAATTTAATAAAATTATCTATTTCCTTGGTCTCTTGATTACACAGACAGTGACTGACAACAGTTCCAAGGAGAGATATGAAGATACTTGTAAGAGACATTGCATAAATATGAACGAACGCTTTACGAATGAAGGATCCCGGTTTACTGGGTGGTCAGTTAGATCACTGTGTGAATCACTGTTTCACCAAGGGCACTCGTCATTCCTCCAACAGGAAATATGCACAAACTTTTAGCCAG
This sequence comes from Ochotona curzoniae, assembly GCF_017591425.1. Classification (NCBI taxonomy): domain Eukaryota; kingdom Metazoa; phylum Chordata; class Mammalia; order Lagomorpha; family Ochotonidae; genus Ochotona; species Ochotona curzoniae. The sequence goes on along the minus strand of NW_024465894.1, from coordinate 22,471,164 downwards.
AAAGACACAAAATAATTACAACAACAATACTGGCTCAACTGATGAAAAGATAGAAAGATTAGAAAAAATGCTTTAATGTGTTAATGAAAGGAAAAAAAATCATGTGATTATCTTGAGATATTAAAAAAGCAAGCAAGCACTGAAGGAAAGGATATGAAACAGCTATCATATACTAACATTGCAAGTGTGCACATTAAAAATGGGCCAATACAAAAACCATGTATTATAACAAATTTAGCAAAACCAATAAACATCAACAGAGGATCCTAAAGTCCAATTAAAATAAACTCATCATCAACATCAACACAATCTAAGTGGCAAAAAATATTTATTTATTAAATAAAATAAAAGCTTTCATGGAGAAAAATGTTAAGATTTTAATAAAAATGCTTGAAAGAATCTCAATAAGGAAAGACTCAACTTATCCTTAGAGAAGATGTAAAATCACAGCTACTCTGTAAAATCCAACAGTTTTACAATCAAGGGCTTACTTTACAGGAATTTTCAGACATGAACACTGAGATATGTCCTAAGATGCTCATTACTGAACTATTTATAGTAGAAAAATAAAACAGTATAACTGTCAATCAGTAGAATAAATATGCATATATATACATATGTATGACAGTATTTAAATAAAATGGGGTAACAGCATTCAAAATTAAGAAATGAGGCCTGTAAGGATTGACATGTGTGAATCTAAAGCCATACTCAGTCAGAAACGGTGGTTGTGGAGGAATACATGGACTGTGATTTTGTGTAAAAATTTTAAAACAAAGACAGTAAGACTTTCAATGAATGTGCGTTTATGTAGTAAAAGTATGGAATTATAGCTAGGAAGAATACACATCAATTCAGAATCACAATCACCTCTACTTGGAAGGAAACATAATGAGTGACACTTCCAATTGCATGTTTAGTCTTTCACTTGTTTATTGAGAAAAGGGGGGAAACTAGCTTTGTGGAATAGGGAGTAAAGCTGTCACATGTACATATCGGCATCCCATTTGTGCACCAACTGGTTCACATCTGGCTGCTTCAGTTTGCATACAGCTCCCTGCTAATGAATGGCCCTGGAAAAGCATGTGAAGATGCTTCAAGTCTCTGGGCCCCCACCCAAACACAAGAGATCTAGAAGAAGCTCCTGGCTCCTGGCTTTAGCCTGGTCCAGCACTGGCTGTTGTGGCCATCTGGAGAGTGAATCAATGAATGAAAGATATCTTTCTGTGTCTGTTTCTCTTTACAACTTATAAATCTTAAAAAAAAAAGAAAGTAAAACCTAAAATGAGCTATGTTGATGCTTGCTAACACCAAGTGACATGTTAGCGGTGCCATCACATAATTTGATAATCAAATTTTCTCAACTTATTTCATCCCCATTTGTATTATAGAATTTTTACCTTTCCATAATCAATAGCCATAATAACAATAAACCCATCATCCAAATCAACAAAAGTTTCAAAGGGTAAGAAATGATTATTTATCAAAAAAAAGTACAAAATCTTAATATAGGGAAATGTAAGAATTTAGTGAAACACATATTTTAAAATCTAAGTAAAAAGAAAAATGGTAGGAATCACATCAGGTCCAGCTCATTTACGATGGTGATATAGAATCAGGCATATCTTCTCAGAAGAGTGAGCTGCAGACAAATAATCAGAGTGAGCCATGAGTTTGAGCAGCAGGACCAGAGAACAAGACATGGACTGGCCTGGGGAAATCCAGAGATGGAACCACCTGCCAGGCTTAGCAGTACAGGAATATTCATCCTGGAGAAAAATGCTAAGCGCCTCCTTATTGAATCAAAGAGGCAGGACCAAGAAAGCGGGTTTGGAAATTGACTTCAGAGGAAAGATTAAAAACCAATAGTTCAGTCTAGCAGAGAGGGTGAAACACACACACACACACACACACACACACATCCAGCATTGGAAATTTCACCACTGCTTAGTAACTTCTTGGAACCAAGATATTTTTCTTGATTTAAAAGAATCTCATTAAAATGCAAATATCTCACCTGGAGGTTAACAACTGATGCTTTCAATGGTTATAAATAAAAGGGAAGTAATCATTTATTGAGCTTAGTCTGTACTGTATAAAACTCTATGAAGAAGCTCTTGTTATCCCTGTATTATCTGAGACTGTGGTTCAGTAAAAAGGTAATTAAACATTGCAAAGGCCACTTGGTCGTTGACTAGGGTTTAAATCCTAATTCTTGTAAGAATAAATCTCTAACACTTTCCTCCCTGCTATGCTTGTCAGAGCAATGGAGAACTGTGCAGACTCTGAAATCAACACCCACTGAGGAACAGACCAGTCAGGGAAGAACAGAAAGCATCTGCAGGCAGGTCTGGGCTCCTGGTCCAGGGTGACACCAGCCTACCCTGCAGTCAGACCTACCTCTGCTCAACTCACAGACTTGCCATGCCACAAGATTCTCCCTTCACAACACTGCAGAGCAGCTGCTGAAGTCACACAGCTCTTCCATGCTGTCCTGCAGTCCCAGAACCCCTCTGCATTCCAGCTCCCTCCCGAGGAAGAACTGGTGCCCCACTACAGGCTTTGGAAACTTCACCCCATGGCTTCCTGGTCTGCAGGCTGATGAACCTGCGGAAGCAGCAGGCAGCTTCTGAGAGTGGAAATTTAAAGAGCTGTTGGTGCTGGTTCTGTGATTAGCATCAAAGGCTAAATAAATAATGTAGTGTTCCTAATCACAGAGTCACGCAAATAGCAATTAGGACTGCATTACAGGGGCTGCTCATGTCGATCTCTGTACCTGAGACCAAATTCGGCTAATTTGCCACTCTTATTTTAATTTCATCAATTACAGAAATAAATTGCCAATAAAAGCCCATCTTCTAAAAGGGATGGTTTTAACCTTTTGTAAGGTACTTGGGGAAAAGCATAGAGGAGAGCTTCCTAAGTGAGTAATAATTTATCAAGTTCAGGAGGGATGCTGTGAAAAATACTGCTCCGAAAAACAGCAGAATGCTAAAGGAAATGTGGTACAAAAGATTTGCTGAAGTCTTCCGAAACAATTTCACTTAGATTGAAACTATATGGGTATCAAGTTCGTGTCCTAGCTTCTCTGATTCTGATCCAGCTCTTTGTTAATGGCCTGGAAAAATCCAGGTACTCACATGGGAGACTCAGAAGAAGCACACAGTTCCTGGCTTCAGCTTGGCTCAGCCCTGACCATTGTGGCCACCTGGGGGAGTGAATCAGGGGATGGAAGATTTTACTCTCTCTCTCTCTCTCTTTCTCTTTCTATTTCTCTTTCTTTCTTTCTTTCTCTCTCTCTGTCTCCTCTACTTCTTTCTCTCCCTCTCTCTGACTTTCAAATAAATAAATAAGTCTTTTAAAAAACCGAATGGAAATATAATAAGGAAATTCAAACTTGGGTTCAGAACACAATAACAAGAGTTATCATGGAAGATTGCTACTTTTCATTCATGTATTTGTTCTGTCCCTGACTCTTTACTGATGTTCATTGTGCACCAAGTGTTAGGAAGATAGAGATAAGCTCCACCAGATAAGACCTTGCCTCAACAGTGTTAGAGCTTGCAGCTTTATTGGAGAGTTAGTTACCAGACAAATATATACATAGCTAAATATAAAATAAATAAAAGAGGGTGTGAGGGCAGCCATGATGCCCATGCAACAAGATGATGTAATTTAGGATGGAAGAGGTCAGAAGAGTGATGCATACCCGAGGAGAGATTTGAACAATGGATGAGAATCAGTTATGTGAAGGAGACAGAGCTTGTTCCATTCAGAAGGAATGGTGTGTGAGACAGCCAGGAAGTCAGAAAGACACAGCAACTTTCATGATCAGGCCATGCTTATGGAGTGAGAGATATTTACTGAGCACCCACTTCAGATCAAGCACCGAATAAAGTACTCCTCATTTGTATCTCACTTAATTGAATTATCCTTATTTTAATCAGGACATAACTTCATGAGGTTAAGTCAGTTGTCTAAAGCTACTGAATCAGGAAGCCTTCTGCTTTAGTCTGCAGGGATGGCATAGGCTCCAGGCAGAAATTTTCAAGGTTTCCTTCTAAGGGAGGCATGCACAGTGGAGAAAAGCTGGTAGTACAGATGGGCTCAGTGTGACCTCTTCCAGACTCTTAGGGGTCTTTCAGAGACCCAAAGCTTTGTGCTCAACCTGAGCCATCATTTGGAAAACACAGACGATGTGCAGCTTCCTATAGGAATGCACTGTGGCAAATAGATTCTTTTGCCACAGCTTATGAGAGCTGGGGGGCAGGTGGGGGAAAGAGGCTGCTGCAATAATGGGGATGGGGAAGGGAGGGATGAAAAAACAATCCGGAAAATGGGGCTGAAACTTGGCAATTGATGGTCTAGGATTGGGTAGGGGCCCAGGGGGTTTTCGATGGGTCTTTTCTGTTTCCAACAAGTGCCTCCTTGGACTTACCAAGAGACAGAAACTCACTGGCAAGCAAGAAAACAAAAGGAGAAATCAATTTCTCCACATGGAGAAGCCAAAGCAGAAGGTCATGATTGAAAACAGGCAGGCTTGCAAACACAAGTCCGGGAATATCCTGCCATGGTGCTAATGGTACTGTTATGACATCCTGGCCACCACATTTATACCACTGTTTGTTCTGTTACCCTTTTCATGCCATGATAAACTGAGACAGCAGATCCCCTGTGGCCAAGTGGCCCTTGGTTGAGATGTGGGGTGGGGAGGGATCTATCATTTGGTTAACCGAGGTCACCACGGTGGCTAACAAAGGCTTATGTACTAAGGGCCTGTCACTCATGATCCTCACTTAGACCACGGTTGCTTGGAGAAAATATAAAATATGATACTCATAATTAGAGGTAAAGGGTCTTCATTCTGGGAGGAACTCCCTGAATCATCCAGCCAGGTCTCTTGATTATTTAGGAGTCAGAAATCAGGTACTCAAGACACAGATGAATTCTCCAAAATGATGGAGCTGGGATGAAAATATAACATTTAGAACTCAATATCTGCACTAACCTCAGAGAAATTAACACTGAGGAGTTCTTTCCAAGCTTATTCTCACTGTGATTTCATAGAAGACCAAAGTGTGTGGGCCGAGGGAGAATGCAGAGCTGAGGACACATCCTCCTTGCCTCAGAACCTGTGTTGCTCTGCCCAGGACACTATAAATTTGCTGTACATACAGACAGGAATTAGTGGCCACATTCTAACTACAGTGATCTGGGAAGGCAAGAAGAAATTGTGGCTTGCTGGCTTATCTATCTTTGGCTGTGGCTGTGTGTTGGCATATGATAGTCAACAATAACCAAGCATAATTTCTATGATTGAGTAAGTAAATTGACACATGACCTCCCTCCTCACTCTTCAATCTAGCAATCATCTCAACACCCAAGAAATTCCAAGTTTCTTAAGCTTGGACATATCCACTGATTTCTGTGGCCCAAACTCTGAGGTAAAATCTGGCTAGTGTAGGGGGAGGGCATTTTTTCCAGGAGTTAAAATGCTGCTTCACACTTAACTTTCTATATCCCCTGTCAGATAGTCTGGCTTCAAGACCTGGCTCTGGCTCCTAACTCCAGCTTCTTGTTAATGCAAATTTTGAAGAACAGCAGTATTGGCTCAAATAATTGGACTCCTGCCAGCAACAAAGGGAGAACTACACTGAGTTCTCAGCTCTCAGCTTGGGCCTAGGCCAGCCCTAGACTTTGTAGGCATTTGAAGAGAACAAATTAACAGATGGGATCTCTCTTTGTTTATGTCTTCTCTGGTGCCTTTCTCTTTCTTTCGCTAATATAAATAAATAAATAAACTTTCTAGAGTCACCTGTTAGCTAGAACCTGTGTGGATCAGATTAATTTACGGTTTATGAATTTCCCTAATTGAGCATTTCTCTTCATCTTGGACTCTGTGAAGTCACACCATTCATTATTTAAAGAGCAATAATAACAAACCATGTTTTAAAATATTGTGCATCCATTTGCAAGTAGATTAGGAAAATAACAATTTCTTAGGTATGAAAACCGGTTGGTGAAATGCAAACCTGGCTGCAAGAAATCCCTTCCTTCTTGGAGAAGAGTCACAGAAGAGTGGAGAGCAAATTATTTTTCTCAGCTCTGGTCCTTGAGGGCATGCAGGCTTCCTAAAAAGGATTATCTATCATGGTAATTGTGAATGTACCTTATCATTCCATTTCTCTCTGATGAATTCTCCGAAATCGATAGAGGGACTTAACAGTTAAGAATTTCATTAGGCTTCGTTGCAATACAAGGAATCTCTTAGATTTATCTAACATCTAGCTTTAGCAAGCTTTTTGAAGCAATCACAGAGGATGAATGTGTTCTCCTGCTGTGTGAAATCCAGTGAATCATGTCAATTTAGAGTGTTTTTCCCATTGTGGAATCACTGAGCTTTGGATGACATGGAGTCTTTGCAAGGATTACATGTTTCCCTTGTTTGTATGTTTTAAAAATATGTAATCCCACTAAGTATGCATGCAAAAAAGGAGTCTAAAACATGAGCAATCTTTAACTACTACTTGGATGAAAAATTTGACTTAATACTAGGAGACAAACTAGGAAGAATAAAATGTAAACTAATTCTGGAAGACAAGAATGCAAGACAAAGCGAGCCCTTTCTCTGCCTCTAGGAAAAATTTTATAAAAGGTATGCAACTATTCAGCTAAATTTTTTTAAAAATTCCTTTATTTATAACATTGACCCATCTTTAACAACTCACAATCATCTATATATTTGCGTTCATTAAATAGAACTTTTAACCTGTAATTTTTGTTTGGTTGTTTGTTATTTTTTGAACGAGTCATTGATACTGTCTCAACCCAGCTGTTTTGAAGAATTGAACTTGCATTATTTTTAACATATTGTTTACTCAATACTATGTCAATTAATTCCATAATGTTGTATATTGATGCTGAGGTTTTGTTGGGGCTTTTAACTGACCGGAACTTTACTCTGTTAGCTCTACCTTCAGACCAGAGAAGGTCTCCCCAAGAGGCCACTGAACTTATCTGGACAATAAGACGCTGGACTTTATGCTAGGTATATGCTTGCAATGAAGGAATCTCAACTGAACTTGAACCGTGGTTATGCAGCAAGGTGGAGGAATCCACTATGGAGGGAGGGAAAGGGAGGGGTGGGGGGAATCCCCAGTGCCTATAAAACTGTATTACATAATACAATGTTAATAACAATTTTAAAAAAATGTAAAAAGAAAAAAAAACTAAAAAAAATAGAACTCAAAATTAAAACCTATGTCTCTGAAGTTCTGTAAGATGTTGAGAATTGGCGGAGGTCATAATTCTCAGCCACGCTAATTCACTGGAACCATAAACAGTCTCTGCCTCACCACATGTTAAGGAAAAAACAGTTACCCAAATGATATTATCAAGAAAGCTTCCTTGGGTGCTGGGATTGAGGGGTGAAGGGCAGACTAATTTGGTTCAGTATCTGCATCTTTGTTTAACATTGGGATAATCTTTGCTTACATAGACAAGATCTCCTTTGAATGTGCACATTTAGGGAGACACAGTGTATGTGATTTATTCTAGAGGGATTTTGTTTCCCTAAACACACAAACGAAATTCATTCTGATGATTTTTAGCTTTCAAGTCTACATGCCTGGGGCAAGCTCCTTTGAACCAATCTTATTCTGATTCATTCCAACTTAAGTCTTCTTTTGGTTTTCACCTCTGTGCCTGCCAGTATACCCATCATTTCTACAAAGTTAATAGAAAGATTATAGTAAAATCCATCAGGAAACTTATACGGTTTGATAAACACCCCCTCTTCCACCTCCATACTAATTAATTTCAGTTCTAATCATCTTAATCTTTGTGTGAAACAAAACATCTAAATTTGTTCCTCATAATCTTTATCTACCTTCAGATTTCTAAAAATACCTCAAAACATGCATAAACATAAGGTTCCAGAAGTAGGCTTTATCTCTTAACCCTCAGCATATTTCAACATGAAATCTCACTGTCAGAGAAATCAGATGCAAAAGTCTTCTCCTTTTAGCCAGCCAGACACATATTTCTCATAGCTTTGTGGTGTCTCTTTAAAGTAGATTTTCTTATTTTGGTTTCAGATCCCATTAATTGTACCATTTATTTCTGTTTCTTTGAGATTCTTTTTTGTCTGCTTTTGCCGTCTCCTGTATGCATTTCTGAATAGCAGGGAAGCTCTACTTGACTAACAGAACCTTTGCAGGCTTTGAGACATTGATGTCTCAATTGTGATGCTTGACAGCATGATAATTTTAGTTTAAAAAACTGTAAGCATAAAATTATAAAAATGAATAAATTATAATTACTTCTTGATTAGGGTCTTACACATCAATCCATAGGTTCTAGAAAAGTTTATCAAGTTATCACCTAAATGTTTAAACTGTGCACTATCAAAGGAAAGTAGCTAGAAATTACTGTGGCTGTCTCTAGATCTTCCTAGAAACACTAACTCAGAGTTGAACTAACTAACCCACTTCTTCAATAAGCCTGTTGGAAAGCATGTATTTTGCAGAGAATAACGTAGGAGGGTACAAAGAGTATTGGATGTGGAAGCCAAGAAAACTGGTATCTAAGCATCAACCTAGGCATTTTCCATTTGACTTGTCACCTTTCTGTAAGTTTGGCTGCTTTATTTGTGGAATAAGATGCTGGGTGGATAAAACTATGTCTTTTAGTTTGGATAAACAGTGATGCTGTAATTCTAAGGTGCTCACCAGTGAAATGGAAGCACAGAAATCAAAGTCTGAATCCATTTTTCCCGGCATTATGCAAACCCAGAAACATTTAGCATACAATAGGATAGGTCACAGTCTACTCTGGCTAGTTGTCCAGAGTACTTACTTTTGTGGCAAACAAGCAAATAAACATCAAAAACAGAAACTTGGAGCAGTTAACAGTCATGAAACTGCTCCTGTGCAATCAAGAGGAGAGAAGTCAGCATGGAAAAAATGACCAAAGCAGAAAATTTTCTGAATATCTGATTTGAAGCTCTTCAAAATTGAGAGGACCTACTGAAGTATCCAAACTGATGACATCATTTAGATTAAATCATTCTTGCTTGACGGAACTAACTATTGTATTGGTTGCCAAAAAAATAAAGTGCATGATGCTATCAAGGCATCTACCTTGTAGCCTGCTATGGAATTTTGCCTTTACCTCTTGGACATACCCCAGAGGCACCAGTACTTCTTACTCAATATATGTGTTAATTTCTGTGTTTTCAAAAACAGCATGGATTATGTGAAATCCTGCCATGGTAGACTCTATCGCAGGGGCTGTTGCTTATGGGTATCAAAAGTCTTCAGATTTAAGACTCTCACTCAACCTATCTAGTTCTCTTAATGTCAGTATCATATGTAATTGAGCATTCATTTTTTTTGTCTTCCCCCAAAGTACTGTGTCTCTTAGAAATGGAAAAAATCAAGGTTGCTGGACACTTTCCAGTGAAGATTTGGACTTTCTTATTCCTCTGCTTCTAAGGCTTCAAGGAATGATGCTCTCCTGTTAGACTGGCACTGTTGGTGCTGGTAAGAAATGCACACATTCACAAGGAATCTACTTCTTGTCTTCAGCCCTTCTTGGTCTTGCCTGAGGTCAGATTTACTTGTATTGCAGTACAAACAGCCACCAATCCATCATACATTTGAAAATGGCGCACATCCTTGAGATACTTACCTTAACAATTTTGTAGGTAGAAATGATTTTGTAATTGGGATAACTGGAGTAAAGATCCACTTTCTCCAGACCAGGTATTCATTCATATAATCTGTGATCAGGATTCGAGCTCCTAATTTCCACACTAATAAGCTCTTACACTATGTCTGAGTTTGGAAAGAAATACAGAAAGCTGTAAGGGGATGGGGTGAACTCTCAGGGAGATCATGTTCATTATGTGAGAAAATTAAATGTTTCCATATATGTTCACATACGCAAAGAGAGATATTTGTATCCTTTTGGACTTTTGTTTGTGTATAAATGACATATTTGATCTCTTTATCTTACTGATGACATGTCAGAGTTAGGATGTTCTGGCAACCTTCTTTTGTGAGTAAAATAGTGCTTGATTAGTTAGAGAAGAAAGTCTTTACTTTCTCATTATTTGCTGGACAGGTTGAATTTGCCTATATGCTTAGCTGGCCAAAGATAGTCTTAGTTATACCCGTTGTTCTGAATTAATTATTAATAACACCCCCTCCCTTACCAAAGTGCTCTTGTATCAGTGTTAGGATCCAAGCATTTTCTGTTTGCTGTCGGTGGCAACAAGTCTTCATTGTCTGGACCCTGATGATGATTTTCAAATATTTTTTGGCCTATGTGCACGACAGGTTTATAAAGTTACACAAATCCAGCAATATTCCCATCACAAATACCTATTAAATGGTTATAACGTCCAGTGAGAAACAGGGTTAATTTCCTCCATTTTCCCTGATTGTTTCCTCCATAGTGTGTGGGTGGTAGAGCTAGAGCAAGACTCATTTAGAGGATAACTGTGAAGGGCACTGCATGGTGGCCTTCAAATGTCACACTGCATATGCCCATGATGTCTGTAGGCAGCAGCTACAGACTGACCAGTGATCAAACTGAAATGAGCTTGGATGAGACTGGCATTTTCCAGTTTCTCTTCTTCATTCCTCTGCACTAGACTCATCTTTATAACCACTTTTCCGGACACCCAAAAGGCACAGAAAGGAGGCAAATGCCTAGCACATTCCATTTTTCTGATGGTTAAATCGAGAATGCATCTACTCTGTAGAGATAAGTCTCTATTTACTCGTTGGCATGTCATGGAAAGTTTTATGGTTGTGAAGCTTAGCTGTTTCTGTGTTTCCATGTTTGATATTATGCCACCAGGTAATATGAGAAATTCACTGATTTTCATGAGATGGTTAAGACAATTGCTTCATATTCTAGTTCCACTCAATGTCTTTTTTTGTACTCATCACTGACATTTCGACAGAACATAAATTAAGACATTAGTGACTCTGTTCATAGATAATGGGTACTTGGAATTTCAACAACGTAATAACCCACAGGAAGGTAATAACTCACAAAAGTCCAATTTACTTTTAAATTTTCCCCAAATTATATATTTCTTTAGGAAAACATTAAGGGCCTTTCCTTATCGCTTGTGATTTCAAACTGTAACTTTCAAAATGGGTCAATTCTTTAAATAGTGGCTCATAAACGAGGACCCTGAGCAGTTAGATTAAGGGAGTAAATTTGAAAATGATGGAATTAATGATACAATAAGCAAATACTGGCTAAAAACACATACAAAACACTAGAATATTTCTTTGCTGTCTTTCCACTTCATGGGGCAACTAATTATTAACTCTATTATTTTTCACACAAGTACAGATCATGAACTAACAGCATTAACTATGAAGTAATAATTTTAGAACTGCCTGATAATTAGTTATGGTCAATGCCAATCAATTTTTATAAAGATTCTTCACATGTGTAACCTCAAATAATTCTTTCAATGACATGATAAGCTTTTAATATTTCTATTTTACTGATGAAGTTAGGTTCTTCTAAGCTGTAGTTATAGATCTAGGAATCATCAGATTCTATTCAATTTCGTAGAATAACAAACTATGCAGCTTTTTAAAACAATAAAAACAACAACAACAACAAAAAGAACAGTCCCTTGCACTTATTTTACTTGAGAATTTGTCTTATCTGAATCAAGGTCACTTTTGAGATGCACCTATTTTGTAAGCAAGGATATGTGAACCAATTCCATGCGATGGAATGTCCTAGCTGTAACTGCTTAGCTCGTTGCCAGCTGTAATTGCCCCTCAGCCTGCAGACTGGATTTGGATGCACTGGCACACAGTGTCTCTGAATTTCCCCGTTATTGGAGTAGCTGAGATGTGTTTGCTGTAAAGTGCCGTGTTTGCTATTCCCCTCGGGAAAACTTAATGAAGCATTCTGCATGCAGTCAGGATGATGCTCACATTAATCATTACTGCTAACTCCTGGTCTTGAAAGCAGGTGACAAAACCCATCCCTCCTCATACAGCCTGGACTGAGGTTGTGAATTGATCCCTCTTGTTTTCATTTAGAAGGCTTTTTTTTCCCCACTAAATTGGGCATTTTTATCCTTCTATTGGGAGGATGACTGTCACAAAAACATTAAAGGAATATTTAATGATACCTTATAAATTTATTTTGTTGCAAGAAAATTTTGGTATCTATGACTACCTAAACATTATAAAATATGTAATATGCATGACTATGCCTACATTGTTGAATTTTATGTAAATAAGCCAGCAACATCTTAGAGTAATGCTGGAGATATGGGGGACATAGCCATTGGCACTGAATGGAAGTTCTTCAGCTTGTGAGGGGGATTCACTAGATGAGGCAAAAAGAGAGTTCAAAACCCAGGATAGGCAAGCCTTATGACCTTAATCAGCAGGAAGCAAATACAAAAGATGTGATAAATCTTTACCATTCTGCAACCCTTAGATTAAAAGGCAGAAATCTCTGAGAGAGTAATTAAATGGGACAGTTAAGTAGTTAGCTTAGGGTCATGGTCTAGAAGCCAATTCCCCTTGGTCATTGTAAACCCAACTTGTGTATCTATCAATAGAGTGATCCTTCCCCCAGAAAATACTTCTCTTCAACAGGTAACATAAAACCATTGCCCTTCCAAAGATTATATGAATACTGACAATACAGAGGACCATCTTTCTCTTCCCATTGACACAGAATGGAAAGTGGAAACATTCACACTCCCAGCCTTAATCTCATGGCTCCCTTTGCCCCAACCATGCTCCATGTATATCCGTGATCTTATCAAGTTTTAAATGAACTTAAAAATATTTTTTTAAATTGAAATGATAAAAGGAAAATGTATGATATGAAAAAATTAACATTTGTTTAGGTGCACATATGTGCAACAATATCTGTGTAAAATTAGTCTTATTCCATACAGTCACTTTTCTCAGAGGGAAGATAATAAATATGATTAAGTACTCTCTTGAAGAACATTCAAAAAACTAAAAAAATATAAAAACATATTTCCTTAGAAGAATTAAAATATGGGCACAGTGTGACAGCCTAGTGACTAAATCCTTGGCTTGCATCCACTGAGATCTCAAATGGGTGCCAATTCATGCCCCAATTGCCCCACTTCCCATCCAGTTCCCTGCTTGTGGCCCAGGAAAACAGCAGAGGATGGCTCAAAGTCTTAGGACCCTGCACCCACATGGGAAACCCAGAAGAAGCTCCTGGCTTCGGATCAACTCAACTCTGGCCATAGTGGTCACTTGGGGAATGAGTCAATGGATAGAAGAATTTTTTCTCTCTATCTCCTTCTCTCTGTATATCTGCCTTTCCAATAAAAAAAATTAAAACATTCTAAATAAAAATAAAAGAAGAAGAAGAAGAAGAAATGCTTCAGTTACGTGAATGGATTGATTCCAGGGTCTCTAAAAACATCTCAGTTTGACCTTTCTTCTCTTCTACTACTCCACTTCCTTTGACATAAAAGCACCTGGAGAAACATTTGGATTTATAACGCGCCAACCCAAGCATGGTGCTTCTGTGTAACTTTCCTGACAAATTGTCTTCCATTTTGCTATTAAGGTTCTTCAGTTAGACTTTTGAAGCAGCATTGAGACTGATGGTTTTGTGGCATTAGACATTGCTATATTTTTTCCCACCCACTCCTTTCCCACATAACCATTACTGTGTTTTTGAGGCATACTGAGAAAGTTTAAGATCATCTTAAACCTTCGAGAGTTGCTTGGTTAGTAACTCTTTCCAACTGTTCTCGGAATGCAATGCAATCACCAAGTGAACTGGCTGTGAGCCTAGAATAATCAGTACATGTGTACCTGTTTTGTTTGAGAAGTCAGTATTTACAAAGAAATTGAAATTCCAAAGCCAGCTTTTTCCTACATGAGGGTGACATACCCAGACTCATATGGCCAGAGGTCTGTGCATAGTACTTTGAAAGTAGAGCATATCCAGCCTGGAGATCATGCTGACTGTTTTTAAAAGACACTGGGAAGTAAAACAGCCACCACCACTAACCACCAATTATAGCTCCTGTAAAAGAGGGAGACCTTGTGACATGGAAGTATCTTTTATTGCTTTGAAAACCTTTATTCATGTTGAGAAGCAGACCTTTTGCACTTGCTAATGATTTTATTAAGTACTAAGACAACTGAACAGGTCCCTTTTTTCAGTGCCTAAAATAAAAATAAATCACTTGACTCTAAGAAAGCTATACAGATATGAAGTTACATTTCTGTATGTGTGTTTGTGTATATGTATTTATATATACACAATATATTTATATATATACAATTAATGAAAAGAGGAGGTATGTCCCCTCCTCCAAAAATTCTCATGTTTAAACCATAATTTCAGCCTGGTGGTATTTTCAAATAGGATCCTTAGAAGGTGACTGAGTCATGGGTTGAAGCCCTCATGAATGCCATTTGTGCTCTACTAGGAAGGAGCAGAGAGGTAGCTTGCTCTCTTCCTGCAATGTGAAGATACAGCAGAACATTAACATTCTGAAGCCTAGAGAGGACACTCATCAGAATCTGACTCTGCTTCATATCAATCTTTCAACTGTAAAAAATGACTTTCTGCCTTTTTTAAGTCAATAAATCTATGATACTTTATTATACCAGCCTGAACCAAGACACTATCCAAATTTTCCTACCCCATCTCAAATGTGACCAGCAACATACACTTATAAATATATTTATGGTACAGACTGTGGTCCTGTGGCCCCACATTTTGCGGCTTGACCTTGGCCCACCTCAGTGGGCCACAGTGGACAGGTGCATTGCTTTCCATCCATTTCCAATTTCTTGACCCCCACACATTAAAATAATAACAACACTGTGATTGTGCAATGATCGTTCTCATTCCACATGATCATACAATATGACTTTAGCACTCTTCACAGTATGTCAGAATCACTGTCCCTTGTTCTTAATTGTGAATAGAACTTTCTCATTGCCATGACCCATGAAGTGTAACAGAAATGTGACTTCCAAAGAATACATCATAAAAACACTATACATTCCTGTCTTGATCTTCCTGGGACCCTGACTTTAGAATTCAACTCCATGCAGAAAGGCAAAACCAACCTTCACAGGTAGAGACCTGCTATAGGTGCTCCAAATAACAACCCACCTGGCTGAGATCCCACCCATTTCCCCACCAAGATCATGAGTGATGATGACCCTAAATGATCCCAACTCCAATCCCCTAGTCACCTTTGAATCTCTTCAGCTTGGCCTCTGACAATGTAGAGAGGAGACAAATCATTCCCATTCTATCCCACCCAAACTTCTGAGCTACACAATACATTTAGGAAACTGTTATATAACAGTAGTAAATGAAAACCTGGAAAAGCTAAGACTGAGCTTGCTTCCAAGCCCTGAATTATAAAAAAAAAAATAACATTCCATCACCAAAGTACTTGCACAGCTCTGCAAGGCCCCTCAAGTTTCTACAAATTGTAAGCTTCATCAGGGGCCAACTGGAAATTGCTAGAGCTCAAAGTGCTCAAAATGGCTCAAGGATAAAGACCTATTTTAAAGCACTGCATTTTTAAGTTAATTAAAAGTCCATTTTTATCCTTCTTTAAAGCAGTGCTCAATCCTAGTACTTCAATGGAGTCAACTCTCAGAAGGAAATTTAAAGTAATGATGCAGCCTTCTTACCTTATATAACATGCTTGAAGTACCTTCTCTAGCTTAATGATTGCCCCTCCAACTGTCACCACTTCCTTTTTATCACTAAGAGAAGAGTTAATATTTACAGTACTTTAAACACGTAGCATATTTTCTATGCCTTAGGGCTCAGTTATAACATTCATACTTTCATTATTTAAATTTGCATGAAGGCAGAGCACCCACTCATCAACATTTTGCTTTTGACCAAGCGCTCTTGCAGAATCATTCTCCCAACACATAGCATAACATAAAAATGTCAGTAACACCATCCTTCTTCCTCTTCACAGAAATAAGGACAAATACCCTGACACTACTATTTTTCTGTTTGTTTGTTTGGTGGGTTGGTTGGTTGGTTGGTTTTGGTTTTCTTTCTGGGAATCAGGCAGCTCCTCAGTGGTTCCCAAGGACCACCTACACTATTCCACCCACATCTTAGATCTCATTCCCAAGTCCATATCTGCAGAGTTTGGAAGGAAGAAACACCCACACACACATGTGCCCTTTATCAACTCTAGGAAGACACAGGGCTCTTCAATTTCCTTTACTCATCAATCTGAGGGAACAACGTGCAATTTTCTTCTACATCCGGCCACAGGGAAAGTGCATCTTGTTCTGAGCTAGACACTTGCTCCCAAGGATGAAAGTTGGATTCCAATCCTAGGAGTCATAGAAAGCCAATCAAAGCAGGAAAAAAATACAAGGCCCTTGAACTGCCAGGCCACCAAACAGGACCACTTGCCCCAGAGGTGGGAGAAAAATTTAATGAAATGTAGACTCCGAGTAGCAATAGAAAAGACACTTGCATTATGGATGGAAGGCCTCCTGGAAAAGTCACAAGAAGTAGTCAAAAGTCAAAGAACGATTTGAGGAAACGGACAAAACAACCATAAACAGGAATAAAACCTTAAAGAGCTAGCTACAAAGCTAATCAAGGATATCCAGGGCCCTGCTTGAATTCAGGTCAAGTTGTTGGCTAAAGGACATGTAGATATAATTCAATCTAAGACAGTAGTTAAGAATATTTTTCTCACAAAGTTTCAGCCACTTTTCAGGCCATAGCCAAGCATTTTGAAACATGTCTGTTTTTAACAAAAAACCCCCACTAGACTAGGTGTGAAATATTCTGGAATATAAAAAATCAAATTTATTTAAAAGAGCATATGTAAGGGCACACTGGTATCCACTGCACCCTCTGAAAACTCCACATGGTTGCCTCAGTATCCCTTTAATGCATTATGGAGGAGTCCATAATCTCTCCACCAAGGTTTTTTATAAATACTTCAGGGTAAAACAAATATTCTCATGGTACCTCTGAGTTGGGTTCATCTCTCAACATCTGTTGTTTCTTCTAGATCCTTCCACTTCAAACATAAAACCCAGCCTCTTTTCCCCAACATATACATAAGACACTTACCTTCACAGTTTCAGGAAGACTAGTACGCTCAGTGTCATATATTCCTACTCTGTGATGTCTTTCTGAAAACCTTGTCACCTGAGGAGTCTTAGAAACTTATTTTCAACTATGGACTTCTCCATTTTCTGGGGATTCCCTCCTCTCTCCTCTTATAAAGAACAGTAATTGAATTCCCTGCTCCTATTTTCACCTACCCAACTTTTAGCCATCTCTTTGGCTTGTCAAGCTGTAGTACACACAAAGTTCAAACAAAGTTCTGACCTTAACTGAAATCAAGATGGCAACAGCTGAGATCATGCAAGTTGTGTTCCCATACGTTAGCATTAAGACAGCTACTCATGGGCACGGGGGTTGGAATAGCAGTTAAGTCACCATTTGATATGCCCATGTTTCATATCTGAGCACCAATTTGAGTCCTCGTTTTGCTCCCAATTCCTTTTTATCCTGATTCTTGGAGTTGGCAGGTTCAAGTATTTAGATCATTTACTTAGGTGCCTTCCACTTGTGTGGGAGAACCAGCTTGAGTCCCTAACTCTTGATTTTAATCTGGCCAAAACCCAGCTGTTGTGGACATTTAAGAAGTGAACCAATGGCTGTAAGGTCTCTATCTCTGATTCATTCTCTCTCTCTCTCTCTCTCTCTCTCTCTCTCTCTCAAAATAAATAAATGCTTATTTAAATGTAAAGAAAGACACTTTCCATTTCAGTGCTTGAGTTTCCCTGCCAAGATTGAACTGCACCAAAATACACTTATCTCTTAATTCCATTTTCCAAAGTACCCTTGCATTATTTTTTTAAAAAAGACTTTTAAAATATTTTTAATCTGAAAATGCATTTTAAACTTTATTTATTTGATACAGACAGATTGTTCTCAGAACTGGTTCACCTCACAAATGCCTTCATTTGTTCTGGGTGTGAGATCAGAAGTCAAGAACCTAAATCTCAAACAAGGTCTTCCATTGTGTGTGTCAGGAACCCAAGCACTGCTTCCAAAGGAGCATGTGAGCAAGAAGCTGAAAATGACTGCGGAACCAGGAATTGACATCAGTTCACTCGGATATGGGATGTGAGTGTCCTTACCATTGTCTTAACCATAAGGATAAATGACCTAGATATTATTTACAGAATTTCATACTTTGTTCACAAAAGCAGAGAATATTCCCCAGAGTTTATGACACATTTTGGGTTGGTATGGAAATAAGATGGCTGGCTAAGATATTCATATGCTGAGCACCTTGTAAATTTAGGGCCAAATTGTTGCATACTGGTGGAGCCAAATTCACACAATACAATGTGGCTGTCACAATACAATTGTTTATGTTCACATCTACACATTATAACAATCTCTCTAGTGTGAACACTACATTGAAGACATTAAAACATGACCTCGCAAAGGCAAATCGACATGAGATGTTTTATCCCTGATCTGTTCACAACATTTATTTTATAAGCCCATAAATTCCTACTTGTTTTCACAGTACAGACAACTGTGTCTGCCTAGTACTGAAGTGTTCATGTTCAGGTTGTATTTTCTTCATCACAAGGATCTGTTCTTATAGCAAGACTTCCTACATTGCTCCTTTATGTGTTTGATAGGCAGGCTGCATAGATCTTCTGCATTTTTTTTTAACATTTAAGCATTAGGAGCTGTTTAGGTTAAATTACCTTGAAATACACTAAAATGCAAGTTCCTACACAAATGATTTTGTAAAAAGGTGTTCCTGAGAGAAACAAATGGGGACTGGGAGGAAGCAGGACTGGGAAGGGGAGGCAGCTGTGCAAATGACACTTTGGAGCCTCCCAAGGGAGTTAAGCTTTCTCACTCTCCCACACTGATAGTCATTAATGACCATGTCCCCTGGGGAACATAAACTCTCAGAGGCTCATTTGATGCCAGGAAAGCAACTGCTGCAAGAATGTACCAGTAACAACACAAGAGATCTGGATGGAGCACCAACATGGGGCACACCTCCCATGTTTCAGTGTAGTGGCCACCTTCAGCCTGCAACACTGAACTCTCCAACGGATCTAGCACATAGCTCGTTCACTATCTCTTTTTCTCCACACTGTAAAGGGCACGGGAAATGATTCCCGAGTTCCTCCTGCATAGCCGGTCTTGGGCTTCTTTTGCCTTGCAACTTCTAAGCTTACCAAAATGAGAAAGGGAGGAAAGGTGGCAGTCGGAAATGCACATGGTCCTTCCTTGGGGGCCTTTCCCATAGGAAACCCTGTCCTTCTGACCTCATTTGTAGAGGAGAACTGAGGTAGTACTAACCAGCTCTTGACCTGTGTCAGCATCCTCAGTCTGAATCCCAGCCCCTAGCATGCTACCTGTAAGTTTTTTGGCAAGCAACTTAATCTCTCTGTGTTTCATTTCCATCACCTCTGAGACAGAAATAATAGTTGTTTTCAATGTGAGATTTGAAGGGAGGATTATATGCATTATTAACAGAAAGGTATATAAAACAAGGAAGCCCAGCAGGAGATGGCCTACAGGCTACACTTGCCAAACCTCTCTATCTATGTTTTCAAAGACTGCACTTATCTACTCAGTTATCCATTTGTAAAGCAGAGTGGGGAGGGGAGGGAGAAAAGAGAGAGAGAGAGAGGAGAGGAGAGGAGATCTTTCATCTGCTGAATCATTTCAACTGGCTTCAACAGCTATATCTGGACTAAGCCAATGCCAGGAGCTAGTAACCCCACGATGCACATCTCCCACATGGAGGGCAGGGGCCCAGCATTTGGGCCATCTTCTGTTGACTTTCTGCACGCACTGTCAGGAACCTGGATCTAAAGTGGAACAGGCAGGATTAACACTGACATTCATATATTGGATACCGGTTTGTGAGTTATGGCTTACTCCACTGAGCCACAACACAGGCCCTTTGAGTCATTGACTTTACTATCAGGGCAGGCACCCTGTGCAGCAATAAGAATGTAGCCTAGACAGAAGCATATTTGTTCTGAGCTTAAGCACTGAGACATCTTGCCTAATTTTTACTAGTAATATGTTATTATTTGGCTCGTAGACAATCCTCCTAATTGATTAAGCTTTCACATCTACAAAACATAACACTGCCTCTAAAAGTGAATTATTATTTTCTTTATGCTTTATTTCTTAGGGAAAAAAAAACTATGGAGGAGTAGGAGAAGATGATTGGAGAACCTTATAAATGAAGTCTTGTTAAACCAGGAGTGATGCTGCAAGAGATGATCATCTCCATCTGTGTCATCACCTTCATCAACCTTGTCATCACCATCTTCTGCATCAAAGTCACCCTCACCACTGATGCTATTTGCAGCGTCCTCCTCATCGGTACCCTCCTTCTCACTTGCACCACAATCAACAGCAGCCCACTTGTTGCCATTCACTTCATGGCACCTGTGTCCCACCTTCTCATTTATTCCCCCAACCTTCCAAAGGGAGGAAAAATGTGAAAAGAACATGTGCTGAGATCTTCAGTCATGAGTCAAATAACAAAGCTGATTGCATAGCACGGCTCATTCTTCGTCTCATTCTCTTTCAATGCGACCTAGGAAAGATTCCAGAAGTCAAAGGATCCAGTGTTTAGATCCTCAGGTCCAGGGGTCAAATCTAAACACTATCACTAATACCTAAAGTTATTTAAAGGGACTCTTCACCTGTGAAAAGGAAGGGTAACATGTACATCACAATGAGAAAATAGACACTGAGAGTTATTACAGTAGCTACACAGGGGGTGGCATTGCCTAAATCTAAAATAAATAGCTCATTGTCCCCATTTGACCAATTGTAAGACACAGAATTCCACATATCTTAATATGAAAGAGGTGCACAGGATATTTTAAAAAGTTTATGCAAAATTTAAATTAGAATGTGTTTAGTTTGGTGCTAGATACTTGAAAATCCATGCACAGAGATCTCTTCAAAATGTTCATGGAAAAAGCATATTGTGAAAAAAAATGTGCATGTATTTTGAATTTTTGCATTGAAATAGATATCTTTAATTCCATTTTCAAATGATGAAATAATAAAATTCATGAAAGGGGGAATGAAATGACTGTCCTCAGCTTTAGTATTTTCCCTGAAGTAACTTACAACAGAGGAATCAACATGATAGCTTAACTAGCTAATCCTTTGCCTGCAAGTGCTGGCATCCTATACAGGTACCAGTTCGTGTCCTGGCTGCTCCACTTCCTATCTGGTTCCCTGCTTATGGCCTGGGAAAGCAGCAGAGAATGGCCCCAAATCTCGGGACCTGCAACACAACAGGCGACCCAGAAGAAGCTCTTGGCTCCTGGCTTCAGATCAGCTCAGCTCAGTTCATTGTATCCATTTGAGGAGTGAAACAGCAGATAAAAGATATTTCTCTCCGTCTTTCCTTCTCTTCATAAATCTTCTTTCACAAAAATAATCTCTTTTAAAAGAAGAAATTTACGACAGCAAGCCCTGTCCCCTGAATACATTTTCAGACACAAAGCAAGAAAGTACTAGCCATGTGACTCTGAGAGGTACAAATGTAGCATGATTGCATAGTATGTGTGTCTGGTATGCTGAGATGGCTTGAGTTATCCCAGGCACATGACCAGGGCTCACCTGTCAGTGCTTATAGAGCAGGTGCTTCTAAAGAGCAGGAGCGTATGTGGCAGGGCATCTGGACTCGATAATCACTCAAGGGGTAGGTAACAAGTAGGTTCTCAAAAGTCAAAACTAGGTAGTGGGAACTGAAGAGCAAATATTTCTTGGATCCTTGTTATAAAAAACAAAATCTTGCATTGTGATTCAGCATATTAAGACTTCATTTCCAATACCAGTATTGCATATGCTCCACTTCTGATCCAGCTTCCAGCCGGTGCTCGTACAAGGGCAACAGAAGACGTCCCAAACACTTGCGCTCATGCATCCATGTGGGAGACCCTGCTGGAGTTTAAACTTTCTGATTTTGGCCTGGATCAGCCATGCCATTGTGGCTACTTAGAAAGTGAAGACACTATGAGACATTTCTCTGGCTTGCTTGTTTGCTCACTCACTTCTCCCCACCCCTGTAACTCTGCCTTTCATGTTAAAATATTGATTTCATATTGCATTAAAAGTGCATTAAGGGGTGACATTTTGCCTAGCAGTTCAGTCACAGGTTAGGACATCTGACTGCCTGATTCTGATAACAGCTTCCAGCTCCCGATACCAGCTTCCCGATGCCAAGGCACACCCTGAGAGGCACTGGAGAAGACTCGAGACATTAAGTGAGACCATGTGAGACATTAAGTGAGACCATTAAGGACCATTTGAGAGACCTGGATTAAGTTTCCAGCGTCCAGCTTTGACCCAACCCAGCTCTGGCCATTGTGTGCATTTGAAGGGAGTGAATCGGTAGATATTTTGAACATTTTGTAAAAAAGTACAGAGAGAAAAGTATACCTTTTTAGATGCCAGAGAACAGAAGCACATTCATAAATGTCATATATTTTAAAATTTTCAAAGATAAAAAGAAAGGCTGACTATTTGAAAGTACAGAATTGGTATTTTTAGCCATAGATATGCATAATAGAAAAAAAAACAGGCAGGGGAAAATTGATTTGCCAGAAAAGAAGAAAATATCCAAGTACATTCAGGATATTTGCATGGACAAAACCATAGAGAAAGAGAGAGGCAGAGAAGAGGAATTAGAAAGTAACACAAAAACAAAGACTTTCCACAATCCAGATAAATTTTACTGAGAGAAAATGTTAACTGTCATGGTGTTAAAATAGGATGCACACTGAAGGCTGAGATCCACAGCATTTCACTAGTTGACTGACATTGCATTTGGTATTCACTTTCCCTATCTTTTGGGAAAATACCCAACTGCGCAGTTTCAGCTTTGCATTTAGCAGCTTGCACATGTCTCTGTCTTGTCCTCTAGTCCCATGTACAGACAAACCCTGCAACATCCATTTGCTTATTGATCTTTTCATACATGATCATGTGATGCCTGAATTAGTCCCTTTCCTCTGTCAAATCCATCTTACCATCTATTCTCCTTCTTCTTTGAGACCAATCAAAGGCTTCGCCTGAGATTGGTGCTGTGATATAGTAAACTAAGCCTCAACCTGCAGCATCAATGTCCCATATATACACTAGTTCATGTCCTGGCTGCTCCACTTCCCATCTAGCTCCATGCTTATGGTCTGGGAAAGCTATGGAGGATGCCTCAAGTCACTAGAATTCTGCACTCATGCAGGAGACTTGGACAGATTGGCTCAGCCCTGGCCATTGCAGCCATCTGTTGAGTGAACCAGAGGATAGATCTCTCTAAAATTAAATAAATGAATAGATAAATAAACAAATCCTTAAAAAGGGCACCTAATCAGTAAGTCTCCCCTATTAGTTGTGCTGATCAGCTCTCATAGCCTCCTAGATAGGTCCATTTTTTGTAAATGTTTATTTACTTTATTGAAAATGTAGATTTATATAGAGAGAAGCAAAAAGAGAGATCTCTCATCTGTTGGTTCACCCCTCAAATGGCTACAATTGCCAGAGGTGGACCAAAGTTAGAAGCCCAGAGATTCGTTCTGACCTCTTACATGCATGCAGGGCACCAAGGACCTAGAACATCTTTTGCTGCTTTTCCAGCCAGGCAAATCACCAGGCAACTGGTTCGGAAATGGAGCAGTTGGGCCTAGAACCAGCACCCATATGGGATGCTGGTGCCACAGATGTATGCGTAAACTATTATATCACAATGCTGGCCCCAAGTAGATTTATGCTAATGTAGAGATGTTCAACGGAATCTGAATTGTCTGTGTATTGATCACTCTCTTCCAATAAGTTGGACATTTATTAGGAGTAATAGGCTGTGTTCATGTATAACAGTAGGGATCCATGTTAAATGGAATAAAACGGAGTATGTTAAATATGGCATTTGCATCACTACATTTCTCAGGTCTTCTTTAACTCTGCTGTTCTCAAATCTCTTATCCTAGGAAACTTCTAGACATCATTTTGGGTGTTTGTCCTTTGGTGCTTTTATATGTGGTCAAGTAAGACAAATAGGAGTACCCCAAACATACCAACACATAACCAAGTGACCAAAGAGTCAAGAGCTGCATCGCCTCCACAGTCCCAAAACTTGGCAAAGCTCAAAACAGAATTTCTAATGCATCTGAGAGGATGTTTCTTAGAATACTAAGTTATGTAAGTTATCTATTTGTATGGCCATGGTAGTAGAATCACCTGCTTTTCTCAGCTGTGTGTCTTTCAGATGGCTCAGGCTGCCAGAGAGGGTCCAGTGCGCAACTCTCAGAAAACTGGGTCGCTTACAAGACAATGTCACATCTTTTAGATTCAGTGGTTTAGGAGGGAGTGGGTGGGGCAGAGCAATCAGATGGAATTGACTACTGGTGGATAGCGATTTGTCGCATTTTGCATTCTCTTCTGTACAATGTCTTTGATTACTAGCACTGTCATTTCAGGTTTGACATCTTTCTATGAAGAACATCTGTGGCATGCTGCATCTCTCTTCTTATTGGCAAAAAAGGCAACAAAACACGGATAATTTATTTTTTAATCACATGATATAGTGGCACATACAGTAACAATTATGCTGCATCCAGGCTTGAATTAGTTTTTTACTTTATTTGGCCAGTTTCTCATCTTGTTGCTTTCTTTTGTTTTTGTCAACACATATCCTCATGAGCACCTGGATTTGGGGGACTCCAGGCAGAAGTCAACATAACGATCATTTCTTTGGCGTTGGTTTGTGAGACACAGCCTTCAAAAGAAATAGGGTCATGAGGACCCATCCTTTGCCTGGTGTTCCTTGTTCCATAAATGTACTCCTTTTGATATGTCTTATTATTGTTTTCATCCAGAAGCTCACCACGATCCTCATACTTCTTCAGAGAGGAGGAAACACATGACAAAGAAGTAGTTCTACATCAAAGCTCAGGGATCCTCAGTTCTAATTCTTACCCAGCACCCTCACACACACAATGGCATTCCTCTTGATCAAATGGATTCCCAGAGGAATGAGGTAAATGGAATTAAGTGGTAATTCTGGGGCCAGCACTATGGTATAGCATCTGCCTGTAGCACCATCATCCTATATGGACACCAATTCCTATCCTGGCTGCTCCAATTCAATCCAGCTCCCTGTTTATATCCTGGAAAAGCAGTGGAGAATGGCTCAAGTCCTCAGGCCCATGCACCTCTGTTGGAACCCCAAAATAAACTCTTGACTTTGGATTTTCTGTGTGTGTGTATGTGTATGCTTCTCTGTGACTCTTACTTTCAAAAAAGAATAAATCTTTAAAAAATGATGAACACATGTCTCACAGCTCTAAAATGCTACCTAGTAGTGAGTTCTAGAACACTTCAAAAATTTTCTCACAACTTGACACTGGACTAGTAGCAAAACTACAAATTTCTCTGGAAAGTTGTCACCACAAGGATATCCAGTTGCTTTCTACTAAATGAGATGTAAATAAGACAAAATGCAAACAGAAAGAAAAACAAGGTTCAGATATCATAATGGCTTAGTAGTTTTTCTCACCATCTTTTTTGTTTAAATGGTTTTGGTCCACACTGTGGAGCAGTTGGCAAGATGCTTCTAAGAGAAAATATTATTTCCCAGGAAACTTGGTTTCTGATTGTATTTATTTGAACAGATAGGACACATACCAGTGTGGATCAGGTGCCTACCTCCCATTTGTCCAGCTATGGGGACATTGAAGTTTTGGGGTGGTGAATTAATGAGGACAGCTCTCTTCCCATGAGGAGAGGGGGTTGTCTACGAGCCCTTCTCCCTGACTGGGGCAGGGTCCTGGATAGCTATGACCAGTAGAATAAAGCAAAAATGAATCCAGATGTCTCTAGATCCAGCCCACCAGAGACTTGCAGCTTCCACTTCCTGTTTGTTAGAATACTTAAAGAAGAAAAGCCAACTCCATGTAAGAAAAAGAAGTGTGGCTAACTTGAGGCCACTATGACATGAGAAGCAAAACCTCTAGAAAGAGGACATGGAGTACATCTGGACAGAGAAGGCCAAGGTGAACCAAGAAATAAGTGGCCTGATTGGGAAAGCCATCTTGGTCATGGATCTTGCTGTTCCTGCCATTTTGGCTGATGTCTCATGCTTCAAAGAACCCTGCCTCTATGCTCTTCCCAATTCCCAATTCTAAAAATCATGAGCAAAATCAAGTGCTTGTTCTGACCACTAATGCCTGGTAGTTTGTTGTGCAGAAGTGGGTGCCTGGAATGAGCCAGTAATAGGTCTCTGAGAAGGGAGCTGTCTTTCCTCTTTAGTGCAGAGATGATGGACTGACAAGTATCAGTCTGTGACCTTCATGTATGGACAGCAGCAGCTGGCCTTGTGACTCAAAGCTTCTTTTAGCTGAAATCAACAGGATATTGCTCCTTCATGAAGTCAAATATTTGCCTCTGCTAACGGAACTGTAGAGGCTCTCCATTATCAGTCATTCAGAAGAGTTTAATGGATCTAAAATCTCAGGTGGTATGTGTTTGGATAAAAAGTTGGGCAACCTTGTTTTGCTTGGTGTCGAAAAACATGACTCAGCAGAACATTTCATTTGTGAATAGGATTCAGAGAGTAGAAATCACTGATTCAGCATGCCAGATGGCCATAGATAACTTTCCTCTGTCCTGAAGTGCCCCAGGATGCATTCTGTTTAGCCCTGCACAACCTCCCTGCTACACTGTTTCAGGGACAGAGAAACTTCAGCATGCTTGACTTTGTTGAATGTGTTTTCCAGTCATGATTTAATGTGTACTTACCTTTCTCTGTTGACAAGATTCAATGATTCTAGCTACAAATTTTAGGCATTTTAAGATTTTTAATTGCCTTTGTTCTGCTTTTATATGTGCACATTTTAAAGTTTTACATTTTAATGTGTTTTTGCTTGTTTGTTTTGGAATCAATAGAGTTCTTTGGCACAGCTTCAAATTTGCAGAGAAAAAAACTGAGTGCAAATAGAGTTCTCACATACTCCCTATTTTTAACATCTTGCATTTGGGTGGTACATGTGCTATGTAATTGATGAACTAATAATGACATACGATTACCAATTAAGGTCCAGACTTCATGTTAGGTTTCACTCCTTGTGCTGTATATCCTGTGTATTTTGATAAAAGGATAAGGCTGTAGACCCATAGTTACAGTTTTGCACAACTCAAGATTTATACACTTCCTATAAAGACAGCACAACCCAGGTCCCTCTTGTTAATAAATACTTTTAAATAGCATGGTGCATTTGTCACAAATAATAGACAATGTTATATTTGTTGTCTGAATACTGAACATAATTCACAGTTCCTGAAGTTCTGATTTGTGGCTGTATTTCCAAGCCTCTGTGTCTCCTGTCACTCCTTGTGGTTCTGACAGTTTCTCAGCTCTTCCTTGTTACGGAGGGCCTTGCTTTGCCGCCAAGATACTTTGTAAAATGTTCCTCTGTGGGGACTTTCCTGACTTGTTTGTCATCATGACTTTAGGATACTAAATCTTGAGGGCAGGAAAATCACGGAGGTAACGTGTCATGCTCAACACGTCCCATCAAGGATACACATTCTCAAAGCGATTTGTCACTGCTGATGTTCACCTGGATCATGTGTATGGAGATACCTTTTTTTGCTCTCCGCTGTAAGCTTAGCTTTTCCTCCCTGCCTTTTCACACTGCAGTATGGAGGAAAGTTGCTAGGCATAGTTCATACTTAAGAAATCGTGATATTTTGCTCCACCTTCTTAAGGACAGAACATCTATATAAATCATTCAGAATTCTTCCACACAGGAAATTTGTGTCTTCTTTATTTTTTATTCATGCATTCAGACACTGAGTTTTATCCATTTAGACTCGTAGATTTTAAGTGTATATTTTAGATTATCACATGATGATGCTTTGTTAATTACTCAAAACTTCTCCAGTTTTGCCTTGTGAGAGCTCTTTCAGTTGCCTATCACAGTTGCCTGGGGTGTACACCAACAGCATAGATTTGAATCTTTCATTTTGTTTGGGAATTTTTTTTAGTGCTCCCTTACTTTCTCCACTACAAAATTGTCTAGGCTTATTTCTTTCCTCAGCCTTAAAATCAGCACTTTATCCAAAGAATCCTGGCTCTTTTAGAATTATGGTGGGGGATACTAGGTTGCTCCTTGTTTCTGAGGTGTCATTCCTGCTAGGAACTCTGAGCTAACTGACCTATGCGTGTGCACTAATCTGTGTAACTATCTGTGCTGCTACTAAGCAAAGCGCAATTTCATACTGACATCCGTTAGCACAGGGATTATCCTACTGCCTTCCGCTTTGCTTGTCTAGCTCTTCATAGACCAGTAAAGAGACACCAGGTTCACTCATCCACCATGGGTTTACTAATTGTTCAATTATAATATACATGTAGTATCTATGCATCTCTCTGTGAGAAAAGGCCTTATCAATTGCTAACATATAGCTCTATGGAAAGGAACTTCATTGATTACAAAACAGCTCTTACACACAGCTCATTTTGCCTTTAGTTATTACATAGACTTCACCATTCCAAAGTGTTGCTTAGCTCAGCATTTTATTCCCCTAATCCCTTCAGCAAGATTTTATATTTAGATATTTTAATCACATTCTACACTCTATTTTCAAGTCCCTTGAACTCCAAAATGGCTTTCTTTAAAATTTGCATGCATTAAAATTTAATCTTTATTACTATAAAATTCTATGGATTTTGTTAAATTCTCAATGCCTTACATTTACATTACATGATCATACAGAATGATTTCTTCTATAAATTATCTTGTGCTTCCCTTGCTTTACCTCTTTTCACCTACCTCTGAATGCCCCACAACTACTGACCTGTTTACCACCTCTGTAGTTTGTCTTTTCCACCAGGCATCATTTAGTTGGACTCATATAGAATATAGTGTATTCAGACTTGCTTTATTCATTTAGCAATATAAATCTTCAATGTATGTGTCTTGGGTGGTTTGATTGTTCAGTTCCTTTTATAAATGCATAATATTCTATGGTAGCTATGTGCTATAATGTTTTATACATTTACTTTCAGAAAGGAATTATTTTGGGGGCCACTATAAGTGAAAGAGTTCTCAAGAATCAGGTGCAAGATTTGTGGGGATGTGAGTTTGCAAGCCTGTTTCATGAATATATGTAAGTGTGACTGATAGATTATAGGGTAATATTATAAGCGTTATGAAAACCGGATTATGATGTTTGCATTCTGACTAACAGATTCACTATTTTGTTTTTCAGAGCGGCACTGTGATGCAGCAAGTTGAACCATGATCTACAATTACTGAGGTCCTTTACGAACACCAGTTCAAATCCCAGCTGCTTCAGTTCCAATCCAGCTCCATCCAATATCTTTAACATAACAGTAGAAGCTCACCCAAATCTTTCAGTCTTCTCACTCCCGTGTGGAAGCCCTGGATGCTCCTGGCTTCAGCCTGGTCTAGCCCAGGCAATCGAGGCCATTAGGACAGTGAACCAGGGCACGGAAGATCTCACTTTCTTTCTTTCCACTCTTTCTGTAACTTTTTTTCAATAAGTAAAGAAGGAAAATAGAAGACTGATATTCTTGTGGTTAAATATTATGCATCTAGGTGTTAGGATTTGGGTTTTGGGTTCCTGGTTGTGGGGACTTTACTCCTGAGTCCATCAAGTATAACCTTTGTTTAAGCTATAATGCTATCATTTTTAATTATTCCTCTCATTTCTTTCATAAAATTCTACCTCTCTTACTGTGGATATCTTCTTGCATCTGACATTATCCATTCTTTCCATTTGATTACTGTACATATTAATGTTATTATTTTAAATTTCCTGACTGATAATTCCAAAATCCATGCCTCCACTGAGTTTGGTCTTGATGCTTGATTTCTCTTTCCAACTTATGTTTTTCTTCCTTTTTGGCATGTCTTTTATGTTTTGTTGAAAGATAGATGTATTCCATCAGACAATACAAACTTAGGTGAATAGCCCTGTGGTGTGAGGGTTTCATTTCATATTTTCTACAACTACAGGGTCAAAATCTTCAATTTCATGGTTTCTCAGGATTTCTACTTCCCTCCCCTGCCATGGCGTGTTTTTGTTTTGTTTTAGTTTCTTTCTCAGTTCTTCACTATGAGAGACTGCTAAAGTTACTCTAGGTGATAAGTCCCTAAAAGTGAAAGTAGACATGATTGTTTTGTAAACATAGATTCAGGTAAACGTGGGTTATAGCTGCAGAATAAACATGATTTTCTCCAAACCCTTCTTGTAGAAATTTAATCCCCAAAGTCAAATGTTAACGTCAGTTACAGAGTAGACAATTCCTCTTACTGCCGTGTTTATGAAGTGGAGCCTTAGGAAAATGATTGTGTTTGATTAGATCATTAGGGTGGAGCTCCCAAGATGTGATTTTTAGGGCAAGGAACAGAGACCAGCCATTTGTACAGTCAGGTTTGTTGACTGCTTCTTGCTACCAATACTATTGCAATACTAAGACAAGACCCCTACAGCTGGACACCTGAACACCTCCAGAGTCTTAAGCCAAAAGAAAATCCCTTTCCTTAGCCCAGGTAGCCAGTATTTCATTACAGTAACATAAAGCAGACCAATAGAACCTTCTGAAGACTGCGGCTTCCAAGAACCTCCCACACTCAGCTCATCCATACTGGGCCTCTGTAAAATCATCAAAATCAGCCTTTAAGTGTGTCTAAGGTCAATCTAAGGAATAAACTCGCTCTCTGCTTCTGCTGCAGGTGAGCAGATCTCAGCTGTGCCTCACCTCAGATTTGGGGGTGGCAAATTTGCTCTGCAAATCAATTTACAGCAGAAGTCAGTGAATCTATGAATCTTCAAAGTCAACCTATATGATAACACTAACCAGCAAACTGATCATTTTTTTCTGTTCACCAACACAGACATTATTCATATAACATTTTATAAATTTAGTGAGGAAATCATAATTTCTTAAAACATATGGGCTTTATCCAATTTATATCACAATGTGCTCAGATGGAGAATTATTTAAAGAAAAGTTTCATTATTCATAAAAACCTAATTTAAAAATTACATTTTTCACTTGATAAAAAAAATAGGAATCCTATAAATGCCTCAATGGGTTTACCTGATTATTTTGAGGCTAAATTCTAAAAGAAGAAGTAATATACTAATGCATATGGAATATCATCTCTAAGGGACTTAGAGATACCTAAGTTTGTTGTGCCTTTTATTAACTGAATACTAGTGGGAAAAAAATAAAGTAAGAAGAAAGAATGAAGAATTTAAATTATTTTTTCCATGTCTCTGCAGAAATAGAAATTTTAAAAGTAAAAGGTACTGTAAAGGAATATGATGGTGTTTGAAAAAGTACACCAAAAAAATGGGAATGAAAAGATAAGTGTATTTTTGTGTAAAAAAGTTTTTGAAACCCATACATAACTTTTTCACCATACACATATTCAATAAACTTATTTTGGAAAACCCTAACCCCATAAATGTTGGGAAAGACCCTCTATGAAGTTTCAGCTCATTTGTGTTGCCTTCCTGTGGTCATCTTTTTGTTGCCTTCCCACTTGTCACAAACCTCTGGGATTCCGTAGGTAGACTTAAAGACATGTGACATTATCCAAGGGAAATGATTTTTGGAATCTCCTATAAAAGACCTTTGGGTCAAACAGTCCTGACTCATTTCTTTGAAGAGAAAGTTAACGCTCCACACGAGTTCAAGACCCTGCTCAAGCTCATTCTGCAGAGCAAACACATGTGGCCAATTTTCTTTTATAATGGAAAACCGACCAAGAGATCAGACCATTGGTCACTCTTGCCTGGAGATTTGTTAGTTCTTGAGCTGATTTTTATTGGCAAAGGGAAGAGTTTAAGGGACACATTAAGCCACCTTTCATTTCAGCTTGTTCTTTCCTTTTAACCTGTCTTCTGAGTCACCTGTTGTTTTTCCTTCAGGCTTTTAATTACCACTGCACTGGCCATAAAAATAACCCAAGTTTTTAGCCTGTGTCTTTGCACTGAGAATATTTTATGATAACTCTTGTCACCCTTCCTCTCCTTAAAGGCCATAGCCCTGCACTTTGAGAGGATTAGCCTTCACTGTGCCATTTTTGTCTTTGTGTGGGGAGTCAGTTTCTCCCTTGATAATGTGCCAGGTCTAAGCATCCTCCATAGGTAACCAACATGTCTCCTTTATTCTGCAGAGGAGTTGAGCTCTGGGGCTCGCTGGTGAGACAGGAACTAAGCTGGAATCATACTTGTGGCAGCGTCTCTGGTTCTCAGCTGGAGCTGTGCTCCCTGGCTGCAGTTCAAGGACTAACTATCCTGGTTATACTGTGTGGAATCTGTCCTCTGGAGTCTTGTTCTGCCCAGCTTTTGTCCTGAGAATGTTTGCTCTTTGTGTCCCATCCTCTCTCCCAACTTAGTCAATATTTGCTTTCAATGACACACTCTTCTCTTCCTGGATATTTACCTTTTTTCCACTTAACTCTCCCACTGTTAGACTGAAAAAAGAAAACAAAACCCTACATAATCAAAGTTAGCATTTGTGACTCCCAGAGTCCCTTAAGGGGCCCCAGACTCTACATGCCCCTTACTTCCAACTACTAGTACTGCTTATCTCACCATTACATCTTAGTACAAAACAGTATACTGGTGGACACATCTTTTATTTAATTACTTAGTTTTTATAATAGATTTCCTAATGATTTTTTTTCTATTGGCAATAATAAGTCTGCCTGGGAAGAGGGGAACTTCTGATAGAGGAGAGGAGGATGTCACTTGGTCACCACAAACAGCCCCCAAAACTCACCAGTTTCAAAGAAAATGTTGCCACTCTGACAAAGACTCAAGAATGCACCCAATCAATAACCTGAGAACTTTGTTGCCTCTAATAGCAATGAGAAATGACTGAGACTTCACGCCTGTTCTTCCTCCTGCCTGGATGTCTTTGTTGCCCCTGATCTCACAAATTCTTGCTCAGAGACCAAGCAGTGAATGAATATCACTTCTTCAGCAAGGCATGCCTTTGACCTGATGTTTAAATTACTTTTAGCAATGCTTTTATGTGACCCTCAAATTTTAACCAAACCTCTCTTTGAATGCCAGACTTCTACCCAGCTGCCTACTTGAAATCTCCACCACAGTCACCGTGAACTTAAGAAATACAAATTGAACTCATCAGCTTCTCCCACTCACACCTATTTATCACTGGTGTTCCTCATTTCAGTAAACACCACCACTGCTACCTAGTTGCCCAAACTAGACGCCTTCAAGCCATCTGTCTTAAGTTACGTTTCTTTTTTTAAGATTAAGATATTTATTTAAAGGTCAGAGTTACAGAGAGATAGAGAGACACACAGAAAAAGTGAGAAAGAAGGCAAGAGAGAGATCCTTCATCCACTGGTTCACTCTCTAGAGGACCACAAAGATCAGGACTGGGCCAGGCCAAAGCCAGGAGTCGGGAGCTTCCTCTAGGTCTCCTACTTGGGCAATAGGAGTCCAAGCATTTGGGCCAGCCTCTATTGCCTTTCCCAGCCCACCAGGAGGGAGCTGGAATAGAGACAGAGCAGCCCAGACAGGCATGCTCAAGGGATGCCAGCATCAAAGCAGCAGCTTTACCCAGTAAGTCACATGCCAGCCTCCAGGAACGATGTCTTAAAAGCAGAGTTTGACATTGTGATTTTTGTCCATGTGATATCTGTCTATGAGGACAAGGTAGGAGACAGGACTTAGCAAAGATGCCAGTGTCACTGGAGCTGAACCTCAGACTTATGTACAGGAGCTGTACTACAAGAGCCCCAGCAGGTTGTCTCACTCTCAGGCAAGGGAACTGAATCTGCTGTGCCCAGTATAAACAAGTTGTCGTTTACAAGCTTTCCCAGCTTGCCTTAACATTTCCAGGTGAGTAAGGTCCACTGACTAAAGCCACTTCCAGGAAGAGAGGAGGCAGCTGAAAGCCACAGCAAGCAACACTGCTAACAGATGAAGCGTGGTGAAGGGATATGCACAGAACATCAACAGAGTCTACCATACCACTTAAATTCCTTTATTCCCCTCTCTGAACTGTCCCTTCACCACATTCCATCCTGACAGATCCACCTTTAAATTGCAGCCCAACATAGTTTCCTCACTGCCTCAATTGATGTTCTCTCAGTGCAAAACACAGCCTGTCTCCTGGACTGTTGTGGGTCCCCATGTCACTGACTAGCCTTCTCCCACCTATAAGAGGTAGGAAATAAGGGTCTAGCACAGTGGCCTAGCTGCTAAAGTCCTTGCCTTGAAAGCGCCAGGATCCCACATGGGCGCTGGTTCTAATTCTGGCAGCTCCACTTCCCATCCAGCTCTCTGCTTATCGTCTAGGAAAGCAATCAAGGATGGCCCAAAGCCTTGGGACCCTGCACCTGTGTGGGAGACCTGGAGGTAGTTCTTGGCTCCTGGCTTCAGATCGGCTCAGCATCGGCCATTGCAGTCACATGGGGATTGAATCATTGGACGAAAGATCTTCCTCTCTGTCTCTCCTCCTCTCTGTATATGTGTCTTTGCAATAAAAATAAATAAATCCTTTCAAAAGTAGGAAATAAAAGAATGAAAAGTTCTTTCTGAGAGATAAGCTGCCAGAACAAGGCAGGACTAGTCAGGAAAGTGAGAAGCTAGATTTGGGAGAAAAGAATGGGGCTGCCTGTAGCAAAGCAAGTCAGATGATACCCAGCAGAGTAGCACATCCTGCAAGTAGCCAGGTGACTCTTGGGGTCTGCAGGTTCAAACAACCACAGGTCAAAGTGTTCAGAAGATAACTGTATTTGTAGTGAAAAATACATCCAGACTATTTTTATGCCATTAATTCCTGAATGACACTATTACAATTATTCATATGGTATTTACATTGTTTTAGGAATTATCAGTCATCAGGGATGACTTACAGTATATGGAAGGATGTGAGTAGGTTATAGGCAAATGTTATGCCATTTTTTATATGGTACTTGAGCATCTACGAATCTTGGTATCATTGGACCGTTGATCCCAATCCCCACCAACAAGGATATTTAGGGTGACCTTGACTATATTTCAAAGGCACAGTCGCTCAGCTACACAAAGGGCAATGACAGCAGGAAGCATTCAGAGACCTTACAAGTCTCAGTCAGTGGTTATCAATAATTCATATTTCGAGACATAAATGCAAACCTCACTTTAGCCTTCTGCTCTTTAGGCCAACCACTCAGATCCCTCACTCCTTTGTTGTGCATTCATG
This sequence comes from Ochotona curzoniae, assembly GCF_017591425.1. Classification (NCBI taxonomy): domain Eukaryota; kingdom Metazoa; phylum Chordata; class Mammalia; order Lagomorpha; family Ochotonidae; genus Ochotona; species Ochotona curzoniae. The sequence continues at coordinate 22,435,811 of NW_024465894.1, read as the reverse complement.
CTCACCAGTTACATGGAAAGCACAGAAAAGCTGAGTAGTCAAATGTCAGTGACATTTCCTTCTAACTGAAAATAATAAATGTGCAATTCTTTCTAATATATCAGTACCTTGACCCTCCCCCCCAAAAAAGGACATTTGGTGGATTTTATTTTTCTGTTTTTTTAAAGATTTATTATTTTTATTGAAAAGGCAGGTTTACAGAGACGAAGAGAGACAGAGAGGAAGATCTTTCGTCCAATGATTCACTCCCCAAGTGTCTGCAATGGTCAGAGCTGAGCCGATCTGAAGCCAGGAGCCAAAAACTTCCTCCAGGTCTTCCACGTGGGTATAGGATACCTAGGCTTGGATCGTCCTCAACTGCTGTCCTAGATGATAAGCAGGGAGCTGGATGGGAAGTGGAGCTGCCAGAATTAGAACCAGCGCCCATGTGGGATCCTGGCACTTTCAAGGCAAGGACTTTAGCAGCTAGGCCACTGTGCTGGGCCTGTGTTTTTCAAATATGACCACAGGGTGCACATTACAGTGCACATTACAATTAAGTCATTGCTCCGGACTCCCACATCTCCTAACAGAGTATCTAGGACCAAGCCCTGCTCTGCTTCCCTTTCCTCTTCCAGCTAATGTGCCGAGAAGGGAACAAATGATGACCCAAGTGCTTGGGCTCCTGCCGCCCATGTGGGAGCTCTAGATAGAATCCTTGTGTTCTGGTCTCGGCCTGGTCCACTCCTGGATGTTGTAGAAATTTGAGGAGAAAGTCAACTGATAAAATTCTCTCCTTCTCCCTCTCTCTCTTTTCTCTCTCTCTCTCTCTCTCTCTCTCTCTCTCTCTCTGCCTCTGCCATTTAACAACTAAATAAATGATAGGTAAATAAATAAATGCATCTTTGAAATAAACAAACAAAAATGACCGCAGTAAGACACCTGGTTCCAAATGAGTATTCCAGAACTTTACTATCCTTCACTTAGAAAAGGGAGTCCATTTCCCTTTCTCTTGAATCTTTGTCATTGCTTTAATGAGCAGAATATAGCAAAAGTAATTCTGTGCAAGTTTTATGACTAGATCTTTGGAAACAATACAACTTGCTCCTTTGGGATGTTCACCTTTTGAACCTGTCACAATTTTAAGAATGATTAGGGTTCCAGACAAGAAGTGGATGACAGCTCCCACAGAAATCCCAGCCACCAACCAGCACCAGCTGTCAGACACGTGAATGAGTCTTCAGACCATTGCACGGCCAGACTTTGGAAATCCCGAATTGATGGGAAACAACTGAGATGAGTTGTCCTCTCCTGCTTACAGCAGATTGCAGATTCATGGGGGGGAAATGCTGCTGCTGCTTTCTGCTACTAGATGTTGGCATGGTTTTTCATGTAGTAGACAATCAGATAGGGGACAATGTGCCAAATAGTGGCAGGTCAGCCTGATACTTTCATTCAGCTGCACAAATAGTTCTGTCTATTCTTCATGTTCCCAGCTTCTGTGGTACTTGCATCCTTCTTTTATCATAGTCATAACCTCTCAGGCCAAGTCTCGTGTTCTGGTGGCACTGACTGACACTTCTCTCTGCCATGGCTCCCCCACCATCTGAGATCTTTTATATTGCTACTGTCTCTTTCTGAACTTCTGTTTCCCTATTTCTCTACAAAGATCACACCTCTTCACAACTTGGTTCAGTGAAGCCTTCTCTAAACACCTTTCTATAATTATACAATCTAACCTACCCGTTTCTTCTCCTTCCCGTTATTTTTTACAAGGGTCCTAACTACCATCTAAGAAATGATATATTTATTGATTTACTATTGGACCACATGTGCTAGGATATAGGCAGGGGCTTTGTTTGCTCATTATTATATATCTGGTGCCCACAACAGAACAGTGTCTGACATACAGTACAAACTCAACAAATATTTATCAAGAGAAATGACTAGTACCCAACTCAGATCACTTCCAGATTTCAAACTACAGCCAAAGGTACTCTTATGTTTTAAACTTTCATGTACAACCACTTAATAAACATTTAATGTTTGAAGTCATACAAATCCCTTAAATATTACAAGAAAAAAAAAACTTGTAGGATCCAGTGTGGTGGGACAACAGATCAATGCACCCTGATGTGATGTCAATAACCCTTATTACAGCATTGGTTTAAATCTTAGGAATTTCATTTCCAATCCAGCTCCCTGCAAATCACCTTGGAATGTATTACCTCAACCTTCTGGGATACCAGAACAGAGTTCCTGCCTGTTGATTTCTTCCTAGTTCATACTTGTTTGTTTCTGTCATTTGGACAATGAATACTTATTGAAGTACTATTTGGGACATTTCTGTGAGGGTGTTTTGGAATGAATGCAATGTTTACATCAGAGGAATGAATAAGGAAAAATGTCCTCCTCATTATGGTAAGCTTCATCCAATCATTTTGAAGGCCTCCATGGAACAAAAATATTACTTTGTCCTAATTAAGAGATTCTTTTCTGCTTCTGAACTTGAACTTAAACATCAGGTCTCCTTGGGTCTTGACTCTGCCTCTCCCTCTCTCTCTTTCTCTCTGTCTCTTCCTCCTTCCCCTTTCTGTCCTGACTCTCACTTTTCAAATGAATAAATAATTAAATAAGTCTTTAAGTAATACCCACAACTTTCTACCGCCACTGCCAGACCTTCTATTGCTGTGTTCTCTGCAGATGAATAAATACTATTGCCCTCCGCCTAAGTACTCAAGCTAGGAATCAAATTCAGTGCCAACAACACTGCAACTTCAAAAGAATGAGGACTCAAAGAGAGACTGTGAAATGAATTAGTGGCCTCTCACATTGAAGCACTTAATTGCATGCTGCTATATCTGATCACCAAATATCTTGCCAGCCGCTTTTGTTATCTCATTCTGCTCCCCCTTTCCATCTGTTTAAAGACTACTTGCCTTACACTCTTCAATTTGCAATCCAAAGAACCACAGCCGGTTCTGACTGGGTAAGAAATCTATTGCATCTGCATCCTCAGAATAAAATTATTCAAGTTGGAAGACTGAGTCTTTTACAAATACTCGTGTGTGTGTGTGTGTGTGTGTGTGTGTGTGTGTGTGTGTTTAAAGACAGAGAGAAAAAGAGAGAGAAACTTGCTATACAGAACTGATTCACATGATTAAGGAAGCCAGATCTGCAGGGAGAGTTGGCAATCAACAGACCAGGACAGATGAAGGTTTAGTTTAGTCTTGCAGGGTAGCAACTCAAGACCCAAGGAGACCTGATGTTTCAATTCAAGTCCAGAAGCAGAAAAGAATCTCTTAATTAGGACAATGTCTTTTTTTGTTGTTGTTGTTCCATGAAGGTCTTAAAAATGATTGAGTGAGGCTTACCATAATGTGGAGGACATGTTTCCTTATTCGTTTTTCTGATGTAAGCATTGCATTCATCCCAAAACACCCTCACAAAAACGTTCCAAATAATATCTGGATTTCCAATGGCACAGTCAAATTAACACATGACACTGATGATCACAGATAGCAAATGAGATCAACCCTTGCATCCTTTTTAACCAGATCTGGGAACCCTTGCTTGATGACTAGTTAGTGGAGCAGGGGTATAATCCCAGGTCCCCTACTTCATGTCAGGACTTTCCTCACTCCCTAACTGAGTCTGTCTGGGATACAGGAATTTGTACCACACTTAGGCTTTGTAGGGAACCTGGCCCAAGTTAGCCTTTCCCGTAGGACAAAGGTACATCAAGAACTTCATGGAAAATGAAATTAAATGATAGACTTGAATACAAAATTTGAAATCCATGAAGTTTTTCATTATATTCATTATTATGAGCTTTTTGAAAACTCTTCATATTTAAGGGTTTCAAAAATTTTTTTGCCCTAGAAGAAAGTTTTAGTTCCATTTTCAGGGCCATTTTGAAGGTTCCTTAATCCTTTTTGGCTTTTATAAATGATGTCGCTTTCTTTCTGCAGTGGCCTTTACTTGAAAGTTTCGAGATGAACTAATATATGCTAAGGTTTGCAACGTCAAATGGCCAACTTGGTGTCCCTTTATGTTGGGTGTCACTAAGAAGCACACCTCAAAGGAAATTATAACATTTGGCTCAGCATGTACTTTTACCCTACTCTACTTTGAGCACAACACAGGGAGCCAGTATTACCACAAGATTCCCTGGGAGGCAGCCTCATTCTCCCAAAGTTCCAGAACGAGAGCTTGGGGAGGGCTACTATTTGTTAAATGATATACTTTATAATGAAAAGAGAGCATCAAGGAAGAAGCCATTTCTGATCATCATAAAATATGGTTAGCAGTTAATTTGTACACATGTGGACTTATTTTATAATTGCAGGTTGCTGGAGAGGTATGTTTTTCTTTGCCAGAGTCCCCATTGCCTGCAAAAGGCAATGATGACCACAATGGTCCAGCCCTGCTGATGACCCAGAGACACACTGCAGTTCTTGAAATGACTCAACTCCTGCTATCACTGAACTTCCCAGTGAAGAGAATTAGGCTCAAGAAACCACTTTCATGAGCAGGTATTTATTTTCTTCATCCACACACATGAACTAACTTTAATTACTTTAATTCTGCACTCTCCTATTCAACGAAGCACCCAGCAGTCTGTGACACAATCCTTTAACAGCCTGTTGATAAACACTGTCACAGAACAATCTTTAGAAAATGTTTTCACATTGTTCTAGAAGCCAGGCTATTTCAGAAGATGTTCTAGATTATCAAGTTTTAGATATTTAAGTGCAAATGTATACACACACACACACACACACAGTGCTATCACTGTCATGATGTCTAATGCCCGGGATGAGTGCTGACATAAAGTGAGCACCCTTCAAATGAACAAATGAGCATTTCCCTCACCCACATGTGTGCCAGAAGAAAGCCAAAACCACTGCAAACTGTCTCCCTGCTGTCTACCATACTCTTCTCGTCAAATTTACTTCCCATTCCAAATCTCCCATATTTTGTCTTCCCTTGTGTTGGCTTCCAGACCAAGGTTTCAGACGATAGGAGACCACTTGCTGTCACCCCATACAGAAGTTCACATGGTAATATGGGGAGGGGAAGGGGAGGGAGTCCCAGTCAAGGTGAAAGGGATTCAAAGTCATGGGGCCTGACAGGCTGGGAAATTATTAATGATCCATTTCAGTTCAATCCTAACATCTAAGGATGGGAAAAGAGGCAAAGTCCGACAGGAGGAGAAAGCCACAGGCTGGGAAAGAGCTTGGACTTAAGTAAACCACAGGGCTCCACTGAGAGAAAGGACATGAAAGGACTCTTGGGCAGCAGTAGCAATGATGCCTTACCAGAGGGCTGATGAAGGTAGGAAGTTTCTGAGGGAGCTGCTGTGGTGTGATGACCCAGCTCAGAGATGAGAAGCCAAAATACAGACTTGGAAGAGAGGGCAAGGAGCAGACCCATGTGTAAGTGAAACTGGAAAAAAGAGGATTCTAAAAGTCATGTCAGTGTAAGCAGAGATGCCCTCCTGCTGTGGCAGGCTCCTGGGCCTCCTCTCTGACAGAGAAATGTGGATGCCATGAGCACTCATTAATTACTTGTTGGGTCAATCACTCTGATGTTCATTCCCCATGTCAGCAATTCTGCAGTAGGTGCCCTGAGAGACAGTACAACGATGAAACAGTAAATAAATTATCCTCCATGGGTATTGTCAGTTTTCAGAATCCCTGTTTCTACATTTCTCAAATATGCTGCTCAGGGATCCCTGCTGAGCCACACTTCCGGGTAAGGCACTTTGTAGGGCAAGATTGGCAGAATTCAGGGGAGATGAACACCCCAGAAGGATATCTCTGCCAGACCCCCTCAAAGCACAGGGATGACCAAGAGAAGGGTGCATTTGTTGCTTGTATTTGTGTTCTTCACAGACCCTGAATATTCATTGTTTCTACAATTCCTTTTAGCTGAGGAAATAAAATGAGCCCTTTTCCAGGCCGGAGTAAGGGGCTAAGTATAACACTGTGGTTTCATTTAAGGAAGATTTCCAGTTGGCTGAATTTATGCTGCCTTTGATGTCTCTTTGTTGCTTTGAATACAACCTTATGTCTCCTGGCTTTGTTTTCCCAAAGCCCTGAGAAAGGATTCCCAGATTGTTGATTAAAAGCTATTCAGAAACAGCCTGCAAGTGTTTCACTGATAACATTCTCTTTACAGATTCATCAGGGCTATCCCATAGGGAGCCTATGTGTGGGTCTCTCCAGCCTGTTCCATTAGGGTGCTGTGAACAAAGAATATAAAGGGAAAGCACAAGGTTCCTAGTGCAATCTTGTCCCAGACTTCACCCTGGCTTGCATTGCTTTCCTGTTCTGTGCTTTGGCACCCCAGTGCACCGTTTTCCCCTGTCAATCCCTTGAAGTGAGTGGGAGGCTATATGGTGCACACTGTGTGCTCCTGGTTTAAAACAGAAAGAAAGGCAAGTTTCTTTGCAGTTCTGCAGGGATTTTAGAGCTAACCCTTGATGACTGTGTGAAGGGGAGGCAGAACTCACACATAATTGAGCCCTCGGGGCTGGAGTTTCTCTCAATAGAAGTACTGGCAAGAAAACATTGCTAGACTGGGAATCTCTTTTTATTAAGATTTATTTATTTATTTGAAAGCCGGGGTTACAGGGAGAAAATGAGAGGAAAAAAAGAGAGATTTTCCACCCATGCCTTCACTCCTCAAATGGTCACAATGGCCAGGGCTAAGCAAGGATGCAGCCACAATTCAGGGCTCCTCAGGCTTTCCAACCTGAGTGGCAGGGCCCTGAGCACTTAGAGATTCCACTGCCTTTCAAATGTCATTATCAGGGAATAACTGGATCATAGGTGGAGCAACCAATACATATTGGATGCCAGGATTGCAGGTGGCCACATCTAGTACACCATAAATACACCCACTTGGGAAGTGCTAGTACCAACCTCATAGCCTCTTTATCTGCAAAATCACAGAAACTGTCTAATCTCAACTGACCCTTACAATATGAGATTTCTAGAAATCTTTCTGTATTCATTAATATGTGTTATTTTTGTTCAGTAGGGGTAACAGGGAGGAGAGAAGCAATTTTCTTGGTTATCTCTATCATCAATAAGCTTTAATGGGAGCTGTCCACGGTACTAAAAAGCTAGAGGATGCAAAATAAGTTATCAGGCAAAGTAAAAATCTTCAAAAAATGAAAGAACTTGTTGTCAAGACCACAATACAAAATGGAATAAATTGCTTCCTCTAGCGATATCCTTTGAGTAGGATGACCCTAGTCATTCTGAGGTGACTTCAAAAAGTTTGTGGAAAATGGATGAAAAGAGGAACCTCTCTTTATGTAAAGTATTCTGAATCTATGCATCATTTTTACATAATATCCATTTTAAACAACTTTTAAAACTTTTGTACAGAAATAAATTCATCTTTTTAAAGATTTATCTGTTTCTTTGAAAGGCAGTTGGAGTGAGAGAGAAAGGCCGAGTGAGAGAGAGAGAGATCTTACATCTTCTGACTCTGGGATGGAGTCTGGGTCAGAGCAAAGTCAGGAGCCTAGACATCCATCAAGTTCTCCTACATAGATGACAGGAGCCCACACGCTTGAGCCACTTATCACAATGTTCCCAGAACATTAGACAGGAGTTGGATTGGAAGTGTAGCTGCTGAAACTTCAGCTAGCAGCCATAAGACTTAACCCACAGCAACACAATGCTGTCCCTAAATTTATTTTTTAATTCCAGTTTTCATGAAATTTCAAAAATATCTTTGCATTTTTTTTGTATTACGTTTCTTACTTCCCATAAGAGCATTCTTCCTACCACTTTGCATTTGGTTTATATTGGTTCACTCTTTAACAAGCAAGTTTAAAGTACCTGTGCAGAAGTTTGATAAAATAACAGTCAATTATCCATGTCCTTAGGTTGTTCCCTCCTACACTGACTATGGGCTTTGCCCTGTGATTTTCTGGGGCCAATAAAACATTAGCAAGCACAACGTGGGGAAAAGAAGAAAAGAAAGGTTTATAAACCAAGGTCCAATATCTTGCCGCCTCATTGGAACTCTGCAGTTGTCAGGCAAACAACTGCACTTGTACTTGCTGGTAAGAACCCTGAAAAACTACATGCAGCCGAAATTATCTATTCCAAAGAGGGCTGTTCTAGACCAGTTAAATTCCAGCCAATTCAGCTGCTGCTTGCAGATCCACGAACAAACCTCATTAAGATGAGAACATGCTCTCCACTGAGCCTACCCTGAATGTGCACTCCAACAAATTATGAACTAAATAAATGGTTGTTGTTTTCAGGCTAATGTTTGTTACATAGCAAATGTTGATACACCTTTTATTGTGGTGAAAACTAGAGAGTTCATAAGTCATCAATACTGGATCTGTTACACAGTAAGTATTATATGTATTATATACTATGGCATACAAATGTATCAAAATATAAGTGACATATGTATACTCACACACTTTTCTGCACCCTGATTGTGAGGCAAACTTGCCCAGGTAAAATAATAGTCCCCTTTTTTAGTACAAAACTGCTTATTATTAATATTTGACTATTTTCACCAAGGTTTCTTTACATTTTGTACCTGAAGAAGAGAAATGATGATTACATGCAGAACCTTGTTCTGACCCCTTAGATGAAGTGGGTAGGTTTGATTTTTTGTTACCAAGGTAACCTCTTTCAATAAGCCTAGAGAAGATAATTACTCTGTGCGAAGACTTTTGCTTGCATTGCACACCAAGACAGTTCACAGACAATGCATTTACATAAAAACAACATAAACACACAAAATTGCCTTGATTTTATGAGGAGCAACTATTCAAAGCACAAACATATATCTATAAAAGGGCTTAACTGAAGTCCATGTTTAAGTGCCTCATCTCAATGTGTAAGATTTTAGAGTTAAACACATTAAAAAATAAATATGTCCAATTTCTCCAAATAATGACACTGCAGCTCAGAAAAAGTAAGCTATAGTCCCAAATGTTTCACAGCATTATTAATGGCAGAATTTAGACTTTATATTAGTTTCCTAATTCCTAGTCTCATGCTCCTGTCATACATATTTATTTTGAAAGTCAGAGACAGGTATACAGATGGAGCTCTCCAATGTGCTGATTCTCCCCAGATGCCTGCTGGGTCAGGCTAACGTCAGGGACCAGAAGCTCAATCTAACTCTTCTACATGGGGAGCAGGGCTCCACCAACCTCAGCCATTGTCTCTTGCCTCTGAGAGTGCAACCAGACACTCTGCTATTGAATACAAGCATCCCAAACAGTTTCTCAATTGCTACCCCCAATGTCCATGCCTTGCTTTTTATGACTATCTGCCAATCCCAATGGATTTTGAAAATATAATAATTTTAACCCCTAAGATAGTACAGAAAAAATGACCACAATGCAGAGAAGCACAAAATAAAAATATCACACAGCCTTCCCATACAGAAGAATCATGTTTGATTTTTCTTGTACATCCTTCCAACCATTCATCTATGTACATCCTATATTTTTATAAAAGAGCATTCACATGAACTACAATTTGATATACTTTTTCTTTTAAATATTCCTTTGTAAATGTGTGTTTCATGTCATGCTTTTAAAGCATCATCATATTGGCATATCTCCTGTCAAAGTAGGTATGAAGACTGAACACACTTATGCTGAAAATGGCCGAAAACTTGTTCTACCCAAGGGTCAGTCTTGATTTACAGAGAAACAATCCCAATGAGACCCTGAATTCAAAGAGAGAAAACAACATGATTTTCATGACCTAAAAAAAAGTTAAAACTCAACTTCACAGACATCAGCAAAGATGATTATTGTTACTTAGAATGGAAAAACATTTTAAAATGACATTACTTTTTCTCTTTTTAAATTGGGAAAAAAATTGACAACTCTGATAACACATGATATTGGAGAACATTTAGAATATATTGCTTGTGGGAATAAAAAATCAGTGCAGCATTTATGGAGAAAAATTCAGCAGTTTATTAATATTTTAAATGTATAATCTTTGAATTAAGAAACATCTTCCTAGTTCCAGGAAATAGCATCCACATTTATTTTCCCACATGCAAAATGATATGTACTTGCAGTTAATGACTACATCATAGTTTCTAATCAAGAAAAATTAAAAACGCCTTCAGTATTGTCAACAGGGAATTGGTGGATTAGAAGGCATAGAAAGCAAAACCACACAGCTGCAAAAAAGTAGCAATTTCCATACCAATATGGTACACACTCCAAAAATTAATGTAAGTACAAAATTCAGGACACAGGAGGATTTATTGTGTGTTGCCATTCATGTGACAGGGAAATTCCTATTAATCATTGAGGAATATTCAGAAATCACCTATCTCAGAATCTTGGGTACCATGAAAATGATGTCCTTTAACAGAGATAAACTAGGGTTCCATTTTGGCGAGCAAAGAAGCTGAGCTTCTCATGTCTTTTTATTTTTTCTGCAATTGTCTGTCTGTTTTCTCTTTTCCTCCTAGAGATGGCTACTTTCCTCTTGGCAAAGATTCGGCAAATTCAACAAAATATTGAAGACCCAAACATGGGGATTTCTCTATTAGAATAAGACCTTAAACATTCTGATTATCACTTGTGTTGATTTTTCATAAGAAAACCTTTTGACATGAGGCCTGAATTAGCCCACAGGCCTACAATCAAGTGATTGGTTGAAAGGAGAATATAGATTACTGTCCCAAGATTTTGCTGCTTGCCAATGAACTAAGCCAGAGAAGACCCTGTGCAAGAGGAGACAGAAAAATGAAAACAGACTTCCAACCCACTTAGATCCTGAAGACAAGTCTCAAGATCCTGGAGACACTTTCCTGACACCCCAAACAGTCACAGGTGGATGCTTTCCAAGCAGCCCTTGACCATCAAAGGGCACCACAGTAAGTTTGCTTGCAGAAGGAGTCCAGCTGACTGTACAGTTACTGTCAGAGCTCAAAGTCCAAGCTCACTCAAAGGAAGGTTTGAAAATAGTCTACAGCCAATGGTGAACAGAGCAGTTGGTCCCTAAATCTCTCAGTCCTGTCAGTCTTCACTGGGGATGATGTAGGTGTGCTTTCACACAGACTCTCAGAATTTCCCAAGCAGCTTATGTCTCTGTTGACCAATGCAGGAACCTAACTGATCAGATACACAATTACAGATGCAGTAAATATGAACAAGAGAGTAAATGATTCATTTTCTAATAGCACAAGGTAAGAAAATTTCAGAAGAAATACTATTCAATTCCCAATTCTAGGCTTTAAAAAAGATTATTTAAAATTCTGGATTATTGAATGGGTAAAACTTAAGAGAATTCTTTGAAGAGTAGAAATGGCAAGAAAAGCAAATCCAGAGAAGTAAGTATTGCTTTTACCAGCATTTTCCCAGTATTTCTCTGATTTGGGATGATCTAAACCTTGAATTTTCCTGGGACACATGGTAGGGAAAGGAAGTATAACTTGAGCTTAAAGTGGGTGAGAGTTCTGATACACCTCGGGCAGGGAATTCTAGCAAGCAGTGATCTCAGATAAAGACAAGGGAAAAGATCCTTTTACAAGAAAGGAGGAGGGAGATCCATTGCTTGATAATAGTATAAACCTTAGTAAAAGTAATGATTTTAAAAATATTTTTTAAAGATATTTTAAAGCTCTCTGATCACAACATCACTAGAGACAGAATTTACTTAACACATGTGCACTGAAGCAACTCAAGACTTGACTGTAAACTAAATTGTTTCTGGGTTCATATTTCCTAAAGCAGCTGGAAGAAACAAAAGCACACCCTCTTTGGAAAACCATTGTCTCTACTCAAACCGCTAAAACATTCTCAGAGATGGAATTCTAAGAAAAGTAAGCTCACAGTTAAAATACAGTTACATGTGATTTAGTCATGAGGATGCATTCTAAGAAATACTTTGTTAGGCAATGTTGTAATTGTGTGAACATCATGGAGCGTACTTACATGAACGTATGGCACAGACCAATCAGAATGTGTTGTAAACCGGAAGAATGAAGTTGTTATCAGTGTAACATGGCACATGACTCAGGAAACATTTTTATAAGAGTACCCTCTAAAATAGTGATAATGTGGTTCATTGTGACAAGTGTGGTAAAATAAGGGAAGCAGGGTGAAGGGAACTTTTTGTATTCCTTCTTCACAGTCCTTATTTTGTAAATTTAAAACTATTCTGAAATAAAATGTCTTAAAGCTACATTACAGTAAATACACAAATCAGTAGCATAGTCACTATCAAGATTTATGCACTGTTATTAATGTTATGGCTATAAATTTATATAACTAGAAATATAGTAGCTTTGCTTACACCAGTATCACCATAAACACCTACATGGAATTATATTTCAAAGACTACGACCTCATTGGATGGTAGGAATTTTTCATTCCTTTGTAATCACATAACACCACCATTGTACAGTTGGTCTTTTGTTGATTAAACCATTTTGTTATGTGGTACATGCCACAAGTGACAGGAAAACCAACACACAAAAAAAAATCAAGCTAGCAATGACTGTAGACACCACAGCATTTACAGAATGTAATGACATACCGAATATAGGATAAAAGGACCTAATAAATGGATAGATCTAAGAAAAAGGGAAATTCGACAAGAGAACAAAAGACATTCAAAATGAACCAGAAACAGGTATTTTTGCAAAAGAACAAAACAGAACTTCTAATGAAAATTGTCACAATTAAAATTATAGACTTAATGCACAGGGTGGAGAGTGTGGATTTGACACTTTCGAGATTATTGTTTATGGATGAAAAGTAGATATAAAAATAGTATCCAAAGCTATGCAGAAGAAATGCAGTCAGAGAGACACTGAGCAGAAACAGAATGAAAACGTCTCACAAATGTGACCAAGGTTCCAAAAAAATAAGAAGCAGTGAGTCAGAAGCAATATCAGAAGTGCTGGAAGAATTGGCATGAGTCCTCAGTTGCAAAAACATTTATTTACTATAATCAGGAAGATTTTTAAAAATACTCATATGTAGATATATGGTAAAAAAAAAAGAATACAAACACACATTGTTTTAAATCTTGTAAATACAAATACATGACAATTAGAGAGCTGCTGTATCAATAATAGAAAACACAGGACCTAAGGACTTGAATCATAAAATGATAATAATTAAAAAGAAAAAAATATTAAAAGATTGAGATGTGATTTGTTCCTGAATCCACAGCAGCACTCCCTGAATGAATTCATTCTGTAAATCCAGTAAATTTACACTTGTGATTTTTTTATACATAAACTATATTTTAGAAAACATTTAAACTATAGGTAGGGGATTTACTAGCAACACAAAGCATTGATTGGACAATATAGATAGGACATATAACTAAAACCTAGCTAAAGAATTGGTGCAGATACACCAATATCAATATTAAGTAAAATAGACAGTCTGAATAAAACCTTTTCAATGGTAAAGTGGATCATGAAAAATTTGATAGATTTCAATAAACACACACACACACACACACACACAAATCCAGGAGTTTAGAATCTGTGTGACATCAAACATAGCTTACCCCTCAAAATTGCATTAATCATTAAAGTGGAAAAAATGAGAAGTCCACCATCCTGGTGGAAGATATTTAATTCTCCATTCTCTATAATTGAATGAGCAAGACAGAAAAAAAACAAAGCATAGGATAAAGGTTTGAACAATGCCTGGAGAAAACATTTTAAAATGTGATCTCAGCACCAGAGACACCAAACATCTGCATACATCTGAGCTAGTTCAGAATACAATTGAAACAAAAACAAACCCCATAGATTTATTTTTCCTGATTTCTAAAAACACTTAACAGGCTTAAATAATATTACAAGGCCCATTTAGGTCAAATTTTCATTATTCTCTCAAGTTACATAAATGTTATGTCCAGTGTTTGGTTTTCCTGAGATCTCCTTAATCACCAATTGTGAGACATGAAGTGTTTTGAGAGACATAGGTGTTACCAAACCAGTATAGGTGACCATATTCCTGTCCATTCCTATTGCAAGCTGCACCGCGATGTTGCTTCAGTAAACAAGAGAATATACTAGCCAGTTCAAGGGATCTTCAAAAAACTTATTAGAAAATCTGTCTTACAGAAAAATTATGATGATTCAAGTATTTGGGCCTATGTTTGCAATGTAGAAGATGTGGTTTGAGTCCTCACTCCTGGTTTCAGCACTGCCTGGCCCGAGGAACTGCAGGCATTAGAAGACGGAACAATCTGGGTCGTCTCTACTGTAACTTCTCTCAAAAAAATGATCACAAAACACATTTGCGTGAAAGTAAACATCTCTTAATTCAATTTCTCCATGAAATTTTCAAATATTCCCATATATATGCATATATGTATATGTGAATACATATATGCACCCATATATATGTATATATGTAAGTGGTGAGATAAACTACCTAGTTTTGTGTATGTAAACTCTCCAGTTCAAACAATGATGAAATTCCCTAAAAACACAATTGTCAGTTGAGCCATGCATGACTGAAATTAGACCTCTGCACTTTACTTCGATACCGGGAAAATAACTGGTCTGAAATAGAGGAGGAAATGAAGATTACAGGATCCAATAAACAGATTTTTTTCTGGCTGATGAGAAGGAAGATTTAATAGTAAGATAAATCTTAAATACCCTTACAATTGATTGGAACTTTTCAAAAATGCTCCCTCAGCAATAATCGGAATGCACCTGTACCTTTTAGGGACAAAATTTAAGCAAAAAAGAAAAATAAGATAATATGGGAAGTGGAGAGGGGTACTCTAATGCTGTCTATTTCGATGCAATGGTGAGAACTAGATCCACTAACTTTAAATCACATACCCATGGCTTTCCCTTTGTTTTATGCTAAACAGAGGTATGTTGAGACATTTTGCCAAATATTGGTTATTATTCAGTCAAATTATGAGGCACTTTCAAAAAATGTGCTTTCTTATTTTATTTTTTACAAGTCCTCAAAATGTAGAAACATCTTTTAGATGGTCAGTGTTTGAATATTATGTTGCTTACACACAATGACTGTATACAAAGTGACTTAGAGAACACAAAGGGATCATCCTAGCATACTTCAGGTCAGAAGTTCGGCGTGTGTTCAAAGGGCTAGAAACAAGCTGTGCGTAGAATTAAACCACCTTAGCTATAAGGTAGCATACATCTCCTTGCCCATTTGATGTTGGCACAATTCAGTTCCTTTTGCTTGTGGGACCCAAATTCCTGAGGGCCTGTCAGCTGAGAGTCAGCCTGCACCTGCTGAGAGTCCACCTTCCTTGACTCCTGTCCTCCTTTTGTGACTTTCAAAGCCAGCAATGACATATAACGTCCCTTCCTTCTTCCATCCTTTCTACTGTTCCTCCAGCTGGGAAAAATTCTCCACTTTTAAGGACTTCTGTTATTAAACTAGGCTTTCCCTGAATAGTTCAGGATCCTCCTCCCTCAAGTTGTGCCCCCCTTAGTCAGAACACAATTCCATTCAACTACCACATAAGGTGACATATTCATAAATTCCAGAGACTGAGTGGATATCTTGTGGTGGGGAGACTGCATTCTGCTAGGCAGAATGGGATAAAGGCTGGTCCTCCCAGTTTAGAAATCAAGTTGGCATTTTAGGCTTCAAAAAAGTCTCACAGTGGGAAGAAAGAGAGGGTGTGACCATGTTATACTACTTCCTTGCTCCTCATTCCCCTTCCACACTCTGTGGAGGCCAGGAGCTAAGTAAGAAAAGCCAAGGAAAAACGGAGATCTTTACTGCACTAAGAGGCTCTGTGCTCACTCACCCAGCGAATATTTAAGGAACTCATCCGTGATTTCTTTACAAGTTCTTTCTAGGGCTTTTCCCTCTATTGAACGGAGAACGGGCATCTCTGTCCAGGGGGAGAATGCTTTGGGGAACGTATGTAGGAAGCCAGAAAGACTTGGGCAAACAGCACTAGTTGGAGGTCCAAATGGAGACTCAGCAGCAGAAAACCGGGTTCTATAAGGAGTGAGAAGCAGCAACTGCCAGAGCAGAGCCAGGGTCTAAGTGGAGATTCAGTTCTCTAACAAGATTAACTTACAGATGTGCGCTTCCCCAGGAGCAGAACTTGAGGGCTAGAAGTTTCCTGCCACCCTGGAAGGGACATGGAAATGTTGTGTAAAGAAATGGACAAAAGCCAATATAGGTCAGCTCTAGATAGACAACTGAAATGTCATGTCCTAGGAGTCCTTGAAAATGTTGTGGAACACACCTCAGAGGCAGTTCTCCTGAGGGCACTCAGATACCCTCTCTCATCACTCACATCTGCTGAATGATGTCCTGGGAGACATTTAATGACCAAGCACTTCTGGTCCAAGTGGACACAGCAACCTCACTGAAAAATCTGTCACAGAGAGGCTGCGAAAGGTGCCCAAAGTCCTCAGCTCTATGATGATATAACAGAGCTTAAGTCAAACAAATGACTCAGTGAAGCAAAAAGTACACTTAACAAGGAAAGTGTGCATGGTGCTGCTCATTCCTAAATACATTGGGAAGAAAATGCGCTCCCAAATCTGGATAGGGTTGAATCTGGAAGTAGAGAAGAGGGCTTCAAAGTACAAATGATGTTCAGGAAGCCAGGAAGGAAAAACCAAGATTAACATGCAAAATGATAGCAGCAGAAACCAGCATGTACTGAGAACCCATTTGCATGACAGAAATGAGAGTAAGGACAACAGAAAACCAGTGAGGCAGAAGGCAGTAGAGCCTCTATAAAGAAGACTGACCATGGATGTTGTCTTGAAAGAGGGATGTGAGTTAGCAGAACTCTTCATGCAATTTGCTTTAGTAATCTCGTTCAGCTGTGACGTTTAATTAAAGCCAGGAGGAAAGGGAGAGAGAAAATGAATTAGCAAACAGTGCTAGGGGAAGGGGCATCTTCCAAGGTTCATTCTCAGCATGGCCTGGGAGCACATGACGGATGCTGGGAAGAGTTGGGTTGGCTGTATGCTGAGATTGTCTCGGAAAAGATCCTGTAGTGTTATTTGAGGGCTGGAATGACTCTCTCAGCTCCCCTCTCTTAATTTGCTGGAGACTCGTCCAGAGAAAATAATTAGAGTTGCTTCAGTAATGTGTTTGTGTTACCACTTCCAATTAAAGACAAGAATAGAGTAAGAGAAGGCAAGTGCACAAAGACGGGAGTACTTTTTCTTTTTATGCCATCACCATGCCATTCCTCCATGCAAACCTGCACGATATTCTATTGCTTATTTTAAACTATTGAATTTCCAGGTAATATTATTCTAAACAGCTTTGTAAATATATAATTAACATACAACAAATTACACTTAATGTATAAAATATAGATAGACTTTGACATATGTACATGATGAAACTATCCTCCCACCTCAGAAAGTTCTTTGTGCCTTCTTTAAACCCTCACTAGGGCCCCTCATGTCCTTAGGCAACCACCTGCTTCTTTGTCACTCTGCAGTTTACATTATTAGAATTTTATGTAACTGGAACTGTACCATATGCAGTCTTTTTAAACTGCCTTCCTTCACTCCCTACAGTTATTTTAAAAACACATTCATCTGTGTGTTCCTTTAATGCATTAAAGCTTCAAGCTTTTGAAATTGCAAAATCAGATATGTCTTTTTCTGTGACCCGGTCATAAGCATCCATTTCCAAAGACTGTCTTAACAAATCAGCACAAATCGAGTGACTAGAAATAATGAGAAATTATGCTCATAGTTCTGGAAGCCAAAATTCAAAATCAAACGGCCAGCAGGGCCAGGTTCCTCAAGAAGGCATTACGGGAGTTTGTCACACACCATTCTTAGCTTCTGGTGTTACCAGCAACCCTGGGCATTCCTTGGCATGTCCATGGATCACCCTCATGTTTGTCCTCAGGCATGCATTGTTGCCTATTCCTGTATGTGTTCTCCTCTTTTCCTGTGGGGAGACTGGTCAGACTCATAGCACACCCTACTCTGCTATTACCTTGGCTTAACTAATTGCATCTGCAACAGGCCTGTTTCTAAATACTCTCAAATTCTGAGGACCTGGGAAGAATATGACTTTATGAGAGGGTCTTATTCAACCTCGTGCAGCCATGTTACACATGAAACTTTGCACGGCTCTGTAAAATCAAAGTAGAAAAAAGGTGAATTCTGTTTTATTTTTTTACCTATGTCAAGAACACATGAGCCAGGACTCACAGTTCCCAAGGTGTGCTCCAAATAATTGCTTACAAAACCATATTCTCTAAAAATAGGACCATGTTGTCTTATAAGTTGAATGAAGCCTCAGTTTTGAGAAACCAGTGTCTCTAAAGAAAGCTTACTGAATTTTCAATATGTATGGCTGGAATAAATGTGGCTCTTTTCTTGCCTTTGTCCAAGCAGCAGTGCTTTCAGAAAAGCCATGGAAATGAAAAGCAATTTAAATCTCTACTGCAGAACTCAAAAACACCACAGGGAAATACCTAACATTATATAAAGTAAAAATGCACCCCCAATCATCACCCACTTCCCCCAAGCTAGCTGACAACATGCAGCAGCTCTACAAAGTTATCCTTCCCCTTGTGGAGTTATCCTCTTAAGCAGCCTTCATTACCTTTTGCTATAGTCATCTTATTAAGCAATAAAACACCAGAACTCTCTCCTGTAGCTGTAACTTCATACCCAGTGATCAACCTTTCACCACCCAACTCATCTTTTTCCTGCCCAGGCTTTGGTAACCACCACTTCACTCTCAACTCTTATTGGAACAGTTGTTTTAAATACCACATACGAGTGAAATTGTGGTAAATGCCTTTTTGTGCTTGGCTTAGCAAATTGTTGCCTTTGATAACGCTACTTGCTCTACTCCGAAACAGACTGCCTGCGTGGACCTCTCTATGGCTTCCAGATGATCAGTGGATGCAAAAAATGCTATAAACAAAATTCATGGCTCCCAGAATGCCAACAGTTACCTTTTCTCTCCTGTATTACTGCTTCTGTTTTCAACTTCATTTCTTGTCTCAGTCTCACAACTAATTCCTCACATGAATAAACTGCCTGCAAAATAAATTCATAACAAATACCTTTGGATTGTTCATCAAGAAACACTGCAAGCACTTTTTCCCAACCCTGTCTTGCAAACTCTGCTTCACTGTGTGGGATATGTCAGGCATCCCTGCTGTTTCTGAAGCCCTATTCTTGCCCTTAAGGATCTCATTAGGACATGTGGGTGGCTCCAAATGTTGACATATGCACAATCCCTTGACAGTGCCATTACCAGCCAGGGCTGCTAAAGACCCCCCCCCCAGGATTTTGCATTGGAACCCACTGAAATGTAAGCAAGTATGAGTCACTCAAAAGATACACTCAAAACAGAATTTGCCTATCATTTTTTCATGTATGTAAATTCTCTGCCAGTGGGTGAAAATTTTAGTAGATGAAATGAATTAGGCTCTAGGTAGCATTGTTTTCACTTTAAATACTACACAAAGGCATGATTTGGACATTAAAATGACCAATCCTTGATACAATGATATCACTGAACATGATTTAATATCACACTTTCCAATCCTGCTTGTCTCTACCTGACCTTCTATGGGATTGGATGTCATGGGAGAGGGGTTCTTAATTCTCCCCACATTGCTCCTTCTTCCTGTGCTTGCTGGTGCAGAACCTGCACCTCCCAACACTGGCCCAGTATAGTAGTCAACTTTCTTTTAAACTCTTAATGAAAAGAGCATCTTTGGAAAAAAAAAAAAAACAAGGTTCATTTCAGCACACAGTTTGAGGTTATCAGATTCACCAACAACATAGTCTAGCATCTGGAGACTGTTGGTTAATGATGGGTGGAGGGCCAGGGAAGGATGCAGGATCTCAGTCAGGTAGGAACCAGAGAGAACACTGTTGGACAGAACTTGAACTTCAATAATGAAAACTTGTGCCAAGAGACACCCTCTCAATACGGCCCTAATGACACAAAGAGGGCTTCTTATGGCCTCACCTCTCAGACAGCATCATTTAAATAAGCCTACACCATTGATCAACAATTAACACTGAGATCTCATGGTTTATACAGCTTCATAAGATTTGTGAAAAACTCCTATTCATCCCATAATGCTCAAGTGCAGTTTTTACCTCATTTCAAGATTCCCTAGTGTCAGGTGAACAGTATTAATCTAACACTTCTGTTTGCAATGTGGTGCAGAAAGAACTAACCCTCTGCCACTCTCAACTCCTGTGAGAACAACTGAGTCTGGCTTGTGCTTGAGCTTCTCACTGTTGGTGGTGCCACCACCCTCTCCTCCCCCACTTTGAGTTCATCCTGTTGTTCAAGCACTGAAATGGATCCAGGGAAGCTCTGTTTCATTGGATTATTTTATCTTTTTAATTTGAGAAGCAGTGGGACACAGGAAGACAGCTCTATCCACTGGTTCACCCATCAAATGCCTGCAAGTTAGGACTGGGACCAGCTGAAGAAGGGAACTAGAAACTCAATCTAGGTCTCCCACATGAATGACAGTGACCCAGTACTTAAGCCACTCTCTGCTGCCTCCCAGGGTTCACATTAGTGGAAAGCTGAAATGATAAGCAGAGCCAGGACTCCAACTCAGGCACACCAGTAGAGGATGCAGAAGTTTAAGCAGTATCTTCACCACAAGGACAAATACCCACCCCAAAGCTCTCTTCTGGAGTCAAGAGCCAGAACTCAGGAGATTTCCAAACATAATATGACAAACAGTCATATTATCCCCCTTGCTTCCCATGTGATCCCCCTTGCCTCCCATATGATCAACCACTCATAGGCTCCTGCCACAGAATCCCCAGCAGTCCTTCTCTGACATCTGATTCCCTGGGATAAAAGAATTCATTTCCTGAGTCTCCAAAAAACAAGAGATGCATCTTCAATTCAGAGCAGAACCAATAAGCATTCCTCCAATCCAAAACAGGCTGGAGATCAGGGAACAGTTTGTATCTCAACATCTCCTAGCAAAACAGCTTTCTCTAAAAATACTTGTCACAAAATCCTCTCTCCACAGTGGCACTCCCTTTAATCTCTAGATTATATGCCCAAATTTTCAAACGGGGGGTCTCTTTGCCAATGCTGCTTATGGTGATCTGGTACCTTGCTTTGTACTTTCACTTTCTATTATAACTTGGCTTTCAATAGAAACTTCCACTTCAATATTCAGTTAGAATAAGACAAGCACCAGAGGGCAAATATACTAGCATACTCTTTCTCTGAGAAGAGAGTCAGAAATTGAACTGGTCTAGCTTTGTATGATGTTTGTGATGCTATTCTGATATTTTTCTCTGTGAATGTATACTATCAGAAAGACATGATACTTTTTTATAAGTGTGTTATGTGTATGTTCATTTAAAAATTGAAATAATACAGGGTTGGCATAATGGCAAAACAAACTAAGCTTCCACCTGCTGCACCAGTATCCCATATGGGCACTGGTTTGTGTTCCAGCTGCTCCACTTCCCATCAAACCCACGTGGGAGACCCAAACAATGCCTTTGGCTGAATTCTGGCTATTGTGGCCATTTGGGAAGTGAACCAACGGATGAAGGATCCTTATCTGATTCTCTTCCTCTCTGTAACTCTGCCTTTCAAATAAAAAATACATACTAAAATTTAATTGATTAATTAAAAACCAAACAAAACATTAAGATGAGTCATTTCTGCATGGAAGCTTTAATTTTCACTTTTACTTCACATTTATCCACATCCTCACTTTTTTTACATTTTATAGACCTGAGGAGAAAAAAGAGACTTTCATTACTATGAAATATATTTCTCTTGCAAATATGAGGTCTTTTGGTTAACATAATTATGCTTAAGTGTGCTGTTATGGAATGCAGTAAGAATGTTTTATATTAATTATAATTTGCTTCCCAATCTGAATTCTGCTGTTTCACATGCAAGTAACACTGTAACGATTTTTAAAATATATTGATGAGCCAGACTATTTGTTAATCAGTTTTATTTATATTCTCACCATTTAAAATGTATTTCTTTTATTCAGTGGTTGTAAACCAATTACAGGCAAACAAAAAAAAGTCTTGAAAGCAGAACTTGTGTTTCTAGTCAAACAATAGGAAAATGTCTTTATAAATTGGGTGGCTTCCATTCCTGATAAAACAGATTGCTTAGCAGTGTTTGATATATACATGTGTCTTGAATTTCCAATAATACACACCACTTTCTAGTTAATGTGTTTACTTAAATACATATTCCATAGTCGCCATAACAGAATTATTGGAAGGAGGAAATTGAACTACTAGAGTAATACACTGAATAGACAGGAGTTGTGCACTAGGGCTTAATATGTGCAGTGTGTTCTCATTCAGTCTTCCTTGGGAATCACAAAGCTTGTAGATGTAGAGTAAATGTGGCGCAAGAATGATCTGGTATAGCATTATCTTTTAATTGGAGTTTCTATTTCTGTCACTGTTTCATTTGCTCGCCATAATAGCTTAAACCATAGCAATTGGCAGAAGCATTATTGTTGGTTTGGACTGTAGACAAAAGGACACATGCAAGTGCTTTATTTCCAAAAAGGATTGGAGAGAAATATAGGATTTTGCCTATATTTTGCTCAGGGAACAGATTAGGTCTAAAAACAGTTATGACCACATTAAACCAGATTCCTATGGAGTCTACATCCAAGCCACACCTGAGGAGTCCTCCCCAGTTCCTTTCCCTAACCTCCCAGACCTAGCTAATTTTTTCTACAAATTTAAAGCTATGTTTTTTCTCAAAGTAGTAGATAAGGATATTGGAAAATTGGAGCTATTGTGTTTTTTGGGCATTGATGATCAAAACCCTTGGCCAATCACTGCATAAAATGTGAGTAGGCAATTTGGTCCTACTTAATAGATGATGAAATTTCTCACAGAGCTTTTATCTGCATTTGGAGGAAGTTCACAAATGGAAATGGGAAATTCTAAGCCTGGCTAACCTGGAGAATCTCATTGTTTCTACCCTCCAAGGTTCAATATAGGTTATGAAAGAAAATTTCCTAGGGCAGGCATCAGCCTAACAGTTAATAAACCCTTGCCCCACATTGAGTGCCTAGCGTCAGTAACCTGGTCCAGCTTCCTAAGTCTACCGTTTTGGTAATTTAGAGCCTTGGAGACAGTGGTGATAGTTCAAGTAATTGGTTCCCACCACCCATGTGATTTCCAGATAATTCCACTAATGTATCCAAAGCTGAGAGCTATCTTCAGGGAAGCTTGTACATAAATTTGTGCATGTGACAAAAATTCTAGATTGTGGCACCTTGCCTATAAAGTTTTGCTAAAATATGTGTTTTCCATCTTCAGTCTTTCTTTTCAGTTCTCTTCCCCTCACCTATAAAGTTATTCTGCTGATGGAGAATACACCTTGAATAGCCCACATCATGACAACATTATTTCCAGAAGTTTCCCTATACAATCAGTCGGCTCAGGAGACTGTTTCACAAAAGCAAGCTATTCATTTGTGATGAGAGACTGTGTATTACACTTACTCCAACCATCCACTCTCAGCTTCAGGGGTTGAATTGAGAGCCAGACATCCTGCTCTGTAGAAGGCAGATCTGGTCTCGGTTTCTGTCTTGGAGGTTCCATGCCTCCATGAACTGAAAGACCTAGTGGACCATTCTAGAGAGGATCTCTGGGAACTCAAAAAACAAGTAGAATATCAGACTCCACATTGAAAATTGGAAACGCTGAACTTGGTAGAGCTCATGGTAAATCAGAGATCACCACCAAGTTTCAAACCAGCAAAAAACCAAACACACACACACACACACACACACATATATATGATTCATTGAACAAAAATCTTTCACATGTTAAACATCTGAGAATTTCTTCAACTTTTATTGTAAACAAAACACTGGGTGATGCCCATGGTAAAATGTAAGTGGGAGCCAGATGTGCTATGCTTGAACATACAGCCCATAAGAAAAGCATCTCACCTTTATATAACAGATGCTATTTACCTGGAGCTAACTATTTTATGTATGGTCTGTCATTTCAACCTCTAAACAATTCTGTAAAAGGTACTGCCACGATTCTCAGACTATTCTGCGTACCAGTTTGTAGATCTCCAACTGTGTTCCCACAAATTATCTTATTGGGTCCTCACAACAGCCTTTTGGGTATGCTCTAATTATTCATCTTTTATACGTGAAGGAAACCACAGACTCAGAGAATTTAAAAATTTGCCCAAGGTCACATGTCTGAGAAGTAATAGAGCTCAGAATCCATCTGACCAAGGGCTGTTACCTTCACACTGTGGGGGAATAACCGGATCCCTTGGAGAGATCACATTATTTGTCTCTGTAAATACAGATTCGTAAGACTAAACCCACCACTTTTTTTCTTTTTCTTCTTACATAGCACCCAAAATGTTCCCATAGTAAATGTGCCCAGAATTAGCTTCTGATAAGTTAATTGGTTTTAGAAGTCAAAAGGAAGAAACAAAAGTATCTTTTAAATTTTAAAAATCCATGTTTATTCCTAATTTCTTAGGTTTCAATTCCCCTTAGATTGTGAAAACTCTGATTTTGTGATTGATCTAGTGGTCCACACCACATAAGCTGCAAAGACGATCTTTGAAACAAGCAAGAAGTAACAAAAGCTTAAACAACTATTCTAGTTTCAAAGAGTATCAGAATGGCTGTTAGCAGTTTGCACTTTTCAAAAATAGACACATCAATATCTCTGCCCCATAGGCTCCTCTTACAGGTGATTTGACACTTCCTGTGGAAAAGTGAGCTCTATGTTCCTTTCCTTTACCCCCAGAAGGTTTGGTGACTACAGTGGAAAAACCACTGTGTCACCTACAGTTCAAGTTAATACCTGGTGACACATCTCCCAGCAATTGTCTTAGTATTCTCCTGTTGGAATCCAGAACTAAACTAGCCAGATCAGCTATGTCATGAAGCGAGCTTTGTTAAAGAGCCCTAACCTGTAGTCTTTACTGACCATCAGACATGGTTTCTACCCCCAGCCATCATGACACTCCTCTCCATTCAATCTTTCAGGCTCAGGTCTCAAACTTCCCTGCAGGGACAGAAACCATCCCCACCATGCTCTCCTCAAACTCCTGAGCCATGATCAAGATAAAGAGGCTGTTTTATGCCACTACATTTTGAGATAGCTTGCAAAGCAACAGAAGATAGCCAAGAATGGCTGATTTCTCTTTTTCAAAGAAAATATTGTTTGAGAGGCAGAGACATGAAGAGACAAAGGGAGAGATGGCCAATTTTCTGGTTCACACACCCTAGAAGCCTGCAGCAACCAGGACTGGCCTAGAGCAAAGTTGGAAGCCTAGAACCCAGTCCAAGCTTTCAAAATGAGTTGGGCATCACTTTCTGCCTACCAGGCTGTGCATTAGCAGGAAGATAGAGATGGGAGTAGAACCAGGCCTTGACCCAGGTTCTTTCGTGATAAGTGAGCATGCAAACTGACATCTTAATCATTGTTCAAATACCTTCCCCAATGACTGATAGTTCTATCATTCATCATGACTTTAATATCAGGCTTTCAGGATAATTGAACCATTAAATCTGAGGCTGTTTTTTTATGTGTAATTTAACGACATTAAAGGTTCAGACTCAGAACTTATAATCACCACAGTAAAAATAAACATGATAGATGTATTCAAAATAAAAGGTGAAAAAATCTAAATGGAACTGGTGTGTAGTTACCAAATACATATCACTGAATAGGTATGCAAATAATATAGAATTATGAATATTAAAGTGTAATTTAAACTCTGTGTTATTTTGAAAGTAGAGAAAGTGGCTGGCTTTTGAAAATGACCTGGTTAGGAATATCAGATACAATTATGACCAAAGCTTCCTTTTCAAACACCATAATACCTAATTACAGTGCATTTTAGTAAAATGTACACAGATAAACTAATTAGAAATGGATTTCCTTTTCAAACTCTTTATGCATGCAATGCTAATTCTATTTATTTTCTTTCCTCACTTATTTGAAAAATGGAAAAATTTTACTAGTCAAAGGGAAATAGCGAAAAAGTTGGTTTTGAGAAATACATTCACATAAAATGTGTGTGTGGATTTTAACTCCTTCAGGAATTTAATAAACTTCTATCATCCCAAGTTTCAAAAACCTGAGAATCCAAGGGTAGCTTATAATATAATAAACATGCAATATTAAAACAGACTAACCAATTACATTATTACTATGTTGCATGAGCTACACTTCCTTTGTGATTTTCTGGTTTAACTCTCTTTTTACAGTATTTGAAAGGCAGCCAGAGACAGAGGCAGAAAGATTTTCTATCTGCTGGTTCACTTCTCCAAATGCCTGCAAACAATCAGTTCTAAACCAGGAGTTTGGAACTCAAGCAAGCTTTGCCAAATAGTTGGACAAGCTTCAACTTCTTGAGCCATTACCAGCTGGCAGAGCTTTGTCTCCTCTGTACAGGTGTAAAGACTAAAACATGCAAAATTAGCAG
The DNA here is from genome assembly GCF_017591425.1 of Ochotona curzoniae. Classification (NCBI taxonomy): domain Eukaryota; kingdom Metazoa; phylum Chordata; class Mammalia; order Lagomorpha; family Ochotonidae; genus Ochotona; species Ochotona curzoniae. The sequence goes on along the minus strand of NW_024465894.1, from coordinate 22,409,371 downwards.
AAATCTAGAACAAAGTAGCACTGCAACTCAAATGTAAGCACTCAAATGTGACATGCAGGCATCCCAAAAGGCGTCCAAACAATGCATGAAGTATCTGCCTCAAACACTTTGTTCTCATGGATGGAGGGAAGTCAGCCTTAGAGTAAAAAAGCTGAAGGCAAGGATGGGCTCATAATAATCATCTTGCCTTCTATTCACCTCTGCTTAGGATGGATGGGATCCAATGAAACAGCACAATTCTCTTTGTGCCTCCTGTTTCTGACTTCTACTAGTCACAAAATACTGAGAAAGAATCCTTTCAGCAATGTGCATTGAAATTTGATTTCTGAAGTCTTTTGTCCTCAGAATTTACAAACCAAATTCAAAGCTTTGTTGGAGACCCAAATGTTCCCAGTCTTGTAGTCTTTCTTACTGTAGCTCATGCTCTCAACACCTAGGAACAAAAGAAGCTTTCTTGTATATTTTGCTCTTGTTCCCCTTAGCTCTTGTACCACATCCTTTGCTTTCTGCTTGCCAAATATTACAAAGCCAACCCTGAAAATTAAATATGATTCCTCTTCCATCATTAAGATTATTCAATATATCAAAACCATTTCTGGAAAAAATGGGTAGTAGCATGCAGGACAACCAAGTCTAGAGACAGGTTGGGCAAGGCAGTAGTTTCCACTGGCTAATGTAAGAGCTACATCTGGGAGTGGGCAAGGTCAGACCATTGCACCCACCAGCATGCACGAGAATAAGGTCTGGGGACAGACTGGGTCAGTCTGCTGTACCCACTGATTTATTTAAGAGCTGGGTCTGACAGCTAATAGGGTCAAGCAACAACATCCACTGGCACACATGAGAGTCCACTCTGAGGACCAACTCGGGAGAGGCTCTTAGGGGGTCTCCCTGCTCAGACTGCTGAACATGTTGATGGGCTTGGTAATTGGACCTGGAGGTAGGTCAGTCTGGCCTAGGCTATAGCACCCATTGAGAGATTCAGAACGGGTGTGGGGCAGTTGGGCTAGGACACAGTAACCAACAATGAGTGCTGGGACTAGGGGCTGGTAATGTCAGACTAGGCAATGGTGCCCACTGACACATGTGAGATCTGGGGCTGGGAGTGGGTCTGGTAGGAGTGGGTCTGGTAGGAGAACTTAGAGAACTCCAAGTGGTGAACATGAGATTCAGGGCTGGGAACAGGAGGATCAGTCCAGAGCACACAGTGGCACAAGTGAGAGCCAAGACAGGGGTACAGGCCAGGCTGGGTTGGACTGCAACACCTTACAGTTCACATGAGGGCTAGAGTTAGTTTGTCCCAAGCTGGGATAAACTGCAGCAGCCACTGACAAGAGCTGAGCTGAACCAGGCTGCAACACCTGCTGCCCAATAACAAAACTTTGGCAAATCATCTTAGACTGAGCTATAGAACCTATTGGTACAGCAAGAGCCAAGGTTGGGAGCAGGCCTAGTAGAAGAACTTTTAGAATTCCCCTACTTCCATGGGTGAGAATAAGAACTGGGACTAAGGACAGGCCAGGCTGGACAAGGCGGTAGCACCTGTCAGCATACATATGGGCCAGGGCAGTTGGTGGGTCAGGCTGAGCTAAGCCACAACATACATAGGCACACATAAGTGCCAGGTGATATGGAGGCCAGTTGAGGTAGGCCACAGCAGAGGCTGGCACGCACAAAAACTTGGATTGGGACAAGCCCGTTGGGAGTTATTGGGGCTACGCTGACAAGGTTGTGGCACCCACTGGTATGCGCGAGGACCAGGCCTGTGGTGGGCTAACAGGGCTAGGCTAGGCTGCAGCACCCATCAGTTCATGTGAGATTGGATCTGAGGCAGAATTGACCAGGCAGCTTGTATCCATGGAAGTATACATTGGCTAGTGCAGGTAACAGACTAAATCTGACCCTGCACTGGCTGCAAATAAAGAGTCAAGTCTGAGGTCATCCCAGGCAAGGTGTCTTGTGGACACCCCAACTAAATTGCTGGACTCAGATCCTGGTCACATAGAAAATCACAGGATGTGTGATCCAACCTTGGAGTGTATGTATCAGGACTGCACCTCCTCAATTTCTGATGCCTGTGTAGTGGACAGCATGCCCAGATGCACACAGGGGACATGATGGCCAGCTCATCTAGGCCAGTAGGAAACATCAACTACCTCATAAGAGCATGTAAAGTAGCACAGGTTGGACAATTCTGACCAAGCTTGCAGCATCTTCCTGGGCCTGTGGATGCAAAAGGTGGGCTTTGCCAACCAGTAGACCTTGGAAAATTTTTCTCAACCCTGGAGCAATGAAACTAACAACTTCTCAGAACTACCAAAACCACTCAAGTGGTGTGCCTAGAACATTCTTCCCCACATTGGAGTCTTTAAGGTATTTCTCATTCCATGATGCTAATATAGTTCGACAGCAAGGAGCAGCCCTCTCCCCATTCCTAGCCTGAAGACATGGGAGAAAAAAAGAAAACCTGAAACATTTGTGCCACCCACCTTCCTCCATAGTTATTCTCCCCACCCTAATCAAAGGCCCACAAGGGCATGCATCCCTTTGAAGTATGTAAACAAACTATGTTAAGAAGAAAAAAAATTTTTTTTAGTATTTGTCATTTGAAAGAGTTACAGCGAGAGGAGAAAGAGAGCCATAGAGATCTTCATTTCCCAAGTGGCCATAAAGGTCAAGCTAGAAAGTCCCCACTTGGTGGTGGGGACCCAAGCACTTCCCAGGCACATCAATGGGAAATTGAATAGAAAACAGAGCAGCAGGGACTTGAACTGGTACTCATATGGGATGCTGGCATTCCAAGTAGCCAATTAATCTGCTCTGTCACAATGCAGCCATGTAAAAATAATATTTTTAAAAAATATTTATTTATTTGAAGCATAGAATAACAGAGATAAACAGAATCAAGGACAATGAGACATCTTCCATTTGCTAGTTCAGTTCCCAATGGCTACAAGAGCCAGGCCTGGGCAAGGCTGAAACCAAGTCATTCACTCCACCCAGTCAGAAATTCCAGATGTGTAACTCAAGCATTTGAGCCATCATCTTCTATATTCCAAGTGCATCACAGGGAGCTGCATTACAGGCAAAGTAGATAAGACTCAAGCTGGCACTCCAATATGGGATTCACATTTCTCAAGCTGCTTAACCCATTATACCACAATGTTCAACTCGACAATTTCTTCTTATTTACAAAATTTAAGAAGCCTTTGAGGCTAACTTCTTGGGGAAGAGTATGTCTGGAGTAGGAATATTTTTTTTTCCTTTTCTTAATTTCACCTTTAAGATAAATTCAAAACTCCTAAAAATCCTAGCAATACAAATTGTGAGTTTGGGTAGACCTGGAGAAACGACAGGAATAACAAATATTTCAGAGATATCTAGCTTTGACTTCAGTCTGTTCAGGTGTAAAGGCTAAAATGTGCAAAAGCATCTAATGAAGGAAAGGCTCGGTTCACACTTTGTTTTCAGGAAACAGAAAAGCACCTGCTGTTTATTTATCCTTCCTCAAGTGCAGGTGTTTTGAATCTAACTGTTGAGTGGGCTGGCATTTCTTTCAAACAAGCTGTGTTCTACAGCTCTTAGAGTCTTAAATAACCCACCATACTTGCAGGTAAAGATCTAACCTGGACTCAAGTCAAACTTACAGGCAGTTGTGTCTTTGTTCCATAATCTGTTTCTTTCACATGTCATTGTAGTTGGAATTCTACAGCAGACAGCCTTCACCGGATTAACCACTTCTACTTAGTGGTATGCAATTAAGGTTTTCTCAAGTATTTTCATGGTCCCAGAGGTGGGAAACTTTTTTCACACCAGGAACCATTTGGCTATTTATAACATTATTTGTGGGTCATACAACATTATCAACTTAGATAACATACTCTTATAGATCTATTGAATTTCCAATTCTGCCTGAAGTTGCTTTGGCAGGGCCAGATCACAAACTATTTCACCAGCTTTATATGGCCTGTGGACCTGATGTTCCTCACCCCTGATGATATGCCCATTTTCAGCACTGAATCATATTCTACATTGTGGATATATATTTATTTATTCACCTATTAGAAGAATATCTTGGTTGCTTCCCAGTTTGGGTAATTTTTTGTTTTGACATAAATTTCCACCTCTTTCAGGTTGAAATCCAGGATTGTGATTTTTAGATTATTATTGGATTGTTGGATTAGTAAAACCATGATCAATTTTGTAAGAAACAGCCAAACCATTTGCTGTTTCTACCATTTAGCATTTCTACCAACCATGCACGAAAGTTCCAGTTGCTCCAATTCATAGCACTGGATGTTGTCAAAGTTCTGGATTTCAGTTATTCTAATAACTAAGGCACCTCATTGTTGTTTAATTTGTATTTCCTGGATAGCATCTGATGAGGTGGAATGTATCTTCCTGGAGAGAGGATTCTAAATTTTCTCCCCTTCTATAATGGGATTATTGATTTTCTTATTGCTGAGTATTAAGAGTTCTGTGCGTTTTGGAAACATTCATTTATCACGTGTAGCTTCTGCAAACAAGAAATGAATCAACATACAGTTCAAGACACAACAGCAAACAAAAGAAACCCAAATCCCTGGCATCCTAAGGCTATTATAACAAACCCACATATCCCAACCCCCTAACTCTTACCTAATCAAGGCAAAAATGTTTGTCTTGTCCAAAAAGAAGTAGGGAAAAAAGAAGAAAAACAGTATGGTCCTATTAATTACCTCACTCTTAGGAATCCTCTCCCCTCAAGCAGCACCCAGGACATTAGAAATTATCACTGTATATCAACTGATCGGTCATATTATGAGAGGCTTTCACTGATCATAATTCTGTTTTTGTTAGAATATCAAAATGTGTGCAAAATAATTTTGACCACAACTCTTTTCACATCTTTTCTTCTATCCTCTGTTCTGGGGTGTTTTCAACCTTTATTTTTTAAAGATGCTATTTATCATTTGAAAGCCTGGTACACACACAGCACTCTAAGATTTTAAAACATCTCACCCAAAACCTCCAAGTCACTGCGTTCTCTCTCATGGGCCATTGCACAGTCTCCCAGCAGGCTCCTTGCCACCAACACCTCCCAGGCTCATTTGCCACCTGACTCTCAGCCACAGGGATCTTTGTTCTGAAACCGTATTGAGATCATGTGATTTACCATCTCATTCTGAAAGAACCTCAGAATTTCCACCTTTTTACACCAACCCCCTCACTCCATTTCCAGCCACTCTCCTGCTACCAAGCCTCCTCCTATCTCAGGGCCTTGACACTTGCCATTTCCATAACCTCAACTCACTTGCCAGCAAGAGAAGCCCTGCCCCATGGCAATCTAAGTTTCTACCCAAACGTCATCTTAACAAGAGGCCTTCACTGAAAGCACCGTTCAAAGTGATTCCCTGCTGGCATCCTCTTTCCACATACCCTGAGTTTTTCATTCTCTTTAGCCTTTAGTATTACCTGATATTCAGGCAGGTTTTTATTCACTTTATTTAGCTTTGTTGAAGCTGTTCTCCCAGCATGGAAAACATGTAGGTCCTCAACAGCTATTATGTTCAGAGAGTGCCTTGTTGACTGCTTCTACACAGTTTTCAACCAAGTCCTAAGAACTTTGGAATGGCCGCATTTATAAATTTCTTGGACAATGAGCAAATAAGAAAAAGCTTCAGAAATAATGTTATAAAGCTTCTGCTTTATAAGTATGAAAATACGAAGCCTGGGTGGGTTGAGTGAAGTGCAGAAGAGCACGCATCTATTCATTGCATAGTTGCTTTTGGCAAAGTATAAAAACCCTGGCTGAAGCTGTTTACCAGCCTTACAAAGGAGGACGCCCATGCTGTGTGTGGGGCTCTTCTGATTTCAATTGCATCTGGAAAGCTCTGAGCAAGAAGCAGGTGCAGCCAGCTGGTTTTGTTTTCTCACAGGCCAAAGTAATATATGTATGGCCTTGACCTAGGCTTGCTTCCAAAGAAGGGATTGGGGAAGTCTGGAACACAAGGTCTTCCTCTCCCTCCTCCTGTCTTTCATTATCTCTGGCTGCACAAAGGAATTGAATGAAGAAATGACGCTGTGCCCCTGGAGCCACAAATGGGCCAATGCCCAAGAGCTAAGTCCCCTGTGCCTGGTCTGTCTCCCATTAACAGGCATGCCTGCTCCTTCCCTGCCTGCTTGCTGTACCATAACACTCTCGAAAGGACAGCATATTACAATGATAAATGATTCCCCAACTTGTTTGATAACACGGCTTTATTCTCAAGGGATCCTGATTAGCATCTCATGGCTTCCTTCCAAGACACTTGGAGAAATGCTACCTTCATAAAGAATTGCAAAGCGGGCGGCAGTACCCACAGCTTCTTCCTCACAATGCCTTCAATTTACAAGTGAAGATCTTGAGAAATGTAATGATGGCGCTCCGGATCACCCAGCCAGATGCTGCACAGCAAGGCCCGGGACCTGATCTTTTCAACTAACCCAGGCTACCTATTCAATTATGCTCAATTTTGGTTTCTAGAGAAAATTCAAATTCAATTGCCTTCTCCCCACATGATGTGATTCCTAAGTAGGGCACTCACAGGACATGCTGAGGCCCAGGCAGTTTTGTGTTTACTTATTTCGTGAAATGCAGCATGAATGAAGGTACTTCAAAAAGCTCATGGAAAACAGAATTAGGACACCAGTTTCTTTTGGTGCAAAAAATTTTGAAAACCTTGGGAGGCTTTGCTTTAAGGATCTTCTTGTGCACGGATTTGGACTTTTTGCACCAAAGTAAACTAACCGGTTCATAACAATGACTTTCTGAAGTATCCTGGTGTATCGTGTCTGTATTTTTGTATACACACATAAATATATGACTGAAGCATCGCATAGATAAGGCAATGAATCCCATGTACCCATAATCCATCTTAAGATATAAAACAATAAAAATAACAGTAAGTTCCTCCTATGCAGCCCACCCTTGAATATTATGGTTTCTATTGTAATTTGATGGTCATTTATTCATTGATCATTCACATTGTTTCTTCTGAAAATCAACCACTAGGGCCAGCGTCGTGGAAAACTAAGCTAATTTTCTTTCCTGTGGTGCCAGCATCTCATATGGGTCCCAGTTCATGTCACAGCTGCTCCATTTCCAATCTAGTTCTCTGCTTATAGCCTGGGAAAGTAGCAGAGGAAGGTTCAAATCCTTGGGCCCCTCTTTGGGAGACCCACGTGGGAGACTACAAAGGGGCTCCTGGTTCCTAGCTTCAGATCAGTTCAGCTCTAACAGTTGCACCATTTGGGAAGTGAACCAGGGATGGAAGACTTTTTCTTCCATCTTTCTTTCTCTGTGAAAATCTGCCTTTCAAAGAAAACAAATCTTTAAAAAAAATCAACTTCTTCTGTACTTACATGTACTTACTCAGTTTTTCTACTGGATTATACATCTTTGGAAGCGTCCTTTATGTATTCTAGAACTGAATCTGGATCACATGTATTGGCTGTATACATTCCACATATTTTCCTCCAGACTTTAATTAATTTTAAGCTAGACTCAAGCATGTCTTTAATTTTTCATATTGATCTATAAAGAGCATGATTTTGGTCTTAGTAAAGATGAATATACCACATTCTTTCTTAAGGCTTATAATTTTAACTCTTAGAAATATTTCTCTGAAGATATTCTGCCAAAGTGTTTTTTTTTTTTGCAAAGATGCAATTATTTACTTTTCAATCAGGTCAATAACCTGACAAGTTGATACTTACCATAGATAATGGCAAAGGAATGTCACATTGTCACCTAATGATTACATCTTTGTAAAGTAATGTGGTCATCCTTACCCCACAGACCTGTAATTCTCACTCTGACATTTGTCAGATTTCCATGTCTGCAGAGACCTATTTATGGATTCCTTCTTCTGTTCTTTGTGTGGTCTCCTGAAGCCACAGGCTGAGAGTAGAGTTGTATTTTCCTTAATAAAAAAAAAACTTGCTGAAGCCAGGTGATGAACCTGCCAAGCCTCATTACGCCATTCCACCTGCTGTTGTATGTATTTGCTAATTTCTTAGACTTATCAGACTCAAACAAATAACTGTATCTTAGTAGAATGCCAAATGCATGTGTTGGAAGTTACTCATGGACCAGGCTATTTGGGACCCCCAAATCTTAGTTGTCTGTCCTCTTTTAAACCCTGATTTTCCATCCACCATTGATTCTCCTGGCCAACGATACACACCCCTGATGACTTACTCATAAGAATCCCATTAGAACCATTGACTTGGCACCAACACTGTGACACACGGGGCAAAAGACACTGCCTATGGCACCAACATCCCATGTGAGCGCCAGTTCAAGTTTTGACTGCTCCTCTTCTGACCCAGTCCCTATTAATGTACCTGGAAGGCAGCAGAGCATTGCTCAAGTACTTGAGACCCTGCATCTACATGGGAGATCTGGAAGAAGTGCTTGGCTCCTGAGTTCAGACACTCCCCAGCTCTCATCATTGTAGCCATCTGTGGAATGAACCAGCAAATGGAACTTCTCTCTTGATCTCTCTCTTCTCTCCTTAACTTTACTGCCTTTTAAATAAATAAATATTGAAGAAAAGAATCCTTGGCTGAATACCCTCTGGCTAGGACGGTTGTATGACCCTTCTGTAGGCCCTCCAGAAAGGCTTTCACTCTCATGTGTCATGGGCTTGAGTTTTCCTGTCTGAAGTTGCCACTGAACTGAGCTCCCAAGCAGTTGGAGCAGTGCCTCTGTTATTTGTGTTTCTTGACAACCTAACGCGTTGCAGAGGAAAGTTTAGTTGTGACAATTAGCTGAAAAGTTAAGCAAAGGAATAAGTGAATACACGCTCATTTTTCAAAGGCCAACAGTGAACAATAAGAAAGGAATGGAAGGTCTAGCAGATTATTGATTTCTAAATTTGGCCCATTGAGTATAATCAGTACTGGGATGGTTCCAAATGTTAAGATTTTGACTCTGTCAGCAGAAAGAGTGGGAGAAGCCATCTCCAAAGCGGAACACATGGAGGTACTTGGCAAGCATGTAAGACCTGTGCTCCTACACAAACAGGAAAGTCGCTTGTTCTAATCAGCAGCTTGTGGAAACTCCTCAATTCTTGGTTTCCTTCTATAACTCCAAAAAACTAGCTTTTTGGAAGCCCAAGCCAAAAAAAAAAAAAAAAACCCTAAGAAAAACAGGATCTTTCCACAAAGCAGAAAACATGATTCAGCCAAGAGCTCAAAGATAGCATGACCCGCCTGTCTTGACGACAGTTGGAAACGCATCTCAGAGAAATAAACAACCTTTCACAGAAGAACTAACAGTAAGAGCATACGGACAGTGGCTGTGTCGAGTAGTCTAGTATTTCTTTTTGTTCCTGAGATCAAGCCCTAACATTTCCATGCTGCTGCCATGAGTTGGTTTTTTTTTTTATTTAAGTATTTTTGTTTTATTTTTATTGGAAAGTCAGAATTACAGAGAGAAGGAGAGACAGAGAAAGATCTTCCATCCACTGGTTCACTCCCCAAGTGACCACAACAGCTGGAGCCAAGCTGATCTGGAGTCGGGAGCTAGGATCCAAGAGCTTCTTCTGGGTCTCCCATGTAGTTGCAGGGTTCCAAGGCTTTGGGCCGTCCTCGACTGCCTTCCCAGGCCACAAACAGGGAGCTGGATGGGAAGTGGAGAAACTGGAACATGAACTGGTGCCCATATGGTATCCCAGCGTATGCAAGGCAAGGACTTTAGCTGCTAGGCTACTGCACTGGATCCACATGAGTTGTTTTCATCAGTGTATGTAAAAGGTTCCCCTGGATAAAAGCTGAAGGTGATTCTCCTCCCCACTCTATCACATCCTATTATATAATGTCTCCTCTGTGTTTTTAATATTGCTGTTTTCCTAAAGGAACAGCAAGAAGCCAACTGTAATAGAGTAAGATCAACCGAAGAGCTCACTCATCTAACACCAGCTGCCATGGCTGTTGTTCTTAGTTTACAGATGAGAATCTGGAACCCAGGCAAGTGGAGACATTAGGAACAAGTTCCTGTTGTCAGTGAATGACAAGACTTCCTGACTCTAAATCAAGCGCTTTGATCTCTCCCCTCCTCTGTGGGTTTGTTTCTAATTAATCTGTATTACAACCCAATTAGGATGAATCAAGCAGATAATATGATGTGTTCTTGGAAATACAAACTTGGGCAATTTGATAATTGAAACACAGATAAAAATTGGAAGACTAAAGGATTACAGGTGTTTTTGCTACAGGATAACCGTACATCAGATGGTGTTACCCAGAAGCTTAAGGCTGAATTTCCTACTTGGAACAGAAAAGAAAAAAGCTTCATCTGCCTACTTAGTGCTACTCGAGACTATGAAAGGCAGTGAGGTGTGGCTTGTGACTTTATCAAAATTAGCAAAAACAAAAACACATGTATAAGCATGTATAATCAGAAGGGCATTATGTACATAATCCTAGCAGCTTTATTGAATGGCTTATTCCATTTCAGTAATCATGTTGGTAGATGAGCTAATTGCAAATATGTTAAATATTCATAACCAGCAATTTCTGCTAAGTGACAATGAGCTGCCACAGTCGAAAGGATTTCATACCCTGGTGTGACATGATTCCATGGGCTGCTTTATAGGGAGTCATTGCTGCAAAATCTCATACACTCCTCCTTACCTAAGATACAAGCTTGAAAGAATAAAGCAAGTGCCCAGTGTGGTGGGGCAGTAAGCCAGCAGTGGTCCCAATTTGACACCCACTAGGAACTCAAGGTTAGTGACTAGAGGTCTCAGGCTGACAGTTCTTCAGTGTCAAAGATTCCACAAGTGGATCTGAGGATTTGTTTATGCAGCAGTCTATTCCATAGCTCTCTCCTCTGCATAAGCACTGTTCTCATGGGAAGGTGACAAGCAAAGGCATGGTTAAAAATAATCATCAGGCAGCAACCTCAGGCCTACCATATACCTGCTGCATCAGGATCTGCATCTTCACAGGATGTGCATCTGCAGGCATGTACTATCCACTTTTAAGTTTAGAGAAGTTTTGCACACCACCGCTATAGTTGCTGGAGTTACTGCAATATTGTGGTAGTGCCTTTCCTTATTAGGACTTACAGGAATTTCTGTATTTTTCTTCTCTATTAGCTGTCACACCATGCTGGGCCAGGTGAGGTTATTTGTGTATTTTCCATAGTATACAAAATGGATCTGTAAGTTAACTCCTTGCTCTTCTTACACTCTGTTAAGCAGTTTCCACATTCAATCAAAAGCAGATACATTTTCATACACTGCAATCTTTTTTACACATTTGACATGGATGATTCTACATGTATCTATCTTATATTAGTCTAGTCATAGAAACGTATTTTTCATTTCACCATTACATTTGCCTAACTACTAAAGTTGAGCAACTAATCCATTGTCCATGCATTCACTCTCACAGCTATCAACTGCTATTTTGAAAAAAAAAAAATTTATTTTGAAAGAGTTGCAGAGACAGGGAGACACAAAGAGAGAGATCTTTCATCTGGTGACTCAGCCCCCAGATGGCCACAACAGCAAGGACTGTGGATCAGGTCAAAGTCAGTATTTTGGAGCTTCATGTGGGTCTTTCACATGGTGGCAGGCATTCAAGCTCTTGGGCAATCTTCTGATGCTTTCATGGGCCATTAGCAGGAAGCTGGATCAGAACTGGAACAGCTGGGACAAAAACTAATGCCCAAAGCCCCAACACAGGTGAACGAGGAAGTTGAGGTTAAATCCAGAGTGTAAATTGGCTTCTTTTCACTACCTTACACTCCTCTATTCATATTTGACTGCTGGCATCACTGTAACATTGCATTTGCATGACAATGTTATTGATAAGTCTTGAATTCAGACCTGTAACCAAGTCACAAAGTATTGACAAATTTTCTCCTCAGTAAGTCTTAGCAGGCTGTTAAAAGATGGAAATTGAGCCATCTCCTGCTAGACATAGACTGTTTCTTGCAGTTGAGGATGGTCTCCTATTTAGAAAAGACTGGGGTGAGGCAAGACCTTGGGACAAGAGACCCATTAAGGAGATATTTTCTGAGAGACACCCTGGGCCCCAGAGATGCTCGCAGCTCATGGTTTCAGGTGTTCCCATTGGCCACGCTCTTTGCCTCTGTCTCTGTGGGTCCAGGTGAATTTCTTGTCCTTTAATGTCTTCACAAATCTTTTATTTGGTCCACATAGATGTACAACTTGCTAAATGTGTTTTTATCTCCACAATCAGTCATCCTAGAAGGATTCTGCTTCAGCAATTTGAACATAATCCAACGTGATCCCTATAACCAATTTTATATCACTCTTCACTTCTGACACTTAGCATCAATTGAACTTCCCTTAGTGCCATCCAGTTCAGTTTTCGGGGGTCTATTCTCAGTCTTTCCTTGGATGTGTGTCTTCCCTGGTCAACACATGTTAGGTTTAGTAAAACACCTTCGACACTGTTAACCAAGTTATAAGCCATGGAGGGACTGGCAATGTGGTGAAGCAGGTTAAGCCACCACTTGCAAGGATGGTATCCCATGTCAGAGTGACAGTTCAAGTCCCAACAGCTCTGTTTGTGGTAAAGCTTTGTGCCAATGCACGTGGGAAGGTGGCAGAAGACAGCATAAGCACTTTTCCCTGCCACCCATGTTGGAGATGTAGATGGAACTCCTGGATCTTGGCTTCAATCTTACCCAGACCTTGTTATTGTGGCCATTTGGGGAGTGAACCAATGGATAGAATCTCTCTCTCTCTATCTGTGTATGTGTGTGTGTGTGTGTGTGTGTGTGTGTGTGTGTGTGTGTGTGTGTGTATGTGACACTCCCAATCAAATAAAATTTTTTTAATCTTTTCTAAAAAAACAAGCCAGGCAATTTTAATATTTAATTCAAGAGCTTTCATTCATTTATTCATTCAATGAGCAATCATTTAAAGTATATTAATTAAAAACAAAGATGACACAGAGCTCAACTCCATTTTCCACACAAAAAAACTGTGAATTATGTAAAGTCAAAGCTAACAAGTGTCTTCAGGGGACATGGAACACGCAATAGTAAAAGCATAGATTGACCTGGGAGGACTATATACAATGAATGTTCACAGTAGAGCTGAGAATCCAGAAGAGGGGTCTGAAGAAATTAAGTACTAAACTCCATTTTCTATCACAGCACTTGGATCCATTTGCATATAGTAAGCAAGAACTAAGATGCATACTCAAATGGAGTTTCACTATTCCAGGGAGCCTATCAATGTGTCAAATGTCTAACTGCAGGAATGAATGCCTGCCATAGATGAACGGGACTGTTATAGAAAAATGATGTTCAAATCAAGCTTTTAGTTTAAAAAAAGTTAGGATAAAGACATCTCAAAAATCATTTACACATTCCTCTGCCTTCATAAGTACGATATGTTAAACACTTAAAAACTGATCTGCAAAGTGCAAAGAAACCAGACCTTGTGAAATTAAGTGATGACCTGCAGGGAAATAATATACTTGTGCCTACACTGGGTTTTGTTGTTATTGTCCTTTTTTTAAAAAATCATTTTTCTATATTTTCCTGTTAGCAAAATTGTAATAACGTTGCTGCTTGCATAGTATCTATCTGCATTTACCAGGTTTGCCTCTTCCCAATTCTAATTCGCAGTGTCTGATCTGCCAAGGGAGGAAATTGGGTCAGGGCAACTATCAGAAACTTGAGTAAAGTGAAGGATGAAAGGCTCAAAGTAGGAACACAGCGCTGTCTTGTAAATTAAAGGCAGGAGATTTAAAGAACAAGCATTCTAAAACCTACTTTAGAATATTCAAAAAAACTCTATGCTTACAAATTTCCATCTGTGTTCTAGATAGGTGAAGGTCTGATATGCTTGATTTCTCTATTTCCAAGCATTTGCCATAAAGTCAAATATTCTATGAAAATCTATTCAAGACAAACAGTTCCCCAACCCAGCCTCCATGCCTGAAGAAGCTCTGGTTGTCTACAGCCCTTGGAGCCTCAGCTTTGTGGAGAGTACCCAGTTGGCACCATGTGAAGAGATCTTTGTTGCATGGGGTTCCATTCCTCCTGCTCCAGGGAAAGATGCGGGTTGGCTTCTTTCAAGGGTATGAAGGAAGCACTCCATAACTGAATAGGAGTCCAATTATGTAGAAATCTATTGACCTGTCTCTTCTGGGAGGTAGGGAGTAAAGAACGGAAGAGGTAAATAGGTCACGAAGGGCAGCCTCCCTTCCACGTTAGTTAGCTATGTCAAGAACAAGTGGATTTTCCATCAGTCAGGTGGACAATGAAAACAGTAACTGTTTGACCAGAAATCTGCCTCCTGCACAAGAGGCAAAGGCAGCACACAGCTGTCAGTGGTAGAATCGGAGCAGATTAAAAGAAATGGAGCCAAGCTTTTAGGTCTGTGAGAAGGAACATACAGTGGACAGGTGTACCACATGATAGGCAGGCTATGACAACCAGTCAGGACCAGCATTAGAAGTGTTATTTACCATAATGTGCATTAATTTATTAAGATTTTTGGATTGGAGAGAATCAAGATGGTAGAATAGGGTATGGACATGTTTAAAAAGACAGAGACATAAGACAGGATGAAGCAGAGAGGGAACATTCCAGGAAATAGAAGAGAACAGACTGACAACAGAGGATCAGCAGGAAGATAGACAGACAGATGGGAAGGGGAGTTCACTGGGAACTCAGGAAGTAAACACAGGAAAAGAAATACCTGTCCTGCTGATTGATTTGATTTGACCAGGCACAGAGACAGAGCAACAGACACAAAGCAGGTAGTGCAGGAACAGGGTGGATTTCACAGCTAAAACTCCCATCACAGACACATCAGGTGCCATTTTGTATAGGGAGACAAATATTGTGGGACAGAAGTGCACATGCACTAAGCTGGGAGCAAACTCCTTTCTGCCTTAGTGCATTGCATTTACATGGCATCCTTCAGATTCCACCCAAAATAGGTCTGGGTAGCCCCCAGACAGAATGGCCAGCAGATCCAGAACTCCACCAGTGCCACATCAGGCACTATTTTCAACAGGGTGGCAAAGACTGTGAGACTGCAGAAACAACAATGAACTTTGCGTGCGCTGCCCTGGGAGAAAACTCACTTCCAGCTAAGTGCATTGCACTGGTCCCATATCAAAATAATACTGATTTTGGTATCTTATAACTGAAAATATGCCAGTATGGCCCTAAGACCTAATAGCCATCAGATTCCAGCAAGATCAGCACCACCAACAACCTAGTTATTTATAACACCTAGTGTCTTCCTAATCCTGGAAACTGCTTGAGAAAGAAGTAGAAGAAAGGTTGTACAGAAAACTTTGCAGCTACAGCACAAGATCACAGGAGGTGGAGAGTGCTGAGCCAGGAGGTGGGGCTTCAAAGACCATGGTAAAAGTCTAACATAAGAGCCCAGGTCTGAAACTTAATGGAGGGAGTGGCACATGTGACTGCAAACAAAGAACTGGGTACCAACCACAATAAGTAAAATTAAACTGTAGACCTGTGGGTGATATAGCTCAGAAACCTGCCCTAAGGAGAAGAATCTGCTAACCAGAAGTACAAACACCAAAACTAAAGAACAAACAGAGGCACAGTGAATATTACTGAAGACTCCCCTGCAAAGGAGCAAAAACCTTTGCCAACCTCAGTGTTAACTGAGGAATATATCAAGACAATGGGGGATGCAGAATAAGAAAACTCATTATAAAGCTACTTATCAACAAGAAGCACATATAGGAATTCAAGGAATTTAAGGAGTATGTCACACAAGAAAAAGCAACACTGAAACACTAAAACTTTCTTTTCTTCAAAACCACATTAATCATAGAATAGCATGTTATTTAATTTTATGGCATTATAAATTTCTACTTTTTTCCCTGTTGTTGATTTTGTGTTGTGACTTTTCATTTAAGGGGATGTATAGTAACTGTGTAATGGAGATTAGCACATCCAGATGTGCGGATACAATGCAGTATGCATCTCTACTTCCAGATCAAAGATGGACTCCCGATGAAACTGTGACATCTATCTTGACAATAGGATTCTGAACTTTCTGCCATTGTCCATGCCTGCAATGATTGTTCAAGAAGAACTATACTATTATAATAATACCAGGGAACTCAGTGGCAGGGAGGGGACTTGGGAAAGGGGTAAAGGATATCATATCATAAAATAATAATAAAAAACATAGAAATATTTTTGTACGCATCAGTTTATTTGTTAAAAGCAGCATTTCTGTGAATAATTTGCCCTCCACCACTAAGCCCAGATTCACAGTTTTTTAATTCCCATTTGAACAGAGAAATATTGCACTGATTTCCTGTATGTCTTACCAGAAATACCCAATATATATTCAACTATATGCAAACTACCAGAATACCTCTAAAGATAAATGTAATGAAATAATAAATTTATTTTGGTGCAACAAATGTTAATAACCATGGGTAATTTTTAATGGCATATGTCTTCCATCAACTTGTTGAAGACTCCTCTGAAGAAATGACTTCAAAATTTTTGGTAATCAAATAAATTTATTTTTTCATTCCATTTTAGTGCAAGGTTTTTTAAGCGGCCTCTTATAAGTGAGTATAGGGTTATGAAGGAAAGAAGAGCAGTCTGTAATTCCACACAAGTGGTGGTATATATATCACAGATGTCCAATACTTTGCCTTTTTAATTTTACGCAACATCTTCGCAATCCTTGCATATCAAAATATGCATAATATTTCATGGTATGTGCAAGCCATAATTTACTTAATCAACTCTCAACTGACAGGCATTTTGAATGTTTCCAATATTGAATTCTAACAAACAATACTGCCATGTATAATTCCGGTATGACAGCCTAAAAAGTGGTCCCCTAAACCATATCACTTCTAATCTGTAAAACCTGCAAGATTGCAAATATGTTAAAATTAAGGTTCCAAAGGTGCTTAGATTATTCTATACTACCTAGGTTGGACCTAAATTAAATAGCAGATATTCTCATCAGAAGTGTGGAGACTGGTCACATTATTCATACAGCAGAGATGCAGGGAGAGATATGAAAGTGTTTACCTTGAGACTGGAGTAATGTGGCCACAAGGTTAACAAATGCTGGCAACCACAGAAGCCAGAAGTGCCAAAAAGCGGATTCTCTGCTGAAGCTTCAGATCAACCAAGTCACCACTGACACCTTAATTTCGATCTCGTGATACTGAGACCTTTAGCCCTCCAGTAATATGAGAAAATAAATCTTGAGGGTTTTAATTCCTTTGTTTGTGATAATTTCATTAGATAGTCACATGAAATTCATGCACTTGGACATAAAAATTGAACTTAGAGATCAGTAAATCACAATAGATTTCCAAACAACAGTGACTTACGAAGGTACATTTACAATCTTTACAGACATTATAAATTGCCCCCAACTTAGTGGATATACCATTACCCAGTCGCAAAGCATAAAAGTTTCTATAGCCTGAAGCCACTGAGGTGGCATTAATATGCTAATCATTTTCTTGCGGCACCTGGATCCCTTGTGGGTGCTGGTTGGTGTCCTGGCTGTCCACTTCCCATCCAGCTCCCTGCTTGTGACTTGGAAAAACAGTGGAGGATGGCATAAGTCCTTGGATCCCTGTACCCAGGTGGTAGACCTGGAAAGAAGATCCAGGCTCCTGGATTCAGATCAGCTCATCTCCAGCCACTGAAGCCATTTGGGGAGTGAAACAACAGCTGGATAATCTCTTTCTATCTCTCTCACTGTGTGTGTGTGTGTGTGTGTGTGTGTGTGTGTGTGTGTGTGTGTGCTTCCTTCTCTCTAAACCGCCTTTCAAATAAAAATAAAAAATAAATCTTTTTTTAAGGGTTACATATACTGACACTTGCTGTGACAAGATAATTAAATGTTTATATTACAAAATAAAATTATATTCTAAGCATGGTTTTCATTTGAATTTATTTCATATGAGTTAGATGGGCTTGTTATTTGTGAGTCATTTGTATTTCTTTGTTCTGAAATATCTACTTGCATACATTGCCATTTTTGATTGTGAATTTGACATACTTGTCTAATCAATTTGTGAGATTCTTTATATGTCAAGGCAATTAGCTCTGCATCTGCTTAAGACATGCTCTTCAAGGGCTCCTGTGTTGGAAGCTCAATGCTCAGTGTGGCTATGTTGACAGGTGCGACAACTGAAAGTAGAGGAGCCTAGAGGGAGGACCCTAGGTCACTGGGGCCACTGCTTTTGGAGAGATTAAGATTTGTTCTCTAAGGGGCCAGCATTCTCTATGAGTGTCAAGTCAAGCTCCATCTGCTCCACTGCTGAGCCAGCTCCCTGGTAATGCACCCAGGAAAGCAGCAAAAAGATGGTCCAAGTGCTTGGGTGCCTGTACTCAACAGAGTGAGCAGAAAGAAGCTCCTGGATCCTGATTTGGACCACTTTAGCTCCAGTCACTGTGGCAAATTGGAGAGTGAAGCAGTGGATGGAAAATTCTTTCTCTCTCCTTCTGTAACCCTGTCTTTCAAGTCAAATAAATAAATCTTCAGATTCACTTTCATATCAATGAGTTGTTGTGAGAGATCCTGGATCCTGAATTGCTCTGTACTGTTTCCTGTCTGGCAATGTGATCTTTAACAAACATACATATGCACATGTTGCTCTCCCATTATGTAATCGGCCATGGTGTGAAGGAGCGAAGAGAGCCTTCACTACTGCTAGCAGCATACCCTTGAACCCTCAGAATTATGAACTAAACAAACCTCTTTTCTTTATGAAGTATACTTTTTTAAGCATTTCATCATAGTGATGAGAAAACAGCAACTGAATTGCAATTTGATTTTGGTCACCATATCCCCTTTAACATTATCATGATGTTTATCATACTAAATTTTTTGCGTAGTTAAATCAACAAAAAATATTTTGTAGCAGCTAGCTTTGGAATAATGCTATATCAAAATTACATTTTTAATTATTTCCTTCTAGTTATTTATGGTTTCAATTTTCATATTTAAATTGTGATTCTTTGAGAGTTCGTTTTGGTTAAGACATGAAAAACGGATTAAGCTGCTGCTATTTTCCCCACCTGTCTAGCCTGGGGTCCTAATACAACTGTAAATGATCCATCTTTTTTTAAATCTTTTTATATATCAAATTCCTGTGTGTGTATTGGGGTCTATTTCTGGACTTTGTCTCCTGCTCCAGGGATCAGTCTGTCTACTATTCTTTCAGAAATAAAATAAAATAAAGCAAGCTGTCAAAAGTGAATTCTGGTTATAGCATCCTTTGAGTCCCCTGGCTCCAGACTGGATGTGAAGGACACTGTGGGAACTGTGGCTCGGAATGGCCCACAGACAAACCCCACGCTGTGCTCTGATGCTATCTCAAGCTCCCAGCCATCCATCTGGTGAGGTTAGGTGATGACAGAGGGGCCCGTGATGGGGGCAACTACAGACAACCCCATTTAAATCAGAAAAAAAAAATAAAAAGATTTCCATTGAAGGGACCAGGGAGACATGAGGCAAGGACGATCGTAGGTGACTGATGAAGAAAATGGATAAAGACCATGACTGTTTGGTCTCAAGTGATTACAAGGATGCAAAATTAATTTGGGCTGATGACGTTACCAAGCCTAGCCACAGGATGTCTCAGGAATCCTCTAAGCTTGCCACAACAGGAACCATGAAATTGCTGAAAGCTGCCCCTGGAGTGAACAAATAAGCTAGCCCTGAGGGTCACAGGTGCCCAGGAACAAAAGCAGAAACTGTTAAAAACAGCAGCAGCAGACACTGACGGCCCCTCTCACACATCCAAAGGGGGTAGATGTAAAGAACTGTCCCCAGTGTACTCCTCTTCTGGGATGGTTTTAAGTTGTGCCACATTTTCATGCTTTGTGCAGCCTTTTCTTTGTTATTTACTTATTTTAGCTTCCTTAAATGCATAGGCATGTAAAAGATAGGATGTCTCGATAGATGCAGTTCTCTTATGCTATACAATAGTGTCAGGTAAGCAAGAATCCCATGGCGAATGCAGAAAACAGGAAAACCAGTTCTTTTCTTATCACACTAGTTGTGGGAGAAGCACCTGTCAATCAGTTCCATGATAGCATCAGCCTGAAGCATTGCCTCAGAGACGCTCCCACACAGTTACTCAGGACCCACACAGGCTCAAAGATCAGGCTTTGGTGTTCATGAGCACGAATGAGTCCACCTCCTGCTTCTTATTTTTAGACAAACTGCCCTCTCAGCACAAGACACAGCAGCAGACGTCCCTATGAAAATTAAATTGAGCTCCGGAAAAAAAGGAAGATAAACCTCCCCTCCTTCTTTAACTTTAAAGCCAAATGGATTATCTATCTATCCACTGAGCTCTGGGATTGTGCAGCTCCTGGGAGCTCCAGGAGAGGCCTGTCAGCCCTCAGGAGGTTCTGGGAGACAGGGAGGATAGTGAGCATTCAATTCAATCTCATACTTGGCACTAGCAACCTTTCACAATAACATCTTTCATCCCTGAACTAGAAACTTTTCCTTAAGAAGTACACATATTGGTAAAGTGTGTGCCAGGAAAATGGAGCACTCCGGGTATCTGGAATAAAACTGGAAGACAGAAAACTTATAGTTTGGAAAATACACAGTCTTAAAATACACACACACAAATGCATGCATACATATATACCCAACCTAGAGTATCTTTTTTCAGTTCTGTATCTTGCATAATCAAGAACTGGTTAAACTGAAAAAAATGTTTTGCAGTTACCATCCTTTCACTTCAAGAATTCTGAAGCTATCATGTGTGCTTTTCAATTATTGAAGCAAGAAGAGAAATATCCCCTCAAAAACACAAAGAAAAAAACCTAGAAACAGTATCAAAAGCTTACACAATCTCCAAAGCACTCACTTACCTACCAACATATACGATCTTGATATTTTGATAATTAGGAAAATAGAAAAAATGATCAAGGGTAAAAAACAAACAAACAAAAAACCAGGAAGGCTATGAAGTATATTTCACATTTAGAGGCTCTTATTATCTGGCTATGTTTCTACACACACACACACACACACACACACAGACATTTTGATTTTGATTATTTACTGATGTCTCATTTGAGCACCACATTTCAAAACTGCAAGAAGTCCAGATGGAATAACAGGGGTTGGATTTATTTTCTCACTTAAAACAACCAAATTTAAAAAAAAATCATAAAATCAATGAAATGATGATGCTCAACACACAGGCATCAGGCAACAAGGACAATGATTCTGGGAGAAAACAAGGCATGGGCGGGGGTGGAGACAAATGAAATCACATCTACAGTGGTTGTTCAGTTTCTGGCCTGAAAGAATTTTCACCCACTGTACAATAAAGCGGAACCAAAGTAGAGGCCAGCAAGCTTCCTTTATATAAAATACAGAGTTGAGAACTCTGAAAAGATCAGGGCACTAAGAGTTTGCAAGACACAATACCAAAGAGGAGACATTCGAATGATTAGTAGTTTCAGTACCTCTCACAATACTTGGGAGAACAAATAAAACAGAGGGGAAAAAAGGACTCAAATCAAATCGCACAAGCTGCATTCCTTATCCACAAAGGAATTAAATTAACATATATAGTACATCGAGAAGAATATTCAGATATTGAGAACCACAATGAAACAGAAGAACAAAACCAAAAGTTAGTTCACTGATAAGATCAATAAAGTTGATTAACACCGGGGTTAAGTGAGGTGGCAAAGCTACAAGTACGAAAATACACAGAGATCTTATTCAAATATTCTAAGATCACAGCAAATGTGAAAAATGCCATGACAAAAAGTGAAAAGTTAGTTGAAATGGACAAATTCCTTGAAGGACATATACTAAATCCCACTCAAAGAGAAACAGATGCCCTAAGTAATTCTGTGTCTATTAAAAAAATTAAATTCAAATCAAAAACCACCCCCACAAATGTAACTCCAGGCCCAGATGGCTTCCCTGATGAATGACAGGAAAAATTAATTGAAAAACGACAATAATAAAAAGAATTATTGATACATGTAACCACACAGCAGATAAAACTTAAAATAATTTACTGAATGAAAAGAAGTCAGATAAAAAGCAGTACATGTTGTACAATTCCATTTACATAAATTTCTAGAAAATGCGAACTTATCTACAGTGATAGAAAGCAGATGTGTAGTTTACTAGGAAGAGAACAAAAGGCTGCAAAGGAGTGTGAGGAAGTAGTCGGCCTTAATGAAAACGCTCACTATCTTGATTGTGGTGACAGTTTCACAGTACACATTTGTGTCAAAATACACGAAATTGTACACTGGAAATATCTTGTGTGACCACCATAATCAAATGATTGGAAAAATGTAATACACAGTAAAAATATGCAATATTATGTGAATTTAAATAAATGTCATTATCAATAACCTTTCTCATATAACATAAAAAGTTGTCTATTTCCTAGTTTCCATGTAACTTAGTTTTTTGAATTGAACATTCAAAAATCAGAAGCTTTATTGACCTAAATCCATTCACGCTTACTATGTACTTTCTTTGATGTAATGTTTAGTGTGTCCTTCATAAGCCTAAAGCTACATAATCACTAATCAATATTTCCTGTGATCTCTAGCAAGTCTTTTTTTAAAATATATTTTTATTTTGAATTTTGAATTATGTGGTACAATTTTGTATAGGCTGGGATTCCCCCCAAACTCCCACCCCCCGTACAATTTTTGATACTACAAAAAAATAGTTATGTTGTACTCAGAATTTACCTGGGTATAAGCATAGGTGGCTTTGCTTGTAAAAGAGTACTAGCTGAACTGGGATGCTTTATGAAATTCTAGCTTGCCCTTACTGTATGTGCTAGTACCTATCTCAAGCTGACTTATGCTTTAAATGTTCTAATAGAAAGCATCTACTGAACACATCTCCCCTGTACCTTTTGCCCAGACCCTGATGGCATCTAACCCCATGGTCTCCTGCTTTCTACCCCTACTTTTATTGATTCTGTCTCTCTCATCACATCCACTCTTAGCTTTTATGTTTCTTTTTCTCTACTCCACACAGCACTTACCCACCTCCCAGGCTGTAACACTTGATTACAGTCAAGTTTACTGAGAAACAATTAAAATGCAGTAAGATTCATCTTTTGGAAAATACCTGCTACTATTTAACCACCACTACAATCAAAATAAAGTTGACATATCCACAGAACCTGCCCTTCTTTGCCTGCAGTCTCCTCCTTTCCCCAGGGTCAGCACTGCTGATGCGATTTCTATCCCACTGGTTTTGCTTCTTCCAGAGTGACACACAGATGGAATCTACTTGAAGTCTTTTCCCCCACTTCCTCCTTTTGGCATAATGTGCTTCAGATTCATACAAGCTGTTTCAATCAGGAGCTCATTGCTTTCTAGTGTCCTCCTAGCCTTTCTTTTTCGTTATTTCCCTTGCTAAGCATTCCATGGTGGCAATAAATGAAAGCAGCAGAGGACACATATCCCTGCTTTGGTCCTCAATTCAAAGATGAAATTCCAGCCTTTCACCAGAGAAGCTGCTACAGTTTGTTAGAATCTGATTAATAAAGTTTCCTCTCTTAATGCTTTTATTTATTTATTTATTTATTTATTTATTTATTTATTTATTTACAGGTGTTTTTATTTACTTGTTTGTTTCTATCATTAATGCTTCTTACATAGAGTTGGTGTGAAAATAATTTTAAAATAGGGAAAAAAGGGTTTTAGAGTCCTAACTACCTCATCCACCTGGATTATCTGTAACTTTCAGTGTCTTTGAGATATTTTACAACCCAGAACCTGTAGAAAACAGATCGTTTTTGTCCCTGAAATGCAAACTGAGTCCAGGAAAGATACTGCACATTTTTATTTCTGTTTAACGATTGAAGTTTTAAAGCTCCCACAGTCACTCTGTCCTTGATTTGGCTGCATAACACACACAGTGAAAGCCATAAGGACTCTATTACCAGCAAATTGGCACTTTAAGCCACGACATTGGTTCAGTCTGGATGCATTAAGGGCCCAAAGTGAGGAAGAAGCCATCATTTGCTAGCTCTCTCTTTTCTATACAGAACATCATTGATCCCCAGGGTAAACTAGAGGGCAAGACGAATTTAGAGCATGTAATGAAGAAAGAGAACCGAATTCATGTCCATCATGTCCTTTTCACCCCATCGACATGTGATTTTTGTAGTTCTCAGCCATGTAGAACTGTTTAAGATTTTTGTGATGTTTTTCTACCTGAGTCAAGTAAATAAATTTGCAAGGGGCCTTCAAGAAGTTCATGAAAAATAGGTAGCATTTTTGCACCAAAATAAACTTATCTTTTAATTCTATTTTCTACAATTTCCCAAGATACCCTCGTATTTGTCAGTGTCTATCTAAACAGGATGTTCAGTTTTGCTGATCTGACACCTCTGATACTTTTCATCTAGACAAGTGAAGCCAACTTGCACCCAGAAAAGTCTAAAATCTACGCTTTGTATTTTACTTCACCTAGAGAGTCAGGTTTCATTTGACTTGCCCTATTAGTTTTCTGTACAAATGTTGAGTTTTTTCGCTTTTGATTAAACACCCTAAAGCTAGCAAAAAACAAAGTAGCAATATATATATATGCAGATTTTCATGTTTTGCTTAATTGTTTATTCTTTTGAAATGTAGAAGGAGAGACGGGGTAAAGACAGAGAAGACAGAGAGAGAGAGAGACCTTCTATCTACTGATTTACTGTCCAAATGGCTACAACACCAAGATAGGTGCCAGGCTTTAACCACGGACCACAAATTCTGTCCTGGTCTCCCACGAGGGACACACTGGAAACTCAAGTACTTGAACTGCCTTTTTAGTACATTTGCAGGAAGCTAGGTCACAAGCAGAACACTGAGGACAGAAATCAGCACTCTGATCTAGGATGCTCATGTCATAAAGTATGGCATAACTTGCTACACCACAATGCTAATCCTGGAACTCTATCATGAGGTCTCAGTCTCACTTTGCTTTAATTCTGCTGCAAAATACAACAAAGAACAAAACTCAGTGATGTTTGTATTCATTACTGTGAGATGAATAGCTTAACAGTACTTTCCTTGCATCAACAACAGAGCAAGCTAGCAAAATCCATAAATGGAATGCAGGTGTGCAGTTTAATAGCTCCTATATTTATGCTAAAAAATTTTTTTTTAAGATTTGAAAGAGTTACCGAGAAGAGAGACAGAGAGAGAGATCTTTCATCTGCTGGTTCACTCCCCAGATGGCCATAGAAGCCAGAGGCTTCATCTGGGTCTCCCACCTGAATGACAGGAGCCCAAACACGTAGGCCATCTTCTGCTGCTCTCCGCAGGCCATGAGCAGAGAGATAGATCATAAGTGGGGCAGCTGGGACACAAACTGGTACCCTTAAGGGATGCTGGTGTTATAAGCAGCTGACTAACCTACTATGCCACAACACTAACCCCTCCATAATAAATCTTAAAATAGTTCTAGCTGGATTGTCTGCAACAATACAAGAGTTGGCATTCGGGAAAGTTTCAATAATAGGTAAAGAAAATAAGAAACAAAGATTACAGAATATTGTGATAGGGATGGGAATTAATTCTATCAGAATGACATTAAAGGCTTCTGAAAATACTATTTCCATCTGTGAAAACTTGTTTTTTGTGTTCCCTTTAGAAATAAAAGTATAAATTAGAAAGAGCCCCACTTCTTGTAAGAAATGACTAGCAAATGCATTATTTAAACTAAAAGACACAAGAAGAAGAATACATAAAACATTTTTATAAAGGACCCAAAAAACCCATGGAAGGATGAGGAACTACTAGACCAAGATCCAGGAGAATAATAGAGTCTGAAAAATGAGCCCAATGCACAAGGAAATATCCAGCCTGAGGACAACTGCCAATCCTGAAAATGCAGCTCATCAACCGAACATCAGCTGTAACCACTACACAAGATAAGCAGCATCTAGGCCCTGTCAAGGTAACCCACTCCCATTTTGGGCTAAAATTGGACTCACCAGGAGTCAGGTGAAATGAACCAGCCCTTCCATACTCTACAGACTGTCTTCAACTCTAATGAATAATGCAGAAAACCGAAAACCTTAAAACTAGGTTAAGATTTATCCCTGATTGTTAGTGCTCTTAGATGCCTATGGGAAAAATAAATGCAAAATTTTCTTTGGAGGAAACAGAATGATTGTGTACTGAAAATTACTTGTTCATATATTTTTTAAATAAAATATCCAACACACAGTGAAATAAGCAAAAAGACAAGACACTGTAAGAATCAGCAGAAACGATAAGCAAGACTATATTAACATTAGGAGCAGAGATGTGACACAGAGAGCTAAGCCACCACCTGCAATGCCAGCATCACATACGGGCAAGGGTTCAAGTCCCAGCTGTTCCACTTCCAACCCAGCTCCTTGTTAAGCTCTTGGGCAAGTAGCTCAAGATGGCCCAAGTACATGAGAACTTCACTAACGTGGGAGGCCTCTGCATATGTTTGTGTCTTCTTCAATTTCTCTCACTAGTGTTTAATAACTTTCATTCTGGAGAATTTTCAGATCCTTGGTTAATTAAATGTTATTTGTAGCTACTGTGAATGGAAGTGTTCTATAGAATTTCTCAGCAAAATCACTGTGGGTGTTTAAAAATGTTCCTGCTTTTTGTGTATTGGTTCTTTATCCTGCAGCTTTGCTGAATTCATTTTTGGTTCTAATAATCTCTTGATAGGGTCCTTTTTGTCTCCTTAAGGTCATCTGCAAACAGGGATAATTTGACTTTCCTCCTTTCCTATTTGTATGAATTTTATTTCCTTCTCTTTCCTAACAGTTCTGACTAAAATTTCAACACAACACATTCAGCCAAAATTAAAAAAAAAAAAGCAAAGAGAAATTGCATTATCATTCCATTGACATAAATGTAAAAACAAAACAGACAAAGCTACAGTTTGGACATGTATTCTTAGGTGATGAAACAGCAAAGCCAATTAAGCAAATAGGTGATCACTGTAAATGTCAGGAGAAAGATCACTTCTAGTGAGGGAGAAGAGAATGGGACCAGGGTGGGGGAAATGAAAGGCTGTTTCAGAAGTAGTGACAACCACTGTGGTTTGGTCTGTGGCTGTCACTTGAGTGTTTACAACACTTTGTTAAAATGTGCATTCATATCTTGTGCATTTTTGTGTGTATTCTATTTTCTAATAAAACAGGTTTAGGAGTGGACCTTACACAAATTAAGAAGAGGGAGATAAAAAGAAAAGGATAGTAGAGAGCTCTGGAAAACTTAACCCACCAGCCAATATTGATGTTCTTTCTATAAATGGGGAGGAAAAAACCCTAAACATTATTATTTTTCAATTGCCCCTTGATTTGATAGGAAATTTCACAGGAAACGACTGTATGTTTACAGAGGATTTAACTTGGAGAAAAGGTCAGTGTTCTTGCTGTGAATAAAATATTTATGAAAATAGCTTTGGTTGTTCTTTGTTTCCCCACCTGCCCAGAGCCAGCCAACCTTGCAACACTGAAACCTGCTTTGCCTGTGTTGGTCGTGGTGCCTTTCAGCAACAGCTTCATCATATCCTCTCTAAAAGAAATGGGCTTTTTTTTCAAGGTTGCCAAGGCCCTCATTTTTTTTTAAATTTCCTCTCTGTAAGAGTATCTGCTTACTTTTCCTTCACTGACAAGTGATAAATACAATGAATGACAGTTTTAGAATATGTGTCACAGGAATTTTGGCACTGCCATATTGCACAGCTCAGGCAAGAAACACTCCTATCCCAATAATCGTGTATAGCACAGTTGTTCAGTGCCCAGAGCACACATCACATGCAATAGCCTGACTGGTGCTGTTCCAAAGAGTTTATTTTAAGGTCTGCATGGATTTCAGGTAGAAGGAAGTGAGTTGTCTGTTTCATAAAGAATATGATACATAAATTTCTTGGTCCAAAAATTTCAAAATAGTAGCAATAGCAGTGAAGTTTTAGTGATTTCTACAGCACAAAGATGTAATTAATGCACCTTCTGATCTTCCATAAAGAGTGTTGGAGTTGATTCTCACAATTAAACCTGAATTCAGTGATTAGAATAACAGTAATCTAGCAGTACTCTAGCAGCTAAAGTCCTTGCCTTGAATGCTCTGGGATTCCATATGGGCACCAGTTCTAATCCTGGCAGCCCTGCTTCCATCCAGCTTTCTGCTTGTGACTTGGGAAAGCAGCTAGAGACAACCCAAAGCATTGGGACCTTGCACCCTAGTGGAAGACCTGGAAGAGGCTCCGGGCTCCTGGCTTCAGATTGGCTCAGCTCCAGCTGTTGCAGTCACTTGGGGAGTGAATCATAGGACGGAAGATGTTCCTCTCTGTCTCTCCTCCTCTCTGTAAATCTGACTTTGCAATAAAAATAAATAAATCTTTAAAAGAGAGGGAGAGAGAGTGTGTGTTGTGTGTGTGTGTGTGTGTGTGTGTGTGTGTGTGTGTGTGTGTGTGTGTGTTGGCTTGTCCTCATACTAACAGTGTGAGTTTAGCCAATTGTATAACTTCTATGAGCTTCATTTTCTTCAGGTTTAGAAAAATGACAGCGGAATTCATCTACCATAGAGAATTAAATAAGATCATAAATAATACAAATAGGCACCCTGTGACTATTCAATAATACTGCAATTATTAATTTTTCTAACTATTCCTACTTTCTTCTGAAAATATCCATCCAGACATTCCTGCCTTCTCCTCCTAGCTGTCTGTCCACAAAACCATACAACTAAGATCTTAGTTGTCACTCTGTCTTACAATCACTTTCCTTTAAGTCTTGTCTTCTACACATTGAGACCTTGTTATGTACAGCAGTCCCATATTTTGTTACTTTAATCTTGTACCTTCGAATAATCACTAGCACTGCGGATAGGCTCAACTTGTGATTAATTTAAAGCAATATTAAGTAGAATCTTTTTCTCTGGATAATTTTTTCAGTAAAGGTTGCCTGGGTATCTCTAGAAAATCAAGCACCTTCATGGATACCATTTTTAGTGCTTCTGTTTCGACAGTCAGAAATCACACTGACAACTGCTGGATGAACTCTGATTCAGCGTTAGTAACTGCTTCCCACCACATTCTTTCCCCTCTTCCTTGGGCTTTGATTTTGGTTGGCAGAGAGAACTCAAAGTTTACTGACATCAGACACTTTCCTCTAAAGCCAATCATAGACCAACTCATCCCTCTTCATCTATACCAAATAAAAATCATGAACCTTATTGAATCGACCTGATTTCAGCTCTAAGAAAGTCTCCCCAGATGAAGCCTTAAGTGGTATGTCTTGGGTATGTCTTGGTGTCCATCATGTGTTTCCCCTGACTCTCAAGTGGGGGGAGTGTAAAATGCTGTGTTCTAGATACCTCTCCCTTGAAATTCCATGACAGGTAGCAGAGTAGATGCGCTACTCTATCATATGATGTGGTTTGGTTTGAACCTGGCCAGAATCCCTAACTTCTGATGGGAATTTCATTTCTTTTGCTTATGCTGTGTGTTAACTTTCTGCTTGGTAAAATTGCAAATCCCCAATGAAAGCGTTCTACAACACATTAGACCCAGGCCACTTGGCAATTTCTTTCTAATCTCTTTTATTGTGCTTTCCATAAAAATGACAGCCCTGGTATAAATCCTGGTTCAAATCAATACCAGTAAGTGCTAATCTCTTCACAGCACTGGAAATGAAAATGTCAAATGGTACCTCTTGTGCATTAGAACTTCAGCCATAAGTCATCAAAAAGTAAAGCAACACTAAATTGATTTTATTTTCCATTTAAAAAAATCTGTTTTCAGATTTATCTTTTTTTAATAGAATTTTCCTTTCTTTTCTTTTACAATCAGTTTGGGTAAGACCGATGAACTGCATTTGTCACATTGAATGAGTTGATGTCTCATGGCAAAGTAGAAAGGATCATGATCAAGAAATCTCAAGACAGAATTGGCACAGTGGATCAAAACTAATCCTCCAACAGCAAGTGCCAGCATCCTATATGGGCACTTCTTATGAAGAACCATACTAATGTAACAATATAGGGGAAATCAGTGAGGGTAAGGAGATTTGGGGAGGGGATAAGGAAAATCTCAGAGCCTATGGAACTGTATCAAAGAATAGTAATAATAATAGGAAATCATTTTAAAATGGGAAAAAACATGAAAAATTTGTATTATGAAAAAATATGCATGAATTTTACATTTTTCAAACAAAATAGATTTATCATCTAATCATATATTTTCACAAACTCCTTGAATCTCCTTTGTTTTTCAAGACTTATTTCTTTGAAAAGTAGAGTTACAGAGAAAGAGAGATACAGACACAGAATCTTCCATTGCTCTTTCACTCCCCAAATGGCTCAAATGACCAGGGCTGGGTAAGACAGATGTCAGGAGCCAGAAGCTTCTTCCAGGGCTCCCACTTGGTACAGTGGCCCTAGCACTTGACTGTCCCTCTCAGGCACATTAGTAGAGAGTTGGATTAGCAGTAGAGCAACTGGGATTCGATTGTTGCCTATATGGAATCCTGGCATCACAGACAGCAGCTTTACCCGGTACACCACAATGGCTGCCCCTTTAGACATTTCTCATCAATGAGTACAAGATATTTTACAAAAAAAACAAACTTTCATTTCAGACCTGAGAAAGGGTGTGTATGTGTGTTTTATGTAAGTGGAAAAAAAATGCGTTTGGCTTTTTGTATTTGCTGGTTTCACATTCGTGGATTCAATCAACAGCAAAAAAAAAAAAAGGTCTTTAATTTCAACTGTTCTGAATAAGCATAGCATTGTTCTTGTCATTGTTCTCTAAGCCATATAATACAACAACTATTACATAACATTCACATTCTGATGGGTATTCTAAATGACCTAGAGATTATGTAAAGGACATAGAAGAGTGGATATAAAGGTTCTACAAAAATCCCATGGGGTATCCTGATGCCTATCCCTCAACTGCAGTCACTCCTTTTTGTTACAGTATATCCAAAGGAAAACTTGTTGATGGGTAAAAATATCACTGCATGATTATGTAATCTAGGCATTAAGCATGATATAATATAGCCTAGAAATGAAGTAAAACCAAACCATTTTAAATAACGTGCTAAAGTTGAAATATTTATGATATATTTCATGTCTATTATTTCTTGAATTTGCATATCAAATATATTGCATAAAAACAGATTAAACCAAATGCAATGAGCATAGGTAGACTGACAAGTATTTGCAAAGCTAATTGGAACAAAGAGTACTGAATCACAATGGATTGTTTCCACAATATCTTAGTGGAGTAATGTTATACCTAGTGACATTTCAGGTGCATTTTGCATTTGCAAAAATCAGTAGGTAGATTAAATCTTAAGACTTTCTACTTCGTGCTTAAAAGCTGTGTTTTGTTTTAACGATCCATTCAGTTGTAGGTATATCAGCTTTCAAAATAGTATTTTCTTATATAGTATAATTTCAAGCATTTTGTTTTTAAGAGACTAAAATATGAAATAGAATATTAAATACCTCAGGCTACTGAAGGATGTCTTAGAATGCTAAAACATTTTGACAAGTCATACTACTGGCGTCTTCCCCTAATTGTGCTACATAGTCAATGGATTTTCTAAGGTTATTTTCAAAATAATTGAGTAAATACAAGCACAATTTCTTGTCTCATAGAAAATTTTGGCTTAAAAATTTAGCAATACTGTGAAATATCACCTTCAAACTTTTTAAAGATTCATTTATTTATCTGAAAACCAGAGTGACAGGAAGAGAGGAGAGACAAAACCAGGATAGGGGAAGGGGACACACACACATAGAGGAGAAAGATCCTCCATCTACTGGTTCACTCCATCTGAGACTCTCCTTCACACGTGACAGGGATCCAAGTACCATAGCCATATTCCACTGCTTTCACAGGTGCATTAGCAAGGAAGAAAACAGAAGCAGAGCAAGCTCTAGTGTTCCTCATGTGGAATGCTGGGATCCTGAGTAGTGGCTGGTTATAACCCATCATGTCACAATTTCAAGTTTAAATCCCAGTAGTCTGAGTTCAGCAAAGCTACAATTTAATTGAAATACAAAATAATATATCGAAGCATACGAGATCTCAGGGAAAACAGATACAAAAAAGTCCAATTTGCTGAAATGTTCTTCATAAACGAGATACACAAATAATGAAGACAGCAGTGGTATATGGGAAACAACAGCACGTGTTACCCAATGTTGCCTAAACAATAATATTGGGATAGGCATTTTTATACAGTTAAGGTGCCCTTGTGATGCCCACATTCCTGGTATGAGTCATGGCTCCATTCGTTATTTCCTCTTCCTGCTAACATGCACTCTTCCTGCTAATGTGCATTTTGGAAGGTGGCAAATAATGCCTCAAGCAGTTGGAACCCTGTTACTCATGTGGGAGACCTGTATCAATTTCCCTCTCCTGGCTTTAGCCTGGACCAGTCCTAGCTACAGTGGACATGTGGGCAGTCAGTCAGCAGATAAGAGATTTTTTTTCCCTCTCTTTCTTGTTCTGTCTTATACTTAAGTAAGAAAGCAAATAAATAAATAAACGTTGTAAACCTTTAAAAATCATATGAAATACACCTATAAGAATATCATGTCATCACTACAAATTATTTCAATAATGTGGAGGTAGAGTGAGGCACAAAACAAGAAATTATAATTCAACCTCCTGCCCCAGAGCAACGACACAGTTATTCAGTTATTAATAAACCTCAGACGTTGATTAAGGAGTAAATCAATTTAGTTGGTCTTTGCTTTACTGTGTGTCCTAACTTTGTCCTCCCAACTCGATAGTGTAGGCTCTTCAATATGAACAGATCATGGCTGATTCTTCCCTCGATGCCACCTCCATGAAAAAAGGGATCATAATAGAATCATAAGCAAATATTTACTAAGGAAAGTGACATGTGGTCAGTTTATCCAGAGAATGTGGAAAACATCGTCAACATTCACTGTCGCATTCCATTACTGCTCTTCAGTAATTGAGGCTTTACAGTAAAACTTGCTAAGAGTTTGGATACCTAATGATATTGTTTTGAGTTCTTCTGAGCCTTAATTTTCTCACCAATAAAATGGGATGATAAATTCTAATATATATATATTACATGAATATCAAATGAAAAAATAATTTAGTAAGGATGTTTAATAGATCTTTGTTGTCACTGTTTATCTACAAAGAATCTGCTTATAACATTTAATCAAATTTTAAAATCAGGATAGTTTGCTACTTCCTAGACAGTAGACCAAAAAAAAAAAAACCCAAGAAGAAGAAGAAAAAGAAGAATAATTTAATTGGGATATTCCCAATAGATCCAAATGATTCTAGACCATTTCCCTTTTTCCCTATGAAAAGCAAATCATTAGTCTCCAATCCATCATATTAGTCTCCATTATATTCCAAAGAGAAAACTGAAGTTTGGGGTCTCGATCCAACTTTAGGATCTTTTGTAAAACTACAAATTTTTTAAAGCATTGATTTTGCCTTCCCTCCCCTCAGTCAAAGAACCAATACTATCTGTTTTCCCACTATTCAGGATTAACTGTCATTCAACTTGCTTTCTTGCCAATCAATAATTCTTGGGGTTAGCCTCCATTGAATGTGTTATCTATCAACTTCTCCTTTTTACATCCTGCAGCATTCAATGAGAATGCCATTCTAACTCAGACCACAACTTCCCCAACACACACACACACACACACACACACACACACACACGCACACACACACACGCACACACTTGCAAAGGCAGGTTACAATGGGTAAAGGGAGAAGAAAAGACTTAAAGCTGGGTTCACTACATTTTCAGACTAGGATTTCTCTTTTAAAATGGTTGGAAAACATAGCAGAAAAAAGTGGATCATGCAAGTCCATATATGCTGAATCTGTTTAAAACTTAATACACATGAAGCAGTAGAAGAAAGTAGTAGAAAATCATCACAATTTCCTCTGCACTCGAATGTCATATGACAGTCATCTTCATCATCATTATTTTCATTCTCTTCTTTACCAACTTGGATTTCATAACACATTTGTTTCATGTTTCACTTAAATTCACAAAACTTTTCTCCTAGATGAAGAAATGGTTAAGTGGACAGATTCTTACTTCATTTCTCTGCTTACATCCAGAAAGAGAGCCTGGCACAATAGCGAGGACACATTATAGGTTAAATGCATCCACTTTAGGTTCTGTCACTCATTATGTAGCATCCCTTAACGTCATGTAATCTCAGTTCCCTATTATGTGAAATGGAATAAAATAACACACTGTTAGTGGGATTCTTAATTAGCATAACCACCATGGAGAACAATATGTCGATTCCTTTCAAAAGTACAAATAGACCTGTAATCTCAGTACTGGGTATTTATCCAAGAGATGTGAAATCACTGTATTGAAGAGAAGCCTGCTCTCCTGCTGTCCTTTTTGGTCATAGGTTACTGTGACTAACACGCTGGCTGCCTGTTCTACCATCACTAAGACGTATTTGACCAAATGTAGAGAAATCATGGGCTACATGCTCTGCCAATCATTCCACAGTTTTGACCCCTATAACATCCTCCAACAATGACAGTTATCTTGGCCACTTTGGTACAGGCCATAGCAGCCAGTATTGTGGCACTATCCTTGGCAATTTCTTTTGCTGCACAGCCTCTATCAACCATAAACCTAGCAGTGCTTTTGAAGGGACAGTGGGGAAGTATTTCTTTGGTGGTATTGATGGATGAAGTGAGCACTTTATTTTTACAGACTCAGAAAAGAAAACTCAACTGTCTCCAGTTATTTCCTATGGTGTATTCAAAAATTTGAACAAATCCTGTAACAAACAAACATCTATACATAAGGCTTTGAATTCACTGAATATTCTTCCATGTGAGATTCTAGCAATGACCCCTAGGCATCAAAGTTCTTCTTGAGGTTAGCACCAGCTATTCCACAGACCCATGAGCAGTAAACAGGTTCTTTATAAGGTTCAAAAGTAGCATCCAATTTCTTCGTGTACCTAAAAGAAGAGCGTGTCAACCACCTGGATCATAGTGGTCAGACATTCTGCAATGAAGTTCAGCTCCCCAAAGATCCTCAGCAAATATCTTTTTTTCTCATTGTCACTTTAAAAAAGCATGATCCAGCCAAGAGGATCCAGTCAAGAAAACAGTAACCTGCTTGCAGAAGGCAATGTTTTCATTGACCCAGGAAGATGCATAGGAACTTCCTATTATGCAGAAGTCCATGATGACCACCAATTGTGTAATATTGTAGCCCAACTTTAGAATATGCAATTGAAGTAATCTCAATATGAAATGTATCTGGTAAATTTGCCCCTCCTGAATTGATCAAGTAGGTACAAGGGAATCTATTCTGCAGTACAATTCCTGTGCCCGTAGGTATTTTTGCACAGACACTGGGTAGTAGGTACTATGAAGTTAGGACCCTAGTTCGGATCTGCTGGAATGAGAAAAAAAAAGAGAGAGAGAGAGAGAGAAGTCCTTTTAAAAGTGTACAAGACACTTGCTTCAGGTCAGAAGGTGCTTTTACCAAGACAAAAGTGATATGCCACCATTTTGAGTTTCTAATTTTATCATCAAAACAGAAAGAATCTTTTCTACCAAATCCTTTTGATGGTGTGTGTGTGTGTGTGTGTTTGTGTGTGTGTGTGTGTGTGTGTGTGTGTGTGTGTGTGTGTGCAAACTAAGCAGGATTACAATTCTGGTGTTCTGCTGGCTTTGGTCCCCTTTCTCTTGCTGATTATCAGCTGTTGTCTGCGCCATGGAATTGAGCTCAAGAGCCCAAATAGAACATTTACTCGCGTCTTCCTCTCTTGGTTCTCAGTGAGGCTGCTGCACAGCCCAGGGCTGGGGTTCAGACCACATCATTGAAGACCTCAGCAAAAGCCTCCTAGGCTCCCATGCCAGCCCCAGAAATCTAAAAAGAAAATGCAGGCAGAATATGTAATCGGAATGACTCTAGAGAGGCATTGTATAAATGGATCTTTTCAGCCCTTTTCCTGTCCCAGTTATGTCCAGTTTGACAGAAGTCACACTAAAAACCAAATACTTCCCAAGTTAATACAATAGAATTAATTAAGTATGAGAAATTCCAAATGTATTGATAGTTAAGATTATTCTTATAATTAGATAACTCTTAATGACTCTGAAACTCCTGAAATTCATGGTTAAAAAGGGAAATCATAGGATTGCCCACAAAGAAAGAAGCACACACCAAATGTTCAAAACAGATAAAATCTAAACAGGCAACAATTAAATAGCCATTTCTCATGCTCAACTTTATGAAGATAACACTGAGTGACATGATAGGCAATCAATTTCAGTTAAAGAGTTTTTTATGTGGATGTTTGAAAAGGGAAGTTGGATAACAACCTAGGGGTCAAAATTGAAATCCATTTCAGTTCATGTGTTACTGGGGGCGGGGGGGGGGATGAAGCTGATACTCTGAAGAACGATACTTCACAGTAATCAAACGCGACATAAGGGCAGAGTCGGGAAACAAGCACTCCAGTGCTGTGGAGTCAGGAGTTCACTGCAGGGATTCCATTGCACACAGAGGCCAGAGGTGCTGGGGAAGAAAGGTTCCAAAAGCAGGAGAAAGAGGATAAGGGAAAAGCCCCTGATCAGACTGTCTAAGGACCTGGGAAAGGTGAACATGTTAGGACATTCAGTGGCACTTGGAAGCCAAGCACAAAGAGCAACTGAAGTGGGGTCACATCTGTGGCAGCCACCACCTCTTCACTGCTTAGTGCTTTTGTGGGTTTGCAGCCAAAAGTTATTGGTCAACTTGGATTTACCACAGGTCAGTGGACCTGGGAGGCAGAAAGAAGTCTGTACTTGACATCGGACAGAGGGTACAGAGACAAACAAGAATTCATCCCTGCCTCTGTGTCTTTCTTGGTCTGACCAACACCACCTCCAAAGCACATGATCATTGCCATCACATGCCTCTCCAAATACCTATAATGTCCTCTTTTGTTCAACTGCAATCTGGAAAAACACAAGAAAGGTCTATTCAGGTTTGCCAAGTGATCCCTGCGCATAACTACACAGGACCATACTGCAGCCAGTGCAAAGTAAGAAAAAGAAATAATGATATGACCTAAGGATGCACCCTTTCTTTCTCAAAAGGACAGTTTCTGGAAGCCACTCATGATGTTTCTGCTTCTATTGTAATGGCCAGCAGCTACGTCATTCACTGATCAGATGTTTCCTTCTAATTTTTAGGTAAAATACCAGGACATGGCTTGGAAGCCCCAAATAAGCATCTGCTTAAATGCTTGACCTACCAAAACTTCCATTTGATACCTAATCACCTTCCATGACCAAATCCCAAAATCATAATGTTTACCAGTAACTAACACAAAAGCACACCAGCACCTGATGTGAAGGTGATAGCTCAATGTAGAACTGATGACTTGGCCTTCTACTTAATCCTATAATAATTATCTTTATATCGTGTACAAAAGTTAATTTTATGATGAATTTATTTATTGTAAAACACTGTATATGTTTTATTTTGTTTAATTCTCATCATCCTAGAAGATTTCAGCAAAGAATACATTGGAGACTGCACAAGTTTAAAATTTTGCTTTAAGGTACATAGCTAACAAGTACCCATCTAAGCCTTGAATTCTGAACTGTCAGAATTCACTGCACAACACCATCATTTTCCGTGTCTCCACTGTTTGGTAAAGACTCCAACACCAAAGTGCTAAGCATAATGGAGAGGCACAAGGCAGTACTGTGTTAGAGCTGTGTTAGCATCTGGGCCAACTGCATCAGTCCAGACTGGTTTTTGCCTGGGGTGTACCCCAAGCTGTGTGTTAACTCTGTTCCCAAGATAACTGCATGAGCCAGGATTGCTGCTCTAGCTCCAGTCAGCCAGCAGTAAATGTGATAACTCTCAGCTTCTGTGTGTGATATCACTTTCCTTCCTTCCTCACCCTGCCAAAGCTGTGTAGTGATATGACAAGCAACTTTACGAGCTTGCCTAGAGCGGCCATGCACCTTACTACTGGCATTCTGGTCCTCAGGATTCAGATGAATATGCCTGGGAGGCTGAGTATTTGAAATGCTTCCTTCAGCAACACGTAAACCCAGTTTCAGGTTTGGCCTTCCCACCTCTCCACTGGTTGGAAGACAACTTCTTAATATAATATTTCATAATATAACATTAAGTATGTGCCTAGTACTATTGTATACTTAAATTTTCATTGGTTTATTTGATTTAATTCACAAATCACATGTGTGTGTACTGTAAATTTTTTTAAAATGTGACGGGACCTGGCATGGTAGCCTAGCGGCTAAAGCTCTTGCCTTGCACGCGCCAGGATCCCCTATGGACCAGTTCTAACACCAGCTGCTCCACTTCCCATCCAGCTCCCTGCTTGTGGCCTGGAAAGCAGTCAATAACAGCCCAAAGCCTTGAGACCCTACACCCATGTGGGAGACCAGAAAGTGGTTCCTGGCTTTGGTTTAGCTCAGCTCCGACCATTGTGGCCACTTGGGGAGTGAATCATCAGATGGAAAATGTTCCTCTCTGACTTTCCTCTCCTCTATGTATATCTGACTTTCAGTTAAAAATAAATAAATAAAAACAAAATAGATCTTAAAAAATAGTAACAGCGCCTCGAAAAACATGGACAATAGAATTAAAATTAATTTTATTTTGATGTTAAAAAAAAGCATACATTGTGGAGTGACTAGATTGTGTAAATTAGCAAGCATTAACTCAGGTGTTTATCATTTCAGGGAGTTAAAAATGTTTGTAACTAAGAAGTAATTGTAAAGGCCACAGTAACAATCCTTAATCACAGTTGCATGATTTTAAATGCATATTTTAAATTCAATCCTCCTATCTAACTCAAATTTTGTAAGTTAAGTGTGCTCTGTTTGTACATCAGATTCTGGTGATTGAGGTGAAATTTTGTTCTGATCGTGAAAGCATGCTGCTAACAAATTTAAACCACTAGTTTTCTGGTTTGAGGTAGGGCAACTCTTGTTTTCCATCATTAGGAGCACCACTGGCCAAAAATTAAGACCAGAGTTGGCAAAACAGACCCTCAAAAGAGACTCCAGAAATGCCTATTAAGACAGATTGGCCAGTACCAGAAAGAGATCTATTACATACATTTTGCTTCATCTTGTTCTTGATGAAGAAGCATCTAATAAACCAAACATGTAAGATATGGAGGAACTATAAGCTAAAAACAATGCATGTGCTACGTTCGAAGCCTATGACAGCTAATTAAACTCTAGTTTTGTCTTAAAACATTTAGTAAATGTCCAGGATGGCCACATAATATGTTTGCTCCAAATGGAATAATTCCAATTCTAGCTTCCAGTATTTTTCCTCAGTAACCTTTCTCTAGACTGCATCAATTAGTATTCATATAGCACTCTTATTCAAGTGTAGTCTGTTTATTATAGTTATTTATTTCTGTGCCATTTTAAGGAAGCTTCCATGGTACCATGATTGTATGATCAATTTATTAGTGCTACTAAAATAACCATAACAGGAAAAATATTTTTAATTTCTGTAACACCAGCTTTTGATAAAAGCTGCCTTCTGTTAACTCCATGGTAACAGTACTCTTGAGGAATTTCATGGGTGTGAATGAACAAGTTTAGGAGATGGGGTTTCCAGTTCCATGCCTGAATTAATGGAATTCTGTTTAACCTAATCAATGTATCCAGAGCAACCCAGGTGTGAAGACAAGCACAAGGAGGGGATTAAGATTCCCCCAGGCCATCCAGCTGGGATGCACAACAATCCAAATCAGATCCCAGGGACCTGAAGCAAATCGAATGTTCTATGGGTTACTTTTTAAAATATATTTTTATGTTTGTGCTTATTTAAAAAGCAAGATACCTTAGAGAGCCAGATGGCCCCTGTATCATTAGTATGGAGGGTAAGGGAACAGACGAGAAACCAAGCACCACAAAGGCACACAGCTTGCTCTGCATCATTGTGATCAGGCTGAGAACCTGTGTCCTACAGTTCTTTAATGTTCTTGTCACCACACTCGGAGACTTTTCCAGAGGCAGAGGGTGAAGGGCAAGAGGTAGAACACCAGGTGACTTGCAGGCACCTGCGTTTCTGAGGGATGATGGTGGGAAACAGGATCAGGATCATCAGCCTGTGTTTTTTGATAACTTAATCACAAAACTGAAAGGACACCTCTTCCTGACAGTTGGTTGTCTCCTGAGATTAATATTCTCTTCATTGCTAATTTTTTTTCTATTTCCTTTTCCCATCCAATTTCATGTCAATTCACTCTAATTTATAGAAAAGTTTTTACAGGTTATTAAAATACTCCCATTAGTATTAAATCCTACATTCTAACTTAAAGTCTGTAATATGAGAAGCGCAAAGCCTATCAAAACATTCAGATACATACACCATTTTCATGAATTAAGTAGTTCATGCTTTGTAAGAAGCTATACGTTTTGTTTTCATAAAGATTGATCATTACAGGGCCTGGCGTGCTAGACTATTGGCTGAAGTCCTCACCTTGCACATGCCAGGATCCCATATGGGCGTAATTTTGTGTCCCAACTGCCCCACTTCCCATGAGCTCCCTGTTTGTGACCTAAGAAAGCAGTCAAGGATGGCCCAAGGCCTTGGGACCCTGCACCCACATGGGAGAACTGGAAAGAGTTCCAAGATCCTGGATTCATATTGGTTTACCTCCAGCTGTGTGGCCATTTTGGGAGTGAATCATCAAACAAAAGATCTTCTCTGCATCTTCTCCTCCTCCTCTCTCTCAGACATATTTATTTTTATTGGAAAGGAAGATTTGCAGAGAGGAGGAAAGACAGAGACAAAGATCTTTTACCTGCTTGTTCATTCCCCAAGTGACCACAACACCCGGAGTTGAGCTGATCTGAAGCCAGGAGACAGGAGCTTCTTCCAGGTCTCCCACGCAGGTGCAGAGTCCCAAGACGTTGGGATGTCCTCGACTCCTTTCCCAGGCCACAAGCAGGGAGCTGGATGGGAAGTAAAGCAGCCAGGATAGCAACCAGTGCCCATATGGGATCCTGGCACATGCAAAGCGAGGACTTTGCCACTAGGCTACTGTGCTGAGCCCTTCTCTCTCTCTCTTTCTATCCCTCCTTCTCTATCATATGATACCTTTCAAATAAAAATAAAATAAAGCTTTAAAAAGTACATTGAAGAAAAGATATGTCATTCTCTTCATCAGTGCTATTACATTAATAGTAATTTAATAAAACAAACTCTAGATTAAATTGTGATTTCCTCCAAAAGCCTGGAATATTCTTTGTTGTATCAGCTAATTTATTCTCATCTTAAGCTTTTTAACAATGTTATTCTTCTATTTGGAACATATGATAATCATCTTTCAGCTCAGTTATTCTCCTATTTGGAACACATGATTATCATCTTTCAGCCCAGTTTCAATTAATGGAGTCATAAAAGGATCTCTGATCCATTCTTATAGAGACATTTGGAATATTTCCAGGTTGTGGATTTAGTTATTCTTACCCTGGCCTCTTATTTTGAAAATGCTTCTCTGAGTTCTCATATTTGTGTCTATCTGCACAGTAAATGGTTTTAGCATGGTAATGTGCTCAGATCAGTTGCTGGAACAGTAATGCCAGTATCAATCAAAGACCAACATGTGATAGCTCGGAGACAAATGAGGCCTCCCTCTTCTCCTTTTAGCCTGGTACAGTTTGCTCTTCTGGAAGATGTGTTCAGTACAATGTAATTTCCAGGGATGCCTTCGGGTGTGTGAGACTTTTTTCTGTTCAGCTGATGAGCAGAGACAGACCTGCACAACTGGTGTGATTGTTGTGACCCAGGCTGCACCTGCTCAGAGTCCTGCACTGCTAGGGTGGTGGCTCCCAGGGCTCTCACCCAGCTCAAGCCCCTCCTTTCCATCTATTTTTTTCCAGTGCATTATTATTTGATTTTTTTTCAGAGTCCCTTTTTCTCTTCTACAGTTTTCCACACCTCACATATAGGATTCCGGGGTTAATATTTTGAATTCTGATTGTTTGGTCCTGGGGACTTTTCCTAAAAATCCGGACTAAGCCATTTTCCCATGTCTCTTCAAATGGTTTTCCTTAATATTCTTGCCCACTATATGTCACATTTTTGTCCTTCTGTGTTACATTCTTTTGCTTTAAAAAAAAAAAGTTGGTTACTTTATTTTTCCAGCCAAGATCCCACAGGCACTTCGGTTATACGTGTATCTATCACGAGCGCTTTGTCCATATTTATACAATTTGAATGTAAATGCATTCTATGTTTTGAAAATACACACTATGTGGCATACTTTACATAGGTATTATGTCTATCAGACTGCTAGGAAAGCAGAATGGTATACACAGATGTAGTAACTTGGGAGGTTAGCAAGGAAATATTGTTAAATGCAAACACAATGAAGCATACTGAAGGCCCTGAGACTGGAAACTTACTGGAGGCATTGCCCTATGAGGTATAAGGAATGGAAGCGAGTAGCAACAACTCCACTGCCGATACAAAGAGACTGTAAACTCAGACTGTACGATAGAAGGTGCATCTACATTCAGCACCTGGTACATAAAATAAGTAGTAGA
Source organism: Ochotona curzoniae (assembly GCF_017591425.1). Lineage (NCBI taxonomy): Eukaryota > Metazoa > Chordata > Mammalia > Lagomorpha > Ochotonidae > Ochotona > Ochotona curzoniae. The sequence continues at coordinate 22,366,766 of NW_024465894.1, read as the reverse complement.
CCCTCAATGATGTCTTGCCTGGATATTTTTTTCTCTCTTCAGTATCAAAGCCAATTTTTCTTCGTAAGAGTCTATCACAAAGACCTCATAGTGCTTGGAGTGGCAAGATTGACAGCGATTCATAACTGTTGCAATATCAAAACCACTTGAGCAAGAACCTCAGAGCATGCCCTACATCTGGGACCTGGGGAGGGTGGAAAATTGGGTGGGCCTTCTCCCTTAATACCCCCCTTTAAACATGAAGGTAACAATATGGAAAACATACTAGTATTATCCACTTTCCTGTAGCCCTTGAACCTTCTTACCCTAATTATCTATGTAAAAAATGTCAAAATAAATTTTATTAAAAGAAAACAAAACAAAAAAAAGAGTCTATCACTTGATACCACTCACCACTCAATTAGTTAGGCAAACGTGAGTGGGAAGTTCACTATTGTCCAATTCTTCAGCATTTAGTTGAAATGTCTCCCGACCACTGTATTCAACCATATGAGAACAATAGACTTCATGTTATACCAAAAGCTTTTATTCAATGTATTCAGTGATTTAGATTTTAAAATTGTCTCTGATTAAGGATGAATACAACCCTGGAAATCTGAAGACAGGCAGAAAGTTGTGGGTTTTTTGTTTTCTGGTTTTTGGTTTGTTTTTTGTTTTTTTGGTTTTTTTTTTTTTTTTTTTTGACAAATCACCTCAGCAAAAAGACGCAAGCTCATGCTCCTTATTTATTCATCTGTTCTTGCCAAGGAAACTTGCCAGTTCCTTCTGGAGCATGTCTTCTGGGAAAAATGAGAGAAGAAATAATAAGGGCACCTTGAAGAAACAATGTAACTATACATAAAGCACTGTGGGCAGATGTGAAGGTTGAGATGATTTTGCCATTTCATGTGCAACTGAGGAAAACAAAACCCTCCTTTCCCTACCAGAGGTAGATGTAGATATAGGTAGATGATATAGATTAGATATAGATATATAGATATAGATATAGATACTCTATAGATGCATGCACTTAGCATGGATAGATGTCTTTTTAAGGGTTTTCTTTTTATCACCACTTGATAAAATGACTATCCTTCCCGAAGACTAACACTTATTTGTTGATGCTACATTCACCCCCTAATCTCACCAACTGACTCAATCTATCATTGGCAAGTCACTAGACCTAAGCTAGTAATATATTCAAGCCAAGTTGATTAAGTGCTATCACTGACACACATATGGAATGGTCCATCTTAAAATTCTTTTTAATTGGGCCTGGCGCGATGGCACAGTGGTTAAGGTCCTCGCCTTGCACGCCTAGGATCCCATATGGGTGCCGGTTCTAATCCCAGTGGCCCCACTTCCCATCCAGCTCCCTGCCTGTGGCCTGGGAAAGCAGTGGAGGACGGCCCAAAGCTTTGGGACCCTGCACCCGCACGGGAGACCCAGAAGAGGCTCCTGGCTTCAGACTGGCATAGCATTGGCCGTTGCGCTCGCTTGGGGAGTAAAGATCTTCCTCTCTGTCTCTCCTCTCTGTATATCTGCCTTTCCAATAAAAATTAAAAAAATAAATCTTCTTTTTAAAATTCTTTTTAATTAATTCATTTTCTTATGCATTCTTTCATTTTTTTGAAAGGCAAATAACAAAGAATGGGGAGTGGCTGAGACAGCCCATCAGCTGATTCTCTCCCAAAGTAGCCACAAGCTTCCCTCACCACTGGTCAGTGCTGAACCCAGCAGCCCAGAGCTCCATCAAGTCTCTCATAACAGGTGAGCAGGAGCCCAAGCATGTGAGTCATCTTCCTTGGTCTTTCTTGGTGTTCCCTCAGAGATATGAATGAAGCTTCTTGGATTCAGAGCATGACCCAATACCAGACACTGATGTGACAGGCAGCAGCTTCATCCACTGTACCAGGATGACAGCCTTGGAACTCTTCTTATCATCCACGAATAAATCACCAGAGCATCAGTCATTATTCTATCTGCTCAGGTTTTAGAGGGTGTTTGCACTTCACCAGCCCTTTTACAACATTCAGCTTTACTTTGTCAACAACTGCTTCATAAAGTGCCCACCCATCTATTGGTGCCATCCATCTTTGGAGAGCAGGAATTTTGTAATACATATATGCTGCTTTTATGTCCCTACCATCCTTGTCTCTCCTGTGGACAACAGCTTCCTTGTCTTTCCCTCCCTTCTAGGTCTACATAGCTTAACTTAGGCAAAAGTCACAGGTAGGTCAGCTCCAGGCCGGGCTTGGCAGCTAGTCCCAATTCCTGGATTCTGTAATGAGAGAATTGGCCATATACTACAAGCCAAGTTAGTGAGATTCTATAAAAAAATTACTAGGGAATGGTGGGAGTTTGGCATCGTGGCAAAGATTCTACTTGAGAAGCCCACGTGCGTTGTTCACACCCACAAGGAACTAAGTCTGATCTTTTTGTGACGTGTGTGTGTGTGTGTGTGTGTGTGTGTGTGTGTGTGTGTGTAAGGGGGGAGGAATTTCACACATATCCCAATACAAATTTAGGAGCTTAATGATATATAAAGGCGCACTTTGATTTCACTTCACATACACGAAAAAGTGATAAATACAAGTAAGGACCTGTAACCTGGAAGGTGCCCAAAAAGGCTAAGGCCACAGAGTTGAACTCTGACCTCTCTTCAAACTGGGTTTCAAAGCATTGATGAGGGATGAGTCCGAGCTGACTTATTTTCAGACAAAATAAGACTTGCTTATGTTGTCATCACCCTGAACATTGCATTTAAATCAGATTCAGACCCCTAGAAATGCTTAGCAGCTCTCCTGAGAATAACAGTATAAAGAACTCCAGTCCCCTAACAGAAGAATGACTCTGCCACACAGAAAGGAGATTTTTAAATTTTCTTTATCACATTTTTAATATTTTTAGATTTATTTATTTTGTATTTATTTATTTATTTATAGAGAGAAGGAGACACAGAAAGGTCCTCCATCCGCTGATCCATTCCCCAAATGGCCACAAAGGCTGGAGCTGGACCAATCTGAAGCCAAAAGCTAGGAGATTCTTCCAGGTCTTCATGCACGTTCAGGGTACCAAGGCTTTGGGCTATCCTCTGCTGCTTTCCCAGGCCACAAGCAGGGAGCTAGACCAGAAGTGGTGCAGTTGGGACACGAATCGTCACTGATATGGGATCCTGGTACTTGCAAGGGGGAAGGATCAGCAAACTGAGTCATTAATTGCACCGGGCCCTCTTCCTTGCATTTTAGAAGACACCCCCTAAATGTATTATAGATACCAATTTTTAATTAACCCTTTAAAATTCTTGAACCTGTCATTTATAACTTGTGGGAAAATATACTTTGAATTTTAAAAATCCTATCTTGTTTGTTATGATACTTTTAATGACTATTGAGCAAATATTGTCTCCCTAGTCATCTCACTCTGGATAGTGCTAGGATTAGCACTACTAAAATCCTGGGGCCACCGCCATGGTAAGTAAACTAAGCCTCTATCTACGGCCCTGGCATCCTACATGGGTGCCGATTCAAGCCCTGCTGCTTCACTTCTGATTCAGGTCCCTACTTGTGGTTTGGGAAAGCAGCAAAGGATGGCCCAAAGCCTTGGGACCATGCATTTGCTTGGGAAACCCAGAGGAAGTTCCTGGCTCCTGACTTTGGATCAGCTCAGCTGTGGCCATTGTGGCCATTTGGGGAGTGAATAAGCAGATAGGAAATTTCTGACTCTCCACCCTGTAACTGTACTGTTCAAATAAAAATAAATCTTAAAAATATTAACGTCCATTCAATTTTCTCATAATATATATTTATGAACATTTTGAAGATTTCTCATACTCCTGGGTTTCAAATTTTTGTGACCAAATAAACACCCTTTAATTCAGTTTGAATGAGATTTTTGAAGTTCATGTGCAATAAACCTGAACCAAACCTGACTGGCATCAAACAGAGCCAACCTACAGCCAGGTCCTGACAAGATTATCCAGACCACACAATTTCTGAAGATCCTTCATAATTTAAGAACAAAACACTTGTAAGCCATTTAGTGTAGAGTAGATGGTTTCACACCATTATAGTGCCATGAACTGACTGCTATAGTTTGCATCTATACACTTTTGTGTTTTATTTACCACAGTATAACTCATGTAGCCAGTATGCCTTAAGAGGTATGGGATGTATGAGAGAAGTAAATGTGTGGTCTGCACTTGACCTCAGCCAAAAGGTCGAGAAGCAATAACTGCATGGTCTAGAATGTCATCATTGCACATTAGCCCTAAACATGATCTTAGATGCAATCAGCCTAAAAAAATCCCTGCCCCTAATTTGCACTGAGGCCAAGATTAAGTGACATTCTTCACATGACTAAAATGACACAATATCTGCATTAACAAAAGAATCTTTGCTTACAGCTCCACAATATACCCACAATATCATTCTGTTCTCTCTTGATCATCAATAGACTAATTCATATTCTAACATCTCACTCTTCTTTTATAAGTAATCCTAGGAGAGTTTTTCTTCCTTTTCTTGCAGTTCCTCTAAGCACTACCTTGAGGAGCATAAAAGCTAACCATATTGGGCATCTGCAAAGGCTTTCACTGCTGGGAAAAGGAAGCAATGCCACTTTGTCTTGTGTCATGAGATATGGACAGAGAATGCCTTTGGCCAACTCTGCACCATTTCCCTGAAAGTCTGAGTTCAACCGTTTTCACACCTCAGAAACAAACAAAAAAAAAAATTAGAGAATACATGTCTATGCCTATGTTATTTAAAAGTTTTGTTACAGATCTTGCAATTAGTATCTATAACAAAGTGAGTTGAGATCTCCAGGCTGTTCACACCAAAAGTTGTAAGTCCAAATGACCAAAGGCCAGATGATGAATGTAAGTCACACGACTGAGGAGGCTTGTTGAGAACTTCACAAAATGATTAGCTCAGGCACTATAACACAAGAGAGAAAATAGCAGCCACTAAAATTAGCTAAACTATCAACCTTAGGTTAGTCCACAAGAAGCCACACTTCTGAATTTCTGTAGAAAACAATTGATTGTTAAAGCATTGTGATTATTTTTATTAACACTGTGATCCATTTAAAGCATACTGTGTGGTATCATTTCTTTCAAATAAATCAATATTTTAAAAAGGATGATGGAATTCCAATGAAACTGTTAAACATATCTTGACAATGGGATGCTGAACTCTGCCACTATCGATACCTATAATCTCAGGATACACTTAAATAGCAGAATGAGGGACTTAGGACTGTTTATAAAGGACTATACTACTGTAATAATAAAGGTGAAATCAGTGAGAAGGTAGGCATTTGGGGAGGAGCAAGGGAAATCTCAGAGCCTATGTAACTATCATAAAATAATAAAATAATTAATTTTAAAAGGATATCTGCAAGCTGGATGCAACTATGTCACTGTTATACAGTCTCTGACAAAAATTAATAGAGAATAAGGTGTGTCATGAGAAATTAAGGTTATTGTGATTATATCCTCTTTAAGTCATAATCTCTTGATTGTCCAATTTTAAAATTATGTGACTGAGTAATTCTAGAAATATCTGCTTATAAGGCTGTACTTGGTGGTTGGCTCCTTCCTGTATCGTAAGAAAATAAAATACATAGTGCATGATGAAGTTTCTTAAAATAGACCATGTCATGTTTCCTCAAACAATGAAAAGATGGAATATTTTCAAAAGAATAGAAAGTAGTATATCTGAGAACACAATTATAAGCTTATACTTTTTTTTCAGTATGTTTAATATTACATAACAATTTCTTAGGCTACATTGTCCAAACTGACACTAAATAGTGTTCTATTACCCAAAGCATATGAATTAAAGAAAAGCCTTTCCTAGACTCACACTTCATTATAGTGGACAAAGTTGACCTTACAGAACTAGTACACATCTGTTAATAATTGAACTGCTATTTCACACATAAAAATTTTGTCGCTTAAAATTCCAGTTCTTTATTTGCTACAAAGCCACGTGCTTTGTGGTTTCTGAATTATTTCTACATTACAGGTAGTTTGAGGGGTACAACAAATTTCCTTTCTTAAAGACAGTTTTCATAATCATTCAAAAAGTGAATCTAGAAAGATTCGCTGTATGTTTTTAAAGACCATGAAAAGGAAAATAACACAAGGTAGAGAATTCATGAATAGATAATCACTTTGCACAGACAGTAAGCAGTGTTCCAATAAGCCCTGAGAAATAACTAATTAATTTTCCAAGTGAGCAAACATTATTTTGTAGTCCTGTAAGCCTAGGGAGAAATCTAAAGGTAGTGAATAGCAGTGTGTTTCTAATTTTCAAAAGAAGATTAAAAGGGCCCTTGGTCCTCATTGTTTAGCTACTTCAAGCCCTATCGAAAGAATAAAACCCAAATTAGCACAAAAAATAAATTTTCACTGTCCTGGAAAATAAGGAAGCAAGGGATAGCTTTTGTTTACAGTCAATTAGTAAGAATAAATTTTATGTCTTATTGATGAAGTAACAAAATGAATGTAAGATAAAGTACTCTAGATTCAGTTCCTTGATAATGATAACGTACTTGGTGAAACTTCCTACTATACCAACTTAAGATAGCTTAGGCAATAAGTCGATTGAGAACTTCCAATGGATGGAAAAATATATAAGTTAGTGAAAGCTATATGAATCAGAGGTAGAACCAATTAAATGTCCATGATTGAGAAAAGAGAATGTGCACTAAGAAAACAATTAAATTTCTGAACATCTGAATTTTGAATTATAGCAACTACAGGAACATAAGATGAGATCTCAAAAGATAAGAATTATCTGCAGAAAGAAAAAATTCATTGATCCTGGGATCAAAACTTAGATGAACATTATTTCAGAAACCCTGGGATAACTCTGGGTGTAAGGAATAGGTTCGAACCCACTTGATAAAGTCAATGATACAATATGAAAACAGAGAACTACTGTCCTCTGAAGATTCCAGAACAAATACAGCAGAGAAGGGATGTCCACCTTGACTTCTCGCAAGCCTGATTTTTACGGATCTCATTCTCCAACATGGAAAACAAAAACACAAAAATTTATCATGTCCCTAATGGTCCAAAGAATTCTTAGAGATCTGACAGGCTCTCCTAGGGGCTGTTACTGGCTCATTCTGTTCCCTTCAACACAGAGCCCAAGTTCTCCTCTTGGGTGGTTTGGGAACTTTGTGTTGCCTATAGTCATAATGATTCGTAATTATGCAACCATCAAAGGAGAATTTTCTGGTTTGCCTAGTCTAGACAACATCTTCAAAGTGAATGTTGAGGTTGTGAGACATCTGAACCAGAACCAAATACCACACATCACTGCTAGAGATACAGCAAAATACCCAGTGGATGAGTCGCAGGATGCTAACGGCTTTTGTTGCTGCTAGTGAACGTCAATATATCTGTGTCAGTTATTCTTCTCTCCAATCCACATAAGGAACTATGAGTTCATTTGGAAGATGCCACACAAATAAAACAAAATCTGCTGGCCACCCCAAAGTTATCTCAAAGTGTGGCATTCCCCAGGACTGGCATTGTAGCACAGAGGATTAAACCACCAGTCCATACAGGTATAGGTTACAGTCCCAGCTGTACCACTTCTACCTCAGAGCTCTACTGAAACACCTGAAAGCAACAGATGATGGTTCAAGTGCTAGAATTCCTGCCACCCACATGGGAGACCTGGATGGTGTTCCTGGCTCCTGGCTTAAGCGTGGCCTGCACCAGCCACTGTAACCATTTGTGCCTTAAGCCAGCAAGTGGGAGATTTCTCTCTCCTCCTTTCCCTTTCTTCTTTCTTTCTCGCTTCTCTCTCTCTCTCTCTCTCTCTCTCTCTCTCTCTCTCTCTCTCTCTCTCTCCCTGCCTTTCAAATAAATAGGTAAATCTTTTAAAAAAAGATTTTTTTAAAAAAAACAATTTGTGCCTATTCTCAACATTCTGCCCATGTACTTCTTTTTAACAACTTTTAGTTATTTATTTGTTTTCATTGTATTTGGAAAGTAGAGGCAGAGAGAGAGAAGGTGATCTTCCCTCTACTGGCTCACAACCCAAATGCTCAAAAGAGCCAAGTCTGTGCAAAGCCAAAGCTACGAGCTGGGAATTCAATCGGTCTCCCACACTGGTGGGCAGGGACTCAAGGACTTGGGCCACCATCTTCTCTCCCAATGGGTGCGCATTAACAGGAAGCTAAAACCCACAGTGGAGCCAGAACTCAAACCAGGCATTCTATTACAGAATGCAGGTGTCCCAAACTTAACCACTGTGCCAAATGTCACCCCCTTCATCTCTTAAATGTCCTAACTGCCTATCCTCACCACAGTAAAATCCAATTCTACCCTGAGTTGCAGAACAGACAAACCATATTCAAACGACAGCAATGTATAAGATTCAACACTTACCATCATCTCATATTTGGAATTTATTTAGGAAATGAAAACTCATTCTGTGGTTCCAGAAAAAAATTAATAAATGTCTCTAAATAGATGGTAATTTCATGTTTATCTTCAGAGAGATTTAGCTGCATTAGCAGCACTATTTCCCAACACCCATAATCTTCTAAATTGACTTATCTGATGCTCTTAGCATCTATTTGTTTGTAGACTTAAGCCTAACTACACACCCTTTTGAAATGCTCTCTGTGCTTGTGAATCTAACTAATATCATTTTGTCATTTGCTGCCATTTTTCTCAAGAAACAATATAGGGCAGGAAGAACCGTGTGGTACTGCTTCACATCAACCTCATGCTTTGATGCAAAATACAGAGGAGACATAAGGAAGAGAGCAGAAGGGAGGAATGAAGCTCTCTCCACATGAAAACCTTGCATGGTAGGCAAACAGATGCAATGTAAGAGGACAAGGTGTGGAGTCAATAGGAAATAATAGAAGAGTCTCTTGGTAGAAATGAGAGCTTCTGAGTAGTAATTAAGGGACTCAGACTTGGTTTGTTCCCTTTCATCAATGCTTTTCCAGAAACCTCGTCTCCATTCTGTCCCTGGCATTCTTAACTCAGCCAACCTTCTCTGGATTTTGTTTAATTGTCTTGCAGAAATCCAAATAAAAACAGCAAATTATTATGCTTTCTTCAAAACTGTCAATAAGTCCAAATTGTGTTGGACCATACTTGAAAGGGCTCTGGGGGAGACAGCCACTTCTGAACCACAGGCTCTCTGTATACCATGTGACCCACCATAACTGGGTTCTTGGGGAGAGTTCCTGCTGTTCCACTTTCGTTCAAGCTCCCTCGTCATCCAACTGGGAAAGCAGCAGAAGACTGCTCATGTTCTTGGGCACCTGTCACCGACGTGGGAAACTCGGAGTTCCAGCTCCAGGCTTCAGCCTGGCCCAATCCCAGCCACGGCGACCATTCGGGGAGTGAAACAACAGAAGGAAAAAGAGAGAGAGAGAGAGAGAGAGAGAGAGAGAGAGAACGCCTTTCTCTCAGTTGCTCTGCCTTTCGAATATATAAATCTTTTCAAAATTGTGCTCATTTCTACCAAGAGTGCTTTTCTTGTGGAATCTAACTTCATGCTGGAACGGAAAGGGAGAGTGCACATACACAGGTATGTGTAGTGTGTTCTTGTTACATTCTCTTTCGCTCTCACTCTCGCTCTCAATTGCATATGCTTAGCTCCTGAGCAAAGGTCTCTTACCTCTCATCCCTGTAAAGCAGGTTTTGAACTTTGCAACGAAATGCCAACCAAATCTCCGTAAATACGCTGGAATGCAACCTTGTGTGAATTGCTTGGAAACAATTGTCCTCATTTCGTCCCAGCAGAGCCTCCTCCACCGGTCCGAGCCAAGGCAGCCAACCCTGCAGACTGCGGGCATGTGTTTCCTCATGGGACAACCCATCAGACCCCTGCCACTGGGACCCAATCCACGTCCTTCCAAGGACGCTCAGGGCCAGTCTCCCGTCAAGCGCGTGGGACCAGTGGCAACACCTCCTCCAACTCATACCCTCGCTGTCCTTGGGCCGCCCAGAGTCCCCACGCCCAAGAAGGCGCCTCCATGTGTGTTCGCCCTCGCGCATCTCCGCCAGGGCAGTCTGGACAGCAGCGCAGCATAGGCTCCTTGGGGAATCAGCTCCAGGGCCAGTATACGCACAGGGCTAGCCCGGCCTCCCGCTGCCCTTAGCTCCTCACCTGCAGCTTTTCCCTGTATCCTTGCCCCTTGAGTTGCCCAGAACAGACTGTTTTACCAGATTCCCTCCCCCCGCCCCCCCGACCCTTTGGCGTACCAGCAAGGGAAGCAAACCTCCCCCTGGGGATTTGCCCCAAGTGGCAGGGCAGGGGTAAAATAAGCTTTGTTATTGGGAGGAGCAGAGTTACGAATGCCGTGTGTGTGTGTGTGTGTGTGTGTGTGTGTGTGTGTGTGTGAGAGAGAGAGAGAGAGAGAGAGAGAGAGAGAGAGAGAGAGTTGTTTTGCAGCGGGGCAGCGGAAAAATAATAAGCAGGGACGAGAAACAAGCAGAGGCTGAGGCTGGTGCCCCCAGCTCCCCTCGGGACCTCTGGTAGCCGTGCGCTCCGTAATTCCATTTCCAGAGCCGTACAGATTTCCACAAACAATGACATCACTCGGGCGCCGCCGGCCTGCTTGCAGCTGGGGGGATTTTCCTGGGTGCGCGGCGGCCGCCGAGGCGGAGCTGCAGGAGCGCGCCGGCTGCGGAGGGGACGGGGGGCGCGGGCTCGCGGCGCCTAGGCCCTCCCCTTCTCTCCCTCCGCGGAGGTGGCCGGCCGGGCCGGGCCGGGCCGGGCTGGGCTGGGGGCGGGCAGGGGCGGCCCAGGGCGGGGCCCACCACTTCTCCAACCCTCATTGGCCGCGGGCGGGCGCACGTCAGCCGGGCTGGTGCTCTCCTCCAGCCCCTAGGGAACTGGAGCCGAGGAGGAGCTGAAAATGCAGATTTAGCATCAAGCACAGACATACACTCGCTCTTTCTCTCTGGTACACACAGCTCCCCACGCTTGCACCCCTTACAGCGAGCCGGGTCGCCGGGCCACCCAGCTTTTCCCTCCAGCCAGGAGCCGGAGGGGAACGCACACTTGATTTGCTGCTCTTTAACCCCCTGTTCCGTCTCTTTCTCGACACAAAGATTTTAAAGAAAGAAAAAGAAACTATAAATATATATATATTTTTTATTTGCACCTTCCCTCCGGGTCCCCCTACTTCACCAGCCTGCGCGCCTCGGAGCCGCACTTTTCGCTCCCAAAGGAGGATGAAGGGTGGTTGTATCTCCCGCTGGCAGGCGGCCGCTGGGCTCCTCCTGTGGGTCACGGTTTTTGCATCCTCCGAGAGAGCAGTCTTCACGAATCATTTTCTTGTGGAGTTGCATAAAGGGGGAGAGGAAGAAGCTCGCCAAGTTGCAGCAGAACACGGCTTTGGGGTCCGAAAGGTAAGCTCTCTCGTGCATTTCGCATGTCGTTTGCCCAACGACGGGTAGCCCTGCGCAATCTCCATGCAGATTTGCAAGTTTTTCTCTTTCTCCTACGATGCAGATACTCTGCCATCGGCTCCTCCAACACGACATTGCCTCCGGTGATCTCTCACGGGTTATGTAATTAAAATGCCCTTCATCTGTACCAGTAAGGTCATCAAAATAATTTATTGCTCTATGACTTGGGGGCAAAAATAAGGCCACGTCTTTCAAAGGATGCTGTGCGCCCGGCTGCTGTCCGAGGTACCAAGTTCTCCAGGCTGCCTGGAGACAGACGGATGGAGCCCTGCACAACCGGGCTTGGCGTCCACTACCCCGCCAGGGACGACTCCCCTCCAAACCCCACCTCTGGTGAAAGAACAGTTTCAGAGCCACCGGGCCCAAAGCTTGGACGGTGCCCTCAGCGACCCCGCGCTGGGAGGACTTTCCTCCTTGGGACTTCGGTCCCTGCTCTTTCCCGGGAAAAGCCGCTCCAGACCGGGAGGATCTGACATAAGAGCTGGTCTCTCCCAAATCTGGGCGGAACTTCTGAGCCCTATTCCTCCCCTCACCCTTACCCCCTCCCCGCCTATGACTGCCCACCCCTGGATCATGCTCGTGGTTGGCTCCCTGGTCCTCCACTAGCGGCAGGTGTGGACTTTGAGTGGAATTCTCCACGGAGACGCGGAGGTGTCCCCTTCAGATGCGTGGGCAGCCAGCCTGGCTTTCCCACGACAGCGTGGGAATCCCCGTTGCCCTAAGTTGTCAAGAGTTCAACTGAGCAATTAGTGAAGGCTCCGGGTCTCCGATGCCTCTAGCCCCTTTGCAGACGCAGGGTGACCATTCTGAGACGACTTGGAGGAGAGTGCTGGCTGGGGACCGTGGCTGACATGCTTGCTCTTCCTTGGAAATATCTGTAATGGGGATCGCGAGTGTCCTTAGGGAACCTGGCCCGATTGCGATGCAGTGGGGGTTAAGGAGGTGCAGATCTGGAGCGAGGGGACACCAACAGACAGAAGGACACGATGTGGCTACCAGAGGCTGTGCGAGAGAGATTCCACGCCCCAGGAAAAGAGGCGGGACGTAAGCGCTGGGTGCTTCTGATGTTTGCTTTAACCTGGGGCTCCGACCAACTTCTTCTGTCCCTCCTTCCCACGCCTCTGGCTCCTAGCCCAGCCATCACTACCCCCGCAGATGCAGCGGGCTCTCCCACCTCCCTGCGATTTCGCCCCCGAGCTGATTCCTACCAAGTGCCCTGTCTGCCTTTGGCGCGCGGGTGGGTCTCGCAGAAGCGAACTTGTTGCTAGCAGGAGGCGTGGGTGGAGCAGGGGCGATAAGGCGCCAGTGGAGGGTGCAGCTCGCGAATGTAGCTGCCGAGCGCCTGGGGACCGTTTCAAGAACACCCCTCAACACAGTAAAGGAATATATTCTGCCTTATTACCCTGTGCTAAACTTGGGGCTGGGGGCGGGGAAGGGCGTTAGAAACACAGTGCTGATTGTCATTAGGGAACAAGTGTAGGAACACTGAGGTGCTGTGGTCCTTACATGAATTTCTCATCTGATCTGGCAACCCTTAGAGGAGTACTATTAATGAGACTGATCAGGAAACGGGTTCAGACAGAAGCCCAAGTTAAAAATAGGTAAGGATTGAAAAACTGATCTTTCTGAGTTGAATCCCATGTTCTCTTCCTCCTTGGTCCACAGGAAGCCAGGTGCTGACAGCTATTCTGGGAGTTAGGATATGCTGAGAATGGATGTGGCCCTGGATTATTTCATCCTTGGGTGTAAAGGGCTGCGGCTGATACAGAAAGACCTGTGACTCGCTCCTCTAGGCATGTACCGTTGCGTGGTGTGGGTACTGTCCTCATTAGTTTTATCTCCTCTTTGCTTCTCCCTTTTAAAACTGCTCTTAGGCTCTGACCTCAAAAACTTAACCAAATCTTACTGTAGTGGAGAATAATGCCCTAACTTACGAATTTACCCAGAGGTTACTCACTGTTCCATGCAGCAATAAACAGATTATTGAGAAATTCAGTTAGTTTGTTACTTGGGGGGCGGGGGGCGAGGGTCTAAGGATAATACAAGAATCATTTCTATACCTTAATCCCTTAATCTTTAAATCTCAGGGAGCTTGTCCTTTTGAGGCAAAACCAAATAACTAGGCCTCTTACTACCCCATTCTTCCTGGGAGAGGAGCCCTGATTTTATTCAGACACCCAGATCTGAAGAAATGGATTTTTTTTTCCCCCTGGCCATCTCTCTTCACCTCTCCATAGTTCGACAGGTGGTAACCTCTAACCTAAATCCAGTGAGGTAACAGTCTGACAGGATACTCCCACCCTGATGAGTCTGCAGGGTGTAACTGACACCTGTCAGGATAACCCTGCTTTTTCTTTGGACTCAGTTCCTGTCCACCTTTCAAGATCTGAACCGCAGAACCCCCTTGACTCCATTGCACTAAACATGTGGGGGACCAATAAAGAGAAAGTCTGCACTACAGAAACTAGTGTGTTCCACTGCTTGCCTGCATCATTTCACACAAGTAAATACATTTCAGGAGAGAGGGGACTGCTACTCTGGAAATGGAACTACTAGGGATGAGAGCATCTGGTTTCCTCCGATAACTACTCCCTCTCTGTTCTTGCCAAAGGAAAGTGCCTTAGCTGTACTGATTAGTTCAGGCTTCTCAAACATTGTTTTCTGGTCTTTTTCTGTACTTTTACATACATTTGTTACTCGCTGTGCATTTGAAACCTTCAGTATGTCCTTCCCCTATCTTACTCTGATTTCAAGCAGCATCCCAAACTCCCTGCTTCTCTGTTCCCCCATCCCATACAACATGTCAGACACCAAATATTCTCAGTGATTATTTATTATTGGCCCTTGTGAGGAGTCAGAAATATAAGCTAGCTGAACCTGCTATTTTTCCTCAATTGTGCCACAGTAATCTCACAAGCCTATGGAAGGAATAACTGCATCACCCATAAGTCTCAACTAAAACTCTTAAAGCACCAAGAGGTTAAGTAACTGATAATATCTGCTAAGTGAAAAAACTCATTTAAAATAAAAAATTGCTTGACTAAAAAATAATTTTTCTACATCATGCTCCTGAATGCCTCTTGAAGGCACGGTTTTAGATTTGTGATATTTTTCCTTTCATTTTAACTTTTTGTATACTCGCTATTTATCTGTTATTAACATAGAAACATAAGTCATCAAATAATGCTTATGTTCATGTTCTTATTCAAGTTCACTTTTCCCAGAAGAGACAAGGCATATGAATTTTTACAGCCTCTATATATAGCATGGTGACCTGAATATGAAGTATTCAATAAATATTTATTGATTATTTGATATTTCCAATACCATGAGCAAAACTGCTCATTTTCTCTCTAAAACGGAGTAAAAATACTACAAACTTACCACCACCACTTCCACAAAAGTTTATGTAGATTGAAATTTTCTATTATATCATGACCTGGTCCTGGCCCATATATATGCTATGTCCGTTACAGAAGATACACATCTTGAGGAAAATGAGTTTACAGTGATCACAGACATGGTACCGCAAAGGGTGTCATAATAATCCAAGTGCTACTACTTTTAGTTCTATTAAAACATAAAACAAAAATTATTTATTAAAGCAAAAATGTTGAAATGTGATAAAAAAATCATAAAAGCCAGAACAAATTTAAGGCAAAAGAAAAACCTTATAATTCAGTATTATTGTTTCATTATAGTCTGCTCTATTGATTGATTGATTGATTATTTACTGAGGGCTGAGCCTGGTTTGATTATACAAGTAAAGTAATGGAAGTTTTATATGTGTGAAAATGTTAAAAATTATGTAGTTATTTGAAAGGCAAATACAGAGAATGGAGAATGAAGGAGAGAGAGAGAGAAGGAAGGAAGGAAGAAAGGAAGAAAGGAAGGGAGGAAGGAAAGAAGGAAGGAAGGAGGAGAGAGAGAAATTTGCTGGTTCACTCCTCAAATGGCCACAACAGCCAACGCTGGGCCAGGCTGAAGCCAGGAGCCAGGAATTCCAACCAGGTCTCCAACATGTGTGGCAGGAGTCCAAACACTTGGGCCGTCTTCCACTGCTTTCCCAGGTAGTAGCTGGTTAGGAAGTGAGTAGCCAGGTCTTGAACTTGCACTCATATGTGATGCTTATTTTTAATTCTCAAGTCTGATAACAATTATACTGTCAAGTACTGAATGTAAATTTCTGATCATTTTGCTTTCATGGAAGTGTAGTATCACTTAGGAAAGAGCTCAGCTTAATAAATTTGTGCAAACAGTGCATACGTGTGTAACTACTCTAAAGTAAAAAAATGTTTTGCTTATCTGGGTGGTTTTCAGGTTTGGACCATTATATAAATGTTGTTTTTCTGCATGCTGAAGTACAGTTGATCCTCCATGTCTGGGAACTCAGCTTCTATGGACTTAACCAAATCTTAAAAAAATATTTGGGAAAAAAATCAACTCTGCACTAAAAGCATGCAGCCTTTTTCCTGTCATCATTTCCCCTTCAGCACAGGGTAACCATGGTTCTTACAACATATGCCTTCCATTAAGTATTGCAGGCAATCCAGAGATGATGTCAAGTATATAGAAGTATGTGCATAAAGGATATGCATGTCCTGCACCATTTTGTGCATGACCTGCACTTCCAGAGGTTTGATAATAACAAGTTGACTATTTAGCAAATACTCTTCTCCTGGAAAGCAGCATGGATTGACTTCCATAGCCATGATAATTGACTGGATGATGAATCTATACCTAGTCCATCAACAACTCATCCATAGGATAACCAAGGTCCATGAAATGATATGGTTCAAATATTTCAGTGAACTTCATTTAGAAGGAATCATAATTTTCTCAGCCAATAACACAGATTCCCACAGGAAATTTTGCTGGCTAGTTGGTATAGAAAAGAGAATAGAATCCATTCAGACAAAGGGGAGGCTCAAACATTTTGTGTGAGTTCCTAATAGTTTTCCATCCACATTTTACAGCAAAAATTAACTGTGACAGCTGAAGACATAAGTCACCAATTTCATTTCCCCTTCTTTATGAGTCACAGCAAGACCACCTATCCCAGTCGGCACTCAAAATAAGTGTGACCATGTGGTCATTTCTGTCTGTGCATTAAGAACCTAAATAATGAATTTTCACCCTTGAGCTGATCGATAAAAATTCCCTTTTGATTGACTCTAGATTCTTCACTTTCTATCGTTTTTAAAACAGCAACTTTGTAAAAGCCAAATGCTAAATATGGCAGAATCATAAGGCACAAAACACCCATGTCTCTGATTCTGGACTTAAGAGCTCTTATATGAGAAGTGAAATGCTATTATATTACTGAAACTAGGGTGTTAATCTTTAAAGCAGTAAATGTTACCCAAACTAATAAACCGTCAGTAAATATCCCTTTCCTACTGTTGCTGAAGTGAATCTCTAAACCTTACAACCAAGCCAACTCAAATTATAACAAAAACAATTTCTGAAAGTCTTGTGAAAAGCTTTTATGTTTGAATCTCATACCATCAACCAACTTTTCAGTTATTTAGGATTTGTGTTCTCTAACAAAAATATGAAACGCATGCACTGCTCAGTTCCTCACACTGATAATCAGTATGCTCTGCTCATAATAGACACTCAACATGTGCTTCTTGCACCACAAGAAGATTTGGTCAGGAGCTCAGAGAAAAAGTGCTGGAAGAACTGCTCTGCAAGATGTTATCCCTGTAGGGTCCATTTCAGTTCAGCTAGGAGGCAGAAAAGTAACAAGCAACCAGAAAGTGGGTGACTGGCATGCTTCCCTGAGTCCCTACAACCTTCCTCTTAGAAGCTATCAGTAGTGAACATAGGAACTCTGAGCAAACAAAATAACATCTACAGCTCAAGTCTAATCAAGATACAAAAAGGAAGAGAAATTATATCACTTTTTCTCAAGTGAATGAATAGCTGGAAATCAATTTCTATTTCAAAAGGTCTTATTAGGTATAGATCAGAATATTATAGTTGGAAAGTGATGTTCTAGCAAGGTTTGAAATAATTACATATTCAGTTCTAAATGTTCAACGTAAAACTTTGAGTAAAACACAAAACTCGAAGTTCAAACTTCTCCCGACTACAGAATTAGTATCATTTCATATTTGAGTTCACACCCATCATTTTTAAAAGGACTCTACTGGATTTACAGATTGTGTGTGAGATCCAAATAACTTCTGGACAGTTCAAAAGCAGGAGTTTTTAGTTATTAAGATGCATTTTTATAGCTGAAGTTCACTAAAGTCCTCAAATGGTAAGAGTTAAGAAATTACATCTGAGTTAAAATTTTAGTAGCAAACAAATAGGTGGTTTTGACATGATACATATACCAAAAGAGCTAACCTGCCATGAAAAATTCATTTTGTTCATAAAAAAGTAAGTTGACTGTGGCTTTTTGCATAATGCTGTGATAATCTGAGTTTTTCTGATGAAACAGCTGCATGTAATAAATGCTTCTTTTGAAACTCTTAATTTTCTTTTGTAAAGAAAAATATATTTGGGAATGTTGAAGGATTTTTAAAAAGATTTATTATAATTACTCAAAAGGGTGACAGAAAAAGAGAGAAAGAAAGGAGAGAAAGGGATCTTCTATCTACTGGTTCACCTCCCAAATGGCCACCATAACTGGGGCTGGACCAGGCTGAACCCAGTCTGTTCCCCCTGGGTGAGTGACAGGGGCCCAAGAACTTGAACCATCTTCTGCTGCTTTCCCAGGTGCATTAGCAGGAAGTGGATCAGAAGCAGAGTGGTCAAGATCCCAAGCAGTACTCTAATATTGGATAACAGTATTACAATCAGCTGTTTAAACCACTGCATCACATTCTGCTCTTGTTATAGAATATTGATAGTCCTGGGGTTACCCTTTATTTATAACTTTAAATTTGACATTAACTTCCGTAAATATCCAATTAGTCTCATTTTTTCCATAATTGCTTTATTTAATGCTCTCTTTATATCAAGGGAAATTTAAAGAACAGTGAATAACTTATTTGGGGATATCAAGAACATACAGATAATCACTTAGTTCTAAAATATTGGCAAGGTGTTATATTGTCATTAGAAAGTTCAGCTGGGGCAAGAGTACTTGGGTTTCACTGTTCTAAAACTTTAATATAAGGTGAAGGTAAGAACATTGTCAGTCTTCTTTTCTATGTAATCATAGTATCTGACAAAATAGCCTGCCATGAGTACTTGTTGAACAAATGATCTAACTTACACTGCTATTAAACTGAGTAGACAATTGAGCACTTTTCCTTGTTTTATTTAAGCAAACAAGGGTGGGTGCTGTAGTGCAGCAAGTCAAGCTGCACTCTTGGATGCCTACATTCCATATCAGACTGTCTAGGATCAAGTTCTACCACTGTTTCCAGTCCAGCTTCCTTCTAATGCTCTGGGAGGCAGTGGATAATGGCCCAAGTATTCTTGCCAATCATGTGAAAATGTAGATGGAGTTCCTGACTCTGGGCATCAGACTGTCTGACTAACTGTTGGAGGCAATTGGGGACTGAATCAATGGATGGGAAGTCTCTGTTTATCCCTTTCTCTCCCTTTCAAATAAATACATAATCCTTTAAAAATGTGTAAGCAAACCTCTTTTATTTATGAAATGGCGAACATCTCCTTGTAAGGATGACACTCTTAGCATTGTAGCACTTACGAATGCCATAAGTGGAAATAATCAAGTTAAATAAAATCAAGATAATTAAGAAGCTCTAATCTCAGGAAAAATATACCTTTTTATTTTTTCCAAAATCAAACCTTCTCATTACTTGTAAAAGTAGCATTTTGTACCAAAAGAAAGCTCTAGAAGAGAGTACATTTTTAGTAATCCAGAATCTGATTAGTCAGAAATAACCACTACCAGAACTAGATCAATTTTATTGGAGATATTTCTACATTGAAAAGTATAGAAGCAAGCAATATGGGATCACATCATATATTTTATTTTTAGTTTTTAGTTATTTAATTTATTATTAACAGAGGATCAGGACATTGAAAGAAAATAAAAGGAATAGTTAAACTCTGCCATACAAAAACATGGTATGGCCTCATAGTGCTTGCTAAAGTTTGGAAAAATACATCTAATAGTTGGGAGCTTGTGATTATAAATTTTATGCATAAATGATTGATAATATGTATTTAGTCATATTTAATTATCTAATTACATATTTCCATTTCATTGGGGCTTACACTCAATGCTTTCCAGAATGGAGAAATCAGTATTCCAAACCTTCCTCTCACCTCCCTGCTTCTGCATCCCAATCTTTGTTAGCTCTATTGTTATTTTTGCATCATATCACAAATGTAAATATTAACCTTCTTATAAACATAGTTCTTACTACTGCTTGTATAAATTCTATCTTAAAATTACTTCTAATTTCATTATAATTATTTTTTTCCAAAATCTTTATTTTTTCATTTATCTGTTGGTTAGCTGGGCTTTATTTAAAAGTGAAGGGATTCACCTAAGGAAGACAAGGGAACTCTCCTCAACCAGACTAAAAGCAGAAAACTTAGTGAATGGAGTCTGGTTTATAGACACAGAGGAGACTGTGTTGGTAATATCCATTTAACAGTCATGATTATTTTGAAAGAGCAAAAGGCAGGATCAGTGTTGAAGTGAAGGAAAAGGTGATCAGGTGAGTGGCTTCAGGGGAGTTAAAAGTTTCAACACTGCTGGAGGGAACAGGAGAGAAAGCTCACAAAGACCAGACAATTTCTGAACCATACTCGAGGTTCAACAAGCAGAGAATGAATCTTAGCAGTGCAAACTGAGTCCTTTTATTAGACAACGTTCAGATTTGGACTGTGATGGGATAGAGAAATATGAAAAGAGCATTTTTTAAAAATAGGGAATTTCAATGAATGAGAAGAATGGGTGAATTAGGAATGACAAAAAAAAACTGAAAGGAACCAAGATTTCCAAAAACTAAACACTAGAAAATGACAAGGTCCATGGAACTGAGTTACCAAAGGGAAAAAGAGGCAAAAGTGGTGAAGAAACTGAAAGTCATACATTGACTAACCCATACACCACCTTCTTCATGCCAGAGAAGTAAATGTCATCGCCTAGGAAGACTGTTGAAAGAAAACGTCTTGGAACAAAATGTTATAAAACTTCAGACTTGAAGGAAGAATGAGAAGTGAGGAGAGCAGGCAGAACTTGGACCACCAGAGATATAGGAGGAAAACTGAGAGTATGCAGGGAATTTAAGGAAGGGAGATGTTTATGGAATCAAGAATTGGGGAGCCATGACCACTGGTTTTAGAGACGAAGTCACTTGGAGAAGTCAGAGGAGTTGTCTCAGCACATTGGAAGAGGAACTGTACATCCATTTGGATCACCAGGAGAAGGTAGGACAAGGATTTCCACATAGCAGATTCAGGGAGTAATACTAGAATAGAAACATATTGCTATAGGAATGGAGACTTGAAATAGAGGTGGGAAAGCAGGAATAAAAGGATGCAATATGGAGCACCTTGTCATCATGGATAACAGGTACCCAGACTCACTCAGGCAATCTAGGAACTGGCAGAGACCACAGGACTCAGATTTATTCTGCCTGAGAGCTGCAAGAACTGGGATATTTATATGCCACTTGCATTCAGAGATTGGTTGGTGATTGATAGTTAATCTAGGCTGTGCTAACTCTCTGGTGTTATTTTGTTTGTTGGTTGGTTTTGTTTGTTTGTTTGTTTGTTGCCTGGCATAGGTACAGATAGAGCAGAATTTGGCCATCTGGGGTGGTGGGGTGGGGACTTTGAAAAGATATGAGGAGGCTGACAAGCACTCAGTAGAGAGAGCTGGAGGATCTGAACAAGCGATTGCTCATGTCTGCTGTGGGAAGAGTAATGGAAATTCTGATGACATGGAGCTAACAGATGTGGACAATTCCTGTAAGAAGTGCAGTGGGGAAAGGAACAAAAGAAGAAAAGTGGTAGTATAGTACCTTGATGCTGTTATAAGGATTTCTATGAATAATGATTTCTAAACACTTGTCAGACAACTTCGAGATTGCTGCCCCACCAAAATATTATGACATGCATAGCTAATCAGAGCTGCATGACTCTAACTGGTTTATCCAAAGTCATTAACATCTTAAAAATAATAACTGCAATTACAGAATCACAGCCTGTCAGAAAAGGAAAGGATCTTAAAAAGACATTTTTAACCCTTCATTTTATACATGAGGAAAATTATATTAAACACTATGTTTATGTTCTTAACTATTTTGAAAGAGAGTATGAGCTCTATTGCCAGTCGGCTGTAGTTTATACAATACATTGTTGGAACCATGAACCAATTTTTCAGACTTGATGAAACAACAAGCTGGAAGATTCTGTCTCCTGTGATTGCTTAGCTACATAAACAAATTTTATCTGACCATACCAATTCATTTCAGATTCTCTTTATCTATTCTCAGCATTTGATACCTAAAATTTTTATGAATTCATGTTTTACAAACAGCTGCCCATGAATTACAAGATCACACACCAACAGTGGACTCTTGATAGAATAAAAACATAGCTATCCCCTCAGTGAATAACAGTGCTGTATATTTAGGAAGCACTAAGTAAACATCAAAATACATGATTAGAGAAAAATGTAAAAGTTTAGCAGTATCATTACATGTTTCCTGTAGTATAGGTGAATGGGGCAAGAGATGTGAAACTAGGAGGGCCAAACATGCTAGGAAAAATTATATGAACATCCCATTTCATGCCTATATTAAATGGCTTCCATCAGGGCCAGTGCTGTGGTTGAGTGGGTTAACCCACCACCTGCAACACCAGCAGCCCATATGCATGCCAGTGTGTGTTCCAGCTGTTCCACTTCCAATCTAGCTCTTTGCTACTGCACCCAGGAAAACAGCAGAATATAGCCCAAGTTCTTGGGCCCCTGCTCTCATGTGTGAAACCCAGATGGGGTTCCAGGTTCCTAACTTCAGCCTGACCCTGGCCTGGTTGTTGCACCTTACACCTATTTAAGATTTCTCTGCCTGTCTGCCTGTCTGCCTGTCTGTCTCTCTCTCTCTCTCCACATGTATGTGTGTGTGTATAAAACTCTGCTTTTCAAGCAAATACATAAATCTTTTAAAATGCCTTCCATCAATAATTTGCCCTTCATAGCCTAAAATTTTGTGGTTCAGTAGCTAATTGATACAGGAAAATGTCATCCTTCTTTTTCCTTAGCTTATTGTTTAATTCTTCCTTTTTCTACAATTCATTTTATTTTTTATCACAAAGTCAGATATACAGAAAGGAGAAGAAACAAAGTGGAAGCTCTTCCATCTGTTGATTCACTCCGCAAATTGGCCACAATGACTGGAGCTGTGCCGATCCAAAACCAGGAGCCCAGAACCTCTTCCAGGTCTCCCACACCAGTGCAGGGTCCAAAGGCTTTGGACTATCCTAGATTGCTTTCCCAAGCCACAAGCAGGGAGCTGAATGGGAAGCAGGGCCACAGGGATTAAATTCGCACTCATATGGGGTCCCGGCATGTTCAAGGCAATGACTTTAGAGGCTAGGTCACAGCACCAGGCCCTTGCTGTTCAATTGTATGAGGGAAAACAAGCAATGTTATCAGGTGCCTATCAATCATCTTCAATGATGGTGGAATTTCAAACAAACAACAACAACAACAAAAGATAGAGTCTATTCCAGTCATTTCTGGCTGTGTTCTGAGAGGACTCACTCAACAATGTGTGACCAATAGAATTTGCCATTGGTTCTAAGAATGATTGGAAACAAGACTCTGTGATCCCTTGAAATCTATGAGCAGTGCTTTTCGGGCAGGAAGGATTTGGGGAGGGACAGAATTAGGCTAAGAAGCTTGAACATTTGCATTTTCTATGAGCATTGACATGAACCTAAAGTTGAACCCAACTGTTGCAGCTATTTCCTGGAATGTAAGAACTCCAAATCAATGGACAAAAAAGTGAACCGTAGCTACAATTATACCTGGGGAAAACATGGAAACAGAGGATATTCAATTTATTTAACAGTTTTGTGCCGAGTGTATGCAACAAGCATGTATTATGTCCAACACTGAGACATGGATTGGGGATGATTAGGCAGTTGGGATTAAATCCAGTTGGATTGAGTTGGGTTCCAATAAATAAAGCAAAGATAAAGATTCCAATGTGAAAACATTTGTAAAGTGCCTGTGTATCATATTTACTAAATCCGTTTTGTCAAAGAACTTACATACCATAACATTCTGCCATAGGACTTTCTAGCAGTAACAGATGGGAAGCTGGGAAATTGAGTGCCAGTTTTCATTTCCTTTTGTTTGAGGGTTTATCTTGAATCACATCAGATCTCTGACATTGCTGCCTGCCCCAGGTTGGCCAAGCTGGATTTCAGAAACAGAGGATACCCTCTGGCAGAGATGCATGAAAGATGTTTGCACGCATAGGCACTGTCTACAGGTGACCTCCAGGGTGAGCTAAAGGAATGGAGACAAGTCATCAATGCCATTTGAGACACACACAAAAAAACATAAAGTTAGATACAATGCAGGTCGTAGGTTCCAGAAGTCACAAGGGAACACAGGTGCTCTTGTGAACAAGCAGAGTACTGGGAAGTTTTGAGATATGTTTAAGATCTGATATACCTGAGGCAATGAGTGCCAGCAGAAGGGAATCCTCACAAAACAGGAAATGTTGAGATGAGTTGACACTGAAGCTTTCAGTTTCAACAGGTTAAAAGGAAAGGGGGTTTATAAAGGAAAGCACAAAAAGTGCAGCAAAACGTACAGGCATTTCAGTAGAATTGTTAATAGTCTTGTCTGTCTAGATTCTAAGAAACTAGGAAAAGAGGCCAAAGAAATGGCCTAGAGATAGGTCATGGGGTGTCACCCTCAGAAAAGAAGAGTTTAGACTTCTCATTTGGGTAAAAGGAGGAAAGGAAGGGCATTTGAAAGTGTGACTATACTTTTCTTCATATATGAGAAACTCTAGGGTAATAAGCTGAGCTAGTAATGAGTTAGAGAGACTTAGATCTCAGCCTACTCCCTTGGTCCAGTGAAGTTGCTCATGCCCTGGCAGCTAATAACACCATGCATTTTAATAAATTGTGCCACCAAAAGTCATGTTATGTGTCTTTGATCCAACTGTCACTGGCTGATAACATCAGTGATACCAATGATTTGATTAATTATTGTCTTTAAAACCACCAGTTATTGCTGTAGAAGCACCCAGTTCTATCCAAGAAGGCTAAGAACAAATAATTAAATGCAACTTACTTTCTCTCTTGACATATGTTATATGAGTCTAGAGAAGGCCTGCTAATTTAGAAGCCAAAAGAAGAGGAAAGAAAGTATTAGTTTTCTTTTATATAAGCTCACCTAATAGCTAGATTATTCCCTAAAACTACAAAGGAATAATGCTTGTTTTTAGATTTTTCTTTCTATGATAATAAATGGATTTTTTTTTACAGAGGAAGAAAAAACATGGCTTGTGGGAGTTGAGTACCCTCAACTCATCACATCTGGGTATCATTCTAAACTTGATATAAATCAGTGGCTCAATTCTTAGGGATAAGTCACAGTTTGAATAGCTTCTATCTCCATTACAGAATAGTGAGGAACCAAAGATAGTCAGGCTGGCCATTGGGAAGGGTGGCTTGGAGAATCACAGAAAATAGCTGAGTGTTATCCACAGAGAACAAATGTTTAGGAGCAAACAGGGTGGGCCTGCAAATAAGTGTGTTACGTGGTAGGTCAATAACTTTCTTCCCTTCTACCCTGTTTCTCTTCCACACAATCCCTTACATTTCAACTAACTACAGAGGCACATCCACCTCTATGTCATTATGTTATTAACAAGTTTTTACTGAGTCCTTTAGGGATGAGGAACTTTGAATGGACAGATTCTGTAGAAAAACAATGTATTCAAACTTACATGAAAGCAAAGCATATTACTGTACAAAGCTGAGTTTATACACTTCACCAAACTTAATATCTCCAACAAGCTCTTATAAATATCACTGTTATGAATGGAGGTAGGGAAATTGTTGTAGTGATTGGGCTCTAGTTAAAGTTGCCAAGGGCCTTCTCCGGCAGGGCTAACTTTATAACATTCCACCCAAAACCCGAGGCTGTATAAGTCCTTCTTTCACATCTGCTTACTCCAAGAAATGATGTCCAATGTTCACAGGCCTCCCATTGACAGAGGAGCTGACATATAAACAATTCAACACCTCCACCGTGTGAAACAACTCTGTCTGAGGCAACAATAGGGCCTTCCATGGCTCTAGGGAATTCGTATTTCCTTACTCATCTAAAAATATAAGGCTGGTTTCCCTTACATGAGCCATTTCTCATTGATTGGGTTTTATGAAGCAATGTATGATTTTTTAGTGCGTCTATCTGCCACTCTGCTGAGAATGGAATGGCTTCTTGTTCAGTAGTTTCTATGACTATTCAGTTGATAGTTTTTGAGTCATTAAATTTACTCAAAATGTTCAGTTCCTCAACCTAGCCTATGCAGAGCCAGCAAATGCAATATGTTTCATTCAGTGATTACCAAATGCAGCTTGTTTAGCCAGCACCATGCTTTCAAAATGCTTATCTTGAGGAGAGCATGTCATCCATCTCACATCAGGTGCTACCTCTCCCCCACTGCTTTACACCTGCTTCAAATTCCTACATGTCGCCTACTTAATCCCAAAAGCATTAAGTATTTTTTAAAGATTTGCTTAAAGAGGGGGAAAGAGAGAGAATTCTTCTATTTGCTGGTTTACTCCCCAAATTGCTGGAATGCCAAAGCTGGACTTGTGCAAAGCAAAGAGCCATGAGCTTCATCCAGGTCTCCCACATGGATGTCAGGGGTCCAGACACTTGGGACATCACTACTACATTCTGAAGCACATTAATAAGGAGCTGGATCATTGGTGAAGCAGCCTGGACTTGAAACAGGGCCCATGATGTCACAGGCCCACTGTCATAGGCATTTACATAGGCATTGCTTTACCCTCTCCACCAGACCATCATCTCCTAAATGTTTTTCTAATAGCCAAAGAACAGTACATTCAAAGAGATTTAACCATCTACATTGAGTTGCTCAAATATTTAGCACCTCTTTTCAGAACCGAGAATCAATAAAATTGATGCCATGAATACTCAATACCAGACACGTGAAAAGTGAAACAGATTATTATACCTCTGGAAGAAACAGTCCGTCCAGTCTCGTCCAGGTCTTATTATTATTTTTCAGCATGTTGGAGTCATTTTGAAAGATGAAAATTTAAGCAATATGTCAGTAGCTCGATTTTCTCTTTTTTATTTTAAGATTTTTCTCATTCCTATTACTACATGTAATGCAGTATAGATTCGTGTGTATGACTATGTCTATAGGAAGAATCATTTCGTAAAGTGAATTATGCATGATCCACTTGGTTGTGGATTAGTGTGGTGGTTCTGCTGGAGTTCACTGGGTTAGCCCATCCCCGCTGGTAGGTCGATGAGAACATATAGATATCTAGAGAAATTGGAGTAATATGGCATCCGCTATGGCACCAGATCACTTCCCAGCTACTCTACTTCCAATCCAGCTCCCTGTTAATAGCCTGGGAAAGGCAGGAGAAGATGTCTCAAGTGATTGATTGAACCACTGTTGTCAACATGGGAGATCTGGTAGAAGCTCTTGGGTCCTGGCTTCAGCTTAGTCCAGTCCTGGCTGTGACAGCCATCTGAAAAGTGAACTGATGGACAGAAGACCTAAAGACCTGTTTCTCCCTCTTCCTCCTGTAACTCACCTAAGAAAAAGAAATAAAAGCAGAATCCACTAGGATAAGACAATAGCTGATGACAAATGTTTGCACTCTGCAGTTAGGACCTGAAAAACCACCCACAGAGCACCAATTGTTGACCCATGAAATCGTGAGCTAAAACCTTTAGCGTACCTGTTTGTAAGGTTCTAAGATTTTTGGTGGTATGCAGCACAGCATGGTCACAGTGATACCTGACTGATCTTTCATGTGACTCACAGGCTGTCTCCAATGCTAGAGAACGCTAATGAGGACCCCTGGGGCTCCTTCACCATCAGAGTGGCAGCCTCCTTCCCAGTTTGCCTATCTCTCCGGTGTTCAGCCACTGATCATCATTTCTGAGCTTCTTTATGAATCACCTGAGAGCCTGGCAACAGAGGCAATTAATATTACTCCTGCAGGGCATGAGACAATTAGGAGTGCCAGGCAAGAGGGAAGAGGGTCTTTACCTGTCATTCTCTTTCTACCAGTCGATTTTTTGGGGGAGGGGGGTTTATTTCTCTTTGCCAAGATGAGGCAACCAAAGTAACAGAGTTCAAGTAGCTGAGAAAGGTACTCCTAGAGCCAGTCCTTA
Source organism: Ochotona curzoniae (assembly GCF_017591425.1). Taxonomy (NCBI): domain Eukaryota; kingdom Metazoa; phylum Chordata; class Mammalia; order Lagomorpha; family Ochotonidae; genus Ochotona; species Ochotona curzoniae. Next base: position 22,338,966 of record NW_024465894.1, on the reverse strand, counting down.
AGAAAGAGGAACCTAATGGAGGGAAATGCAAGTGAGTACAGGTGAGCAGTTAGAATGTATGAACAGATTATTCAGCCTAACTGAGGCGTGATTGTGACAGATAGGACCAGGTTTCTGCTACATGTTTCTCCTGATGCTGAATTCTCATCTCCTCATTTCTGGCCCCAGACACCTCTACCCTATCAGCAAATCTTAGGTGAAACGTAAGCTGCATGTGGCTTGGGCTGTTGCCCCTGCCAGAGATAACAGTATTTTCAACAAAATGAAGCATTCAGCACATGCACACAAGCATGAAACTGGGCCCTGGGCTGAGAGAGAACATACTGAGACAACAACCGACCTTTTAATGTTACCTAACTCAGACCAACAACCTATACCACTCCATTAAGTTCTCAGCCCTGCCTCCCCTTCCTTTTCTCTCCCTAGTTTCCCCCATTTCACACATACCTTAGACCTCCATTTTATTATTCTTTGTTTCTGGGGTGTTATACGCGCCTCTCAATTGCACAATGTAATTTTGTCTGTATGTGTTCCTGAAAGCCTGGGACAGGTTCTCCCTGCAGGGCGCCTTTTTCCTGTCAAGATGGCTGTCTGAAAAAAGGGGGAAAAATGGGCTCCAAGAAGCATTTAGACAATGCAGAGCCTATCCCTGTCTGTAGACTACAGGCCCCCAATTGAAAGTGATGAGCAATAATCAACTGGGCCAGCTTTCAAGTTTTGATTGATCGCTTCATCTTCCACTTTTTATTCCTTGAATCTTGACAACTTCCCTTAAGACAAAAAAAAAAAAAATCATAAAACTCACACATAGGATGACTCCCAAAGTTCTATCAGAATAGATTCCCAAGTCTGATTGAGGATCATGAAAACCAACACTATGGGCACATGCAAAGAAAATATCCACAGGACAACTGATGGGTATGAGCCAAGCAAATCTTGCTATTTGAAGGCTGGGCTGGGGGTGGCTCTCTGAGTCCATTTGGAAAACTGTAATAAGCAGTGAACTGTCTCCTGGGAACAAACAAATGCATAGACACAACATTTGGGGTGGAGGCTGTGGTCGCACTCAACTCTAGAGCATGTGTGATTCACCTGGTGTCAAGGCAGGCAGGCAGGCAAGCAGAGGACTCTATGAGAACCTAACATGTGTTTCCATTTCCATCTATTGGTTGTCAGTTCTCTGGGGTTCCCTACTGAGGGGCAGAGGGAGTATATAGGTTTAGAGAAGTGCTTTACCTTGGAGAAAGGAAGCAAGAGGGAACAAAAGAAGGCAATGAGAAACATTTCCATGCTTCATAATTTTTGAATAATGAGAATTCCCCAAAATATTACAAGTCTGAGTTAGCGGTATTAATATATTGTCACCCAGCCTGAACCCTTAAGCTGACAATTTGCTATGAATTCTTCTTTCACTCCTTTTGCAACTGTAACTGTACATTTTTTTTTTTTTGCTTAACAGACATGTGTATATGAAGAAAACACTTTAAAAAGAAAACCTAACTGCCCACCATTTGAGAAATGTCTTACCAGGATGCTCAGCTGAGTATTTGAGTCTTTGTTGTTCATAATATTAATATAATTGAGCTAAAATCCAGTGAGCATCACATCACTGAGCTGTGCAGAGGCAGCAAGGCCCTTGCGCTCCAGAGAGTCACACAGCAGTGATTCTTCCTGTGCTAAAGCTCCTGCCTGTACAAGATTCCCAAGTAGCTGCTGTTTTTAGATACTCAAATGACAGTAGCTGATAGATCTGTGCTCCAAAGAGGCAAAAAGGATCCAGAGGAATAGCCAATGCCTGTGATCAAGTCAAATCAGTTTACCTACTTATGACCCAAGAATAAGTTGCTCAGAGTTTCCGATTCTAGTTCCCCAAGACCAGTGAGCTTCACTTTCTTCTACAATTAAGACAGCTCCTCTTACCAAAGAATCCAGAACTAGGGGGTTGAGGTCCCAGTAATGGAGCTGTCACTCACTAACCTGGATGTCCTGTGTTCAATTCATTTCACAGAATCCAGCCTAAGATCTCACAGGTTTGTTGCCATGACTGCAAAGAAGAGGTGGCACAATGTGGTTCTTAATGGAAGCAGTGGGGTGCGAAGGGTGCTGGATATACAATGAGGAGACCTGGGATTGTTGTCAAGAGCACATCTTGGTTGGATAAGCCTTACTCTTCCCTGAGCTACAATGTTAGTTTCTCTAAAGCAAGGTAGTTAGATGAAGTCAGAGAGTGCAATTCAATAAGTTATTTTGGAAAATAACTTCAGTGATTGATATTCAGAGTTGGTGGGGCCTGTGACTTGACACTAATTAAGTATATGACTCTCCTAAAGACATTCAAATTAAAATGTTAAAATATTTTACATTTTAACTTGGAATTACTCTTTTTAAAAGATTTTTAAAATTTTATTTGAAAGGCAGTAATAGAGAAACAGAGAGAGAGATCTTCCATCTGCTGATTCACTCTCTAAAGGACTGCAATGGCTGAAGCTGGGCCAGTCAAAGCTAAGAACCAGGAGTTTCTTTTGGACCTCCCAAATGGATGCATGGACTCAAAGACTTGAGCCAGCCTCTGCTGCTTTTCCAGGCCTTAAGCAGGAAGCTTTATCGTAAGTGGAGCATCCAAGACACAATCCAGCACCCGTATAGGATGTCAGCACTGCAGGTAGAGGTTTAATCTACTATGATACAGCACCGACCCCTAGGAGTAATCTTACATTTTAAAAATGTTACAAAAAAACTCACAGGTATACCTATACCCACAGAAGCATTATTCACAATTGCCGAAAGGTAGAAGCTAATGAGAAACATATTTTTAGAAAAAGAGGGATTGGTTATTTGGCCTAATAGTCAAGATGCCTACATTCCACATCTCAGGCTCCTGGCTCCAGTTTCCAGTTAATGCAGATTTCTGAAGGCAGTGGTAATGATTCAAGTGGTACAGGTCCTACCACTTACAAGGGAGATCTGGTTTATCTCATCACTTCCTGGCTTAGGCCTGGCTCCATGCCAGCCATGTGGAGATGTGGGAAGCCAGGAAATAGGAGAACGCTCTGTTATACACACATGCTCTGTGTGTGTCCATCTATCTTCTTCTCAAAAGTAACAACAATAATAAATAAAGCAAAAGTAGAAATGTTAAAAATAAGATAAAACTGCCCAGCAAGAGATGAATAGATAAACTGCTGTCTATACATAAAATTCATTTAAGTCAATCTTATAAAGGAAAGAAATCTGACACTTGCTACAGCATGTATAAAACCTGAAGACATCACACTTAACAAGCCAGACACAAAAGATCATATACTGCATTATTCCATCTACTTCAGGTTTTTAGAGTAGAGAAATTCATGGAGTCTAAGATTAAGATGGTTGCCAGGGACTGGCTGCAGGAGGGAATGAGCAGTTGTTATTTGAAAGAACTTCAGTTTGTGATGATGAAAAAGTCTATATATGGATCGTGGTGTTAGCTGGACACTACTTAATACCACTGAACTATACATTTAAACAAGATTAAGAAGTATATACATTATATCATAATAAAAATCCTTTAAAAATAAGACACAAGTTTCCATATGTCCTTCATTCAAGCTTCTCTAAGTTAGCATACTGTATAACAATAGTGCAATTACAAAAAATAGAAAACAGAGACATAAGGCTATTAACTCATTTGTGTATCTTATTCTAAATTTTCCAATTGTCCTAACAATGCCCTCTTATTGATATAGGGATCATCCAGGATGTACATTTTACATATTTAATGATCATAGCTTCTTTGTCTCCTCTAGTTGGGAAAAGTTCTATAGTCCCTTTTTTCTATTTTTTGAACACAATGACTCTAAAGAGTACCAGAAAGTTAACAGTTTACTTAATGCTTCTGCCTGAATGAATACATATTGCTTTATTTTGGCAACAAAACCATATCAGGGATGCTGTATCCTTCTGAGTGCATCTTATCTTGAGGCATTCAAACTTGGCACATCCCACCATTAGATCACTTGATTAAATCAATCTCTACCAGGCTTATCCACCGTACAGATAAAATCCTACGTTAGCATCCACTGGTATGGTTTGCCAGCCACCAGTACTATTACACTTCTTCATAACTGAATATAGCCAATTTTTACCTTTACTTCTATACTTATTAATTGGAATTCAACTATAAGGAAGAGTTTTCACTTTTCCTTCATCCAAACTTAATGTATAAAATATCAACTAAACAAAACCAAAATAGTGGTCAAATGGGTCCCTCAAATACCCACTGGCATTTAATACCCCAAAGATCCCCTCTAGCATTAAAATTTTTGGATTTAGGCCTGGTGCAATGACTCAATTGGCCGATTCTCTGCTTTGCAAGTGCTAGGATCCCATATGGGCACCAGTTTGTGTCACAGCTGCTCCACTTCCCATTCAGGTCCCTGCTTGTGGCCTGGGAAAGCAGTTGAGGACAGCCCAAAGTCTTGGGACCCTAAGCCCTAGTGGGAGACCTGGAAGAAGCTCCTGGCTTTGAATCAGCTCAACTCTGACCATTGCAGTCACTCAGGGAGTGAACCGGTGGATGGAAGTTCTTTATCTTTCTTTCTCTCTCTCTCTCTGAATCTGCCTTTCCAGTAAGCACAAATAAATCTTTTTTAAAATAAATAAAAAAAATATTAGATTTATCATGCCCTCCAAACCACCTGAAAGAAGACTGCAGAGGGCTGCTCATCTGTTTTCTTTCCCTTCCACCACTTTTTCTTTTTTTATCAAATCTTTTTGTTTCTTTTATTACATTTTAATATTGTCCTAAGTGTATCAGTGAGTTAAATAGGGAAAACATTTAAGAATCACTGAACCTGGAAAATTTACATAAAATACTTGCACTAAATGTTCTCTAGAGGCTTTGCTTTTTCATGAAGAGCACCTAAATCACAAAAGCTACAATTTTCTAAATGACTTTTCATCCACACACTATTCCCTTAGCTATCTTGGCTGTGCCTTTGAAGTCCACTTGGTACCTGCTGACTGCAGGTCCTTTCCAGTGCACTAGGGTTGTCCCTGGACTGCCTCTAGTTTAGCTGACCCAGGCTGCCTTCACAAACTGACAGACAGAACTCATACCGTTACAGAGTTTACAGCTGGTACATCTGTCAAAACTGAGACACTAACATGTTTTTAGGCAACTAGTTTTTCCTTATTATACATTGCTGAGCAATGAATCAATTACAGAATAAAATTTTTATCCTGCTTATCAAGTTTAGGGAGGAGAAATTCACACAGGGCACAGGCAGAATGCCAACATTCTGCTACAATGTCAGACAATCTAGCATCCCATTGTCTACACATGTCCAAAAGTTTCATTGGGAATCCATCTTCTATCTGGAAGCAGGGATGCAGGTTGCATTATACCCCCACATCTGTATATGATAGACCCCAGTACTCCATCATTATATATTTCCATAATTGAGAAGCCATGAAACAAGGTCAAATACTGGTATGAGTTAGAACAACAGCCTCCACAACAACAACAACAACAACAACAACAACAACAATGAATTACAGCACCATGAAAAGATGCACCACTGAGTAACCAAAACCAACACATGGGTGACAAAAAGGAAATACAAAAGTCTCTTGGGAAAAATGATGCCACCAAGTAATCCATGAGACAGAAATTATTTTGACAAGAGAAAGGAAAGTATTTGGAATAAATAAAACTGAAATAAAGACATCAAAACACATGGGATGCAGCCAAAAAAAAAAAAAAAGTATGGATCAGATTACTGAAGTTACACTTTCCATGCTGGTTTCCTTATATACGAGAAAACATATGATATTTGTTCTTTTGTGATTGACTCATTTCACTGAGCATAATGCTCTCTAGTTGGGACCACCTAGTTGTAAATAGCATAATTGCATTCTTCTTAATTGCTGAATAATACTCCATGGAGTAGATGTACCACAATTTCTTTAACCACTCTTCTTTGGATGCACGTCTTTGCTATTGTGGATTGTGCTGCTGCGAATACAGGATTACATATCTCCTTCTCATATGCAGATTTCATTTCTATTGGGTATATTCCTAGGAGCAGGATAGCTGGGTCATATGGCAGATTTATTTGCAATTCCCCAAGCTCTTATATCAGGTCACCACCTAGAGACACATGTTGCACACACAAGATGTTGCTTGGCCTAGTCTGAGTTGGCCCACCTCCTGTCTTGGCAGGTACAGTGGCCTTACCCAATCAACCCACACCCATTCCATATCTTACTGCTGGGTGCTACAGCCCAGACACACGTGGTCCGCCCACAGACCCAGCTCTCCCGTGATTCAGCAGGAGCCAAGACCTAGCCCAGCCTGTCCTATACCTACCCTGGCTCTCATAAGCACCAGTAGGTACTGGAACCTAGCAGAGTCTGGCACACCCTAGACCCAGTCCACACCCATGCCGAAGGATACTGCAGCCATGCCCAGCCCAGTTCACCATCCCCATTGCAACTCTGTCACTCACTAATGGGAACTGCAGTCCAGCTGGGCTGTCTTCTTAGCTCCCTGACCAAGCTGGCTCCCAGTCACAGATCTTGCTCATGCTCGTGATTGCTCCAATTCTTCCTGGCATGACCCATCACCCAGCTTGACCTTTGCATAGATGATAAAGCCTGGTTTTCCCCTAGTCCCAACTTTTGTCAGTGAGTGCTGTAGCCTACCCCTGCCCCACCTGCCCATTCTTGCCTTTCATACAAACCAGTAGGTGTGATAGCCTCACCTGGTGCAGCAGAGCCTGCACCCCATCCTGGCTCTTGCACATGTCAGTGAGTGCCAATTTGACCTCATTCTGACCAATCCACCCCTCAAGAGCCAACCCGCACACCTGTCAAGGAGTGAGGCAGTCCTTCCTTGCCTGACCAATACCCAGCTGACTTACATGCTCACCAGTGGGAGCTATGGCCCACCAGGTGAGTTCCCCACGTTTCCCTCACCAGACCCACTCCCATACCCAGATTTCATATGTGCCAGCAGTTGGTTAGGCCCTTACCTGACACAGTCTAACCCCCAATGTCAGCCTTTGTGGGTGCTGGTGGATTTTGCAGCCTGGCTGCCCCACACCCAATTGTTAGATGCACCTGTGGGTGCTGCAGCCTGTTCCAGCCCAGCCTGTTTCCAACCCTAGTACCTATGAATGATGATGAGTTCCATGGTCATGATTAGCTTGAACAGTCACAACTCCCAGCCCTTGAGCAAGCCAGATGGAGTTGCAGTCCCACAGGGGTAAGCCCACAATTCCCCAGAGAATCTGCTCCCAGACCCAGCTCTACTGCATGCTGCGTATGGCCCAGACTGACATGATCCTACCCTGCTCCAACACTTACTGGCAGATACTATAATAGAGCCTTGCCAGACAGGTTCCCCAGCAATGGCTTGCATGTGTGGTTGGTACTAACAAGCCCAGCTAAGATCTCCTGTATAGGTGGGTATATTGGTTTGGCCCTGAAAGGCCCTCCAGTTTTCCTCCTCCAAACCACCCGGTCTTGCCTTTTCATTTATCTGTAAGTGCAGTAGCCTGGTTGTTGGAAATCATTCCTCACCTGTCACATTTTCCCTCAGCAATCCTCCCTCCTACAAATCCCCAGACCTCCTTCCCTGAGCAATCCACAAACCCCATGCACTCAAATGCACAGATCTGAAACCCAGTCCTCCAGCAGTGTGCTGTGCCACCCTGGTGTCCTATGTGCCTACCTGTGGCCCCAGACCCAATTTACTGTTGTGCCAGTATCTGCCCTTAACCACCAACATATCTTAAAAAAAAAAAAAGAATAGAATTGGCAACTAGGATGATACACTGGTATATTTAACATAAATTTGGTGTTAAAGCAGGTCCAGGATGCCTACCAGCTATTAGCTGCTTTTCTCCCACCAGAGTAGCACTTGGCATCACGGACTTCATCTCCTGGCATGAAAGAGTCAGGAGCTCTTCCAGGTCCCCCATGCGGGTGCAGGGTACAAAGGATTTGGGACATCCTTGACTGCTGTTCCAGGCCACAAGCAGGGAGCTGGATGGGAAACAGGGCCACCGAGATTAGAGCCAGCGCCCATATGGGATCCTGGCGCATGCAAAGTGAGGACTTTAACAACTATGCTATTGCGCTGGGCCCAGCAGAATAATTCTTTAGTAATCAAATACTAGTCGAAGAGAAAAGAGTGGACAATGCCATATTAACATGGATATAAACATAAGAGTTCAGAGAAAAGATGCAGTACTCAAAGGGTGTGTAGAAACTAAAAATGAGGGAATAAATAGAAGATGAGAACCAGTAAGCAAGCAAGAAGAAAAAAAGTACTCTGCTAGGTAATCAGAGGGCCAAATATGCAGGAGTTTAATCCTGTGCAGACCCAGCTTAGTTGCCCCTGTGCCTGGTGCAGCCCCAGAAATTAATCATACCTTGTGTCTGATTCTCCACAGCTCCCCTTCACTGAAGGTCTATACCACTTCTATCACAATGGTCTTGCAAAGGCCAAGAGAAGACGCAGCCTACATCACAAGCAACAGCTGGAAAGAGACCCCAGGGTGAGTTTTCCCTGGAAATCTGCCTTCCATTCTCTATGCTAAAACTGAGGGGGTGAAGAGGGCTTGGGCAGTGAACTTTGAGGTAAAGGAATTTCATGTACATTCGTAGGACATGGATTCCTTTGCAGAGGACATCATGGACTCTCTGCTTCTGTCTTGTTCATATTATTATTATTAGCTGAGGTCTTTTGTAGGGCCTTGGAGAGAAGGAAATGTTGGTTAACATCCTTTACTGGTTGTCTCATTGTTCATTTGCTTGTGAGGACTTGAATTTGCCGGGGGACATGTTTTGGCTTATGATGGATGGGAAGATACCCGGCAAGTTAATAAGTTATTCTGTGGAAGGTTGATGCTGGTGAAACCACAGGCTCTGAAGAGGCTGTCATGCACCATATTGTGAATAGGTCAGCACAGAGCACACATGGACTTTCCAGTAGTCATGGATGGTTGTAGACATGGGATCAACTCAGCCTTTCTTTTCATTCTATGTTCTCGCGCACTGATCTAATTTATCCCTCACACCTCAACTATCTTCCTGATGCTTATTACCCCTATTTTTTATTTCCACTTTTTTCTTAGTCTTGAACTCCATGTCTCATTTCCTCCTACTAATGCAACTTCCCCCAGTAAAGCATATTATTATAGCCAACAAGGCAGCTAATCTTTCAGTGTTCTTGTTCCCTACTTCCCTGAACATGAATTTTGATCATCGTTGAATTCCCTCATGCAGTCTATCACCATCCCCACTTACCTACACATTATTCATCGTATTGTTTAGATCCGGACTTCTCTCATGCAGCTCACTAAGCTGCAAATCAACAATCTAGGCAAGTCAGTCTCCTTGCATTGAAGGCAGATAATTTCTTGCCAACCCTCTTGGGGAAGAGTTAATGAAAAGTGGGTCACACATCTGAATTAGGGATTTGCACATGAAATTTCTTCTGAGCAAATGGAATCCAGAAACTGGTTCTTGTGAGGCTTTTCATACAAACATTTCCCTGGGTTTGAGCTTTGATTAGGAATGTAAATGACACAGGCTCCCAAGCAGATCACCAACTAACAGGCCAGAGGCAATTTTTCTTTAACTCCTCAATTCAAGAGTTCACACTATCCCTGCAGTGGAATTTCTGCTCTAGGAAACACTTCATAAGAAGAGCCAGATTGGTGCTGCTGGCCAATGGCAAGCATTCTCCAAGTTTCTGTTGTGAAAAAAGGCACTGCTACCTAGGAGTGATAGAATCTTGGTGCTAGTTGTACAAATTCATTGACTGACAATATGATACTATACTTCCTATCTTTGTCTATACCTGTAATACCATGTTGCACATAAATAGAACACTAAACTTGTAACCGTTACTAAAAGACAATACTACTGTAAGAATGTGGAAGAAAGGGCCCGGCACAGTGGCTGAAGTCCTCAACTTGCACGCACCAGGATCCCATATGGAGGCTGATTCTAATCCCAGCAGCCCCACTTCCCTTCCACCTCCCTGCTTGTGGCCTGAAAAAGCAGTCAAGGATGGCCCAAAGCCTTGGGACTCTGAACCATGTGGGAGACACAGAAGAAGCTCTGGGCTCCTGGCTTCGTATTGGCTCAGCTCTGGCTATTGTGGCCACTTGGGGAGTGAATCAGTGGATGGAAGATCTTCCTCTCTGTCTCTCCTCCTCTCTATATATCTGACTTACTAATAATAAAAAAAAAGAAAAAGAAAAGAATTTGGGAGGAAAAGGTGGCAGGGGGACAACAGGGAAGAGGAGGGGAGAGTTCCTATACTTACAAAACTGTATCATGGAAAATAATAAAAAAATTTAAAAATTCATTGCTGGAGAACCAGATGAGAGCAGCTATCTCACGAATGAATCCAGGATGAGCAGCAGTAGACAAAGACCATTCTAGTGTGGTGCACTGTGACATTGGTCTCCCCTACACTTCATCTCCATCTAATTATATATTGTGTGTGTATTTTATTTTCTTTTTATTGTTTTCCTTTTATTTATATATTTTCCTGAAAATTCCACTTTGTTTTTTCTTCCATGACTAAAGGCACTGTCTCAAGACAATCTGTTCTCTCAAAAAAAAAAAAAAAAAAAAAAGAGCACATAAGTGAACTAAGAGTAGAAAGAAACAGATACTTATTTTGCTTAAGTTAGGAAGGTAAACTGAAGAACAGTATAAATAAAAAACTGCAGTTTGGAATAGAGACAATGTGGGATCACTCTGCTAAACTTTTGCTCATTTTAGCATTTTTTGACAGAATCCTGAGACGCTGACCCTGAAAACAAATGCAGAGTGATTTTTTTTCAAAAAACAAGAAGTAAATAAAGACTAGAGACTGGGAATTTCAATTATTTATCTTTCAACTCAAAATATTATCTTTCGTCACTACAAGAGGCATCTGCTCCTCCTTTGTTACCTACTGTGACAAAGGTAGCCCGCTGGCTCTGCCAGGCTTGGGTATGCATCTGCCCTGCTGGTGAAGGCAGACGGAAGAGAGCACAGAAGCTAATACAAGCTAATACCTGCGTGCCCTGGATCTTTGCTCTGCCTTCTCATCAAGGCTAAATATCACAAAGGTCAAATGTTGAGGTTAAATGTGACGAAGGTTAAATGTCATTAGGAAACTCACTGCAGGAAATAAATCAATAAATAAATCACCAATATCACGTAATTCTTGGCAAATATGCATATATATGTGTGCACACACACAAATATATATGTATATCATGACTGCTCTTTCAAAAACATTAGGTTAAAAATAAATTTCTCCCTTCGTGATGTTTTTGTAATTGTCTACTTTGAGTATCTGCTAATAGCAATGTATGCTGTTGATTGTTACGAAACAAAAATCATTGACTACGAACAATCTAAGAGTAATAAGAATTCTTCCCTTGTGGGTATACAGACATTTTAAAAAGGGTAAACTCTTGTTTTTTTTTAATCCAGTCTACTACTCTGTAACATTTGATTGATGAATTTAAGCCATTTACATTCAGGGTTAAAAAAAAAAAAACAGCTATTTGTTGTCTACAGAAGCCATATCTTACCAACAAAGATCAGCAGAAACTATATCTCATGGATTCTGATTTTTTTTTAAGTTTCATGCCTTCAAAACACTTTCTTATTAAATCCTTTACTGACTCATAGATCATACAGTAGCATCATTTTCTTCAAGAAGGTTCTTGATTTTTTTTTCATTTCATCAGTGACACATTAGTCATTCAGTAACATGTTATGTAACTTCATAGCATTATAACTGTCATTTTTTCTTCCATTTTTTATTTTATTTCATGGCTTTTCATTTAAGAGTATGTATAGTAAATGTATAAGAGACTACCATAGTCAGTAGCATGTTGTTTAACTTCATGGCATTGTAAACTTCTGTTTTTCTTCCTGTTGTTGATTTTGTTTTCTGGCTTTTCATTTACAATGCAGTATTCATCTGCTGTACTTCCAGATCAAAGATGGAATCTCAATGAAACTGTGAAATACATCTTGACAAAAGTTATTGGACTCTCTGCCTTGTCCATGCCAGCAATGATGGACTTACGACTATGAATAACTATTCTATTGTAATAATATAGGGGAACTCAGTAGGGGGAAGATTTTGAGGAGGGGATAAAGCAAATCCCAGAGCCTATGGAATTTTATCATAAAATGATGATGATGATGATGATGATAACTTAAACAAACGGGCAAAGTCTAAGTGTGAGATATCCCAATTTGAAGGCTACCAAGCACATTCAAATGGAATGGGAAAAAATCAATAAAAGTATAAAAAGGAAAGAGGAAGAACCAAGGACACATAGGAACTTTTGATCCAGATGTTTAACTCTAATGTAGAGGTTTCCAATTAGGCTTTATGAAGCAAGAGTTTAAGGGTAGGTTGTTTCATCAATCTCTGAAGCATATTATCACCATGACCTATCAAATTCATCCATGCTTTTAGTCTCAGCTTCCTTCTTCTTCCTGACTCAGCCCTACTTTATTGGCCTCTCCCAATCACTGTCCACAGATTGTAAAGGGAAATGCAAAGTCCAAAACAGCATGCAATTAATACAGGATTCTCTGAGCTGCCGCAAAGTCTCAGAGCTGGACCTGCATAACAGTATTTTGATCAAAGAAACTGCCATGATTTGCTACCAACCTCAAGAAACAAAGAGAAAGAAAGCCCAAGTAACTTATTTGAGTTGTGTTGGGTTCAGAACATAAATTTCAATGATGTTTGTCTTCAATTTAGCACCCAAATTTAATGTTAAAGGGAAATGAGAAAAAGACTAGAAATAAATTGCTGTTTATAATATGCTCATTTTTGTTTATCAGTATATAGGACAATAGGTAAGAAAATAGGTTCTGAAGTAGATTATTCAAAAAATACTCTCTTGTCTTTACAGTTCGCTTTGCTAAAAGATTACCTGAGTATCATCATTTATATGCTAAAAAGTAAAATTGTTTCATTTATTTTTGTGCTTTCATTGCCTAGTGCAGCACTGAGCATTTAATAAATATCCAGTAAGTAGCTGTCAAATGAATAGATGATTAATATTTTCCTGTTAGAATTCTAATCCCTGGAACCGTATCGTTCTTCTTATCTTACATTTTTAACCTTATTCTAAATTATGCATCCATTAGGAAAAGACACAAAGCCTTCTCTCTACCTCCTCCTATAGGTACATTCTTAAATGTGGACAAGGCAAATCATTATCATTCCAAGTCTTCCTGGAAAATCAGTTTTAAAATTTTAAGGTCCAATATTACTATGTGTTCTTGTCCATATTCCCAGGGAACAGCTAGCTACTAAAGCAAAAATTATGTGTCTGGAATTTTTTTTCACAGTTAAAATAATTTAAAGGTATAATAAATAAACTCAAAGTTGTAATAAAGTAATAAAATTAAACTGTCTTGTCAGCAGTGGGGTCAAAACAAATACTAACTGGCCAAAACCCCTGTGAGACTTAAACTTCAGCTACAGCAGATTCAACAAATCTTGAAGCCAAACCTAATTACGGCCCATAGTCAACATCAAAGCCCTGTACCTTCTCCAAGTATTTGAAAAGCTGCTGGAGAACAGATTTATTTAAGATAATATTTGTTTCACAGACTGTCAGACCATACTTGCACTTCTGAAACAGAGTGTTGGAATGAAATAGATTTTAAAATGTGAAGGACTGACATTGTTCTATGAGGAACACACACAAGTTGTGTGGAAGCCAAACAATTTAATAGAAAAAAAAAAAAAACCTTGAACTTCATTTGTTTAGAGACTTTATATTTGATTCAAAAATTACAAACATTTATTACTTTGGCTAAACAAGTTTACTGGACCATAGAACTCTTTCAAAAGTCTTTTTACACCTGTTCCAATTTTACATCTCAGAAACTTCTGTCAGTCCAATGGAAACTTCTCTTTAATCTACCATTTTAAAGAGTAGATGAGGTTTCCTTTTTATTCTATGTTTGAAATCTGTATCTTTCTAGTTTCTTGTTCATCCAAATGTCTTCATGAGTTTAATCATCATAAATGGCACTTAGTGATGTCATGGTTATGTGTTTTAATTCCCTTTGGTTTAATGCCACAATTTATTTAATAACCTTCATGAGTTGGTATTATGGGATAATGTAATCATTTCAAAGATCTTATAGAACTGTACCTCCATAGCAAAAGAAAAATTTCCTATTATTACTGGACATGAATCATGTGACTTGTTTGTAAAAATTAGAGCCAGTGTAGGAACCCGGCTTTGCTTGTCAATGGGATTTGATAATTCAATCTTTATACTGTTTTTTTAAATTGATTTATTTTTATGGTTGACAGAAGGTGAAAATGGTTTGCAATTGTTTCAGGTACTTCTCTAACAAGACAGATCTATTCAGATGTATTTAGATCTAATTCAATTAATGCATCTAGATCTAACTCAAGGACACAATTTAGCTACAATTAGTTAAGACCTTTTATGACTACATATAAATTTAATCAGAAAGATTAAATGTAGATAAAATGAAAAGGTGATCTAAAGAAGCTCATGAACTCCATGACAATAGCATAACAGTGTAATCACAATCCACACTCAGTAAAGAAAACTGGACCCTCAACAGTTCAAAGCAAGCAATGACCTTCTCCCACCACAGTTCAATAAAATGCCACAAACTCTTAACTTCCAATTCTTTTTAAATATCTAGAATTAGTCAGAATCGTTCATGATAGGAGTATGCCACTATTAGGTATTGTGGCAAAGCTCTTATTTCTTCTGATTTATGTTACTTAAATATTTGACTATTTAAACATTGGAGAAGAGAAGAAAAACGCACATTTATCCTTTGAAATATCAACTTTCAAATAGAAAATTTCCTGGAGGAAAACACCCTCCTTTACTTTTATCTTAATCAAACCTCCCTCTGGTGGATAACTAATACAATTTCAGATATTTTCTACATAGGATTTCTACATAGGATTTACCCAGGAACTGGGTAAGAGAAAGAAAGACAGAAGGAGAGAGAGAGAGATGCTTTCAGCACTCTTAAAAAAAGAATGGAGATCCACACAATAGGCTATTTTATTTTATTGATGGTTCATATTTATGAATACAATGTGATTGTGCAAAAATGTATGCATTCATTGAGTGATAACTGAATCAGGTTAGCACTTAACATTTCTAAATTGTTTATTGATGCCTAAAAGGTTTTCATATGTGTGGGGGAATAGTGTGACATTTCAAGTAATGTACACAATATGTCAACTCTCTCACCCCATCACTACTCCATTCATTCTGTCTTTAACCTCCTCTCTTCTATTTATCACAAAACATATAACAATTTATTGTGAACTCTCTAGCGAACCCACTGTGCTGTGTAACATAAGAACTTACTCCTTCTATGTAACTGTGCTTTTGTTCCTGTTATTCAACCTCCCTCTAGTTCCATCACCCCTCTACCTTTCCCAATCCCTGGTAATCACTAGAAAAGGCTTTTTTTCCTCCTCATACTTATTGAGGATAACGGTTATGAAGTTTGAAATTTTGATATGCTGCTCTAAGCAATGTAAAGGAATTTTCCAATTAAGTCTTTCCTGTGCTTCCTATCTGTAACTTCTGTTTCAGCGGGGCCATGCAGGTAACTAAGATATCTTCCTCCCCATTTCTTATTGTGAGCATTACAGGAAATTGAATTTCATCCACAATCCACTGGATGTGGCAGAATCACAAAAGTAACCCCACAGGGAATGGGATAAAAATTCTGACCAATGTTTCACTTTCCAGAACATTTGACATGTCCTCTGAGGCCAAGGGTTCTCACTATACTAACAAACACCATTGTCTTCTCTACTGTCCTCCTCCAAAGATTGCATCAAACTTCAGCAGAAAACACAAATCTTTAGCTGAGAGATGCAAGTAGAGTCATTTCTGCCTCCACTTACTATCATTGATGCCCAAAATAGTTTTCTAGATCCCAAGGTAAGAGATCAGCAAGGGTGCTCCCCTCACTTATGGTGCTTTTTATGAGTGACTTGCTAGCACTGGGAGACGTGTGGTGGAGAAAAAGGGAGGAAAATCCAGGAGAGTTAGGACTGCATTCATGCCCTCCGCCTATGGGAAAAGTTTATCCCTAACTCACTGCTTCTAGCAGGCAGTAGGGAGCAACTTTCATCATCTCCTCTGGGCATTGCAGATGTGCAGGCTTCCCACCCAAAAAGCTGCTGCTGGGGCTATAATTAACTATTTATGGGAAACAATGAAAGATTCTTTACTATAGAAAAGCATGGGGAAAACTGCTAGTGAGTAAGTCTGGCTCTTCTTTCTCACTCCCAAGCATTATGAGCACATTCTAAAATAATAGCCTCTGTTTGCTGTAGCCAGTGCAGGAAAGGCATGAGCACAGTGATGGGCATGGTACAAGTAAGCTCAGAAATCACTGGGAAGGTTTTTTTCTTTTCTGCAGAAGAAAGTCTAATAAGCCCCACAGTAAAGGAAAGCAATGTGGGGAGAAGAATAGGGTATGCTTCATCTGTCTAATTTGCGAGGCAAAATCTGGGCTCCCAAATATTGTAGGACTTCCTGCAAAAACACCAAGTTCTTCTGAATGTCCTCATGAGGTCCCTTCACTAACCTTCCCCAAGACACAAAAGAAAATGTGCTTATATATTATCTAACATGTCTATCATATTTCTAAAAGTGATTATTTTGAGCCTGTTTACTAAATTCAACAATCTAATTTTTTAATCTAGTGGCTTGCTGGCAAATAATTTATTCACTTAACAAGCATTTATTGAGCTCAAACTATAGTCTGGGTACTATTTTGTGTACTGAGATATGACAGTAAACAAAGTTGACAAAATCTTCTCCTCTGATCTTGTATACTTGGAAAAATGGGAGAGACAAACACAGAAAAAGAGATTAACAGAAGCAGTTACATGGCTGGTGGTGAAGGTACTATGGGAGTATGGGAAAGAAGGCATGCCCTTGGAAGGGAATTTCTACTTAGTAAAAGGTGCTGTGGCTGTGTACTCTGGTACAGTGCTTAAATATAGAGCACAGAAAGTCAGGAAGGCGCATGCTTTCAGGAAGCAAGAGAAGGCCTAGAGTCCAAGGCATACTTGACTGTTCTAGCAACAGCAGGAATGCCTTTAAGTCCACAAAGGAATGAGGCAAGGATACAGTCAGACAGCAGAGGCAGAGCAAGATCATAGACAATGTTATAGGACAGATAAAGAACTTTGCATTGACCCTTAATGAGATGACATTCCTCTGCCTCTAGGTGAATCATAAACTGTGGAGCGGGTTCAGGAATGGATGGGACAAGTAGAAACCAATGAGATCAAGGGAAAGGGATTGCAATATTCCAGAAGAGAAAAGCTGGTGACTTAAATCAGGATCGAAGTGGAGGAGAAGGAGAGAAATAAGTAAGATGTGTGGGTGTACTGTGAAGCTAGAGTCCTGAAATTTGTTGATGAATTAGCTAAAGAACCGCAGAGAAAAAGAGAAGGCAGGAGTCATTCCAAACTTGTTGGCTTGAGTCATTTTATGTAAGTCTAACACTGAAGGAAGGAATGCATTGCTGGAGAGTAGGTAGGGAATAAAGGGTTTAGTCTGATGCATGCTAATACTTGAGGTTTGCTGTAAGTATTCCATAAAGATGCAAAATAAACAAATAAATAGATATAAGATCTAGAAGGATATCAGATTTGAGGATATAAATTAGGATCATTTATATATTGGTAATAATTCAGTGTCCTAAGGTAATGTAAAATTACCTAAAAACTTGGCATAAACAGAATAGAAAAGTTGGAGATTGAGTGTTGGAGAACTCTAAAATATATAATTCAGAAAATTCCTGGGGACCAGCACAGGAGAGGAGTCACAAGTAATAATAGAAAAAGAATCCGCTCAAAAGAAGACCTAGTTGTGGTCAATGAATCCTACCTCATCTAAATATTATCAGAGTATTGATTATTCCTATTATTTCATATTGAGCATACCCATTTCTTCAGTTTTTTCTTTGTAACGTACTTTTCAAACTCTTTCACAAAGGATATCAATATTCAATTCATGGTATATACATTCAGTTCACAGAATGAAAATAACAACATAAAATATTTTTAGACTTCTCAATTGCTGTCTGTTTTAAAGCAAGAAGTCACATTTAACACGAAATGATAAGAATTAAGCTTTGAAGGCTTCCAGTCTGATTAGACAATATCTCAGAACCAAGTGGATTCTGTAAGTTAGCGACCACAAAGTTGCCAGGAAACCCTTTGACAACTCAAAATGAGAATCTGAAGACCACTTTTTAAGTTTTACGAAGCTATAAACCTTCCAAGAGTGACTGGAAACCAAAAGGGACAATGTGTACACTCCCGTCCCCCACCACACACACACCCAGCTAAGCAAAATAAAATCCAAGCTATGCTGGTGTAATCTTGATCATATTTTCAGGGGTTTCAGATGCAGGTCATAAAATAATCCCCTGTTAATATTCAAAATCTATCTTGAAAGTAGTTTCTCGCTGGTTTAAAGTGTATTTTATTCAACATTTAGCTGCAAGAGACTTTAAATGCTTCTTTTTTGTTAAGATTTGTTTACTTATTTTAAATGTCAGAGTAACAGAGAGACGGACAGAGAAACAGAGAGATCTTCCATCTGCAGATAGCCACCGGAACCAGGAGTGTCACCCAGGTTCTCTATGTAAGTGGCTGGGGCCCAAACACTTGGGCTGTTACTTTCTCCCAGGGCATTAGCAGGGAGATAGATTGAACATGAACCAACAGAGACACAAACCAATGCCCTTATTGGATGCTAGCGTGGCCGGTGCCTCTACTAGCCCTATAAATATTTCTTAACAATATAAATAAGCAGTTAAAAATGTATGTCTGTTGAAGTGCAGAATATTCTTCCTCAGGTAATGTTTTGTGAGACAAAGGTGTGAGGCTGGAAATGCCTCAGAAAGGTTTTAAGAAATACTCTTACGGCTTTTTCCAGCATCTGTAAATTGCTGTAGTCATTTCTCCCTTTATGATACCCATTGGCATGTTTGTGATCCCATCCTCATCCAAACACAGGCTTCATGTTTTTAAATTCCAATCAAGGGAATTTTGAAGATGAGTGAAAGTGAATTTCTGCCATTTCCAGCTATTTCAGTCTTGTGGGTTCAGAAGAGGATAAGAGAAGTGAAGCCAGGGCTAGAGTAAACAGCAGTTAGACAAAGAGATTCATGTCTGAGTAAAAAACCCAATTGCTGGAGTTTATCTAATTGATTTGCCATTATCTGAACCAAAAATGCTGTGTTTTCCATCTTCTCTACACCAAGTATGTCCTATTTAGCAATAAAGAACTGATTGCCTGAGGGGGGAAAAACAGGTAAGGCAAAACAATTTTCCATCTTCCATTCCCTCAAAAAAGGGACAGCAGCCCCTCCACCCAAGTAAAGAATTCCTTAATGGATGACAGTTTGTAAGGACGCCTTAGAGAACTGACCTGAGAAATCCCTCCAGGGAACAGAAAAAATGCAGAACAATTAGAACCTATGATGTGGATAGGGACTTAAATAATTCTTTATCTGGAGAAAAGAAGTGTGAGGGAGAGATGTGATGTGAGGATAGTCTTGGGTGCTTGTATTAGTCCTAACTAACACCAACTGTGTTTCCTCCAGGAAACCTTTTCACCAATCTTCAATTCCCTCACCTGCACAGTGAGGAGTGCAGATGAACTATTCTCTAAAATCCCCCCCTCTTGGGACCCACATAGCAGTGTTACAGAGTTAAGCTGATTCCTGAAATGCTGGCATCCCATATGCTTCCAGTTCCAGCTTCTTTGTTTCCCATCCAGCTTCCCCTTAATGCACTTGGGAAGACAGGAAGGCAGTTTGAGAACAAGGCTTCAACATGATTGGGGCCATGTGGAGAATAAAAGAGCAGATGAAAGATCTCTAATCTCTAGCTCTACTTTCAAGCATCTCTCTTTCTCTCTCTCTCTCTCTCTCTCTCTCTCTCTCTTACGCACACAGACACACACTCACACACACACACTGTAAAGAATGCCTAATATCTGAGATTTCAGGAACAAGAGCCTGAATTTTCTTCAACTGATTAACATTAAATCCAGGATTAAAACTCAGACATTCACACTTCTGATTATTCCTTTATGTATTCTTATTTTCATCTAAGAAATGGAAAATTTTTTAAAGATTTATTTTATTCTTATTGGAAAGGCAGATATACAGAGAGGAGAGACAGAGAGGAAGATCTTCTGTCCGATGATGCACTCCCCAAGTGGCCGCAACGGCTGGAGCTGAACCAATCCGAAGCCAGGAGCCTCTTCCAGGCCTCCCACGCAAGTGCAGGGTCCCAAGGCTTTGGGCCGTCCTCAACTGCTTTCCCAGGCCACAGGCAGGGAGCTGGAAGGGAAGTGGGGCTGCCGGGATTAGAACCAGCACCCATATGGGATCCCGGGCGTGCAAGGTGAGGACCTTAACCACTACACCAATGCACCGTGCCCAAGAAATGGAAATTTTTTAAACCAATACTCTACAATGTTTTGAAGAACTGCTTTGTACGTGTTAGTGTCCTCATCTTTTAGAAGAGAATTTCAAGTCCTTGTGTTGTACAAACCAAATTAGCAGAGCCCTACCACCTCCTTCCTGTCTTGTCTTAAGGGAAATGTTAGGCAACAGAGATAATTCATCCACTTCAAAGAAAATAGCTACTGTACTGTGTTTCATAACTTCAAATTCCTTGTAACATTGCATTTGGCAAAGGGAATATTGGAGAAATGGAGTGGGAAGGGCCCTTCACTTAAAAATGTTTGAAAACCACTGGATTCTATAGAAGTCCCATTTTCCAAACCAGTCAATCCATATATCCTAATAGATCACACGCTCAGTGCTTAAAAAGGCAAGAAAATAAGATTTTTAAAATTGAGGTAGAGGCCCAGTGCTATAGCCTAGCAGCTAAAGTCCTTGCCTTACTCACACCCCAGAATCACAGATGGGTGCTGGTTTGTGTCCCGGCAGCCCCGCTTCCCATCCAGCTCCCTGCTTGCGGCCTGGGAAGGCAGTCAAGGATGGCCCAAAGCCTTGGGACTCTGCACCCAAATGGGAGACCCGGAAGAGGCTCCTGGCTCCTGGTTTTGGATCGGCGCTGCTCTGGCCGCTTCGGCTGCTTGAGGAGTGAATCAACGGCTGGAAGAAATTCCTCTCTGTCTCTCCTCCTCTCTGTAAATAAAATATCTTTATTTCCAATAAAATTATAAAATGAATCTTAAAAAAAAATTGAGGTGGACTATGTATAAGCAAACAAGAGGATAAATGACAAAATTATCTCCTGCCTAAATGTGGGTGACACTACAGGGCATGCAGGGTACTGTGAGGAACTGGAGCACACGCCTCATGGGCACATGGAAGCATTCTCTTCCCTAGATGATTGTTTTCTCCAAAAACAGTGGCCCATGCTGCCAGATACACCAGTCCACCAAAAGGGCAAAAAACACTGTGGCAGGGACTTTCATGCTAAAAGATCAAAATGATCACAGTTCATGCTTCACACTACAGAAGAATTTTCATGCGCACAATTTCAATGAGCAAAGCAATGTTTATTATAAGATATTAAACATGGGAACCTGCTGTGCAGCCTCAGGAGAGGGTTTTCAAGAGAGAAAGATCCAAGAATACAGTGGAAGTGGTATCTTTCAAGCACAATTCTGGTGAACAGAATAACAGCTAACAATCAACAAGAGGACAAGGTCAAAAATCTGTCCAAAGACCACACCTACAATCCTGTCTTCCTTGCTCATGATAAAAGAAAAAGCCATCTGAAAAGTGTGACTGGTACCTTCTTTCAATTCTAATGATAAGCTAAAAACTCAGAATTGGAGACCTGAAGCTCCTGGCTCCTGTCTTTGGATTGGCTCAGCTCTGACCATTGTGGCCATTTGGGGAGTGAACCAGCAGCTGGAAGATCTTTCTGTCCCTCCTCTCTGTAAATCTGCCTTTCCAATAAAGATAAATAATCTAAAAAATATATATTGTACCTACAAAATATATGAAATATTTTCTCTTTATATTAATAAAATGCTAAGATAAATATGTAAACAAGAAGGGAAATAATTAGTAAATAAGGCAAAATTTCTTACCACACTAACCAAGCTAATGAAAATCAGCCAGCAGAGAAAAGTCTCCCCATTAGTCCCATTTTGCAATCCCTACTCTTCAACCTCCAAGGATAAAGTCATCCAGCATGCGGCAGGACATCACTATGACTTTGACTTCTCTAATTGCCAATGAAGTTTATATTAAAGTGAGGCAGTGCCTAAGCTGCCTCCTTGTGGCCTTGGTCCACCATCCAGGTTCTGCATTCTGGAGTTCAGATGTGAGAATACTTCAAATTTTCTTGAGTAGTCATCAGGCCTCCTAGACCTTCCTAGAGCAAATAGTTCAGACTCTATCAGATGTTTTCATTGAATTTGCTGCTCATTTCCCTTGCTTTGCAGATGGCATCTCTCTGAATACTGAGAACTAAATACAGCATTCAGCTATCCTCCAATGATGTCAGAGTAACACTACACTCTCACTTTTCATATTTCTGTATTTTGAAAGCTTTTCTTCTATTTAAGCAACCTGAATTCACTTTAGAGTCCTTTCTGAACATGGTAGATCTTATTATTGACTGATAGTGGTTAGGTCCTTCTTTTATATGCTGATCATTAATCTATCCTTGGAAAATTAAGAGTATTGGTCCTAAAGCAAAATGCTTATATTTACTTTTAAAATTAATTATCTTCTTAAAATTCATTTCAACCTGTCAACATTTTATCAGATCCTGACCCAACCTCCTTCTTAACTTCCTGTCCTCCAGTATTTTGATCAACATCAATATCCCCAATCAGTTTTAACAGAAAGGTTGAATAGGACAGAAAAAAAATGACAAAGCTTGGAACTTCTTGTTCAGGGTGATATGAATCTATTAATATAGACTCCAGGGTGTGTATTTCATGCTGACCCCATGTTAAAAGGAAATTATAAAACATCCAAAGCCCCAGTAATAACATTCAAGGTAAATGAAAAGCAGTATCTCACCAGTAAGACTATTTAAGAGAGTGTTTTTATGGCTTACTGCATCTCTCTGAATCTAGTTGATTTGGTTGTGTACACTGCTCTCAGAGAAATCAGTTTATTTACAACAGAGCAATTTAATTCAGTCATTCACATGATAAAAATCACCAGACAACCAGTTCTTAATCTGGTCTTTTGAGGCAATTTGAATTCAGTTGATAACTTGTCCACACACCTGCAACTGGTGGATGTTTAATCATGAAAAATCTCAATCAAAGAACCAAAATCAATGGGTAATTACTAATCATGAGAGTGCCAGGTGGCATTCAAGTGTGGACAAAATCAAATTTGTGAAACTTAATAAAGTGATTTCTTTCAAATGATTTAGTGAAGTCATCCCATAAGTAGATTAATTCAGCTAAAGCTAACATTCTCCATCATTAAAATTTAACCTATCATTTGACTTAAATCAGGTTCCCAAAAAGAATTATTCTAACACTCGTGTGACATGAACAAGTCACTTAACCCCTCACTAACTACATTCTTAGTCTCCATCATTAAATAATGATGAAAGTCCACAAGCCTAGGAATAAATTGCCCCACTTTTTGGTCTTCATCCTGCAGTCACAATGAAAACTCAGGCTCATTGTGGCTACAAAGCTCATTCTTCCTAGAAAGCATACGTTGGTTTCACAGCTATGTTACAACTTTGCCAGAGCAGAAAAGGTTATGGTGTCATCTACAGCTTTGCACATGTTCTCACACTGAATCCTACTTTTTCTCCTTGTCTGCTCCTACTCCAGCAATATTTTTTCATGTGCATTAAAACAGTACTCACTAAGTGGCATTAGGCTGGAGTCCTTTCGCCTCTTCACATTGTTACCAATAAAAACTATTAGGTAGAATAAGACAGATTATATTGTGGTAACAAGTCAACCCTTTAATCCTAATGGTTTTGTTTCCTTCCCACATCTACTGCAAGGCCAGCATATGTAGGGGCTTCTGATTGCCACAATCATTCAGTAACTGACACTGTTGAAGGTGCTATCATCTGAGAGAACATCATCCTACCATCATGCCTCCACAGCAGGAGAGAAGAAAAGCAAAGCATGATGGACTCAACCCCACACCAAAAGGCCTAAGTTTGAAAATGGTACATGTTTGTCTCCTCAGCCCCTACCCAAAAGAGACAACAGGCAGTTTCTTACCACAGAGATGGCAAGCATAGTTCTCCTATGAGCTAAGAAAGGAGGAATAACCTGGGTGTAGGCAGCAGGAGATGTCACTTGAAGAGTGCATTTTAAAAAAAAAAATAAAAATCTTGAAAAATATATATTCTTTTCTTCTATATGATTCCTTTGGGCTGAGACTTTGCCGGCGTTCATGTTATCATTATATCAGCACCAATTTCTGTCACACAATTCCTAACTGATGAAAAAGGATGGACACTAATGTTAAACTAAGGCAAATATGTTGTCGTAAGACATTTGGGACAACTTTCTGCCATGTGACCAGCTCCTCTTCTGTCAATAGGGTAGAGTCTGTTTCTCTGCCACGTGAAAGCTCTGTGACTTTTTCCTGAGCAGATGGCAGCAGTGATGCTGTGCTGATTCTGAGGACAGCTCTTATTTGACTAAGCCAGCTGAAGGGGTTGATACACCCACCATTGGTAGAGACACTGAAGCACAAGAAACCATCCTGGAAATGGAAATCAGGCATGGGTCCTTTGTGTTTCAGAAAGTGGCAGAGTCACAACAGTCCACTGGTGTCCTGACTCGTTAGATTCTGTCACCACTGAATTCTACCCCACTTCATTATGGATGTATCAGCTGTTGAGACACGTGACTTCCAGTGTTCCTAGGATCAATGATTGCCTTAATGCTATAGACCAGCATCCTGGATGCTGTACATAGTGCACCCTGCAATAGCACTTAATGAAGCAGAATAGTAAAGATCACTGGGCTCTGTGCCTAGATGTAGTAGGCCATTCATAACAAAAGGGTAATTTTATTCCAGAATTCTGGGGTATCTATTAGACCTAGCTACAACAATTAGAAGAGTCTCCATTAATTCCTTTGATCCTGACATGAGAACAAAGTACACCTAGTGTCAGGGCATTTTATCAGTTAGCTGGCATTAAGCTTTCTGGTTGTACGAATGGAGAATACACACAAAGTAAATCATGGCTAGCAATAATCTCCTGAGTTAACAGTCTGGGGATCCTATGCTGACTGCAAAATTCGATTGCTCCCCATAACCACTGCTTTCTATGACCACTGCTCTCCATGACCACTGCTCTCCATTAACCACTCCTCTGCATAACCACTCTTCTCCAGTAACCACTGCTCTCTTTAACCACTTCCCCCTAGTAACCACTTTTCTCCAGTAACCACTTTTCTCCATAACTAGTTTTCTCCATAACATTTCTCTCCATACCCACTTCTTTCCATAACCACTGCTCTCTAATGACCACTGGTTTCCATAACCATGTCTCTCCATAACCATCAGTCTCTAGTAACCACTGCCCTCCAGCAACCACTGCTCCCCAGTTACCCGTGCTCTTCGTAACCACTACTCTCCAATAATCACTGGATTATTTCTCTCTCCTACTATACTTTGATCTGTTTGGCAGGTCTCACAAGTGTTGTGACTACAACTTCAAACTAAACCTTATATGGTACCTTTGCCTTCTCCCCCTTTTATCTGTTGATCCTCTTTAACTCCTGTTGAATGCAAGCTTTTCACTTGACTATGTAGAGGCCCTAGAGAAGTTCATTATCAAGACTCCATTTTGGGTCACACTGGGCGGGCATGTGACAATCCTCAGTGGATATACCACCCATTTTGACTACCCAGGTAACCTGCAACAATTGAGAGGATAAATTTGTGTCCTCCTAACTCTGTAATGAAATTAGATTTATCCCTTATCTCCAATGGCCCCTCACCTAATTTCAGCAATCCTAGAACTCTCTGCTTTTCTGGGCACTTCTCCCTGACAAAGATGAAGAAACAGGTCTAGAAAGAAAGTCAATAAACTTTCTCCCTTGCTGAGCTATATATATTTTCGTCCTTCTCTGTGACACCAATTTTCTCATATAGCTACTGAGAATATCTCAAGGGAATGACACCCAGTTTTTCTACCAGCTCGGGGTGATTGGCATAAGTTTTCAAATGACCATAAATGTTTCTCTTCACTCTAATCTGCCTATTTACTAGAGTTAACACAGCTTCTGACCCCTGCCCAACCTCTTACTAGGTACAGTCTCCTTCTCTATCAATGCTCCCTGCACTCTTTGATTGAACCAGCCACAGTATTGCTGCAAATATAGTTTTGTCCGTCTTTTGCTTTACATGTTGTCAGATAAGTGACATGTTAAGTTTGAGTTAAGAATGTTAAATTTCTGTTGCTTAATGGTCTATAATTTACAATTTACTGTAAATGGATGAAATCATTCCATTTGCTTGTTATTTATAGTTCTTGAACAAACTACAGTCTTTTTAGCTTTCTAATTTTTAAACTTTTTATTTGGTGGAGACTAAGCCCTTGACTGTAGTGTAAATTAAAAATATATTATCTCAAAAATCATCTCAAGAGTCTTCAAAAATCCATGGGAATTTCATATTAGGAAATCTAAGGATTTGAAGGAAAAAGAGGAGGTGGGAAGTGGCTCTCAGTCTTTCATTATGCCTATTCCTATAGAACATTAAGTAGAAGCATTTGTCTCATTGGTTGTGCTTGTTTTTGACCCAAATATTCTCTTTAGTCCACTGTCATTTTCTTAGATAAGCTTACTCAAAGAAAGAAGAGCCCCCATTGTTGTATCAAATATAGATAAGTTCATGCCAGTATAATACCTCTTCTTAATCTTATTTCTGTAGCTTAGGATAAAAATAAAATCTCCAAAGGGGGCCAAAAGAAAGCCACATTAATTAAAAGAAATGATTTTTTTCCATGAAATGTCTAATAAGTAATGGACAAGAGAAGGAAACTCATTAGTGGAAATATTTCCTTTGAAACAGCATATACACTGTGAAAAAGAAGTGTTATTAAACCAGTCTTTACTTATTTTTTTAATAAAGTGAGACCTTTTGTCTTTTTGCTATTAATAACACAGGCTGCAGAGAGTGAGTCTTTCTGAATCTTGGAGAGAAGTTTCCATGATTTGAAGGTTATTCAGATCTCAGATTTCATATTTCACTTTTCCCTAAGGGAAGATTTTTCTTCATTATGCATGGTGTTACAAGTATGGGTATTTTGATCCAATTTTTCTAATTAACTTGTAAGCCACTTGCCAAAAGGATTTTCTACAGGCCTTGCCCCACTGAGCAATTGGATGGGGAGTTAATCACTTTTCTCAAGACGCTATACTCAAACAAGAAAGGCAAAAGGTGTTGCAGTCAGATAGATAGATAGATAGATAGATAGATAGATAGATAGATAGATAGAAGGCAATAATTTTTTAAAGACTTAAGGCTTCAGTTCTGCCATTGAAGAGTGAAGTCACAACCAATCTTGTCAAGGCAAGGAAAGAGGCTGGGAGAACATTCAATACCATTGTCAACTCTTCAAGTTGCTGACTTGCTGAAATCAAACTGGCAACCTCATCTAGTCCAGGATTGGCTAGGGTAAGAATTACTTACAGACTTCTTTCTCCTATCCAAGCTTCTCTTCATCGGTATAAGAAAGCAAAATAAGCATCTCAGAAACTTGCCACTGGAGAGAATTCTCACTTAAGAGAATCCATATCTCCTATTCTGATGTGTGTAACTCCAGCCATGCTCTCCAGTGATGGATTTTTTTAAAGATTATTTTATTTTTATCTGGAAGACACAGTTATAGAGAGAGGAGAGAGAGAGAGATCTTCCAGCCATAGGTTCACTTCCCATATGGCCTCAATATCAGAGCTAGACAGATCCCAAACTAGGAGCTTTTTCCAGGTCTCCCACTTGGGTGCAGGGGTTTAAGCACTTGGGCTATCTTCTGCTGCATTCCCAGGCCATAAACATGGAACCAAGTTAGAAATGGAACCACCAGGACTTAAATCAATGCCTACAAGGAATGCTGACGCTGTGGGCAGGGGCCTAGCCTACTATGCCACAGCACCAAACACTAATGACAGATTTTTGGCACACAGTCATGTAGCCCTGGCTCTTTTGGTCCGTTCTGTCATAACCCCACCCCCACATTCACCATGCCACTTGAATTTGGAAGATCTGATGCGAGATTGGCCAGAGTTGTTGTCTTGGCCAGAGCAATGGGAATGTAATTCCAATTAAATGGAGAGACAAGTTTAGAGAACTGGCATTCAGAGTGAGAATCATATCTGATCTTCAGTGGCCCTGAAAACATGGTTGCTTATTTTTTAATAGATTCACTCAATCAGCTAGCACTGGCCCTGTGTGTTTGCCTTACTGTGATCATAACATATTGTAGACAATGCCTTCCATCATCTCCATGACAGCAATCCTTGATGTCCCCTAAACCTTACCCTAATCACATACATGACCATTTATTCACATTAGAGAAAACAACAACTATCGAGTAAGGACAGGGGTTTCAATTTTCTACACAGAATTATTTGGAGGAACCCTTGGCTGCTTCTGCCTTGCATTTATGCAGCGTTGTGCATAAATCCAGGAGTTGTCACATTTGCTTATGGCTGGGGAGCAGGTGCATGCCAACTGTGTCTCCATAGCCCTGAGTTCATGAGGAGGCTGTATTTTGAGTTCCTCTTGCAGGCAGCAGTAGACAAGGTGGCCCCAGGAGAGTGTTAACCTTCAGACCAAAGCTCCAAGAATGTGCCAGAGCCTGCAAAATTCTGCATCAGTTGTCCCTGGAACCCATGATCCTTCATTACTGTTTTAAGACTCAGGAATGGAATTTTCCTTCCTCCAGATCTAGAAATTAAGCCATAATCAGCTTTATCCAGGCACCAGCACACC
Organism: Ochotona curzoniae; assembly: GCF_017591425.1. Lineage (NCBI taxonomy): Eukaryota > Metazoa > Chordata > Mammalia > Lagomorpha > Ochotonidae > Ochotona > Ochotona curzoniae. Next base: position 22,309,944 of record NW_024465894.1, on the reverse strand, counting down.
ACAGATCCACCTGTGGGCCCACCTAATGGGCTTGGAAGAGACTGGAAAAAATATTCTTACTCACAGACTCCACAGGCACTGCTGAAAATATCCCTGGACTGTAACTGCAGATTCACTTTGAGTCTTTTTAAGTTAAAGTGCATATTGTGAACATTTTAATTGACAGCGAATATAACTTTCAAAGCTCGCAGGAAAAAAAAACTACATAAAGGTAAGGTCAAGATATCCTTCCAAAGAATTCTGTGCAGAAAATAAAATCACATTATCTTCAGTCAAGTTCCCCTGTTTTCTTCACCAAGAACAAGCTTTGGATAATGAGGTGACAGCTCTTCCTGGAGCCCCACTGCTTAGAAAAATATATAGCAGTAAATGAAGACCTTGCTACCTGGCATATGTGGCTACTTGAAAATTAGCTGAAACAAAAACAAGCCAGAATCAGCATAATAGTGTATAACAAAACCCAGATGTCTCTTGAATAAAAGGTTAATCAAATGCTAATGTTAAATGAAAGAGCTTCATAGACAGGAGGAAGAATGCTGGAGATAAATGGGGAAATTAGTGCAGCCTCCATATGACTTGGAAAAGCAGGCACAGATTTTTTTTTTAAGGAATTAACCTTTGCTTTAACACCTAGAATGTGTCAGGTGGTTTATAAGAAAGGTACTAAATGCCATTCCAGCAGCTTAAGCTTTGGTGAAAAAGCCTACTTTTGCAAGTATTTGGAGGGAGAGAAATGTTGAAATTGCTGCAATGCCTTAGATATTGCCCTTGCTAAAGTTTGGTAGACATTATCATATAAGTCATAATTTTTCAGGAACTCTGTAATAATTCACCATGCTTTGAGGCCCCCCTGGTTTGCTTTGTGAATTGCACAACAGCCTATGCCTCACTCCCAACACCCCTCCCTGGTCCTTGTTCCCCGACTCCGACCCCACCACCACCACCAGATGGAGGGAGGAGTCATGCTCACAGTCTGTTAGATAGCAAGGTTCTCCAGGGAAATCACATGAATAGGATGTATGGAGAGAGAGGAGATTTAGTTAAGGAATCAGTTGATGAGTTTATGGGCCTGGAAAAATCAAAGTCTGCAGGAAAGGTGGCAGGCTGGCTGGCAATGCCAGCACAAATGAGTGCTCTAGTTCAAGTCCATGCGCAGTCTGCAAGAAGAATCCCTTCCTCCAGGAATCACCGTGTTTTCTCCTCAAACCTTCCACTCAGGCATATGAAAAAGTACAATCAACTTTACCCACTGAATTTTTAATTGCTCTATTGTGCCCTTTATTTATAATAATTCTGCTTGATTTTGTTTCAGTGTTGCTATTTCTTGTGTCACACAATTCTTAAGTTCCCGCATGTGCTTCTCATTGTTGATAAGAAGCTTTATAAACAAGTTTTTAAAGTTCTTTATCACCCATTTTCTCGATGTATTCCTCAGTTAAATCTAAGGTTGGCAAAGGCTTTTGTTCCTTTGCAGGGGAGTCTTCAGTAATACTTATTGTGCCTCTATCTCTTCTTTTGCTCTTGGTCATTGAACTTCTGGTTATCAGATTCTTCTTCTTGGGGCAGGTTTCTAAGCTGTGTCACTCACAGGTCTAGTTCAACTTTATTGATTGAGTTTGGTACCTGGTTCTTCATTTGCAGTCATTTGTGCCACTCCCCCCCGGCGAGTTTCAGGTCTGGATTCTTGTGTTAGGCTTCCACCACAGTCTCTGTAACTCTAGTTCCTGGCTCACCGCTTTCTACTTCTTGTGGACCTGTGCTGTGGTGGCACTGTTGTCTGTACAGCCTTTCTTCCACTTCCAGTTCAAGAAGTTTCCAGAATTAGGGAGATGCTAGTTATCTTAAATAATTAGGTTGTTGGTGGTGCTGCTCTTGCTGGTACTTGCTAGCTGTTAAGCCTGAGGGCCATATGTATCTATTTTGGGTGTGACCAATAGGAATCCAAAGTCAGTATTGCTTTTGCCATGGAACCATGGCAATGCACTGAGCTAGAAGTGTGCAGCTCACTGTTGTCCCTCCCGTCTCACACCCTTTGCCACACTGTACAAAATGGCACCCAACACGGCACTGGTGGCGTTCTGCATCTGCTGGCTGTTAAGTCTGGGGGCTACCTGGAACTATGTGGGGTAGAACTGTAGGATGACACATCAGTACTGTTTTCCCTATGAGACCAGCACATTGTACCGAGTGAGCCAGAAATGAGTTCGTTCCCGGCTTAGCACAGGTGCAGCTTGCTATTGCCCTCCCAGTCCCACAGCTTTTGTCACCAAACACAAGATGTGCCTGGTGTGGCACTGCTGGGCATCTGGGCTGTGAAATCTACCCTGTTCTGCACCACCTGTTTCAGCTCTTCTCTGTCTGCTTCTGGTTGGATCAAACAAATCAGCAGAACAAGCAGTTCTTTGCCTGGGTTCACCTGCTGAGCTCTCGGTGAACTCCACTTCCCACCTGGTTCCAGGTGGAGCTCAGACCGCCACTGTTTACTGACGCCTGAGTATTTGGTCACTCCATTGTCTCTGCTGCTTCCCTGTGTCCACAGGTTTCCAGGTACTCCTCTGCTGTCAGAGTGTCCTGGCCTATTTCCTGGAATCTGCCATCTCTGCTTCACCTTAGCTAATGGTTCTCATCTGTTTAAACATGTCCTTACCCTATTGCACCATGTTGATTCTCCCTCCAAATAGTTCATCTTTAACACAACCACTATACTCCAAAATTGAAGTCAACACAGTTGTTACTCATCAAATTATTTTTGGAAAGAATCTAACCTATCCTGAGGAGAAAGAAAATTAGGAAAGAATTAAAGCAGTCTCTCCAAACCATACATTTGTAAATATTGTCATATTTAACGTGCTTGAGAAACATGAATTCTCAATTAATAAAAATAGTAGTTTGCCACTGGCAACAGAAAAAAATCTCAGCAATAGTTTGCCAAATGTTTTAAATGTAAAAGCTGTATTGTTTTGGACTGATACATGAATAGAATCTTCATCATTACAATGGCTGTAATAGTCTTATACTCACTTTGTTTCAAGTGAAGTCTGTATTATACTATCTTATCATTTAAAAATCTTCTATTCACAATGCAGTGCATCATTAATTCTTTTTATTACAGTTTTAAAAGTTTTGTGTGTTACATTAGCTTTTTTAAAGAACCAAAGCTTAGTTTATCAGACTGACTCTGATGTTGCATGGAAAGATTTTGTTTCTGCTTGTATGTAAATGCTATCTCTTTCCTGTTTCATTTGAAATTTTGTTTTTGTTTTTTGAGTAAATGCCATTATTTTATTTTTAACAGAAACTATATGTATGTTTCCTTAATAACTAATATTCTGTCAAAAATGCTTTCTTTGAATCAAGGTTTGGACTCAACTCATGATGTTTGGAATGAATGCCTCCATTTCTATTGCATTCTAAGTAGTCTATAATTATTTTTACATAATTATTTTTAAAACAAATATTAGAACAAATGTGCAGTATCTGCTTGTCAGTTGCACTGCTTTCTACATGACTGTTAAATCCAGTTTCATCACTGTGCTTAAAAAAAATCCTCTACATCCTTGTGGTTGCTTCCCTTCTTGGTCTATCAGTTTCTGAAACAAATATGTAACCTCTCCACTATAATCAGCATCTCACTGAATTTTCTTTCCTTGTCTAGAAGTTGTCACTTGGTGTGAATTCCAAAGCTTCTAACACTTAAAAGTTTGAGATTGTGGAGTATCTTCAAAGGATTGTCAACAATTCAGTGAAATATCCCTCTTTTTCCTTTTCCTACCTATAACTTAACTTTTGTTTCTCCTCATTTTAACATGACCTGCCCTTTTCTGAGGTAAGATGCTTTGCATTTACCTAGCCTAACCTTCAGCAGCCCTTGCGTTCAGCCTCTCTCTTGCAGTGTCTTTTGAATGATGGCATATGACTGGCATTTATTTGCTTTGATTGATTCAGGTTGACATTGTCTTCTCTGAGATAAGTCAGTCGGATTCAAGAGCACCAATGATTGTGTGTCTCATTTTAAGTCTGGTGTACTAGAGTCTGGTTGTAAAAAATGCAATTAAAGGATAAGTTTATCCCCCTCTCAATTTTCAAAAGCCTGTCATTGTTTTTTTTTTCATCATACCACTTTACATAAACTTTTTGAAGACTCTCTCATAGATGCATACTTCAAAAATTATCTTTCAATCCCATTTTCCATTATTTCTTTCAAGTCCCCATGTATTTTTTAGCTTTCCAATGTTTCCTTTCTATTTTTTTTCTTTCCTGTCTGTGGCTGGAATAAACAACTCAGCTTTGTTGCCCTCCCCTACACATGTTAGATAGCTTCAGACTGAATTCAGAAGACACAATTCATTTCCTCTCAAATTTGTAGACCATATTCCATTTTTTTTCCTGGCATTTGGTGTTTCAGATAAGATGTCCAGTACCTGAAAAGCCCAGTCTGATTTTCCCTCCTTTATCATATTGTTCTTCTGCACAAGTTTAGATGACTTTTCTTTAGTCCACAAACTCAGAAATTTCCCAAGGTATGACTTGTCTTTAACAATCATGTCTGTCACTTAAGAGTTGCCAAGTGAAAACTAAAATCTTTCTGTAAAGTAGAAAGATTCTGCTTCTGTTCTCCGACTCCTGCTGTACAGATACAAGAGTCTCTGGGTCTCTTGGTTGTCACTGGTACTCATCCCGTCATTTGCTCCCTCTTTGCTCTGTTCTTCTATTTCCTTGAATTCATCACCTCAATTTACTGCTACATTAAATTTGGAATAGTAACAGTTTTTAATTTCTTAGAGGGCTTATTTTCCTACATATTCCCTTTCTCACAGTAAATTGTTCATGTCATATTGATAGTATTGAAAGTCTAATGTGTCTCTGGCATTGTTTCCCAACACAGTGTATATTTGATCCCAAACAAGCCTGGGAAGATATTGCATTTCCTATGTGCATAACAATCATGACCAGTATGCCATATGCAAGAAGATTGGGCAAAGCCTAGATGCAACCAGGCAGTCTGACAGTAGGGCCCAGAGCATTCTACCACCATACAATGCCAGCATTTGCTCTTTATGATAGTTGAGTCACTTGAGTCTAATTACTGCTTCTACAGCTATTTCCATCAGTTCTCCGTGACTCAACTATTTACAAGTAAAATATGAGGATGGGCATTTAGCCTAAAAGTTAAGATGCTCCCCACCCTGCATCTGAGTAATTGGGTTCAAGTCTCAGTTCTGGTAGTTGACTCCCAACTTCCTGCTGATGCAGAGTCTGGGAGGCAGCAATGATGCCTCAAGTGATCAAGAAGACTTGGGATCGTACTTCTAGCTCCCCGTTTTGGCCCTACCCGCAACCCTGGCCATTGCAGGCATTTGGGGGAGGAAGCCAGCAGATGGAAGCTCTCTCTCCTTCTCCCTAAAATGTTAAAACTTTTAAAAATTAAAATGTACCTGAATTGCTAACCAGTATGGCTCCATCCTAGCCCCTCTCTAAGTAAGTATAAAGAGGCAAGTGTACTTGTCTCTGACAGTTCAGATTTGGAGTACAAGCTGTACTGGGCTCCCAACTCTGGTGTCTGTCAGATTCTCTGCTACAGTCTCCGGTGGCAGAGGTGTACCTGCCAGGGTGCAGCAACAGATTGCCCGAGTAAAGCAGACCCTCTTTGGCCTGTGGTAGGGAGTAGCAGTAACTGTTAAGGACACATTCTGCTTTCACACTTCAGCCTCTCAAAAGCTCCCAACATCCCAGCACAAAACAGAGCTAATCAGCTACATAACGTATGAAGCATAAGTCATGGACTCTTCATCTAAAACTGCCAAAAACCATTTTACAATACTAATTTTTGTAAGGCAAAGAATAAACGCAGAGAGCCTACACATGACTTTGGCCAGACAGTCAGCCCCACTCCAATCCCCCATCCACTTCCTAAATTGGGACTTCACCTGTGCTCACCTTGACACCATCTGTCTCCTGTCTTACAGAAATTCTTCCAACCCAGACTGTCAAGTCTGGCCTTCTGGGCTTTGCAGCTCTCCTGCATATTTTCCATGAAATGTGCATTCCTTTTGTTATTTCAGTAGAATATTCAAGTTCAAATACTATCTTGGAAATGAGACTTGCTGTATTTCTGGAAGACTGGTATTGCACAGAGTATTTTAAAGTGGATCATCTTAAGTTGTTAATCAGAAAGAGAAACTGTGGGAGGGGATTTCTTCTTCTTCTTTTTTTTTTTTTTTTTTTGTGAATCATTCAGTCCTGAAAGTTTGGGTGAATTCAATTCTGTTTTAAAAGCACAGGCAGAAGACAATATGTGATAGCTCCTAATAGTGTGTTTTAAAATGTTATATTTCTTGTCCCAAAGATGGTATTTACTTTTGTAAATAAAATATCATTTTATAGAGGACCAAAGAGCAGCATATGTGGAGAGTAAGCCAGATTCACATGTGATTCCAAGCAGTACTTTTACATTTCTATTTATTTTAGTATTATCCTAAAGGAGTTATAGTTCCATGGCATGTGAATTTAATTATAACAGCATAAGCTACATTAATTGCATTGACATTTAAGCAGAGAACTTAGTGAATTGGGTGTTAAATGAAGTAGGGGTAGCCGAATTCAAAGTCACACTGGAGGTGTTGTTTTGGAGAAATAACAAAGAGCCCCAGGTGGCCAGAATGCAGAGAAGCAAAAGACAGGAAACCGAGTGTCCAGCAAAGACACAAAGTTCAGGCTGTGCTTTTACTTTGCAAAGAAACATAAGGAGGTCTGGCTTCTGGGAGAGCAGCTGGGTGACTTGAGTCTCAAGAGGAGTTGAGGGGCTAAACAGAATGAACTAGTGAGTGTTGGGGACTACAGGAGCTACTCAAGTAGAGACAGCGTTGTAAGATCAGAGCCTCACCCCAGAGACGAGGAATGAATTTTTCACAGATAGTCTAGACTGGACATAGGCACCATCCCAAACAATACAGACTGCCGTGTTGGCTGAGCTGTGCTCTCAGGTTGCAGGCTGAACCAGAATCTCTCCCTTCCCAGAACTGGTACCTTCTAGAGCCTGCCTTTGATGTGGCAACAGCAAACAGGAATTGTGGGTTTTGAACTGATAATATTTGGCACCATTATCCTCATTAAAAATATAGTTTCCTATCAATGTAAAACAGATCATTTAATGCTTCTTGCTTTCAAGTTTATTTTATCCAGTATTAATATAACCTTACAGCATTGGTGGTTTGGTGATAGTATTCTGACCTCCCAATATAACACCACCCTCCTGCTCTCTTGTCACATGAGCCCAATAAATCTTTGCTAATCCCTTGTATTAATTATATTTTAAGTATGTTTTTAAATAACATACCATTGGATTTTAGACATTGATTTAAACTAAAAGAACTCTATGAATCAAACATAACATTTTAAATTAAAAAGGTAAACTAAGTTCATTTCTTTTAGTAGAACACTAGAAAGCATTTGTATTTATCAAAACTTGTATTTGTTCTTATGACTTCCAGACAAGTTCCTTTTCTTCTGTCCTTATTTTATGGATCACATGTTATTGTTCCTTTCCTTCCTCTCTTGCTTTGAGAGCTATAATTCATCTTTACTCATCTCCTGGTTGCCATAAAAATTCAGCATGTTCAAAGCCCTTTTTCTCTCATTACATAATGTCAATGTTAAATTGTGTCCAAGTGAGATATTCCATTCCAACATATTGTTTTTTCCTCTCTGCCTGCCTATTTTTCAATTTCAATTGATAAGTTGAACTTCCCACTTACCTCCCACTTTTCATGTCTTACAAATACAACCCAGCTCTAAAGCCATGGTTCTCACCATACAGAAGGAGTTAGCTGGACCCCAGGGGACCTTAGTCATGTCCTGCAGTCAGTTATGATTGTCCCTGCTGGAGATGTAATAAGTGGTACTGGTGTCGAATGGAGAGACCAGGGAGGCTGCTCCATGTTCTACAATGCACAGGACAGTGTCTCCAGCAAAAAGAATGATCCATCCAAAATGCCAAAATATTGAGACTGAGTAACTCTGCTCCAGAGGTTTTATGGCTGGAGTTAATGTTAATGATACTAGTCATATTTCAATTTTAAGTTAATATTTTATGTGAATGTTACTAATCATATTCAGATATTTTACCAACAGTATAGGCATATCTTCATCCTTAAATTTCTTAAACTTCCATTTATCCTTTGACTGGCTATAAAATGTTTTTCTCAAGTAGTTGTGGTAGGGGAGAGGAACCATACTTTACTGGCTCCCAATGTTTAAGCCTATCTTGTTAGTATCTCCACATGCAAGCTCACAGCAGCAAACACCTCCTCCAAGAAATGATAGTTTTCTGCTAGATGTTTTTCCCCCATATATTTGAATATATTTTACACTTGTATTTGTGGATTACCTGTCCATTTCTTGGCTATTTTTTTCATATCTGTGGTATATTATGCAGTTACACATTAGGAGTGTTAACCTCACATTAAACATATATACTACAAATATTAACATATGGAATTTAGGATATCATTGATATCCTGACTATAGTTCCAATTTTTCTGTACATGGAAGGTTTAAATTTTCATTTTTAGGAGTTTCTTCATGATCTTTCAAGTTTTTGCTAGAAAGCCCTTTTCCATTTAAAAAGCAGATATTGTCCTAAGTATCTCCTATTGTGTTTTAACTTGGTCATTTCAACCCAACAGGATTTACATTTGTGTTCCTTATAAGATACTTTTGACCTGATAAAAAAAACAGTCTGGGTTATTTAAAAACCCATTTCATCTCTAACTTGAGATGTAGCTTTCATACGATACTAAACACAAGGATCAGTTTCTGACAGGTATGTCACACTTCATCCAATCCTTCTTGTCTTCCTCTAGCCTCTCCACCTCTCCATTTTAACTTATTGAGCAATATGATGTGTTCTCATACCTGCCGGGCTTCTTTCATTCCAATTTCTTCTAACAGTCATCATTTCTAAGTCTTTGTCTTTTTTTTTTCTTTTCCAGAAGTCCTCTGGAGTAGCTTTATGTAATTTCAAAAGAACATCCTGTTTGGGGGAATCCCAGAGCCTATGAAACTGTGTCATAAAACAAAATTAAAAAAAAAAAAAGAACATCTTTTGGAACTTTTGCATTTCAATTCCAAATGTAGGAAGAATTCTTGCAGTATTAAATATCCCTAATCTAGTTTCCATTTCTTTTTTCTTCCACAATGTATACGTCCTTTCTGTTTCCCCTAAGTTCCGAAAGAATTTCTCCAATTTACCTTGGCCTTCACCAATCCCATTTTCTACATAATCAACTATTTTCTTCAGTTTTGAGTTTAATAATGCTGTTTTTATTCTTTATACAATATTTACTGGTACTAAAGCATTTCCTTTGTAGAATTCTCAGCACTACTTTCACAAATTTGATTGGGATTTGAAAAACACTCATTCTTTCTTCTCTCTTTTGCTGAAAATCTATGCTGGTGCAAGCATCGACTTTGTCTATAGTTTGGAGGCAGAGCTGTGTTTCACCTGCTCACATTTGAAGTGTGTCCCTGAGAGAGGGTTAATAGCAAGCTTCAAACCCAGAGAAGCAATGAAAAGCCAATTCTCTGTGGTTTGATTTCACCTGCTCAGAGACCCAGACATAAGGGTTGGAGTCTGAGGGATGATCTTGGCCCTCAGCCAGCCTCCTTCTCCCTACACCAAGAAACCGTGAGTTAGTCCCAGCAGGGTCTATGCAGTTCACCGGCTACAGCTGCCCTCATTAGAAGTCCACAGCCTTGTCCTCCCGACACAGCCATCTGTGCCCGTCACAGCCCAGGGTCTGCACTGCGGTGGGCACCTGCCACCCAGTGACATTGATGGGGATTAAAATGCCTCTCCCCAGGGCATGGATGAGCTCTCCGGAGGTCCCTGCCAGCCCATCTGCACTGACTGTGGAGAACATGCTAAGTAGCTTAAATTAGGCACAGGCCCTGGTTTACACCCAGCTGTAGGTTATCTTTTACAGCCCTTTTCATCATTTCCATAGGCATTCAGGACAATGACATTCTGAAGTCTGTCTAACCCAGCCTCTGGATATTTAAGAGGCATAGCAGTGGTAACTGAAGGACACTGAACTTTATTTCTTGATTTTTTTTACAGGGCGATCTTTCCATTTTTATCACTTTTCATTTGCACATTTATTGTTTTAGTTGATCACAGAAGGCTTTGAAGCTATAATGTTTGAAATAATTTTAGAATGCTGAATTTGTCGTCATGCAATTGGAAGTTTTACCCACATTATCCTCAGGTGAAGCTTTGCAAGTTCTCTTACTTCACTCCCCATTACTTTACTTTACAAAATGGATTTATGATTGGGAATGGCTTGCCTTAAATAACCTTACTTGATGCTAATTTTGGACACTTAGAGAAGTGACTCAATGAAATGAATGAGCAAAGAATACAAAGAAACTGAACAAAGACATAGCTACTTATTACTTGGGACAGGGCCTCCCATTTCAAGGATGTCACTTGTAAACAGCCTTTTAAAACTAGTTTTAAAAGCCTGAGGCCATTACCCATAGGATAAAGAGAGAAAAGCCATTTGATGTTAGGATTATGGCAAGGGGAATTTAGGACTTACAACAAACTTCCTAGTGTTCCATGTGGATTCAGAGATGTAGTATCCTAGGTAATTTCAATGGCAGTGAAGTTACTAGGAGCTTTGCTTTGCCAATCACAGTGTAAGGAACTGAGGTGGAAGTGGAGCACATGATTACCACAGACCCTGCAAGCAACTTGGATGAAATAATGTCACAAACTGAGAGTGACAAAGCAGTGGTTTGAAATCAACACTCCATACAATTTTAAATGTGTGTCATTAAACAAATAATTTTCATGAGGAAACATTCAACTGACTCATCTGTATTCCAAAAGCATATGTAAATATATATATTTCTTCTTGAGAAACTTGGGCATCACCTTCTATTTGAGCTCATCTTCTGGACAGATTCAGTCATAAACATAGTCATGCTAATATAGGCTAATATATTTTAAGGGAAAAGTGACCCTTTCATTTTAGTTTATAGCACAATTCTATTTTTGACCTTTTGGAAAATCAGATTTATAAACCATAAATGTTTAGCTGTGTGTTGTCCTTTTGTTGAGTTGAAAATTGCTCTAATGATGCATCTCTGGAAACTTCACTATGTGCTTGTGTAATTTCCATAAGACAACTTAAACATGAAAACAAAAATCTGTGAATTTAGTGAGCTAATTGGGAATTTTTTTTTACTTTAACTGATTTATTTTTACTTATTTGAAAGAGGGAGAGACAGGGAAATAGGAAGGCAAAAATAAAGGAGTGCTTATTAAATGCTTATAATAGCCAAAGCTGGGTCAGATCAAGACACGGAGCCTGGGTCACGTGTGTTGGCAGCAGAAATCTAACTACTTGAACCATCATCACTGTCTTCCAACCTGCATTGGCAGATAGCTGAAACAGGGAGTGGAGCTGAGTCTTCAACCCAAGTACTCTGACATGCGATGCAACCACTTACCCAGTGCCGCACTGTACTGGCCCTGAGATAAATGAATTTTGAAGTCACTGCCTCTAAATTCAACTCATTTAAATTCTTAGTTGTGTGACCAGATATAACCAACCCTCTCTGAATTCAGTTTTCCTTTCTGTACAATGCAGACCACAAAAGTGTCTACCACAGAGTCACAGTAAAAATTAAATGAGGTAACAATTTAAAAAAAACAGTAAAAATAAAGCTTGATAAACAGCAAGCACTCAATAAATAATTAGCACTCAGTATTACCGACACACTAATAATAGACAGCAAAACAAGGAAAAAAGAAGACAATGAGGGGGAGAACTTGCAGTAACCAGAATCTAACACAAGAATACAATCAAAAGTAATTCCACTCTGCCTCTCCAGGCCTCCTATTGTGTTTTGATTTGTTTCTGCCTGAGTCATCTGCCGTAAGCCCACCTGAAAGTGCAGCCCCTTCTCTAAATCTCATTTCACAAGCCTAGCAACCCTTTTGTTGCTCCCTCTTGGTATTAATTTTGTTGCCCAGTGGTTGGGATCCAGGAAGTTCTAAGAGAGTTCAGTTTCTGCTCCACTAAAAACTAATTATTCCAAAGCAGTAGTTTCCAAAATAAATTCATTGTTAGGCAAGAAAGTGTTTCTAATGGTCCAGGAGTTTGCGTAAATACTTTGTTTAAACAGTATTAAACAAATGTATTTATCCTAAGACTATCTGGAATTTTAGACATAAGAAGGTTCTGACACATTTTTTGACAGAGGAATAGGTTATAAAACTTGTAACGTGAAATTGTCTTTACTGTGACATATAGAGAACTACTTTGTTTAAAGTGCACATGTTGAGAAATCTTTTGTTAAAGTTAAACCCAAAAGGGGGAAGGAACAGAGGAAGGTAACAATCGGAGGGAAGGTAAAGGGTTGTATCTTATATAGCAACAAGAACAATGCCACTAGGTTACCTGCCATAGGACTTGATGTGGCCACTTGAAATCCTTCAGAAGCTATTTCCTCATCGCTAAAATAAGTCAATGTCTCCCGTAGGATCATTATAAATATTTAGTTAGAAAAGCATGAAATACATAGCCTAATAAGCAAGCTGACAGGAAAAGAAAACTCAAGCACACAGTGAACACAAAATGTTTTCTTATTTTATTTATTTACTCTTTGTTTTCCTAACATCTGACATAGCATACATAACTGTAGGCACTCACTGCATCTTTGTTAAGTAAATAAGTGGGCAAAAACCCTTTCACTAAATCACCAAAAAGGCAATTAATCAAACCATTATAATTTAACACTATATCAAATACACAAGCATTAAAAAGATTATTACTATTATAATTATGTTGAGCATGATACATCTAAATATTCTTAGTCATTCTCATTGTGAATGTCACAGTATTTTCTTAGATATTTTTCTACAAATATATTACTCCCAAATGATAGCAAAATTTGCATGGCTAGTGTTTGGGTCCTAAACACTGGATTTATTAGGATGAACCATTTTTATGGGGCTTTCTAAAAGACAATTATATGGACATAAAAACGGACAACAATCTTATGTCCCTTTAGTCAAAGAACATTGGAAACGCAATTTGTGCAACATTTATATGGACAATCTTAGTTCCTCATTTGTTTTTCGGTCTGCAGATAAATTATTCTGTTAAGTACATCATCTGTTTTCAACTTGGCATTGAATGAGGGAAGTAGGCAAAGAAAAATATAGACATAGAAATAAGTCTTTTGGTGAGTGCACCTGCAGACTGATTGAAAGAAAAGCCTAAAGCTTTCCCAGAAACCACTTGAACCGTCTAACACAAGATGGTCCAGGCAGGTGATGACATAGTGTGCATAGCAAGCATTATAGCTTGAAAGTGAAACTGCTTTGCTCTAAGTTTCAGTGTGCAGTTTGTAAAGGTCTCACAGGGCTCTGCATAGGTGCAGTGCTAATGAGAAAACAGGGGGTGAGGAGAGTGACTCAACACCATCTATGGCCCCCTTTATCTCAGTACTGCTCCATCTGTGCCACGTCTGGCAAGATCACTGGGTTCATTAGCAGAAACACTTTTGTTGATTCCAGGGTTCCTGTTTTTGTCCTATGTAAAGATCAAAGCATGCACCATGAACTGGAAACAGACTCTCAGCCTCAGCCAAATTGTGTCACTGTAGCAAAGCACATCATAAGACCAGCTGATATTCAAAAGAATGAGAATAGACACTGATGCTGGTGTAAGGAGCTTGAAAAAAAAGGCATGTGGCAAAAAGCATGAATGAAATATATATGGACGAATGAAGTGTCCATTGTGGACATTATTGAACAATCTAGCATAAAGTTGAAGAGACTGGCCACAGAAATATTATGAGTAACTTGATTCTCCTTTCATATGAACATAAGAAATTAGGACTGCCATGGCAAAAAGGAAATAAAAGCTGTAATAATGTACAATATGTAACTGATAAGGGGTGGACAGTTGGAACAGAGTTAAGACATGGTTTAGGGCAGGCCGTCTCAGAGCACTTCAGATCAGCCCTGCTCATCATTCTAGTTTGCTGCTAATGCACATGCTGGGAGGCAGCAGGTCATGGTTCAAGTAGCTGTGTCTCTGCCACATACTTGCAAGATTTGTATGAAATTCCTGGCCACTGTCTTGGGCTCAGCAGATACAAATTCTGTCTGCCTGTTTCTATCTATCTGCTTTTCAGATAAATAAAAAGAATGTGTAAAATAAAATTTTAAAATAATAAAAATAATTATTGATGAGCTGGAAGAAACTTCATCCTTACTCTGTTCCATCAAGTCAATAGAAGAGGCAAAGTTTCAAAATAGTTCTTCAAATTCTTGTACAAGAGTCATTCCACCCACAACACTCCGTTGCTTAAAGATCTTCTGTAGATCTGTTGCCATTTTGTGCAGACTTAGAAATCACCCCACCTGTAGGCAACTGCCTAGGTCACCATGTCCCTAGGCGAGTATTACACTGTTGGGAGAAAAATCAACCACTGTCTGGTGGGCATTAGGGGCCTGGTTAATGTCAGTTTTGTGTTAACTTTACTAATATGCTATTACAGTTACCTATTCTTTTTGTTTTTTTAAAGATATGTGGGAAAGGTGAGGAACACTGGGCAGGGATGTGCGACTCCGGCCTCCCCCAGCCTATCACAGTCTCCAGAGGGGTGCTACACATTGCCTGGGGAAAAGGAGTCTCAGAACATTTTGGAGTAGGAATTGCTGAAGGCATGTTTGATAGGGGAGGAATGACTTCTGGAGCTTTCCACGGATCGGGTCACTGCTGTCACAAATAGGCAAGGGAGCGGAGATGGAGTGGTTTGAAGAGGGGTGGTGGAATCTGGAGGGCAGTCTGGGTCAGGTCAGGTGCCTCCAATGTGGCAGACCTGGGCTTGGATAAATCACCTGCTGCTCTCTGGCACATGTGAAAACTGGGGTTGAGGGGCATGCCTGATTGGGCTAAGCCACAGTGTCAGAGCAGGGGGTGGGTCATGTCAGGCTGGGCCACAGCACTCAACAGAACATGAGAGAACCAGATCTGGAGGTAAATTCTACAGGGGACTTGAGGGCTCACCTCTGTGGGACTGCAGCACCCCCTGATTTGCACCGAGAGCTGGAAATGGTGATGGGCTGAGCTAGGTTGGACCACAGAACTCACCTGACACTCACAGGAGCTGAGGCAGGAAGGAGGTTGGGCTATGCTAGCTGCAGTACCTGCTGGCACATGCAAAGGCCAATAAACGCAGACCATTTCAAGCATGACTGTGCCACTCACCAGCTCATATGAAATCCACAGTTGGGAGCAGGCCTGCTAGGGAAACTTGGAAAACTCCCCTGCTAGGCCACACCTCCTGCTGGAGAGCACAGTGGCAGGAGCTGGAGGCAAACCAGGCCAGGCAAGGCTGTAGCATTCCTCAGCATTTGTGTGGGCTAGGTCTGGGAGCAGGACAGGCTGAGCTAAGCTACTGCCTCTACTGGCATGCATAAGAGCCTGAATGTGTATGGATGAGTTGGGCTAGGCCACAGCATTTGCTGATAAGAGCATAACTAGACTCATGTCAGGCTAAACCACAGCACCATCTGGCAGGTGTAAAACCCAGGGCTGGAAGCGAGTCTGGTAGCAGAATTGTGGGCACTCCCTTGTTGAGCTGCAGCTCCTGAGTATGAGAGTCAGGACTGGGAGCAGGCCAGGCTGATCAAGGCAGCACTTGTCAGCATATGTGTGGGTCAGATCTGGGTACAGGTCAGGCTGAGCTAAGCTACAGTACCAATGGGAGTATACAGAACCAGATGGGAGGCAAGACAGACTGGGCTTGGCCACAACACAGGCCAGCACATGCAAAACCCAGGGCTGGGAGTGGGCCTACTGGGGGATACTGGGGGTCACCCTGACTAGGCCACAGCACTAGATGATGCATGTGAAAACCAGGCTTGTGGTGGGCTGGGCTGGGCTAGGTCATAGTGCCCATTAGTTCAAGTGAGATATGAAGCTAAAGATGGAATTGACCAAGACAGCTGCATCCCTGGCATATGCATTGCCAAGTGCAGGTGATGGGCCAAACCTGACCCTGCACTGGCTGGCACACATGGGTTAAGTCTGAGGTCATCCCAGGGAAGGTCTCTTGGGGACTCCTCAACTAATGGGACTCAAACTCCACCCATAGGGAAAATCATAATTTTTGTGGTCCAAACTTAGAGTGCACGTATCATGACTGGGTCTCCTCAGTTGCTGATGTCTGTATAGTGAACAACATGCCCAGATACACACAAAAATCATGACAGCAGCTCATCTAGGCCAATAGAGATTGTTGAGTGCCTCATCAGGATGGAAAGCAGAACAGGTTGGACAACTCTGCTGGACAAGCTTTGCAACATGTTCTTGGGCCTGTGGATGCACTAAGATCTTTCCAGTCAACAGATATGGAAAGATTTTCTCAACCCTGGTGCAATCAAACTGACAATGTCTCAGAATATCAAGCCTATTCAAATGACACCCTCGGAATACTCTTCCTCATCTCAGGGTCTCTAAGGCATCATCAAATGACTGTCCTCCATCCCTGGGTGCTGATGTAGTTTGACAATAGGAGTTGCCCCCTTGCCTCCCTGCAGACACCCACCTTCCTCCATGCCTAGACCCTCGCCACCATAATGGGAGACCCACATGTGCATGCATCCCTTTCAACTATGTAAACAACATTAAAAATAAAATTATATTAAAACATTTTTTAAAGAAATATAATCACAGACCTTAAAGTTTGATCCTTTCACCTGGTCACAATGGCTGAAGATTTGGTTGCCATCAAAGGCCAAATCACTGATGACAATAATTATGATAATATTCTATAAATATAGAAATTTTATCTAATATCCACACCATTTAAAAGAGCTCGTGAAAATAACATGCTCATCACTAACACAGAATGAGAATATGCCTTGTGTGTCTCACCTTGAACTCTGAAATGCCAAAAATAAATATTACCAATCTATGCATTGTGCAAATTATTCAAACTATGTCTTCTTCTATGAAAAAATAATCTTTAAAATCAGTCTGTTCCTTCCCTGGGTCATATATACCCACACATATATACCCAAGAGGTCACATGATACTGCATCAAGCAAGACATCAAAATATTCATGGAGCAAATGACTAAAGTGCTCTTTGAAGATGCAGGAGATGAAAGTTAAAAACCATCAGCAAGATTTCAACAATCAGAGTGACTTGGTCAAATTTCCCTTGAGATCCTCCGGTTTTATCACTATATGTTAATTGATCTTCATAATGAAAGCTCTCTGCCTTTAAAAGAATTTCTATTCTGCATTCTAGTAACTTGAATGATTTCCATTGAACATACCCACTTTTTAAATCCATTTAATATTAAATAGTTAAGTTTCATTTCCTGAAAAAAATCACTTAATCAGAATAATAATCTCCTGATAATTTCTGATAAACATTAGATGAATACTTCATATGTATATATTTCTGAAAAAGTTCAAACACCTATGACTTGATTGCTTTCCACTTAACTGGAGTTTTAAGTAGCTGGTCCTCCAAGGTAATCGGCAAGTAGGCAGCTGAATCTAAAGCAGATGATTTATCACCTCATTCTGTGAGTGCAAAGAAGTTCTTGGCTCTAAGGATGCACCTTGGACCATTAAAGTGCACACTGACTATGATAAATGTGACTTCACTATGTGGTTTATAACACATAGATCAGGACTAGGGCAAAAGCCTACATCTCTTGGTCCTAATACAGTCTGTTTCCTGGATGCACAACTCCCATTAATGTCCCTGCTAGGAATCTCTAGACTAGAAGAAAATAGAAGGCCATGATTTTCACGGGACATCAGTTAACGGCTCCAAGCCCAACATTACAAGCTTACTAAGATCTCCAGAGAATAACTGCTTTCTTTCTTTCCTCCTTCTGTCATCCACACACTATAAATACCATAGGAAGCACTTTGCACAAAATGTCTGTATAGTAAACCTCCCTCTTTCTCATTCAGTATGTGCTCATGATAAGCTTACCTGCCATGATGGACATCTAGATAAATAGAACATATTCTATTTCATTTTCATAACTTGGCCGCTTTACTATGCAGACTCTATTATTGAGAATTCTCTATCCTGGCAGCAAATACGTCATTTCATCAAAAAATTCTTTACAAATAAGATGGCACTGAAAGGTAGCCTCTCATTTTTCAGGGATAGAAACTAGATTTTTATGGAAAACCTTAAGAAAAAAATCAGAAGTCAGCGCTCTGATACAGCCTAGTCTTCCTGCCAAGCCCAGCTTCTGAAGTCAGTGTGAGAGCAATGTCAGGGTGATGACAACCTCAGAGTCCAAAAAAAAGGACTTGTGACTCCTGCAATGGTTTAAAAAGTGAATCCACCCTTTTCCTCAACTAGCACTCCTCTTTAGAGGACCTATCACAGCCTGTTCATTAAGAACAAATTAATATTTTCCAAATAGACATCCAAACCCATTAACTCATTGGATCCATGCATCAACCCCACGAAGTCAGCAGGCCAAATATTGACATTTTTAGTAAATGAGAAAGTGAGGCTCAGAGTGTTCAAACAATTAACTCAAGGACAAACAGAAATTCTGGATTACCAGGACAACAAAAATATTAGCAGACCTGGACCCTAAGTGCTCCTGTGCAATTTCTCATCCAAGTCTGAGAGGAAGGGTGTGGTCTTTAGGATCAGTAAGCAGGCTAACTTTCCTGTAATGCTGGTGTCCCATATGGGTGTCTATTTGTGTCCCAGCTATTACGCTTCCAGTCTAGCTCCTTGCTAACAGTCTGGGAAAGCAGTGGGTGATGGCCCAAGTATTTGGGTCCTGCCATGCATAAGAGACCCAGAGAGAAAGCTCCTGGTTCCTGGCTTCAGCTGGGTGCATCCCTGGTCTTTGCAGTCATGTGGGAAGTGAACCAAGGAATTGGAAGATCTCTCTCTCTCTCTCTTTCTCTCTCTCTCTCTCTCTCTCTCTGTTTAACTGTGCCTTTCAAGCAAGTAAATATATCTTAAGCAAAAAATAAAAGGATAGTTTAGCTTAAGCCACCAAGTCAGCCCCGAAGAAATTACAAATTAACCAGCAAATGGAGCAGATGTAACTCTACATCTGGAACTTGAGAACTCTCAGTTTTATATGTCCCAAACCCACGTTTTTCCTTCTTTTTTTCTCAGATTCTTGACACAAGTAGTAAATTTATGTCCCTAAAGGAAAATGTGGATCACTCTCTATCATAATCACTAATTCATCCTCAAAACAAACACTGCCCACTGGAAGTATGAGGGGAGCCATGTAAGGAATCTCATATTTTCTAATGGACATGTCTGAAATAGTAAGACAACACTAAATATAATTTTAATAATGTATTTCATTTAATCTAACATATGCCAAACATTATCCATTTCAACACACAATCGTGTATTCTAGAAATGTTAATGAGCTGTGCCCATTCTGGATTTTATCTTAAGTCTTCAAAACCCAGGCTGCATTTGCCATTCACAGCACTCCTCTATCCAGAACAGTCACATTTCAGGTATCTCCAAACCTCATACGGCCAGCATGGCTCACAGCAGAGCTCCAAGAGCACTCATGAGCTATTCCTCGTATTTTTTCAGGCTGTCTCTCAGAGATGTATCCGCCATCCCCTTCCACTCCCTGTTGCCACAGCCCTCCATCCTCAGAAACAGACTCCAAAAGCGGCTCTTCTATTTGTTCCCAAGAGTGTCCGCCGGAAGCACTTAAGCCCAGAAGGAAGAGATTGACGTAAGACCTTAGAGTGGCTTACTTCATGGAGAAAGCAGAGAGAAGCTGGCAAACCAGAAAACAGGAACCCACTTTCTCCTCTTCACCACCCTCATTGCCTAACCTGTTAACAGCCTGGAGGAGGGAGAGGCCTCCAGAGTAGCTTTTTGGGTCACTGGGGGGTGATTCACAATGGGCCCTAATTTATAAGGTCCCTCTATGCTAGTCAACTCCTGCTAATGGCAGGCCACCATTAACATTGATGCTAACAGCCCGCAAGATAAAAGAATGGATGTTTGTTTCTGCAGACCATTGAAAACTCCAGGTTCAAACCCATTTACAGAACATTTCCTAATAGATAAATGAGACACAAATCATGTGTGCCTGACTATAAATGAATAGCTCACATACACAGAGTAAACTAGAAACTCCACATTTCAACCCAGATGAAAATGACATGCTTTTGTTTCAGCAAAGACTAAGTGCTTCTTTCCATCTGGCCCCCTATCTCTGCCCCAAAGAGGCTGAATTACTCCCACTATTAACATACGTTCCCAAACAAGTGTATAGGAGGCCAAAACCCAATTCAGTTTAGCCATTTAAATTCTATCTTGAAGTAGCACCTCACTGGATAAATGGATCTGCCATTTAGAAATTTTCAGGGTTTCCAATCTGTTTTGATTTCCTGCCTATGTAGCATTTTATGTTGTGTATCATTAAGCTTCAAGTATGTAATAGCAGGGGAAAAGCATAGCCAAGCTTGAAAACAACACTAAGGTTTCTAGATTCAGATCCAGGACACAATGGGCAACAATAAAGTAAGGCAAGTTATTCAAAATCTATAAGAAGCGAAATATTTCTGTTCTAGGCCAAGTTTACCATGCATGCAGAAATCTCACTGAATTGGGCAGGTGTGGACTGAAAAAGCACTGCCTGAGCGATGCTCTGAATGACTTAGCATTTCTACCTCTAAAACAATCAATTTAGGGAGGGTGAGGTGTAGATTGGCTTCTGACCTATCAGTGAAGATGTGTTTGTTTTTTCTATTTTTATTGTGCATTAAACCAGATGAATCCAAACACACCAGTTGTTACTTTGTGAAAGATTTTTTAAATTATATCTCCAGTTGAGGCTATTGATTTATTCTATTGATAAAAAAAAAAAACTCTCTATAGTTCTTCAGTGTCTGCTAGTCACTAGCCTCAAAAATTAAATTTCCACATTTTGCCTTTGCCACTTACCAGATGTTTCTTAAATGTTTACTAATCTGAGAGTGATACTTTTCATGTGTACTGTCTAATGACATACCTGTGTTTGCAAAATAATTCTTTGGGCATATACTAATTCTACTAACTCACAGAAACAGAGATTTGGAGTAAGTAAAAGGGAGAACTTCCTTAAGCAGAAGATAATAAATGCTGAAAAAATATTTCAAAACCCCTTTGAAACAAGTTGGGAAAATAAGTAATGCAATCATTCTGTTGGAGTCTCCCAGAAAGTGTGTACAGCTTCCTCTGCGTATTCACCCAGCCCGATACCAGGGTCTCTCCTAGGACTACTCCTTGCTCCATTGCCTGACTAGAGTTTGATGCTAACTGCCTGATTCTCAAAATGTAGTATGATAGTGATGTGTGTGTGTCTCTGAATATGTTGGTTGGGATGGGATGGAAGGATTTGCAAGAGTTGAATAGAGATAAGAGGGGGAAAAAGAAAATAGTAAATGAGTAGTTTCAGAATCCAAAATTCACAACAAGCAGTGTTCTTCATAAAGTTACTGGCAGAACTGAAATGTGGGCTTAGTTGATAGTCAAACCTTTTTTGATCCAAAGGGATGCCTGGCTGCTGGATCACTATACTGCCCTGCAGAGTGGGGTACACTCCTCAACAGCAGCATGCGGGTGCATTTCCCACACCACTCAAGAGAGCAACTGCATGCTGCTAAGGGTGGTGCACAGGTCTGTGCTGCCCAAGGTACAGCAGGCTTTCTTTTACCCTACCCTTCCATGTCCCCTCATCTTCTCTTATGCTCCATAGACTTAGCAGAGGCAGGCCTGCAAAGCACACAAGGCTTATTGGCTCCAAATAGGCAAGAGAACAAGAGAGATTCCTGTAGCCAGGAACTTACTCATTTTTCCTTGTAAGGAAAAGGAAAAAGAAGGTTCAGGATATCCAGTTAGTGGGCGAATGAGAAAGAAAACGGAATGCTGAGGTAACACTGCAGCTGACTTAATAGGAAAACTTCCTAGTGGGGACAAAGGCTTTCCACTCGCCAGTGACCACACTTTCCCCACTATTTCATCCCACTGGCTGCTTCCCCAGTGCCCAGTGTGAATCCAAAGCTGACTGGGACATACTTGCCAGGCATGCACAGAGCAAAGGTATCTAGGTTCCTAGGGTTCCCTGGACACCAAGATGTGTCCACTTCCCACCATTAAAGATTAACCATCAGGGCTTTGTTGGCATTTTTATTAGCAATTCGATCATTACTGCTGACAACTTGATCATTACTACCAACACCAACACCAAAGTCAGAATGCCCAGGTTCAACTCCTA
The DNA here is from genome assembly GCF_017591425.1 of Ochotona curzoniae. Classification (NCBI taxonomy): domain Eukaryota; kingdom Metazoa; phylum Chordata; class Mammalia; order Lagomorpha; family Ochotonidae; genus Ochotona; species Ochotona curzoniae. The sequence goes on along the minus strand of NW_024465894.1, from coordinate 22,287,618 downwards.
AACCTTTTCGAATTTAGAGCTCATTTCTCCTGGGGAAAATGGGAATCACAGTAGCCAGAGCCTCATTGAATGACTGAGGCATGGAAAACACTCAGCAATGTGTACGGATAAATATTGGCCGCTCACAGTTCCTGTTCCTCCTTTTGCTGTCATCACACTTCACTCATCTTGCTTCACCTAACCTGTTGATAACCCAACAATAGACTGATAAAAAAGCAAAGCACTAGGGGTACAGTCATTTATCCAAGTCATTTCTGCCAGTCTACCCTCTTCCAAAACCAACCCACACACTTGCCAACAGATAGAGCTACCTTGCCAAACCTGCCCATCACCCAGGCCTGGAGCTATGACCCAATGGGGGAGTTGCCCAGGTTCCCTACATGGCCCACTCCCAGACCCAGATCTCACACACGCCAGTGGATGCCAGGCCTCCACCTGGCACAGCCTGCCCCCTCTGTCCCAGCCTGGTAAATGTTGCAGCCCAGCCTGCCCCACACCTGTTTTAAGGTGCACATGTGAGTGCTGCAGCCTGAACCTACTCTCCAGTACCCATGAATGTTGACAGAGTCCATGATCACTCCTACCTCATCCCTTCACCATCCTAACTCTTAAGGTAACCAGTGGGACTTGTATTTCCATAGGGTTAGGTTCACATATCCCCCACAGAATCTACCCCTGGACCTGTTTCTCTTGCTTTCTGGTTAGTGTCATGGCCCAGCCTTGTGTGACCTGTCCACTCTTCCGACTTGCATTGTCAGGTACTAGGATCTAACTCTGCCGGACAGGACCCCAGCCCTAGCTTTCATGTGGACTGGCACTGGTGGTCAGCAATGTTCCATGTTAACAAGTCCAGCTCAAAACTCCCATGTGGGCTTGTGCACTGGATGAACCCACTAAGGTCTTCTGGTCTCTCCCTTCCAAAGTACTGGGTTCCAGTCCTCTCACTTACCTGCTAATACAGTGGCCTTGTTGTTAGGAGTCCTTCTGGAATCATTCCCACCTACAAGTAAGTGGCCTTATCCAAGGATGTCCCTCAGCAGTAATTCCTCACCAAGGCATGAATCCACAGGTCATTGCTCACCCTCACCTGTGTGAACCCTGCAAATCTTCCACCCCAAACCCCCAGGACGGGCTGCCCACACAGCTGCCAGACCTGGATAGGGGAAAATGCCTCCTGCCCCTACACTTGAAGGCAGCCAAGGGCTGCGCAAGCAGCCACTAGACCCGGGTGAGGTAGGATGCCTCCTATCTCCACCCTTGCTGGTGGCCCAGGGTTGCCTGAGCAGCCCAATCAAGAATTTTAAAGTATTATGGGTATCTACATAAATATATATATGAAGGGTATCTCATATATATATGAAGGGTATCTGTATATGCATAAGAAGGGTATCTAAGAATTGTGTGGAATAAAACATATTGTGAAGAATGCATGCATTTCAAAGAATTTTTGTACCAAAATAAATTAAGCTTTTCATTCCACTTTTCCATGAATTTTTGAGGTGTGTGTGTATATAGTATATACAGGTATAACACCAAATCAACAAGCATTTGTACATTTTCCTTGGTTTGTGATTTTGAAAATGCGATCCTTACTGATTTCATTCTCTTAACTGTCCTCTGCTTCTTTCTTTTCTCCCCTACCACAGCTTTTTGGAATCACCTCCAAATAAGCTGCTTGCTCTCAAATCCCACTCTCAGGGTTTTATTTTATGGGAAACCAGAGTGCTAGGAACTTGAAATCCTTTCCCAAGACTAGGATGATCTCTTACATACAAAAAAATGCATCGTTCTTCAAGAGTTAGAATTACAAACAGCCTCAAGTTCCGCTCATCAACAATTCCCACCTCTTCCCACTTGCATGATTCCATTACTTCCATGTGGGATGTTGTGGTTACAATATTTGATACTGTGAAATGGCACATGGTAGCCGCACTGTAAGAGTCAAATATATAACTAGATTTTTTGTTATATGAATAATTCTCAGGCCCCACAATGTCTATGCTTTGAAGAAACGGTTCAAAAGCCAAAACATTAAAATTAATTCTAGGGGCTAGTGGCCATGGCATAGTAGGCTAAGCCCCCACTTGTGGTGCTACTCCACTTCCAATCCAGCTCCCTGCTTGTGGCCTTGCAAAAGTGCAGAGGATAGGTCAGGTCCTTGCACCCTTGCACCCTTGCACTCATGTGGAAGACCCAGAAGAAGCTCTTGGCTCCTGGCTTCAGATTAGCTCAGCTCTGGCCATTGCAGCCATCCATCTTCCCTTCTCTCTGAAATACTATCTTTAAAATAAAAATAAAATGAAATTTAAAAAAATAATAATTCTGTTATTTCCTAACCACTCTCAAAGAATACTAAAGGAAGGGCTTATTAAAGTCCATCTTTATCTCTTTTCCCCTTTTGCTCAGCTGTCAGAATGTCCCATCATCTCCTCTAGTCCTGGCATCTCGCAGTTTGCTGAAGACTGTCCAAAGACTTTGTCTTTGCTCTCTCAATAAACTCTCCAGCTAGCTCTGTTAGTTAAATCAGCCTGGTCTCTCCACACACATTCATTTTTATCTCAGCCTCCAAATTCTCAGTCATGACGACTCAGCTGTTCCCCGTGACAAAATGGTGGGCATGAGGAACAGAAATATGACTATTTATACATAAGTAGTTTTTGCCCCCATTAAATTTCTCTCCTTGGAGCATCCTGTGAGCTGTGCCAATAGAGGCCCAATGTTGGTCTAGATTTTCCAAAACTCCTTCTATTTCTTAGTTTAGCTTCCCTTTAGTTTTCTCACTGGCATGAGCATAATTTCTCACAATTTCCCACTGTGCTTCCCAGCAGAGCCTGACTGTGTCCATTAGTGTCTCTCTTGGCAAACTTAGATTTGGAAAATTGATAACTAAATCTCCATTTATTAAAGGTGTTTTTCTTTGACTAACGCTTGCCATCTGTTCCTCTCCACATCAGTGGAAACCCCTCTGCCCCGCCTCACACACACCCCTCCAACATCCTCTGGAGGTGTTTTAATTCCAGGTGCTCTTTTGCACTCTATTCACTCGTGTAGTCAATTGTTAGCCTTTTTCAAAAAGGAGAAATAAGAAAAAACTCAAAATAGAAATAATAACAAAATATTAACCCCAAATAAAAGAGCCATAAAAAGTGTTTTTTTTTTAACAAGTACATGTAAACAACTCATGAAAGGTTGGAAAATAATGAAAGAAAGACTTTTTTTAAAAAAGACCTAAATGCAGGGAGAATAATTTAGGAATGGCTGGAAAGACTAATAATAACCAAATAGCTGGAGATGAGCCTGCAGCAGAAATGAAGGGGATAAATCAGGAGAGAAAAAAAAAAACCTATTTGGCAGCTTCCAATTTACAGAAGTTTTTTTTTTTTAAAGCTCTGTGTGTCACTCAAATGTGCTTTGATGTGCCAGATGTCTCCAGTGTCCACCCTATGCCTTAGATGCAATTTTGTTGCGCACACAACTGGGTGTGTTGTAAGATCTGCTATCCAGGCTCTCTGCTGATTTACTTACTTACAATGAGCGCCCAACAGGAACACAGTTCCAAATGACAAATAAAATTGAGGACAGAACAACATTTCCACTTCCATTTTCATCTATTATGTGGTCAAAGAAAACCCCAGTCTTTCAACTTGCACTCCAGTTTGTTGTGTGCCATTCAGAGATACATCTGCCCTTTGGGAAAGATGCAAGATGTGACTAGTTTCTGACAAATGGGTATTCAAGATCCAAAATATATTGAGATCAACTTGTTTGTCATCACAGTTTTTATTTGCCAGAGTTCCATATAGACAGAAAACGTCATCAGTCAGTTTCAAAGGCAAAAAAATCATGCTGAATTGTATATGTGCTGGGTAATGTCAAGTGGCTGTGATTGCAGTGTGGGAGTTGTTTTGGTTTGTTGTATTTTGACTTAAGTCAGGAAACAATAGCTATGTCATTTCCTAAACAATATGGCCCCAATCCACTTGTGGCTGGTAGTCTTTCATCTCCATGGGAGATTCCACCAACAACTACCATCTGCCAGGGACGCCTACAAATGTCAAAGTTCTGCTGGATTTCTCTGAAGCCTGCCTCTGCTTTCAGCAGCTTTCAATCAGCTAAAGGGCCACAATTTACTTCCATTGTCATTTTTTCAGGGAGATAGAGTGGTCTCTGCTCTTTATTGGTCATCTGCTCCTTTAGATGAGAAGCCTATGAGGTGAGTGCACATGCAATCAAAGCAGAAGTGCAAATGCATTCAATTCAACTACAGTCAAAGCAGGAGAGATAGGAGAAAAGCCTCCACTCAATATGTGCAGTATTCATTTCCAAGCTAATGTTAGAGGAAGGGGCACATTTGTGAGAAAATCTTATATTCTGTTTTATAGTATTAAGTACAAACAACTAAGAATAAATCACTAATTATTAAAAGGGAAAACTAACTTTTTTTTCCCATTTAAAATTTTATGTTTGGGCCCAGCACAATGGCGCAGTGGTTAAGGTCCTTGCCTTGCATGCCCAGGATCCCATATGGGCGCCGGTTCTAATCCCGGCAGCCCCGCCTCCCATCCAGCTCCCTGCCTGTGGCCTGGGAAAGCAGTCAAGGACAGCCCAAAGCTTTGGGACCCTGCACCCACGTGGGAGACCTGGAAGAGGCTCCTGGCTTCGGATCAACATAGCATTGGCCGTTGCGCTCACTTGGGGAGTGAATCATCGGACGGAAGATCTTCCTCTCTATCTCTCCTCTCTGTATATCTGCCTTTCCAATAAAAATAAAATAAATCTTTATAAAAAAATTTTATGTTTAATATTGCTTACATACTTGAGAGGGATATACACCCATTTGGCCTCTGATTGTAGTGGGGAGGGACTAAGGGAAAATTAAGTTCTAATGATAGACCTAACTATTTGTATGCCAGGACTCCTATAATTCCCATTGTAACAAATTACATTTTGTGCCTTTGGACAAAGTAGAAATGGAGAAATAAAGACAAAAAATAATTGTAGCAACTCATCTGACTATATAACAAACCATCAAGGTAGAATAGATTACAACAACGGCATTTATTGACGCAAAATTCTCTAATTCAATAATTTAGATTGAGTTCAACTGGGTGGATCTTCTATTTATCTTCCTTGGCATCACTCATGTAGGTATGTCAGCTGGTGGTTGACTGGGAGCTGATCAGTGGTCAGCTAGTTTTCATACTGCCTGCTGGCTATGTCTCCAACAGACTACCCCAAGGCTTATTTAAATGTTGGTGATCACAGTGTTCAAAAACACAGCAAGAGAGAGAACAAGACTCAATACACAAACACTTTCCAAGCCTCCGCATATGACAGGCTTGTTATATCCCATTGACCAAAGCAAGTCATGTGAACAGGTCCAGGGTTGGCATGGACGGGTAATGTTCAAGGGAGAAAGACACAGTGGGGCAGCAACAAGTCAGAGCCATTATTCCAACAACCTACCTTGGAAACCTAAGTATTCTTGGAAATGCTTTTATGTGTATCAAAAAAAAACTAGAAATCTGTTAACTTAAGAGCAATGACAGAACAAATCCTGATTGTCTCCAAATTCTTTCTTTGGCAAATGATACAACTTAAAAAGAGAGGTGACTATATGAATAACTGGATAAATGAATTCATTATAAAATCATTGGGAATAACCTGGGAACACTGATACAATAGTTTGACTTAAAGTGTAGGATAGGTAAAATTATTTATATTAGAAGGAAAAATCGAACTTGGCCTAAAGCGAAAAGAAAGAAAGAAAAGACAAAGCCCAACTTGGCAAGTAATGAGGGAAAGGCAAGTAAACCTCAAAGTGTCATTTTCTTAGATTCATAAGAACTTGCTTCTCAAATTTTAATGTTCATATGAATCACCTAGGCATCTTCTTATAGATTTTAATTCAAAAGGTGGGGTGTGAGACTAAATTTACTTTTTAAAAGATAGTTTATCTATTTGCAAGTAACCGTTACAGAGAAAAAGAGAGAGACAGGTCTTCCATCCAGTGGTTCCTTCCCCTAATGGCTGCAATGGCTAGTGCTAAGCCAGGCTAAAGGCAAGAGCTGGGAGCCTCTTCCATGTCTCTGATGTAGATGGCCAGGCTCAAGTACTTGGGCCATCTTGCACTGCTTTTCCAGGCACATTAGCAGGAAACTGGACCAGAAGAGGAGCAGGCAACACTTGAACCAGCACCCATAGAGGGTGCCATCACTGCAGGAGGTGGCTTAACTCCCTTTGCCACAATACTGGACCTGAGACAAAGAATTCCCAGGTATGGTTAATAAGGCCATACCTGAAAGGACAACATATTGAATGGCAAAACCCTGGCAGTCAGTCATTTTATCTAATTTCTCATCTGTCATCTTGCTGTAGTTTGAATGCTGATTCTTCTCTAAAATATATATGTTAAAGATTTGGTCCCCAAAATCTTATGTTAATGGTACTAAGAGAGCAGGAATTTAATTCAATTGGGAAATCTGGAGATGAGACCTTTGTGGTCTGATAGATTGGGCTATACAAATCCCATGATTAAATCATGTGGCCTGATAGGATAACATATAGACATATACTGAGACACATATATTCCCTGTTACCTCAGGACTCTGCCAGAAATATTGTCACCAGACAAGGAATCAACTATAAGTCTCCAAAACCACTAGCCCAAATAAATCCTGTCTTCATAAAGTCAGTTGCTTCAGGCATTTCAATATAGTAATGAAAACCTGACTAATACAACCTCTAGACACATCTGTCTTCCCTAGTATCACCACTCCTCACTACGGTGGCAGAAATCTGGCTGTGAGACCCTTGCAGAAGGAGCTATCTCACTGCAGCAGGTGTGTTCCCAAGAGACACTTGGTCCTGATTCACTGTTTTCAGAAATAATATAGAACTTGTCAGATATTTTCTGAAACTTCGATTTGGAGAGCTTCTCCCTCTGTCTCCACACCACTTCCTTCTAAAATCAGTGTCTTCTTTTTGTGGCTGCATTATCACCCTCTGAAACAAAAAAAGGCTGCTCTTTTATGTCTTCTCTTTCTGGTCAGGCTACTTTCTCTAGAAGTGTCTCTCTGAATCCAGGACAAGTTCCTCCATAAGCATCAGTGTAGGCTTGGGGGAATGAATTTAAAAATTAAATAAAAATGATAAGTTGCATGTTTTAAAGAAAATTATTAGGGTGGGGCTTGTGGCACATAGGATTAAGCCACTGCCAGGGGCACCAATATATCAGATGAGCAGCCATTCAAGTCCCAGCTGCTCAACTTCCAATCCAGCTCCCTTCTAATGTACCTAGGAAAGCTTCCTCTGCCACTCACCTAGAAGACCCAAAGGGAGTTTCTAGCTCCTGGCTTTTGCTTGGCCCAACCCTGGCCATTGCAGACATTTAGGAAGTGAATCAATAGAGGATCTCTCTCTCTCTCTCTCTCTCTCTCTCTCTCTCTCTCTCTCTCTCTCTCTCTTTCAAATAAAAGATTTTAAATAATTTATAAATAAAATAAAACAGATTACTGACATATGAACTGCTTCTCAGGCCTGCCAAGGACTCCTTGGAAACTACATAGAGCATGCCTCAGAATCATGCATCTCAACAAGAGAAAGTCAAATATTTATATACCCACTCCCCTCTGGATATGACTGGAGCAAAAGTGCTTTGCTGGAATTCATTCTCTGACACATGTGGTTTTTCTAGATCTGTAATGGGAATGCCAGTGAAAGAGCTTCAGGCAGAGAGCCTTCTAGAAACAGCTTTCAATTTGTTGAGAGGTAGAGAATGCAAAAAGGAATATAGGCAAGATCAAAATTCTTCTGCCGTAATCATATTTGGAGAACTATTAAGAAAACTGACGAGTGCTTTTAAGTATAAAAGCTTTTATTATTAAAACCAAAAAAAATCAAATGAAAAGCAAAATATTAGAAAAAGCAGAAAATATTATGGCATCAAGCAACCATTTTGATTATTTTCTCTTTTTCTCCTTCTATTGATTACTTGGTTGGCTTATGTTGTTAAATATTTTTTCCATTGCTTCCATTAAGAAGTAATACAGTTGACCTCTTTATTCACACTCTCCATTAACTGAGATCTCAACCAAGAAAAGTTGAAAATATTTTTATATACCATGTCTGTACTGAATAGGTAAAGACTTTTCTTCTTGCCATTATTCCATAAACAATAGAGTTGATTCACTCTTTACCTAGCATTTACATTCTATCACATATTAGAAGTAATCTAGAGACAATGAGAGTACATGGAAATATATGTAGAGCAAAAACTATGCCAATTTCCTAGAAAGGACCTGGATTTTAATATCTGTGGTGGGTTCCTGAAACCAGTTCCCTTGGATACCAAAGTATGACTATATTAGATCTAGGATTCATTCTGTCCCTGTCAGTTTCCAAAACTGTGTCTTGGTTGAATTATCCTCTTCAGATTCTAATTTCCTTGTCTGTTAAAAGGAAATAACAATTCTGATCATATAAAATCATCGTGTGGATTGAATGCAAAGACTATTGAGTAGCTCACCATTTGAAAAAAACAAAGATGCCCTACTCCTTTTTCACTCTCCAGTACTCTCCTCATTACTGAGTATGAAGTCTGATTCTACTTAAACAACATGTATTAAAATTGTGTTGTGTATAGAAGCATATATCCCACCAGTGCTATAGAGCTACTAAAAACTATTTTTTTGGTTCTAGTAGCTTTCTGATTTAAAGAGAAATACACAAGGAAGTAGTTCTAACAGATTGGGTAGTGAAAAGTAATACTATCAATACAATGAGTGCCACATTCTGATCTTACACAAAGAAATCATTCCCTATTTTCCTATAATTTACATAAGAATAGTTGATTCCATAATTCACACTCCTCTTTTTTTCTTATTCTTTTAACGCTCAACTTCTAAAGACTATAAAATTCCCACTGACTGCCATGCTCAGTGAAATTCTATTCCACATTCAAAAAAACCCTCAACTAACCTCTAGTTGATTCCAACACTCCAAAGGGTAAGAAGAAAGCTTGAAAGTAATTTTAAAACTGCTGACTTGTATCAGGCATAGATTTGCTCAAATGAAACAGAGAGACAAAAGGTTTTGAAGTGAGATTATTTTTGTCAATGGGCCATGACAATGGAAGAAAATAAAAATTACTATTCATGCTTCGAAAATGTTTTCACTTCAGAGGAGTTTAGGACAGGGAAGAAACCTAAAATTGATTAATCAACTCTGAAGGCCAGAGACTGTAATGAAGTCTTCACTTACTTCACTTAATCCTGCCTACTCCCCAAAGACCACCACCAGAGAAACCTATTGCTAATAAAGGTCATGTTTATTAATCTTACTAGAACAAAGACAAATACTATCTTCCCTGTAGTTTAAGGACTAAACTGGGTGACTTTGCAGTGGGTCTTGCCAAGTGGAGAAATTCTTGGGACTAGGCAAAGTTTGTGGCACTATTACTGTTTACTTTGGTTTGGTGGACACATCAAGGTAAAGAGTTTTCAAAGAGTGCCTTGATGAATAAATTATCTTGATAAACATTGGTGTTATGGAATGAACTGAGTCATAACCCTCACAAAAGCCGTATGTCGAAGCCTCATCTCCCCTAACCTCACAATGAGACTGTAATAAAAGGTGGGCCCTTAAAGAGGTAATTTAGATTAGCTGAGATCACATGAGTGGGCTCCAATTGAATACAAATAGATCCAAAATATGTTTCTGCTGATATAACAAAATATCTGAACTTGGTAACTTAAAAAGAACAGAAATTTAATTCTCAGGGGAGGGGTTGGGAAAAGGTGGAAGGGGAAATCCCTGAGCCTAAGGAACTGTACAATGAAAAAGAAATCGTTTCTAAAAAATAAAAAAGAAATTTTAAAAAAGAAATCTATTTCTCAGTTCTGGAAGCTAAAAAGTCCAAGATTATGGCACTGACAGATATAGTGTCTACTAAAGGCCCTGCTAATGTCTCCCACTTCCCTACAAGTCATTCCTTCCCAGCTAACAAGTCATTGTTACATCTTCTGAAGACATCCCTGTGTTCTAATGTGGTAGAAGGGCCAAGAGGGCTAAAAAGATTCTCTCTCTCTCTCTCTCTCTCTGTGAAGCCTCTTTTATAAAAACATTGATTCATCCATGGGAGTGCAACATGCCCAAGGACTCCAATCCAATATGACCACAATGGGGATTAAGTTTCAACACATGGATGTGGGAGAACATTCAGACCATTACAATGAGTATCCTGATAAGAAGAGGAGATTAGACACAGGCACACATGCTCTAGGAGGACCTTGTAAAAACAAAAGGAGCAGGTGGCCATCTGTAAGTCAAAGAGAAGGGCCTCAAAGAAATCAAACTTGCCAATAACTTGATGTTGGACTTCTGCTCTCCAGAACTGCAGGAAAATTGATTTATGTTAAGTCACTTAATTTGTAGTATTTTTCTCTGGTAGTCTTAAAAAACTGATATGTTTCAATCAGTAATTTTTTTTTTCCTTCTAGAAGCATGTACTTCTAAAGGCAGCAAGTGCCCAAGACTACACAGCCATGAGGTTATAAACAATATTCTAACTTCAGTCTTCCGGAATACAAAACCAACTTCTTCCCCATATTTTGAATTACATACAGATCCACTAGGAAGCAACCAGGACTTTACTATACCTTTTTTTCCCACATTTTTGATTCATCATTTTTTTCATAGGGCAGAGGATGGCCCAGACATTTTTGTCTTTTTTTTTTTCGCCAATCCTCTAGTTTAAGATAACATTTTGCATATTACCAAGTATAGAGGCTAGTTGGTATTCTTTTTTTCTAGATAAGAACTCCTGTAACTCATCAACATTCCCATGGGTATGACCATTTTGAGGCCTAGAAAAATTTATGTTGCCAATACCTACAATTCTTCATTGCAACGGGCTGGCCCTTATTTGGGACAGATTGAAAGTTCTGAGAAATGAACAATCTTACTGTAGTAACCCTCAGCCAATGATTGGAAGAAGTTGGTGGATAAATACTCCAGATCCTTCCTTTCTCCCATGGGATATCTGTGGGACATATTTTATGCTATTCCTAGAGCCCTCCTGTAGGGCTGACCTCAAGGTGACTTGGTAACACCTGTCAAAATGTTTGCACTAAAATCACTGTCTTGCAGTGAGATTCATGAAAAGACACCAGGCTTCAATCTCAGTTTCCCCCCTTGTCTCCAATACCTATATGAACCTCTAGCTAGTTAGTTCTTTTCAGCCAAAACATTACTTTTCTTTCATATGACTCAGAACAGCTGGCATGATCTGTAACCTACCCATATGTTCTTGGTCTTAACAACAGAAACAGAATATGAGCATTTAAAAGCAGAAGAGGAATTTATTAAAGGAGTCTCTCAGACTCAACTTAGCAGGAAAACAAGCTAATTCAGGGGTAACCAACCAAGAATTGTCTGTTTAAAACACCCTCAAAGAACCCAATACAACTTAGTCTTAAACACTCTCTACTTGCTTCCCAGATACACTCCCTTCCTCTGAACATTCAGGAGAACCCCCAATGGAAAGGTCTCTAACCTGTATGTGCCTGTGCTTGAGGAGTTGCTGAGGCTAGACATGTTTGAAAGGCGTACTCTGATCATGCAATAAATGTTTTTTCATCCCATACTTCTCCATCCGCAGCATGTTCAAATCCCAGGCAGTTGGAATCAGCCTATCACAAGCCCTTCCTCATCTGAATGCCAGCCCTACAAGGTTTTAAACACCTGCCATGCTCCATCCTGCCACAATGTATGCCATCCTGTTTGCATATGCTGCTTCCCTCTTCTGCCAACTCCCCTTGACTCATGGTCCAGGTCAGCCTTCTTCAAGGAAGGTTTCCTGCGAATGTCAACAGGTCAGACTCCAGAACCCTGATCCATCATAAATGCAAGCACAACAGCATTCCTTTGAAAATTGCATTATCCTCATAATTATGTTTTTATTTACATCTTTTCCAAGAAGTCAATTCCCTGAATTTGCAGGGCTAAGTCCACTTTTGCTCACCTGTATGTGCCCAGCATCCAGGAAAAGGCCTAGCACTGAAAAAGTGCCAAATAAACAGTTGTTTAGTTGAACATATTCTTAAGCGGTTCAATTTTTATTTTTACCAAATGATTGTAGAGTTTAATAGCTGAAAACAGTATCCTTTTGGCTTAGAGGGGAAGCAACTCATATCGTCAATTAAAAAATATTAAAATACTTCACTTGAGCTATTCCCAAAGAAATGTTTTCTAAAGAAGAACAATTTAAAAAGAAGTTTTTAGTTTTTATGAAGTCTTGAGTATACTGAACATTTGGACACATGGCAATCAATAATTACTGCATATCATGTATCTCCAAACTCAGTAACTAAAAGCAACAATGGTTGACTATTATTCATTTTTCTAGAAATTGGCAGGTGTTGTTGATCCAAGCAAGATTGACCAAAATAACTCTGTTCCATGTGACTGTCATCCTGTTCATGGCACCAGTGGGCAGGTACCAGACTGTGCCCCTGTGTGTCCTCCCTTTGGGCTCCTTCCAGCCTCATTTCATTGTGATCCCACCTTTGTCAGCACATTTGCCCCAGAGTCAGCCTCCCCTTTTGTTTGCTGACCTGCACAGAAAGCCAGACGGTATCCATTCTCTAGATCTGACTCTTCTATAATATTTGAACAGCACAGTGTAAACAGGCCACCTTACACATCCACAGCAATAGTGCTACAGAAGATAAGATGCTGCTTTAAGAAGCCCACATCACCTGTTTAGAGAGAATATTTTCGAGTTCAAGCTACAAGTGCTGGCTGTGCTCCTGAGTCCGACCTTCTGCTAATACACACTCGGGGAGGCAGCACATAATGACGTGTAAATTCTTGAGCCCCTACCACACACATGGGAAACCCAGCCAGCTCCTGAATGCTACAGGCATTTGAGTGAGCCAGGAAATGGAAAATCTTTCTTTGTCTCCCTCCCTGCCTTTCAGAGAAAGGGGGGGGAGGGGGAAGAGACAGAGAGAGAGAAAAGGAAGGAGGGAAGAATTAAAGGAAAAAGGAAGTTTCTTTTTAAGCTTACAGCTAAGGTAGGATTAGAGTAGTCCATTCTACCCACTTACTGAAAAAAAAAAAAAACTTTCTTGACTTCTACAAGCCTTCATAAATTGTGTTTTCTCTAGACACAGGAAGCCCTAACCTACATAAGCATATACATTTCTTTAGGGTGTCATTCTTAACTATAAGTTTCTTGAAGGCAGGGCCAAACTTGAATGCATCCTTTATCCTCCAAAGATTTAACAAAATGCTAGCTCACATGCTTCCTACCCTGCCAGACACCCAACGCAAGGAGGATGCTCTCTAACCCCTCCCAGTGACAGAGCTGCTGTCTGAGGTTGCAGGCAGCTCACTGGCATAGCTTGCTGCCATGGCAACATGGCATCCCTCAAGTAGACCACGCTCCATGGTGTCGTGGAGCAGCTGCTACCACTGTGTCTCCACCAGTGCCATTTCTGCTTCCCTGAATTTTATATTGGCTGGGATAATAACAAAAATTAGGGCACTTGCTGCTTTTTATTACCAATTCTTGGTAAATCATTTTTTCCATATTAATGCATGGGAAAGAGAATGTCAGCACACACACTATTTCACTAAGAAAAAGCTTTAAATGCTCAGTCATGTTTTTCTAATACAATTCACTGCTTCCAAGTTTATTTACTTCTGCCTCAATAAATCCAAGTAAATCATCTTTTACATATGCACACTATGCCCATATTGAGAAGAGATTTGCTAATAGCTGTGTTTGTGGAGTCCTGAATCTGGCTACATACCTAGAACAATGGAACTGAAATGCTACTTCAGAATGGAATGGCTATTAACAGCAAAGTCTTATCCCAGTTCTCAAAGAGTGCCAATTTAGTGATGACAGGAAAAGATTCACCCTCTGTTCCCCACAGTTACATTTCCAATTGGTAGATGTAAAACATTTTTGAATTTGGATTTTATTATAGATTCGGAAATCCAATTGCATTGTTGTTTTTTCTTTGCTTTCTCCTGTAAGAAATCCTTGAGATCTGGGTGTTTAAGAACTTCAAAATGGGATTTCTTCCTTTATGTGTATATTTCAATACACATAATTATGTAATATGCAATTATGTAATATATAATATGCATATATCATATCAATTTCATTCTATATCATCCTATAATATAAATACATAATTTTATGTGTTATATAGTTTCTTATAAATTATATAGAATTATATCTATCAAAATGCATCGACACAGAAAGTTTATATATATATGTATAGATTAAAAGGAGGAATATTTATAATGCAAAGAATAAATGAAGGCTTTAAAATCCAGATAATCTGCATTTCTCTGATACACTGAATATCTCTGCAAAATAGAAAATCCACAGGTTAGAAGGAGGAGGCAAGTTCAAAGCTGGAGAATATTTTCAAAACCATCTTTCAGTCTGCAGGCCTCACTCAGTAAGGGAGGATGAGGTCCAAAGGGGAAAACCACCTAGCCGAGAATGCAGTCAACTCATGACAGCTATGTGTAGACTAATGCCCTAGACACAAAATCAGCTGGATTTCACCTTGAGTCCTGTGATCGTGAACTGACACCCACAGGCTCCAGGGCATAGACCTATACATCAATTAGTGCTTACACTTTGCCAAAACACAGTGAACAGAGCAAAAACATCTTGTAGGCTCTCCTCCCTTTCAGCAGCCTGAGAGTGAGTTCACACTATCCATTTTCAGAACCCTTATAGCTGTCCTTCTCTCCAACTCTATTAGCATGTGGGGAATTGTGTGCATGGCTCTCTAATTAAAAATAATAATAATTAACATGCCAAACACAGCATTGATGAAAACACACCATTATTCTCCATGAATTACCTAGACTCAGTCATTTATCTTGGTATTTAGCAAGCCCACCATGGGAATAAATCAATGTTAAATTTGAAATTGAATGACTTGGTAGTTTTAGAGAAAAATAAGCCTACCAATTCATTGCCAAAAGACAACAGCTAGAATGAATCAGGGCTGTTTTTAACAATTTGCTATGCTCAACCTTTCAAAACAAAGGATAATAATACATATTGCTAATCAGATCTGAGCTACCCAAAAACATCTTAATTCCTTTATGACACCTATTATTCGTCTTATTCATCTCATAAATATATTCAACTATCCTACCATTTGCAACCAAATGGTCCCAACTAGAGACCATTATGCTCAGTGAAACAAGTAAATCCCAAAAGGACAAATATCATGTGTTCTCTCTGATATAAGGCAACCTTCACTCAAAATACAAGATCAATAGCCCTTTCAGCACTGTTCTTGCTACATCTCAGGGAGTTTGATATTTTTATTTTTATTTCCATTCATTCAAAAGAAAGTTTTTGTTTTTCTTATTAATTTCTTTAATGACTCATAGGTCATACAATAACATCATTTGCTTCAGGAAGGTTTTTTATTATTCCTTTCTTCAGCAACACATTGGTCATTCAACAGCACGTTATTTAACTTCATGTTGTAAATTTTTTATTTTTTTCTCTGTTGTTGATTCTATTTTATGGCTTTCATTTAAAGGGATGTAAAGACTATCACATACATAGGGGAAGATACAATGTAGTGTGCATCACTACTTCCAAATCAAAGATGGACTCCCAATGAAACTTTTGAATGTATCTTGACAACAGGATGCTGGGCTCTCTGCCATTGTCCATTCCTACAATGTCAGGATATGCTTAAGTAGCAGAATGATGGAATTATGACTGATTGTGAAGGACTATACTATTGTAATGGGAGAATATTGAAATGGGAGAAATTGGGGGGGGGAGGCAGGAACTGGGAAGGTGGAGGGGAAATCCAGGAGCCTATGGAGCTGTATTATGGAATAATAAACTACAATAAAAAGTTCATTTCATATAGGTTCTTCTGCAGAAACAGGTATTTTGTTACCTCAAACTCTGACTGATTTTCCATGTGCTTTGTATAATATATTTAAAATTGTAGAGATGGGGCCTGGCGCGGTGGCGCAGTGGTTAAGGTCCTCGCCTTGCATGCCCGGGATCCCATATGGGCACCGGTTCTAATCCCGGCAGCCCCTCTTCCAATCCAGCTCCCTGCCTGTGGCCTGGAAAAGCAGTCGAGGACAGCCCAAAGCTTTGGGACCCTGCACCCACGTGGGAGACCCAGAAGAGGCTCCTGGCTTCGGATCAACATAGCATTGGCCGTTGCGCTCACTTGGTGAGTGAAACATCGGACGGAAGATCTTCCTCTCTGTCTCTCCTCTCTGTATATCCGCCTTTCCAATAAAAAATAATAATAATAAAATAAATCTTTTAAAAAAAATCGCACTTCTCCAAACGTGGTTTAAAAAAAAATTGTAGAGATGGAAAATGCCTGATAGCATATTTAAGTGCATATAATGATCCAAAACAGATGGTAATCAAGTTTAAATACAACACCCTCACAGCTGACATTTGAAATTGACAAAGCCGGTTTACACCTTTACCTGATTTTGCTCACCATTCCTAAGACTCACAGAAATAAAATGCAAATGTGTACTCAGTGTGAAAAATCTAAGAATAATATAGACTGAAGAAATAAAATCTTCCTCTAAATCAAATTTCACAACCCAGGAATTACTGCTATCAGTTTAGTATCAAAATACACATATATGTGCATATATACATATATATAATATGTAATGTGTATACATATATACACATATACAATTATAACTACATATAAATCATCAATTGTACATCTAAAAAGTAAAAATCTATAAACTAATCCTTTAAACTATAACTATAAGCATATACAGAACTATACTATAACTACAGAACATCAAGTGATTACATCAAAAGTATAGAATGTAAAGTAAACTTTTAAAATGTGGAAGAAATGTGTGAAATTAATAATGGATTTTGTGTAATAGATTGTGAGAATACTTGAAGTAAGGTTGGTCTGCATTACGATGTATATAGATAAGATAAAATACACACTAGTTTTGGAGATTTAATATAGGAAAATAATGCCATTTGACAATATCATCTTACAGAGCCAGAGAGAATGAGCATGCGCATGGTAAGAATTAAGACTTCTTTAGTAGCAGGAAGGACTAGGGAAGACTTCAATAACAAAGCCATGATTGCCTGAGCCCTTGAAGCCGGAAGTCTGGAGGTGGGATGTCCCAAAGCTGGACCACCAGCAGCTAACAATCCAAGTTCCAGGTTCAGATCACTGCAGTTCTGTTAACTTTAACTTGTGATTGCATAATGATGGCTAGAGGTTCACAGAACACATGTTTCTGAAGAAATTCCATACTCCAAAGATATGACAAAGCAAAAAATAATAATACCAGGGAAAATGAGAAAGTGGTCTCTCATACAGGTGCCAGTTCAACTACTGGCTGCTCAATTTTTGATCCCGCTCTCTGCTAATGTGCCTAGGAAAGAAGTAGATGATGGCCCAAGTACATAGAAACTGTACCACACAGGGGACCTGGGTGGAGTCCCAGCCCCAGCCTTTGCAGTCATTTGAGAGTGAAACAGTAGATGAAAAATCTCTCACTTCCTGCCTCTCCCTCTATCTCTCTCTGCCTGCCTTTCAAATAAATGAGTAAGTCATAAAAACTTTTAAAAGGCATATAAAAGGATTCCAAGTGGAGTGCTATCAAATGATTAAATGAACTGAGAACACAGCAATGGGCTGGATAAATAAGACATTGTTGAGTAAGGCACCATATGAAACCCTAAGCAGGGACACCATCTGACATGGATTTCTCTACAGCAGCAGTTTCCACATGGTTCTTTCCTGCATCAGCAGCATTATATCATCTTGGAATCTGTTACATCTTCTCAGACCCTACCACAGACCAGCCAAATTCTTAGTGGAGGTGGGCAGAAGACAATGATTTGCATTGTCACAAGATTTCCAGATTCTGGTGCTACTTCTGAATTTAGTAACTGCTGCTAGAAATTCCTGAGAACCCAAAGAAACAGCGCTTTTCATACCATTCACTATTGCTGCTGTCCTACTCTAAAATGAGTAATTTTCCACTCAAAACTTCCCATGGTTGGTATAATAATTGGGATTGATTTTAGTCTTCTTAATACCTGTCCTACAGACAGAATGCCACTTTACCTTTGACTTTGGTTTCTCCAGAGATGGAAAGTATTTTAAAACAAGAAAATCTGAATTAGAACCAAGCTTAGATCCAGGGTCTTCTGTTTTTCTTTACCATAAAGAACATTAATAGAACAAATTACTCCCAAGCCTACATGTGTAAAGCAACAGCAGTTCTATTTGGCTCAACTCTTCCGAGGATCAAGATTCTAGGTAGGCTTGGCCATTCCCACTGGGAATCTCACAGGGTTGCGATCAGATGGCAATGTGGGTGGGTCATCTGAAGACTCAACAGGACCGGATGTCCTGATGGTTCACTCACACTGTGGCAGCCTGAAAGCCCAGCTGAAGAGATCAACTAGAGCACCTCACCACAACTTCTCTAGCATAGCTGCCTCTTGGTTAGATAATATTTGGCTTCCTCTAGATCAAAAAGAAAGCAAGGGGCTTCTGATTGATCAGGTTTTTACTCTGTTGGCTCTGTCTTCGGACCAGAGACGGTCTCTTCAAGAGGCCGTTAAACTTGTCTGGACTCTGTGCTTGGTATATGCTTGCAATGAAGGAATCTCAACTGAACTTGAACTGTGGTTACGCAGCGGGGTGGGGGAGCCCACCATGGAGGGAGGGTTATGGGGGGGGGGGGAATCCCAGTACCTATGGAACTGTGTCACATAATACAATGTTATTAAAAAAAAAAAGAACAAATGTGAACATATAATTTTCCAGATTTGTGACCTTATCCAAACACAGCAGACAGTTGAGAAGAGCAATACAAGTGGGATGCAAACAAAAATAAAGAAACAAAAGGGATACAAAAATTGAATTTGGGAATGTTTGTTAATTTGTAACCATAAAAAATATATCTAACCATGCACATTTAACTTATTAAATACAATGGTATAACTGATGTAAAGACAATCTTTAAAAATATGAGCTAGTAACTGGATATGATTATGGATTTAGTCATAATCATACTTTGTCAACCAATCCCTGCATGCCTGGGGCAGTCTACACAACAGAAATCTCAATAAAATGTGTGATGAATGTGCTTCTTCAATACTTAAAAAAAAAAAAGAAAGAAAGGAAGAAAGAAAGAGCCTAACTTTGGAACTCAGCATGATTCCTGCCATATTCTCCTGGCTAAATCACGTAAAAGCTCTCACAGATCAACAGAAGGAACACAGATCCTACCTCCCCAGGAGAAAAAACATCAAATGACTGTTCTAAGAATTGAACAGTAACAGTGCACATTGAGGATTGTAGAAGAGACTCAATGTGTGATCATCAAGAAGTATTTTACATTGATGCTATTGTTGAGGTTTTTGTGATTATCTGCATATGGCAGGTCAATTGGTGCTACTTCACATCTATAGGACGGATATATGTTTTTGAAAAAATTCATCACTGGTAAACAGTATTGTTTCTTCAAGTCACAGCTTTATGCAAATTATAGTCACTTGAATCCAGAGTAACAACTGGTTGAATACCATTGATTGTTTGGACAAATTGGCAGGCACCTCCACCGGGTCTCTAAGATATATTAATCTGCCTTTCTCCCCAGCACGGCAGGAACGCCACTGAGCAGTGAGTGGCTGTCAAAATGGACAGAGATATTGATTTTCTTTTCTCCCTTTTTTGAAAGCTCTTTGCTTACCAGGAGCTGAGCAAACATCAGGCAAATGGCACACCACATAGAAATAGATCAAGTGAGGAGCAACAAAGGCAGCTGTAGCTTTCCGAACATGAAACTGGTTAAGCATCAGATGCTCCCTCATGTATACACACCCACACTCCGGTTTCATATCTGAAAAAACACACCATTGTTCACACTTTATTATTTGTCAATGCATAATAAAGTTGGTCCAGATGCTTTCAACTAGCATCATGGAAAGAATTTCCAATCATCCATGGAAATGAGGTTCTAGCCTTGTCTGAAGGCAGCTGATTGAAGACTGAGATGAACTGAGTGCTAATATCAGATAGTGCTACCATTTCAGAGGGTAGAAGTTTCATTAATGTTCATTAATTATACTCTCAGAAATCATCAAGAAGCTCTATCTTTGTCTCAGCAGTAACAGATACACACAGGTTAATACATTTCTGGGAGGTTTTGATATCAAAAACTTTTAAGAAACTATATCTTTATTTATACCCAAGAAAACAGAGATGTGGTTTTCTTCAGCCAAAAAGAAAAAAGCCCATAGTTCTTTCACGCTAAAAATCACCTATGGGGCTAGTGCTGTGGAATAGTGGATTAAGCCTTTACCTTCAGCACCAGCATCCCATGAAGGTATTGGGTCATATACTGGGTGCTACATTTCTGATCCAGCCCCCTGATTATGGACTAGGAAAGCAGTAGCGGATGGCTCAGCTCCTTGGCCTCCTGCATCTACACAGGAGACCAGGAGGAAGCTCCTGGCTTTGGATTATCTCAGTTCCAACCATTGCAGCCATTTGGGGAGTAAACCAACAACAAGTGGAAGATCTCTTTCTCTCTCTCTCTGTGTCCCTCCCTCTCTCATTCTTACTTTGAAGCAAAAATCGGTAAACCCAAAAGAGAGAGAGAGAAAGGAGAGAAGAAAGGAAAGAAGAAAGGAGAGAAGGAAGGAAGGAAGGAAGGAAGGAAGGAAGGAAGGAAGGAAGGAAGGAAGGAAGGCAGGAAGGAAAGGAAGGAAAGCAGGCAGGCATAACATTGGAAGGAAACCAGTAATTGTGGAAAAGAGCCCTTAGGATCTTGACTGGGTCATTTCCAACATTTCTCACCAGAAGGTAGCACAGTGCCAGAGAACTTATCTCAAAGAATTATAAAAGTGAATCTCTAAAGAGCAATGTCTTCACATAGTTTGTTGGGTTTTCTGAATGTAAATGGTTGTGTGTGATGAAAGTCATAATGAAGCATCCTGGGGCTTGGTTTTACATTTTCATCTGCTTAAGGAAAAGATATTAACAGGATATGCTCACCAAGCTCATGTTTTCAAGAGTATATTTTCAGCACTTGATTTGAAGAATATTAATTTTCATTTCCACTGTGGTTGAGGAAGCAACAATTTCATTCCAAACCAGAAAATAACATTGACTTGCCTACACAATTTCCATAAGTATACGAAGAAGAAGAGCTACCTTGTCTTACCTTACAACAGTAATTTCCTTTGTCTTCCCAGAGATGACAATGAAATTATTTAAAAGCATTAGCAAAAGTGGGAAATAAAATCTAAAACCCCCACCTGAATAAGAAGTATGTGGATTCAAGATAGGCAGGCACTAAAATTCTGGCCAGTCATTTTTACCTGACCCTGATAGAGGTATTTCACACCTAGAAGTCAAAATCTCTCTGCCCTTGGATTACTTCTTCTGAAGAGAAGCTTGACTTTTTTGTTGTTGTTGCTATTTTTGTTTTAAAGTTATTTTTTCTTGCTCTGGAAAAAATCATTTCAGGGGAGTAGCAACCCTGAAGAAGACTCTGCTTCTCTCCCACATATCTTTCATTTTCAAAAAAAACAAAGCAAGTACCTATTGAACTTTTGTTCTACACTTGACACTCTGGGAAGCTCAGACGCAGAGGGAAAACCCTAGAAACAGGGCCAATACCTTCAAGTAGCCTTGAGTGTCACCGGGAGGGTAAAAAATATACCCTGATCCAGGGAATAGTTAAGAGAGGCTATTGCAATTCAAAGAGAAAGTAAATTTGCAATATCAATGTGACAGGTGAGTCCAAATTGATAGTAGAATTGAAGCAAAGTGACCCTGCCTTAAAATTCAAAACAGCACTCACAGGAAAAAACATAAGGAAGTCCCCATAGCCTATTATTTTCGAAAGGATTTTTGCTGGACTCATCAAAACATGTCATGCATTTTTCATCAAAAAACCAAACATTTTTAGGAAGATCCATTCATCAATTAATGTGTCAAGAGTCTCCTCTAGAAGATTCCTTGGGAATGCACAGCATTTTTCAGATTCCATGAAACGACTGCATACAAGTGATAGAATTTCACACCGTGAAATGAAGCACATTATAGCTTTTTAAAATGCTGACACGGCATATGCAACCCAATGACTTTCATTTGCTTGTGAAACCAGAGGAGGAGCCGATTCATGTTTGGAAATGGAGGAAAGGGAAATGAATGAAAATCACCTCATCAAATAACTACCCTGTACTCTCCATATCTAGAAGAGTGGTAGTGGAAGTGCTACAAAGCCATGGCCCATAAATCCAAAGCTGCAGTATGTGAGTGGCAGTATCTTTTTTTTTTTTAATGTTTCTCTCTGAAAATGGAGAAAACACATTTCTGAAAGGCAGAGAGTTCAAGGAAAAGAGAAAAACAGATACAAAGAAAACTCCCAATTCACAGATGCTTGCAATGACTTGGGTTGAACCAGGCTGAAATATGGAACCGAAAACTCAGTCCAGGTCTCCTACATCAGTGGCAGGAATCCATCTACTTCAACTGTCATTGCTTCCTCTCAGGACCCATATTAACAGAAAGTTGTAGTCACAAGCACAGCCAAGACTTGAGCCAAAGTTTTTGATGTGGAATCTGGGTGTTATCCATGAAGCTAAATGTCTACATTGTCATCTCCAAGGAAATCACAGTTCAATCATGGACACACTGAAGCACAGGAAATAGCCAATGATCTAATGCCAAATAATGTCGTTCCAGCAATCTGTTTTTAAAGAAAGTTATTAAAAATAACAATGCTGGTCATTGGGAAATGAAGTGGACATCAAAAGAATGGGCAGAGTGTGGGCAGTGGTTTGTTGCTGTTTTGCCATAAAAACATTGAATTGTGAGTGAATAAGCCCATGGGGACAAATGAAGGTTTAGAGAGATTAGTGAGTCTGGATGATTCTGAAAAGAACATGATACAGAGCAAAGACTGGACAGATGGGGTGAGACATTGTTGCCTTGAAATTCAGGCAATGCAATCATTACATCCCACATAACTTAACTTCTGATTTTAGGAAGTAATTGAGCGAGGCAACAAATGTGTAGGACTAAGCTTTCCTTTGATAGACTCCATTCTGATATCCTAAACCAGCAATAATAATCCTCTTAACCCCTGAGTCTCCCTGCCTTTGAGTTCTTCCAGTTGAGGCTCTAAAACAGTGGTAGAGACCAAGCCATTCTTCTTTGCTGTCTCTGAATTCCTGACCCTCAGAATCTGTGAGCCTGGGACACTGCTTACTTTGAGCCACCTTATTTTGGGGTAATTTGTCACACAGCACTCTTAGCTATAGCATGGGCATTTACCTCTCGATCCATCTATAGCTCCTCATTGGCTTTCACCATTCAAGTGTTGCAGCAAAAGCCTAGCCCAGATTGATTCTTTTTTTATCCCATTATAATTAACATGGTTTTGTTTTTCTTTCCTGCTTGGATACCTCTGGGATTTTGTCATTATCACAGAAATTCAAATACATCCTGGAAATGGCTAAGTACAGATCTCACGTTAATAATCTTGCCAAGATTGGGATGCATTTAAGTCTACAAACTCCAGTGTTTTACTTTGTGTATATTCTAGTAGTTTGGCTTGACTTGTTTGGTTTGACTTGATTTGGCTTGGCTTAACTGTCTGTATTCCAGGGAAGTCATTAGGAACTTCACCAAGCTAAAGATTTGGTCCCCATAGAAAAACTTACAATTTTAAATTTAAGTTGTTCCCCTCTACTGCCCATTCACAGAAAGAATTAGGAATCCTTATCATTTAGGGTAGACTATGGCCTCAGTCTCTGATGCCAGCAATGGCTATGTCTCAAATGAATTCTTTAGGTTCTGACACTAACTACCGAAGGCTCAGTGTTTATAACTCACATCATGACCCAGGCCTACATGATACTACCTGTTACATGACACATCTCTCCTCTCAGGCCTCTGAAATCCATAACACTCTGGCTGTAAATTCTTTAACAGGGCGTCTGCCCCAAATACTGGCACTGATACAAATTTCTTATCCCACAAATTGGGATAAGAAAACCTGCCTTTCATCTCTGTTGAGGCTTGTCACAAAGGATGTACTGGAGCTTCTGGAGTAAAAATGTATAGCCAGCCAGAAGGTACTGGCATCCAGATCCCTGTGACAAGGCCGTTGGACTTCAAACTTCCTGTCGCATATCATTAGTATTTGTTACTGAGAAAGCATTTAGGATGTTCCTGTCCTCCAAGTTAATTATGACTTTTATGCTGACTCTGGTTCTCTGTTCTATGACTTACCACTTACAATGTTCTGTTTCAACATTTTATCTCTTTCTGGTATAACTCTTAAGATTTACTTTTACTGCTATCAGTCCACTTCTGGGGGGATGAATTCTGCTCTTTGTTATTTTCAAAACCAATTTTAAAGTTTGCTTTTGTGCTTGGAATCTTCCTTATTTCTGCGTTTATTGAAAAGGCAGTTCAGATTTACAGAGAGAATGAGAGATAGAGAGAAAGATCTTCCAGCCCATATGGGATCCTGGAACATGCAAGGCAAGGAGTTTAGCCATTAGGCTAATGTGCAGGGCCCCAAATGAATTGATTTTAAGACAATCCACATATACACTGCTACCAGGCTTCTGCTTCATGCTGTCACAAACAACACTCAGTTGTGTGATTTAGAGTCGCCAAAAGAAAAAAGGGTCATTACCAGTCTCTACCTTCTGTCCATCAATTGTGTGTTCTGGGAATGCATGTTTCTTAACATACATGGGAAAGCTGATATAAACACTGAAAACGGGGATAAAGAGCAGCTCTTGATGGTTACACAAATACCGTGTTTCTGAGCTAAGAGGCAGACACAAGAGAGACTAAAGGCTACTAAATCAGATTTATATTTTTTAAGCAGATCTCGTTTTCTGTATATTAAATATACAAGCTGTAAAATATGTTTGCCTAGTCAGCATCACTAACCTAAGTACTTCCAGCAATTCCTTTGCATTCTAGCATTAGCTACCTACCAAGGTGGTAGGATTTTTTCAAGTATCTTGAGTACTTTTGTGGGAGAGCCAGGAACCCATGGCAAGGTGTTTTATTATTCAGAAGCCAATTCCACACAAATAAAAAAATGTTTTCCAGAGAGACAAGCACAGAATCAGAGTAAGCACATGTGTTCTCAAAAGTTGGACTTTTGTTTACTAAGACATCAGTCTGACTTGTTTCTCACTGTCTTCCATGAACATGTCCCTTGCCACCTCGGTGCCTGCATGTGCAACATGCATCTTTGGCATCTTTCTGTTCATGATCAGCCTGCTTCCCACATGTTCCCACAAACATAAAGTTAACTCTGGCTATGGAGATAGTTGGTTTTACAACATATTTAGAGAAAAACTAGGCAAAACATAAAGCTCTTCTCTGAACATTGATGTTTTTAACTGTCCATGTTTTTCTTTTTTTAAGATTTTATTTATCTTTTTATTAGAAAGTCAGATATAAAGAAAGATCATCCATCCATTCCTTCATTCCCCAAGTGGCCACAACTGCCACAGCTGCTAATATCCAAAGTTAGGAGCCAGGAACCTCTTTCAGGTCTCCCATATGGGTGCAGGATCCCAAGGCTTTGGGCTGTCCTCGACTGCTTTCCCAGGCCACAAGCAGGGAGCTAGATGGGGAGCAGGGGCGCCGGGATTAGAACCGGCATCCATATGGGATCCTGGCACATGCAAAGCAAGGACTTCAACTGCGAGGCTATTGCACTAGACCCTGTCCATGTTTTTTTTTATGGCCATGACTTCTAATGCAAGAGGTTGAAAGTGTAAGCAGACATACATTTCTCAGCATAAACCCAAAACAATTTACATGACCAAACTCAATATCAACAAAGTAGAGTAACATACTCCTTTCAAGGAGGTAAGAGAGTAGTAAACTTAGAAACCCCAAGAGTATAAGCAACTAGTAAAAGGCTCTCAAATCTTGGGGAAAATTTTTGCCCAATTGTACCACCATTTGGAACACTGAGCAGATACTATGGATGCCACCATTTGCAAACCACCCATGAACCAGGGTTTCACACCTCCAATTTCCTACATGTGTAGTTTCAAAGATCTGTCATCATTTCAGCCCCCTTCGTCTGGACACAAAATGTGTCAGAGTCTTTCTGAGAGCAGACCGTGGCACTGAGCAGCCCGTGTGACTCAGCAGATAACTCAGCACCTGCCCTTTCCTCCCTGTGGAGCTCTCCCTCTGCTAAGTTTGAAGTGACTTTGTCGCCAGCAATAGCAGCTCCACACTCTTCCACATTAATCTTATGGTTAGATGAAACACTTTATCCTGCAGTTGCATAATTGGTGTTTTTAACCTAAGAATAGTATTTGAGATGTATCCATCCATCTACTGATACATACTTGGGCTGCTTCTGCATCTTGGTCATTGAGAATAATGTTGAAATGGACATGAAGTACATATAATCCCTTGACATAACAATTCCATTATACACCCAGAAGTGGGAAAGCCAGATCAAATGGTGATTCTATTTTTCAGTTTTGTGAAGAACCTCCATAACCATTCTCCAAAATTCTGGTGCTAGTGCTAATTTATTTTCCCACCTACACTGTGTAAGGGTTCCTTTTCTCACTTTTGCTTAATTGTTCAACTGATCTAAGACAAGTAGTTCAACCTATGAGTATCCTTAGGGAGGTTGTTTCTGTGTCCATGGACTAGCCATTCTTCCTCAATTAATGTCATGTTTTGGTTATTAATAGAACGAGCTCTAATTACTCCACTAGAGAATCAAGTCACTAAATCAGATTCATCTTCCTAGCACTCTGCCAACTGTAGTCCACCCAGTGGTGTGTCTGCTTAGTTTCTTTGCTGTATCTCCACCACACTTCCTATATTCCTACACAAATGTCTTCAGTAGAACACATCAGCAATTGGTCTTACTTTTCCAGCATGAATATTAGCTCTATTTTTGCATGTGGTCAACATAACAACCTCACATGCCCAATGATATCCTAATCCTAGGTGCTGACAATAGGTAATATTGCATGATGACGAGGTATTAAGGTCCTAGATAGAAATCAAGATGATAATAAACTGACATTAAGACATGGAAATTATCTTGAGCGATCTGGATGAACGCAGGATCATCATAAGCATCATAAGAAAAGGGCAGAAAACCAAGTCAGACGAGTGCCATACAATAAGAATTTGATCCATACATATTGCTGCCTTTGAAAAGACACGAAGGGGCATCACACCCTAGAACTTCCAAAAATTTTAAAAGGCAAGAAAGCAGGGCTCCTAGAATGGGCACAGCCCTCCTGACCCCTCCAGAACTTTAAGACAATACACTTGTGTTGTTTTAAGCCACTAAGGTGGTAACTTGCTAAACAGCTACGAAAAACTAAAACACTGCAAAATTAAAAGCCATTTTATCTTTGTATTTCTCAAAGGGCATATACAAGTACATGGATGGCTCTGAACATTCCAGAAACACTACTGCCAAGTCAATTCTTTTTTTTTTTTATTTGTTCTGCATCACTGTACTGCAGCTCATTAACACCCCGTCACTGGGTGCTCCATGCATAAGTAGATGTGTGCTAAGAATCAATTGCTCTGACCTTTTTTTCCTCATTGATGTTTTGTCATTTGTGGGCTGCTTAGCTTGATATGCAAATTATTCTCTACCTGCCTGGTGCTTAGGATGTTTGCTCACCAGCCACCCCCTCCCAGAATGTTTCAGACATATGTCAATTACAATTTTAGTACACATTCCTCTTCCACTTTGTACACCCTGTAACTGCTTCATTGACAGCCAATGGCATACCAATAGGAGGGAAAAAAATGACAAGGCATTGCTGTTGACAAAGAGGCTAATTTTTGAGGAAAAATGTACATGAATATCCTTGAGAAACAAACAACCAGAAAGGTCAGATTTCTCTCTTCTGGAGCTCTTATCTACTGTCCTAATCCAAATATCAAAATTTCTTAAACTGTTAATTTAAGAAAAGGAGTTTGTGGGCCTGACACAACACTCAATTGGCTTAACCTCCTCCTTTCAAGTGCAGGGATCCCATATGGGCGGTCCTGGATGCACCACTTCCCATCCAGCTGCCTGTTTGTGGCCTGAGAAAGTAGTAGAGGACAGCCCAAAGCCTTGGGAGCCTGCACCCATGTGAGAGACCCAGAGGAGGCTCTTGGCTCCTGGCTTAGGATCGACTCAGCTCTGGTCACTGCAGCCACTTAGGAACTGAACCAGAGGATTAAACATTTTTGTCTCTGCCTCTCCTTCTCTCTGTAGAAGAATAAGTAAATCTTTAAAAAAGAAAAAAAGGAGATTGTTAGTTTTTAAGAACCCCGTATTCTGCGGCAGACAGCTTTTTATGGTTGGGCCTCCACTGAAAACTTGCTTTTAAAAATAATAATAATAATAATGGTAACAATAATATGAACTTTGTCAGAACAAAAGTGGAAGTTTATACTATTTGCAAAAATATGCTGTGCATACAGAATGTGCCTAGCGAATAGCATTCTTCTTGGGATGCCCACATCCCTTCTCAGAGTGCCTGGTTCTGGTGGTGGCTCTGCTTCTGATGCAAGTTTGCTGCTAATGGCACGTAGCAGACAATACCTCAGTACTTGGGTACGGACACCAAAGTGAGAGACCCATACTGAGCTCCAAGATTCTGAATTCAGCATCATCCAGCTTCAGCTATTGTAGACATTTGGGAATTGAACCAATGGATAGGAGACCTGTCTCTCTGCCTCTCAAATAAATTTTTCTCATGAATTTGTAAGAACGTACCTGGAGAAGCAAGGGGCTCCTGTCCTCTCTCCTGCTTTGTCTTAATCAATCCTCTTGTAGGAGTATCTGAAGTGACTTTGTCACTTACAATAAACTGCCTAACACTTTTCAAATTACACTTTCCTTAAACTTCTCTTCCAACTTAACACCAATCTCAATCAGCATCATGGAGAAAGGCTGTCTAATCAATGAGCCCTTGTACGTGTGTAGGCAAAGTGGTAACACCTGGATGTGTTGCCCTTCTCCGAGGATATATTTTCTAAATATTTTAAAGAGTCACAATCAACCTGTATGATGAATGCTTACAAACAGTTTAAACCTTTATGGTGGCAGTGCAATCTATATATATGTATGTGCCTAGGGGAAGGGATCTGGGTTGCTGGAGGCTTTCACTGTGCCCTCAAATCACAAGATTTTACATATATATATACATATATATATATACACACATATATAAGGTATATTATATGTTAATATATAATCTTATATATCGTACAGTGTTATATATAAGATGATATATGTAATATTGTGTATATATATATATATATATTAGAGAAAGATTTGTTTCTTTGTTTTAAATGAAAAGTTACAGAGAGGCAGGGAGAGACAGAGTTCTTCTATCTGCTAGTTCTTTCCCCAAGTGGCTGAAATAGCCAGAGCTGGGCCAGTCTGAAGCCAGGAGCTTCTTCTGGGTCTTCCTGATAATGGGTACCCTGAGAAGTAGCAGATGCCTCAAGTACTTGGATTTTTGCCAAAATCCTAAACTCAGCATAGCTCAGCTTCAGCTGTTCTGGACATTTGGGAATCAATGGACAGGAGACATGTCTCCTTGCCTCCTGGCTTTAGTCTGTCCCAGGTCTAAGCAGATACAGATACAGAGAAGAAAACCAACATATGGGAGATCTCTCCCATGTCTCTCTCTTTCTGTCTCTCTCTCTCTCTCTCTTTCTCTCTCTGTGTGTCTATGTGTGTATCTTTCAAATAAATAAAATAAATGAAAAAATCAAATGAAATTCAAAGATAGCTTATTTTGGTGTAAAGCATATTTTAAAATGTTACAGCTTTTAATTCTTTTCTGCATGCAACTTTATTTTACTTATTTTTCTTTAAAGATTTATTTTGATTATTTTTGTATTGGAAAGGCAGATATACAGAGAGGAGAGACAGAGAGGAAGATCTTCCGTCCGATGATTCACTCCCCAAGTGAGTGCAACGGCCGATGCTATGCCGATCCAAAGCCAGGAGGCTCTTCTGGGTCTCCCACGCGGGTGCAGGGTCCCAAAGCTTTGGGCTGTCCTCAACTGGGCCACAGGAAGGGAGCTGGAAGGGAAGCGGGGCTGCCGGGATAGAACCTGCGCCCATATGGGATCCCGGGCATGCAAGGCGAGGACCTTAACCACTGCGCCACCACGCTGGCGCCACCACCTTTACTTATTGTTTTAAAGGACTAATACCAGTTTTATTCAGAGTAAAATATAAGTGACGTAGACCAGGGAGACACAAATCAATGGTTTTTGCCCAGTCTTGGGAAGTGTGGTCTAATTCTAATTGGAATTTATTAATTTCATGACAGTAAACTTATAATTATCATTACAAAGTGAATATACACACTTTCCATTTACTTTTCTGAAGACTCCTCATACTGTTCAGCATGATTACAACTATAGATATTGACAATATGTTTCATTGATCCTAACACTGAAGATGTACTTCACATGATGATGCTCACCACTGAGTCTGTGAGGTTGAGAACTCCATCACCGCAATGCTAGACATCAGGGTCAATGGACCCATTTCAGACATACTTCAGCTTTATAGGCCATATGTTCTCTGTTGCAACCACTCAACCCAACTGTTGTAGCATGAAAATGGCCACAGGCAGAACACAAACAAATTATTCTAAGCTGTGATCCAACAAACTTTATTTACAAAAGCAGGAATGGGCTGGGTTTACCAAATTTTTGCTCTGGAAGAGAACATAACTCAGAGAATTTGAGGAACCAGCGTCAGAACATGAACAAATGAGAAGCAAGCCATCCCAGTACCTGGGTTTAATGTTTTCTGACTCTATACATAGTGATCACTCACTGCATCATGGTGAGTTTGCATACCATCTTTTGAAAATTAATTTATTTATTTGAAATGAGAGTGAGAGAGAGACAGAGAGAACCAAGTGTCTTCAATACACTGGCTCGTCCTGCAAATGGCCACAACAGCTCAGCAGGTCCAGTGCAAAGCCAGGATCCCAGAGCTCTATCTGGCTTGCCCAATGGGTGACATGGACCCAAGTAATCAGACCATCTTCCACTGCTTTCCCAGGGAGCTATGCTGGAAATGGAACATCCAGGACTTGAACCAGAACTCCAATATAGGATGCTGGCCTTGCAATCAATAGCTCAGACCACTGTGCTACAATGTCAGCCCCCAGTAGCACAGTTTTTAACAGTGAGGAAAGTCATGACTTTGGATCAAATCAAGCACACTGTCTTCTCACCTCACTTCAGTATACAAACTGATGAAACTGCACCTGCAGCTGGGCTGCGGTACCATCATTAGTCTTTTCATCATGTAGACAGAAACAAAGTAACTGACCAACAGACCAACCCAGGTAAACTTGATGCTATGGGTGAAGCCTCCTAGCCAGAGACTGCATAACTAGGGGAAACTGAAGTGTATCTTTGACCACATCCACCCTTGCCTTCCAAAAAACATACTTGAATACATTCAGCACAGAATAGCAAATGGGCAACCCAGAAATCCCTACCACCTAACATTCATCCTCCTTCTGGGTCACCAGCAGGACTAGCACCTGCACCAACATAATGATGGAGGAGCTGTGTCTCTGAGTGGTGGCAAAGCCATTCCATCCTAGCTGGGTTCCATGAGGGCCTTCCTCAGACGTCTTATTGGGCTGAGTCACCTGTCTCATTCGGTGCCTTCGTGGGAGGTGCATTATTCAGGTGCAGCGCACATGTGAGGGTGTTGGTTGGCCACAGATACAACAGAAGGGCTTTATCCTTCCTTATCATCTTCCCCTTCCTCACTTTCGCCCTCCAACCCCCTACTCCTCCTCCCTTATGCCCTCCTGAGACCCTTCTCTGTTCAACTGAGGTCCTGCTGCCGATCTGTAACAAGAAACAGAGCCAACAACATAAGCTAGACAGGAGCTCCAGGGTGCTGTACTATGTGTGTGAGCAAGGCTACCAAGGTATGAAAGTAACTTTGCTTTGCTTTGCTTTGCTTTGCCTTTTTTACTGCACTGATTTCTCAGAAGAATCACACAGAAAGGATCATGTTGGTCACAGAGAGCATTTAGAAACTTCTTACTTCTCTGGTCATTTGTTCTTTCCAGCATACTCCAGTCTAAACAGTCCTCAACCACTGGCATAGCATCTATTTATCTTTTAATATCACTTCTCCTTAATAATCTCATAAATCCAACTCCTAATATTTGCCCCACCATACCAAGAACAGGAGAAAATGGGAGATGGTGATCATGTTAAAGCACAGGAGCCTTGGCCACAACACATACATCCTTGCTGGTGTGGGAGCTGGAGTGCTCAGGGCTCACTGCTGTTCCCCTTTTCCTTACCAGTCACATCCTTTGATCCCTCCCTCATTACACTTCTGAATCTCATGGTATACCTTATGTACAGAGCTTTAGATGACAGATAACAATTTGTTAATATTGTGTCATTAAGAGGCAGTAACTGGAACTGTGGTCAGAGGCGTGCAGCCATATCCTCTCTCTCCTCAATTGATCGTCTCCATTCTTGCTAGATGGGCAAACCTCTCTAAATGAGGGCAGTCAATACTGTGCATTCAGCCGTAATTGTGGCTTAACTCAGTGTTCTTTGAGAAGTTAAGCCGTGTGATTTGCCTATAATTGGGCTTTCCAAAAAGTCATACCTACCTGCTCAAGTAAGAAATTAAACAACCAGACTCCCCAACTGCTCTGCACCTGCTCTCTCCCTCCCCGTGCTTGTCCTCCTCCGGTCATGTCTCTTCTTCCAAAACCTCTCATCTCCAGGTGCCTACTTGGATCCTGACAACCAAAGCCAGCAGTTGGAGCAAAACTGATGAACTAGAATATGTGAGCCTAGGAATGGCCTCCTTCCTGGACAATCTCCTGCAACACACCCCCACCAGCAGCAATGACTTTTCAGTGTCCCTTGCTTAATGAGCTATGTTCAACTCATAAGTCAAACACTGGACTTAACACACTGCCTTGGAAAGGCAAAGTCAAAAAGAGATGCAGATCCTCATGGCAACAGTGGACTCTGGGTGATAATGATGTCTCAAATGAGGCTCAGCAAGTGTGGTAAATGCACACAGTACCCAGCTGGGGACTGGATTTAAAGAAAAAAAGCTGCATTGTGGGGGTGCACGGTGTTTGTGGGACACTCTGTACCTTCCTTTCCATGTTTCTATGAACCTAAAACTGCTCCCCAAAATAACTGTCTTTATAAAAACTGGCAAAAATGTGCTCTTCCTGTGGGTAGACCAGGATCTGCTCCTGATGTTTAACTTAGCTTCTCTTTAGGTTACTAACAGCTGGAATGACATAAAGGCACCCTAGGATGCTGTGAACAAGACAAGCCTGGCTTGAGGTGGGGATGGAACAAATCTCTCACTGGGTATTTCACCCTCTCCCCAAAAAAATGGCCTCAAAGGCTGGAACTGGGCCAAGCTGTAGCCAGGAGCTTAGAATTCCATCTGGGTCTCCCTTTTGGGTAGCAGAGCCCAAAGTATTTAGGCCATCCTCTACTGCTTTCCCAGGCACATTAGCAGGGAGCTGAATTGGAGGTACACCAGCCAGGACTCAAACTATACTTCAGTATTAGATGCCAGCATACAGGTGGAAGTTTAACCCATCATACCATGCCCTAATGCTGATTTCCAAAGCAAAGAACTTTACCTAGTATTTTTCATTAACTTTTGGAAGCACTCTCATACATAAATAATATTTACTGGTTGTATATCACAATATATAGCACCTACATGCTGATAGTAAACATTTGAAAATAACATATTAATATTATGTGTTAATATTTTACTGATGAATTCCTATGGCTACCTTAACAAATTTCCACAGACTTGGTTGGTTAAGACAATGGAAGTGTATGTGCTCACAGTTCTAGGGGCCACGAGTACAGAATGAATTCTTTGTAGCATTGTCCTCACTCCTCCCTGAAGGTTCAAGGGAGAATCTTTTCCCAGCCTCTTCCAGTTTACCAAAGTTCAAAGTGTTTCCTGTCCTGTGGCTATATCTCCCTAATCTCTGCTTCCACCTTCATGTGGCCTCTTCCCCTTTTCTGTGTGTCTCTCCATTAGATGTCTTTGATAGGACATTACTGGGTTTAGGGTCCACCAAATAATCTGTGATGAATCTCAAGATTCTTAATGACACCTGCAAAGGTTCTTTTTCATAATAAAGTCACATCCACAAGTTCTGGAATGTATTCATTTATCGGGAGGTTGGGAGGAAGGCTAGCTTTCAGTTCATTACAGTATAAAAGGATCATGCTAAAATACATGATTTCTAACAAAATCTTAGTGTGTCTATTTTTGAACTTGTATAAATACATTCTGGAAGTATTCACAAGTTATTGACTGCAGCCTTCTTTCAGGGGACAGCTATTTGGGAACAGGGATAGAAATGAGAACAAAGTGTTCCCTTTCCACTTTATAACTTTCTGTACTCTTTTGATCTTCTCACCATGTGCATGTGTTACCTTACTTTTCTTTTAAATGTCAACAGGGATTATCTGGAATGAAGTAAGGGAGGAAGTATGCGCTTTCTCTTTTTCTACTTTTCTATTTTAAAAATCCCCATTTTTAATTTATTAAAGAAACAGCTCATCCTAGGACTGCTGATGCTTGAGTTTACCACCAGAAAGTCTAGAAAATCAAAGACTATCATCCATCATCAATTCCAAATGTGTGTTTTGCATGCATCTTAAAACTGTCCTCAGCAGAAGACAAAAGTGAAAAAACTGTCATCATTTGGAATAATGCATCAAATTTACATAGCAGGCATGGCCTAACAGATTAACACTCCACCTGCAAAACTGGCATCCAACATGGGCATTAATTCAAGCCCCAGCTGCCCCATTTCCAATCTAGCTCTCTGTTAATGGCCTGTGAGCGGTGAAGGATGACCCAAATGTTTGGGCCCCTGCACTCACGTGGGAGATCCAGAAGAAACTCCTGGCCTCTGACTTCAGACCAGCTCAGAACCAGCTAATGCAACCATTTGGGGAGTGAACAAGATGAAAGATTCACTCTCTCTCTCTTTCTCTCTCTCTCCCCTCTTTTCCTCTTCTCCTCTTCCCCTCTTCTCTCGTCTTCTTCTGTGACTCTGCCTTTCAAATAAAAATAAATGCTTAATAAAATTGCGGAGTAAGGGTTGATGGCTAGGGAAAACACTCCAGAAAACAATCACGGAGCAGTCCCTCAAGACTTTCTTTCTAGATTACAGTGCACACGTTGGCACAGAGGACAATACTGGGTGAGAAAGCAAAGATATGCACAATTCTAACTTAGCTCTAAATATGAAAAAAGTTTAGGAACATGATAACCAATTTATTTGACTCACATTTTCTTCTTTTTTCTTTGTTGGCAAAAGTTACATATGACAAAGCAATCTTTGCCCAAATACAACCAGAAGATCTCTTAAAGTACAAAATATAGTTTCCATAATGAGAGAGAAGCTTGGGACATTGCTTCATTCTCAGTGGTTATGTAAAGTTTCCTGTGGCATCCATAATGAAAAATTAGCAGCTGAGTGTCTGAGTACAAGATAAAAGGTTTTTTTCTGATCATTTTGGAGTTCAGAAGCCTGAAACCAAAGTGTTAGCCTGCTGGTGCTCCCTTGATGTTTCTAGCTGTTTGCTTCTCCCAGGTTCTGGTAGACGCAGGCACTTCTAGACTTCTAAAGCATAACTGCAGTCTCTGCTTCTTGCATCAACTCATGGAATTCTTTGATGTTTCTCTGTCTACTTGTTATAATACCAGCCATGTCTTAGCGTGACATCACCTTGACTAACTACCTCTGCAATGACCCTATTTCCATACAGAGTCACATTTTGAGGTCCTGGAGTTTACACCTCACTATATCATTCAGGACAGCATTCAACACATAGTAATGGTAAATAAAATAGTTATTAATAGTACAGAAAATAACATTACATGATCAAAAGCATCAGAGATTAATGAACTCCAGTATTTTCAGTAACATGCAAGCTTTGTTTCACTTTTCCTGCACTCACTTCAAGACAGGATGGTCCTCACTCTCTTTAGACGCACGTTTCCCTTTTAATCCCTTCTCTCCTTGCCTTCCCCTACCCTAAACACTCACTGTTTATCAACAGCTACTTAATTATCAGCCTGACAGGGAAATAAGCATGGCCCTCTTCCTTAGAGAGGTACAACCATAACTAAACTGTCCCAGATACTGGATGAGGGGGACCACATTACGTGTCCTTGGGGAGAAGACTGTAGCTTAGTAGAACATTCACAGCATCTAGAATTGGTCAGCCCAGGTGCATCAGCCACATTTTTAAGCTTTGGACAATGATTTCTGAAACTGCATTTCCTTGACTAGAAGGAAACCCAAGCAAGCCTCACTTCTGTTGAGAAGATGAAATGTAGTGGAAGTACCTTACTAACTGTAGAGTTGTGACCAAGTGTGGTTTCTGCTCCACCCTGGTAGGATCCATAGATGGCCTGTGATAAATGCACAGAAACCATGTCAACTGAGAAAGCCTCAGATGAGGAGAGGAAGTAGAAGGAGCAAAGGAGCATGGGTCAGGTGAATTGCTTAGGTAACATATTTGCCCTTATGCCAACTTAAGTTTAAAAGCTGAACAAGAATGGTAGAATATCCATCTATTTATCTTAAGAAGAAAAAGAAAAAAGAAATACTACCCAGTAATAAACATGCCTCCATTCTTCTACTACTTCCACTTATTTTTTATTTGTTCAAATGTTTACGTGAATGGTCCAATTGGAGAAAGCATCTGAAACCTAAATATTGAAGTTTATGGTACATTATTTTTGAAAAGGGGAAAGAATCTATGATTAACTTGTATGTGTGTCACTGGTGTCATGTCTAAATGGCAATAAAAGGCATCATATGTGAAAAGTTAGAATTAAGAGGAGGAGAAAAAGAGAGTAAGTCAGTGACCTTTCCGTTATAATGTGAAGAATATAGTTCAAACACTAGAAAATATTTCTCTGACATTAAGGACTTTGTCACACAAAGACACACACACACACACACACACACATTTCTGAAATATTCCCCAAAAGTCTTTTAAAATAGCTTATAACTTTGTCTCTTGGTCATGGTAATTTCATTTGTAAGAGGACATGATCTAAATGACCAGTAACAGAAAAATGGTTTCACAAAACATGGCATCCTGTCTCTACAAACCCACAGGAATTAAAATATGATGGTTGTGCAGCAGCAGCATGTTAAAATTATCATGGTGGCTCACTCAATAAGGAAGGAGTACATAAGAATCCAAAAAAATAAAAACAATTGAAAGGGTTTCATGTTATCATTGTGCGGGGCAGAGGGGATAAAGTGTCCTCCGGTTATCTGTGTGTGGCAAGTGGAAATAGAACATTTCCAAGGCATGCCTGTCTCAGCAAGTGGAACTGCAGTAGTTCCTGAGGACAGGAGGATGGACTAAGGCCTCCTCTCAGAATGCCTCCTCTCCTCCTAGGATTCCTAGGCCCCTATGTTACAAGGAGGGGTGGTGTCCAGGGAGTGCAATGTTCCAAGCATCACTGGTTCCCATGAAAACCTAATTTATAGAATTAAAAATTAATTTTATGGAAATGAATTGAGACAGTCTTCATTAGAGTGCACTCAGTCTAATTGAGTTTGGAGTGATTGGAATAGCTATTCCTGCAGTAATACTAAAAAGATAAATCTTTTTCTTCTTGTACTGCTGGGAAACAACATATAGGGGTAGGTGAGAGCTTTCCAATTGCCACATGGTAGTTGCTCCTGCTTCCTGGAGGGCCCAGCATGGAAGGAAGTCATCTCAAGAAGTCATTCATGACAAGGAATCCAGTATAATTTGACATCCTCACTGGAAGCCAATCAAAGTTTCCCATTAGTGAGTAGAGCAAATTAAGGATTCATTGTGAGAACAAAATGGGAAGATGCAGTGATCTAATTCAGGCTCTCTTTTCAAGCTAAAGTGGCACCCTAGTTTAAATATTATTTCCACAATGAAAGAAGGATTATCATGACTGTCTCCCCAGCTTCAGAACTATACATTTACTCATACATTTTAAATGTTACCCATTAATGAATACACAGACACACATTGAAATATCTTCTGGTAGCCATGAGATACAAGACAGACCCCGGATTTCAGGATGAATAACTGGCCAAGGACTCCCACTATTGTGCTCTGAAATCTATGATTTTATGGCAATAAGGCCACATTGCCCATGCCTGCTCCCAGCTGGTGATTGACAAGGCAGGGGTGCTGAGGCAGGTCCATCCCTGGCAGACACAAAATCTAATAGCCATGTTGTGATCCTTTACAGCCTTGTAAGACCTTCCTTAGACCACCGGGCATTTAGAGAACATATCCTTGTTCTCCCTCTCCTTAACCTGAGGGGACACTTGCAACACAACTTTTCTTTCTCAATAAAATTCTGGCGCGTTTAATTCCATCTTGGCATCTGCTTCTTAAGGGATATCGCTATAGAGATATTTACACGTATGTATGTAGAGGATACTTCAAAAAGCTTACAAGAAATACGAGAAAAATATTTATTTCAGTGCCAAAAAAAACTGAAGCCAATATATAGTGCAAAAAAAATTGCTGAAGTCCATATATAGCTTTCCTAATAGTTTTTCTATGAACTTTTTAAGGATACTTTGTATGCATGGATTTCAAAACTTTTTGCATCAAAACAAACATTTTGTTAGTTCTGTTTTTCCAAGACTTTTCTGAAGTGCCCCTTTATGTGTGTGTTATGTGTGTATTTTAACCATAATTTGTCTCCAGTTTGCAGATGCGAGATAAGTCCAGATTTTTGTCATTACAAAAATATCCATCCATATTCTGTTAACCCAGCTAGTTTCCAATTTCATTAGTTGTAATTTTTAAAACAGTGTCACAGAAAATGCCCCTTCTTGAAATCCCTCCAAAGAGCTTATGGAGCAATGCTACACTAACACTTCTTTTCCACATATAGTTTCTGGTAGCATTAGGAATTTTCTGAAAAAACAGCCTCAAGCCTTGGAACAAAGTAAGGAATGAGTCTCCCACAATTCTGCCATAGTCCAGGCAGCAGATAAGAAAAAAAATCTGGAGTCAGAGCCGCAGTTCGTTTGTTCTTCCATTCTTACAATCACTCTTAGACTCTGCCAACCTCCTCTCATCCCGTGCATGTCAATCAGAGTTCTTGATTGCAAGTAGCAGGAATTGATTGTGGGTCACTTCCGTAAAAGGGAAGTTGTTGGACAGGTGTCAGCGTTCATAATCGATGGGAGGCTGAAGTTCAGTCTTTGGGGATATCCATAGTGAGGACAGAGAAAACACAGCAAAGATGTTTTCCCAGGACAGTTGGCAGGTGAGCCTCTTAGGTAAATAGACTCCAAGGGTTCCTATTCCCTCACATCAGATTCAAATCCTGGGACACAGACAGCACGGAACCTCAGAGTCTTTACAATTCCTTAGTGTTAATTCCATCCGATAACTCAGGGTTCTGTTTTATCATCTAGAAAGGAAATGTGGCCAGTGCAGAGACAACAGTGCCATCCATCAACGTCTCTTCAAAGGTCTCTCATGTACCTTCTAGAGATGAACTACGGGACCTCCAGGCAGATGTTAGGGTCCATTTGTTAATTGATTTTCATTGTAATAGCACAGTTCTGTCAACATATATAAAGGCAGGGATGTCCAAACAAGCAAAAAGCAGTAAGCAACAGTTTTTCTTCTCTCCTTCCTTGAAGTATATATGTCCATCTCTTCCTTGATACACAGACATGTGCCATTGCTTTATTTATGACCCCTAACACTTTGCCTTCTTTGAGAGGCAAAGTGGTATTTTTCTCCATCTAGTCCTTGTTTTTCTCCCTCTAGTTCTTATTTTAAGGAAACTCATTTTAAGCCATCACTGAAATTTAATTGCTCAGTGCAGCCATCAGTAATATCTCTGGAAAGGAATCACGGAAGCAAGAGATTACATGATATGAACTTGTTTTTGCAGAGGGAAAAGAAAGCCATGTTACATATAAATAAAATGCGAATGCATGGAACTAAATCCCAGGAGAGATTTGGCACTTAGGTAACACCTCAGGATTGTCCTTCCAGGTAAAGACCGCCTTGCAACAGGAAGGATTTGACCGGAAAAAGCGAGGGTACAGAGACATCAATGAGATCGACATCAACATGAATGATCCTCTTTTTACAAAGCAGTGGTATCTGGTAAGTCTCTACTTGAAACATTTCTCATCTTGAAACTTTAGATGAGAGCTATATTTCTGTGTTCACATTATTCAATGGGATGTTAGCGAGCATCTGACTCAATGTCCCTTGCAATATGTATTGATTTTCTATCAACACTGGGCAATTAGGGGCATCTTGTCCCCTAATCTTCTTTCTTCTAAAACTGCTAAAAAGCCATGAACTCCTTGGTCAGAGCTACTAGCAATACCTGATCATCCCCTCATAGCCTTGGCAAGAGCGCCTTGGTTTCTAAGTGAAGACTTTAAAATTGTGTGGAAGTCAAATCAAAGGTCTGGGAGTAGTATAGCCCAGGATTCCAACAATCTGAATAATGGTGGACAAAATAAAGTCACAACTATACAAAAAAAAAAAAGTCAACTTCACCAGGAACAAGCCAGGAAGCTCAGGGACCAAATTAGCAAAAGTAGCTTCTTAAAGTGATAGCACGAAATCAGTCCCAGGTCCGGCGCAGTAGCCTAGTAGCTAAAGTCCTCACCTTGCACCAGCAGGGGATCCCACATGGGCACTAGTTCTAATCCTTGAGGCCCCGCTTCCCATCCAGCTCCATGCTTGTGGCCCGGGAAAGCAGTTGAGGATGGGCCCAAGGCCTTAGGATCCTGCACCCACGTGGGAAACCTGGGGGAAGCTCCTGGCTCCTGGCTTCAAATCAGCTAAGCTCTGGCCGTTGCAGCTGCTTGGGGAATGAATCATTGGACAGAAGATCTTCCTTTCTGTCTCTCCTCCTCTCTTTATATCTGACTTACCAATAATAATTTTAAAAATCTTAAAAAAGAAAAAGAAATCACTCCCATTGCTGCAGGATTTGGGACAGCCCAGTGTATCTGCTAAAGTGGGCATATCCACCAACATTGTACCATGATTCATGTGAATTCGTTGGGTTAAGGTTAAAAACAATCAATGACTCCAAAACAACCCCAACCACAGACCATACTGCTGGAAAATGAAAGCTAATTTGTAAAAATGAACGAAGCTTTATTTTAGCTAAGATGAAAACCACAGAGAGATGAAACTGAATTGTTGCCTTGTAGGCCTCTCTATTAAGACATGAACCATCATTTCATCCTGGAGCATCAAGCTTAACCATGCCTTACGCTTTTCGCATGGAATTCTGAAAACGAGAGCTGGATAATGCAATGAGCTTTCTGTATGTTAGCATGTTAGTCGGAATAGGCTAGATTTGCTTCATTGATAATAAACCTACACACACACACATAAAAATCTCAGTGGCTTACCAAAACTCACAGCTTATTTTTCATTCTTGCTACATGATCAGTGTTTCCTTGTCCTTCAGAGAATAATGCTGATCATGCCAACACTGCTTTCAGAAGCACTTCAGCAAGGAAAGGGGGCAACTTGCACATTGCCGGTTAAATCTTCAGCCTGAACATGACCAAGGGTGCATGAGCTCACACAGTATTAGCCAAAACAACTCACAGCCATTCTAAATCCAGACTGGGTGAATGGTATAGCTTTAGCCTGTACTCACCAGAGGAGCAGAGACTTTCCTCAACAGCACTACTGGCATTCACACAAAAGTTTTAGCAACACTGTAATAGCCACTGACCATGGCTAGTACAAACTCTGACATCACTATTTTTTTTCACAATCAATATTTGAAATGGTCTTTGCATATTTAAGAAAATCTATGATAAAGAAAATTTACAAAGTTATAGAAAAAGAGTGTAGTGAACTACTAATTTAGAATTTTTCTTTCTTTCCCCTTATTTTTTAAATTTTTGAATCGGGGGGAACACAAGGTTTTATTTTTCTGTATTAGAACATAGACAAAAGATGAGCCATGTCTCTTTAGTTCATTTCAACAAATATTTGTGAGCAACACTGAGTATAATGGCAACAAAATTGCTCATAGGATATGGTCCCTCCTGCAGAGAATATTGTCATTTGGTGAGGAAACTGTG
The DNA here is from genome assembly GCF_017591425.1 of Ochotona curzoniae. Classification (NCBI taxonomy): domain Eukaryota; kingdom Metazoa; phylum Chordata; class Mammalia; order Lagomorpha; family Ochotonidae; genus Ochotona; species Ochotona curzoniae. The sequence goes on along the minus strand of NW_024465894.1, from coordinate 22,245,344 downwards.
TTCAAGTAAGAATAACCAAGACTATATGAGCTAAATTTAAAAATGTAAGTATGATCAAAGATCTATTCAAGTGAGCATTTAATTCTCCAGGAGAATTTCTTGCAGTTCTGAGGACTTTATACAGAAGTTTAAAGACTTTGTTCTGGCTATAATATATGTGGAAACTGAAACTGCTTACAAATTTACATAAAACAGAAATAATCAACTTTTTATCTCCAAAAAAAAATTTTTGGAGAGGACTGCTATAAGAGAGTGGTGGAGGGGAAAGAACACCCAAAATGCTATTTCATGGGCAATGGGATCCTTGAATATCAAACAACTGCAGAGTTAGTCAAGCCAATATTTATGCAGGGGGTTTGCAAGTTCACCCTAATAAGATTCTCTGCTTTGGAATTCCTGTGCCAGATCAACACAGGACAAGCTGATGGGACTCCTGGCCTTGACTTGAATGTGGCAGAAGCCTGGGAGCTGGGATACACAGGAAAAGGTGTGACCATCGGAATTATGGATGATGGTAAGTATTTTGAAGCTTCAGATGATTTGATATCATTTGCAACGTAATGCGTCTTTGCATGCCTTCAAAATGTAAAAGATTTACTGGTTCCAGGTACCAACTTAATTACCACAATGGGCTTGATTGCATCTTCTCCTGTCTCTACATCAGTGGTCCTCAAACTTGATGATGACTTTAACAAATATCTTTATAATTAATGAATAAAAAATTGAAGCAGATGAACTAAACGTTGCTTATCACTCAACCATGATTTCTTATTGAATCACATGAATTAATGTCTAAAGAAATTCAATTCAATTTTGTTTACATCATCACATAAAACTCTATTGCAGAGTGTGGGTCTCGGTCCATGAAACAGCTTTGTACTAACAGATTTGTGATTTGGGGATATTTGGCTTTATTGCTGATTTCAAAATGAACCCTTGTAGGACAGTCCTTGAATACTTTATATCTCAGCCACCTTCTATAGAATATTCTATGCTACACACCTGCCAGATGAACATTTAGCTGAGCTCTGTTCTCTATAGCTTAAAATACTGTGTATCTATGGTATGTATTGGTGTTTTTCCAACTGCACATGTCCTTGATTCTGTGTTCTGTGGAGTCACCACTCTGCAGCCACCCGCTGGGGACCGGCCTCTGCTCTTCATCAGGCAGCAGTGCCCCCCGTAAAGAGCTCCAGGATACACTGTCAGTCCAGGTACACACAAGGGTCACACAGGATGGAACACTGGAGCGTTTCCCTTCAGAAGATCCTCAAAGAACACTGTGTTCTCTAAAGCAAGCCTTTGAAGCAGAATTGATGGGGAAAGCAAGAGGAGTCAGCATGCTTCAAATCTGTGTTCTGTTTGTATGGGCTCATTAACTAGCAGCACAAAAACAATGCTCCCGCATCTTCTGATGTGTGAGACGTTTTGAAGTGCAGGTAAAAGCTTTCTCCATTGGGCTTTCAAGAGAATAAAGGTCTCTATACACAAGTGGATGAGGACAGACATCAGCAGTTTATAAATGTCTTTTGTATCTTCATTCTTTGGCTTGGAAATGTGCCCAAAAGGGTTGAAGCTCACTCACTCAGAGGAAAAAAAAAAGCATGCAGGTTTGGGGAAACCTTCCTGGGATGTATCATGATGACCATTTCTATCTACAGTGACCCTACAGTGGCAACACATGCCACTGCCCTTTGGAATCTCCATCAGCACTGCAGAGACCCTTTTCAAGATTTTTTACTTAAACCCCCTAGACTGACTTTTAAGTCATCTTTTCCAAAGACAGAAAGAGAATGACTTCTGACTCTGTTCCATAGCAAGAGGCTGAGGCCTTTAGGAAAATCTAAGTAGATTTTCTTGTCTAACCTTATTTCTTTTGTTAATTTAAGGTGTGGGGTACAAAAAAGTGAATTCTCTCCCTCTCAAGGCTCATAACTTCTCCATTGTTTCGTTCATCTACTGCTGCAAAACAAATCATCCCAAAACTTAACAACTTTCTGAAAGCAGTCCTATCATCCCTCACAATTACCTGAGGGTTGACAGGGGCCCAGACAGTTCTGTTGCAGGTCTCATTAGGGTATCTCATGCAGTTGGGATCAGAAGGCAGCTGAGGCTGGAGTCTGCTGGAGACAACCAAGCAAAATTGGCTTGGTGAATCCGGTGTGATAGCTTAATGGCTGAAGATCTCGCCTTGCATCCACTGGGATTCCATGTGGGCGCTGATTAGTGTATTAGTTCATCAGTTCATTAGTTCATTAGTTCATTAGTTCATCATCCAGTTCCCTGCCTGTGGACTGGAAAAACAGTGGAGGATGACCCAAGCCTTAAAACCCTGCACCTGTGTGGGAGACTGAAAAAAAATCTCCTGGCCTCTGGCTCTGGATTGGCTCAGCTTTGGCCATCGCAACCACTTAGGGAGTAAACCAGAGGATAGAAGATCTTTTTCTCTGTTTCTCCTTCTCTCTGTATATATGCCTTGCCAATAAAAATAAATAAATAAGTCTTTTTTTAAAAAATAAATTGGCTTGGCCTCCCTCTTTCTACATGTGATCTAAGACCTCTCCTCTCTGTATAGTGTTCCCAGAAAGGTAGCCGATTTCTTACAGGTGACTTAGGACTCTCCAGAAATAAGTGGAAGCTCTTCAAGACTAAATTCACAATGGGCAAGCATTGTTCTGTCATTTTGTTGGATGAATAATCAAAGGATCAGGCCCCATCTCCTGGTGCAGAGAGATACAAGGGCTGTGACCATCTTTCTCTCATTATGTACTCATTCAGCATGATAAACTGAATAACATCTACCAAGACTTTCTCCAAATCTATGGTCAAATAGCCTAATGAGCATGCTTGGACAATAGCTGCCTCCCATGTGCCAAGGACAAGATCAGATGCGCACAAGCTCTCTCTTCTTGTTCTTAGCTATCTTCTTCCCAAAAGAAATATGAGTGGTTTGGTGTCATTTCTCACATATTCTCTCACCAAGATATTCCAAAACAAGGTAAAAGATAGCCATAGATGCTGACATTGATACCTAAAGACAAAAATAATGTAGTATTTTGTAAGTATAGTTCCCTGTATTTTGCCCTATAAGGCAAATGCTTAAAAATTTGCAAATGGAAAATTCCCTTAGTGGACTGGCCAGTTCTAATGGCTATCACCCTTCTCTTGTACTACAACTCAATGCTGAGCTACTTCCACTAGATGCAATGACTCATTAGATGCTCAGTATATACCTACTGCCTTCATTTAGGTTCAACATAACTTCTTTCCCATGTGTTATGTATCACTTGGAGAAAACTCCCATGGCTGGAGACTTCTGAGAAACTCCAAGGATATCAATGTCAGCAAGCACCCCACTTGATGGTGACAATTTCATTCATTTTATTGTCATAGAATTGCTTAGTATCAGGACCTTGACCTGATAAATGAGATGTGATCATCATGAGTTACAAGAATGAACAACAGTCACCCAGCTGAGCCACAGTTCAGAGTAGGTGGCTACTATCAAGGTCAAAGATGTTCAATGAAGACCTAAGGCAAGACTTTGATTTTATTTCTTGCCCAGAGCTACGAAAGATTGAAGATCATTGAGACAAGGCCAAGGAGAGCTTCATATTGAAGTAACAATAAAAATAGCAAACATTCATTGAGTATTCACTATGTGCTAGCCGCCATACAATTTTGGAGAATTAAAGAAGCAGAAAACTGCCCATAGTCTCACAACGAATTCTAGTCACCCATCTTCAGTCCCTGAAACCCTCCCTTTAGTCCTAACATGCTGGTGGGACTTGATGAATGCAGCCTCACTCGTAAGAGTGAAGGTTCAGGCTTAAAGAGTGAACAATCATCCAGTTCTTTCCAGCAGATTCTAAACTCTGCATCATACAGAAAAGCAATATGGTGACCCAATAGGATGGTGGTTTCAGTTACCACTGCTGCACAACAAATGAATCTAGTACTTCACAACTTAAAGTAACTCTTTTTTATGGGGGGGGGGGGGCACAGGAATTTGGGTAAGACTGACTAGGTGTTTCTCAGAGTCTTGTGAGCAGTTGAGATGAGGTGTCATCTGGGCTGCAATCTTGCATTGCCTCATTTCCATGGCTGCTGGTTAATGCTGGTTGCCACTGGAGCCCAGCTAAGAATGTCACTGTAGTATGAGGAATGCCGGTATATAATACTGTTCTCTAATTTGGTCACAAGAATGCCTACAAATTCTAGCCTGGCTGTCAGGCCCTGTGAGATCAGGTCATGATGTTTACAATGCACCTGTTTCACTCCATTCCCATTGCTCTAACCAAAAGCCTTAGGCTAGCTAAATTATAAATAATGGAACCTTCTCACAGTAGTAGAAACTAGGAGTTCCCAGATGCTGGCACTGTAGGTCCAATGTCTGCTCATGGGGTCACCTCTCTACTTACAGTATGGTGCCTATTGCTGCAGTCTCAAAGTGGATGAATTCACATGGAGGAAGGGGTAAAAGAAAGATAAACAAGCACGCTCTGGCTCCTTTACAAGGGCATAATGCCATTCGCCTTAATTGTCTCTTAAAAGCCCCAGTTCTTTATATTATCACATTGGGGAATTAAGTTTTGACATGAATTTGGGAGGAAAGCAAACGTCTGCATCATTGCAGTGCCTTTCATGGGGTGCTTATTTTATCCTGGCAGACAGCTGAATGTCTAAGTGTTGAGACTGTGACCAGGTGTCCCTCTGACCAGAAACTAATTTACAACAGCAGATGCTCTAGGGCTCTTCCCTGACCTGTGTTCACCTGATTAGGTTTGGGTGTATTTGTCAAGTGAGATGAGACACAGGAGGAGCCACATGATAAAACACATGGAATAACGGAAGTGGTTTATTACCACCAGATCTCAAAGAGAGCAGAGAAGGGCGGCCCTCAGTGGTAATGAGAAAGAAGGGCTGGGCGGGAAATGCACACTCCACCAGCAGAAAAGGAGTGAAGGAACCAACAACCTGCAGGCAAAGTCTTTATTGGAATCCAGAGCATCCTCTAGGTGTATTTCCTGCAGAGAGTTGTAATTGGTGGGTTTGAAGCATGCAGGCATGAGTTCCATGGAGTCACATTGAGACTGAGAGAGGATCACTGTGGCAGATACACAAATTCCATACCAAGTGTGGGGCCAATCAAGTAGGCTGTCTTTAGCCCTTGCACAGAAAAGAGCTGCTGTGTGGATGTGGCTCTGTAAAGCAGATTTCTGGATTGACCACATCAGGGATGTAGAACAAAGCAGAGAATCAAGACACTGCTAAGGATGATTAAGTTCTACTTCCTGGTATGAGAAGATTAATCCTATAATCAAAATTGATACTGAAGAAACTTAAAATTCTAAGAATTGACTATTCTGCACAAGCTTCTTAGCCAACTTCTAGTTTCCTCCAGTGTGAGCATCCAGAGGGAACAGGTGGAAGATGCCTGGGCTTTTTTGGCTACCCCTGGAAGCAGTGCAATGGAGTTCTACAACCCTCTGAGGGATGCAGTCACAAGCCCACTCAGATGGAAAAGTAGGCAGTGGGCCCACCTCTCAGTGGGAGGTGTGACATATGGAGTGGGAGATACTAAGCAGCTGGCTTTGAAGAACACAGCATGTTCCTTGAGGGCTCCTTCTCACTACATAAACTCAGTGAGATGTGTCGTGTGCCAGATGCTAAGTTCTCTTTGGAAACTGCAAGGGCTGATCTCAGGGTGTTGTGATGCTACATGTCTCAACTGAGCAATTAACATTCTGAGAATAAGACCATGGAATCCCTTGCTGGTTCTCAGTAGGGGATGGGGAAGATCTCTAAAGATATCACAGCTTCCTGCAATTTTGGACTCCTGCAAATAAGAATCTGAAAAGATTCAAACTTATCAAAGCATACTAACGATTGATGAACAAACATGCATCATTTGTGCATCACATTCATCACAGTTGGTGATAAGTCAGTCTCTCCCTTCCCTCACCCCATAGACTGAGCACAGTTCAGGTTCTGTATCTAAATCATCTGTACTTAAATGAGTCCAGTAATAATGTAAGAATTTTTAAATTAATAAGCAGATACTGATGATTGGTAAATTCCACCTCAGAAGATGAACAACCATACAAAGGCATTAAAATGCTATCTACTTAGCAGGCTATCATTCTCATTCTTTAGGTCATTACTCCTTTTTCTGACACATGTCTGTCATCCTTTACAATTCTGTCTATAATCATTTCTTCTCAAAGTCTGCATCTTTTCTACCTAACACTTAGTTTTCACTCTTAATCAAGTCCTTCTTCTAATCAGACTAAATGAGTTTGTTTTCATTCTAATTTCTTCTAGTCTCACATTAGTTCCTTGTTCTAATATTTTCCCTTCAGTAGAGACTACAATTTCTTTTTATTAGAAGTGGCTTTGGTTTTTGTTTATCAATCTACCTACCTATGAGACAGATTGAGTTCTTGTCCTCTGGTCCACTCCATAAATGCTTGCAATGCCTAGGATGGGACCAGATCCAAAACTGGTAGTAGAGAACTCATTTTGCACCTCCCATAGGTGAAGGAACCTAATTACTTGAGCCATCACCACTGCATCCCAGGGTCTACAGTGGCGTGAAGTTAGAGTCAAGAGCCAGAAGCAGTAATCAAACCAAAGCATTCCAAATGGGACACTTGTTGTCTCCACCAGAGGTCTAAATAACCACCCCAAGACTACCATTTCTTGAAACATTTTTTTCCTGCCAAATTCTATCAGAACATAAAATCTCTGGACAGATATCTGTAGAAGAACAAAATTAGCTCCCTACCTCACACCATTCATAAAAATCTACTCAAAATGAACCAAAGATCTAAATTTAAATCCTGAGACTATGATATTTCTAAAAGAAAATGTAGGGAAAATACTTCAAGACTCCTTGGATAAGAACCACAAAGTGCAGGTAACAAAAGCAAAATAAGATGAAAAGGTTTATATCAAACTCGGAAACTTCTGCATAGCAAAGAAAACAATCAACAGAATGAAGATATATCAACAAGAATGGGAGAAAATATTTACATGCTACGTATCTGACAAAGGATTAGTATCCAGAATATGTCAGCAACACAAAAATCTCAATAACCTAAAAACAACCATTGCAGCTAAGACATGGGCAAAGGAATGAAATAGACGGTTCTCAAAAGAAGAGATACAAATGTGAGCAAATAAATGGGAAAAAAATAATTCATATCACTCATCATCAGGGAAATTCTAATCAAAACCACAATGAGATATAACTTCTTCCCTATCAGAAAAGCTATCATAAAAAGGACAACAGATAATGAAAAGTATAAGGAGAAAGGGAAACTCATATACCCTGTGGAAATCTAAATTAGTGCAGCCACTGTAGAAAACAGTGTGGAGATATCTTTAAAAAAACTTGAAACAGACTTGCCATATGATCAGCAATCCTACTATTGTGGATATATAGTAAAAATTATGAACTCACTGTATCAAAGAGATATTTCTCCAGCAAGTTTATAGCGTCACTGTTCACAGAGCCAAAATACAAAATCAATCAAGACGTCCACAAGCCCAAGAATGGATAGAGAAAATGTGATATATTGATACACTCACACACAGAGTGGAATATTAACCAAATGTAAAAAGGATGAAATTGTATCATTTCCAGCAAAATTGTTGGAAATGGAAGAAACCATGATGAGTGAAATAAGCAAGACATAGAAAGACAAATACTAAGCATTTCCTTTTACACTTAAGAACTAAAATTTTTTAAACTTTTGTGTACTAGTTTTGCTGCAAGTGGAAGATTTTGTCAAAAAATTAATTTTTAAAACAGCAGTAAGAAATGTAATAATATAAGGGATTCTAGGGGTTGAAAGAAGAGGGAGGGTGAGAGGGAAAATCCCTGAGCCTATGATATTTGTATCATAAAAAACAAAATATTTTTAAAAGCAACAGTAAGAACTACTGATAAAAAGAACACAGCATCATGTTTTCAAAAATGGCTTCCTACTAGAAAAAAATATATTCTCTGTGTGCTTTATTTTGACTGATCTATATATATATTAACATTTTTCCAAACAATGAGGTTACAAAATGTAACCAATTTCAGCAAGTACACACAACATCTCAAAGCCAAGTAAAATTTTTAATGTTTTTGTTCCTGTGTGTTATCCATATTACCTTAGTGATGTGACTGGTAATACTAATAATGATGATAAGAAATCCAATATACCAAGTCTTTACTACCAGCCAAACACTTTTGATGGATTGTCTCTAATCTTGAAAGCTGCTTTTCAAGGGAAATTGCAGTCCCATGTCAAAGATAAGAGAGACTGTGCTATTTGGCCAAAACTACATAAACACTAGCATCTGAGACCAGAATGGAACTGGATCTGTTGGTCTCATAGCTCATGCTCATCCCCAACTCCATCAAAGCTTAACTGGATGAACTTGGAATTAGTGACTGTAATTAGTGATCAGAACAAGGGTCAGCAACCTTTGTCACTTGGGATAGCCACATATCAGAGTGCCTGGTTGGAACCCTGCCACCCACTAGGGAGACCTGGATTGGGTTTTGGACTCTGACTTTGTCTCAGTCCAGTCCCAGCTATCGGGAGTAAATAAGTAAATCAAAGATCTCTCTGCTTTTCATGTAAAATGAAAATAAATGTCAATATTGTTAAAATATTAAATTTTGAGATCCATTTCCTACTGCAGATCATAAGAAGGGAAAAGAAGCAGCAAGCATGATAGTGAGTGAGGAGTGATTGGTTATACTCTCCAAGCTAGAGAAAGCAACCAGGGTGATGGCTCAGTATCTAAGTTCTACATGCGCCAGGATCCCATACTGGTGCCAGTTCATGTCCTGGCTGCTCCACTTTCCAACCAGATCTCTGTTTGTGCCAGGGAGAGCAGTAAAAGATGTCTCAAAGCCTTGGGACCCTGTACCTGCAAAGGAGACCCAAAGGCAGCTCCTGGCCCCTGGATTCAAATCAGCTTGGCTCCAGCCACTGCAACCACTTGGGGCATGAACCAACAGACAGAAGATCTTTCTGTATTTCCTTCTCTCTGTTAATCTGCCTTTCCAATAAGAATAATCAAATCTTAAGGGAAAAATAGCAACCATGAAGACCACCACTACTTCACGTGCCATGATATCCACAGTGAAACCCAATACGTGTGCTGTAGTTCAGTGACTCTCAATTCATAAAATATCTATACAACCACAAAAAAAATAAATGAATGCAGGGAGCAGATGTTTAGTCAAACAATTAGTATGTCCGTGCCCTACATTAGAATATAGTATTTTGATTCCCAGCTCTAATTCCCAACTCCAGCTTCACGCCAATATATATTCCTGGAGGCAATAGGTGATGGCTCAAGTAACTGAACTCTTGCCATACATATGGTAGGCTTGGACTGAGTTTCCAGCTTCCAGCTTCAGCACTTGACCCCAACCCTAGCCACTGCAAGTTTTGAGAAGTGAATCAGGAGATAAGAGTTCTCTCTCTTTTCTTTCTCCTTCCCTGCCCCTTCCTCCTTCCTGTTCTCTCCCAAATAAGTAAAAAGAAATACTCATCCATATATAAGAGTAATTTTAAAAGTTACAGAAGATGAAATTAAGGGTTCAGCAATATGACATTACTAGTAAAGCCCTTGCCTAAAGCACCAGCATCCCATATTGGTGCTGATTCAAGTCCTGACTACTCTACTTCCAATCCAGCTCCATGTTAATGTGCCTATGAAAGCAACAGAGGATGACCCAAGCTCCTGGGCCCTGGCATCTACATGGGAGAACCAGAAGTAGTTCTTGGCTCCTGGTTCTGGCTCCTGGCTTTGCTCTAGCCTGGCCCAGCCATTGTGGCTATTTGGGGAGTGAATCAGCAGATCACAAGACCTCTCTCTTGCACTCTCTCTTTCTCTATGTGTAACTGTGCTTTTCAATCAATAAGATACATCTGCTTTTAATTACATTTTAAAATAACTTTGTTTTGCTACAAACAAATTTGAACTCATATGCAAAATTTCAAGAAAATTAGTACTATGAAAAACCATTGCATGGGTCTCAAAGGCTTTTTTTATGTTTTTCCACAAACTTATAAGTGCGCTCATCTAAGTCCCTTTCTGCAGGAAAAGGCTATCACAGTGGCACGACTTTATGCAGCACACAGTGCAGATGCCAGCTATGAGTCAGTTCATGATTCTCCTGGCTTTAAAGTATGGCATCCCAATGTAGTTGCCAAGTGCACCAGCTCCACTGCTCCCACTTCGTTAATTCTTGCCCTGCTAAACAAACAGAGAGGGCAAGCAACCCACTTGAAGTCTCACAGCCAATCACTGGCTAGCTGGGACTCCAATTGTGATAGTTGATACCAAAAGTCTACACTTAACCTTCCGTATGCCCTGTTTCTCCCAGAGCCAGATGCTTAGGTGTAAGCCCTGCAACATTTAAAGAGCACTTTAAAAACTTCATTGGAAGTAGAATTAAAAAATAAGTCTGTTTGGGTGCCAGAATTTTTAAATCCATGCATAGTGTTTTCATAATTTGCATTTGCCATGACTTTTTGAAGATCCCTCCTAAGTGTTTTCACAGACCCAAATGAGGACTTTGCCCTGGCATCCCTTGTTGGTTAGTGAACTCCTAGGGCCTGAGGGGGCGTTCAGCAGTGCTTACAGACCATGGTTCAATCACTGGACCAACTCCTTGGCAACCAAACAGCCCCCAAAAAGAGAAACACAGGGCTCCTCCCGAGAGCTCCCAGGCCTCAGGCTTCCTAGAAAGCCACTTTTCAAAGAGGCAAACATCAGCTCCCAACTGGGAACACCACGCGGGAAGCCATTTGCCCTCTGACTAATAGCTTTTCCACCTGAGCCGCATTCCCCTCTTTATTTCCATGCCTGACTATGCTCTCCTAATCCATTGATACCCCATGCCTTGTGAAATAATAATTGCTTTTTCTCCCCAAGGCCAGTTACATTTCAGAGGAAATGCCAGTTGATGCTTTTAAAATGTCAGAATTTCTACAAATCTCTTAGATCACTTATTTGAGGAGCTATCCATCTTGCTGTCACTAAGCCCCTTAGTGCTGAAATCCATGGCAGAAGTGTGATCCCAGGGTCCAGGTGCTATTAGCTTTGCTGCCCTGAAGAATGGGGGCAGCTGGACAGAAACTAGGGCAGAGCAGCCCACCTTGTCACAGGAAGAGAAACCTAAGCTGGTGGCTTAGGGAGCAGAGCTCAGGCCGGCCTGCCTGCGGCGACACTACCCTCTTGAACAGCTTTCTGGAGGACTAACCTTGCTCTTGTCTTGTTGTCTCTTCACAGGGATTGACTACCTTCACCCGGACCTTGCCTCCAACTATGTAAGTACAAACTGACATTGGTGGAGAGAAGTGTGTGTTAAGCGTTTTGGTGCCCCTGGTTGCTGGGAACACAGTCACATGCACAATGCACAGGAGCAAGCATGCAGACACATCAACAGGAACACATGCACACAGCATGCACGAGAACACATTCAGGCACATATGCACACACATTTACACAGTAATTGAGATGATTCATTCAGAAACACAAGCAATGCATGCAGGAACCCACACATTCACAAACATACATATACAAACACATACAAATACTAGAACAACCCAAATGGTTAAGAGTCACAGTTGAAGTAATAAATCAAATGAACAAGGCCCGGGACCTAGCAGCAGGCTTGTTAAATGGCTGTATGATAAAAGAAGAGATAAAAACTTGAAGTCTAGGAAATAAGAGTACCAAGGTACTCTTACCAAGGTACAGGTAGAGGAAGGTACAAAAAAGAAAGGGACTTGGCAAGGCTTAAAGCAACTCTCGCTAACAATCCTTAGGGGAGGAAATGAGCCATTTGGGTTCTCACTTAACAAAACTGAAGGCAAAAAGACAAAAACTTCAGCAAAAATGTTACAGGCAAAGCTTCATGAGAGTGAGAACATTGCTTATGACCACTCCATACTTTTTCCCCCACAACACTGAGAATCCCAGTTAGTGGCCCTGGACAGCAGGAAGTTTTAGTCAAGAATCACAGCACGTGCTGCTGAACCGTCACATGCTGTGTTCCTGATAAAAACCACAGGCTTTTAAACATCATTGATCCCTTTATTCTAACTCTAACAAGCACAGTACTCAAGCCCTGGTATATTCGCTTAAAATTATACTCCTATTAACTCCAGACCTCAGTCTATAAAAGTGTTATCTTAGTAGTCACACACACTCATAATTAGGGGCACAGGGTTGAAAGGATGGTTTGCAAGCTAGAGCTTAGTGGTCTGGACATGAGCAATCAAGTCTACCAACAGTGAGAAAAACGGTTTACTACGTAGATCTTACAAACCCCAAGGGGTACAAATTGAGCTGAGCATTTTTTAATACTGAAAATTAAATGAATCATTGGCACAGTACAGGAAGAAAGGACAGATGATTAGCTGAAGCTAGACCCTCAGTGACAATAAACCACTTCTGTAGAACAAACAGTGAAAAACTACCTATCGGTTTTTAAGAGCAGAGTCAGCTCGGCGCTCCTGGCCCTGGCTGGCTCTTCCAGTGTCTGCTCTGTTTCCATCATCCCCCATAAGTGGAGCTCTGTCTCTGAAGCAGATGTTGGAAAACATTCAGGGCTCTGATGCCCCAAAGTGCCTTCCCAAGATGCACAGAGGTCCGCTGCACCTCTGGGACAAATCAGCCTGTGGAGCATTCTCACAGGGTTTTCCCCATTTTCCCAAAATGGAATTGCTCAACCTTAACACTTGGAGGAATTTCAAGTGTTGGAGGGCTGTCTGCTCAGCGTTTTGGAAAGCTGATGTTACGCTGCCTCTTTCCTGCACACACAGACCAGCCCCACCAAGGCCACAGATGAGACTGACCTCTGCACCGGTCCTGGAGTTTTTTGTCAGGCTGCTTCCAATGTCAGTGAACAGATTTAAAAAAGAGAGAGAGAGAGACTAATTAACACAAGGTGAAAAAAAAATTCCCCTAGGTATGATGAAATTGAGAGTGAAACATCCAAATTAAGAGATATTGGCTCTTCTTGGCTCTCCAACATCAGAATACAATTAGTGCCATGTTCTTCATTTCTTTTTGAAAAACACTTTTCCAAATTAAAGAAATAAATACATGTTTCCTGTAGAAAATTAAAACAGATTCAAAACCAGTCATAATATTGCTACTATCTTTAATGTTTGGGGCATTCCTTTCTATGTATATATTGGACTACTCTTGCATATTTAACATATCCCTGCCTACTTGATATGTAGTGTCCTTTTCATATTATTATATATTTTTCAAAACATGATTTTAAGAGCTACATTGCATTTTCGATGGCTATAAATCATTTAAACATTCTGATCCCCAAGTGTTGGACAAGTATGTTGCTTCCAATGAGTGTCTCACTCCAAAAGAGACTGTGAAAGCCTGACACAGTTGGCAGAGGGACACAACCTGCTTAAGCAGAAATAACTAGAATGTTTGTTCTAGATGGGAGAAAACTTCAGTTAGACCTTATGTTTTCAAATAACTCAAATTCCCCTTGGAGTATGAGGATCAAGAATTTCTCACAAGAAAATCCCTACCACTGGGTAGAACCCTGATGGGAAATTTGAATTCAGTCAAAGGAAGAAGTATGAAATGAATAAGGTTAGTAAATAAATGGAGTGGTGAGTTCTCCCTCTCTGCCAATGTTCAAAGCTAGAGTCAATTGCAACTTGGCAGGAATGTTGTTGGAAACATGTCAAAGGCTACCCCAGGCTTAACCTAGAAAATACCTAACAATCGAGTGAAAAAATGTGAGTTCTACACAAAAACATGAATCTTGATCGTTTCCATCCAGATATGCATTATCAGCATTTCCCAAACACTAGGAATCTTAGAAAGAATGTATATAAGGGAGGAAAATGAACATCCTAATGTCTCATTCTTTAATTTCATAGTAGAAAGCCTAGAGTGACTGGCTTTTTTCTCTCATACCATGCAGAATTAAGGGTGAATCTATTATCCACACTTATCTTCTTTATTTTTAATTAAAATGTTTACACTGTCACTAGCTGAGTGAGGATGGCAAGTGGAGCAGACCTGCTCAGGAGAGCACTGAAGGCAGTGGACAATACTAGGCTGGAAAACTGTTGGAGCAAAGGACTAGCAGGCGATTTCAAACCTTGTTAAGGGCCTTCATGGCTTGAATGTTATGCACTAGTCCAGTGCCCTTCTAGAGAAAGATGCTTTGGGGGAGTCTTTGGGTTTCCCCAGAAGCAGACCCTGAAAGAAGGATTTGAATGTTAGTAATCTATATGGCAAGTCGTTCCAGGAAGCAGATGAGGCAGAGAAGACAACAAACCTTGTGTTAACAAATCACAGCTGGCAGTGGGAACATAACCCCTAACTGTACATGATTGTTCCAAGTTATCCCAAATGGCAGGGAGCACCGGGAAAGCTAGGATATTTGTACACCAACTCCACTGGTCGTTGGTTGAGGATCAGCCCAGAGGATGTGAGTATCACACATTTTCCATCTCCCTGCAGCTCAGGAGAAAGCTCTTGCTTGACAAAGAGATACAAGGGAACGTAAGAATATTCCTGGGAAAAAAATAAAGTTAGAATACAAGTTTTTTGGGGGATAAAAATTGTTCACATTCATTTGTAATTTTTTCATAATGTTCATAATGCATTATTTTTCATGAATGTGTTAAAGAATCCTAATATGCATATATTCCAGTTTTGCGGCCTAAGTTTATGTTTTATTCTATTTTTTCCAAAAACTTTTTATTTTATTTGTCTTTATTTATTGGAGAGTGACAGAGTTACCACCTGCTGGTTCACTCCCCTAATGAACACAGTGGCCTTTTGGAACCAGGAACTCAATCCAGGTTTCCATGAGGGTAGAAGAGACCTAATCACTCAGAGTTGGCATTGTGGGAAGAGTGGGTTAAGCCATTATTTATGATGCCAGTATCCCATTTGAAGTCCTAGCTACTCTACTTCTAATCCAGTATCTTGCTAATGTGCCTGGGAAGGCCCAAATGCTTGGGCTTCTGGCATCCCTGAGGGAAACTAGGATGGAGCCCTCACATCAATACAGGGGAACGGATGTCAGATCAAACACATACATAGCAATGTCTGCAACAGAGATGATACCATGGAAATTTTTTAAAGCCCTTCCTGATTTATGTTTGGTGAGAAGTGAAACTGTCCCTGAAGGTTTTCAAAATTTTTTTTCTTAATAATAAAACCAGGCAAAATTTTCCCCAAAACAGGTCATTCCATGTGTCAAGAAAAGAAGGTGAATGTGTGGGTAGTCCAGTGTTCTTTCCACTAAACTTGAAATTGTAATACTTTGAAAACTAAAAATCGATATGTAAATGTAAGTAATTAGTGCTAATTTCATTCAGCAAATCCTACACTGACTGTTGAGTGTTAGGCACAAATGATAATAGCCACTTATTTTATTCCTTTATTTGAAAAATATGAGGGACCCAGTCCCACTGGGAAATGCTCCCTATCCCAACTAATTAAAATTTGTCCTTTTCTTCCCCATTAGTAATAACACAGAGAGAGTACTGTCCAAGATCCTGCTGTAGAGCAAGTCCAAAGAGTGCCCCTCACATCATGGTCAGGATAGTTTATCCCACCCAGGAAGCACAACGTCTGTGTCTTAACCTGGCATGTGCAAGCTGCAGAGGAAGAGAGATACATAAAAAGCAAGCATTCCATGAAGCATCCTTCAGGTCAGTGAGAATGCAGGTGTGTGACCCCTGCCTCTGAGGTGAAGGGCAGATTTGCAAGGAAGTCGTCCTGCTCTTCACTATGTGGCTCCCAGTCCAGTGATAATTGTATGCTTATGATCATGGTAATGTTCCAAGCCTATGGGGCTCTCAATTTTTAATTACTACAATTAAACACCTGAGGCAACTAACTTTAAAAAGAGCATAGTGTCTTTAACTCACAGTTGTGGAGGTTCAAGTTGAAATTGGGTAGCCACATTTTTTTTCTTTTGTTTTATGACACAGTTTACACTGGTGTCTCCCTTCCCCCTCCCACAACTTCCCTCCTCTCCCCACCAATCTCTGCTCCAGTCTTACAGTGGGTGTCTTTCATGACCTTTCACAAGTCCATCGTGCTGGGCAGCCACATTTGTTCAGCCTCTGCTGGGGAGTGGTGCACAGCAATGACAGTATGTACAGAAGGATCATGTGGTAAGTCAGGAAGTGGAGAGCGGCTAGGCCCAGACTTGGGTTTTTATTATAACAACCATCTCCCCAGATTTACCTTCTGAAGGCATACATCCAGTGACCTAAGGAACAAGCCCACTTCCTAGACACCATAGTTGCATAGTAGAACTAAATGTTTACCCTCTTAGTACTACTGACTCATGACTTTGGGGTTTAAACATCAGCATCAATTTGGAGGTTAAATAGTGTTCAGACCAAAATAATAATAATAATAATGTTCAAACTGAGCAAAAGGAAACTTCTTTAAGAACACATGGCCCATGGCAAAGGGAGCTGGAGCAAAGAGGAGGCAAAACGTTGCTTCCTTTGCTTCCAAGGCTGTTTTGATAAAGCCCACAGATTTGTGAGAGCCCTTTGAGAGTGTTCACGCTGAGTGGCAGGGTTTTTTCCCAGGCCTGGAAAGCAAGACATTCATTCATGAGGAGATTCCCATAAGCACCAGGCAGGGAGAAGTGAAGTGAAACCAGAAAGGGAGGACAACAGGCCAATGCTTATTATGGGGTGCATTTTCACTGAGGGCATCTGGAGCTTGCAGAATACGAGGAAGCAGCACAGAGACAGCCTCTTCCACCACTGCCAGTCATTGGCAGAGGCTGCCTCCCAGGAGCAGGAGTGAAATGGGGAGGCAGCAGAGTAATTTCTAGAATCGTGTCCTTTTCCAACCTGCCCTAGAAGGAAGCAGAATGGTGTTTGGCAGCCAAAGAGGATCTTCAAATGCCACATTTACAGAGAGTTGGAAATCATCCAGCAAGTAACAGTAGGATTCTGACAGGGTGATGAGAGTGGAAAATGAGTCAAACCCGAATGTAAATACTGGCTCCTTACCTCATGATTCTGCAGTATTAGACAAGACTACTAAATCTTTACTTTGCTTAATTATGGAATGAGCAAAATGAATGTCATGTCAGATTTGTTATGGGATATCACTGAAATCATGTATATTGGACCTGGCACATAATAAATGTTCAATGAACATTAATTTCCTTCTCTAAGGAATTGAGAATGACAACTCTACAAAAAATCAGGTTGCACTGATGGAGAAGAAGCAGGGATGTGTCTCAGCAAACCAGTGTGAGGGTTCAGTGTATTTCCAGGGAGCTCACCATCATCAAAAGAGATAAAAAGGATATCTCAACCAAGCTCTGCATATGATTCTAAGATGAACAACATTCAGGCTTGAAAGTAGAATTTATTAAAATAAATCTCAAAGGGTTGAAAAACAGCATCCAAACCAAAAGAAACTAAAGGAAGATAGAGGACCCACTGCTCCTGGCCAGGGGTGCAGTGACAAAGCAGGCCTGCAGGAAGCAGGTCTTCTCTGTCACAGGTCTTTGAGCTAAAAGGATGGTAACAACAAGTTTGAAGACAGGGCTCCAAGGTGGGATTGTAAGGTAGCAACTTCTCCAAGTAAGGTTGCTTCCAGGCCAAGAAAATTACAGTGACCACAGTGGGAGGCTCGAAGGAGAAAGGGCTGCTTCTTGCCCTAGGAACCAAAAGGCATCCTCTTGGCACCTCCAGGATCCCACACTGACTACCTGCCTAGATTTCTAGAATTTTTCCTCGGATTCTTGAGTGCATCAACATGGAAGATTGCACTAACTCAACCATGCCCATTCTTTCCTTAACTTATAGCTTCTGGCTCATCCAGGAGGTTTCCCCAAGCCTTCATCAACAGGGTCTCGTGACTTCTTTAAAGCCATAATATAGAGTAGCCCCTTCTTACTTATAGTTTTCCTTCCTCTGATTTCGTTACACACAGTGCACTGCAATTCAAAACCATTAAACAGATTTCCAGAAATGAACAGCCTTAAGTTTGTAAATATGTACTCATTCCGAGTTGCATAATGAAATCTTGAACTCTCCAGAACCATCCTGCCAGACACAGGAATTATCTCTGTCCAGCACTGCTGTATATGGTGCCCACTCATTTGTCTCTGGATAGCTCTCTCGGTGATCTGAACAATTATGACATTACAGTGCCTGAGTACCCTTTATTTAGAAGCCTGTGCTAGATTATTCATCTCATTTCATCTCACTCCATTTGATATCACATCATCTCAAATCATCACAAGAAGGACCAGTGCAATACAGTAAGATATGTTGTGAGACAGACCACATTCATGCAACTTTCAGTATAGTAAATTGTTATAACTGTTCTATTTTTATTAAAAGTTATTGTTGTTAATCTCTTACTAGGCCCAATTTATCAATCAAACTTTATCATAAGCAGGTACATGGTACTTTAAAAAGATTTCAAAAATATGAAATTAAAAGGTATGTTTATTTTTGGTACAAAAAAATTGAAATCCACGTTCACAATTTTCATAAATTTTTAAGGTCCCTCATATATATAGAAAAAAAACATAGCATGCAGTAATACAAGGGTGCCAGTGTGCCAGTGTGGAGCCTGGACAAGATGCCTTGTGGATATCCCTGAGTGGTACTAAACCTCTGGCATCAGCAATAGAATAGCAGGCTTAGGCTAGCCCACTGGAGCCAGTAGGACAGACACTTGGAAAAGGGCGACCCCTGCTGCCACAGCCTGAAACACCTGAGTCAGCCAAGTCAGTTTACGGAACTGCAGCAACAAGCAGAGCTGCCTGGTTGAACCTGACCAATTCCAGCCAAATATCCACCCTCAGAAACAACCAAACCTAGCTGAAATCAGCTGGCTCCCAGAAGCACTGCAGAATCACAAGCTACATAAATACATAAATACATCTTAACATAAGGAGGGTCTGCAAAATCTTCATGAGAAATGCATATTGTGGGAAAAATGATGAGTGAGAGTCAAATTTTTTTAGTTTTTGCTTATTTGGGAAACAGAGAGATATAGAGGCAGGACAGAGAGCTTGGCAGAAAGAGAGCTTCTATCCACATGTCCCAAATGCCTGCAATTGAGAAGACTAGGATAGAGTGAGACCAGGAGCCAGGAACTCGTTCCAGCTCTCCCACATGGGTGGCAGGGATCCTAGCTGCCCCAGCCACTACCTGCTGCCTCCCAGGGTGCACATTAGCAGGAAGCTTGAATCAGACACCACAGTTGTAGATCAAACTTAAGTATTCCAGGTAGGACATGAGCATCCTCACTACTAGGTCACAAATTTTAAAACTGATCTGCAAAAAAATGAATTTAGTTTTTAACTTCATTTACCAATAATATGTCTGAAATTCCCTGACATTATAGCTGTTCAGGTTACCCAGGTTTGACTCCTATCCCACCTGGTACCCCTATACTATTTAAAACTCACGCCAGTCTAAACAGAATAGGTTTCTAACCCAACCCCATCAAAACCTTTAGGAATAGCCCTTATAATCTCTATTTCTTTAAAAGCACCCCAAGATTTTGGTGATTTATCCTACTCATTTATTTTGGTGCCTCCCTCCTTCATTCACGAGTTGATGGAACAGGGCTAGTTACTAACAAAGCATATCTGCATCACAGTAAAATTACAGGCACTTTGTAGGAAAGTGTATGCCCTGAAAGTATTTTCTGTCCCCCTTAACATTCAGTACAGTATAAAGCAGTTGTTTAATAAACATTTATTAAATTGCATTGAATATTCTCTCACCAGTGCTACTGCAAATGAAACAGGAAAATCAAATCATACAGTGACCCTCCTTGGATAAGGATGGGAAACTCCAGCACACAGCTTTCAGTCACCTTGTAGATGAATGTCACTGTCACATCCCTGACGAGGGGAACTGAGGGCCATGGAACCTGAGACTCCATGGCTGAAGGTTTGGAGACAATGTTGTTTTCAAGGTTTATCAACCACTTGCAGATAACAAGGGCTGTGTCTCTTCTGTAAGAGTGCAGCCCACTCAAGCCAGGGAAATGTAATTAGGTCCCCAGATGAGAGAGCTCAATTGACGCTCTCTGGTTCAGTTCCAATTTGGGATTACTGTTTATGCTCCACTGTTGTTATTTCACCAACACCAAGTGCTTAGAAAAACGAAAAAAAGCCCACCCCGATGCCTGCACTTTTCCATTCTTTCGATGGCTCCTGACAGGTGACGGTCTCTAAAGAAGGGGTCCTTGGAGAGCTAGGCAGGGGAACCAATGCTGAGCCTGAAGCAAGTGCCTTGAGGCCAGCGTGGTGTGCACGCCAGGGCTCCAGGCGGCATGAGGCTGCCACAGTGAAAGGGTGACCACTGGAGACAGGCAAAATCTCCAGCCCTGAATGATTCAGAAGCTATGAAGTATTGATCACACATGTAGCTCCTGGCTTTTAGACCTTTTAATATTTAAATAAGCACATTAACATTGCATATGAAATCAAAGATTAAATAACCTTTGTCTCTTACAAAAGGAGAGGATAATTCTCTCCCCACTTCACCCCCTTGTTCTCATGAATTCTATTCAAACCATTGTGAACGCTTTCTCGTCAGGAGGCCAGCTTTTTTAAATCATTTTGCTAGACTGCCACTCAAATGACTGTCATCTGACTCAGCCAGTATACTAGAGGAAACTGCCCATTTTTCGGGACATACTTTGGAAAAAATAAGTGGGCAAAATAAAATCTAGCTGAACAAAATAAAACTATGTGTTTAGACACAGACATACCAAAAAGCAAAGGAAGGAATCAGCCAATAGATTTTTTTTCAAATTGCTCAATTGACTGGTTTTTGTTCACTGAACACTGGCAACATCAGCAACGCCTGTATTGAGTTCCTGCAGTATGCAAGACGCTGTACTACAGAACTGATTTACAAAATGTGAAAAGTCAGTCCTGCCCTTGGAGGGTCCACATGCAAGCATGTTCACATGACAACATGCTCAGTGCTATCTCAGAAATAAAACATCACTGTCTTCACAAGTAAGTCAGCCCTAAGAGAGAAGGAGACACCTAAATGCATTTAAAGGAGGAGGAGCAGTTTACCATGTGGGAAATGAACTTGTTTCCTTGGATCCATAACAGCACAGGACTTCACTTGGAAAACTGGTAAATATGATACTGGGCCAATGGTGACTGGATCTTCAACTGGAAGTTTGCTTCCGCTGAGAAGCTAGAACAAAAGTGGCACACCCCCTCAACACACACACACACACACACACACACACACATTTCCTAAAGGCCTTCAATGAAGTCTTGTCACTTTGACTAAATTTAAGCCACTTAAAAACCAGGGTGGTGTCTGTCCTCCAATGTTTTAACTTATGAGAGAATCAATTGGAGGCCTGATGTCCCCAGAAGATCATTAAGAGTTATAAATTATTGAATAGATTAATGAACAAATGCAGGTGGATCAACGGATGAATGGATAGATAGATAAGTGGATAGTGGATGGATGAATGGATGGATAAGTGAATGGCTATAGATGGACAAACAGGTGGATGAGTGAATGAATGAATACATGAATGAGAGGAAAAATCTAGTGTAGGAGTTAAGTGCTCTAGAGTCAACCTCTCTGAATCTGTCAATATCACTCTCAACCACTTACTTGTGACCCAGAGCAAGTTAATCTCTGTACATCAATCTCCTCTTTTGCAAAAGAGATTGGTAGTACTGACCTTATTGGTGATTGTGATCATTTGATTAAGCAGCGTGCAAAGCTCTTGGAATTGCTCCTGGTACGTTAGACATCCTCACTAAACACTCACTGTCATTAAAGAATTTTGTCAAAGATAGCATGACTAGAATTTTGTAGTCACATCCTGAGTCTGAAATGGTCAGACCAGAGTTCCTACTCATAACCTCCTCTTGCATCCAGGACACATAAAGAATTTATGAAAAGCATTTGAAAGCGAAATTAAAAAGGGAACCTAGTGGGTTGGGTTTTAAACTTTCATAGTTTCATTTTCCCTTCCCTGCTCTAACAGTATATATCAAAACATCATGAATAATCTTCTTTTGTTTTGCCTTTTAATCCAATTATAAGCCAGGCCCCAGATACTGCTGAATATTAAAATTTTAACCCATTACTTGTATAAAGAAACTGACTTTAGGAATATACTTGGGTTAGACATAGGCACATGAACCATAGAAGCATTGAAATATTCATTTTCTCCTTGCTATGATAAAATATTTACAATGATACTTCCAAAATTTCATTAAAAAAAATGGAATCAAAAGATAATTTTGGCCATCCTCGACTGCTTTCCCAGGCCACAAGCAGGAAGCTGGATGGGAAGCAGGGCCCCTGGGATTATAACCAGATCCTGGTACATACAAGGCGAGAACATTAGCTGCTAGGCTACCACACCGGGCCCAGAGCTCAACTTTCAAATCTCATAGCAATAGAAGACAAGACAGGACACTGCCAGCCACCACACCAGGACTGCAGGTTCAGTGAGGACATAGATAAACCAGATCTGAGACCTAAACTGATCCCCACAGAAGCACAGGAAATGAAAGCCCCTCACAAGTCACAGTGCAAAAAGATATGTGCACTTTGAGATGAACCCCAGTGGTCTGAGTCCATCCCTGGGGGATTAGAGCCCTTGATCAATAGACAAATCTCCCATTACTCCAGCCCATGTTTTCTCAAAGCTGAAGCTGCCTCCACATCAGGTTGATTTAAGTGTCAGTTTGAGGGCTTTTGGCTGCCTGTTAATCTCCTTTTTCAATTTCTGCTAGTTGAACGGCTGAAATGCCCTAAGAATTGCTGCCCTAGCACTGGTGGGCTTAGCCATGCTCAAGTCTAGCCTCCATCTGCTCAACAGTTCTTAGAAACACTGGTCCAATCCTTCATTGCACAGAGGAGGAATGAGACCCAGGAAGAAGATGAGCTGTGAGAGGTCTCACAGCCCATGACAGCCAAGCTAGTCCTGGGTCTCAGGTCTCCAGCATCCCCTAGTGGCTGCAGGTGTCACCACACTGTACCAATTCCTACCACAGCATTTGCTTTAAGGGGCTGAGAGCCACCTGTGGGAGCTTGAAACCTTTTAATCCCTCTGAGGACTCCCTCCTGGTGGAGTCCTCCCAATCCACACCTACAACCCCTGTAGTCAGCCATTACAGGTAACCTCCGGGAGCAGGTGATGCCTGCTTTGACCCCTTGATACTAGTTTCGTAACGCCTGCAGGCCCTGCTGGGCTCCATTTTCACCTCCCACTGCTTCATTATTTTATTGTATTTTTTTTTTACCTTTAGGAGGATTGTTCTAGGGCCCGCAACTTGTTTTGTCCCACACACATGAAGACATAGTACAAGCGAAACTTTCATCCACTCACAGCAGCCACTAACTTATGACTGTGAAGTACTAAAACCTTATCTTAGGAAATCCAACCTCCAGCGTCAGCTGTAGGAGCATGCAAATACCACTCCTTCCAGTCTTCGGCTGAAGTTTCACTCACACATAGCTTCCTCCCATTCCCTTCCTGCCTCCCTGTTTCCATGATAGGTTCCTGCCAGGCGCCCAGCCTTAATAAATCCTGTGTCCACAGCTATCGTCTCTAAGAATCCTGACCTTTTACATTTGAGCAGTCTGGAGCTTGGGACAAAGCAAAATTTTCCATCCTACCGAGACCAAGGCAGAGAGAATTTCTGACGTAGAAATGAGATTAGCTTCTTCCCCACCGTGGTAACCCTGCTGCCTCCCAACCTACAGGAAATTATTTTTCACACACACAAAATCCTTGGTTACTAACCAATAATTAAAACTGGAAGTCAAATACAGAAAGCCAGGGCTTGGCTCTCAGCAATGTTCCTTAACATCGCAAGCATTTTACACAAGTCCTACGTTTTCGGTGCGGCACTCACAGAATCTCTCCACAATAAGTCTTTTGCTCAGAGGAAGCATAAGATGTATTACAGTATGTGGGAGGTATTTTCATTAAGCTATGGAATGAAGTTATATTATATGTTTTATAATGTGGACACTGCCAATTTTTAAATACAGGGTTTAGTGTACATCTAAGCTCTTTATGGAGCACTGGCTCAAGGACAACCCTGAGTCAGTGCAAAGAAAAATATGCGTGATTTGACCTGTTGTGTCCTCTGTTTGCTCAACTGTGCAATGGGATGACTGTCCTCCCCAACGTGACCATGATTGTCCTAGGAATCAAAGGAGTTGTAATGAATATTTTTATTGCTGATACGAACACTCATGACATTTGTTTATCTGTCAAAAGTACAAATTAGGTGCCCCAGAGTGCTAAAGGCACTGATGCTACTCTTCTGCAGATGCTAAACTATCCTCCTTCCCTGGCTCCAAGATCACAAACAGACACCCATATAGCCACTAACTTGTAGAGAATGTTCCAGAAGACTCTGTGGGAGGAAGCCAGTCTCTGTGTGGACACCTCTGTGATGACCACACAATCCTGAGTCTTTCGATATTTTGTTGGGGTTCTTACAAGGCACCTTGCAAAGAATGTGTGAGGATCTTCTGGGAATAATACCATGGCCAAGGTTCATAAAACAATTAGGTTCATCACTCACAAGCTGTCACTATTATCTTATACTGTGTAACAATTTTGCAGGAAATTTTTTATTTGTTTCTAGCACTCATATGGAGAGCTGACTGTTTGTGAGCAGGATACGAGTACTGTATTTTGTCTCCCACTGTCTATGGTTCTAGCATCTTTGTCCCCTGATTGGGACCCTTTTTTCTCCATTGACTCCTTCTAAATAACAGGAGTATTAATACCCAACATGTGTTGAGGATGTACTGTGTGCCTAGCTTTGTGTTTCACACTTGCAATGTGCTGACTTGGATCACCTTTACCATCTTTGTCCTGCTTGTGATGGACTCCACTGCAAGACCTAAATAGCTCCCACACTGGCTTTTCCCACAGCTACAGTAGTCCCCTGCTAGTTCCTAAACTAATCTGTTCTTCTGCTCACCCTGATACAGCATTTCTGTGTGCCTCCCTCTCAGAATGCCAGCCCCAGGAGGACAGAGATCTTAGCTGCTCTGTTCCCCATCTTGACTCTCAGCACAGCACAATGGCTGGAACTGTGGTGGCCTGGTTTTATGGTTTGTTTCTCTCATGCTCTGTCACCACCCTTTCCTTTCTTCCAACTGTGCTCCCCTTAATCCCTAGCCTACTCCCAAGCCACCACTGAGCCTGAGCCCTGTCTCTGTCTTGTGATGCTCCTCTTTGTGTTTTGCTCATTGTAGAAATCATTCTCCCTTTAAGAAAAACCATAAAAACTAAACAAAGCAGCAGGAATGATTTTTCTCAATGCTTTAACTCATTCATTTGACAACAGACACTGATTCTGCAAAGATGCATTTTCAAGCTGGAAAAAAACTCAAATGTTTAATGCTAGCTTAAGGATCAAAAATGCTTCTGGAGGGCCTGTGTTGTGGCACAGTAGCTTAAGTCACCACTACTGATGCCAGCATCCCTTATCTGAGCACTAGTTCAAGTATCAGCTACCCCACTTGCAATCCATCTCCCTGCTAATGTGTCTGGGAAAACAGAGGATGATGGACCAAGTACTTGAACCCCTGCCCTCCACAGTGGGAGACCCAGACAAAGCTGTTGGCCCCTGGCTTAGGCCAGCTCTGGCTCTTGTGGCCATTTGAGAAATGAACCAGAAGACAGTATCTCTCTTTCATTTTCTCTCTCTTTTAAATAAGTAAACCCTTTTTTAAAAAGACTTCTTTATTTTTAGTAGAATGGCTGATCAGATTTACAGAGAGGAGAAAAAAAGAAGGTCTTCTGTCTGCTAATTCACTCCCCAAATGGCCAGAGCTGAGCCCATCTGAAGCCAGGAGCCAGGAGCTTCCTCCAGGTCTCACACGTGGGTGCAGGGTCCCAAGGCTTTGGACAGTCCTCTACTGCTTTCCCACACCACAAGCCAGGGAGCTGGATAGGAAGTGGAACAGCTGGGACCAGAACCATATCCATATGTGATCCTTGCAAGGTAAGGACTCAGCCATTGAGCCATTGTACTGGGCCTAATACATAAAATAAAATAATTCTTAAAAAAAAACATTGAAAACTAAAAAGAAATACAAAAAAAAAGGTTGTGCATGCCTGCTTTTAGTAAAAAAAAAAAAAAAGCTTTGCTTATCCACTATTCTTAGAACAAGAGAATTCTCAAAACACAGGAATTTGATTTGATTTACGGGACTCTTTAAAGAAATGTGAAATTTTAATGCCATCTTTTTTATTTTTCATTTTAACAGACATAAAACCATACATACTGGTACCATTTGATGTATTGAAACATATATACTTTTTTAATGTCCTATCAGGGCAAACATACCTATTTCCTCGATATTTAACTTTCATTAATGGCAAAAAAAAAACTTTACAAAATCCTATCTTGTAGGTTTTTTTAATGAAGAAATACACAGTACATTACATTACCTATAGTAAGCCTACTGTGCAACAGAAACCCAAAATTTCTTACTCTGATGGAGCTATAACTTAGTACCCATTAACCAACCTTTCCCATCCTTCCTCCTCTCTTCCCTCACAAGCCTCTGGTAACAACTGTTACACTTGAGCTTCTATGAGGCTTCCACATAGGAGTGAAGTAATATGATATTTGCCTTTCTATGTGTAGCTCATTTCACTTAACACAGTTGACCTTTTGTTCCGTTCATGCTATTGGGCATGACAAGATTTCATCCTTTTGCGTGGTTGGGTAGTATTCCATTGTGTGTATAGACCACATTTGCCTTGACTATTCTCCCAGACTCTTAGCTTCTGTGTCTTAGCTATTTTGAATTGTGCTGCAATAAACAGGAAGACACATGTATGATTGCTGAATCATACAGTAGTTCTGTGATTACTTTGTGAGGAAGCTCCACACTCTTTTCCAAAAGCTGAACTGATTTACATTCCCACTAACACTAGGCAAGGGTTCCCCTTTCTCTACATCTTTGGCAACATTTGTTCTCTTTTGTCTTTTTGATAATACTCCATCTAACTAGAGGGAAGTAGTATCTCATTGTAGCTTTCACTTGTATTTGCCTGATGATTGATGATATTGAGCATTTTTTCACATATATGTTGGTCATTTATATGTCTCCTCTTAAGAATTTTCTATTTAAACAGCTGCCCATTTTGAATGGGGTTATTTGTGGGGTTTTTTTAATATTGAGTTTGCATTCCTTAATGTTCTTATTCCTATTCCCTTGTCAGATATAAACCTTGCAAGTTTCATTGATTCTTTCTTTTGTTTTGCAAAATCTCTTTAATTTGATGAAATTCCATTTGTCTGACTTTGCTTTTGTTTTCTGTGCTTTGGGGCTTGATTCAAAAAAAAAATCGTTACCTATTTCAGCAACTTAACGTATTGCCCATATGTTTTATTCATATGATTTTAAAGTTTCAAGAGTTATATTTAGGTCTTTACTCCATTTGGATTTATTTTTGTACATGGGGAGAGACAGAGGTCTAGCTTCATTTTTCTGCACGTAGATAGCCAATTACTCCAGAACTGTTTATTGGAAACGCTGCATTCTCTTAGCAGCTCTGTCAAAGATCAGTTGGCTATGGGCGGGTGGGTTTACTTCTGGAATCTCTAATTCTGTTCCACTGGACTATGCATCTGTTTTCATGCCAACATAATACTGCTTTGCAATTACTGCATCTTTGTAATGTATTAAAAGCAAAGTAGTATAATACCTTCTGCTTTGTTCTCTCTTTCAGAAGCGTTTCCTTAAATTTCAGTTTGCTTCCTTAGTATAATTATTTTGAAAACTTTATCTGGGTATTTGAAAACTTCAGTTTCTAGGTAGTTGGTTTTCATCATCTTATTTTTCATTAAGTAAGACTTTCTCTGGAAGTTCTTGGTATTTGTTGGTATATGATATTGTCTATGCACTGAAAGATGCATTATAATAATCTGGCTTCGTCTGTTGCCATCCTTCTAGAAGTCCTAAGCATTCTGTTTAGTTTCTCTGCACTTGTGGACTCTCTTCTGTTTCAGTACTAGCTTACACCTTAAGTCAAGGTTTGCCACAGATCTGCTGCTGATCTGTCCCAAATTCATAGTTGGTGTGGTCAGAATGAACTGGATAAGTTCCTACAAAGAAATATTTCATCTATAAGCCTTTTCCTTTGGCACAGACCCAGTTACCTAGCTCTGGGCCAACAATACCACCACAACTCTAGATCATTCTCAGAGCTCAAAACTCATTGATACCAGTACAGCCTGGAGACAAGACTAAAGCCTATCCTGCTTTTGTCCATCTACTATGGAGATGGACTTACTGCCTAATAACAATCTTGCAAGTCACTGGGATATAAGATTGGTCAACTAGAGCCACAAATCTCCAATTAGCACCTGAGCAGGTCCAGATACACCATGTTCAAGCACTGGCTCAGCTTTCATAGTTCTTGTGAAGGTAATCTAGTACACAGATAACTGTTTCAGCAGGTGTCTCTGTGAGCAGGTGGTCATTGGAGTGTCCTCTTCAGCTGCCATTTTCCTCTGCCCTTCTCTGTCATCATTATTAATGCCAAACTAAATGTGCCACATTTACAGTTCCTTGAAAGGAGAGCAAACCTGCTCTAGAAATAATGTGTATAATTACAATCATAGATGTTATCAGTTCTTTACAAGGAATGCTTAAAAATCAATTTAAATGCAAATGAATCTTATCATCCCAAATCAGACTCATATCATTGTGTTTAGATTAATCCAGAAAATAATATTGAACACTAAATTACAAGTAATTAATATTGACACATTGCAAGCATATACTCTTGTACTGGTCTGTGGAAGAGAAAAATCTTAATCTGTGTGTGTACCATTATGTCTTATACACAATGACTAGAACAACAATATTGACAACATTTGGCAAGGTTAATACAAGATTAATAACAAAAATGTGAGGAGAAAGTGGAAATAATGCATCTTAGGACTCCACTATTCTTTAGCACTGAGGAAAAATACAAATTCATATTTCAGTGACTACATACTAGGATTCTTCAACATGTTCATGAAAAAAATGGAGTTAAAACACAAATTTATTTTGGTAACAAAAGAATTGAAATCCATACACAGTTTTTCATAAAACAATTTTAATGAACATTTTAAAGATACCTTACAAGGCATCCATTTCAAATTTTTTTGTACCAAAATAAAATCCTTGAATTTCATTTCTTCACAAATTTTATGCAATAATCTCATACTGTTCAAAACTAAATAAGCACACAAATGCTCAAAAGCTTACAAGGTCACATTAAAATTTGAGGCAAGTTTCAGCCTATTGGTTCAGTCTCCCACATCTCATGTCAGAGGACCTGGGCTTAATTCAGCTTTATCCCTTCAGTGGTTAAGTA
The DNA here is from genome assembly GCF_017591425.1 of Ochotona curzoniae. Classification (NCBI taxonomy): domain Eukaryota; kingdom Metazoa; phylum Chordata; class Mammalia; order Lagomorpha; family Ochotonidae; genus Ochotona; species Ochotona curzoniae. The sequence goes on along the minus strand of NW_024465894.1, from coordinate 22,215,911 downwards.
TTGATTGCTATTATATGCCAAGAACTGCAGAAAATTAGTTACCTATTGCCTACATTATAGATTCTTGTAAAACCTTGCAGCATAAAACAAGCAATATTTCTTAACTTTGTGTGGATTTTATGGGTCAGGAACTCAGGGTCACCTGGGCCGGGTAGTTCAGTCTCTTGAGACTGCAGCCAAGACCTTAGCCAGGATGGAAGTCAGCAGGAGGCTCATTGGATTTTTTTATCCACTTCCAAGATGGTTTACATGGAGGGAGTTGCTGGTAGGAGGCCCCATGTGTGTCTCTTCATGAACACCTTGAGTGTCCTCCCAACCTTACAGCTGACTTCCTCAGAGCAAGCAATCTCAGAAAACGAGAAAGATGGAAGACACAGTGTTTTCTTTATAATTTTAGCTCCCAGTTATTAAGGAGAATAGGTGGCATATATCTTTCTGAATACGCCTTATTTTATTCAGCATAATGCCCTCCAGGTTCGATCCAGAATTTCATTTTTTACATTTGAATAGTACTTAATTCAGAAGGTCTCTTACGTTCTAACCTTGGAAGTCACATATCACCATTGTGCAATGCTCTGTTGGCTTCATGAGTCAGCTTTGATCTCTGAGGGGCACACTGTATGCCAAGTCACCAGTACCGACAGTTGAGACTCATAGGGACCAGTCTGGAGGCAGGGATCAGTCAACGAATAACACAGAAGACTCTCAACCCTCAGGAATTGTGGCATCTACAGTGTAAAACAGACTTCGTGGAAATAGCTACAGAAATCATGACTTATTTGCAACTATGGTGCTCTGTTATGATGGAAGAATAATATATGCTATAAAGAAGTTTGACAAGGGGAATTTGATTTGGGCTGCTAGGTGAAGGAAGATAACATTGGTGATGAGATCCTAAAGGCTTATGAGGATTAGAAGGAGCTGGCTAGGTATCTGATAGCAGAAGCAGTAGCCAGTACAAAGGCCATGAGCCAGGAATGATCCAAGGGAGGCTGGTGTATCGGGGGAGGGAAAAATGCAACAACTTGGAGAGAAGATGGTACGAAATGGTCCTGGAGACTTAGAAAAAGCCAGTTGTGTGTGTGGTCTGTGTGAGCCATTATAATTTGTAATTTCAGTCTAGGACGTCATCTTCTTAAGATGAAAGTGGAGGGCAGAGAATATATCCAGATTTGGCATTTTTCCAAGATCTGTCTACCATGGAGATACAGAGTAAGCAAGAATGGAAACATAAAGGAGACTTTAAAGGAGAAAGATTATTTGCAGAAGAGCTATTGTGGTTTGAAAGAGAAATGTAGTTAAGTACTCTGAACTTAGGAGAATCAATAAATGTCACTTTCCAGAAGAAAGAGAGAGGGAGAGAAAAAAGAAAAAGGAGGGAAGAATGGAGGGAGGGAGGGAAGGAGGGAGGGAAGGAGGGACGGAGGGAGGAAGGGAGGGAAGGAAGGAAGGAAGGAAGGAAGGAAGGAAGGAAGGAAGGAAGGAAGGGCATGCCAGTCACAGGAACATTCAAAATAAGAAGAAACGTACAAAACAGGTGTTTCTAACAAGAGCAGACAAAAGCTTTATCAAATTATCAGAGATGGCTGGAATAGGCCCTTGTCATCCCTTAACAAGGAAATTTCAGACATGAGGGAGAGAGCAGTAGTAAGCAAGCAAGCAAAGTTTAATGCACTAGTATATCCAATAGGGCAGATGGTCAAATCATCAAAAGAAACTGCAAAGGCCCAGTCTGCATCAGACTGCAATTTGTAAGGCCATGGGATCTCCGGTTTCCCCTTCCTCCTCCCTCATCTACTGAGATACTGCAGAACAGAGGTTCCCTGGATATGAACTTGGTGAAAAATCTTCCCAATTAACTCCAAGTTAACTGTATTACCCAGCGTTATCCCCTTGGCACTGGGTCAGGAAGTCTCCTAGGATATCTCTTATTGTAAGGGTGGGACCCCTACAAAATTACAAGGATGTGGGAACCTAAGGTGCAAACATTGGGCTTCTCCCAAGGCATGCTTCTAAGCCTGCTTTATTCCTTCCCACAGGAATATCCTGTCTTTTCCCATCAGCCTGTTCACACACATAGACTAATGCCCACCTTCCTACCCAACAAAATAGCACAGGCCTCGTGAGGCACCTGGTAAGATCAGCATTAGGGTCCTGAAGGGCTCTTGTCCATGGGAAATGCAGAATGGAAGTCTTGCTCTACCATCCACAGGAACTGTACCAACCCAGGAAGAGCTGTGAATAGCATTTATGACACTTAACCAGAAACCCTGCCATGATGATCTGGGAATTAATTGGATGCTCAGATTTTTCAAATGTTACAAAAAGTTCAATATTACAAAGATTTTGGACAGAAATATATTTAGTGACAATTATCAACAGTGTTCAGTCCAAAGTAGGGACCCATGTCTATTTTAGGGTTCATTATGTTCTGAGTGATAACAGGCGCTTAATCTCTTTTGATTTAAAAAAAATCTCTTTTGATTAGAATAATCAACCAAGTTGCTCAGAGTGTCTTCAATAGCTAATGAGGACTTACCCCAGAGCTACAATTTTCTAAATACAAGACCAAACCTGGGTTCTCATAACCCGCTGTGCTTTTATTTATTTAATCACCTTTATTTCACTGATTCACTATTTTAACTTAATAAACTGTTTTCTAAGTATGTTACCATGAATGAAAAAACTCACTTGTCATATAAATTGGACAACCACATAAAACCTATGTATGTGGTTTGACAAACACATGTATGTATGTGGCTTGACAAACACAATACCCCCTGTGAAGTGCTAGACCTTCGTGATCTTGGAAGGGGGAGCCAGGGTCATCAGTTCACACAGCTGTGATACACAAAATAAGTCCCCACAGCATACAGAATGTATCATTGATACATACATAGTGATTGATAGCAGGAAAGAATAGCAAATGCAATGGGAATCGACAAGAACCTACAGAACAATTGCTCTTTGCTACAAGGATGAAGTGTGAAAATATGCTCAGGCCTGGAGACTTCCAGGACTCTACACATAAAATAGTCTCTAGACTTGTCTCCTGGGGTAGGGATCAGGACTCGTGGTGTGTCCCTATCATCTGGGAAAGGAGAGGACAGGGATGCTGTGCGCAAAGGCTTGTTACAGTATCTATGCTGCCAAATGATTCCTGTAGATGTTCTCTACTGGAAAACACCCAATGATACCTAAACATGGGTGTTTTTCAAGGCGAAGCCTGTCTGTTACCTAATGTCTTACTAATGCAAATGCAAATGGTCCAATTCATTTGGGAAAAGATTTTACATTTCTTATTAAGCTAAACACACATTTCTCACTCAACTATTAATACCACTCCAAAGTATTTCCTAGAAAAAATGAAAACATACATTTATAAAAGGCATATCATAACATATGTATATAACAGGTGCTATATACATAGTTTTATTTATATTAGCAACAACTGAAAATAATTCCTAATTCCACAACAAAGAGCAGACAACCGATGGGCACAACAAAATAGGTGAACCTCAAAACATTGCATCAACTAAAGAAGGCAAATAGGGAAGAGTACAAAATATTCCTAGGCTCCATAGGAAGCTCTAAAGCAGCTAAAATTAAGATATAGTGGCAGCAGGCAGAACATGATGGCTTGAGAATGGTGAATACTCACAATAACATGAGAGAATTATACAATGTGACGAAATGTTCCTTTCTTTACTAGTGTGATGGCTACATAGGTATACATTCCTCCCTCTATTTCCAAAACTGGTGAGTTCCAGAACCACTTACAGATATAAAAAGCTGTGGCTGTTCAAGTGTCTTAAAGAAAATAATACAGTATTTGCATAGAACTTATGCACATCCTCCCATATACTTTAAATCAACTCTACCATTGTACTTAATACAATGTTATATGTAAATGACTGCTTTATTATACTTTTTATTTGTACTAAACTTTCTTTTTATTGTTATATTGTTACTTTTACTGTTTTCTTTTTTGGTATTTGTAACCTGTGGTTGGTTGACTCTGCAAATGTGGAACCCTCAGAAGCAGAGGGCTGAGCATATATAGATGACATACTAACTGGCATGGAACTGTGGCTCACACTTAATATTTGACAGTTAAAAAAAATATATGGGAGATTCCCCCCCAGTACACCATCAAGCAGGCCCCGAGACAGAGTGGAGACAGAATAGAGGATTCAAAACAGTTTATTTGCTGACTGGTTCATCTGAGTGGGGACTGAGCACCGTGACTTGAGACCAAACTTGGAACAAGAAGCCCCTTAGGTCAATTGGGCAAGCAGGTTCATGGAGCGGGTACAGAGAGCAGATGTCAGGACATTTTTCTCCCAAAGACAGAAAGATGGTAGCCAGCTGTTTTACCAGACAAAGAGACTTTCAAACCAGGACCCAACCTGACTGCCTATTACTTCCATTTACCTCCTCCCAGTAACAAACACCAAGGCACCTGAAACTCTCCCATCACTGCTCAGGGTGACAGATGTACTGTTTAATCATTGTTATTAAATTCTTAGAAATGCACTACTTTGCTTTTTTTCCTATATTTGCATTCTATTACAGAGGCAAGGCATGCTCATCATGAAAAACATACAAACATTACAGAAGTGCAGATAAAATTAAAACTGCAATTCTCTCTTTTTTCTCTAAAAATCCCTTTACCAATTCTAAGTGCACCCTTCCAGACTTTTCCTCCAAAACTGGAATAATACAGTATATCATCAAACTGCTCTTTTACTTGACAACTTAGTCTTTTCCATGATATAGCTGCACTGCAATTTATTTCACCAACCCCCTAATGATTGACACCTTGGTTCTCCCCCAAAGTTTTGCTATTGTAACCCGCAGAACAAATAGTCCAGGGAATTTCGTAAAGTTCGTGGAAATAAAATTAGAATTAGTTCACCTTGGTGCCAACGTATTTTAAAATCCATCTATATTGGGAGACTCAAAACCGTTCGTGGGAAATAAATATTATGAAAAAAATTACACTTTGGTTTCAAAATCTTTTTGCACTAAAATAAAGCTTTTTAAGATTATAATTTACAGAGTTATGTTAATGTTTACTGTTATTTTAAAGGAAAGTGATAGAGAAGGAGAAAGATCTTTCATCTGCAGGTTCACTCCCTAGATGCCTACAACAGCCAGGGCTGTGCCAGGCCCAAGCTAGGAGTGATCACCTCTAGGCAGATCTCCCACAGGGGTGACAGACACTCAAGTACTTGATCCATCATTTGCCGCCTCCAGAACATGCATTAGCAGGGAGCTGGGTCAGAAGCAGTGCAGCCAAGATATCAAACCAGGAACTCTAATACAACAAAGGCACATCCAAAGTGGCAACTTAATCCTCTCTATCACAATGCCATTCCAAAGTAAGTTTTTATAATTCCATTTTTCACAATTTTTCTGAACTTCCATCATACTATCCTTGAACGCAGATCACTTCCTTCCTCATGTCCATATGTCTTGAAGATGAATTTCTGAAGTAAAATGTCTGGGTCAAGGAATGTATGAAATTTTGGTTTTGATAAAAGTTATTAAATTATTGTCTGAATAATTCATAACATCCCTTCTCATTTCAATCTCAAAGAGAGGAGAAATAAAGCTGAAGGACTGTCACAATATCCAGACTCTTCAACACCCTTGAAAAGCAGAAATGGAACTGAAGCTAAAGTGTCCTTATTTTTGTTGCTGACATAAACTCCATGATGAGGAAATAAAACCCATGCTATAGAGAAAATACTCAAATCATGAGATTACTGAGAGTTGAGAGCCCATGACTTGAACATTTGCTGGTTAATAGATGTAGGAATAGAAACAATGTTGTATTAATTATTGTTATTAACCAGAAATGAAGATAAATTGAAGGGAGCTCCTGCCAGTCAAGCCCCAACTAAAATGCTAAGTAGTGAGCTGCTAGTTGGGGCAGGAAGGCAAGCATTGGGCTATGACTGGGAAAGAGAAGTAGCCTGTATTCTCCCAGGGATTCGGAGAGGCTCCAGGGCCACACTGGGGGCGCCAGCATCCCATATCAGCCCAGTTCAAATACCAACCGCTCTACTTCTGAGCCAGCCCCCTGCTAATGTGCCTAGCAAAGCAGCAGAAAATGGGCCCATGTGGGAGACCCAAATGGAGTCCAAGTTCCTGATTACAGCTTGGCCCAGCCCCAGCTATTGTAGCCATTTAGGGAGTTACTCAGAAATGGAACCTCTGTTTTGATCTCTTTCTGTAATTCTTTCAAATACATAAATTTTTAAATAAATCATCTTGAAAGAAACAGAGATTCTGTTAATAAGTAATCTTAGAAGGTAGGAAGAAAATGATGGAGTGAGGGAAGAAGAAGGATGAAGGGAGAAAAGAAGGAATGGAATAAAGAAAAGAAGGAATGAAGACAGGAACAAAGGAAAGAAATGGTACCATCCTGCAAGGTGTCCCAAAGAATGACAGTGTTTGAACATCTTTTGGCTACATCCCCAGGGTTTTTCTTTCTTTTTTTTTCTTTTTTTTCCCCCCTTAAACAGAGTTAACCTCCTTCTGATCCAGAAAGGATATTGCCCTGAAGGCAACTCAGCCAGCTCCTGTGATGAAATGCCCAGGCTGAAGAAGTACTCAGGCACTTCAGAAACCAAGTCCAAGAGAATTCGTGACCCATCCGATCCTGGGTCTAGTCCATTTAAAAAGAAAAATTCCTTAAAATAGACCAAAAATAGGCAACAGAGGATTGAAGAGGAGGGCAGTGCACTCAAAACTATGATAGAAATCATCTGTAATTCTCCAGCAGAAGAGGAGCACTTTACTGTTATGACATAAAATGGCTCTAGTCTGATAGTCAACTGCTATTCGTTTAATTCAATTTTTATCTCCAAAAAGTGAAATTTACTTTTTCAACAAACACATTAAATTGTGTAACCACCACCACAATCAAGAGACAAAATGTCCCCATCACTCAAAAAATAATCTCCCATGCCCCACCCTCCATCCTGTCTTTTCTAAAATATCGTATGAACAAAACAATGTACCTAAGAAAGCTTTTGGAGTCTCTGGCTTTTGTCCTGCATTAATGACCCATCCACGTGACTGTGTATATAGATAGGTATCCTGACCCTTTTTATCAAAAGATATTATTCTATTGTGTGACATACCAGTCTATCTATCCATTCTCTAGTTATGAGACACTTGGATTTGGGTGACTTTCACTTGGAAAAATTATAAACACAATTACCAAAGGCATTCACATATGGGTCTTTGTATAGAACCACCATGTCCTTTCTCCTGGAATTTCTGGATAGTACAGACTTAATCTCTGGAACATGTGAGCATTCCCACAGTGCATGGAAACAATTTGGTTGCCACTGGGGCTGGGAAAGTTCTTCTCCGTAAATAACATTCACACTTACACAGCACTGGTCTGGGAATGGATGGGCTATTTATCCAAGTTGCATCCCTGTGTGGAGGAGTAAATCTCAGGATGTGAACTCTAAGGCTTTCAGTCCCATAAGTCCAGAAAATCACTTGTCTATTTTCATTTCATGATTATGTCAAGTAGAGTCAAGACACTTCCATTTCTCCATCAATTTTTGCATCTTAAAAGTTTCATATAGGGTTCAGTATTGTAAACCCTATTCAGTTATGCCACCACCCTATATTGAAGTACTGGTCCAAGTCCTAAGTGTTCCACAGTTCAAATCTAGCTCCCGGCTAATGTGCCTGGGAAAACAGTGCCAATTGCATGTACCCTCACTACCTTGTGAGAGATCAGAATGGAGTTCTGAGCTCCTGGCTTTGGCTTAGACCAATCCTGGTTGTTGCAGCCACTTGAAGTGTCAATCAACAGATGAAAGAGCTCTCATTTTCTCTGTCACTCTGTCTTTCAAATAAATAAATAAATCAGAGCCAGTATGTGGCATATTAGGTAAAACTGCCACCTATGATCAAGCATTCCATATGGGCATGAGTTCACTCCCTGACTGCTCTACCAACTTGCTAATGATGTACCTGAAAAAACAGCAGAGGAAGGCCTGAATGCTTAGACCCCTGCACCCACAAGTCTGGTAGTGGGTTCCTGGCTACTGGCTTCATTGTGGCCATTTGGGAAGTGAACCAGCAGATAGAAGCCCTCTCTTTATCTTCTCTGTCTCTACCTGTAACTGCTCTTTCAAATAAATAAAATTAAATTATGAATAAATATTTTTAACTTTTATAAAGATTTATCAGCAAATTGACCTATATTTTTTAATTCATTATTGGAAAGGCAGATTTACATAGAAGAGAACAGATCTTCCATCCACAGATTCACTTCCCAAATGGCCAAAACCAGAGCTAAGCTTTGATTTGAGGCAGGAACCAGGAGCTTCTTTCAGGTCTCCCACACGGTTGCAGGGGCCCAACACTTTGGGTCTTCCTCTACTGCTTTCCCAGACTGCAAGCAGGGAGCTGGATGGGAAGTGGGGCAGCCAGGACACAAATCAGCACCTATATGGGTTCCCAGTACATACAAAGCAAGGACTTAAGCCACTGGGCTACTGCTACAGGCCCTGACATGCAATTTCTAACTGAAAGAGATTAATTTAAGTGAAATACTGATTGGTTTTTCAGTTGAACATTTTTGGAAATAAATGCTGTCCTCAAACTTGAACACAAAATGTGAATTTTTAATGTAAGATTATGTTCCCAGGAAGCTTTAAGAAGTTAAAATTATCATAATTACATAATGCCTTTTATACTTCAATTCTTAGAAGTAATATTTGATGATTTATCTTCAAAAAAAAAGAGGCATCTTTTACATTTTTTTCTTTCTATTATAGTTGAATATGGCTGAGTTAAATCCAATGAGTATTCAACCAGAACTAAAGACCTTCTTTGCCTGCACACGTAATGATTTCTATCTTGTTTCAGTGTAGTGGGCTGATGTGACCTCTACCTTTATCTAAAGTTTCAGCTTATTTCATTTTTCTGTTTTTCATTGTTTATTCTAAGATAACAAAAGCAAATGCAATTAAAATATGCAGATAATGCTACTTAAAACAGTACAATAGCCAAATGTGTTATAAATAAAAGTGGTATGAGGTTGGCTCATTTTCAGAGGAGGTTTGAGAACAATGAGATTTAATGTTCAAAAATATAAATAATGAAAAGTTGAGTGTTTAAAAGTTTGGAAACTCTTGGAAGCACACTTATGTTGTTTTTCTGTCTAATTCCAAAAACAATCACATTTTTAAATTTTGTTCATGAGCATATTCTACTTTTTAACTGCCCCAAAATGTCAGCAGATACTGGAGCGAACAAAATAATTTAGACAATTCTTATAATTAGCTTGCTCATTCAACCCATTGAGTAAGACTGCTCTGTAAACAGCAGTGTTGGCTGAAAAAACCAGCCCACATCTTTGAACCAATGCACTGTTTCACAAGGAGATATAAAAATGGAATATTGTACTGGAAACTCTATTCACAGCAGAGCATCTTATTGGGAGGGCCCTTCCTAAAAGAGGACATGTCTCAGGTCAGTCACTTTACCAGAGGACAGAATTCTAGACAGAAAAAATAGCATGGGCAGGGAATGAGTGTGAGCAAATGAAAAAAGACAGTGCGGCAGCCATTTATTCTTAGAGCTACTGAGACAAACTGCCCCACGAGGCAGCTTTAAACAGCAGAAATTTATCCTCTCACAGTTCTGGTGATACAGTCAAGATGTCAGCCAAGTTGGTCTCTCTGAAGACTCTGAAGGAGCTCTGACCTACACCTCCCTCCCACTTTCCAGGGACTGTTAATAACTCCATTTTCAATCTCCATCCAAGTGCGGCATTCTCTGTGTGTGTGTGTCTCTAGGTCTGTCTTTTAATGTGACAGAACACAGGTTATTAGATATAGGCCCCACACTAAATCCACCATGACTTCATTTCTACTTATCTGCATCAAGTGCCATGTAACAATGACCTGATCAGTGACATGTATGCTGGTCAGCAGCGTGTAATGGTGATCACCTGAGAACATAACAAAGCTGATAAAGGTAGGCTGTCACTCAGCAACATTGGAGCCATTGTAAAATCATTGTACAATGCACATGCATGCATGTGCGCATATGTACTTACGTGCATTAAGAATACGTGAAATCATGAAAGACTGTATTAGTGGCTTATATATTTATGACAGTATATTTTCTATCAATGTTAAATTCCTCAATTAAAACAATGATTTTAAAACAGCCATGTCATATGATACCAGTTTTCCCCTTTTTAAGTTTTTTTATTCATTATTCTCATTTTGTTTGAAAGGCAGAAAAACAAATAGAGGAAGATTTTTCATTCTCTGATTGGCTCCTCAAATTCCCCAAACAAAGGTAGGCCAGGTCAAGTGTAGGAGCTCATTTGGGTATCCATACTGAGTACCAGGAATCCAGCTCGTTGAATCACCTGCTGCCTCCCAAGATATAATTAGTAGGGAGCTGGGTCAGAAATAGAGTACTTCAGTCAATGACTCCATTATGTGATGTGGATGTCCCAAGTGGTAACTTACTCATTATGCTACACATCAACCCCTACCTCATCTTGATTGTAAGTATCCTCTGTAACACAATACAACAATCTCAACTCTCTCACCTAATGATGTGTGGCTAAGATATCCTTGTTAACCAGTGCCTGCTGTTAATATTTCCAAACAAGGTCACATTACATCTGTGGGGAGTGGGAGGTATTAGGGTTTACACAACATAGTGAATCTCCAATACATTTTTCTAGAGCAACAATTCTACCCACGGTAAGCAGAGTGATGATGTCTTTTTTGTTGTGTAGTGTTTTTGTAAATAAGGTTTTAATAGAAACACTGCCACCACACCTGTTCATAAATCACAATGACTATCTTCCTTCCCGCTGCTATACATGTGAGTAGTAATGACAAGGACCACACAACCCATAAAGGTTGAAACATCTGGGCCTGGCACGATACCCTAGTGGCTAAATCTTCACCTTGCATCTGCCAGGATCCAATATGGGCACCGGTTCATTTCCCAGATACTCCACTTCCCATCCAGCTCCCTGTTTATAGCCTGGGACAGCAGTAGAGGATGCCCCAAAGTCTTGGGACGATGCACCCACATGGGAGACAAAGGAGAGGTTGCTGGCTCCTGGTTTCAGATCGGCTCAGTACTGGCCTTTGTGGCCACTTGGGGAGTGAACCAACGAATGGAAGATTTTTTTCCTCTCTATGTCCTTATGTCTGTGTATCTGCCTTTCCAATAATATAATATAATATAGTATAATATAATATAATATAATATAATATAATATAATATAATATAATATAATACAATACAATATAATACTGAAATATTTACCATCCAACCCACTCCATAAAAAGTTCTTGGAGCTACAAAGAAACTGGTAGAACATCAGCCATGAATAACCTTGGGTGTGAAGCTGAGCAGAGAGAACTTGACCCTGAGAACTTAGGAGATGGACTCCAGTGTTGAACTGTAATATTGAAAAGGTAAAGAGAAAAGTAGAGTGGAAAGGGATTTCTTTGTAAAGATTTATTTATTTTTATTGGAAAGGCGGATATACAGAGAGGAGGAGAGACAGAGAGGAAGATCTTCTGTCCGATGATTCACTCCCCAAGTGACCGCAACGGCTGGCACTGAGCCAATCCGAAGCCAGGAGCCAGGAGCTCTTCCAGGTCTCCCACGTGGTGCAGGGTCCCAAGGCTTTGGGCTGTGCTCAACTGCTTTCCCAGGCCACAAGCAGGGAGCTGGATGGGAAGCAGGGTTGCGGGACTAGAACTGGCGACCATACGTGATCCCAGAGCATGCAAGGTGAGGACCTTAACCACTATGCTATCATGCCGGGCCCAGGACAAGGGATTTCTAAGGGCCCTGATGAGCTGTGCTGGAATTAGAGAAGAAAAGTGAGTAGATTCACAACAAGGGAAAGGAATGTGCCACTAGCCATTGTGGTTTTGATGAAGTCACCATCTATGGATTGAGAGAAGACCAAGGAAGATGTGGAGATGAACCTGAATAGATACATGTCGGTTTTAACTTTCTTGGTATTTGCCTTTCAGTTAGGGGGTTCATGGATCAGGAGGTCATAAGTTCAGATAGGATCTTTTCCCGGTTCTTGAAAAGATCAGGGATGTCAAGGAACACCATGGTTGAGAAAGGTCTAGAATACAGAATTGCTTTCCCAAAGACACAGTATAACATCAATCACTAATGGAGCACCCATGCACACAGAGATTGTGTGATTAATGTGCATTTTGATGTTCCACATTGTAGCAACTTAATAAGGTATGTGCACAGCCTCTAAATGAAAGCTGTAATCACTTTTTCATAGTGATTTTTCATAATAAAGTTGGATTCCCCTCACAGATGCTGTCAAAATTTTTTGGCTTCAAAACCAATTAAAAAGATGAATAGCTGTGAAAGAAACTGGAAGTACATTTAATCTTTCTACAGAATAGTTGGAGATCAGTCCCTTTTCTTTAAAAAAATGGAAATAAGAAAGTGGTCCTGATCAAACATAAGATTCAGACAACTTCTTCCTGAAAGCAAAATGATCCCTTAGGTGTTTGCAGCCGTCAACACTGAGATGTTTACAATGTTCCTGCCCCTCTTTCCACCTGTCTTTCGAGGTCATGACATTTTGTTTTTGTTTTTGTTTTTTTAAATATATGTATTTTTTATTAATTACATTGCATTATGTGACACCGTTTCATAGGCTCTGGGGATCCCCCAACCTCTCCCCTGCCCTCCTCCCATGATGGATTCCTCCACCTTGTTGCTGTATTACATTTCAAATTTAGTCAAGATTCTTTCATTGCAAGAGTATACCAAGCATAGAGTCCATCATCTTATATGACATTTTGTTTTCATCTTCTCCTCTTAGCAAGGTTATCCTAAAAGGATCACCAGATCAGAGGTTAAGCGTAGGATGCAGAAAGAAACAACTGAGATGATGGCAGACAAGTGTGAAGGCTTGGATTTTTTCAAGGGATGTAGACATAACTGGAAAGCCAAAGACCTCAGGGAGCGTCTTTCATCAGTGCCCATCTGACTGCCATGCCATTCATCTTGCTCTCACTCAGTGCAGAGTATCCCAGTGTCAGCAAGGAATGTGCAGTCTCATCATTTCTGTTTCTTTAATGGTCATGATAGGAATAAACAGCAAATGTTATGCAATACAGTCAGGAGATAATGAGTTCTGAGTCAGAAGATCTAACTCAATCACTTCTAGCTGCATATCACATTACCTCCCAGAGCCTCAGCTTTCTGGTCTGTACACTGGGGAGCTAGCACACTCTCAGAGACATTGTGAGGCCCAAATGAAACCAGTTTGTGCCAGATTCTACACATATAAGGACATATTGAGAAGTTTGTAGGGAATGGAATTAAAAATCAGCCTATTTTGGTACATATTTTGAAATACAAGAACAGATTTTACATAATATTCATTTTACATGAACTTTTTAAAGACGCCTTGTATCCATGGGTTAAAGAATTACTTTGGCAACAAAATAAGCTTATCTTTTAATTCCATTTTCTAGTATATTCCATTTTGAAGTATCATCACAAGTAATTGAAATATACAATTTATATGCATTTATATAATAGCAATAGACCCATGTGTGATACATTTATTATCTATGTAGCTATATTTTTGACAGCAGGAATGAACATTGTGTAAAAATGTATTGAAGACAAAGTCTCCAATAAATGATACTTGGACAGAACAACCCCTGTGATGAGGTGACTCAGCTATCAGTGACCTCATCTTTGCTATTTTTAGGGCTGAAAATGGAGAGGCAAGTGATCCTGAAGTTGTGTAATCACTTGCAGAGGGAGGGCTAGAAGCCAGCATCTCTATCCCTCCCAGAACACATGGAATCAAAGGTCGTGCCCTTGACCTCACCCTCCATGTGGAAGAGGTACGGAATGCTCACAGCTGAGGCAAGGCTGGAGGAACTTGGAGCATTTCTGTGTCAGAGAACACCAGTCAAAAAACAAGGAAACACAAATGAACTTGCTCCTTGTCACCTTGACAACCCAGCTATAGACCCTGGCCGCTCTATTATCATCTGAGTCTTTCTGCAGAGCTGTGTCTCTGCTCTCCTTGAGCTGATTTACAAAGACACTACTGCTAGACCTTGACAATGCCTTGCATTTGTGGAACTGCAATTCTCAGGCCTGGACTGCCTTTATAGTCAGGTACTCCCCTCCCAGTTCAACTTCTACTGTGCAAGTTCTTGCCGGTCCATCGCCCACTGGCCTAATCTGCAGGGCATCCCTGCTGTCATCCTCTTATTAAGTTGTCAAGACTCAATTCCGCTGCCTTTCTTAAATGTCCTTTTTTCCCTTCAATCTCAAATTAGCTATTGATTCCATATCACTCTCTCCTTCCAGGATAAGTAATGAAGTAACAATGGCTGGCAGCCCTATTTCTCCCTGCATTTATGCTTTTATGCAGTTCAATCAAGTTCAACTGTCATCATGGTAGACACAAAAAGACCTCAGCAGTGAAAGCCACTGAGATCCAGGAGAAATCCAGCAGGGCTACAAGCCTAAGAGAACTGACCAGTCCAGGGCAGTCACCTAAACAGAACAGGTCATTACTTTGGATCTGCCTAAGCCAGTAACTACATATTCTCAAATACATCAAATTTGGAAAAAGAAAGCCAAGCAATTAACAAGCACAGCATGATTATGGTTCTCTATGTGCACCTTCAGTTTTATTTAATCCAAATCATATATCTTCCTAGATTAGTAACTTCCGATTGTCTATGTCACGTATTAGAACTCAGAAACCCCATAATCTTTCTTTTCACAAAATAGGCAGGATGTAAAAATAACTACACTCTGAAATATGAACACAACACACACACACACACACACACCAATTGCTATTAATACAGCTTGGCATTTAGCTTCTCTGTGAGGTGATATATTTTTAAATTTGATCAGAAACTCTATTTCAAGCAGTAGGATGCAAAAATAATTCACATCTGAATATTCATCAAAGTCAAATTAACATTAGGAAACCCATTACTAGCAACTTTTACACTCCTTTCTTGTAAAAACATCTATTCACACACTCCCAATGGCCCCTGTCTGCCAGAACACACAGACTTCACTAATATCATGCACAGCAATCACATGCCTTAGCCTGCTTTCTGTTATCTTCTTTGGCCCATTGGGTTCTCCCTCCAATCCAAAGCAATCCATTTTGAAAGCTCTTCACTCTGACACATGCCATGAAGTTCTCAATGCTCCCAGAATGTCACTCTTTGATCATTTTAACACTACACTGAGTAGTAAACAGCATTCTTGAGTTAGTTCTAATGTTCCTTCCCGTCTATGGAAGCAAATAATGTTGGGAAGGAGCCTTGAATTGAAGTTATTCGTGCTTAGGTATAAATGGCTTAAAAAATTCAATAGCTTCCCATGGAAAAGTTTAGCGGTAGGAAGGAGAGAAGCAAAGTGGGAGGAGGCGGAATTTGGAAGAAGGAGATTGTGGAGACAGAGGAAGTACAGGCCAGATGTAAACCTAAAGTCCATTTTATAAATGGAAGAATCAGTGCGCACATGAATCTGGGAACATTTCAGCAGATCTGGGAAGGAGCCCAAAAGTCTGTATTATTAATTAATTAATTTGAAATATTGAGTTATTATGAGGAAAACAGCATGAAGGAAGGAGGCCTGGGTTCTTGTCTCATGTGAAAGAAGAATTTCCACATGGACAAGGCAGTGAGCAAAACAAGATTTATTTAAGTCAGAAACCTCCTGCCACAGCAGCCAGGAGCAGCCAGCAGCAAGGCTCCCAGAGAGGCAGACCCCAGAAACTCTGACAGCCAAGTGTTTCCAGCACAATTCGAGGGAGAGAGAACAGCAGCCAATAATCGAAGAGTTGGGACAAAAGGCCTGAGCTGCAGCCCTGTCTCCCCTACTCATGGTAAAACAAAAAGCCATCTGAGGGGTGGCACAGGTAACTTTTTTCCATTCTCACGATAAGTTAAAAGCTCAGAATAGTGGCATCACTATTCCCTGCTATTCTAAGGACAAAACTGGAAAGTCAGAAAGCTGGAATCAGCACTTTGATCTTGCTAAAGGAAACTTTTGGGGAGAAGCATAAATTTTATATCCACTTAAAGAGACCTCCCTTTTCATCACTTTTATTTGCACCCAACTTAACTTTCTTTTAGCCCATCTACCTTCACACAGAGTGACAGAGAGGGAGAGAGAAAGACAGAGATCTTCCCTCTGCAGGTTTACCACCTAAGTACCCACAATAGCCAAGGCTGGACCTGGCAAAATCCGGCGACCCAAAATTCAATCTGGTTTCCTACATGGGTTGCAGGAACCCAAGCACTTGAACAGTCAATCATCCACTGCCTTCCCAGGTGCACTACTGGGGATTCGAATCTGAAACAAAGTAGCCAGGCCTCAAGCTGGCACTCCAATATGATGCCAACATTCCAAGCGGAGACGTAGCCCACTATGCCACAATGCCAGGACCACATTCTCCATTTCTAGCAAATTTTCAGCTTTATGTCAGTACTACTAGTCCACAGATCACACTTTAAGAACATGGGGCTAAGATATCAGCCACCAACAAGGTCTTAGTTTAAAGATTCTCCACCTTGGCTGTGCGTCAGCAGAAATTTTGTTGCTAAGTTACTGATGCACAACCCCTAGCATATATCAATTCAATCAGAATCATGAGTTTGCTCAACCTCATGCTCCTGTTCCTAGAAGTTCTCCAGGAAATTATCCTGTACAGCCTGAATTAAGACTCACTGTTAGTTGATAATGTATTATCTCAGGATGCTGATAAGATGCCCCAGCTAAATATGTTCCTCTCCAATAATATACAATGCCTGGTAAATAGTATTGGTAGATATTTGCTCCTTGAAAATATAAATAAATGCTTGGTTGCATGCAGGAGCAAATGATGACATTCTGCAGTCTATAAAATAAAAAGGATTAAAACCAAAATGTAAAAATGGCCAATTCCAGGATTGAGATGTAGGACATAAATTTTTTTTCCATTACTTTCTTTTTTTTAAGATTTTTTTTTTTTTATTACAAAGTCAGATATACAGAGAGGAGGAGAGATAGAGAGGAAAATCTTCCATCCGATGATTCACTCCCCAAGTGAGTGCAACGGCCGGTGCTGCGCCAATCTGAAGCCAGGAACCTGGAACTTCTTCCGGGTCTCCCACATGGGTGCAGGGTCCCAAAGCTTTGGGCCGTCCTCAACTGCCTTCTCAGGCCACAGGCAGGGAGCTGGATGGGAAGTGGAGCTGCCGGGATTAGAACCAGTGCCCATATGGGATCCTGGCACGTTCAAGGCGAGGACTTTAGCTGTAGGCCACGTCACCGGGCCCTCCATTACTCTTTCAAATCCCCAACATAAATACTTAAATCTTGGGCTACTTTTAAGACTGACTCTGCTGATAACCAGAGAAGTCAGAGCCATCAATCTGCTGCTTTCTTCTAGCAATTCCCAAGCATCCATTAGTCTCAACACATCTTCATAATTTTTGCTACTGATATTAGAATGATTTCTTAAATTGGCAAACATTTTAACATTAAATAAATGTATTATACAGGAAAATTATAACTCAACATTTCAACTAGGAAAACAACCAGTAGCCCTCAACATTAAGTAGAACTGACTGTCAAAATAAATGCAGCTGAGGCAAGCAGAGCTGGATGCCTCTACCTGTCGTTGCCTCTGTCAGATGAGGAGTAATAGCGGAGCAAAGTGTAAAAGCCATGGAGCACTTAACAGAGACTCTGTCACTGCCAAGTTAAAAGGGAATAGGGGCCAGGAAGGCATCAGTAGAGCCCTTGTTCTTGCTTGCATGCAATGCCGTTATTTAAAGCGAGGAGAAGGCACCACATACTAGGGTATTTCAAAATGTTCATGGATGCTGGTGTAGTGACACAGCAGGTTAAGCACATGACACTGGCGTCCCATATGAATGCCATTTTAAGTCCCAGCTGCCCTACCTCTGTTCTAGCCCCTCGCTAATGTGCTTGGAAATGTAGTAGAAGATTGCCAAAGTGTTTGGGCTCCTGCCACCCCCAAGAGAGACCCATATGGAGCTACAAATTCTGGCCTCGGGCCTAGCCCAGTCCTAAATGTTGGAGCCATTTAGGGAGTGAACCACCAGATAGAAGCACTCTCTCTCTCCTTCAAATCAATACAAAAAAATCTTAAAAAAAAAAAAAAAAAAAAAAAAAAAAAAGTTCTTGAAGGCCCAGCGTGTTAGCCTAATGGATAAATCCTCGCCTTACATCTCCCAGGATCACATAATGGACACTAGTTCATGTCCCAGCTGCCCCACTTCCCATCCAGCTCCCTGCCTGTAGCCTGGGAAAGCAATCAAGGATGTTCCAAAGCCTTGGAACCCTGCAGCCAAGTAGGAGACTCGGAAGAAGCTCCTGGCTCCTGGCTTTGCATTAGTTCAGCTCCAGTCACTGAGGTTCCTTGGGGAGTGAACCAACGCATGAAAGACCTTTATCTCTGTATCTCCTTCTCTCTGTAAATCTGCATTTCCAATGAAAAAGACATTTTTAAAATGTACTTAACTGTGTTTTATTAAAATAAAAACATCATGAAATGGTCTGGCATAATGGCTCAATTGGCTAATTGTTCCCTTACAAGTGCCAGGATCTTAGTTCATGTCCCACTTACTCTACTTCCAATCCAGTTCCCTGCTTGTGACCTGGGGAAGCAGTGGAGGATGGCCCAAAACCTGGGACCCTGCACCTGTGTGGGAGGCCCAGAAGAAGTTCCTGGCTCCTGGCTTCAGATCGGCTTAGTTCTGACCATTGTGGCCATCTGGGAGTGAACGAGCAGTTGGAAGATATTTTTCTCTGTCTCTCCTTCTCTCTGTAAATCTGCTTTTCCAATAAAAATAGATGAATCTTTTATAAAAAAAAATAGAAAAAAGTTTATGCAAAGTGAAATTAAAACACAAGGTTCTTTGGTGCAAACAATTTTTAAATCCATGCATTTTTTCAAATTCCACATTTTCCATAAACTTTCTGAATGTCTTTCACAGGTGTAAATAAACATAATTTAATTCTATTTTCCATCAACATTTTAATTATCTATTTTAATTAATATAAATATAAGAGATACCATGTAGTTAACAGATACAATTCTAAGAATATAATAATATTTCCTTCCCTCCCCTTTCTTTCTTCCTTTTCAATTTTTGAGATAGCATATTTTTAAGTTACTTGATAGTAAATTAGTAAAATAAGTTAATTCTCCACTAAATAAAGTTCAACAAGCACAAAGTACAAAGATCATTGTTTAGCAGGAATGTAAACAAAAGCTAGAACAATAATCAAACCCCAAGATGTCAAGATTTATTTTATTCAAAAAGGCACAGTTAGAGGGCGCGGGGTTAGGAAAGACAAAGAGATCTTCCATCTGCTTGTTCACACCCCAGATGTTCACAATAGCCACACCTGGCCCAGGAGCTTCTTCTGTATCTTCTAAGCAAGCGCAGGCGCCCAAGTACTTGGACCATCTTCCACTGCTTTCCCAGGCTCACCAGCAGGGAGCTGGAACTGAAGTGGAGGAGTTGGGATTCAAACCACTGCCCCATAAGGGACGCTTGCATCCTGGGCAGAGGCTTGTTCAGATGTCCAATTCCATGCCATAAATAAATGAACTTTATAAAAAATGTTTTAAAATGCATTGGTGGGAACCAACCTGAATCTAGCTTAATACAAGCTTCAGTGGTACCTTCCAGCAGCAAAAAAGAAGACACAGAGAGGCCAGGCCATGCTTTAAAAGCCCTCCAGGGCTGCCATTTCCTGCATTAATATTTTCAGCACTTTTTCTTTCAACACTTTTGCTCTCATACACAGCAGGACTTTGGAAAACGCTTTTTTTTTAAATCAGAGACTGAAAAAGAGGCATTCTGTTGATTTAAAGCACCACGTTAACCATTAGGAATTCATATTAATTAATAATATTAACATTATTATCTCCCCCTATGCTTGGTGCTTAGAGCCACTGTATGGCCCAACTATAAATTGTCCCTTTCCTCTTCTCTGGGGAATGCTCCAGTAACTAGAGACATTGCTAGAATTTCTCAGGAATAGGAAGGAAGTAAAAGAGGAGGTGTCAGCCTCACAATCAAGACCATTGCATCACTTGAAAAATGTATGACTGGAAGTCTTTGGAGTATGGAAGAAAGATTTCAAACAAATTTCTGACTGTGTGCCTTTGTTTTTTCTCTTTAGTTTTTTTGAGCACTAGAGAAATGTTAAATTTCATTAAGTTTTACAGCCAGACTTAATATAGACATAAATCCCTTTAATGTCGGTTTCAGTCAAAAGTGAGTTGAACATTATCGTTAAACAAGCACATGTGGGAGAATTATTTGAGGAAATCAAAATAGGCACAGTTGGGAACAATCAGCCATGACCATATGAGATGCAAGTAGGAGCAGTAGCAAAATTCTTTAGGCTCTAATGGACTGGGCTATTTTGTTGCACAGTTACCATCCAGATGAGCTTTGTTCTGGGGCAATATGGTTATAGTTTGGAATTCTATCTGGGAAAACTCATTTCTCTTTCATTAGCCCGTAAGCACAGCACAATGTCAGCTAATACTATTATCCAGCTCCTGGCTGGGTTATTTGGTGAAATGCCTTCAGGGGAAATAGCAAAACATTGCAATGTAGTTTCTTGTTCTGAATTCCTATATCATGGAGTTACATAGGCAATTAATCATACAATAATGTTGGACTCCAGTTCAAAAACTCCTATTGTTTGAGATGTTATTTACGTATTGTATTATCTGATGATTCCTAAAGACATCTTGTCTCCTTGAAACAATTTCTTCAAGATCTCAGCTTGTATATGATCATAGATGTAGAGGCCTAAGACTTGTCATGGCTCACAACAGGCCATCCTCACACAACATATTTGTGTGCAACTGAAAAAGATGCCCCCATTGGTGGATGAACTGCAAAACTGCTGAACAGTACTCTCCCTCTGGCTTAAAATAAAAAAAAAAAAAAGATGCCCTCTTCTGGGGGGGCGGGGGGGCGGGAAGGAAAAAGGAAAAGGCAGCCCCTGTGGGTTCAGAATTTTTTTTTTTCTTTTTAAGTCTCAAATCAGGACAATTGGCTTGATGAGTCCAGCACTGCCCCAGCTGTGCCCGCTGTGCAGACAGACTTGTGCAGGGCACTGTCTGCACAAGTCTGCACAACAGGCCTGAAGACAAAAGCCAATGTGCTAATTTTATAATCAAGTCAAAGAATTTGTCCCTCAATGCCTTCAAAATGTCTCTTCAGTCACATCAAGATCAGCTCTTCATTAATGCATTGCCCTATTACAAGAACCCAGTATTTGCCAGAATGTCAACAGAGCATGAAAAATCAGTGAGAACTTGTGTAGCAGACATCACATGCATCATCTCACCTGGATGGCCCCCTTGGTATGCTGCAAGTCTGCTTATTGAGAACACCTGCCATCCTCTGCTGAGGGTAATGTTCTCACCTCGGGATGAAACAGGACAATACAGGCAGAGAGAATAGGGAAAGGACCGGTGTGCCCCAGGAATCGCCCTCAACCCGTGATGGCTGGCAGAGTGATAGAAACAATGATGGCACTTCCTCCCCATCATGGCAGAATGGTGCTGTATGGCTTCCATCCCTGCCCCAAGGGGCTGAGCCTTTGTCTCTGACCACAGCAGCATGCCTGGTAAGTAGCCCACATGGACTGGCATGAAACACAGGGAGGGTGAGCTTCAAAGCAGCGGAATCAAACCAGCTCATATCAGATTCCTTTTCAGCAGCTACAACCTCTTAGAAAGAACAAGAAGAGTGACAGGAATACACAGGCTAGGAGAGTGACTACTGTGTAGGCTATCAAAGGGAAAGCTGGGAGCCCAAAAGGACCAGGACATTGACCAAGGGTCAGCCAACTCTTAACGATAAAAAGCCAAATAGTAAATATTTTAGGCCTTGAGGGAGTCTGCCACACTTGCCTAACTCGGCTACTATAGGCAAAAGTAGCCATAGGCAGTCTGTACTCAAATGATCATGACTGGCTTCCAACAGAACAAAACTATTTGCTAAAACAGGTAGTAAGACAGATTTGTCCTGTGGGCCCTATTTTGTGACCCTTGCTGTGGGTGATCAGAGAAGAAAGCCACAAAATAAGAAGAGGCAGCAGAATGCCACACTGAGCCAGGTGATGTGTTCTGCAGCTCGCATCTCTTCTTCCATCTTAACCTCTCAGCAATCAAGTAGTTTCATTATCTGCAGTTTTTAAAGACTTATTTATTAGTTTATTTGAAAGGCAGAGTGGCAGAGAAACAGGGAAAGACAGAGACAGAAAGAGATCTTCCATCCACTGGTTCACTCCCCAGAATGGTAGCCAGGGCTGGGCCATGCTGCAGCCAGGAACTCCATCCTGGTCTCCCACAGCAGTGGCAGGAGCACAAGTACTTGACACAACTTCCATTCCCTTCCCAGCCACATTAGCAGGAAGCTGGATGGAAAGTGGGACAACTGGGACTCCAACTGGTTCTCATATGTGAGATTCTGGTGTTGCGAGTGGTGGCTTAGCTAGCTGAGGCACAACACTGGCCCTATAGCCTGCATTTCAAAGATAGAGAACCTATGGCCCAAAAAAAAAAAAAAAAAAAGAAAAAAAAAAGGCAGAGAAAATTTTCCAAGATCAAAAACAGTCTAGTTTCAAAACCATACTGATCTGATTTTAAACTTCCTTTCCCTTCCTCTCCACCCACATATGACAGGACAGAGAATTTCATGAAAATAAACATTTCTCCTTTCTTAGCTTAGAGTACACATGAGCCATCTGCTTGAAAAGTGCACACAGTGGAGCTAGCATCACCTGCTGGAATATACCAGTATCTCATCCTGGAATGCCAGTTTGAGCCCTGGCTGCTCAGCTGCTGATGCAGCCTCTTGTTAATGCACCTGAGAAGGCAGCACAAGATGGCCTGAGTGCTTGGCCCCTGCACCCACATTAGAAACCCAGATAGAGTCCAGGCTCCTGGCCTCAGCCTGGTCAAGCCCCAACCATTGCAGCCATTGTGATGTGAGCCAATATATGGAATATTCCTGTCCACACCCCCATAAACTCTGCCTTTCAAATAAATAAGTCTTTCCTAAAAATTACAAAGGGCAAACATTGCCAAACCCTTAATTATCGAGCTTCTTAGCCTAATAGTAAATCCAGCCTTGCTTCCTATCACTAAAATATTCCAAAATTAAACATCAGAAGTATCAAATTTCAGAAGCAATTTGTTTTCTTCCCTGTGAAAACTTTTTAATAGAAAGTAAACCGTTATCAGAAATTTCTTACAAAAATAACTTCCCTGGGAGCTCTGAGGTTGGTTTGGACTCAACCCCATCTTCTCATTTTCTGTATAACGTTACGATGAAAACTCAAGTTCTTAATGATGACTCTGAATCATCCTGATCCTGAATCATCAAAAACTAAATCATGTTCACTAAACCAAAAAAATATTTTCTAAAGCAAGAAAACTATTGCATTATAGAAATTAGCTGGCAAAGTCCAAACAAAAACTAGCATCTGGCTTAGAGCTTTAAACACTACTTCCCCCAAAATGTCCACATAAATAACCATTGTAGAAAAGTTCAGTATATGGCAAGGCAAGTTTAACTTAGTTCCTGAATGCAATTATAATGCAAAGCAATAAATGGTTCAAGCTATCAAAGCCCAAACATAACCCTTACACAACGTTCGCTATCATTCTTGCTATAAAACATTTGATTTTTAGCCAGAAGACCTATAGAACCAATCAGGAAAAACACCGGTTTGTTCTTACTCCTGCTCAGCATAGACTGTTATCTAAGCAATTTAAGCATATCAGTCATCAAGTCTATTGTAAAGACAACAAAATTATTATTGTTCAAAAGTCATCATCTCTTTCAACATATGGTCTCTCTTCTTGTTGTAAGTGCTTGCAGAATGCCACAGGCTTTTGGCTACACATTCTCCAAGTCTTCCTTGTAACCCCACCGATCACGGGGTGAACAGTCTTCTCCAAAGTCAGGAACAAGAGCCAAGATGTCTCAACCCACTGAGGTGCTACAACAAACCAGAGAGATGGGCCAGGATGGAAAGCTAGAGAACCATTCTTTAAATTCTGGATCCTTATCCTGGCCACCAGAACTTTCTAGACCAAATGATTTCCAACACAATCTACTCACCAATCTCAGCTTCCCATAGAATATTTCTATGCACCACTCTGGAGTCCGGAGAAAACAGAATGGTGCTATCCTAAGCCTGTCAGCTAAGACACTTCATGGAGTTACTTCTGCTATGCAACTTCATGTCTTTAACATGTAGTGAGTCCCAAACCACTCCAAGGTTGGACCTTCCAGCAGGCCCTTTGCACTTCAAGAATAGAGCTCAGCAAATAGGAGCCCCATAACGACTACTATCTGCAAATTTCCAATCCAACTCACTTTGGACCAGAGAATTCCAATCTCTTCCATGAAGAAACAAACCAGACTTAGCAAAGAATTTTCCAAATCTATTGCTTAAGTGCAAACTCTCAGCTTTGAAGCCCAAAGGAAAAAAATGTTAACCTACTTCTTTCAATATTCATACCCTACTAACTCAACCAAAGAATGCTCTTGTCTCTGAAGAATTCAGGGAAAGTTAAGGGTAACGGAACAAAACTTCGGGAAAACAATAAAGTTACTAGTTCAAATAGTATCCCTGAAAAGAACTGAAACACAAATATCTTAAAGAGATTCAGGGGACAAACATGCCAATTTTAGGTGGGTCCCCCTCAGACCAGGGCAGTATACCAAATTCAAAATTAAATTTCAAAACTGAACAAAAAACGCTTGGATCCAAATGAGACACAAGAAGAAGAAGAAGAAGAAGAAAAACAGTGCACTTACCAATCTTTATGGCGAGTGGAGACTGAAGTCTTATTCTCCAAGACCCAGGAGGTAGATGGAGATCTAGATTCCAAAACAAAGGATAGATATGTTTAAGACTCAAGGCAAAATGACTGGGTCAAATTTTGGGGAAATTCCTGCCAAAGTATATGTATTCAAATAGTTTGGTATTATACTGCTTATCATGGAAACCATTGGTGACAATCAGCCCTTTGTCATCCAACAAATCAAAATGAAAGTTAATGAAACTAGTCAGTGGGCTCTTAAAAACATGAAGCCATGAATACATTACGTTTAACAACTCAAGTGTTTTAACCTTATAATAGAGCACAATGACTGAAAATATCTGAGGGCTCTTGGAATCAGAAATGCCAGTGGAAGGTTGCCAATCTAATCCAGTATTTCCTGACCCAGTGTGTACTGTGGATCAAGAGCTACCTAAAGTCTTTACTGCAAACTCCCAAAAACAAGAAGAGAGAGATGCAGAGATGAGCTTCCCAGAGACCAGCGTCTCTGGACCAGCAGAAAAGGCAACAGCCTCCAAATGAGGATGGCTCATTGCTCACCACAGACCAAACAAAAGACAGATCAACTAAACAACTAAATTAAATTTTTTTAATGAGAATGAAATCACTTAAAGGCAGTTTAAGTGAATATATAATTGCTTTAGGTAGAGAAAGATTCTCCATGGGAAAAAAGAATTGTGAGGGTGGACAATTGAAAAAAAAAAATGTTAGGGGTTAAGACATTGACTAGGTACCTCATAACAATTCCAGGGTTCAAGACTTAGCTTTGCCCCCAGTTCCTGCTAATGCACATCTTGGAAGGCAACAAGCGATGATTCAAATAATTGAGTCACTGTCACTCACATGGGAAGTCTGGATTGGGTTTCTGGCTTTCAGCTTCAGCCTTGCTCAGCCCATTTGAAGAATGAATAAGCAGATAAAACATACATATCTCCCCCGCTCTATCTCTCTCTTCTCTTCTCCCCTCACCCCTCCTCTCTCTTCCTTTTCTTTATCCTTCCTTCTCAGGATAATCAATTAATTATACAATATTAAGGCACTGGAATACCTAGAACTTTGCACTTCTCTCTACTGTAGGACATAGGAGTACATGTTTATTGCCATTTGCAACTGCAAATTGATTTGTTTGATCTTTTGATTAATTCTGTCCCCCAACTAGGCCATAAGTCACAGGAGGGCAAGCACGCTACCATGGTTCTACCATACCCAGCAAGGTCTCTGACATATGCTTGACTCCCATGTTATTAGCCAAATGAATGAATAAGATCAATTGTTGGCAATATTAGGAAATTGGGCAAAGATGACACCAATGAGGGAAAAGAACAAGCCTTATGACAGTAGGAAGTAGGGAGACTGAAATGAACCTTCTGCAAAAAAGCAAGAGAACTCTAGAAGCTACCACAGTTATGACATGAGAACTAGAACTTTCTGCCCATTAATCCAAAGAAGTAACACAGAAGTTTACCTTGAGTCCCAGATTCTGGGGGAAATCTACTAGCCCACAAGGTACACCTCAGCTTAAAAGAAAGACAGTCCCAGAGAACACAGAGCTCAGATTTGCCAACCTCTTGAGCACATGGAAAAGGCAGACATGAGGCAGCCTGGGAAAGAGTACAGGGGCAAGGTCGACAGCTCCAAGGACACTTTAAACTCTTTCACAGTTTTACAAGGACTGACCCAGCACAGACCACTAATATGGCACTCCAAGGAGGGACTGTAATCTTCCCTTTATCAGGTCTGTGGCTTGACAGACCTAATGAAATACCTTGTGTTTTTCAGAATGCCGAAGCAAGTTATGACTTCAGCAGCAACGACCCCTATCCTTACCCTCGATACACAGATGACTGGTTTAACAGGTAACCAGAATTCTTGGGCATCTTTGACTTGAAGCAATGAGATTTTATTTCACTTTGCTTTAACGCTTGACCATCACCAGCAAAATCATCACAATGCTTCTCTATACTGTGAATTTTTTTTCTTCCTAGTGGCTCCATTCTATAAGTTCTCAATTTTTTTTTTAATATTAAGGCACTTTCTTAGAATTATCTTTCAACAATTCTGTTCAGTCAAGCCAGGAATTATTTGCTACTTTAATCTCTTAAAGATTTTTTTTAAAGTAGAAATCACAAGTCCTTTCTTAACCTACCACAAGATGATTTGACAATACTGACTTTGCTTGGTCTGCTACAATTATTGCAGAGAAACTTGTCCCTTAGGTTTGGGTCTGTGTTTGAAAAAGTACTTCCTCTATAAATTTAACAACAGCTCATGTGAGGCTCACTCAACAAAAGTAAGCATTACAGGTAGAGGTTTGAAGTATTGCATGGGATAACGTTCCTATCACATAAAACTACCCAAATGGTCTATCCAAAGATAGTTTTGCTACTAAACATGCAAATTCAGCCTCTATTTTTCTGCAATTAAATACATGCCCAAAATGGCAAATAAATATAAGGAATGTCAAGAGAGAAAGCATATGGCTTACTGAATAAAAGAATGTTTAGATATTTAAACTTAGTGCTCCTTTTTTGATGTCCTTAAGTGAAGTTAATGAAAACCCATTAATTTCAATGTAATATATTTTATGTGTGGATCACTGTATCCATTTCTCTCACATCTCAAACCAACCTAAGTTGCAGATAAGACAAAAGCTGATGTTTTCCATCCAGTAATAAAGAAACAAGCTCAGAGAGTTGACTGGCTTCTCTGATCAGACAACTGGAGTACAAGTCAAAGCCAAGGGTAGATTTACACTTCACATTGCTTCTAAATTCAAATATATATAATTCTTTTATGGCAATCCTTTTTCTCGGCCTACTGAAAAAGCAGAATGTCTGTAGAAACACCAGGGTAGATTTCCAGTGGCCCACACAGCTCACTTGTGTGTCCACATTGAGCAAGTACAATTGAGAGTGGCACTGGCAGAGACAGGGTCCCAGAGATTGGTAACACAGAAAAGCATGAGAAAAAAAACAAGATGTAACTTTATAACATAATGGTCAGTGTCTAATAGCATGCTTCTTGATCAACTTTACCTGCAGCCTGAATATGATCACACGATCACACAGGACTTAGATCTATGAAGGTGGAAGCTGAGACTGTATTAAAAATGTCTGATAACTTTGGGCATGAAATGTCATTTACCCTCATAACTTATAACCCCATACCCACAAATATCCTTAGCAAATAAAGCCTTTTCAGACACAGGGATATATAGTTGCCAAACAAGTGTCACTTAGCCAGGAGTTGAATATAATTAGCAACTTGGAGCACCATGTGGAAAAGGGTCCAGCTCCTTTATGATTGAGTAGCCACCAGCCACATGGTATCAGAAAAGAAGGCAGCAACAAATGTGTTGGCTACTTGCTGGCTCCCTGAAGCTAAAGGTACTAAGTTTCTCTTCAGTGGATTGATCCAGGAATACAAAGGGTCTTCAAAAATATTGTGGAAAAACATGCATTGTGAGAAAGAAATCATGTGTGGACTTCAAATCTTTCTCTGTTTGGTTATTTTCATCTGTCTGAAGGGCAGTGAGAGAGAGAATCTTCTATCTACTGGCTCACTGCAGCAAATTCCCTCAATATCCAGGGCTGAACCAGGAGTCTGGAATTTCATCCAGGACTCCCTCATATGTAGAAGGGGCCCAAGAACTTGAAGTATCATGTCTCCCGGAATGCAGCAGCAGGAAGCTGAATTGAAAGCAGAGTAGTCAAGACTCGAAACAACGCTTCGATATGAGATACCAGCATCCCATCTTAACCCTCTAGGTCAAAATGCCCTCCCTCAAATTAGTTTTGAATTCCAGTTTCACTGAATGGTTGAAGCACCTTTATATAATCCCTAACCACATTTTCTGAACCAAAACACAATATGCCCCAACCAAATCTTCCTGGATGATGTGCTGAAATAATACTTCAAATAAAAAAAAATAGCATTAAGAAAATGTCTTCTGTCTTAAAGCACTGCATATTTCCAATTGCAAACTAGTTCTTGAAAGTACCATTTTAAACCAGCTAGAAACCTCTAATTAGGGCTAATTATGCTTGGAGTAATAAAAATTCATCATTGTTGGTGAAAAGAATTCCCAAGTTTCTAATTACTCACGACACATACATAGTGACTCAGGCAGGCACCATCTTTGGGTCTTAAGGAGCCAATGATTCAAGACAGAATGTCCACTTTGACCAATAAATGTGCTTTTCCCAATTATCAAGTCATTTTCAGAGATCCTCGACCAGCACGAATTGTTGTTACAAAGACTGAATGATGCCACACTGAAATCATGAGCTCTGGGGACATAACTGCTGCTGTAAGTGATGTGGGAGGATAATGTGTCAGAGCTCAAAACCTTGGTCCAATGGCTGGCATCATCCTGGAGATGGAAACCTGCTTGGCATAAACAGGAAGAGAATAAAGCAACCTTCCCATGAGTGTAGGATATATTTATTCAAGAATCACGCTGGGAGGATATGCTCTTTTCCCTGATATTCACTACTACTGACATGTTGAAGAAGGAGGGAAGAGAATGGGTTGGAGTGCAGAGAAAATAAAAATTTGTCATGAATTGGTCATTGCCAAAGCCAGGGGATTGGTACCAAGGATTTCATGCTATTTTGCAGATTTTTATATTTTCTACAATAAGAAGTAAATTTGAAAAGCACAGAGCATAAAAAAAGAAGCAAGAAAAATAACAGACTTTAGTTTGGCACTTATCAAAGAGCTTGTAATTTCATACGAGGAGGCAACAGATGCCCAATAACTACACTGGAAAATGTTGCCTAGGCCAAAATAGCACAAGTGCTCTGTGTGTGTGTATGTGTGTGTGTCTTTCTCTCTAACTCTGCATTTCATATAAATAAAAATAAATCTTTTAGAAAAAGAAATGCTTAAAATACACATTGAGCAGGAACTATTAAGACACTGTTTTTAAGCACTTTGCATATACTAATTCAATTACATCTCACAATCACCCTCTGAAATAGGTATTACCATAATTATTTCCATTTTGAAAACTGAGGCACAGAAAAGTAGCTTGTGCAAAGTCATATAACTAATACACGGTGAAGGAAACGTTTGATGCTAATTAGGGGGTCACCAATCTAGTATATGAAGGAAGCTAAATATGGAACTGAAGGAAGGGGCAAATGCACTCCAGGATAAGAGTACAATACAACTAAGGCAATAATGGGGAGACAGAGGGGTGCAGGATGCTTTTGAGGAAGTGGTAACTGTAACTGATGCGCCAAGCAAAAGCCAGTGCAAGGATTCTAAGGAGTCCTAGAAGAGGTGAGATGCAAAAGGTTTGGATGAGGTTTTGAGAGAAGAAAGGAAAGATGTGGTGGTTGGGTCAGAAACTGGATGAGGAGCATAGAGGAAGATCATTCTGCCATTGCACTTAAAGAGGATTGCCACCCAGTAGGAGCCTTGAATCTGGCACTTGCCGTTGGCAAGGGCAGCATCTACAGATGTTTCAGCAGGAACCCCTGGCCAGCTGTGCAGCCACCAAGACATGCAAATGGCTTTTCAGGTACTCTCTGGGTGCGGGCATCATATGTGGTACCCATCTCTGTTTGGGGGCTCTGTTAGGGGGATCATGCTAACATACACCAAAACCCTGATAAAGGCCATGGGGTGCTGAGAAGCCAAGGGCTCAATGCTGTTGGCTCTTCTAGCCACACAGCCTACTGCAAAGATTGCTTTGAACACAGAAGTAATGTCTACACAGGAAATGCAGTGGAAATCCATCACAAAGTCCTCATTACTGGAAAATAGTTAAGTGCACAACAGAGACACTCAGACAAGTAGAATGTTTGCTTGGGTTGGCAAGCCAATGCATCTTTCCCAAGCCATCCTGACTTTCAAACCAACATATCACACCTACATACTGGCTTAATAACTTGTTTCCCTTCAAGTGTATTTTTTCAAAACATATTGGAAACTCCAAGCCATGGTTCCTTTATGAAAACAAACTTCTCACATACATAGTACTGCTTTCAAGGAGCCTGCATTGAGAATGTATTAATTTCCACTTTTTTTTTTTAGGACTGTTCTTTTTAAGCAGAGCAAGTGTATCTATTCTACCGTGAACCACTTAATAGACACATATGATATTGAAATTCCAGAGATACATGTGCAAAACAACTGAGAAATCTGAAAAAGCAGTTTGATTTTTCCCCTAGCTTGCACTCAGGAAAATAAATCTGCACAAATAATAATAATAACCCGGATTACAAAATGGTAGAAAGTAATACTCATTTAATGAATATCATTAATAAACAAAACAGAGAATTGATTTGCTGTGTGGGATCTGGCATCACATCTCCTTCCTTGCTGGCATTCAATAAATATTGATCGACTGGCTGATGGATAGGTGGTTTACCTTCTCAGCCATGCTGAGATGTTGAGTGGCCTTGACATCTGTCCATTTTATGAGCTGTCTGCTGCTTACAAGGTTTGCAGCCCACGTTTGGTCAATAATCTTGCAGCCTTGCTCAGTTTTAAGTCAATGTTTGGTGATGCATTGCAGATCTGTATTCCATTACTATGCTGTTGTCCATAAAACTCCATCTTGCATAGCATTTCCTTGACAGGCATTCACACTGAAATGTCATCTCTGCCACCAGCAATATTTATGAAGCATCAGAGGATGCAGCACACTCTATCTATTAAGCCTTAAAGAGTAAGGGTTTCTGGATTAGATGCTATCCCTGGCTGCAAAAAGTTTACTATAAATTCGGAGGAGGGAAGACATTTATTACTCAAGCAACCAGAGTGGGGAATGCAGAAGATGAAATGGATACAGAAGAACATTTATCCTGTGGGAGTTAATTTGAGTGACAGCATTCACTAAAGCCTCAAACAAGAACAAATCTCAGTGACAAACTTTTCTTTTTTACTGAAAGTCGTATTTCATTTTGAAGAACTCTACATGTCTGGCATCAGAGGAATGTGTGGGGAACAAGGCCCCTCTGGCTGACAGTCCACACACTCACGGAAAGGGATACTTCACTCTGGTGATGCCTCATGGCTTCAGAAGAGAGGAGCATCTCTTCCTCGCATATGCATGGACTAATTCTGCAGACACTCATGGATAGTAAAATCCAAACTGTTCTCAAAGACCTAATTTCACTTTTCTCCATGTGTACTTCAAGCCTTCCTCAGGAAATGACAGGAGCTCAGAGGCTGTTGCTTAAACTACCTCCTGTAAATTCAAACCAGAGCACAAGGCAACCCAGCAGAGGGGAATTGGCTTGCTCTCCTGGGCTATTAGAGGATTAGCAGGTTTTGTTGTTTGTTTGTTTTGCTTCTAATTTCTAGTCCACTACCTGGATTATGCAAATCTTCATCATTTAAAAGTTCCCTTTAACTAAATAAACAGATATGATACAGATTTAAAGATTGGAGAGAAAAAAAATAAAGATTGGGGAGAAAATTATAAAGATCATTAAAAATACTTCTGTGTTGGTATAATCATTTCCACTTTAAAAGTTATGTTGTGCATGTCATACAGGGAGATTTTAAAGCACTCATATTATAAAGCAGTCGTAATTATATTCTGAAGGGAGAAAAAGACAGCAGGTACTGGCTGACAAATGCAGAAATGCAGTAGCATGGCCCTTGGTTGGTAAGTGATCTTCAGGTCTACTTCCCTGTCTCTAAAATGGGTTCTCATGTTGAACCTTTGTTTATGTTAAAAATTGCAACTGTATATTAGAAACATTTATACAGTGTTTAGTATAGAGCATGGCACAACGTAGGCACTTCCTAAATGGCAGCAAGCATAATTTTGAATATCAATAAAGGGATTACTACAAAAGTTACATCAAATATCCTCCAGCTACACAGGAAAGCAGGAAGACGAGCACCAAAGGTGTGGACTAGATGGCCCAGCCATTTACCCATCTTTCTCAGACATCCATTCTCTCATCTAAACCCTTCATGAACCCAGGGAACAGTCAATTCAAGATTGAAGTTCCTGGGCCCAGTGGCATGGCCTAGCGGCTGAAGTCCTCGCCTTGAACGCGCCAAGATCCCATATGGACGCTGGTTCTAATCCCGGCAGCTCCACTTCCCATCCAGCTCCCTGCTTGTGGCCTGGGAAGGCAGTCGAGGATGGCCCAAAGCTTTGGGACCCTGCACCCACGTGGGAGACCTGGAGGAGGTTCCTGGCTCCTGGTTTTGGATCGGCACAGCACCGGACATTGCGCTCACTTGGGGAGTGAATCATCGGATGGAAGATCTTCCTCTCTGTCTCTCCTCCTCTCTGTATATCTGACTTTGTAATAAAAATAAATAAATCTTAAAAAAAAAAAAAAGATTGAAGTTCCTGATGCAGATCTAGTGCTGTGCTTCTGCACTGCTGCCTAGAGCAGGAGGGACACACAAAGACACTGCCTGGACAGGAGACGGGGCATACATCAGGAGAATTACAGAGCCTAGCACCTAACCTCAGAAAACAGAGCTAGGGTGGTGGGCCGCAAATCGAATTTCCCACAGAAGTAGCCATGTACATTCTCACCTGTCGCCTACTGTAACCTGTCCTGACTTTCCCATTCATTCTCTTATTGTAACCCACAGAGTATTAAAACCCCAAGGTCTTACCCTATAGAGTTCACCAGGCATTAGATAGACAATATGATTGATGTAATCAAATCTGAAGAATCTCCATTTCAGCTCTAATGGAGCTAACATTGACATTTTATGATCCAAAGACAAGGCTTGAAAATACTGCAGCTGGCCACCTCAGGATTCTAGCTTCCAAGAGCCTGCAGAGCTATAGAGGCTGGAGACTGGAGAAAAAGACAGCCTCATGTCCATGAAGTTGGCCAACTTTGACCCTTAGCTTGTTAATTAAATCTACCTTCTCTCAATTAGCTTTGTGAATCCTGAGGCCTGAAGCAATATTGCAGTGCCTGGATGTGGGTCACAGAACCAAAGAATCAATAGAAGCGACTATAGAACTCATAGGCAAGAAAATAGCCCAGGGAAGAGAGAAAAGGAAGTGGGGAATCCCAACCTCAAAATTAACCTGCAATCACGGTGGCCTAGTGCCTAAAGCCCTCACCTTGAATGAGCAGGGATCCCATATGGGCACCAGTTCTAGTCCCGGTAGCCCTGCTTCCCATCCAGCTCCATCCATCTCCCTACTTGTGGCCTGGTAAAGCAGTTGAGGATAGACCAAAGTCTTGGGACTCTGCACCTGCATGGGAAATCCGGAAGAGCTCCTGGCTCCTGGCTTCAGATTGGCGCAGCTCCAGCTGCAGTCACTTGGGAAGTGAATCATCGGATGGAAGATCTTTCTCTCTGTCTCTCCTCCTCTCTCTATATATATATGACTTTGCAATAAAAATAAATAAATCTTTTTAAAAAGTTAACCTGCAATCCAAAAGACCAAAGACTCTGAGCCAAGATACATCCAACAAAATTAAAAACCATGATGTAAATTTCAATCAGAAGGAAATAATTTTGTGGTGCCATCTTAAAAAAATTTTAAGAGAACTTATTTACTTATTTCAAATCATACAAAAAACACAGACAGAAACAAAAAGCATGAGTGCAAAAAAGAGTCAATTACCAAATCCAAAAACCTATAGAACACATTATGTGTAATGCTGAAACTCTGTATAAAGACCTTCTAACAAAATCCATCCACATATCAATGAAAAAACAAAAGATGAGCAACTCAATGGAAACAAATGAGCCAAGGTAATGAAGAAGATTATGCATAGCAATGGAAATTTGTATTGAAGCCCCTTATATATTCCAGATATTAATCCTCTGCCAGATATAGAGTTTGCAAATATTTTTTCCATTTTGTTGATTGTCTCTTACACCATTCATTGATGGTGTCTTTTGACAGACGGACGCTTCATGTTTGGTATAGTTCTGTTTGCTTATTTCCACCTTTACTACCTATGTTTTATACTCTTATCCAAAAGATCACTGCCTCTATCAATGACCTCAAGATTTTACCATATGTTTTCATAGTTTCATGTCTAAGATTTGGATTCCAAATTGATTTGACTTTTGTATAAGGTGGAGCTAGAGGTCAAGTTTCAGTATTTTGCACATGAAGTTCATTCT
Organism: Ochotona curzoniae; assembly: GCF_017591425.1. Lineage (NCBI taxonomy): Eukaryota > Metazoa > Chordata > Mammalia > Lagomorpha > Ochotonidae > Ochotona > Ochotona curzoniae. The sequence goes on along the minus strand of NW_024465894.1, from coordinate 22,180,861 downwards.
TCCCAGCACTATTTATTGAAAAGATTGTCCTATTTTCTTTGGTGTGTGTCTCTAACACCTTGTCAAAGACCAGTTTGCTGTAGCTGTGTCTGTTCATCTCTGGTATCTCTAGTCTGCTTCATTGGTCTATGCATCTGTTTTTTTTGTGTAGTGCTGGGTGGTTTTTTTTTTTTTTACTTCTTTTTTATTATTATTATCATTTTATGATACAGTTCCATAGGGCCTGGAACAAGTTCCCCCTCTCCACTGAGTTCCCCTATATTATTACTATAGTATAGTTCTTCATAAACAGTCATATATCCATCATTGTGGGCATGGACAATGAGAGAGAGTCCAATATCCTATTGTCAAGATAGAGTTAACAGTTTCATTGAGAATCCATCTTTGATCTAGAAGTAGAGATGCATACTGCATTTGTTAGTTATTTAAAACAGTTTAGAGTTCTAGTTCTAGTTCATACGATATTACAATATTTTACCCACAGCTAATTCCCACAACCTGGTTCTTTAACATGAGCTGAAAACACCAGATGCAACAAGGTATCATCGGAGGTTTATTCCAGCAGGGCAGGAACAGGGTGGAGGTAGTGGAGATCAGAAAAGGGGAAGGGGAAGGAGAGGAGGGGAAGAAGAGAGCCACACCTGGGGGCCCTTTTTGTCTGCAAGGTGTTGGGGGCAGGGATTGGGAGGGATTAAGGGCAGACCCCAAGGGATTGGTGCCTGCAAGTGAATGCCTAGGGATGATTGGTGAGTGGGCAGGGTTGGGGAAGGGCTGGAAGATTGGGGGTGGGATTCTCAGGTGGAATGCCAGGTTACATCTGATTGGTGGATGGCTAGACTGGCGCAAATTTCATGAGCTGTAAGGAAGAGGAAATGGCGCCAGGTCCAGGGTGGGATATTCGAATAACTCCTTACAGCATTGTATCCTCACATCTAAATATGATAGTCTCCATTACACAGTTACCATACATTCCCTTAAATAAAAAGCCACAATACAAAATTAACAACAGGAAGAAAAATATAAATTTATAATGCAACGAAGCTAATGACATGCTACTGGATATGACAGTCTCCATTACACAGTTACTATATGTGCTCTTTAATGAAAAACCACAAAACAAAATCAAAAAAGGGAAGAAAAAAATGACATAATGCCATGAAGTTAAATAATATGCTATTGAATGACTAATGTATCACTGAAGAAATGAAAAAGAAAATCAAGGCCATTCTTGAAGAAAATGATGCTATTTTATGATCTATGAGTCAGTGAAGAATTTAATGAGAAAGTGTTTTTGAAGAGATGAAACTAAAAAAACAAAAAATCCAAATCCATGAGCTATAGTTTCCACTGCTCTTTGTTGGTGAGATATACATCTCCTGTAGGCAACAAATAGATGGGTTTTGTTTTTTAATCCATTCTACTTATCTATGACATTTGATTCATGGGTTTAAGTCATTTACATTCAGGGTTAGTATGTATGGGTAGTAATTTGATCCTGTCATTTAGCAATGGGTTGATTGATTTAGCATTGATTTAGTCCTCTGTTATTTTACTGAGATGTTCTTCACGTTTGCCTTTGGTTTTGGTGGGTGTTAATCCTCTTCTCTGTCAAGAGAACAACTTTAAGTCTCATTTGTAGGGCAGGTTTGGAAGAAGCATATTCTTTTAACTTTTCTGTACTGTGGAAGAATTTTATTTCATTTTCAAAGAAAAAGGAAATTTTTGCTGGGTATGTTATCTGGGCTGACAAGTTTTTGCTTGTACAATCTGGAATATGTCACTCCAGTCTCTTCTGGCCTGTAGAGTTTCCTGTGAGAGGTCTCCTTTGAGTTCAATTGGCATTCCTTTATATGTCAGTTGATTTTTTTCATGTGCACATTTAAGGAACTTTTCCTTATGTTAGATTGAAGAGAGCTTGATTATCATGTGTCTTGGTGAAGATTGCTTTTGGTCAAGCCTATTGGGCGTTCTGTGATCCTCCTGGATGTTGTTTCCCAATTCTTTCTCTCGATTAGGGAAATTTTCCCAATTCTTTCGTTAAATATTCTAAACCCAGCTTCTCTTCCTGCACCTTCTGGGACTCTCATAACTTTTGGCCTTTTAATAATGTGTTTCGGTTCTTGAATACTTATTTAGCTTGACCCAGCTCTGCTTCCAGCTTTTTGCTTGCTTCCTCCTCCTCCCACCCCACCCCCCGTGACAGGAAATATCTTCTAATTATAAGGTTCCTTCTTCTGCCTCCTTCATTCTATTTTGGAGACTCTCCACTATACTTTAAATTTGCTCCACTGTAGTCTTCATTTCTGATAGATCAGCTTTCATTTGATTCATTTCCTGTGTGACATATTACTTAAATTCCTTGAATGCCTGCTTTACGTACTTCTTGTTGATAAGAAACTTTACAACAAGTGTTTTGAATTCTGTGTCCCCCATTTTCTCAATGTTAACTCAGTTAACTCTGAGGTCGGCAAAGGCTTTTGCCCCTATACAGGGGAGTCTTCAGTAATATTTATTGTGCCTGTGTCCCTTCTTTTGCTCTTGGTCATTACACTTCTGGTTATCAGATTCTTCTCTTTGGGGCAAGTTTCTAAGCTCTGTCACCCACAGGTCTACAATCTGATTTTACTTATTGTGGTTGGTACATAGCTTTTTGTTTGCAGTCACTTATGCCACTCCCTCCAGTGAATTCCAGATCTAGGTTCTTATGTTAGATTTCTATGATGGTCTCATAGCCCCAGTTCCTGGCTCACCAGTCTCCACCTCCTGTGATGCTGTGCTGAGGCTGTACAGTTGTCTGTACAACCTTTCTCCCTGTTCCAGTTTCAACAGTTCCCAGGATTAGGGAGACACCAGGTATCCTATATAGCTTTGTCTGGCTTCACCTCCTGAGCAGCTGGTGAACATCCCTTCCCACCTTGTTGATGCCAGACTTCTGGCTGCTGGTGCAGTTCACATCGCTGCTCACTGAATGCTAGTGGGGTATTGGTCACAGCAACACCACACTGTTGTGTCTGCTGCTTTCCTGTGTCTGTCAGTCTCCGGGTGCCCCTTTGCTGTCATTCTGTCCTGTCCTATTTCCTGGAATGTGCCCTCGCTGGCTAATGTTACTCCAACTGTTTAAACGAGTCCTTACCCTGTTCCACCCTCTTGATTCTTCTATGTCATGCTGTTTTGATTACATTAGTTCTGTAGTATGTCCCAAAATCTCAAACTTCATCACTTCATTCAAGACTGCTTTGGCTATTTGGGGTTTTTGTGCCTCCATTTTGCAATTTAAAATCACTTGTCAAGATAAAAAAAGGTTAAAAAAAATCACCTGTCCAGTTCTGTGAAGAATGCCATTCGCATTCCAAAGGAAATTACTCAAAATCTGTAAGTTGTTTAGAATGGACATTTTAATAATATTAATTCTCAATTATTTTTTATCATCAATTTCTTTTATCAGTGCTTTGTAATGCTCATTTTAATCATGCTTAAGTGGTTACATTTATTTTTGTAGCTACTGTGAAGGGATTGCTTTTATAATTTCTTTCTCTTTTAGTTCATTATTGGAGTATAAAAACGCTACTGACTTTTTGTGCTGATTTTACATCCTGTGACTTTACTGAATTTGCTTATTAATTCTAATAGTCTTTTAATGGAATCCAGGCTTTTTTTACATAAGGACTCAAGTCATCTGCAAATAAGAATAATTTCACTTCTTACAGACCTATTTGAATGCCTTTTATTTCTTTCTACTAGTTAAGAGTTTCCAATTGTATTTTGAATAAAAACAGTGAGAGTGGACTTCTTATCTGAGTCCAGATCTTAGCAAGAAAGTTTATGCCCCTTCCCCACTCAACATAATATTGGCTATGGGATTCTCATTTGCAGTCTATTATGTTGAGACATTTCTGTAATCTGAAAGGATCCTCTGAATGCAAAGATCTTAACATTTTTTTTACCAAAATAAATTTAACTTTAAACTCCATGTTTCATGAGCACTTTTGAAAAATTCCTCCATTACTTTTCCAAATAAAAAATTATAAGCTTAACTATTTATTTATTTGAGAGTCAGAGTTACAAAGAGAAAGGAAATAGAGAGAGGTCTTCCATCTGCTGGCTCACTCCCCAAGTGGCTGAGCCAAGCTGAAGCCACTTCCATGGTAGGGACCCAACCATTTCAGCCATCTTCTGCTGCTGTTGCCTGGCCATGAGCAGGAAGTTGGATGGGAAGCAAAACAGCCAGGACATGGACCATTATCTATATGCAGTAACAGTGTCATAGGTAGTGTCACAACCCCAGCACCCCCTTGTATTTCATATTATATATATATTATTATATTTCATGCATTTTTAACGTCTATTTATTTGTTTTACATTGAAAACAGAGACACAGACAAGCAGAGATATCTCCAATCCAATCATTCACTCCACAGAAACAGTCAGGGTTAGGCCAGATTGAAGCCAGTAGCCAAGAACTCCATCCAGCTCTCCCAGGTGGGTGGCAGGGGCCCAAGAACCTTGGACCACTACCTGCTGCCTTCTAGGATGCTCATTAGTCAGAAGCTAGAACTATTAGGCCAGGCAAATCATAGAAAAATCACCTAATATCTGAGATGCTTAAAATCTAGTAAACCTCAATAAAGTCCTTAAAGTTTTATGCAGGGGCCAGCACTGTGGTGTAGCACAATTAAACCTCTGAATGCTAGGCCAGCATCCCATTCGGGCTCTGGTTCAAGTCCCAGCTGCTCCACTTCTGATCCGACTCTCTGCTAATATGCTTGGAAAAACAGTGAAAGATCACCCAGTCCTTGGGCCCCTGATTTTATATGGGAGACCAAGAAGTCCCAGCCTCCTGGCTTCAGACCGGCCCAGCTTTAGCTGTTGAGGCCATGTGGGGAGTGAACCAGAGGATGAAAGATCTATCTCTGTCTCTCTCCTTCTCCATCTGTAAATTTGCCTTCCAAATGAAAGTAAATAAATTTTTTAAAAAAATAAAGTTCCATGCAAAATATTCCCAGGGTTTGCCTTTTTGTTCCTGTGTGAAGGTAGGACTCTATGGTACACCCTCAATCAGATGAAGGTAAGAAATAAGCCAAGACCTACCATCAACAGGCAGAGTTACACCCCTATGTGCTGAACTTACCTTGAAAACAAGTACCAGCCCATGGCTCAGGGCTTCAGAAAAATTAAAGCTTTTCCAAGAAGCACAAAATGTACCTTACTCTGTGTTTCCTTTTTAAAGGCAACCTATGTGTTTTCTACGACAAGCTGCTTTGAATTCCAAAGACTAAATGACATAGGTGAAGATATTCTCTTTGTTACAGAAAACCCAGGGTCACAGAGGCATCCCAGGCCAGCAGCAGGCTGAGCTGGCATTCACATGCATGCATCCCACACTAGAGCGCTGGTTTCAATCCTGGTTGCTCTGTTTGCGACCCAGCACCCTTCCAACGCTCTGGGAACACAACCAAGGACAGCTAGTGCAGTCCTGCTACCCACGGTGGAGACAAGGATGGAGTCCTTAGGTCCTGCCTTCAACCTGGCCCAGACCTAGCTGCTGCAGCAACTCGGGAAGTGAGCCAACAGATGGAAGAGCTCTCTCTTTCTCTGTGTATCTTTCCCTCGCTCCCTGTTTCTGTGCCTGTCAAATACAAAAACAAACAAATCTTCAAAAGACAACTGAAAGAAATGAGCGAGAACATTAGCACACACAGAAACCCGGATGTGCCACATATTAGCACCAGCTCAATCACAGAAAAGCACCTGTGTTTTCCAGTCCATGGAACTTAAAGAACCTCTTCCCAATGCTTTGCATGCCTGATCTGAATCATCTTAACCGTGTTTCCACAGCCACGGAACCCGCTGCGCAGGAGAAGTCTCTGCTGCCGCCAACAACAATATCTGTGGGGTGGGAGTGGCGTACAACTCCAAAGTTGCAGGTAAGCAGGCCCCATCAAAAAGCAGATGCCAAGCTGGGCTGCCAGTCCCAGCACAGATCACACCTGCTCCCCAGCCAGCTCAGGTCAGGCCCAGCCAAAAATCCCACTGGGGCAGAAATACTAGGCTTTGTTGATGTCGATTTAGTAGGCGTGGAAACACTTCTTGTTTTTATTTTAACCCTAGTGAAATATCAATATAACATTGAATTTTTAATGTAAGCATGAGATAAACACAGAAAGTGTGCAGATCATAAGCACACCATTCAAACTGGCCACACACTCAGCACCACCAGCATGGCCAGCCCCTCCCAGCTATCACCCAAATGTACAAGATTAACCATCACCTTGTTCCCTAACAGCAAATATTGGTGATTCCCAGTCTCTGAGCTTTTTATAAATGGATTTATGTTAATGCCTATAACATGCTTTGACAAGATTTACTTATGTAATTGAGATGTAGAGTTACACAGAGAAAGGAAAAGGCAATGAGTAGAGACAGAGAGAGATCTTCCATACATTGGGTTCACTCCCCAAATGTCACCAATGGCCAGGACTGGGTCAGGCCAAAGCCAGGAGCCAGGAGTTTCTTTTGGGTCTCACACATGGGTGAAAGGGCCCCAACATTCAGGTCATCTTCCCCTAGTTTCCCAAATGCCTTAGCATGCAGTTGGATCAGAAGTGGAGCAGCTGAGTCTCAAACCGGCGCCCATATGGGATGCCATAGTGGCAGACAGCAACTTAACCACAGTGCTCACCTGGTTAGCAACATTCTAGTGAGACTTGAACCAGACTCTAAAAAATAAGAAGGTACATATTCTTCGTAAACACACTCAGAGCCCTTCGAAATGTTGCACACAATAAATTTCTTCATTAAGGACATATGTTCTATTTACAAACTTTTTATTTTGTTTTATGTGAAAGGCAAAGGAATCAAAGAGTAAGAGATCTTCTACCCACTGGTTCACTCTCCGAAGCAGTAGAGGCTGGGCCAGGCCAGGCCTGGAATTCATTCCAGGTCTCTCAGAAAGCAAAGATTCGGGCCTGGTGTGATAGCATAGTGGTTAAAATCCTCGCCTTGCACGTACTGGGATACCATATGATCACTGGTTCTAATCCCGGCAGTCCTGCTTCCCATCCAGCTCCCTGCTTGTGGTCTGGGAAAGCAGTCAAGGATGGCCTAAAGCCTTGAGACCCTGCACCTGCGTGGCTCCTGGCTCCTGGCTTTGAATTGGCTCAGCTCCAGCTGTTGTGGTCACTTAGGGAGTGAACCATCAGCCAGAAGATCTTCCTCTCTATCTCCTCCTCTCTGCATATTCGCCTTTCCAATAAAAGTAAATAAATCTTTAAAAAAAAAAAAAAAAAAAGGTTCAAGTCAGCCCTGATGGCTTCCCAGAGTGCACCTGAGTAGGAAGCGGGTCTGGAAGTGGAGCCTGGACTTGAATCTAGGTGCTCCACTAAGGAAAGCTGCTCTTAGAATGTTTCTTTCGAGATCACAGTGGTAGGTGGTAGAAATGAACTCCCCAGCATCCCCCAAAGCAGAGAGATGAGTGGAGAGGGAGGGGCTGGGGAAGGGAGAGACTGCCAAACATTCAACAAGACACACGCCTTCTCCCAGGCGCCGCCTCTAACTGCTTCGTAACTGATTCCCAACCTCGATTTTTCTTTTTCATTTCCATTTTCTTGCTTTTTGTTTTCACAATTGTCTTGATTTTTTTTTTCTCCTAGCAATTTAATGGAACCACAAACTCCCTTTTGTGCTAACACATGCATTTTCAGGACCTAAATGGCTCAGCAGTCACCTCTGCAAAGTCTGCCGGCGCTGTCTGCCGCTTGCCCGCTCTCCCTGCTCTGTGGGCATCCCAAAGGGCAGCGCTCGCACTCGCCAGGGGCTGCCAGGGGCTGCCAGTGTGGACGGGGCCAGGCCAGCCGGCTTCACACTGGAGCCAAGCGGACCGGGCAGGTTCTGTACTCACAGGCCGAACCCACGGCAACGGGAAGACACCAAGCACGCGTCCCTGCAGCTCCGTGATCTTCTCCCCACACGGTTCTGTAGCCTGCGCCGTCCCAGGTGGCTGGCTTTTGAGCAAAGGGGGTTCTCCACAGGTTGCCTGCCAACATTAACCGAGTTGGGGGCAGCTTGCGGCTTTCTTGTCACTTGCACCCCCAAGAAAGCACCTCGGCCCTTCATACAACATCCCTAGTTCTCTTCGTTTAAAATCGCAAACATCAAAGCCCGAGGCCTCAAGCAGTCTGCTGAGGAGCGAGTTCTGAGGAGTCTGCTGTTAGGGGAGGAGAGCGGGATGAGCAGGTGTCACGGCTTCCCTCAGAACGGGGCCCCTCGTGGGGCACAGCGGCCATGGCCACCGCCTGGGGTGGCTCTGGGCCACCCACGGGCTCTCGGGCTGAGCACAGTCCACCTCCCGGGCACCGGGCCGTGACCTAACCCAAGGACCCGGAGGTGGCACGGCAGCAGCGCCCGCCTCACGGGAGGACGTCTGGGGCCGTGTCTGTCCTGAGGCCCAAAATGGCGCCCGCGTCACGCACGCCCAGCCTCCCGGGGCAGCCTGCGTCCTGCCGCTCCTGCTCCAGGAAATCCAGCCGTGTCCTTGGCCACGCACGCACGCCGGCTCCCGCCGCTCCAGGGCTGAGGAAGTGCCAGGCCCCGGTCCAGGCTTGGGGTGAACTCCCGGGTCCCGGCCAAGTCAAAGAATTCTTCTAGAGAACGCTCCCCACAACAATACACGAAGCCGAGTGTTGGCACTCTGAGTCCTTACAGTCACAGGGGACTGTTCTGTGCCTTCCACGTAGCACTTCTAGAAGTTGGCTGCTTTTTAATTATTCACCAAAATGGGTCAAATTCGCCCTGAAGTGGCTTGGCCTTCCAGAACGAAGCAAACGAGGCCCGGCGCGCCCCCTGGTGGCCAGGCGTGATCATTGCTCGCCCCAGCCGGCTCCTGGGCGAGGTGTGCCGTCTCCCAGATCGGCCTGGAAAAAGTTAAAGTGCTGTACACCTTTAGTCCGAAAATAAAAGCGGGGTGAAGGTAAGATTATAAATTGATTTCTCTAAAAGCAGCACTAAGTTTCTTCTTCTGTTTCTAAACTGCTCACATTTGCCTCAGGATTCATTTGTTAGCGATGTTATTACATCTTTGCTATTAGCTCCTGGTCTCTGAGTCAGTACTAAAATGTCTTATCCTAAAATTCCTACTTTAAAAAAAAAAGATTTATTTATTTTCATTGTAAAGTCAGATATAAAGAGAGAAAGACAGAGAAGATCTTTCATTCAACGATTTACTCCTCAAGCTGGCGGAACGGCTGGAGCTGAGTCAATCCAAAACCAGAAGCCAGGAGCTTCTTCCAGGTCTCCCACGCAGGTGCAGGGTCCCAAGGCTTTGGGCCATCCTCGACTGCTTTCCCAGGCCACAAACAGGGAGCTAGATGGGAAGTGGGGCTTCCGGGATTAGAACTGGCGCCCACATGAGATCCCAGCGTGTGCAAGGCGAGGACACTAACTGTTAGGCTGTAGTGCTGGGCCCTAAAAGTCTTACTTTTTTAAGATTTATTTTATTTACCTAAAAGTAAAGTATAATGGCCCAGGCTGGGCCAGGCGGGAGTTTCATTGGAGTCTTCCACAAGGGTGCAGGGTGCACCCAGGCCATCCTCTCTTTGTTTTTCCAGCTGCATTGACAGGAAGCTGCATAGAAGTTGGAGCAGCTGGGACGCAAACTGGTGTCCATATGAGGTGCCAGCATCACAGATAGTGGCTTAACCCACTGCACCACAACATGAGTTCCCAATATCGTCTCCTGCACCTTCACACAAGGTCACTGGTATATGTGGTACTAGCTCCATTTCCCTCCAAATAGTGAACCTTTGGTCCTAACAGTGCTGCCTCAGTGGCCCACCCTGTCCGGCTGGTATGTGCTGCTAAATTTAATTACCAGACCAACACGGGTCAACCTCTGAGAGGGCTTCAAAAGTTAATGAAAAAAAATGTATATTATGAAGAAATTATACTTGGATTTAAAGATTTTGCATGCCAAAACAGACTCATTTTTTCATTCCATTTTCCACAAATATTTTAAAATTCCTTCATACACTTTAGATAAAACCTACTAGCAAATATAAAATGCAAAGCGTGTCCACTGCAGCCGTTTAGGCGGTGACCCAACAGATGGAAGATCTCTCCCTCTCCCTCTCTTCCTCCCCCCCTTTGTGTGTGTTGCTTTGCCTTTCAAATAAAGAAATCAATAAATAATTTTCTTTAAAATGATTTTTAAAATAATTCAAAAATCTAGCGGTTAAGTATTCTTAAAAATCTAAAATTTTTCTACCAGCAAGGAATTGCTTTCATAAAATATTGTCATGATTACTGGCCAATAAGTTACAGACATTATATGCAAACTTTGATATACTACAGAACATATTGGTCAGACATTATTCACTGGCCAATAAATCATGTCAGCATATCTGTGTTCATACATATTTTATCTGAGTTTTTAATGTCAGCAAAAATCACCGTGAGGATGTTCATGAAGAGATTACAAATATTAGAAACCGAGTGGCCGTGAACTTGCTCTTAGCTCCTTAGCACAAAAGGTGACACCACTGGCATCTTGTGGGCAGATGTATCAGGCACCGGTAGCAGGTACAAGGACGCCTTGGGTAATCAGAGCAGGGGTGGAGGAGTGTGCTCACATCCATGCCACAGTCCCTGCAGCACTGCCCCCACCCCCCCCAGCGTGAACCAGGCCTCTAAACACGGAAGAGGAACAGAGACACACCTCTAAGCCTTCTAGTGGCAGGCAAGCCTGGCCAGAGGTGGGATATAAGACCCCCGAGGTGCACTCTATGAATCCTTGCCGTTGAGTCACACCAGCCAGTAATGCGTGTATCAGCTGCCAATCTGCTGACTCCCCAACCTCTCTCTCTGCCTCTCTCCCTCCCTTCCCTATTCCACAGCAGCTCCTGGAGCACCCAGGGGCACAGAGAGGCCCTCCCTACAATCCTCAGGTCACCCTGAGCCCTTGGCTGAGCTGCTAAATGGTGCAGTTGCTTGCAAAATTAATATGGTACCTTATTCAATTAATGCATGCCTCATTCCTCCTAAGCTTAACATGATTAAAAGAATGTCAGTCTGGCGCCTAGTCCCTGAATATAAATGAGCCCTACTCCCAATTTGTGGCCAACTCTACCCTTCCCCCTTCTTCAGTCCCCATCCCCCTTGATGCTGAAACAGCCAGAAGATGAATGCACACTAGCCTTGAGGTTCTTGTGGAATGCAAAGGGAGCCCATGAGGAAAGGAAAAAAAGAGGCGAAGGGGCCAGAGCAAGACGCTACCCAGCTGAGCCAACAGCACCCTGTGCTGGCAATGACTCCAGTCAGCTGCGTGGGTGGGCTTGCACCAACAAGGCCAACTTCGGCCAGGGTTGAATTTTCCCCAGCTTCTCATTGAGGTGGGACTCCCATTCCTGGGCATCTGGGCTCTATTCAAGACTTTCCTCCTTGCAGGTCAGTGAGTGCTGAACTCTTGGTGTTAACTTCCCAAGCACAGAGCCAGCATACTTTTGAGCAAAAAGTAATTTACTGAGCAGCTTTCTCTGTAGCCTGTTGTCTATCCTTGTCAAATATGGTTTTTTTTTCTGGTATATATATATATATATACCAAATATATATATACCAAATATATATATATATATATATATATACCAAATATATATATATATATACCAAATATATATATATATTTTTTTAAAGCAAGAGTTACAAAAAAAGTTACAAAAAGAGAGAGACATACAGAGAGAAAGGGGTCTTCAATCTACTGATTCACTCCTCCGGTGGCCACAATGACCTGGAACCTCCCCCTGAGTCTCCCACACACTCGAAGCATTCTCTGTTGCTTTCTCAATCCATAAGCAGAGAGCTGGATCAGAAGTGGAGCATCTGAGACTCAAACTGGTACCTTCCTAGGATGCTGGCACTACAGGCGGTAACTTAACCTGTTTATACCATAATGCCAAATCCTCAAATATATTTTTTAAGAAAATAAAACATTGGTAGAGCAAAGGCAAATGTAGAGCATTAAGCTTCCCAGCTCCTTATAAAATGAACCCTAAGAGTGAGCCCATGGAAAGCTGACACTAAAGATTAGGTTCCTGCCAAGTGAGAGTCCTCTTAGCATATGTTCACGGATGATCACAGGTTTGTTAGCAAAAATGATGACCTCGTGATGGATGAGTGATTGAGGATGGTTAACGAACTGGTTGCTTTGGTTTTGTGGGTCTGTCATCTCTGCTGGGCAGAAAATCAAGCAAATACAGTGATAATTCCAGACATGTATTTATCAAGCTTAAGATAAATACCAAGCATTCCGTCGATCCCCAAGGACATGGACGTGAACAAAATAGACATGTCACTTGGACTCCAAGACCTTGCCATCCGGTGGTGCATGGAACATTCTAAGCATTTGTGATGGTTAAAGATGCATGGAGAGCAGGTGCAGTCCATGTAGAAAGGGTGTTCCCTGAGCCAGCAAGGAGGAAAGAGAGACCCTGGCACTTCAGCAATCTGAATACAGTAAATCCCTAATGAGAAAAAAAAGCAACTTCAAGTCACAACTTCAAGCCAACTGCCCTTGCCCTGCGGAACCTGACTTGTGTTCCATGTTAGACAGTGAGGTTTATGAAAGAGAGTCTTTGAATAACGATGTCCATTAGCCTTGTGGGGCACAAAGGATGTCAGGATCCAGATGTGTTTTGTAAAGATTGATTTCTTTCTTTGAAATCCAGACTTACAAAAAGAGTGGAGGAGAAAGAGAGATCTTCAATCTGCTGGTTCAGATGGCCACAATGGCCAGGGCTAGGTGGATCAGAATCCAAGGCCCAGGAGCTTCCTCTGGGTCTCCCATGGGGTTGTAGAGGCCAAAGCACCTAGGCCATCTTATGCTGCTTTCCTAGGTACATTAACAAGGAGCTGGATCAGAAGTGGAGCAGCCAGGATTACCCAGGTTCTCAACCAGGGCACCTGTGTGAAATGCCCACACCAACCACCCACTAACAACACTAGCCCGAAGCCCTACAAGGTCCTGCCAGCCTTGGGGCCAGCCCATTGTCTGGCGTCCCAGAGGAAAAAACCTTGCAGAGTAATGTGGCCCCTGCAGTAGGGAACATTCCACAGGGAGCCTTACGGGGGGCAGAGGTGCAGAAAGCCCATCCCACTGACTGCTAGTGGGTTAGCCCTGGCTGACCTTTTGCATACAGCCGGAGAATGATGTGAGCCATGCTTTCCAGAGCAGAGGCAGCAGAAACAGCAGCCACCCACCCGTTTTCTCCCTGCACCCCAGTATGCTGGCTGAATGTGCTTCCACTTCATCAGACCTGTGGGACACTGCTCCAGGAAGTGTCAGAGAGTGACACAAGCTTTCCAGAGATGTGTTATACACGAAGGGCAGGGGTCTGGCTAACTCACACTCCCTGTAATAACACAATTCAGAATAGCACACGTCCCTCTCCCCGCCCTCCTGTCACAGTTCAGCTGGACAGTCTCACCCTGCTGGACTCTCCCTACCCCTCCCCCTTCCTGCCCTCTGCCCTTTGCCCCCTTAGCTAATTTCTTCCCTCCTTTGTCATGCACAATACCTTTGTGTCTCCTCAATCAACATCCCAATGCCTGGAGAAACTGGCCAATCTGGGGAGTCACCTCTGGTCTCTCATTAGGAACCCAGGAGAGGGACCCAGCGCAATAGCCTAGTGGTAAATCCTCGCCTTGCACACCTGGGATCTCATGTGGTTGCCAGTCCTAATCCCATCAGCTCCCGCTTCCCATCTAGCTCCCTGCTGGTGGCCTGGGAAAGCAGTTGAGGACGGCCTAAAGCCTTGGGACCCTGCACCTGTGTGGGAGACCTGGAAGAAGCTCCTGGCTTCTGGCTTTGGATTGACTCAGCTCCAGCCGTTGTGGTCGCTTGGGAAGTGAACCATCAGATGGAAGATCTTCCTCTCTGTCTCTCTTTCTCTCTTTATATCTGACTTTCCAATAAAAATAAACACATCTTCAAAAAAAAAAGAGGAACCCCCAGAGGAGCAGGCTAGGGCAATAAAATGATCTTCAACCACTTACGTGAGGCAGACTGAGGTAGGGTGCACACAGAGGCCTCCACAGTATCCTTTTGGGCACCTGGCGGGGCCCTAACCCTTTCAGGACCCAAGCCCTCCTCCACCCCAAGTTCCCTGTGAACTGTAACACCAAACCTGGCGTTCCCTCTGCTCGCACCTGCCCACAGGTATCCGGATGCTGGACCAGCCATTCATGACGGACATCATCGAGGCCTCCTCCATCAGTCACATGCCCCAACTGATAGACATCTACAGTGCCAGCTGGGGCCCCACGGACAATGGCAAGACCGTGGACGGGCCCCGGGAGCTCACACTTCAGGCCATGGCTGATGGTGTAAACAAGGTAAAGACATATGTTTACCGGATGGGACATATAACAAGTGAAGTGGTGTGACAGTAAAGCAAACGGAGGAGGGCCAGGGCAGGCTAAGAATAGAGCTGTTACCTTGTGCGTTAGGTCAGGGATACTGCTAGAAACAGATAGCAAGACAGGTGCCTTGGAAGGGACTTCTATGCAGGATACAGCTAAGGGGATGGAAGAATGAAGGGGAAACTTCGGCAGGGCCTGAACCCCCTGGGAGGGGGAGAGGGAAGGACAGAGGGTTGGGGAGGGAGGGGGGTGTCTCAGACTGCAGTTCCGCTTGCAGGATGTTGGATGCTCCATTGGATCACACTGCTTAGTGGTTGGCTGGGAGCCACCTGCAGCAGAGGGATCTGAGCGCAGACTGGAGGGTGGATGCAAGGGCCAGCCCCAGGGACCAGGAGTCCATTGCTCCCACGGCAGCAGGTCTGAGTGATGCATTTCCAAGGCTGCAGCTCCTGGAGATGAACCTGGCAGGGAGCAGAGCCCAGGAGAAGGGATGGAGACAGCACCTTCTCCAGGAGGGTGGCCAGGAGTGGAAGTGCAGTGATCATGGGGCAAGGAGACAAGAGCTCCTTTTGTGGGGTCTCAGGGCAGGGACCACCCCAGACAAGTCAGAGCCCAGGCTCAAGGGCTTCACACCAGCGCAGTGGTCAGAACTGGCCTGGTTCAGTGAGAGATGTGACCTCGCTGACCTTGCTGCACCAATTTCTCACCTATGGAATTATGAGTCCTGCCTGGGTGTTTGTTGTCAGCTGTACATGAGATCAACGCGCACTCATGTGCAGTAAGTGTCCAGCAAATGACAGCTGCCCTGTCACTACTGTCACTAATGACCTTAATGGCTCAGCACGACTGTTTGATGAGACGTATGGCTCCCCCATGGCTCAGGAGATCGGCCAGGGTTGGCTGAGCAGCAATTTCAAAGCTGTGGGTCTGCACAGCTGTTTTGATGCCTCGTGCCATCTCCATATTGCAACCCACCGGTCACGCATCAGGAGAGATTGCCAGCAGTTCTCTGTGATCAGCCATGCCTGTAGGGGCTTAGATACCATAGACTCCAACAACAGTGTGTGCAGAAAGCGAATGCACCCCAAGCAAGGGGAAGAAAAATGTCTGACATTGCGTTGGAACACCATTTGAGGAGTTTTTAAAGATGTATCTTATTTGAAAGGCAGAATTGCAGTGAGAACAATCTTCCAGCTGCTGATTCACTCCCCAAAAGGCTGCAACAGCCAGGGTTGGGATAGACTGGAGCCAGGTGCCAGAAGCTCCTTCCTGGTCTCCCACATGAGTGCAGGGGCCCAAACACTGTCCATATTTCTGTTGCTTTCTTGGGCACATTAGCAGGGAGCTGAACCAGAAGCGGGATTGCCAGGACTCAAACCAGCACCCGTATGGGATGCTCGTGCTGCAGGTTACACCACAGTCCTGCACCCAGGGGCTTCAGAACAGTTTCACTGCATCTCAGAGCTAGCTGCTTCTTTCTCCTCCATCTGGAAGCCTCTCTGACTATAGCTAGAGGCCCTTGCCTGCATGACTGTTTTTGCAAAACATGCCAAACACACTGCGACTTGAAGAAAAGTTGTTCCTAACTCATCTTCACGTGGCAGATGTAAATATTTCAGGAACTGAAGTTCGTATGATGAAACTACACAGTTTCTTATCTGATTTTTGCTGGTCTCCTGGAATGACTCGCTCCAAGGTGATTCTTTTTTTGTTACTTTGCAAGTGATGGTATGCTATATATTAGCAAAGATTTGCTTCCAAACATTTCCATTGTCTTGATAATGCTTAAGGAAAACCCACCTCTGAAAGGTGAAGACCAAATTCTTAATGTCTGCCTCCAGACTTTGTTTAACCAACACATTTATGATTTTAAAAAAAAAAGAAAAGAAAAGAAAGAAGGGGAGCCTGGTGCAATAGCCTAGTGACTAAAATCCTTGCCTTGCATGCACTGGGATCCCATACAGGCACCAGTTCATGTCCTGGATGCTCCACTTCCCATCCAGCTCCCTGCTTGTACCCTGGGAAAGCAGTCAAGGACAGCTCAATGCCGTGGGACTCTGCACCTGTGTGGGAGACCCGGAAGAAGCACCTAATTCCTGGCTTTGACTCAGCTGAGCTCTTGCTGTTGCAGCCACTTGGGGATTAAAACAGTGGATAGAAGATTTTTCTGTTTCTCCTTTTCTCTGTAAATATGACTTTCCAATAAAAGTAAAATAAATATTTTAAAAATTGTGAAATGATATACTTCTTTTTAAAAAGAGGAAATGGAAGACCTTTGTCAGGACATGTCTGCCACAGAACCCCTACCACTCAACTGTTTAGTGTGGGCCTCACATACAAATGTCATGTACCCTCCTTCTTCCTCAAGGACTTGGGTTTGCAGCTCAGTGAATATTTGAGACAGACAAGGCACTAAACACGAGATGTGACAGATACTCCTGAATTATAACACGTAATGACCAACTACCTCAGTTTGGAATCCCCCAAAAGCAGACCCAAAGCAACAAGATTGAGATCAAGATGTTCAGGGCAAGGAAAAAGGAAAGCCAGCAGTAATGGGGTAGGTCTGAGAGAAAAGAGCAGGCTAGGGGCAGGCTAAGTCATTAGGCCAGCTACCACTGGGTACAGCTGCACAGCAGTCCCACTGGGAAACCTTGGAGGACCATTTCCACCCTGGGACCGACCATATTGCAGTTTGCTCCCAGGTACGAATCATTTCAGCCCCAGGACAGGTGGGCGGGTACCCACCGCAGTCTGCTGGGACTGCCAGGGTGCAGTTACAGCAGTCCTAACTGGAGCCAGGCCGCCACCACTCTGTGGATCAGTGACACACCAGGAAGGCGATGTGTCCTTTGTTCCCAGAAAGAATATAACCCTTGTAAGGAGACTGGCCAGAGGAGGAATTCAGACAACTGGAGGGTCCTGCAATTGACAACTGATTTGTGATCTCTTCTCCCCATCTGCAAGAAGTGCAGTCCCCACAGGCCACCCTGACTTGGGGAACAACACCCCAGTTTCTTATTCTTCATTCCTTGGGGTTGCTGACAGGGATATTTACATTTTCTTATTGGGGTTGCTGACTGGAATATTTAAAGCTTAAAAAAAAAATGTGTAAGATACAGAGGAGACAAAGATTGATGTTTACTCTTTCTTGGGAGATTGCAAAGTTGCCAGCTAGATCCCAGTTCTTTGGTTGGAATGCATGGGAAGGTGCCAGTTGCCAGAGACTGGCTCTAAATCTACTCCCCAGAGAGGAGGGGCAGGGACAGAACACTGCACTGGAAGACAGTGATTAATTAGGCATAGGTGAGGTAAGGCCATGGGGCTGCCAGCTGAAATTTAATCAGAGCGTGGGTCAGACACGGAGGCAGCAAGGGCTAGGGCATGTGACAGGCAATGAATGCCTCTTGCCAGGGAACTCTCCAGAATTCTCCATGAGCCAAGATTTATGCTCTGTAACTACGAGAAGATCAGCATGCAAGCAAGGCAGCTGCAGTAAAGGAGTGTGCAGCTGTGCCTCGGCAGGAGCAGGTGCAATTCCAGCTCCTTCCAGAGAAAAAAGAAAGGAAGGCTGGCTGAGGCTGGGTGTGAGCTGTCCCAGTTCACCCTGGACTTACCTGGCTTCAACAGGAAACCCTGTCTAAGCAACTCTGAACCACGCCAGACAGTTGCTCACTCCATTCTTGGGCACTACTGAGGAAATGACCCCTCAGGACCTGCAGCATCAGCAACATTTATCACCATGTGGAGTAAGCAAGACTGTGGTCTGCGAGATTCTGACATCCAGGGTTGTGACCCTAAAGGCCAGGAAATAATAAGAAACACCCACAGGTGCCATGGGACATGCATCAAGTGGAGAATTCGGATCAAAGCTAAGAGTGGCTATTCCATTCTCAATTTGGCTTTTCTGGAGATTCCCCACACCCCACTCGTGCTGAACATCCATAAACCCAACCACAGGCAGGTGTGCTTGCTCTGTGAGATCCTGCCACCCTCTGCTCCCCCTACAAATGAACTACCTGTTTGCAGATCCTTGTCTCAGCATCTAGAGTTGTGCCTAAGGACTTTGAATTTCAACTACAGAAAAACAAGAGGAAGGTAACTCAAAGCAACAAGGTCCCATCTTTATCCCCTAAGTCACAGTAATCCTGACCCCTGACCGAGTGTACTGGATACGAAGTTGTCTGCAGTCCTGGTAAAAAGAGAAATTGTTACTGAACTTCAAAAGAGAAATACTACTGATTAAGAATCATCAAACATGTATTCTTTTTCATGCAAAACTTCCCTCCTGGAGAAATTCTTTTTTTTTTTTTAATAAGATTGGGTGGTATTCTTTCTTTAAATATTGATTTTTAAATTTTTATTTGAAAGGCTCAGTTACAGAGAGAAGAGACAGCTTCGTTGGTTCAATCCCCCAAAGGCCACAACAGCCAGAGCTGAGCCAATCCAAAGCCAGGAGCCAAGGGCTTCCTTCGGGTTTCCCACGTGGATGGTCCAAGAACTTGAGCCATCCTCCGCTGCTTTCCCAAGCTAAAAGCAAGGAGCTGGATTAGAAGTAGAGCAGCTGGGATTCAAACTGGTACCCAAATGCGATGCAAGTGGAGGCTTAACCTACTATGTCACTGCACTGCCCCCCCATAGAAATTTTGCCTGAGGAAAGAACAGAAATTATCCCCCATATAGCCCTTCTCCCCAACACACCCGGCCTCCCCTTTATCGAAATCCCCCTCCAAGAAGAACCTTGTCACCATTAATGACCCAGTCCTTAGCCCCACAGTCATAGCTCACATGAGAATTCAACCTTGGCATTGTGTGGTCTCCAATTCTGAGCAACGTCAAGTGACATACTACCCAAAAGAGTGATCTCACAGCTTTACAAATCCCCCTGATTCTTCCATTTGTCCTTCCTTCCCCAACCACAGTTTTGTCTTTTCCAGAAAGTTGCACAGTTGGACATAGTACGTAGTCTTTCTAGATTGAGATCTTTCACTTAGTAACATGCATTTAAGGTTCTGTGTCTTGTCATGGTTCAATAGCTCATTTCTTTGTGGCACTGGAAAGCATTCCACTCTCTGGATGCACCATAGTTCACCAGTTCACCTACCAAAGACAGCTTGGTTGTTTCAATTTGAGGGAATGATGAATAAGGCTAGTATAAACACCCATGTGAAGGTTTTGTGTTCATGTAAGTTTTCAGCTGCTTAGAGTAAATATTAAGGAGCCGGGGTACATGATAAAAGTGTTCGAGTTGTTAGAGACTCAGCTGCTAAACAGCCTCCTGAGTGGCTATACCATTTCCCATTCCAACCAGAGAAGGATAAATCTTCCTTTTGTTCTTTTCCTTTCCTGCTTCAGTGTTCTCTGGGTCCCCGCTGTGGGCCAGTCAAATAAGCATGGTGTGGTTATTTTATTCTTGTTTAGTTAGCATTCTCCTGATGATGTAAGTTGAAGAGCAACTTGTCACGTCTTACTTGTCTTCTACATTTCTTAGATGACGGATCTATGTAAGAGCTCTTACAGATCAACAAAAAGAATGTCAAAACAGAGAAAGTAGGAGGAAATATTTTCTGAGGCTGGGTTATTCACAAAGCAAGAATACAAGTGAGAGGTAAAGATCCAAAAAAGTAAACTCAACCTGTAGTAAAAAATGTATAACTCAAAGCAAGAAGATGCCGCCTGTATCCATCAAGTCTGCAAAACCCTTTTTTAAAACATTGTAATCCTAAATCCTGACCCAGAGATACCGCAGTCCTGGTAAAAATATAAATTGTTAGTGAACTTCATAGAGCAATAATATAGATCAACAATTATCAAATATTCTTTCCTTTTCACCCAAAATTCCCTCTTCCAAAAATCTCTCTGAGGAAATAAACATAAATATAAAGATACATATAAGAATTTTTTTTTATTTTTAGACATAAAGCATTTTTTAAAAAAAAATGGAAATGGTCATGTATACATGAGAAAATGAATTGATACATTATGGAATAGATACTTTATAAGAGCAATAAAATATTATGAGCTAAAAGAGTATTAATCAGGCCCAGTGCGAAAGCGTAGCGACTACAGTCCTCACCTTGAATGCACCGGGAATCCATATGGGCACCGGTTCTAGCCCCGGTGGCCCCACTTCCCATTCAGCTTGTGGCCTGGTGGGGGTGCAGTCAAGGATGGCCCAAAGCCTTGTGACCTGCACCCATATGGGAGACTCAGAGGAGGCTCCTGACTCCTGGCTTTGGATCTGCTCAGCTCTAGCCATTGCAGCCGCTTGGGAAGTAAACCATCAGATGGAAGATCTTCGTCTCTGTCTCACTTCCTCTCTATATATCTGCATTTCCAATAATTTTTTTAAAAAGAGTGTTAATCACATAAGGCAAAGTTAGTTATGTGATAAGCAAGAAATACATTCCAAGAACTCTGAGAAAGTAGATGTGCTTTATGTTTCCAATTTTATTTTTAAATCTATTCTTAGACTGCATTTATATAGAAAACAGGCAGGAAGCTGCAAAAAATATCAGCAGGGATTAGCTATTCATGGAACATTATAGAAGGTTGTATTTTCTTCTTCAAAGTTCATATATTCCAATTATTCTACAATAAATATTATTTTTCTTAGTTGGAAAAAATGCAGCAATTTTCAAAGTATGTTATGTTGCATCAAAATGTCAAGATGATTGGAAGTGAGCTACTGTTGCTGAGCATTTAGGAGGAGACAGTTTCCGAAATGTTTGCCTCTTCCATACAACTGCACAGCCTTCCCACCACAGGCTTGGTCTACTCAGGAACCTGGCCACTGCCCATTGGCTAGGGTGAAGCCTTGTGCTTCTCAAAGTGAGATTTTTCTCTCTTTGGGAGGCAGGCCGTGTGTTGAGGGCACAGAGAGCCACAGCACCCATCTGTAACTGGAACTTAATCTTGCCTGATGGTGAGAAATTTATAGCATTATTTTTGAATGATGAGCAAAATATTAGATCTGCATGACCTAGTAAGAAGTTTTGAGTTTGTGAGGGGTTACTTTAGGTTACATTTTGTTCAAGTATGAATATGAACTTATTCTTCCAAAACTCAAGATAGAATTGGATGACCATTGGGAGGTGGGACTTGAAGAAGTGATTAGTTAGAGGAGTTAATGTAATTCTTGTAGGACCAGAGCAGTGACTGCAAGGAGTCCTTAGAATGCAAACTCTCTTGCATTTTGCCTCTTCCACCCTCACCCTCTTGCCCTTCCATAAAGGAACCTGCAACAGAAGCCAAGATGATGATGCCAGCACCACACTCTGGGACTTTGCAACCCCCAAGTTCAGGAGCCAAACTAAACCTGTGCAGCTTAGAAACCAGCCAGGTTCAGATACACTGTTAGAACAGCAGAAAACAAGCTAAGCTGTATGCTTAGGACCAGCAAGTTCCAACTCGCTGTTCTTTCACTAGATTGCAGCAGCATTTCTCAACCTTGATATTTTGAGCAGGTGAATTCTTTGTTGTAGATGGGAGACAATGTCCCACGCATTGTACAATTTAGGAGCATCCCTACCCTCTACCTGCTGCATGCTAGCCATACACACCATCACCACCATCACCACCACCACCACCACCACCGAGCAGTGCTCCTGGGGAAGTGAAAATTGCTCCTTAGATGAGAATTGACTGCCTGGTTGAAAAGTTCTCATTTGGTTAAAATGGTTAAGAATTAGCATTTAGACTAAACTCCAGAAGACTAGTCTGCAGTTGCACCACTTGCCTGATTATACTTATATGCACCTGTATTCCTTAAATAAATGAATGAAATGGATTCAAGCAGAGACAGTTCCAACAAAAGCAGCCCAGGGAAGTCACCTGCCATTCCATATGCATCGGGATAAAGCTGCCCAGCCCACAACAACCCTACCTTCTGCAGCCTAACTCCCTCCAAGGTCATAGATTCTGTAATCCCAGGGTAACTTCCTATAACCTACTCGGGTTTTTGATTCCTTGACCACTTGTTTCTATATAAAATCTCTGCTGCTGAACTCTCAGATGTGGCCATTTTACCCAGAAAGAATCTTGGTTGTAAAGTTATAGATTAACGCAAGGCAAACAGGTTTCTTTGCAATGCTGCCGTTTGACTTAGGAACATGATGCGTGTCTTCAGCAGATTCTGTCTTCCTTGAGTCCCTACAGAGACCTGCAATCTTATTTATGCCTAACTTTTTTTCTTTTTAGTTTCTGAAGGTGTAGCTGGTTTCATGGTGAGGATTCAGTAGCACAACATGGGAGATACTTTGCTCACACAGCAGGTGCCATAGAAATGCCTGCCATGATTATCACCCTAGGTTTCTTCTATTGAACCTCTTCGACTATTGGATGAGCCATAGTTGTTCTGTCTCAGCTTCTGCCCGGCTCCTGTCTAGGACGAAGATGGAAAAAAATCAGTCATTAAAAGGCAAGATGTAATCACAGGGCCTCAAGGGTGCCATCTGGCTTCAGTAAACAAAGTTTAACATTCCTAGGAACAAAGGACTATATTTGGGTAAATCTTCCAGTCCAGTTACAAACCGTTTGCTGCTTATATAGAAACAGGCTGTCTGTGTATCTGCCCCCAAAATTCAGGAGTTTAAAACATCAACAGTTTTGCTGGTGAGTGACAGAACAACTGGGTTCTGCTGATCTTCACTAGCATTGACAATACTCGGCTGACCTCACACACCTGTAGTCACCTGAAGGGTAAGCCAGGGACAGGCGGGTCTAGGACTTCCCCTCTGGCAGTGACTGACTGTTAGCTGGGGCAGGGACTTGGCCTGGGTTGTGACTCTCATCAGGGGCAAACTAACTTAGGCCAATAGTAATGGTGCATAGATGTCCCAGAGACAACAGAAGTGCACTGGGCTTCTTGAGACTTGTGCTTGGGTCACAGGCAGTCTCTCCATCTCATTCTATTGGCCAGAGCAAGACATGAGGTCAGCCTACATTCAGGAAGTGGGAAAGCAACTTCTCCGCTTCACCAGCAGGGCTTCATGGTCAATATTGCAAAGGGTGTGGAGGACTCTGGAGAACTGACATCCTGTCCGTCTGCCACACTCCCTACCTACACCGAGAGAGGACACTTTTGGCAACAATTTTCTTTCAACACAGGTTTCTTTGCCTTATAAGCAGCTTGCACATGGTCTGGTTTGAGGGAAAGTTTAGCAGAGAGTCGGTCTCATCCTTCTTCCTGACTCACACCAGTTCCAGAAGAGATGGTTTCTTGACTTTGAAACCAAATCTAGGTCTGTTGTATGTCATCTTCCACATATGTTGTAATGTGATCTAGGTCCCTGTCTGGTTTCCTTTTTTTTTTTTTTTTTGCAATTTATTTATTTATTTATTTGAAACCTGGAGTGACACAGAGAGAGGGATATCTTCCATCCACTAATTTACTCGCTAGATGGCTGCAATGGCCAGGTTGTGCCACAACAAAGTCAGGAGCCAAAAGCTTTATCTGGGTGTCCCTCATGGGCAGCAGGAGTCCAAACACATGGGCTATTAGCCACTGCCTTTCCAGGCACACTAGCAGGGAGCTTGATAGTGATTGAAGCAGTCGAGATATGAACCAGTTCACATCTGGGATGCTAGGGTCTCAGGCCTATGCCTTCCCTGCTGCATCACAGTGTCAGCCCTTGTCTTTCCAGTTTCCAAAGCAGTTGCTTGTTTTAGGTGGAGTTTCTTAGCATAGGTATACCAAAATGCTGAGGATGATTCCCAGTTAATGGTGGAATCAATATTTGTTGGCTTATCAAGCTAATTAACTCAAGGGCTAATTAACTCCAAGTCCCATTAGGAATATTTGAAAATGTTAGGGGCATAAAGAGTTTGGAAGTAATTCAATCATCCCTCCTCCTCCTACCATCTCTGCCTTTAACTTACGTACCAGGAATGTTATCCACTGGTGGTCACACAGGGACAGATTTTTCTCTACCAGCATCTTCCATCCTCTGGTTCTATGGGGAGTTGGATGATGCCTCAAGTCCCACCATTTTGGGGATAACAGAATAGGAAGCAAGAAGCCAATGATCTAGTCCTGACTCCTGGACAAGCACTGGAATGGGTGGCAGCATGTTTCATTGCTCTCCCCAGGGCCGTGGGGGCAAAGGCAGCATCTACGTGTGGGCCTCTGGGGATGGTGGCAGCTACGACGACTGCAACTGTGACGGCTATGCCTCAAGCATGTGGACCATCTCCATCAACTCGGCCATCAATGATGGCAGGACTGCCCTGTATGACGAGAGCTGCTCCTCCACCTTGGCCTCCACCTTCAGCAACGGGAGGAAGAGGAACCCTGAGGCCGGCGTGGTAAGTGCAGCCATCTCATCCTCACTTCCAAATACCCACCGGCCCTCTGAGGCGGCATAGGATATACCATTCCTCCCAGAGAGCTAACACCAGTTCTGAAAAGAAGACCCATTTTCTGGTTTTTTTTTATTATATTTACTTTTATTTCAAGAGGTACTTTCAGTGAAAATCAGTAACATTAATAATCTTATACCTGACAACCTTTCAGGCAGCTTCAAAATGTTGGGTATACAAAGACGTTCACAAATAGGTATGATTTTCTGTAGTGGTTTGAGAGTTCAGAACAACCCAAATCTTATGTAATATTTGAGGCCTTTTTTTTTTCTAATTTTTTATATAAAAAAATATGTTTCATGCATTCCATAAATACAATACCAAAAAGATAACCACATTTCTCTCCCTTCTCATTTTTATCTTTAGTCCTCTTCCTTCCCTCCATCTCTTCCTCTCATCAGTTTTTTAATTTTAATTTTAATTTTAATCCACTCTATAGCCACAGGCTTAATGCACCACCAACCATAATATTCAACAAGTAAAACTAGGAAGACCACAGTTCTATAGGAGTACAAATAAGGGCTAAAAAAGACAACCATATCACACGGTTTTCATTTCATCCCTCTATATTCCTTTGTATTCTATATAAACTGCCACATATCATAGAAAAAAATGAGAGATTTGCCTTTTTGAGTTTGGCCTATTATTTAGCATAATTGGTAGACACATTTTCTTTATGCCCAGTTATTTTTTGTAGTGGTCTACTATATGCTGGGAGCAAGCAATGGTGATTCCTTTCTAGCTCATTTTCCATAAATTTTCTTCCTTATAATTTTGGCTTATGAACAATGATAAACACTGGTTTGCCCTTATGCTTTCCCAGCACAACATTCTTAAAAATAATTATCAGAATGGACACGTCACACCATTGCCTTGTCTGAGCCAAGAACCTATACATGTATGATGGTCATTAAAATATAGCGTTTATGGATGAATTTTCTAGGCCCATCAGCCTCCTAAAACTCTGCATACCTGTGGATTTTCTCAAGAAGGAATTTTGACTTTCATGGTATTTCTTTTTAATTTATTTATTTTCATTAAACAATCAAATATACAGAGGAGGCAAGACAGAGAAAAAGATCTTCTGTCCACTGATTCACTCCTCAAGTCTCAAGTAGCTACAACAGACTGGAAGCCAAAAGATAGGAGACTCTTCCGGGTCTCTCATGTGGGTGCAGGGTCTCAAGGCTTTGGGCCATCCTCGACTGCTTTCCCAGGCCACAAGTAGGGAGCTGAATGAGAAGCAGGGCCGCCGGGATTAGAGCTGGTGCCCATATGGGAGCTTGACACATGCAGGGCGAGCGTTTTAGCTGCTAGTCTACCATGCTGGGTCCTAATGGTATTTTTAAGTAGATTCACAAGTTCAAAAACAAAAACATTACAAATCATGCATGTGAGTTATTTACTTCTTTGTGCTGGGTAACTCTGCCTTCTTAAATCACTCAGTTTACGATAATACATTTCCCCACCTCTTGTAAATATATCTCACCCGTTCAGCATAACGAATCCTTTTGGGTCATTTGTTCTCAGTGGTTGTTTGGTTCCTTAAACTCTGCTTAGACCTCCAAACCAGGAGTCTAGAGGGTGACCTCAAAGCCACCGATGAGCCCCATCCTGACAGCAACACCCTCTGCGCCAGAGCTTTCCATGACAGGTTAATAAAGAGCTCAGAACCAAGCCATCGGGTGCCTTCTAGTGCTTCACTGCCATCTGATCTCCCACTTTGGCAAGCTGGCCAGGCTCCTGTGTGAGCCACCAAAATCCTTAACCTAGAAGGAATACAGACCTTGACAGCAGGTCCCTCCCAGGAGTCCTCCTGGGCTCTTCCTGGCCTAAGGGAGAAGAGCAAGCACGCCAGGTGCTACCAGAAAGAGGAGGCCTTGGCCCTTCTTAGCATAAGAGAAGCAGGCGGGAAAGATTAGGTGTGGACAGCCCCATTCTCCTTAAGAGGTCTCCTCCTGCCTCCCACCCACCCCCAGAAGCTCCACTCCTCAAGGGCCTCACAGCGTGGGGCTTTGCCCCAGCCCTTATCTGTGACTTTCTTTCTGCTTGGGCTAGAGAAGGGCCTTGAGTTTCCTCTGAATACTGTCATTTTGCCCAGTGGATGCCTTTACGCCTCCCTGATACTTTGTTCTTCAAAATAATAGGCTCTTTTGAGGAGCCTACAGACAGAGAAGAATTCCTGTGGTTTATACATGACCCTGGCACACATTGGAAATAAGATTTTACTCTTGGTGAAAGTTCTTTCAAACTCAGCTTGCCAGTTCCCCCTTGGCCCTGAAATGAGACTTGGCGTGGATGATCATGCATACTGGGTCCTGTTGACTCAGCCTGTCTCAGAGCCTCTCCATGAGTTCTAGGGATTTAGAAAGATTCATTTTTTATTACCTGGTTCTTGGCAGACTTAAGCTGAGCATGTTATTCTTCCTCTTCACAAATTCCATCCTTGTCTTCATAAAGGAAAAAGAAATGCTGCTTCAGTGGCCTTTACATTTTCCCAGAGTCGGTTCTAATTCAACAAAAAGATTTGCACTGAGTATGATGATGGAATTGGTGCTTAACTTCCCACCTCTTAGGGTTTTTAGGCTCAGGAAGTAAAAATACCTCTGGTCACTGGAACAGCCCAGATGTGCTGCTTCCGACAACTGGCTTGTGTAGTGGGGAATTGTTCTGTAACTATAAGTGATTATATGTCCCTTTTTGCATCAGCTACTAGAAAGCTCAGATAAAATAAATAGCAAAGAGCAAGGTGAATAGATGCTAAGTCTCTCCTTAGCTTTGTCTTCTTAAGGAAAAAGATAAAGTTTAAGTAAAATAAATAGACAACCCTCCTACTCCATATTGCTTTGAGGGGATCAAAAAAGCATTTTGATGTGTTCACTCATTATTCAATGTCTTCCCTTGCAGGCAACCACAGATTTGTATGGCAACTGCACTCTGAGGCATTCGGGGACGTCCGCAGCTGCTCCCGAGGCAGCTGGCGTGTTTGCACTGGCTTTGGAGGCAAAGTATGTTGACGGCTCTGGGCCCAGGGCTGGTTCTGCAAGGTGGAATAATATGCCGGTCTCTCCATCCACATAACAGGTGTCCATGGAGTCTCATATGGGTTGGAGAACCAGTAGATAGTCAGGGCCAATGAACTCTGCTGGATTTTTCTAAATCACTCTTACACACACACACACACACACACACACACATACACACACACACACACCATAAAACTACACCCTTAGGAGAACACAAACTATACACCCAACAGCATATTAGCACATATCAGCAAGCTATTCAAATACCAATAGGGTCACACAGCTATTTCTTTCTCTCTTTTTTAATTTGAAAGCCAGAAAGACACAAGGAGAGAGCTCTTCCATGCTCTGGTTCATCCCCAAATAGTGCCCCACATGAGTAATAAGAGCTCAACTGCTTGAGCCATTACCTGCAGCGTCCCAGGGTACACATTAGCAGAAAACTGGAGTAAAAGTGGGACTTGAACCCAGGATCTCTGATACGGAATATGACTGTCCCAATCAGCACCTTAAGAGGTTTACCAAATGCCCATCCTTCTTTTCTTCATGAAATCCACTCCTTTGTCCTTTGTCCCTTGGCTGTTTAACTCTACTAGTAGTCACGATCAACTAAGTAAAGGAAAACAAAATAGCCAAGCTGAGTGTCTCACAAGGTGCTTGAGAACGTGTGGCAGCAAGGAGTTCATACTCCAGACTACCCACTTGTAGGTAAATCCTTTAACCTTAGAGAGAAGGTGGCTGTGGTCATGCAGTGTGCATGCAGAGCTTTACTGGGGAACCTTGCAGGCTACGAGGAAGGGGAGACCATTCCCACGTTCTCGCCATTCCTCAGGCAGGTCACATGCTGCTGCTGCTGGACTCGCCTTGGATTTGATCATCATTGGGGGTGTCTGCCCATAAGCTTGAGAAAAAGCCAGAGACCAACCTTATGTTCCAGACCCAAGCTTTCAGCTTCAGACACTACGTTTGTGGTGTGAGGGCAACTGCCACCAGCTGTGTAGGAAATTGTCAGGAAACATAGCACCCAGAAACTTGTGAGAAGTTAAATTCGGGCTGTTGGGAAAGAAAAGTCCTTCATTTGCATCAGTTGTTTTAGGCAACCTGAGTTTTTCACCTGGGTCTCCAGGCACCTTCATCTGTCTTTCTCTGCATATGCAGTGCATTTTCTGATTTGCAACCGAGGCAAGAGTTGGTTCCTAGAATAGGAAGGGACTTCAAACTCAGTGTAGTCTTCTGCCTTCAAACAGAAGGGGCACAAATACATGACTTTTAGATAGAAATATCAATATATGCATATATTAAAAGCAAAAGGAGGAGGAGAAAGAAAGACTCTGGAATAAGAATGACTCCTCTTTGGATCAATTTCAACTTTGATTTTTTTTGTAACAAAAGTCAGGACCCCAAGAGACAGACACTGGTGGGAGCTTAACTATTAAGCACAGAAACCAAGACGTGGTCTCAATATGCACATGCTGAATGTGAACCTGTTCACTCAGAGCCTGAGGGGACCCCAGAGTCTAAGTGGACTTTCCTCATGCCATCTGGCCTGAGCATTGCTGGGCCTCACAGGGAACAGGGAGCTGGAGTCGTTGTGGTCTAGGTTCTGGGCAAACATTTATTTCCTAGGTTCTTACCTCTTAAAAGGCATTTTAAGCATAGGCACTAACACGATTTAAGGAAGTGGTAAAATTTATTTGGAGGGTGAGAAATACAGATATAACATGGGCCATGTTCAGGGACAGAGGAACAGAAATGGAAAGCAAAGGGAGAGAAATTGCTGCCTCTGTCCTCAGAATCCATCTGCAGGAAGCAGAAGAGCGAGAAGGTGAGAGGCACAGGACCAAGAGAGCAAGCCCCTCCCCATCATGGGCATTTGGGGGGCTTGAGAGGGGAATGGTTACACAACAATGCAAGACCGCCCCACCTCAGACTCCAGGTGTAAGTGTCATTTGACTCATAGGTGGGCAGAAAGGATTACGTAGGCAGGGGATGTGGAATTTCCAAACTTGAGATCCTGAACTAGCTGCCTAACACCGTAGCAGAATGATCTGAAAGCCAAATGAGTTTCTGATCCCCCTTTCAAGCTCTAGTGGCAGAACTTGACCCACAGTCTCCTGGGATTTGGAACAATCAAAAAGTCACTTGCACAGGTCCATGTACATACAAGGGGATAGCCTCAATAAACCAGTGGAGCAAAGCTGCTGCATTCCTACTCATCACCATCCCTTTAGCATCACAGTGCAGACATCTGACAAGATGAATGTGCCGAGCACTAGAGCAGCCTTTGTTTGGGAGCAATGGACATAAATTTAAAGCTTTCAATTGACATAAGGAAGGAAAACAATACCTGGAGGTAGGTGGTTCAGGTCATCTTGCTCAAAAATTCTTCAGAGCAACAACTGCCTGAGAGTGGCACCAGACTCCAAGATGAGGTTTGCATGTGAGTTATTTATTAAAGAAAAACTGAGTTTCAGGAAATACCAATAAGCAAGTGAAGTAGGGGAAGGAGTTGGGGATGGGAGATAACTCAAGCCAGGAGGAGAAGTTTTAGCCTGGGGCTAATCCTTTAGAAACTCCAGAATGCCAAGGATGCCTCAAAGAACAGAGCTGGGCTATACTTTGTCTAAGAGAAGCCCTAAGGGATGCACACACCAAGAAATTTCTGGCTGTCTGTGCCTTTCTGGCCTTCCAGCAGCCAGCAGTTAAAGGCATTGATCAGGAAAGCTCACAGACATACAGGAGGATCCTAGAAGTCCCTCTCTGCTTCGGCTCAGATGAGGCAGCAGGGAGCCCCAGTGACATATAGGACAGTAGTGCAAGGCTGTTTCCCATGCAGCGGTCCATCCAGCAGCTGTTCCAAAGTGGTTTGAATGCAGTAAGTGATCGTGTCCACACACCGGCCCACCAGAATCTTGGAAAACTAAGAATAAGCCTTTCTCCCCACAGCATGACTCCAGCAGGGAATGGTAGCATTCTCTCCTTCTGACCCGTGTTCACTTTGTTGCTCCATCTCAGAAAGTTCCAAGAACTTGAAAATGGCAACTTGAGTCACAAGGGAATATTGCTCACACCTCTCCTGATGGTACCAATATTAGAGAAACTACCAAGGGCATCAGTATTTGCACACAGACTGGTTTAGTCACTAAATAAAGTATGAAAGACTGTCCAAGGCACTGGAGACACAAACTTACTAAATATACTGTCTGTTCCAAAGAAGACTCAACAACCTGGTTAACTAACCACTACCCTGACCTTGGACAACATAGACTAGTTTTTCCTGTTTCTCTGCTTTAAGTAAGCAGAATCATGCAGACACTCTCTACACGGGTCTGTGTTTGTATTGCTAGGACAAAATACCTGATGCTGAGTACCTTATAAGGAAAAGAATGTTTATTCAATTCACAGTTTGGAAGCTGGGAGTCCAAAATTGAGTAGCCCCTCTGAGGAGGACCCCTCGGCTTACTCATATCATGAGGCAAATGCATGAGAGGAAGTGATCACATGGAGTTAGGAAGCAAGGAAGCCAGCATGGGCCAGTATTGCTCTTTTATAACAATGCTTTCTCTCAATAATAAGAATCCCATGAAAACTACATACGTTGCCCTCCAAGGGCAGTGCCTCCTGTGACCTAATCACTTTACACTAGGAACAACCTCTTAAAGGTACTGTCACCTCCCAGCGTCACCACACTGGAGGCCAAGCTTCTAGCACATGGACCCTTGGGGAGACACACTCAAACCATAGCATTCTCTTCCACCTTCCTCAGGTCAATACTGTATTTGTAAAAATTGTCCATGTTATTCAAAATAACTATAACATCCTCCTCTGGGTGAATATCTGCGGACTTCATAGTTTGGAGCTAAGAACATTCTAGTCTGGTGAATGTATGCAAGTTTCTGTCATATACCTACCTAGGGGTAGGATTGCTGTGCCATAGCTTAGACATATGGACAGTGTTAGAAGACACAGCGAGGCAGTTTTGCAAAGTGGCTGCCACAATTTACACATGTGTCAGTGTAGAACAGGAGTTCTGGTTTCTCCACACCTCTTTCAACTCTTGACATTGTCAGTTTTTTCCACTTCAGCCGCTCCATCATGTTTGCTTGAAAACTCTTTCAAAGTAAATTTATTTGAGAAAGACAGGAATTTTTTTTTAATTGACATGCATAGTGGTTCTAAGTTAGTCCATGTACATCTATCATTTTACTGGGGCTCACAAATGTTGCTCATTGTGTTTCTCTCTCTCTCTCTCTCTCTCTCTCTCTCTCTCTGCCTCTTATTCTTGCTTTCACACTCTCTTCCTCCCTTCTCTAGCCTGGGTCTGACCTGGCGAGACATGCAACATCTGACAGTGCTCACCTCCAAACGGAACCAGCTGCATGACGAAGTCCATCAGTGGAGGCGGAACGGAGTCGGCCTGGAGTTCAACCACCTGTTTGGATATGGTGTCCTGGATGCAGGCGCCATGGTGAAAATGGCTAAAGACTGGAAAACCGTGCCCGAGAGATTCCACTGTGTGGGCGGCTCTGTGCAGGACCCTGAGTAAGTGGGGCAGCAGTGTAACTCCAGGGGTGCCATTTACATAGAAAATTTACAATTACATAGATCACTGGGGTAACTCCCAACTCCTGCTTTTAGCTTTCAGCTTTGACTGTCTCAGTAGCTAATGTCATTATTTGTTTCTTTTTATTTAAGAGGCAGATTTTGTGAGTCCTCTACAGAAAAAGGAGACAGAGAATGCTCCATCTGCTGCTTCTCTCCCCAGATAACCTCAATGACCAGAACTGTGCCAGTCCAAAGTCAGGAGCCTGTAGCTTCTTTCAGGTCTTCCACAAGGGTACAAAAGTCCAAGCAATTGGACCATCCTTCACTGTTTTCCCAGGCCATCAGCAAGTAGCTTGACCACAAGTGGAGCAGCCAGGACCAGTGCTTAAGTTACTATCCTACGGTTTCATCCCCTATGCTGTTATTTTTTTAAGTGCACAAATCAACCCAGATCAACAAATAGAACATGCTAATATCCCAGGAGGCCCCTTGTCTCCTTCCCTCATCATCTCCCCAAGCATATCTGTTGTTCTTTCCTCTGACCCTGTAGATCATCCTGCCTATTCCATATTTAAAATAACAGAAGCATCTACTATGCTTTTGTTCAGAATTGTGTTTTGGGGATTTGCTGATATGCGGTGTGTACTTGTAGTTTATCATGATTACAAGAAGAGCATTCTGCCATGTGACTATGGTCCCCTTGGCATATTCATTCTCATGAATGACTAAGCTGGACTTCCAGCCCCACAGAGAAGCCACTGTGTTGGTCAAGTGTGTACTAGCTGCCCTTCCAACTTCCCACCATGACAACAGGCTGGCATGATAAGACTGCTTCTCCACTTAGTCTCTGTTGATCTGTCAGGAAGGAGATATCAATTCTTATCATTATTATAATTGAGATATCATGCCCATATCATGAAAGGTACAGAGTTTATATGTTTTATCTGTGTTTCCATAAACATATGCAGCAGAAACTATCACAGAGCATTCATCCCCCCCCTCCCCGCCAATATTCTTCAGGCTCCCTTCCAGTTACTCCATAATCAGCACCTTCATTCTCCCCGCAGTAGATTGACCTCGCTACTTCCTGGATTTGGTCTAATCAGAGAACCACATGGCACGGGTGCTTTTGTGTCCAGCTCCTTTGATGCAGCATTAGTTTGGTGGGATTTGTCAAAGTTAGAGCACACAGCAATCATCCACTCATTCTTGTGGCTGGGAGACACACACCTCTGTGGCTTCCATTGTTTACATCAGGGTAAATCTGACTCCTCATCCACTTCAGTGGTCCCCAACCCTGACCTCACTTCTGCAAATCAAGAGAACTTAACTGGACCCTATTCAGTCCACAGTATCATCTTCCTTTCTTCTCCTCTGGACCTGGGTTCTGTTCAACTTTTGTTGCCAGTTACTCAGACCTGAACTCAATTATTTTTTTAAACAATACTTATATATTTATTTGAAAGGCAGAAAGATGGGGGGAGAGAGAGATCTTCACCCTGTGGTTCACTTCCCAAATGCACACCATGCCTGGGACCAGATCAAAGAAGGAGCCAGGATCTCCTCCCTGGTCTCCCATGTCGAGCCATCCTCTGCTGCCTTTCCAGACACATCAGCAGGGAGCTGGACTGGAAGTGGAACAGCCAGGCCTCAAACCAACATTCTGATATGGGTGGGTGGCATCATACACAGCAGGTTATGCTGTGCCACAACACTGGTTCCTTGAAGTCAAATCGTGACTTCCCCAACATTCACAATGCATTTAACTTTTGTAACCCTCTATTTTACCAATCCTCAACCTCTGACCCCTGACCTCTTTAGTACAGTAAACCAGGAGACCTTCACTCAGCATGATGTTTTCAAACTCATCAGCCCAAACAGAGGATTATGAAGGAAATCAACGAGGTTGAAATTCAATGATGAAAGATTAATATGCAAATGGGTTGGAATACACCCTTTTTATTCACACAATATTTAGAAAGCTCTAAAGGCGAGTTTCACAGCCATGATCGTGTGGTCACTGAATGACCATGAGGACCGCTGGAGATGCCTGCAATGACTGTAATGAGCTGTGTGGTGACAGGGGCTCAGGAAGTGCTCCTTCCCCTGCTCAGTGGGCTGCTTTCAGAACAGAAGAGAAGGTATCTGTTGTGGGTTGGGGAAAGCTGAGACACAAAGCAACAGCAACCCAGCGTGGTCCCCTTGGAGACAAAGGCTCTGGTCTTGTGTACGATTCTACCCATGGCCCCTGAGGGTGATTCTCCAGGGAAGGAAGCAGCTGAGAGCTCACAGTACCAGCCAATGGGCACCGCCCAGGGAAGGGGGTCTGGATAGAGGGTGCTCTTCCTCATACCCCTTTGCCACGCAGTGCCTGAGATTGGCCCAAGCTTAATCCAAACCCTTGTATCATTCCTTCTATCTCAAGAGATTATCTCAGCATGGGCCAATCTCTTTCTTGTGTGAAAAGAATACCTTATTGCTGACTCAGAAACTCTTTACGGAGTGGGCTGTGGATCTGACTTCAAGCTAATGTGGCCAGCTCATCTCTGACTCTCAGCTGAAGAAATGTTTTGAGTTTTCACTTGGTGGAAAAGCAAAGATGATTTTCCACCAGAGTTGCCACAAATTGACTTGTAAGAGAATTGTCACTGTGTGACTCCTGTCCCTAAGTGCCCTGGGTGCAATCTGTTACAGTGAATGCATTTTCTTAGAATTTAGTTGGAGTTCTGGACCCTTGTGGTAATCGTGACGATCGCATTTGACAAACAGTTGGTAATATTTACGGCACCAGATGGTTTTACTTGGGCTGTTAGTTGATGAATGTCCTAATTGAACTTCTCAAGGGAGCAGGGATTACAAGACAGAAAAGGGATTCAGGTTCCACGTGGGCTTCAGAGCTGAGGGCTGTCTTCCTGTCGTCCTTCTCTATGGCCACCAACCATTCTCCTTAGAGAGTCCCAGAGGTCCCAGGCTAGAGGGAAACCCAGCCTGGACCTGCCTGTTTACCTGCATAGAAATCCCATAGTGAAGCTTGGTTCTTCTCTTTTGTCTTGATTTGGAACACTCCAGAACCTTCTCCAAAGGTGGCTGTAAAATCTGTATACAAGGGTCTCTACTTCCCCCAACTGCTTCAAAGACTGTGCTGAAAAAGAAGCCAGAGAGACTTTCTGTACATTGTTATTCTTAAATTCAAATGCAACATACACATTAAAAAAAAAGATGTGTTTCTCCATTTGAAGTCAAGCATGACAAAGAGACAGAGATTTTCCATCCAATGCTTCACTTCCCAAACGGCTACAATAGTGTGGTAGGTACAAGCTGAACCCAGAATCCCCGAGCTCCATCTGGGTCCTCCGCATAGCTAGTAGGGACTACATATTTGGACCACCTTCAGCTACCTTCCCAGATACATTAACAAAGAACTGGTTTGGAAGCAGAGCATCCAGGACTTGAACTGGTGCCCACACGGTATGCTAGCTTTGTGGCAGCAGGTTAGCTTACTGTAATACAAAAACAGTCCCTGACAACAACTTATGCCTGTGC
The DNA here is from genome assembly GCF_017591425.1 of Ochotona curzoniae. Taxonomy (NCBI): domain Eukaryota; kingdom Metazoa; phylum Chordata; class Mammalia; order Lagomorpha; family Ochotonidae; genus Ochotona; species Ochotona curzoniae. The sequence goes on along the minus strand of NW_024465894.1, from coordinate 22,144,982 downwards.
TAGTATAAAATTAGTGAGTAAAAATGTACTGAATTTAAGTCACACAAAATAATTTTTTTTAATTATTTTTATCGGAAAGTCAGATTTACAGAGCGAAGGAGAGACAGAAAAAAAAATCTTCCATCTGCTTGTTCACTCCTCAAGTGTCCACACAACAGCCAAAGCTGAGCTGATCTGAAGCCAGAAGCCAGGATCCAAGAACTTACTCCAATTCCCTGACATGGATACAGGGTCCCAAGGCTTTGGGACATTCTTGACTGTTTTTCCAGGACACAAGCAGGGAGCTGGATGGGAAGGGTGCCCATATGGGATCCTGGAAAATGTAAAGCAAGGATTTAGCTACTAGACTATCACACCGGGCCTCACACAAAATAAATGTAAAAGTCAGTTCTTCATTTCTACTGGCCCAATGTCTAGTGTTCAGTGACAATAGATAGCCAGTGACTACTATATCAAGAAGCACAGATACAGAACACTTGCATCTTCACAGAAGCTTCTATTGGCAAGCACTGGTCTAGGCACTTGTAAACATATATAATATATATTTATATACATATACATATATTACACATGCATATACATCATGTACATGTGCAGGTATATACATACATATATGTCTATTTTATATCTATTTGTGCATACAAATATATAGATATAGGTGTATAATAATATGTTACCCTCACCTCAACTCTTCAAGGTAAGAATTAACATGCCATTGTGCAGATAAGGAAAATGAGGCTCAACTCAAATGCCTTGCCTACAGCCAGATCCTTCGTCTGAGACTCCCCTATGCTACCTGCGAGCTTTTCCACCCTTTAGTAACTTATCACCTCACCTGTCCTCTCTCTGACCCTATTCTGAATAAATGATGTCTTTGTTGAGAGGTACACATCACACACCTTGTCCCCTGCCCTCCGAAGTTGGCTTAACACCTGCTCTCCATCAAACTGGTTGATTTATTCACAGCCTAGGAACCAAAAGACCACCTCCACCACCATTGCAGGAGCTCCACAGCCAATGGTGCTTTGTTCTCTGCTCAGCTTCAGCACTCCAGGTGCAGTGTGCACAGTCATACACCATGAAAATTGTTTAAGAAGATATTTAAAACATTCCTGAAGAGAATTTGGCTTTGTTAATGAGTTGTAGTGTAAGGCTCAAAGTTCATTGCCATGGAGTGGCTTGGCTCTGGGCTGGGTGTGTAACCAGCATCTCTTTGTACATGCACTCCACCAGATGTGCATTTTTAAATACCCAGCACTGGGCCCCGTTCAAATATTCGAAAAGCCAAAAGCCAAACGCTGCAGTCTGTAACACTTTGAATAACAGATACTCAACCTGTAGTAACCAGTTAGCAGTAGCTTTTCTTTATCGAGGTTCTGGGCACTTTGAAAGAAAGGCAATATATGCTTCTGTCTCCATGTGGGTTGCCCCAAAAGATAACCTGAGATGGGACTTGTTGCATACATCTTTTTAATTGATTTGTTGATTTGAAAGGCAGAACAACAAGGAAAGGGAGAGACAGAAAAAGATCTTCCATCTGCTACCTCGCTCCCCAAATACCTAAAATAGCAAGGGCTGGGCCAGGCCAAAGCTGGGAACCAGGATCTCCATCCACATCTCTCACTTGGGTGGCCCAGGTCCTTGAGTCAACCTCCACTACCTTCCCAGGTACTTCAGCCAGAAACTAGATGGGGAAGGGGAGGAACCTGGAGGAACCTGGACTTAAACCAGCACTGCGCTGGTGGATGGGAGTGTCCCTGCAGAGGCTTCCCCCACAGCAGCACAACTGTCGGGTTTTGAGAGATGATTCCAGGAAACACGTGAGGAAGTGGAGACGTGAGACAAGGGATAAGGCCAAGCACAACTGCAGGCACAAGAGCTTGCCTCTGTGGGTGCCTAGGCTCGCACCCAGTGGAAAGCCTGAGAAAGGGCTTGTCCCACGGATGTTCATCCACCAACTCCTAGCAAGCACTGCTTAAGGACCCTTGGCAATAAATCCCAAACATCTTTGGGCTCTCCAGCACACCAGCTGGGCAGGCTCCTGTAGTGTTAGCCCGTGCAGCTGCTAGAAAGCGTGAAGGTGCCTAAAGAAATATGGGAGGGGAATCAGCAGCACCTGCTACCTTCCCTTTCTGCATTGCTCAAGCTCATACAGCTGGAGTGGAATTAAACCCCGGTTAACATGCTTAATTCCAAAGCCTTGCTCTTTCTGCTCCCTGAGGTTACCTTTGGCTTATACCTCCTGCCCCTGTCCTGCTATTGGTGTGCCCACTATCTCTAACCGTGTCTCCTCCTCACATTGCCCCCCAGGAAAATTCCCTCCACTGGCAAGTTGGTGCTGACCCTCACAACTGACGCATGCGAGGGGAAAGAGAACTTTGTGCGCTACCTGGAGCATGTGCAAGCTGTCATCACAGTCAATGCCACAAGGAGAGGAGACCTGAACATCAACATGACTTCCCCTATGGGCACCAAGTCCATTCTGCTGAGCCGGCGACCCCGGGATGATGACTCTAAGGTGGGCTTTGACAAATGGCCGTTCATGACCACCCACACATGGGGGGAGGACGCCCGAGGAACCTGGACCCTGGAGTTGGGCTTTGCAGGCAGCACACCCCAGAAGGGCGTGCTGAAGGAGTGGACACTGATGCTGCATGGCACGCAGAGTGCACCTTACATTGACCAGGTGGTGAAGGATTATCAGTCCAAGCTGGCCATGTCCAAAAAAGAGGAGCTGGAGGAAGAGTTGGATGAGGCCGTGGAGAGAAGCCTGGAGGGCATCCTCAACAAGAACTAGGCAGCCCTTACCCCCAGCACCCTCGCACTTCCTCTCTGCCTCTGTCCACAGCCCCCCGTTCCTGCCCACACCCAGCAACCGTCACCCCTCACAAGCCAGTCCGCCGTCTCAAGCTGAAGCTTTGCTCACTGTCAATAATGATTTCATCACAAGGAAAGTAACCTTTCTTTTTATTACACCATGCCCCAAATATAATGTTTGCCACCATTATCTATATCCCATGTGATGAGACTCCAAATTCTCTCTATCATCCAAACGGGTGAGATCCTACAAACAAAACTGGCACAGCTTTACCCCACCCCACCCAAATCCTCCCTCCCCACCCCATATCTGAGAGAAGAGTGACTTTAACAAGCGACGCACAGGTACTCCCAGGACACGTGTCCATGGCCTCATCTAAGCACAAGGCAGGTGAAAGATCCTTCGGGAAAGGTGATTGGACTTGAGCACGATTTGTCAGACACGTTGGTGAAGCTGCCATCCACGGAGCGGCCTCATTGCTAGACAGGAGAGAGAGATGCAAGCAGCAAGAACTTTGGAAGTGTTGTCACTTAATGCCAAGACCCAAAAGAAAATACGATAAGTCAGCAAGGCAGATCTGGCTCTGCCCGTGGATCTGATCTGGGGAAGGGTCCTTTGTTCTCTGATTTCAAAACCTTTGGAGGCATCTTTAACTGATATAAGAGAGAGGCAAGAGCAGCAGGGTTTTTCTGTTTTGTTCTGGTTTTTCAAAACTTTACACACACCTATGTGGGCTTTAATTTCAAACACCCCTCATAAAAAAAAAAATCACAGAAAGGAATAACTTGCTCCCTCTTGCTATAATGTCCTGATGTGTTGTGGTGATGGGGTGTGAAGGACTACAGAGGCCTAGTTGGGGAGCTGAATGGCCGTCCCTACATGGACCCCTCTCTGGGTGCAGCCTCTTCTGTTGAGAGAGACATGCCAGCTCTCCCCCGGTCACCTGAGATGCACGGGAGGCAAGAGGGCATCTCCGCTGACTAAGCATCTCAGCCACCCATGATCACATCCCCCCCCCAAAAGCACCATTTCCTTACTAGATAGATGTCACCAAAGTGACTTCTTATCCCTCTTTTGGCCTATCAGAGGCTTGGCCTCGGTTGCAGCACCAACTCATCCCAAGAAATGGTTACTTCTCACCCTCTCCCGGCTCCTCCCTCCCGTTTCCCAAAGCCAGCACTGCAGAGCACCAGTGTCCATTCCCTCACAGTGGCAACTTTGAGAATCTGAAATCCTGTTCTCTGCCTTTTCTCCGCTCCCTTCATGCTGCCATGAATTTCTGTCTTCTTAATCATCTTGTGATCTTCCCTCCATCATGCTTTAAAGTGTAATATTTATGATTTTTTTAAAAAGAAATTTATTACTCGTGGCAAAGGTCTTTTTAAACCAGTTATTTAAAGAAACAATAAATGGAAAATCATTGGAAATTCATTTCACATTTATCATCTGAAACTAAACCAAAGGACATTATATGTGTGTAAGTCACACAGAAATATATATATACATATGTAGACTATATACACGTGTGTATATGTGTATATATATACACTTGTATAAATGTATAGACACACATATACCCCACATGCGTGTATGTGTACTTATTAAAGAAACAGATACTATATTCATCTCTAAAAGAATATTCAGAGACCATCAAGATGATTCTGGCTAAAGAAAAAGGCCGGCGGGAATTCAGGTCAAGTGTCCATCTACCCATCCCCATTGCATCACCTGTGTAATTTCACAGCTTTCTGTATTAACATTAAATGTCTTATATAGCAGCAAAACTATAAAGTAGTTGTCCATATTTTCACAGTTGTGGTATAATTTATGAAATTAGAAAGTCAATTATCAGCTTCTCAATAGAAATGGCAAGTTTTGATATGAGTATACGCTATATAAATATATATTTAGTGCTATATATACATATTTGGTCTCTTTTTTTGCATCAGGATTGACACTAATCTAGCTAGTGCTGTTTTTATAGTATCCTTGATCCTAATGCAAGAGACATTTCTAGTCATTTATTTAAAAAAAAAAAAGAGAGAGAGAATAAGTGAATAATAATGGATCAGGTTAACTTGTTATGCCCTGTGCCAAATTTTATAAGTAAATTTAAAAGGACATGCTGTAAATCAGGAGACTCAACAATAAAACATTGCCTTCCAGAAATTATGTGCGATATCTTCCATCCATTCTAGGGGCATGGAATGAAAAGTCACTGTAGAGAAATCTTAAAAGTCTAGCTGAGTAAATTTGCGTGAAAAATGCATAATTAATGTGTAAATCACACACGTAAGTTATAGTCAATGGCAGCATGTTTCAAATTGAGGTTGTGCCCCCTAGTGTGTTGTAAATTCAATTCAAAAAGTCAATACCAGAGCTTTTCTTTTTGTTGGTCTTTTTTATTTTAACTTTTTTTTTTTTAATTTGGAAGGTAGATTTACAGAGAGAGATCCATTCGATGATTCACTCCCAAGTGGTCACAACGGCCTGAGTTGAGCCAATCCAAAGCCAAGAGCCAAGAGCCACTTCTGGTATCCTACACAGGTATAGGATCTCAAGGCTTGGGCCATCCTCTACTGCTTTCCCAGGCCATAGGCAGTGGAACAGCTGGGACACGCAGGAGGTGCCCAGTGGGATGCCAGCGTTGCAAAGGGAAGGATTAGCCTGCTACATCCTGCCACCCCTGCCTGAGAGCTTGTGGTTTTTAGAGTAACTCCCTGCCTAACTACTTGTTCTCTGAGTGTAGATTCTGGGTCACAGTGGGAAATCCATTTCCCAGTACGGGTAACAATAAGAATCTTCTAGAAAAAGTACTTCAGGATGTGTTCACCAGGGTAGACCAAGTTATACTACCAGAGCAAACATCTCAAATTTTCAATCATTTAACATAATCAAGGTTGCTGTATCATTGCTACAAGTTCCAGTTGGGGCACAAGAGACTCCCCAAGGCCACAGAAGTGAAGCCTTGGGGACCTCCCTCCACTTTTTTTTTTTTTCATTTTCTTTCTTTATTTTTATGCATTTGAAAGACCAGAGGCAGACAGTGATCTTCCACCTGCAGGTTTGCTACCTAAATGCCCATAACAGCGAGGACTGGACCAGGCTGAACCTCCGTAAGAAGCCCAGTCCAGTTCTGCCACAGAAGTGGCAGGAACCCAAGTGTTTGAGCCATCTCCCACTGCTCCCCAGGGGTTGAGATGGGTTTGAACTAAGGGCGCACTAACATGATACAGATCTTAGTCACTGAACCAAATGCTTACCCTGTCACATGGCTTTTTAGTAGGTCACCACCAGTTATGTGCTGGAAAAACTTTAGGGTGGACTAGATTCTAACGGCGGCTCAAAAATCCTCTCTGCTAACACATACTCCAAGTCAAGGAGAGAACAAAAGTGAAGGGTCGCCCACAAAGGTGGCAGAAAGACAGAGACACCAGTTTACAAATGTCTTCTGATACCCAAGTTGGATTTGGTAGCCAACTTTGCGGCTGCATCTCCAATATCCAGGATTCAGCAAACTGCAGCCCACGAACCCCTATAATTCCTGTGTTTGTCAACATGATTTTGCTGGAAACAGCCATGCGTGATGGCTTTTGTGTCACTCATGGTGGCATACACGCTGTCACAGCACAGCTGAGTGGCTACACAAATGACTGCATAGGCTGAAGTTTGGCCCTTTCTAGAGAAAGTTGGCCAGCCTTCGCTCTGGATCGTTACGGCCCTCCAAGGGTCACCTGTGAACTGTTAACATACAAGTCAAAGGCTGCACAGCCCTGCCTGCAGCCGCGAGGTGGGGACAAAGGGACACCCTCCAGCTACGATCATGCCAGGCCCTGTGTGCAGCAGGCTAGGGTCGCCAGAACAGCAATGGCCAGGGCCACCATCAACAGAAGGCATCAGATGACAGAGAAAAAAATCTCCACTTCCTTGCCTCCCACCAGGGCAATGTGGTGAAGGCCCCCTTGCTAGTCTCTTTAAGGATCATTAATGGGATGGAGTCCCAGCTGCCCCTCCTTTCCCTGTCTCATGTCCATCCCTTCCTTCCTCAGGAGATACAGACCAGAACAGGGAGTCTTTAACAGGCAGAATTTACTGGAAAATACCATACATGAAGGAGAAAGCCTTATTACTTAGTGAATTCAAAACGCCAAAGAGAACTCAAAAACTGTATCTGAAGTTGTCTAACATGGGGGAGGCAGTGGCTCAGAGCTGTAGGGAAATGGAAGTTCCACTCTTCTCCCAGGGCAGGATCCTAAGGCCACCCAGCCCTCCATTGGGCCTGCTGTCGTGTCTCACCCACAGTACCAGGAGATGGAGTCTGAGCACCTGTACCAGGACCTGAAAGGTGGAGAGCGACAGCTGCGCAGGACCAAGCCAAGGACACGCCTCGCTGGTGGAGGTCCACAGGGGCCCCAGATGTCAAAAAAAGCAAAGGAACCATCTCACAGCTGGTCCCCCTCAAGGCTTTGTGGTCTTACACTTGAATCTGATAAGACAACTTGAAGGGGGCTGGCACAGTCTCTCAACTGGCTAAGCCTGTGCTTGCAAGTGTCAGTATTCCATATGGGTGCCAGTCCCCATGTGGGAGACCTGGAAGAGGCTCCTGGCTTTATCAGCTCATCTCCGGTCACTGGGGCTTTTTAGGGAGTGAACCAGAAATGGAAGATTTTTCTCTGTATCTCCTTTTCTCTATAAACATTCCTTTCCAATAAAAATAGAAAAATAAAAAGGGGGTGGGGGGGTGGAAACGAGGGTACAGGACCCAGGCTCGGGGCTCCGAAGAGCGGGAGGCCCCATCTAGCCAGGGGGTTTCTCTGGGTAGGTCCCAACAAGAATGCCTTCTCCAATGCTGGTGGAACTGGGAACAAGAGTCAGCTATGGTCAGAAGGGCATTGCCAAGGGGAAGCAGCTGCCAGTCAATTCGGGCTGCTGTTCCAGAGGCCCCTAGGCTGACGTGGACAGGAATCGAAAGACACGAAAAAGGAGTGGCCCCGGCTCCCTTGGTCCTGCAGCGTCTTACTCCTCCTCTCCCCACTGACAGATCCCCACCCCACCCCCCAGAAGGCATTCTGACACCTGCCATTCTGGCTTTGGGGAGGCCTGCTCAGAGACCCCAAGTTTACTGACAAGGAGACGTCAAGGCAGGGAACAACTGGAAAATGAACCCCTCTGTCACTCCTGGGAGAGCAGGAAGAGGTAGGAAGCATAGAGACCAAGCAGGGGAGTGGTGGGCAGAGGGGGCAACATCCCTGGGACACCAGGACTGTGGGAGACCAAATAACCACTGGGACCAGCTCCACTATTACACCCCAGGCCCAACCACAGGAGGAGCCTACCAGCAAATGGGGCTCCCCAGCTCCTGCCCACCACAACTGAGCTTCCTCCCATGGACCCTCTCTGTTCCCTTTATTTCTCCTCCTGGCACAGGCCAAGTTCCACATGCAGCTTGGCCAGTAATGCTTGCTCCTTGGGTCTTCACATAGTGACCCCCTGTTGTCAACACATCCTCCAGGGAGTCTCCCCTGGACCACCCAGTCCCCAGTAGGCCCTAGTCACGCCAGCGTGTGACCGATGCGATTTCCCACCAGTGTATCTCCCACAGAAACTAAGCAGTGTCTTGGCTGTTTGCTTCATGGTGCATCCTTCCTCCCCCAGCAGAATGTTCCGTCTTATTCTCTGCTGCCCAGCACAGAATGGGTTCTCTTGATTAATGGAATCAAATATTTAAAAAATTAATCACCTTTCATTCCAAAATAATAATTTCTGCCTTTTAAAATACAAATGTTGACTATACATATGGCCAAAGTAAATTGAATGAACTTCATGATGGGCAAGCCAGTGTTTGCACCAGCTGCTAATGCTGCCTACCACATACACACAGGGCCGAATTCCTAGCACAAACTGGTTCTCCAACAGACAGCTCCTGGCTTACACATACTTGAAACCTCTGCAATGGAGTGTGTTCTCCAGGCATCTTCCAGAAAGAACCCAGAAGCCTATTTCTTTCTTGAAATTAAGACTTCAGATGAACTTGGGTCAACAAGTTTAAAGCTTTAAACAGAATGGAAAGGTGACTCCAGTTATGCTCCTGACATTCATTACCAAGATATAACAGAGGGTTAATGTGTGTCTGTTGGTTTTTCTTTGATAACATGGACCTGCCGGATGCTTTTCAGGGGCTGAGTGATCCACTTAGGCACATTGCGTCAAAGTCTTTAACTGTGTATTTGAGACAATCCACATAGGGAGGAATTGTCTTAATTAGTATAAATGGAGTTATTTTTGGACAGCTAGTAGGAAAAAATTAGATGCTTAAGGGCACCTGCAATTTTGGTGAAGATGGGGTGGGAGTAATTTCTGGCTTTTTGGGTGTGGCATGGTCACATTCCGCTAGGATAGGGATAGACCCCAGTCATTCAGACCCTCAATAAATCTGGGAAAACCTCCCTTTACCAGCCTAGTAGTCAGGTGGCACACAGCACATGCTCCACCTGAAGGACTCAGTCACTGACTGCTGAACAAGAAACTAATGTAGCAACGTGCCTGTGTCCTGGCTCCATGCTCTGGGCCCTTCTTGCTCCTGCGTACTTCTGTGCCTGACCTCTGAGAAGTCCAAGCCTGCTGAAATTTTGGTCACACCTTCAGGTGGGAGGCACAAGCATGGCCCAGCTATTTCCTAACTGGTTAAGAGACCACCAATGTGGAACTGCTTAACTGTAGGTTCCTGCCCAACAAAGAGGGACCAGAGAAGGCTTAAAACCCCAGACCCTTTCAAAGACCCCTTTACTGTCTCTCTCTCTCTCTCTCTCTCCTTGGCAGAGGCACCACACCTCCAGGCTTTCTTGGCTTTCTCTCAGCAGGTGTTTCCCCTCCCTCTTTCCCTGCCCACCTGGTCCCTTCACAAATTCTCTGTAACCGGGTTCCTGGCTTTTCATTTCTGTATTAAGCTGAGGAAAGAACCCACCAAATGTGTCTGGTAACAACCTCCAAACAGCAACACCCTTGCATCTGGGCCTGTGAGTCAACACACGAGAGTGCCCCCACTGCCCCCCACCACCACCAGCAGCAACAGGCAGGAGCTGGGGGCTCTATAGCCCAGCTTCCTCTCTCCAGCAAGGATACACTCTCCCGCATGCACACAGCTCCTCAGTGGAACTCAGACCTAGGGACTGCGGATGGCGTCTCTCTCACAAACAGGTATCAACGAAAACTTCCTGTGTTCAAACACTTGTTTCGCCCTCAGCTTCTGAAGGAACCCAGACTAAACTCTACACTTGTAGCCGCCTTATCTTCAAGGGAACAGTCACTCGTGCCAGCACACATGTGTATTTTTAAGAGGGAAGGATGAAGTGCCAGGGTCACCAATCCCTAAGCATGTTGCTGTGTGGAATCCAGATCCCGCCTAAGTATCTAAGCAACTGCCTGCTGGCTGAGCCCAGGGCCAAGCGGGCTTCTTCGCTGAGCAAGGTTGGCTGCAGGGGCCACTGAGCTGAGCACCCTGAGCTTACCTGCCTACAACCCCAAGGCGGCTATTGACCAGGCAAGGGAGGTGCAAGCAAAGAAAACGCTTTAATGGCAAGGCCAGAGGGGTAAATGTTGATGTCACGAAGTCACGCAAGTGGGCACCCTTATTCTTGTAGCACATGTCCTAAACTACCAAAGCCCATGCAGGAAGCTGCATGCCCCACCCAGGGAGCCCGGCTGGGTTAAGATCCCTTCTCCCCAGGCTTCATCTTGTTGGCCTTCGTCTTCCCAACCACAGTCTCTACGATCACGGCCGTCTCCTCGTAGGTCTCGATGCTCTCCGTGGAAATCTTCTCAATGGATTCTACCACTTCCACCTTCTTGTATGCTAGAGCCCTGGGACAGCCTTTGTCCGGCAGGCTGCCACTCCTCGTCCCCTGCCCATGCCCACGCCCTGGTGATGCATCCCGACCTGGCTGGGGCTTCTCAGCCTGCGGGGCAGCTGGCCCCCCTGGCCCAGGCACGGCCCCAGCGCATGGTCTCTGGGGCTCCTTGTCTTCCTCCTTTGGGCTGTCTTCTTTCTCCCCGGGACCCTTGGAGTCTTGGCTGCTTCCCTCGCTCTCCTTGTCTGTAGACTTCTGGCTGCTCAGGGAACCCTCTTCTCCCTCCTGGGGCTCCTCCTGGCCATTCTCCTGAGGAGGCTTGGGCTGTTCAGGAGAGGGTTCCCCATGGTCATCGAGAGGCTTGACGTCATCTATGATGGAGACCACCACCCCACCCTTGGCTGGGATGGAGGAGGGGCAGAAGCCGGGGTCCACGTGACTGGCCTCGCCAGTGACCAGCACGTGCCGCCCCTTGGTGAAGAGGTCGGCAGGGGGCTCGGGCTCCTGGGAATTATGCGTTTGCTCCTTGAACATCTTGCAGAGTTTCCCAAAGGCTTTGCTTATCTGGCCCCCATCTGGCACATCCTCCAGGACTCCTTCCTGCTTTGGTTGACTTGCCACCCCAGCCCCCAGCTCAGGTCTAGGCTCCTCCTTGTCTGTAAGTGCCCCCTGCACCACCATGGTGTTTTCCGGGCCTTTGGAAGACACATCCTCCTGGGGTCTGTCGCCTTTATCTTGGGCCAGGATCTCTTTTCTCCTTGGAACACTCTTGGGGAGGCCTTTTTGTCTGGGTTTAGCCGTTGTTATATCCTGCACAGCCCTGGTAAGGTCTAAAATACACAAACACACAGAGAAACAGAGGCAGTAAGTCAATGATATGGAGGTGACATCAAAACAAGGGGGGAATGGAATAAAAAGATAAGGCATTGGGGTGGCAGCTAAGATATTGCTCAGGGTCCCTTGTTCCCCTATCAGAGGTCCTGGGTCCCTCTGGATCCCAACTTCCTAACCAGGTACACCCTAAGAAGAAGCAGCTGGGTCCCTGCCACACCCATAGGAGAGACTGAGCTCACGACCCGTGACTTTGGCCTGGTCTGGGCCAACCCCGGCTGTTGCAAGCAGTTTCTTTCTCTTCATTCTCCCTTCTCCCCATCTTTTTCTGGCTGATGTGCCTACGAAAACAACAGATTGTGGCCCAAGGGCTCAGACTCCTGCACCCACATAGGAGACCAGGATGGGGTTCCTGGTTCCCAGCTTTGCTGTTAGTGGCCATTGAGAAGTGAGCAAGTAAGTAGGTTTTCTCCCTGTCTCTTCTTCTCTCCTTGTCACTCTGCCTTTTGGGTGAATGGATGGACGGGTACATGAATGTATAGGTGGGTGGCAGATGCATCACACACGCACACAAGTTTGTGGAAATGATAAAATGAAATATAAATGCATGGCGGGCCCAGCTCCGTAGCCTAGTGGCTAAAGTCTTTGCCTTACATGTGCTGGGATCCCATGTGGGCAGCAGTTCATATTCCAGCTGCTCTACTTCCCTTCTAACTCCCTGCTTGTGGCCTGGGAAAGCAGTCGAGAATGGCTCAAAGCCCTGGGACCCTGTACCCACATGGGAGACCTAATCAAAGGACCTATATTTAGGGTTTCATTCTTTCCTTGATCTTTAGGCTCTACTTTTCTTTGTGATGCATTTCTTCCCTTAACTGAATCCAGATTGAGTTGTAGAATGAGGCTTGTAGTAGGAATGTGTTACTGACTGATAGGCACCATCTATTGAGCACTTCCACTGAGAGCTTTAAGGTGAAACAAACGGCAGAGTTATTCTTGGAAACACCCACTTGACCATGACGTGAAAAGTCTGTGCCAGAGCTCGTGAGGGTTTCTGTGGAAAGGGGACAGCTTTCTTGCATTTGTCCATTATGATCATGAGATTGTAGTGGTCCATTTATCTTCTTTACTACAGCTATTCTACACACCCTTCTCGAGTTCCAAACTCGGCTGGAGCTGGACTCCGGCAAAAAGACTGCGTGGAGATCAAAATATTTTTGCACCAAAATAGACTTCTTACCATTTCTTCCTTAACATTGTGAGACACCCTCCTCCAAATCAATATTTACTTCAGGCCAACACGAAGAAACAAGAAGTGAATCTGCATTATGATTGCCCTCAGTGTCACCCCCTAACCAGGGAAGGAGTACCCGAGGGGCCTACACCCCCAGCTCACAATGTTCTCCTTATGTGTGCTTTGACTCGGGTATTTAGCATCCAAGGGCTTGTGTTGAAGAGCAAAAGGAGAAGACCTCCCTCACATAAGAACATTGCATTTCCAGTCGAACTAGAAGCGTGCATGAACGACCAAGTCAGGAAGAAGAAGGGATACAAGGCGGGGACGGAGTGGGAGAAGGGAAGGGGAGAGGAGAGAGGGAAGGCTGAAGGCAGGGAGGAAGGGAAGAAGGAAGGAGAGTTGGAGGAGACGGAAGGGAAAAGGGGAGGGAGGGAGGAGCATACAGAGGGCAGAGCTGGGGACTATTACCTTTCCCACCGGATCCCAGGCTGAGAGAGGGTCCCTGGCTAGGTGTGAACAGGGCCATAGGAGTCTCTATGAAGGCAGAGCTCAACCTGACGGGAAGAACCAGAAAGAAAATGACACCATTGGAATTCCTCAAGTCGATCAAGTGGCTAGGAACAAGAGATACTCTAAGATTGAACAAAAGAGAACACAGCTTCCTCCAGATCCAACTGCTCGTGACACGTGATTTTTCAAGAATCATTTTCTTTATTTGAGAGGCAGAAAAATAGGTACAGCTCCCACCTGCTGCTTCATCCCCTCCATGCCCACAACAGCCAGGGCTGGACCAGGCTGAAGCTGGGAGCCCAGAACTCTTAACAGCAACCCAGCAATTTGAGCTCCCAGGGTCAGAGCAGCACCGGAAGTTGGCTGGAGCTGGAAACTGAAGCCAAGCCCTACAACAGGATGGCAGATGGTCTTTCAGCATCCAAGCTACAACGCTCAACATCCATGCCCAGGGGAACTTTTGAGAGACTTCTCAGCGGTCAGGACTGGCCTGGCAAGCGTTCAGGTAATGCTGGTACCCCAAGCCAAAGCCCACACCTACATACAATTTCTAGCAGATGTACACTTATATGCTGGAAAACAACATAAGGCTGACCAATCCAGGCTGACGGATTTAAGGCAAGCAGGGCAGCTGACACCAGCAGTATCCCTGCACCGGCAACCTCACCCTGAATACCCCACATCACCACCCACCTGCTGGGACACTGGGAACCCAGAAGCCTGGAGCGGGGAGGGGAGCAGTCGTCCCAGCAGCCTCTTCCTTACCAAACTTCCAGCATCCCCAGCCCTCCTCACCTCCCTCCATCACTTTCTCCATGGCACCTGTCACACCTCACGGAAAGCTCACTCATCAACCTGTCTCCCCCACCGACATTCAAGCTCCCCGCGGTCAGGGGGGAAGTTGTGTTTCTTTCCCAGCTCTCTGCGTCCGCACACCTGTTGCCTTCAATCTCAATGATGCGATGGTACCGCTCCAGCTCGTTCTTGAGCGTCTGCTGGGCGATGGCCAGCTGCCGGCAATCATAGGTTGACTTCTCGAGGTTGCGCTCCGTCTCTTCGATCTCCTTGCGCAGGGTTTCGATCTGCTCGTTGTACAGCTGAATCTCGTCGTCGTAGCACTCGTGGGCGTTCTTGATGGCTTGTTCCAGGGTGGACGTCTGCAGGGCAGAGACATGCTGCGCATGTGGAAACCCAGCCTGGCCTCCCAGCCAGCGCAGGCCGTGGGCCTCTGCCAGCAAGAGACCGGCTGTAGGTCCCCTTGTGATTCTTAAGCACAAGCAGAATGGAGACCCTGAACATTGCCCAAACATCCACCTGGCTCTGGGATCGACCTGCTCTCCAAAGCAGTTTACAGGTGACACGCCCAGAAAATCAAAACAACCCTCCATGAGTTTATGCATGGAATTCACATAAACTACATCATTCTTCCTATTTTAATGACTTAGCAGAGATCTGATAGCCAGTAGAGAAAGAAAGAGAGGGAGAGAGAGAGAAAGGAAGGAAGGAAGGAAGGAAGGAAGGAAGGAAGGAAGGAAAGACTGACCAAGGACACTTCAAAAGATCCATGGAAAATGCAATTCAGATACATCTAGGAGCAGCCCAGCAACACAACAGGCTGTTTCCTCCTGTGACACTGGACTCTGGCGGTCTTACCCCAAATGCACAACCTCAACCCAAACCTCAGAAAGCAGCAAGAGGGGTGAGCCCCCAAATAACTGGCCTGGAATCTTTCAGAAAAGCAATTGGGTCATGAAAGGAGAAACTCAGAGGGTGGTCCCGATGGGGACACTTACAGCGCCAGCTGGATCCTGGACAAGGACAAAGCTTGGGGTGGGGGAGGGGGGTCAGCAGGACAGTCCCACAGCATCGACAACAGCAGGGCATGCTGGAAAACTGTCCCCCAAAACCCCTGCCCCCCAGCCTCCAGCCTGTGAGCACCAGGATGCTCACCTCCGGGGAAGGCAGCTGCAGCACACAGGGACAGGAAAGCCCTGGGTTTTTTTGGCTAACTTCTCAGAAATCTAAAATGATTTCCAAAGAAAGTAAACCAGTGCCCTTCCAGCTTCAGCAGCTCTCACCAAGTTTCTGTTCCTCCCAAGAAAGAAAAGGAAAAAAAAAAAACCAAAGTTAATCACCTGCAATGTCACAGAGCAAGTCACACTGCCAGCTCCCAGGGCAGCTACGTGTGCACCAGTGTGCCCATGTTCAGGAAATGCTCCTGAGCAGCACGGAGTGTTTCAGAACTCCATGAAGGCACAGTGCCTGGAACCCAAGAAGGGCTCGGTGTTGGAGCTGGGAGCGGAGGGTTCCCATGGTTCATGAGACCATGCCCCTACTTTCCCCTATGTTTGAAATGTCTCATCATTAAAAAAAAAAAAAAAAAAAAAACTGTGTCTGGGGAGACTCTGTTGTTGCTATTTGCTTCCATGTTCTCATCAAACTACATGGTCCAAAGTTGAGGCTGAGCTCCCATCTGGGACAACTGGTCAACCTCACACCCAATATTACCTATTGTTAATGGTCCCACTTGACAGATGAAGAAACTGAGTCATTCAGGTGAAACAGCTGATGAATACCACAGCAGGAGCCAAGCCTCGCTGGGGTGTCAGATGCTTCCCTGCCTTTCGGCCTCCTCCCCGTGGCTGGTGGACACAGGAGCAGATACACACACTCTGTCACCTGTGCATCCCCCACTGCCCCACAGCAACAGGCAAGCCCCAGCGGCTGCTCCCCCTACAGGCCCAGAGAGCCTGGCGGATCCCCCACGTGGATCCCCTCCTGGCATGTTTCCACTCAGCAAACAAACAAACAAAAAAAGTGTGGGGAGCCGAGCATGGCCACACAGTGGGAGAAGACAAGTAGGAAATCCCATCATGTGTGGCCGAGACAGGACAAGGAATCTGACAAGGAACCCCACCCAGAGGGCTGGCTGAGTTCCACCTCACCCTTCTGGCACCCCACACACCCAAGGTCATTATTTTTTTTTTTTTTTAAGAAATTGGGGGCAGCTGGGGAAATCGAGCTTCTAGCTTCACAGGGCTCCTGTAACTGGGTCCCTGCCACCCACATGGGAGACCTGGATTAAGTTCCCAGCTTCCAGCTTCGGTTCTGTTGCAGGTATCTGAGTAGGAACCAGTGGATGCAAGCATGCTCCTCTCTCTATTATCTCTATCTCTTTCCCACAACTAAAATTTTTAAATAAAATTATATAAACTGGGCAGGTGCAGTGGATCAACAGTCTAATCCTCTGCCTTGCAGCACCAGATTCCATATGAGTGCTGGTTTTGGTCCCAGCTGCTCCACTTCCAACCCCGCTCCCTGCTTGTGGCCTGGGAAAGCAATGGAAGAAGACTCAAGTCATCTTGGACCCCTGCACCCAAGTGGAAGACCCAGAAGAAGTTCCCAGCTCCTAGCTTCAACTTAGCTCAGCTCCAGTCGTTGTGGCCATTTGGAGAACGAACCAGCAGATGAAGGATCTCTGTCTTTTCCTCTCTCTGTAAATCTTCCTTTCAAATAAAAAATAAATATCTTTTTTTTATAATGACGGTATAAACAAGAAATCCAAGGATACTTCATTGTCTTACCAAATCTCACCACTAGATGGTGCACGGTGACTTTCAAGAGAACGATTTTTGTCACTAATGAGTTCACAGAGAACAGCTGTATGTCCCCTATCCTCTCCCGCCATCTCCAGGGGTGCTAGACGTCTGTGTGGCGTCTACTTGAAAGAGAGGTCCCCCCCATCTCAGACAGCTCTAATTGCAGGTGCTACTGGGCCAGTCTCATAGTAGGGGTCTCTCCAGACTGGGCCTGCACAGCACCCGTCCACACACCCCAAAGGGCTTGGTTACAATAGGCACTGTAGGCTCCGCTACAGAGTTCCTGGTACAGCTGGTCTGAGATGTGCCCGTGAACTTGTCTTCGCGCATTTCCAACAAGTTCCAGATGAGGTCAGAATGGCCAGCGAGAGAGGAAGAGCTGTTGGCACCAAGGGCCACGATCCTTGGCGCTCATTAGCAAGAAGAACCGCAACCACAGGCACAGCGGTTCCGCCAAGCCTGCTGAGACGGCATCGCCTGAAGGGAGACAGGGGCCTGGGGATGCGAGCTGCACGCTGACACACTTCTAACCGGAAGCAGACCACTCCCTGCAGTATAATTTAGATCCAAAAATGTTACCAAGAGGAAGCACAGGATAAGAATTTCCACACGGGTCTGGTTTTGATACTTACTAAGTATCACCCGGGCAAGACACAGCTCTGGGGAGGCAAGGCAGCCGTCCCCTCCCGGGGAGGAGTGTAACTCGGGGAGCCAAGAGGGGCTGGGGACTCACATGCTCCCTGTCCTCCATTGCCCTTCACCCTGCGGATCCTTCCAGTTTGGGCACGCAGAGTCATGCGTGCGTCTTGGGACACCCCTCAGGGTCCAGGCCGTGCCAGGAGCCTTGACAACCTACCGGGAACACTGAGTTCTGCCCTGCAGTGCTGGGCATTCGTTTGTGTCCAGAGAGCTGTGCGAAACCCTTATCCACACGCACGGCAAGAGCCCTGATTCACACGCATGGTGTGGACGCCCGGCAGACGCATACCTGGGCCTGCAGCTCCGCCCTCTGTGCCTGCAGGTGGGACAGTGCCTCCTGGGCCTCCTCCAGCTGACTGCGCAGGGCCGACACCTCCCGTTCCGTCAGGAGCCTCTCCTTCATGGGGAAGACACACATGGGAGGAATCGCAAAGAGCAAAGGACGAAGGTCGCTTGTCCTTTGTGTAATATGCACAGTGGAAGCCCCAAGCTCCCCACCCAAAGGTGATGGGGAAGGAGGCGGGGCCCTCAGGGCTGATGCATGCTGTCCAGGCCAGGAGGGTGGGGCCTGTGACGGAGGAAGTTAGAGATCCCAGACTTCTTCCTGCTGGTCGCCTTGAGACGGCAGGTCTGGGGGAACCACCCTGGGCACCCTGACCCTGGCCTCCAGCGGCCAGAACTGTGACACATAAATGTGTGTTGGGTACACTCCCCACCCCACCACCATCTGAGTCATCCTAGGACACCACCCAGGTGAGGAATACCACACTGGGCACATACTCACAGTGGCACTGTGAGCTCAGGGTGGGGCGGGGGTGGCCTGCAGTCTCTGCTGTGTTGAGGACGTTGAGTACCTTCCTCCCCGCTTTTGCCCTAAAGTCGTTTCCTGACTCTGGAGAGAAGATACCTAAGCCAATGGCCAGGGAGAGTGAGGGCCGACGAATATTGCTATGTCATCATGTGTCACAGCAACAGGAGTCAGCTACAGAGCCGTGTGCAATGTGGGAGCCCAAGTCAGCCTATACCCCGGGTCTGTCCAGGGCTCCGAGGCCAGGACTGTGGGCCTCAGCTGCTTCCCGCAGTGGCCGAGGCTCCGTCCTTACCTCCTTTATCCCACCTTCACCAGTGGGCACCTGAGGAGCCGTCTGCATGATCTGATGCAGGATGCTGACATAGGCCTGAATTTCCAGAAGATTCTGTGGGGAGAGCAGAACATTCTCAGTTCCTCTTGAGCTGCCCAGGTTTCTGCATAGCAACAGGTGCACCCAGGAGGGGATCCTCCTCCATGTTCTCCCAACACAAACAGGACAGACTGGGATTAAGTCAGGGCCGAGAAAACAGTGATGGGCCAGCCCACCCCTGGACCCGTCACTGCCACTGACACAGCACACCTCCTTGCATTCGCATGAGAAAGGGGCCGAAGAGTACATGGCGGCTGGGTTTACCTGCCCGTCTCCCATCAGCTGCCTGTTGTCCTCATAGAGCCCTGCATGGCAGAGGCCCAGGAGAAACATGGAGCTGTCAGGAACCGAGGAGCACCCAGAACCCTGTCGGACATCAGCACAGGGCTTCAGTCAGCCAGGCCTGGGACCTACTGAATATGTGTGGCCACGGGCTAGCCATGAAAACCTCCTGAGAGGGCTGGCATTGTAGCATATGGGTAAAGCTGCTACGTGCCATGCCAGCATCCCATATGGGCACCGGTTTGTGTCTCCGCTGCTCCATTTCTAATACAGCTCCCTGATAATGACCTAGGAAAAGTAGTGGAGGATGGCCCAGGCGCTTGGGCCCCTGCATTCATGAGGGAGACCTGGAAGAAGTTCATGGCTCCCGGGTTCAGCCTGGCCCAGCCCTGGCCATTGCAACCATCTGGGGAGTGAACTAACAGATGGAAGACATCTCTCTCCTTCTCTGTAACTTTTTCAAATAAATAAGCTTCTTTTTTTTTTTTAACTCTCCTGAAATGCAAATTCATCTATAAAGCAGAGTAAGCCTTCTGCAGGGACACCTGGTCCCTTGCTGGGCAACACTCCTGTCTCCAGCTCTGTGAACAAGATGAGGCCTTCTCCCAAGAGCTACCTCAGCTAAATGACACCCCGGAATGAAAGAAAGGACAGGCCAACCTGCAGGCCACGTGACAGTCACACCCCACACTCCCAGCACCCCCAAGAGTGGCAGTCAGGGCTGGCGGGGTCAGGGGGCCGGGGGACCTGAGCCCATAGCTCCCTGCTTGCTTCTCTCTGAGTCCTCCACTCAAACACCAATCACGCAAGCTTTCATCTCTCTATCTCTCTCTCCACCTTCTCTGTCAGGGGAATCCGCAGAGGAAGCCGGGGAAGCATATTACATGAGCCACTTCATCTTGATTATTCTCAGTGGCCTAAAAAAAAAAAGGCCTGGACTAGAATCACACCCCAGGCCCTGCTCCTAGCAGGAGAGTCCAGTGAGTCCAGAAGCAGGAAACAGGGAAGGAGAGGGGAAGGGGGGACACCTGTCAGGAGCGAGAGTGCTAGCACACAGAGCCACAGCGCAGGGCCCTCGTGGCCCTGGTGCAGAATCACAGGTTTGCCCAGCACAAGCCAGGCGTGGATGCACCTGCATCACCATGCCTTAGTGTGGGTTCCCCGAGAAGTGGCCTCTGACGGCAGGCTCAGAGTGAGACCACCTGCTCTGGGCAGCGACACCAGGAAGCTGGACTGTGGAGGGAGATGGGAGGAAGTCAGCAGTGAGGGGTGGGTTATCAACGAGTCACCACTGGGGCACCTAAGACTCCATCCGCAAGGGGGTTCTGTGGGTCCCAGAGCAGAAGCAGAAGCCGCCATACAGGCGAGAGGAAGCTGGGGTATGTGAGACATCAACTCCCACCTGCTCACAGGGGCAGCAGATCATCCACACAGCCCTATCGGACACAGCAGCCTCGGGCTGCTTGGACAAAGTGCCCAGGTGGTAAATAGGCACAGTGGGAGGGTCAGAGCTCACCGAGGGTGAGGACCGTGTCCTGGTCTGCGGGCGCTGCAGAGCTGCCCCACTGGCCAACCCACACAGCTTCCTTGGCTGGATAGGCGAACCCAGCCCTGCAGTTCACAAAGGTGAGGTCCCTGGGCCATGGGGCGGGGGTGAGGGGAGGGGGCAGGAACCCCTCTCCTTCCAAAGTGAAGACTGTGAGAAATTGGTGCTGTGGTGATCAGGGCATGGCAGGAAGAGAAACACTTGAATGACTACATTCCTTCCACGAACTACAACTCCCCTTTCTTTTTTATTATTATTTCTGCAGTTGGAAGAGCGCTGTTTAAGCACTGGCTTAAGCAGGACAGTGTCCAATAAAGTCACTTTGTAAACGGGAGACACGATGCACAGGCTCCCCACACTGAGACACACACAGCCCCCCCATCGCCAACATGCCCACCCTTGCCTGCTCCTCTGAACACGCCAGGCCCAGCGTGGCTCAAGGTGGCCCTGGGCCCTTCTGACAAGCCCCAGGCAGGTTTTCCAGGAGTAGGGGCATGGTTACCTTCTTGTACCTGTCCTTGGCTGCTGTGATGTCATCCTGCAGGAACTGGGCCTCAATCTGAAGCCGCAGGTTGTGCAGCAACGCGTCGTCGGCTTCCTGTGAGGACAGACAGTCACAGCCCAGGCACCTGCTATGGTGACCCTGCCTCAGAGGCCTGAAGTTGACCAGCGTGAGGGCGCTCAAGAAAACACACATCCTGGGGCAGACGTTTGGCCTGGCAATCCAAACGCCCAGGTGCTACATCAGAAAACCAGGGCCCACTTCCCAGCTGCAGCTGCTGATCCCACCTCCCTGCAGGGCAACAGCGAGTGCACAAGTGGCTGGATCACTGCAAGTCCTAGAATGAGCTGCCTGCTCCCAGATTCAACCTGGTCCTGGCCAGGCCATTACAGGCATTTGGGGAGCAGATGAGTGATTTGGGGAGCAGATGAGTGATTCTCTCTCTCTCTCTCTTGTTCTGCCTAAGTATGCCTCAACAGAAAGATTTATGTATGTGGGAAGGGGAGTGAGGAGAGAGCGAGAGGTTTCCCACCTGCTTGTTGACTGAAATCTGGGGGTTCTCAGCTGGGATTGGACAGCCTGGATCAAGTGCCTATCAGCCCCTTAGCAGAACCACAATGACAGGAAGAAACCAAACCCTAGAGGCAATGGATTGTTGTGGAGTGACGTCCACCCCTGGGGTTGGGGATACTGCATGACAGAGGCTTGGCTAATGGTGGGGCCAAGGAGAAGGCGAGCTGGATGAAGAGCTTGAGCCAGTCCCTCCAAAGGTTTTTCTGCCTTCCCTCCAGCTCTCTGAACTCTGCTAAGGACAAGGCAGATTGGCAAGTTCTAATCATCTCCACTTATAGTACAGCTCTCCCTCCATGACTCAGCCACCATTGCTAGAGCTGAAGCACTGAAAGCAGGATCCTGGGAACTCTCGTTGTTGATTCTGCAGGGAGCACATGTTCAAGGCTTTAGAGTTAGAAGACCATCAGGGCAACTTCTTTTAAGTGATAGCTGCCATCTTTCAAACTCTCCCATGAGAGCCAACGCACATAGCAAAGCCAAGATACTCTTTGTAAAGGACAGGAGGGGACACAGGCACCCCCATCCACCCTTCAGCTTTCTCTAGGGAACCTTGGGGTTTAGCCAAGTACAGCTCAAGACCAAGAGTCAACCTTGGCAGATTGGAGTGCTGAGCCACAAAGCCCAGTGGGTCAGTGAGTTAATGGACAGTCAAAGAAAATGTGAGAACAGGAGTCTGCCTTGGGCTTCTCTGGACTGGTCAAGGGCTGGGGGCTGATCCCTGATTCCATCCCTCAGGGCGTCTGCTACTGCTCCCCATCTCCCTCGTAAGGTCATGTCCATCACAGTGATAGAAAGCTGGTCATGGATTTGTCCCCCAAGCAGGGATGGCCCAAAAGCTTGCGAAAGCACATTGTCTGGCCCTGATGACAATCACCTGACCAGTGGCCCTTGAGGATGACTAAGCACCGCTGAAATGTGCGGCTGCTGGTATGTCGTGGAGAATTTGTTTTGGATCCGTTCTCTTTTGTGTACGCTAGAACTCAGAAAATGTGTGGACGCTCATGTTTTCATGAGGCATTGCGTGCTGTCAGCTGAACTGTCAAAAGCTTTCAATGGCAGAAGAATCTAGATTGTACCAAAGTGAGTCTCTGGGTCAACAGTTTCATTTTAGAAAACATCCCAGCCCTGACGCTGCGTCAGTTCTAGAAGTAACCCAGCAGTTGTCAACAAGCAGGCTCCAGACCACACCACCCAGGGAACTGACCCGAGATTCACACAGCAGTCTGGAAGACCCCAGACCAGATCAGCATTCCTGGGGCTCAGACCCAGGGATCTGGGTCCCACACACCCTCCAGGTAACAGAGGCACAAATTGGGTCACAAACGCTGGTCCAAGCCGTTTGCAGCCACTTTGAGAACGAGATTAAAGAAACCATTGGTATTCAACATATCCTGGAAAACCAGCCTGGCCAGCCTATTTAGGGAAATCTGGAACCCCTTAAAAACTCAACTACTAAAGGATATTCAAGTTCATTAAGATTTCTAGTTAGGGGGCTGCTACGATGATGTAGCAAGTTAAGCCTCCACTATGGTACCGGCATACCATATAAGTGCCAGTTATAGCTTCAGCTGCTCCTCTTGCCATTCAGCTTCCTGCTTGTAGTCTGGGAAAGCTGTGGAGGATGGCCCACGTCTGTCCTTGGGCCCACCACCCACGTGGGAGACCCAGGAGCTCCTGGCTCCTGGTTCTGGACAGGCTCAGCTTCAGCAGTTGCAGCCATTTGGAGAGTGAAACAATGAATGGAAAATCTCTCTGTCTCTCCTCTCTCGTTCGCTCGCTCTTGCTCTCTCTCTGTAGCTGTCTTCCCAATAGGAAAAGATTTTTTTTTAATATCTTCTTTAAAAGATTTCTGGTTAGCTACATTTTAATAACCACTTTTCCTTCATTTTCAAAATTCTGAGGATATCAAAGAAAAAAATGGAGAGTGAAACCTTTAAGTCTACTGCTTGAAGCAAACCCTCAAGTTCCTGGGGACCATAACTGCATCTATACATGCTTAGTGACAATGAGCTGTCGTCAGACTAGAATATTTCAGTGTCATCTCAATTTTTTACCATGTCCAAAGGCTAAAAACTCTAATGAATCCGGCTATCATGTAGGTGAGGGGATTGCTTTGGCTTCCACGTGCATCGCGAAGAGTGGCCAGCTTTAGCATCTCTGGCTGTTAAGAAAACAGGAACTCAAGCCTGGAGGTTGAAACCCGTGGGAAGCCTCTATGCATGACGGCTGTGTGAAAGCAGCCACACTTCGCACTTTCACACACACCCTGCTGTTTTCTAAGCACGATTCAAAGTGGGGGTCAGTGACTTTCTATGGTCATGCCCTAGAACGGACAAACCCCAGCTGCCAGCAAGACCAAAGCAAGTGGTCATGGAGACTGACCCGAGAGACGCATTCTTGTTGATCCCGTATAAGCAGACTCACCAGCCAGAATCTAGACTAGAGGTGAAGTCCCCATCCATTCTCATCTCTTCACCTCAATGGACAGAGAACAAGAAGGCCCTGGGAACCCACATGAGAAACCCAGAGTTCTTGGCTCCTGGCTTCCCCCTGGCCCAGCCCTGGCTATTGTGGCCATTTGCAGAGTGAACCAGTGGTAGATCTCTCTCTCTCTCTCTCTCTCTCTCTCTCTCTCTCTCTCTCTCTCCAATTCTCTGTCTCACAAACAAACTTGTAAACAAATAATGTTTTCTCTGCTCTCTGGAGACCTCCCCTTGGGGCAGCCATCTCAGAGCCCTGACTGCATCCGGACGACCACAACCAATGGCCACATCGCTGCTGACTGAGCTGTCTGGGATCAGGCTGTCTGAGAGGTCGGCCAGCAACTGATCCTGGTCAGGCTGGCATGCCTTGGTGACCCCCACATGACCAGGACACTTCATGGCCAATGGTTCTCTCATGAGACCCTATCTGATGAACAGAGGCGTGTGAGGGTGAAGACTGCACCATTTATCGGAAAGAATCAAAAGTCCCAAAACAACATGAAGAAGAGGCATGTGAAACCTGGGCTCTGGCCCTTGGTCCAACGCTGACCCCAATGCATCCAACTCACCTTGTTAAGCCGTTCAAGCATCTCTTTGAGCAGCAGCTGACACTCGCACTCATTTTCATACCTGCAAAGGGGACACACAAATCAGAGGCCGGGCAGCTGCTGCGATGCCCCACCTGTGGACCACACGCTTGGCCTGAGTGCCATGCCCTCTCCTTCAGGGAGAGTGTAGCAGTAGCTAAGGCAGCACTAGGCAGCCCACTGCTGCCCACGCCTCCTCACACCAAGGTGCAGCCAACAAGTGGTAAAAATTGCACCATGCATGAGGGGGACAGAGTGGCTCCCTCCTCCTCTGCTTGGATAACCCAGCCTGTGGAGCTCCCAGTGCCCACAGTGGTATCTGGTAACAAGCTTCACCAGGCACTGAGCTTTAGCTGCCTTCCCTGCCAAGTTGTCCTGGTTCGCCTCACAAGAGTGACTGGCTCTCAGAGTCCCATCTCGGGCTTAGCTTCTGCAGGACTCCACACTAACACACAGGTGGAATAACCAGACATCAAGCCCTGTGCCCCTGGGGGACCCCGAGGATCTTCCTGGATGCAACGAGAAGACCCTTCACACCACCCCCCACTCATCCATGTAAACACACACAAAGTGAATAAAGCAGATGCTAAAAGCAGGGTTTTTTTTTTTTTTTCTCTCTTAATCAATGTTTTCCTGGACTTGTAGAAATGACAGGTGTAACTTGAGACCCCAGACATGATTCACAGCAAGGCCTCCCCTTCCCAAATGATCCCTGCCTGTAAGCTTTCCCCAGCCCTGCCTCCCTGCCCCACCACCCTACCTCCACCCCATTTCACTTTTTCCAGAATCTATAGCCCTAGATGTTTGGCAACCACGCAGTTGCCAATAAGATAAACTACATTTCCCAGCTTTCCTTGCAGCCAGGTGTGCCATGTGACAAAGCCTTGACCAGTGGGAAGGAAGCAACAGTCTGTGGCACTTCCAGGGAAATGGGGGCTCCTCCAGATTTCTCTTCCTCCAATCCGCAGCCTAGAACGTGGCTGTGGCTTTCTGGAAGCCCAGGCAGAGCCTGCTGGGATTCAGACATCACAGAGGGTCACATAACTGACATAAGTGCTTACTCAAGGGCTGGTACTGTGGCACAGCACCTAAAGCTGCCGCCTGCAGCACTGGCACCCCACGAAGGTGCCAACTGGAGTCCTGGACCAGCCCAGCCCATCTCCAGCCCCAGTGACCATCTAGGACGTGGAACACGTGAGGATGATCTCTCTCCCTCTCTGTCTCTTTAATTCTGCCTTCCAGACAGAAACAAACTTCGACGTCAGGCAAGCCAAGCCCTCCCTACTCGCCCCTCTATCCCCGCTCCCCCTTTTTTTCCTGGTCGTGGTGGTGAAACATACAAAGCATAAAAATTACCCACTCAATTACTTTGAGTGTACAGGTCGGTGGTGTTAACTGTACTGTGGCACCATCATCAGCATTCATCCCCACAGCTCTTCTAAAACCCTGGGCCCCTATGTACCAACCCTTCCACTGCAGCCCCAGCAACCTCCACGCTACTGCGTCTGCACAGCTGCGACGGCACTCACCATCCGACCCAAGAGGAATTACACAGCACTGTTCTTTTCACAAGTGCCTTCTCTGACTTAGCTTAGGCTTCTCAAAGTTCATCCGCTTTGTAGCCCATGTCAGGACTCCTTCTTAGAAACAATTTTCTATCACTTTTATTTATTTGAGAGGCAAAAGACAAGCAAAGACAGTGCATCCGCTGTGCACTCTCCCAAATTCTTGCAGCCTGGAGGGTGGGCCAGGCTGAGACTGGGAGCTGAAATGGCAATCCAGCTGTCTTTCCTGGTATTACGGCCCAACTACTTAATCCATCACCTACTGCCTCCCAGCGTGCATACTGGCAAGAAGTTGGAATATGGTGCAGAGCTCTGATAGGGAATGGGGCTGCTCCAACCAGAATCCTTAAGCTACTAAGCCAAACGACCCACGCCAGAATTTCCTTCCTTTTGAAGGCTGAAAAAATGTTCCATTGTGCACACTCTGAAGCGCCATCCGAATGGAAACTGGTGTCAAGGAATGCGCCACGTGGCGGGAATGAGCTCATCTGTGCCCGGGGGAACCGAAGCTGCACTGCCAACCCGGACCCACGTCCAGCCTTGTTTCCACACATGCACACACACGCGCGCGCGCGCGCGGACCGCCGCCGCTTACTTGTTGCGGAACTCGTCCAGCGCTCGCTGCGCCTCTGCGCCCTGACGCTCCAGCCGGCTGCGCTCAGCTGCCAGGTCCCGGGCGCGCTGGCGGTTGCCCTCCACGTAGCGGGCGAGGGCGTCCTCGGGACCGGCCAGCTGGCCCAGACGCTGGAAGGCGTCCAGCTGCCGCCGCAGGGCGACGTGGCGCTGCTCGAGCGCTCGGGCCCGCTGGATGTGGGCGGCCACGCGCTCGCCGAGGCCCTGCAGCGCCGCCAGGCTGGAGGGCGCTCCCCGGGCCCCGTCGGCCGGCCGCTCGGGCGCCTCGTCGGCGCGCTCGTACTGCTCCTGACGAGTCTGGAAGACGTAGCTGCGCCGGTACATGGTTACGAGAACAGCGGCTCGGCCAGGAGCCCCGCGCCGAGCCCAGGACTGCTAAATAAACCCGGGCGGGCCCCAGCGCGCCGCTGGTACCTTCCAGAGCCCGGCAGTCGCTGAGCTCCACGCAGCGCCCGGGCGCGGCGGACAAAAGCGCAGCCACCGGCTTTGTGCGCGGGATTAGCGTCCCATACAGACCCCGGGGGTGGGGTCGAGGGGGAAATGCACGTGGGCAATGAGGCTTTTGTCCGGGCAGCTTGAAGGCCAGAGGCTTTTATGATGGACTGGAGCGGTAGCAGGACAAGAGACGTGGCCTTGGTTTTGTCTCCCCCTTGGGACTGTGAAGACAGCCCAAGGCGACCCCTTTGCACTTGGCTGATCCTGGCCGTGGCTCTGTACTTTCCCTTTCAATCACACTCCTGGATGTTCTAATTAGCTCAGCAATTCCTTTTCAGAATAACAGGACTTACAGGAGGCCACCCTGGGAGAAGGATCTTTACCGAGGAGGCAAAGTGAAGGTCGCACAATAGAATCATTACAGATTAGTTCTTCCTGGGACTTGTGCCTAGTCCTTACAGCCTGAAGCGCTAATACAGTGGCTGACTATTCCTTAGAGGCTTGCCGCGAGGGTTCGTTTTCATTTTCATTGTGGAGTAGCAGTTGGATTGCAATGACAAGCTTTTAAATACACACACATACACACACACACTCTCTCTCTCTCCTACATTATTAATAGCTAGGCTCCATTAGATTTTAAAAGTGAATTGTGCTGTTGAAAAAAAGAAAAAAACAACATCTGTGCTCACCATAGAAGTATTTTGTCATAGTTTCTGTTTTTTAAACATCACATCCAAAGGTCTGTTTTATTGGGAGAAAAAGTAAGAATTAGTAGTGTCACAGCCTTACCACCTGTGTGGATTGCACCTAATTGTACTGCAACTTAAAGCTGTGGTTATCAGAGCCAGAGGAAAAAATAAGTTTGTGAGTCACTTGAGAGCCTTTTGAAGGTACAAAGATTGTGCTAACAACACAATAAACTGATGTTGGTCTTCCCAGAGAGCAAAACCAGCTCACAGGAAGAGATCTCCATAAACCATTCCTTCCCTTGGATATCACGAATTGGTCAGAGTGCCATCACACAAATTGTCCCCCACACTAAGTGCCATGCCATGAGCAGCAGTATGTACCAGGGAGCTCCCAGGTCTGCAGGGGGGCAGGAGCTCTCCTGCGAGCTGCGTGTCCTCTGGACACCGGGGTCAGCTCTGTTCCAGCTGCCCCTCAGCCTCCTAAACCAGCAACGACAAACACACAAGAGCAGCCAAACACACGGACACGCATCGTGTTTGTCCCACTGGTCAAAGCAAGGCCAGGGGCCACAGCCCAAGTCGGGGGGAGGTGGGGGCTCATGCCTCAGCCGGAGGAGGTGGCCAGGATGTAGGCCTGTGGCCCTGTTCCACTGGAATGAAGAGGGGACTCAATCTACTCTACTTGAGAAAAATATATCCCGGAAGCACAAAACAAGAAAGCCTGCTACTCCAGTGCAGGGCGCTGGGACGGGACACAGGAAGTTATTTATTTGCGATGCATGGTTGGTTAAAAGAGTTTAACATTGAACAAGGTCAAGGCCTTGTACTTAGGCTACAGCAGACACATCTGTGCCCACAAAATACCCAGTATGTGGCATACACTTGAAAACAGAAATCTACCCAGTATGCTGTTAGACACCAGGAGGGGCAGGAGAAGAATCCTAGACAGAGCAGTTGGCATGGATGAGGAGGTGTGGCCAGAGGGCAGGTGAGCAGTGGGCTGCCTGCCCACAGAGACGCCGCCTTAAGGAGTGGATGGCAGGAGGGGGTCCCAGCGAGGAAACCTCACCAGGAGGCTGTGGCTTCCTTTGAGAGGCAGTGCGGGACATCTGGGTACTGTCCCTATTCCTTAACTGCCCCTCCAACAAGAGCATCGACGAATTCTTTTGGGTTTGCTTTAGAATCAAGATGCACCAAAGAATGGAGGGCAAGAATTAACCACGGATGAGATGGGTCCACAAGCTTCCAAGAGGCCAGGGAGAGATGGGGAGCCGAGTCCATTAGCCTGCCTCTCATTGTAACCAAGTATGTGACACAGCCCGCTTAAAAGGAATTTATTCAACTCTGTTTGCCAGGTTCCAGGGCTTGGCGCTGGCATCAGTTTGGTTCCAGCAGGTGAGGGACAGAGGTGGCGGGGTCATGGGTCAGGACAAGGAGCCCCATCTTGAACCAAGAGCTGAGACAGTCTCAGAGTACACAGACTTACTCTATCTGTTACCCTCTTTGCCCCGGAAGTTACCCTGCCTCTCCCACCTTCTGGGAGCACCACTTCGTGCCAGAGGCGCCCGAAGAATTTTGGAACAGCATTGTGGGGTGGAGTAGAAAAGGCAGAACATCTAGATAAAAATACCTGGAGACTCAGACCTGCTTGGGTTGGCACTGTGGCTCAGCAAGTTAAGCCACTGCTTGCAACACCAGCATTCCGTATCACAAGGCTGGTTGGAATCCCAGGAGCTCTGCTTTCTATTCAGCTTGCTGTACTTATGAAAGCAGTGGACATCCACGTGCCTGGGCCCCTGCCACGCATGTGCAGTGGAATTCCAGGTACCTGGCTTAGGCCTGGCCCAGCCCCAGCTATTGCAGCTATTGCAATCATTGCAACCATTGCAGCCATTTGGGGAATGAACCAGCACCTTCTCCCACCTCTCTCCCTCACTGTCTTTCAAGTAAATAAATAAACCTGAAAATTTTCAGACTTCCTGCCCTGCCTCCTGTATATCATCCTGGTAATTACCCAACCCCCATGATGACACACGACTTGGAAATGATTGTCTGGTGAAACTGAACCACAGAGATCCTATGTTCAAGGTTGCCAGGCACAGTCAAGGGAAGGGATGAGCCCATACTGAAAACAAGTGCATTATGGGAGTGTATCCATCCAACATTCACCAGTTCACTTCCAGGATGCTGACCACATGTCATCCATTTCCCCAGCCAGGCAACTAGGGATTATTTTAAGTATCTTCAGGAAAAAAGAAAAAAGGAAAAAAAAAATATATATATATATATATAATGTATCTTCAGGAAATGACTTCTGAGAAAAAGATGTCTCCGGTGCAGTAGCCTGCTGGCTAAAATCCTCACGTTGCATGTGCTGGGATCCCATATGCAAGCCGGTTCATGTCCCAGCTGCTCTACTTCCCAACCAGCTCCCTGCTTATGGCCTGGGAAAGCAGTCGAGGACGGCCCAAAGCCTTGGGACCCCGCACCCACATGGGAGACCCAGAAAAAGTTCCTGGCTCCTGGCTTCGGATCAGCTCAGCTCTGGTATTACAGCCACTTGCGGAGTGAACCAGAGCACAGAAAATCTTTCTATCTTTCTTTTTGTCTGTAAATCTGACTTTCCATTAAGAATAAATAAATCTTCTTTTTTTTTAAGATAAAAACAAACAAATGTCTCCAGGTTCTGAATTTTGAATGTGACTGGCTATTCGTCCTAGCATGTGATACAGTTGCGTGGTCCAAGATAATTAAAACCAAGCCACAACTCACCGACTGAGGCCTGCTTCATAGTAAGCTTCTTCTGGTTGGCAGCCTGTAAATCCCTCTTCTGCGCTTAGAATCTCCCCCAAAAGTACAGATTCACTAAACTTTATACATAGCACAATATCCTGCCCCCAGCTCTTTCTGGCGTTGAACATGTAGACATTTCTTATGAGAGTCTTGCTATAATTAGCAGGCTTTTCATCTCCTATGAGGAAAGAGACACAGAAGATGAGAAATTGGGAAGACCAGTTGCCTGGCTTGATGGGTTTGTGCTGTGCATGTGAGCTGAAATTTTGCATTATTACCATAAAAATGTGCAACTATTATACATTCACCAAAGATTTTGTTACTGTAAATTTTTTTTAATCAAAAATGTATTTTTGGGCCCGGCATGATAGCATAGTGGTTAAAGTCCTCACCTTGAACATGTCAGGATCCCATATGGGCACCAATTCTGATTCCAGCAGTCCAGCTTCCCATCCAGCTCCCTGCTTGTGGCCTGTGAAAGCAGTTGAGGACGGCCCAAAGCCTTGGGACCCTGCACCCACGTGGGAGACCTGGAGGAAGTTCCAGGCTGCTGACTTTGGATCGGCTCAGCTCCAGCCATCGCGAGCCAATTGAGGAATGAACCATCAAACAGAAGATCTTCCTCTCTGCCTCTCCTCCTCTCTGTATATCTGAATTTGCAATAAAAATAAATAAACCTTTAAAAATGTATTTTTTCTCAGTCAATCCCAAAAGGACAAATACCATATGTTCTCTCTGGTATAAGGCAACTTTCATGCAAATTATATGATCAATAACCCTTTCAATACCGTTTTTGCTGCAACTCATGTGTTTTGATATTGTGTTTATCTTCATTTTTAAAAAATAGTTTCTTTTCTCTTATTAAGTTCTTTACTGACTCATATATCACACAATAGCATAATATTCTTTGAGAAGGTTTTGTGTTTTTATTTCTTCATCGACACATTGGTTATTCAGTAGCAGGTTACTTAACTATGTGGTGCTGTAAATCTTTTGTTTTATCTTTATTCCTGTTGTTGATTTTGCTTCATGGCTTCTCATTTAAACGAATGTTTAGTAACTGTGTAATAGAGACTATCACATCCAGTAGGGAAGATGCAACTCGGTAGGCATCTCTACTTCCAAATCAGAGATGAACTCCCAATGAAACTGTTGGATATATCTTAGCAATAGGATGCTGGACTGTCTGCCATTGTCTGTACCAGCAATGTGAGGATATACTTAAATAACAGGATGAGGGACTTATGACTGCTTATGAAGTATTATACTATTGTAATAATATGGGGGAAATCAATTGGAGGGAGGGAAATTGGGGAGGGGGTAGGCAAAATCCCAGAGCCTATAGAACTGTACCAAAAATTAAAAATAAAATAGAAGAGAAAAACTGTATTTTTATTGTAAAGCCAAATTTATAGAGAAGGAGAGACAGAGAAAGAAAGATTCCCCATCCATTGGTTCACTCCCCAGTGGTTGCAATGGCTGAAGCTGAGCTGATCCAAAGCCAGGAGCCAGGAGCTTCTACTGGGTCTTCCACATGGGTTAAGGGTCCCAAGACTTTGGACCATCCTCAGCTGTTTTCCCAGGCCACAAGCAGGGTGCTGGAAGGGGAGTGGAGCAGCTGGGACACAAACTGGCACCCATATGGGTGAGGATTCAGCCACTAGGCTACTACACCAGGCCTAAGACCACTTATTTTTAATTAACACACATATGGGATGCTGCTGCTGGCAAACATTGAGTCATCACATTGGTCCCTCCATGTGACTGTTGTAATTTGGACTCCCTGGAAACAGTCGCTAAAACAAGGCTTCAAGTGCAAATACAAGGGTACTTCAAAAAGTTCATGCACATGGATTTTTTTTTTTTTAGTTCAAAAAAAATTTCAGAAAAAAGCCACAGTTTTCTCAAAATGCACATTTTCCATGAACTTCTTACAGATCCTTGCACAGTCGGGCGCTACTCAACAAAGAGTTGTGAGGAAATCGCCATGGACATGTCGTGTGAACCCAAGAGTGTTCTTACACAACCCTGCACAGCACAGTTACTCGCTCATGTGGCCTGTGAATGCGATCAGGTGACAGGGAACAGAAGGGACAGAGAAGGTGGCCTA
Organism: Ochotona curzoniae; assembly: GCF_017591425.1. NCBI lineage: Eukaryota > Metazoa > Chordata > Mammalia > Lagomorpha > Ochotonidae > Ochotona > Ochotona curzoniae. The sequence goes on along the minus strand of NW_024465894.1, from coordinate 22,112,065 downwards.
ACTCAGCATCCCATTTTATAGACAATTTTATTTTACATGTGAAAGTAGTTCACTCTAAAACAACATCAAAGGGTTTAAGATAATAAATATACAACAAAAATATTATGTCTTATCAGGTACATGGAATCTTGAAAGAATTCATAAAAATGCAGTCTTTTACTTCTTTAAATGTTTTATTTATTTACATTTTATCTGAAAGACAAGGGGCTGGCATAGTGGCATATCATGTTTATCCTCTGCCTAAAGCTCTGGCATCCCATATGGGCACCAGTTGGCTCAGAACTACTGCACTCACCAGGAAAAAAAAAGCTGGAGAGGTTAACTCCTTACTAGGGTGGGGTGGAATGCGCACCCTATGGTCAGACGGAGAGCTAAGGGAGACACAGCTTCTGGCAGTGACGCGATGAGCCAGCAATCAAGAAGATGGTCAGTACTCAGGGGGCGCTACAGGTTCAGTGTCTGTGTCTGCCCTGCCTCCCAAAATCAAATGTTGAAAATCAACCCCTGGTCCCAATGGCATGGTGGGTAATTTGAAAATGGAGAATGGAGTCTTCAAGAAGTGATTTGTCTATGAGGGCAGAGTCTCTATGAAATGGGATTGGTTCCTTATAAAAGAGACTCAGAGGACGAGTGTTGTGGTATGGCAGCTAAACCAACACTGGGACTCTCCATCCCATACCAAGGTCTCTGGTAGAATCCCCCACCTCCTCTTCCCATCCAGCTTTCTACTAAGGCACTTGGGAGGAAGCAGTTGGTGGCTCAAGTTCTTGCATTCCTGCCACTCATACAGGAGATGAACTTCCTGGCTCCTGCTTCAGTCTGCTCCAGCACTGGCTATTGTGAACATATAGGGAGGGAATCAGTGGATGGAAGATCGGTGTGTTGTATTTTCCTCTCTGTTACACAGCCTTTCGAGTCAATCAACGCATACATCTTTTTAAAAGAGGATGGCTTAGAGATTCCCTTACCCCTTAATATGCGAGGATGCAGGAAATGGATTGTCACCCAGCGTTGAGCCTGTCACACCCCAACTTTGCCCTTGCCAGGGTCCAGGACCTTGAGAAATTTCTGTGGTTTGGGTCAGCCCATCTCTGGTAACTGTTAGAGAAGCCCAAGGCACTAAAGTAGATATGTGGTCATCACATCCCCAGCCACTCCTACAGCAGTTAGAGAAGACCACTCGTTTCTCCTCCCAATCATTGTATGGTTCCAGTATCACATTTGGAGGCTCCAGTCCCTGTCCCTGCTCCTCCACCTCTGATCTAGCTCCCAGCTAATGCACCTAGGAGCCACCAGATCATGGCCCAAGTATTTGCGATCCTGACACCCACACAAAGTGGAGATAGCTGGTGGCTCCCGGAGGGAGGGCTAGAAGAAGCCAATCCTGCTAAAACTTGGATCCCAGACATAGTGTGAGTCCCTTAGTCCTTGGTGCTTTGGTCTCTGCCCTAGCAACTTCATTCAGGGCTCTCCCATTCTGAGTTCTGCACCTTCTAGTACACCAGTCTCTAGGACATAAAAATGTCCACCACAAGAGGGCCACACTACCCTGAAATTGGATTACCCAGCCAGCTCTCCCCAAGTATGGCTGCAGATAGAAGAGGGGTGCTTGCTTAAACACAGAGGCCTTTCCAGGAACCTGAATCAACTGAGGAAGAGAACACGCCATGGAGAGTCTCATTTTGAGCAAGGTCCTGGTCAACAACCCAGGAGCAAAAAGTCAGAACCCTGACTGCTAGATGCCCACTCCTTCATGCCCCCATCCGTGAAGACAAGCTATTCAGTAAAGCTGGAACTTCTGAGTCAGCGTGGAGTGTGACACACTGTGAAGCAAGCTCCCTCTCCAACGGCACACACGTGAGTGGTGTAAAGATGCTCTAGGAATGGAAGCCAGAGGCTGGAACACTGTGAAACTTCAAAGATAACTAAGCATCCAACTGGTTCCTCTACTGCAGAAATTCCAACAAGTACCAGAAAAACCCAGATCTTTCTGAAATCAACTGTCCTCCTGCTGCTCAAATGATGGTGTCCAAAAAAGGGGGGCAACCTAAATACACTGCCCATGCTAGATTGGAAAAAAAAAGAGGGGGGATTATAGGGCACAACACTGTGATGACCGATGGCATGTAAAGACAGAATGTGGATTAGTCAATGAAATCACGCCAGACAAAACGCCTGACTGCAACACTGATTGTGTAATACGTAAGAACACGTGTCTTTCTTATGAAACTTTCTTATACAAGCTGGGTTAGGCATGAGGAAGCACAATATCCAATTTACTCTTTAGTGCAAAAGATGAGTTCTATGTGTATGTACTGATATGAGGACTTTGTGCGTATTTCACAAGTAAATACATTGACTAATAAAGCAACTGAAGTAAAACGCAGTAATTGGTGATTCAGGTAAAGGGAGTGGAAATGTGCCTTTGACTCCGCCTGCACCTGTTCTGTAAGTTTGAAATTAAAAGAAAAATTCCAAAGACCTCTGAGCAATTTTTGCTGAGAGAAAAGGGTAGCCCTCTCCGCCAGTACAATTCTCCTTTGTGTCACCAGATTGTTTCATGGTCTCAACACCTAGAATTTTGTTCATAACTCAGCTAAGAGCTAAAACCTACCATACTGAGGTGAATGACAGCAGGAAGCTCAGGACATGCCTGGACTTGCCTGCCTGCACACAAGCTGACGGGACACAGCCTTAGAACGTCACCGAGACTGTCACACCAACCGATCGCCACCCCGATTACGCGTGGGAAAGGGCCACACCCATGACTTCGGTGCCCAGCGGTAAGTCACTAGCCAGGCAGAGTGCATCCTTGGGACTGAGTTTGGAGAAGTCTGATTCACAGCCACAGCTGCTATAAATCAAAATTGAGCCATGGGGTTTATAGTTTCTGCTGTTTACTTTTCCTGAAGACGTCCTGAAACAGACTTATCACCACTCACGTGAGTCAGCCACTCTCCTTTCAGGAATAGAGTGTCCAACCTCGGTTGGCGAACTGCAAACCCACTCTGCCCTAAAGGAGCATGCTCTAAACCCTGTTTTGCATCATTTAGGAGATGGAGCCCAAAGAGTTGGGCACTCACATCTGTGAGACATTTCTGATGGACAGAACGTTCACAGCCTTACACATACATTCGGAATAAACAGGCGAGCATTATGGCACAATAGGTGAAGCTTTCTCTCTCTGTCTCTCCCCCTCCATCCCTCCTTCTTTCTCTCTCTCTCTTCCCTTCTCTCTGTAACTCTGCCTTTCAAATAAAATGAAATAAATCTAAAAAACTTAAATCTAAAATAAAATCACAGATGAGAAATATCATTGCCCTCTCTCAATATGACCATTTCCTCATTTGCCTAACACTCAATTATCATGGCTCAGTTCTCTAAGGCATGATAATTCAGATTTGTTTTCTTTTTTTTTAAGATTTATTTTATTTTTATTGGAAAGGCGGATATACAGAGAGGAGAGACAGAGAGGAACATCTTCCGTCCGATGATTCACTCCCCAAGTGAGCGCAACAGCCGATGCTATGCCAATCCGAAGCCAGGAGCCTCTTCCGGGTATCCGACATGGGTGCAGGGTCCCAAAGCTTTGAGCCATCCTCGACTGCTTTCCCAGGCCAAAAGCAGGGAGCTGGATGGGAAGCGGGGCTGCCGGGATTAGAACCGGTGCCCATATGGGATCCCGGGCGTACAAGGCGAGGAGGACCTTAACCACTGCACCATCGCGCCGGGGACCCCCAGATTTGTTTTCTAATCATTTCCCTTCTTCCCAATTTTTTTTCAAATAGAAGCTTACAAAGTAGCCAATTCAGACTGCTTCTGTTTTTTTTTAACTTGTTTTAAATTTATTTATTCATTTAATTTATTTATTTATTTGAAAGGCAGAGAGAGAGATCTTCTGTCTGTTGGCTTATTTTTCCAATGTCTATAACAGTCAAGGCTGAGCCAGGCTGGGGCCAGAGGCTGCAACTCCACCAGGTCTAACAGCAGGGATAACAAGGACACAGTACTCGGGCCATCCATCACCACCTGCTGCCTCGCAGGACGTGAACTAGCAGGAAGCTGAACAGGAAGCAGAGGCTCCTGGACTCCAGCAGGAACTCTGTACAGTATGCAGGTGTCCCAAGCAGAGCTTTAACTGATGCACCAAACACCCATTTTTCTTCTCAGTCTTTTTTTATGCTTTTGGTTCTTAAGTATTTTGATTCAAATACTGTGTCAACCATTGAAATGGATATTAATTCATTTCACAGAGAAAACGGGTCTGTTTTATCAAAAAAAAGAATGTCCAGCATGACTTAGTGTAGATTTTTAAAAAATACCATTAAATATTTTGGGGAGGTTTATATATGTTATAATGTGGAATAATCACAAACATATCAAAATTCCTGGGTAAGTGTATGTTTATGAATTTTCTAACTCTCAAAAAGAAAAGAAAGATACCAGGATTACCTTGGCACTGCCAGACAGGAAGGCCAGTGGTCACTACAGCAAAGATGAAGCATTGGAAGGGCTTCTACTGGCAGCTCTGGGGGTCCCCAGTCCCCTTGCTCTATGCTGCTGACTCACGGCTCTAGGGGGCATGGCCGTAGTATCAGCTCCAAGCCCACATTTACTGTGCCCTCTGCTGGGGTGACTGACCTTTACGCTGCTGGAGGAAACGCAAAGGAACAGAACAGCAATACAGTCATTAAGGAAGAAGCAGGGCACCAGTCCGCAGAAGGGCTGCACTTACAGGAGACATGAAATGGAAAACTAATTCTTCAGACAAGGCCTTTCTATTTTAAGAAGGTGGAAAAAGAGAGAGAGAGAGATGGGGCATGAAGGCATTTCCCAGGCATTCTGAATCACTGTGGCTTTTCAGACGTAAACCCAAACCCAACTCCGTTTCAGAGGATGGCACCCGGCTCGAGTCCTGCTTGCTTATTTTGCTCTGTGGTCAGCCCTTGCCGAACATGGCCATCTCAACTGGAGCCGCAGAGCCGAGTGGTCCTCGCCTCTAAAAGGCCCTTGGACTCTAATTGTAGTGCCGCTAATTGTAGGACCCAGCTAGGATAACAATGGAAGGGTATGCTTTGGATCAGATTTGCTCTTTCTTCAAGGTACTGTGGTTTAAGCACACCCTCAAACGTGCTGAAAGCTTAAACATTCCAAGCAGCAGCGTCAGGAGATGGAGCCTTAGCAGGAGGTGTTCAGGTCCTGCGGACGAGTTCCATGAATGGATGAATAACCTGCTCTTGAGAGTAGGGTAGCTGTTGTTTAGCTAGCTGAACAGGCCCAATCTCATCTCCTACGCAGGCCTGGTTAGTACTTGGATGGGAGAATGGGGTGGCTCTCACAGGAGCTGAACCCCGTGTCCTGTGCACTTGCCCACTTTCTCCTCCTCATGAGGCCCTCGGCAGAGGCTAAGCAGGCGCTGGCACCGTGCCATGGGCATTCCCAGACTCTAGAACTGTACCCCGAGCTAAAGCTAGACCTCTATTGTTGTTGTGTCTTTTTTTTTTTTTTGTAAAGTTTATTTGCTTGTTTTGAGATTTACAGAAAGAACGAGAGACAAAGAATTCCATCTGCTGGTTCACTCCCCAAACAGCGACAGCAGCCAGAGCTTAAGCTAGTGTGAATCCAGGAGCCAACAGTTTCATCTGGTTGTACCACACGAATGCAGGGGCCCAAGAACCTGGACCATCCTCCATTGCTCTCCCAAGCCACAGGCAAGGAGCTGGAAGGGAAGTGGAGCAGCTGGGACACAAAATGGCATCCAGATGAGATGCTGGCACCTGCAGGTAAAGGATTAACCTGTTTTTCCCCAGTTCCCCAGTCTTAGGCATTCTGTTTTAGAGACAGGAAATGGACCAAGACACTGAGTGACACCCACACCAGGTATAGAGATGCCACTGCCAGCATTTGCTGTGAGATGTTCTGGTAACCTCTAAGATCAACTCCAGGACATGAAAGAGCCAGCCAGCAGGTGTTTCCCAAGTCTAAGCTTGAGGTATTGATGGACTGAGCCACTTGCAGCGCTGGAACTCATTTGAGTCAATTGTTAATTCTCCAGAATTTTGTGAACCAATTAACTTGTCTCCAGTAGCTTAAAAACTAGCCACAGTAAGAGAGTATTTACACCACAGAAATTGACACAAACACAACCAGTTAAGACACTTCCTTCCTGGAAAGTCAGTCTGACATGAGCTATGAAATAATAGCCTCTCTGGTGGCTGAAACTGCTGGAGAGGAGCTTTGACATCCGTTCCCTGATCTGTACAAGCTCAAAAAAAGGCATGCATCTTCCCAAGTATATAATTTAAAATGATGACCTATATTTAAATGCTCACTGGAAAAAATTAGAGTGTTTAGCTTAAGAATCTGGTTTGTTTTCACTTCCAATAGGCTCAAGACACTTCAGAAAACGAATTCATGATAAACTGCCCTATAAAGTTAAAATGCCTTCCAAACATGTATGGGTCACTTTAAAACCTGGGGATGCCAGCCAATAGGCTAAGTTTATAAAGAGAAGGAGACTTATCTCAAAAATATGTTAGGCCCAGATGGAAGAATTTGCTTCTGTTTCAGAAAGAGAGATAGCAACCCCTGGCTAATCTGAAGAATTCTTCTTTCTCCTGAAATAATGGCTGAACATTGGTTCTGTTGTTTTTGGCCACATCTCCCACCAAAACAAAAATTTTGTAGCTACAGTGACCTAACTTGGGAAGCAATCTTACAACATTTTCTAGGAACCACAAAACATTTGTCTTGCTCTTCCTGAAGGCCAACAGTAGGGGTTAGAGGAGCACATGGTATTTTGCCTTGCAACAAAGTCAAAGTGTGACAAAGTCAGTAGCTAGAAGACTGCTTGGGTTCAAATGCAGGTCATCCAGAGCCTGTGAACCTTTGTCTTTCAATCCATCACGGGGTCACGAACATGCCTCACTCAACATCACAACCAGCTGGAATCCAACATTCACCCAGCTGGCTGATAGGAACTTTTATTTATCACACAATGAATTTTAAGCAAAGCAATTAGTGCTTTAAAAAATCAGCAGAAACTGTGGTCAGGTAGAAAACCAGATTCATCTTTTAGAACATTGTCACTGATGCTGCTGTGTAAGCAATTTATCTGTTAGATAGCATAAACCAAGCAAAAGGCAAATTCAAGCTACTTATTACTAGCTTCCAATAAGTAGTTATAGTGGCAGTTTCACTATGTATGACTGCTCATGTATGGCATTTTCCTTAGGAATTTTTTTTTAAAAGCTGATGGAAAGCTAAAATAACACTGATTTTTTTTTTTCATAAAAATAAGAATAATAAAAAAGAACCTCAGTTCAGGTGGCCACCAGTTTGTGGCTCTTGTTGTAAATGTGGCTCTTTTTGTCACCAGTTGTCACTCCTCACCTTACAGTTTTATCCAGGATGTCTCGGGCCTCCCCTACACACAGAGGAGCGGGACGTGGAGCTCCACTTCAAAAGAAAAAAAATATGTATTTATTTTCCCTTTTCCTTTCAAGGAGAAAATATTTTATGTTCACCCTCATTCATCTTTATACTTGCTACAATATTTTCATAAGCCACAAATAGAGTCTAAACAAAGATTTAATAAAGTATAGAGCCAAAGCCTTTTGAAATGCTTTCATGAGCAGGAGGGACCCGAGAACCTCTCAGGGAAGATTCTGGCCTCAGAACAGACAGGAGCTTGACCTGCCCACAGGAAACTCACAGAGTGAGGCTTGCCTCCTGCCCGATCCCTCCCCATCAAGCCTGGAAGTGGAGTCATGTTATTTGTGGAATACTCTCTTCTTGTTTCTTGTCACCATGGCATTTCGTTCAGTGGAGAGTGTTCCTTGTATTGGGCTCCTGCTGAGCCAATATTTATCGTTTTAGAAATTTCCATGAGTCATACAAGAAACCCGCAACCCGCTGTACCTTCTATGGGCGTTTCTTTCCTGGAGTTTAAAAAAAAAAAAAAAAAGCCAAACTTAGAATCGGACACTTGACATTGATCAGAACGCCTGTGTGGAGAAACCTTGTGAACATCTCAAAGGCCGTTTGAGGCGTGCAAGCCTGCTGCCTGAGGGGCGGGGCCTGGGAGAGAAGGGAAGCTTCCAGAAATTTCTCCAGGGGAAGCTTCCAGAGGTTTCTCCAGAGGAAGTGACTCACCAGCTCCAGGGGCGGGAGGGAAGGTTTTCCACAGGATCCAGAATAAAAATGAACTGCTCACTCCTTCCACTGTTGGTCTGGAAAATCTGTGAGGAAACCACCTTTTCATGATGGGGTCTGAATTTATTGTCCACTTGGTGTGCACTGACCACCCTCCTCCCCCGCCTCCCACCTCAGAAGACACCAGAGCAGGGCTGATGGCAAGATGTGACGTGCTGGCTCATTACCAGTTAGAGCGTGTGCAGGTCATGCTGTCTTGCCCAGACGTGAAGAGCTGACAGAACCCCAGTCTCCAATCTGCTCAGCTGTGGCAATTTAGTCATTGTGCTCTTAAAGAATAGGCCCTGGGTCCAGAGCCCACAGCTTTGAGTAGATAAACCCAAATTCCAAGGGCTTGCCTCAGTGTGACTGGGATACTTGCAGGGGTCTCTGCGGAAAGCTTAACTCTCAGAGGACTCAGGCATCATGTCCTCAGAGTCACCGTGGTTTAAAAAAAAAAAAAAATGCATCAACATCTCAGATCGCAGGTGAGGCGCCCGGAAGTAAACCAGGCAGAGTTCAAGTGGCCAGGCAACGTGGGGTGAAATTCTAGGGAGTGGTCAAGACATGGCCAGGGACACCCACCTGCCTCCTGGGAGTGCCTGGGTTCAAGTTCCAACTCAGCTTCTGCTTCCGTCTGCCTGCTGTCGTACCAAGGGAGGCAACAGGTAATGGCCTTGGTACTTGGGTCCCTGTCACCCATGGTTGACCTCCTGTTCCTGACTTCAGCCTGGTCTAGCCCCAGCAATTGTGTTTTGAGAATGAACTAGCAGATGGAAGATCTCCTGGCCTGCCTGCCTCTTTCTCTCTTTCAAATAAATAAACATTTAAAGAAGAACTCTTGGTAACATAAGCCAAGCAGCTGCACTGAGAGGCCTCAGCGCTGTGGCAGGTGAAGTGGTCCTTGAATGGTCTGCCGAGTTCCCATACCAGGCAGCTCTGGGTCTCTCTGGCTGGTGTCCATCTCCCAACTCCCAGAAGGCAAGCCAGAGCACCCTCCGGAGAGAAAATAAAAAGGCCCTTCACTTCTATGTGAAATCTGACCCATTTTGCACCCACAGAGCTTAAGTTTTGGGTAGGAACATTAGATGTTCCCCTGCTGCAGACCGGGTAACGTCTCCGGCCACCTCTATCATATTCATCCTCACTAAGTGACAAATCTCTCCTCTGAGAATGCCTTTCTCATGCCATGTCTCCCTGGTACCTGCCCCACCAGAGAGGCTCCCGAAAGTCTTCTTTGACCCACCTGTGGTCTTCTTGTGGCAGAGCCTGTGACTTCTTTGTAGTTCACACAGCCAACAGCGAGCACACAGGACCTCAGCAAGCAACTGTCAAATTAACTGGGAAAAAAAAAGTTTAAAGTGGCATTCCACTGTGAATGTCAACAAGATAACTTGTTTTGCCTCCACATACAAACATGTGTGTGTGCGTGTGTGTGTGTGTGTGTGTGTGTGTGTGTGTATTAGCATTTGGTTCTTCTCTTTGATGCAAGGAATTCATTTGGAAATGTGCATGATAGCTGATGAGATCATGAAAACAACCTTCTTTTTGGAGGCCAGTGTGATAGTTCAACAAGCTGATCCTCCACCTGGCATCCCAAATGGGCGCCAGCTCGAGTCCCAGCCACTGCACTACTGATCCAGCTCCCTACATGTGGCCTGGGAAAGCAGCGGCTCAACTCCTATTATGACCATTTGAGGAGAGAAACAGAGGATGGAAGATCCGCCAGTCTCTGCTTTTCTCTGTAGATCTGCCTTTCAAATAAAATAAATTTTTGTATCAAAAGAGAAAATAATACTGTTTTTAAAATCATTTTAAAAATATTTTAAATTACCAGGTTCTTTGGACTTGTACTTGAAAAATTCCTGCTCTGTAGGTGAAAGTTGAATGTTGTCAGTTGAAAATTACAAAGCAACGACACTAAATACACTAGCGAATACCCAGGGGATATTTTCTTGGTTACTCACCCCACCTCCTCAACAGTGTCTACATGGCCACCATGAGCAGGCCACCATGAGGCTACCTCTTAGCCCCATCCGGGTCCACTCACCTGCTCACCAGGCCCCCAGTCACGGTTTCCCTTTTGTAAATGGCATATGCCAACCTCATTTCCTCTGCCTGGGATGCTGCCCGCCCTGGCCTTCACATGATCAGGACCTTCTTGGCATCTATCTTTCAGCTGCTAGTCCACCACTTCCCAAGGCTTCTTCAAGCACCACCATCTGGCTGTCCTGCTGGTGCCCACCCACCTGCTGTCAAGCCCTCAGGTATCCTGCCAGCAAAGCACCTGTCACTCAGTACCTGTGTGCAGTCACTGGAAGCGTGTCTTTCTCAGTTGTTGGCCTCTGACAGTCGCAGGCAGCTTCTCTGTCTCCTTTACAACTCTGAACACGAAGGGGGACAAAATATGAAGCTATTGAAACAATGAATCCAGTATCTGCTTTCTAAAAAGCTGCAGATTCAAAGTTGTAGTCCGGATTCTTCAAAGAATTCCTTTTCTTGTTTCACTCAGAGTTCCTTTATGTGGCTATTCTGCTCTCTGCCCCACTTGTAGTCAAACATTTTTCTCTCTCTTTATCTCATCTTGATACCTTCCAAATTCATCCTTCACCTCATCTTTTGACTGTTTTTTTTTTTTTTGCATATAGAGGTATTTCAAAAAGTTTGTCAAGCGATTTCAGAATAACAGGATTATTTTAGTGTAAAAAAGATTTTTTTTAAAGATTCGTTTATTTTTTATTGGAAAGTCAGATATACAGAGAGAGGGAGAGACAGAAATATCTTCCATCCAATGATTTACTCCCCAAGTGGCTGTGACAGCTGGAGTTAAGTCGATCTGAAGCCAGGAGCCAGGAGCCTCTTTCAGGTCTTCCATGTGGGTGCAGGGGCCCAAGGCTTTGGGCCATCCTCCACTGCTTTCCCAGGCCACAGGCAGGGAGCTGGATGGGAAGCAGGGCTGCCGGGACACGAACTGGCACCCATATGGGATCCCAGCACATTCAAGGTGAGGACTTTAGCCACTCGGCCATCATGCCGGACCCAAAAAAGTTTTTTTTTTTTTTCTTTAAAGATGCCAGTGTAATGGCTCAACTGACTAATCTTCCAACTGCAAGCACTGGCACCTCACATGGGCACCAGTTTATGTCCCTGCTGCTCCACCTTCCATCTAGCTCCCTAACTATGGCCTGGGAAAACAGCAGAGGATGGCCCAAGGCCTTGGGACCCTGTACCTACACGGGAGAACTGGATGAAGTTCCGGGTTCCCAGCTTTGAATTGGTTCAGCTTTGTCCATTGTGGCCATTTGGACAATGGATCAGCAAATGGAAGATCTTTTTCTTTGTTTTTCCTTCTCACTATAAATCTGCCTCTTTCCAGTAAAAATAAATCTTTTTAAAGTTTTTTTTTTTTTTTTTTTACTTTTATTTACTTTACTTGAAAGGTAGAGTTATGGGGAGCAGGAAAAGATATTTTATCCCTTGCTTCTCTCCCAAACAGCAAGAGCTGAGCCAGGGAGAAACCAGGAGGCTGGAAGTCCATCCAGGTCCCCCACACAGTGCAGGGGCCCAAGTGCCTGGGCTTTCCCAGGCGCAGGAGCAGGGAGCTGGATGGAAAGTGGAGCGGTTGGTTGGTTTTCAAACTGGTGCTCACTGGGACGCTGGTGTTGCAGGTAACGGCTTCATCTTTCACTTCACAACGCTGACCCTACGTAAATGCGTCTGGATGCTCTGCATAGTTTCCTCACCATAGGCATGTTCCATGAACTTTTTGAAGACCCCTTAAAAGGCCAGTCTGTATCCCAGGCCATCCATGGCATCTGCCCATTCTACAGTCTTGCATTCTGCAGGTCTCCAGTTTCTGCCTATTCCTGCTTCCAATGAACTGAAAGCATTCTCTGAGAATATTCTACTATGTTCCTTTTGACATCACGGCTTGTTTTTCATTGGGGTTTATGTGGCCTGCTGCCTTTCACAGGGCTGAGATTTCTCCAACCTCATGCTCTTTATCTGTGGACTCAAATTTTTGTCCACAGGCCCTTCATCTCTCTGGGCTCATGCAGAGTAGCCAGGGGAGGGGCAACAACTGACACAGCTCCTCAAAGTTTGGGGGTGACAGATGGAGTGCATCAGGCTGGAGGGCCCCTGGAGCTGGAATCTGGGCTCCACCCCTTCTCTCAATCAGACAGCTTTATCCCTTTCAGACAACTTCCCACATGCTGATCCTGCACTGTTCCAGGCTATGATCTTTGAGTTCACATCTGAGGCAAAGCTCTGGCCTGGGCAGCCCCTTTCATGTGTTGGCATCACCTCCTTGTAGTCCCCTGCTGGTCTCCCTGGTAGCCTCTGGGGTGGGCAGTGTGCAGCCCCTGAGGTTTTCCTGCCCAATGGTTGCAGTGGGAGGAGCGGAATTCTGCAGAGAATGGTGGGATCGGAGGAAGGAAAATGCGTGTCCACAGCGACCTTGCCTCTGAGTCTTGTCGCGATGTGTCTGTCTTTTCCTCTGTCATTTTCTCCCTCTTTTCTTTCCCTAAAATTACTTCTTTGGAGCTTTAAGGGAAGCCCTCTTGTTTTTATAAGCTAGAATTTGCTGCAAAATTGCTATTCACCGAATTCCTAGCCTTTAGGATCTCTAACCTTGGGCTTTCTTGAGATTGTGGAGGGACTGCCCTCAGTTCAACTTCGCCACAAGTTCTCATGCCCTTCTTTGTCGCCTTCTGCGTGCTTCTCTTTTCTCTTCTAGAAGTGCAGGCAGGTCAGAACTGTACAAAGAATGCACCGTGCGCTGAAGCAGTAACAAAAACAAGCTACAGGCCTACATGTATTGCTTAGGTTATTTATGTTGTTAAGAAAATATTTATTTTGGGAGCTGGCACTGTGGCTCAACAAGCTAATACTCCAACTTTAAGTACCAGCACACCACATGGACACTAGGTTGTGTCCCAAATGCTCCACTTCTGATCCAGCTCCCTGTTTGTGGCCTGGAAAAGCAGAGGAGGATGGCCCAAGTTCTTGAGACCCTGAACACCCACACGGGAAAACTGGAGTAGGTTGCTGGATCCTGGCTCCTGACCGGCTCATCTCTGGCCATTGTGACAGATTTTTATGGAGAGAGAGGGAAGAGATCTTCCATACTCTGGTCCACTCCTCAAATGGCTGCAATGGCAAGGCTGAGCTGAACTGAAGCCAGGAACCAGAAGTCTCTTCCCCAACTCCTACATAGGTGCAGGGGCTTAAGACCTTCAGCTATCCTCCACTGCTTTCCCAAGTCATAAGCAGGAAGCTGGATTGGAAGTGGAGCAGCTAGGGCTTGAACTGGCACCCATATGGGATGCTGGTGCTTGTAGGTTGAGGGTTAGCCACATCACTGCACCAGCCCTGACCATTTATATTTTTAAAAATGGTCTATTTCAATGGTCTGAGAGATTTTGTGAATAAACACGAGTGGTGGGACATTGACTGGGATTTTGGTGTGTATGTAGGCAAAAAATTGGGGACCTACAACGGGTTTCCTTTGAGAACATTTCCCAGAAACTTTCCAGGACTGCCTTGAGGTCGGGACTCCTCACTAGGAACAGCAGTGAACATTGACCTTTCCTGAGGCAGGTGTGGAAGTCACATGTGAGCAGTTAGCCTAAGGGTAAAGATGCCACACCCCATGGCCGAGTGGCCATGCTCAGACGCCCACACACCCATGGCCGAGCGGCCATGTACAGACGTCAACACCCCCATGGCCGCGTGGCCATGCTCAGATGTCCACACCCATGGCCGAGCGGCCATGCTCAGACGCCCACACACCCATGGCTGAGCAGCCATGCTCAGACGTCAACACCCCCATGGCCGAGTGGCCAATCTCAGACGCCCACACACCTATGGCAGAGCGGCCATGTTCAGACGCCCACACACCCATGGCGGAGCAGCCATGCTCAGACGTCAACACCCCCATGGCCGAGTGGCCATGCTCAGACGCCCACACCCCATGGCAGAGCGGCCATGTACAGACGTCAACACCCCCATGGCCGAGTGGCCATGCTCAGACGTCCACACCCATGGCAGAGCGGCCATGTTCAGATGCCCACACCCATGGCAGAGCGGCCGGGTTGGATTTCCAGCTCAGGCCCTGATTCCACCTTTCTGTTGACACAGCAGAGGGTAACTGTCAGGTAAGCGGTGCCTGGCTCCTGGCTTTGGATTCCATCCAGGTTGGGACACTGTACTTAGGAGGGGAAGTTCTCTCTCTCTCTCTCTCTCTCTCTCTCTCTCTCTCGCTTGTTTATCTGCCTCTCAAATAAATAAATAAATAAATAAACCAATAACATCTAAAAAAAAAACCCTCAAAGGGAACCCATGGCCCAAGAGGAGTTAACAGCCGTTGGCCAAGACTGTTGTGCTACTAATTCCTAGTCCATGTTCTCGTGGTTTCACTGCAGGTACACAGTTACCTGAAACCCACATGTAACAGCTCAATATTTAACGCTATAAAGTGCTGGTATATGACTTTAACACTCCCACAAGGTCTAAGAGAGAAATCAGTGTTTTCACATGGTACTATATCCCTCTAACCTGTTATGCTTAAATATATCTGGCCTTTTCCTAAAATAGATGCCAGGGCCCATGGGGCTATGTGACCCCTCAGAACTGGGCTATGTGCTCGAGTACTGCCCAGGAACTCTTGTCTCCAGCTTTCTTTCATTTTGCCAATAAACCCTGACTGGCAATAAGGAAGCAACGAGACGCCTCAGTTCTGTTCTGCCACACCCACCAGTGATGTCATGTGGCCTGGATAAAGGTCAGGGACTTGAATGGAACATCTATTCCTCTTCATCCAACCTCATCCGAAGAGTGAGAATGATACTCTTAGATACCTAGGGTAGTCAGCATCCATGATCTGTGGGCTCCTCCTGCCTCCTCCATGCACCCCAATTTCTCAGCTGAACCCATGGCTGATCAGTGAGCCCACCACATTCCCCAGCCCCCTTGCAGTCACAGTGATTGAATTCTGGCCAATATAATGGAAGTAGAACCCTCTACACAGTCCTTCTGGAAGAAGTTAAATGGGTAAGGGCACTCTTTGTGTCTTCTTTCTTCCTTCTGATGATCTAGGATGTGGAAGTAATGGATGGTGCTCTAGCAGCCACTTGGACCTTGAGGTGACCTTGGGAACCTGTGAGCAGCAGTACAGCCAAGACTGGATCTCAAACACCACCAAATCTACATACCCGGTCTGAACTGTTTGTTTCTGCACAATTTAATTGTGGGTAGGTTAAGTTAACATTTTGTTAAGTCTTTGTTACTTGCAGCCAAATGGAATTCTTAAACACTCCTTCTTTTATTCCCTTAATAAATATTTATTGAGCATGCACTCTGTGTCAATGATTATTCTAAGCACTTAAGACAAAGCAGTAAACAAAAGGGCAGAAATTTCTAGTCTTGATGGTGCCTTCTCAATGAGGAGCTGGACAATAAACAGGACAGATGAAGTGTATGAGTGAGATAATAATAACAATTAATACAACACTGGCAGGAGTGAAATGGGAAAAGAATGCCTGAGGTGGGAGTTCCATTTTAGAGAATGCCTCATGAAAACACGTTTTTACAGGAATCTCAAGAAAATGAAGGAGTGCGGCTTGCCAATATGGGGTAAAGCACTGCGCAGGGGAGACACTGCCGATGTGCCCGAATCATGGGCATCAGGCAGCCCAGGTGGACGGGGAGACCAGAGGGAACCCTGGAGCCTTCAACGAATCCCTAGAAAAACGAAACAGGCTTAGGCACAAGTACATGCTACACACTTAATACGCTTGATTTCCCTGTAAGCTGACCCCAACAAATTAAAGTTACTTTTGAACTTGTATGAGACACACAGAGTGCATCCGTCTGCTGCCTCACTCCCCACAAATGGCTGCAAAGTCCTTATTTGAGTTGGAGGCTGTGGGCTGGGAACCCAATGCAGTTCTTTGATGTGCGCAACAGGCACCCAGTCGCTTGAGGCACCACTGCTGTCTCCCAGGGGTCAGGAACAGAAGCAGGCAGAGAGCCCAAACACTCACACAGGACACAGTGCCTTAACTGCTAGGCCAAGCTCCAGTTATAAAAACTTCAAATACGCAGGGAAACTGAGAACATTACATATATATGTGTGTATTATAGATACAGATTATATTTACTAAATAAACCCAAATGCCTATCACCAGGATTTTTTTTTTTTAATTTATTATTGGAAAGACAGCTTTACAGACAGAAGAGACAGAAGGATCTTCCGTCTGCTGGTTCACTCTCCATGCGGCTGCAACAGATGGAGCTGAGAGGATCAGAAGCCAGAAGCTAGAAGCTCCTTCCAGGTCTACCTATCTACGTTTTTAAGGTGTATTTCAGAGCAAGTTGCAGACATAAAGTACACTTGATTTCTTAACACTTATGCATGTGTATCATGAATTAGAGTTCAATATTTGTTTAGGCAGTTCTCCCCCCTACCTCCTCCCTCTACCACCCCTCATTGCCAGGTAATATGTGTACTTGGTGAAGAGCATGAATCTTAAGATGAAGTTTGACAAATGCATATACCCAGGTAACCCAAACTCCCAACAAGGTAAAAAGAAAAAGATGACCACACCCCTAAGGTTCCCTTAGAACGCCCCTCCAGGGAGTCTCCCTCCCCATTGGGATTACTCTGGCTTTCACTCGCTATCAATTTTTTTAAAAGATTTATTTATATTGGAAATTCAGATATACAGAGAAGAGGAGAGACAGAGGGGAAGATCTTCCATCTGTTGATTCACTTCCCAAGTGGCCACAATGGCCAGAGCTGCGCCGATCTGAAGCCAGGAGCCAGGAGCTTCATTCGGGTCTCCTATGTGGGCACAGAGTCCCAAGGCTTTGGACCATCTTCCATTGCCTTCCCAGGCCTCAAGCAGGGAGCTGGAAGCAAAGCAGGGCCGCTGGGACATGAACCGGCACCCATATGAGATCCCAGGTGTGTACAAAGCGAGGACTTTAGCCACTAGGCTACCGTGTCAGGCTCATAATCCGTATCATTTTGCCTGTTCTAAAATGCCTTACACTTTGAAGAGCAAAACAGTCGAGAATAAAAATCTTCTCAAATACTGAGAGATTAAAAACCGGTATAGCTTTTGCAGGAGGCAGTCTGCACCAAGTAATTATTAACACAGAATGTATGCATTCCTCAAGGCCTTGTCATTCGTTGCAGCGATCTTCCGAGAAGCGTGCTACTTCACAAATGCACAGCCGCTCACTGCACCATTGTCGGTGACAATCGAGCACTGGAAATAACCTGAGCAGCTACCAGTTGGGGAAGGTCACAGAAGACAGTCATGGGCCTGACATGATGGCTCAGTGGCTAAATCTTTGCCTTGAATGTGCTGGGTTCCCATATGGGTGCCAGTCCGTATCCTAGCTACTCCACTTCCCATCCAGCTCTCTGCTTGTGACCAGGGAAAGCAGCAGAAGATGGGCCAAAGCCTTGGGCCCGTGCACCTGCCTGGGAGACATGGAAGAAGCTCCTGGCTCTTGGCTTGACACTGGCTCAGCTCCAGCCACTTGGGGAGTGAATCAGTGGATGGAAGATCTCTCTCTCCTTCTCTCTGTATAATATCTGCCTTTCTGGTAAAAATCTTTAAAAAAAACAAAGCAGTAAATGCAAACTGTTTGATGCTACGGTATAAAATGTTTACATAAAACAGCACAAAGTGCTGAACACACACAATCACAAGGTAACTTTCTTTGTAAGGCTGTGAATGAAACTGACATCACTGGCTACCTTTTGACATTATGGGAAAGACAGCACCTGCTCAAGGGCCTGCCCTTGGTTGTACTGTTTTTATAGTAATATTTGTTGGACACATATGTGTACAGGTAAGACCAAGGGCATAAATAAGGGACAGGGAACAGGCTTTTCCGGGTTATATATTAAAATCCACTCTCCCCAAGCTCCCAAGAATACAATGCAGAGTATTCTTCCCTGCCACTCATGTTAATCGTTTTAAATGAAAGCGCTGGGATGATCACAAATGACGCCTGCAGTTCTAAATGAGAAACGGAAGCCATGCACATGACCTTGAAGACTTTACATGTTCCTCTTTGGGCTGTTCCTACACCACTCCAGCCAGAGACTGGGTGTCAGCAACGCCAGTGCTTTCCCGCACAGTTCTGGGAGCCAGAGGCCTCGTCAGGCTGGGGGTCTGGGGAGGGACCTTGGGCTGGGCTGCTTCCTAAATACGGTGCCAAAGGGGTGAAGCAGTGTTTGGGTGTGTCAGGAGGACACAATCCCACTGTCCGGGGTCCTGTCCTTCCAAGAACATCACCCTCCCCAAACCACTGTGTCTGGAACTAGGGCTCCGCGGCTGAACCTGGCAGAGGGACGTAAGTGGTCTGTTTTATTCTGTTGAAACTGTTAGGTTTTAAATGCATTTATCACAGGTGGGTGGGTGAGGACTAGGGGGAGAGGCTGCAAGAGATTGGGGGGCGGGGTGTGGGATTCTCAGCCAAGAACCAGGAGATTACATATCATTGCCAGATAGCTGGGACTGTGGGGAAAGGGGAGCAGCAAGTGCGTGGGGTCCAAGGTGGGATGTTGGAATCACTCACAGAAACGCTCACCTCTGTGACAAGAGCAGAATGAACGTGTCTGGGAAGCTGAGTGTAAATGCAGAGGCTCAAGTCACGGGGACTTGAACAATAGTGATTCACTCCAGGCTATCATGAGTACATACAGCATTTGGCCCGGTAAGTCACAAAATCCTTCTGATATGGATTCACTTGCTAAGGAAACATGTGTAAAATGCCCGTTGTGTATCAGGGGCTCTGCTAGTTCACATGGGACACATCCAAACATCCCTTTACCTCAAGGAACTCTGGTAGGAGTGGCAAAGATGAGGGGATTCCAAAAAGTTCTTGGAAAATGGCATTAAGCGATTATTTTGATGCAAAAATATATTACAGAGCTAGGAAAGCAGCAGTGACGGGGGTGGGGGGCTGGTGTTGTGGTGTAGTAGGTTAAGCCTCCATCTGTGGCGCAAGCATCCTATATGGGTGCCTGCTCACGTGTCAGCTGCTCGACTTCCCATCCATGTCCCTGGGAAAGCAGTGGAGGATGGTCCAAGTCCTTGGGTTCCTGTAGCCACATGGGAGACCCAGAAGAAGCTCCTAGCTTCAGATTGACTCAGCTCCAGCTGTTGACCAGCCATTGTGGCCATTTGAGGAGCAAATTAGCGGATGGAAGATCTTTCTCTGTCTCCTTCTCTTGCTCTGTAAATCTTAAAAAAAAAAAAAAAAAAAACTGGGCCCGGCGCGGTGGCGCAAGTGGTTAAAGGTCCTCACCTTGCACGCCCGGGATCCCATATGGGTGCCGGTTCTAATCCCGGCAGCCCCGCTAACCTTCCAGCTCCCTGCCTGTGGCCCTGGAAAGCAGTCGAGGACGGCCCAAAGCTTTGGGAACCTGCACCCGCGTGGGAGACCCGGAAGAGGCTCCTGGCTTCGGATCGGCATAGTATCGACCCGTTGTGCTCACTTGGGGAGTGAATCATCGGACGGAGGATCTTCCTCTCTGTCTCTCCTCCTCTCTGTACATCCGCCTTTCCAATGAAAAAAAAAATCTTTAAAAAAAAAAACTTAAAAAAATATCGCGTATTAAAAAATATAGCAGCATGGAAAATTCATTAAAGCTCCTGCTCCAAGTGCAGCCTGCCCCTGCAGCTGCTGGGGGCATCTGAGGACCCCAGTGCCGGATGCTCTGGGCACCTCAGATTTGAGAAGTGCTGAGCTGTGGGCTGGAGAGGAGGACCCACCCTGGTTGCTTAGGGGAATGGTCAGAGATGGCTTCAGCCTGCACCGGTGACAGGAATATTCCAGGCTGGGAAAGGCCTATGATCACCATCTTAGTAAGCACAGGGAGCCTTCTGGAAGAAGTCTGGTCTGGGACAACAGTAGGCACTTTGCAAGACTTGGGAGCTGGCGCAGGCGTGTGGGCTGAGGAAAAAGGCCCAAGTTCACTTGCTAAGGATTCTGGTGGAAGCCATGGCAAATACCGAGCAGGAAAATAACATGGTCAGACTGTTATGCTTGGACACGACTCCCAGGGACTGAGCCGGGAGAGCATGAAAGCCCAAGTTGAGAGGCTGGAGCTGTGTCCTTAAAAGAGCACCACTGGACCAGACTTAGAAGTCTGACCCTCAAGAGCTGGGGGAGCTGGGAACGCTCACTTGCAAGCAGAGACAAAGATTCCAGCTGCAGCTGAGGGGCCCGTCCTCACCAGGAGTTGTGAGGAATGCGGGTTCTGGGTCGCAGCTTGGAGCAGCATCCACAGATCCTCTGGGCGAGGCACCAATCCCCACGCTCAGCCAGTTCCCCTGAGGGGGACGCCTCCGAGGCCAAAAACCGAGCCACCTACAGTCTAGATCCCAGCCGTCTAGTCCACACTCAAAGCCGCATATTTGGAAAATTAAAATAGTTTTGATTAGAGACCACGAAGTTCTCATTACCCTAAATTCAGAAAAAATTAAAAAATCATACTAGTAGTAAAATTCTGTTTCCCGAGGTTCCCCACAAAAACCCCCGCCGGGGGAGGTGGACAATGCTGGGATTCCTTCTTGGTCTTGAAAAACTGGTGTTTCTGATGCAACCGCCCTTCCGAAAAACATAATCCCAAATTATATTCCCCCAAAAAACGGAGCAGAGGAGGCTGGCGCCATCACCCCCAGGCCACGCAGCCGGGTCCCAGCCACACCCCTGCGGGCCGCCAGGCCAGCTTCCCTTACCCCCTGCCTCGCCCGGGGCTGTACCCAAAGATAAATAAATCACTCCTTGTTTTCCAGACCTGAAATTAGCGGTGACTCACGGAGCACCCTGAACTGCCACGGTCGCCCCGTGGAAAAAAAAAAAAAAAGGAAAAAAAATTAAAATGTCTGGAGTTTTCTCCTCACGCGAGGGCCGGGCGGGCCAGACTGGCCAATCAGGGCAGCGTGGCAGCAATCGCACCAAAGTAGGTAAAAAAATGCGGGATGCGGTCCTAGGGCCTCGGCCCGCGACTGGGCTCCCGCGGGTCCCCGCCACCCCGCCCCGCTCCTCCGCCGGGGACCCCACCCACCCGCACCCCGGATCCCGCCCCCCGTGGCGGCGCACACCTGCCCAGGTGGCTACTTCCTTATACGGGCAACGACGGCGCAGTGGGCAGGGCATCCTGCGGCCAGCGGGGGATGGGGAAGGCTGGCCCGAGCCAGCCCAGCTCTGAAGGAGCGGCTCCTCGCCGCGCCCCACGAAAACCCGAGCTGATCAGGGGGAACCCCGCCCGTCCAGCCTCCAGCAGGTGAAGCGTTCGCGGCCCGCCTGCCGGTCTGCCCGCCTGCCCGTCCGCCCCGGCGTCTGGGCGGCACTGGGGCGTGGCGCCGCTGGGCCGGGCGGTTGCGTAGCAACGGCGGGCGGGGCCCGGCGCGCGCAGGCGCGTTTCCGTCCAAAGCGCGCATCCGCCCGCCCCCTAGAAGGCTCGCGCCGCCGCGTCGGCTCCGCGTTCGGTGTCGGTCTCGCTTCGGTGAGGACTTCGCTCCGGCTGAGTCGGCGCCATCCGTCTCGCTCTCCCGCGTTCCTGCTACCGCCGCGGCCAAGATGGTGAGTGGGAAGGAGCCTGAAGCGTGGGCTCAGGCTGCTGGCCGCGGATCTCTGCGGGCCGCCGCGGGGACCGAGCCGCGCCCCGGGCCGGGCTGCAGCGTCCCCGGGCGGAAGAGCGTCTCCGGGCCTCCGCACCCCAGGGCGGCTCCCAGCTGCTGGCCAGGCCGCCGCCCCGGACCGTCGGCTCCGCGGCGTTTCCTGCCTGGCGTCGGGACGACCCAGCAGCGGGGTCGAGCGTATCCCGAGCCCCTCGGTGGAACCGATCGGGGGGAGGGGGGTTCGTGGACAGCCACCCGGTGCTGTCCCCCGAGGCCCGAGATTCCCGCGAAGGTCCTTGTTCAGAGAAGGTCAGAGAGCTCGGGCGCTTCTCGGCCCATCTCCGGAGGGAAAATAAAGGCCTTTATTGCAGCTCCCTGCGAGGCGGAACGAGCGAGAGCTAACGAGCCTGACCCTGGCATGATTAAGAACCGAGTGGCCTTGCAGCCGCTTTGTTTGTCCTATCTGGCGATCAGCTTCCAGCAGCACTCTCTCGTCGTGCTTGTCAAGCTTGGCAGTGTCTCTCTTAACCCTCCCCTGCCCGATCTGGCTATGGATAGTTGGGGAAAACTGCAACAAGACCCACCAACTCTGGATCGGCCACAGTTGAGCATGCGAGGTGCGGGTTTAGCCCGAGGATGCTGAATCCTAGCAATTTCTTCTTCTTTTTAAAGACTTATTTATTTTTATTGAAGAGTTGGATTGACAGAGAGAGAGTTAGAGACAAAGACCTTCTATCTGCTGGTTCACTCCCCAAGTGGCCGCAACGGGCCAGAGATGCCTACCCATCTGAAGCCAGAAGCTTCTTCCAGGGCTCCCAGGCTGGAGACTTTGGGACCATCTACTTTCTCAGGCCACAGGCAGGGAGCTGGGTGGGAAGTGGAACAGCCAGGATACGAACCGGCACCCATATGGGATCCCAGCGGATGCAAGGCGAGGATTTAGCCACTAGCCTCTCAAGCTGGGCCTTAGCAATTTCAACTGATTTGAAAAGGTTGTGAAATGAGATCCGCCCCCCCACCCCCCCATATTCTAGACAGATGGACTTATGGCTGGACTGTCCTTGTTCTCCCCGCTTTAGACTACAGTGGAGTGAGGCTGTGGGCTGGGGCAGTCAGGTACAGCATTTTGTCGTTTTCTCCAGTCTGCACTCACTGTGACCATTTTTGGTCAATGATTTGCAGGCAAAACCCTTAGCCGGCTGAGTGAGGCAGATTGCACTGGGCCTGCCTGTCTGCCTGGGGCAGCTGGGGATGTCTTCCTGAGGTAGTGCAGCTTTTCTGCAGAGTCCCAGTGGCTCCTGAGGACGCCAAGGAGCGTCTTGGGTGTTTTTTTGATGGCAGGAGACAGGTAACAGGGAGTTGATAACTTAGTTTGGAATTCTCTGGTTTACTTCCGCAAGTGACCAAGAAGGTCACGTCTTTTTAACCTCTTCAGTTTTCCAGTGTGTAGGTGCTATAATACTTTTAACTTTATACTAAAATACCTTCACATCGGAGGATTTTCTGGTGAATTTAAGACCATCCACCCTTGGTGAAAGTGTTGGTAAGTGGGCTGGAGCCTGCTCTACTCTCCGGATTTCATGGACTGCTTTGCTTTGCTGACTGCTGCTACATTTTATATTTGTATTTGAAAGTAGAATCAAACATTTAAACTTCAGCTAAATGCCTAAGGGTAAATGCTTGGCTTTGAAAAACTCGGATTCTGTACACGCATACGTTAATGTGAAGAAACAGCTGTTATTTTTGTGGCTTATGTGAAGAAGAGAAAAAAAAAATGAAAGAGGGATTGATTCCAAATAGATTTCCAACTTGTACTCAGAGAGCCTGGTAGGCTGCCTGGTTTGGATGATTGTAAGGAACGTAAGACCGCCCGTTTGTAAAGGTTGTTTTATTGGCCTATGTCTCTCCACTCAGTCCAGCTGACATTTTCTTTTACCTGTTAAAAACAGTTTGGCTTGGCTGGAATTTAGCTTGTAAGAGCTTGATTTCAGATACTAACACTTTAAAACTATTCAGATCTGTTGGCTGGACACTTTGTTCCAAATTGCTTTTTACACACACACACACACACACACACACACACACACACACATGATTAAATTTTAACTGCTGATGTGTTTGTTCTGAATTAACAATCACTTCCTGGTATTCATCAGCTGATCTAGAAGCACTTGGAATAAAGCAGTTGAAGCAACTCAGATCATGCTGGGCACTTTGAGGTATCATAATAGTGCCAACCAAGAGGGATACGTTTGCAGGTGCCATTTGTGTCTGTAGTGGATGTGCCCGTTTGCTTGGAAGCACAGAGATGGTTTTCCTGCCCGTTACTGAGTTCTTAGGGTTAGTTGCTCAGTGCATCTGTTGAGTGTGGATTGGGACATCGCCTCAGGCTTGCCTACCTCCTTTTGTGACCAGGGTATGCCCTTGCAGCAGGCTGGCTGCTACTTCAACTTTGAAGTGC
The DNA here is from genome assembly GCF_017591425.1 of Ochotona curzoniae. NCBI lineage: Eukaryota > Metazoa > Chordata > Mammalia > Lagomorpha > Ochotonidae > Ochotona > Ochotona curzoniae. Next base: position 22,087,759 of record NW_024465894.1, on the reverse strand, counting down.
ATTCTTGTCCCTGAAAGTGAGATAAGATCTGGTATAATCAACGATTTCCCTAATCAAAACTCTGCAATAACCGAGGAAGTTGGTTCAGGCTGAATTACAGATATATAATACCAAGTGGTGATTTGCAAAAACACTTGTAACAATCCAGTGAAATAGATTGAAATTGTGTTTCTGTGCCTAATATGACTATAAAGAATTAATTGGTATCTACTTAGATGATTCCACATCATCGGACCTTAAAATATTATATAGTTAATGTTGAGACATTTTCAACAGAGACGTATAATACAGGATAACAAATTTCTTTTTAGCAAAAACAAACCAAGCAGCCAGTTGCGTGTTGGCGGTGTTTCTGGTATTTCTGTTAGTAATGCGGTTGGCTATTTGTCTTCCTCATCCTGTCCCCTCCTGTCCCCTCCTGTCCCCTCCTGTCCCCAGAGATAACTGCTGTTGGGACAGAGACAGAATACACTGGCCATGAGGATGCGATTTTCTTTGCTGTTGCAGTTAGGAGAGCCTTCGGTAAGGATAAACATCTCCAAGAAAAAGAGAGGGGATGGGGCAGATCCACCTGGGGCATGGCTGTTATACAGCTGCTACCTACACACCAAGTAGCTACCCGGAGCATAAACCGGCTGGTGCACTTCTTGCTGTGCACTGCCTGCCAGGCGTCCATCTGGGGAAAGGTCAGCTGTCTCCTGACATTGATGTTCATCCTCATTGATATTGTCATACTTTTAGCTATACATAACAGATCAGTTATTAGTCCTTGATAATATATATTGATGTGTTCTAAAAATTCCTGTAAATGTTATGCATCATGTCACTTCTTATGTGGCTTTAAAAAAATATTTATTTGAAAAGCTTACAGCAAGAAAGGGTGAGAGGGTAGGAGGTAAAAAGTGTGAGAGAAGGAGAAAGAGAGAGATTCCACCTGGTGGCTCACTGCCCACATGACCCCAGTGGCTGGACCAGACCAGAGCCTGAAGCTTCATTCAGGTCTCCAGTGTAGGTGGAGTGGCCCAGACACTTGGGCCATTGTCCCCTGTTTTTCCCAGTGTATTAGCAGGGAGCTGTATCTAATGTGGAACAACTGGGATTTGAACCATAGCCCTTGTGGGGATGCCAGATTAACTGGTGGTTTTACTGTCAGTGCCACAATACCAGCTTAACAGTTTTGTTTATTAATCCTGCGGTGTTCGTAGGCATAATGTTTGATTCTAGCGGTAGCTTTAGTTTCATTGCCCTGTTGGTGGACATTTGAACATTTCTAACTTTTTTTTTGTCTACGCTAGTTATTTCTACAGTAGGCAGTTTCCGTGTGGTATTTGATTGTGCGTGTAGGCAGAAGGCCTCCGTGTGAGGGCATGAAGACATGTTTTTGATCTGCTGGTTTGTTCTAGTTTATGTTCCATCATCTTTGGCCCGTTTCTCTATGTCCTCTCACCAGTTAGGACTGTGATACTTAAAACCTTCTGATGACTGTGGCATTGTTTCTGATTATTTTAATTCACATTTTTATGATTAATAGTGAGTTGTCTGTCTTCATATTTAATTGCATCTTACATTTTTATTTGCATGCTACATCTTGTGAACTTCAACTAAACTTGTTTGCGAAGTCATTAAGTAAATTAAACACTACAAGCAATTAACAAGATCATGATTGTCAATGCTAAAACCTCATAGCGAACACTAATGTTCCTCTCTTCTGGCATGTAAGTTCCTTTCCAGCTCCATTAAAACTGCTGAGGGCCAAGTTCAGTGTGCTTAGCTACAGACATGCTGTTTTCAGGCTCCTGGTGGTGGTCGGCTAGAGTGGGCCAGGCAGTACAGATGGTGGTTGACACTTCCTGTGCAGGCTTGCCCCTCTCTATTTTTCCTAGGAAGCTCATCTAGCCAAAATGTGTTAGGAACAGTCAGTACAGGGTCCACAGGGGGACTCTGTGGCTCCTACTTTGTGGTTACTCTCAAATATGCTGGAAACAGACAACATCTCTTAAAATATAGAAGGTGTTAAACAAAAGTTACACAAGATAAGCATGATGTTTTCATTAATAACATTGACTTAAATAAAAATCATAGCAAACTTAGTAATTGATTAACATTGGTAAGCACCAAATGTTTGTGTTACCGTAGCTCTGTAATGTATTTTGTTTCACTAGTAAATACTTTGCATTTATCAGAAGTGGAGGGGGAGGGGTAGGCTGGTGTGGTGGCATAGCTGACTAATCCTCCATTTTTGGCACCGGTTCATGTTCCGTCTGTTCTACTTTCCGTCCAGCTCCCTACTTATGGCCTGAGAAAGCAGTGGAGGTTGGTTCAAATCCTTGAAGCCCAGTACTCACCTGGAAGGCCTGGAAGCTCCTAGCTTCAGATCTGCTCAGCTCCAGGCCATTGTAGTCATTTGGGGAGGGAACCAGTAGATGGAAAATTCTCTCTCTTTTTTTTCTGTCTGCTATTCTCTCTACAAATCTACCTTTTGAATCAAAGCAAATAGATCTTTAAAGAAAAAGGAGGGCAGCTGGGACTTGAAATGGCACTCATAGGAGATGCATGGGTCACAACAAAAGGCATGTTGTTGAGATGCTGCTTTTATTTGTTTGAAAGATAAGAGCTCCCATGCCCAGATTCCCAACAGTCCCTCCCTGAGACTAAAGCTGGGAGCCGAGAGCTCAGTCCCTGTCTCCTAAGTGGGTGATGACGATAGTAACCAACCTCTGCCTGCTGCCGTCACCTGCTGCCTGCCCTAAGAGGGAACCGCAGTCAGGCGGAGGTGGGTCTTAAAACTAGGACAGGATGGGATTGGGCCAGCTAGCACCTGGCCAAATGCCCTCTGTTTTTAAACAGATTAATGTTTTCAAGATATATTTTTATTTTGAAAGTCAGGCTTACAGAGTGAAGGGGGAGACAGTGAGAGTGTATATGTGTACACAGGTTTTCATCGGGTGGTTCGTTCCTGAAGGGTCTGCAGTGGCTGGAGCTGAGCTAGAGCCAGAGCTGCCTCTGGCACTCCCATGTGCTTGTGGGGGCCCAAGCACCTGAGCCTTCCTCTGCTGCTTTCTCAGGCACATTAGCAGGAAGCTGGGTGGGAAGTGGAGCAGCTGGGACAGGAAGCGGCACCCTTAGTAAAATGCTGGTGCCACAGGCAGAGGTTTAGCATACTATGCCATGGCGTCGGCTCAAGCCACGTTTTTTTTAAATTAGGAATTTTACCTCAGTTGAACATGTGAAAAGACTGAGAACATCTTAAAGAAACTTCATGGTGTACTAATCCAGCTAGGGCATCATCTGCCATGTCCATGCTTTTGGATCACATAAAAGAAAGATTATTCTTTTTAGTGCTTTTATGTTACTGTATAGATTATTCTGTTTGTTATCACAGAAAGCAAGGATGCATTTCCTACACTTATTCCTATCCTAGGTCGACTTGGAGAAAATTGCCAGGTTGTACATTTTTAGGGTGTTCTTACTTTTGCATTGTTGGTTGTGTTTTCCTACAGTGTCCAGCAGAAGGGAAAGCCAAGGTGTGCAGAAGCTGGACTCCTGTAGCCAGTTTGACTGTCATCTTTTCTCTTTTTTAAAGATTTATTTATTTTTATTGGAAAGTCATATATATAGAGAGAGGAGGAAAGACAGAGAGAAAGATCTTCTGTCTGATGATTCACTCGTCAAGTGACCACAGTGGCCAGAGCTGGACCTGTGTGAAATCAGGAAGCAGGAGCTTCTTCTGGGTCAGCCAGTTGTGTGCAGGGTCCCAAGGACTTGGGCTGTCTTTTGCAGCTTTCCCAGGCACATAACGGAGTTGGATGGGAAGTGGAGCAGCCGGACTCCTGTAGTGCCAATTCAGGGTGCTGGTGCCCCTGCTTGGCCATAGCGCCAGGCCCTCTAGCAGTCTTTTTTTCTTTTTTTTTTTAGTTTTGTTTAAAAAGGATGAACATAATCTAATATATCAAAAATTTAATCAGAATAAAATTTGAATGATTTTACACTCATTTCATGCAAACAGAAGACTTCATATGTTTCATCCTTAAAATACATTTCAACTTTTATTTTTAAATTACTTGGAAGAAAGAGAAATAATTCCGATCTGATAGTTGCCTCCCCAACAGTGCTGTGCCAGGCAGAAGCCAGGAGCCAGGGGCTGCCTCTCAGCTTCCCACATGGCTGGCAGGTCCTTGGCTCAGCATCCCCTGGCTGACAGGTGCAGCAGTAGAAGACTGCATCAGGAGTGTGGAGCACTGAGACTGTGGCCAGGCCTTTCTGTGTCGGGGGTGGGGGGGGCCCAAGTGGCACACTGCAGTCCCCTCCCTGTGTGTCTAACTTAAAAACTATGCTTATCGGAGAAAAATTGGAAAGTACAAGAAACAGAAGGTAAAAATCTACTTACATTCCCACTGTTAAATCATGGAATTTCTTTAAACTGTTTTACAGAGTTGATACTACACTGTTCCTAAAACTTAAAGCAAGCTCGAATAGTTCCCCAGTGTTGTTAGCCTTGTCTACCAGCAACTCTGTCAGAAGTGTCTCCTGTGGATGTATTAAAATTTAGTTTGTAGGGATTTTGTTTGTTTGTTTGGACTGTCTGGATTTGAGTGTTCACCACAATAAATTCCTGGAAGTGGAATTCCTGGGATATATGATCAGAAGGTTTGGGTTATTTTAAGGTTCTTAGTATAAGTGGCCAAGTCACTTTATGAAGACCTTGGGAACAAATAGAATTGCTTGTGGTGATTAATGAATCTGGAAGATTCATTTCTTGAGTCAGTGAGGGCCATATTATTATGTTATTAACATACAAATTTTATCTTAAAGTTGTTAGGAATTGTGCAAGATTTTTAATTTTGAAAGTGACACAAGACCTTTTAAATGTTTTTGAGAGGTTTAGCCGCAGAGAGTGTAGGGGTGGGGGCAGTCTTTCATCTGTGGTTCTTTAAATGCCAGCAGCAAGCAGGGTTGGGCAGCAGTTCCATCCAGGTCTGCCACTGGGTGGCAGGGACCCAAGGTGGGGCGGTCTGCTGCCTCTGAGAGTGTGTGTTATCGGGAAGCTTATCAGAAGCAGAGGTGGGCTAGAATCTAGGCACTCCAGGAAGGCCTGATGTGCCATAGCACAAGCCCAGTGTGATATGTTGAGAGTAGATGTGAGAGAATAACTCGGAAGTATGTTCATGTTTAAGGAGGAACTAACACTGGGGTAGTGGTGAAAGAGAAGTTGTCAGTTAACCAGCAAGATCAGACTGCTTAAGTAGATGAAGTTTGTTGACATGCCAGCTAATCACCAGAGGACTGGGACTCATTGTTAACCAAGGAGTAGTCTTTCTGCTCTAGTCTGTGATTATTTAATTTGCTTTTTCTTTAGAGGAATAGATTAGGTTGGGAATAGATTAAGTTGGGAATCATTAAAATCATTTGGTACATAAAGAACTCATCCTTAGTATGTGGATTTTGCAAGTTTTCATTAATAATACAGTGTGAAATTATTTATTTCAAGCAAAATCTAGAAGATTTTACTTAAAAAAAAATCTTCGTTTTAATGCCTCCACTCCTCCAAACTATTCATCTGGTTTTGCCCTGGAGTTTTACCTTTACAAGAACATTGTGAAACTGAAATCATACTGTCTTAAGCTGAGTCCGGTTTCTTTTTGTTTAGCGTGAGGCATTTGATGTCAGCATTTGTTGGTTTTTTTTTATTATTAACTTTTATTTTTATTGGAAAGGCAGATTAGAGGGAAGGAGAGACAGAGAGAAAGATCTTCCGTCCGCTGGTTTACTCCCCAAGAGGCTGTGACAGCTGGAGTTAAGTCAATCTGAAGCCAGGAACCAGGAGCTTCTTCTGGGTTTCTGATGTGGATGCAGGGTCCCAAGGCTTTGGGCCATCCTGTACTGCTTTCCCAGGCCACAAGGAGAGAGCTGATGGGAAGTGGAGCAGCCAGAACACGAACTGATACTTATATGGGGTGCTGGTACTTTTAGTTGGGGGATTAGCCAGTTGAGCCATAGGGCCAGCCCTAAGCATCTGCTTTTTTTGTCACAAATATTCCGTTCTCCAATGTGGAGGGCAAATGTATTCTATTTTACTGAAGGATGTGAAATGGAATATCGTAAAGATTTTTTTTCTAATATTGATAAATACTTGAAATGGTCATTCGCTGTACCCTGTATAAAATTACTAGACTTTAACTGCAGAATCAAATGACTAAGTGGTACATTGTAGAGATTTTCAGAAGTGTCAGTGTTTTATGGGATATTGATTTCTTATAGGTCACGTTTGCATATTAAAGTATGCATTAATGTCTGAAATTAAGTGATGCTTGCATATTAGATATTTTAAAATATGAAAGTACGTATCCCCAACTTTTAAACAAATGCTAAGTGTAGAACTTTACTTGATTAGCTACACAATTCTGATAGATGAGAAATTGTATGCATTGGCGTCTTCAACTAACAAATGGCTCTCCAGGGTACTAGACAATTGCAGTCTGTGTTAGTAGATGAATGGATCTTGTAACTTAGAGCTGGTGACAGCAGGACCCAAGTACCAGTCAGCTGCCTTTCTTTGAAGGAATTGTGTGACCAGCTAGAGAGGAGAAGAAGGTCAAGGTGACAAGAGAACTTGGTGCATTCAGAGAGTCACAGTGAGCTGGGTGTGACTGGACCTGAGCACCACCTGTCGGGGTCATGTGGAAGGAGATTGGAGATGGGCATAGGTTCTGACCTGTCCTGCCGGGGCCTTGATTTCCCCCTCAAGGAAACTGGGGATCATTGAAAGAAAACAGTAACAGGAGCAGATCGTTTGCCAGTGTCCTTGCCATTTCCAAGTTGCTCTTCTCCCCTCCTATCTGTCTCCTGTTTTCTGACGGGTGTGTGCAGTGAGGAGGACAAACAGGGAATACTCCATTCACTGTCAGTCTTCTACACTTTCTTATTGTTCCTGCCTCCCAAATGCGATGGCCACTCACTCACAAATTGTATGAGGATTGTCTACAAAGAGATGATGCATGCAGTGCTGGGGAGATGATTCGCTACTTTGGGAGTGAGGCGATGATTTATAGAATGTAGGTCATTGAACACATTGTTTCCCTTAAGTAAGGGTTACTCAAGAATGGTTTTAGTGGAGCTCACTAGCACATTACAAGGAGAATTGCTGTGTAGTCTGCAGGAGTCATTATCTCAAGGGTGCCACACTTTGCTGTAAGCTGAATGAGGATTTTTAAAGTAGGACATTTGTGGCAGATACGCTTTTCACCTTGGCTTTCTGGAGTGATCTGGGGAAGTAAGGCAGGGAGTTTGATGGGAAGTTAGACTAGGTGGTGACTGTGGAAATGAGAGGGTGGGTGTTCCCCTGGGTGCTGCAGCCTTCAGAGCCCGGGACATGGCCCTCTGGCAGGTGGCTGCAACCCTGCGGGAGGCTGGTGTGGCTCAGGGAGCAGCAACTTCAGTTCAGCACTGTCTTGCCCCCTTCCATTGGCCTTGTTACCTTAATCTAGGTACATTTTAGGAAAATGCACACAGCAGTGTCTAGGCCATTTTGAACTTGTCAAGAGATTAGGGATTCATTGTGCATTTGCTTTGCTAATATATGCTGGGGAGGATTTGTTTTTAAATTGTTTTGTTTATTTGAGAAACAGTATCGAGATCTCCCACTTGGGTGGCAGGAACCCAACTGCTTGAGCCGCCACTCCTGCCTCTGGGTCTGCATTGGTGGGAACGTTGGTCAGGTGTCAGAGGTGCTATCAAACTCAGGCAAATTGGTATGGGATGTGAACCAGTTAATTTTTTTTAAGGTTTATTTATTTGATTCCCCCCTCCCTCAGATACAGGAAGAAGAAAAGAAATTGCCTAAAAAAGAGAAATTGTCTAGAAAAGAAGTCTGCAGAAACTGACAAAGAGAGGGGAGGGAGGTCAGGGGATTGTGGGGAGGAATCCGGGGAGTGAAGGAAGTGTGGTTGTCTCCTTGGAATTGTATGGAATGCACGAGATCTGTTCTCTGTATATTAATAAAAATTTTAAAACAGAAAGATTTATTTATTTGATTGGTAGAGTTACAGAGAAGGGAGAGATAAAGAAGGAAATCTTCCTTCGGCTGGTTCACTCCCCAAATGGCCACATGTGCCCCGAGCTGGACTGGTCCGAAGCCAGGAGCTTCTTCTGCGTCTCCCTTGTGGATGCAGAGGCAACCTCCACTGCTTTCCACGTGTGAGAGCAGGGAGCTGGGTGGGAAATGGAACAACCAGGACTTAAGTTGGTGCATTTATGCAGTGTCAGCACCGTGGGTGGGAGCTTTATGGTGAATGTGAGCCACAGTGCTGGCCCTAATCCAATGCGTGTCTTAACTGAAAGGCCAAATGCCCGCCCAGAGTGAAGATTTTAGTACAAGATCTTCTAGTTCACTCTGTAGCCCCGGTTCTCCTTAATGTAGACATTGATTTATGGCCGCAGGTGATGGCTGTTCCTGCTAGGTGGTAGTGTAATTGGATCTACTATGTTAAAAGGACTGTTGCCTTCTCCGTGCTATTGTGTATCTTTGCTGTTTAGCTACTTACTAGTTGTGGTATGAAAGAAGAGGTCAAATTGGGTTTTAGTTCATAATTCTTATCAGAGAACAAACCTCAGTGTTTCAAAAATTAGTTTTGTGTTGATTTCATAGCATTTTAATGCTTTACTAAAAATTGGCCACATTTGGTGACTAGGAAGAAGTGAGAAAGCTCTAACCAGGTAATCAGGTTAATAGTAACATAAAAACATTCCCCACTTAGTGCTAACAATCACCAGGCATTGAATTCAGGTACTTTATGTGTGGTACCTTATCAGACTTGTTGAGGTGGCAGTATCATAATTCAAAGTTTACAGATGATGAAATTGAGGCTTATGGGAGGTTGGGTGACTTGCTTAAGTTGCAAGATTTGAATGAGTATTATTATTCAGCTCTGTGGTATGATTTCTTCCTCTGAAGAAAATGAGCTTGAAGGGAAAATGCTTCAAATTCTATTTACTGGAGAGAAGAAAAATACAGCCCTTTTTTTTAAAAAAAAAAATTCGTTATCTCACTTTCTCAACATATTTATAAGCCATATTCTTAGTTAAGTGTAAAATTGACCTGGAATAGCCCTGTGTGTATGTTACATAAAGCTCCTTTATTGCTATTGTGTAAGCCTTGTGTTTTAATTTCATTACTTCACTTCTTTCCCCATAGCCAGGTTGCTCTTCTGTATGAGACTTCATGACCATTCTTTATTTGTGATTATTTTGATTTTTCCAAAGTAACACTGACAATAGTAGTTTTTAACAACGCTATTTGGATTTCCCTCCTGGTTGCTTCCGTAGCCCCAGCAGTAGTCGACCGTGGTTCTAGGAGACTGGAGTTGAAATCCTTGCTCTTGGAGGGATTGCACTGTCATTCCAGAGTCTAGCCATAGTCCCTGATACTACAGACCATCGGTGAAGCGGAATTCTGTGTCACTTTCCAGGCAGAATACTAAATACAGCCGTTTGTTTACATAAAACATGCTATTTTAGTATTAAGATAATTTATGTGTTGATATTTATACTAAATTATTTAGAATAAAAATATAGTTCTCAATATTAACTAGCAACATCAAACACTTAACAGCCATATGTGGTGGTATCATGTGTTAGTGCAAGGAAGGAACATGAAGTCCTTCTGGGCAGTGGAGGTTTTCCAGAGCAGTGGGACTGAGGACTCAGTACTTGGTGGTCAGGCTTCGGCGGGGGGGTGATGGGGGTGGTGGGGTGAGGGCCTCAGCATTCTGCCTGTTTCCTTTGTGAGCACCTGCTAATCCTCTCCAGAACCCAACTCTGGAGTTTGAGGAGAGGGAGGTGTGCTGCAATGGCTGGAGTCAGGGTAGAGTGCTCCTCATAGGAAATCCATTCCTTCCTCCTTGGGAAGAGGTCCTTGTTTATCTCTCTTCCTTGTCTTAGTGCGTTGATGTTCTTTTCAAAAAAATTCCCTTTTGTACTTTCAGTGGAGTTTTTGCTGGAGAGATACATTTGTTTATTCAGCGCCCCCTCCCCTATCTTAACACAGGACCTGCAAACCTATTATCTTAGTATTTGCATGTAAAATTGTACCCAAAGCAGCTGACATTTTCATTTTGCTATCTCAGCATCATTTGTCAGAGGTATCTAGTTGTAGCCAAAACCTCAACTCTTTTTGTTGCCCATCATTCCATTTTCTGTTGAGTCTTGTGCAAGCAGTGATACAGTTAAAGAATTGTGAGCAGTTTTGAGCCATTTCCCACTTGCAGCTCCTTTGTGAATTTGGATCAAAATAGGTAGGTTGAAAAGGAACCTATGACTCTTTGCTGCTAGTGGTTTATAAATTTGAGATTGTGTTAGTCTGCTGTGTAATATCCTTCAAATATTTCAAATAAAAATAATTATAAAAATTATTAATTTTCTGAAGTGAGGTCACTTTCATTCCTGATTTTTCTGTAATGATAAGTATGGTGGACAATATACTAAGCCAAGACCAGGTGTTCTGCTTGAGTTTAATAGTGTAGACACAGACTCTGTTCATGACACTTTGTTCAGGGTGGACTGAAGGTGCAAGATGTCTGATTTAGTTTTTCAGCTGGTTTCCTTGTTCACAGACATGCAATCACTCTGCAGATGGGATGGAAAGAATTGCTGCTTTGTGTTCTATCTTGAATACAAAGGCTGGCTTGGACACACCGACTGAAGCGGTATACTGGTGTCCTCCCCTCTTGGTTCCAGTTATGCTTTCTGGGAATTTCTTCTCTCTGTGGTCAACTGCACTGTAATAGTATTAAGAGGCTGGTGCTGTGGTGTCCCGTATGGTGCCAGCTCAAGTTCCTGGCAATGTTCTGAACAGTGTGATAAAGTCTTACACATACCAGCTTGCTTCATCCTATGGGGATGCGAATCAGCTGTTTGTCAGACACATCCCTGCTGTATGTACTGCTCACCTGCTAGTGCTATAGTAGCTGTCTGTGTTACCAGATGGGCTGTCACGATGTGTCAGGCCTTGTGTTCCAGGAGCTCTTGCTTTACCTTGGTAGTAGCGGCCCCAAAGTGCAAGAATGATGCTCCTCTGTATTTGAATGTGCCAAAGCTTTGTTTAGTGAAAAGGTGAGACTTCTCCACTGATAACAGAAGGAAAGACAGCAGCATCTAAGATAGCTAAGGGTGTGGTACTAATTATGTCTTCTTGGCAAGGGAAGACCTGCTTAAGATCACCTTAAAAATATTTTTATGGTTGACGTAACTCATTTTATTGAGTTCATATTGATGTACGTATTAATGCATGTAAAGATTTTTAAGAATTTATTTAAAAGGCAGAATTACAGAGAATGGGAGAGACAGATCATATGCTGCTTTGCTCTCCAAATGGCTGTAGCTGCCAGGGCTGGGCCAGGCCACAGCACAAGCCTGGTGTTTTATCTGGGCTTCCCACGTGAATGGTAGAGGGTCCAAGTGTTTGGGCCATCTTTTGGTCTCCCAGGCAGATTAACAGGGAGCTGGATCGGAAGTGCGGTAACTGGAATGTGAATTTGCACCATAACTGAGTTGCCAGCATTGCAGACAGCCGTTTACTCACGGAGCCGACTTGTAAAGGGATAAGGCTAGAAATGATTTATAGCACCATGCTCACCTTTGCTGTATGACATCAGCTGAGTTGAAAGGCCCTGGGGAGTGCAGGCCTCCTGTGTGCCTAGGAAGGGAGGAGTGTGATTCCTCTCAGCCCACTGTCCCTTCTTGGCATCAGGTAGGAGGCGTGAGAACTTGGCCCGGGATAGTGGCAGGAGATGAGCGTCTTGAGTATCTGAGAGAAAGGGTTAACTAGGTGGAGCTCATTGTTAAGGATGTCTTTGAGGCTTCAGCCCTGTGATTACAGAGATTGTGATAGGAAGCAGAAGATTGGTTTGATCACGGGGCAGGCCAGCTGGCTTTTTGGACACGCTGAGGCTCAGGTGCCTTTGAGACTTCCAGCTGGAGCTGTTAAAGACTGGGTGTGAAGTCTGGAAGCTCAGAGAAGCAGGAGGCTGAGAGAGTTGAAAGTTTGTGTTTGGAAGAAGCCTTGGGAGAATGTGTAGTCCTTCCTCTCCACTTATTTTGTCACCCACACATGCTTTCAGCTGAACTGCCGTCGTCTCTGACCCCCGCTGAACCCTCTCAGGCCCCAGAGCCCTTCCCCGAGTCTGTAGGTGACTCTCTTGCAGTGCCCAGCATAGCAATGCTAAAGCCTTTCATGGTGTGTCTTCAGACCCCTGCCTATCCGACTCCTCCTGGCTTATGTTTCCTAGAGAAAATAGATCCTTACAGGCACGGTCTTTGGCAGTTTGTCTTCCAAACTGTCATTTCCCTCTCCATTTACAGGGAAGAAAATCCTCACCTGTGACTGACTCTGCATCTGTGCCCTGGTTCCTGGCAGGCTCTCAGATCTGGCTCTGTTAATTCTCTGTTTAAGAAGCCAAATTGCCTGATTTCAGATCTCACTTGTGTCATTTCCTGTGTGGCCCTGGGCAAATTACTTTTTTTTCTTGTGCCTCAGTTTCCCCATCCGTCAAGTACAAACACTAACAGCTGTTTCATAGAATTACTGTGATTTAGAAATATCTAGCAGTAAGTACTCAGTATTTGTTGATGGGTGTATATGTGCGTGCACGTGTGTGTGTGTGCGCGCGCGCGCGCGTAAAATGATCCCGCTCTCCTCTGGGTCCTCCAGCTCCTCATAGAGCCAGGTCTCCCCCGTCCTGAGGCAGTTTTCAGGAATTCAGCACCTGGCTTCCCTCATGATTAACCATCCTGCTTTTTGTCTTTACCTCGGAAGTTCCTCATGGATGGTTAGACCCTGGGACGTCTGCCCTTCCCCATCTGCTGAAACGCTCCTAGGCAGAGCTGCCATCCGGGTGCTCTCTGTTCACTCTCTTTTTTTCCCTCTTTGTCAAATTCTGAGGTTGTTGTTAGTGAGCTCTCTCCTGGGATGTTCTCCTTCGGTTTCTAGGATGTGTTTTTCTCTCCTTTGCTTCTTTACTTTCAGGAAGTGTCTTCTTGGTCTCCTTGATTAATGGTGCTCTTGCAGGGACATCTGCCCCGTATGTCCTATCTGCCCTGTGTGTGCCATCTGCCCTGTGTGTGCCGTCTGCCCTGCGTGTGCTGTCTGCCCCGCGTGAGCCATCTGCCCCGCATGTGCCGTCTGCCCCATATGTCCCATCTGCCCCGTCTGCCCCGTGTTAGCCTTCCAGGATGCGTGCAGGGTGCAGCCCTGCTGTGGACCCTGCTGCTCACTGACTGGTTGTCTCCACCTGCGGTGCTGCACAACCTTCAGGCTGATGTGTCCTGCTGCAGGAGCCGCACGCAGCTGCTCCTGTGCTGCGTCCCGGGGCTGAGCGTTATCTGGCGCTACACCTTCCTGGTGTGCTCCCGGGTTGGTCTGGCTTGACACGTGCTTGGGTCGGGTCTGCGTTTGGAGCCAGTGCCGAGCTCTCTCCTCAGCACTGCTCTTCCTGCTCTCAGTCCTGTGGCACTGGTTCCCATCTGCAGTGTCCACACAGGCTCTGGGCGCTGGCGTCTCCTGGCCTTCCCCGTCAGGCCTCCACAGGCCTTATTTCCCATGGGAAAAGGCCCAAGCTCCTCCAGACTCAGGCTTTTAAGGTGCCTGTCATGCACAGCCAGGTGTAGCTGCATCGTTCTTGCATAAGACACATTTACTTACTGTCTTCGGTTGCAAGCAAATGTTTAATTAGACGTAACTTTGAAATAAAAATTTATAATGCCGTTGAAATATTTAGATAATCACAATATCCAGATATTGGTTGAATAAGACTTTACATTTTCATTGTCTTAATGGTTTTTAAATTGGTTGTTGGGTCAAATGTGGTTTACAGATAATATTACAGACTAGGACATTGAAGGAATTAGATCAGTTTCTGGTTCATTAACTTTTGTTACTTTGAACATGTAAGTTATCTGTTGCAAAATAAATGTCCTCAACTTGCTTAACATAGATAAGTTGTAAAGATTAGTAGTAACAAGCTCTGTTTTTTTAAAAAGTAGAGTAAGATTGTGTAGTTTTTGAGTTTTCTAATCTTAATTTCCCATATTACTTCATTTATTTACTTGTGGTGTTCGTTTATGAGCTGAAAATGTAGATTGATAGGATTGAAGTAGATTGTGATTCAATATGAATTAGATGGGATTGGGGTATATTATTTTTAGATATTCCTAAAATGAGTCAGATGATTAACAAGCTATTATCCCATTGTTCCATATGTAGGACACTAATTAAACTTCAGTTGAGTAATAAATAGCACTGTTTATGGTAATTTTGAAGTACTGTAATGTTCAAATATTTGCAGAATTGAAAATTTGGGGCTTAATATTAAGTAAGTGCTTAGATTTTACATTATCTCTCTCCTCAATACTTACAGACATTTTTAGGTAACAGCTTTACTGAGGTGCTATTCACATAAAATGAACAGCTTAGGTTCACTGTATTCACAGAGTTGTGTTAATTCCAAAGCGTGTCCATTCCCCTGAAAGAGACCGGCCCCTGCTTGCACTCCTTCCTGGTTCCTGCTCGCGCTCGGCCCTTCCCTGCCTGTGGAGTGGCCTTCCTTGGACGTTGCATGGGAATGCCGTGTGTGATATGTGGCCTCCCCTGCCGTATTTGTTTTCCTTGTTTAAGGTTGCTTTACTTGAAAGGCAGAGTGATGGAATCAGATCTTCCATTCTTCTGGTTCACTCCTGGGTGTCCTCACTGGCCAGGGCTGGAGTCGAGGACGCCCCCTGGTTTCCCACCTGGGCAGCAGGGCCTAGTACTTGGCTGTCTTGTGCTGCCCTCCCAGGCGTGTTATCTTGGAGCCAAGTGAGAAGTGGCACCTGGGACTTGAACCAGCATTGTGGGATACTGGTACTGCAAGAAGCAGCTTCACTTGCTGTGCCTTTCCAGCTCCCTTCTCTGGGTTCTTTTTTCAGTAAAGTTTTTTTTTTTTTTTTTTTTTTTTTTGGTTCTTCTATGTTGTGTATTTATGGCTAAATAATATTCCATTGTATAGATACAGCACATTTTGAAAGTCTGTTGAACACTTGATAGAAATTTAGGGTTTTTTTTTCTATTGGGTTCATTACGACTAATGCTACTGTCAACATTTGTGTACAAGTGTTTGTGGAATTCCTAGGTTATGTATTGACTTGTGTTCAACTTTTTGGGGGGCAGCTGCATTGCTCAGGTGCCTGGGAGCGTCCGGTTCTCCGCAGCTTCAGCAGTGTCTGCCATTGCCCGTCACGCTTCGGTAGCCATCTGCATGGTGTGAAGTAGTCTCTTACTGTGGTTTGGATTTCCATTTCCCTGGTGAACATTTTTTTCTGTGCTTATTGGTCATTTGTTTTTCTTCTCTGGAAAATTGTCTATTGGAGTCTTTTGACCATTTCTAATTGGCTTATTGTCTCCTTTTAAGATTTATTGAGAGGAGGATCTTCTGTCTGCTGGCTCACTCCCCTCTCACCCGCTGCGTCCCAGCACAGGGACTGTTGTGAGGGCTCTGAAGTTGGCAGCACTGCTAAGTGTCCATGCACGCACTCTGAGATGGAATGCACAGCGCCCCATCTTTACTTTCAAATTGTTTGGGTTCTTTATATATTCTGAATCTGATCTACAAATATTTCCTTTTGTTCTGTAAGTTACCTCTTTAGGTGCATTTTTATTTATTGAATTACCTGATGTTAGCTTTGGGTATAATTAATATTCTAACTTGCAAAGTGAAATAGTTGATAAACCAAATTATGGATATAGTAAAGTTAATAGATGACATGTTCCTTTTAAAAGAGAGTAAAGATTAAGAATTGATTTAAGGGCCCAGCACGGTAACCTAGCAGCTAAAGTCCTTGCCTTGCACATGCCGGGATCCCATATGGGCACAGGTTCTAATCCTGGCAGCCCCGCTTCCCATCCAGCTCTCTGCTCATGGCCTGGGAAAGCAGTCGAGGATAGCCCAAAGCCTTGGGACCCTGCACCCTAGTGGAAGACCCGGAAGAGGTTCCAGGCTCCTGGCTTTGGATCGGCACAGCTCTGGCCTTTGCAGCTGCTTGAGGAGTGACTCAATGGATGGAAGATCTTTCTTTATGTCTCTCCTCCTCTCTCTATATATATGACTTTCCAATGAAAATAAATAAATATTTTTAAAAAAATGATTTAAGCCATTTTTCCATCAATGTCTTGGTTAGAGGCCAGTACTCTGTGACACTGTGACCCTGTGTGAGCCTGTGGCCTGATGCAGATTCCTGCTGGAGCATTTGGTCGCGCAGTGGAAGGCGGCTGAGGGCGTGGGCACTGGATCCGTGTGGGAGGCCAGCTCGAGTGCCTGGGTTTGGCCTGGCTGGGGTGATCATTTGGAGAAGGAACTGATGGACGGAATGTTTCTTTCTCCCTCTCTCTGACTTCCTTTCACGTAACTTTGTCAATTAAATTAATATTTAAAAAAAAATCTTATTTAGCTGTTTATCCCAGAGTAGCAAGTATAACATGATAAAACACTTGCTTTACTGGTCAGAATAATCTCAGATTTAGTCATCCTCTGTTAACAGTGGTTAACATTTTCTTATTCTAATCTTAATTTAAAACTTGGAGATTTCTTTCTCTCTCTCTGTAACTCCATATTTCAAATAAATAAACCTTTATTCTACCTCCCCCCAAATGGGGGCTAGCATTGGGCCAGGTGGGTAAAAGTGCTGCATGAGACCTGCATCCCATATGGGTACCAGTTTGAGTCCCAGCTGCTCTACTTCCCATCCAGCTCCCTACTAATGTGCCTGGGAAAGCAGTGGAATAATTGCCCAGGTACTTGGGCCCCCGCACCCATGTGGGAGACCCAGACAGTGCTACTGGGCCAGCCCTGATCATTGTTACCATTTAGTGAATGAAGCAGCGGGTGGAAGATTTCTATTTCTCTATGGTCTCCCCCTACCTTTCAAAGAAATAAAATAGATCCTTGAAAAAGTTGGCCATCTTTTTGGTAGGTGGAATTTTATTGGCAAGTGACTAAGATGTTAGTGCATATTCATCACATAATTTTGAAATATGAGTAGAACAAGATTCTGACCTTCTAATTATTTTTTGAGAGAAAGAAATGCTTTGGAAACGGGGTTTTCCCAGCCTGGTAGCTCTGGGCGCCTGTGTGCCGGCAGAGGCATTGCAGATAGCACTGCTGTTTAGGTTCCTGGAGAGAGAGAGGCTGCTGACGCCACGTCCTCCCGCGCCACCCTCCTCACCATGCTGATAGAGGCCTTAGGTATGTAATCTGTAACCAAGTGTGATGTTTGAAAATAGTGGTTTTTGTCTCGTAATCCCCTTTTCTTAAATGATAGTAAGTATATGAGAAAAATATTAAGTATATGCAGTCTATAACCAAAAGTTAGTGTTTTGTATTTAGTATGATAAAAATTCTAAGCCTTTTCCTCATTTCTTCTCTCATGTAGGCCTCAGGAGTGCAAGTCGCTGATGAAGTCTGTCGCATCTTTTATGACATGAAAGTTCGGAAATGCTCCACACCGGAAGAAATCAAGAAGAGAAAGAAAGCCGTCATTTTCTGTCTCAGTGCAGACAAAAAGTGCATCATTGTGGAAGAAGGCAAGGAGATCTTGGTTGGCGATGTTGGTGTCACCATAACCGACCCCTTCAAGCACTTTGTGGGAATGCTCCCTGAAAAAGATTGTCGCTATGCTTTGTACGATGCCAGCTTTGAAACCAAGGAATCCAGGAAAGAAGAGTTGATGTTCTTTTTGTGGTAAGTGTGATAGGAATGCTGGGCCTTGTGTGAATTCCTTATTTTCAGCTCTTGGAGAACCGGTTCTAGGATCAAATCATTTTTATTCAAGCTACTGCTAGTTGCTTACATGTAGTTTTTGTTTATAAGGTTTCATGTTTAGGGGACACGGGTTGAAAGTGCCTTGGCCTCTGCCTTGTGCCACTTTGGAAGAAGGTACCCCGTTGCCTACCCACTCTGATTTGCTCTGCATTGCTCACTGTACTGTAGGCAGCCATTGGCTGGTGTGTTTACCTTAATTTAAATTAAAATTCAGTTTCATATTTGACTGAACTGCCACATTCCAAATGCCCCGTAATCCCATGTGCCTGGATAGAGGCAGTCTTAGGAATGCAGATGTGACTACTGTCCTCACATTGTTGGGCAGTGTTGCTCTAGGTCAGGGCGGGAAATGTGCAGCCCTGGCCCAAGTACTACCTGGTCCTGCCAAGACATTCAACAGATCTATAGTATGCAGATTTTGAAGTTGATTACAGATAAATTTCTAGGTGGCCCTTGGTGGAAAAAAGACTCCTCCCGACCCCTACTCCAGGTGGTGACAGAGTTGCTGTCAAGTATTGAGGTGGCTTTTTTCTGAAACTAATCATTTGGTCTTTTCATGTAAGTAAATCAGTATTTGAATTTAATTTTTTTTAAAAGATTTATTTTATTTTTACTGGAAAGGCGGATATACAGAGAGGAGAGACAAAGAGGAAGATCTTCCGTCCGATGATTCACTCCCCAAGTGAGCACAACGGCCGATACTATGCCGGTCCGAAGCTAGGAGCCTCTTCCGGGTCTCCCACGTGGGTGCAGGGTCCCAAAGCTTTGGGCCGTCCTCGACTGCCTTCCCGGGCCACAGGCAGGGAGCTGGATGGGAAGTGGGACAGCCGGGATTAGAGCCGGCACCCATATGGGATCCTGGGCATACAGGGCGAGGACCTTAACCACTGTGCCATCGTGCTGGGCCCAGATAGAAATCACATTTGGCTCATCACTGACTGATGAGCTGCTGTATTCCTTCTGGCCCGGTAGCCATGTGGTGAGAACACTCCCAGGGGCAAGGGAAGTGGCCACGCCCTGACTAGAGGAGGGGACATCTGAGCAGGCCAAGGGGGACTGAGCGTCCACCCAGGTGCCATCTGCGACCGAGGCGAGAGGGAAAGGAAGCTTAGAGGAGCATCACGACCCACAGTGCTGAGGCAGGAAGTTAGGGATAGCTCGCCTCCCGTTGAGGCTGGTCTGTAAAGGTAACAGCTGGGCAGATTTGGGTCTGAATGAAGGGTTGGTACACTGCTGCTACAGACAGGGATTGCATGAGAACCTGAGAAAGGAGCCCTGAGTGAATGGGTTACGCCCAGTCCTTCTGGGACGGATAAGTCAGCTAAAGGTGCAGGCATTTAAATTGTTGACTGTTTCCTTCATTTACAATTTTTCTGGTTTTTATGAAGTTGTTATTGTGAAAAATTAAGACATTTTTACTGAACCTTGGAAAATAAAAGGAGAGAGGAAATTCAATATTAAGGCAGTGGTTTACTTTGCATTATTCATTTCAGGAAGAAGAAGGCCTTATTAAGGCATTTTCTCTAAGAAGCTGGGTCCTGAGAGTGGCTCTTAACATATTTTAGCCATCTGGGTAGATAAAATCAGCACAGTTTTGCTTGTCCACGTCCCTGACCTATTTGACTAAGGAGAGAACCCACTTACCTTGGCATCTCAAACATCTGCTGGCCCTGGGTGCTTGTGGCTTGGCCCCTCTCCCTGCAGGTGGGTCTGGAGCAGAGAGCATGGGTGCCGCAGGCTGCCCTGTACCTAGGGTGGGGGCCAGTGAGAGCCTGTCCCAGTGCTGACTGCACGAGTGTCCCTGGGCCGCAGCAGCTATGTGGAATCGTCCCTTGCCTTTGCTCACTCCATCCGGGAGCGTGGTGTGCAGCCGGGCCTGAGGCCAGCTGCTTGTCACCCAGCAGAAAGCACTATAACTTCAGAACTGACAGCTTATTAGTAACATTGCCAGATGTGGCTGCTGCCGGATTGCCCTTTAGCCAAGAATCATGGGGCTATATGCGTGGATTTAGTGTTTGCCAGAACATGGTTGGTTTGATTCTTAATTTGATCGGAAAACCAGTCCTTTTGTGGCTGCTGTTGGAACAGGTAGGAATGGGGGACTTGGGTGGGTTAGGAAGGGACCTCATTTGCAGTTTTTTATTCTTTAGTAAACAGTTGGAAGCAAAAACTGCTACAATATAAGCATTTCTTAATTGTTTATGGCAGATATAGTTTATTCTCTATTTCATTTATGTTCTAGAACTATCTCCTAACTAGAAAAGCTTGTAGAACTTGGGTGTTTGTAGTTGTTAGACTGGACACAGCTAATGAGAATCCCTGGGGATTCTCAACTCAGGGTTGGCTGCGCTACTCTGTTTTTTTTGGTTTTTGTTTTTTTAAGGATTTAACAGATTTAAGATTTTGAAGAGACAGTGAGATCTTCCATCTGCTGGCTCACTCCCCAGATGGTGAGAGCTGAGCTGATCAAAGCCAGGAGCATCTCCAGGGCTCCCACATGGCTTCAGGGATCCCAGGGCTTTGGGCCGTCCTCCCTGCTTTCCCTGGATAGGAAGCAGAGCAGCCAGAAGTCAGACAGATGCCTGCGTGAGATGCCATTGCTGCATACAGAGAATTACCATGTTATGCCACCGCACTGGCCCTGTTACTCTGATTTCTAGTCAGTAGTTTTCTTTTTTCACCAGGGCTGTCTGCCTTTTTCTTTCTTTCTTTTTTTTTTTTTTTTTTGTAATATTTATTTATTTTTGTTGGAAAGTCAGATATACAGAGAGGAGGAGACATATAGAGGAAGATCTTTCATCTGATGATTCACTCCCCAAGTGACCTCAATGGCTGGAGCTGTGCCAGTCTGAAGCCAGGAGCCTGGAACTTCTTCCAGATCTCCCCATGGGTGTAGGGTCCCAAGGCTTTGGGCCATCCTCGACTGCTTTCCCAGGCCACAAGCAGGGAGCTGGATGGGATTAGAATCAGTGCCCATATGGGATCCCAGTGTGTGCAAAACAAGGACTTTAGCCATGAGGCTATCACGCTGGGCCCCAAAGATGTATTGGTGGGGCCGGCCCAACAATAACTAGGATCAACTAGTTAATCCTCTGTCTGTAGGTACTGACATCACATGGGGGCACTGGTCTATGTCCCAGTTGCTCTGCTTCTGATCCAGCTCCTTGCTTATGATCTGGGAAAGCAGTGGAGGATGGCCCGTGGTCAGCCTTGGGACCCTGCACCCGCATAGGAGACTGGGGAGAGGTTCCTGGTTGCTGCTGCAGGTTGGTTCAGCTCTGGCCATTGTGACCCTTTGAGAAGTAAACCAGCATATTAAAGACTTTTCTGTCTCCGTAAGTCTTTCTTTCCAATACAAATAAATTAATCTTAATTAATGTGTATAGCTTGTTTGTTTTTGAAAGGCCAATCTAATAAGAGGGGGAGGGAAAGATTGACCTTCCATCTGCTGGTTCACTCACCAAACAGCATTAACGGCTGGAGCTGGGCTGGGCTGAAGCCTGGAGCCAAGCGCTCAGCCTCCCATGTGGGTGTAGAGGCCTGAGCACTTGGGCCGTTTTCCTCTGCCTGCCCAGGCGCATTAGCAGGGAGCTGGATTGGAAGTGCAGTATCCAGGACTTGAATTGGCTCCCATGTGGAGGGCTGGTATTTCAGGGCATCGGTGTGCTGTGCCACAGTGCTAGCCCCTCTGCCTTGTCTCTGCTGTCACCTGGAGTAGTTTTGCATAGGCCCACCTATGACGTGACACTGTGAGAACAGGTCTCAGGAAATTCCAAGACCACCCCCTCCTGAGACCAGCCGTTTGACAAGCGGTAGGCTGTGACTTTTCTGAACTAGCTTTTTTTTTTTTTTTAACTTCTGGCATCTTTCTATCCAGGGCACCAGAGCTAGCACCTCTGAAAAGCAAAATGATCTATGCAAGCTCCAAGGATGCGATCAAAAAGAAATTCCAAGGTATGTTCTAGATTGGCCATGGTGAGTTCCGGGACCAGAGGAGGGGGCCCGAGGGCTGCTGAGGTCCCATACCTGCTTTTCGTTGGAGCCCTTCCCTGCACCTTCACTATTGAACGGTGTGATTGTAGGTAATTGATTCACCTCATTCCCTGGGAGAGTGCTCTCTGCCTGAGCTGGCAGCTCAGTGTGACTTGTCATTTGGGCGCTGGGATCCCGGTGAGTCCCTTGCAGGTTACAGCCAGGAGGCCGTGTTGGGGTGACGGGAAGTGCATGGAGCTGTCACCCAAGGCCTGTGGCTGGGGCTGAGCTTGTCATCTAACTGCTGTGTGAGCTTGTCAAAAGGGCTTCACCCTGGCAGGCTGGGAGGCCTGGTCTGCATCAGGTGAGCAAGCTTCCCTGCTGAGCCCGGCTCACCCAGTGCTGCTGGCTTGGTTTGTTTACCTGTGACTGGTGGTTGTGCTTTTCTAGCAGAACAGGTTTGCCCTGGCTTGTTTGACTTCAGAAAACAAAATTCTTGCTACCTTGTCCAAGTCCTGCTGCTGCATAGTTGAGTGCTGTGTCAGGCTCCCTCGTGCATTGGCTGGATGTTGGAGTACCCCTGGAAGTGTGCTCTTTTAACTGGTGTTGATGGCTCCCTAACAGCCATTCCTCAGATGAACGCGCACTGCCTTTCCTTGGGGGACTTGCTGTGGTGCCTTGCAGGGGTGCGCGGGGTTGACCGGCTGTGCTGGTCAGGTGGGCCTGAGACCTGGGCCTGCCTGTGTAGTGCAGCCCCTCCTTCCCAGAGCGAGCAGGCTGCAGCACAGTTGCAATGTTCCTGGTGACAGGGTTCTTTTTCAAGAAACAATTTACTGTAAGGCAGAGCGAGACTGGCAGGAGTACTCTGTGCTATTCTGTTCCCAGATGCCCACACCAGGACCAGGCTGCAGCCTAGAGTCAGGAGCTCCATCTGGCCCTCTCCTCCAGTGCCTTTCCAGGCACATTAGTGGGCAGCTGGATCCAGAAGCCCAGTAGCCTGGACCAACCATGCACACACACATGTAGGAGGCCTGTGTTGTGAGTGGCGGGTTAATGCTACAGAACAGTTTTCCAGTTAAGTTATTCTAATTATTGCATACTGTGGTTCTTAAATAGCTACCCTTATTACAACTGGGTTTTATCTTGCAGAAACAGATAAGCTGCTGCCATAATTCTAATTAGGATTGTTGTTTCTCCTCCCTAGGGATAAAGCATGAATGTCAAGCGAATGGGCCGGAAGACCTCAATCGGGCTTGCATTGCAGAGAAGCTGGGTGGATCCTTAATTGTAGCTTTTGAAGGATGCCCCGTGTAGCTCATCATTCAGTGCCACAAATTGAAAGCTTCCATGTGTAATGTTATCTTCTTACTATATAAGTAAAGCAAATATATGTAGGCCAGGGTCTTGCTGAGAGGGAGCTGTCTTGTAACCTTTTAGAGTAAACGAAATATTCTATAAATGTGCAATCATGGCCCTAAATAAATCTAGATCTGCAGTTCTATTGGTGTGAAATTAAATTCTTACTGGCCTCTGTTTTGATGAGTTGCCTTATAAAGATTTTTGTTGAGCTCAGGAGTTTTAATAATGCAGTTCACAAAACCAGGCAAGGCCATGTGAAGAGAATTGCTACGTCTTTGTTGGCCTCAGCAGTCACTTTGTTTCTTTGCCTAGTGAATTGGTTATAATCTGGTTATAATTTTGGTCCAGATTCCTTATTCCTGCTGAAACTAAACAGAATCACAGAATATAATTCTTCTCATGACATGTAACAATACTAATGTACTAACAGAACACTAAGATGAAGTTGGGCAGTCTTTTGATCCTACTCAGTGTGTGAGGAAGACTGACTCAAAATCATGTCCACTTGTGACTCACGCTGATCTTGCACATTTCAGGCCTGCTGATGGCAGCAGCTCCTGCACCTGTGGCGGGCTTACTGCTGGCATGGCGGGAGACTGCGTGGAGAGTGACCTTGTATCCTGGAAGTGTGGTGTGTCCTCAGGAGAACCTGCGGTGTCTTGTAACACCTAGTTACAATACAAATTAGGGCCCCACTGTAATCTGCTTTATTAATGGAATGATAAAATGATATCTTGATGAGTTAGGACACTTGTGATTCTTTTGAATTGCGTCTCCTTCAGAGCATTGCTGCTTCTGGTGTGGTACAGTGTGGAAGAACATGGCGTGTGTGTTTGCTTGGGCCTGGGAGCAGGGACTGTGGGTGACACTTGAGGTTTTTGTCATTGAGTATCACAGCATAAAACACTTTGAACAATGTAGAGATGCACAGTCAAAAGTAGCAGTTACTGGCATTATGTAATAAAGGAAGCATTTATAACTTCTCTCTGTGTGATTCATGTGGGAATTTGCCTTCCATGTGGGTTGTATCCTTGAGGCAGAGTATTTACAATGAGTGCATAAGGTCATAGCTCCTCTCTGATTGATAAGTTGGTGTGAAAGTCGGGAAGCTTTTTTAAAATTCCAAGTATTTCTCCAAGTCCCAGGCTTTGGGGAGGCAAGATGTTAAAAGTACTTTTTGGGGGGTCAGTGCATGGCTCAGCTGGCTAATCCTCTACCTCCAAGTGCCAGGTTCCCATATAGGTGCTAGTTTGTGTCCAGCTGCTCCACAATTAACTATCTGGGTGAGTCTTAAATTACTGCAGAGACAGAGCACTTCACCTGCTAGTTCACTCCCCACATGCCTAGTGTAGCTGGGCCTGGGATCTCAACCCAGGTTCTCGGGGCACAGCAAGGAGCAGCTTGCTGTGCCATCAGCATTGGCAGGAAGATGGGATCAGGAGCTCTAGCTGGCAGTCTGACTCCAGGCCTCTGCTGCAGGTGCGGTGCCTTCACCAGTGTTCCAGCTCCTGGGGGAACTGTAGGGAAAAGTTGGGGCCAAGGATTATGCTAACAGCTACAATAGTTGATTGTGATACAGAGTGAAGGGTTAGACCTCAGTTGCCGTGGGCTGGGAATAAAACTGCAGGTATACTTTTAGTCGGTGCAGGGAAGGTGACTTAGGCTTCACCTAATGGTTATCTGGCCCTTGGAGAGACAGATAACCTTCCTCTCTAGCTAACTATTCAGGCAGAGCTTGGCCATGAGGGTTGTTGCTGCTCTCATGGGAAAACAGCACAGACACTTGGAAAGCAGAATTGGGTTCAGTCTAGAGGTCTTCTGTGTCCAAAACTGCCTACAGTGCTGGCTGGTCAGGAATGAGCCTTTCTGACAGGTGCCTTGCCCACTGGACCATCAGAGACCACAAGCAGCCAGGGACATGCCACTGTCTGTAATCCAGTATGCCTGGACTGGCTCCTATTTGGGCTGCAGCTGAAGAAGCGGACATGATTGGCACAAGAGTGATGATAGGATGTTCCGGAAGCCAAGTTTCAGTGCTCTCCTTGGGCTCTGGCCAGTCAGCTTAGTAGCCAGCCCAGTAATGGCCACAGATCACTTGGCTCTCTTGAGCCACTCACATTCCGGTCCAAGGATTTGGCACCTAGAGCTGCCAAACGAAAATGTGCAGGGGACAGACCCAGCCCCGAGGAAGCTCTGTGAGATCTCCCTGGAGGTGCCAGCTGCAACTGGAAACCTCATCTTGGCCTATCCCACCCAAAGCTGGTCCTCTGCCCTTCACGGTCTCTTCCCTGCTCGATGCCTGCACTTTGTAGTGGGTTGCCCACAGATGAGCTGTCAGGTGTCCTGAGTGCCCAGTTGGAATGGGCTTCTGGTGCTCGAGGTGCTGTCTCAGGGCTGTGTGGACCTTTTAGTGTCAGGTGGAACTCAAAGGGAAACTTTAGGCTGGGTGTTAGGCCTGTTACAAGCCCACCCGCGTGCCCGCCAGCACAGGCTGCGAGCCAGGATTCTGTGGAGGTGAGCATGTTCTCTTGTCAATCACTCACAGCTGCTCTTAGCTTCTGTTGTCCTGTGGAGTGGAACTGTCCTGAAAGGTGTGGTGACAGGGCAGGCCCGCTGCTGGCAAACTCGGGCTCCCTCTGCTGGCCTTAGAGGTGCCACTGCTGGGCCTCAGGGCTGTGGAGGCAGAGGAGCAGGCAGAGCTGCTGTGAGGGCCCCAGAAAGTGTACTGCACCCGCTTTTGTCTTCCCTATGGCTAGGCTCCCATGGGTGTTGAGGGTGTTGCGGGGGGTGCTATACCCAGAGTACAGGGCAGTCACTGTACCCCTGCCCTTCTGTGCACTCTGGCTCTGAGGGTAATGGTGGTGGAGGAGTGTTCAATTTGCAGTGTGTGTGTATGTGTGTGTGTGTGTGTTTTCGAGTGCAAGAGGGGGAGAGAGCAAGCAGTGCACTGGAAATGCAGCTCCCAGGCCCCCGGTGGGGATTCCGAGTCCCGGCGCAGGCACAGTCTGGACAAACCACAGAGGCCACAGCCTGGGGCCCTGAGCTCCTGTACCAAGCCACCTGTCCTGGATGTACCAGGTGTTCAGTGGGTAGTTCTGCAGTACCACAAGTAACAGGGCTCAGTGGCTACTGCTCTAAAACCAAGCTCCTCCCTTCTGATCCTGACCCATCTAGGAAGCCAGGATCCTAGTGTTACTGCCAAGTGCTGTGCGGAAGGGGATTCATCACCTGCCCTGCCAGGTAGGGCCCTTCAGTGCCAGTCAGGTACAGGCATCAGGCTTGAGCACTGATCACTTCCATCGTTTCCTGGCCAGAACTCATGGTGTTGAGGTCTCAGGACCCATGGGCTCCCTTTCCTAACTCCCTAGGTTCCTAACAGGACTGTCTCTCTTGGCTGAGCAGCCTGTCAGGACAGCTCCTGCCTTATTTAGTCATCATCACCTGGGTCCCTGGCACTTCCCCACCACATACCTGAGCTGTACCTGCTGTGCCCAACAAAGGCCTCTCTGCTGGCAGGCTCCAGTTTAGGCCCACTCCTGCAGGGAGAATTCCCAGGAGTCCCACGACTGTTTCCAGTGTAACTCAACACCCAAGTGCCATGTGCTATGACTGTACATACTGGGCTAGAACCAGGACTGGCCCCTGGCAGATGCTGTTGGGAGTTGTGGAGGTGAAGGACCCCTCCAGAGGAGTCACATGGACCACCAAGGATCCATAGGGACAGTTCAGCTGTAGGGATATATCCCCTGCTCCCGCAGTGCTGCCTGGCTCCCTCAGCCCAGCCTGGCCAGTCAGTGCCTCCAGGCTTCTGAGGTTCAGCAGGGAGATGGAATGGAATAGCAGACCTCTGACATGGCTGGCTGACACCCGCCACTCGGGCCCCCCTCCTTTTCCTGGCGTGGTCCAGGAACTATAGTGTCTTTCTGCCTCAGTTCCACTTCTTTTGCTTTCTGTGTTGGTTGAGGTGCCTCTGTCCCACACTGGGTGGGTCACCAAGGACACTAGCTCTGCCTCTAGGCAGGCAGGGACTTCTCTACCCAGGACCAACCCTCCTGAGACATGGGCTCAGCCATGGCCCTGTGTTCATTACTCCTGGGCTCACCTCACCCAGCAGCTCAGGCCGCTGTAGTCCAGCATGGTGCCTCTGCTGCCTTGAGGCTGCTGGGGGAGCAGGAGTCAGAAGTCCCACCCCTTGTTCCACCCAGCTATCAGTCTGCTGCCTTCCAAGGAACCAAGCCCCAAGCTCACATGCTCCCCCAGAAGGTGCCCCAGCACCATAGGAGACTACACACTGGATAACGATGTTGGTTTTAATGGCATTCACATCCAGGAGGTAACACCAGTTCCGGTTGGCAGTCTGCAGGGGTGAGGGGCAGCCGCCGTGCTGGGTTCTGGCCTTGCAGCCTCTAGGCTGGCTACTCCCACCCTGCTCAGAAGACACAACAATTGCACTGCTGGCCGCAGAGGGCCCAAGCCCCGGCCTCCCAGCACCCAGGCTCCAGTGGGAATAGTGTTCAGCAAGGGGACGGGTCCTCTTGGGGGTCACAGGGCTTCGAGGTCCGTTTCTGTGGTGCTGAGTGCCCCATCTCCGATGGCTTCTCTCGGAGCCCCTGGCAGGTGGGCCTGGATGACACTGTGGTGCTGGGCCGATGGACTCATCAAAGGAATGTGTAAGGCATTTTGGTAAAGTCGAACAGTAAGGTCTTTGTGGCAGACGAGGCTCAGACGGAGGTGCCCTCCTTGGCGCCGCTGCTGTCCTGTGGACAACGGAGGGCAGGGTGAGGGGCCGGCCAGCCATGAGGCTAGGAGAACCAGGACAGCTCCAGCCCTCACTGGCAGGAGGTAGACACTCACGGTTTTGGCTAGCTGCTCCTGCAGCTTCTTCACTGTGTCCTTCTCCCTGGCCAACTGCTTCTGAGTTGTTTTGAGAAGCTCCTGCAATTTGGTGGCTGCGCGCCCCAGGTCACTTGTTAACTTCTTCTCTTTGTCTAGTCTTTCCTACAGGATGAGAGGGAAGTGGAAGTCAGGCCTGTGCTTCTGTCTTCCACCTTTGCTGCTGGCAGGTCCAGCACAGCCCCAGCCCACTGTGCCCTGCACCTACCTTCAGCTGTGCTGCTTCTTCTGTGCCCGAGGACTCGAGGGGCCCGGCGGTACGGAGCTGCTCCAGCTCTTCCTGTAGCCGACATGCAGCTGTCTGCGCCTTGTGTGGAGGAAGGAGGGCCAGAGAGCGTGAGGCCTCGCTGGCATTCTCCCTGACTGCCCCCTAGGGATGGGGTACCCAGGCTGACAGGGCCCATGGGGCCAACAAGGCAGCAGGGTGACCCCCAAGTACCACCTCCTTGGGACCCCCAGCTCACATAACCCCCGGCACTGGGAAACGCAGCTGCAGCTAATCAGGTGGTCAAGGCTGGGGTGAGGACCGCTGACTGGGAGATGGGTGGGGGATCACATGCAGGGCCTCACCTCCTCAAACTCTGCTGTGAGCTTCTGCCGCCGAGTCTGCTCGTCCACCAGGACGGCCTCTGTCCGCTCCAGCTGTGTCTTGAGCTGTGTGCAGACACAAATCCCATGGGAACCCAGCGAAGGAGTGCGGGGGCCCAGGACGCCTGGGCAGGTGACACATACGGCTCTCCCACTCCCTTCCCTGCAGCAGCTCTCATGCTCTCTTAGCCTTCCCCCACCCCACGCAGTGGGTCCTGGCACTTGCCTCTATGACCATGCCACTGCTACCCTGATGACAAGTCCCTGCACCTGGTTGAGGACTCCTGGCAGCTACTCCTTGGGCCAAAACTCTGGAGAGCAAAGATCCTAATGGGGTCCAAGGGCAGACCTACTCCATCTGGTGCCTTTAGCCCTGGCCATGGCCAATACCCCAACCTTGAGTTCCTCCCACCCAAGTTCTTGGGACCAAGAGTTGTGGGCACCCTGGCCCCCCACCTAGCACCTGCCCTGCCCTCTGTGTCTTACTCAGGCCCAGGGACCCTGGCCTGGGGGAAGTGGGTTAGGAACTGCGACGCAGGGTTAGGGGAAGACAGAGCTGGCGACCTACACCATGCCTCAGGGTTAGTGACACATCTGGGGGCCAGCTCACCGCCCTAACCTCCATGGGCTCCTGCTCGGCTGGGGAGTTCTCTGGGGACCCAGCTACGTCACCATCCTCTACGTGGCTCTTCATCTCACTCAATTGCTGCCTGACCTGCAACAGGGAGGGGACGTTTGTGCAGATCACGGATGGTCATGCACCCACCTTGCCTTGCACACTCAAACACAGACATCGGAGGAGCAGGGTGGCTCTCCAAGCCTGAAGGCCACACAGAGGGGGCCTGCTCTGGATCCTGGGTCCCTCTAATCCCCCTGCATGGATGTCTGGTGGGTCAGAGGCCAGGACCTCAGCTCCCCTGGGAGCCAAACTGAGGGCTTCAGGAGAGCCAGGGCTCTGCTCCAAGTTCAAGTGGCAGGGAGTGGTGGGTGGAGCCAGGTGACCTTGCCTACATCCTGCAGCTTCAGGAACACAGGCCCCCACCTGGGGCCCTTCCTAGGCTCCAGAACCCTGGGATGTCATTTCTGCTTCCCCCAGGAGCTCAGGCAGGGCCTCAGTGTGAGCTCCCAGAGATACAGGTGGTCTTGGGGCCCGTCCACAAGGCCCTGCCTACTTTAAGGAGCAACCTCAATTGCTTCTCCCTACCCCCTCCCTCCATAACCCCCCAAAAGCAGAAGTGAGATTGTTCAGTCCAAGGTGAGAAGCCACTGGGGTTCTCCACAGGGTATCCAAATGCAGGCCACACCCTGCTGACAGTCCAGATCCAGTTTGGCCAATAAGTGACTAGAAGGAGGGCCCTTCAAGGCAGGCGCCTGACCAGGTGATCCGGGGAGGCTGCCTGACCCTAGGCCGCAGCCTGCCTCCTCCCAAGCCAGAACTGCACATCCTCTGGTTTCTTGACATTAACAATGACTCAAAATGTCAGAACAGATGCAACCTAGCTGGGTGGCAATGCCCCAAGGAGATGGGTTGCAGGTCAGATCCTGCAGCTGGCAACAGCATAGCAGGCAGGACTCAAGTTGGCTGGCACAACAAGGCCCCCAGAGCCACGTGCAGCAGGTTCTACACACCTGCCTGTGTGGCTGACTTCTCAGTTGTTGCTGGGGTGAGAAACGCACCCCCGCCCTCCAGAAACCAAGGAACTTGTTGAGAGCCACTGGGCAATGGCTTCCAGGTCCTGTGTCATGGGAACCCGGTGACCCAAGACCCTGGGAGTGGGCTTACCAGGAGCATGGGCTCCCATGGCAATGCTTCCTCTACTATGCCACCCCAGCTGCTGCCAGTGGCAGCACCTCCCACACATCTAACAGCCGCTCCCCCTCCCCACAACCTGTGGCAAGGGATCACATGCCCACCTACCAGGGCCAGTTCATCACTTTGCTTCTGCGCTTCACTCTGGGCCACCTGCAGCTGGGACTGAGACTCGAGCAAAAGCTTTCTCAGCTTGGGGAGAAGCAGGGAGTGAGTCAGCACAGCCACCCATCTACCCTGGGCCCACATGGCACCACAGGTCTCAACACACACCTGGCAGGCTTCTGTGGTCACCAAATGTCTTTATGTAAGAAGCCATGAGTCTAAGATGAACCCCAACTAGTCATGCTGGTGTGCATAATCAAAACTCTGCCTCCACCAACTATGGCAGCGATCTAGGCGCCACACCCTGACCTGTCTCTCTGAGCATCTCGGGCCAGCGAACCAGGCAGGGTGCGTACAGGCTGAGCCTCACCTGAGACCCAGACTCACAGTAAGGCTCGCATGTAAGGCTGAGGGTTGGTGGTGAGGGCAGACTCACCCCTGCCACCTCTCTAGCATAGTTCTGGCACTCGGCACTGGCCGTTGCCATGTACTTCTCCAGCTCTGCTTCTAGCTGCGAGGTGTGTTCCTGCACCTGCCAGGACACAAGTGGCCATCATTGCTGACACCACATGTGACATCCCAGCTGAAAGCAGCCCAGGGTGACGAGTGACCCTCCATGGCCCACGACCACTGCGGATGCTGAGACCATTTCCTGAAAATGGCTCCAGCCCTAGCACTGCCACACTGGAGAAATGTGCCTCCATTTTCTTCTCTACTCCTGTTTGCATGGCCACACATTAAGCAGGTCCTCAACATACTCAGGACACATGGAGGCTCCCATTGGAGACAGCCAGGAAGCGACCGTGGTGCGGGAGAGAATGGCCTGTCCTGTGGCCCTGGACTCTGTTCCCCTGAGAGCAGCTGCCACCCACCTACCTGATCTGAACTTTTGAGCTCCGCCTTGAGCTTCTGCACGACCTCTTCAAGATGCTGCACAGTGCCCTGAGACTGCAGAACCAGGGAGAGTCTGTCAGGCACAGGTTCCTCCCAGAGACGCCTGGGGCCCCAGGACCACCACCCTGGTCAGCAGGCTCCAAGGGGGATCTCCCAAGGCACACCAACTTCCAGCAGAGGGGCACAGCTTCTTCCCGACAGAGGAACCCACAAGGGGTGACGGTGACCACCAAGTTCTTCACTTAATGGAGGAGGCCCCAGTAATGCTCCCCCAGAGGCTTTCACATTCTGTGCCCAGTGAGTCCCTGGGAGTCATGGGGGAGGGGGTGGTGAGGTGCTTAGGGAAGGGGCTGCCTACCTTGTGTAGCTCTTCCTCCTTGGCGCCCACCCTGGCCTTCCACACCTGCTCCTCCTCCTCCACGCTCTTCTGCAGGTTTCTGAGCATGCCCTCCTAGGAAGGGGTGGGAGGAGGCACACTGAACCAGGGGGCTTTCCTGCCAGGCCTTCCTTATGGCCCTGTGGCCTCAGCTCTTGCTGTGCCTCCTGTGTGCTCCCCCGGGAGGAACAAGGCCCAGTCCTGGCTGTGGAGACCTCTGCCCCAGTGGGGAGGTGAGAGCTGTGACCACAAGGGGTCTCCAGGCCTCTCAACAACCCTGGGCTGGGCAGTTGGTGCTAGCACTCGGCTGGCCAAGGGTGCTGGCCCTAGCATTGCTCTTTGGAGTCCCAGGGGGCAGGGTTCAAACCAACAGCTGCCTGCTCACTGCTCCCCGTGACCAGCCCCAAACCTTTAAACGATGCCCCGAGAGACCTACAGCCCCAGACTACCCAGCGCCAGCCTTGACTCCAAGCCACCTCCCACACTGTGGGCCCCAGGGTCCTTCCCCGCAACTCCCGCCTGCTCACCGTCTCAGCCAGGATGGTGCGGTACTGATCACACTCAGCCTGCAGGGTGATGTTCATCTCCTGGGCCTCCCTCAGCTCAGCAGCCCTGTCCTGTGGGCACAGGGACTGGTAAGCCCCACACAAAGGCTTCTTCCCAGCTATCTGCCAAGACCACGTGTGGCACACCTTCCCCAGACACTGGCAGGGCCTTGCTTACCGAGGTTTCCATGTCAGTGGGCAGCTGCTTCAGCAGCTTAGGGCCTTGCTCTCGGAGTTCCTGCAGCCAATCGGCATAACTCTGCAAGGAGACATGCAAGATGGGCCTGGAGACAGGCCCTGGGCACGAGTACACAGGGTGGGCTGCCCACCTGCCCACCCCCTTACCTGGTGAGCTGAGCTTGAGAGTTCTGGCACCAGTGCCAGCACGGCCTCCTTGGTCTGTGCCTCGGTCAGGTGGAGCTGCTTCTCAGACTCCTCCTGCAGGGGGACAGGGCGTCGTCTTTCAGCTAAGGAGTCAAGGAGAGGCTGCAGTGGCTCAGTGGAGCTGACCGAGAGCAGCCTGTACTGGATCCACTAACAGACTGAGCTCAGATGAGAGGGACACAGCAGATGCTGGGCCTTCTGGCCCCTCGTGGCAGCTGCCTAGGTTCAGCACCCTTTCACTTGCAGAATTCTCCTGAGAGGGTAGGAGTTTGAATGGGCATTCTGGAAGAGGGGGTGACATCTGTGTCCTGGAACAGCAGCTGGGGTGGAGGTGGGGTCAGGACAGAGAATGAGTCTTACAGAAGCCACAGTAGGAGGGAAATTAGTCAGTTGCGGCTCTCCGGGAAAAGCTGTCACTCCCCGCCGCACTGAGGGAGCAACAGGGTGAAGCCTGGGGACAGCAGTCAGCCCATCTCTGGGGTTTCCTAACAGCCTGTCCCTAGTAGGCTGGACCCTCCACTGGCCCTGTCACCTCCTAGAGAGAGCAGGGAGCAGCAGCAGGAATTCCAAGTGATGTGGGGTCAATGGAGGCTAGCCCCAGAGGAACAGTGATGGGAAAAGTAGTGTGGGGCCTGTGACAAGGAACGCCTAGGTCTCCGACAGCCCACCGGTTCTGGACTCACACCCATGCCTGTGGTGCAGCCCACCCCTGGGCCTGCAATTGTGGCAGTCCACACTGCAGACAACCTGGGGCCAACTTTCCTCTTCTGCCAGTGTGACTGTAACTATGTCAGGTGACACTGTGGTCACTGAGGTCTAGTGGCCTTCACCCTGTCTCTTAACTTTCTATCAGGTGGACTTTGGCCCTTCAGAAAAGATGGGGTGGGCAAGGGCTTTAGTTGACATCATTGCTTGCCAGGAGCCCTGTGCCATGTGCCGTGTATGCAGGTTCTTTTCTAGCCTGGGGCCCAGACCCTGGGAGGTATGTTCACCATCTCTCCACCTAGACAGCCCAGAGCAACGGGCAAGAGGGGACCTCACCCAAGTGACCAACTGCAGACGTCACTCTGACTTTTGGGACTTTCTAGGCCAAGCTTTCAGAGGGCCAGGACAGAAGCAGGCAGAGCTGTAGTCCCACTCAGGGTAGGGCAGGCAGTAGGCTCCCACCCTGTGGCCTCTGACTCCACCCTGGCAGCCATCCTAGTCCTGTACCCTCATGGTGGTAGGCCCTGCTGAAAGGGAGAGAGGGCAGGGGGAGCAGCAAAGAGGACACTGGAGCCCAGGGCCAGGCCTGTCATGTTCATAGCCTTTCTGCTGTGCCTGTCCCAGGCAGGAGTGCTAGTTTGGTGAGGGGTGAGTCTGAGGGCAGGTGAGGCCCTGACCTTGGCCTGGGTCAGGGAGCGCAGCTTTTCCTCGCAGGCCTTCTCAGCTGAGGCTAGGGCCTCCATCGCCTTCCAGTTCTTCTCACGGAGGTCCTGGGTGGGGGGGGGGGGAGGAAGACAAGGACAAAATCAGCCACTAACAGTCAGTCCCTGTGCTCCAGGCCAAAGCAGGACCTGCAGAGGGACAGTGTGTTCTTGTTCTGGCCATGCCCAGGCAGGCAGGCTTTCCTGGGTAGCACTTAAGATAGGCTGAGGTGCAGGAGTGTGGGCAAGGAATGGGGCGTGCATGGAGATTGTCTTTTCAGGGGAACTCACTTGGGGGCTGGCGGCTGTCATACACAGTCCTGGGGCCTTCAAGGAGAAGAGGTAAGGTGCATATGGCCAAGGCCTCACACCCTCGGCAGCCATGGGGATGACAGCTGCGTCACTCCCTGCTCTCAGTGCCCACCAGGCACAGCATTCCCACCACAGGGATGGCTCCATACTTGAGCCAACTCAGCCCTGGGACCTGTGGTGTACTGGAAGGTGGGGCCCTCCTGGTCCGCCCCCTTGACTATCCAGGCAGCACCCTTTTCTGCCAGCCCCGTCCAGCACAACACCCGCCACTCACGTTGTTCTTCCCTTTCTGCTGCTCCAAGGCCTCCTTCAGCTCCATGGCTTCCTTCTTCAGACATGAGACCTGCGACTCCAGCTCCCCAAGGCTAAGAGGACACAGTGAGGTCACTGCCCTGGCTTCAGGGGTCCACAGCTCCCACAGGTCCTGTCTTAGGAAGGCCTTCCTGTCCTAGCCACTCAGTGTAGCTGAGGCTCACCCAGCAAGGAACACCTGGGGGCTGAGCCAGTCTATCGGAGAGAGCCTCTCCAGTGCCACAGGTTCCCAGGGAAGGCAGAGCAGCTGCCTGAGTCCTCCCACCATGGTGGCCAGTGCAGGATGGGCTCTGGGGTATGCTATAAGACACTCTCTTCTCTTGAGCCTAGTCCTGCTACTGGTGCACAGCTCCTGCTCTGGGGAGCCCAGCACAGACAAGCTAGCCCTGTCTCTGGCATAGCTGACCCTCAGAAGCCTGAACTAAAGACTCAGTGCAGCCATGACAGCACAGGGACCCTGGCTAATACTGCTCCTCAAGGACCGTGTGCCTTGTGCTCTTAAGAGCCTATGGCACACCCTAAGTCCCAAGTGACTGCCTCGTGGACCCCAGGGAGGCAAGCCCCAGAGGGTATGGTCATATCAGCTCAAGCCCCAATCTGTTCATGGAATCCACCCAGGTGTGTCTCCAATCAGCAGTAGCAAACAGGCCCCAAGAAGGGCCCGGGGCAGCTGCCAGAAGGGACAAGGTCTGGCTAGCAGTGAAGTCATGTGTGCTTATTAGCTCCTATGTCCCAAACCTCCAGTCCAGCAAACTACCCAGGCAGCCTGCCCAGGTCTCTACTCTAAACTGTGTAAAACTTCTTCTTACTTGAATTATTGACCACAGCCCAGGTGTCCCTTGCCTTGTGAGGTGGACAGAGCCCAAGTGGTGGCTGAATGGGTGGTAGCAGACAGACAGGTGGGTGCTTGGCTGAGTTTTGCTCCTTGTGAGGAGCCAGGAACCCTCTGCAGGCTGCCTTCTCTCCTGCCCAGGCCTGTCCTGGCCTCTAAGTCACAGAGGGACAAGGGATGGGGCAGGAAGGGAGTCTCTAAAGGGGGCTCTTCCCCAGGGCACCATGAAGGTGGCATCTCCCAGGGTCCTCTGCTCATGGCTATGATAGAAGCAATTGGGCAGAGTCCAGTGCATCTCGTCCTCATCAGCTTACCGGGTCTGTTGCTGCTCAGCTTCTGCGTGGCTAGCCTGCAAAAGACACAAAAGGCTCCTGGGGCAAGGGCAGAGCTAGGGCAGAGGCAGAGCTCTCCCCACTTCCTGTGGAGGGGCTGACCTGAGCACTGCGGGCCTGGCCTGCCTCCAGCAAGGCCTCGATGGACTGGATCCGCTCGGTGAGCTGTGAATTCTCCGCCCTGGCCTCCTTGAGCTGCCCCTGGAGGCTGCTCAGCTCCTCACGCTTGCTCCTCACCTCAGCCTCGGAGGACTGCAGTTTGCTATGCAGCTCTGTGACAGGGAAGGGAAGGAGAGGGGTGTGAGGTGCTGCCCCTGCTGACCGCTGCCCCAGGCAGGCATGACACCCAATGCTGGCTTCCTTGGCTCCAGTGTGTGATCCAGGGTGGGGTGGGGAGGAGTAGGTCACAGCCACCGGACACACTAGGGTGGAAGTGCCCTCAGCCCTGATGAGACAATGATGGCCTGCGACTGCATCTCAGTGAACTTCCACTCGCCCCAAAGACATTGGCTTGTGTCTGTGGCCCTGCCACCCTCCCGGCCTACCCTCACTCACCTCCAAGCATAGCTCCAATCAGGCGCCTCAAACCCAGATCCCAACATCTCAGGCCCTTGTCTTGGCTGCTTTGCTTTCAAACTCCATGTCTACCACCGGCCACACTTGTCCCCACCTCCCCAGGGCCCCTTTCTGCCTGGGGCAGGCTCTGCTCCTCTGGGCCTGGGTGGCCCCCAAGAGCCTCTTCTTTGGCATACCCCAGTTGCTGTACCATCATGGCCCACTTGCTACCAGCATCAGAGAGATTGGAAATGGATCAAGGTGTGCCAGTTCCTGGCCCTGAGCCACGCACTTCACATGGTACCTGGGCCCCTCCTCCACCCAGTCCCCCATTAATCACAGTAACTTTAGTTCTCAAATAGGCCAGGTTCAAGTTCACTCCTCTTAGGAGCCCAGAACTGGCTTAATGGGGCTGGACCCTTCCATCACTCTAATTCAAGCCTATATATCCCTTCCTGCCTCAGAGAGAACACTCAAATCTATTTGGTTTAAAGCCTCATGTGGCCCCTGGTGCAGAGGCCAGCAAGCCAGAGGCAAAGGCTGCTCTGGGTTTCCATATAGCAAACTGCAGGCACAGCCAGGCCTCTCTGTGTGCATACTGCTCACAGCCACTTTTATCCACAGCAGCTTAGAGTCCCTCATCTGTCTTTTCACAGAAACAGTTTGCTGATCCTGCCTCAGCTGATGTTGCTGTGGGACTCTGTCCTTGCTGGTGACACTGCTGGTGAAAAACTGGCCCAGCCCATTGGCCCCCAACATCTGCCCAGAGGTCCTTCCAAGTCAGGGAGCATCCAACTCTCAGTGGCACCAGCTGCCCCCTTTCTCCAAGGTCACCCAAAAGCCTCATCCTTGTTACTGTCTCCACACCAGTGAGGTGCAAGGACCCAAGATAGGCCCTACCTTCTGAATCTGTCTGAGCTGGCAGAGCAGAAAGACCCAGAACAAATATGTGATCAACAGACATTAGCCACAGCCTCAGTTTACCCAGACACAGGTTCCTTACCCCATCCCTGCCCGAGAGGACAGAACCCTTACCTCTCTTCTGAGAGGAAGAGTGGAGCATCTGTGCTATACCCAACACCTGATTGTTAGGTCCTGCTAGTGGGGCCAGGAGGTGGGCAACCCAGACCCAAGCCAAGGAGTGCCACTGGGGCATGGCCCTCACCAGCTGCCCGCTGCTGCTGCTCCTGGGCCTTCTCTGCATCCGCCCGCAGGCTGGCATGGCTGGTCTGCACTCGGCATAGCTCCCGGCTGACCTCATCTAGGCGCTTCTGCAGGGCTTCCTCATTCTCCTTGTGTGACACCTGGTGAGCGGCACAGAGGGCAGGACAGAACTCTTACCTGGGTCAGCCAAACCCCACCAAAGCCCACTGTGGGTCTCTGACATGCGGAGGCAAGAAAGAACATCATCGTCTCTGTGTGAGAAGGGCTGCAGCTTTGCAGTGAGCAAGCACTTCCTCCGAGGTAACCCTGGCTTTCTCGGGGGCCTCTTGCTTGAGGCTCCTTGCATCTATACAGTCACAGGTGTAGCATGTGATTAAAAGCATTTAACATGTGGTTCTCCTCTGTCACCTGACACGGGGTAGACCCTGTGATGTTGCCAGCATACAAACAGCAATCCTATATAGTTCTCTCTAGGATCTTACAAGCAGCACCACACTGCCTGGTCTACCTTCCACTGCGCCACAAGGGGCCCCCTTGTACGGTGTGGGCACTCCTCTTGTTGGGCTCCTGGGACACGAGTGCTGTGTCTGACTGCTGAAGTCACAAGCAGGTTCCAGGGGAAGGTAGGGTTAAGAAGTGCCAGTCTGCAAATGATTCCTGAAGACTGGGTCCTCCTCAGCCCTCATGACCAGATCATCCTCTCCACTCCTGCTTAGGGCAAGGAGATAAAAGCTGGTGTGCGCATTTTGATGAGCGATGTCAAGGCACCGGTGGCTCTGACACGACTTGCCAGTGGGCGCAGGGCTGGGATCTGAGCCTGGGAGTTGTCTCCAGAGGCCTTGACATTGACAAAAGCAAACTTGCACCCTTTTGTCCTAGCACCTTTGGTCTTAGATAAGGACTGGACCCATCTGTGCATCCCTGCGCCTTCCTCCCATAATGGGTCCTGACAGGTCCAGGCAGATCCATCTCACTGTCAAGGTCTGCCTGCATCACAGAAAGAGAAGACTCCACATTGGCCAGCTCCACTGCTCACAGCTACATCTGTTTTTTTCCACTCACATGTTAGCCTATTTGGTGTATGCAATCCCAGTCCTTTTCAATTTCCCTACCACATCACAAAGCCTTTACTGACAAAAATAAGCCTCTGGAGTCACCAGGATGTCCTTGCTTTCTTAAAAGCTACCCCAAGGAGGGTGTGAAGGCAGCAGGGCGCTGTGCACCATGCGGCAGGATACTCTCCTGTGAGAAGAGGCTTCCAGGCCATGTGTGGAAGCTGAGAAAGAACAAAATCCACCTGGCATTGAAGTCAGAGGCTGAATCTATGCCACTCAGCTTGGTGTCTGCTGCAGACTGGCAGCATCATAGTGGTGCCCAGTGTTGGAGGACAAAAACAACACTGGAGCTAAACTTAGTTGGAGTTCAAACTCTACCTGCCATGTGCGGGACCTGGCTATGCAGGGAGGGGTGGTCACCTCAAATTTCCCTTTGGGAAAAATGCAGATGCCAGTGTATCTCTGGCTCATGGAGTTACCAAGGGAACTGGCTGAGTTTGCTCAGCACATGGGAAGCAGCTGCTTGATGCCCACTGGCACTGTTACTGACTAGGTTAAGGTCAAGGGCTTGAGCTTTATTGCCAAAGAATGACAAAGTGTGGCCGGGTGACCATGAGCCTCTCTATACCATGCAGACAGGCTGGGTGGCAAGTGCACAGGGCACCCCGACTCACCTGCAGCTGCAGCACCTGCTTCTCGAAGGTGGCAGCCTTGGCCTCCAGAGCCTTCCGCTGCTGCTCCTCCTGCCGGCTGGCCTCTGACTTCTCCAGTAGTTCCTTGCTGACCTTGCTGAGCTCTTGCCGCAGCTTGGCCAGCTCTGCGTTCTGCCTGCAAGAAAGCCACCATTCTGCCTGCAAGAAAGCCACTGGCGTCCATGCTACTCTGGGCCATGCCCAGCTTTGAAAGTCAGATCTGGAGCAGGTATTATATTTCAGCCCCCGGCAGGGGGCGCTGCAGGCTGTAGCAGTGAGGGGGACAACAGGCTAGCTGTTAGAACTCAGGACTCAGACACTGGAGGAAGGCCCCAGTCAGGGCCCTACACCAGGTGGCGGCAAAACTGTAAGGCAATCCCTGGTTCACATACATGGTGCCTGGGCACAGTTACACATCTAGCAAGAAACCAGAGCACACCTCTATAGGTGCTGGAGCCCTGGGGATGCAGGGTCACTGTGGCTTACTTGCTCTCCACCTGGCTGGTGGCTTGATTCAAGGCATCTCTCAGGATGGAGTTCTCCTGCTGCAACCGGGCCAGCTGAGTGTTGGGGCCATTCTCCAGCTGTTCCTGAAGAGTTCGAATCTGCAACGACACCATCAGGGACATCAGAACTGTCCTGACCCCACCAAGAGAACTGGCTTCCAGATGAGGCAGAGTGAAGACATATGACAGAACCCCCAGATGGAAGCGAATGCCGGGCAGCAAGAGACCAGAACATCAAGGCTGGGGGCTTGAGGCCAAGTGTAGGCTGCCAGCCACTCCTCTCCACCTCACTGCTCACTGCCGGCCTGTGGTCACAGGCTGAGGTCACAGCGTGACACATCTGGGGAGGTCTGCTCCTGAGGTCACCAGAGTCGACTGTGCTGAGATGAAGCACACAACCGCAAGTCACAGCCTCTTAGGCATCCTGAGGAAGACTCCCTTCCTGCCCTCTGACCTCCTGCGCCTCTGAGCCAGGCAACAGGCAGGAGGCTGCGACCATGGCGGGGATGTGAGATAAGGATCAGGCTCTGAGTAGGGTAGACAGCTGCCTGGTGCCAACCTCAGATCTGTGCTTTCCTTTTAAAAGATATTCATTTAGATAAAAGGCAGAATGTGAGTGAGTGAGTAGTGAAGAAGGCAGAGATCTTCCTCCTGCTCACTGGATCACTCTCCGTAGCATGGCCAAGTCAGGACCAGGCTGAAACCAGGAGTCGGGGTCCCATGCGCGTCTCCCACACAAGTTGCAGAGGCCCAGTGACTTGGGTCTTCCCCAAGGATTTAATAGCGAGAAGCAGCAAAGCAGCTGGGACTCAAACAAGTGCTCTAACATGGAACACCACCATCCTAAATCCTAAAGCGCCAGCTTAACCTTCTGCACCACAGGTCCAGCCTCACTGTGACTCTGGCGCTCACAAGCCCACAGCAAAAAAGCACTGTCCAGGGTCACAGGCAGGCTGAGCACCTGATGCACAGAGCTGGTTGCTTGAAGCTATGTTATCAGAACATGCTCTAAACTCTAACGTACTTTCCTGATTAACATGAAATGCAGCACCTCTGTCCAGTTAGATAACCCCAGCTTCCTGCACCCCAACCACCAAGTGCCCCCCACCCCCAGGGCCCCAGTGCCACTGCCCACCTTGCCCTGCAGCTGCTGCACCTCCTTTACGTGCTCTCGATAGCTGGCCTGCATGCGCGCCTGCACAGCTGCGATTTCCTGCTCCCGAGCCACCAGCTGCTTCTTCACCTTGGCCTCCCCAACTGCTGCCTTGGCCTTTTCAGCTGCCATCTCCTGGGAAGAGGATAGCAGAGAGAGAGAGAGCCGGTCAGGCCTGTGGAGGAAGAAGTGTAAGTGCCCCCAAGGTCAGGAGGTGACTTGAGAGCTCAGTAGAGACCCCTACAGCTGGCTGAGGCCACCAAGAGCCCTGCCAACAACAGCAGGAGCACCAAGAGAGCCTGCTGACCTGGCTGGACGTGGCCTTGGCCATGGTGAAGCGTGCAGAGCCTACTACCCCGGTGTTCCTGAGCACTGGCTCAGCCTGTCTCCGCTGACAACATCGCAGCGTGGCTCACACCAGGTTCCCAGAACATCCACTTCCCCTCCAACACTTTTGTTACGACAGAGAGGCACGACCCTTGGTGCTTGGGACCAGGATGTGGCCAGCGTTTCTAGAGGGCCTGCATGCCAGGAGCCACCATTTGTCTACTCCAGTCCAAAGGAATGTGTGTTCCAGTCCCTGCCAGGATGCCCACAATCTGGGGAGCTGGCAGCCTGTGCACAGGCAGCAGAACCCAGGGTTGGCAAATTATCCCAGGATAGTAGCACTGAACAATGTGGGGAAAGGCAGGGTTCACAACCTGAGGAAGGGTGGTGGGCATGCTTCCTGCCCCTGACCAGGCCAGTGTCTATATGGTGAGCACATACACTA
Source organism: Ochotona curzoniae (assembly GCF_017591425.1). NCBI lineage: Eukaryota > Metazoa > Chordata > Mammalia > Lagomorpha > Ochotonidae > Ochotona > Ochotona curzoniae. Next base: position 22,045,899 of record NW_024465894.1, on the reverse strand, counting down.
AAGACATGGCTTCCCTACTGGATGCCTGGGTGCAAGTACCCCATGAAATTTCAGGGCTTTCCCCTTCCCCGAACTGGGCACAAGACCACACAAGGGAAATTCTAGCCTTCTCCCTACCAGCGCTGTGAGGGAAGCCCATCTGCTGAGACAGAAGAACCAGGGCATGGACTGGGCTGACCACAGTGGCACAGGGTACTCATGTGGTTCTCTGGGTCAGCACTCCTGGGATCAGCACTCCTGGGATCAGCTGGCACCCACTGGCCCTGCTTTTCAAAGATCGGCATCCTTTGGCTCTCCCCAGGGTGGGCCTGCAGGGCTGCCGAAGGGACACTGCCTCGTCTTTAGTAGTGGGAGGGCATCATTCCCACTGTGCCTACAGAGGACAATTAAGGTCCACTGCTCATCTGATTCTTAGTCAGATGTGGAAAGTGATCCACAGCTCAAGTAGATGTGAGACCAGTGCTGGGGAAACGTGACAAACGAGGTATGGCCAGATCTGGGTGTGGAAGACCGATGCCCTCCTCTGTCCAGGGAGGCAGCACCACGTACCTCAGCAAGGAACCCCAATTTGGGCAGCACAAGTGTGCCTCCACACACACCAAACTGGAAGGTTCCTTTCTCCCTCTAGCTTCTTCACTCCAGCCCCTTGAAGTGCCTGGTCCAGCCTCGAGAGGAGGAAACCAAAGCACAGAAAGGCCTCGGCATGCCCATGGCTAAAGAGGGAGGGTGGGGGGAGTTGCCATGGGCTGTTATCCATACACCTGTGTCACCTCAGCACCACAGTTGGGTGCTGGGCTACGAGAGGCAAAGGCTTTGCCCGAGGCTTACAGCCAGGAATCTACTGCTGCCCCACGCAGGCAGGGCTGGGCTGCCTCCTCACATGCAAGGTGTACTTGCTGCCATCCTTGGTTTTGGAAATCAACTCACAGTTGGTGCTGAAGGAGAGCATACTTGTGTCCAGTGACCAGCACAGGGAGGGGGCTGTTAATGAGCTGACGTCTGGGCTACCTGACTCCAGTGGACAGGGAAGCCAGCCAGAGTAAGAGGTGAGGACCACATGTCACTGCCTGAAGTGGCCACCTAGTAACTGGTCACACTCCAGCCATTCTGTGTTAAAGGTGGGAGGCATGGGGAACTAGCCAGGCAATGGCTCACTAGCCCTTCTAACTCGAGGAGGGTGTGTGTGTCAAAATCTCATAAGGATGCCTCAGTTTGCTTATAAAGAGGGAATGAATCAAGACTCTGAAACCAGCAGGCCCTTGGGATGGGAAGCTCACATTTGCAGCACATGCCAATCTCTGTGGTGTAAACGCTCTTCGATTTGCAGAAAGAGAGGTGGACACAATGGGCTTTCTGAGCCTGGGAGGGCAGCTCCAGCCATCCCACAGTTCACCAAAAACCCAGAGCAGCTCATGTGGAGGTTGCACGTACGTACGCTTCAGAGGCATGGCAGAGAGAATGTAAATGGCAATGGCCACTGGAGGCCTGCCCTTTACTTCTCTGTTCTTGCCTACCTCCACCCAGCGATCCTTCCAGTCTAATTTAACTGCACCTCCTGAATTTAGGCCAGAAAAACAGGATACCTCATCTCCTGGTCCTCCTGAATACCAGCAGGAAGTGCTGCAGGCCACCTTCCTGCACCTACGGCCCAGGACAGAGGAGCAGACAGCTTCCCAATGCAGTGCTATTGCCCTGTTCTGCATGTCCTCTTGGAAGGCAGGGTTCGGGAAGTGGAGAGTCAAGACACAGATCCTGGTGAACTTGGCAGGGCCAAGAGTGGTCTGCAGCACTATGGGTCCCAGCATGTCCTCAAGGATGCCCTCCCAGGAATCATCTCCCCTGCCATGCGAGCAGCTGACACTAAAGTTGCCTGCCTCCTTACACATCACTCTCTGATACTGGAAAAAGCTCTTCTCCGCCTCCCCACAGGGTTTTCACTCAATTCAAGAAACCACTATAGATGTATGGTGCCCAACTGAAAACCAGGACCCTCTTCGTGATGGGACCAGCCTGGTGAGAGTCAGTTCTGAGCCAGTTGAGCTCCCAGCAGCTGCTTAACTTCCACGCACTCTTCATGTCACTCACTGGGCCTGCAGGTTCCACTGAGCAGCCACCCCCAGAGCCTGCGACCCAAGTGCAGCAGTGGGCGGAGGTCCTCACTGGGCAAGGACAGCAGGGGCTGTACCTTGTTGAGCTCCCTCAGTTTGCTCTTGGCCACGGCCGCGTCTTCCTGCTCCGTGGCCAGCAGCTTCTCCTTCTCTTCCAGCTGTCGTTTCAGAATCGCCACGGGGTCACCCTTCTGAGTAGCCTAGAAATGCCCAAGAGCTTCATAAATATAGGGGGACAGACAGACTCAGGGCTTGCCCCCCAAGGTGAGTATGCCTGAATCTGAACACTGCCGGAGCCACACAGCCTGCCAGGCCTCCAGGCGCCGGGGCACCATGTCCTAGGGCATTTTTCCCATATGCGGCCATTTCTAGCCCCTCCCAGGAACAGACTTCATTTCTGGTTCAGAGTCACCCCTGAGCTGGTGGGGGCAGCCTGGGGATGAGGAATATGGTTATGGGGTGGTGGCTTGAACTGAGCCTATCTCCTCTAGCATTCACAGCCAGAAGGGTCCCACTCCCTGAGCCAGGAGCCCCTAGCAGGAATGCTATTATGTGTGATGCAAGATCAAACCCCAGCTCCTGCTGGCCTCAGGCAAGGCTCCTGAGACATGCTCGCAACACAAAACCCTCCAGCAAATTACCTAACATCTTGATTCCAGTAAAGGAATAAACGTGTGTGTGTGTGTGTGTGTGTGTGCGCGCGCACCCACACATGCTATTTCCTGGTCTTACTGGCCAGAGCACTGAAGTGGAGGTAACATCTGACAGCAGGGGTACTTCTGGGTTCATCACAGGGTTCCCTCACACATGCTGTCCCTACAACTTCCTCACTGTACACTGGTTGCAAACTGGCGTGGGGGCGAGGCAGTGTGCAGGGTGGGGAGGAGTGGGAGGATACCAGGTACCCAGTTCCTTGTTCCACACCCAGGGTCTCCTGGAACACAGTGGCCCTTCACCCTTCACAGCTTTGGTTTGAGTGCAGGGACCCCAGAGTCTGCCTGGAAAGAGAAGTGCAGGTTCTTCCAGGAACATCCTCTGCAGCTTGGCAAGGTGGTAGGGTCAGCTTGTAAGTGGCCCCCAAATCCTCAACCTGGCCAGCTGCAGTGACCTCATAGTATGGCCAGGGACTGGGGGGGCCTACCTTGTGCCAGGTATCCTGAACGATGCCAGCCTTCTCAGACAGGATCTCGATGAGCCGCTGGGCCTCCCCCTCATTGAACACCATGCTTCCAATTGTGGAGACTAGCGTCGTGTAGGGCAGGTAGAGAGGGCTGTCGGTGTCCAGGGGCCCTGTACCTGAAGAGGGAAGGAACAGGATCTTATACCCACTCCCAAACCCCAGCAGCAGCCCTGATGCTGCTCCCCAAGCCCATACAGCCAACGAGAACTCTGTCTGCCTGGCAAGTGGGCAGGCCCTGGACGAATCTCCTGAGAAACACTAAAAAGTATGAGGCAAGGAGTCCCTGCTCCAGCCTCTGAATTTGCCCCAAGCCTCTGCCTGGGCCAGGAGTAACCAGCCTCCTTTTTAAACCACGGAAATAATTGAGTAGAATCACACAACGCATGAGTGACTTTCCTCTCCTACCAGCAATGCACTAGTTCAGTCCCCCCGCCCTGGTTTGACAAGGTTTTCCCACTTGGCCATGACCACTGTGGGTCCTGAGTCCCAAATCTATCCCTTACCCTGCTACACACACAGAGTAACAGGCCCAAACATCCTACTTCTGACCTTCCCTGGACGAAGCACAAGCAACACAGGCCTGTGGAGAAGGAAGCCTGGGACAGGCCGGTCCACTGATGACTGCCTGGAGGACACAGCCTTTTGCCAACAACTGAGAGTCATCTCTAAACCCCCAGCTCTGTCCTCCCTGTGGCTGATCAGGGCGTATCACACTGACACTGCCTAGGCAGCTATCCCTGAGCAGGCAGAATCTGTCTGGGAGCCCAACAGAAGAGCCAAAAAATCACTGGGCTGCTCCTTAGCTGAGCCCACCTAGGATGGACAGAGAACTGGGGGGAGGTTTCCACAGCAACTCTGAATTCTCAGGCTTGTCACAATGTTTTCACTTACCTGTTACAATATTTTCATGGCAAGTCACTGCATTTAGCATGGCACCTTAATGAGGGGACGTGGGTGAACTGCTTATCATGAACACCCCTGGAATGTCCTAACTTGATGAAGCCCGACAGCTTACAAATACCCACACTGACACTACAGGTGTCACAGCTTGTGGGGGCCCCAGGGAGGGTGTGGGGAAAGCCTCTTTCTTCCTTTCTGTGGCATCGTGTCTGTGTGCAGAGGTGAAGGCCTGCTTTTGGAAGTATGGGGGTGGAATTTGAGCTCAGCCAGGCCACTGGAGCTGCAGCCTAGGCAGGATGACTCCATGTCAAACTGATGGTCACCAACAGCTTTTCCTCTTCCTGACTCCTGACTCCCAGGGCCACCAGTAGGAAATGCTAGGAGTTTCAAAGGCTTGGATAAAAATTAGTAAGATGTCTGCAATGATCTGTATTTAGTGACTAGATGCTGAAAGAGCATTTTGGATGAATCTGGATCCACACAGACTGTTTCTGGCCAGCCTCTGTTGACATTGCTGAGGTGGGACATTTCAATCACAGGTATGCCACACATATGTACTCACACTGCGAAACTCCTCTGCTCCACTCCTGCCCAACCCTGGGCATCAAAGTGCTGTCCACAGCGGCTGTCCTACGAGGGACCAGGGGCTCTGGCCTCTCACGTACTCTCCTCTGGAAGACCCTGCCTTCCAGGTTCCCACACAGTGTACAGCCAGGCCCACTGCTCTCCAAGGTATGAGCCACCAACAGCTGTGTGTGCTTCATCCTGCAGCCTCTGCCCACCTCTGGTATTCCCTGGAAATGCTATTTTTACAATTTTTTATTCATGTTAAGTCTATTAAATTTAATTAATATCTTAATTTTAAAAAGCAATAAACCTTGTAACAAATGAAACAACTCAAAACTATGCTGAGGAAAAGCCATTTCTCTTTTATCCATCCCCAACCCTGCCCACACTGTCTTTAAAATTATTTTTAAAAACTGTAACATTATAAAGCCATTTTTGATTAAACTATTTACCTAAGGACTGTGACACCTTTATTGTCCCAAAGTCAGGGGCCGTAATATTGAAATTGAAAAAAAGCTCCTAGAAGCAGGAGGAGGCAGGACTTTCCCGAGACGAAAGAGCAGGACCAGGTCACTGTCTCCGGCATACATTGGTGACTCCAGCAATCCCTGGCACTGTGAACACGAAAGGCACTAAAGGAAACCTGTCTAACTCCACAGTTCATCTGGGAAACCACAGGCTGAAAGGACGCAGGGAAGTGTACTGCACAGGTTAGCTCACTGAGGGAGCAGACACTGCAGAGGGCACAGTGACACTCAGGGACAGGTCCGTCAATCCTAGCCAAGCAGCCCTGGGCACATTCTTTCAGGTAAAACCCTCTTAGCAGAAACTAAGATACTCAGCTTTGTGGACTAGTTCAAGACTAGAAACGAGATTTTAATGTGCCATTCCTGATTGATAGTGCTGCCAGCTAATTCCACAAAAAACCAAGGAAGAAAACTGAGGGGCTGAACTAACACCCCACAGGCATGTTGCTAGACAAGCAGGTTCACCTCCCTTTGCCTTGGTGTCCCGTCTGTGAAGCAGAGCTGTCACCTATCCCTCCCTCACAGCCAGCTACAGTGATCCAACTGCAACAGGCCCAGGATGATTCCTGGCACAGCAGGGCAAGCCTTCAAGGGAAGATGGCAGAAGCCCAGACCCCGACCCCTCACAAAGGGAACGGCAAAGGAAGGCAAAGCTGATGCCCCAGAGCCAATCCCTCCAAGTCCAGTCCAGGATGTCAGCCCGGGACCTCGGCACCTCCTCCGGCCAGGGATACCACTGTCCTCACTCAAGATTCTAAACAGGCAGAACATCAGCTAACAAGCCCTGCTCCTCCCAGGACCCCCCCTTCCAGAATTATAGTGTCCCACATTTCAAAATGATGTTCTCTTTTACAGCCACAATGGAAGCTTAACCCTACAATTCAGGGACAATCTCTCTGCCTGCATCATAACCAGGGCCTCAGCTATAACAGAACTTAGGAGACTCAACAGCCCAGCACTGGCTCACTCAGCCACAGAGAGAGCATCGGAACCAAGCCAAGAACTGCTCCAATGCCCACAGACAGCTGTTGGTTAACGGGTGGGGATTATCGCCTTGGCCCCAGAATGAGCCCATCAGAAAGCTCCAGCCTGACATCAGCTGACACTCAATGTGCGTGTGCTCAGGGCAGGCAGGTCCGGCTAGTCTCCATAGTAAGTAGGTACCTACTGTGTATCTGGCAGTTTGCAAAATGCTAAACCTGCAAAAGTGAGGTAATGGTAGGACTATGTTGAGAGAGGCAGACAGGAGACCAGGCAAAATGGAGGGAAGGCCAGCAAGCAGCACCAGCATGGGTTTCAAGCAGGTACCACACACATGGTGGCAGGAGGCGGCAGTGGTGAGGGCTTGGTGAGGGCAGCAGCACAGGAGAGCAGCCTGGGCCATCAGATTTCACCCTATAGACCAAGAGTGAGGTTTCAGGACCCCTAGCGGGACGAGGCTAGGGCAGCAGCCCAGAGACGGGCCCAGATCTGAAGACTCAGGAGGCCTGGCTGCTGCCAAAGGGCCAGGCATCACTCTAGGAACTCCAATGGTGGCTCCTGACCCAGCAATGGGTCTCCAGGTGAATTAGATGACAAACATCCTCCTCCTTCTGGGGATTCGTTTCCACCCGTCCTGAAGGCCTCCCCTACAGACACATGCCTTCTATTACACCAAATCCGGCTGCGCCCTGTGCAGAAGGCCACCTGGAGAAAGGAACCCGCCCTAGCCACACTTGCAGCACCCTGCCATCCCCAGACACCCAGGCAAGAAGCCCTAGGAAGGGGCTTCTGGGTTCCTAAGAGCCAAGCACTGCACAAGGCATCACCGCATCTGCAGTCAGATTGATTCAGAAATGCAAGGCGAGTCCCCTACTCCTGCTGACCCCAAGTCCAGATGGCCTCCCTCCTATGAATCAGAGGCAACAGCTCCCGTCTGGATTTTATCCCTGGCTGGCAGGCAGTGCCATCTTTAGGAATAAGGTACTCTAGCCAGCCTCTCCATGATGGCACCTTCATGAACCAAGGCTGTGTGGCAGGTGCCAACCCTGTGAGGAAAGCACTCTTACAAGGACCTGACAGACACGTGAGCTGCTCAGGCCACAGCCACCTCAAACATAACTCTCCAGCCAGGTATGCCAAAACCTCCCCCGGCCCCATAACCACTGTTCTGACTCCAGATTTCAAACTCTATTTCCACCTGATTCAGAAGAGGTGGCAAGGGTGCCTGCCAGGTGCTAGGGACACCTGTGTGCCAAGGGATTGGCTGGTCACTACAGCCCAAGGGAGCAAGATGCTCTGTTCTGTGGCTCAAAGGGTGCTTGACAAATACCAGGCTTCATACAGACTGTGGTGCAGTTTACTAAATTCAGAGACAAACAATGGAGCTTTTTCTTCTTCTTCTTCTTCTTCTTCTTCTTCTTTTTTTTTTTTTTTAATTTCTATTGAAAAGGCGGATGTACAGAGAGGAGAGACAGAGAGGAAGATCTTCCGTCTGAAGATTCACTCCCCAAGTGAGCGCAACGGCCGATGCTATGCCGATCCAAAGCCAGGAGCCTCTTCCGGGTCTCCCACGCGGGTGCAGGGTCCCAAGGCTTTGGGCCGTCCTCTGCTGCTTTCCCGGGCCACAGGCAGGGAGCTGGAAGGTTAGCGGGGCTGCCGGGATAGAACCGGCACCCATATGGGATCCAGGGCGTGCAAGGCAAGCACCTTAACCACTTGCGCCACTGCGCTGGGCCCTTCTTTTTTTTTTTAACTTAAAAAACAACATGTGGGAGGCCGGTGTTGTGGTATATGGATGCCAGTTCAAGTGTCAGCTGATCATTCTGGTCCTGCTCCCTGATAATGGCCTAGGAAAAGCAGTAGAGGATCGTCCAAGTGCTTGGATCCCTTGCACCCAAGTGGGAGTCCACATGAGGCTTCTGGCTTCAACCTGGCCCAGCCCAGCTCTTCCAGCCACCTGGGGAGTGAACCAGCAGATGAAACATTTCTCTCTGTTCATTTCTCACTGTAACTCCTTCAAATAAATAAATCGTTAGGGAAAAAAGGTGCAGTAAAGTTAGAAAATGCAAAAGGATAAGATTCTAAAGGCTACCCAGAATCTGCCTTGCCCTTTGGGGACCTCTTCCTCCCTGTGGACTTGACAAGGTGGCTGAAAGTGTTTTCTGCCTTGTAGAAACTCATCAGGCTCTTCTGGACCTTGCCTTGCTGGCTTTCTGGTTTGAGCCAAACTCAGAGGGAAAGTCCTGCAAAAGCTAACCCAGAGTCCAAGGCAAGGCTCCAGGCTTTGGGGGAGCTGTGCCTGTGAGGCAGAAGGCCACGGGTTCTCAGGGACCTGCATGCCCAAGTGTTCCCAAGCTGGCCTGGGCCTTACCCAACATGGATACCCATGGCCCTGGCTGTAGCTAACGACACACCATTCTGGGGCCATTAACTCTCAGGCCTCAAGGCTCAGCTTCTCAATTATTCAGGGTGCAGGCCCACATCTCACTGAGCTAGACTCAACCCTAGGTGCCAGGGCAGATCACCTCTGCTGGCAGCCTCACGTCAAGGTGCGACAAACACACCATCCGAGCAGGCTGGGGTTCAGGGCAGGAAACAAGCCAATATGGTTACAATGGCAAAGACTACATGTGAGGATAAAAACAGGTTTTTCAAAACAACCTATACCATATATACATACCTTCTATGACACCAAATGCCAACTTAGCCACCAGAGAAGGAACCAGGTAAGGGTCATACTCCAAATACCTAGAAATTTCACTTCTCTGTGATTCTGCCAACTCCTCTTCCTCCAAACATTTAGAAAAGAATCTGGGGCCTTATTTGAAAATCCAGTATGTCTATTTACTCCATGCCTACATTTATAACACTCCCATTAAACTTACACCATTTCCAGCAATCAAGTTAGAAAACTCAATTGGAACATACTGTGATGTATTTGTGAATGGTAAAGCACCACTGTCTTCAAGATGTAGCTACTGAGTCTGACAAGATGGCTGAATGGCTAAATCCTCACCTTGCAGGCGCCAGGATCCCGTATGGATGCCAGTGCCTGTCCTAGCTGCTACACTTCTCATCCAGTTCCCTGCTTATGGCCTGGGAAAGCAGCAGAGGATGGACTAAAACCTTGAGCTCCGGATTCCTGGCTTTGGATCAGCTCAGTTTCGGTCATTGCAGCCTCTTAGAGGAGTGAACCAGCAGACAGAAGATCTTTCTGTTTCTCTTTCTCTCTGTAAATCTGATCTGCCTTCCCATAAAAGACCTAGACCTCAACTCTCTGGGAACTTACTTCACAGACACACAGAAACAATGATACATGCACATCACTGCAGTATTAATTTTAGCAGCAAGAAAAAAAAAAGAGCCTGCATACTTGTTAAATGCAATTTAAATAAACTCATATTTTCACACCACAGAGTAATATGCAGCTGAATGGGGAGCACAAATGCAATATGGAAAGGTGTCACCAATACAATACTAAGCAAAGAGAGCTTATAATTCCTGTTTGTGGGTGCCCAAGTGACCAGCAGTGCTCCTGAAGTTCCTATGAGGTAAGGGGCAATGAGGATCAAATGGGAAGAAAGGTTTTCAATATTAACTCTCCATGCTTCCATACTCTTTGATTCTGTCTGCTGAGCACATGTATTTATACCATAATAAATTTTAAATGCAAGGATTAGGAGGCAGGTGTTCACTGTCAAATAAAGCCACGGACAGGGGGTAAAAACCTGTCACCCAGCCCCAGGCTGCTCTTGTAAGACAATCATAGCAGCAGTTTGTGCAGAGCTCCAACCTGGGCCTGCAGAAGCATGTCCTGAACCCGCCTCCACACCTGCTGGTCGCCTGGGACACCCATCAGTCAGCAAGGGCCATGCAGCAACTGATGACAGAGAAGGCCCAGGAGGCTGAGGAAGTGGCTCTGGTCTCTGGTGGATCCCAGTGCTGATTCTGCTGTCTGTCTCATGCTGTGTATGAGGCACCTCTGCTGCTGTGTCCTCACTCAGTCTCACCATGACAGGAAGGCGTGAGCAGGCAGCCAGAACAACACAGGGCTCAAAGACATCACTGTCTTCACAGGACCACCTGCAAGGGCACCCCAGGGGCCCACTTATCTCCAAATGACACAGAACAATGCCACACAACAGACCTTCCAGGCCACTAGAAATCTCCTCTGTCTGCCCTTTCCAAAGGTGGCCACCAGTCATGTGACCACTGAGCACCCAGAATGTAGCTGGCACACATCAAGAACTGAATCTGGAATGGTACTCACTATGGATGGGTACCTTGTGGTCCAACCCTGCCCAGCCCAGCCCTGGCCTCCCTCCCTCTCAGTTATCCATCATGAAGAACACTCCTGTACCCCAGTGAGGGAGTTGCAGGAGCAGCTCCCCACTACGCAGCTGGCTTTGGGGTGGGTCTGCGCAGGGCAAGGCCTGCAGGGGAACTCTGTTGCCCATGGCGCTCCCTCGGCCATGTCTTTGCCTAACACTTGCATGTGGGATCAGTGAAGGTGCTGAGGGGCCAGCATTGCTGCTGCCCTAAGGCCACCCTAGGGGCCTGTCCCATAGGGGGAGACCTGCCAACCCTCAGGTGCTCTTGAGCACAGACCACCTCCTCTTCTTCTTTCCTCCTTCCTCTCATACCTCCTGGCAATGGCCCAGAGATTGGGCTCCCTGCTTGTGCTTTTGCAGAATGGCAGCCACAAGGACATCAAGCAATGTCCCTGGCACTTATCAGAGAATGGAAAATACATGTGTGCTGGGGAATAAGCATACCATGACAGAGCCCAGCTGATGCAAATCCTCATGACCACAAGGAGAGCAATACACACATACACAGAACTACTATACCCCTGCCCCAGCCACTGATGACCATGCTGCATGCTGCCTGGGAGACTGCTGACACATACCCACACAGACCAAAGCATGCACAGCTAGTCACAGGCACATTCTCATCTGCTGTGGCCCCCCACAATGGCAATGCAGGGTGTGGCTGCTGCAGAGGGGACAAGGAAAGGATGTGCTCCTGTCCTCGGCCACTAGCCAGCCAGGTAGGCGGACAAGTCAAGGACAACTCTGAGCAAGTGTGCCTGACCTCATGTCCTAGCAGTCAGCATGATGGGAAGGCTACTGAGCAGGATAGCAGGAGGATGGCCAGAATGCCAGCAGCAGATGAGTCCTGGGGGCTAGAAGCAAGAATGCCAAAAGTTCTCCCCATTCTCAACCACAAGACACTCACCTCCAGCAGAGGGACAACCACTGATGGCCACAGAGACATACACGTTTCCTGGAAACAAGCTCAGCCTTATAAACATTCTGGTGCAACGCTTGCACTTGTCGAATGGGCAGCCCTGGACTTTTGGGCCCTGCCGCCAGCCCTGGCACTGGTCAGTGTTTCTTTTCCATGTGCACAGCTGACTCCTTTCCTCTGTCCTAAGCTCCACTACTGGACAATCAGGCTGGAGTTCTGGGCCTGGTCCCCAGTTACAATGGTCTTTACTGTCAGAGAAGACTCTCTGGGCACCCTAAATGGCCCTAAGGTCTACCTTCAGTGTTACTCTGCACATCACCCCAGAATTACCAAGGTGAAAACACACACAGAAGCACAATATCTCGGAGCTCTGTCCAAGGAGTGTCATCTGCTCCTGCTCTCCAGCAATCTCTCTGGAAGCTTCACTGTTGACTCCTTTGGGATGGTATCTATAGCATTTAAAATAACACAATGGGATCCATTTTTATAGCCCTAAAATAATGTTTAAAGGTCATTAAGTAAGAAGGGTTTTAATACCAAATTTTTCATGCCAACAGCTCCCTAGAATTCCTCTACTGGCAATTCCAAGGGATGCAGTCACAGCCACGAGACTTGAGGCTTTCTTTGAGGCCACTTTTTGAATTTGAAGGGTAAGTATTAGTATACTGAAGAAAAACTCAACTGCAGTAGTCACCATGGTACAGCCAGCCTCACTATCTTGTCTGTTCCATCTCCACAGAGTCCTGCCCTTCAGAATAAACAAACACCCTGTGCCGAAACCCTCAGCCCCTCTCTAACTCTCTGAAAGATCCAGTGCAGCAACTGTCTACCTGTAATTCAACGGGAGTTGGAGGTTGTGCAAATGCCATCCAGTTGCTTTCAAGGGACTTGCAATCCACCAATCTGGATATCCCCCAGGAGGCCCACAACCAGCTGGACATCAACACTGAGGCACACATGTACCCTGAGGTCACTGTTTCTATCACTGTCATTCCCCTAAGGCCTTTACCTCCCACAATCACCACCACACATAGGGGAAAGAACCACACCATGTCCACATCTTTGCACACAGCGCACCTTCTCATCCATCCCTTCTAGGGGATGCACCAAGCCCACCTGAACAGTTGCACTGGATCCCGTCTCAGGAACAGCAAGGCCACTAAGCCAAGACCTGGCTCTGAGTACCCACAGATAACCCCAAGAGTCAAAGAACAACCACCAGGTTCTTCAATGCTGTTTTCATACATTTTGCAAAGCTGCTTTTGAAAAGGGTCACATGGATGCCACTTCTGACCAACTCATGATATTGTTTATGTCGGTCATTTTTACTGAGGTCGATTTGTTTCCATGTGGATTTTTAACACTGTTTGCTGGTTACAGGAAACCGTTTGAGGTCCCTACTCTAGTACAGGCTTGTGACCAGCAGCACCGGAAGCCCCTGGGAGCTGTCAGAGTGCAGAGTCTCCGGCTCCAGCTATGCCTGCAGAGCCAAAATCTTAGGGACTTAACTGTGCATTCAAGTCCAAGAAGCACTCAGAGGTCATTCTGGTCTGGGGTAGGTGGCCTGCGACCACCACAGAGGGCCTGGAGGATGCCTTCACATATCAGCCCAAAGGGAAAGCAGGGCTTATGTGGTGCCCACTCAGGACAACTAAGCACAAACAAGTACTTTCCTGTGCTCACAGGCTTCAAGTCACTCTGGCAAATGAAGCCACATGCCATTCCAGTGTCACGTTGGCTGCATATTGCCCATGCTCTTAATTCTCCAAGTCAATCCTGGCAGTCTCCTGTGGCTAGCAGTATGGTCATGGTCTCCCAACCATGGTGTCCTTGGTGACCTCTCATTGCAACCTCAGAGTGGCCATCTTGTACCATCTGGCTGACCAGGATTAATCTCTTTTACAATTAAACACATTTCCAGCCCACCTTACATTTTTCTTCAGCGGTAAGTGCCTGTGGCTCAAAGCAAACTGTTCAGATCCTGGGCACTCTGCCCAGTGTCTCTGTGGAAGGACAATGCTTCACATGCTTAAGTTCATGTAGGCAACATGGTTGATTCCTGGGCCGGGCTATTCCCTCCCTAGTGATCACAACAGTTAGGAGCAGCTGACACACCAGGCAGGACTGGCTTTCCAAAAACCACTTTAAAAAACTGACTCCACTTGCTTATCTCAGGTGGGACTTTTACGGAATTTCTGACAACTCTGTGTGTGTTGGGGGGGGGTGGGGAGGGGGAGGAATCCCGGTGGAAGGGTGGCAGAACTGGGTTAAGCTGGGAATGATAGCCATTTCATCTGCACTGCATCCTTCCTACTCCGGAATGCTGCGTTTACCTTCTTGGCTCACATTTTCTCTTTAACCACCTCCACAAGCTGCCTTGTGCCCTTGAGGTCACATTCCTACCGAGATTCTACTTTTACCTTCCTTTCCAGTGTTCTCACTAGTTCTGTCTCACAGCTCACTTCAAATGTCTAAAACTAGCTGGGGCAACACCGACTACAAGATGCAGGAGGAGCTGAACACAACTTGAGGTGGGAGAATCAATGCCTCATTACTGCCTTGAGTCTAGCTGGAACAAAATATTATAGGAAGGGCAGAGTGCCTACCCACCAGCCCTGAAATACAGGGCTGAGGCACAGTGTCAGGGCTTGGCAGGGCCAGGCAAGCTGAGCACTGATTCCCAGGAGTCCAGAGTCACTCTCCAAGGGTGCACACCCCTCTCATGCCTGAGCAAATGTCCCATCAAAAGTTGGGGAGGGGCCCGGCACGGTGGCGCAAGTGGTTAAAGGTCCTCACCTTGCACGCCCGGGATCCCATATGGGTGCCGGTTCTAATCCCAGCAGCCCCGCTAACCTTCCAGCTCCCTGCCTGTGGCCCGGGAAAGCAGTCGAGGACGGCCCAAGGCTTTGGGACCCTACACCCGCGTGGGAGACCCGGAAGAGGCTCCTGGCTTCGGACTGGCATAGTATCGGCCGTTGCGCTCACTTGGGGAGTGAATCTTTGGACGGAGGATCTTCCTCTCTGTCTCTCCTCTCTGTATATCCGCCTTTCCAATGAAAAAATAATAAAAAATAAATCTTTAAAAAAAAAAAAGTTGGGGAGGGCAGGAAGAAAAAGCAGGGGAGGAGGGAACCTGAGAGAAGGTGACACAGCTCAACAGAATGCACAACAGGGGAAGCTCAGCTGAAAATAAGAGGCCCTGCGCCACTCAACACAACACAACACAACACAACACAACACAACACAACACAACCCAGCCCTGATGGTATCTTTTGTCAAGACAAAGGGAACTGATTTCCAAGTTGGCTAGTGGTTTTCAGAGGTAAAACTTAAATAAATAAATAAAACAAGTGGATTAAATGAATGATAGAACATGAAAGAGGAACTTTCCCTTGACCTAATTCTTATTGTAATATGTATTTAAGATGATGGATGGCAAATCAACTCTGTTATTTCATGTCGATTCATGCATCTATTCAATAAAAACGAATGCAACTGCTCCTTAAAAACAACACCCTATGTTTACACACTGAGCAAGCAAGCACATAGATGCACCCAGATAAGAACACCTAACAGGCTGACAATAGAGATGGACTCCCAAGCAGACACTATTCAATCCTCACAGCCTCTTTCCCATGTCACTGCAGTCCCTCTTGCCAGACAGCTCTGGAAGCAGGGCTGTCACATGACTTGCCCTGGTAAATAGGCTACTGGAGTGACATACACCTGCCTGAAACCCCTGTGTGTGAACCTCTGCCTCAGGAGCCACTGAAGCCACAGGCTGGGTCCCGAGTGACACACACAGACACCCATAGTGAGGAGCCAACCCAGTTCAATCCCACCTTGAAGCAGAGCCAGCCGGTTGAGACAGACGCAGAGCCAACTGGCCAGCCGCATCTGAGGTGCAAGGATAAACACCTGCCTTTGTGGAGCACTAACTCCTGCAGTGTGTGCTACACAGCTGCGCAGTGGTACCAGCTGAGACAGATGGCATGCTCAGAGGAAGCCCACAGGCCGCTTAGACAGACCCCCTTCAAGATCAGAAAGCAGTAACTTACCAGGTTCCTCCTTTTTCTTTGAACCAGACTTCTTCTTCTTCTTCTTCTTTGCAGGAGGATCCTCTTGCTTTGGCATCTCCTGGCTCTGCACTGCATCTGTGATTTTGCCCTGGACAGGAGCTGAATCTGTCTTTTTACCCTGATTGGCAGCCCCTTCTACCTTTTTGCCCTGGTTGGGGGCCCCCTCTGTTTTTTTCCCCTGGTTTGTAACATTGTCTGCCTTTGTGCCCTGATTCTGGGCTCCCTCTCCCTTCTTGCTCTGGTTCTGGGCCCCCTCTCCCTTCTTGTTCTGGTTCTGGGCCCCCTCTCCCTTCTTGCTCTGGTTCTGAGCTCCGTCTCCCTTCTTGCTTTGGTTCTGAGTTCCCTCTCCCTTCTTACTCTGGTTCTGGGTTCCCTCTCCCTTCTTGCCCTGGTTTGGGGCTCCCTCTCCCTTCTTGCTCTGGTTCTGGGTGCCCTCTCCTTTCTGGTTCTGGGCCCCCTCTCCTTTCTTACTCTGGTTTTGGGTTCCCTCTCCCTTCTTACTCTGGCTCTGGGCCCCCTCTCCCTTCTTACTCTGGTTCTGGGTCCCTTCTGCCTTCTTGCCCTGGTTTGGGGCCCCCTCTACATTTTTACCCTGGTTCTGAGCCCCCTCCCCTTTTTTGCCCTGATTCGCAGCCCCTTCTGCTTTTTTGCCCTGGTTTGGAGTTCCCTCTGCCTTCTTACTCTGATTTGGGGTTCCTTCTCCTTTCTTGCCTTGGTTTGGGGCCCCTTCTACCTTCTTGCCTTGGTTTGAGGTTCCCTCTGCCTTCTTACTCTGATTTGGGGTTTCTTCTCCTTTCTTACTCTGCTTTGGGGTCCCCTCCCCCTTCTTGTTCTGGTTCTGGGTTCCCTCCCCCTTCTTGCCTTGACTTGAGGTTCCTTCTGCTTTCTTGCTCTGGTTCTGAGTTACTTCTCCTTTCTTACCCTGGCTTGGGGCTCCCTCCGCCTTCTTACCCTGGTTTGGGGTTCCCTCTGCCTTCTTACCCTGGTTTGGGGCTCCTTCTCCTTTTTTACCCTGGTTTGGGGCCCCCTCTGCCTTCTTACCCTGGTTTGGGGTTCCTTCTCCTTTCTTACCCTGGTTTGGGGTTTCTTCTCCTTTCTTACCCTGGTTTGGGGTTCCTTCTTTCTTACCCTGGTTTGGGGTCCCTTCTTTCTTACCCTGGCTTGGGGTTCCTTCTCCTTTCTTACCCTGGTTTGGGGTTCCTTCTCCTTTCTTACCCTGGTTTGGGGCTCCTTCTCCTTTCTTACCCTGGTTTGGGGTTCCTTCTCCTTTCTTACCCTGATTTGGGGTTCCTTCTCCTTTCTTACCCTGATTTGGGGTTCCTTCTCCTTTCTTACCCTGGTTTGGGGTTCCTTCTCCTTTCTTACCCTGGTTTGGGGTTCCCTCTCCTTTCTTACCCTGGTTTGGGGTTCCTTCTCCTTTCTTACCCTGGTTTGGGGTTCCCTCTCCCTTCTTGCTTGAGGTTGGAGTCCCCTCCCCCTTCTTGTTCTGGTTCTGAGGTCCCTCTGTCTTCTTGCCCTGATTTGGGGCTGCCTCCCCCTTTTTGCCCTGACTCTGAACCCCCTCTGATTTTTTGCCTTGACTAGTGCCAGTGCCTGCAGTGCTGGCCTTGGCACCCACTGGGGGCACAACCACCATAGGCACCTCCTTGGGCGCAGCTTCAAAGATAGCAGCCTTGGAGGTGAGAACCTGGACGGAATTCACTACAGAACTGACTGCTGGCTCCACCTTTGCTACTTTTTTCTCCTTCTTCTTTTTGTCCTTAGGGGATGAGGCTGGCTTCTCTTGGGGCATGGCTGTTACAGTGGCTACAGGGGCAATGACCACCTGGGACTGGACTGGAATTGGGGCCACAGCTACAGCAGGTGCCCGCAAGGTATCTTTCAGGAGAAGGGTCACGCCGGGGACTGGTTCATGATCAGGTATCTTCCCATTAGGTTTCTCTTCCTTTTTCTTGGTCTTTCCTTTCTTCTCGACTGTTTTCTCCTTCTTTTTCTTCTCTACCTTCTGGTGGTGGGTCTTGGCCATCTCTTTGCGCTGGTTGGCGAGGGCTTCTTCGTACGATGTCTCCTTCATGGAGAAGGTGGACACTAGGAAGATGCCGATGGCGGAAACCACCATGAACCCACCAAAGACCACAACTCCCAAGGTCTGAGTGTCGTAAATATCCATCTTGGCTGGCCTTCTTTTCACCTGCCAAATACACACAGGGAGATGATGGTGATTATTATTTTTATTTTTATAGAAATCGAGAGACTTGATAGTCTCCACCTCTGCCCTGGCCATCACACTTAAGGTGCCTGTATTCCTTCTTCAGGTGAACAGATTTAAGCTTTAACATCCCGTGTTCTTGCCCACCCACTGTAGGAGTGAGGAGTCCCTACCGGTAGACGGGGGCAGACTACAGGTCTAGAAGCTGAGTACACAGTGCTCAATGATGCCAACAGAAGACAGCCCTGCTAGAGGGAAGTACAACACACAAGCTGGTGTAAAACTCAGAACGGCAGCAAATCCCCCCATGTCTTCCTCGACTGCCTTCCCAGGCCACAAGCAGGGAGCTGGATGGGAAGTGGAGCAGCTGGGATTACAACCGGCGCCCATATGGGATCCCGGTGTGTTTAAGGTAAGGACTTCAGCTGCTAGGCCATGTTGCCGGGTCCGAGAGATGTTTTGATTTTTCACATTGGGCCAATCTTTTCCTTCTCTTCTCTTGATGTGAAATTATTAATTCAAAAATACCACATGGGCCAAGGTAAAAACACACCTGTACTGCATGCTCTGTGCTCTGGTCCTGTTGTGCGTTTAGGCCATGTGCTCTGGGCAGCAGGTGCTGGTTTGCGTTTAGACCACATGCTCTATAGGTAGTAGGCCCCTGGTATGCGCTTAGATCACGAGCTCTGGGCAGCAGGTCCCTGGTGTGTTTAGGCCATGTGCTCTGGACAGCAGGCCTTGGTGTACATTTCAGCTGCATGCTCTGTGGGCAGCAGGCCCTGGTGTGTGTGCCATTTCTGCTGCGTTGCCTCCCCTCTCCAGTGCTGATCAACATAGCTACGCAGGGGCCTGCATTACAACCCTGACAGGTCACGACACACTGCTTTTGTTGGCCAGAAATGGCTCCTGAAGTCACCGAGCCTGCACCTACACAATGGACAAAAGGCTCAGCAAGCCTGTTTGGATCTTCAGAGTCACCAAGCCCTGTGCTGAACTCACATGTCAAACCTTACTGCCTACCAAGTCCAAAGGGCAAAGGCCAATGGACCACACCTTCTGGCCACCTCCACCTCACTGGGATCTCCAAGAGGTTTGCTGATTTGGGTGTACTCATTCAATGCTGATGTTATTACCCTTTCCCAGGTCCCTGAACTGGAAGAGTCTACAAGGATTTGAATGAGTGAACAGACCTGGGGAAGGAGGGTACAAGAGAGGAGGGGAAGAAGGGAAGTGGCTCTCCAGGCACTGGAGAGGTGGGTTGCCATGGTTGGCAGCACAGACTTTGAGATTTCCCACTCCTTTCTGAATGGTTACAATGTTCAGATCTTACTACAAACAAAATACTGTTTGTTTTTTAAAATAAAAGGTGCCAAGTGTTGCATTTTATGAGCCAACCTAGAAATCAGAACTGTAAAGATTAAGGGAGAAGCTCCAGTGAGGCATTCAGAAAAGGGTCACAGACAGGAGAAGAAGGAAGTGCCAGACACCTGCCCAGGAACCCCAAACTTGACCTCAGAGTGAAAAGGGGCACTGTGTAACTGGGCATCTGCTCTAAGAAAGATATCACTTGCAGCCAGCACAATGGCTCAAATGGCCATCCTTTGCCTACAAAGTGCCAGCATCCTGTATGGGGTCAGTTCATATCCCAGCTATCAGCTTTGCATCCAGCTCCCTGCTATGGCCTAGGAAAGCAGTAGATGATGGCCCAAGTCCTCGGGACCCTGTACCCAGATGGGAGACCTGGAAGAAGCTCCTGGCTGCTGGCTTTGGATCAGCTCATTTCTGGCCGTTTCAATCGTTTGGGGAATGAACCAAGAAATGGAAGATCTTTCTGTCTCTCTCTTCTCTCTGTAAATCTGCCTTTCCGATAAAAATCAATAAATCTGAAGAAAAAAGTCACTCTCAAGTGACATGCACATATCATGTCATGCGCATTCATTGTCTCTCTCTAGAAAGGTAAGACCTTTGTGGCAAGAAGACAAACTTCCCAGCACATGCTGTGCAAACCCATCCCTCCACCAGCTGTAGCTGTGTCCCTACCTTCATCCACAGACAGTACCCTGGGGTGGGCAGGCCAAGGCCCAGCCATCTACGTCAGCTAACACTGTTGCAAACAAAGCCTGAGGTCCCGGATGCCAGGCAAGGTGGCACATACATCTCCACATGGATTCTGACCTCTGGCCCTCAGGGGCAATGGCATGATTCACTGGCACAGCCTAAGCCCAAGCCTAGATGCTGGAGAGGGAACTGACCTGCTTGGCCTTGGATGAAGCCAGCAGTGGGGAGGGCAGGCGACAAGCCAGATGTTCCACGTCACACAGACATCCCCAAGAAGCTCATCAGCAGGGGAGTGTTCAGGTACAAAAACTTTATTACCTTCCCTCCACGCATTCTATTCATTTGACCCCAAAACCC
The DNA here is from genome assembly GCF_017591425.1 of Ochotona curzoniae. NCBI lineage: Eukaryota > Metazoa > Chordata > Mammalia > Lagomorpha > Ochotonidae > Ochotona > Ochotona curzoniae. The sequence continues at coordinate 22,025,683 of NW_024465894.1, read as the reverse complement.
TCTCAAATAGCAGCCCTTTCTCCAGAGGGTGTTGGGGGTTAGAGGTGGGAATAAGAAGGGCCTGGGTCACCCTGGCTGAGACTCTGGAACCCCAGGGCTTCCCAACAACCATGTCCTATAGAGGGGGGATCCCTGGGCAGCTGGAACAGACATCGCTCAGGCACCAGAACCTGACCAGCCAGCGGCCATCCACAAAGCAGGGTTTGTTTGGTGCCAAGCACTGTGGAACTCTGTGTAACCTTGTGGTTCCCAACTTGTGAACTCCAATAGGGACGCCAAGGCTAGAAACTCAGCCTTTAATCTTGCTCCACAGAGGCAAACATGAGACACAGAAATACATTCTCTGCAGGGAGCACAGAATTGAGCAAGGCAAACCTGGGAGAGTATTTTCCTTCACAGTGCAGACAAATGTATGTTTTATAGTGGCACCTACGTGGCTTCCCAGCTTCTGCAGACTGAGCTGCTTTAAAAAGACATCACATACTCAACAGTAATTCCTGAGTTAGAATTTGGTAAAAAGGAATCCTTCACAGCAAAATGAAAAAGCCCTGGTATGAAGTACTGACACAGAGACTTTCAGGGCCCAGGCAGCATGACCACAGCCAGCAGAGAAGCCAATGAGAAAACCACCCCCACTGGGAGCTCCTGGAGTTGCAGAAGTGGTCAAACAGAGATGCCCCCAAACACATTCGCTGCTATTAAAAGTCACCAAGATTACCATGATCATAGGCATTAGGGCTTTCAGCCACACTCCTACCCAGGGGAGCAATCAAAATAGGCCCTGTACAGCCCGACCACAGGATCTTCACTTTTATCAATTCCAGAACCTCTGTGGCACAGGCACTTTGAGTCACTATTCTGAGTACATACACCAAGTCCAAAGCAAACAGACAAGGGACCCAGAGAGCAGGAGGTGGGAGGTCATGCAGAGGCTGGGGCATCTTCAGGCTCAGCAGACCGAACTCATAGCCCACCTCCAGGACCCCCTGAGAATGGCTTTTCTTCTTAGACTTTGGGAACAAAAGGAGTGGAAGCTCCAAATACCTTAGACATGGAGCACACCCGATAAGTCATGTGTCCCAACCAAGCCAGTCAAGTCTAACGGAGCAGTAGGGATCCAGACAGGCTATGTGCCAAGACCCCCAGTGACACCACCACGAGCCTGGTCTCATCATTACTCAACAGTTCCAATGCAGATCACACATGGACGCCCACTGAAGCAAAGGGCAGGGTGATCAACCAGAGCAGGCTCCAGGCCCGTCTCCTGGGCAAAAGGTAACTTAGCAGGGGGCGACAGAGCTAGAACACAATGAGAACAGAGAGCGACAGACACAGCTGCACCCCCTCTATTTTCAATTACACAGCATCCCTAATCTGAAAACCCAAAATGCTCCCAAATCTGAACCTATGACCATCAACATAATGCCAAGTGGAAAATCCCATCACTGATCTCACATGATGATAGGCTGAAACACAGGCATACTAAAAATGATACATGCAATTGCCTTCTGGCTATGTGCACAAGGGGTATGGGAAACATAAATAAACTTGCTTCTTATGCCTGGGCCTCCTCCCTCAGCTGTCTAATATATCTATGTAATGACAAAGAAATCCTGCTTGGGAAGCCCTCCTGATCCTAAGCATTTCAGGTAAGGGAATACAACCTGTTTTCATGACACAGCTCAAACACCAAAGAGTAAAAATGAAAAATATGAACATCTATTTGCCAACACCCAGGCTTATCAAATCCTGATGGTTTGCCACAATTGCCTCCAGGTCACTTAGCACTTACATATTATTTCCACTTAGATCCCTGCAAGCGAAGTAAGTGATTTGGCTTATACATCGGTAACTGCAGTGAGGGACCCCAGCCTGCCTGGGTGTCATCTGGCATCATCTCCCGACTAATCTTTGTTCCTGAGATTGCTTCCTACAGGCTGTCATGGCTTCAGCTCATTGATCCTTACCCAGACTCACATGATGGCACCAGACCACAAGTACACTTCCCTGTGTGTTTAGGTTCTTCAAGCTGATGCTACTGGCACAAACCTGTAGGGTTAAACAGGTTTGGGAAAAGATCTCCCCATGTCCATCCCCTTCCACTCCCCCCAAGTCCCTTCCTGGAGACAACCCCTGTTGCTGGGAGTCCCTTTTCTGGTTGGGAATCAAATTCCTTCTGAGAGCTTTGGTAACGCTTTTTGCAGTTAGGTTTTTCCAAGTCCTGTTTTACAAGGGATTCACTCTGGCAGCTGACAGGAAACAGTGATATGACTTTCCCCCATGGGCTCAATGACCCAACACTGCTTCCTGTCAGGGCTCCTCCATCCCCTTGCATGCACACGGCCATCTCCCAGCCACTGAATCCTACACTTTGTTCTCTCCTGTCCACCTCTACTCCTGGCATCAACACTACGTTCTCAGTCTGTGGATGCTCTCTGAAATGTCTGCTGAGGTTCTCATTTACGCCTCTGAATTTCTGAATGAACGTGGGGAGAACTGACAGCAGTACCTAGGAGTGCTGCCGGTCAATGAACACCACATGCTCTGACTCTACCCAAATTAAATGTTCTCTTTAACACTTTCAGAAAGGTTTTTTTTTTTTAATGGCTTTCTTGATAAAAGTCATAGATTATGTTAAATGTGCTAGAAAAAAGCTATTTTTTGTAAACTACTTTCCCTATTCTCCAGCAACAGATAGACAACCAGCAAACTTATTCACTGCTGGGTATGTGTCACTGACACAACAAAAAGAACAATCACCTGTGGGGGAAAAAGCAATTACTGTTTTACTGTTTCTTTCTAAACTGTATTGTCTTCTCTTCTGCCTTAACAGAACTGAAGGCAGCTTCCCTCTGCATGCCTGTGGCCACCATCAGTGTACCACTTCCCAGCTGGACTACCGTAGGGTTTTAGCAGAAAACTTTTAGGGAACATGGGAATCTTACACTCTTAGGGACCTTTTGTTCAATTAGGTGTTTAACCTTGGCCAATATGAGCTCCTTATCACATGATCCTTTCCTCCTTTCACCTGGAATGTGGTTCCCTCTAATTGGTAGGGAAACACCCCAGCACTCTCAGAGGATGCCTGAAACCGCAGAGAAAAACTCCTCACTGGAGATGCTAGTTTTTTCCTCTATGTACAAGGGGACTTCAAGAAGTTAATGGCAAAAACACAATTAATTGTGGGCATCTAAAAAAAAATCCACACATAGGAGCTCTCTTGCCCTCTGAGCCTTTTTAAAAAAAAAAAAAAAGGCTTATTTTGACAGGGAAGGTTGAACTCCATGAAGTTTTTCACAGTATGTACTTTCCAAGAGCTTTTAAAAGATATCTTGTATACATCTATGAACATTTTAAATTTACAGTTCTGCACAGAAAGACATTGGCAAAAATAACTTACAGTAAGTAAAACACAACAAACTGCCAGAATATCATTCTTGCACTTCAGGGCCACTATTAAGTAAAACAAGGGTAACATGGCAGTCACGCTACAGGCAAACCAAGACGACTGATGAGGGTCTGACAGGCAGGTAGCACGTAAAGCATGGACACACAGGACAAAGGCAGGAGTCCGTGCTGAGCAGCAAAGGCTGGGACAGGGCACTGAGTGTCATCAGGACACTTAGAAGAGTGCAGTGTTAACACTTATGATTTGGTGAGCCTGAAATCTCCCATGCTCGACCAAAAGGTAACTGAAACCATGGAAAGCAAGACCATGGCTAAGGGGAGACGCTGCTATATATGCTCTATGGCTCTTTCATAATACATGCTGTGCACCTTTATATGAGGCATCTCCCTGTGTTCTGGGTGAGAAACACGGGAGAGTATTCTTAAGCTGTCAACAAGCTACAGTTTATCCTTCTCCCCATCTTGTGGGGGCTTGTATAAAAATGGGGCTGTTTGTTGCAGGTTTGAAAGAACCCTACTCTACAGATCTCTCCCTGGCATGGGGCAGCTGGGAAGAGCACTGACACATTCTAATCACTGATTTAATTTCAATGATTCTAGAAACAGCTTTCAGGTTTAGGATCCACTCTGTAGTATTAGTTTTCATTGTTCCTGGGTCTATCTTCCACTGGTTTATTCTGTTCTTTCGCACTACTTGGCGGGTATCAACTTTCAATGTTTCCTCTCTTCTTGAACCACACATTTACACATTCAAGTCTCCCTGTGGATATGGCTATGGCCTCCTCCCACACCCTCCTACTCAGTGTCCTCACTGTTGTCCCATGTTATTTTCTGATTTCCACATTCTCTCTCCTTTGACTTGTGAGTATGTAGCATGTTTAACTTTCCTACTACATGGTGGGATTCTGAACTTCCATTGATAAATCCTGGTTTAACTACACTGCCACCAAGGAATACGTTCTATGTGATAGTTAAAAGTTGTTAGACTTTTGTGGTTGTTTGTATTCATTTGAGAGGCAAAGCAAAATGTCTCCCTAAGTATCTGCAACAGATTGGGTTGAGCCAACCCAAATCTAGAGGGCCCAAACTCTGTCCGGGTCTCCCCAGATAGGTGGGTGGTACTCAAGCTTTGGCCCCATCGTCTGCTGCCTCAGGGTGCACATCAGCAGGGAGCTGGATTAGCCACACAGGTGGGCCTCGAGCCCACGGTGCGGGATATGGGCACCCCAAGTGGTGGCTTATCCCATAGCACAATACCCCTTTCAGCTTTCAGAAAAAATTAATTTACCTGCGTTCCAGGACTTGAGAATCACATACACACGTTTATTATCACATGCAAATAAACCCATAAAACAGTAACTCAGTATGTAGAATGTACTGGTACTTTCTAGGCCATCAAAAACATTAAGGTTTCCAACAACCAAAAAAACTCCCACAACAGGTGAGGCTTACAGTTGAAAACCACTGATTTGGATTACAGCATATTTGGTGAACTTTGCTAGCCTGTGGACAATTTTTATAAACAAATGTATACCCTAATAGAGTATCAGCCTCTATGTGTCTTCAAGTGTAGTCACCTGAAGAACTTATTTTTTTCTGCTTGCTTACTCTTGCCAAATTCTGGGAGCTCTTAACTATCCTGCTATGATCACAGACTTGCCAATTTCTTTTCAAAACCTGTCAATGTGCAATTACTTAGTGGTCATCTCATTAGATTGGAACGGAGTATCAGAACCGTTACATTATCCTGGTAAAGTGCCTGTTATTTTTTCTCCCTATTCTATAGCAATCCTTGTTACATAATGATTTTCTCCTCATGAAACTCTAGTTTGCATTATTTATTTTGAAAGTTTTACTAATGTTTGAAGTGTTCACATTGGCCCTTTTTTTTTCCTATTCTTTTACTTCCAACCCCCTGTGTTGCTATGCTTTAATTGAAGCTCTTAAAAATAGCATATAACTGGATTTTATTTTAAGATCAGTGTGGTAATTTGTCTTTCTAACTAGTAGATTTAGTCAACCACCACCAACTGCGAGCTCCCTATCTAATGGAGTCACTTGTATTTTTATTTTCTGTTTCTCTACATGCTTTTTCTCTGATTCACCTCCTTCATCTGCACTCTTCATTGTACCATCCAAGCATTATCTCTTTTTCTTCTGGAAAAGGTATGGAAGTTAAACATTTCTTTCTTTCTTTTTTTTTTTCAGCAAGTACTCATTCAAAAAAAATAGCCTTCACCCTAATGTTTTCTCAACTTACATCCCTAAAGCCACCAGCCACCTCCTGAACAGAACCCAGGTCTCCAGTGTGGTGTTCTTCCTTTGTCTCTGTGCCCCCCACCTCCTCCCCAACTCCCCTCCTGTCACTCACACCTGGAGGAGCCACTGCTGTTTCATGCCAGATGGCCCACGCTGACTGTGCAAATCCCCCAGTACTTGCCATTTGCTCTTTACTGCTTCTTACCATCCCTCCTCTTTCAGGGTCTTGTCCAAGCATATACACTACTAGTTCCTTCAGTAAGCTTTTCTTCTTGAAAACGTGCTCTGTCCTTACAGGTCTGAAAATCTATTTCACCTTCATTCTTCACTGGTGGATTAAAAGAGCACACAATTTCAAGCCAACAGCTGTCTCACACTGCCTTGAAGGCACTGTCTTCTGCCTTTTGTTTTTTAAGTAGCAAGATTACCACTGAGACCCATATCATTATTTGTTACTCCTTTATTGAATTCCCTTATCTCTCTCTACTTTGAAGTTTCTGGGTTTCTAAGAAACCAATCAAGTATTCTTAATGGTGTACCTACGCCATTCAGTTTCCCTGCGCTTCCCCAGTTTGAGGAGGCATAGTTTTTCATCAATTCTGAAAAATTCTTGTCTACTTAGTTTTCTGGAAATAGCTATTCTCTTACCCTTATGTGGCTGAAGCCCACAGTGAGGCCTCAGTCTTCCTGCACTACAATTAGGCAAACTCCTCAATAATGTGCTCCATTCACCAATTCTCCTTTCAGCTACATCTAACCACTTGAGTTCTGCTTCGTTTGATTGAGCGCTTTTTGCATAATGTGATGTTTTTTCCCTTTCCATGCTTTTAATCACCCTCCTTTCCACCCTAACCAGTGCTTTCTATATTGTGTCTGCTAAACGCCAGAGAGAGAGAAGGAAGCTTCAGCAGCAGCAATCCTTTGTGGGGATATGTGGGTCTGCCAGTCCCCCAGGCCCTCAGTGGTTAGCATTCTGAGGAATGGGCACCTTGGTTGAAACCCTCACGACAAGACAGGTATGCTTCTCAAAGTCATCTGCCCTTATTTGCAGGCCAATCTCTTTTCCAGAGGTGCATCCTTTCCGGGCTCAGGCTTTGCATGGGACATTAGCCATCTGCCACAAATTTCTTTTCCCCTGGATGTGAAAGCCAGTCTCGAGATGACCTTGGTGGACAAAACCCCACCTACACCTCACACCAGGTAAGCAGAGATGAGCTGTAAGTCACTCCCCTTGCTTGAGTTTTGACTACCTCATAAGTTCAGCTGTGCTTTTTAAAAACTATTAATTTTATCTAACATTTCTAAGAGGGTTTCAGATAATCTGATCTGAAATTTTAATTGCAATCTGATTGGTTTTTTAATCCAGAGAAAATGAAGCAAGTAAAAGATGGATTGTGAAATAATTCATGTTTTAAGAGGATAAAGTAACTAATTTTCTATTTTTAAAAAATAACGCTATTTTTAAGTTGAAGCACTAAAAATAGAAATGTATTCTATTATTAGCCTTTGCTTATTCACCAGCCATTTCAGATCCAATTTCTATGCCTGAGGGGGAAAACCAAAGAATTGACATGTTTTTTGTTTCTCTAAAATAATGATCTTTGGAAAAGCAGACACACAGGTAACCTGAGAGCTTACTATTAAGGCTGCACCTTACTGAAGGTGACAACATGCTTAGGATCAAGACTCTTGGCCTCTTAAGAAATCCTGAGCCTGAGACATGCTGGCACACAGTTCTCACTGCACCAGAAACCCATGGCCACAAAGCAAGTGTCAGTCTGACTGGTGACCACACCTCAGCAACGCCTATATGTCCTATCAGAACAGCACCTGCTCATTTATATTAAAAGGATCAGATCTGAAAAGGTGCAGGTTATTCACATGGAGGAATGCAATGCCGACCACGGCATCTTACATATTTTTGCTAAGAGTCATTTCGGTTCTTCATACTTTTCACACTCACACACGCTCAGGGTGTCTTTAAGTTTCATTTTCTGTTTGTTGCTGGTATGCAGAAATAAATTGATTCCATTTTCATAACTCAAAAAAATATTGATTTTGCTTTTCTGCAGCAACCCTGCCTAATGATAGTAATATATCTATAGCTTTAAAAAATGTTTCATACAAACACATGCCTCATTGTTTCTTTTCTTTTCCAATCTTTCAATCTCCTACGTCATTTCTGGAAGCCTGCACAGGACAGGGCCTCCAGCAGTACTGTGCAGGAATGACAGCAGGCATCCTGTTTCTTCCTTTCCTGAGAGCAGGGCAAGTTTCAGGCAGCTCATTGTTTAGTGCAATGTTTGCTGACCACATCCCTTATCAAGCTAGAGAAGTTGGCTTTTATTCTTTGCCTGACCAGATGCTGTATTTTATCAAATACTTTCTCTGTTTCTATGAAGGCAATCATACTACCTACCCCTATAGTTCAATAGCATGGAATATGACTATAAATTTATTTTTAAGAGGTACACCAAGTCTACATTTCTAAGAGAAACACAATTTAGCCTCTAAACGAGCTGCAAGATTTGGTATGAGATCTGATATTTTTCTTTCCTCCTATTTTTGTCAGGTTTTGAGGTTGGCTGGCATCCCACAGTAGACAGGGTGGTATGGGGCTTTGTTTTTTGTTTTGCTTTTTCTTTTTGGTTTTTTGGAAGCGATGAGAACAACTGGAACTGTTTAGATGTATAGCAGAGACCAAGGAAGCCACCTGGGCCTGGTATTTCCTTTGCGAGAAGACAATCACAGAACCTACCTCTGCTTGGCTCAGTGTAGAAGTTAGATTTTTCCAGAAATTTATTATGTCAGGTCTTGAAAACTTTTCTCCAGGCTCAGATATATAAAAGAAGCTATACATCTAATGTATTATTGCCTCCATATCGATCATTTATACAGTTTTAATTCTACAGAACAACACTACTTATAAAAACTTTACAGCATCTTCTTCCTAACAGCTTTTTAAAATGTGTAACCATTTGTCATGAAGTTCCTTCCATTTTACATTCTTGATACTACCTGTACCTTCGTATAGATCAATTCTGCTTGAGATTCATCAATAGTATCCATCCTGGGTTTTTTTTTCCCCCTAAGGTTTATTTAATTTTATTGGAAAGGCAGATCAATTTACAAAGAAGAGACAGAGACAAAGATCTTCCACCCACTGGTTCACTCCCCAAATGGCCATGACGGTCAGAGCAGAGCTGATCCGAAGCCAAGAGTTTCTTCTAGGTTTCTTATGTAGGTGCAGGGTCCCAAAGTTTTAGGCCAACTGCTTTCCCTGGCCATAGGCAGGGAGTTGGATGGGAACAAAGTAGCTGGTACACAAACCAGTGCCCATATGGCATCCTGGCACTTGCAAGGTGAAGATTTAGCCATTGAGCCATCACGTTAGGCCCTATCCATGTTTTAAATTATTTTCCAGTTTGCAAAGCAGGATTTATTCAGGAAAAGGGGGGCAAAAGGGCACCTTCAATAGTGACATGAGAGGGCTCCAAGTATCTATCTTTTTTAAACATGCTGTTTTGGCTTTGGCTTTTGTATGTTTGCTTCCTGTTTCGGAATTTATTTCTCACTGCTACCCCCTTCAACTGAGATTTGTTTTGCCTTCTGTAGTATCTGGGTAGGTCCTTAGCTCATTGAGTTTTCCTTAAAATCCATTTGAGAGGCAGAGTTACAGAGAGGTTAAGGAGAACAAGTGAGAGAGATCTTCCATCCATCCTCTGTCAACTCCCCAAGTAACCATAGGCAGGTGCTGAGCTGCAGTTAGGGACCCAGAACTCTACCCAGGTATCCCATGTGGGCACCAGGGTCCAAATCTTTGGCTCATTTCTATTGGTTTCCAGGTATTAGCAGGGAGCTAGAATGGAAGTAGAGCAACAAGAACTTGAACTAGTGTTCAGATGGAATGCTGGTATTGTAGGAAGTGGCTTAACTCACTATGCAACACAATAATTTTCTTCTTAAATGTATTTAAGGCATATTTTAGTTACACCCTACAAGTTTTGACAGTTTCATTATCACTGGTTTTGAAGCATTTTGTATTTCCATTACTTTGACCTATAAACATGAGCATTTTAAAATGTGCAAATACATGCAGATTTCTTATTTATGATGATAGATTTGACCATTTATTTTGTCAATTTAAGTACTGAGATTATATTAAGAGACAACAAAATCATTACACCTTTCAAATGAATCAGCTTTTTAGCATGATGAAGTGACCTTCTATAGTATGTTTTTGCCTTAAATTGTATGTATATAACATTAATATAACATCAGTTTTCTCTAAAAAAAAATTCATGGTATATCTTCATTTTAAATTTTTACTTTTTCTGCTGCTCATAAACAGCTAGATTTTTAAAATCTAGCAGAATATATTTATGTGTTGAGCATCTATCATACATTTAATAAGAACAGACATATTTAGCTTTAGATTTGTAATTTTGTTTGTGCTAGTTCATACTCGTTCTAAGCATGTTTCCTGGGGGAGGGGGTCTCCTTTCTTATCTCCTTTGGATTGTTTAGAATATTCCATTTTTCTGCTCTTTATCAGAAGTAACTTAATGTTCCCCCCTCCACTGTCCTTGAACAATAATTCAGTTAACAAACCCATAGCTTTCCCTCCAATGCATTCCATCACCTCTTCTGCTTTTATGTACCTAAGCCCATCCCTCTTCCCAGTTCCCAACATTATCATTTACATCTGCTCAGTACTGCACTGTCTGAAAATGACCATCTTCCTTACTCTTCACTCCTTTTCACAGTTCACTTTTTCTGTCAGTATCACCATCCTTCTAAGGTCTGTCAGGAATTGTTACTTTTTGTCTTCAAGTGACCCCTTCTATGCTGTATCAGATGCTATATCACTGAGTTATCTGCAGGTCCACGGGCTTATTCTCACTCTTCGTGGGGAGGGGCGGGAACAGGTCTTACACATTCTCTGAGCTTCCCAATTATCATTTCTTCAAAAACCGTTGTGTCCTCATCCTCCTCTGGAACCCAATCAGACATGCCTCTCAGCCTATTCTCTTGGATTAATTGGTCATCAACATAAATTTGATTCTCAGACATGAATTCTGTATGTTTTCTTCTGCTCCTCTGGTTCATTTATTCTCTTCACTCCTATCTCGCCTGCTGGCAAATCCATCCAATGGCTTTTCACAGTTAATTGAACATCCTGTCTACAGAGTTATACCTGGCACTTTTTTCAAGTCTGTGAGCTCATTTTAGCTTCCAGCTCCTTGCAGATGATTTCAGTATTGCCTATTCTTTTCTGTGTACCAAGTGGCATTGGTTACAGTCTGTGTTAATTCTGTCATCCGTGTTTTACAGGTCTGCCCCTGCCAGCCCTCATTCATTGTGCTTTGCATCCCTTATAAGGGACCATTCCTTTTTTAAAAAAAAAGATTTACTTATTTTTGTTGGAGAGTCAGATATACAGAGAGGAAGATCTTCCATCCACTGGTTCACTCCCCAAGCAGCCGCAATGGCCAGAACTGTGCCAATCTGAAGCCAGGAGCTTTGTCTGGGTCTTCCATGCAGGTACAGAGTCCCAAGGCTTTGGGCCATCCTTGACTGCTTTTCCAGGCCACAAGCAGGGACGGGAAGCGAGGCTGCTGGGATCAAAACCAGCACCCATATGGGATCCCAGCACATTCTAGGTGAGAACTTTAGCCACTGATACCCAGAGGGCCACCTTTTCCTTTAGTAATTACACCTGGGGATTCTGTGCGTTTTCAAAGACCTACTTGGTGCAAGAACGGCCATGCACAGGCTGCCAGGTGGCCTTGGCTGACTGATCTGTATGGGGTCACCAGGTGGTGCCCATGTCTCAAGACACATCTTCCCAGCCATCCTAGTTCCAGGGTACTTGTTTCTGACTCAACCTGCTCCTGGAAGTGCAGCTCTTGTGGCTCCCGGCTCCAATAGTGTCAGACAGGGTTATCTCTATTCCTGCTGCCTCTTCTGATCACTGTGCCCTGTGTGGGGAGATACTATCAGAGGTTAGGGTTATCCTACTTGGCTAGAGGCCCTCAGGTCCTGTTTATTCTCCTGGGCATTTTCTACACCATCTGCCACAGTATCTCCTGGGCCAGTAGATGTTTCTCAGAAGTCCTATACCATCACCAGTGTCTCTCCATGCTTAAACTACTTGATACTTGTCATCATTGTTATTCACAGTCAAACCAAGGTTCACAAACCAAGTCTTAAAAAAACAGTGCCCTGAAGCTGTGCAACCAGAGGGTCAGCCACACTGTACAACTCTGATGCAGACAGGCCTCAGTCACAGGTTGGGAAGAGCAGGGGTGGAATGGGGTGAGGGGTAGTTCTATCAGAAGAACTGCAACATCATCAACCCCCAGAGGGACATGGGCAATACTCCAATTAAAAAATGTCACAGCCAGGGAAGAAAGAGGTCTGGGATTCCAATTCCTGGCTCCTCATATTGAAGAAATCCACTTGCTAGTGTCTGATGAGAAACTCAAACTCAAGATTAGAGTACTGCTGAATTCCTCTCATTCAGCATCTTTTCACTCACATTTACATTTAAGAACTAGCTCATGGTGGAGGCCACGTCCTCAAGTGTTACTGCTTTGCATCTGATCCAGCTCTCTACTAGTACACCAGGAAAAGCACTACAAAGTGGCCCAAGAACTTGGCCTCTGCCTCCCACATGGGAAACACTGATGGAGTTCAGGGCTCAACCCAAGCTGCTACTGACATTGGGGAAGTGAGCCAGCAAATGGCAAGATGGCTCTCTACTCCTCTCTCTGCCTTTCAGATAAACAGATCTTTTTAAAAAACAGGTAGTTCCTCAGCAATAAACCTGACCTGCTCATAAGCCCTTCCCAAAGGCACACCTTTGATGGACAAATTCTGCCAGCCCAACAGTCCTACCTGAGATCAAAGAGACCCCAAGATGACTGACAGACTAAAGCAGTAACCCAAGCTTCAGTGTAATTCCTTTTAGAATCAGCCATTTGATAATACACATCAAACTCCCAGAGACTGAGGGTGGGAGGAGAAACATCACTTTGGGGGTGAGGGAAAAAGTCTAGCACTGTGATCTAGAGCTGAGTACAGGGCCCCACTAGCCCACAGCAGATATACAAACTTGAAGGCATATGTAACCAACAGCCCCCCATAAGTCAGGCAAGACCATCTAGGCTAGGACGAGCCAGCATGGCCCCAGGCTGGATGCTTTCCCGGTCTCCATATGGTGTGACATACACACCCTGCAACAGGAATGACAAGCAGGAAGGAATGCACCAAGACCACCAGCACGACGAATCCCAGCAATGGCACATGGCCTATGACTCCACTCACAGCCAGTCTGAGCCAGGCACAGGAGCCTGTGGCACGAGGAGGAGGAGAGCGGGCACCCTCCGGACAGGCAGCAATGGAAGGGGACAAGAGGAACTAGGGAAAGAGCGAGATCATCTACTTCTGGATTTGCTGGTTAGGCAAGGGTGTTCTGTCTGGGGGATGTGAAGCTGTAGATGCTACACAGTGCATTCTTCCGCATATTCACATCTTCTACTCCAGTACAGAGAATGTTTAAAAAGGTGTGTCATCTTTTCCAGGAAAATGCTTCCTCCCTACCCACCATGGATCTTGAAGGAGGAGCATCCTCAAGGCCCTGTCACAGGGCACCTTCCTACCTACTGCCCCTCCCAGCTCACTTGCTTGCTCGCTCTCACACACACACACACCTACTCCCTCCAAAGAGGGAGTGTTGGGAGCAGGGCCAAGGTAAGCATAGTTCCCAGAGTGACATGCAGCACAGGGATATGTTGGTGCCCACAGCCCTTACTGCTGACCTGCGGCTGGGCCTACTGCACTGCCCACCTCAGCCTTAGGGCTGTACAGAGAATGGCTCAGGATCTCCTACAGTGGCTGGGCTCTGGGGCCATGGCTCAAGCAGACCTGCTGGAAGGTCCTTGACATGTTACTCCCAAGAGTTTACACTATGAAGATCAATGATGCATTGATTCTTTTATTTCTTCTTCTCTCAATCACTATGGTCACGATTAAATTCTGAAAATTAAAACCTCTCCAATTACTATAAACAGCAAGAACCAACAAGATTATTAAAAAAAATCCACAGAAATAAAGATACATGAAATTTCTGTTCAGGCTCAGTCTTAATTGAAAACTGGCTGATGTACTTGAGGGGCACACTCCAATTCCTTGATAAAAAGTTCCACAAAGACTGCACCACCTGGGTGAGCAAGGGGCCTTCACTACTGCTCCTAAAGGGAGTATCTCTGACACTCTTGCCACCAAGGGTCAGGACCCTTGATTCTACTCTGTTCTCCTTTGCCTAAATCAGAAGTAGAGGAGGAGGGAGACAGATGGAGTCAGCCCATCCTGCCTCAGCTCTCTGCCACACAAAAGGCCATGAGAGGATGAGGGAGAGGTCTCAGGGCAACCCCTCGAACCCTTGCCTGACTCAATGCCAACACCTCCCACTGAGGAACACTGGCACTCACGGCAGCAGCTAGACCTCCTCAGACCAAGCCAGCACACTGCTCTAACTCAAAGAGCCATTCTGTGCCAGAGCCCTGATGCCACTCTACAAGCCCACTCAGAACAATAGTCCGAACACACACACATACACTTAGTGGGAGCACCTGGGAAACAACAGGAAACCCTGAGACCAATGTCACAGGCCTGGGGCCGCTTGGGGGGCCCTAGAGCACACCCCAGCTTTCTCCTAAAGGCTCACTTAAGCCCCTGCCTCTCCTGGCACCACACATTGCCCTCTACCATGTTTCTATCAATTTCCCAACTGGGGCCAGACTGGAAGAAAGCCAAAAATCACTTGCATTTGGCTCTGGAATATGTTTTTGTGTTTATACTTGAAGCTCTAGGAATCCAGGCTACTTCAGGCTAAATAACGCCCTCACGAACATGAGCACTGGAAACCAGCTCTCTACCAGATCAGTAAGAACTGTGTACCACGCTCCAGTCTCAACACTGGGGACACTTCTGGAAGCGCAGGAGGGATATTTCCGCATAGCAGACAACAAGGTCAGACGAGGGATGGGGCAGGGGCTGCTAGGGAGGAACAGCAGGACCAGGAGCCAGGGGGTGGGGGTGTGTGGGGCTTTCACTTCATTGGACAGTCAACAGACCTAAAGCTCCAGGAGCCAGGCACGTGGCCATCTGTAGGAAAAGGCTCCCTGGATGGAAGCTCAAAGAATGAGGAAGATGGCAGGCGTGAAAAGCCAGAGCAGAAAGTAGGGCTGTGGAGGCTATAGAGGACTTTGGCCAAAGGCAGTCTTAAACAGAAGAGTGCCCAGCAGCAGCCTTGGGGACAGGGAGTGAGGGCAGGAGCCAGGAAGGCACTTCAGAGCCCAGTGGAGCGAGCACTGAATAGGGAGTCTGAAGCAGGAGGCACATGAGGCAGTGGGAAGGGCTGGCCTCCAGCTCCATGCACAAGGGATCAATTAACTGAGGAGGAACTGAGGTGTGTGGGCTGAAAGGTGGGGGTCCCCTGGTCTCCTTCCATTTTACCTAAGGACACTGAAGCACAGGTGCCACTGCCAGGCTGAGGTCCTGCCAT
Organism: Ochotona curzoniae; assembly: GCF_017591425.1. Lineage (NCBI taxonomy): Eukaryota > Metazoa > Chordata > Mammalia > Lagomorpha > Ochotonidae > Ochotona > Ochotona curzoniae. The sequence goes on along the minus strand of NW_024465894.1, from coordinate 22,010,445 downwards.
GTCCCTCTGGAATCAGGACCCCCAGTCAAAGCCTCTCTCAGGACCTTGCTGGTGACTAGCCAGGTCAAACCAGACGTCTTCCAGCCCCCAACCTCTCCACCCTCGAGGGATTGTCAACACAAGCACATCATGTCAGTAAATGCAGGGTACCAGGGGTGTTGGCACAGCTCTGCCCAGCAAAGGCAACCAGTTTTTAGCTACCAAGCAAAAAATCCACCATGTAGCAGCCTTAAATTCTGTCCTCAAGACAGCCTCCAAATCCACATTTTCATTTTTAAAAGATCTTCATTTTTCTAAAAAGGTGGCTCAAGTATTAAAGACATAACGTCTTAGGCAGGCCTAAGCACAGGGAGCAGGCTTGGAACCCGGCTCCAGACAACAGACACCGACCTACCCTGCTTACACCTGGCCCGGGGTTAGAGTACAGAATTCAAGGTTTCCATTCAGGATTGTGTTCCTATCCAACTTCTGAGTCAGCAAATGATATTCCAGCCACTAAAAATAACTGGTGTCTTCTGGCACAACCTCAGTGGGTCTTCTCTCTGGCCAGTGGGAGCTTAACTAGCTACCCAGGGCCTGAGGTTCTTGGGTGAGACTCTAGCAATGTGCCTTTTAACACATGGCACTAAAATATGCCCACCAGCACAACCAGGACCTCCAAAACTCCAAGGGATCCTTTCCAGAGTGTAAGAGCCCCGGAAATCATTCTGAAAACCCCAGGACCTCAAAGTGAGGACCAGGCAGGAACTCTGTGTCTGATGAAGTCACTTACCACCTGCACCATGTTCTCTCTGCATTGCAGCGACTGCCCCTGGTTGGACAGACGGATGGCTGGGAAACAGGTCATTTAAAGGGAAAACATCAGATATGTTTCATTTTTCAACAGAAGATATGTCTGGGAGTCTGGCTGCCTCTTTCAAGAGGTTCATTCAGAATCTGTTGGCCTAAGAAAACAGCCTTCTAGGAAGCCTGAGTTAATTTTCTGTAGGGTCAAGTGGTCTTCCTTGCCCAGTTCTCTCCCATGGATATTAAATATTTACTTTCCTTGCAGGCCATATGCTTTCTACCTAACACCTATTTATTTCCACGTTTGGTACACTGGGCCGTCCTTATGCTTCTGGTGTAGTTAAATATCTCTGTGGGATGCAGCCACTCTAGGCCTCACCCCTGCTCCCCATGTTCTCCAATGGCAACACTGCACAGGATAGAAGGGTGTGAACTGCCACCAGAGGACTATTTCTTACTTACAGAACCACCAGCCTCACACGGTTCAACATCAAAAAGTTCTCCACAAAAAAAAAGGTTCTTCACGATGAAATGGAACAGAGATCCCACTGTGCAGAGCACATCAGCTACCTGCAGCCAGGGGCTGTCCACAAGAACTCACTAACTCACAATGACCGAGGTAAGGCTACTGAGTACTTACAATGGGGCTCATGTGCTTGAGAAACAGAATTGCTGATGCTATTCAAGTGTAACTGTTTCAAAAATTAACTTCAACAGTTTCGTGTGATCCATCTTCAGACAAGAGCTAGGGCTCATCCCTGGAATGAAAAGCACCTTCTGGCTATCCAGCCCCTGCCTCCTGCCACAGACATTCTCCACTTTGGTCTTCTGGTCTCCTTCCTGCGGTAAGCCCCGCCCCAGGGAGGTGGGATTACACTCAGCAGGGTCAGCAGCACCTCTCCAGCGGCTGGGCAGCAGGCACCCGCCTGACACTGCCCTGACCTCCTGGGCCTACACGATCTTATCCACTGAACCGGTGAGTCTCATCACCCTTGAGCCACAGCATCGGATGGTTGGAAGGCCTAAATGTATATCAAACGCACAAAACTCTAAGTGGCAAATCTTACAAGCCAGCTTGGCCTCAGCTTTATCCTGTGAGATACCTGGTCAATTACTAAGGTATTGCATACTTCATGGAATCGACATTAACCACTGTAGGCTTAGGGAGTGCTGAAAGACAGCAGGCCTTCCGCCTTCACCACTCAGGCTGATTTATTCCAAAACAAGAGTTCAGCAAAGAAAACTCCGCTGCCTGCCTTCAAAGTACCCTGTGTCATGTACTGATTAAGGTTCCAGGGATGATAAAGAACCAAGTATGATGTGGGGGTTTGATTCTGACACCTTTAAAAGGTATCCCTGCAACATAATAAGCCAATATTCCAATTGAATCATTGGCATGCAGCCTTACTCTGAGTTTGCTGCTATATAATTATTGCAGCCTGTAGAGTTAGGGATCGTTTCAGCAGCGAGCATAATTGCTCAAATGTGACTTGATTTGGGATGTATTTAAAACTTTCTCATCAACAGAAAATATTCTCATGCCAGGGTACCAACTCCAACCCCTCAGTCTCTGAGCAGGGTCAGACAGTATTCTGTTACAACACAGGGCCTGCTGCTCTACCCACCATAAACTTTCTGCTTCCAGACCCCAGTGCACCCCTTTGTAGCTCCCCACCCTGGTGTCCTCCGGGACCACCCAGCCCAGGCAGCCTGTGTGTGAGGTTTGTCCTGCTGCAAGTAACGGAACTCCTGACCTACCAGTCCCCACCGTTCTCCCAATGTTTCAGCTCAGGGGGAAGTGGCATGTCCAGGGCCTCTGGACCGGAAGCTGCTTCTGGAAGGGAAGCCACTTGGCAGACCACAGTGGGGCTGTCTTCTGCAAGGTTCACGAGCCAGACACCACATGGTCAGCAGCACCCTGCAGGTTCGCAGTGTGTCAGGGACTTCTCAGGGTGTCAGGTGAATGGCAAGCTGAGAGGCACAGCAAAGAGTCAAAAAAGCCAGGGAGGGAGGCAGGAATGGAAGGGGAATGCTCCAACCCAAAAACACTGGATTTAGTTCTGCAAGGATTCCTGAGCTGGGAGGTGAGGCCCTTCCAGTCCTCCCTGCCCCAGGTGCAGAAAACACCAGCTAGCTGCACACATACCCCGCCTCCCAGAAGGTTGGAGCACTCTGAGCAAGAAACAGTGATGTGGGAAGCTCCTGAGTTTCGTTTCCTTGGTGCTTCCCAGTCTCTTCTGACCTCTGACCTGCAGAGCATTGCCAAACTGTTCTCTTGTTTACACAAGGCCCCTGGCACTTCCCTGAGGCAGCTCCCCGACCCTGTTCTAGGTGGGTGGTACTGGCCCCAGGATACAGATAAGGAAATCTAGGATGCAGGATCCGGCAGTGGGAGGAATCAGCACCCACCCCACTCCTACCTCTTTCCCTTCCACAGTCAGGCCCTCACTTCTGGATCACTCGGGGCGCTGGTATCCAACAGCAGATCCCCGTTTGCACATGGAGAAACAGGGACCCTGAGCCAAACAACTTGGCCCAGGTCAAGCTCAGCGGTGTTAGGACACGAAGAGGGAACTACAAGTTGTGACTGATAATCCAGGAAGCCCTATTGGAAGCGCTTGGGCCCCAGGCGCCCTGCCTTGCCCTGTGCTCAGCCCGCTTAGAAGCCTGGCAGGTCGGTGCGGCCACCAGGCCGGGTGCCAGTGCGCTTGGCCGGCCGAGCCGGAGGTGCCCGCTTCCGTCCAGGGCCTGGCACCGCCGGCCCATTCATCGTGGCCGCGGACGGGGCGGGGCGAGGCGGCCCGGATAGGGCCAGGGCTGCCCCCCAAGTCCTCCCGGAGCCGGGCAACGTGCGGCCCCGCCGGAGGAAGCGGCGCTCTCGGCCCCGCCGCCAGGGGGAGCAGGGAGCCGCCTCTCGCACTCCGGGAAGTTGCCTCCCGCCCCGGACGGTCTCCCCACCTCCGCCCCGAGGTCCTGCACGGCGTGCCCGCGTCCCCCGTCCGCCCCGTCGGGGCCCACCCGAATCCTAGAAGCGATCCCCAGCTGCGGACCGCAGGCAGGGGGAGCTCGGCCCGCGGGGGTCCCTCTCCCCAATTCAACCCGGCCCTTCACCCCCCCCCGACACACACACACACACACACACACACACACACACACACACACACCCTCTCCCCAGTTCAATCCCGCCCTTCACCCCCCAGACACACGCACACACTCCTGCCGGCCTCCGCCCGCCCCCCACCCGGACTCCAGCCTGCCAACGTCATCCCGCGGCTTCCCGAAACTTAACCCCTTCCTCCGCCAGCTGTGCGCCGCCCCGCCCCGCCGCCAACTTTCTTGGCCCAACTTGGGGAGCGCGCGGGGCCGGCCCGACGGTCCGGCCGAGAGGGAGGGGTCGCCACGTCGCACGCCGGGGCCATCGCCAAGGTCCCCCCCCCCCCCCCCGCCGCCACTCCCCGCCCCACGACGGCCTGAGGCGTGAGGTCCGCCCGGCCGGGGCGCGCTCGGCCGCCGCCCCTGCACGAGCCGCGGTCCTCGCACACGCCTTCCTCCGCCACCCTCGGAGTCCGAGCCCGAGGGGCCGGCGGCGGCGGCCGGGGAGGGCAGCGGGCGGCCGAGCGGGCCGGCGCCGCCGGGGGAGGGGCCGCCAAGGAGACGTGTCACTCGCGGCCGGCCCCGGCGCCCCGACGGCCGGGCCCGCGCGCCCGCCGCCGCCGCTGCAGGGCCGGGCCAAGTTTCTTACCTGCAGCCGGAGACGCGGGAGGCAGAACCAGAGCGCAGGAGCCGCCGCCGCCGCGGATTCGTGAGGGAGAGACAGAGAGAGGGGAGAGAGAGAGGAGAGAGAGAGAGAGGAGCCGACCAAGCCTCCGCCGAGAAGCCGCCCCCCAACAGCTGTAGGCGCCGCGACCCCGACGCCGTCCGCCCCGTCCGCCGTCCGCTCCGGCCGCTCGCTGGTTGCGTGCGCGCGTGTGGAGTCGTGGCACTTTCTGCCTCAGAGCTGGCGAACGGCTCCCCCCCCCCTCCGCCGGGATCGCCGCCTCCTGCCTTCCCCACCCGGGCCAGCCATTCATCGAACCGCCGCTCCCCATTGGCTCTCTCCCCGCCACTCTGCTGGACTCGGACCAATCGGGACGCGGGAGGTCGAGCCGCGGCGACGGCCATTGGGCAAAGGAGGAGGGTCTCCGCCTCGGCCAATGGAAGAGGGGAGGAGCTGCGGGGAGCCACGGTGAGGGGGCGGGGCCGGCGAGGGGCGGGACCGCGCGGCGCAGCGCTCGGCTGTGCGCGGGGGGGGGGGGCAGGGCGGGGCGGAGGCCGGCACGCCCCGCCCACCGTGCGGAGGTCACCGGCCGGGCCCGCCCCTCCGGGGCCGCGCGGCCCTCCTGCCGGCCGGCGCTGGCTTGGCGGCCCGGCGGTGGCTGTGAGGGCCGCGGAATGTTCGAATCCCGGCGGCCCAGCAAGGCCGCGGGGGCTGAGGCGGTCCTCAACCCCGCGAGCAGCCGGGGAAAACGCAGCGCCTCCCATGGGTCCCCCGGGTTGTGAGGACGCAAGTTCTTCCAGGGGTCAGCCCAGGAGGGGTAAGTCCTTACCTTAGCAAGATTCCTGTGGGCACCAGAAGGACTTTCCTTCAGTTGAATGGAGGAAGCCGGGAATGGAGGGGGACGTCATGGCGCCCTTAGGGAGGGTCCAGTCTTGTTAGGGGTTCTTGTGGGAGCTCCAGCCCACAGTGCATCTTAGGAAGCCTTATTCCTTGTGATGGGTTGCTGAGAGGTTGTGGCTTAAGAAGATCCCCCCGAACCCTGAGTCTCCTTGGTGTTTCCACCTAACAGCATTTTCTGTTATTAGCCAATCCTCCTGAGCTTTAAAATCATTTATTTTGTCAGAGGGCCATTTGGTCCCGGTGTCTTGAGACTCCACCTAGGACCCCACCCACTTCCTATTTTGGGGGTTCCTGGGTCACTGCCCCAGTTGAAGCAACCGATGAGGGTGATGGCTTGGATCTCTGCTGTCTCACGTGGGAGACCTGGATGGAGTGCTGGGCTCCATGGCTGTCGTGGCATTTGAGGAGTGCCCCAGTGTTGGAAAGATCTCTGAGTGTATCTTAGCCTTCCGTGTGTGTGTGTGTGTGTGTGTGTGTGTGTGTGTGTGTGTGTGTGTTAGGCTTGGTTTTGGATCATATGAGATCCCTTAAGACTCACCCTCTGAACTTGAGCCCAAACCCGTTTCTTGAATTTAGAAGGGCTGCTTCCTGGTTACATGAGGTGCCCGCCATCCCCCGGTCCCAGTGGCTGCAAAATCTCATGCTTAATATCTATTTCTTAGTCAATGTCACTTCTCACTTTGACACCTCCCATTTGTCATTGGGATTGTACTTGTTAGAAAAATTGGTTGAACTTCAACCTTTCAATCCTGGTTTTGTTGTTGTTGTTGTTGTTGTTATTATTTCAGCAGTTCCTTACCACAGTATTGATTACTCAACAAGAATGAACCTGGATTAGCACTGAGCTCCAGCATTTTCCAGCAGTGAGCCCTGGCTTGATGCAAAAGTTAAGAATCCCAGTGTCTGGATGAGAGTTGACACCAGCTAGTCCTCCTTCACCTTGAACAAGCCATGACCTTCTGTGGACACAGGTATACGCCCCCAGGACAGTCCCTCTGAGCTCTAGGTTTTAGCGGGGAAATTCATCCATCATTCATTCATTGGTGTTTGTGGTGTGTCAGAGGTACCCCACCAAGCTGGGTAGGTGGCCTAGAGTGACTCAGATCCTGTTAAGAACCAGCTGTCCCAGAGCCTGTCCATGCCTTTGTTGCACTGTTTGCAGAGGGGCACTTGGTTCCAATACCTGCCCTTCAGGATCCATGGGGACTTGAGTCTAGATCCACCCTCAGCCAAACACCCAAGTCCACATATGTTCAAGTGCCTTCTATGAAATGGCATGGTATTTACACATAGCCTACCCACATCCTTTCATATATTTAAATTAGATGACTTACAATACCTAAAACAATATGAAGGCTAGGCAAACCATTGTTACAATGTTGAGGGAAACTGACAAGAAAAAAAGTCTGCACATGTTCTGTATAGATGTGTTCTTTTTTTTTTTTTCTACATTTTTACTTAAAATTGAGAGTCCCCATGGCTACTTGGTAGAATAGCAGATTAAGCCAGTGCCTACAGTGCCAGCATCCCATTTGGGTGCTAGTTTATGTCCCAGCTGTTCCACTTCTGATCCAACTCCCTGCTAGTACATCTGGGAAAACAGAAAAAAGACTAACCAAATGCTTGGGTCCCTGCATCTATGTTGATGACCCAGAAGAAGTTCCTAGCTCCTGGCATTAGCTTGGCTGTTCCAGCAATCAGTGAGCTGCAGAGAGTGAACACCCTTCCAGCAGTGATGGTTGAAATCAAATAGAACAAGAAGAAATACACAAGTCTCTTGGTGGCAGTTCAGAATGGTTTTGCTTCTACCTCATTCCATTGGCCAAAGCCTGTCCTCCAGTTGGGTCCAGATCCAAGAGGAGAGAAAATGCAGCCAGGGCTAGAGATATGACACCGACAGTGCAGCATACTGCCAAGTCCACAAAGAAAAGGTGGGAAAGGGGGAGGAAGACAGGTTGTGCTATAGGGAATGGGAAGCAGTATTACGTGTGGTCCAGAAATCCAGCCAGATAAAAACCAGGCCATGTGTTAGAACGAGGCAGCAGAGACTATAACAGGGACCTTGGAGCAGCACCCAGGAGGGAGAGGGTGGGCTATAAGGTGGCCACCAGGCTGTGGAAGGGTGAATGAGGGGTTGGAGAGAAGGTGAAACCCATTCATCCAGCACAAACCTCTGGCTGAGCACCAACCCCCTCGGGCAGTCACTGGCCCAGGGACTGGACAACAGTCTTCATATGTGGAGCTTGCTCCCATTCTAGTGGAAAGAGACAGTAGACAAACTGATCGTCAGATACAGCCAAGATGTGATCAAGTGGTTTGAAGAGGGCAGGGAACAGACTCAAGAGACAGGGAAGAATAGAAGCTTGGAAATAGGATGCGCAGGGGATGTGAAGAAGATGGTCAGAGAAAGCCTCTCTGGGGAGGTGATGATTGGGCAGAAGCAGCTGATTTGTCTCAGCCAGACGAGGAAGAGGTGCAAAAATTCTGGGACAGCAGGTAACTTAGCAACAGGTTCAGGGAGCAGCAGCATTGTGTGGGGCACAAGGACAAAGGGAGGGAACAGGCATGGGATCTGTGGGCAGGAAGGTACCAGGTCTGTGAGGCTATGGGATGCTGATGGGGACCCTTCTTCAGGGGGTTGGGACAGTCTGATCTGCTTCCTGCCTAGTGTACACAACACCCTGGACAGTGCAGTGGGGGTCCAGAGGCTGGTGCCAGATTCCAGGCAAGAGAAGGTTGATCTGCTGATGAGGATTAACCAGCGCTCTTGAAGGTGAGGGTGAAGAGGGGGCACTCGCTCTTTTAAAACATTTGCTGATTCTTGCTGTATCAGCCCTCCTATCAGAATCGCTGGTTTCAAGCTGTGGAGTCACCAGAGGCAAAGGCGGGAAGGCAATTGAAACCACAGACCAACATGTGCAGTCTCTACCGCAGACACTGTAGATGATGTCAGTGGTCTCAGGAGCACACATAATAGTGAAATGCCATAAAAGGCCTAGGGAAGGAGGGCCTTGAATACTTGTTACCTTCATCTTTAATATGATCTACTTCATCTCAAGTTTATACAATGTAGTGTTGGATAGTAGCTGTGTTTAATGAATTGCCAGAAAAAGTCCTAAAAATATACCAAGCAGCTCTCATAAGTAGGCTACTTCCACCATACCACTAAGAGATGGCATTCACCTAGCCCAGAATGGCAAATGTGTGTGTCTGTGTGTGTAAGAGAGAAAGAGAGGAAGCACATGTAAGCCAACAGCATTTTAAAATGTTAAAATGAAATTCTGTGTTTATCTGGACATTTTTTTTTAAGATTTTATTTATTTATTGGAAAGTCAGATATACAGAGAGGAGAGACAGAGAGGAAGATCTTCTGTCTGATGATTCACTCCCCAAGTGAGTGCAACGGCCAATGCTATGCCGATCCGAAGCCAGGAGCCTCTTCCGGGTCTCCCACGCGGGTGCATGGTCCCAAAGCTTTGGGCCATCCTCTAGTGCTTTCCCAGGCCACAATCAGGGAGCTGGATGGGAAGTGGGGCTGCCGGGATTAGAACCGGCGCCCATATGGGATCCCGGGGCATTCAAGGCGAGGACTTTAGCTGCTAGGCCACACCACCGGGCCCTATCTGAACATTTCTACCCATCTCATCTTCCTGTCTTAACTGGGGACTCACTGAGGTCAGGTGCATTGTCTGATGTGTCATTATGAACACCTAAACCCAGTGGCTTCATTCTGGTAAGAACTCCCCTTGGACAGGGGCCAATGTTGCAGCATATCAGATTAAACCACTGCCTGTGATGCTGGCTTCCCTCTTGAGCAGCAGATGGTGTCTCGGCTACTCCCCTTCTGATACAGCTTCCTGCTAATGTGCCTAGGAAAGCAGCCAAAGATGACCCAAGTGCTTGGGCCCTTGCCACCCATGTGGGAGACCTGGATGGAGTTCTGGGTCATGTCTTCAGCCTGGCCCAGCCCCAGCCATTGTAGCTATCTGAGCAGTGAACCAGAAGACCAAAGATCTCTCATCTCTTTCTTTCTCTCTCCCCCTCTGTCTCTCTGCCAACCAATACATCTTTTTAAGATTTTTCACTTATTTGAAAGGCAGATTTTACAGGGAGAGAAGGAGAGATACAGCGGAAAGGTCTTCTACCAGTTGGTTCACTTCCCAAGTGGCAATGATGACCAGAGCTGAGCCAATCCAAAGCCAGAAACCAGGAACTTCTTCCAGGTCTCCCATGTGCATTCAAGTCCCAAAGACTTCTGTCAACTTCCACTGCTTTCCTAGGTCATAAACAGAGAGCTGGATTGAAAATGGAGCAGCCAGGACACAAACTGGTGCCCATATGGGATGCCAGCGTCCCAGGGCGAAGGATTAGCTTGCTGTGCCATTGCACTGACCACAAGACAAATAGATCTTTAAAAATTAAAAAAAGCACTAAGACAAAAACACAAAGGACTCGCTTTGGGTTGGATCTCCCCCAGGAAGAGGGACAACCAACATGAAAAATATTGGAAGGAAAGCAGTTGATGAGGAAGGTGACCCCAGGAATCACCAATAGGGTTGTGGGAAAGGAAGGACGAAACAAACTGCCGAACAGTAATCCAGAACAAGTTGCCACTGTGAGCAACCAAAATGTAATCCCACTAAGGGACTGGGGAGCCCACATGGAACTTTCTGAGAGCAAGGGCGCCAGCAGTTCACTGACTGATCCGTGCTTGTCTGCAGGCAGCTCCTGAAGGCATGAAATGCCCTGGCATTAGCAGTGCCTGCCCCAGAAAAAGAACCGGGAAAGAAGGTTGCTCATGTTTTCAACCAGGAATGCCCCAGGAGTTGTGAGCAGGCACCCTAGAGCATCTGCTCCAACACTCCTAAGTGTTTTTCAGTTGAACAAATGAAGTGCCATTGGAACTGCCTTAAACACAGATTTAGGGTTTTTAAAAACAGAATGGAGATCCATCTATTACAAGGTCAACATATGCATTGTGTACTTCAGTTAAAGTGTAGAGCACAAAACATAGGAAATCTCTCAGACGGTTTTAATTTTGTGGCTGTCAAAATCAGAAAACCCTGTTGTCACACACATGAAGAGAAATTCCTGTAGAGTGTGGTCACTGTCAGAAGGAAAATAAAACATACACAAAGAAAACAGCTGGTAACCGTGAACTCAAGTTGTGTGGTTGCTAGTGGTGATAGAAGAGAACTTGGGTAGCAATATTTGGCTTGTTGTGTAGGTGATGTTGGCCATGAGCTCAGAAGTAAGGGCTTTGGCAGGAATGACAAAGAATGAATGACAAAGAAGGAATGACAAAGAAGGACCCAGGTGCTGTCATGAGTTGCCGCAGAAACAAGGAAAGACTGAATAACAGGTGGCACTTGACTGTGTCTAAAATGCCTTGCAAATGAGCCTCTCCATCCCTGTGAAAGGGGAGTATTATTATTACCATCATTTTACAGGTGAGGATTGAGATTTAGCAGTTCAATTAGTGACTGGCATAAGGCTTCCCATTTTTTACAAAGCTCAATAGGCCTCAAAGTCCCCCTAAATCGCATCTTTCTGGGCTGTGCCAGTCTGCCTTCTGCAGGGAAGAACCAGCAGTGACATAGGAAGGTCTAACAGAGCCTCAATGGGTTAGCCAATCCTTCTGACCTTTGGGAACTTCTTAGAACATAGTGATGACTTGGTAAGCTTGCCACAGGATTTTCATGGAATCAGACACACTGTCCAGTTGCACTGTCCAGCATGATGAACCAGGGATCCTGGATGACACCCCACCATCTCAGATAGGAAGGCCCAATCAGGAGAAACACTTTGTGGCCCCAGAGGTTAATCTGGCAAGACCATTTGGCCCATATTAGACATCTTGGAACAAAACCGAAAGACCATGGGACTGGAAGGTACAATGGGGCCCCATTCTTCTACCCCTGAGCATAAAGCATCTGTTACTAACATAGCTGTTTGGCATGTTAGCTGTTCTCTAAGATGACCAGGTCAGGACACAGGTCTCTGACCTCAATTCCTGGACAAGTTCACTCAGTAAGTAATTCTGGGGGCTGATCTTGTGGTGGTTTAAGACCCAGCCAGTCTTCCAGTTGAGCTCTGTGCTAATGTGCTTTGGGAAAGCATCAGAAGATGGCCAAAGTATTTGGATCCCTGCCACCCACGTGGGTGGCCTAGATGGAGCTCCTAGCTCCTGATTTTGGCCAGGCCCAGATCTGGCTGTTTCGGCTATTTGGAAAGTGAACCAGCTGGTGGAAGATTGATTCTATTTCCCTTCCCCTCTTTCTCTCTCCCTCTGTCTCAGTCTCTAGTCGGTCTCTCTCCCTTTCTCTCTCTCCCTTTCTCTCTCTCTCTCTCTCTTTCTCTCTCTCTCTCTCTTTCTCCCAGAAGAATTGTTTATTTTTATTTGGAAGGCAAATTTTTCAGAGAAAGAAATAGAGACGGATCTTCTGTCCACTGGTCCACTCCTCAAATGGCTGCAGCAGCCAGACCTAAGCTGATCTGAAACCAGGAGTCAAAAGATTCTCTCTGGGTTTCTTGAGCTGTCCTCCACTGCTTTCCCAGATCATAAGCAGGAAGCTGGATGGAAAGTGGAGCAGCCAGACTCCAACTGGCACCTATGTGGGATGCTAACACTGAAGGCAGAGAGTTAGTTTGTTACACTACTGTGCCAGGCCCTAAATAAATCTTCTAAAATGTCAACAAATTCTGGCATATGATAGCTAGCTATCCAGAATCCAGATCAGTGAAAAACAGATCAGTAAGATAAGAAAGGCTCAAAGACATATTCCAACATGTATAGGAATTTGGTATGTTTAAAAGGCTTTCCAGTCATTGGAGAGAAGAGAGATCATGCAGTAAGTCATATCACGACTGCATAGCCTGCTTAAAAAATAATGTGTATTTGCCTGATGCAGTAGCTAGGGGCTAAAGTCCTCACCTTATACACACCAGGATCTCATATGGGCACTGGTTCTAATCCCAGTGGCCCTGCTTCCCATCCAGCTCCCTGCTTATGGCCTGGGATAGCAGTTGAAGACAGCCCAAAGCCTTGGGACCCCGCACCCAGATGGGAGACCCAGAAGAAACTCCGGGCTCCTGGCTTCGGATCAACTTGCTCTGGTCGTTGCGGCTGCTTGGGGAGTGAGTCATCGGACGGAAGATCTTCCTCTCTGTATATCTGACTTTCCAATAAAAATAAATAAATCTTTTTAAAAAGATAATGTGTACCTTCCACAAAATGAAGTTGATTTTTAAAAACTATAACTAGGAAAAAATGATTGCAGAGCCCTGTTGCATGCCATGATCCACACTGGCTTCTGAGATGTCAACAGAGGACAAGGCAAATAGGACCCCTACCCTCAGTGAGTTCATAATCCAGTGCAGTTGGGGAGTTGGCGGGTATGTATTAACACCCATAGGTTGAATTGAGGTGTCACATGGATCCTGTAAATATGTATAATTACAATGTGTCAATCAAAACATATCTACATATTTAAAATAAAGAAAATGTCACATGCAGTAAGTAATTTGGTAGACTAGTCAGCATTCGAATCATTTGTGCTATGTGCACCATCGTAAATCCACATGGTGATATGGTAGAACAGCACCTTGAAGGGCTACATTGGCCTTCCCATCTTCTCCTCTTTCGAATACATCCAGCTTGCCTTGCATAATCTTTTTTTTTTTAAGACTTATTTTCATTTGAGGAGTAGCATGCTGTAACACTGTACTAGCCCTACCTTGCACAGTCTTATCCCACTCAAACTCTTGCCCCTGTCTTATCCTACTCCCGAACCCAGGTCCCTAAAAATGTTCGCCATCATGGCCCAGTCCCTGTTTCTGTGCCTGAAGTTTGTGAACCCCTATATACCATTGCCCACCACCCTGTGGCCAAGCTCTGTGTATTCCTATCTGTGCCTACCCCATTTCACTGCCCTAAGCATATTCTCCCCAAACTGAAGGGCATCCCCGCTCCTCTCATCTTTCAATCCTCTGTTCTGTAATCGATACAAAGTTTGCCAGTCCCCCTCTCATCTCAGGATACAGAATTAAATGGCTCTTCATGACACACCTTAAAGCTTGGGGATCAACATTGCGGCATAGTGGATGAAGCCATTATCTGCAATGCTGGCATCCCATGTGGGTGCCAGCTTCTGTCCCAGCTGCTCCACTTCTGATCCAACTTCCTGCTAATGTGCCTGGGAAATCAGAAGATGACACAAGAGGAGACCTAGGTGAAGCTCTAGAATCCTGGCCAAAGCTTGGGCATTGTAGACATCTGAGGAGTGAATTAGCAAATGGGAGGTCTCTGTCCCTCGCTCTCTTTCTGTAACTCAGACTTCAAACAAATTAAAAAAAAAAAAAAAAACTAGAAGAAATCCTAAAGCTTGCCGAAGGTCTGAGTTCTCTGTGACTGTATTTCTGTGATGACCTGTGCATTTAACTTTAAGATGTCCTTTCTCTTGTCTGCCTTATGTCACTCCCACTGCACTGTGTACATATTTCTTAAAGTTGTGCTCTTAGTGGCTTTAGGGCTGAGCTCAGGCAGTCCGCTCAGCCCTGGGCGTCTGCCCCGCGTACCTGAAGAGTATGGCAGTTGATTACTGAGTGTGCAGGACTTAAACATCGTTATCCGAGCCCTCCTCTTCCAGGTCCTTCTCTCCAGACATAGCTCCTGAAACCTGCCTTCCACAGCCACTTCATCACAGGAGGGCTCTTCTCAAACCCTGCTAATCAGCTTTTTTTTTTTCTTGATTTTTTTTAATCAGTAGAGTTTTGAAGAAGATTCTTAAAGCAGAAGAAAAAAAGTATAATAAAATTTAGAAAGGGCAATTGAGTTCAGTTCTCTGCCTTTGATCTAGCAGGCCCTTCTAGCAGCTAATAAATAGATGAAATTGTCTGGCCCAACTCAGCCCAGCCCACCTAGTCCCTGATTTGAATTGTGTTGCAGAAAAGTTAGATGTTGAGGAGGTAGCATCTAGCCTGCAACTGAACCAATATTCTCCATCAGACTGATGGTGAACATGGACTCAGAGAGCTCCAAGTCTGGGCACAGGTTAGCTAGCCAGTTTCATTTAGGCAACTTTCATTCTTCCTTCCAGTCTCATGTCTTGCAAGTCTGTAGATTCTCACAAAGCTCTTGGTGGGTGCCCTCTTTGAGGTATGTGTATTTGGGAGACAGAGAAAGAAGTCAGACCAATTCACACTAAAGTGTTTACTGACTTTCCATTCAATGTGTCTCCAACACTTTGAACCAACTGCCTCTAATAACAGGGCAGATTGAACGGCTGCTAAACCATCTGTGCCAAAAAGGCATTAAGACTGATGTCACTGTCATGAACTTTTATTTTTTTTTCTCCAAAAAACATATCCACACAAGCAAGTTTTCTCAAAATTGGGATAGTTTTATTGTTATCTGTAGGACACAAAAATAATATAGATGTGTCCGTAATAGTAGAGGAGAAAGTATCCAGAAAAACATTGGGAAAAGAATGTCATCTGAAGCTCTGGCCGCTTGTCCCGGCATTTCAACTTTTCCCCTTTCTGCGCTGTTTTCTATTTACAAAGAAGCACTGCATGAGTTAAATTACTCACCCTATGCAGAAAGGTCCTGGCTATCTGTCTGGTGGAGACAGGTCAAGGCACTGAGGAATTGATCCATTCAAGTGTGACACCCTAAAAGCTGCAGGCTTTTGGGAAGACACAGGGAAAAGAATGTTCTGGAAATGAACTGGGTGGCCACATTAGAATTGGAGGGGGGAAGGACGTTCTTGCCATGTCTGGTGTCACCCGTAGGTAGCTGGTGGCTGGCAGTGTGGACCATGGGCTTTGCAGTGCACTGATGTCACCAGCAATGGCTCAGCTCACGGTCATACCTAGATTAATCTTCCTGCAGGGCTACTGCCTCCTCCTTCAGCAGTGTGGAGCACACCCATTCCTCAACAAGTGTTTTCTTTCTCTTGGAGACAAAAATTAATGAGCTCCATTTCTGGCATGGATTAGAAAATTCCACCGTGGTGTTGGCAGGGCGTACATCAGCTCCAGAACTTTCAAGCAACCTCACAGAGAAGGCCACGAGCACCCAGGGTAAAGCAGGGCAGTCTGATCCCCTTGCTTACCGAGTGGGGCCAGAAAACAGAGCAAAGATGCTGGCAGAGAGAGGTGTGAGCTTTCGGGGCAGCTCTATCTCAGCTATTTAAGGGAATGTGTGCATCTTGGTGGGCAGCACAATGCCTATCTTATTCCCCAAACCCCTGCTCTCCAACATTGTGACTGACACAGATCCTTGCCGGTGGTGACAAGCAAGGTTCAGATCTCTGGGCAGGTGTCCTCCGCCACCGGGGTGGGAGCAGATAGCACACTTGTCTCACTGTGTGCCCTTTATACAAAACAGGTGGCAGGCAGAACTACAGACACACAGCCTGTGCCCTGATTGCCCCAAACTGTTTGTCAGTTTATTCACGAAATGAATTTTCAGCACCTATGCTTCAGTAACATAGGAGAGACAGCAGAGAACAAAAACAGACATAAACACTTGAAACAGAGATTTGGAATGGGAGATGGGTGACCAGCACTAAACAAACACAATGATAGTAAGTCCTTAATAAAGCAGAATGACAAAAAAATGATAATGGGAAGGCAGAAGCCAGTTTGACGTAGTTAGGTAAAGCCTCAAGACACTCTGAGGTTGAAGGTTGAATCATCTGAAGGAACCAGATGCAAAAGGTGAAATCTGCAAAGCTGGAGCAGCATGGGCAAAGGCCCTGCTGGGTGTGTGTGTGTGTGTGAGAGAGAGTTTCTGGGAGCTGACTGAAAGCCAGTGAAAAAGTAGAGGTAATAATCAAGAGGTCAAGAGGTTAGAAAGAAAGGCAGAGGTGAGATTCATAAAAATGCCACATGTAATGTTATAGAGTCTTTTATAGTTTGTAGAGGGCATTGAACACACACACTACGTTGCTTTAAGCATTTCGGCAAACCCACTATAGATAAGGAAACCCAGGGTGGGGATGACGTCCTCAGGATCACATTACTAGGAAGTGCAGGGATAGGACCTCTGGCCATCTGACCCAGCACCCTGAATGCCCTGGAGAACAGTATCCACCCAGCAGCAGTTTATATCATTGCTTAGAGTTTGTGCTGTGAACAACCTGAGCCAGTGACACAGCATCCTCCTTGGCAGATTGCATCTGTTTTCTCCAAAATTCTGTGCTTTCTAGGTGCTAGCAGCTGTTGGGAATACAAAGAATAAAGATATTCTCCCAGCCCTTGGTGAGTATGTGATGTGGTTAAAGAGAAACAATGTATGAAGAGAGGGTGGGTGATTAAACATAGTGTTTATTTCTAATGAGGACACTGTGGGTGACTGAGTTGGGGATGTAAGGTTTGAGCCTGAGCCTGGCTTGAATACTTAGACTGCTGGATTCACAGGCGCAAATTCATAGGCCTTCATCCCACAAACATGAAAAAGCTGGTATGTTGTAAATCACTATAAATAATTACCTCTCATAGCTTATACATTTTTTTAAAAAATCAAATTTTGTTATTCTTTTTTTTTAAAAGATTTATTTTTATTATTTTTTATTGGAAAGGCGGATATACAGAGAGGAGAGACAGAGAGGAAGATCCTCCGTCTGATGATTCACTCCCCAAGTGAGCGCAACGGTCGATACTATGCCGATCCGAAGCCAGGAGCCTCTTCCGGGTCTCCCACGCGGGTGCAGGGGCCCAAAGCTTTGGGCTGTCCTCGACTGCCTTCCCGGGCCACAGGCAGGGAGCTGGAAGGGAAGCGGGGCTGCCGGGATTAGAACCGGCACCCATATGGGATCCCGGGCGTGCAAGGCGAGGACCTTAACCACTGTGCCACCGCGCTGGGCCCTGTTATTCTTTTTTTTTTTTTTTTAAAGATTTATTTTTATTATTTTTTATTGGAAAGGCGGATATACAGAGAGGAGAGACAGAGAGGAAGATCTTCCGTCCGATGATTCACTCCCCAAGTGACCACAACGGCCAGTGCTGTGCCAATCTGAAGCCAGGAGCCAGGAGCTTCCTTCCAGGTCTCCCACATGGGTGCAGGGTCCCAATGCTCTGGGATGTCCTCGACTGCTTTCCCAGGCCACAAGCAGGGAGCTGGATGGGGGCAGCAGCCAGGATTAGAACTGGTGCCCATATGGGATCCCGGCACATCAAGGGCGAGGACTTTAGCCGCTGGGCCACGCTGCCGGGCCCATATTTTGTCATTCTATCATATAAAAAATGGAACATCCAGGAAATGTTTGACAAATCTGAGATGAGAAAATAATCATTTATAATCTCATCCATTAAAACAATTACTTGTTACAATTTAGTATATTTTCTCCTGGCGTGTCTACTGTAGATATGTATATGTTTGTGGTATATATATATATATATATTCACCTTTATTGAGGTATAAAATACAAGTTTTAAAATGTACACATTTTTAAGAGCACAGATAGAGGCCATTATTGTGTTGGAATGGCTTAAGTACTTGCCTACGACACCAACATACCATGTGGGGACCTAGTTCAAGTCCCAGCTGTTCCACTTCCTATTTAGCTCCCTGTTAATGCACCTTGGAAAGCAGCAGCAGATCACCCAAGTGCTTGGGCCCCTATGCCAATGAAGGAGATCTGAAAGAAGTCCCCAGTTCCTGGCTTCAGCCTGGTCTAGCCCAGCTATTATGGCCACTTGGAGAGTGAACAAACAAATGGAAGGGTTTTTTTTTTTTTCTCAAGATTTATTTATTTTTATTGGAAAGTCAGATTTACAGAGAAGAAAGACAGAAAAATCTTCCATCCACTGGTTCACTCTTCAAGTGACCGCAATGGCCAGAGCTGGGCTGATCTTGAGCCCAGAGCCCTCTCTGGGTCTCCCTCGTGGGTGCAGGGTCCCAAGGCTTTGTCGTCCTCAACTGCTTTACCAGTCCACAAACAGGGAGCTGGAAGAGAAGTGAAGCAGCTGAGACATGCATGAACTGGCACCCATATGGTATCCTGGTGCATGCAAGGCAAAGACTCTAACCACTAGCCTGACAACGGCGTGCCCCAAATGGAAGATTCTTGAGATATCTTTTTCTCTCTCTGTAACTTCCTTTCAAATAAAATATAAATCTTTTGAAAAAAGATTTAAAGAGAAATTGCCAGGTCAAAGGCATTTTTGTAAATGTAAGGGTATAAAGTACAAGAATGGGCATTGAGATCTGTGGTTGACAGGGCATAAACTGAGCTGCCATTCTCCTGCCGGGGCTCCATCCTGACATCTTGGAATCAGCCCAGGTGGAGTGAGTGGTGACTACCACAATGGTGGACACAAGGCTCAGAGACAATGGGCTCCATTCTTGCTTGAGCCCAGGTGAGGAGAATTGTGGGGTGCCTTCTCTCCTAAGAGTAATGTGTGAGAGCAGTAAGTGAATCCACCCGTGGCAGTTCCAGAATTTCTGCACATACAGTGTCTAATCACAGGGTGATGAGAACTGTACCAGAAGATTTTATTGTCATGCAGGGTCTCCACTTGGATTATGTGTTTTGGGGGACCCTCCTTGGGAAGAGTTTATTCAGGAGGGAGGAGTTTAAGATGAGAACTAGGGCCCCTTTGAAGGCCATGGAAGAGTTGGATTAATCCTGCTGTAGTAGGCCATCTTCTGCTATTTCCCTAGGCACATTAGCCAAGAGCTGAATCAGAGTAGAGCAGCCAGGACTTGGGCCAGCACCCATATGGTGCTGTCAGTGTTGCAGGTAGTGAGTTAACCCACTGTACCACGATGCTGGCTCCTGCCTTCATATTATTTCCAGAGGAATTGTTTAGGGGGTGGAAAGCAGGAAGAATTTCTGTAGCATGTCAATCTCCCACAAGTAGTCCGTTATGGCCTCCCTGTGCAAAAGAAAAAGTCCTGGTTACCTTCCCTGAGTCAATTAATTGTTGCATTTCCTCAGGGCATCTTTGATGAAACTCCAGTGGGCAACCAGCAGACATGTCCATGTGCCCGCTGACACTCACCAGTCTTGCCCAGAAATTGGAAATGATACCAAGTCGGTTTATACATTGGTGCCTAGAAACAGCCCCTGAGACCAGGATTTCAGTGGAAGTTGTTTGAGGCATCGATGCAGAAAACACCAGCGGGGAATTGGAAAGGTGTGATGGGAGGAAGGGGCCACAGAAGCTGTTCTTTCACCATAGTTGACCCCGTGGACACAGGTCCTGTGGGGGCCTCTGGGAGGTGGTACAGAATGCGCCTGCAAGCTGTCCTACCTAGCAGGGCGGAAGCCAGAGTGTCTGGCTACCCACTGCCAATAGTCACTACTTGAGGACATTTCCTGGGAGGCTTTAGTTCCTGCACTTGAAGCTGCCTGCCTTTTAGGCAAGGTAGATTCCAGCAGCTCAAGACCCCACAGACAAAGACCAGCAGGTGCTTGCAGCTGGCGTAGTAATGACCTTGGTAATAAGGCCGAGAGGCTAACAACAGCTGTGTCTCCACAGTACTTGGTTCTGACGATGAACAGATCCTTAATAAACAACACAGTTTGGACCTGAGAGCTGAACTAACTCTGGCTGCAGAGCTCTGGCTCCTGTCGATTCTCCTGCTGTGCCTGAACATGGCCATCCACTGGCAGTGCTGCCTTCCAGCCAGATCTGGGAGGCCAGCGTCCCTGTTCCCAAAGTGCACCCCCTGACCCACCAAATCAGGAATGCTGGAAGTGGATTCTAATCAATTCTGACATTTGACGCCCACTGTTTGCGTCTCTGAAATCTAGGGCGACCAAGCAGAGTCGTTTGCTCTTTGGTCAAAAGGCTCCCAGCCCTACCCCAAAGTAAGAAGAAAAAGGAGCTGGAACTTCTGGAAGCCTCTAACACTTTGCCCCCTTTTGTGAATTTTTCTCTTCTTTGAGACTGATTAAATATAAACTGTGCCTGATTTATCAGTTGCTTACAGTGTAAAGTAGCCCAGGCATTGATAACATAGAAGATAACCCAAGGGACAACTCTGTTGGACTGAGCCGCGGGGAGAGGGGCAAGTCTGATTTATGTTCCTGTTTGTTGTCCTGAGCTAATATTTAAATTCTTTTGTTTGCTCTAGGCCACACCAGGTGGATAGCAGGGGAAAAGTCAGGGGTATGCCAAAGTAAAAACTACTTTGGGATTTTAACTCAATCGCAGCCAATGAGCAGAGTTAGAAATACTCATGTGAGTTGATTTCAGTGGGAAAAGTGTTATTTAAAGAGATAGGCTTGTTTTAATCAAGTTAATTCAAGCCAAGCAAGTACAGGAACCATGGCAGTAGGGTGGTTGTATCAGCATCACCTAGGCTGCGTGCCAAACACAAGACACTCGCCATGTGGCAGACACACCTCTTTGGTTCATTAGCAGGGCTGGTTGAGAACAGCTCCTGGAAGTGACCATTTCTCCTGGGCCCTAACGTCAGGAGTCCCAGCAGGCCCTCCTGTGGTGTGACGTCACAATGTAGTGAGTCAGGTGCTTGGGACTGGTTTGTCCCACAGGCCCAGGGCCTGTGTAGAACCTCCTAGGGCCGGCCTGCAGTGACAGATCCACCAAAACGGAGGCCGGCTAACCTGCTGCCACTGAAGTTTGGGTGCACCTGGTGAGTACAGAGAACACCCCCAGCCCTGGGGAAGGAGATGCAGCCGATAGCTGGCTGGTTTAGTGCTTTGGGTCTCATACTCACCAAACAACCTTGGATGAGACAAACTGAGAGCCAGGAGGGTTCCAAGACAAGCCCCAAAGTCTTCTTAGGAAAGCTCACTCACCTTGAGCTTCTTGCCACTTCCTGCTGGGTAGCCTTGTGCAGAAAGTAGTACTTCATCATCCTCAAGCCTCAGTTTGCTACCTGTGCCAACCAGCTCCCCAGGGCAGAGGTTACCTGTGTTCCTAACCGGCAGAGTGCCGCTGCAGGTAGTAGGTGCACTGGGGCATAACAAATGGAAGCCTCCCTCCACTAGAGTGTGTCCCACTCACTTTCTTCCCATTGATGCCTCACATTTGGACTACTTTAAAATCCAGTTCCCCATGATCCCCCAGGAAATCAAATCCCTTACCTTCCCTTTAGGACAAGGTGTTAGAGATGGGGATAGGAAGTAGCAGATGGGTTAGAGCCCTGGAAAAGGAGACAAGTAGAAGAAGGTGGCTGGCATGAGGCAGGGACCACAGCCATCTCTGGAGGATTGGGCCCTTCTTAGAGAGGCCACCAGCAACTGGTTAAGAGGTGGGTTATGGACTGAAGACATGAAGACAACTGTATGGATCAGTTCAGAAGCAACAGGAGGCAGAGCCAGCCTCCCACTGGTTAACTTCTTCCTATTTCCCCCTGTCCATGCATGGAGTTTCTGCACCTGGAGGGACTGCTTCCCTGTTTACAAGTGCTCACAGGTCCTGACAGCAGCAGCAGCCATGGCTTTCCAGGGTGCCCGTGGCACTAAGCCAGAAAGTGGTGCTTAACCGTCCATCCTGTCTCTTATGTGGTAAACTGAAGTCAGCCCCTGCCCTAAGACACAGGTGGTTCACAAGTGTACTGATAATGCTTGAGCTCCATCTGATGTCCCGCTGAAGGAAAATAGTGCAGGGGCCAGAGCTAGGGTTGGTGGCTCTCTGCCCTCATCCGGAGAGGAGGGAGACAGCGAATGCCACCTCCACTGTGTGTCTGACCTGTGTCATTGCTCCGTGAAGTGGTGTTCTTGTGCTCATTTTATAGACATACTAACTGAGAACTCTGTTCCATGTTAGGTGCCACATTCAGTCAGGTACATGATCTTGGAATGCATACATTATTAACTATCTTCAAGTTTGTGTGCTTAGCAACTTTGTAAGGCAGCAGGAACACAGGCAAGTGGGAGGCCATCCATCCATCAGCATCACTGAGAATGGGATTATTTCTGTCTTTTTAAGATTTTATTTTTACTTGAAAAACAAGATAGAGCACAAGACAGATCTTCTATCCACTGATTGACTAAATAGGACTAGGCCAGGCTGAAGCCAGGAGCCAGGAACTCCATCCAGGTTTCCCATTGTGAGTGGCACAAGCCCAAGGATTTGGACCATCTTACACTACTTTCCCAGGCACATTAAGAAGCTGTATTGGAAGCAGAGCAGCTGGGACTTGAACTGGTGTTCCTGGGGATGAGGGAGTCATTTGATAATGCCTTAGAAACCTCAGTCTGAGGAATAGTGTTCCAAGAATGTTACTTGAGTGGTTTTTATAGTTCTGAGATGTTGCCTGTTGTTACACCAGGGTTGAGAAATCTTTCCAAGGTCTGTTGGCTGACCAAGACCACTTTAGTGCATCCACAGACCCAGGAACATATTGCAAAGCTTTGCCAGTTAGTGTAGTCCTATGCATTCTGCCTTCCATCTTCTGACAAGGCACTCGATATCCTTTGCTGGCCTCAGGAATGGGCTTCTTGAGATAATTCAGGAAATGGGCCATAGGGTCATTTTAAAAATGGTTATTAAAAAAGAATCACAGAGAGGACAAGAAAGGGAGATCTTCCATCTGCTCATTCACTCCCCCATGACTGCAATGTCTAATGCTGGGCCAGATCAAAGCCAGGATCCAGGAGCTTCATCTGGGTCTCCCATTTGGGTGCAGGAATCCAAGCATTTTGGCCATCTTCCACTGTTTTCCCAGGCCATTAGTAGGGAGCTAGATCAGAAGTAGAACAGTTGGAATTTGAGCCATCACCCATATGGGATACCATTGTCACAGATGGCAGTGTTACCCACTATGCCACAATGCTAGCTCCCAGAACGTCTTAAACAAATATTTGCCAGTCCAGGATTGTATGATTCTGGGCCTCAGTAGTTTTCTCACTTTCCATGTTTGAACCTGGTTTTTTCCAGGATAACTGCCAGCTTTGTGTTAGAGCTGAAAGGAAATGTAGAGTTCAGCTGGGCTTCCCAGTGGGGCCAAGATGAGTAGGAGGAGCCAAGGCTGATTAAAGTCCAAGGCCAATGGCACCCATTCACAGAGTGAATGTAGTTGAATGAATGAGTGAATCAATAAAGGAACTCTGGGAACCTGAGAGCCAAACAGCCCTGTGCCCATCTGTCTTCCTCACCTGACTCTGTCTTTTTCTTTTTTAAATATTTATTTTATTTTTATTACAAAATCAGATATACAGAGAGGAGGAGAGACAGAGAGGAAGATCTTCCGTCTGATGAATCACCCCACAAGTGAGCACAACGGCTGGTGATGCGCCAATCCGGAGCCAGGAGCCAGGAGCCAGGAACCTCCCCCAGGTCCCCCACATGGGTACAGGGTCCCAAAGCTTTGGGCCGTCCTCCACTGCTTTCCCAGGCCACAAGCAAGGAGCTGGATGGGAAGTGGAGCTGCCAGGATTAGAACCGGCACCAACATGGGATCCTGGCACATTCAATGTGAGGACTTCAGCCGCTAGGCCATGCCACCGGGCCCCTGACTCTGTCTTATAAGGTGGTGACTCAGCTACCATTTACTGAGTACCTACTGTATGCCAAGTGCCTTCCTAGAGATCATTTCTCCACTAACGCCATTCAGGGTATCTCATCGTGTCCCCATTTCCCAGATGAGGATGGTTATTAGGTGACTGCCCTGTGAGGGGATGTCACAGATGTCATCAATGCCCAAGCAGGTCTCCTTGAGTCCCAGCAGAACTGATATTTCCACGTGTGGCTTCCCTCTCCTGACTTGTCTGAGAAAGCAACATTCTTTCTCATCCTTTTCCCAAGACAAATTGGTTGCCCGAGCAATGTTTCAAGGCCCTCATAGACTGTGTCCCAGCTGACTCAGGGCTGCCTGTGGGCTCACCTGGTTTGTTGCCCAGGCCTTTTGCTCTGATGCCATGAGACCCAGCAGCCGTTTCCACACCGGCAGATGTTAGGTGCCAAAGAGGCAAACAGCTTCGGCTAATTGTGGCAATTTCCCTTCTGTGCGTTGCCCTGAAATAGTAGCCACGCTCTGTTCTTTTTGGTTTTGTTTATTTGTTTTTTTTTTTTTTTCACATCAGGGAGTTCCAGATTGGCAGCATAAAGGAGGCTGCAGAGAAGGCAGGCGGACAGACCTCTTTGCTGCCAGTTGCCACAGATGAGATCTTGCTCATGCTCTTTGCATAAGGCCTAGCTTCTTACTGCGAGTACTCTGGTGGACCTGGCATCTTGCCGTGGGTAATCTGGAGGCACAATCAGACTGGAAGAGCCTCATTTAGCCCTGGGGAAAACCAGAATCTCAAAGAGTTTAATGAAACACCAAGCCCAAGGGCACTTAGTTTAACCTTGAATTTGGATCCTGGTCTATTTGTGGTGTGTTCTGTAGCCAATGCCAGCTGATAGAACTTCCATCAACATTAGCAATGTTCTCTATCTCCACCATGCAGCATGGCGCCCACTGGCCACGTGCAACCGCTGCACAGTGGGACCGAGCAGCTACATTTGAGCTTATGTTCAGTTTTGAGTTACTCAGCCCTGTGTGGCTTGGGCTGCTGAGCTGGACGCAGCAGCTCCAGCCCTTGCCAACTTCTATGACTTCATCTCTGATCTCATCCCCATCCTCCTATCCTCCTCCCCAACTCCCCATACTGTGCACCCCCCTCCCAGACCTTCTGTACTTGACGACTTTGGCCTGGGCATGTATGTCCCTCTAGTGGCATTGAGCTCCCTCTGAGCATTTCACAGTCCATCCACTGGATAGACCCAGGGAGAGATGTCCCCTGTTTTTCTTAAGTAGCTTCCCCGTCCTCCACATCACTCCTCACCTCTCTGAAACCACATGCTTGGACCTTCCCTTGTCTGTTTCCATCTCCTGAGCGAGTGCATTGGTCCCACCAGGGAAGGTCCTCTGCCCTGTTCCATTGCTGCACTGGGAGCAGCACTTGCCGGGTGTGCAGAATGAGTGAGCCTCCACATGTGGCTGAGGAACAAGCATAACCACAGTGCAGTAGCCTCTAACAGCCAGCACCAGGTGTTTCTCCCAAGCCTCTGGGCTGGAAATTGGAGTGGGGCTCAGCTGTCTGTGATGTTGGAGAGGGTCAGTGACTCGGCTGTTTTAGCCAGAACCTGAACATGGCACAGGCTTGCGCCTCTGGGCCCACCAGGTGGCTTCTCTGTGTTGGGGTCTTGGGTTTCCTTGCAGTGTTTTCCTCCATTACATAGTATTGGTGCAGCCAGGCATTTAGGGGCACTCTGATTCCAGGAGAGCAAGGCCTGGTCACTTCTTGGTGGGTTGGGATGTATGCCTGTGCAAGGAAGGAGGAGTGGCAGACATTGTGGTACAGTAGGTGAATCACTGCTTGGGACACCATTGTCCTATACTGGGACACCTGTTTGAGTCTCAGATACCCTGTATTTCTGATCCAGGTTCCTTGCTAATGTGCATAGGAGGTGGCAGATCATGGCCCATGTACTTGGAGACCTGGCTTCAACCTGGCTGAACCTCAGAAGTTGAGGTCATTTGAGGAGAGAATATTCATTCTCTTAGTGGGCATGCAGACCATCTAGGGGCAAGTTAAAATGCAGGCTCTGTAGCTGGGTCTGGGAGGGAACCAGGAAATGCCAAGGTTGCAGAGCCACAGGTTGCCCTCAAAGTGGCTGGGCTTATTATAAGTACCTCGTGTCAGGCTTGGCCTTGTGCTTAGCACTGTTTTGACCTTGTTTGGCACAGCAGTGACCCTACAAGGTCCGCCCCAGATTAGGCATTGCCCACTCTTGCTGAGGTCCCCGTGATCAGCCCTTTCTCCTTGGCACCTGGGTTGGTGCCCACACAGTCCCACAGGGTGACTATTTGCTTCAACTGCCAAGCTCTTCCCCTCCCTCACCTTCTGCACACCCCCTAGCACCTTTCTTTTTTGCTTTCTCTCATGTTGATTCTCATCATGCCCCTTGCCAAATAGATGAGATAGGTTCTTTCCATTGCAGGATGTTAGAGCCCAAGCTCCAGCTGCAGAGGTCCCCAACTCACAGTGGCCACATTGATGATTTCTCAACATGACGATGATGTGGATTTGAAATGTTATGGGTGGACACCAAACTTACATTTTGATTCTTTGTCCTGCTAGCAATGCACTGGATGTTATCCTGAGTGGCTGCTGGAAAGTGTTCAGCAGCAGTCCCGCTCCAAGTCAGCCATGTGGCCATGAAGGAGAATAACCACTACTCTACAACGTGCAACATTCCATAGATTATGAGACATGCAGCACTTCATTATACATTGGCTTGGTTTTAGATGGCTTTTGCTGGCTGTAGGCCAACAAAGTATCTTAAATATATTTAAGGTAGACAAGGCTAATCCATGGTGTTTGGTAGGTTAGGCATTTTGTTTTAAGATTTAGTTGATGGAGCTTGCATGATGGCTCAACCAACTAATCTTCCACTTGCATGCGCCAGAATCCCATATGGGTGCTGATTCATGTCCTGGCTGCTTCACTTCCCATCTAGCTCCCTGCTTGTGGCCTGGGAAAGCAGTGGAGGGTGACTCAAAGCCTTGGGACCTTGTACCTGCATAGAAGACCCAGAAGAAGCTCGAGGTTTCTGGCTTTGGCCTGGCCCAGCCACCAATGTTGTAGCCATTTGGGGAGTGAACCAACATATGGAAGATCTCTCTCTCTCTTCCTCTCTCCAGAACCTTTGACTTTTGAATCAATAAAATCTATTTTTTTTACTGCCAGAAATAAGGGGATATTGTGGAGACCCAGGTTGGCCAGATAAGCAGATATGTATTCTTTTGTTCTGGCTGAGAAAGTAGAGGCCAGGCGTCTTGCAGAGTCCAAAAGACATACAGCTAAACAGCCCCCTGATCCTGTCTTCTAAGTGGCTATCAAATTCGAGAATTTAAGCCCCAAAAGGAACTTGAACATTGGCCAAGTGTCTTCCACGCAACACTGGTACAAGGTGTAGCAATTGACATTACTTTAAAAGCCGAGTCACTTTGGGAATTTAGGACACTCCAGGTCAGGCTAAGTCAGCAGTCCCCTGGCTATGCAGAACTTATCAGAGCCTTCATTATGTTATCTGGGTGCACTGTGAATTTCCAACCAGAATGGATGGAAGATTAGGGACTTTGGGTGGATAACAGTCACTGTCAGTCTACTGTACTTATTGTACAGATGAAGCGACTGAGGCTAAGAAAGGGAAGGTGACTTGGGCAGGGTCATGTGATTGCAGCAAGTAGGTGAAGGCACCCCGAATGCCCCCTCACCCCTCCCTGGAACACGTGCCTCTGAGTTGTAGGACAAGAGAACTATTGAAAAGCACAGGGAGCATTGTGGGTCTGGCCTTAGGTGAACACAGCCACCCAGGCAGTGAAATGATGGCGCTGATGAGGGCAGAAGAGGCTCAAAGCTTGGCTGAACCTGCAGAAATCAGTGCCAGGCAGACGTGGAGGGAGCCAGGCAGGAGGCGAGGGAGGGAAAGGAATATTCCTGGAGCCCGGCAGGCACTTGAAAGCCAGAGAGAGCTTGTGCGTCAGGGCTGTGCTGTGCTGACGCCAGGGCAGCCGCTGGAACAATCCTGTTTTTGAGAGCCTCTGTGGGCACTTCAGATGAGCTTGTTCTAAGACTCCCAGTGACCCGCTACAGGCTTTGCCCTGACCCACATAGACAAAGAAGAGAGAAGCAGCTGTCAGTCGGCTGCCTGGATGCACAGGTGTTTGTGTGAAGGTTTCAGCTCTGGTTCATCTCCCTGGCACGCACACGTGAGCTTGGCAGTGTTGATACCCTCCTTCAGCCTGGGTTTGCCTCTGCTGGCCAATGAGGTTAACATGAGTTCCTGTCTCCCAGCTCAATTATGAATAGTAAATAAGATAACATCTGTGAAATAGCAATGTGCCTGGTCCATACAGGGAAAGGACTCCTTAGGTGGTAGAGGGAATGGGGGCATAGGAGCAGGGTCAGGTGTCCAGCTCGTAAGGAGACAAGCCAAACTCAGTGGCATGGCTGTCTGTCCCCCTGTACCACCACTCAGAGCTGTAGCCATCGGTGAGCACAGAGTGCTGCAAGCAGCTCTCTCAGCTCTTCTCTGGGAAGGAGAAAGGGTGGCAGGTGTGTCTGCTTGGTCATTTCCAGGTGACTCCATCCCAAGTCCACGCAGAAGGCAGGTTTTGGGGATGGTGGTTAAGATGCTACTGAAGATGCCTACGCCCTATACCA
This sequence comes from Ochotona curzoniae, assembly GCF_017591425.1. Lineage (NCBI taxonomy): Eukaryota > Metazoa > Chordata > Mammalia > Lagomorpha > Ochotonidae > Ochotona > Ochotona curzoniae. The sequence goes on along the minus strand of NW_024465894.1, from coordinate 21,981,864 downwards.
GAGTGCCTGGGTTTGAGTCCTGGCTATGCATCTGATTATAGCTTCCCGCTAATGCACCCCCACACACAGCAGTTGGTGGTTCAAGAGGTTGAGATCCTACCACCAATATGGGAGACTTGAACTGAGTTTCTGGCACCTAGATCTTGGCCCAGCCCAGCCCAGCCCAGCCCAGCCCAGCCCCATGAGTTGCAGACATTCAGGCAGTGAACCAGTGGATGGGAGAGTTCTCTGTCTTTCAGAGTACCTGATTTGAGTTCTGGCTCTGCTTCCAAACTATAATGCCCTCCCTGGAAGGCAGCAGGTAGTGACTCAATGACTTGGAGATCCTGATGAAGTTCCTGGCGCTGGCTTCAGCCTGGCCCAGCACTGGCTGTTGCAGACATTTGGGATGTGAACCAGAAAATGGAACATCTGTCTCTCTGTGTCACTTTCTCTGCTTTTAAATAAAGTGAAAATAATTAATGTAAAAACTTTTTGAAATCTAATTGTTGGCCTTCCCTGGAAAGGCTCACGAGATCGGATTCCTGGAACCTACATTGCAGAGAGGGACCTACTTGCTTGTGATAAGGCCACAGCCCACACCATTTATAAGATTTCCCAATGGAGGCCAAGTGTCAGTCCTCATTTCTGCCTGCCCTAGCACTGGTTTGGCTCACTGATTTCATCCTTCCTTTTATTTGCTTTGTCCCTCAGTTTTTACATTTGTCTCTCCATCCTGAACTTTTAAGAGGAGCTCAAGAGGGTGCTTAGTTTCAAAGCTGTCATTGAAACTGAGCCCTTGCAGCTCCAACTCTTCTCTGGCAACCCAGCGTGGAGAGGAAGCCTCCATTGGAGCGGAGCACCATCTGCCCGGCTGCAAACACAGATGCCCTTTCCCCTGAGCAATGTACTTAATGCTACTCACCTAAGGGTTCCCACACAGCCACGCTTAATATCTGATGACTACCAAAACAAACAAAAGCACTGAAAATTATTCCTGTAGCTTCTGTCAGAGAATTCTCAGATAATAATGCACTGAGTGAAAGTGACAGTAGTCTTCGGGAAATCCTTTCTTCATGACCTTGGGAACTTGGCTTTGCAAGGAGCAAATCAGAAAGACAGATCTCTTGGGGCCTGTGTTGTGACACAGCATGTAAAGCCGTCACTTATGAGGCTGGCATCCCATGTGGGCATTGGTTTCAGCTTAGCTGCTCGACTTCTGATCCAGCTTCCTGTTAACATGCTTTGGGAAGTAGTGAAGGATGGCCCAAGTGATTGGGCCTCTGTACCCAGGTGGGAGACCCAGAGGAAGCTCCAGGCCCCTGGTTTAGGCCTACCCCAATCCCTACTGTTGTGGCCATTTGGGGAGTGAATCAGCAGATGGAAAATTTCTTTCTTTCTTTCTTTCTTTCTCTCTTTCTTTCTTTCTTTCTTTCTTTCTTTCTTTCTTTCTTTCTTTCTCTCTACTCCTCTCTGTAACTCTTCCTTTCAAACAAAAAAATCTTTTAAAAAAAGAACTCTCTTGCTGAGATCTGCTTTCTGAAGCCAGAGCCAACTAGCATCGTGATTTTTTTTTAAGTCTTGAGTATTTGTGTTCGCAAAGATCAGGCAAGCCACTCTGAACTGATATCTTTTGCTTTTGAAAAATGTTGTTTAAGGGACAGATAAAAAGAGAAGGCAGAACAAGCAAAGAGCCCTGAGCACTCTTTAAATGCCCACAACAACTGGCCCAGGGTCAGAGCTGAAGCTGAGAACTGAGAACTCAATCCATGTCTCCCGTGTGGGTGGTAGGGAGCTAACAACATGAGCCGTCATTGCTGCCTCTCCAAGTCCACGTGGGCAGCTGACCTGAAGCTGGAGCTAAGAATTAAACCGAAGTACTGCTGATGTGAATACAAGGCATTCCAACCAGTGTCTTAATCCCTAGGCCAGATGTCCATTTCTTATACCAAAGCCTACATGTCACCTACTTAATGCCCACTCAATGAAGTAAGACATGTGCAAGTGGAGGGGGCTCCTAAAAGGCACCAGGACTTAAAGCGCTGAGGACCAGCAGGCCAGGGCAGTGTACACAAGATGTGAGAGCAGAGGGGCCAGCACTATGGTGGAATAGCCCATATGGGCCTTGGTTCAAGGCCTGGCTGTTCCATTTCCAATCCAGCTCCCTGCTAATATGCCTGGAAAAACAGCAAGAAATGGCTCAGGTCCTTGGGCTCTGCACCAATGTGGGAGACCTGGAAGAAGCTCCTGGCTTTGGATTGCCTCAGCTCTGGCTGTTGCAGCCAGTTGATTTGGAGAATGAATCAGTGGGTGGAAGATCTCTGTCTCTCCTTCTCTGTAATATGCCTTGCAAATTTAAATAAATGTTTTTTTTTAAATGTGAGAGCAGAGCAAAAACACAAAGGTGACTCGTTAGTGAAGCATTCTGTCTGGCAAAGAACCAGAGGAAAACAGAGCTTGTGGGCCTTAAATATCTTAGGAATGGAATGAATGTAATGCTACAACACCACACATCACACAGTTCCACCCGCACCTTTGCCACAAGATGTCCCTCTGCTGGCCGACAGCCAACTGCTGCAGCCCTGTTTGTACCCATGTTGTGCCCATGTGGAAGAACTCAATCCGGAGGAGAAGAGGAGGATGATACAACCACCCAGAAGTCCAGTGTGAACCTTTCTTAAAGACTCAGACATTGTGGCTGGCATTGTGGCTTAAGCCACCACCTGCAGTGCCTGCATCCCATAAGGGCACCAGTTTGAATGCTGGCTGCTAATGTGCCTGAGAAAGTGGCAGAAGATGGCCCATATGCTTGGGCCCCTGAGCCCACATGGGAGATCTGAAAGAAGCTCCTGTTTTCTGCCTTTGGCTTGCCCCAGCCCCAGCTATTGTGGCCATTTGAAGAGTGAACCAGCAGAAAGATCTCCCTCTTCCTTCTGTACAACTTTGCCTTTCAAAGGAAGAAAAATAAATAGAAAGAAAGAAAGAGAGAGAAAGAAAGAAAGAGAGAGAGAGAGAGAAAGAAAGAAAGAAAGAAAGAAAGAAAGAAAGAAAGAAAGAAAGAAAGAAAGAAAGAAAGAAAGAAAGAAAAGAAAGGTGGAGGAAAGAAAGAAAGGTGGAGGAAAGGAAAAAAAGAAGAGGACTCAAATGTGAGTCTGAAGCACACTGAGGCCAGTCACTGTATCTACCCGTTAACTAAGGGTAAAGGTAGAACCCATCTATTCATGTAGACTAACATGTTCAATGGGATGTTACATATGGAGCGCTTGAGACAGTATTCAGTGAGCCTCAGTGAGCTTTGGCCACTCTCTTAGGCTGGGGTCCCAACCCTGAGAACTGAGTGTAGGGTGTGCATGATCCTGACTTAGCATGTCTTGAGCACGCAGTGATGTAGGAGCAATGTGCCTTCTGCAGGGACTTACAGTCCTTTTAACTTGGATGTCACTCCATCACCAGTCAAGGAGTCTGTGCTGTTCACTGGTAGGGAATCTCAATGGTCAAGACAATGAGGGATGGAGGGAGACAGGAAGGGGAAGGAGACTACCATGAGAAAGTTACTGCGGTAGCCATCGTGGCTCCTCCCACTAGCTACTTGGGGACTGAATGCTTATCCAGCCACATCTGTCACTGACTGGGGTTGCTCCCAGTGGGCTGTCACCCAGCATGGGCACTCAGTCTCTCTCACAGTGAACAACCAGGAGTATTCACCAGGGGAGCCATGAAAGGGCATGGACATGCTGAAATCACCATTGTAGAGGGCCGACATTGTGGCACAGCATATTGGTCCTTTGACTGCTTTTGGCATCACATTTGGGCACTGATTGGAATCTCAGTTGCTCCACTTCCTAGGCAGCTCACTGTTAATGCACCTGGGAAGGCTATTGAAGAAGATTCAAGACCTTGACCACCTGCAGCCACATGGGAAACTTGGAAGAAGTTTCATCAGATGGGTACACTTGTCCAACAGCACCAAGTTAATACTAAAGGTTAGGTGTAAGTGGCCATCCGGGGCACAGTGGAGGCTCAGCCACAGCAAGCCTCTTCCATCTGGATTTGCTTCTCCCAGTTGTTCCCTTTCTCATCTTAGGAGTCAGACAGGCACCAGGGCTTCTTCCAAGACAAGCAAACTTACTGAACTGATATCCTCCCTCGTGTTTGTCCTCAGGGCAGACTCTTGTGACAGGGCCTGCCATATGATTACCCTAGCTACATGTCCTCAGTTTCCTCTTGAGGTCTAAGCTGTATGAGGCTGTGGCTTTCTTTTCTTTTCTCTTCTTTTCTTTTCTTTTCTTTTCTTTTCTTTTCTTTTCTTTTCTTTTCTTTTCTTTTCTTTTCTTTCTTTCTTTCTAGATTCATTTATTCTTATTGGAAAGTTAGATTTACAGAGAGATGGAAAGACAAAGATCTTCCATCTACTGGTTCACTCCCCAAGTGGCTGCAATGAACAGAGTCAAGCTGATCTGAAGCCAAGTGCCTGGAGCTTCTTCTGGGTCTCCAACGCGAGACCAAGGTCCCAAGGCTTTGGACCATCCTCTACTGCTTTCTCAGATCACAAGAAGGGAGCTAGGAGGGAAAGGGAGCAGCCGGGTTACAAACCAGTGCCCATATGGGATCCTGAATTTTGTGTGCAAGGCAAGGACTTTAGCCACTAGGCTATCGTATTGGGCCCCGAGGCTGTGGCTTTCATCAGAGCCACAGAGGAAGGACTGAGGGGCTGGCCCCACAAAGCCTAAACCCAACAGAAGGATGGCTGACCCTGTCCTTTCCATGCTGGCCATCTGGAGTTAGGAGTGTGGTTAGGTCTAGGGGCTTCTGCCCAGTCAGACTGTGTGAGACAGAGTTGCCAGGTGACATTAGGATGCTCAGTTAAATTTCAGATTAATTATGAGTAAGATGTTTTAATTCATTAATTTTTTTTTTTCAGGAGGCAAAAGATAGAGCTCCTATTCATGAGTTCATTCCCCAAATTCCAGTGTCAGCTAGGCCTGCACACAGACCGAAACTGGGAGGAGGAAACTCAATCCAGGTCTCCCATTTGGGCGGCAGGAACCCAACTTCTTGAGCCGTCCCCTGCTGCCTTCCAGGGGAGCATTGGCAGGAAACTAGATTAGAAGTGGAACCAGGATTCAGACCAAGGTACTTGGGCATGGAATGCCTGAGTCCCACTGGCAGATTTCACTTCTAGATCTGCTTGAATAGTTTTCTTAGTGTGTCCTGTGAAAATCTATGATCTTACTGGGACTAAAATATGTAGTAGCTGCTGTTGTAGTGTCAATTTGAGCTCTGGCTACTCTGCTTCTAATCCAGCTCCTTGATAATGCACCAGAGAAGGCAGCAGAAGATAATACAAGTATTTGGGTCCTTGTGCTCATATAGGAGACCTGGATGGAGTTCCAGGCTCCTGATTACAGCTTGGCTAGGCCCTGGCTGTTGTAGCCCTTTGACTAGTGAAGCGCTGAGGCAGGGAAGATCTCTTTCTCAAACTCTCCGTCATTTTGTCTTAAAAAAAATTTTTTTTAAATGTGATTTAGTGTTGATATGAAATTCGGGTTTAGCTGGGCACCTTGTTATATGTCCTAAATCTGCCGGCATGAGCTTGCCTGGACAAATGGGAGAAGAAGTGCACTGGGATATGCTCAGGAGAGCACACAGCAACTTCCAGAGAGGCTGCAGGCAAGGGGAGCCGCTTGCCCCCACATGGTCTCTCCTGGGTATCTTCCTCTAGGGCATAAATTCGTCATTGGAATCACCTTGACCTTAGGATATCTCTGAAGTCACGGGTACAGACTCATTCTGACTGTATTTTCCTATGCTAAGGAAATGCCCTTTCATGCCTTTTCTTTATGCTTGGGCACCTCCACCTGCTGGGGAGTAGGGACATGCAGACCAGGGGAAAACGCTCATGTCTTGTGTGGCACATCCTAGAAGCAGAGCCTGAGGGGACATCCCCTCCCCCGCAGTGTATGTGCACGTGGCTCAGCAAGGGAAGTAGACACTGTGTCAGGTGAGCTGCCTTTTGTCCGATTCCAGCCAGAGACCTTGAGATGATGGGCTCTGATCTGGGACTTGCATATCTACAGGTTGATAGCCTTAGGCAAGAGTCTGGTCAAGCAACCTCCAGCTCCATGGTGAGGAATAACTGGCACCTGCAGCAGCTGGGCTGGGTACACTGGCTGGTCAAGGGGACTTGGGCGTGGCAGGAACAGCACATATACTTCTGTCTCTTCAGACAATCCCCACTGCAGTGTCAACAGGCAGCTTCTGCCCGGGTTGACCTGGTGAGTCCGCTTAGGGCTGGCTCTGCCCTTCCCCCATCCTCTTCCTAATGACCTACAGACACACAGCTGTAAGAGAGAGGGTGGGGGCAGGCCCTTGTGTCTTCCTGGCAGTTGGGGCAGGGAATCGCACACTGAGGTCTGTGGATGATGGTGATCCTGTGTCAATCAGTGCTCACTCCTTCACTCTGGGAGAGCTGCCTGGGTGTGCCAGGTTGCAGCCTGCAGCCTGGTCACTTGGTGGTAGCTGTCAAGGTCCCCACTCATGGGACCTCTTCATCTTAACTCCAGGGGGTGACTCTTCAATCCATGCCTGAGAGATCTTCTGCCCTGCCTGACCACCATTTGTGGCACTGCCCCCAAGTACTTTGGACACGTCCCTGTCCTTGGCATCTGCTTGTAAGCCCTGGGAAGCAGACCTCTCCCTCTCATGTACCATGCCCTGTATTATCCCCACAGTCCATCCAACAGTCCAGACTCGGCCTCTGGAATGCAACGTGTCTGCCCACTTCCGGATTCTTGTCCCTCTGAGGAAAGGTCAAGTCCCTGCCCCCACTGCCTACTTCCCAAACATTGTCATTTCCGCCTTTGCTGGAAGAGGCTTCTGTGCATCATGGTATGAGCTTACACCTTCCTTTTTCTAAAATCCATGGGGCAGAGAAGGCTGCCCTCTTTACTCTTTCTTTCTCCTGGAGCAGTGGCTCCTTCCCAAGTGGCATTCTCTCTAGGATTATCCTGGCAAAAAGAAGTGCACGCATAATGCTGGACTGGGGAGCAGTGTTTGGCCGGCCTCAGGCTGTGGTAGGCATCTGGGGAGTAAACTGGCCTGCGGGAGCTCCTGATCTCTCAATAAATAAGCAAAGACCCATTTAAAAAATAACTACACTCTACTTACAAGAGAGTGCACATGAAGAGGTTCGAGCGATGTAAGGACACATGTGTTCCTAACAGTATTACCCTAAATGGCCAAAAAGAGTCAGTTGATGGGTAAATGGATAAGCAAGACATGATAGCCCTTCGCTTCTGTGCAAATAATCTGAATTAAAAGTTGTTTTTAAAAATGGCAGCAATACTGAGTAAGTTCAGATTCTTCGATCCATATTCCTTCAACAATGTAACAGCTACAGTCACATAGCATTTTAATTGTATTCAGTATTAAAAGTAATCTAGAAAAGGGAGTACATGGGTAGATTTCCTGCAAATATATGCAATATAAAGCATATATAGAGTGAGCATCTGTAGATTTTAGTACCTAGGGGCATCCTGGCACCAGTCTGCTGCAGCCACTGATAGGTGACTGTGTATGCATATGGTAATACTATTCAGTCGTAAAGAATTTGCATCCTGTGTCAAAGCACAGATGTGGCACTGGCAGTGTCTGAGTCCACTTACTTGAGGTAGCCAGTGTAGTCGAATGCATGGAGACAGAAGGTACAATGTGGTTGCCAAGACCTGGATACTGGGCCATGAGGAGGTGTTCACTGGGTGTAAAACCCTTCTGGAAATTGATGATACAGTCATGTGACTGCACCATACAGTTAAGCTGCACAAGTAAAGATGATTAAGGCGTAACCTTTTTTGTGGTACATTTTACTACAATGAGAAGTAAAAGGTGAAGCAATCGTCCACCTTTGGCGAAGGCAGATGTCTTGATCATGAAGGGCAATCGCGTGCATGTGACTATTCTTGGTAGAGCTCAACAGATCAGCTCCAGATATCTTGCAGGCAGCAGGGCCCCACAGGGAAGGCAACATAGCAAACTTGCAAATGCTTGAGAAAAATGGAACTGAAGGGCAGGTTTCTTTTCATGCAAGACATTTTTGCAACCAATGTATAGTTTGTTAATATGCATTTTACCATGATGATATGCACTATTATTATTTTTTCAAACATTTGTGTATTTCAAAGGCAGAGTTACAAGAGTGCAGAAGGAAGAGATAGATCATCCATTGGTTTATTCCCCAAATGGCCACAACAATCAGGGTTGGACCACACTCAAGAAGCCAGGAACTGCATCCACGCCTCCCACGTGGGAGCTGCAAGCTGCACTAACATGCATGAACTGTAAAGCGACAATGCCAAAGGGAAGGGATCACCTGTCCCAGAGAATCAGCAAGCGGAGAGCAGATCAATTTCATGGGCTCCAGACTCTGCTTCAAGGACCATCTGGGTCTGACAGCCAGAAAAAAAAATTCAAACTTTTTTTATACCCAAATAGAAATATCTTTTAAGCTGATTTTCCACAGACTTTTTAAAAACGATTTTTAATTTATTATTTTTATTTGGAAAATCTGATATACAGAAAGAAGGAGAGACAGAGAGGATGTCCTTCGGACTGTTGATTTACTCCCCTCCACAGACTTGTTGAAGTGACACCACCTCCTATTTTCATGAAGGAACAGTCCTTTCTGGAATCACCAACTAGACAAACACGCCTATCCTGGATCGGCTTTTTACCAGAAGAGGCAGTTATGTTTAGAAAGAGGGAGCTTTGGAGGCAGAGAATCATGGAGCAACAAGGTGGAGTGTGGATTGGCTGCGGAGACCACACTGCAGGCACAGTAGTCTTGCTAACCACCGTGAAACCTGCTGAGCCTGTAGTATATAGGAATTTGAATGTTTGAAAGTTATTTATTTATTTATTTTGTAAAGGCATGATGCTACCTCTTCTGTATATTAAACATTCCCAGTGGAGTCTGGCAACGCTCCCTGTAAACAATTCCATTAATATTCCTGTGGCAAAACATACACAGATTCAGACTAAGTGGGATCAGAAAGACTATAAATAGCTTCACATCAGTTCAGGCCAGGTTTGGCTGCCAACTAAGTCTCCTGTGCCCACCTGCCCAAACCCAAAGGAAAAACAAAACAAAACAAAGCAAAGAACTTCTGGTGTTCAGAGCGTTTTAGATTTGAAAAGGGTAGCAAAGGGACTGTGGCCTCTATGAAGCTGTACCATCTTAAGACTAAACAGAGATGAGCATTGGAAGGAGCTAAAACGATGAATGAGAGCGTTTCCAGTGTTCTGAGTTTTCTGCAACCCGCTCGAGGTCACTTGCTGGTGCCCAGCAAGGCTGAGATAGGGCCCCAGCCTGTCACTCCCAGCGGAAGTTGGCAATGGCTGTCTGACCCGGATGGTCCTGGTCTGAGGTTCGTAAACTTGAGTTGCACTGACTTTCCAAGTTCTCCAGAGAGGTGAGCTCTCCACTCCTGGAATCTAGTACCCCGTACTCTGTGTATCCAGTTGAATTTTCTCTGAAGGAGGCATCTACGGTCGGCCTTGGCTCTGCAGGTTCCTACATTGACCTCAAGACCTTGTCTGCAGACAGGGCTTAGTGAAATGTGGGGGAAATTCTGATGAGGCTCTGGGGAAAGTGTCATATTTGGCCCTGAACAACCAATAGCAAAAAGAGCTATAATGAAGGATGCTCATGAGCCGACCAGGAGCAAAGGAACGAAAGAACTTGTTGTGACAGTGGGAGTGGGACAAGAAAAAACAAGGAAGGTAATAATAATAATAGTTATCATTTTTATTTATTTGAAAGGCAGAGTTTGAGAGAGGGACGGAGGGAGAAACAGAGAGAATCTTCCAACCATTGTGGAACTCTCCATCCGCTCTTTACTCCCCAAGTGACCAAAGTGGCCCTGGCTGTGCCAGTTTGGAGTCAAGAGCCCAGAGCTTCTTCCAGGTTTCCCATGTGTATGCAGGGACCCAAGGACTTGTCCTGTCCTCTATTGTTTTCTCAGGTGTATTAGCAGGGAGCTGGGTTAGAGGTGGAGCAGCCAAGATTCAAATTGGCTGCTCAATTTGATGTCGGCAACCCAAGCAGAGGTTTAACGTGATGTACCACAATGCTGGCCCCACTACCTTCGTTTTTCAGAGCTGATCATTAATGCTCAAAGAAAAATGATTTCTTCTCTTCCTAATGCCTAGGCCATGAGATTAATCTTACTCTAGATCTGCAGTTGTCTGGCGATAATTTTGTGCCCAGCACAGTGCTTGGTACATAGCTCATGTTCCACAAAAACATGCTGAATGGGTGAGTGAATGAGTGACGATTGTGGCACTGTTAGGGTTGTTTGTTTTTAAATGGGGCAATGGCCCAGGGCTGGTGTTGTAGTATAGCAAGTTAAGCCTCCTACTGTGACACCAGCATCCCATATGGACACAAGTTCAGGTTCATATTCCTCAGCTTCCAACCCAGCTCTTTGCTAAATGCACCCAGGAAAGCAGCTGAAGATGGTCCCTCCACCTGAGAGACCCAGGAGAAAGTGTTGGCTCCTGGCTGTGACCTGACCCAGGCTGTTGCAGTCATTTGAGAAGTGAACCAATGGATGGAAGATCTCTGTCTGTAACTCTGCCTTTCAAATAAGTAAATATATCCTAAAAAAAAAAAAAAAAAGGATGAGTTGGTGGAAGGTGCAATCCCAACTTAAACTGAATTAAACAAAACCATGTCTTTGTTTTTGATCTTTTTTGTTTTTGTTTTTGTTTTTTATGTTGCTTAACATAGCTGACAAACCTGGGGTAGATGCTTTCCAGGCATGGCCAGATCTGGCCATGTGAGTGATGGCTGTCCCCTGCCTTCTCAGGTGAGCTCACCTCAGGTGGGGCAGGGAGGGCCAGCAGCAGGCTCTGCTCCCAGCTGAGCCATCCTCCCAGAGGAAGCAGCCCCTGGGACGGGGCGGGGGAGGGAAGTAGGAGAACATTCTCCAGCCACGGATTCCTGGGGTACACTATGAAAGGCAGGTCTGGTGATGACTACCTGAGAGCATGAGTAGCATGAGTTTCTATCCCAAGAAGGAGAGGGAGACAGAGAGAGGTGTTTCTCCTTCCAGGGTCCTCCGGGACCCTTAGCAGCATGCGGATAACAAGGCTAGCCTCATTGCAAAGCAACACCACCTCCCTTCTTTTTATTCTTTCTCCCTTGTTATTCTTTCTTCTTCTCTGACCTGAGGTGGGAGGTGAGCTGTAGGTTTAAGAGTTGGGGGAGAGGTGCAGGGCACCAGGAAGTGGTACTGACCACCAGACAGGGATTCTTCAGAGCCCAGATGTGGGAAAGCATGGGAGAATGACAGCTGCCTCCAGCCTGGCCCCTTCCACCGCCCTCATGAGGAGACCTGGGGCCCTCCCAGCCTCAGCAGGCACAATCCCAGGATCACCCCCTGACCTTGGTGAAGGACAGCTGCCCTGCTTTGGTGGTGTTAGAGATGGATCTTGGGCTTTCTTGTACATCTGCTTGGCTTGGAAGAATTTACTTTCTCTGTCTCTTGGAGGCCTTAGCTAAAGGGTGTGGGTACTTGGGGGACAAGACTGTTTTGAAATAAAGCCATTGTACTAAAGAAGCATGATGTAACTAAAAGAGAGATCATTTCATTCCCTTCATATAATCATGATATTTAGCTCAGAGCTTCCTGGTAGACAGAAAAGGGAAACAGGATATTAAAACTTTTTTGGAGAAAGTTTTTTTTTTTTCTCCTTGCAGTTAAGATGCCCAAAGAAATATGTCCTGTGGGAGATATTATAAAGCAAAGTGTAAGTCATGGCATTCTCAACAATGTTATAACAGATGCAGAGTTCTTGCTTTGTGATGTTTCTTCTTACCTCAAAAAAGAGGAAAGAAGGGATAGCATTGTGGCATAGCAAGTAAAGCTACTGCCTGAAACACTGGCATCCCGTATGGGCACCAGTTCATGCTCCAGGCTGCTTCCCATTCGGATCCCTGCTGATGACCTAGGAAAAGCAACAGAAGATGGCTAAGTACTTGGCTCTTGCCACCTGCTTGGGAGACTCAGATGAAGCTCCTGGAGGATGAATCAGCAAAGGGGCGATCCCTCTCGTACTCTCTACTTCTCTCTCTAACTCATTCTTTCAAATAAATCAATACATCTCTTAAAGAAAAAAAAGGGGGGGTAATGAGGAGGGGAGGTAACATGGAAGGAATACACAAAGTTTGAGTGTGAACATCTCAGTGCTCTGGGATGAGCAACGCCACATGTGCCCAGATATAAGGCCAATGTGAAGGTACGATGGCTCTGGGACAGGTGTTTGCTAAGTGATTAAGATGCTGGGTCGGGGGCGCTGCGCGATAGCATAGTGGTTAAAGTCCTCGGCTTGCATGTGCCGGGATCCCATATGGTCGCCAGTTCTAATCCTGGTGGCCCTGCTTCCCATCCAGCTCCCTGCTTGTGGCCTGGGAAGGCAGTCAGGGACAGCCCAAAGTCGTGGGATCCTGTACCTGTGTCGGAGACCAGGAAGAAGCTCCTGGCTTCGGATTGGCTCAGCTCCAGCCAGTGTAGCGGCTTGGGGAGTGAACCATCATCGGACGGAAGATCTTCCTCTCTGTCTTTCCTCCTCTCTGAATATCTGACTTTGCAATATAAATAAATAAATCTTAAAAAAAAAAAAAAAAAAGGATGCTGGATCAGGCACCTAGGTTCCCATCCCAACTCCAATTCTTGATTCGAGTTCCCTGCCTCTGTGCACCCTGGGAGCTCAAACAGTTGGATTCCTGCCATTCACACAGAGACCATGGAATTCCTGACTCCAGGCTATGGACCCAGGCTATTGTGAGCATTTGGGGGTGTGCACCAGTGAGGTGGAGCCTTCTCTTTCTAAAACAAAAACAAATAAGGAAGATAATCCCTTAACTTTCTCTAATGTTTGCAAAATGGGCTTTGGCCATTTGAATGCATGATTTTTTTAATTATTAAGGTTCTGTTTTATGTGAAAGAGTCACAAGGAGAGAGGGAGAGATTCAGAGAAAGAGAGCTTCTATCTACTGGCTCACTTACCAAAGGGCTGTGCCAGCCTGGGCTGGGCCAGGCCGAGATCAGGAGCCAAGAATTTCGCCTGAGCGTTCCACATGGGTGGCAGGTGGCCAAGCTCTTGGGCCATCTTTCACTGATTTCCCAGGTGTATTAGCAGGGTACTGGTTGGGAAGTGTAACAGGGAGGACTGAAACCAGGGTGCCTGGGGATGCTGACTTTACGGGTGGCTATTTAACTTGTTGTACGACAATGCTGGCTCCTGAATTTATGAAATCTTTAAAAAAGGCACAGAAAAAAGTTTTATACTTGCATAATTTAAATATATGCATTTAAAATAACACATAATTAAGTCATTCTAAACAGTTGCACTTTTCCCATTCACGTTTCAGGGCGAGTCACATTCCAACAGGAGTCACTTTTTGTATTATCTTGCCATTTTCAGAGAACATCAGCTTACTTATGGAATTTGTAGACAATGTCCCCACTGGAAAACACTATCCTGAACCCCAAACAGCTGTTTGCATGGTCAGACAGCACCCCTCCCATGTGTTCTCCATCTCCCCTGGTTTATCACAAACCCACATGTTTGTGACTCGCATCTCATAAAGACAGCTTACAGTTTCTTTCTCTCTCTCTGTCTCCCTCTCTCTCTCTCTCTCTCTTTAACTTTCAAATGACCTTTAAAGATGGTCAGACATTACCAACCGGGAGTCCTGATGAAATGCTGTTGACTCATTTATCCCTTGTTTAACTAGGCAATTCTATGAACATCTAGAAAACCAGCACTGATTGAGGTCACAACACAGCTTCCCCCAGCAATACTTTGTGGTTCAAAGACACTGAGAGAATCCCAAACCCTTCTACAGGATGGAATTGTGTTGAGACATTTGCTGAATGCTGTAGCTGATGAGAACCTAGCCAGCCCCGAAGCTGGACTTGGAGGAGGGCTGATTCCCCCGGGACTGTGAGTGGGCAGTCTTTGCTAGGAGCCTGCTCTAGGGCTCCTATGTCCTCACTTGTTCTTCTGGGTGAAGAGAGAGGTTCAGGCTAGATCAGGACGGACTGGGGAACACAAGGGTGCTGTGCAGAGCCCTGTTCCATGTGGATCAGGGCACTTCTAGTGCCTCCCCCTCATTCCTAAGCCAACAGAGTGGCTTCTATGGGCAGGTCAGATTGCAGGCAAAACTTCCTTTGAAGTGAAGATCTTCAATCCTTCTTTAAAACTTTTTGGGGTGGGGGATGGGGGCTGGTAGGCAGAGGAAAGAGGTTATTATGGAAATTGCCTGTTCTGAAGTTTTCTGACTTCAAAGCCATCAGGGTCATCGTTAAGTCTTCCTGTTGATGGGTAAGGAAGATAGGATGTGCTGGGGACTGGGGTAGGCATTACCTGGGAGCCAAGGAATCTACAGCACAAGGTGTCAGGGGCATTTCAGGTCCCAACAGGAAGTCCCATCATCCTAGCAAGGCTGCTCAGAATGTGTGAAAAAGAAGCAATGACAAATAGGTGGCAGTGGTCCTCCAACTTTGCAACTACTGGAGCCACTTAGGGAACTTAGAAGATTCTCATGTCCTCCCTTTACGGAGGAGGAGCCAAAGCACTAGTCATTTGTTCATCTCTCCCAAGTGAGTTTGATGTGCTTTCATATCTAGGAACCAGTGACATTGCTTCTTAGAACAGTGGATGTTTCCCTCAAAAATGAAAACTAGAAGTTGTACATGAGCCAGCTACACCATAGCTGGGACGCTGGGTCTCAAAGAAATATTTGTGAACCCATGTTCACAACAGTAAAAAAAAAAAAAAGTGGGAGTAAAAGTGCCAATCAACAAATGAAGCATGAACAAAATAGAGCAGAATTCTGGCATTGAAAAGGAAGGAAGTCCACATTCATGGATGAACCTCAAGGGCGTTATGCTAAGTGAAGTCAGCCAGATGCAGAGGCTCACAAACTGACCAATTGGTTTGGTCTGATAAACCTAGGGCAACCTGATTCACAGAGATGAAAAGTAGGAGTCAAAAGATAGATGCCATGGATTGAGGATTGTTGGATGGGGAATCTATGTCATGGATACAGTGCTTCAGTTTTGCAGAACAGGTCTGGAGGTTGGCTGTACCACAGCGTGGACGTACCCAACGTACTGAATGTGAACTTAGAAATGGTCGAGATGGCAAATTTGGTGAGCTGCGTTTGCTCACAGTAACATCACATGAAAAGACAAATGTCATCATTAGTGACTTATGGCTGCAGGTGGGCCTGTGGATCAGGAGCTGGCTAGACTTGCTGCAGCTGAGCTGATGCACAAGCCAGAACCTGCATTTAAAAAATACTTTTATTTAATTAAAAAAACATTTTAAAATTTTTATTGGAAAGTCAGATATACAGAGAGGAAGAGAGTTAGAGAAGATCTTCTGTCCATTGATTCACTCCTCAACTGGTCACTATGGCTGGAGCTACGCTGATCTGAAGCCAGGAGCCAGGAGCCTGTTCCCAGCCTTTCCTCTATGGGTACAGAGTCCCAAGGCTTTGGGCCATCCTCCACTGCTTTCCCAGGCCACAAGTGGTGAACTGGATGGGAAGCAGGACTGTCAGGATACAAACTGGCACCATGTGGGATCCTGATGCGTTCAAGGCAAGGACTTTAGCCACTAGGCTACCTTGCTGGGCCCTTTTTTATTTTAAAATAAGAGATCTTTCATCCATCCATGACTCATTCCCCAAATGTCAGTAACAGCTAGGGCTGAACCAGGCCAAAATCAGGAGCCAGAACTCCAATAGGAACCCAAGTACTTGAACCTTCCATCATCTACTGCTCCCAGGTGCATTAGGAGGAAGTTGGAGTGGAAAGAGATGTGGAGTGTAATCTCAGACTCTGATATAGGACACCTAAGGGGACTTAACTTGCTATACCATGACACCCACCCAGATCCTGCTTTTTTTTTTTTTTTTTTTTTTTGCATGACCTGTTCTCAAGTGGTTCTTACACCTGCTAAACTTTGAGAAGCAATCATTGTAATATTTTTTCTTTTTTAGTTTCTGGCTCCTGGCTTTGGTCTGACCTGATGTCTCTCTGTCTCCTATTCTCTGCCTTTCAAATAAACTTTATCAAGAAATCAGGGTTAGCAGGCATAGGAGTGTCTCTTGTTTGCCCGCCCAGCATCCACTTCCTGTCTTTCTCCTCCTTACAGACCGGATGTACGCCTCAGTGGCCATGTGCTTCCAGGAAGGCTAACTTGACCACACCCAGCCTCACCCAGCCAGTGACTGCCTTCTGGGTGGGCTTGTCGCCTGATTCCAGCCCATGAGACCCATTGATGTTCTGCTGCAGAGCTTCTGAGACAGGCTGCTGACATCTACCAACAAGAAATGGGCTCTCTTGCTACAGTTGCTTTCCTGGCGAGATAGATCCAAGCCAATCCTGCAGGTGTGTTGGGAACCTGGGGGAGAGCTGGCCTGGTCCTTGAGAACCAGGTTCAGTCCAGAGAGCCACCAGCTGACAAAATCCAGGGTCCTGCCTCCTTTTAGGGTTTCTGATATTGGAAGATGAGAGATATTGCTTAATAAAACCAGTGAAGTCAGGATTTTCTCTTGCTTCTTGGCCAGAGTTTCTTTCTCCATGTTGACACTTGAGGCAATAACCTTTTGTTGTCAGGACTGTCTTGTGCATTGTGGGACGTTTAGCATTCTTGAGATGCCAGTGGTATGGCTCCTTCCCCCAACTGGGACAATGACAGGTGTTTCCAGACATTGCCTGATGAGATCCCCCAGCAGGGAGCTACCCTTACAACATTTGAAGACATCCTGAGAAATGCAGAGACTGCTGGTTCTGACGGCTTGTGCTACTGCCGCTGGACCTTTAACAGGACTAAAAAAAATCACCATCCAGCCCAGCCCACCACCGACAGTAGGTAATTCAAGGATCCATGCTGGATGAGGTGCGTGAGAAAAGCAAACACATGGAAGGGGCAACTAATCCGGCCTCACCTCTGCTGCTGCTGCCCTGATAGCAGTGTTGTCCTTTCCATTTCTTCTTAGAAGGTTGAGCAGGCTTAACTGACCAGATGGCCAACAAGGGGAGCGTATGGAATTTTCCCTCAGCACAGCTGCTGTGGCTTACGGGATTTCCAAGCAATTCCTTGCCCCTGAGTCCTGGATTCCTCCCAGGCCAATGCCCAGCTGGTCACCATTCCCAGTCATCAACTCAGACAGCCAGTGGAAGTGCTCCCCAGCTTTTGTATTTAGGGGAAACCCTCTTTATCACAGTGGAGTTACAGTTCCCAGTACCCCTGTGTATTGAAGCCCTCAGGGTCAGGGACACTCTCTCATCTTGTTTCTCTTCTAGAATCAGAGGATGCATGAAGTCCACCTGCCTTAGGAGGCCCCTATTACTAAACTCAATGCCTTAACATCCATATTGGCCCTCAGATTTCCTGCCCCTGAAGTGGACAGATTGCCCCTGCACAAAAAGGCTCCCAAACGAAGCTCAACCCTGTAGATTGCTCTAGAGAATGGGGACAATGGGGACAGGTGCTGTGACCGGAAGGCAGTGAGTGCAACCCTGTGTTGGCACAGTTCCAAGCAGGGAGGCTGGGTGGAGGGTGGGTGCCATTAAGAGGCAGCTATGGTCCTCAAGGGTGTCATCATCCCCTGGGAATACCAGAGGACTTGAGAAAATTCAGGGAAAACGTGTGTTATATACTTTAGCTCCATTTCTGTATAATGAAAGAAAGAACTATTTGTAAGGTAGATGTCACAGAGATAGAGAGAGATCTTCCATCTACTGATGAACCCCCCAGATGCCTACATCAGCCAGGACAGGGCCAGGCCAAAGCCAGAAACAGGAATTTCACCCACATCTCGCATGCATGTGGCAGGATGACCCATGCAAGCTCATGGGTCATCTTCTACTGCATTTCTCAGTTGCATTAGCAGGAAGCTGGATCAGAAGTGGAACAGCTGAGATTAGAAACTGTGTTCATGGGGCCCGGCATGATAGCCTAATGGTTAAGGTCCTCGGATTGTACACACCAGGATCCCATATGGGCGCCGGTTCTAATCCTGACTGCTCCACTTCCCATCCAGCTCCCTGCTTGTGACCTGGGAAAGCAGTGGAGGATGGCCCAAATCCTTGGGGCCCTGCACCCCCTTGGGAGACCTGGAAAGAAGTTCCTGGCTCCTGGCTTCAGATTGGCGCAGCATCGGCCGTTGTGGCCACTTGGGGAGTGAACATCAGATGGAAGATCTTCCTCTCTGTCTCTCCTCCTCTCTGTCCATCTGCCTTTCCAATAAGAAAAAAAAAAAAAAAGACAGAAACTGTGCTCATACAGGATGCCAGCCTTGCAAGTGCCAGCTTAGTCTGCTGTACCACAGCATTAGTCCCCCAGTGGAGCAACTTTCAACCATGAGAATAAGGTCCTTGGGCCCTTGCTTACACATGGGAGATCTGGAAGAAGCTCCTTGCTCTGGCTTCCTCAGTTCCAGCTGTTGCAGCCATTTGGGGAGCCAACCAGTGGCTGGACGATAGTTCTCTCTGTCTCTCTCTACCTTCTCTTTATAATTCTGCCTTTCAAATAAAAATAACACTTAAAAAATGTACAGCCACTTATTAAAAAAGGAAGCACTTGACTAATTGTAAGGATGCAGGGGTGTATGGCAAGGGTAGAAGGGATGATCAGGGAAAGATTTGGGGTGCCACCTTGGGCCAGAGATAAAGGAGCAGGGTCATGGTGAATTGTAGAGGCTAGTTAGCATTTCAAAGATTCTGACTGAGCAGGTGCCTGACTCTGAGCATCAGCCTGACTTGAGCAAAAGGAACACATTAAGTTCTTAAGGGAGCTGAGTTGCTGAGTAATACAGCTAGCCATGGCCTGAGATAGCTCATCCCCACAGGCAGTCACTGAATTTGCCCCATAAGCAGTGCAGTGCTACAACAGCAAGTCTCTCTGGAAGACATCAACCCCATTCCCATTCATATGCCAGTAAAGCACAAAGCTGGAGGCTGCCAAATGGCCTGACCAAGGACCTCACGTTACCTCTACAACAGGGGATCCAGCAGTGACCAAGGACAAGAAACATGCTTCCCTGTCTCTCCTCTCCTTTCTAGTTGTGTTCTGGGGGTGAAATTGAACATTTAATTTTTAGGTTCCCCATATGCTAAAGAGTATAATGTGCCTCCCCACCCCTAAACACAACCTTGAATTGAATCCAGTAATTGAATTATAAAAGGGTTGCATCCTTTTGCAGAAGAGAGTGAGTCTGCTCTAGCCAAGTGTATTTTTGCTCACCAAGTAAAAGAAAGAAGTTGAGTAGCTCAAGAGAGGTGACACATAGTAAAATATTATGGGCTCCTGCTGTAACGAACATCATCCCTGCTCTGGATAACAGTCCCTGTTTTGTTCAGAACTCTCAGCCTATGTATCTTAGAACAAGCTAACTCTACCTCCAGATCTAGGACTGCAGCATACTGTTGACTCTGATCTCAAACCAGTGAACTTGTTGCATATCAGAAAAACAATGCTAAGCAGTTGTTGGAAAATGTGAGCTATCTTACCACCATGAGGAAAACTGAGGTGGAAACCAATACAGGGGAAAGAATCAAAGGTAAATGGAGCTGAACCCTGATTATGCTATTCCTAACCTCTCTCCCGGACTTTTGAGCTATATAATGCCATGTTTAATATGTGAATTTTCTCAAAGAGTGTTCTGTTACTGCAACCAAACATCCACCCAAAACAGAGTATAGCAACTCTTCAAAATAAAATGTGGTGCAGGCCTGGCATGGTAGCCAAGTGGCTAAAGTTCTCGCCTCATGTGCACCTGTATCCCATTTGGGTGCTGACTCTAACCCCGGCGGCCCCACTTCCCATCCACCTCCCTGCTTGTGGCCTGGGAAAACAATCAAGGACAGCCCAAAGCCTTGGGACCCTGCAATCGCTCCAGAAACCCATAAGATACTCCTGGCTATAGGGACTTCTTGGGGAGTGAATTATTGGACAGAAAATCTTCCTCTCTGTCTCTCCTTCTCCTGTATATCTGACTTTCCAATAAAATAAATAAATCTTGTTTTATAAAACGTGGCAAAAGTATTAGGTAGAGGGAGGGGGACAGCACTGTAGGTAAAGCCACTGCCTTTGACACCAGAATCCCGTGTGGACACCAGTTGGAATTTCAGCTGCTCAACTTCCAATCCAGCTTCCTGTTAACAAGCCTAGGAAAGCAACAGAAAAAAAACCCAAGTACATGGGCCCCGCACCCACATAGGAAATCCAGAAGAAGTTCATGCCTCTGGCTTTGGTCTGGCCCAGTCTTGGCTATTGTAGTCATTAGAGGAGTGAGGCAGGAGATGGACAAGTTCTTACACTGTCTCTTTTCTTCTCTCTCTCAAACTCTGCATTTCAAATAAATCTTTTTTTTTTTCAAAGTATCAGGTAATAAAGATAGAAGGGTAAGTTAATTAGCTAAAAGTGCAAGCCTTTGTCTATTTTTGTTTCATCTTAAAGAGACAGAGAGATCTTTTCACCTGTTGGTTCACTCTCCAAATGACTACAATGTCTAGGGCTAGACCAGGCTGAAATCAGGAGCCCAGAATTCCATCCCAGATGGTTGGGCCATCATCTACTGCCTTCCCAGGGAGGTGCATCAGCAGGAAGTTGGATTGGAAGTGGACCAGCTGGACTCACATGGGCACTCTCATGTGGGGTCCAGTGTCCCAAGTAGAGGCTTAACATCACCAGTCGCACAAGCTGTGTCTTTAAGCACAGAGAGGGGAGAGTTGGCAAGAAACCCACTGCAGTTCTTACAATGGAATATAGCCTGTGAGAGTGGATTTGAGGAACTCATTTGTGGTCGGTATTATTCTTGCCTTCGTCTACCCAGATGGGAATGGATGTGTAAGGCCTTCAGAGCAGGCAGTACATGCTGCATGGTGGCAAGGCGCCTGTTATCTGCCATCCCCAGCTCCTTGGCCAGCTGAGGGAATTCCCCCGGTATCTACTTGCACTGAGAACGGTGACACCTGCTAATCCTTTTCACTCCCCGCTGCTGTTGCAGGAGATGGCTTACGTGTCACCCAGGCTCAGAGCCTTCCTCTCCGAACCCATGGGAGACAAAGATGTTGCTTGCATAGATGGGATCAGCCAGGCGCTTGCCAACACCTTAGTCGCCAAAGGTTTCAGCAAGGTAACTGTTTTTTCCCTTTGCAACCTCTCTTCCCAACTTTTCTCTCCCTAGTCCTGTCAGATGGCAGTCCCTGCCACCTGCTTCAGTAATACTGCCCCCATATACTTGGGCAGCTTTGGGAACACATGTCCAATGGGCAGATAGGATTGCTTCAGCCCCAGCAATTGGGCTGGGCAAGACCCCATGGTTATTCAAATGCTCTAGGGTAGGCAGAAGCGGAACAGAGCTATTGCTTGTGCTATATCTGTCACCTGAAGGAAAGCATGGAATGCCGCTTGCCACCTGCTGGGGCACCAGCCTGGCCGTAGGGTCTACATCAGACTCAGGGAGTGGGAGTGATTCCAAGAGGTCAATCTTCATTCAAGGACAGCCTCAAGGGTACCAGATGGAATTGGAGTGTGTGTTTGTTTCCTGTTGCTATGAAGGGTACCAGGTGCTAAGTACTTACAAAGGAGGGAGAGTTATTCAGCTCACTGTTCTGGGAGTCATGAGAGTTCAGGCAGCGCAGCATGGGCACTGATACTGGTGGGCTCCCTTGGCTGCATCACAATCCAAGTCAATGGTGTCGGAGCATGCGCACAAGATGATCCTGTGGTAAGAACAGAAACCAGAGAGCAGGGAGAGACCAGTCTTGCCCCCTACCCCTGCTCTTGTTTTTCACAAAGATTTGTTTTTTATGAACACATGGGTGACAGGGTCTCAAGTACTTAGACTGTCTTCTACTGCTTTCCCAGGCACATTAGCAGGGAGCTAGATTGGAAGCAGAACAGCTGGGACTTGACCTGGGGCTCTGATATGGGGTGCTGGTTTAACCAAGCTATGGTTTAACCCATTGTGCCACTTTGATGGCACTGGGGTTGAGTGTTGATATGAAGAGCTCAGATCCAGTAGTCTGGATTTGTCTCCCTCCAAAATTCCAGATGGTTTTCATGTTCTTCCCCTAACACCAGGGATAGCATCTATTACTGCTGATTTAATGTTTGCATAATGTGGAGTGTCGTTGCTACTGTTGAGCAGTGCTCATCATTTGAAAATCATTGTTACCAAAGTATATTTTCCACACAATGAATTTCATTTTTTCCCAGTAGCAGTTCTATGAGCTTTGGCAGATGTCTGCAGTGCTGGAGCTGACCTCAACCAAGACACAGAACTATCCACCCCTTCACTTCCCTGTGCCCTTCATTTTCAGAAGCTCCAGTTCATGGCACTCGTGGATTTGTTGTACCTACGTTTATGATTGTGCCTTTCTCAATTTAACGTGCTTTAGATGAGCACTGTATGTGGAATAAAAAAATGTATTTAAAGTAAAGGTAGGAATAATCAATGAGAAAATTTCACACATCAATAAACTTGCCTCTGTAGAATTGGGACTCTAGGGACAGTTTGCCTGTGAGTGGCCCAGTCCCTGGATGATAAACTCTTGTCTTCCCAGTCTCCTGGCCAGGGCTGTGATGGGGGTGATTCACACTCGCCCTCAGCATTCTGAAAGCCACTAGTTGCAGGCACCAATGCTGGCAATTCAACCATCACCTTTTACTTTGGGCCTGCGCCACCTGGGGCTGAAGTGATGAGATTAACTGTCTCCATTTTGAAAGTGAGGAGACAGGCACCCAGAGATGCCCTGATTCAGGTCCCCGAGGAGAATGAGAATGATTGAGGAGTGTGTCATCATGGACTGCGCAGCAGGAGCCAGGCCTAAGTGATTTAGTGTGGCCGAGAGGGGCTTCAGCCGTGAGTTTGCGATGATGTCCCACATGGCCTGCACTTGATCTTAGCCGAAAGGCTGAGAAGCGATCCTCATGGTCTACAATGAGAATGTGTGCAGCAAGCAGGGCCTGGCAGAGCAGGGTCTTCAGAGTTGGCAATGAGAAGGCAGCCTTCTGGGGCTGGCATTTGGCACACTGGTCTAGGCACCACTTGGGAATGACTGTTCAAGTCCTGGTTCCTCCTCCACTTCGAAGCCAGCTCCCTGCTAATGCATACCCTGAGTAGCAGCAGGGAGTGAATTTCTGTCACCCATATTGGGGACCTGAATTGGGTTCTAGGTTCCTGGCTTTGGCTGTTTTGGATAGTTGGGAATGTACCTGCAGCTGGAAGATCTCTCTGCATGGCTTTCAAACAAAATGAAAATACATATTAAAAGAGAGAGGATGTAAGCACCTGCATTTTGAGTCTGGCGCAGTGGGGCCTCCCACTGCCCTTTGCCTTGGCTGCTGATGTCCCCTCTGCTTGTCACCCACCCCTCTCCAGACAGGGACTCAGCTTCAGTGTCTTTGCTACTTCTTTGCTGTCCCTGTCTGGTGGCCACTGGCTGTCTTGGCTCTTTCTGGCTGTCTTGGCTCTCTCTGCACCCTTCCAGAGGACACCCTGGGATGCAGACCCCTGTGCTGCCCCAGATCTCATTTGCCTGGACTCCTCTCCCAGCCATCAACTCCCCCAAAGAAACCAGAATGTTAGGTGCACAGAGGGAGATGAGGCGCCAGCCACCTGCCTGGATGCAATGAGTTAGCTGGCTAACATACTTGTAATATAACATAACATGTAATATGCTTGCTCTGTAGGGTAGCAGCCATGAATGGGGCCAGGTACAGAGGGACCTTCTGCAGCTCTTGCCACTCCCCACATCTCATCAGTTTTCCTCTGTCCCTGTCCTTGCACAGGCCTTAGTCTTTCATACCAGGGCTGGGTGATGGAGTTGCTGTCCTCACCTCCTTCTCGGGGTCCAGAGCTCTGACTAACGGCATAACTGGGTCCTCTAGCTCACAGTCTACATCTTGACTCTCCAAACCATGCATTCTGCTGTGGATTCTCTTCAGGAGCTCCAAAGCCACAGCTGGGACTGTGTTCTGACTTACTTAGTGTCTCTGCCTCCAGAGGCGGGGGGGCGGGGCAGTCAGCTTTGGTCGGCTGATCCAGATCCAAGGCAGCGGCTCCCAGCCACGTGGGCCTGCTGAGCACTCAGCCGAACGACCATGTACCAGAAATAGAAGCACACACTGGGATGTCACAGCCCATGCTCCCTGACTCCTCGCTCCATAGAGGTCAGCAGCCATGTTTTTATTGGCTACATCTTAGAATGATGCTTCCTCATAAGCAGGGGAGTAAATGGAAATAAAAGAAATGGTGAGAATGTTCATTTGACCTGTTTCCTTCCCCTTTTTCCCATGGGTACTAGAAAAAGAGAAAGGACAGATGAGGCTGGTTCACCTTGTGTCTGTCTAACGGATGGTGCCGGCCTAGATGTAACACAGGAAGAGCTGCAGGAGAAAAAAATTATGAAAGTGAGAGAACACCTAAGGCACAGGGAGTCCAGGTTATAGCTCTGTCTAATTATTTTTAAAATATTTATTTTTTTTAATTGGAAAGGCAGATTTACAGAGAGAAAGATCTTTTGAAAAATATTTATTTTTATTGGAAAGTCAGATATAAGAGAGGAGGAGAGACAGAGAGGAATATCTTCCATTCGTTGATTCACTCTGCAAGCAGCCGCAATGGCCAGAGCTACACCAGTCTGGAACCAGGAGCCAGGAGCCCCTTCCGGGTCTCCCACACGGATACAGAGTCTCAAGGCATTGGGCCATCCTCGACTGCTTTCCCAGGCCACAGCAGGGAACTAAATGGGAAGTGGAGCCACCAGGATTAGAATCAGTGTCCATATGGGATCCCAGCATGTGCAAGGAGAGGACTTTAGCCACTGGGCTATTGCGCTGGACCCTGCAAAAGATCTGTCTACTAGTTCGCACCCCAAATAGCTGCAATGGCTGGAGCTGAACCAATCTGAGGCCAGGAGCCAGGAGTTTCCTCCAGGTCTCCCATGCTAGCGCAGGATCCCAAAGCTTTGGATCATCTTCCATTGCCTTCCCAGCCAAAAGCAGGGAGCTGGATGGGAAGTGGATCAGCAGGGACACAAACTGGCACCCATATGGGATCCTGGCAGTTGCAAGGCAAGGATTTAAGCCACTGAGCCATCTCACCAGGCCCAACTCTGTTTGATTTTTAAACATTAAAAAAAAATTACTCTACTTATTGGAGGCATTGGGCTGCCATCTGTAGGTTCACTTCCTAAATGTCCAGAACAAAGCCAGGATCCTGGTCTCCCGTATGGGGACAAAGACCCAGTATTTGAGCTGTCTCCTGCTGGTTCTTAAGGTGCATTAATAGGAAGCTGGAATTGAAAGGGGGAGATGCTACTCAAACCCAGGTATCCTGGTAGAGTGCTAGCATCACAAGTGATATCTACAATCCGTCACCTTCCCCCAAATGGTACTGCTGCCAGACTCTCCAAAAACTGTAAGCACAGATGAGAACTCCTCCCTCCCATTTGGAGCCACCATCAGAATGGACTCTGACCTTCCTACAGCCCCACTGGTGGCCCCTTCCTCTGGGAAGTGCTCCTTCTTTGCACCTGCATCCCGTGCCTCTATGTGCCAAGCCCACACTCTTCACACAGATGCACAGCTTGCCCATGGGCTTCTCTCCAGACTCCCTGCCTCCCTAGGAGGGGACCCCATGTAGGTGGCAGGAGGCTTCCAGACATGGAATCAATGGGCAGTGGAGTACGATGTGGGTACTAGTCTACAGGTCTCCAGTACCACTGAGGGAGTTAAGCATCCAGAGGAGGCCATGGTGGCAGTGCTTCTTTGTGGGTGCTAGGAAACCCCCTTGCTGGACCCCAGTCTTCTGCCTGAGAGCTACTGAGGATGTCAGAGTAGAGTTAATGTTCTCAGTGCCACCTGCCCTGTGAGTCTCTTCTAAGTGACTGACAGATGTCTGTCGCCATCAATTGTTTAAAGAAAAAAAAATTCTGCAAGGTTCATTTCATTTTGCCCATGGAGAAACTGAGGCACAAGGCAGCCCATCTGTGAGTAGCTCAAAGTGAGGTAACAGTAATGAAATCTGAATCCAGGAATCCAGGCTGCAGGATGTGCACAGCCAGGTACAGCACCATCCACTCCCCCGCCTGTCAGGTTCTGCCCTCTGCTGCACCTATTGGCTTGTCCTCAGGCATGCCCTCTTCTTCAAATGCTCCAGATTCCGGGATTCTCCTCTGCTCCCAAAACTGCTTTGTTACAATCAGTAGAAAGAAGTGAAGGCTGCACTCAGGACTAGCAGGCCGTGGGGTGATCAGCCCCACCTTCCCTCAAGTGTGCAGGTTCCCATCGCTTGAAGGGGTCCCCTACCTGTCCAGCTGCTGCACTGAGCCAGCTGCTTATGTTGGGTGCTGCACGGGGTCAGTTACCCAGTCTGGGTAGAGAAAAATTCCTACTTGGAACAAGGGGCCCAGTTCAATTTGAATTTTAGATAAAGAAGTTTTTGTTTTTCTTTTAAGATGTATTTATTTACTTGAAAGTCACAGTTACAGAGGGAGAGATCTTCCATCCACTAGTTCATGCCACAAATGGACTTAATGGCTAGAGTTGGGCTGGTTCAGAGCCAGGAGCCCGGGGCTACTTACAAGTCTCCCATGTGGGTACAGGGGTCCAAGACTTGGGCCATCCTCTGCTACTTTCTTAGATCAGAAGTGGAACGGCCAGGACTCTAATCAATACCCATGTGGGATGTCAGTGCTGCAGGCACCAGCTCTACCCACTATGTCACAGTGCCAGCCGCTTCACTTATTTTTGGAAGTCAGAGTTACAGACAGGGATACACACACACACACACACACACACACACACACACATAAAGAGAGAGAGAAAGAGACATTCCACCTGCTGGTTTATTCCCCAGTCAAGCACAACAGTGATAGCCAGTGCTGGGTCAGGCCAAAGCCAGAAATCAGGAGCTTCATCTGAATCTCCCATGAGGGTACAGGGGCTCAAGCACTAGTCATCCTCTGCTCCCCTCCGAGATGACTAGCAGGGAACTGATTTGGAAATGGAGTAGCTGGGAACTAACCATTACCCATATGCAGATGCTAGTGTCACAGGCAATATCCTAACCAACTACACCACAGTGCAGGCCTAAAGTTGATTTTTGTTGATGTGAGCGTGTCCCAGGAGAAAGAAAGAGTGTGAAGCTCACATTGACTGAGCCTTCACACCAAAGTCAGAGTGTTCACCTGAAATGACCATGAGATGTTGGATTTACTTAGATCCTATTGGTTCTTGTGAACTTGAAGAGTTAGGATCCCTTGGCCAGTTAGAGAACTGTCATTGCACAGTACAGGTGCCAAGGCCATAAGGACTCGCGCAGGGGACATGCTAGAAATTTGTGGGAAAGAGAAGCCAAGGCAACAAGTCTCCAAAAGGCCAGCTGTCATAGTGGACATCGAGCGTTTTGAATGTGGACCAGGGCCAGCTGTCTGATCTGCAGGGCTCAGTGCAAAATTCCATGTGAGGTGCTGTGTTCGGATGTGTCCAGACCCTGAGATGGTGACAGCACAAGCTGAACCAAGCTGAGGACTCTACTGAGAGCAGAACACTTGGGAACACAGGTCCCACACACAGATCATTGACCCCAGTGTGGCCATTCAACAGAGTGGACCAGGTGAGCTGGAAGGCCAAGCCCCTGGAAGAACTTCCCTGTTGAATTTGCAGTTGAGGGGAACTGCCCTTGAACTCCCATCTTGTTATCCACAGGAAAAGAACATGACCCCTGGTTTGCCATGGCAGCAGTCCAGGACAGTGAGAGTTGCCATGTTTGTATGTCACGCTGCTGACAGCTGGGTTTCTGGGATCTGTGGCCCAAGAAGGGAGAAGGGCTGGCTTTGAGTGGAAAGACTATTCAAGCATTGCGCCTGGTGGTGACAGCAGCCCAGGCTTCCCTAGGGAGCAAGGCTACTCTTCAGGGATGAAAGAAGGCACCGACTTCACTCCTCACCTGCAAGAAGATGCAAGGTGAGACTGGAGGGAAAGCTGAGGAGAGAGCGTCAGGTTGCATCTTGGCCCCGGAGACTGCAAGACGAGGTCCTTCTTCCTGGAAAGTTTGCCTGGGTCCTGCGTGCCACACACTCCCGGGCTTCCTGCCACTTAGCCTGGTGGGAGGTAGAGGTTCCAATGGCCAGGGCAGCTAATGCCAACAGTAAGGTCTCAGAAGATATCCGAGCCTCCAGGTCAAATTATGGATGTCTGGGCTGTGCAAAGAAAGCATCAGCCTTCATCCCCACCCCTGGCATTGCTGCAGCTGGAGATGCACTGGTGTGCGCATGTAAGGGTCATGCCAGGTGTCCTGGAAGTAAGCTGCCACCAGCATTGTGGCATACAGGGTAGTTCCAGCTGCTCCATTTTGAATCCAGCTCCCTGCCAGTGTGCCTGGGAAGGCAGAGAGGGTGGCCCAAGTCTTTGGGCCAGGACACCTACATTGACCAGGAAGAAGCTCCTGGTTCCTGGCTGGCCATTTGGGGAGTGAGCCAGCAGATGAAAAAAAATTTTTTATCTCTCTATCCCTCTCTATGTAACTGCCTTTCAGGTAAAAATATTTAAAAAAAAAAAAAAAGAACCAGGTTGACTACCACTTATTGAAAATGCCTGGGGCAAGAAGTGTTTCAGATTTCATTCAAGGTTTTGGGGATTTGGGAATATTTGCATGAACACAAGAAAACACCTTAGGCAACTCCAGTCTAAGTACCAATTTCGTTTGTTTCTATGTGCCTTACTCATGCAGCCTGTAATCTTATGCAGTATTTTTAATAATTTTGTCCATGAGATGGAATTTCCCCTCAAGCACTCAGGCGTCCTGTCAGTGCACAAAAAAGTCTTGCAGTTTGGAATATTCTGGATTTCTGGGTCAGGAATGCTCAACTTGTATTAATTAATAACAGTAACATTTATTATTCTCGTTGATGTGTTCTGTGTCCTTGGACAATGCTCTTTATCTCTTGAACCTGTCCTCATGACCTCAGCACTTCACAGACCTACAGCACTTTATAATAAATGCTTATTGTTAAAAATTTCGCTTAAAAAAAAAAAAGATCTCAGTAAAATCCACCCCAGGGAAAGCAAAGCGAGATTACACTGAACATCACTGTGTGGCTGTTTTAAAAAGATGATTAAAGCCACAGCTGCAAATCACCATGAAATCCTGGCTCTTTCCTCTTTTTGACAACGGCACCATGACCAAAAATAAAACCCCAAGCTCCAAAGCCCAGGTATGCTTTATGGCTGGGATTCCACTTCAATCTGATCTCTTAAGGGGAAAAAATATGTTCCCTTTGGTTGAGATCAAATTTGCTTTGTTGGATGCCACTGAAAGTAAACAGCCAGCAGCAGGTTTTCCTGGAAGGGCCTGGAGCCCAGAGGCGTGGGTGGCTGGCTGCTGGGTGCTGCCTGGAGAATCTGCAGCCCAGTCTGTGTGCTGGCCCTGGACAGACCTGAAGTTCATGGTCAGTGTCTAGGAATTCCCTTGCTTCCTGCAGTTCTTGTTCTTGAACTGCAATGCTGTGATCCCATGAGAAAAAGAGAAAAGAAAAGCTATGGGTACAAATCCTTAGCAAACTAGACAATGGGGGAAGGGAGGGCAAGGTGGTGAGAAGATGGCACTGTGGCATTGTGAGTGAAGCTGCCATCTGTGTGCCAGCGTCCTATATAGATACTGGTTTGAATCTTGGCTGCTTCAGTTCTAATTCAGCTCCCTGCTAATGTGTCTGGGAAAACATGGAGGATCGCCTGAGGACTTGGGTACCATGTGGGAGACCCACAGCTCCTGGCTACTAGATCTTGGCTCCTGGCTTCAGACCAACCCAGCTCTAGTCATTGTGGCCATTTGGTAAGTGGACCAGCAGATTAGAAGATCTCTCTCTGTGTAACTCTGCCTTTCAGATGAGTAAATAAATCTTTAAAAACATTAGTATGGCCCGGTACACTAGCATAGGGGCTGAAGTCCTCACCTTAACACGTGCCAGGATCCCATATGAGCACCAGTTCTAATCCCGGCAGCCCTGCTTCCCATCCAGTTCCCTGCTTGTGGCCTGGGAAAGCAATCAAGGACAGCCTAAAGCCTTGGGACCCTGCAACCGCGTGGGAGACCTGAAAGAAGCTCCTGGCTTCAGATCGGCCCAGCTCCAGCTGTGTGGCCACTTAGGAAGTGAATCAACAGATGGAATATCTTCTCTGTCTCTTCTCCTTTCTGTATATCTGCCTTTCTGATAAAAATAAATAAATCTTTTGTAAAAAAAAAAAAGCATTAATAAACACACAAAACCACAGAAACCTGATTTTCAATGTATGGCTTATTTTCATCAGCAAATTCTCAGGTTGAGTTTAGGTAGGTTTAGGGACCTGCCTTTTCCCTCCTTAAGGGCTTCCTCTTCCAGGACAAAAAAGGAGTTTGCATGGTCATCCTGTCATCCATTCCCACCTCCCGCCCACACCCACTGGCCCAATTTGGGCTCTTAATTTGCCTGAGATACTGAGCTTGACTTCAGGCTACCTGAGTTGCCTGAGAGCCCCCAGGACACCTCCACACTAAGGTAACTCTGCCAGCTCCAAGTGCTGTGGCTCTCAAGTGCAGGACATTTGGCCAAAGTCTGGAGATGGTGGGTGGGAGGGAGGAGTTACACTGGCGACTGGTGGACAGAGGTCAGGGCCATTGCTAAATGACCTCCCACGCATATAAGAGCCGTTCATGACACAGAGTTCCCCAAACAGTGTCAAGGCTGACAAGCCATGGCCGTGGAGGCGGTATGGGGTCAGAGTGTCTCTCCCTCCATGTTGCGTGTGTTTCAAAGACAGAAATCCAAGATTTTATTTATTTATTTATTTTTAAATTTTTCACGATATTCCTTCATAGGTACAGGGATTCCCCTTTCCACCCCCTCATGACACCCTGCTATTTTCCCCATATTATAATAGTATAGTCCTTCAGTGACAATCACCAAACATCCTGCTATTTCAATGTATCAAGGCACTGTAAGTATAGACAATAATACAAAGTCTAATATCCTATTGTCAAGGTATATTTAACAGCTTCATTGGGAGTTCACCTTCTATTTGGGAGTAGAGTTACAAACTGCAACGTATATTCACTTCCTGGTATGGCAGTCTTCATTCTACAGTTAATCTGTGAGAATACATATACATGTTTATCTACATATCTATTTGTTTTGTATTTTGCATAAAGGTTGCCTTATATGAGAGAGAGAAAGAGAAAAGAAAGAAATCCAAGATCATGCATGGGATGGGAGCCTCAGAAGCAGGCCAGGTCCTGCCACTCAAACCAAGGTGCCTGGACTGGCCTTAGCAGGGAGCATGGCAGAAGTGCTGGCCTTCTCTCCTCCATGCTGAGACCCTCCGAGTGACACCTGCCTCTGATGGGGACACTGGGGGTCCTGGGTTGGTCACGGTTTCAAGAGCACAGAGTCTCGTTCTTCCCAGGCTGGCAGCCCCCCAGCCAGCTCAGATAATGATATGGGTTTCCCTTAACCTCGCTTACACAGGATGCTAACCTGGGCATCCACACAGCCCCCATCAGGTGGCAGGGACTGGGAGACTGCCTTGAGGGGAACCCATGAGTCCTGATGATTTTCTCAGGGTGGGTGAAGGAGGAAGAAAACACGGAGACCGGATTATTATAATATCCCTGCCCTGTCTCTCTGCCCACTCCCCCCTCAGGCCTACATCCTCTTGGGGCAGTTCCTTCTGATGCACAAGAATGAAGCTGCATTTCAGAACTGGATCATCTATTGCTGCGGTGCCACTGAGTGTGAGGCCAAGAGGAGCTCCAAATGCCTGAAGGAGTGGTGCACCTGCTTCCTGTAGACACCTGGCCGGGACCTGGGTGAATAACACCTCTTCCACCTCTTCCCCCTCCACTGGCTCCAAATCTGTGTGTGTGTGTGTGTGTGTGTGTGTGTGTGTGTGTGTGTGTGTGTGTGTAGAGATGTCTATATTTGAAAGGCAGAGTGACAAATAGGGCTAGGCCAGGTGGAAACCAGGAGCCAGGAATGTGGGTGGCAGGAATACAAGCACCTTGGGCCATCTTCCCCTGCTTTCCCAAGCACATTTGCAGGGAACTGGATGTGAAGCAGAGTAGCTGGGACTGGAATCAGCATTCTGATAAGTCCTCGCCTTGCACATGCAAGGATTCCATATGGGTGCCAGTTCTTTTCCCTTCCAGCTCCCTGCTTGTGGCCTGGGAAAGCAGTCAAGGATAGCCAAAAACCTTGGGACCCTGTACGCACCCATGTGGGAGACCCCGAAGAGGCTCCTGGCGTGGGATTGGTGCAGCTCTGACCATTGTAGCCACTTAAGGGAGTGAATCAACGGATAGAAGATCTTCCTCTCTGCCTCTCCTCTCTGTGTATCTGACTTTTCAATAAAAACAAATCTTAAAAAATAAAAAGTAGTTCAAGGGCAGCAAGGTTAAGCACAAGAACTATTATTCCCCAAACCCATTCCCCAGAGAGCAGTGTCACTCTCCTTTGATGAATACCATGCCAAAGATCTCAGACTATAAACTCATGCCAAAGAATGGATGATCATATTTAAACACAATGAAAAAAATTAAATTTTATTTATTTTCATTAGAAAGTCAGATACACAGAGAGGAGGAGAGACAAAGAAGATCTTTCATCCACTGATTCACCCAACCCCCAGTGGCTGCAATGACTAGAGCTGCCCTGATCCGAAGCCAGGAGCTTCCTCCAGGTCTCCCATGTGCGTACAGGGTCCCAAGGCTTTGGGTCA
Source organism: Ochotona curzoniae (assembly GCF_017591425.1). Taxonomy (NCBI): domain Eukaryota; kingdom Metazoa; phylum Chordata; class Mammalia; order Lagomorpha; family Ochotonidae; genus Ochotona; species Ochotona curzoniae. The sequence continues at coordinate 21,949,044 of NW_024465894.1, read as the reverse complement.
TCCTAAACTGCTTTCCCAGGCCACAAGCAGGGAGCTGGATGGGAAGCAAGATGGCCAGGGTTAGAACCGATGCCCATATACCCTGGCGTGTGCAAGGTGAGGGCTTTAGCAGTGAAGGTACCGCAATGGGGAAAACATTGAAAATGTAAGTCAGTATAAATGAGTACTTTGGGAAGTTTGTGGAAATGGAATTAAAGGATAACTTTTTTTGTGGTGTAATCATAATACTGAAATCCAAACAAACAAAGGGACTTCAAAAAGTTAATGAAAAAATGCATTTTATGAAAAAAATACATGGTATTTTGAAAGAAAATTAAAATACATACATAGTTTTTCATTATGCACACTATTCATGACCTTTTTTCAAAAGATTTGGTTCTTTTTATTTGAAAGAATTATATACAGAGAGTGGAAAGACAGAGAGAGTACTCTTCCATCCAATAGTTCACTACCCATATGGCTGCAATGGCCAAAACTAGGCTGGTTCAAAGCCAGGAGCCAAGAGCTTTTTCTGGGTTTCCCACATGGATGTATGGTCCAAAGCACTTGGGTCATCCTCTGCTGCTTCCCCAGGCATATTAGCGGGGAGCTAGATTGGACGTGGAGCAGCCAGAACTCAAACCAATGCTTATATGGGATACCAATACCACAAGTGGAGGATTAGCTCACTAAGCCACAGCACCAGGCTCATAAACTTTCTTTTTAGAGGCCGAAGGGCAGGCAGAACTCCCATCATGGCTTGACTTCCCAAGTGCCTGCAATGGCTGAGGCTGAGCCAGGCTCAAGTCAGGAGCTAGGAACTCATCCAAGGACTCCCTTATGAATAGCAGAGATCTAACCACCTGCCACTTCCCGGGATGTGTACTAGCAGACAGAATTGGGAGGCAGAGACGGGACTTGAGCCAGCACTCAATTATGTTCCATGGACATACAACTGTTGCTCTAACTGTACAGCCAAAACCCACCCCTTGGTGAACTTTCTAAATAGCCCTTGTAAACAGAGTTTAGCATTTGGGGGCACAAAAATAAATTTGGCTTTCATTTTGATTTTCCATGAACACTTTTCTTTTCTAAGATTTATTTGTTTTTGTTGGAAAGACAGATTTATAGATAAGAAAGACAGAAAGAATGATCTTCCTTCTGCTGTTTCACTTCCCAAATGACCACAATGACTGGAACTGAGCTGATTGAAGTCAGGAGCCAAGAGCCTTGTTCCAGTCTCCAACATGGGTGCAGGGTCTCATGGCCTTGGGCCAGACTCTGCTGCTTTCCCAGGCCATAAACAGGGAGCTGGATAGCAAGTGGAGAAGACAGGACATGAACCAATGCTTATATGGGATCCTGGCACTTGCAGGTGGAGGATCAGCCAATTGAGCCATCTCACCAGGCCCTGAACAAATTTTTTTTGAAGGACTCTCATGTATTAGATCATTGGGCACATATCAGAAATATTCCTACATGTAGTAGCTTCCAACCACAGCAGTAATCTCATTCACATAGTTCCTGTGGGTTAGGAAACAGAATCACTGAGTTGGCTGGTTCTGTCCCAGGGACTACCATAAGCTCACACACTGCCGTTCCAGCACCAATCACCAAAGGTGGCCAATTTTACCAGCGTACCTGGGTTCAAGTTCAGCCTCTGGATCCACATCCCAGCTTCCTGCCAGCTCAGAGTGTGGGAAGCAGCAGGCAGTGACTCAGTGGTTGAGTCCCTGCCTTCCAGGTGAGAAACCTGGACTGAGTTCCCATCTGTTGATTTGAGTCTGGCTCAACCTCAACCATTGACACCATTTGGGATTTCCAGCTGTCTGTCTCTCTGCTTCTCAGAAGCAAAGACTAAAATAAATCCTTCTCCCAATTCATGAGCTTAGCTGGTCTAGTCCAGGTCTGCCCAGTAGGACACTAGGTAACTATGAGGGCCTACACACTGTAATGGATTGGCAGGAAAAAAATGAAAGTCCAACGAATTGCAGATATTGATGTTGGCTGTGATCTTGGTGGTGAGGGGTCACATGAGCCGCCTGCTCCCCAGAGGGACTTATTTTTTTTAAGATTTATTTGTTTTTTATTGGAAAGTCAGATATACAGAGAGGAGGAGAGACAGAGAGAAAGATCTTTCATTCACTGATTCACTCCCCAAGTGGTCACAACGGCCAGAGCTAAGCTGATCTGAAGCCAGGAGCTTCTTCCTTGTCTCCCACGTGGGTACAGGATCCCAAGACTTTGGGTCGTCCTCTACTGCTTTCCCAGGCCACAAGCAGGAAGCTGGAAGGGAAGCAGGACTACTGGAACAGTAAACGGGCAATCATATGGGATCCCAGTGCGTGCAAGGCAAGGACTTAGTTTCAAGGACAGGGGGAAGATGGGTGCCTGAGCACACTGGCCAAGGTCATGACTTTGACCATGGATTTCAACAGGAACTTGGATGTCCACAAGGAAGAGTAGTTGTTCATCTCTTCTGGGCCTCACAAATGTAGTTTTTTTTGTTTGTTTTTGTAGGGGGTACTGTAGCTGGGAATGGCTCTATGAATCAGCACCTAATGTTGATTGGCATTTACAATCTACCATGCTCCACATGGTTAACTGCTATGGGAGGGGCAGGAGTTTCTCCAATTTCCTGGAGGTGTCATTTTCCAAGGGTGGGGGGGAGGGTGGGACAAGGAAGGGTCACCTAGCCAATGCAGGTCTTCAGAAGTAGGTTTTAAGTGACTTAAAGAGTCAGTGGCAGAGGGTTCTTTGGAGGCCCTCCCAGCCAGTGCAGGTTGGGGCAGAGCAGGGAGGGAGGGAAGGCAGCCCTCCAAGTGCTTTTAGCCTCTGTCACTGCCAGCCTGTCCAGATCCCCCACCCTTAAGTACGGAAACACCTCTCTTTCCCCTTGCTTGTGGAGCACTGCCCCCACAGGAAAGTACTCCCCAGCTCCTGAACCTGAACCTCCCTGGGCAAGAGCTCAGGCAAAGAACTACAGGTACTGCCAGTAGACGGAGGGGCCCTACACCTGCTCTGAAATTATAAGGATGGGGCAGGGTTGGGGGTGGGGGGACATGGGCAGGCATTGATGGGTTTCAGAGTAGGACAGGCCTGGCTTTGAAGACAGAATGCAGCCCTGACTGCAAATTTTAAGGCCTTTGTAAAGCTACCCGCTTGGCCCAGCTGTCCAGGTGTAAAATGGTGATAACAGCATTTACTCAGGTGTTAAAAGGTTTCAGATTCCTGGCACCTGCTAAGAGCTTCGTGCTTGGAAGCTCTAAAAACTCAAGCATTAAAATGTGCAACCTTGTGATCTAGAGAAGGGAGCAATTGGTGTTGACCTGTATGGTCTGGGGAGCCTCCTAAAAGGAGGTGACATTTGAGCTTTGTATTAAAAGGGCATGTCAGAGTTGAACAAGCTGAGGATGAGGGAAAAGGGAAGAGGACGAAAAGGGAAAGAGAAGGGATTTTAAGGAGAAGTAAATTCAGTTGCTGCACACAGTGGTTATCAGAACTGTCGGACCAGGTAAGGGGCGGGCTGGATTCTGTAAAGCCACCAATCTTCTCCCAGTTTCTCAAAGACAAGGGCTGAGTGTACCCTGGGAGTTGGTCCGGTTGGAGAATCCAGTTACTGCAGGGCCTCTGCCCTGCAGAAGTTTAATGGGGACCAGGATCCTCCATCTGTACTGAGATTACCCAGAAAGTGACAGCTCTGCTTCAAGGGCCTAGATGAAGCCTACAGTAACTGGCTCTCAAAGCTGCCACAGCAGCAGGTGTTGGGCATAGGGCTGAAGCCACTGGCTGGGGTCTCCACTTCCCACAGCAAATGCTGGGCTGAGAAGTCCACTTCCACGTTCTATCCAGCTTCCTGTTCATGTGTATTCTGGGAGGCAACAGGCTCAAGCACTCCTACCTTACAGACCCAGATGAAGTCTCCACCTCCTGGCTTTGGCCTAGTCCAATCCCTACTATTACAGGTATTTGGGAAGCGGAAAAGAGAGAGAGATTTCAAGGGTTTTGACTTCATAGCTGGTTTTCTAGAATGGTTGGACCCAACTTTTTGATTCTGGTGCTGGATGAGTCTGATGCCATCTTACCTGGTCTCAGAGTGAAAACAAAATCTTTGTGATGGCCTGGGAGGCCCTACACGAGACTCCCTACCACATCAACTCTTCTCTCTACCGTGCCAGCGCTGTTTGTTCCTGCCAGGCCAACCTCCTTGTTCTCAAATGCAGCAATAGCAAGGAGGTCAGTGGTCTCCCACGGTCATTTATCTGCACATGGAACACACTCCACAGACTCTACCTGGCCCATCGCCTCCTTCAGTCCTGGGCTCACTTTCTCTTGAGGCCTCCCATTAAAACCATTCCTCCCATCATTCCTCCTCCCTTTTCCCCACTTCATTTTCCCCATAGCACTTAGCATCTTCTACTCTATTGCACAATTTACTCACCTGGTATATTATCTCAACCAACTAAAATAAATCATTACAGTCTGGCTCAGAGCCTGGCATGGATTCATGCACAATAAATGCATTGAGTCAAGCTGGTGACTAGTCCTTGAGGGAGCATTCTCCCATCTGCTAATTCGCTCCCCAAATGGCTGTAATGGCCAGGGTTGGGCCAAGCGAAAGCTAGAAGACAAGAGTTTCTTCCAAATCTCCCAAATGAGTATAGGGGTCCAAGCACTTGAGTCATCCTCGACCGCTTTCTCCAGCATAAGAGTAAGGAACTGGATGGGAAGTGAAGCAGCTGAAACTCAAGCTGGTGCCCATATAGGATGCTGGCACTGTAGGCAGAGGCTTTGTGGGGTCTGCCACTTGCTCTTACAACACTCAGGGCCTCGGTGCCACCTACTTGCTTCAACATTTCCTCCCCCTGCAACAAGTCCTTATCAACTCTGCTTTCTTGCTCTGCTAGGTAGAGAAAATTGGAAGAGGCTGATCTTGCTGGAAAAGGCCTCCTGTGACCCAGGCCAAGCAAGGTCTTGTGTTTGCAACAAATGTAGACCCACCACACAGAGCAGCTCCCACCAGGCACCACCCCCCCCGCCCCAGTGGCCACCCTGCTTCATGGTGTGACTGCCTGTCAGGCAGACCCAGGTGCCCTGACTACCCTGGGACCACCCAGCGGGCTGGTGCCAATACCCAAATATGGACAGAGCCTGCCTGTGCCCTACCGAGGGGTCAGTTTCCTGCCATGCGGGACATAGGGGCGGGAGAGGAAGAGCCTACAGGAAGCAGGGAAATCCCTGCTGTAGTGAACCCTGTAAAGGCCCTGGTGTCTCGGGGCCTCCCATTGTGTGACGTTTCCGGCCAGGCTCCCTGAGCCACTCCTGCAGGTGTGGGGTCAAGATTCCCAAACCTAGCACAGCAGTGCTTGTTAAGCCAATGGGCAAACAAGGTCCCATTAGGCATGGCGTCGGAGTTGGGTCCTCTGTACCCCAAAGGAAAGCAATCCGGAGGTTTTCCACGTTGACAAGTTGCTCTGTAAGTTGCACATACAAACAGGTTTAGCCTTCAGAGTCACAGGGTCTCCTGTTCTGACACAGGGGGAGGATGAATGGTGCCCACCCAGTGTGGTCAGGGGGCCCATTACAGCTGAGGGCCACCCACACATGGCTCAGAATACCTCCTTTGAAATGGCTGCCAGAACCCAAAATTGATCTCCTTAGTACTCTGAGCATGGTGAATCTAGGTCTACGGTCCACGCGGGAAAGTGCTGAATCAGTGTCAGCTTGCTAAATTCTCCCCAGCACACATTCTAGGTCAAGAGCAGAGCACTCCCAGTGTGGCACAGATCCACCTTCCCAGGGCCATCTTCTGTCTCCTAACAGCAGAGATTCTCAGCTTGCACTTGAACTTTATGTACCCGGGAGACTTCTGGACTTGGCTTCTCTCTGTGTTGCATGGGCTAGATTCACTCATGGCATTACCTTTTTCCCTTCTCCTGGCTATCAAAATCCTGAGACTCTGAACCTGCCTGGGCTAGCACCAGGCCAGAAGCACATGTCCTCAGAGTTGTGACCCTGAATGGGATTTGAGGACAGAGACAGGTAGCAGAAGAAGCTGTGGAAAGAGGAGGAAGTAGAAACAGAGTGAGTAAGATATGAAGAACTAAAGGAGACTTGAGGCTAGCGTGTGTGTGTGTGTGTGTGTGTGTGTGAAAGAGAAAGAGAAAAAGAGAGAGGACCAGAGGGATGAGGAGTTAGGGAAGGACATATCCGGATATGTCCAAAAGTTTACGGAGACATGGAATTAAAAGATGATCATTTTGATGCAAAAAATGTTTTTGGAATTCATGCCTCTTTTTTTTTTCAGAATATGCATGTTCCATGAGGTTTTTGAATATTCCACACACATGGAATCACTGAGACAGTGAGAGGTTAAATAATTGCCCAAGGAGGTTCAGCAATAAGGATGCCACTGGTGCCTTAGTGAGGGTCAGTTGGATGGGGACAAAGGCAGACTGGGGGACGGGAAGGCTAAGGAGTGAACAGGAAGCAAGTGGTGGCAGCAGTAAGCACAGAAATGGTTGAGGAAAGTAGGAGGAAGCAGGTGGTTTAGTCTACTGGTGAAAATATCTGAATCCCATACTGCAATGCCCAGATTCAGTTCCTGACTTCCATGCAGACCTGGGAGGCAGCAGGTCTGTCGCCCACGTGGGAGGCATGGATTGAAATGTCAGCTTCTGGTTTGGGCCCCAGTATGGCCCTGGCCATTACAGACATTTTAGTAATATATCTCTAGCTCTCTCACTCATCTTTATGAGTCAAATACATAAATAAAACATCAAATTTTAAAAAATGGAAGGACACTGGGAACCATACTAGCTGCTACCTTGCAGGGGACCCTGGCAGGCATGGAGACTAGCAACATTTTCCAACTTCAGTTCAATACTACATACAGAACAGACTTTTACAAACATGTGTTGGTAAAAATCTACAACTTTTTTGACCAAGTTTAGAAGTTTGCCATCTCCTTCCCAAGCACTCTGGGAAAGTGCTCATGGATGCTCAACAAGGGGTGAGTTGGCTCTGGATCAAATTCCGACCTGAGTTTTAGGATGGCTTATAACCCTCCCAGCCAGCAGCAGATGAAAGGGGTAGGCAGGACCCACACACTTCAGCTTCTCCCTTCGGTGGAGTAATCCAGATTGGCATGTGCCCACTGACAATCAATACTTCATTGCCAAATTCAGTTGAGCCAGGTCACTCCCTGTTGCAGACTATTAGGCCAAAAAGGGCAGGACACCTTGCCATCACTGCTGAGGAAGCCCCCGTAGGCTGCATTGCGCCTATCTGATCCAGCAACATCCTTTGAGAAGGAAGTTACAATGCTAGAAAATCCAAAAAAATAACCCATATCCTCTTTTGCTGAGTTGTTCATGAGAGCAAAAAGGGCAAGAAGCAGAACAAACACAGGAATGACCCTTTCTGTGAGCTGTCCTGGAGGCAAAATCTAGTTATTTAAGCCCTAGCCCTTTGGAGATTTTTCCAGTATTGGCTGACTTTAGTCCTTACTATTGAAGATCAATTAGCTAGGGATATCTTAATACAGCGTCATTTGAATATTAGTTAAGAATCGCTGGAGTTCTGTAAATATGGCCATAACTTTTTGTATGCTGCTCCCAGAAAAATAATCATGTCTGGAATCTCAGAGTTTGGAGAGAAGTAGTATAGATATCTGCTGGAGGGGAAGGGAAGAGGAGGCTAGCACAATGGCTCAGTGGCTAAATCTTTGCCTTGCTTGCACCAGAATTGAATATGGTTGCCAGTTCGTGTCTTGGTTGCTTCACTTCCCGTGCAGCTCCCTGCTTGTGGTCTGGGAAAGCAGTGGAGATTGGCTCAAAGCCTTGGGATCCTGCCCAAATGGGAGACCCCGAAGAGGCTCCTGGCTTCACATTGGATCAGCTCAGCTCCAGCCAGTGCGGCCACTTGAGGAGTGAACCAGCAGATGAAAGATCTTCCTCTGTGTCTCTCCTCTCTGTAAATCTGCCTTTCCAATAAAAATAAAATAAATCTTAAAGAAAGAAAGAGAGAAAGAGAGAAAGAGAGAAAGAGAGAAAGAGAGAAAGAGAGAAAGAGAGAAAGAAAGAAAGAAAGAAAGAAAGAAAGAAAGAAAGAAAGAAAGAAAGAAAGAAAGAAAGAAAGAAAGAAAGAAAGAAAGAAAGAAAGAAAGAAAAGACCTGCTGTGGGCCCAGCGCGGTGGCGCAAGTGGTTAAAGGTCCTCGCCTTGCACGCCCGGGATCCCATATGGGCGCCGGTTCTAATCCCGGCAGTCCCGCTTCCCTTCCAGCTCCCTGCCTGTGGCCCGGGAAAGCAGTCGAGGACGGCCCAAAGCTTTGGGAACCTGCACCCACGTGGGAGACCCAGAAGAGGCTCCTGGCTTCGGATAGTGAATCATCGGACAGAAGATCTTCCTCTCTGTCTCTCCTCTCTGTATATCCGCCTTTCCAATAAAAAATAATAAAAATAAATCTAAAAGAAAAAAAAAGAAAGAAAGAAAGACCTGCTGTATATTCAGTGCTATTGCAGGTACTGCAGATAACAAGCAAGACAAAGTCCTTCCTGTTTGGGTGAACACTTCAGCTGGGGAAAACAGATAACCAAAGCAAACACTCAGCCGGTGACTCAAGGCTCTAGAAAAGTAAGAACAGGGAGTTGATAGCAACTCTTCAGCTGTCATGGCAGGCGGAAGGAAGGGCCAGAGAAGATCTTTCTGGCCTGAATCCTGAAGGCTAACAGAAGGATTTGGTGGGATGGAACGTGCTAAGGATGCTGGAAGAACAACCAACAATGTGAGAGCTGAGGGTGGAACACGGCAAGAAAGGGCATGAATGAAAGGAGAGGAGCCCACAAGGCAGGTTGGACCAACCATGTTAGGCCCTGGGGATCATGGTGAGGAAACAAGTGGTGCGGGCTGCACTTCCAGGAGGTATCTCTGACTGCTGTGCAAGGAATGAGCAAGGTGGAAATAGGGAGCTCAGTAGGGAATCCTTTTACTATCGTAGTCAAGGTAGTAATCCAGACCAGGGAGAGGCGGTGGCTAGGACAAGGTCATAGTGCAGAGAACAACACCAAGGAGTATGAGTGTGTTTGGAGGTAGAGCTGACAGCATCTGTGAATGCTCTGATTTTAGAAAACAAGAAGCAGAGACCAGTCCAGGACAACTTCTTGGCACTCCTTTTGTTCAATAATTGCAGATTATATTCTGGGAGTAACAGGTTAAATGTCTCATAGGCACTAGTTCAAGTCCTGGCTGCTCCAACTCCCTGCTAGTGACCTGGGAGAACAATGGAAGCAGTGGAGGATGGCTCAAGTCCTGGGACCCTGCACCTGTACGGAGGATCCCAGAAATCCTGGCTACTGGCTTAGGACCATCACAGTCTGGCTATTGTGGCTGCTTAGGGAATGAACCAGCAGATGAAGATTTCGATCTCTCCTTGTCTTTCTTTGTAACTCTGTCTTTCAAGTAAAACATAAACACATTTTTATAGAAGATTGCTTTCTAGGCATTGAGGAAGCTATTTTGTAGAGACTCTGGATTCTGTTGTTTCCTGGAAACTTTGATGCTTGTTTGTCCATTTGTTGATTTGTTTTATGAAGCAGTAAACTAGGCTAGACTCCAACTGCAGACTTGGCCTCTTGGCCACACGCATTTCAGCTCTCAGTCTCGTCTCTGGGCCTTGGCCAGGCTGCTGGATGTCTGCCCCACTTGTGCCAGTCGTGCATGGATTAGGGGTCAGCCAGAGGTGTATGTAGGATTAATGAGTGAGCTCATCTTCTCTCCTGCTCATCTCTCACTTTCCGGACCCCATCTTCTGGTTCTTCAAGCCAGAGCCACTGCAGGTTTTCTATGGGTGCTGTGGGTACCCTGTGTTCAGGCTGGAAACAACTGTCTGACTGAGAGATGGTATAGACAACCTTGGGATTCTCTTCCTATGCCTCTCGTTTCTTCTGCCCACACAGCCTCTTCCTAATTTGCTCACTCTCTGGTGCCTTCAGGCAGTTTTGTGTTTAATCTTCTCATTCTGAGAGCAATATAGAGTCAAGTGCAATTGGAAGAAATAATACAGTGATAGCTCTTGTACCCTTTACTCAGGTTGCCCAAACTAACATCTGGACAAAATAGTTACAAGGTCATTACAGGATTTTGACATTAAAACAGGAGAGAGACCATGAGGTCCTTGAATAACCCATCCCAGTTCCTTCCCTAGATCCTGGTACCCACTCATCTTGCCCCTATCTCTAAAGTGTTGACATTTCAAAAATGTTACATAAATAGAATGATACTGCATGCAACCTTTTGGAGACTGTTTTTTGGTTGTTGTTGGTGGTGTTTTTTCTTAGCACAATTTCCTGGAAATCTATCTGTATTGCAGCTCTTGGCAGCTCATGCCTTTATTCCATGACATGGATTCAAAGTTTGCCTAACTTTTCTCCTGTTAAAGGCCACCTGGGCAAGTACCAACCATTGGCTAGGATACAGAAAGCTGCTGTGAATCTCTGTGTCCAGGTTTTCATGTGAACATATGTTTTCACTTCTCTGTGATAAACGTCTGGGTCACATGGTAGTCCCATGTTTATTTTTCTAGAGCAGCTGCCAAGTCATTTCCCAGAGTGGCTGCTCCATTCTGCAGCCCAGCATCCATGAATGAGGGCTCTTGTTTCCCAACATTCCCATCAGCATCCGGTGCTGTCACTGTAGTTCAGCCTTTCTGGCAGGTGTGAGAGGATGATCTTTGGTGGCTCTGATTTTCATTTACCTAAAGGCTAAAGATATTGAACGTCTCCTCAGTTGCTTACTGGCTATCCTGCTCTTTGGTCTTAAATCTCTGTTCATTTCTGAGTTTTGTCTTTGAAAAAGCAAAATAGCTCTTGCCATTCTAATACCTATGTTTCCTGCAAGATTTCATATTCACATTTGTTGGTGCCCAGCTTCTGTGAGCTGAGGTTGCCTCTGTCAGGACATTGCTATGCTTGAGTTCAAAGATGATCATTATGCCTCTAAATCACTCACAGGACATTGAGGTTGGTTGGGACAGAGCAGGGAGCAGATGGATTTTGTGTTTTCCTTAAACACAGCTGTGGATGGGAGTCAGTCTCTCTCTCTCTGTTCCCCCGACACACTCTCCTTTTCTGGGCAGAGGCTCCTAGCCCAGTTATGTTGGGGTGCCCAACCCTTTGATGTCTTGCTGAAGCATCCTTCTCAAAGCCCTTCCACCAAGTCACCATAGTAGGCACACATGGTAGGTGTTCCATAGTCAGTTAGGTTTAGAGTTCCTGGCATGCATGTGGCAGAAATCCAGTTAGAGCTTGCCTGAGTCAGAGAGAAAATTTGCTGCAAAGGGCCAGTTCTGAGCTACCTCAAACTGGTATGAGTGGGAAGAATGGGAACAAGACTGAGACTCAGGCAGCTGCATTCCGCAATCCAATCCTGCCCGCTCTCTCCCTGCCCTTTAGTTGTGCTCCTAGGAGGCTCAGATTCCAGCTTCCACAATCTGAGAAATGTGGTTGTCACCAATCCCAGAGCCTTCTAGAAAGAGAGAATCTGAGCCTTGCTTAGTTCCAGGGTTTAAAAAGTTAGGGGAGGGTGATGATAGAGCTGTGGCCAATGGGTGGGGCACCACGATGGGCAATTTGTTGATAATGAGGGGAGTGGGAAAAGGGCAGGCATTCCCTCAGACCCCGGCACACATGTCCCCTCCAAGTTGACTGCTAATTTGAGAAGCCCCTGTGAGACTGCTGAGAGAAGAGCTCAACCCTACTTTGCTGCCAATCTTAATATTCTGTTAGACTTGAGCCTAATCCTACCAAGAAGCCACTCAGGTCAGCCTATTGTGTGACCTGCTTCTGGAGTTCAGTTCTTGATGCCTCCCTCTGAGAGTTGAGACCCTGCTAGCCACTACAACACATAAACTCCTATATTACAGTGGGTTAACCCCTTGCCCTTATTTTCCTCAATCACTTAAACCCCAAAGTGTGTGTGTCTGAAATTGACAAGTTGTCTTTCATTTGTGAATTCCAGGATCTAAAATTCTTCTCTACCTTTCCCTGCCTTAGAGTCCTCAGCATTAGCCAGGGTGGGGGAAAAAAAAAACCAGAATGAAGACATTCCCATTTCTTAACTGCTTCAGTTCTGTTCACCTTCCATTGGTATTGGTGGGAATTGGTCACATGGTCCTGACAGGAGGCACACTGATAGGAAACATAGTTCCCAATGGGTAATTGCTTCCTAGGCATCACTTTATACCATGAGTCTTAACCTGCTTTCTGGTACTATAACAAAATACCTGCAACTAGGCAATTTAGAAAGAAGAAAGGTTTATTTGGCTCTTGGTTCTGAGGACTGGGAAGGCAGAGAACATATTGTCAACATCCACTTAGCAAAGGGTAATGAGCTTCTTGCTGCATTAATCCACGGCAGACTGTATCACATGGTAAGAGAGCTCAGGTCTCTGTCCCTCTTCTTATAAAGTCGCTGATACTATCATGCCCTATCCATGACCTCCCAAAGACCTGTCTCTAGACACCATCAACCTATGACTTGGGGGACTGAATTTCCAACACAGGCGCTTTGCAGGACACTATTGCTCCAGGTAAAGAGGGGCCTAGTTTTTGTGGGCCGTTGGCCCTCTTACCACCTCTCCAACTCATGCGGTCTCCCACAGATCACCACCTGCTGCGCTCAACATCACCACAGCTGTAATCCTTGTCTGTTACAACACCTGAGACCCAGCAAGCCAAGGGCTTCATTAAAGAGATTCAGCCTTATTCAATTAAAAAAAGTCAAATTGGTAGAAAGGGCAGTATGCCTAGTGGTTAAGACACCCACATCCCACATCAGAATACCTGGGTTCAGTTCCTAGTTCACACTCCTGACTCCAGCTTCCTGCTAATGCACACCCGTAGGAAGCAGCAGTTGTGGCTTAAGTAATTGGGTTCCTGCCCACCCATGTGAGAGACCTGGGTGGAGTTCCTGGGTCCCTCCTTCAGGCCTGGCAATTGCAAGCATCCATAGAAACTCTTCCGTGTTTCTTTGTCTCTTATATAAGTTTTAAAATCAAATCAGAAAGCTATGCCTTACAGGCTAACTACCTGTCTTATAAATTAGATTTTATTGGAACCAAGGCAAGAATGTGGGTAAGATAAATGAGGCAAGGCCAAGCCAGCATAGGATTGGATCTTGTCTTTGTGTGGAGGCTGCAAGTGTGGCATGGTTATCTATTACTATGCCAGAATCCCATATTGGGATGGGATTTTGTGGGAGTTCAGTCCCTGCTGCTCCACTTCCAGGCCAGCTCCCCGCTACTGCACCTGGTGGCCCAAGGGCTTGGACCCCTGCCACCCATGTGTGGTACCTGAATGAGGTTCCAGGTCCCTGGCTTCAACCTGGTCCCTACCTGGTTGTTGTGATCACTTGCAGAGTGATTCACTGGCAGCTCTTTCTATCTCTTTGTAGCTCTGCCTTTCAAGTACATACATACAAAGTTAATTATAAATTAAAAATTTTTAGTTTGTTCATCGTGGCTTTTAGTTTTTAGTTTTGGCCTTTTTTAGGATTTATTTATTTGAAAGGCAGATTTTATAGAGAAGCAGCGACGGAGAGAAGGATCTTCCATTCACTGATTCACTCTTCAAATGGCCTTAACAGCCAGAACTCAGCTGATCAGAAGCTGAAAGCCAGGAGCTTCTTCCACATCTCCCATATAGGTGCAGGGTCCCAAGGCTTTGGGCTGTCCTCCACTGCTCTTCCAGGCCACAAGAAGGGAGGTAGATGGAAAGTGGAGCAGCTGAGACACAAACTGGTACCCACATGGGTTTATCAAGCTGAAAATTGGCCTGATAAACCACTGTACTGGCCCCTGCACTATGATTTTTTTAAAATATGACACAAAAAGGCTAATTCTCATGCCTGCTAGGTTTCCGGGTGCTGCCTTCAGTGTTGTTCCCATGGCTCAGGTCCTCCTTTCCTTGCTTAGCTGCTGGCCCGGCCTCACCTTCCTGTCCTGCTCTCTGGGAAAGTGTCCAGTTCTGAGTGAGACCTTGGGAGCAGGACAAGGGCCTGGGCTGCTGCAGGCTCCAGCAGGTGCCTGACTGCAAAGGCGGGAAGCAGGAGCTACTGAGCTACCCGTCACTGCGGCTGTCATCTCTGTGGGTGCAGACTGTTCTGTGAGGCTCTTCGCAACCACCCTTCTCCCTTACCAGTGAAGAAAGGCCCCAAGTTCATCCCTGAACCTCCCGCCCTGCGCTTCAGCCGTGTCCTCCCGTGCTTGCAGCTTGTGTCATTTCCCTGCAATTACTTTGAGTCATCCCTGGGAGCCTTTCAAACTGAACCCACATCTTACAACAATTTGATCACAAAACCACAATTGTCACCTGTTTGACGGTAGAGATTTCCCCCCCCCCCCCCCAGAGCGATTTGGTTTCACTTCATAGCTCCACGATTTGTTCTTTTTGCTTTGCCACTGTCTTGATCCTGGTGGCTCACTTTCTCCCTCTGTCTCTGTGCTTCTTGCTCGCTCTCTTTCCCCCATCTCTTCTTGTTCTATCTCCTCTATTGCTCATTCTCACTCCTTCAGGACCTCTGTGGCTCTCTTTGTCTATCTCTCCTGTTGGCTTTAGGGACTTCCCTGGCTTCTTGGAAGTCCTGCAGCCTCACAGCAGGGCTCAGCAGGTGCTGACAACAAGGAGTTGAACAGGGCCCCGAGGCTTCCTTCTTCTCCCCTCTAGCAGGATCTATCCAGGGGTGGGTGCTGAGGGGCACAGGAGGCCGAATGGGGAGCTGGGCTTGGGAGGAAGAAATGTGCACCCCAAGATCTAGGCTCTTACAGCTCTTGTTTTGGAAGTCACCTATAGGACCTGATGCAACAGCTCAGTGGTTAAGTCCTCACCTTGCACGTGCCAGAATTCCATATGGGTGCCAGTTTGCATCCTGGCTGCTCCACTTCCCCTCCAGCACCCTGCTTGTGTCCTGGGAAAGCAGTAGAGGATGACCCAAAGCCTTGAGACCCTGTACCCATGTGGGAGATCTGTAGGAAGCTCCTAGCTGCTGGCTTCAGATTAGTTCAGCTCTGGCTGTTGTAGCCACTTGGGGAGTGAGCCAGCAGATAGAAAATATTTCTGTCTGTCTCTCCTTCTCTCTGTAAAATCTGACTTCCCTAATAAAAATAAATCTTAAAAAAAGAAATAAATGAAAAAGAAGTCACCTGTAGTGGAAGAAGGGGAAGTGCAAGCTTCATGCAGATAGGGGCCATCCTGCAAAGGCCTGAAAAATCATTTGGTCTGGCTCTGCCACAGCAACTGCAGGCTCGACTTGAAACTCAGTAAATTTACAGCAAGCTAATTTTTAAGTGGCTGATTTTGTAGAGCTCACTAAGATGGATACAAATATCCAAATGATGCTTAGCAAAAAAATTAAGTTCTCCCACCTCTGGAAGTGGGAACCTCAGCCAAGTCATATCCATTGTACTATAAGTTGGAAGGACCAGAGAGCCCTCAGCTGTCCCTTATCCACAAGAAAGCCAAGTCAGTGCTGTGAGTGGATGGACTCAATGGACACGGACCAGATGCACCCACTGTCAGCCCTATCTTCCATTCTGTTCTGCCTGAGCACCTGACTGAAAAGCATTTGAATCAAAGACTCATTCAGCCAAGGTTGTCAGTGGCAAGAGCTCCTCTTGCCCCAGATCAGAAACAACCCAAAGTCCATCAGCAGCAAAATGGATGTAAATGGAATCCATTGTAATTGTAATAAATAAATGAATAAATAGATGAATAATTCAGTGCTAGCCAGTGCATATTCCCAAGTAAGGAGAATGAGCAGTCACCAGCTTTGCGCACAGGACCTCCTGTGGAGCAGAGGCTGCCAGAGGAGCACTTGCCAAGTAAAGTTGCATTAATCAAGGCCAAGAGATGCCCTGCAGCTGTGCTCCTAGTAGGTCCAGGTTGCAGAGTGTTCTGGGACCATCATGGGCCTCCATTTGCGTGCTGGCTGCCAAAATGTGTTTGGGCTATTAGAACTGGCCACCCACATGACTTACAACCGGTGTGTGTTTCTGTGCACCTGTTATATCCAAATATACTCAGCCTAGAACACAGCTGTTTTGCCTACTGGTGAACCTCAAGACCTTCCTGAGTGGTGAGGAGGTTTGGGAAGGGCACGGCACTCCCCATCCTCTTGAATGGCCCCAAAGAGAGGCCAGCCCTCAAAATCAACCCCCCAGTCGCTCACCTATCTGCTACTGAGGTAGCTAAACCATATGAGTGATTCACCCTACTGTCCAAGGTCTCACACTAACCCCAGCCACCTGTCTAATCCAAGGCAAGCCCTCTCCGGGAAGCCATCCAAGGCCCAGTTGATTTCAGGTAAGCACACAGAGAAGAGGCATAAGCTCTTGAAGAAGAGGTGTGAAGGGGCTATTATCCACCTACCTTGCCTGGGCTACCATGTTCTGAGGTCAAGCGCATGCCTCCTGTTGGTTGAGCTCAACCCATTTCTCTGACCCATATTCTTTAGGGCTGTCTGTAAGGCCAGTAACCTAGTGGGAAGGCTGTCATTGATGCAGTCCTCACATGATGATGAACACTGTTGATGTGCCAGGGAGTATGCCAAACACTAGTGACTCATTTGGGACTTCATGACTCGAGCAGGTAAAAAAAAAAAAAACAATCAATAAAAAGACTATTGACAATCAAATAGGATAACAGATGGACCCACCTCCAGTGACTATGGATTCCAGATATGAGTTCAAATGGAGGCCACTAGCCCAGAACCCACCTCACTTTTCTTCCTAGTCCATACTCTGGCCTGTTCTATGGGCAACCCTCCTACCCTACCCCGCTCTCCCAGGTTGTGACACATCTGCAGGAGAGCAGAACCAAAGAGGAGATCCCAGTGGAGCTGTAGATTCAGGGAAAGAAGTCTAATTCGAGTCTCGATGTGTGGTCCCGATGGGCATTTGGGTGAGTATCTCCCCATGGCCCACCTGATCCTTGTTGCCCTGTGGGGTAGGTGGGAGTAGGGCTCAAAGCAGAGCCTCTCCTCACCTCTTTCCAGTGCAGAAATGACCCTACTAACTGGGGCAGGGACCACCTTGGTGGGGAAAGAGTGCAAGAAGGGGCCAGCTATGCAAAGATCTGGAGGAAGAACGACCGAGAGGAGGTAATAGCAGGTGCCAAGTCCTGAGATAGGATGGTGTTTATAGAAAGAAAGCCCATTTGGGACAAGCAGGCAGACTGACTTTCTCAGAACAATGAGGTCTTTATTCTCAGAGCATTGAAAGGTCTATGAGATGGGCTTTTGCATTGAGGTCTAATTAGCTTTCAGCAAAATGCACCTGTCTCAGATGTGGATGGATTGAGGAACTCTGCTGGGTGACATGGTTAGTTGTGGAGCTGCTGGGTCATGGAGGAGGCCTTGGGTAACCTCAGTAGATTCTCCCTAGAAATTCTCCATAATGTTTGTGAGTTTGATATGTTTCCTATGAGAGCCTAGCACACCTTGGATTATATCTAGGAACGTGTAGGCAGGCTGCTTTGTGGAGGGGACCTGTAGGGGGGTCCATGGGGAGGGTGGAAACCAGGTAGGAAGCAATCGAGTAGCTCAAGTGAACAATGAGAGGCAGGTGTGGCTGGTACCACAAGGGTGAGGTAAATTACCTAAAGCCACACAGCAGAGCACAGAACTGCACCTTGAACTCATAGATTCTTTTATTTGTTTATAAAGATTTATTTATTTAAAAAGCAGAGTAACGTGAGGGTGGGAAGAGACAGAGAGTTGTTATTCACTGTTCCGTTCCCCAAATGATTAAAATGGCTAGGGCTCATCTAGGATGAAGACAGAAGCCTGGAACTCCATCCAGGCCTCTCACATGAGTGGCAGGAACCAAAGTTCTTGGGCCAGGTGCATTAGCAGGGAGCTGGATAGGAAGTGGAACAACTGGGACTTAACTCCAGCCCATTTGGGATATCAGCATTGCAGTCAGTGGTTTAACCCATTGTGCCATGACACCTGCCTCATATTTTTGACTTCTATGTGGTGGCTTTAACCTTTCCTCTCATTCTAAGTAGCCTAATAGATGGATCAAGAAATAAATGAAAATGGGATAAACATTTATTTTTAAAATGCATATATTTATTTTTATTGGAAAGGAAGTTTTACAGAAGGAAGGAGAGACAAAGAGAAGGCTGTTCCATCTGCTGTTTCGCTCCTCAAAAGGCTGCAATGGCCAGAGCTGAGCTAATCCAAAGCCAGGAGCCAGGAGCTTTCCCTACATCACTAGATGAGTGGAGAGTTCCAAGGCTTTGGGCCATCCTCTGTTGCTTTCCCAGGCCACAAGCAGGGAACTGGAAGGAAAGTGAAGCAGCTGGGATACAAACCAGAGCCCATGTGGGATCCCATCACTTGGAGGCAGAGGATTAGCCAGTTGTGCCAACATGCTGAGCGGAAGATAAACATTCCTTAGTTCACAAGCTTTTAAGCTACTTGATAGCAAAACCGATACATTTTCCAAGGCTCCATGGAGAATTTGATATGTACTAGATCAAGGGTGACAAAAGTCTTACACATCCATGGCAGACAGAGCTAATAAGAGGATCACTTTTTCCTGGTGAGCCCAGTTGGGCTTCAGAATCCTGCTCAACACAGCACAGCAGATAAAATTAATGGCCATTCCTCCCAATAGATCACCTCCCCTCAGAACCTGTCCCAGTTGCCCAATATTGTTCAACAACAGTGTGTTGACAGGAGCTAGGAATCCACCACTGTGGGCCATCTCCTGTGATGGGGACATTTAACATTATCAGCATTTCAAAGGAAGGTAATCTACTGATGCATTGACTTACCTGTCCATTTCCTGTTTTCCTAAGCTCTGATCATTTCAAGATTGTGTTTGCTGGGGCCAGTGTTGTGTCAAGGTGGCTAGTTACGCTCCTACCTGCAACACAGGCAACCCATAAGAGCACCTGCTTCAGTCTCAGCTGCTCCACTTCCAATCCTGCTCCCTGCTGATGCACTTAAGAAAACATCACAAGATGGCCAAATGTTGGGCTTTGTTTGGCTCCTGGCATTGTCCTGGTCCAGCCCTGACCCATGTGGCCATTTGGAGAGTAAACTAATGGATGGAAATCTCTCTCTCTCTTGCCCTCTTTCTTTGTAATTTCAACTTCCAAATAAATAAATAAATAAATAGATCTTTTTTTTAAAAAAATCATTAGACTCATTTAAACCCAGGGGCAAGTAGCTGAGGCACTTTCTCTGACCCAGTGAAATTTTAATTGGCCTGTGAGCTGAAGAAGGGATGTTATTGAAGTCATGCAGAACACCATCTCTCGAGCAGGAAATTCCGGAAGTGAGGCATTGGAGATGGGCGGGTCTGTTTGGTGCAACCAGAATCAACCTCCTGACAGCCACTGTCTCACTGCTCACAAGGCCCACCTTGTTATTACCCTGCAGCAGAGACTTGCAGAGGGATATTTGCGTCCCATTCAGTCTTCCAAATTTTGTTCCACTCTCACAGCTTTCAAATGCTTAGATCTTGTTCCAGTTCACATGAGTTGATTGAAATCTTTTTTAAAGTGGAAAGGCCCTCCTCTCTCCATCCCCATAGGAGAAGCAACGAGGAATTTCTATGGCGAGGTAAAGGCAGCAGGGTTTTGATTCATTGTTAGAATGACTCTGAGGGCAAGGGTCCTATCGTGCTTAACAGCAAACCCGGCATTGAAATGCTGCACGGATAATTACGTGTCTTATACATTCTGAGCCCTTGGGGATGGATTACTGTCCATATTCACATTATCCTAGGAGCTGAGGATCAGCTCAGAGCCACTCAGTCCACCATGTGGCCAGACATCGCTCAGGCAGGACAACCAGGCCTCAGAGGGAGGAGCGTGGTCTGCCCAGCTGCAACCTGGAAGCGCACACACTGCATCTAGGAACTCAGCTGGATCTGCCAGACACCAGTAGCATCTAGAGAATTTGCACATCCTTTGCCAGTACTTTTTGGCTCAGGGGTGGGGGGTTTCCATAAAGTGCCACAGAAACCAAATCAGAAACTCTCTATAGCTTCATGCAGGGCAAACTACAGGCTACCCCACCCCTGCTGTAGAGCCTATAACTGGTGACAGGTGCATGTTGGTTGAATGAATGCCCAAGATCCCTCACCCTTCACAGGGGAGTGCAGAAGCATGTCGTGTTATTCTCCAAGAGTCCCCAAAAATACAGGGCCTCAGTGGTCCATGGTGATAACTGTTCATGGCTTCTTTCTCATCCTTGTCTTTCCTTTCTTCCCTACCACCCTCCAGGTACCTCTTAGGAACCATCCTTTTTTTTTAGCTTTGTGTTGCTCTTTATGTCATAAGCTTCCAACAATGTCTTAAGCCCCCCAAAAAAATTAAGTTAAATAAAATCTCAGAATTTCTGGTCATATAGCAAGCTAAGTCATACATGTCTTGAGAAATTAATAGTTTAGTATTATGTAAACTGTAAGATAGACACATGCTCCAATATCACATTCCTTATGACAGAGAAGACGCATTAAGCATTCATGTCAGAAGTTTATTTACAAACATATCTGGTATGCTCTGAGTTCAAGAGTTTGACTCATGTTTCAAAGAGACTGCACTTCTTGAAATGCTGTCATCTCAGAGCCTTCTTTTTTTTTTAAAAGATTTATTTTATTATTTTTATTGGAAAGGCGGATAGACAGAGAGGAAGATCTTCCGTCCGATGATTCACTCCCCAAGTGAGCACAACGGCCAATGCTATGCCGATCCGAAGCCAGGAACCTCTTCCGGGTCTCCCACGCGGGTGCAGGGGCCCAAAGCTTTGGGCCATCCTCGACTGCTTTCCCAGGCCACAGGCAGGGAGCTGGATGGGAAGTGGGGCTGCCAGGATTAGAACCAGCAGCCCATATGGGATCCCGGGCGTGCAAGGCGAGGACCTTAACCACTGTGCCACCGCACTGGGCCCTGGAGCCTTATTTCTTAAGCAGCTGATATGATGAAAAACGATGTGGCAAATCCAGACCCAAAACATGAAGTCATCATTGCCAGCAGCCTCCACTTGTCCACAGACCAGCATGTTCTTCCCTGGGCCCTCTTGAAGTGGCTCCTATGGCCCATGGAGGTGATGAACCTCTGGATGCTGTGTCCCAACATGGCACCGTCAGGGGCTCTAAGAAATAGAGACTAAAAGAGGGGGAAGGAGTGGCACCAAAAGCCTCGCTCTTGTTCTTGACCTACTTTCCCCATGCGTGAGAGCCCAGGCACCACCTTCTAAATAGTCTGATTGAACTTGATCCTTGGCTGCTTCTAGGAGAATTCAGACGAAACTCCAGTCCCCCAAGCTCTCAGCGCAGGTTCTCTTCGTTATCAGCTCCACCCTGGCCAGGCATGTCTGGCCAGAGCACTGCAGGAAACCAGTCATTGTGCAAGACAGCTTGCCTCCCCGATCAAAGAAGCCTCCACCTTCTGGAAACTACTGGGTCAAATAGCATGTCATTTTAGAAAAGCTCTCCAGTACAGCACTGCCTGCACTCTGCAATTATAACCTCTTTCTAGGTTGGCTCTAAGTGCCCGTGTAAGCAGCTATTTACACTCCCGCTCAGGGCACCATTAAAGGGCTCACTCTAAATATATCACAGCAAACTTAGAATCCTCATGCTGCTCCCCAATGCACCTTGGTGGGAGCTGCCGCCACCACATAAAACCCAGCGTGGCATGCCAAGTTAAAAGCCAAGCAGAGCCCTCTTCTCTACTGCCCTCCTCTCTCCATCCCCATAGGAGAAGCAACGAGGAATTTCTATGGCGAGGTAAAGGCAGCAGGGTTTTGATTCATTGTTAGAATGACTCTGAGGGCAAGGGTCCTATCGTGCTTAACGGCAAACCCGGCATTGAAATGCTGCACGGATAATTACGTGTCTTATACATTCTGAGCCCTTTGGAGATGGATTACTGTCTTTCTCTCCTTTTCTTCCCTCCTTCTCTTCTTTCCTCATTTTCTTTTTTCTTTTTCTTTTTTTTTTTTTCCTATGCAAAAGGTTCCTGGATGCTGTCATTGTTTATAATAAGCAAAGCCTGCCTGTGGATATGGGGTGGGGGCAGAGAGAGTCCATTACACAATACTCAGGGCTGTGAGATGGAGGTGCCTTGAAGACATGTTGTGAAGTAAAAAAAGCAACATGAGGAAGAATGGGTCTGGCGTGCGAAGGGAAAATCAAATGTTTGTAAATGCAATCATTATCTGGAACAATCAACAAGGATCTCATCAGGGGTCACCCCTGGGGAGAAAGGTGGAGCACCAGGGTGCAAGGTGAGAAGGAAATGTCACTCACCCTATTTTATTTATTGCCAAAAGTGCAACATTGATTCAAAAAGAGAGAGAGAGAGAGAGCCTTCTTCATAGTGAATTCATTGACCATGGCATGCACTGGCAAAATGGTTTCAGAATTCTGTGTGCCCTGCAGCCCAGCTCCAGGCTCAGGACAGGTAACCATGGGACATCTCTGGCATAAGGCAAATGCGGTTCCCATCTGTGTTCCCAGCCTCTCTAAATCATGCTGCCAGCTTCATCTCCTCTGGGTAGAAAGGACAAACAAAAGAAAGTTCTTGAAGAGCACAGGAGATGCATTAGTGTCAACAAGTGATTCGATGGTGTATCATCACGGTTTGTGCAGATCGTGTCATCACCCTCCTCACAGCAAAGCGTGGAACCACACATACGATGGTAGCCCCAGGAAATGATAAGAGGGCAGGAAATTCCTGTAGCCTTGTGACGTCATGGCTCTCAGAAGTTAGAGTCCGACGTGTTAACGCGTGTTGTTTGAGGTGATGCCGATGTGAACACACCCACCACCAGATAAAAGAAAAGTGCACACACTTACGTATTACATAAAACAGTACCTGAGGCTAATGAACCGCTTTGTTATTGGCTTCTGTGTGTCTCTACCACCAGACTTTTCATGCTATTTTGGAGTGTGCTCATTCGGTACAGTAGTGAAGATACAGCCAGGGATGCCTGTGTCTGGTTTGAGTTCTGGCTGTGCTCATTACCCATCCTCTACTAATGTGCATCTTGGGCTGGGGCAGCGGGTGATGGCTCAAGTCCTTGAGTCCCTAACACCCACCTGGGAGATCTGGACTAAAAGTTCCAGGTTCCTAACTCTGACCCAGCCCTGGCTGTTGCAGTCATTTGGGGAGATTGGAGATTTCTCTGTGTCCGTCTCTGTCTGTCCCTGCCTTTTGAATAAAACACACACACACACACACACACACACACACACACACACACACACACAAAACCTGCTGACTGAAAGCAAGGTGCCCTGTTAGGGCAGCAGCTGACTCATTCTTGCACCGGGAAGCCGACTGCCCCACACCGCAAGCTTGTGTAAGTGCACTCCGTGGTGTGCACCCAACGACAAAACCAGCTAAGGACGTGTCTCTCAGGACTTCGCTCTTTCCCTACTAAGTGATGCCTGTCCATATCTGTGGAGCCCCTACTGTGTGCCAGGCAGTGTTCTCCGCTGTGGGAGTTCCCCAGAAAAAGATAAAGAAAATGCTTTGCCCGCGTGGACTTGCAGTTAGCTGGAAGAAGAGGAGGGAAGAATAGACTATCAACAAGCTCAGTGAACAGAAGATGTGGTAAGACCTAAAGCAAAAACAGGAACAGCAGCTAGGAAGCGGGGCTGGGGCTGACAGCCAGGAAGAAGGTCAGGGCCCCAGGAGCAGTGAAGTTAGCAATGCCAAGGTCTCCTGGGCTGCAGGGGCCCACCTCCCTGGCATAGTTGAAGTCTGTATGATGTTTGGACAGAAATCTGGAAGCCCCGAAGCGCCAAAAGGCCTAGCTTTACATGAGCTTGCGTTAATCTGTCCAACACTAAGGGTTAGTAGGAGACAAAAGCAGGAAGAAGCTCAGGGCTACACTGCCCCTGGAGAGGGTCTGACCCTGCCCAGGGCTGCACTGCCCATCAAGAGGGCCTAACCCCACCTCGGGCTCAGCTTTAAAGCCAAGAGGTGGAAGAGAGGTGTGGGGATCCAAATAGAAATCAATGTGCCAAGAAGACGTCACCCTAAAGTCTGTGCACAGACTTTCCCAGTGTGGGAGTCTCAGATCTTTTTCCCCTACCACATGCTTCACCGAGAAAATAGGACTCTAGAGACAGCTTGGAAATCCTGAGAAAGGGGTGAAGGGCCAGTTGGCATATCAGATATGGCATATCTCCATATGAGTGCTGGTTTGAGTTTCAACTGCTCTACTTCCCATCAAGCTCCGTGCTTGTGGCCTGGGAAGGCAGCAGAAGATGGTTCAAATCCTTGGCCCCCTTACCCACATGGGAGAACCAAAAGAAGCTTCTGGCTGCTGGTACTGGATTGGCTCAGCTCCAGCCACTGTAGCCATTTGGAGAGTAAACCAGTGCATGAAAGGTCTCTGCCTCTCCTCTCTCTAACTGTGCCTTTCCAATAAAAATATTAAAAAAAAAAAAAACACCTGCTGAGACATGCATAGCAGCCCCCTGGAACCTGCCCAGATCCCCTTCAGCATGGGGACACATCAGTATCCCCTACAGGTTCCCACAGTGGAACATGGCAGAAGAGGAAGAATGAGTGACGTGGGGGAGGAATAGTGTGGAGGGCCCTCTGGACAGTCCTGTTGAGTCAGAACATGCCTGCTGCGTGATTGCATGTGTGTGACAGAGACAACAAAGCCATGCAATGGTGCTCAGGTAAGCGTGGTGGCTAGAGTGCAGCCAGCTGGCGTGAAGGCAGTTTGCAGGACCCTGCAGCAAACTGGAAATGCCCATGCCCTTGAACTCTGCGAAATATCCATGCACACATGTGAGCATGGAGCAAGCTGCCTGCATACAGATATATGCACTTTTACCACAAGGTTCATACCAGTGAAGGACAAGTTGAAGGACCAGCAGTTTGAGTCCTGAGTGTCCCACTTCCAATCAAGCTCCCTGCTAATGTGCCTGGGAAAGCAGCAGGAGTGTGCATACATACATGCTCCCACAGACACATGCATGTACACATACTCATGTATACACTCAAATGTGTATAGTCATGCACACACACGTGCACACGCTCACGCAGAGTCATCCCTCTTAATTCAGTGCTACCTCCTGTGGCATTGTTCACTTCCTCTCCCATCACTCCCTCCTTTTTCCTTCCAAATCCATGGCAAAGCCTGAGTTGCAATTGGAACAGGCCTTGGGTGGGGAGTAAACAGGTCCTCAGGGACTCCTAAGACCCTGGACCTCCTTAGAGCAGGACCCATGCCTGGCTGGACCTTGGTCCCTGGCCTTCCACAAGAGAGCAGCTGGCTGGCTCCTTGCATATTGCCCGGCAGATGATTCCAGCATCCCTGGGCTGTTTCCCAGCAGACAGAGGGAAGGAGTAATGCATTGGCCAGCTGCCCCCTGGCAGCAGGTGGGCTCAAGGTCATCACACTGTGCTATGTGGGCATCTGTGTCTGCACCCCAGACTGGCACAGGCTACCCAGCCAGCCTTGCACAGATGGCTGAGTGTTGTCAAGTGCGCCTCTCTTTCCATAGTCAGCTGCAGCTTACCTCACTGCTGAACTGGCTGGGTGGATGTCTGTGGTAATAATATTTCCAAACACAATGCTGTGTATGGTTTCTGCACCACTCGGAGAGAGAGAGAGAGAGTAGCCAGAGACTGCCATCATGGATGCCAAACCTTGGGAGAGAACAGTCATGGAGAGAATTCCAAAGCAACACAAGCTCCCAGGGGAGACCAGAGGAGATCTGGGAGGAGAGGAGGCTCAGGATGCAGCCGTAAGTGGGACGAGGATGTTGGGAAGGGACATTCTGATGGCAGCAGCCCTCTCCAAACCTTCTCCTCCACTCTGGATCCACCTCCTCAGCCCCGTAGCTGTCTCCACACCACCGAGGTTGCAGTGGCCTCTTCTTGGACTTCACACCAATGCACTTGGAGCAATTCCTTACTCTCAACCTGTCTTAATTTGTGGTGATGTGGAACATGCCGGAAGTTGATGCAGGTGGTGGTGGTGGGTGTCCCAGCAAAGAGCAGCAAGAAGGGAAAGAGTGCTCAGTAAGCAGTGAGCATGTGGTGCTGGTCACTGCTGTGGGCAGTGGGGCCTAAGCCTCCAGGATTCCTCCAAGAAGCTCTGCAGATTACACTTGGAAATGTCTTCCCAAAACGTGAGAAGCAGGGGAGTCATCAAAGCTCACACTGTTGTGAACTGCACTTCTGTGACCACACACGCATCTTTATCCTTCTGGGTCTCCCACATGGGTTAATAAGCAGCTAAAGTAACAAACTCAAGGCAGGACATAAGTCCAACTTTTAACAATTCTGAAAACTATTGACCAAGTCATTTCATTTTTAAAGATTTATTTATTTTTATTGGAAAGGCATATTTACAGAATTGACCCAGAATACTGTTAACAGTGGGATTTCTGCCATTTGTGTCTGAACATGCAGCGTGTTTTGTTACAATTTAAGGCAGTGGGGAAAATCAGCCAAACATTTCAGACCAAAAGCCTGGGACCAAGGAGACATTCAGGCCATTTTGTGATTTCTACTGGTCCCACCAACACTCAACTCTTTCCACCCTGGACTTCTAGGCATGTGTGCTAACTAGGCACCAGATGCCCTGTGAGAATCAAGCAGCTCTGGGAAGGTGCTGGAGAGGAGGACCCTAAATGTCTGACTAGGAACCCTCAGGGCTCCTGGAGCAACCCTTGTCTTCTTCTTCTCCCTGGGTCTTTGGATTCTTTGCTTTTCTTCAAGGTTGGCTCAATCCAATGATTCTTAGCCTTGGCTGCACCCTAGCATCACCTTGGGAATTTTCAAGTACCGTGATAGCCAGGTCCCACTCGGGAACATCAATCATGACTTTCCCTAGGGTACCTTGAGTGCTGGTCACTCAGATGGTTTTGATGTGTGGCCAAGGTGATGTGATGATAGTCTCTAAGACGCTGTTCTGAGATGCAGTTTCTCCTATGGAGAGGGCAGGCTATCCTTTTACCCACTTGGATCTGGGCAGAAGTGCCACCTGCCAAGTCCAGCCTAGCTTACAACAGAAGGAGCAGCTCCTGCTTTCTTTCTCCTGAAACATGTTTTCTTTGAAAGCTCCTGCTCAGAGCCTGACTGTTCTGCAAGAGAAGCCCAAGCCATGTAAAGAGACGGCAGGAAATGGGGTTGGATCGATACCCTAGCTTATCTTCCAGTTGGTCTCCTGGTGTCAATGCCAACCATGCAAGTGGGGAGGCAGGGGAGGCATATGGTCAGGTGTGGGTAGGGAGCCTTCAGAGGCCCAACCTGGCTGAGCGCATGGGTGACACCTATCACCAAAACGTAGACTCCTAAAGTGAGGCCAGCCTCCCTGGGCCCAAGCAACCCCTAGAACTATGGGAGACGCAAATGAAAATGCTTATCTGAGGCCAGGAAGCTTTGGGGATACTGCTTGGGTACAGCACAGCTCACCAGGAGAGCTGAGAAGCCCCCACAGGGGTGCCTATCATCCCCCAGGGATGAAGATGCCATCAGCCTACCAGGGCCAGCTCTATCCCCACCCTGAATTCTGTCCTGTTTCCCAACCTCCAGCCATGCCCTGGTGAGACAGCTGTTGGGCCAGGCAGCCACTCTGACCAGGTGGGAGACAGCCAAGTTGTGGTCACCGATAGTCCAAACAGGCGTTGGCTGTGTTTGCAGTTTGACTACAGATATGACTGATTTTCATAGAGTTTCTGACAAAGCTGAGTTCCTGGTTCCACTAAGTCACCTGAAAGATGCAAATATTATCAGCCATTCGTGCGGCACAAGAAGCACTTGAGAGACCAACACCATGACTTAGCAAGCCAAACTTCTGCCTACAGTGCCAGCATCCCATCTGGGCACTGGTTCAAGTCATGGTTGTTCCACTTCCCGTTCTTCTCCCTCCTAATGTGCCTGGGAAGGCAATGGAGGATAGGCTAAGGCCTTGAGCCCCTGCACTCACCTGGGAGACCCAGCAGGAAGTTCATGGCTCCTGGCTTCAGATCAGTCCAGCTCCAGTCATCAAGGCCATTTGAGAGTGAACTAACAGGTGGAAGATCTCTCTCTCTCTCTCTCCTTCTCTCTCTGCAACTTTTCCTTTCAAAAAAAAAAAAAAAGTAAATAAATCTTGAAGTAGAAGAAGAGCAACAACAACAAGCAGCAGTTGAAGGCTCCAAAAGCCTTTGCAACTTGGCATAGAGGACTCAGGAACAGGTGCACTGAAGGTTACAGCTGGAGACTGTGCATCTAACACCACAAGGCTCTGTCTGCTCTGCCATGCTGCTCTCTGTTCTGGGAAACAAGCACTTAGAAGACGTGGCTGAAACCGGTGGTTGCCTCTCATTATCTAGTCCATTTTCTTATATTTATTTTAAAGATTTATTTGGGCCCAGTGGCGTGGCCTAGCGGCTAAAGTGCTCGCCTTGAATGCACTGGGATCCCATATGGTCGCCGGTTCTAATCCCGGCAGCTCCACTTCCCATCCAGCTCCTTGCTTGTAGCCTGGGAAAGCAGTGGAGGACGGCCCAAAGCCTTAGGACCCTGCACCTGCGTGGGAAACCTGGAAGAGGTTCCTGGTTCCCGGCTTCGGATCGGCGCTGCACCGGCCATTGCAGTCACTTGAGGAGTGAATCATCGGACGGAAGATCTTCCTCTCTGTCCCTCTTCTCGGTATATCTGACTTTGTAATAAAAGTAAATAAATCTTTAAAAAAATTATTTATTTACTTGAGAGGCAGAGTGACCAGAGAGAGAGAGGGAAAGACAGAAAGATCTTCCTTGTTTCCCTCCCCAAATGATCACAGCAGCCCAGGCCTGGGTCATGCCAAAGCCACGAGCCTGGGACTCCATCTGGGTCTCCCCTGTGAATAGCAGGGCCCCAAGTATTTGGGTCATACTCTGTTGCTTTCCCAAGTGTGTTGTCTGGGAGCTGGATAGAAAGCAGAGCAGCTAGGACTTGAACCAGTGCTTTGACAAGGGATGTCAGCGCTGCAGGCAGCGGTTGAACCTCCTGTGCCATAATGCTGGCCACTCTGCTCTGTTTTGCATTGCTGTAACCTGAGGCTGGGTCCTCACACTGGAGGTGACAGAGTGTGGTGCCAGCCTGGTGTGGCTCTGTGTTGGTGAAGGGCTTGTGACAGAGGGCATCACAGCGGGGGGAGTCCTACAAAAGTGATGGCACAGAGACAGGAATTGTGAGAGATAGCCCAGCAGAACTTGTTTTATCCCAACTCTCTCTGAGAGCCAGCCCACTGTGCAAGCCCCGCCCTCCCAAGTCATGAAGGTGGGACCAGCAGAGCCTGAATGACCTTCCCCTGGGATACAACTCTCAAAGTCACCTCACTGGGGACCAAACTTCTAACCCCTAATACTCCCAAAACCTGATATACCAGCCGATCCAGCAATCCCACCACTGGGTGTGCATCCAAAAGAGCTGACCTTGGTGGGTCGGAGAGACCTCTGCACTCCCAAGTTCATTGCCATAGTAATCACAGCAGCCAAGAGTCAATCTCAGTGAAGAGACCTGGTACAACCTTGCAGCTCGCTCCATTCCATACTCGCCTAGAGCTGGCTCCGGCCATGTGTGCAGTTGGCTTGGTGCTACATTTCTGGTACCAAAAACACAAACCAAGAGTAGGAAAGACATGGGCCCCAGATGAGCTGAGCCAGGCTGTCTTGCACCCCAGGCTGTGGGCCATGCCTCTCCAGCCAACAGCAGCAGGCAAACTTTTGGAAACCCACAACCAGACTGAAGAGTGACTAAAGAGTCCCTGGTTGGAGGTGGCCTAGGGAAGGCCCTGGGTTCTGTCTGCTTCCTTCAGGCTGGGTGCAGAGTGGGGAGCTGTCATGGGAGGCGCTGCAGGCTGGGGCTCTGCCAGGAGCATCAGGGACTGTGCACGGACTCAACCTCCTGGGCACACCTGGACTGTACTTCCCAGAGATGCTGACATCAGACCCACCTGCGGACAGGGGTCAGGGGCAGTGGATTTTAAAAGGTCCATAGTCCAGGGCTCGGCACTATAACCTAGTGGCTAAAGTCTTCATCTTGTATGCGCGTGGATCCCAAATAGGCTTGGTTCATGTCCTGGCTGCTCCACTTCCCTTCCAGCTCCCTGCTTGTGGCCTGGGAAAGCAGTCAAGGACAGCCCAAAGCCTTGGGACCCTGCACCTGCGTGGGAGACCCAAAAAAAGCTGCTGGCTCCTGGTTTAGGATTAGCTCAGCTCCAGCCATTGCAGCCAGTTGGGATACATGTCTCTCCTTTTCTCTGTAATTCTGACTTTCCAATAAAAATAAAATTAAAAAAAAAAAAAGCAAACAACAGTCTTAGGCCCCATCTTCACACTGCTTCCTCTGGGCAGGGCTGGGACCTGGCAAGCTACATGGACTGTGCCTACTGGTTTGTGCAGTGTAAATCTAATCAACCACAGGTGAGAAATACTTTTTAGCAGCCTGCATCTGGGGCTGATATTGTGGCACAGTGGGTTAAGCTGATGCTTGTGACACCAACCTCCCATATAAAATCCTAGCTGCCTACAGTCCAGCTGCCTGCCAAGATGCCTAGGAAGGCAATGGAAGATGGCCCAAGACTTTGGATCCCTGACACTCACCCACATGGGAGACCTGGATGGAGTTCCAGGCTCCTGGCTTATTCCTGGCACAGCCCTGCTTGTTGTGGTCCTCTTGGGAGTGAAACAAAAGATGGGGGATCTGTCTCTCTCCAACTCTTCCTTTCAAACATATAAATAAGTATGTCTGTGCCAAGTACGTACAGATTTGCCTGCTGTCACCTGCTATATAACACATAGCACTTACATTGTGTTGGTCTAGAGGATTTAAAGACACAGAGGGATAATGGGATGCGTGTGAATGTGAATCCCACTTTCATGGAACAGGCCTGAGCCTTTGTGGATTTGGAGAAATCCTGGAACCAAACACCCCTGGGTACCAAGAAACAACCAGGTATTTTAAAGTTCTCCAGTGATCCTGGAAGGCAGCTGCCTGGGAAACCACAGCTCTGGACTGGGGGTCAGCAAACTTTTTCAATAAAAAGTCAGATGGTAAGCAGGTTAGGCTTGGCAGGTTCACAACTGAGGCTGCAACCAGCCCCGTTTCATATCACGGTTGGTGCAAACATGAAGGAGCGCAATTGTGTTTCAGGAGGGTTTTCTAACCTTAACTTTCAAAGTAAAACTGATTTTGAAGGACTTTCTTATGTTTTAATGTTATATTTAAAAATTCCGA
This sequence comes from Ochotona curzoniae, assembly GCF_017591425.1. Taxonomy (NCBI): domain Eukaryota; kingdom Metazoa; phylum Chordata; class Mammalia; order Lagomorpha; family Ochotonidae; genus Ochotona; species Ochotona curzoniae. The sequence goes on along the minus strand of NW_024465894.1, from coordinate 21,917,811 downwards.
CTTCCGTGGAAATTTTACATGTCAGGAGACATTGCTCTTTTGGAATTTTTGTTTCCAGTCAATGGAAATGTAAAAACCATCCTTAGCACAGAGCAAGTGGTGGGTGGAGTTTGGTCCAGGGCCCGGTGTGCCAGTCCAGACCCATCCCTGGGCTAGTGTGAAGAGGTCCACAAGTAGGAACCATTGCAATGGTGCAACAGGTTAACCCTCTGCCCTATATCACCAGCATCCCATATGGGCACCAGTTCGTGTCCTAGCTGCTCCACTTAAAATCTAGCTTTCTGCCTTATAGCCTAGGAAACAGCAGAGGATGGCCCATGTCCTTGGGCTCCTACACCCCTGTGGGAGACCCACAAGAGGCTCCTGGCTCCCTGGTTCAATCAGTTCAGCTCTGGCTATTGCAGCCATTTGCAGAGAGATCCAGTGGATGGAAGATCTCTATCTCTCCTTCTCTCTCTGTAAAATTTGTCTTTTGAATAAAAATAAATGAATCTTTAAAAAGAAAGAAAAAGAGAAAGGAAAGAAAGAAGGGAGGGAGGGAAAAGAGAGGAAGAAAAGAAATCAGAAAGTAGTGAGAACCCAGAAACTTTTTCAGCAGTTTGACCTCAGCCCAGGTGGACATGTTGGTGAGTCTATAAGGGCCGTAGCTGGCTACATCCTGACAACATGTGGCCAGTGATGGATTAGAAATTTAAAAACTGGTCCTTTCCTCCAGGTTTGCAAAAGCATTATCTAGACTATTCCTTTGACCCCATGAAAGGTTTTTGGCCTGTATTTTTTTTAAGGATTTGTTTATTTTTATTGAAAAGTCAGATATACAGAGAGGAGGAAAGACAGAGAGGAAGATCTTCCGTCCAATGGTTCACTCCCCAAGCGGCCACAACGGGTGGAGTTGAGCCGATCCGAAGCCAGGAGCCAGGAACCTCTTCTGGGTCTCCCATGCGGGTACAGGGTCCCAAAGCTTTGGACCATCCTCGACTGCTTTCCCAGGCCACAAGCATGGAGCTGGATGGGAAGCAGGGCCGCCCGGATTAGAACCGACGCCCATATGGGATCCCGGTGTGTGCAAGGCGAGGACTTTAGCCACTACACTATCGCGCTGGTCCCTGGTTTGTATTTTTGTCCTGTTTTTGTTTTTAAGATTTATTTTACTTATTTGGGAAGCAGAGAGAGGAGGAAACAGAGCCAGAGAAAGATCTTCCATCTGCTGGCTCACTCCATGAATGACCATACAGCCAGGGTTAGGCCCCGACAAAGACAGAAGCCAGGAACTCCGTCCAGGTCTCCCCTCTGGGTGGCACGGGCCCTGAGCAGATTGGGCCATCTTCTGCTGCCATCCCGGGTGCATTAACAGAAAGCTGGACCAGACATGGAACCGCTGGGACTCAAAACACACCCATATGAGATGCTGGTGCTACTGGCAGCAGCTTAACTTTGCATGGCACAACAGTGGTGCCCAAAACATATTTTTTTATGCACACAAACAAAAAAAGACTAAATGGAATATGGCACATGTTCAGGTGCAATTCTCTGAGTGATGATTTTTCCTCTTTTGGAATTTATTTCCCGTATTTTCTTTAAGGAATATGTATGGATTTTATAATTGAGAGTTTTGAGGATTTTTTCACATGTAATGACTTTTAAAAAAATTCTCTAGAGAAGAAATTTTCCACTGGATACTGCTTCCCCATGTCTTCTAGCCCCTCAGTCAGGAAGTGATCTCTAATGTTGAATCCAAGGCTGGAGAATTTGGAAAGAGCGAGAAGAATATTAAAACCACATGCTGTCCTCCTGATGGCAGAGCCGGGGTTTGTCATTCTTTGTTATTTTTAACTTGAGGCCCATGGGTGGGGGCAGGGTGCATTGACCAGAGAACGGCCCCCCCCCCCACCTCCGCACCCCCCAAGGGAGCTGAGAGCTTCCCATGCTGACCTCTCAGCCATCCCTGTCACTCAGGAACTTCCAACAGGAATTTGGGAGAAAGTTCAGGGCAGCAGCCCCCCTCAAGGCAAAACCACAGCCTGGAGCCTGGAAACCCTGAGCCGCAAAGGACCTGGGTTCAAATCCCAACTCTGCCACATTCTCTCCTAGGAAGCTCAGGCAATGGAGTTTGCTTGCCTGTTTCCTCCCCAGAAACTTGAGGATTCAGGTGTCACCAAGGTTGAGGGAAGCGGCTCACCTGAGACATCTTGATGTCATCAGACGCTGAACCTGCAGGCTCTGCCTGCCCAAGCTGGTGTCCACAGGCAGGCTCATCAGCCCAGGTGACCCTTTCCAAGTTGCATTCTAACCTGGAAAAGCTTGGAGTTGGAGGAGAAACCATCTGAAGGCCTCTTCTGGGATTGCGGTCCTAAGTATGACACGCATTGGAGCACATGTGTCATTTTCCATACACACCCTAGACCCATACACATCCCAGGCCCAGCCGCAGCCCAGAGGAGGTGGCCCAATTCCACATTTGCTTAGCTCATTTCAGCAGGTACCTTTGACTATGTGCAAATGAACTCCATTGAAATTTAAAGTTCAGTTCCTGGGTTGTCCTAACCACACATCTGGTGGAAGAGCCATCTGGGGTCTGCAACGTGTGAAGGCTGCATCTAGGGAAAGCAAACACCCCTACCAGGGTGGATTGGGGCTGGGAACCCCTGTACACATCAGGTCGGCTTCTGCTTTGCTGGTAGCCTGCAATGAAAAAGAAGTTAATCAAGAGATGGTCCTTTTGTTTTCTTTAAGTGAAACTATTTTAAGAAACTCTGGTTCCCACATGGCTCATGCTATTTACAGGATAAAAACAGAAAGGGCAATTGTCTGCAATGAGGACCACTGGGAGCCATGCCTGGCATGGTTCTATGGAGGCCAGAGACAGACTCAGGAGTCCCCAGGCCCTACCGCGGTTCCGTGTCTCCACCCAAACCCAGACATCTGGGCAGGACCCCTCACATGGGGCAGGGTGACTGTCCTCACAGGGTAGCTTTGCCTGGAATGCAGATGAGTATATGCCAGGGTCCACAGGGACATGGCAGTGGCCATCTGGCACCACTAGACGATCCTGGCACTGGCTCCAAACCTACGGGAAAAGAAAATCCATGGGAGCAGTCTCCATGGACCTTGTGCCAGGCATCTGAAATGTCGCAGTGCTGAATCTGACCTGGGGAGGTGTCTGCAGAAACTCTAGGGACCCTCTGATTGGCCGTGGCCACATGTGTCCGAATTTGCCTTGGCAGGCTAAAATCCACCTGTGTTATACCCAAGACCAAACTTCTGTCTGAGCTTCCACAGCAAAAACAAATGAAAAGCAACTCCACAGCTCTGGAGTTGTCTGCCTGTTTCATGGATCTCATAGCCCCTTCTACCTCTTATAGTCAGCTTTTTATTATTATCATTTCATTTTTCTACTTTCTTTAAGTTTTCTTCAATTATTTGAAAGGCAGAGTACATAGAAAGGGAAACACAGAGTTCTTCCATCCATGGGCTTGCATCGCAAATAGCCACAATGAGCTGATCCAAAGCCAGGAGCTCCCAGATGGGGCAGAAGCTCAAGCACTTGGGGCATCCTCCACACATTTCCCAGATGCTTTAGCAGGGGCTGGATCAGAAATGAAGCATCTTGGTTTCCAACCGGGCCCATGTAGGATGCTAGCACGGCTGGCAGTGACTTTCCCCCATGACGTGGTGGCCAGGCCTTTCACCTGGGTTTTCTCTGAGCAAGCGTGTGCTGAGTTATAATAAACCTTCCTCCCCCAGGTTAGATCCAGGCATGTCAAGAGGGTGTTTCATGGTCTTCTGGTTTCCCAAGCCCTGGCACTGTTCAGATCTTACATATGGTTTGCACCCTAGGTGCATAGGGGTTGCTGGCAGTGCCCACCCCATGCCACTTCAGGGAGGACCACTGTCCCCCAGCTGCTAGCACCTGCGTCTGTCTCCCTGAGCCACATCTCTGGCTTTCCATGCCACCTTTATTCACACACAGTGTCTGCAGATGGTGTACAACTATATATACAGGGTGCCTGAGGACCAGCTGTGCACCTGCAAAACCCTTACTTCCAGGGCACAACCCAAAATTCAAGTTCCAAGCCATTAACCTTAGCTTGGGTTCTGGATTGGGGTGTGTGTATGAGGGAATGGGCACCTCAGCTTAAAGAAACTAAAAAATGTTCTACAATCAAATGTGCAGTGAAGGCAAGGGTTGGTACAAGGCTGAGGCACCACTGAGGATGCCACATTCCCCATCAGAATGCCAATCAGGTGCTCTGATATAGGATATGGACATGTCAATCAAGGAACTACCTGCTATGTCAAATGCTGCCACTGATCCTTTATTTTAAGATTTTTATTTGGGGGTTCGTGCTGTGGCTCAACAGGCTAATTCTATACCCTTTGGCACTGGTATCCCATTTGGGCACCAGTTTGTGTCCCTGCTGCTCTGCTTCTGATCCAGCTCTCTGCCTATGGCCTGGGAAAGCAGCAGAGGATGACCCAAGTTCTGGGGCCCCTGCACCCATGTGGGAGACCTGAGTTGGCAAGAAGGGACTCTTTTGACAGTAAATAAGGGTGGCAAGAGGAGATCTTGGATTATCTGGGTGGTCCATAAATCTAGTGACAAGTGTTGGTGTCAGAGATGTGCAGAGAAGAGAAGAAGACAAGGCCCTGTGAGGAGGAAGGCAGCGAACAGGTGGATGGAACCCCAGAATCCCCCATCAGAAGCCAGAGGAGCACTGCAGGGAATCTTCCTGAGACTGTGAGAGGAGCCACAGGTCTGTCAGTGACCTGCTTTGGGACTGGTGACCCTCAAACTGCCAGAGAATTACTTTCTCTTACACCAGGTCACCTGGTTTGTGGATATCTGTGATAGTGGTCCTAGGAAACTAGTCCATCTTCTACTGACAGCTGAGAAGCCGAGGGAGGAGAAGGAGCAGGTGCTCCTGAAGGCAACAGATGTCATAGGAAAAAAAAAAATTTACATTTCTCAGGGGCTGGCACAGTGCTTCAACAGTTCAATTCTGCTTCTTGCAGCATCAGCATCCCACATGGTCACTGGTCCTAGTTCAAGCTGCTCCACTTCTGATCCAGCTCCCTGCTCATGGCCTAGGAAAGTGGCAGGGATGACTCAAGTCCTTAGGCCCCTGCACCCTCATGGGAGACCTGGAAGAAGCTCCTGGCTCCTGGTGTAGGATATGTTCAGTTCTGCCCATTGCAATCATTTCAGCCAGCAAAGATATCTTTTTCTCTGTAAATGAAAACAAACAAACAGACAAACAAAAAACAACACCCCAGTTCCCAACTGACTTCTCAGTTGTTCCTGCCTCCTCAGGCCAGGGTGTGCCCCTTAGAAAAACCTTTAGGTCCTTGCCCCAGCATCTCCCACATTAGCTGACCTCCACCTGGCTTGCTAGGAGCACACAGCTCCTGCTACATACAGTAGCTTTTCGTCATCATAACTAACAAATAATGGAGACAAGCTGCTGATGGAGGAAGAAGGGTCATTTTGGTCCAGGGTCGGGGAGTGTCACAGTCCATCAGCCCCACTGATGTAGCACCAGGTGGAGGGTTGGAGGGGGGAGTGAGTGTGGAGGGAGGGTTGCATGGTGAGGAAGGAGCTGGGTCCTGCTGTGTTCTAGCTGTTTTCCCAAGGTTTGCCTCCCCTCAGCCTCAGTGTGAGGTTATCAGATCTCCTATGGATCCACTCCCTTAAGGCCAGTATTGAATCAAGCCTCCACCTTCAACCCATTGCCCACTGACTGTGGGGATCAGACTTCCCACACATGGCGTTCAAGAGCCATCAGGCTGCTATCGACAGCACTTGTTTCCAAACAGGTGCCACATGCCACCCCAGTTCCCTAAAAGGCCAAAGCTGAGATCCCAACCACACTCCCTGAGTGAAATCTTCTGAGTGTCCCTCGGGGCTCCCCAGGATTTAACTGCATGGGAAGCTTTTCCCCAAGCACCTTGATGGGTCCTAGTGGTGCCTGGGCAAGGCTGGGAAGTGGGATGCCTGGCTTCTCCCTGGAGGCCCTTGAATCCAGCACATCCACAGGATTCTCCCCTCCTGGCTTCCCCTGGGGCCAGGAAGCAGGATCCTGCTGGCTGAGCCCAGATGGAAATTACTCCCCAACCTGTGGCTCATCTCCTCCTCTGAAGTCACAGAGCCCCAGTGGTCCCCGATCTATCAGATTGGCCCACAGCAGCCACCAGGAACATCACATGGAAGAGCTGAGAACAAAGGCTTGTACAGCAGGCTCGCTGCCTCCCTCCCCTCCCTTCCCCAGCTCCTGCAAGGAGTCTGCACCCTGGCAACTCCCCGCCACACATTCCTTCCCGCCCAGACATGGTTTACCTCATGCTCTCAGAATTTCCTATTGAGACAGGGGAAAAAGTGATTTCAAGTCCATGTCAGGAAACAGTCTCCGGCCAGCGGGAGGCCACTGTCCCAGGATGAAGGATCCCAGCCACGTGGCTGGGAACGAGTCTGGGCTCCAGACCTACAGTTCCCCACCACCAGCAGCAACGACAAAACCAAACTCATTTCTAAAAGCATTCCCCACTTCAGTCTCCCTTGGGTGCTTTCTTTAGAAGTTAAACCATCATCTTTTGAATTCTTTTCCTGATGGAAGGTTCCTTTTCAGAGACGCAGGCCCAGCAGCACAGGGTTACATGGACCAGGGTCCCAGCCAGTACTCTCTACATCCTTTGCTGGCCAGCAGTAACACCCATGGCCCCGCAGTGTGGACTGGTCACAGCATCCAATGTTGGATGCAAGCTCTTGGGTCAGAGAAAGCTGCAGATGAGCCCCATTCAGGGTGGGTTCCTCTCTCCACCCCAAGTCCTGAGCCACTAGTCTCAGCTTCCTCACTGGCTCTACATTAAGGGGTCAGCAGGGACCCTGAAGTCATTTCCTATCCCTCCAGGGTGACTTGGGAGCAGCTCAGTCCCATGGCTCCAGCAGCCTACCAGTGGGCCCCACCCTGCAGCCACTTTTACTAGGCCTGGATTGGAAATGACTTTGACATGATCCAGTGCTGCTCCAGCACTCTTCAAGCCCTAGCATTTGCTTCTCCTCTTGGCCCAACCATCCCCCATCATCTCCAGTCCCCACAGGCAAGAAGTTGAGGGCGATGCCATGTGGTAGTCCTGGCATCCGCCAGCTCTGGGCTCCAGCCCTAGCTCAGGCACTATTCGACTGTGCAGGCCAGCCCCCCGGATCAAGAACTCAAGTGGTGGCCCATGTACCATATGTCTGTGCATTTAAATGTAATAAGCAAATGAGCTGTTACTAAAACCTGCTCCAACTTCCATATACATAATCCTGTCAGGTCTGGGAGGCTGGCTTTGAACTCAAGATTCCAGAGCTCTGTGGTGTTCTGCTCCATACCATGGCAGCATCAAGAGAGTTCGCACAGGGCCTGCAGGCAGGTGCGTGAACTCCAGCCTGAAGTCTTTCCCAGTGAGCTGCCCCTTGGCCACCTGTGCACCCACATGCTATAGTCCCGGGTGCCCTGGTTCACACCTAGAGAGAAAACTCACTTGAGTCCCAGGAGGAGGTTGCATGCTATTTGGGCAGTACACACTCTCCAGCAGGGAACCCACATTGTCTTATTGACATGACAAGCTGGGGACAGTCCAACTCTACACTGTAGCAGAGGAGTCTCAAGTCAGGAAGTGGAAGCTGCCAGACTTTTGAGGCCTCAGTCCAAAAGCCAGAACACAGGACTTGGACTTCTGCCACTTTTCTACTGGCCACGTGTCCATAGAGCCTTGCTAAATTCAGAGAAAGAGGACCAAGATTCCATGTCACAGTTTAAAGACTTGCAAAGGCTATGTGGCCATTTTTTATCCACCACATATCCGGGAAATAATATTAAAGATTAATTTATTTTTATTAGAAAACAGATTTACAGAGATATGGAGAGACAGAAAGATCTATTCAATGGTTCGCTCCCCCAAATGGCCACAACAGCTGGAACTGAGCTGATCTGAAGCCAAGAACTAGGCACTTCTTCCAAGTCTCCTACATGGGTGCAGGGTCCCAAGGCTTTGGCCCATCCTCAACTGCTTTTCTAGGCCATAAGCAGAGAGCTGGATGGGAAGTGGAGTAGCCAGAACACAAACTGGTACCCATATAGGATGCTGGCACTTGGAGGTAGATGATTATCCTATCATAACTTTTCAAAAAAGGAAGGCACAAATTGGAGGCCACAGAGTTGAGGGGCCCTTTATGACAATGACATCCTAAAATGGGAAAGGGTTTGGGAGGGTACCTTAAGGTTAAGAGCCTCTCTCTTCTGACCATGACCCAAGTCCACCTACCATTTCAAATGATCCTGTCTCATGGGAGTCAACCTATTCACCCCCATTGGAGTTCCCGTGCATGTCAAGAGCAGCTCCATGCTCGGTGTGCAGGTGCACGAATGGGAGATCTCTAGAAGGCAACCTCAGCCGATTTCCCTCGTATAAATCCACCATGACTGATTCCAAAAGGCCAAAATGATTTTGTTTTGGAGTTAGAGAAACGGCACACAACATCTGCTCTCGCCAGCTGCTGTGTGCTAGCTCAGGCACTCAGCAAACAGACCCCAAAGGCGAGAAATGAAGAGGAAGGTACAGTGAATGCTAAGCAAAAGTTGCAGGTCCGGGGTGGGGATTCTGAGATGGCACTCTAAACCGGAGGGAGTCTTAGAAGCGAGAGAGTACAAGTGCTGTGGAAGGAGGGTGCGAGGCTGGTTCAGAGGAGAGGGAACCCAGAAAAGAGCTGACGCTTGCCTGGAAACAAGATGAATTCCAGAGGGAGTTGAAAGTGAAGCAGAGCAGTTAATGCTGAATGTTGCAAGCAGCAGGAAACCAGCAAGATGAAGCAGGTGGCAGGCATGTGGGGCGGTGTGTGGCCTAGAAGTAGGGTGAGCCTGGGAGAAGGAGACAGCTAACAGAAGAGGTTGGGGCTATGGCTAGAACAGAAGAGGGAACAGACTCAGTTGCTCAAGGGTCTTCACCAGCCCAGAGGCTCCGAGCCTGGGCCTAGAGGTGATGGAAGGATGGGTAGCTCACTCTGAGTCAGAATTCTCCCAGAGAAATCTGAAACACTAATGGTGAATTCTTGGCAATGTTTGGGTTCTCTGGACAGAGGCTGGCCAGAAGTTGGGGGCTAGGGACTTGGCTGAGGCCCCTCCCTACGGCTGCCACCGGGGGAGGTTTCAGGTCTCCCTCAGGGCCCTACCCCCTGTGTGGGGCTGCCACAGCGGGGAAGGCGAAGTGTAGGTTTGTGTCCCATTCTTTCACTTTGCCAAGTCCAGGCCAACTCATGAAAGTAAGAAGAGCTTGTGCTATGGTGTCCACCTCAACAACCCAGATGATCCTGTCTCGGGTTCACCTATAAGGGCTCATTCCACATCAGCAGCCTACACACTAGTCAGAAGACAAAGTGACAGCCATTTCCCAGCTAGTGTTGTGGCCCAGTGAGGGTGGAGTAAGCTCCATCCCGGACCGGAGCACCAGTTCAAGTCCTGGTTGCTCCACGTCCCATCCAGCTCCCTGCTGATAACAAGACAAGACAGCTCAGGCTCCTGACACCCACAGAAGACCCAGACGGAGTTCCCGGCACCATCTTGGCTCAGCCATTTGGGGAGTGAACCAGCAGATGTGCATAGCTACCTTTCTCATAAATAAATCTTTAAAATAGCAATAATAGAGGTGTGATTGTGGCAAGTTATTCCTGTTCTTGCAGCACCAGCATCCCATTTGGTGCTGGTTCGAGTCCTGGCTGCTCTCTGCTTATGGCCTGGGAAAGCAGCGGAAGGTGACCCGAGTGCTTGGGTCCTTACATCCACATGGGTGACCTAGAAGGGGCTCCTGATTCCAGGCTTCATCCTAGCCCAGCCCAGACTATTGCAGCCATTTGGGGAGTTAACACACAGATGAAAGTCTCTCTTTGTGTCTCTGCACTGCTCTCTACAACTCTGCCTTTCAAATAAATGTTTTTAAAGGGGGGCCTGGTGCGGTGGTCTAGTGGCTAAAGTCCTCATCTTGCACACACCAAGATTCCATATGGGCGCTGGTTATAATTCCAGCATCCCTGCTTCCCATCCAGCTCCCTGTTTGTGGCCTAGGAAAGCAGCTGAGCATGGCCCAAAGCCTTGGGACCCTGTACCCGTGTGGGAGATACTGAAGAGGCTCAAGGCTCCTGGCTTTGGATGAGCTCAGCTCTGGCCATCATGGCCGCTTGTTAAGTGAAACAACAGATGGAAAACTTGTCTCTCTGTATATTTGACTCTCCAGTAAAAATAAATAAGTTGTTTTTTAAAAAAGAATTTCAAAAATGGTAATTTAATTCAACGCTCTTAGCTGCTGTATTCTGAAAGTCTACAACCAGGTAACGCTTGACTTCATAAGATAGAATAATGGTCTTGATGATCTAAGCAGAAAACATCTGGTTTGTAGACAGAGAAGGGCTGGAAAAAAAACAGGAACAAAGCCCCCAGAACAGGTGTCAGACATAGAAGAGCTGCAGGTCCTAACACCTGGATTTCGCCTCAGCTCAGTCGTTAGTTCAGCATGTGACCTTGGGTAGGTATCCAATGCTCAGACCTTGACTCTTAGGAATAGAAACTGGGCCTGGTGGCTCCTCCCCGAGGGATGAAGAAGGCTTCCAGGAAGAGAAGCGCTGTGGACTTTGCACTTATTAGGAGATGGGGAGTGATGGGCAGGGGTCACATTCCTGCTCAAACAAAGCATTAATCTGATCCTGGGCCAAAACCCTCCTGGAAGGACACTCCCTCCAACAATGGGTGTATGAGCCCAGGAAGGCAGAAAGAGGAGAGCAAGTGCAACAAGTGAACTGAGGGTGGGGTGTGACAGGGCATCAGCCATGGGTTGTAGAGGGAGCTCCAGCAGGGGCCACTCCAGGGACACCTGGGGAACACAGACATGTTTGTGTATTAGCTCACAGCTGCAAGTCAATGCCCACACCTGAATTCTTTTTCATTATTTAAAAAAAAATTTTTTATTATTATTACAAAAGCGGATTTACAGGGAGAAGGAGAAACAGAAAGATCTTTTCATCCTCTGCTCACTCCTCAATGGCTTCAGTGGCCGGAGCTGAGCTGATCGGAAGCCAACAGCCAAGTGTCAGGAGCTTTGCCCAGGCCTCCCACGTGGGTACAGGGTCCCAAGGCTTTGGGCTATCCTCTTCTTCTCTCCCAGGCCATTGGCAGGGTGGTGGATTAGAAGCAGAGCAGCTGGGACGTGAACTGGCACCTCTTAGGAATCCCGGCAGTTGTTTCTTTCTGTTGGTTCACTCCACGCACAGTTGCAATGGCCTGGGGTGTGCAGGTGGGACCCAGGAACCTAGATCTATCCAGGTCTCCCAAGCCCTTGGGTCATCTTCTCTGCTTTCCTGGGTACTTAGCATGGGGCTGGATTAGAAGCTAAGCAAGTTGAGACTTGAACTGGGCCCCCAACATGTGGTACCAGCCATTGCAGATGTTAGCTTAACTCACTATGCCACAAAGCTGGCTCCAGAAACATATTTCAAAGCCAAAAGTTAAATAAAAGCCTTAGAATAGTGACATAAATACTCTGAGAAAGTCACTGCTATTTCTACTCCTTCATTTAACAATCACTTGCTGAACTCCAGCTGTGGGCCAGACACTGTGCTGGGGATGGAGATGCAGGGAATGAAAGACCCAGCTCAGTCAGTCAGGCCAGAGTCAGGTTTGTAGTGAATTCCATTAGGCACAACTCCCTACCTCTGGCCCTGTCCCCTTTGAGACAGAATCTCACCTTTCCCCAGAAGCAAGACTATTGGGCTACATGGAGGCCATTCCTAAAAGAAAAGTGGCAGATCTACCTCCTGATTCCTCCCAGCATCAAATGCTTGGTTATTTGGGGATGTAAGTTAAAAGTCCAGTTCCCTTGCCTTGTCTTTAGCTTCTCTCCAGAGGCTACCCCAGCTTCAGATCTCCCACAGTCCCGCTCCCATCCTCACTGGGACAACATGGCAAGTCAGTTTGCCCTTCTGTACCTGAGAGCACTCCCCATCCACACCCCTACCCCTCGCAGTCATCTCGGAGCTTGCCTCCCAAGAACGTGAGTCCCAACGGGGAAGAAATGCGACAATTAAAGTAGGATGATTATTCAAAGTGGGTCATTCACTCAGGTGTGGACGGGGTGTGGCAGATTCACCTGAACTTTCACAGCCCTGGGTCGGAAGTCCTACGCAGAGGGCGTGGCTTCGGAACTCAGCGCTTTTGGTGCAGAAGGCGAGCTCCAGTGGAGCAAAGAAAACTTGGTGAGAGACGCATCAAAACGGGGCCACGGGAACACAGGCCGTTCCTCACCCCACCCACACCTCTGACTTCACCAGGCTCCCCATTGGACAAACCAAGGACCCAAGAAGCAACTTGGCTGCTGCACCATACGCCTGCCCCTGTCTTTTCCTCTTTCCATTTCCGCCTCTCTGGAGTGCACAGTGGTTCTCAACCTGGCTGATATTAGAGTTCCCTGCGCAGATCAACCTCCGAGGGATTAAGTGTGAAGGATCTGGGGCAGGAAGCAGACAATTCCCTCGGTAATTCCACTCTCTCCAGAAATATTTACTGAAAACCTAGTAGGTGTCAGGCAATGTGCTTGGTGCCCAAATTGCAGGGAGTGCCTCTTTCCTGGCACAAGGGGAGGGAACAGGGTGTGCCAAGAGGGGCTTCCTGGGTGGGGCTGGGGATCCAGCAAAGCTGATCAGGCCAACTGCAGAAAGAACAATGCAGAGAGAGAGTGAGCAGCATGTTTGGGGGTCTGGGAGGTGGGGGTGCAGAGGCTGCAATGCCGGGGCCTCTCCAGGCAAGAGTGGAACAATGTGAGGCTGGGAGTAGGCAAGGCCTGAGCACAAGACCTTGTGGGCCAGGTAAGGTGCTTAGATGCACCACCCCCTCATCCCCACAAGCATTTTCCAGAGATTCTAGGTAAGTGAGAGGCACATCAGATACAGCTGCCCACTGAACAGTTCAGTTAGAGTTGGGAGGCAGTGTGCTGCATTGCCTAGCGTCACCTTCAGAAGGAGATACAGAAACTGCGAGAAGGGTTTGCTGACCCATGGAGGGACCTGCGGCACCTGCTGGGGCTGGGGAAGAGGGCAGACCGTTCAGTAATTACATTGTGTACTTCCTGGGTTGTGTTTCATGCCAGTGTTAACAGGTATGCAAAAATAGAATGGAGCAAAGGTTCTGATTGATTCTGACCACAACAAAAGGCCAAAGCACTGGAGCTTGAATCTCTTCCTGAGGAATCATCAGTCAAATGTAATCCTGCAAATCAAATGGCCTGAGATGTCAGGAAAGATAAAGGCAGCCCAGCAACGGTGCCAGATGACTGAGCTGAAGGGAAATGATATAAAATAGATGGCAAAGTCTGGGGCCCGCATTGTGGCACAGCAATTTAAGCTGTCACTGTGACACTGGCCTCCCAGATGGCTGCTGGTTCAAGTCCCAATTGCTCCACTTCTTTTTATTTTTTTTAAGATTTATTTATTTTTATTGGAAAACAGATTTACAGAGAGGAGAGACAGAGAGGAAGATCTTCAATCCAATGGTTTACTCCCCAAGTGAGCACAACAGCTGGAGCTGAGCCAATCTGAAGCCAGGAACCAGGAACCTCTTCCAGGTCTCCTACATGGGTGCAGGGTCCCAAGGCTTTGGGCCATCCTCGACTGCTTTTCCAGGCCACAAGCAGGGAGCTGGATGGGAAGCGGGGCTGCTGGGATTAGAGAGTGGTCCAGGCACCTGGCTTCAGCTTGGCCAAACTCCAGCTGGTATACCTATTTGGGAGAGTGAACCAGAGAGGAAAGATCTCTCTGTCTCTCCTTCTTCTTTTTTAAAGATTTATTTATTTTTATTGCAAAGTCAGAGAGGAGGAGAGACAGAGAGGAAAATCTGCCATCCGATGATTCATTCCCCTAGTGACTTCAACAGTCAGTACTGTGCCAATCTGAGGCCAGGAACTTGTTTCAGGTCTCCCAAGCAGGTGCAGGGTCCCAAGGCTTTGGGCCGTCCTCCACTGCTTTCCCAGGGCAAAAGCAGAGAGCCGGATGGGAAGTGGAGCTGCCAGGATTAGAACCGGTGCCCATATGGGACCCCAGCACTTTCAAGGCGAGGACTAGGCCATCGCGCTGGGCCCTCTCTCTTTCTCTTTATAAGTCAAATGAAAATATACATTTTTTAAAAAAAAATAAATGCCTTTAAAACAAGTATTCTGTAGGAAAATGTTCATGGTCATAAGGAGATCATGCAGGGACAGAAACAGTGGGGCAAAATACTAAGAAAAGAAAAAATCAAAGGAAAGGGGTGAAAAGTAAAAACAGAAGGGACAGGCAAAGGGGGAAAGAAGGAGAGAGAAGATAAAGAAGATTGCTGATATTTTTCTGGCTAGCGTGTATTTTTAGCAAGAGAGAGACAGCAAATGTAAGTGGCACCTAGAGGTAAGGGAAGCCACGCTCCTTGGGGCAACTTGTGGGAACAGAAAAGGGAACAGGACATGGAAATCAGCATTGATGCACGAGGGGGCAGCAGGCAGGGCTGAGCTGCATGGACATCCAAAGGCCACCACCTTCTTAGAGGAGTTCCCAAGGAGGACACCTCGAGGGCAGCGTCCAGCCACTCTTCCTCCTGGATAAGCAGCAGAGGATGGCCCAAGTTCTGTGGCTCCTGCACCCATATAGGAGCTCCTGGCTCCTAGCCATCAGACCAGCCCAACTTTGGCCCTTGCAGCCATTTGGGAACTAAGCTAGCACATGGAAAGTTTTCTCTCTCTCGCTCTCTGCCTTTCAAATAAACAAATCTTTAAAAATCTTTTTAAAAAATCATAAAAACACAGTGACTCAATTTTTTACAAAATAATAAAGGATTCAACACATTTCCTAGAAATGGATCTAAAATGACTTTTTGAAAGGCAGTTATTGGGGACCAGGAGAAGAAAAGAGAACGAAATCTTCCATCTGCTCATTCACTCCCCCAAATGACTGAAATAGCTGGGGTTAGGCCAGACCAAAACCAGGAAGCTGTAACTCCATTCACATCCCCCGTAATGGTGCCTGGGCTCAGGTACTGGATTGTCTTCTGATGCTTTTTCAAGAATACCAGCAGGGAATCGGTTTGGAAGTGAAGCAACTAGAGCTTATACAGGTGCCTATATGGGCCGCTGCAACACTGGCCCCTAAAATGACTTTTAAATAGAGAAGATTATTAACAATACTTGCATTAAAATTAAAAATTATCATTATTTAAATTTTTTATTTTATTTATTCAAAAGACAGAGAGAGGGAGAGATAGATGGAAGGGAGAGAGAGAAAAAAGAGAGAGCTACCTCCTGATTCACTCCCCAGATGGTCACAACTGCCAGGGCTGGACCAGGCCAAAGGCAGGAGTCAGGAGCTTCATCCAGGTCCCCCCCATGGATGGCAGGGGTCCCAGTCCTTGGGCTAACTACCATGGCCTCCCAGGTGGCTTAGCAGTGAGCTGGGTTGGAAGTAGAGCAGCCAGTATTCAAACTGATGTCCTGATAGAAATGTCACTGACACTATAGCACCACACCAACCGCTGCATTGCCTGTTGCCCACCAATCACTTTTAGCCCTGAGACCAGCAAAAGGCTTGGTAGTGCTGTGCATCGCTGTGGACAGAAAAATAAGCACTCACATGGACTTGGGCAGTATTCACTTCTAGGGTACTGTCCAACAGGTGCAAGGACACACCTGCCCATCGACTTGGAAAGCTTCCTGAGAGAATGAGCTTGGAGGCCAGCCAAATGCCCAGCAGCAAAGAAGTGGCTGAACACGTGCACAAGTTGACAAGGGGCACTGCAATGTATTTGTAATGAAGAAGCAGTTTATGTGCTGATATTACATGATTACCCCAACACACTAGCTGTGCACACACACACACACACACACAGAGCGGCCCCTCCCCGCTTCCTCCGCCCACTGCAGATGCCCAAATCCACAGATGCTCAATTGCCTTATGTAGAATATTGTCGTGTTTGCATATAGTCCAGGCCCGCCCTCCCCGTACTGTAAATCATCTCTAGGTTACTTAGCATATGGAATACCGTGTAGATGCTGTGTACGCAGTTGTTACAGCGACTTGTTTTGCACCTAACACCAGGAGGAAAGTCTGCACATATGCAGTACAGTTGCTAGTGTCTGCAGTTGGTTAAATTTTTGGATGTGGAATGTGTATGTATGCTAGCATTGTGTGTGTGTAAACTAGCATTTTGTGTGTTCTAGCAAACTGTGTATGAAACAGCACACCGTGTGCGTATGTACTAGCGTATGAGCTGTATGTATAGCTAGCATGCCACGTGTGCTTGTGCACTAGCATACTGCGTGGGCTTGCACAGGCTAGCACCTTGTATGAGTGCAGGTGTTTGCATAAAATCCCTTTGAGAGCCACCCAAGGCAGTGGCTGCCTCTGGACAGGGGATAAGGAGATGCGCACACACATTGCCTATTTTGAAATAATACTTCTGTCAGCTGTGGCTTCTCCAAGGTGAAATTCAGTCCCTCAAGCCAGACACCAATGACCCAGGGGACCTCCAAAATGGCCGAGGCCTGGCAAAAGCCCATCCTGGCCCATTGGTAGCCTCAACAGAGTCATGGCCACTCCTGGGTGGCAAAGCCTGTGTCCTGTGAGTGGACTTCATGAGGCTGGACAGGCAAGAGAGTTGGTGGTAAAGGGGGGTGGGGACAGCGGGGCTCATCCTGAGCCAGGAGCCAGGGGCTTCCCGGAAAGGGAGAAAGAGGAAGGGGCAGGGCTGGGACCAGGCTGGAGGCCAGGATGTGGCTGGGGGTGGAGAACGACCTGAGAGGGCTGGGCCCCTGGCGGAGGAGCTAGCCAGCAGGAAGCAGCCTCAGCTCCGTCCCCAGCCACTATACACACACACACACACACACACACACACACACACACACACACACACACACACAATGATGGCTGGCTGGGTGTGCTGGCCTCTGCCCAGCCAAGCCATACAATCCCAGGGACACTTCTACTCCACCGCCCCCAGCCCCAGAAATAAAACTTCCTGGAGATGATGGATCAAGGTGGACCCGGGCTGCTGTGCCCTGTAATCCCACTGGTGCCTCGAAGTTTCAGCTCTCCCCTCTATAAATCAGTTTGTTGTTCTTTTTAGAACTGCTTAACCCACTTTTTTTTTTTTTTTTTTGGCAGAGTCCAGAAAAAAGGAATTTTTCCAGGACTCAGTCAAAGACGTTGGCTCAGCCGGCTCGGTCGGGGAGACGGGTTTGTATGAGAAGAACTAGAGAGCTGTGGAAACTGCAGTGGGCGGGGAGGGGTAGGCAGGGACGACCCCAGGTCCCCCACCCCCATGGGAAGTAGGGCTGGGCAAAGCATGGGTACCGGCAGCACTGCAGCTCCTGAACTGCCTGCCTTCCCAGCTGCCCATCAGCCTCTGAGGCTGGTCGGCCTTGTTGACCAGTTGCCTAGTCCAGGGTTATTTTCTTCCAAGTGTCTTATTGCCTGTTTTGTTTTTTTGCCTCCTCAGCACCATCAACACACACACCCTCTGAGCTCCTAAGTCTGTCCGTGGAGCATACAGGGAACGGAGCCAGCTGCTGCGGATCCGAGTGACTCCCCGGTGCTCCCCGCTGGCTTCTCCCCAGCCCTGGCAAGCTAGAGGGAGGGGAACATACTGGAAAGACGTCTGTGGGTTCTGTCTCCGGGTGGAGGGCAAGTATCACCCAGCTGCCTGGAGCCCCATCTAGGCTTTTGCACCGTTGGGGAGGGGGCTTCAGATCTGGCCCAGCCCTCGCCCGGACCCTGCCTCCCAGACCCCATGGCATCTGCTCTCTCCTTCCTCCCACCGTGTGTTGATTTGCTGCCAAACCATTTCCCTCCCCGCTGCAAACTTTTGTTGGGAAAGAGATGAAATCAGCGTTTGGAGAGCTAGAAGGGGAAAAACAGCTGCTTTTAACCCAAAGGGTTGGGGGGAAGGGAGCAGAGCAGCTGGACTGCGGTAGAGTAGCAGGAGGAGTCAAACCACAGGCCTAGCCAGGGGCCTGGGTCAATTTTTTTTTTTTTTTTTTTTTTTAGTGTGTACATATATCTAAGATGTTTACTTGCTTTTGTTTCTTTGAAAGGCAGAAGGACAGAGACAGAGCAAGATGTTCTATCACGCACTCAAACCAGGAGCCAGGAATTCCATCAGGGCCTCCCACGTGGGTGGCAGGGACCCACCCACTTGAAACACCCCCTCTTTACCTCCCCACCCCCCCCCCTCGCCTGCACATCAGTAGGGAACTGGACTCAAATACAAGCGCTCCAGTATGAGATCCGGCTGAACCAAGTGGCATCTAAACCACCATGCCAGATGCCAGGCCCTGAGCTGGGCTCAGGGTGGTTGTTTTAAAAATAAAATTTTATGGGGCCCGGCACAGTAGCCTAGTGGCTGATGTCCTTGTCTTGCATGTGCCAGTATCCCGTATGGGTGCCAGTTCCTGTCCCAGTTGTTCTACTTCCCTTCCAGCTCCCTTCTTGTAGCCTGAGAAAGCAGTAGAGAACGGCTCAAAGTCTTGGGACCTTGCACCTGCATAGAAGACCCAGAAGAAGCTCCTGGCTCCTGGCTTCAGACAGACTCAGCTCCACCCGTTGAGGAATGAATCAGCAGATGGAAGAGCTTCCTCTCTGTATCTCCTCCTATAAATCTGACTTTCCAATAAAAATAAATAAATCTTTAAAACATTATGTATTTGAAAGATGAAGTGACAAAGAGAGAGAGGAAAAGAAATTTTTCATCAGCTGGTTCACTCCCCAAATGGCCACGACAACCAGGGCTGGGGTTTCCCACAAGAAGAGTAGGCGCCCCAGTACTGGAGTCACTGCCTTCCCAGGTGCATTGGCCGGCAGCTGCATCAGAAGCAGGGCAGCTCAGATTCGAACCTGTGCTCTGATGTGAAACACTGGCAGCACAGGTGGCTGCTTAACAGGCTATGCCACAAGGCTCAACCCTGAACTGTATTCTTGATACAGTATTCTTGAACTGTCTTCTTGACACGTCTCTTATTCCCATTAATTATCCCAAGCGATGCATTTTTTTCCCTCCACTTTACAGATGTGATTGTAAGAGAACATTTGTCTCTCCTCTCAGCTACCCTGTAAGAAAAACAATAGCCCATGGTTTAGGAACTTATGGAGAGTGGTGGGGACTGTGGATTCAGGGATACCAGACAAATCTAATCAGGTTGGTTGGACTCTGGCTTCCCTCACCTGCAGCCACATGGACACAGGGGCCTCTGATAAGAAGTCCAATTCTCATAGAGGGAGCAGACACTGGGTTTTTGTACAAAACTCACCCAAGACTTAAACAGTGGTCACTTTTGGACCCGGGGCAATAGCATAGTGGTTAAAGTGCCTTGCACGTGCTGGGATCCCATATGGATGCTGGTTCTAATCCCAGCGGCCCTGCTTTCCTTCCAGTTCCCTGCTTGTGACCTGGAAAAGCAGGTGAGGACGGCTCAAATCCTTGGGATCCTGCACCCACGTGGGAGACCTGGAAGAAGCTCCTGGCTTCTGGCTTCGGATTGGCTCAGTTCTAGCTGTTGCGGCCACTTGGGGAGTAAATCATCGGATGGAAGATCTTCCTCTCTGTCTCTCCTCCTCTCTGTATATCTGACTTTCCAATAAAAATAAACAAATCTTTAAAAAAAAAAAAAAACATTACCCCAGCCTGAAGTGGGTCCTATTGGTCCTCCACCCCAGGTCGTGAATCCCTTCTGGCCAATTATGTGTCTCTGAACCTTCCCCACCTGCCCCCAGGCGGCAGGTAATTTGTCTTCCCACATTGGGCACCTGGTGTTCTTCCTTGAAGGGTTTGCCGCTGGGGCCACTGTGCCTGGCGAGGCAGAGAGCCCGAGGAGCCTAGAAACTCGTGCTCTCGTCCCCCACCTACACTCCTTGGCAAGTGACTAATGGGCACAAGAATCTGAAGGTCCAGCTTGGGACTGGTGACGTGGCATTGTGGACTGACCTTCGACCTGTAGCAGCAGTTCAAATCCTGGCTGCTCCACTTCCAATCCAGCTCCTTGCTTATGGCTTGGGAAGCAGTTAGAGGATGGCACTTGGGGTCCTTGGGCCCCTGCACTCATGTGGGAGACCTGGAGAAGGCTCCTGGTGCCTGGCTTCGTGGATAATTTCATCAACTCTGTTACAAAGATATGTTGACCTTTACAAAAATCTATTTTCAAAGTCAGTTGAGCTTTTGAAATGTTAACTCATGTAAAAGTCAAAATTTCCAGGTATTTTTTAAAAAGAGTTATTTTATTTTTATTGGAAAGTTAGGTATACAGAGAGGAGGAAAGACAGAGAGGAAGATCTTCTGTTTGTTGATTCACTCCCCAAGTGACCACAATGGCCAGGGCTGCACCGATCCAAGGCCAGGAGCCAGGAGCTGCCTTGGGGTCTCGCACACAGGTGCAGGGTCCCAAGGCTTTGGTCCATCCTCTACTACTTTCCCAGGCTACAAGCAGGGAGCTGGAAGGGAATTGGTGCCACATGGGATCCCAACGCATATAAGGTGAGGGCTTTAGCCATTAGGCTACCACATCAGGCCCAGAATAGGTTCACTTTTTTTTATGATGATGATGTTTACATAGTTGATCAAGATGGGAAGGATCGAGGGTCAGGGAAAAGTGGGTGTAATCATTGTTTCTAATTTTTCTATCTTTTCCTTTCTGTTCTAGAGGAAGGGAAGAGATAAGGTGAGAAGCCATACCCAGCCTTCCAACCACCTCCAGTACCCAGGGATGGGGAATGGCCACTCCATATCAACCCAGAGTCCCAATGTGGTGCACGCGCCAAGGGTTCTGCCCAGGTTGTTTCAATAGTTCTGAAATGCTGTCGATCTCGTCGATCCGAGGGTGAAGAAGCCCTTCCAATGTCCATTGGCTGACACAGTCAACCTTACATCTCCATGTGACCAGATTTTTGCTGTCATTGTTTGGCTGGGGTATTTGTCTAATTTGTTCTGTTCTCTTTCCTCTACTATGCTATCAGATGTCCTCTGCAGGCCCCAATGGGCTGCCATATCCTCCATGTTCATGACAGCCTGCCATGCACTGCTCCGTCTTTTCCAGTGAGGAGGGCCAGTTCTCACAGGTGGGCTCAAGGCCCCAAGTCCGGCGACCCTGGCTCCACCAGACCCATCACCCCTGGGGTTCATAGACCTGGCATCCACTGCGCAGGATATGTTCACTTTCATACAGCTATTTCTGTTGACCACCTAGTGCAATGCCGGATAATAACTAGTATTGAAGATGTTGACTGGAAGGGCAGGGGAGCCAGCAGTGCTCAGCAGGTTAAGGCACCAGTTGCTATGCTGGCATTGCATATCAGAACACTGGTTTAAGGTCTGGCTGCTCTGCTTCTGATCCAGTTCCCTGATAATGCACCTGGGGACACAGAACAAAGCCAACTACTTGGGTCCCTGACATAACATGGGATATCAGATGACATTCCGGGTTCCTGAGCACACTGTGGTTCTATGGAGACTGAACCAATGCATGGAAGACTTCTCTTTTCTCTGTCTCCATCTATCACTTTGCCTTTCAAATAAATGCATTTTTTAAAAGAAATTGTTGACTACTGTGTTAGAGTTGTCTTTAATGATGGCAGATGAAAAGTGAAATGGATTTTGCCAAGGGAAAATCAGGCAGACAGGATTGGATGTGCTTTAAAAAGCAGTCAGGGGCCCAGCGTGATGGCTCAGTGGCTAAATCTTCACCTTGCAATCCCAGGGTTCCATATGGGTACCAGTTCTTGTCCCAGCTGCTCCACTTTCCATTTGGCTCCCTACTTGTAGCCTGGGAAAACAGCAGAGGGTGGCCCAAAACCATGGGCTGCTGAGTCTACATGAGAGACCTGGAAGAAGCTCCTGGCTCCTGGCTCCTGGCTTCAGATCAGCTCAGCTCCAGTCATTGCAGCCACTTGGAAAGTGAACCAGTGGACAAAAGATTTTTCTTTCTGTCTTTCCTTCTCTCTGTAAGTGGCTTTCAAAGAAATTTTGAAAATAATAGTTTTTTTTAAAAAAGGCAGAAAGCAATCTATGTGGGCAAGAATGCCCCATCATAGCCTGAAATCTTCCAACACCACAAGTGAGGAGGGGTGAAAGTGGGGGGACAGAAGCTGTGATGAGGAGGCAGCCCTGAGCACTGCTCTGATTCCCTGGGTCTCGAGCCAGAACCCTCTTAGAGATCTGCACTTTCAGATGGTGAAGCCTGAGTCCCATCCCCAAAATGCCAGCGTTGGGGAAGTGGGGTTTACCTGTGCCAAGTCATCTCTGGGCACAAGATAGTTTGGGGAGTGTGGATTGGGCTTCTTTCTCTGAGCTTACAAGTTTGGTGAGGATGGAAACCCTGAGAAAGTGTCTGGGACAGCTAGAGAGAAACCACTCCCTAGCTGGGGCTGCAGCTGGTGGCAGTTGAGAAACGAGCTATTTGGCTTTACCCTGTGCTCTATGCTCCTGAGACCATCACAGAGCCCGACTCACAGACTTTCTTTACAGCAAGAAAAAAAAAAATGTCAAGCATGTTTTTTGAGGTTTAATTTCTTCCCGATGTCCTGAAGAAACCTTCCTAAAAGCTTCTGCCGCCTCAACCCCAGCCTCCAGTAATAACATCAAAGACTTGGAGACTCAGAGCAACTTTGTTGAAGTAAATAAAACCCAGCAACGGGGGCGGGGGTGGGGGGGAGGAGATTAAAAAGGGTTCTGGGAAGGGTTCTGTGGCTTAGACAGTCAAGCCTCCTCCTGTGGTGCTGGCATCAGTACCACTTCTGATCCAGATCCCTGAT
This sequence comes from Ochotona curzoniae, assembly GCF_017591425.1. Lineage (NCBI taxonomy): Eukaryota > Metazoa > Chordata > Mammalia > Lagomorpha > Ochotonidae > Ochotona > Ochotona curzoniae. The sequence goes on along the minus strand of NW_024465894.1, from coordinate 21,894,977 downwards.
TTATGGCCTGGAAAAGCAGCAGAGGATGGCTTTAGGGCTTGGATTCCTGTATCCACAAGTGAGACCTGGAAGAAGCTCATGGCTCCTGGTTTCAGACCGGCTCAGCTCCAGCCATTGAGGCCATTTGGGGAGTAATCCAGCAGATGCAAGATCTTTCTGCTTCTCCTCTCTGTAAATGTGCCTTTCAAATAAAAATAAATAATTCTTTTTTAAGCAATGAGAGTGCAGAGTGGCTAGCTCAACCTGAATTTCAACTAAAAATGAATATTTCTGTTTTAATGTGTTCCCTCCTAGGCAATATTTGGGACATACACTGAATATTGCATGGAACACACTTGTACTCATGGTATTCCCAGGGCAGGCATCTGGTGCAGCGCTTAGCATGTTGTTTGGGATGCCTGCATTCTTTGTCAAAGTCCCTGAGTTCAAGTCCCATCCCCGCATGATTCCAGTGACTTCCTAACTGTACCCTGCTAAGTGCAGGGATAACTTAAACACCGGGGGTCCTATCACCTCTGTGTGAGACCGGGGATGGACATCTGGTCTCCCCGGCTTCTTTCAGGTTAGTCCAGCCTTGGCTGTTTTGGGCATCTGGGGAGTGAGCCAGAGGCTGAAAGACTATCTCCCTTCTCCTTTCCAGATAATTAATAAAAACCTATTATTCATTGTCGACCTGAAATTCAAACGGAACAGGGCCCCCTTGATTGTACTTGGCAACCCTGAAGCACACAACACGGGTCAGTGCCGCTGTGCCTGCCTGGTTCTGTGCCTGTGCTCATGACCCAGGGCTTTCCCATAGTTGTAGTGGGGGTGGAGTTGCCCGAGGAGATGCGAGGAGGCAGAGGGGTCTGCCTGGGGTGGAGAGGGAGGCTAGGACCTGCTCTGTGCCCAAGCTCCAGCCAGTATTAGCGACTGCCCTTCCGTAGCCCCCAAAGGACGTTGTGAAAAGCAGGAGCGCTCCGGAGCGCAGCCCGAAGCCCAGCCCCAGGCTCAGGCTCGCACGCACGGACACCCAGGCCCGCCGCTCCCGGGCTCCTCCGCCTCCTCTGCCCTACGCTTCCCTCCCCGAGCCGCCTCCTCTCCTCCAAATAAGGAAGCCGCAGACAACGGCGGGGCCGGGCGGGGATGCACCCGGCCCCTAGCTTTGAATCCAGCCGCCGAAGAGGCAGTCGGGGCCTGGCTGCGGCTTTCCTGGCTCGGCCAGAGCGCAGGGCGGCTCCGGAGGCTCAGCCGAGCGTCCAGGTGAGAGCCTGGGCGGGCTGCCCGGCTGCGCGCGCTGCTGGCGCAGACAGGAAGGATGACGTGGCACAGCGCCGTGGCCGTGAGGATCTGTCGTTTCACTCCCTGCAAGCGACCCTGCACAGGAGAACCGGGCCAGGGCCCTGAACAGTCGCAGCCACAACAGAGCACTTGGCGTTGCAATCGATCACTCACTTAGCCACCGGCACCTACCTGCGAAGGAAGCAAAGGAGGCAAATCAACTGATCACTTTCCTCTGATGCTGGGACTCCAGGGCCACGTGTAAGAACTGCACTGGAACACCTGTTAACCCACCTTCAGAAGGCAGGTGAGGGTCAGCAGCGCTGTCAGGCAGCACCAAGAGCAGCTGTGGCTCTCAGCAGGCCATCCCGACGGCCAGCAGTGTTAGTCCTAGGGAGGTGACAGGTGCTGAAAGGGAAGGCTAGGTAACTCCTTGGAGCTGTGGGACATGCCTGAGAGCACAGGGATGGTAAATTTTTCCCCTCCCCTACCCCTAGGGGGGATGGCACCAGAGATCCCACTGGGTGCCAACTCTCCTGGGTTTGGAAGGAGGTGTGTAGAAATGTGCCGGGTGGGTAGGACAGAGGGGAAGCAATAAAAAGAAGAGGGCCAGGCTGGGTTCCAGCAGCTTGCCCTTCGGTTCTCTGCATCTGTTTTCAGTCACACACATACTAGGCTGAGCCCTGGGCCCTGAGGACCTTGGCTTTGCATGCCCAAGCTCCCACCAGCTTCAGCGCTTTAGCATGGGGAAGTCCCTATCGATTAGGTGACAGTCTCATTCCACCCAAGCTGCTCCAAGGCCAAAATCAAGGAGGAAATTCCCCAAGAAAGTTAACTAATGGGGCCAGCGCTAGGTATAGTAAGCTAAGACTCTCCCTACAGTGCCAGCACACCATAGGGTGCTGATTCATGTCCTAGCTGCTCTGCTTCCCCTTCTTATGGCCTGGGAAAGTAGCAGAGGATGGCATGGACAGCTTAAGCCCTTGGACCCCTGCAATCACATGGGAGGCCTGGAAGGAGCTGCAGCCTCCTGGCTTTGGGTCAGCTCAGCTATGGCCATAGTGGCCATTTTGGGGAGCGAAAATCTTTCTCTCTAGCTCTCCTTCTTTTTATAAACATGCCTTTTCCAATAAAAATAAATAATTTTTAGAAAAAAAAAGAATGGGTGTGTCAGTTTCACACCTGCTGACCCAAGGTGCAGGGAGCAGATCCCATGTCCCTGGAAGCAGGATTTTGGGGGTAATGATAATCGTAGCAGACAGAGGATGTCATGGGGGGCCAGTGTAATTTCTGCCACCACTGGGCTGGGGCAGGAAGGGACACAAGGAGAAGGTGGGGCCAACAGAGGCACAGCTGGTGTCAGAGCCATCGCTGTCAGCAGCGGGCAGGGGGCCCTGACTTCTCCCAGCCTCCCACTCTCCACCTGTCAGTCATTTGGCCAAACCTGGACACTGTCTGGGGCACCAAATAGCAGTCAGTTCTGGGAGCTCGGCATTTAGAAGCCTGGCCGGAGGCACCCTGTGATGTGACAGCCTCGGAAGTAGCCTTGTTCTAAGAATCCTGTGCAGGCTATAGGGGCCCTGTGGCCCCAGGGGAGCCTGGGAGGCCAGCAGAGTCAGATCACCTGCTTCTTACACAGCCCGGTACCCTGGTCTGGGATACTCGGGGCCTCTCAGCGCAGTCAAGACCTTGGAACCAGGCTGCTCTCTGAGCCTCCTGGCCTCAGCTGAAGCAGCTCATATCCTCTGCAACGTCTTTGGTCACATGACTTATTCTAGGGACCCCATGGTCACTGTAATATACACACGGTTTGCTTTATCAGACAGCCTGTGGGGCCAGGGAATAAGAAAGCCAGGGGTGGGGACAGGAACTCCCACGTGCACACCCCACCAACACACATGCACACGCTAACCACAGGCCACTGGTTTGCCAAAAACATCTGCCTCTGCTGGGAGAACACAGCTGGGAGTTTAGGGCCTCCAGGGTGGTCTCAAACCGGAAGGACGTGGTAGCAGGCACTATTCCTGCAGGTGTCGGGGTAGAGGTACATGAATGGAGAGGATGAGGCACAGCCCGTAGCTTTTGAGTACCCACAGGCAAACTCACCGGAATGGCCCCTCTGTGGCTACGTGACCTGCCAAGGGGGTGCCCCAGCAGAAACCGAACTTAGGTGGTTTTTGCTTCCAGAGAGAAAGACCTTGTTGGCTGTGTCACAGAATGTGAGGAAGGCAGCAAGTCCAGTGGGAATGGCCTGAGCTTGACATTCCAGGAAAAGGAAAATGAGCTTCCGGGAATCCAGGAAATGAGTGGGATCATTGGGCAGTGGGTTAAGTCAAGGGTTTTCACCGAGCCAGGTCTGAGTGACTTTGGGGAGCTGCCCATGTAACCAGGGAGGAGGGCCCTGCCCGGGCTTCAGGTCCCACGGAGTCCCACGAGAGCTCTCATGTCCCTCCCTGTGAGGATAAGGAGTTGGTGAGGCCGTGGGAACTGCCCAGCCACACAATCCCATCTACTCCCTTCTAGTAGGTATCCTGCAGGCTGCTGGATGAAACTGAAAGTAGTGAGTGAAGGGGAGGGCAAAGGAGACACCCCCCCCCCAGGCCAAGATCATATCCAACCGCTTCTACAGAGAATTAGAGGCTGTGGAACAAGTCACAGAGGGACCGAGGGTCGGGGTCAGCAGCCAGCAGTCTTTCCTGCCTCAGTTTTCCCCTAAGTGGAGTGGAAGGACTAGCCACCTCTCATGCCCCAGAGCCTCTCACCACAGGAGTACCCCCATTTTAGCACCCATGGTCACCCCAGGAACCAGGCCCTGTGTCTGGCCCCTGTACTTAAAAGTTGACAAGGAGGACATAGTTACTCTGCCCTCTGCCCTCAGCCTCCCGCCCACCTCTGCAGTTGGAGCCCACTCCATTGGCTGCCTCACTGCTGCCGTGGAGTGAGCTGGCCCTGGGGGACCTCTGGAGGGACCAGTCAGCAACACACAGAGCACATGTGGAGCTCTGTGTTGCCCAGTGTCAGGCAGGCCAGGCTGCACGAACTCCGTAGCAGTTCAGAATACAAGCAGTGTGCCATGACGCCCACGTCTCCGGGGAGAGGGGAGGAGTCTGGGTTTATGCTGAGCTGGCCTGGGCTGCCAGCCCTGCCAGGGACCAGTTGGTCCCAGATGTTCTCAGCAGGGTGTGTGTCTCCTTTCCACTCCCGTGTTCACTCATTCTCCAGCACATGGGCCCAGGCCTGTTTGCCCCACAGCGTGGCAGGTGTCCAAGGGAGTACACAGAAGCCCACTGAGCCCCTGGAGGCCCCAGCTTGCTCACACCATATTCAATCGGCTAAGTCCTAAACTGAGTGTGGTGGAGTCAGGAGGTGGAGTGTGGTTGGCAGGAGCAGCCCTGTCCCGTGGTAAAAGATAGTGCCACCAGAGCAGAGGGATTGCGGCTGGCTTGGCCGAGTCTGCCGGAGGCAGTGCAGACCGTCAACCTGGGAGCAAGTCGGTGTGCAAGCTGCCCTAGGGGGAAAAATAATCCCTGAGGATATTCTCTTGCCAAATCACAGGTCTCTAGACACTATGGGGAGAGAACTATGCGATAGGGTGGCCCAAAAGGATTTGAGAGGACTTGGTTCCAAGTATCCCTGGGGACACCCGAATCAGCAGATAGTAGATGCTCCTTAAATGGCATGATCCTATACAATTTCCCCCTACACATTCAAACATCCCTCTGTTGCCATGAATACCTGATACAACAGAAACACCATGCACACAACATATGACAAGGGGAGAAGGGTGGCTCAGTAAGGGCAATTTTCAAATATCTACAGTCCACAGTTGGTTGACTTCACAGATGCAAAACCCATGGAATATGAGGATCAACAGCAGCTTCAAGGTCCCACTGTGGTGGCCACAGCCATCAGAGTCCCAAACAATACAAATCCCAGACCACATACTCTGGGGATGGATGAATGATGTTAAAGATGAACCCTAAGGAGAAGACAGAGCAGCTCAGAGACCAGAATCTGCTACTTTGCTAGGGCTGGAAGGACAAAAAATAAGAGCTAGAGTTGTGGAGCATATCCTGACACCTGAGGCAGAGCTGGCAGGTGTTCCCCTTGGCTTTTCCTTCCCAAGCACCAATCTTCTGCCAGTGCCTCTGTTAGCTGAGCCTGCCAGGAAGCTGGAATGCAGGGGAGCCTGGGAAATGTAGTCCTAGACCATAGAGAGCAGACCTCACAGAAAACTGGTCAGCTGCATTGCCCTTGGCTGTCCACCCAGCATGGACAAGTCTACTCCATACCCACCTGAGGCAGCAGATTGCCTTGTTGGCTTTTGTGGGTCTTTCATGATCCTTGCAGCAATGGAAGGGAGTAGCCACATGAAAGAAGAGTCTGCCACTTTGTGCCCAACAAGAGGGTAGGGTGGAGCCCAGTACGATTCCACATGGCCCGGGATCCCATTATGGGCGTGGGTACCAGTTCATGTACTGGTTGCTGCACTTCCCATCCAGCTCCCTGCTTGTAGCCTGGGAAAGCAGTCAAGGACAGCCCAAAGCTTTGGGACCCTGCACCCGCGTGGGAGACCCGGAAGAGGCTCCTGGCTTCGTAGCATCAACCGTTGCGCTCACTTGGGGAGTGAATCATCGGACGGAAGATCTTCCTCTCTGTCTCTCCTCCTCTCTGTATATCCGCCTTTCCAATAAAAAAATAATAAAAATAAATCTTAAAAAAAAGAAAAAAAGAAAGGTAGGGGGAGAAAATTGGGATAGAGAGTTTCCATTCACTAATTTACTCCCCAAATGGCCATAACAGCCAAGACTGCACCAGGCCAAAGCCAGGACCCTGGAATTCCATGGGTGACAGGCATCTCAGTACTCACTTATTGCCTTCCCAGGCTTGTTAGCAGAGAAGCTGGATCAGAAGCAGAGCAACCAGGACTCAACATTACGCTGTCCTAGGAGACAGCAGAATGGAAGGCAATGGCTTAAGCTGCTGCACCGCATTTCCGCATGGCCTTTTCAGCCATAGCTAAGACTCAAACGCCTTGTTACCAGGAGTGAGCCCCCAGCCCTGGGGAAGGAACAACCGTGGCAGCTGCCATCTGTTAGGCAGCTCCTGGTCCCAGCCCACAGCACCACACGTGATGTGGATGACTTCATTGCATCCTCGTTACAAGCACCCCAGGTTCCCACAAAACCAGGGCCAAAAGCAGTGCCCAGGTGTCCTCCTGCAAGTGAAACTGAAAAATGAGAGCATCCTGAGGGCCTCAGGAGGTCATGCAGCTGCCTAGGACCAAATTAGACCTTCAGGTCAACATCTTTATCCACAAATGAATAGGGAAAAAAAGCTCTATATGTCCTGTGTTGTGAAGTACATGGCTTCATCATATGTGCTTTAATTCCATGTTTATTGGGATTTCATACGGTAAACATTTCATGAGATCTCATGGGAAGAAATGGAAAATCAGAGAGGTCGAGTGATCTGACCAGATCAACCAGCTTGTTCATGAGAAGGAGCTCAGTGATCCAGGGGTAGACATTGTCTTCAGATACACTATATCCGCATCATCATAAGGTGGACATTAGGTATTAAAGGCACAGGGTCTGGCCGGTGCTGTGGCATATCTGATAAAGCCTCTGCCTGCAGTGCCAGCATCCGATATGAGCACAGGTTTGAGTCCCAGCTGTTCCATTTCTAATCCAGCATCCCAGTTGATGCACCTGGGAAAGCAGTAGAGGATGGCTCAGGTACTTGGGCCCTGCACCCATATTAGAGACCCAGAAGAAGCTCCTGGCTCCTGACTTTGAATTGGCTTGGTTCTGTTGGGGGAGTGAATCAGTGTCACTGTGCAGCTCTCCGACATGACCCTATGCCCCTGTGGCCCCAGAAGGGCTGGAGTGACTTGTCCAGGGTCACACAGCTGGTTCTAAGAGAACTGCAAGCAGCTGCGGTGAGATTCTACATGCGCCTTCACCACTACTGAGTTTCGCTTATTCAAATCCTGAGGGTGGAATGGGTAGGGCTTGGTTTTCACATACTCCTTCACAGGCCGCGGCAGGATGGTACTGTTGAGCCAAAAGCCAGTAGGTGTATCTGTGGTTAAAGACGTGACTGTCTCCTTCTTCCCCACCCCAGATACGTGTGACCCTTGCTCTTCTACAGCAATAATGTAAGGCACACAGTAGAATAAAACAGTCCTTCTACGGGAAAGAGAAAGAGATGTCTTCCACCCCCTTGTTCAGTCCTCAAACTGCAATCACTACCAGGATAGGGCCAGGCCAAAGCCAAGCCAGGGAAGCTTGGAATTCCACCTATGTCTCTACATGGGTGGCAGGGGTCCAGCCACATAGGCCATCTCCCAGTGCTTTCCCAGATGCATAGGCAGGGAGCTGGATCAGAAGTGGAGCAGCCGGGACTCAAGCCAACATTCATACTAGCTGCCTACACAGCAGGTGGCAGGGCAGCTTGGCCTAACATACCCCAGTACGGGTCCTGACTCCATGCTTCCTTCCAAAGCTTCCCTCAGGCAGCTGGGAAGTACATATCTGCTGGTTTCCCATGGCAGGCTTTGTGGTGTGGGGCTAGGGGCTGGGGCTAGCAAGACTTTAAGATTCCAGCCAAGGCCCTGCACCAGGAGGACTGGCAGGGTTGGCATCTGGGGTTTATGCTCACAGATGATTGGGAGGGAGCAGGCTTCCCCTCCATGTCCTTCAGCTACAGATGGACGGCTCAGGCGAAAGCTAAACACCAGGCACCATGAAATAAATGCTCATTTCCCTCGCTATCTTTCCTGCTAGCAGCTGGGGGTGGCTCAGCCCAGGAAGGGTAGGGCGCTCTTCCACACATCTGTGACCAGCTACTGTACTCGCTGGACCATCAGAATGAACAAGCAGTGTCCATCAGAGCGTCACCTTCACACATCGCTACCCTCATGGGAAAACACACACACACACATATCTCTCTTCTCACATACTATGACAGAGGAAAATGCTTACACACCAGATGTGGCGACTTCAACACAAGGAGCACAGAGAGAGCCTGGACACTTGGAAGGAAAAGGACCTCTTTGTTCCCAATGGGGCAGACACCAAGGGAAGGCATCATGGAGGAGATGGTCTTTATAGCTGGGCCTTGAAAGTAAGAATGAAGCCTGAGGGAACAGCCCAGAGAGAGACTGGAGGCTCAGCCTACAGGATTCACATTACTATCAGTTTGACGCTCCATGACAGAAAATCCCAAACAGTGATAGCTTAGACATATTTGGCCCAATAGGTGATCTTGGGGCATCCCTGGTCCCCCACATCCACAGCTGCTCTGCCATCTACACAGCCCTTCACCTTGGCACGCCCTGGTTCCAGAATTTCAGATAACAGATGCGCAGTTTGCTCCAGCTTTCTCTCCTCTCCTTGGATGCAGCATGTCAGTACACAGCCCAGTCTGGGCACCGAGTTCCTTTCCATCACCAGCTGTGCCAGTGTCTGTAGCACAGCATGATAGGCACTTGGGGTTCATCTGTGTATGCATGTGAGTGTATATGTGTGTAGGGGGAGCTGAGAGCAAAAGCCCCTCTTAGCCTCCACCCCCCTGTTCTAAGAAACAAGTGTCTCTTGCCCAGGTCAGGGTGGATGGGGTGGACAGGGTAGCCATGGTGAGGAGGGGCCATGTATGGGCAGCTGTACTAATCCTTGACTGTCAGACCAGCTCAGCTTGGGTGCCTGCCCCAGGCTCCAGCTTGTCCTCCCTCATCCACACCTCCACAGGGGTGTCCACCTGCGCAGACCTTGCCTGGCAAGGTCTCTTTGGCAAGCATCACCCACCCTTCCAGGTCGCAGCTGGAGAGGGGTAAGGGCAGAAAGTCCACGGGGTTAGCAATCCCCAGCAAATATTTGGTTGGTCAATGCTCAAGGTTAACCTTCAATGGCCACTCCTGGGTCATCAGGAAATGACTTCCTCCCACTATCCCCCATACTTCCTGCCTTTCAGCTAGGGTCAAGGGCACACCTGCTTTCTCAGCTCCTTGCCTTTCCCAGCTAACTCCAGACAATTTTGGGATACCTCTTTTGTCTTCCCAGCATGCATGTCCAGGAATGGCCAGCATCCCTCCAGGGAGCACCCGGCTCTGGGCTGTGAAAGCCACTCTCTGTAGCCACTGTGGGTGCACATTGCTGTCCTCCCAAATTGTTGCTGGGAGGGCCTTGAAAAAAGATGGGTAGCAGGACTCCGCCCACATCAAGATGACAGCGGGGACTCCATCCCCCTCAGAAAGTTGCTTCCATGTCCAGAGCCAAGAGTGAGCAGCGCTGCTCAGAGCGCTTTGTTCCATTTGCTGGGAAGCTAAAAATACCCTGGCACTGCCCAGGCAGTCCTCGAGAGCCCTCGGGAGGCAGCGGTAGAGCACACTTAACTCAGCACCTGGTGCTATTCAAAGGAGCAGCCTGAGGGAGCCAGCCCCTGGGTACCTCCCAGGCGCTGTGGCTTCAGGACCCTACCTCCTGTCCACTCTTGGCACCTGCTGGTCTTCCCTGCTCCTGCCCCAGCAGTGCAGTGTTCACCTCCCGGTGGAGCCTGGGCTATCCGCTTGGCTTGTGCTCGCCCAGGGGTCAAAACGACAGCTCTTGTGAAAAATGTGCAGGAAGCTTCCACTCCCAGTACCTCCAGCAAAGCTGCAACGAGCACCTGGGCTTGCAATGGAGATCCCCATGTGCTGGCACCCCGCTTCTATCAGTGTTAGAGAGTGTATGAACACACACCCCCACAGGTTAGGGCCACGTGGCGTTCTGGATGACATGTGGTGGGCTGTCTCTGGGATGGAAAAATGAAGATGGCCCAGGATGAGTCTCAGGGGTCCCTCTAGTGGGGACCAGGACTGGAGGTGTGACAACCGCACCAAAAAGAGGACACAGAGGGTGCAAAGACAAGATGAACCAATGCACTCTTTATTGAGGTTTACTGGGAAACTTACACCATGATTTTTGCAGAGCAAGCAGACAGTTAAAAGTTACTAGTTAACTAAACAATAGCATACAAGCTACTCTAACAATAGATCACAAGGGATTTGAAAACAATCATCAGGCTCCAAGGGGCAGGATAAGCAAACATGAGTTACAGGAACCCACACCAGCAAACAAACAAATCAAACTAGAAAAGGACTGGAACAGAGCTTTGCTTGTATTCAGATGTGTTTAGGCCACAACCACTAAAAGAAGATGGTAAGAATGCCTCACACTTCCCCAGGCACGCTCTGCCAGCAAGGCGGCCCACAACGTCAGCAGGAAGTTTGCTTTCTGCAGAGTTCTCAGTCGGCTGAGAATGTTTCAAATTCAAGGTCCTCTGGTCACATGGTTTGGTTTTGGGGGGCAAGCCTTCAACAGATGAGCATGGAGTATGACCCAATGCCATACAGTAAGGACCAGGAGAGTAGGCAGTGCTCTAAGCTGGAAAGAAGCAAGTAGGGTTTTTTAGGGGTTTTTGTTTTGTTTTGTTTTAAGATTTATCTATTTTCATTGGAAAGGCAGATATACAGAGAGGAGGAAAGACAGAGAGAAAGATCTTCCATCTGCTGGTTCAATCCCCCAAGTAGCCACAACAGCTGGAGCTGACCTGATCCTAAACCAACAGCCAGGAGCTTGTTCTGGGTCTCGCACACGGGTGCAGGGTCCCAAGGCTTTGGACCATCCTCTGTTGCTTTCCTAGACCACAAGCAGGGAACTGGATGGAAGTGGAGCAACCAGGATATGAACCAGCATCCATATGGGATCTCAGGCGTGCAAGGTGAGGACTTTAGCCACTAGGCTACCTCACCTAGCCCAGCAGGTGTTTTTAAAATATATATATATATTTATTTGTTTGTTTGTTTAAAAGGCAAAGTTGGAGAGAGAGAGCTCTTGTATTCACTGGTTCCTTCCCAAATGCTTGTACCAACGAGAGCTGGGTCAGACCGAAGCCAGGAGAGTGGCACAAGGGTGGCAGGTGCCCAAGCACTGAGGGCATCCACTGCTGCCTCCCAGGGTGCACATCACAGGAAGCAGGAGCCAAAAGCCGGAAGTGGGATTGAACCAGGCACTGTGATATGTTCAGGCATCTTAACTGGCATCTCAAGTCCTCCTAGATGCAGGTTTGGAATTCCTCAGCTCCAGGAATGCCCAGTGTGCAGCAAAAGGTGGTGAGAGGCACTGTCAGCTTTGTACGAGGAGCCAGCAGCAGGCTTTACCAGCTGTGGCCTCTTGCAGTCATTTGGGGAAGTGAACCAGTGAGTGGGAGATCTCTGTCTCTCCGAATCGCTGTATCTCTGACTCTCAAACAAATAGAAAAATCTTTAAAAAAAAAAAAAAAAAAAAAAGATTCCTATATTGGGTGGCGGTTCACCATCCCTGGGTACCGGGGCATCTGGGAGGCTGGGTGTGGCTTCCCCCTTTATCTCTCCCATTCCCCCAGAGATAAGAAGAAATAGAGAATTTGAAAACAATAATTTCACCCACTTTTCCCTAACCCTCAACCCTTCCCACTCTGGTCAACCATGTAATCATCATCAAAATTTTAAAAAGGATTCCTTGGCTTTCTCTCCCTTGTGGCCTGTGGCTTTGAGGTCTGGGCCGCCAGGAAATGTATCTAGTTGTCCTGAGGTTGCCACTCTCTTCCCTGCTGTCCTGACACACATACGCAGAGGTACCGCAGGCTCAGCCCTGGGCCTCAGCTGGTCTTGACCATGACCTGCCTCCACTCTGAAATTCTGACAGGCCTTATCCCCTCCTCTGCCCTATACCCTCTGCCCTATACACTCCAGATGCAGTTCCTACCCAGGGCCCAAAGTAAGGGCCAAGGCAGCAGGCCCTGAGCAGAGGGTATGCCCTGAGCAGACCTCAGTGGTGGCCAGGACAGGCGACCTGGCCACCTGTCCCCGCCCTGCTGCTCACCCACCTACTCCAGGAAATGTGAAAAAGTCCGAGGCTAACCAGGCTCCAGGAAGCAGCCAGCAGGACTACCTGGAACTGTACAGAGTGAACTTTGGGCTGAGTGCCCGAGCCCCACCCCCACACCTTCTTAGAAAGGGCACTTTCCGGAAACAAGGCCATGGCCTGTCACAATAGCCACACGTTGGAAGCCAGACTGGGAAGGGCTCTTGGGACACACATCCCAGGGGCCCCCACCCCCATCGTGTGGAGAGCCACCACCACTGCTTCTGAGAGTCAACTCGCCAAGCACTGAGCTCAGTGCTCTCATTCCAGCTTCTAGCAGTGGGAGGGCACAGGGTGCACCCCAGCCACCACACCCTACCTTAGGTTCAGAGTGTATGGAAACCACACCTCCAGCACCACTGAGATAGTTATTGAGGAGCCAGCACTGTGGTGTAGCAAGTTAAGCCTCCATCTACAGAGCCAGCATCTTGTATGGGTACTAGTGTGAGTCCTGCTTGTTCAGCTTCCAGTCAGGCTTCCTGTTAGTGCCTCCACTGAAAAAACAGTGGAAGATGGCTCAAGTGCATGGGCACCTACACTCACGTGGGAGATCCAGAAGTTCTTGGCTTTGGTCACTTCAGCTCTGGTCACTGTGACCATCTGGGGAGGGAACTAGAGAATAGATCTCTCTCTCTCTCTTTCTCTCCTTAGCTCTCTGTAAATCTGCTTTTCAAATAAAAATACATAAATAAAATTGTTAAATGGCTTATTGAGCACCTGCTATATGCCAGAGAGTTAAAAAATAAACATCTCCAAGGGGGGAGGTGGCTTTGGGGAGGGGGGAATCCCAGTGCCTGTAAAACTGTGTCGCATGATGCAATGTAATCAATAAAAAAAAAAAAAAATCTGTTCACACCCCATCCCTCTGCTGTTCTCCAGCACAGCAGCAGGTCCAGTGGACCTGGCCTGCTGGTGGTGGCACATAGAGCCGCCGGGGGGAGTCACACAGAGTTCCTGGGGCAGGGAGCACACACACAGGTCCAGGCACGTCTACCACTGTAATGGTTATGTCCACTTCCGCAACCACAGGCAGCCAAGGCCTGGGGAACCCTAGGTACAAAATTCTCCAACCTCTCCACAAATGAGGGCAAAATCCTGAGAATCAAAACAATCTTGCTTTAACTCCCAGGGAACGGTAAGTGCAGGGTACTCCGAGACTGGGGGCAACGCCGTTGGCCATGTCAGCCTTTGCTGTAGTGTGAAATGCCACACCATCCTTCCTGACCCCGACAGTCTGGGTTTGTAACCTCTTTCAACTGTCTTCTGGCTGTGTGATCTCAGACAAGTTCCTGAACCTCTCTGAGCCCAAGGAGCTGAATCAGTACAGCAGAGAAAGCCAAGGACCACTGCTGGTTTCCCCCACAGTACTGCTGCACGTACTGCTCTTTACAGAGACCAGCATGTGGCAGCGTCATGGGATATGACTTCTGTTACTTTTACTACAAATCACAAACAAGATAGCAAATGTCTCGCCATGCGTTTTCACAAATAAACCCCAAACTGGAGGCAAGAGGACTAGAAGGAAAAATGAGAAACATTTTTGCTTATCTCATATTGGAAAACAAAAGAGGTTGAATTTATTTGTTTGTTTGTTTGTTTATCTGAGAGGCGGGGAGAGTGAGGATCTGGTACAGTCCCCAGCTGCTAGATTACTCTCAGTCTGTAACGGCCAGGAATGGGTCTGCACTGGAGCTTGGAGCTAGGAATTCAATCCAAGTCTCCCAGAGGATGACAAGAACCCAACCACCTGCGCCATCACTGCTAACTCCCAGGGATGCCATTAGCAGAAACACATGGTCAGCAGCTGGGCTGGGAACTGAACTCGGTACCCTAAGGTGGGACACAGGAGCCTTAGCTGCCAGCCTAAATGCCCATTCAAAAACACATTTTAGGGGGTGAGTGTTTGATGCAACCGTTTAAGGCATGCATCTCAGAGGCCCCTCAGTCTCCCTTCCATTTCTGAGTCAGTTTCCTGCTAAAGCATATCCTGGGGGGATGATGACTCAATTACCTGAACCCCTGCCAACCTCGTGGGAGACCCAGATGGAATTCCTAGCTTCTGGCTTTGGCCTTGCCCACACTCCCTCTGCCCCACTGTTGTGAACAATCAGGGAATGAGCCAGTGGATGGAAGGTCTCTCTCTCCCTGCCTTTCAAAAAAAAAAAAAAAAATGACTTTTCAAAATAAAATATACCTCCAGTGTTCCTGGTACCTGAGCCCATCTGAGCAGCCGCTGTGATTCTCCTGGTCTCAGTTTCGGCCGTTTTCCAGCTGTGGTGTTTTTATTCATTGATCAGAGAGAAATCCCCAAGGTCTGGCAAAGGAAGCTTTTAATTGCTCATGATAGACCAATCTGGGGCTTAGCTGCTCAAGCATGTAATTGAGAGAGGGAGGGAGAAAGAAAGAGAGCGAGCGAGATTGAGACTGCTTTCAACCCAATCTGCCCAGTCTGGTTCCCACAAGTTCCAGAGATCAGAACACAGACCAGTCACTTGGTTTCCCCAATTCTTTGCAAAAACAGGATGAGAGCAAGGATAATCGCTCCTTTTAGCCTGTATGCTTGTTAGGGGTTGGCTTTGCCCAGAGCGCGCTGGAACGGGATTCAAACCCAGTCGCTCTCTTTGGAGGGAGGCTAGCAGTGCAAGGAAGGGCACGTGGAGAGAAACTAGGAGCAAGCAACTATCGGGCACACGTCCCACAGGGACTTGGGGAGCCAGTGCGGGGGGAGGCCATCAGAGCTTGAACGTCCCTCAGGGAACTAGGGCGATGGTGCAGGGGTGTGGGAGGGGATGTTCATGGAAGTGAGTCTTCTAAAAAACCTATGCAAGCATTTCCAATGTTTGCACCAAAATAAACTTCTAATTGCATTTTCCCATAAACATATGTCTCAGCATCCTCTTTATCCCAGCATGAAGGAGTGGGAAGTTCCTTTGCTATCTTGAGTGAGTGAGAGAAAGAGAGTAGTGCAGGCAAAAAGACCTCTGCCAAACGCTGCTTTCACTCCCCAAACCTCCAGGAGCCGGGCTGTCAACCCAAGTCTACAGGAGCTGTGGGCACTGCCTGCCAGGGGGCACATTAGCAGGACTCTGGAACCAAGGACTGAGCCAGCCAACACACCAGCCTGGCCCCTTTGACCTGGGATGCTTGGGTAGCCCAAGACCCACGGTCACTGGCTGGTGAAAACTGGCTAGAAAACCAGTGCCCTGGCACTCGGAGCCACGGCCAATGCAGAAGTCCTGGGGCAGAGTCCCAGGGCTTCCGGAAAGACACCGACAGCATCAGCTGTGACACATATAGGACAACTCCACAATGTGATAACTCGCGAATCCCCATTCAAAACATCCGAGGAATTTGTGACCTTCATTGAATAGATAGAATCTTTTTTCCAAGTGGATGGAAGTTGGGGATGGCCAGTGGTACACTAGACAATTCCTCCACTCAGTGGTGTCGGCATCCCATGTGGGCACCGGTTCAGCTCCCTCCATAGCTGGAAGAGACCTTCTCTGTTTGTCTCTCCTTCTCTCTCTTCAAAACTCTTTCAAATAAAAAGAAATAAATCTTTACAAATTAATCATTCCTGATGCTAAAAAAAAATAGATGAAAATATTACGTATCCATGGATAACATTTCAGTTCTTTCTTACCAGCCATGTTTCTTTCTCTTTTTTAAGATTCATTTTATTTCTATTGGAAAGACAGATATGCAGAGAGGAGGAGAGGCAGAGAGGAAGATCTTCCGTCCATTGATTCGCTCCCCAAGGGGCCGCAATGACTGGAGCTAAGCCAATCTGAAGCCAGGAGCCCGGAGCCTCTTCCAGGTCTCCCACGCGGGTGCAGGGTCCTCAGGCCTGGGGTTGTCCACAACAGGTTGTCCTGTTTGTGGCTTTCCCAGGCCACAAACAGGGAGCTGGATGGGAAGCGGGGCTTCTGGGATTAGAACCAACGTCCATATAGGATCCTGGCATGTGCAAGGTGAAGACTTTAACCACTAGGCTATTGCACCGGGCCCACCAACCGCATTCCTAATCACATGTTACATCCCACGAGATGTCCTTCAGGACAGCTACCTTCTCCACAGCGGTGACTCAACCCGACTCCAATCCTGCCCGCTCATCCTTTCCCTCTGGGTCTCCGACATCAGCAAATTCAGAGACTGAGTCACCTCTGTCATGCTGATCACGCCTCCTCTTCTTTGTCCCCACCCCTGCATTGTCCACCTTCATTTGTTCCTCTCATTTCTTCCACCTCGATTTTCCTCCTCTTCCCCTTTGATCCTTTCTTCCTGTGGCTCACTGCCTTCTCCCAGACACCACAAGAGCGAGACCCTGACGCTGTGACCCCCTGCGGCTCCCCTCCCTCCCTGTTTCCCCTCTGAGGAAAGGGAGCATCCTTTGCCAGACCTCTTCCGGCCCTGCTGGTCCCTGGCAGGGTGAACACCTCAGGTCCTGAGAGCCCTGCCCTGCTGCCCAGGAGACCCCAGCACTCGCTGCTCCCCTACGGGACCCATGGGGACTGCCAAGGGAGCCCAGCTGGAAGGCGCCACACCCCACCCCCGAGCTGTCCCTGGCACTGGCAGCACACCCCCACTGCCTCCCTCTCATCCTGTATCCCATGCTCACCTCCTGCCTATGGAGCCTCAAATGGGGTGGCCACCCCTGCCAGAGCCAGTAACTGAACCCCAAAGAGGCCATCAGAGCCGAGAGGAACTGCAATTTCCCGAGGCCACTCTGTCACCCTCCTGGGCTCCTCCTTCCCAGCTGTTTGCATGGGGAGAATGGAGGCCTGGGGAACAAGAGACTCACCCCAGGCCGTACAGAGAATGGGGGCTCTGGCCCCCTCTGCACCTGCATCAGGAGAAAAGGAGTCAAATCCCGCACCTCTCGCAGATAGAGTATGTGGGGGCAGTGCCTGGCTTAGATCAAGTTCAACAGCAGGTGGTACTCACTGCCTGTCACTCAGCTGTCACCATGTAGCAGCCATCCTCCCTCCCCCACCCCATGTTTGTGGCTGCAGCTGGCAGCCAGAGCAGGCAGCAGAGGCCAGAGGCTGAACCCCCAGGGAGAGGCTGGTCTGGAGCAAGGAGGCTGCAGGCTGGAGGAGGGGCTGGGAGTGGTGAGACGCCCCATCTCTCACTCCAGGAGAGCAGCCCCTTCCAGCCTGCTGGCACCTGGCAATGGGGCCTCCCCAGCATCGTTCTTGGTCAGGTCATGGGGGTGTGTTCAGTGTGTCCCCACCTCCCCAAGGGCCACAAAACCCAACATCTCTTCTAGCAATGCTCCTGCCTCTAAGATACTCTGCCGGTTTTCCAAGACCCCAACTGGTTTGTCGTTGTTATTTGTTTAATAAAGAGAATAAAAACTTGCAAACACTTTCTGTGCATCAGGTGGGTGCATCGCGGTGCTGAGGAGTTTACAGCCATAGCAGAATGGAGACCACGCGGGCTGAGCTGGTTCAGCCCTGAGGAGACCACGGGAGTTTATAGTTAGTGGGTGGGAGGGCACTCTGGACCCGCTCCGGGGAGTGGCTTGGCCTGAAGCACCCTGCCCCCACCCCCAGGACCCTCAGCACCTCCACCACAGAAGTGGCCCCAGAAAGCCTGTGGGCTCTGTAGGGCCTGTCCAAGTGGCCAGGACAGTCTCTCAGGGCAGTCCAGGCCGCATCGGTGTCCCTTTCAGGATGACAGTTTCGCCACTGGATAGATAGAAAAAAGGCACGACTGAATGAACTTGATTGACCACCCAAAAGCATACGTGGGTGGGGGAAGCATTTGGAAACATTCAGGTTCCAGGGCCCCACTCAGACTCAGGAGTTCTGAACATGTTTGGGAGCTGGCAATGAGGACAAACCCATCCAGAGTCAGCCAGAGAGAGTGGCTCCCTGACAGCCAAGCCTTCAGGACCCAGCCACCTGATCCCAGACTCCCATGGACACGAAGCTGCTCCCAAAGTGTGGAAGAGAGCGTTAAGGGGTAAGTTTGCTTTGATGCAAAAAAGTTTGCAGTCCATGCATAAGGGGCACCAACCACGCAGTTTTAAAGGCTGTGTGTGTATGCATGCGTATGTGTCTGCGTCATTCATGTGTATCTGTGTGCATCTGTGTATGCGTGTGCGTGTGAGCCCATGTATGTGTTTTTGCAAGTTGCCATGTGTACTCACGCTGCCATTTGTATTCATGTGCGCATGTGATCGTGTGTGTGTCTGCACGCAGCTAAGAATGAAGCCCTCAGACGCTGGATGTATTAATCCCATCACTTTTTGAAAGATTTTTTTCAAATATAAAATATTTTTTCAAAATCAGAATAATTTTTTATTTTATTTTTTAAATTTATTTTTATCGGAAAGACAGATATACAGAGAGAGATGCAAAGATCTTCCGTCTGCTGTTTCAGTCCCCAAAGGATGTCACTCCACGAGGCTACAGCAGCTGCCAGAGGAACCTGCGGCCACCTGGGAGGGCTGGGGGACGCTGAGTCTGGACGACGCTAAGCGGTCGCCTGGCAACCGGGGCCGCGCGGCGTTCGAACAAAAGCGAGGGACCAATCAGGAAGTCCGGAACGAACCATTCCGGCAGTGTTGCGGGGGTGGGGCGGAGAGGGAGAACAGCGTGCTCATGTCGCTTTCCTCGGTGGGTTCTCCGGAAGGTCGGGCCCACCTGTAGTCCTCCGTGCAGAGCGCAGCTCCGAAGGGGCTCCTGAGGGTCCCCAGGCGGGGCTGGGTCCTCCCTGCCTGCGTTGGGAGTGGCCGCCCGGGTCCGAGCTGTCAACCCGCCCTGCGTGGAGGAGTCCCGATTGCCGGCGCGGGTTCCAGGTGAGCATGTAGATGGCCCGGGTGCGAGCCCGGGACCGGGGAGGGCTGCCCGCCCGGCGCTCCTAGGCCTGGGGTCGGGGACCTCTCCTCGTCCATCCGCGTACCGCTTCACAGAGGCCGGCGTCCTAGGCCGGCGAGGGCTGGAGAGGATCCATTCGCCTTTGCACTCCAGCGCGCAGCGTCTAATTCTAGGCAGTTGGGGATTAGCCTTGAGAGAGAGACCAATCAGCCGGGACGGCTGCATGACCTGGCCCGTGGACCCCCGGTTGCATGACTTGGCACAGGGGCCCCTTCTGGGCCTCTGCCTGCCTTTCCCCCAAAGTCAGGATTGACATTACCCTACCGTTCCGGCCTCTGCATCCTTTGTTTTTCACTATGTGTTTTTTTATTTGTTTGCCTTCTTATTTACAAGGCAGAGAGATACTGAAGGCACCGGGATATATCTTCTGCCTTCTGTTAGCATCACAGGGTGACAAGGCTACTGCAGGCAGGACTTGAAATTCAGGCTTGGGCCCAACATGATAGCATAGCAGCTAAAGTCCTTGCCTTGAATGCACCTGGATTCCATATGAGCACCGGTTCTAATCCCAGCAGCCCCTCTTCCCATCAGGCTTCCTGCCTGTGGTCTGGGAAAGCGGTTAAGGACAGCCCAAAGCCTTGGGACCCTGCACCCGTATGGGAGACCTGGAAGAAGTTCCTGGCTTCAGATTGGCTCAGCTCCAGCTGTTGCAGTCACTTGGGGAGTGTATAATTGGACGGAAGATCTTCCTCTCTGTCTCTCCTCCTCTCTATATATCCACCTTTCCAATAAAAATAAATAAAATAAAAAAATTTTTAAATTCAGGCTTGTTTTTCAGTTGCTGATTTTGTGCCCACGAACGATGTCACAGATACTCAGATGATCCTCGGCAGAAACAGGGGTCCCCACCCCTGTAAGCAAAACAGAGAGGTAAGGTGGTATATACTAAACCAAATCAAAACCTGGGGAGGGGCCGGTGGGCTGTCGCTGGCATGGGGGCATTTCCAGTGACCAAAGCAGTTATTGCATCGTGGGGGATGAGGACAGACGGCATGTGTCTGTCGGAGTTCCCCCAAGCGTACCCCTAAAGTTAGGTAATTTTCTTGTGTGCATCATTCATCTCAGAAAGATAACATTTAATAAAGGAAACCATAAAGACCTCCTCTCTGGCTCAGAGTTAGCAGGGAGGGGGTCCTAACAGGGTCTCCCTGGCAGCAGGGGGTGCCTGGGGGCCACTGTGCTGGGAAGGTGTAACGCACTTTGTCTTTGTAGAGTTGGCATAGCCTGAGAGGATCCATTTATTTAATATTTTGATTCCTTCATTATTTTTTCTAATATTTCAAAGGCAGAAAGAGAATAGTGGAGATGGAGGGAGCACCGACCCTCCGAGGACCTCAGGGTGAAACACCTGTGAGGCTTCCTGGCTGCAACGTCACCCCTGTTCCTGAAGTTTCAAGACTGGGGAGTCTCCAGGGCCAGTTGGGGCTCTCAGGCCTGTCTGCCTCCTCCCCTTGTGTCTCTCAGAGCCAGCCTGGCCCTGAGCCCAGAAGCCCCAGGTATCTCCCATAAGCATCAGACTCGGCTGGCACCAGGGTGTGAGCCCTGTGTTCTTAGCCAGGATGGAGGAGATCCAGCCGGGAGCCTCCCAGCTGCTCTGGGTGATTCTCTGTTAGGGACTCAACAGTTGTGACCCCCAAAACCCAGACAATAGTGTCTGGAGATGGGGCTTTGCATGTTGTTTTTAAATGATTTGTGTCTTTATTGAAAGGCAGATGCACAGAGAGAAGGAAAGACAGAGAAAGATCTTCCATTGGCTAGTTCACTCCCCAAATGGCCACAATGGCCAAAGCTGAGCAGATCCAAAGCCAGGATCAGGAGCTTCCTCCAGATCACCCACAGGGGTACACGGACCCAGGAATGAGGCTGTCCTCCACTGCTTTACCAGGCCACAAGCAAGGAGCTGGATGGGAAGTGGAGCAGCCAAGACTCAAACTGGCACCCATATAGGATGCTGGTGGAGGATTAGCCTGTTACATCACCCTGCCAGCCTCAGGAGAGTGACAATATAGTGAGAGGCAGGTGTTTGGTATCATTGTTCGAGACACATGCTCCTGGCTCTGCTTCCCATCTAACTTCCTCCTGACATCAAGCAAGGGAGGGAGGGCGCTAGGGCCCCTTCATGGCGAGCTGGGCTGAGTTCTCTGCCACTGGCTTCAACGTGGCCCAACCCTGGCTGGGGAGTGATCCAGGGAATGGAAGCATCCCTCTCAAGCACGTTCTCTCTGACTCTCTGTCTTTGCGGTAGATGCGTGAAGATAACCAGAGAGAGGTTCTGCAGAGACAGTGGTACTGGGTACCAGCACTGCCTGGGTATTTGCATGCCACAGTGACCCATGGGGGTTTTCAGAGAGCAGGGGGCCAGGGGAAGCCGGGATTCTAAAGGCAGACTACAGGGGAGTGCATCACATATTTTCAAACCATCATTATTGGCCCAGTGATGGTGCCCATCCAAGGCAGAACACACAGCTACTGGCGGGGGTCCTTGCCGGGGGGGGGTTTGTGGCCAGCTCCTGGTTCTGGCCAGGCTTTGTGCCAGGCATAGGAACCCTTCCCTCAGCCCCTCCCTGCTTTCTCTCTGTATTAGAGTGGGCCTAAGCAAGCCCATCCTGACTATGACCGTGTTCTCGTTCTTGTCCCAGGAGGTCCCTAAAGTTCCACGAGAGTGGAGAACAAGGCTGCCACGATGGGCAGTAGGTGCAATGGCCTTACCCAGCGAGGCGGTCCCCTCGCTCAGCCATGCTCCCAGGCACACACAGAGAATTTTCTTGGCTGAATGCAGGTGGAGATGCAACAGGCACCAACTTTGCCAGCTGGACTGGGACCTGCCCTTGTGCAGCTTCAGCTGAGACCTCATGAGAGACCCGAGCGAATCAGCGACCCGGTGCCCTGCCGTTTGTTCATTTCCAACTAACAGCACCACCAGAGTGAGTGTGTCATTGCTCAGTCTACCTGACTCTTCTGCACCTTCTGCTTACAACTTATTTCAAAAAGTGCCTGGGGCCCGGCACGGTGGCGCAAGTGGTTAAGTCCTCGCCTAGCACGCCCGGGATCCCATATGGGCGCCGATTCTAATCCCGGCAGCCCCGCTTCCTTTCCAGCTCCCTGCCTGTGGCCCGGGAAAGCAGTCGAGGACGGCCCAGGGCTTTGGGACCCTGCACCCGCGTGGGAGACCCGGAAGAGGCTCCTGGCTTCGGATCGGCATAGCATTGGCCGTTGCGCTCACTTGGGGATGAATCATTGGACGGAAGATCTTCCTCTCTGTCTCTCCTCTCTGTATATCTGCCTTTCCAATCAAAAAATAATAAAAATAAATCTTTAAAAAAAAAAAAAGTGCCTGGGTGCTGAGTCCCATTCCAGGCCCACAGTCACAGCATTTAGTGGTGCTGGCTCCTGTATTTTTGAGACATGTGACCGTATTGTCCCCCACAAGAGCTCAGTTTATCTTCTCACCCACAGGTCTTGGAAGGACATACTTTGGATTGTGCTGTCTGGTCTTCTCTGGCTTTGCTGCCTGATTCTGTTCTCTTGGGGCTGGTGTTGTGGCTCCATGGAATAAGCTGTTGTATTGTAGCTCTGTGGGATAAGCTGTTGCTTGTGACACCAGCCTCCTGTAAACAGAGTGTTAGTTCAGGTGCCATCTGCCCTACTTCTGATCAGCTTATTTTCCTTTTTTTTAAATTTTCTTTTTCATGATGTTTACACAGTTGATTAGGGTATGAAGGGTCAAGGACTAGAGGAAAGGAGTTGAGACCGCTATTTTCACATCTTCCTTATCTTCTTCCTACATCTTGAGGCAGAGGGGAGACAAGCGAAGAAGCCACACCCAGCTTCCCACCCTCCCCTGTACCCAGGGATGGGGAACAGCCACTCGATGTCATCCCAGGGTCCCCAGTGTAGAGCATGTTCTGAGGGTTCTGTTCAAGTGGTTTCAGTAGTTCTGACATGCTGTCAGTCTCACAGATTCAAGGAAGAGGAAATCCTTCCAAGGTCCATTGGCTGACACAATCCACCCCAGAGTCTCCATTTGCCCAGAAATTTGCTGTAAAGCTTCACTGTGGTAGTTGACCAAGTTGTTCTGCCCTCCTTCCTCTGCTGTGGCACCAGATGTTCTCCACAGGCTCCAATGGACTGCCAAATCCTCCATGTGCATCTGGATATGTTGCCCGCTGCACCATCTTCAGTAACTGAGGAGGCCCCTCTCAGACACATGCTCCCCACTGTCAGGTCACAGGTCCTGCCAACTCTCCCCATTGTTGGAGTTCTGAGTCCAGGGGGACCCTCAAAGAAATCTCATCTGAGGTGATCTCAGACCTGACTCCTGTGTGCACCTGCCTGTATGGGGTCTGGCTCATTCTGTCACCCACCTCAGCCTATATTCACACTGACAGTTGCAATTACTAGGTCAGATCTATCTCCAGCCCCATCTGTTACACAAACCAGTAGATGTTACGGCCCAGCCCAACCCTGCCCACTTACACATTCAACCCTCATGTATACACCATCGGGAGCTGCAGCCAGGTCAGAGTGACCCCAATCACCCTCACTGGGCTGCTCCCCTAACTTGTTTCCTGTGCCTGCCAGCATGAACAGCGGACTGGTCTGGTCTGTTCCACGTCCCATTCAACTCTTATACACATCACTGTGCAGTGAGGCCTGACTCAACCTACGTGGAGACCTGACCTGGGCTACTTAACGTCAACCACTGCCAAATACCACTCAATGGCTCACGCTCACACTAAAGCTAGGGCTGGGAACCTATCTGATCCAACTTCTTACTGATGCTACTGAGAAGGCAGCCGATGACAGCCCAGGTACGTGGGCCCCAGTCTTCCTCGTGGGAGACCCAGATGGAGTGTCTGGGCCCTGGCTTCCACCTGGCTATTGCAACCATTTGAGAAAGAGTGAACCAGCAGACTGAAAGTCTCTCTCTGCTTCCCTGTTGTTGTGCTACTTTTTGGCTGATTAAATGAATAGCTAAATAGTGAATAAACTTTTATAAGCTTTGCTTTTAATGCCTTTTTAAGACACAAACTCCTAAAGCCCTAAATCACTTTTTTTTTAAATGCTTTTCTCCTTCCTTTCCTTACCCTCAAGTGAGCCCCAATAGCCACCACTAGAACCTTCCTGTGATTTTCCCTATAGCCGGGGTCTGAATCTAGCGGTCTAGTCTGGGAGTCCCCCAAAAAAGCTCATGGGGTGAGCTTGACTCTTGTGTGTGCCAGCCAGTGCAGGGTCAAGATCTGTCACCTACCTGCACCAGCTAATGCACATACTGGTGGATACAGCTGCCTTGTCAGTTCTGCCCCAGACCCATACTATCATGTGAACTAATGGGTGCTGCATCCTAGACCAGGGCAACCAACCTGCCACAGACCCAATCTTCACACATACCAGTGGGTACCGCAGCCTAGTTGGGGAAGCTTCCCGAAGCCCCAGTCCAGATTCTTGTGCTCACCACACAAGGTACAGCTAGGGTAGTGCACACCCACCCTGCTAGTCATGTTCCTCTGCCAGGGGTACTACGGTCTAGCCTTCCATGATTCGCACTCAGTCTTGGCACTTGCCAGCAGATGCTGTGGCCTAGCCCAGCGGGTGCAGGAGCCTAATCCAGATGGGGGGCATAGTGTAGGCACACTGTGAGCAGAGAGGGGCTGAGCCAAGGGACAGGCCCAGGCCAGGAGAGGAGTTTAGGCACTGGGACCACCAAGCCTCACTTGCTGTCTCCCAGCAACTCCACCCTCTCTGTCCCAAGTTTGCCATCTGTGAGGGAAAACTCAAGACTATATTCTGGAAACCACAGTTAATGCTGTGCCCCTGGGCCAGCCACTCGCCTGCCTGGGCCTCAGTCTCCCCCTCTGGAGACACCTCATCAGGGCATCCAGGGGCAGGTGCTTGGACTTGCATTTGACAGGCCCATGCTCCACATCGAAGGGCCGGGGTTCCACTCCTAGCATTGGCTCCTGACTCCAGCTTCCTGCTCACACAAACCCTTGAGTTCCTGCCAGTCATGTAGGAGACCAGGGTTGAGGGCTGGCTTTGGCCTCAGTCCAGCCCTGGCCACTGCAGCCACTTGGGGATGAACCAGGACAGGGAGCATTCCCTCACTTGTTCTCTCTCTACCTCTCAAACAGGGATGGGGAGTTAAGGTTCAGATGGGGTCAAGGCTCAGATGAGCCTTCCTCCCATCATGGCACCTGGAGAGGCACAGAACACCGGAGCCCTGCCTGTAAGCTGGAGGTGGTGGGACTGTGCCCGTGGCTCACCTACATAATGACAGTTTGGACAGTGGCGGTCCCTACACATGCCAGGGGTGCCACAAGATTATATCACGTTGTGACATGGCACCATTTTTGCTTGTATACGCACCCCATGATGTTTGCACAATAGCAAAACTGCCTAAGGATGCAGTTGCTTGGCTAGGTGACACGTGCCTGCCTTAAGCACGTGGGCCTGAGGACAGAGGGGTCCCCGAAGTCCTGGGCAGGGCTCCAAATAGCAGGTGTCCCAGCCAGTATGGGCGCCAAACCAAGTGGGGAGCCCTAAAGACTGAAGAGAAAAACCCCGTTGGGCAACTCAACGTGTGTCCCCTCTGGGCAAGGGTGGCGTGGTTGAAGGATCAGCGCCCCAGCCTCAGCAGCTCCACCCCTCCGCCTGCCCTCAGCAGCCCCGCCTCCTTGGCTGGCCCCTCCGCCGGCCCGCCCTCAGCAGCCGCACCCTGCACTTTCCTTGCAGAGAGAAACGTGCACCAAGGACCGCTGGTACCCGCAGCTGCGCAAGAACCGGAAGCCCGACCAGGACCAGAAGCCGAGCCGCAGGCGGGAAAGGAGGCCGTGGCAGCTGGTCCTGCAGTGACCGCGGTTCACTTTTCCCCTCTCCTCTCCATTCTAGGCCACGCAGGAGTTTGGAAATCTGTAGAATGCTTTCGCTGGAATTTTTCTCCTGAGCCTGGAGCACCTATTTGCATAACATTAAGGCAGCTGGCTGTTCCAACAGCAAGGAGGGGCCGGGCTGGCTCTCTGGAATGCGAGCCAGGAGGTCTGACTTTTTGAACATCCTTGGAAGACTCCTTCACTCTCCCAGGAAGGCACTGCGCATGGCAACTGACACTCTCGGGAATCCAGATTGAATCTGGCTCAAACGTCCCTGCCTCCCTCATCTCCTTTGTCATGGTGTAATGTCACAGCCTGGGCAATTTATTCAGAACAGAAATTCGTTTCCTCACGATGGTGGAGGCCAGGAGGCCCAAGGTCAAGGCACTGGCTGATTCAGTGTCTGGAGAAGTCCTGGTCCCTGCTTCCTTAGGATGCTGGGTACCCCCCAGGTGGAGGCGGAAGGGCAATGAGCTCTATGCTGGCTGGGATGAGGCCAGTCCACAAGGGTGCCAAATCCCCTCCTCCCAACACCCCCTTTTCAGCAAACGGTGACCTTCTTGTAAACAGAGATTGTGTGAGTATTAAAGAGCAGGGTTCTGGCCGTGAGGCATACATGCCCATCTTGGTCCTCACAACAACCCTCACATCATGCCCATTTTACGAATGGACAGACTGAGGCTCTGACATGCACCTTGTCCCCAGCAAGCTAGGGCTGGACCCACACATGTAGCTGGGAGCCTCCCAGGCCAATCAGCAAACTGCAGGTGGAGAGAAACCCCCACCCCAACCCAATGACCCACCAGCATGACATGATCCTCTCCCAGCTCCTTGTACTGTTTGAGCCAAGAGACACCCCAGATGAAAACCTCAATGCAGAAATGTACTCCCTGGCGCCCCCTGGGAGGCTGGGACTCCTCCAAAACTCACAGCTGAGATCCTTTCAAACGGGCAGGTCAAAGACTGCCAGGGCTTAGCAAACAGATGAAGAGGACAGAGTCAGCGTGACCTGCTGGGACCCTGCCAGAAGGGATACGGTGGGACCTCATTTCCACCTGGTGGCAAGACAGCAACCTGGAAGAGAACATGGCAGGTGACACCTGCCCTTCCCACGTGCACCCCCACTTCCCTCCTCACTTGGCAGTCAGGTGATAGAGAAACAAACAGTGCAGATCAGGTTCCTCTGCCCGGGGTGTGTGGCAGAGAAGGCAGGGAGGGCACCTCGGTAGAGAATAGCAAGCCACTTGCACAAGGATCCCAGAGCCAGGACATTGGGCTTTCTGCCTGCGCTTTAATCAAGTATCTCAGACCACCCACCCTGGAGAGGGCCCCATACGCTTCCTTCACCCCCAACCCCTATAGAAACTGTCACAGTGCAGCCTGGAAGTCAACAGCCAAGGGTGGGGGCCCTGGTGTCCCCAAGATGAGGAGAGAGGGGTGCACCTGCATCCCTGGGTTGCAGGAGCAGTTCCCTGCCCGGTGGAAGGAAGGGTTTGGAGTGAAATAAAGAAGAGAGGGGGAAATGAGGCCAACAGCCCCAGCACAGAGAACCCACAGGGAATTCCCCCCCTCTCCACAAAAGGCCCATGATTTGGGGGGACATGCTGAACACTGTGGACCAAGCCAAGGACCCCAGAGCCTACTGGAGGGCTGCCACTGGGCAGGCACTCGCATCTGCACAGATGCAGCTCATGCAGGATTCACCCGGGCAGGGTTTCAGTCCTGCAAATGGACGCGCAGATGAAGCCACGTGCCAGTTTGCCACAGCTGTGTCAGCAGAACAGAGTCTGATGCCAGGAAAGCTGGGACGTGGCCCGGCAAACAAGAAGCCACTCAAGAGGGGCAGGCTGGAGTCAGCCCCCGGCTGCTGCCTCCCTCCTGCAGCCACGACAGCGGCAGGGCAAGCGCATTGCAGGCACACTTGTCACACCATTGCCAGATGACCCTGCCAGCCTGCCACCATATTCTGGGCCACTAGGGTCCTCTAGAGTCCCTAGACTTAAATGTTTTTTAAAAAAAGTTTGTGTGGGCCTGGCGGCATGGCCTAGTGGCTAAAGTCCTCACCTTGAACACGCCAGGATCCCATATGGGCGCCGATTCTAATCCCGGCAGCTCCACTTCCCATCCAGCTCCCTGCTTGTGGCCTGAGAAAGCAGTCGAGGACGGCCCAAAGCTTTGGGATCCTGTACCCGCATGGGAGACCCGGAAGAGGCTCCTGGTTCCCGGCTTCGGATCGGCATAGCACCGGCCGTTGCACTCACTTGGGGAGTGAATCATCGGATGGAAGATCTTCCTCTCTGTCTCTCCTCCTCTCTGTATATCTGACTTTGTAATAAAAATAAAATAAATCTTAAAAAAAAAAGTCTATGGAAAAAGATAAGTGAATGTCAATTTTAATGTAAATGATTTTGAAATTAATGCATATTATCTTCATAATATTTATTTTCATGAACTTAAAAAAAAGATTTTATCTATTTTTATTGGAAAGTCAGATATAGAGAGAAGGAGACAGAGAGGAAAATTTTCCATCCGTTGATTCACTCCCCAAGCGGCCTCAATGGCTGAAGCTGAGCCAATCCAAAGCCAGGAGCCAGGAGTTTCCTCTGGGTCTCCCACACAAGTACAGAGTCCCAAGGCCTTGGGTTGTCCTCGACTGCTTTCCCAGGCCACAAGCAGAAAACAGAATGAGAAGCAGGGCCACCAGGATTAGAACCAGCACCCATATAGGATCCTGGCGTGTGCAAGGCGAGGATTTTAGCCACTAGGCTACCGTGCTGGGCCCTTCATGAACTTTTTAAAGACTTCTCATATGAAAGAAGTGGAGCAGCCAGGACTCAAACAGGTGCCCGTATGGGATGCTGATGCCACAAGCAAAGGCTTAACGTACTACTGTACAACATTGGTCCCTAAGCCAACACCTGAAGTACTGGATCAAAGGCCTACCTCTCCACAAATGTGTTGAGATACCGTCATTGGTTATCCAAACGCCGAAACCACTTACAGCTAGGTGCAGAAGAGCTCGACCCACCAGGCCACAATCAAGTACATCACCGAACACAAGTTCACTCACATGACCCATACTGAAATATCTGCCTTGTGACCACTTTGCAGTGACTCCCAGGGTGGTGACAGTTCCAAGGCAGAGACTGTCCTGAGGCTGGCCCAGAAAGGACATCAGGGACCGTTCCTCTTCTTTTGCCTGTCTGAGAGCCTTTTACCAGCTTCATTATGATATTAGGGCAGCTATGCAAATGGATTAAAGGGGGTGGCAATGGCTACCCTCAGAGGACCATACCACTTCAGCTTGGGATCATGCGGAAAAGTCTTGGATGGAGGAGGAAGTCAGGCTGAGCTGCAGGTGGAGCACAGCTCTTCCTGGTGGAGGGGCCAGCGTCAGTGGAAGTTGGGAGGTGGTAGAGGCCAGGTCCCTGGTAGAGGAGTCTGTGTGCCCTGAAAAGCAGGTTTGTGAAGGCAAGTGGTGGATGGTGGGCAAGGCTGGAAGCATACTCGGGGACCTCTTTGTGCCTGAGGATTGTGGCTCTCGGATTCCCTGTCTAGGCACAAGTTGGGGTCAGAGGAGAAAATAGACACATGTGAAAGGGGGTGTGCTGGGGGCTGCTGCCCTTCCATGGGCTCCTGGGAGACAGCTTGGGTGGGGATCCCTTCCTAGCAGCCGTTCTCCTTGCAGGGGAGGCGGAAACAGAGAGATGACCCACCCCCATCACAGGGGAATAGAAGCTGAACTCAAGTTCCAGCCACGGTTAGGTGATGTGAACCCTGGAATGGAAAGGGCATAGGAAATGGGGTGGGGGAGTTGTTGCTGTTGTTACCATGGCAACATGAAGCAGCTGGTACACACTGAGTTTGGCAGAATCTTGGGGCCTTGAGCACAGGGTGGTTCTGCAGGCAGGTCAGAGCCCCAGGGCACCTGCAGAGCCCCACACCCAGGATGCTGGGCTCCACCTCCTGAAACCAGAAACTTCTTGTCCTGAACAGGCTGCGATGCATCACTTGCTTTCCCAACACCTTTTCCATCTGCCTTTTAGGTGAGGGTTGTTGGATCGGTGTTGAATGAATGACACAAAATGCATCACTTTGCTTCTTCCCTGAGGTCCCAGGCACCAAACCTCAGCCTCCACTTCTTAGCTTAATGTCCTTGGCCACCTCTTCTGTCCAGCCGGGCACTGACCTAAGCACTGCATCTTTCACAGGCAGCAAGTGGTGATGGCGTTGCGGGTTGGCTCCCAGCCACCTGCCTGGGGCTGAAGCCTGGATCTGCCTCTTCCGGTTCTGAGCCCTTGGGAAGGTTGCTTAACCTCTCCACCCCTCTCCCTTCTAAAGAATGGAAGCAATAGCAGTTCCTGGTTCAGTGGGTGATTGCAGGGACTCAATGAGTAAAAAAAAAAATTGCTAGCACACAGCAAGTGCTCAATGAATGCTAGATCGGCTTCCCAAACCTCCTTCCTGGAGCACTCCTGGCTTCCCCCGCTTTGGAAAGAGGAAACTCAAAGATCCAGAGGTTGAGGCCCCGTCCCATCCAGTCCCCAGCCTCACCACTCACCCCTCCTGATGGGAAAACAAAGTGAAACCCAGGGGGACAGCAGGTGCAACACCCTCCCGTGGCCCACACCCCAGAGCCAGCGCTCACTAAGACATGCACACGCTCTGGGTGGACAAAGCCAGAGGGACCACAGCCGCCGCTGCTGCACCCAGGCAACGCCCTGCACTGGCCATAGGATGCCACGTCGCAGGGCTGGGCTTCTGGCCACCTCCTCCAGCTGCTTCTCATTAGTTTCCCGAGTGTGGCCTGGCCATGGGCCCGCCGGGGCTGGAAGGATGACTGGAGGCTGCTCCTTCCTCCCTGTCGGGGTCCTGGGCCCCTCTCACCGCTTGTGCCAGTGTCTCTGCCTCAGCAGACACCTCTCCCTTCCCACCACACACACACACCAGCAGACTTTCCAAACCTGCTTCCCTGCAGGGAGTCCAGCCCACCAGCGCCAAAGGATCCAGGTTCAAATCCCTGGTGCAATGTTTGCCAGCTGTGTGGCTCTGGGCCAGTTACTGAACCTCTCTGTTCCCCCACTTTCTCCACCTGGAAGCTGGGACAAGTTGGGAACAGTCCCCTCTTCACAGGCTGGCAGCAAGGGTGCAATGCAAGAGCTATAAAGGGTTAACTGGAAAAGATCTGAAACCTTCCTCCCCTAGGTCACTGGCTTGATCCCTAGCACTGGAATTAAGGTAGTGATTTTTTTTTTTTTTTTAAGAATAGGCATAGGAAGTAAGAGGCTGTGATGAGGAAATTCCAGATACTGCAAAGGCATTCAAATTCTGCAGCCGGTAGCTTTTTTTTAATTCAGCATTTAGTAGGCGCCATCTGTGTGCCAGGGACTGGGATGAGGGATGGGATTGTGTGTGGCAGGGCGGGGAGGGATGTGTGTAGAAAATGCATACAAACAGGAAACAGCTGAGAGGTAATGGGCAGCTGTGGGCCCAGCCCGCATGCACAGGCCGCACACCCCTTCCCCAGCGCTGGGACCTGGACGGGCGGCTGGGCACCACCAAAGTGCGGTTCCAGTCACAATGCTTCACCCTGGGGAGCTGAGGCCCACAGTGCTTCCCCGGCGCACAGATCCTGCTCCCGGGAGGGGTCTCCTCCCCAGCCTGAACCACCGCAATTTTTGCTTCCAGACTAGGCACCTGGCAGCGGGAGGAGAGGAGCCAGGCTCTGGCTGCTGGGCGTAGCATCTGGACTTTGTCCTGCGTGGGCAGCGTACGTCAGCACCCGAGCGTGTCCACACCCCATAAGGCCAGATGGTAGCCTTGGAAGCACCAGGACATTGCACCCTTCCTGTGGGTGACCCTTCACCTGCTGGAACCTGCTGGAACCCCCCCAGGCTGAGGTCGTCCCAGACAGCAGCCCCCTAGGTCCTTAGAAATTAGCGAAGACTAACGAACACGGAAGGCGACTCAGGGTGGGAGGTGGGTGTGAAGCCGGCCCACGCAGCCCTCAGCTCTGCCTGAGCTAAGGGGATTCTGGGAGGGGGGACAGAGCCGAGGTGGGGGGCGGGGGTTGGCTGCCCCTCTCCCAGGATGTCCCAGGAGTGGAGTTTGTGATGAGGTAGAATCCAGCTTAGGATTCCTGGAGCCCGGGGAAACCACACAACAGGTGAGGTCAGACGCAGCAGGACGCAGACCAGGGTTCCTGGACACATGGGAACTACAGTCCCATCTCAGCCACGATCTGTTCACGGTTTCACTGACTCACCGTCAACGAGGATCTGAAAACATTAAAAGGGGGAAGGGACCAGGTTTGTGGTGGTGTGAGTTAACCCACTATCTGCAATACCCACATTCCATATGGATACTGGTTCGAGTTCTGGCTGCTCCACTTCTCATCCAGCTCCCTGCTAATGTGTCTGGGAAAACAGCAGAAGATGGCCAAGTGCTTGGGCCCCTGTACCCATGTGGGAGACCTGGATGAAGCTTCTGGTTCCCTGACTTCCTCCTGGCCCAGCCCTGTTACAGCCATGTGGGCAAGTAAAGCAGTGGATGAAAACGTTCTCTCTCTCTCCTGCTTTCTCCATAACTCTTTCAATTAAGTAAAATAAATCTCTAAAAAACGTTCCAAGGAGAATCGGGAGCTCCTGAGCCCACAGCTGTGCACTGGTCAGAGTCGCGCCCTGCGTCTCCCGCGAGGCTGCTCCGTCCCACCCAGGGTTGAATCAGCCCTTTGTTCAGTCCTGTCCAGCATGCAAAGATCACGTGCCCTGCACTTGTATTCAAGTGACCTTCACGCGGGAGCCTTACGGCATCTGCCTCACAGCAGCTTGTCTCAAGGGCATGGTATCATCTCAAGAGGAAGGGCAGTCCAGTGCAATACACTGGGACAGCATCGTGGCATGATTTTATTGTTACTGTTTATGTTACTGTGCCTCATGGATACATTAGCACCTAAGTACCTGCACCAGGAAAAAGCCGAGTGTGACTAAAGGTCGGTGCCATCTGTGGCTACAGGCAGCTGATGGGATTCTTAGACCGTATGCCTGGTCCTCCCCTTGAGCACACCAGGATCCCGTATGGATGCCAATACTTTTTCTTTCTTTTTCTTTTTCATTTTTTTCTTTTTTTTTTTTTTTTTGAAATTGCTTTATTTTGGCAATCTTTACAAAGTTGATTAGGGCTCAAAGAGTCAAGGGCTACAGGAAAATGGGTAAGACTATTGTTGCCACATTACTGCCTTTTTTTTTTTTTCTGGAGTAAAGAGGGAGATAAAGGGAGCAGCCCCACCCAGCCTCCCACCCATCCCAGGTCCCCGATGTAGAGCATGCTCCAAGGGTCCTGCTCAAGTGATTTTGATAATTCAACAGTTACACCTATAAAACTGTATCATATAATAAAAAAATAAATTAAATATGAAAAAAATGATAATTCAACAGTTCTGGATTGCTGCCAGTCTCGTGGGCACCAGTTCTGATCCCGGCAGCCCTGCTTCCCATCCAGCTCCCTGCTTGTGGCCTGGGAAAGCATTCAATGATGGCCCAAAGCCTTGGGACGCTGCACCCACATGGGAGACCCGAAGGAGCTCCTGTTTCCTGGCTCCTGGCTTTGGATCAGTGCAGCTCTGGTCGTTGCAGTCACTTGGGGAGTGAATCATCGGACGGAAGATCTTCCTCTTTGTCTCTCCTCTCTGTATATCTGCCTTTCCAATAAAAAAAAATTTTTGACTTATAAACTTATTTGAAAGTCAGAGTTACAGAGAGAGAGAGAGCTCTGGTTCACTCCTCAGCTGGATTAGAAGTGGAACAGCTGGGGCTGGAACCAGCCACCAGCATCCCTAGCAGTGGCTTAAGCTGTGGCGCCACAACCCCAGCATTCCCTTCCTGCCTGTCAAACAAAATTAATAAATTTAAAAAATGAAATAGACAAACTTACAGAAGCAGGGAATAGAATGATGTTTAGCAGGTGCTGGAGAAGGAGGAATGAGGTAACCTTGGCCGGAGAGCGCCAAGCCTCAGTTACCCAAGGTGAGTACATTCTGGCACTCCACCATACAGCACAGGTGCGTGGAGTAACGGTACTATACAATGCAATTAAAATGTTGCTGACCAGGCAGATCTTATGTCAAGTGTTCTAACCACAATGGAAAAAGAAAAAGCAAACACACACACACACAAGGAGGTAGGATGAGACTGTCAGAAGTGAAGGCCAAGTTCACGGCGGTGATTGATGGCTTCACAGGTGTCTCCATCACTCCAAATGCATTAGGCTGTAAACATTAAACAGCTAGAGTTTTGGTGTGTCAAATCCTCCCTTAACACAATTGTTCAAAAAAAAAAAAAAAAAAACCTCTGGCTTGGAGATAGGCTCTCTGAGGACTGGTGACGAGTATGCCAATGGAGAAGTGAAGGACGACCTTGTGGCCTGGGAAAGCAGTCAACGGTGGCCCAAAGCCTTGGGACCCTGTACCCGCATGGGAGACCTGAAGGAGGCGCCTGGCTCCTGGCTGCAGATCGGCTAAGCTCCGACCATTGCAGTCACTTGGGGAGTGAATCAGCAGATGGAAGATCTTCCTCTCTGTCTCTCCTTCTCTCTGTATATCTGACTTTCCAATAAAAGTAAAGTGAATCTTTTTTAAAAAGCTGTGAATGGGTTAAACATTTTTTAATAAAAGTACTTTTTTAAAGAAAGGAAAGAAGGAAGAAAACTTTAGGTCATTGAACCTAGCGGTAAAGATGCCATGTCTCACGTTGGGGTGCCTGGGTTCAAGTCCCTGTTCTGGCTCCTGATTCCAGGCTCCCATTAACGCACACTATGTGAGGCCACGGTGATAGGCTTCAGTCATGGGACACCTGACACTCATGTAGGGGACCTGAGGGACGGAGCTGTGGCCCCTGGCGCTGGCCCCTGCATCGTCTGCCCCAACAAGGCCACCTACCCCCCCACACACTACTGCAGATATTCCGGAAGTGACCCGACAGAACAAAGCTTTGTCTTTCTCTTTCTTTGTCCCTCCGAGTCTCCAAGAAGCAATGAAAAGAAAAATAAACAAATAAATAAACTTTAGCTCAAGCTTATTTTGGTAGAAAAGTATTTTGAAACCCATGTATTCAAAGGGCTCTTCAAAAAGCATTTAAAAAGTGCATATTATAAAAATATATATATACACGGATTTCAAACTTCATGTACCAAATAAGCTTATCTTTAAAAGATGTATTTCATTTTTATTTGAAAGGCCAAGTTACAGAGAGAGGAGACACACAGAGATTTTCTGTCTGCTGATTTGCTCCCTAAATGGCCATAAGAGCCAGAGACCCTCTGGGAGCCTGGAGCCAGGAGCTTCCTCTGGGTCTCCCACGTGGGTCCCAGGTGCCCAAGCACTTGGGTCATCCTCTGCTATTTTCCCAGGCCAGTAACAGGAAGCTGGATCGGAAGTGGAGCAGCCAGGTCCAAACCAGGGTCCAAACCAGGGTTCGTACTGGGATGCCGGCCCCCTGAGATGGAGGACTAACCAATTACATAATGGCTCCAGCCCCCTGGCTCTTTTTAATCCTCCTTCCCCCACTCCATGTTTTATTTACTTTAACCAAGTCTCTTTGAATCTTAATTTCAATGTTTTTGATGTTATTGCTGAAATCTGGGCTAGAGGCAGCTCTTATTTCTTTAAGAAGAAAATAATTTTGCAGGCAACATCAGAGTAAATTGCTGAGAACCAAGGGGACTGTCACCGAGCCCATGTTGACTGAGGGCTGCCCTTGAAGGACCCTGAGCCAGGGATGGCTGAGGGGGTGGTCAGTGCCCCCATTCCCTCCCAGTGCTGGCCACGGTCTTGCCAAAGCCAACACCACTGTGAATATTCATGGCTGTGTGTCTGAATCCCTGATCCCTGACCTGTTGAGGGCCCAGCTGCCAGCATTGAGACTTGGGTGGCTTTAGCTACCCTGGGAGCAAGTCAAACGGGCTTTCAGCTCAGGCCAGGCAGGTAAGCCTGGAGAGCTGCCTATTGGAACTGGCATACCTGCCTGCTTTATAGAATCCCGCCTCTGGCTTGGGCCAAAGCAGCTTCACCTGGCACCTCCTGCCACCCCAGCCTACTGTCTCCCACCATAGGTGTGTGTTCAGGCCATCCATGCCCCATTCCTGCCCCCACCATGCCACAGTTGGAGCCTGCTCCTGGCCCTCCTAACCTCCACGCCGCCCGACTCCTGGGCATTACAAAGACAGCCAGTGTTGGAGTCCGGCAGGCACTACCCGCGCAGACAGCTACACCTCCCACAGGCCACAGGGCACAAAGGCCGGTCTGTGTGGCGCGGACTGCCAGGCCCACAGCCTCCCTTCCCCTGCCAGGCACTGGGAACAGGTCATCGGAGGAGGCTCCCAGGAGGCTCCCAGGCTGGCTGACAGCCCACACAGGGCCCTGTGAGATGCCAGGGTGTCTAGTGCGTAGAGGCCACAGCTGGGCTGACTAGCATCCCTGGGAGGGTCTCTTCAGGTTCAGATCAGCAGCTGAAGGAACCGCCTCCTCCATCAAGGTCTGGGTCAGCAGCCCTTCTGCACCCTGCAGCTTCCCCAGGCACCTCTTACAGCTCCAGTGGCCCAGCCTGGCACTGCCAGAGGGCTTTCCATATGAGACCCATGTTCCTGTCCATCTCACCCCTTCCTGAGCCTGAGGTGCCAATCCCACTTGTGTTCGTGCTCTTCCAGGGGTAGGGGGCCCCCCTGTGGCTGGACATGGCCCCCAGAAATCTGTCACTGTCCTCAACTGCTACAACCCAGCTCCTCCTGCCACGGGCCCGTGTGGTTTCATGTCGCCCAGAGTCTGGGTGCTCAGGGTGGTGCCATGTGTGGTGGGGGCATAGCCCTTGCTGGCCCCTCCCCCCTGTGGTCCTGGCAGACTCCAGGGGGACACAGTGGCCAGGCAGAGATTGGGTCTTCCTCACACCTGGCCTGCTGAATTCAGCTACAAGAAGCCCCCTGACCAGAGGCTGGGGGTCAAGGAGAGATGGCCCCTCCCCAGGCTCTGGGCCCAAAGGGGCTCCAGGCTGCTGGCTCCTCCAGGCGGCCCCGCTCATCAGCAAGTAGAAACAGCTCTCATCTCTAGCCCTTTTGGTGGAGACTTTTAGAGGCTCCCCCATGCTGCTGCTAGCGCCCGGGGTGGGGGCCCTGAATGCCCCTGGAGCCCTCACTCACCTGTGAGCATCCTCTCCATTAAGACACCTCCTTAAGGATGCACCCCGACCTGTTGCTGGCTTCCTGCCCTCTAAGATGGAGCTGGTGCCTGATGGTCACCACCGAGTGACCCCTGCATGGCATCTGGCCCAGTGGGGGGTGGGTGGGCAGATGTCCCCTCAATTTGTATCTCAGTGTCCATGACCTTGGTTTCCTCAGAAACAGGAGAGCAACAACAGCAATGCTAAACACGTCAGCACCCTCCCCCGTGAGACCGTAACACACCCCTTCTCAGGTCAGCGTTCATCAGAGGGCTTTGGATTCCCCCGGAGAACGGGAAAGTAGAGGGAGTAGCTTCTTGTGACACATTCTTTTTGTCTCTGCATTTCCGTTTCTCTTTATCTCATGCTTCTGTCTGCTCCGCCACTCACGGGGCCACATCTGGCTCTCCTCCAGCTCCCGAGGTCACGAACCCTACACCAATGGCCTTTATTTCCTTTTGCATAATAGGAGGCTCACCCTGACATGGTTGCCTACCACAACCTGCTTCTGTGCCCTCAACTCTCGGTCTATTCTTGAGACTGGATGATTTCGAATGAAAGGACATCTACTAGGCTCACGGCCTGGAGCCTGGGATTGTTGATGGGGCTTTTGTGCTGCAGCACCCCATGGCAGAAGGCAGCCGGGCAAGAGAGGGGATGAAAAAGAGCTAGATGGGGCTGAGCTCGCTTGGACAATCACCGGCTCTCGCAGCAACCCCTTCCCTCTCTTGGTGATGACCTACATCCATCACGAGAGCATGACCTCATAGCCCTCCTGCAACAGGGTGGCACTGGGTGGGTGAGCATTCTGATACACAAGCCATGGGAGGCACCTCCTGACCATAGCAGCTCAGAGAATTTTCTTGCACACCATAGATCTCATTACTGCAGTAAGCAGACTGGGGACCCCATGAGGCCAATTGTGTGACTCGCCCTGGAGCCTGTGAGATATCCTTAATGAGTCACAGGCGTTGGGAGCAGATGCTCCTCCCCAGAGCCCTGTCCAGGATCCCTTTGGGAGTCAGGCATATGCTGCTGTCACATCGTCCCCGCCTCTTCCCTCCACCCCAACCCTTGATCTGTCTTGAGCTTCACAATAGGGAACCAAGCACAGGCCCGGCATCGTGTCTGTCTCTTTCTCTCTCCCTGGTCCTGTTTGTATTTACTCTGAGCTGTCCGGAGCAGAGATGGCCCCTAGGGAATGAAGCTACTCTCCCTCGGGTCCAGCTGCTGTCACCCTCTGCCCTTCCTCCAAGGCCAGCATGGTGTTGCAAGGTCAGACAATAGCAGTCCAATGGCACACACAGGCATAGGTCTTCTTTTCTTACTTAACGGAGTTACAAAGAGAGAAAAGGAGAGACAGAGAGATCTTCCATCTGTTGGTTTACTCCCCAAATCGCCATAAAGGCCAGAGTTGACCTGATCTGAAGCAAGAAACCAGGGGCCTCCCTCTGGATTTCCCACCTGAGTACAGGGTCCCAAGACTTTGGGTCATCTTCCACTGCTTTCCCAGGCCAAAAACAGGGAGCTGGATAGGAAGTGGTATAGCTGGGGCTGGAACCGGCACCCATATGGGATGCCAGTGTCTCAAGTGAAGAGTTAGCTTACTATACCACCACACTGTCCCCTTAGATCCAACTCTTTCCCTAGGCCTTCAAAAGAGGAAGTGAATGCTAGAGAATTTTTAAAAATACTGTCTAAAACATGATTTTTAAAATGCTGTGTTAGCCAGGGTCCCCGGGGATGCAGACGGCATGTTTGAACAGGGCAAGTTGAAGTTTTAATAAAGAGACTAAGGTGGAATGGGGAGGCATTGTGACAGGTTAAGCCTCTACCCACAGCACCAGTATCAATGAGTACTTGTTTGTGCTTCACTTCTGATCCTGGAAGAT
The DNA here is from genome assembly GCF_017591425.1 of Ochotona curzoniae. Taxonomy (NCBI): domain Eukaryota; kingdom Metazoa; phylum Chordata; class Mammalia; order Lagomorpha; family Ochotonidae; genus Ochotona; species Ochotona curzoniae. Next base: position 21,855,919 of record NW_024465894.1, on the reverse strand, counting down.
AGCAGATGTGGAGCTGCGAGGCTCATTGAGCAGAACTCGGGCAGGGCACCGCTAAGGTCAAATCCTGGGTGTCTAGCTGGGAGTCTGCTCAGTTGCAAGACCCAAGGCTGGCCCTGATCGCCCAGCCAGTGGAGAACAAATGACTGGACCCCACAAAGTACACGCCCCACTCCACACCTGACCTCAGGGACACAGGAAAAGACAGTGGTACGAGTGGCATGCCTGCCATCCTATGCAATAACATCAACCTTCCCCATCCCCTTTTCATTTAATTTTGTTTTCCAGCCCTCTGAATCCTTAACCTTCCTCCCTCTCCTCACCTGACGCCAAGGCATCATGGTGCCTTTGCAAACTTGGCCAACAGATCAGGAAGCAGCGCCACACTCAGGAGACACGGCACAATTGGAACAACTGGCCTTTTCTAACACATCACCACACAGTGTGTCTCTAGGCGCCAACCCAAGACCACGGGGGCGGTGACGGCTGGCAGGGCCTGCTGCTGCCAAGCCTCCCGGCCCTTGAAACACCCATTGTGCCCTCATGGTAGCTGTGCATTTGAGGTTCCGTTCTGCGGTCATTATCTCCTACCTCAGGCTCCACCACTCTTTACAGTGTGCCATCCTAGCTTCACGGTTCTGCACACTAACTACTGCCCAGTCAGACTCCTCAATTGGTTCTGTGCTTGCCAGCAGATAGTGTTTTAAAATCAATCTCTCTGGGCTGGCGTTGTGGCACAGCACACAAAGCCCCAGACTTCAGAGCCAGCATCCCATATGGACATTGGTTCATGTCCCAGCTGCTCCACTTCTGATCCAGCTGCATGCTGTTGGCCTGGGAAAAGCAATGGAAGATGGCACAAGTGTCTGAGCCAGCCTGGCTGTTGTATTCATCCGGGGATAAATCAATGGACAGATCTCTCTCCGGCCGGGAATGAACGAGCAGATGGAAGATCGATCTCTCTCTCTCTCTCTCTCTCTCTCTCTCTCTCTCTCTCTGTGGTCTGACTGTGGAGTGCATGTGTCAAAACTGGAACCTGTGCAGTAGACAGCATGCCCAGAAGCTCCTAGGGGACATGCCAGCTCATTGAGGCCTGCAGAGCACGTCTAATACCGTGGAGGGCAGATCAAAATGGACAAGACTCCTGTGGAGCTTCGACAGCAGGTATCTGAGCAAGTCGAGACTCAGGTGGACTGTCAGCCAGGGGATTTGGAGGGACTTCCTCAACCTTGGAACAACAAAATTAACAACAGCTCTGAACCGTTGAAATCACCTAAGCAGAACAGGATCCACATCGGGACCCCTAAGAAGCCATCAAGTGGCATCCCACATCCATGGGTCCTGGTGTTGTTGGACTGCTGGAAGCGGCTCTCTCCCTCTCTCTCTCTCCTCTCCCTCCAGAAACAGGAAGAATAGAAAGGAAGATTGGAAGAAGTTGTCTCATCCACTTTCCCCCATTCCTGAACCCTCCCCAAAATAATCGGTAGTTCACATGGGCATGCATCCTTCTCCACTATGTAAACATCATAAAATAAAAGTCTATTATGAGGGAAAAAAGTTTTTAAAGAAAAATCTAACTTTCTTACTTTCTTTTTGGCCCTAATCCACTCCTCAAGATAATGGCCATCTCCGTTTAGCCGTCACCTTTGCTTTGTCCTTCAACACCGTGTCACCCGCCCACGTAACACCACAGCTTCCCTCTAGTAATGCGTTGAACTATTGACGTGGATGGGGCTGACCCAGCACATTTGTGGCAGCAAATGCTGCAGGCGATTGTGCAACCAACGCACATCCCCCGGAAGCAGCACCCTCATGACAGACAGAGGGAACTACAGAAAGTTCATAGAAAACCACACCTAGATTTCAAGATTTTTTTTTTTTTTTTGCACCAGAATAAGCTTATCTGTTAGTTTCATGCTCCGTGAGCCTTTGAAATGCCCTCGGCGTTAGAGTTCTAGCTGTTGCCCAGGACTGTCTGTCTAGGAGGGAGTCCCGTGGGCTGTGTATTAGTTCCCGTGGCAGCGCAACAAACGGCTGTGGACTTGAGGTTTCCACGCAACTCCAGGGGCCGGAAGTCTGCTCTCAGCATCTGGGACCGACATCAGCAGAGTTGCTCAGAGACTCCGGGAATCCCTGCTCCACCTCCTCCAGCATCCAGTGGCTGCTGGCACCCCTGGCTTTGTGGCCACACTCCCCAGCTCTCAAGTCTAGCCCCTTAATAATCTTTCTCTGCTCCACCTTCATGTCACTTTCCCTGCTGTGTGAGTTGTACGGAGTCTGATAGCCCAGGGTGACCAATGCAAGTACCTGGATCTGAGACACACGCACTACCCCCAAGCAGCCTCCAGAAACCAGGACAGAACGAGTTACTCAGCCTCGGGCATTTTACTACAGCAGCACAAAACGGACTAAGAACCAGGAATATATCCAAATGAACTGGCAGCAAGATCTTGAAAAGAAGCTTGCATATTCGTGTTGATGGCAGCATTATTCAAAACAGCCAAGAGGTGGGAGCACTGACAGATGAATAGAGAAAATTTGGCTTCAGAGTGCCTAAGTACAGCGGAATATTTTTCAGCCTTACAAAAGGTGGGGCAGGCATTGGGGTGCAGAAGGTTAACTACCTCTTGGTTAGTTAGTAGTTATCTAATTATTTTCAAATAATTAGATAAGTTTTTAAAAGAAAAAAGAAGTAAGTTTAGACATGTACTTACAACGTGGATAATCTTTGAGGATGTCATGCTAAGTGAAATAAAGCAGAGGCTACAGGGACAGGAACATGGAGCAGACATCCACCTGGGGGATGATGCCGTCAGGGACTCCTGCAGTCCCTGTCGGAGCACCTGTCTGTGTCCCAGCCCCACCTCACTTGAGCACACCTTGGGATGCAGCAGGGCATAGCCCAAGTATTTGGGTCCTTGCTACCACACAGAAAACCTGGCCTGAGTTCCTGGCTGCCAGCTTCAAACGTGGTCCAGCTCCAGTCACTGCAGCAATTTGGAAAGTGAACCAGTAGATGCAGTGTGTGTGTGTGTGTGTGTGTGTGTGTGTGTGTGTGTGCATCTCTCTTTCTAATGAATTGATTACTTTTTAAAATATTTATTTGACAGGCAGTTACACACATACACACACACACACAGATCTTCTACACACTGACTCACTCCCCAAATGGCTGCAATGGCCAGGGCTGGACCAGGACAAAGCAAGGAGCCTAGAATTATTTCTTTTTTAACATTTATTTTGTTTATTTATTTATTTATTTTTAAAGATTTATTTATTTTTATTGCAAAGTCAGATACACAGAGAGGAGAAGAGACAAAGAGGAAGATCTGTCTGATGATTCACTCCCCAAGTGAGCTGCCAATGCCCAGTGCTGACTCAATCCGAAGCCAGGAGCCAGGAACCTCTTCCAGGTCTCCCACGTGGGTGCAGGGACCTAAGGCTCTGGGCTGTCCTTGACTGCTTTCCCAGGCCACAAGCAGGAAGCTGGATGGGAAGAGGGGCTGCCAGGATTAGAACTGGCGCCCATATGGTTTCCTAGCACATGCAAGGCAAGGATTTTTAGCTGCTAGGTAGCCACACCAGGCCCAGCAGGATCCTAGAACTTTATCACATGCATGCCAATGGTGCATTAACGGGGATTTGGATCAGAAACGATACAGTTGGGACTTGAATGAATATTTATATGGAATTCCAATGTGTTAAACGCCTGGGGACGTTTAACCTATCACACTACACCGTTGGCCCCAGTCGCTCTTTTTTTTTTTTTAAGCCCATGAAACATAAAATTCAAAGGTATATTCATTTAAAACAAAAGGGGTGGGGGAGACACAGCATGATTCCACATAGGAATCCACATAAGAGCCAGACCTGCAGCCTGAGTGCAGAGCCTGGTCAGACCTGGGGAGGGGGCTGCTGGGCTGCTCTCTACCAGGTGTGAAGTCTGGGTTTTGCAAAATGGAAGTTTCCAGAGAACTAGTTTACCATAAGATATGGTACAGATAGCATCATTCACTGAAAAACGATGAGGATGGGGAATTTTTTTAGTGTGTGCTCTTACGACAATTAAAAACAAAGTTATCTGGAGCTCAGCATGATGGCTCAGTGGTTTAAACCTCACCTTGCAAGTGCCAGGATCCCATATGGGCATCGGTTCATGTCCTGACTGCTCCACTTCCCATCCAGCTCCCTGCTTGTGGCCTGGAAAAGCAGTTGAGGATAGCGCAAAGCCTTGGGCCCCTGTACATACATGGGAGACCCAGAAGAGGCTCTTGGCTCCTGGGTTTGGATCAGCTCAGCTCTGGTTGTTGCAATCATTTGAGGAACCATTGGATGTAAGATCTTGCTCTCTGTCTCTCCTTTTCTCTGTAAATCTGCCTTTCTGATAAAATAAATCTTTTTTTTTTTAAGAAATAAAAATAAAATTGTCTCGTTAAGAAGCTAATAAGTTGGGTATCCACCAATTGACTCCCACTTCTCACTGGCTGGTTGACACCTTCGGGTGTTACTGCCCCGCCCTCCAGGCCAGAGCACACCCCCACAGGAAGACACAGGAAGACACAGGAAGCCACAGGTCCACATGGGCCTGAGCCAGGTCACCATTAGCTGCCTGAAGAGTGGGATACTGATCATATCCCATACTCTACATCTGAGCGCATGTGTCCTTGTCTGTGAATAAGCAATGAGGACTGGGCATTTGGCCTGCTGCTGAGGATAGTGAAGGTGTCTGTGCCCTGAGGCTGCCTGGCTCTGGCTGCTAGCCATGCAGGGTCCCCAGAACCTGGCCCATCCTCTGCTGCTTTCCTAGGCCACAAGCAGGCAGCTGGATAGGAAGTGGAGCAACCAGGATACAAACCAGCGTCCATATGGAATCCCAGTGCTTGCAATCCCAGTGCGGATTTAGCCACTGAGCTGTTGCACCAGGCCCCGTTTGTTTACGTCAGCAGTTTCAAAGCTGCTGGCTCACCTTCGGCCTCTGCCCAGCCTCAGCTGGTGCCGCCGCTGGTTTCTCAGCTGCTACCCCTCCCGCTTCCTTCCCTCTCTGACTGGAGTTCTCAGCCTGGGCCCTTTGCTTTTCCACCTCTTGGAAAGGAGTGCCAACTGCCGTTGCTCCTGCAGAACACACCGGTCTCCTCAGATGCTCCTGGGTTTCCTCCCCGACGGGAAGGATTTGTCACCAGGCCCTGTGCCTGCTGACTGCTGACACCATCGCCAGGAAGCCTCAGACAGATCCATGTCCAGGGACGGTCTGTGGGCCAACTGCCTGGACTCCACCAAGGACCAACAGCACGGGAAACACACAGAGCTTGAGGAACTGCCCATTGGAGGTGGGGAAGAGCTGGGCAGCCCTAAATGTAGCAGGTGACCTGAGGTGCTTTCTGTTGTCCAGGACACTATGGGACGGTCGATGAAGTCTCAGTCTGAATGGGTCTACCTTTTGGACAATTTGCATCGAAGTGATGTCAGCTTTCTCACTTAGCTAATTATTGTTCTGTGCTTGTCTTGCTGCCTCGTGCTTTGTGCAGAACGACACACTGAAGCTTCGCAGGGTAAAAGGCATCACTTCCACAACACAGAAGTACTCTTCTGTGATTCAGAACAAATGTACAGAAAGCAGAGGCCAGCAAGTGGCGGTGCGGGCCCATTTCAAGTCTCAGCAGCTTCACTTCCGATCCAATCCTCTGCTTATGAGCTGGGAAGGCAGTGGCGGGTGGCCCAGGTCCTCGGGCCTCGGCACTCACATGGGAGACCCAGATGCACCTCGTAGCTCTTCACTCTAGACCAGCCCAGATCTGGCCCTTGCAGTCATTTGGCGAGTGAACCAGCAGATGGAAGATCATTCTTTCGGTCTCTTCCTTCTTTAATTTCAGATTAAGAAGCAGTAAGGCAAATGTGGTCAAAGGTAAATGCCTGGAGAAGCTGGGTAAAGGGCAATCACTAAAACCTCCTGAGTTCTCCTGCTTTTCCCTTCCTTCCTTCTTCCTTCCTTCCTTCCTTCCTTCCTTCCTTCCTTCCTTGCTTGCTTGCTTGCTTTTTGCAAGCCTGTTGAGTGGGACCTCAGGCCTAATGAGACTGACACAGCAGCCAGACTCCAACTTTGACTTCAGACTTGATGTTCTTGACCTTGGACCCCGTCCTCGCTATGGTCCCTGGAGAGGCCACGAGTTTGGTGAATGACAAACCATCACTGAGGGCGCCGTCACTGCCCCCCAGCCCCCCAGTCACAGGAAGGGCCGGGGAAGTGGTTAACCACTGAGTGCCTAGCACAGACTACCTGCCCCGAGTGCGGGTCGCAGCGCTTGGCCCACTCCTCGAGGACTCCTTTTGTGAGGTTTCTGCCTTCCTGTCCCCTCAGAGCCTTGGGATGTAGCTGGCTTGCCTAGGATTGCAGCATCAGGAGCCCCGGGGCTCCCCGGGATCCCAGGAGGCAGCCTGACCTCTCGAAGAGGCCCGCCCCACAGTTGTGCTGTGCCTCATCCTGTGTTAGCACCCACAGGGCCCGAGCCAGCTCTGTGTGGCTGTGCTGCTCGACCTGTGCCCAGGGTCAGCAGGAACTCCAGATCAGCTCCTCCACAGCCCGGCTGCTGCTCCTGGCCCAATGACAGGCCATTTCTCACCTCAGGACAAGTTCAGTATGGGGTGTAGGGGCGGGGGAGGGCAGCAGCTTGGGACAGCTGCATCCTATAGTGCAGTGCCTGGGTTCGAATCCACTCTCAGCTTTTGACCGAGCTTCCTCAGGATGCACCAGCCCCCTCCCCCAGCCCCCAGGGGAGGAAGTAGGGGACACCAAGAACTTACTTGGTTTCCTGCCATCCACACAGGAGACCCACACCGGGTTCCTGGCTCCAGGCTCTGGCCTAGCGAGATCTCAGCTTCTGTAGGCATTTGAGGAATGAACCAGAAGGTGAAATCTGTGTGTTTATCATCTGCATCGTCTCTAGCTCTCTGCTCTGCCTTCCAAAAAAGGGGGGGGGGGGTGTGCAGCACGGTAGCCTAGTGGCTAAAGTCCTTGCCTTGTGCACCAGGACCCCATATCGGTGCCAATTCCAATCCCTGCCAGCCCTGCTTCCCATCCAGCTCCCTGCTTGTGGCCTGGGAAAGCAGTCAAGGACAATCCAAAGCTTTGGGACCCTGCATTCATGTGGGAGACCTAGAGGAGGTTCCTGGCTTCGGATTGGCTCAGCTCCAGCCGTTGCACTCACTTGGGGAGTGAACCATCAGACAGAAGATCTTCCTCTCTCTCTCTCCTCTCTGCATATTGGACTTTCCAGTGAGAGAGAAAGAGAGAGGGAGGGAAAGGGAGAGGGAGGGAAGCAACTTAATGAGACAAAGTTGTTTCCACGAATTTCAAATACCCTTTACTTGTTAAGGTGCCTTTATTTTTTCTCACTCAAAGGTAGCTTTTTTTTTTTTTAATATTTTTTGTTTCTTGGAAAGACAGACCCACCCAGAGAGGGAGATACAGAGAGAAAGCTCTTTCATCTGCTGGTTCACTCCCCAATGACCACAACACTGGAGCTGACCCAATCCGAAGCCAGGAGTCAGGAGCCTCCTCTGGGTCTCCCATGCAGGTGCAGGATCCCAAGGCTTTGGGCCATCCTCCACAGCTTTCCCAGGACACAATCACGGAGCTGGATGGGAAGTGGAGCTGCCAGGACATGAACCAGCACTCGTATGGGATTCCATTGCATATAAGGCTAGGATTTAGACTCTGAGCCATCACAACAAGGCCTGTTCCACTTCTGAACCAGCTCCCGGCTGACCGCCTGGGAAAGCAGTGGAGATGGCTCAAGTGCTGGGACCCTGCACCCACCCACGAGGGAGACCCAGAAGAAGATCCAAGCTCCTGACTTAGGCCTTGCTCAGCACTGGCTGTTCCAGCCAACCTAACAGTATACCACTTCTTGGAAGATTTTTCTTTTTGTATCTCCCCTTCTCTGTAGCTCTGACTTTCAAATAAATAATAAATATATTATTATTACTATTATTATTTTATAAAAGTAAAAGTTCAATTCCACAAAAATGACTTCACTGTTATACAGGAACCAAAAGATCAGTGGTGGGAGCATCAGATGTTAGAGGGTGACACCTACTGGTAGCTCCTAGAATTACAACCTAGCACAACAGGACACTGGAATTGGCCAGACTGGGTTCCTTCAGTGGTACCAGGGGATCCGCAAGAGCGGGGGAAATGCCCATAGCAGGACGGGGTCATGGACAAGGGACCTGGAAGGGGAGATGGGCCAGAGAAACTGTCCAACCGCAGTCTGAAGTCTCCAGCATCGTAGCCCTCAGGCCTATGGCAAGGCAGGACCCCAGGAGACACACACCAGATGTTAGGTGCTTGTCTCAATAAACGAGTAGCCCATTAGTTCTGCTCAGACCAGGACTCCACCATCAGCAGGCTATTTGTTTTATTGACTGAGTTGTTTCTGCAACTGGATACAGAGCTGATCAAAAGTCAGTGTCGAGAAGGGATTTGCTGTTTCCAACTTCACTGACCCAAACATTATTCAAGAATGCGAGAATGTGTGAATGGAGGACCGGAGAGTCCCAAGGTGTCTTAAGCTCAAGTTAGAGGGCTAGGGATGAGCAGCGCTGCAGACTGCTTCTCTTTGTCCTGCATTCCATGGCCAAAAAGGGCAAGGCCAGTACAGTAGGTTATGCCCCCACCGACATCCTAGCTGCTCTACTTCTAATGCAGATCCCTGCTGTAACCCTAAAACATTTTGAGGACTGGCACTGTGGTGCAATGAGTTAAGTTGCCGACTGCAACACTGGCATCCTATATCAAGTCCTGGCTGCTCCTTTTCCAATCCAGTTCCCTGCAAATGCACCTGGGAAAGCAGTGGAAGATGACCCAAGTGCTTGGCCCCTGCACCCATGCAGGAGACCAGAAGAAGCTCCTGGCTCCTGGCTGTAGTGTGTTGTAGTTATTTAGGGAGTAAACTAATGCATAGAAGGTCTCTTTCTCTCTTTCTGTAACTCTATCTCTCAAACAAATAAAAGATATTTGAAATAAACAAAATAGTTCTTAAAATCTTTTTTTTTTTGAAAGATTTATTTATTTATTGGAAAGTCAGATATACAGAGAGGAGGAGAGACAGAGAGGAAGATCTTCCATCCGATGATTCATTCCCAAAGTGAGCGCAATGGCTGATGCTATGCCCAATCCAAAGCCAGGATCCAGGAACCTCCGCCGGGTATCCCACACGGGTGCAGGGTCCCAAGGCTTTGGGCTGTCCTTGACTGCTTTCCCAGGCCACAAGCAGGGAGCCGGATGGGAAGTGGAGCTGCCGGGACCAGAACCGTCACCCATATGGGACACTGGTGCGCTCAAGGTGATGACCCCAGCCGCCAGGCCACGCCGCTGGGCCCTCTTAAAATCTTTTTCATTTGAAAGGCAAAGTGACAGAGATTTTCCATCTGCTGATTCACAGATGTTGGGGATAGCCAGGGCTGGCTGCAGTGACTCAGGATTTGAGCCATCACTACCCTGGTTGCCTCCTAGGCTGCACATTAGCAGGACCTTGGATCCCAAGCCCAGATAACCAGGACTTGAATGAGTCTCTCCAAATACAGGATGCAACTTGCCCGCTGCGCCATGCCTGCCCCTCGGTACAGAGCCCTCTCCGTGAAAGCCTAGAATGTGGTAACAAGAGTTGACTTGCAAAGTTGGTGTTTGGTCTAAGAGTGACGAGAGTGAAAACGGGAGAGGAAGCAAGAAGACAGCATGCACGGAGCTGGAGAAGAGGCAAAGAATGAGGAGAGGAACGTAGAACCTTCCCTCTGCTGGTTCCTTCCCCAAATGGCTGTGATAACTCAGTCTCGTTCAGAAAGAAACCAGGAAAATCTGGGCCTGGCACAACAGCCTAGCAGCTAGGCTTGCATTGCATGCACCAGGATCCCATATGGGTGCCAGTTCTAACCCCAGCAGCCCGCTTCCCATCCAGCTCCCTGCTTGTGGCCTGGGAAAGCAGTCAAGGATGGCCCGAAGCCTTGGGACCCTGCACCTGTGTGGGAGACCTGGAAGAAGTTCCTAGCTCCTGGCTTCAGATTTGGGTCAGCACTGGGCATTGCAGTCACTTGGGGAGCAAATCAGACAGAAGAGCTTTCTCTGTCTCTTCTCCTTTCTGTATATCTGACTTTGCAATAAAAATAAATCTTAAAAAAAAAAAAAAAAAAGCAACAGAAGATGGCCCAAGTGCTTGGGCCCCACATCCATGTAGGAGACCCAGAAAAATCTGGCTACTACCTGGCCCAGCACTGGCCATGGTGGCCATTTGCAGAGTAAACCAAAGGGTGAAAGGTCTGTTTCTCTAATTTTTTTAACATTCACTCTCTTGTCTGTTCAAGATATGTACATCTTACTGTACATAAATTCTGCCTCAATGAGTCTAAGCTGCAGTCTTGGGTGGTCACACTTGATGTAAGCACAGCTGAAAACTCCAGCAGCTTGCATACATTAAACAATCATTTGGAAATTCAGCCTAATGCTGCTACAGATCTAAAACTGTCCCATTCCTGGGGACCACTGGCAATAACTTCAACGCTCACTGCTCACTGGCACCCAAAGGGCCCCTGCCCAGGGCTCTCCATGGATTCACCGCCTGAACCGTTCGTCAGCTCCCACGGCAGCAGGGACAAACTTAGGAGCAGCCAGCTGAGCCCAGCTCTCCGCAAGACCAGGCTTGCTCAGACACCTTGCAGGTCCCCGGAGGAAAGTCAGGGCCCCAGTTGCACCCAGCACACAGGTTGGCTTGTCATCCAAGGATGAAGGCCCAGCGTTGAAAACAGCGCCCTCTCCTGCTGAGCTCTGGCAATGCAGCACGGGGACCAGGAGATCCCACACCGCCAGCTGCCTGAGCTTGCCCGGCCCACCCAGTGCAGAGCAGCTCGAAGGGTATGATAAATGGACTGCTACTCCAGGGAACGCAGCCTGAATCTGCCAGGCTCAAAGGGAGAAGGTGGGAAATAAGCGACCCAGATGAGAGGCTGTGATGCAGGCGAGAGCTAATTAGCAATGTCTGCAGTGTGGGCACCTGATCTGCAGGAGACCCCTCCCAGCAGAGGCTGTTCCGAGAAAACTAGTTTGCTTCATTGGATCTATTATCCGGGGCCTCTTTTCATTCCCATAAACCTGCATTTGGGGGTGCCCAGTGTCCCAGGGTTTCCTCTTTGAGTGCGCAGCCTTGAGAGTTTATTGCAACAATATTAACCCTGAAGAAGTTGTTGGTACAATACACACCATCTGGAAAGGGAGAGTGGCAGAGATCTGCTATCTGCTGTCACAAATTCCAGAGGTATTCAGGGCTGCCCTGGTTTTATTTTGTTCTTGTTATTTTGCTTTTTCAGAAGAAAAAAAATTATTTATTTTTATTGGAAAAGGCAGATCAGATTTACAGAGAAGAGACAGAGATCTTCCTTCCCCTGGTTCACTCCCCAAGTAGCCACAATAGCCAGAGCTGACCTGATCTGAAGCCAGGAGCCTCTTCCAGGTCTCCCACGTGGTGCAGGGTGCCAAGGCTTTGGGCCGTCCTTGACTGCTTTCCCGGGCCACAGGCAGGGAGCTGGATGGAAAGTAGAGCAGCTGGGACATGAACTGACGCCCATATGGGATTTCAGTGCTGGCAAAGTGAGGATATAACCATTGAGCCATCGCAGTGGGCCTGGATGGAAGGCCCTCTGTTTCTCCTCCCCTCTGTAAATTTGCCTTTCAAATAAAAATAAATAAATCATATGCTCACTATGGCAGCGCATACACTAAAGTTAGAATGATACAGAGAAGATTAGCATGGCTCCTGTGCAAGGATGACATGTAAATTTGTGAAGTGTTCCATATTCTACAAATATATAATAACTAGGGCCCAGCAGAGTAGCCTAGTGGCTAAAATCTTTGCCTTACATGCACCAGAAGGCCATATGTGTTACCAGTTCGTGTCCCGGTTGCTTCATTTCCCATCCAGCTCCCTGCTTGTGGCCTGGGAAAGCAGTCGAGGACGGCTCAAAGCCTTGGGCCCCTGTACCCACATGGGAGACCTGGAGGAAGTTCCTGGCTCCTGGCTTTGGATCAGCTCAGCTCCAGCTCTTGAGGCCACTTGGGGAGTGAATAAGTGCACAGAAGATCTTTCTGTCTCTCCTCCTCCTTGTAAATCGGCCTTTGCAATCAAAATAAAATAAATCTTTAAAAAAAAGCTTGCAGAAAAAGTAAGTTTATTTTTGTGCAAATCTCTGCATTTTTTCCTAATATGCATTTACCATGAACGTTTGAAGATCCTTCCTGCTCCTTCTACCTGCCTTCTGGAAGAAATGATGCAACTGATGCGATTTCTCCTTATTTCTTTCTTAGCTAGAGATCTGTTTATTGTATTGATCTTTTCAGTGAAACAAATGCTTGGTTTAATTAATTTTTCTGTACATTTCTTAGCTTCAATTTCATTTATTTCTGCTATTTTCTTGTTTACTCTGAATTTCTTCTTTGAGAAGTTTCCTACTGTGAAAGCCTAGATTACTGATTTTCAGATCTTTCTTAAGGATTTTTTTGGGCCCGGCGGCGTGGTCTAGTGGCTAAAGTCCTCACCTTGAACGCACCCCAGGATCCCATATGGGCGCCGGTTCTAATCCCGGCAGCTCCACTTCCCATCCAGCTTCCTGCTTGTGGCCTGGGAAAGCAGTCGAGGATGGCCCAAAGCTTTGGGACCCTGCACCCATGTGGGAGACCCGGAAGAAGTTCCTGGCTCCTGGCTTCGGATCGGCGCTGCATCGGCCGTTGCACTCGCTTGGGGAGTGAATCATTGGACGGAAGATCTTCCTCTCTGTCTCTCCTCCTCTCTGTATATCTGACTTTCCAATAAATAAATAAATCTTTCAAAAAAAAGATTTTTTTTAATTGGAAAGGCAGATTTTATTGGAAAGTCGGAGAGAGACGATAAGATATTCCACCTGTTGCTTCGCTTCTCAAATGGCCACAACTGCCAGAAGCAAGCCGATCCGAAGCTAAGGGCCAGGAGCTTCCTCTGGTCTCCCATGCGTGCGCAGGGTCCCAAGCACTTGAGCCATTCTCTTCCCCAGGCCACAAGCAGGGAGCTGGATGGGAAGTGGAGTGTAGGGAACATGAACTAGCATCCAGGCGGGATTCTGGCACTTGAAGCAGAGGATTAGCTGGTTGAGCCATCACTCAACCCTTTCTTATCTTTTATTTTTCTATTTTTATTTTTTATCTTTTATTCCATCCATGTCTACCACACGGGTGGCAGGGTCCCATGGACATGGGTCATTATCTGAGACTTTTCCAGGTGCATTTGCAGGGAGATGGATTGGAAGCAAACATGAACTGGTGCTCATATACAATGCCGGCCAGGCCATGATTTTTAAAGATGCAAGACTCAACATGGAAATGGAGGTGGCAGTCCAGTCTGCTGAGCTGCAATGTAAATCCCTGGAGATGGCCCATGCTGAGATGCTCAGGCAATGAAAGAAATCGGGAAGTGAAAGGAGCAGCTGTGAGGCCCGAGACTCAGCACCAGCACACATGGCGCATGCTCGGGGAGGCTCTGAGACGTGGGCTCATTTCCTGATGAAGGTCCACGGGCAACTCGGACGACTCCTCACTTCCTGGTCCCGAGGCTGTGAGAGAGATCGCTTCGTGGGCAGTGAGTCTGGGTTCCCCCTTCAAAGTTGAGCCAAAGTTAAGATTACAAAAACTGCTCACAAAAGATTTACTTATTTTTACTGGAAAAGCAGATTTACACAGAGAAGGAGATACAGAGAGAAATATCTTCCATCCACTGGTTCACTCCCAAAATAGCCAGAGCAGCTGAAGCTGAGCCGATCCGAAGCCAGAAGCCAGGAGCTTCTTATGGGTCTCCCACGTGGGTGCAGGCTCCCAAGGCTTTGAGCCATCCTCTACTGCTTTCCCAGGGAGCTGCAGAGGAAGAGGAGTATCTTAGACATGAACTGGCATCCATATGGCATTCTGGCACTTGCAGGTGGAGGATTAGCCATACTTTTTTTTTTTTTTTAATTGGTAAGGCGAATATACAGAGAGGAGAGACAGAGAGGAAGATCTTCCGTCCGATGATTCACTCCCCAAGTGAGCACAACGGCCGATACTATGCCGATCCGAAGCCAGGAGCCTCTTCCGGGTCTCCCACGCAGGTACAGGGTCCCAAAGCCTTGGGCCGTGCTCGACCGCCTTCCCGGGCCACAGGCAGGGAACTGGAAGGTTAGCGGGGCCGCCGGGACAGAACCAGCGCCCACATGGGATCCCAGGCGTGCAAGGCGAGGACCTTAACCACTTGTGCCACCGCGCCGGGCCCCATACATTTTTTTAAGTACACTCTTGCTTTCTAATTCACACTACAAGGCAAAACAGGAACAGCAACATTTCTAGAAGAGAATTACAAAACAACGTGTTGCATTAAAAACATGCAAAATTTCTCAAAAATATTACCATGTGAAATCTAATGAATTTTGGACATGGCGCAGGACCTAGAGGCTAAAGTCCTCGCCTTGAACATGCCAGGATCCCATATGGGCACCGATTCTAATCCCGGCAGCTCCACTTCCCATCCAGCTCCCTGCTTGTGGCCTGGGAAAGTAGTCAAAGATGGCCCAAAGCCTTGGGACCTTGCACCCACTGGGAGACCTGGAAAAAGTTCCTGGCTCCTGGCTTCAGATCGGCTCAGCACCAGCCATTGCGATCACTTGGGAAGTGAATCATCGGATGGAAGATCTTTCTCTCTGTCTCTCCTCCTCTCTGTATATCTGACTTTGCAATAAAAATAAAATAAATCTTAAAAAAAGAAATCAACAAATTTAATATACAAAAATTCATGAAAAGGAGGATCTGAAACTAAAATTGTTTGTATGGGGCGACTCCAAAAAATGAAATACTTTGATATAAATCTACTCTAAAGAAATCAACTGGGCCCGGCAGCATGGCCTAGCAGCTAAAGTCCTCGCCTTGAAAGCGCCATGATCCTATATGGGTGCTGGTTCTAATCCTGGCAGCTCCATTTTCCATCCAGCTCCCTGCTGCTGACCTGGGAAAGCAGTTGAGGAGGGTCCAAAGCCCTGGGACCTTCACCTGTGTGGGAAACCTGAAAGAAGCTCCTGTCTCCTGACTTCAGATTGGTTCAACTTAAGCCACTGTGGCCATTTGGGAAGTGAACCAGCAGATGGAAAATCTTACTGTCTTTCCTGCTCTCCTTCTCTCTGTATATCTGCCT
Organism: Ochotona curzoniae; assembly: GCF_017591425.1. Lineage (NCBI taxonomy): Eukaryota > Metazoa > Chordata > Mammalia > Lagomorpha > Ochotonidae > Ochotona > Ochotona curzoniae. The sequence continues at coordinate 21,840,692 of NW_024465894.1, read as the reverse complement.
TCCCAATAAAAATAAGTAAATCTTAAAAAAAGATATGTTTTAGTTGGAAAGGCAGACATACAAAGAGAAGGAGATACAGAAAGATCTTCAATCTGCCAGTTCACGCCCCAAGTGATTGCAACTGCTGGAGCTAAGCTGATCCAAAGCCAGCAGCCAGATCTCCCATGTGGGTGCAGGATCCTAAGGCTTTGGGCCATCCTCGACTGCTTCCCCAGGCCATAAGCAGGGAGTTGGATGGGAAGTGGAGTATTTGGAACACGAACCAGTGCCTATATGGTATCCCGGCACTTGCAAGATGAGGATTTAGCCACTGAGCCATTGCACCAGGCCCGTCACTGTTTTGTTTCTTTTTTTTTTTTTTTTAAACTTAATCTCTCTAAAAGGCAGAGTTATAGAAAGGTTCACTCCCCCAAATGGCCTCCGTGGCAGGACAGGCTAGGCTGAAGCCATGTCTCCTCCTGTTCAGAGGGTAGGGGACCAGGTGCTAGGTGCGGCAGCAATCACACCGGATCAGAGGTGAGAAGCAGACACAGTAGGCTGCGTGTAACCCACTGCCCCACAACCCTGGCTCATAGCAAGGGATCTGATAAGGAATTACAGCATAACAGTCATTCTAATTTCCCTGCCAGTCACCCATGGTCTACCAAGCCTTCGGAAACATTAAATGGAAAACTCTACAAACAAGTTTCTAGCGCTGAGTCACGTGATGAAATCCCAGGCTGTGCCGCACTGGTCCTCTCCACCCCACCCTGCTGAGCAGCCATCTGTCCTGCACAGCCGCCTGCCTACGTGTGCCACCAGCCCTGAGTCACACAGCCTTGTTGATCACTCTGTTACACTATCACCCAGCACGGGTCCAAAGGACAAGGTGCCTAAAGCAGGAGAAGGAAGGGTGTGACTCAGATACATTAAAGAGAAGTAAACCTGTTTCCTGGGAGTGAACAAGTTCTTAAGGGTAAGTAACAAAGTGACAAGGAGAGAATAGTGCTGTCTGCCTGTGTCTCCTTTACAGCTTACACGTGTGTCTCGTTAAAGCCCACCCATTCCCCAGAGAGAAGGCACACTTCCTCCCCTGCCAAGATTGGCACAGGAGCCATTCTACACAAACACCAGGACAACCAATAGTCACCGACACCACTGTAAACGGGATCTTGGGCAGGGACTGTCAAGCTAAGCGGGCTGGCTCGAGCCACATGGGAAGGTGATGGAGGGTGTTTTCAGAGGAGGGACCAATCTGATCTTTGCTCTAAGAAGATCCTGATGCCTGCTGTGTGCCTGAGAAACAACAAGGGTGTATGTGGGCAATATCTAGCCCTGAGCCAGAATGAAATCAGACCCCAGCCAAGGCACTGGCACTGGAGGAGTTGGCCTGCAGATCCTGGCCTACATATCCCACTTGCCGTGATTTCACCCCAGTGAGGGCCCCGAAAAAGTAGCAGCTCCCTTCAGCTGAGGCAAACCACGACTGGGCAGTTCCATCCCTCAGCCCTCTCCCAGTGCGGTAAGCGCTTCAAGCCAGGGACAAACAGAATCAAAAGTGCCACGGACACAAACCAGACTGCTGGAAAGCACGGTGCATGCCCTGCTGGCTTCACAGCTCATAGCCGCAGGCTTGGCATCTCCCGTTTTCTCACACACTGACCTGCCACGCAGGCAGAGGCCAGCTGTGTCCAAGGAAGGAAGGGGTTTTAAAAATCTGAATCTGAAACTGGCTCCTCTTGGGGTCCCCCTCAGAACCTCCTGCTCCCACAAAAATGCAGGGCCACTAGCTGCTTTGCAACCCCAACAATGGAATGCTGGGAATACACTACCGTCAGCAAACGCAAGGAGCAGCTGGGTCTAGGAGTCACCTCTGGATCTAGCTGCAGGTTCCAGCTCCAAACGTCCCATCCTTGCTGATGTGCTCCCTGAGTTGGGCAGAGTGGGGCAAGAGGGAGCTGGGGAGGACCCCAAGCAGTCAAGGAGCATCACAGGAGCCAGGAATGCCTGCAGGGAGCCACGGAGGACCCCAGGGAGCCCAGGAGGATCACAGGAAGCCTGGGGACACCACAGGGAGCCAGAGGGGACACAGGAGCTGGGGATGATTGCCGACGTGGGCTCAGCAGCACTTTCCTCAGCTATTCTGGGACACTGCTTAGTTTTCAGATTGACCTGCGGTTTTGCAACATGAAGGGGACATGGCAAAGAACACATAACCCCTTATTCCACAACGTGCAGTTAAAAAGCAAGGCAGTGACAGGCAGCTGCCAGCCTTCCACGTCAGCTTGAGGAATACCTAGCCCTCCCTGTGTGCCAGTGCCCTCCCACCTGACGGGATGCCAGCAGTGGGCTGAGCGGCAGGCTCTTTGTTGGGGGCTTGGAGCATCACATGCTTCACAGGAGCTTGGCCAGAGCACACACACAAGGTAAGGCCCAACGAAAGCCAAGGTCCTCCCAGCACAGCTGTGGACAAGCAAGCCAAAGGGCTGCCAGAGGGCACTCTGAAAAACCACTTTATGAGTCCCCATGAAGACTATGGCAAAGGGAGACAACACTGACAGCTGCAGACCAGGAACGAAGACTGCGGGCACAATCTGAACAGCTTCTGGCATTCAAATTCAAATTACACATTTGACACTGCAAGGGGATTCTAGCTTTGTAGCTTATTCACTTCCATAATGGTGCCACACCCAGTCAAGGGCAGTAGTTGCAGGAAGCCCCTGGATCTTCGTCCCCAGCCAGTTGTCTGCAGTTTGTAACCAGCCACCGCCCAGCTGTGGGCCTCCTAGCACATCACATGGTCTGGCTTGGAACCCTCATTTCCTCAGCAGTTTGACATCAGGCCCAGACAATGAGTTCCTGGAACAGGAGCTAGACAAGGAAATCTGTCTTGTCAGAACTCCAATCCCCCTTCCTGGGCCTTGAAGGCCTGGGGAACACTACCCATCCAGAACTGCTGACCGAGCACCAACCCTGCCTTTCCAGCTTCAGGTAGTACCTTCGCAGCAGGTTGAGGGCGGCAGCAGCTGGTAAGACCCTCAGGTGCCTTCTCAGGGCATGGGGCACCCCACCAGTTGAGGGGTGGATGGCTACTCTGGGTTACCTCTGCCCCCTACAGGCAGAAGGCTGCCCACAGGAGCACCTCAACCTCCACACACTGGGCCAAGCCTGGGCCTGAGTTCAAGTAACCCTAGCAGTCACGATAAAAAGCAAAAATGTGGAGACCCAGGAAAACAGGTGCAACCAAGCAGCACCTGGACTGGCGCTTCCCTCTTCCCGCGGTGTGCAGGTCACTACAGTGGCTTCTCCCCTGTGTTAGGGCAGGTGCCCCAAGTTCCAGCTGGTGGGGACACACCACCCACTTGTTGCTTCCAGAATGCCACAGGAAGTGTTCCATAGGAATTGTGCACACCAAGGGTCTTCCTGGAGGAACACCAGCCATCTGTGCAGAAAACACGAACCCAAAAACGGAGCTGTAAGAAGCCAATTCCAGGCCTGGCTCAGTGGTTAAATCCTCATCTTGTATGTGCCAGGATCCCATTGTCTTGGCTGCTCTACTTCCCTTCCAGCTCCCTGCCTGTGGCCTGGGAAAGCAGTCAAGGACGGCCTTGGGACCCTGCATTTGCTTGGGAGACATGGAGGAAGCTGGTAGCTTTGGATCTGCTCAGCTCCAGCTGTTGCAGTCACTTGGGTAGCAAACCAGCAGATGGAAGATCAGTCTCTCCTCTCTGTAAATCAGCCTTTCCAGTAGAAATAAATCTTTCACACACACACCAGCCAATTCCATCTACTGACTAGAAGACTGCTCTGTGCTTGGGCCCAGGTCACCCTGGCTGGCATCAGCTCCAGTGTACTCATCTAACCCCAACAGAAAGCCAAATATCTAATCAACCTCCAATCAGCCTCATGTCAGGTGTTTCTGAAGTGTGGGCCACTTCTGCAAGTTCCTGCAACAATGTGACTGTGACTGCCACGAGTGCACTGTATAAGGCAGGTAAAAGTGGTAACTCACTGGTGATGGACAAAAAACACCCTTGACCTTGTACACGAGGTAGGCAAGGAGAAGCCTGCAATGGAAGTGAGGGGTACTGTAGGTGCTGGAGGACCTTTAAGGGCTGAACCAGTACTTACCCACCTAACAAGGGAGACCTGAGCTGGGCTTGTTGGTATCAACCAATGCCTACTGGGACACACAGAAGTCATGGCTTGGGGGTGGGGGACTGTCAGGGAGGGGTCAACCATAGCACCTGCCAGTTGAATGTCAGCGCAGGGAAAGGACCAACTCGGGCCAGACCATGACATTAACCAGCATGCGAGAGAATTGCGGAAACAGATTCTGTGGGAATTGTGGGCTCACTCCTGTGGGACTGCCATTTCAGCTGGATTGTTCAAGGGTTGGTGGTGTTGACAGGATGAGTTAATAACCATGGAACTCACCTACATACACTCATGGGTCCTGGGGTAAGGAACAGGCTGGGGTGGTCCACCCTCAGCTGGGCTGCAACATCCACTGGCACGCACAAAGGCAGACTGTGCCAAGTTAAGGGCCCAACACTCGCTGGCACATGTGACATCTAGACTGGGGTGGGCCTGGTGGGGGAGCTCCCATGGTGGACCATAGCTCTTACTGGTGAGCATAAGTTGGATTTCCTCAAGCTTGGAGCAACAAAATGAACAGCAAATCAGAACTACTCAAACTACCAGAGCAGTACCTCAGAACATGCTCCATAGCATCGGGTGGCCAGCCCCCATCCTGGGGCAGATGATGTGGTTGGGCTGCTTGGAGTGGCCCTTCGGAAACTGTTTTGTCATCTACTTCTCCCATTCCTCAACCATCCCCACCCTAATCGGTGGTCCACATGGTCATGCACACTTCTGTGTAAACATCAATAAAACCTGGACAGGAATCCCAATTGCTATGCTTAATTAAAAACCCACTCAGCTTTCAGCTCGTTTCTCAAGCACATACTGCCTGCACTGTGGCCAGCACCACAGTCAGTGGCGCAGTGAGCTAAGCTGCTGCTCTGGCCAGCCTGTGATCCTGCTGTCCAGGGCTGTTAGTGCACTTGGGTAGCAGTAGATGACGGCTCAAGAACCCAAGTCTCCACTACTTACACAAGACCACAATCAGACTCCTGGTTTTGGTTTGGTTCAGACCCAAATGGTCTGCCTTTCAGGTACATGTTTCCAAAGTAAGGAGGAGGGTTGGGTGTAACAACTTATTTCTAGTTAATACACAGGAGCTTAGTTATTCCCAAAGACACGCCCCAGGACCTGACATGCAGAATCGAATCAGGAGTAATCAAGGACAGCCATACTCCCCCAGGCCAACTCGGACAAGAACAGGAGCTCACAGGACACTGGGCCAAAGACATCCTCAGCTGTCACTGCCTTCCTTGCTTTATAGTGCACAGAGACACCCCACACAGGAACACAGTCTCTTACGTATGCTTTATTGAAGACCAAGCCCACCCGCGCCCCCAGCATGGCAGGCAGGGAGCTCCCATCTTCTTGTAGCCACATTTGTCGCCGTGCGTACCCAAGGACACATTTCCCCTTAGGTATTTCAAATCTCAACTACAAAAATGGAGCTGCAAGGGGAATACAAAGATTTATCCGAGACTGTTCTAGTACAAACACTCTGGATGACTAAAGAACCATGAGGGACAGAGAATAATGTAGTACAACAATGGAATGTCTGTTACCTACTTGTGTAACGGCGCCTTGCTGACTAGGTTGGTGTGTGAGGACCCGAGCACGTGGACCTCAAGAGCACGTGCCGGCGATTGCCTGCATTTGTTTCCAGAAGGCACATGTCTCCTACACCCTCTTGTAACAAATGACAAAACTACAGAAGAATCCAGTACTTAGACCTACCCACTTTGAGGTATTGATGCATAAGGAAGAGATTAGTTATGTCCCAATAGCATGCAATAGAAATATCTTAAACCAACATGGTTTAAGTGTTAAGATTTTTAGAAATCAAAAATATTTCACATAATTTTTTTTTAACTAAAGTCAAGGTTAATAAATCTTCCATGGTAATGATTAAGTGCAAGTGATGCTGGTTTTCTTCACATTCATTTCCTTCCTTCAGAGGAAGGGTAGATCAGTTGTTCTTGAACAAGTCTATGCAGCTCTGCAAAAGGGAGACGTTGTTCTGGAAAACATCAAAAAGCCAGTCTTCAGCTTTGCTGTACAGTGACACACAAACCCAGACACAGCTGCACCCACAAGGCTCAGCACCAGCAAAGCCAAGTTCCTTCATTAATAACTAATGAAGTTCCAACACTAGAGCCACAGCAGCCAGAAGTCCCCATCAACAGGCTCAGCACCTCTGATGTATACCCATCAACTAGCAGACACAATCAAGCCAATTCTGCTTACTCTCATTCCTTAAATTTCAACATAAATGCAACATAAGTTCTATGAAGTTGATGGATTTGGAAAAGCTAGATTAAAAGCTGCTAAAAATTAGCTGCTGGTGGGACTGGCACTGCGTGGCAGCATGTTAAGCTGTTGCCTGTGACCCGGACATCCCTGAGTGCCAGTGATTGAGTTCTGGTTGTTCCTTCTGCTCCAGCTCCCCAATGAGCTGGGAAACCATGGAAGATTGCTCAAGCACCAGCTTGCCCTGCCAACCAAGTGGGAGACGCAGGGATGAGCCCCTGGAGCTGAAGATCTATCTGCCTCCAGAGAGAACCACCGCAGCACAAAAGTGCAGGAAGCCCGGAGAAGAAGCGCTCTCCACCATCTGCATGCTGAATGGAGTCAGACACACAATGCACAAAACCAGTCTCACTTTCTAGACCAAATGGAGTATCACAAGCCACTCCGTAAACTAGAAGGTAGCTGCTTCCGTCTCCAGGGGTTCACCGCTGAGACCCCCACACAGGCCTCTGCAGTGGCTGCCTGGGAGCTGGGAGGAGAGGCAGGCAGCTCCAGGATGCTCGTCTATAGGCAATGCTGGATGGTAAATAATTCTTAAAACCCTAAAAAAGTTACTGACTTGAAAGAAATTACTTACCCTGGCATGCTTTATTTCCAGTTCAGACATTTCAATTAGATTCTTTCTAAATGCGGCCACTCTCTTCCGCTTGAAATTTACCAGTTCTACAGGAAGAAGAGGTAAGAGGTTAAGTTTACAAAGCCAAGGAAAGTTACTAACCCCCACACTGTTTTATCTCTGTAAGCGGCAGCATGGAGCAGGGACACCTGTGAAAGGGCATCTGGCATGCCTTTCAGTGGAGACAAGCACCCAGTAACACAAACATTGAGTTAGGGGGAGCAGACCTCAGGGGCCCTTGTGAGCCTCAGCTGTGTGGAGGTGGTGGACAACCAGGCTAATGACACCAACATCTTTGAAAACGTGAAAACTCATCTCAGGCTAGGTGCAAATCAACAACGAGTCCATGTAAAACAATAGCGCTGCCCACTAGAGAAATGCAAATTAAACCCACCATACCCTACACCGGAAGAAAGACAGGTGTGATTAAGCATGTGAAATTGAAGCACAGGGAAGGAACCCTTGCCACAGATGCTAGAATACTGTAATTGCAGCCATTGTAGAAAATAAACATTAAAAACAGTTAATGGGCTGGTGCAGTGGTGTAGCAAACAAACCCTTCCCCTGCAGTGCCAGCAAAACCAGGAATGCCAGTTTGAATGCCAGCAGAGGAGCATCACGGCTTGGGACCCTGCACCAAGATGGGAGAGCCCAGAGAAGCCCAGACCTGGCTGTTGTGGCCATTTGAGGAGTGAAACAGCACATGTAAGGCATCTCTCCTTTGTGATCATCTTCAAATTAAAAAAAGGGCACACACCCAGCTAGTAAGTGGTCTAAGGAGTTCACAGAAAACGGAACTGAAACTTTATTTTGGTGTGAAGTCAGTTCCTTCTTAGTATTTTTCCATGAACTTTTGGAGAACTCGTAATCTGTCCAAAGGAAATACCATCACTATAACCACCATGCAGAAGGGCCATCTGCACTCCTTTTAGCAGCAGCACTTTTCCAGCTGGTGCTGGAAGTCTCAGCAGACCGCCTCTGCCCTAGAGCCTCATTAAAGGTAACTGAGGCAAGCGTGTGTGTGAGATGCAGCATTTCTGAAGCAGGTTCCCCCCCCACCACACCTTCCTGCTAATGGCTCGCTCCCTGCCAGACTGCACTGCCAGCTCGGCCTAGTCCAGCCACAGCTGTTGCATGCACTTGGGGAGACCCCCTTTTTCTGACACCAATTCATTTGTCTCCTGTGACACTTGCCCTCACCACCGCAGATAGATCCTAGAATAACCTTCCTATCTCTATCTTGTATAAAACAGAGCGTTTTTTTTTTTTTTTTTGCGTTTTTATCACACTCTGATAGTAATTAACTGTACTATAAGACTTACTTAACAGCTTGGGATTTTTCACTTCAATGGCTTTCAATCATGCATTTCATAAATGTAAAGAAGCAGTCCAAGATGAAGATTAAGAATCAGAGGACTGAACAAATTCATCAACTACCCTAGCCAAGATCAGCAGTAATTCAGAACTGTTGAACTATCAAAGCCTCTTGAGCAGGACCTCGGAGCGTGCCCCACAGCGAGGATCCTGGAGTGGCATTGGGTGGCTGTCTTCCATCCCAGGGTACTGAGGTGGCTGGGAGTTGGGTCTGCCTTCTCTCCTTACTCCCCTTCCCACCTACATACAGGAAGGAACAAGAGAATGTGGAAATAATGGTGTCACGCACCTTCCTGTAGCCCTTGACCCTTTGCACCCTATTCAAGTATGTGAAAAATCATCAAAAATGGAAATGGCGAGTGTGTGAGGACACATCCCAGAGCCATCCCATGTCGAGGTTTATCTGAAAGGCAGAGGGTGGATGGAAGGGTTGAAGTGGACCCTTCCATCTTGTGTAACATTGTGTGTGAAGTTACATAAGCACACAGGAACACTCTGGACCAACCTTCTTTCGCAGACTCGGACAGCTGTTCAAACTTCTGGCAGCATTCCTGCTGGTGTGCCTCAGCCAACTTAACATCCTTGCTTTTCAAGCGGGCTTTGTCCAGGGCCTTGTTGGAGTTCTCGTAGTCAATGAGGGCTTTGGTTCGCCTGTACAAGAGGTCCTGAGCAAAAATCCAACAGGACATCAGGTCTCCAAATAAAAAAAACAAAATATTACAGCTAATTCAAGACAATCCAGCAACCATGAAGCCACACTACCAGAAACACCTGAAGGCAAGAATTCTCTATACCTTGCCCCTCAGTTCTTTAAAGTTTAATTTTAAAGGCAGAAACCACTTCTTGATTCATTCCCCCAAATGACCACAATTATTACAGTAGCTGATCCCGAGCCAGGACCCTTCCTCGGGTCTCATACATACATACCCCGCTACTTTGGGATTAAAATAGTGCCCATTTGGGATGTTCACACTGCATATGGAGGATTAACTTGCAACACCACTGTGCTGGCTGGTTCCTCACGCACCCAGCAATGGCTGCTTGCCACCTGCTAAGCCTACCTCATCCCACTACACATGGCACTGCTGGTCCCTCTTCTCACGTCTTTAACATCTCAAGGATTACTTGCTTGCCACTCAGTCCTGGTTTCCCAATAACACCCTTACACCATTTGAGGGCTGCCGACACTGCAGTTCTGCCTCATGAACAATCTTGCTACAGAATTTGATGCCCTTCATCCAAACACCAGCAATTCCAAAATTAGCATTTTTCTGCACCGCACACAGCCAAGAATATCACGTCCCAAGAGGACATGTCACCTACACAGACAAGTGCCTTTGAGAGCAGACACTGCCGTATGACCACAGGGAAAGCTCCCTGGCATGGGCCCTGCCTGACCCTGGAGCAGGACTGGTCGTACCTTTGCGGCCTCTATGTTGAGCATGTAGTACCGGAGGAGCTCTGTCAGCTTCAAGTCTTCGTCGGATGACACTCGACCCTCTACTTTCTAGTTGAAAAAAAGAGTCACCATTCAAGGCACAATCTACAGATTATATAAAATATACATTTTAAAGATCTGGACCAAAAGCCTTACCCTAAGTTTTTCAAATAGTTCAGCAACCTTCAACAGGTACCTAAAAATATACACATGACTTTGGATTAAAGTCTCAAATCATCTATAGGACTGCAAACACCATCAGGCACAGTGACTCGGAGCCTTAGCCCTTTATATTTTAAGAGAACTGTCCAAGTAATACACCCATTCAGTTGGTCCCAAATGGTGGAACAGCTCCAAAAACATGCACAGCACAGCACTGGGCGGCCTCAGGGACCCATAGCACCTCAACTGCAGCTCTCGCCCTATGTCCACCATGGCTCTCAAGCCACCAAGCCACTGCTAACCAAAGTTAAGTCTAATGAGCAGTCAGTACCATGGCTCTGCCATTAGCCCTGACATGCTGAATCACATGTTAACTATGCCAAAGTAACAGAGTACGTTGTCATGGAAAGCGCAATTCCTACACAGGAACCTAATCCACCAGAACCAAGAGATGGGCATATCCCGCTGCCAGGGCTTTGACCTCGGCTCCAGGTGTCCATGTGTTCACCCTCCCGGTCTCCTCAAATTACGTTAAAGGGTGTCCACATACAGAGGATGAGTGCTCTGACTGGAGACAACTCGTGATTATCAACAGGCATTCCAGGTCAGAACTGAGCCTGGGTAATCATGCAGTCTCCTCTCCATCAGGGTGTACGAGGAAATGCTTTCCCAACAAACTTACTTTTTAATGACCGTGGGCTCTTCCAAAGCCAGGCTGTGCAGGCAGGCTGCAGTGTGGATATAGTCATCTGCCACATCTGCAGAAACAAGGACAGCCCTTTGCCATGGGCACAGCGAGGACCACCAGCAAAGTGCTCAGTGGCTAGCAGGGCACTCTACTCACTTTTATGAGATCTGGTCATTCTGTCAGCTTTTCCACAGGAATCCTTGATTCTATTGTAATAGTTAATGAGGAAGGTCTTCTCTTGCTCAAAGAAGTCATCTACCTCCTAAAGGGGGGGGAAATTAAAGGAAGCAGAAACTAAGATCTGGGAAATATCATAGCAAATAAGCTTACAGACCCAAAAATTATCCCTTTGTAAGACAATACCCTTATGCCCCAGGCTGGCAGAAAGCAACACAGCCAGCCATTCTGAAGAGCACCCCAACAATCATTCAACTCACCCTACGAGCCAGCCATTCCGCCGGGTGGTTCTACCAAGTAGGTGGTATCCCTGTACCTGTTCAATCTATTATGTTTTAAAATTGGAAAACATCATTGCCCATGGACAGGGATACCAAATACCCTGCAACACACGGGCAATCCCAAATCACTTAAGCTGCACCAAGAGCTCCCAAATCTCATCTCTGCCTACAGGTTGTCTGGGCTCCGTATTCAGAACCTGCAGTGGCCAAGCTGGACAACGCACAGTGAGTTACAAGGAAGGAGGCTCAGTGGTAAGACAGCAGTTGGGACACATGGGGTGGTTCCCGCAGTGAAAGTTGCAGTGACTGGTATCTGCCACCCATGTGAGACCTGGATTGAGTCCTGAAGTCCTGCCTTTGACCTAACCAGTCCCAGACACTACAGGCATTTAGGGAGAAGACTGGTGGATGAAACTCTCCACACACTCTCATACTGCGCGTGTACACACACACACACACGCACACACACACACACACACGGAAAGTCCTGCTTCCAGGCTGCCCACATTGTCTGTTGCACACCACGGCCAAGCACGAAAGCAGATCCTGTGAGGCTGAGTGGACTCCTCTAATAGCAGTTTGAGAAAATGAAGCAAGCAAGGATAAAAATATATATATATATATACTCTTTTTACACTAATACTATTCGTGTCACAGAATCCAACAGAATTAAAAGTCACCTCTTCACATAAAACACTGTTTTGGAACACATGAAAACTACTGACCTTAACTCCAGAAAACAGGACTTCATCAGCGCTTTTCACCACACTTTTGAAAAAGCCACCAAACATCTCTTTGGTATTTTTCCGCCTGACACTTAGCTAAAGGAAAAAAACAAACAAAAACCCCCACTTAATAATAGATATTTCTCTAGATTCTCAGAATATCAGTACAAGCAATACCTCTTATACGGACACATGTATAAAGTGCCTTTAATTCTGTCTTCACCAAGTGTAAAATATCAAATACACAGCTAAAGCTGACAGGCTATCATTTCCAAAGGGTCACCTCAGACACTGCGAAAAACCATCTAAGCTGAGGTTTTGTGTTCTTAAAGTCTTTGGAGAACGGACCGGCACGTTAGCATAATGGTTAAGGTCCTCGCCTTGAACGCACCATGATCCCATGTGGGCGACGGTTCTAATCCCATCCAACTCCCTGCTTGTGGCCTGGGAAAGCAGTGGAGGATGGCCCAAAGCTTTGGGACCCTGCACCCACATGGGAGATCCGGAAAGAAGTTCCCTACTCCTGGCTTCAGATCGGCGCTGCACTGGCCGTTGCGGTCACTTGGGGAGTGAGTCATCAGACAGAAAATCTTCTCTGTCTTTCCTCCTCTCTGTACGTCTGCCTTTCCAATAAAATAAATAAATGTTTTAAAAAAAAAATCTTTGGGAGAATTGCATCAGGTAATTGTATAATTGGAATGTGTGTCCTATTTACACCATTTCTAATTAAAGGCATGGCTCCAGGAAAAATAGTGTGAATTGGACACTCCTTTCTCCACACGGTAGGAGCAGAAAACCAATGTACGTTCCCTCTGACATTACCAAACTTAACTGAGCAAAGCGGAGTGCAAACTAATTGGGAGAACAAAAGGTTAAATTTTTCTTCAAGTGACATATAATGGATAAGACATTTCTGTTGTGTTGAAAAGAAGTGTTATCTTTAAAGTACAGTTTTAACATTTTTAACTGGATCTTGGAAATGGAATGAAAAGGCCTTACATCCTGATCATATTCCAGGAAAACATGAAAGTTGCGATCTTTACTGAGCACAGGATGAGAAGAAAGTCGTTGGAGAAAGACTTCATGAGAGGACACAGTCTTCTTAAAGACAGCGAGATACTCACTGCAAAGAGACGTGCACACAGCTTTCAGTCGGCATGGCGGGACTGTCGGGTGGAATTACCATTAAGTAAAGACTACAGCGCTGTGGGTAGCTTGGTATCTAGTCAGGTATCAGGTAACTGCACTGTGGGAACGTGTGTGAAAGCAGAGCTGCAGCTGCCCAGAGCAGATCAAGGTGGCTAACTCCATGCAACACTGCTGTTACGCGGTGTTCTCAGAACATTCCTCCAGTCACGCACAGCACAAATCCAACAGCTGGTAGAAACTAGCTCTGCTCCGCTGGCTCACGCTGAGCCTGCAAGTGTGTGTGTGTGGAATGGTTCTGTAGGGAGGGTGTGAACACCACCACTGATAACACAGCCAAGGCAGGGCTGCAGAGGGACTCCACAGGGAATCCAGCCCAACTCTGACTCATCGGGAAAGATGACGAGATGAGTCAAGAAGCCCAAGGATCTTCTTAGAAAGTTACTACTGTGAACCATGGTGTGCCTAGGCCCTTTCAGATCTTATGTTACATGGTTTGAAATCACATTTGGCTTGTTTTAAAGACGGATCTAAGTAGTAGTTCAAGAACTCAACTGACACAGAATCAATTGCTGTTCTGGTCCCAGGTCTCCTTAAAGCAGCCCTGTGGTTATCTAAACACTCCTGATAGCACTCAGTGTAACCCAGCTTGCTCCTCCAGCACCCCATCTACACCAGTGGCAGCCTGAAAAATTCCTTAGCAAACTTTCTTCCTCCTCCACCCCCCAACCGAGATGACCCTGTTTTAAGGTACCTTCCAGGAAGGGAAGTACACAGCCAGCCTCCCCTGCGCCACAGCCTCCCAAGTAAAGATTGCCCCTGGGTGCAGACCCTGCAGCACAGCCAAGGGCTAAGCTCCGTACACAGCACCACTTCGAGAAAACCTACTTACGCCTCTAGTTCTTGCTTCATTTTAGCAAATTCTTCTTTGGTCATAGAACCTTCACCCTCTCCTAGCTTTTGCATCTTCTCTCGCGGTCCATCAAAGTCTGGTTTGGTGGGTGCAGGTGGGATCTATAATAGAGACAGGAAACACATCAACACCCTGTCAGCAGGTTCCCAAAGCCGCTGCTGCTTCTCTTTACCCATTCCTTCTGGCCATTGAAAAGGCAGTGACCCCACCATGTGTTCACTTTACCCATCAAGAGGTTTCTCAAATTCTAAAGGACTATCAAGGTAGTCTAGTGTGGAATGGAAGCCATTCAGAAACACAAGCTTCGGTGTAGGTTAGCTACTAAAAAGTCATCCAGGTAGATGATTCAGTGTGTATCAAGACACATTTAAATTTCATTGAAAGCCTTGGTCCTAACGCCAAGAACTCTCAAGTCTCTCTTACCACTGAGGAACTTCTGACAAGCCTCATCCTTATCACCAAAGAGACCGGCACAGTAGCTTAGTGGCTAAAATCCTTGCCTGCATGTGCCAGGATCCCATATGGGCACTTATTTATGTCTTGGAAGCTCCACTCCTCCTCCAGCTCCCTGCTTGTGGCCTGGGAAAGCAGTGGAGCATGACAGCCCAAAGCCTTCAACCCTAAAAGAACCTCCTGGCTTCGGATCAGCTCAGCTCTGGCCATTGCAACCACTTGGGGAGTGAAATAACAGACAGAAGATCTTCCTCTCTGTATATCTGCATCCAGTAAAATAAAACCTTTAAAGTCACAAGCCTGAGAGGAACCAACTTAGGAACAGGTCAAGATTTCAGGTGTTCCTCTTCTGGTGCTTGTATACACAGCAAGCACACACGGCGGCTTCACAGCTCCTCAGCCCAGGCGCACTCTGCCAGTGAAGAACTAACCAGTACCCTAGTGAGCAGATACTTTCAGCAAACCACTAAAACGAAACTCGCTGTTGTCTCATCTTCTAGAAGACACTCACAATAAGCCCCGCGTACTCTGCTGTCTCACTAAGTGTGTCATGAAGCCACACAAAATCTTCATGCTGTCTTGTAACAGAAAACTCCGGGCTCTGAAATGTTGGCAGTGTGGTCTGCAAAGAAAGTGAGAAAAATAATTAAGTCACTGCTAAGACTCAACCTCATTTTTACCACATTTTTCTAATGCCTGCAGTGACTGCTCAAACATGCAAGAATCAACCAGCACAGTGCCTCATTTGTTTATTTGCAGTTCAAAGCAGGTAAAGAATCATGTTGCCTGCTTGACAAGTGAGGTGCGGCCAGATCGGAGGCAGCAGTCGTGTGAGAGACAATTTTCCAAACTTCTCAAGTGTGTGAAGACGGACACTTTCCTTAGATCAAACAAAAGCCAGAGCAGGGCTATAGGGAGGGGCTCGGCGTCCCTCAGCCTGATGGGCTCCTGCAGGAGTGGAGCCCAGGGCACACAGGCAGTGTCCTGAGTGCCAGGGCTGCCGTGCAGCACAAGGATCCAACGCTTACTGCAAGTACAGCCAGGAAGGCCCCTGCCACTCACCTTGGTGTGCACTGTGAATTTGACCTTATCTCTCTCGCTGAGCGCGTCAGGTATGTCAATCTGAAGGGAGGGGTCCACATTCAGGTCCACAGACACTGATCTCAGCTGAAACAGTTTATGAGCATTAGTGACCAATGTCTCAGCCCCTTCAAAAACAGGAAACTATTTAAAAGTGCCAATCCAAGGCAAAGGAACCACCTGTCATGAAGACTGTCTATCACACACTTTACGCAGTTGTGTGTCAGAGTGGTTGGCCACCCACATGGTGTGCAGGCTGCTGGAGTCCCCACCCCAAGGCATCAGGGACAGACCCAGACAAGAGTTGAAGGGTCTGGCTCTTGACACTCAATAGGAGATCTGAATGCAGCCCCTAGATTCTGGCTCTATTCTGACTGAACATCAGCCTCTTTAAAAATCTTGGACTGGAGGGTAAGAGGGATTAACTAAATCCTACCAATAACTGAACAAGGTGAGACTGGCAGAGAGGAGTCACCTGCTGTGGCATGTGTGTGAAGATCTAGGGAAGGACTCCAGTCAACTTGGGGACTGTTCCAGACAACTTTAGAGCTGGCCAAGAAGGCAACTTCCAGCACTAACCAAGGCAGAACCGCACTGTGGCTACAGATGACCAGTGACAGCGACCGTCTTGGACACAAGTCAATGTGTGATGGCTCAGTGGCCTAATCCTTGTATTTCATGTGCCTGGATCCCATACAGGCACCAGTTCGCATCCCAGCTGCTCCACTTCCTATCCAGCTCCCTGCTTGTGGGAAAGCAGTGGAGGACAGCCCACAGCCTTGGGACCCTGCACCTGTGTGGGAGACCAGAGGCCCTGGCACTCTGAGAACCAGAGAGATATTTCTGTGTCTCCTTCTCTCTGTAAATTTGCCTTGCCAGAAAAAATAAATCAGAAAAAAAAAACTATGATCTAGAAAACTCCATTTTCCAGTTATACTGGGCCATTAAGGAAAGTGGTTAGAACAGTTTAAATTTTAAACACAAGGTAGTGCTGAAACAAAATTGGATTACTGAACAATCTTTCCGAATTCCATTTTTTCCCACAATAAAGCAGAAAACACATTAATCTAAGATGAATTTTCTTTCTTCAGTAAAACTCTGTGAACAATGGCCTTCCTCAGGGAAACCTCCAAGTTCTAATTAAAGTCTGCTATTAGTAAAACCACAAGATCCTTCGTGCCTGCATAGGAATATACTTGACACTTCAACTTCGCAGTAGCTCCTACAGACTCTGCTGTTTGGCTTACTTTTCCCTAGTCTACCTATGACCTACAGTCATCAAGCCTCGAGGTTGGGCCCGGAGTGGTGGCCTGGCGGTTAAAGTCCTCGCCTTGGATGCAGTGGTTCTAATCCCGGCAGCTCCACTTCCCATCCAGCTCCCTGCTTGTGGCCTGGGAAAGCAGTCAAGGACAGCCCAAGGCCCTGGGGCCCTGCACCCGCGTGGGTGAGGTTCCTGGCTCCTGGCTTCGGATCAGGGCAGCATCGGCCATTGTGGTTACTTGGGGAGTGAATCATTGGACAGAAGCTCTTCCTCTGTCTCTCCTCCTCTTTGTATGTCTGACTTGGCAATAAAAAATAATCTTAAAAAAAACAAAAGCCTCAAGGTCAGGGCCCTGTACTTCAGACACAAACTTTCTTCTTTCTGCTAAGCTACCCCTGGGCACACAAACCATTCAAAAATACCAGGATGTAAGCCAAAGTGAATCCACAACTGCCACTTCCCCAATTTTTTAAAAAAAGGTGTGGCTGGGGTGAGGGGCCCCCTCAGGAAAGCAATGAGCCCAGTCTAAGAGTAGCACTGAAGGCTTGTGGATGGAGACAGGGCAGCCCTCACGGTTTCTCCAGAACTCAGCAATTCCATTTCCTCAAGTCACATGTCCTGGCTGACACTCTATTACAAGCTTAGCAAAGTTGCTGAGCCAGCACATACTCCACAGGAACTACTTTTTAGATTGAGGTTGAAAAGACACAAAAAGCAAGTGTTACCAAGCAAACAGTACTCCTTCCAAGTATCAGGCACAGCTACAAAGAACTTTGTAGGAGCTACTTTTTGTTCCTCTGAACTGTTATCTTCTGGTCCCCGCTCCCTGACCAGGAAGACACAAAGGAATCTAAACCCTGCAGGCTGGAGCACCCACACAGCCCCACACCCATCTCTGCCTGGCTTCATTACCCCAGAATGGGTTCAGGCAAGCCCCTCAATAAAGCTTCCAACTACCAAGCGAAACAAGCAGTGCGAGTTTGGACTGTCTAAAATATCATGACAAAATTTGAGCACCCACACTTGTTCTCTACTCCTTTGCTAAATGAACTATCTTGTACCACAGCATGTAACCTGCATGTGAGGCACACATCGCATAGACTAAAAGGCTGTGAAACCCTTTGAGCTTCTAAGTCAGCACTTAAACCCTCTCTATGGAGGCACCAAGTGGAGCGTGGGCCACAGTTCTGCATTCCTCTGGAAGCTGAGTCAAGGAAACCGACTCCTTGGATTGGGGCAGATGGCAAAACGCCACGTGGCCATTCGGGAAAAGGCAGGCACCAGAAGCAGGACTGCCCAAGGACCTGCCATTCAGCACGGGCAGTAGTCACGGGCAGCTCAGGAAGGAGTCACTTTATTTAGAGGCACTCAGTGCTTCTGGTAAGAAAGCCAGGGCAAAGATGACAGATTTGTCTATTACAAAGAGATCCTTCATGCACATGGTTCACTCCCTAAATGGCCACAACACTGGGAGGGTCAGGCCAGGCTGAACCAGGAGCCTAGGAATTCACCAGGGTTTCTGTATGTACAGGGTATCAAGTGACTGGGGAGCTCTTCCACTGCTTTTCCAGGTGTAATATTAGCAGGTAATGGGACTGGGAGTGGCAAGTGGGACTAAGACCAGTGCCCTTATGTGATGGTGGCATTGCAAGCTGTGATTTAACCTGCTGTGCCACAATATAGGCTCAAGAAAATGTGATGGGCAATATATTGCTGCCCATTTCTCCATCTGCTCAACAGCTGGGGCACCCAGCTCATTGCAGGGCTCAGAGCTACTGACCAACCAGTCTCCAAGACACCCCTGGTCCCTGAAAAATTTGAATGGCAGGCTAGTCTGACAGTCATTAAGTTTGAATATTATAGGGAAACTATGGGATATAAAGATACCTTTGATTTTCTAGTTCCCACTGCCAAAGCAAAAGAAAGGTAGCACAAGTTACATTCCTGCTTTCCCTTCAAAATGCTACTTGCAGATTTTGCTGTTATTCTTCATTCCACTGTCTATGGAGCCAGGGCCAGGGACAATCACCCAAAAACAATCCATCACCCGCGGGAGCAGAGGCCTGCCACCTGGGTCAGGACCACCCTGGCAGAGTCCACTTCAGCAGGAAATTATCATTCACACCTTGTCTGAACCTCAATGAGCAGGATACAAACTCAGACACTCTAGTACAAGCTCTGCATGTCAAAATCCACAAGACAGCACTTGGCAAGCACACTACTGCGTCACAGTATCATCGCAAGGAGTGCCGCTACTACGCCCTTCTCTCAAACCCTGCCTGCTGCCTAAATGGCTAATGAACCTGTGTCCTCTCCCAGCTTTCCCTTGCAGCCCTAGTGCGTGAAAACCACATTAACTACAATACACTGCCTTACTGGTCACCCTGCAACGTACTTTAGTTCTCGAAGACTTTTAAAAAGGACTTCCAGGACTACCAACATAGGTAACAGCAATGAACACTGCTTGAACATAAGCCTAATAAGCTAGACGGGCTGCACCCAGTGATCAGATCTTACCACTCATCTCGGTGAGATGGGCCCCGAGGGGCCTCACCCCTGCCACCACCAGCCATTCTCCCAGTAGCCCAGACCCCCCAGCAGCTGGCAGCAGAACACTGCTGGCTGCAGGGCGCCTGGAGGCCACGCAGCCCCATGCTCCTAGAACAGGAACTGAGGTTTGGAAGAAGGATGGTGCAGCGCACTCAGCGAATGGATAAACTGAATCATCATTTCACAAGGCTGCAAGCCCAGGTACTCACCAGCTGAATCTGAACATGGAACCAGATCAACCCCAAGTAACCAAGTCACAACCAAGAATCCCATCTAGCAACTAAACAAATCAGTTCACTAAAGGCCTGGGTTACACAAGGCCTTTCAAACTCCCCTCAACTCTCCCTTCAGCTTTCTATGACCAGCAGGACACACTGTGCGGTCACTCATTCGTGAGGAGGAACACTCACTTCACTTCATCATCAACCCAAGATGAACTAAAGAACTCAAGCATGGCTCATGTAGGTCAGAACTGAAACCTCCCTGGCCGCCTCGGTTTGCAACGTGAAGGCTGCTGGGTGTCTGGATTGAATGTGACCTCTCATGTCTAGATGTGAATATCCAGGAACTCCCTAGTGTCACCCACCAGCTTCCTGGCAGCCCTGATGGGAGCTGCTGTGTCTGTGCTGTACCCTACACTCTGAACAGCACACTGGCAAGCATGCTTTTTTGGACCCAGCTCTCTATGTTAACCAAAGCAGCTACCTGGGGAAAAGTCACACGTTGGTCTCTGAATCAGAAAGCAGTGGCTGAGAAAATTAAATCAACTTGCAAAGGGGAAGCACTGACCCAAGCAGCCGATTTTCTCCTGGCCTCCATCGGCAGCTTACACTTCACTACATTCATTATCTGTCCTTAAAAAGTCAGGGACAGCCCAACAAACTGTCAGCTGAAAGGCCTCTGCACTTACACTGTGTCCTCCCTGGGGACCCAGTCCAGAACAGCTGGGAAGTCCATGTGTCTGAGCTTCCCCATGAGACCCCCAGCTCAGCCTCCACTGTGATGATCTGGACCCTCAGGTGTCAACGTCCAATGCTGGTCCCTCAACACAACACCATCTCTGAACCCCCTTCTGTAGCGGAAAAGTGAATTCTACTGAAAACAGGAAACCACTCAAGCTTCAACGTTTCACTGATTTGAAAGCAAGAGTGACACACAAACACAATTTGTCTTCCATCCATTGGTTCACTCCCCAAATGGCTGCCTGTGGAGCCTGGCAGGGACAAGGCCAGGAATGGACAGGAAGCAATGGAGGGACTCCATGCCACACATTTGGTTATGGAGATGCAGGCATCCCACGCTGCAGTTTACCAGGCTGTGCCAATGCCTGTCTCAATTAAAGTAATTTCTTTATGTAAACATGTACTGTTATGTTAACGCACAGTGAAACAGGCAGTTAAGTGCCAGCATGGGAGTGCCTGTGATCAAACCCCACTTCCACCTCCCATCCGGGCTTCCAATTAATACACCCTGGAAGGCAGCAGATGGCGTTGATGGTGTTAAGTACTGGGTCCCAGATACTCACAAGGGAAACCTCGGCAGTGTTCCTAGGACTGGCTGTGGCAGGTATTGGACAGTCAAAGTGTGGAAACATGATACCTGTTACTTTGCCCTTCAGATAAATTAGCTTCTAATACAACTACCAAAGAGGTGAGTAAACTTGCAGCAAACCGGCAAAGGCTAGCCTTTGTAATGCAACTGGTACAATCACTTCACAACATCAGATCTCAAAGCCAGTACAATGGCTCAATTCATCAATCCTCCCCTTGTAAGGGCTAGGATTCCATGTGGGCATGCATGGGTTCATACCCTGGTTACTCTAACTTCCATCCAGCTCCCTGCTTGTGGCCTGGAGACTGGAGGACGGCCCAAGACTTTGGGACCAAGCAACTGGAAACAAGTTCTCTGGCTCCCGATTTTGAATCGACTGGCTCAGCTAAGCTCTGGTGGGGAGTGAACCAATGGCTGGAAAATCCAACACTACAAGACATGTGCATGCCTGTGCATACTTCACTGCAAGGGGGAAGACGTACTACACGGAAAGGCCACTCTTCCTGCTTAACAGGCTACATCAGAGGACAATCTCCTACAAAACACCATCAGTGTCAGACTGATAAGGTAGCACTCACAAATGCAGCCCTCGAGATTCTGGCTGTGCACAAGCTACTGAGGCAGAACGGAAATGTAGGCAGCCTTCTAGATAGACTGCTGGAATTTAAATTTAGAGTGCAGCAGGAAACTTCAGTCTGCAATAAATCCCATAGTACCGCTCATAGCTAACAGTTGCTTTCGTACCAGCAAACCAGGACATAGTCAATCAGGGTGAAAAGTATCCAGGCTTAGGAAGAAGTGGGCATGATCACTGCTTCCAAGCTTGCTATTTCTTTTCTAAAAAGTTTTAAAAACTCCTGCTGTGGTATCCTAGTGACTAACGTCCTCACCTTGCATGCACTGAGATCCCATGTGGGCACGGGTTCATTTCTGGACTGTTCCACTTCCCTTCTAACTCCTTGCTTGTGGCCTGAGAGAACGGCCGAAATCCCTGGGACCGTGCACCCAGTGGGAAGAAGCTCCTGGCTTCGGACTGGCTCAACTGCCGCTGTTGCAGCCACTTGGGAAGTGAACCCCTGGATGAAAGATCTTTCTCTGTATGGCCCCCTCTCTGTAAATCTGACTTTCCAGTAAAAATAGATATATAGAAAAATTTTTAACTATACTTGTAGGGCCCGGCTCAACTCCCAGCTGCCCTGCTTCCAACCAGCTCCTCGCTAACGAGTCCAAGGGAAACAAGAGGCCACAGATGATACCAACACTGAAGCCGATCCTGCAATCCATGGGGAGAGCGCTGGAGGCCACCACGTCCCTTGCCCTAACAGAAACAGCCGGCTGCGGTCGGCCCACCTGTACTCCGAACACTTTTAGGGAGAAAACCACACATACAACGTACTAGCCCAAACACCCTTTCAGGCACAAAGCTCTCCTTCAATGGCGGACACCAGGACACTGCTGCTCAAACAGCACGGCCACTCCCTTTCATCCAAACTACTCCTTCAGACGGCCCTTGGCCCTCCCACCAAGACGCCCGCGGCCTGGACGCACCAGGCATCAAATACACAAGCCCAGCTGCACTAAGCGTTCTGCGCCCCCACTGCAGGGTGCACAAGCCCCGGGAAAGAGAACCTAGGGTTTGTCAAGCTGCAAAAAAGCAGGCTTCGGCTACCTGACTTGATGGAATCTGCCAACGAGGTCGCTTCCCCACCCCGCCCCCGTGGAAGGACACTGCAAGCCGAACGGTGGTTCGTAGATTTCACGTCCCCTACCCGACCTCCCCAAAATCGAGGCACAGGTGATTACTTTGGCAGTTAAAAAATTAGTCTAACGAATCCTTGCCTGCAAAAAAATAACAGTAGGGACTGGCCCAGGGTCACTGCCCTCCCTGGGGGAACCACAGGATGTGCTCGAGGCTCGCGGGCGCCATCCGCGTCCCGCAGGACCCCCGAGGAAGAAGGCGGATCGGCGGGCGAGCCCTCACCTTGCTGCGGTCCTCGTCCTGCTGCTGCAGCAACTCGGGAACCGCGGCCATGACGACGCGGGCCTCGAGCAGGGGCCGCCAGGCTGTGCGAGGAAAGAAGAGGCTGGGCTGCCGCCGCCACCGCCGCGACCCCGCCTCCGCCGGCCTCCCGGGCCCGACGGCAGCGGAGGGAGGCCCTGTGGACTCCGCCACCATCCCAGCAGCCCCGGGAGCAGGTGCCAGGCGCGCCACGTGCTGCCCCCAGCGCGGCCTCCCCCGTCCCCGCGGCCGTCCATCTTGAAGCCGGGCAAGGAACAAGCAATGCGGGGGCCTACCCTCGCTCCGCACTACGCCGGGAGACGGCCGACCGCAGGACCGAGAGGGGCAGGCGGAGCCGCACTGACACGCTCCGAGCGAGGGGCGCCTCGAGAAAAAGACCGCGCGCGCTCGGGGCGGCCCAATTTATGACTCAGCCCGAGTCCAAGATGGCGGCGGGGGCTGGCGTCATCAAGATCTCGCGAGAGCCCAAGGGCGCGATTTGGAAGACTTTTCGCGCTTCCGCCTCAGGGTCCCCTCCGCCCTCCCAGAGCTCGCTTCTAATGGAGGTGAACGAGGGGGCGAGGAGGCGGGGCCTGAGCGCCGCCGTGCATGCTGGGCCTTCGGGGCGGGACGTTGCTCCAGCCCCTAGCGCGGGAGTGATGAACGTACGGGTCCCGAGAGGGCTTTTGGCGCGCTGCGAATTCTGGTGGCTTGTCTGAGGTACTGACCCCTGCTCCTTTTGAAGTCATCTCGTCCCTCAGCCACACTCCTGCCCGAGGAGGACCGAAGCCGGCCTTCCTGCTTCCTCCTCCATCGGATCTCACCTGTGACGGACGGGGCGGGAAGTCGCTTTCAGGGGACGCCCGCCGCTTAGCCAGCCCCCACCTGCCCCGAGGGAAGTGACCCTGATTTGCACCCACTGTAAAACGCGGTCCTCAAAGTGTCCACCCTAGAGCGAGTGCTGCCTACGAACACTTGGCAAGGAGCTCTTAGTATTTAGGGACCAGGGGACCGTTACCTGGGACGCGTGGGCGTTGCAGCACGGGGTCCTGGGTTCTGGCCTCCCCTGCCTCTTGACTGGGCTTTGTCCAGAGAGGTGCGGGCAACTGGCACGGTCCTGATGGGCATCGCTTTCGTCTCGGTGATCCCAGTGTAGCGTGTGCCTGGTCCCCTAACAGGGTCTTCTCTATTTTCATTCAATGTTAATATCTATTACAGAGTTTAGAGAGTTGCAGAACCATGGGGGGCCTCCAATTACAGTGGAGAGAGTCGGGGTTGGGGGTCGGTTGGTGAGATGAATGTTTTAGGTGTCCTTCCACTTTTCTCTTGAATAGGAACCCCAAAAATAAGTCTTGGACGCTGTGCCTAGAACTGAAACCGAGGATGAAGGCCCTCCGGGCCCTGTGCAGGCAGCTCGGACATTCCAGGGGATCTGCTGCAGAGCCATCGCGCCGGGCGCAGCTCTCCACCTCCTCTTCCTGCTTCGGCCGGAAGAAAAGAACAAACCCTTACGAAGGCGTGGACCAAGGAAAATACTCGGACTTAGTGCAGTCTGTCCTGTCCTCCCGAGGCCCCACTCAGACCCCCGAGTCCCTGTGGGAGGAAGATGCTTTGCTCTATGGACCCGTGAGCAGAGCTCAGCTCTCGGGACAGGATCAGGAAGCCAAGAGCCCCCGAAACTGGTTCCCCATCTTCAATCCAGAAAGGGGCCTAGAACCCGGCCCAAGGCACCCCTCGGTGCCCCTGAAAATCCCGCTGCGGAGGAACGGGGTCCCCAGCGTGACCCGGGTGCTGCAGCACACCATGTCGCCAGAACAGGTTTTCTATTTGGAGAGGTGGAAGCAACGGATGATTATGGAACTGGGAGAAGATGGCTTTGCAGAATACACTTCAAGTAATGCTCTTAAGCCTGGTTCTGTGCAGTCAAGGTCTTTTCCAGAATGTAGAGTCCTGGCCTCCAGAGACTGGGGTTTCAACTAGCAAGGAGGTGCTTTCAACCAATACTTAGTGCTAAGTAGCGCTTTGTAGGCATGAAAACCCTCTGTCTGTCCTTGGAGCCCCAGATAATAGTGTCTCCATTTTACAGGTGCAGCACAAGTGTCGAGATCAAGTGACAAGATTCGTGCGTGTCAGATGCAAGCTTAATATTAGGGTTGCCTGTTTCCATGGACTATGGAAAGAAGGCAATCCCTTGATAACAGAATTGTAGTTATTTGCTAGACGACTTTAAGACTAGTGAAAGCTTTCCATGATCCAAATTGAGTTGACATGCCCTGATGGTCTTAAGAACTGAGAAGAAATATGCATTAGCCTGCAACTGCCACCTTGGAAAGAAAAATGACTTCCTTAAAATAGATTCTGTCTTAAAAAAAAAAAAGAAGACCATGTTGCAGGGGTGAAGTAGCTGCTCCCCTACGGAGTCTGTGGATGTTTTTTGTTGAGTAGATGCAGTACACGTGCCCCTGATGGCACGTGGACACTTTCAGGGGAGTTTCTAGTATCAGAAACACCTGTGTGTGTCAGTGTGTAACCCATTCAACATGTGGCCACCTACACGCTAATAATGAAAGTAAGTTTATTGTAGGTGCTGCTGGCTAGAACACAAACATTCCTCAACTGTGTGGGGCAAGGACCCACTGCAAGCTCTGCTCTCTGAACACACCACATAAAAATCTCAGTGACATCTGGAGGTGGTTTTTGCTTTTTGTTTGTTTTTGTTCATGTATACCTAAAATTTGGAATTCATAGCAAACTCCTAAAGGAGAGAATTTGTGTTTGGACTGAGAATGAGCCCGGCAGCCCAGGCCCACAGACCCGCACAGTCAGCTCTGGGGTCTACATCAGCACTTCTCTTGTTTCTCAGTTAACTCAGATCCGCTGTAAGAAATCAGAGTCCAACAAAAGGAAGAAAAGTTCTGTCAGAACTCGGCTGATGAATGTGTCCGGAGGGACAGTCTGAAAAATAACTGACTTGATAAATTCCTTCCCGCTTGGTCTTGCCAAAGTTCAGAGCACAGAGATGTGCCCAGAGCTGGCGTGCTTCCAGATGCTTTGGGCAGTTTCCCAAGAGGCAATTCACCTTCTGCAGGCTTGTGCCAAGCAGAAAGGGCCTCTGATGTATATTCATTGACCATAGTGGAAAGGGCAGGAGTTTATTCATAATTTTGCTACACTGATTTTTTTTTTTTTAATTCTGAAGTAGAATCTGTATCTTGCCAGTTCCAGCTTAGAATTGTGGGAGATGAATGAATGTTTTCACTGTACTTTATGAATTGGGACTTAAATATTTCACTTTCATTCCTTTAATGTATTAAGTGACTACTCCAGCTTCATGCCACCTGCAATGCATCTATTCTTGAATCCTGTTTTACAAATGAAATCATGTTTGGTGTTTATTTATTTGAAAGTAGCAGAGGGAAAAAGAGAGAGTGAGAGAGAGATTTTACACCCACTGGTCCACTCCCCAAATGCCCTCCACAGCCATAGCTGGCCCAGGCTGAAGCCAGGAGCTCCGTCCAGGTCTCTCATGTGGGTAACACGTATTAGAGGCACCAGGCACTGCCTCCCACGATGCCCCTTAGCAGGAAGCTGGATCAGAATTGAAGTCGGAACTCCATGATAGGGGTCCCAAGTGGCTTAGCCTTACTCTGTGATGCAACAACCTTCCTCCCAAACTCCACTAAGTTGTAGTTCATCGATCTGAAATTGCCCATGAACTTCTCTAGAGTGTATGAGGAAAAAATCAGGGCACGGCAACCATCTCAGGCTATCCCAGCCCCCCAAAAAAAGAAAAGAAAGAGGGTGGGGCCGGCATGGTGGCTTAGCAGCTGAAATCCTCACCTTGCACATGCCAGGATCCCATATAGGTGCTGGTTCCTGTTATAGCAGCTCCACTTCCCATTCCAGCTCCCTGCTTGTGACATGGGAAAGCAGTCAAGGACAGCACAAAGCCTTGGGACCCTACACCTGTATGGGAGACCTGGAAGAGCTCTGGCTATCCATCCCTACTGAAAACTCCATAGTATCCAATTAACTTTTTTAAAAGGTTTGTTTATTAGTAAGGCAGATTTCCAGAGACATCTTCTTTCTGCTGGTTCACTCCCCAAGTGGCTGCAATGGCCAGAGCTGAGTAGATCTGAAGCCAGGAACCAGGAGCTTATTCTGGATCTCCCACGTGGGTGCAGGGTCCCAAGACTTTGGCCCACATCTTGTGCTTTCCCAAGCCACAAGCAGGGAGCTGGATAGGAAATGGAGCAGCTGGGACTCAAACAGGCTCATGTAAGGCAAGGGTAATTTAGTCACTGAGCCATCACACCAGGCCCCCAGTTAATTATTCCTAGTTGTCACTAATTTGTAAAAGGATCTGTTTTAATAATTAAGTTTTGGCTGTAAAGTAATTTTAAGCAGGAGCAGAGTTCCCTAAATTATGTTTTTATTTTTCACAGTTAAACTTATTGAATTTGACACCGATAATACAAAGTGCTATAACTCTGATGTGGACCTGCAGCCCCAGCTCTTTGTCTTAATTCTCACTTTAATCTGTTTTCTGTCTGTTTTGGGTTTCAAAGTGCATCATGGGGTTTCTTAAGAGGCTGATATTCGGTGTCTTGGAGCTTAGCACAGGTATCTTGTGTAATTTTACTGTGGTCATTGAGTATTTAGAATTTTTTTTTACTACCTTTTTTTTTTCCTTTTGATTCTCTTTTTAGATATCTTTCTGCAAGGGAAACAGTTCCATGAAGCCTTGGAAAGCATCCTTCTCCCCCAGGGAAACTTCAGAGAGACAGCTGATAGTCTTCTCAAATGTGGCTATATTGAAAGTGTCCAGCACGTTCTGAAAGATGTGAGCCAGGTGCGAGCTCTTGAAAGCGCCGTTCAGCATGAGACCTTGAAGTATGCAGGGCTGCTGGACTGTGTGGCTGAGTATCAGTAAGTGTGACACTGTCTTCCTCACAGGCTGGAAGGGAATTCACGCAAGGGGCATGGGAGCGGGGCAGATGGGACCTGTCAAAAGGTACTCTCTCTCTCTCTCTCTCTCTCTCTCTCTCAATAATTGCTTCAGGGTGTGCCAAAGCCTCTGCCTCTTCAAAGTCAAAATCTCCATGATGTAAATTGAATGTGGGCAGGAGGACATAGAGAAGGAAGAACCACGAATCCGTATTGGCTGTTATTCCCAAAGCAACATCTGCCAGTAGCCCCCGCATGGCTGCTCTCTCCCATCCCTTTTTCCTTCCCCACCCCTCCGCAACAAGACACTGGCCAGTGAGATCTGGTGGAGGCCTGCTTTTTCTTTCCTGTTTTCCCAGAGATAACACCATGATCTCCTGGCCCTGAAAGTAGACTTCCTGACTTCCAGGCAATGTGTGACCCGGTCAGGAACTCTGAGCTCTGGGTAGAGTTTCCTGCAGCCTCTGCATGGTCCGTGCTCCTCTTCTCAGGGACCGCAGACCCCGGGGGGCTGTGTGCCCCAGCTGCTCTAGCTCCAGAGCGAGTGGGAGCAGGAAGAATAGGCTGGAATCTCTGGGTAACCCTGGGCCTGGTTAATTCAAGGCTCTAAGAGGGAATCTCCCATACCCACTATATACTTTATACCGCTATTGAAAAAAGTAATTGAGTTCTCAAGATACTTTTTAACAATATATATGGTCAACTGTCCCTAATTTTGCTCTTTAACCTGATGGGCTGTATTTTTTTTTTCACTTAATGTATTTTAGAAATCTTTCCATATTAGTTTGTATACATCGGCAACATTTTTTTTCTCTGTTCTACCACCCAGTCTTAAATCATTAACAGCATGTCACATAACCTTGTAATTTTAAAGCATGATGTTACAAGTTAAGCTCATGTTCCCTTAAGCCATGTCCTTCCCCTCGCCAGAAGCGCCTCATCAGTGCTGTAAGTTTTGCAGTTTGTATTCCACATCTCTGCACCGAAGTTTTAATTTGCATTTCCCTAATAATTAGAGATGTTGTACATTTTTTTCCAGGTTTATTTATTTGTATTGGAAAGGCAGATTCACAGAGAAGAGGCAGAGTAAGATTTTCCATCCACTAACTTGCTCTCCAAATGGCTGACACTGGAGCTGAGCCAGTCTGAAGCCAGAAGCCAAGGGCTTCTTCCAGGTCTTCCACTTCCAAGTAGATGCAAGGGCTCAAAGCTTTGAGTCATCCTCTACAGCTTTCGCAGGCCATAGGCAGGGAGCTAGATCAGAAGTGGAGCAGCCGGGATGTGAACTGGTGCCTCTATAGGATCCTGCCACTTGCACACAGAGGATTAGCCAATTGAACCATCACAATGGCCCCCGTTGTACATTATTTCTGTGTTTTTATTTATTTTTATTGCAAAGCCAGATATACAGAGGTGGAGAGACGAGACAGAGAGGAAGATCTTCCATCCCATGATTCACTCCCCAATGGCCAGTGCTGAGCCGATCCGAAGCCAGGATCCAGGAGCTTCTTCCGGGTCTCCCACGCGGTTGCAGGGTCCCAATGCTCTGGGCCGTCCTCTTCTGCTTTCCCAGGCCACAAGCAGGGGGCTGGATGGGAAGCGGGGCTGCCGGGATTAGAACCGGCACCCATATGGGATCCCAGTGCATAGAAGGCGGGGACTTTAGCCACTAGGCCACCACGCCGGGCCCCAGTAGTTCATTTTTCTTGTTTTGAAAGCTCCTTTGTTTATAATGTTTAGGCCTATTTATTTGAATGGCAGAGTGAGAGCATGAGCAGGAGAGGCAGAAGGAGAAACAGATTCCATCCTCTGGTTCTCTCTCCAGAGACCTGCTACAGGCAGGGCTGGCCCCCGTCTGGAGTTCCCACAGGCGTGCTAGAACTCCTGTCCTTGAATCACCATTTGCCTCCTGGGAGGCTGAATCTGAAGTGGTGGGAATATGCGACCCCAGCCCCTCCAGCAAGGGATGTGGGTGACCCAGGTGGTGGCATGACCCACTATGCCACAGCCCCTGCGCCCTTCGCCCATATTTTTGATTAGGTTGTTGCCTTGTTCATCGAGTTGGTGGTTCCTAAATTATTGTGGAGTCTAGCCCCCCATCTAATACATGGTGTATGAATATTTTCTCTCCATCTGTTGTTAGTCTCTTCATTCTTTTAATTGCTTTGCAGTACCCCAGCTTTTTGATTTGATGGAATCCCATTTGTTTTTGCTTTTGTTGCTGGTGGCTTTGGAGTTCTATTCAAGAAAATGAGGCAGAGCAATGTAATGGCACTTTTTCCCTATCTTCTAGTAGTTTCCATTCTAGGCCTTACA
The DNA here is from genome assembly GCF_017591425.1 of Ochotona curzoniae. NCBI lineage: Eukaryota > Metazoa > Chordata > Mammalia > Lagomorpha > Ochotonidae > Ochotona > Ochotona curzoniae. The sequence goes on along the minus strand of NW_024465894.1, from coordinate 21,810,586 downwards.
TTTCAGTATTTAGTTTTGATTAGTTTTCATAACATGTCATAACACCATTTATTGAAGCTGTTTTTGTCTGTTGTATGTTCTTGGAACCTTTGTTGAAAATACCTATAAATGCATGGATTTATTTCCAGCTTCGTAGCCTGTTCCTTTGGACAGTGTGCTGTTTTTATGCCCATAACATGCTACGTGGTTCCAGTATCAGAAATATATTTTGAATATCCAGTTATTTATTTTGAAAGGTGGAGTTATAGAGAGAGGCACTGGTTCACTTCACAAATGGCTGCGATGGCCAGGGCTTTTCCAGGCAGAAGCCAGGAGGAGAGCAGAATTGTGTCTGGTTCTCTCGCAGGGGTGCAGGATCCCAAGCCCCTGGGTGATCATCTGCTGCTTTCCCAGGTGCACTGGCTGGGAGCTGGATCAGAAGCAGAGGAGCCAGGACTCAACCTGACCATCATGTGGAATGTCAGCATCTCTAGCCTAGTTCTTTTTCCTCCTTAAGACAGTTTTGCCTATTTGGAATCTTTGTATGTCTAGGAATTTCACTATCGGTTTTTTTCTTGTCAAAAACACCATTACAATTTGGTAGCAATTGCATTGATTCTTTAGATGGTTTTGTGTAGTCTGGACATGTATACTAATTCCTCCAATCCATGAACATGGACTAGCTTACCATTTATTCATATTGTCTTCATTTCTTTGATTAATGCTTCATAGTTTGCAGCATGCTCCTGCAGTTTTCCCACAGCTGTAGCATTTTTCTGAGAGCAGTGGTCCATGACAGAAATAATCTTTTTTTTTTTTAAGATTTATTTATTTTATTGGAAAATCAGATTTACAGAGAGAAGCAAATACAGAGAGAATGACCCTCTGTCCACTGGTTCACTCCCCAAGTGGCCACAACAGCCAGTGCTGAGCTGAGCTGAAACCAGGAGCCAGGAGCTTCCTCTGGATCTCCCATGCAGGTGCAGGGTCCCAAGACTTTGGACCATCCTTGACTGCTTTCCCAGGACACAGGCAGGGAGCTGGATGGGAAATAGAGCAGCAGGGGTACAAACCAGCGCTCACATGGGATCCCATTGCATGCAAGGTGATGACTTTAGCTACTAGGCTTCCACACTGGGCACCAGAAATAATCTCTTAGTGTATTTTGATATATTCAAGTGGTAGAAACACAATTGGCAGCCTCCTAGAGCTACCAATATTACAGAACAGTTACAAAGAACAGTAAGACTAATGTGGACCTGCATTGTCCATTAGAGCCACTAACTGCTACATTAGGGTGACCAGTCTAAACCCAGGTGGACTAAACAAATTGCATTTCAGTGACTTGGAATGGTTTTAGATCGAATAACTGTTGAAATGACAGTATTCTGAGTATGTTGGATTAAATCAGGTCTTCCTATTGCACTGTTTCTCTCCTTTCTTAGTGTGACTATTTGAACGTTTTTAGTGACATGCATGGCTCACCTTTCATTCCTTTCACACTGTTGCTCCAGTACCATGCCTAAGATGCAACTAGCCAGGGCTGTAGTGACTTGTAGGTGACGCACAGACCTACCATGTACTGTTGATTTTTAAACAGGAATCATGAGATCAGGTAAAGCCCTCTGAGTCAGCAGTTATCAGTCCACTCATCTTACAGTCCTCTTGATATTTGCATTTGGCAAGTATAAACATCTCACCAGGAGGGAGCGAGTCGGGAGCAAGATGTTGGTTATTAGACCAAAAAAAAGGGAGGGAGAGGGGCAGAAATTTCTCTCTTCCCCCAATGGCTGTAATCACATTGCCCTGTGTGTAAACTGCTGTTACAGGGACCAGGTTCGCTTATTTGTATTTCTGCATATATTTAGTGCCTGTTGAATATTGATGCTTTGAGCCCCACTTTGGTTTCTGAGCAAGAGGATTTTTTAGGGACCAAAATTCATAGTCCACAATGGAGCCTTTGCTACTGTTGTGTCACCTTCCTTTCAAATAGATATTTGGAACCAGATCAGCCAGAGTGACAGTAGGTTTTGAGTTTCCATGTCAAGTGTTAAAGAAGGCCATGGAAGTCTAGAAGAATTACCCCAGGGTGGGGAATCCTGCGTGCCTCCCAGGGCCCACCTTCAGGATGCGCTTCCGGCTCACTCCCTGACAGGTTCCTAAGGAGCTGTGTGCAAAGTGGGGAGCAGGAGCAGTGGGAGGAGTTGGGCAACAAGAAGGCCATGTGAGGAGACTTCTCCGGCTTTTGCAGTTTGAATCATTTTACCTACCAGAGCTTCCTCTGGTTCCTCCTTAGGGGCAAGCTGTGTGTGATTGACTGGAAGACATCAGAAAAACCAAAGCCATTCATCCGAAACACATTTGACAACCCACTGCAGGTCGTGGCATACATGGGTGCCATAAACCACGACGCCAACTACAGCTTCCAGGTCAGCTGCGACTCCTTTTGTCTGGCTTTGCTTGGTGCGGGCTGATGGCCACCTGACGCCGGGTGTCCTCACTCAGAAAGCACTGCTGACTGTCCCTCTTTGTTCTCCCCACCTTACTTTCTTCTCTCACTTCAAAGAACACTTTTTCTCCCCCTTCTGGACTCCTTACAAACGGTTCTACAATGATCACAGTCCATTCGGCCTCGCTTTATCTGTCATCTCGGTGTAGCCTTTCATCCGCCCACTTAGAGATTGAATCAGGAGATAACCCCTGAAGACCATGCTGTACCAGGCTTGCCCTGGAGTGGCCAGGAGAGGCTCCTGGACCCTGGACCTAACGTGGAATGTGGAATTACCTGTGTTCCTTCCTAGGTTCAGTGTGGCTTGATCGTGGTGGCCTACAAGGACGGGTCCCCCGCCCACCCGCACTTCATGGACGCCGACCTCTGTGCCCAATACTGGACCAAGTGGCTTCTTCGGCTCGAAGAGTACACAGACAAGAAGAGCCAGACTGTTCAGAAGCCAGCTTAAGGGGCCTTGTACACCAGCCAGCACACTCAGAGTTTAAGGAAACGGCTCACTGCTTCCTGCCGTCTGACCGTGGAGGTGCCGCTGGACCCGAGAGCTCTGTGATCACAAGCAGAAGTTGATTGAAAGTTCTTGCTACCAAGAAAGACTGAAAGGCGTAGCCTTCAAGGGCCATGGTTCTTGCCCTGTGAACCCCCAGAGAAGAGGGAAGGCAGGGCTGGTGGTCACATCAGTGACCCTGCCCCATGCAAGCTTCCTTGTCTCCTGCCCCAGCTTCCATTTGAGACAGGGGACCTGAGGCTTGCCCCAGGGCTCAGCAAGGGCAGTGCCCTGCCTCCTCACGGGGCCTGAGGAGCACTGCCTGAAACTCGGGCTTTGCTGCTGTTTCCATAGCGAACGTAGCATTTACAGACACTTCGGTGTGATTCCTTGCCCGTGGGGAGACGCTGCTGTGTACAAAGACCGGGGGCCTGTTTGCCAGATTGGTGCGTCCTGGGGTGACCACAGCTCAGGCCACATCTTGGTCTGCAGAGTGCCAGCGAGGGTGCCTCTGTGCCTGGACCTGGTGGGAATCAACAGGTTGTGCACACCTGACATTTGTCAGCAACAGGGGAACAAAAAAAAGATGTTGGTTGGGTTTTTTTTTTTTTAATTTTTGTTTTGTTTTGGTTTGGTTTGGTGCTGTTTGATAGGTAATAAAAATTCTTAATGGCCATTGGTTTTTGGAAGCTTAATGCTTCCTGGAATAGGGTTTCCTATTTTTTAAGTGGGTCTGTTGGCCTTTAAGTTACTGTTGCTGCCTTAACATGATAGTGGGCTACCATAATCACGCTTTTGCTTAGTCCTTGTTTATGAGAAATAAAATGCAGATATAAGTAATGAGGCTCTTGCTCCTGTCTATTTAAGTGTGTGTTTAAAGGACAATTCAGTCAGGCCAGGCTCCGTGGCCTAGCGGCTGAAGTCCTTGCCTTGAATTGCTGGGATCCCATATGGGCACCAGTTCTAATCCCAGCAGCCCCACTTCCCATCCAGCTCCCTGCTTGTGGCCTGGGAAAGCAGTTGAGGATGGCCCAAAGCTGTGGGACCCTGCACCTGCATAGGAGACCCAGAAGAAGCTCCTGGCTCCTGGCTCCAGATTGGCTCAGCTCCAGCTGTTGCAGTCACTTGGGGAGTGAATCATCAGACAGAAGATATTTCTCTCTGTGTCTCCTCCTCTCTGTATATCTGACTTTGCAATAAAAATACATCTTTAAAAAAAGAACAATTCAGTCAACCCAGGGTTTGGTCAATTCAGGCTTTGCTGTTAAACCCTGACTTTGATCACCAGCCCAGTAGCTTTGGTGATGTGCTCTGTGTTGTAAAAAAACAAAGACCCCTCTGTGGGCTCTCCATCGTGGTCAGTGAGAGGAGCCGCCCAAAGGAGGCCTGCACGGCCACTCAGTTCCCACCAGCTTCTATATCCTCTTTCCTGGATTGCCACAGTCATAGGCTGTGCTCACAGATTTTTTTAGTTTTTTGGCCACTCTGTTCTGTTTGGCCTCATCTGAGCACTGAAGGGACTAGATTCAGCAAGATAGCGTTCTAATGGGCTTCTGCCATGGGGTTGATGCGTGACACGTCAGAGCCATTCTTTTGTAGCAGGTGGCTCCAGCGCTAACGAGGGATGAGGTTTGTGTGCCCCCAGCAGAGCCTGGCCAGAAGATGCCACGGATGGGAGGACAGGTCGGTTCCTTAGGCCAATCCAGGGCTCCCCAGCTGTCACAGCTCTCTGCTCTCACCAAGTGCAGGCTGAGCATCTTGAAAGACAGTTTTCCCAGAACTGACATGAAGTTATCAGTTGGGGGGGGGGGGTACCACTTCTTCCCCTATGGTACATTAAACTTGCGTGAAAAGCAACTGAGTTTGTACAGGAAAGCTGCCCTCGTTACGGGTAGCTGAGACTTTGGCTTCCTCACAGGAGCAGAGGGCATTATGGCCTGTCAGATGATCCAGGAGATTTGGAGCTAGCCACATCCCCCCTCTTCCTCCGTCCAGTCCTCCAGTGCATTCAGTAGCTCACCAAAGCTCCATGCTGAGTGCTGAGGCCATGGTATAAAAAGCTAAGCCTCCAGTTGTGGCACTAGTGTTTGTCCCATCTGCTCCAATTCCAATCTAGCTCCCTGCAAATGGCCTGGGAAAGCAAAGGAGAATGTCCCAAAGCTTTGAGCCCCAGCACCCATGTGGGAGACCCAGAAAAAGCTCCAGGCCACTGGCTTTGGGCAGGTGTAATTCTGGCTCTTCTAGCCATTGGGGGAGTGAACCAATGGATAAGAACTCTTCCCTTTCTCTGTAATCCTGCCTCTCACATTAAAACAAAGAAGTCTTTAACAATGACAAAAAGTCCCATGTGGACTCTGAACCAACTTTCAATTTTATAAAAATGTTATTTGTTGAAAGTCCCTGGAAGGGCCTATGAAACTGTGTCATAATATGATAGTAATAATAAAGAAAAGGAAGTTCCTGGAAATATGCATAACAGCCGGGGGATGTGGGGGAGGCAGGCCAAAGCCAGATGAGTGGCAGGGAGCCCAGGCACTTCTGCTTCCCAGGTTATACATCAGCAGGAAGCGAAATTGAAAGGAGAGTTGAGCCTCTCTCATATGTGGTTGTGGTTGTAGGCCTTTTTTTTTTTTTTTAAGACTTTTACCTAGTTGAACAGCAGAGTGACAGTCAGATATTCCATCTGCCGGTTCACTTCCCCAAATTCCTGTGACACCTGTGTCTGGGGAGGGTGCAGCCAAGAGGCAGGAATCCTCTGGTTCTCCCAGATGGATGGCAGACTCAAGCACCTGAGCCATACTCAGCTACTTCCTGGGCACAGCAGCAGCAGAGAGCGGATGGGGGCTGCGTTTGGGGGGACGCGCACAGCAGCAGAAGAGTGGGATGGGGGCTGCGTGGGGGGGGGGGGACTCAACCCTCTTTGGATATGGAATGCAGAGATCCCAACCAGCAACTTCAGTGCCACAACTCACCCATCTTAACTGCAGTTCAAACTTCTGCCTCCAGTCTTCAAAATCCCCCCCACCCCCAAATTAAAGACCCTGCTTAGAACCACCCTCCTCCTTGGAGCCTTTAGCCCCCGACAGTCTAAGAACATCAACCTCCTTAAACACATCACCCTTCTAGAAAAGCTTGTCCATGTAGGACCAGCGACTTTATGCGTGCAGGCCTGGTAAATACAGGAAGAAAGTTAGCTGTAAGTCGTGTTTCTAGGTAACCTATTTGCCTGCCGGCTTTAAAAGGGACTTAGAGGGAAGGGTAATTTGTTTTAACCATTGGGGCTTTCCACCTGAGCAATCAAACATTTGATTATAACTTCCCTGCCCCCTCCACCAGTAAGTGAAGCAAGGGAGTAGTGGGAACTGCTATTTTTAAAGAAACACTGAAGTGGTTTCTAACTGGTGTGGAAAGAAAAACACTGCCTTAAAGAAACCACTTGGTTGCTAAATGAAAGGCAGAGACTGACTGCAGCTAGGCTGCTGCAAGTTTAACCTGTGAATCCTCTGAAGTCACCAAGACTAGATAAGGCAGTGTGTTACGTTAACTTGATGATAACAGCTGGAGTTAAGTAATGTATTTGTGAAAATACAAAATTGATGCTCTGGGTCCAGCACAGTGGCCTAGTGGCTAAAGTCCTCACCTTGAACATGCCGGGATCCCATATGGGCACCGGTTCTAATCCCGACAGTCCCACTTCCCATCCAGCTCCTTGCTTGTGCCCTGGGAAAGCAGTCGAGGACGGCCCAAAGCTTTGGGACCCTGCACCTGCATAGGAGACTTCGAAGAGCTCCTGGCTCCAGATCGGCTCAGCCATTGCGCTCACTTGGGGAGTGAATCATTAGGCATAAGATCTTCCTCTTTGTTTCTCCTCCTGTCTGTATATCTGACTTTGCAATAAAAATAAATAAATCTTAAAAAAAGAAAAAAAAAAGACAAAACTGGTGCTCTGTGTGAAGGTTTAAGTTTGTTCCCTTTCTTTTTGAAAGACAGTCTCTGTGGGAAGAAAAATAGATACAAAATAAATAGAACAATATAGATCAACGTGAAAGCCTCTGGCTCAGTTTGCCTAATCCATTTTCCCTCAGACAAGCCACCATCAAGTGGGTGTGTATTTTTCCAGTGTTTGTATGTATTTATTTATTTGTTTATTTTATTTGAAAGGCAGATTTGCAAAGAGAGGGAGAAACAGAAAGGTCTTGCTTCTGCTGGTCCACTCCCCAAAGGGCCACAACAGCCAGAGCTGAGCCCAATCTAAAGCCAGGAGCCAGGAGCTTCTTCCAGGTCTCCCACATAGGTGGAGAGTCCAAGAAACTGAGCCATCCTCCACACTGCCCTCCCAGACCATAAACTGGAGCTGGATGGGACGTGGAGCAGCCAGCACATGAACCAACACCCATATGACATGGTAGCGTTTGCAGGTGGAGGATTAACCAGTTGAACCATGGCACTCGTTCCGGGTGCTTCATTTTATAGTTTTACTCCATGTACTATGCTCCGTGAATCACACAACCATGCTTTCCGTATTTTTAAAAGGGTTTCCCTTGGCTTTGTTTCAGCGTTTGAGTTTGAGAAATACCAGGTCGACCAGCCCCAGACCCCAAGAGCATTGCTTTTCACCCCTTTGCTGCATTCCCACCTTTTTTCCTGTCAAAGGCAGCTACTCATGCGGCTGCGCCCAACACCTCCGGGGACCGACGAGGCACGCACAGAAACCGCCAAGAGGAAGATGCCAGTCGTGCTCTGCCGCTTACTAGCCCCGTGACCTTGGACGAGTGACTCGTTCGTGAGCCGGGATAGCAGCCCTCAGCTGTCTGAGTTGTGCAGATGAGAGGGCTAAGCACAGCGAGCAGCAGGGTCGCGCGGCGGGGACAAAGCCTGCTGTTAACACGGCACTGACATCTAGTGGTGGGAGTGTACACCGCGTAAAGTGGTGGAAGCCAAAACCAGGCAGACCCGGGACCAGTTTGGGCATTAACACGCATCTGGTACGAGAAAGCTCAACATGATGCGAGCTCCTTGTTATCTGCTCCATATTTTGGGTAGCTAGGCACTCCCATTTTCCCTACTATAACCACCATAGCTTTTTCTCTATGTCCAAGGAGAAGAAAAAGCCCAAGAAAGCCTCTTAACAGCACAATGCATATGGGTGCCAGGCCCACAGACACAAATCAGGAGACTCTGGAGTGAACTGGCAGGAGACTGCAGCTACAGCCTGGGTGGCTTTCCACACTAGCAGGAGAGATAGCAGTGTGCACACCGGTACCATCACACACACTCCACAGAGGACTGGGCCAGCTGGGGGCCTGTACCCTGGGGTAGTAGGGAGGCCTCCACCTGTGCATTCCATATAGGTGCTGGCTCGTGTTCCCTACTGCTCCACTTCCCATCCAGCTTCTTGCTTATGATCTGGGGAAGCAGCAGAGCTGATCCCAGACCTGACTCTCCTGTGTGCTTGCCAGTATGGGATCCGGTTCATTCCATCCCCCACATCAGCCTATGCACCACACATGTAATAGCAATTGCTGGGTCAGTTCTGTCTCTATCCCATCTCTTACACAAACCAATGGATGTTGTGGCCCAGCCCAACCCAGTCCACTACACACTTGGCGCTCACATACACTAGTGGGAACTATAGCCTAGTTGGAGTGACCCCAATGATCCCCATCAGACCTGCCCCCAGCCCTGGTTCTGTGCTTGCCAGAATGTGCAGCAGACTGGTCCAGTGTGGGTATACAGCTCTCGTATACATCAGTGGGCACTGGAGCCTAGTTTAACCCAACTGACCCCACTATCTAGCCCACACCCATGCCAGCAGGTGCCACCACCTACCTAGCCAGGCCCATCCCCAACCCTAGTTCTCACACTCACTAGTGAGAGCTGCAGCCCGTCAGAGAAAAATGCCCAGTTTCCCTACTTGGCCCACTCCCATTCCTGGATCTTGTACTCTCCAGGTGGTTCTGCAGTCTAGCTTGACTGGATTGGCCCCCAGTTCCAGAGTTTGCCAGCTGATGCTGCACCAAACCCGATCAGCCTGTTCTTACTCTGGCTTATGCCTGCACCAGTGGATATAGTTGGTTAACCCAGCCTGGCTCTCCCCGTAACCCAGCTCACATGCAGGCCAACAGGTGTTGTAACCCTGTCCAGCCTGGTCTGCTCCCAGTCCTAGTTCTCACGCTGACTAGTGGGAACAATAGCCCAACAGGGAGCCCATGTTGCCTCTACCAGGCTCATATCCCTGCTCCTGGATCTTATGTGTGTGGGTAGTTACTGTAGCTCAGTCTGGCATGGCCTGCCTCCCCTCGGCATTTGCTGGCAGGTGCTTCAGCCTGGCCCAGCCCAGTCTGTACCAGATTCTAGCTCATGCTGGTGGGTGCTTCAGCCTAGCCTGGTCTAGCTAGCCCCTACTCCCAGCCTTAATGTGAACTGGCTGGTGCTGTGGCTCAAACCGGCCTGTCCTGCACCCCATCCTGGTTCTCAGGCCCACCAGTGGGTATTATGAACTGGCCCAACTTGGCTCACCCTCAGACCTGATCCACACCAGTGATATGGGGTACAATAACCTGGCCCGGCCTGGGCTGTTCCCTGCCTTGGTTCTTACATTCACCTGCAGGGACCATGACATGACAGAGGAGCACCCCAAGATCCTCTATCAGGTCTCCTCCCAGTAGCAGATCTCATGCCCACTGATGGGTCTTAGTCTGCCTCCTGTCTGGCAGGAACAGTGGCCTTGCCCAACTGGCCTACATCCATTCCGGCTCTTACTGTTGGGTGTTATAATCCAGCCATACCTGGTCCACACCCAGACATAGCTCTCGCCTGATTCAGCAGGTACTGAGACCTAGCCCAGCTTGTCCTATACCCTCCCTGGTTCTCATGAGCACCAGTGTGTGCTGGAGTCTAGCCCAGCCTGGCACACCCCAGACCCAGTCCACCCCATGCCGAGGGACACTATAGCCATGTCCAGCCCAGGCCACCCCCATTCAGGCTCTCTCACTCACCAGTGGGAACCACAACCTCGCCAGGGCATCCCCTTAACTCCCCAACCAGGCCTGTCCCCAGCCACAGATCTTGCATATGCCAGTGGCTGTTTACCATAGCCCATCACCTGTCTTGGCCTTTGCCATCAGATGCTGCAGCCTGGTCTTTCCCAACCAGCCTCCAGTCCCAGTTCTCTCTGGCAGGTGCTGCAGCCTAGCCCTGCACAATCTGCCATCATCCCTGGCTCATACAAAGCGGTAGGAGTGGTAGCCTGGCCTTGCGTGTTCCGCACTCCAGTCTGGCTCCTACACATGCTGTTGAGCTAAGATTGGCCCAGCCCTGCCCATCCTGCCACCCTCCAGAACTAACCCATTCACTTGCTGATGGGTAGAGGTACCCTGCCCAGTCTGACCTGACCAACACCCAGACCTGAGTCACATGCTCACCAGCAGGAACTATGGCGCACCAGGGAAGTTTCCCAAGTTCCCCAACTAGGCCCACTCCCAGACCCAGATCTTGCATGTGCCAACAGATGCTAGGCCCTTACCCAGCGTAGTCTGTCTCCTTTGTCCTGGCCTATGTATGAGCTGATGAATGTTGTGGTCTGGCCTGCTCTACACCCTGTTCTTGGGTGTACCTACGGGTACTACAGCCTGGACCAGCCCGGAGTACCCTGGCCTGTACCTAACCCCAGTACCCAGGAGTGTCAGAGGTTTCCAAGTTCATGCTTACCTTAGCCTGTCACCATCCCTAACTCTTAAGCAAACCAGTGGAAATTGCTGTTCCACATGGGTGGGCCCACATACCCATCACAGAATCTGCCTCCCAGACCTGATTCTCTTGTGTGTTGGTTGGTGTCATGGCCCAGCCTACCATTACCTATCTCCTGATCCGACTCTAACTGGCAAGTACTGGGATCTAGGACTGCCAGGTAGGACCCTAGCTGTAGTTTTAGTGTGTGAGTGAGTGGTATTTGGTGGTAATCAGCCCTGACTAGTCCAGCTCAGGTCTCCCCTTTGGGCTGGAACTTCAACTGACCCTTAAAGGTCTCCATGTTCGGGCCTGGCACAATGGCCTAGCAGCTAAAGTCCTTGCCTTGAACATGCGTGCTGGCACCATATGGGTGCCGGTTCTAATCCCAGCAGCCCCACTTCCCATCCAGCTCCCTACTTGTGGCCTGGGAAAGCAGTTGAGGATGGCCCAAAGCTTTGGGACCCTGTACCTGCATGGGAGACCCAGAAGAAGCTCCTGGCTTCCAATATGTGAAGTACCAGACGTTGTGGTCACTTGGGGAGTGAATCATGGGATGGAAGATCTTCCTCTCTGTCTCTCCTCCTGTCTGTATATCTGACTTTCAAAAAATATAAAATAAATAAATAAATAAATAAATAAAGCCAGGATCCCGTATGGATACTCATTCGTGTCCCAGCTACTCTACTTCCTATTCAGCTCCCTGCTTGTAACCTGGGAAAGTAGTAGAACAAAGCCCACAGCCTCAGGACCCTGCACCTGCATGGGAAACCCAGAAGAGGCTCCTGACCCCTGGCTTTAGGTCAGCTCAGCTCCAGCCATTGAGACTATTTGGGGAGTGAACCAGTAGATAGAAAATCCTTCTGTTTCTGCCTTTCCAATGAAAATAAATAAATCTTAAAAAAAAAAAAAAAAAGAAAGAAAAAGAAAAAGGCATGGATCTGGTGCGGTAGCCTAGTGGCTATTGCACCTGGACCCTTATTTGAACACTTTTAAAAAAAAATTTATTTGTTTATTTGAAAAGCTGGATTTCAGGGAGGGAGCGAAAAAGAGAGAGAGACAGATCTTTCACCCACTGGCTCACTTTTCAAATGGCCATAACAGCTGGAGCTGGGCCCAAACTCCATTCTGGTTTCCCACATGGGTGGCAGAGCCCCCAGCAGCAGGATCATCTTTCCCTGGTTTCTCAGACGCACCAGCAGGGAGCTGAATGGGAAGAGGAGCAGCCGGACTCACACCAGCCCTCCGATATGGGATGCCAGCGTGGCTAGTGGTGATTTAACCTGCTGTGCCACAATGCCCACCCCACACTTAAGGCTTTATCAGAATACAACATCATTCATTCATTTGCGTTTCCCCCATGGCTGCCTTTGATCTATAGCAACAGAGTTAAGTGCTTGTAACAGAGGCTATGGGACTTGAAAACAAAATATCAACTTGACTTTTTGTTTTTAAGATTCATTTTTATTATTTTTTTTTTATTAGAAAGGCAGATTTACAGAGAGGAGGAGAGACAGAAAGATCCTCCATCCACTGGTTCACTCCCCAAGTGGCCGTAAGGACTGAGCTGAGCCCATCCTAAGCCAGGAGCTTCTTCCAGGCTTCCAAGTGCATGCAGGGCCCTGGGGCTTTGGGCCATCCTTGACTGCTTTCCCAGGCCACAAGCAGGGAGCAGGATGGGAAAAGAAATAGCTGAGCCTCGAACCTGCACCCACATGGAATCCCAGCAGTTGCAAGGTGAGGATTTATCCACTAGGCCACCACGCCAGACCCTACTCTCTGGGCTTTTACAGAACCATTTCATCAGCTCCGGGTCCAGATGAGAGAGGAGGTGGGTGGGCCAAGAGGACTGGCAGAAATGATACGGGAAGAATCCAGGCTGCAGATGCATATGGCAACCTTCCCGGAGGATGTGTGGCGGGCAAGACTGTGTAAATCCCACCGGGCAGCTTCCAGGCTCAGGATATGAGAAGTTGTGTGCTGAGATCAGAGCAACCCAGGACCAGTCCTTCTTCTGCTCTCTGTCCCTCTCTCGGGAATTACTGCAGTGTTGTGTTTCACCCCCACAAGGGTTGAACATTTCATGTCCAGGATTTGGAAGTCAAGCTGGATGCTCTTTGTCCTGGCCAGTGCTGCAGGGACTTGCTGATCACACATCGGAGGCTTGGCCCTAGAAGATGCCTGGGTCCCGTGACGCTCACCTGCTGGACAGTGAAGCATGACCTGGACTGGCCAAGATGGCAGGAAAGCTCTCAACAGCCACACTAGACCAAGCGTGGGGCACAGGCCCGTGAGGAGCATGGGCTCTGGCTGTGTTTACTGGTGTCCCTTCGCCACAGCAAGGCATGCGGCCCGGGCAGGACTCCGCGGGTGGAGCAATAAACCCCACTTCCTGAGAAGACGGGATGAATAGTCACATTCCAAGGATCCAGCAAAAGACAGACTTAGCCACTTGGAGAATCATCAGATGCTAACCCCTCCTCCTGCGCTGTTACTGCCTTAGCTCAAGTCGCCTCTGGGGGTTCAGGCACAGGGAGCTCTCTGTCCCCCAAGGGACATTTGGATGTTTATAACACCGTTTTTCAGCCATACCAAATTATCTGCTTCTGAGTGAGCCTGTCTTACCTGGGCTGCTTTTTGAGTCCCGCCTTGGCTGCCTAAGTAGGGCCACACCAAGTGACTGCATGGGCCTTACACAGCCGACCGCCTGGACATCCCCACCTCTATATGCTACATATATACATTTTTAAAAAATGAAACAGGCTCCTTATTTTTATTTAAAGCAATTTATTTCAAAAGTAAAATCTTATCTCACCACTACCATGGAAAATAATTATCACCAGTCACAAATAGAAGGTAGCCATAAAATAAATACTATATAATGCTATACTATTAATCCTAACTCCCGCTTTCCAAAAGCAGGTACGGTCTGCCTTCTGCTCTCTCTCTTTTTTTTTTTTTTTTTCTTGTAAGATGTATTTTATTTTTATTTGCAAGGCAGATTTTTACAGAGAAGGAAGGAGAGGTAGAAAGAGGCCTTCATTCTGCAGGTTCACTCTCTAAATGGCCACAGCTGATCCAAAACTGGGAGCCAAGAGCTTCTTCTGGGTCTCCCATGCTAGTGCAGGGCCCAAGGACTTATTTCTTCTTCCAGTGCCTTCCCAGGTCATAAGCAGAAAGTTGAATAGGAAGTGGAGCAGCCAAAGCATGAACTAGTGCCCTTATGTGATGCAGGTACTTGCAGGTAGAGAATTAGCCCACTATGCCACTGTGTCGGCGCCAGGTCTCTCCTTTTGATCTGTTTCTTTGTTTATTTGAGAGGCAGAGAGACATAAACACAAGATCAGGTGGATGGAGTTTCCTTTACTCCCCTCCCGCAAAATGCCCAACAATGGCTGAGATTGGGCCACTGCCAGAGGCAGGAGCCAGGAATTCAGTCCAGATCTCCCAGGTGGATGGTGGAAACCCAGTTCTTGAAGCCATCACCACTGTCTCCCAAGGCCTTCCCTGATGGCCAGCTGGCCTTGGGAGCAAGAGCCATTTCTAGACTTTGAGACGCAAGGATAAACACCAAAACACCTACAAGGGAATCAGAGCAAAAGACATTTGCCAAGGGCGATCACCTACAGAAGTTTCCTTCTCACTATAATTTCATAGCTAAAGAGAGGACTTGCCCTCGGTGCGAGCTTACGTTGTTCTTCGTGATATTTGATAAAACCATCTCTAGTTATCCAGGACACTGTAGGCTGGGTGAGAGCAGGAGAAGGGAAGTTGCTGGTGGAACAACTTTCCTCCCACCTGGGGAGCGAGCAAGACACACACGGAACCCCCGGCAAAGACACAGTGGGCCTCAAGAGGCGCATACCAGACCCGGGGTGAAGCTACAGTGGGCCTCGAAGAGCTGCCACTTCCAAGCCATGGAATCTGGGCCCATCAAGGGACATCCTGAGGCCCTGGAGCCCTCAACTGATGACATCTCACCGGCCCAGCTGTGGACAGGTGCATCACTAGCCTGCAAAGCACCAGAGGGGCAGATCCTAAGGGTGTGCCCTGAGGCCAGGCATAGGGGAGTGGGCACAGACAAGCTATAGAGGCTGGGAGAAGCTGCTCATCGGCTGCAGAACAAGTACCACAGGATAACACTCCTCCCACGAGGAGCCAGCCAGCTATTGGCCCTACGGTAGGGCAGGTGTGGGGCAGGTGTGGGGCCTCTCCAACCACCTAGGCCTTCTGATTGGTCACCAGAGTTGTAAATCACCCATCCTCACCACCTGCCCCTTGGTGTTTTCCCCCAAAGCTGGCTGAGAACCTTCTTTCCTCCTAGTGGCGTTCCTCTTGCTGAGTACCCAAGGAATGGATCCACATACCCGACGTCAGCCACAGCGCATGCACAGAAACTGACCTTCTTGCATAACCTTGAACTTGCAGCCAGGGACACCCTCAATGGCTGTCCTGGTTTCCATTAGTGTTTAACTTGATCTCCACTGCAGTGTATACTTTTCTGTACGCATACCCATCTCCACCCTGCCTCCAGACCCAAAGAAAGGATTTAGTTGTTAAAAATTATTTAAAAAGCAGAGCTAGGGAGGGAGAGAGACAGAGAGATGGCCCATCTGAAGGTCCTTCCCCAAGTGGCCTTCACAGCCATGACTGGGCCAGACTGAAGTCATGAGGCTGAAACTCCATCCAACTCTCCCAAGAGCATGGCAGGGGCCCAAGTACTTAAGCCATCTTTTTTAAAAGATTTATCTTACTCGAAAGGCAGTATTACACAGAGAGACAGAGAGATTCCCTACTTGCTGGTTCAATCGCCAATTAATCAAAACATCTAGAGCTGGACCATTCCAAAACCAGGAGCCAGGAGCTTCTTCTGGGTCTCCTGCATGGGTGCAGGGGTGCAAGGCCTCCGGGCCAGCCTCTTTGCTTTCTCAGGACATTAGCAAAGAGCTGGATGGGAAGTAGAGCAGCTGGGACATTAGCCAGTGTCATATGGGATGCTAGTACCACAGGTGAGGAACCAGCCTGCTAAGCCACAGTGCTGTTCCCATTAGGCTATCTACTGTGGCCTTTCCAAGTGCAGCAGCAGCAAGCTGGATCAGAAGTGGAGCAGTAGAGATGAGAACCAGTACTCTCCTATAGGATGCTGGCATTGCCAACAGAAGTTCAGCCCACTGCAAAACAGTTTCCTCTGCCGCCCAGCTGTTGCCTTGGGCATCTATCTCATGTGGGACAGACACTCAAGCAGAGTCAGTCAAACAACAGCTTCTGTAAGAACTCAGGCTTTGTTGTCATGTAGTTCAGGCCAAATTTCCAGGAGTCAACACACCTGGCATAATCTTTATCAAATATTAAAACAGTTGCGGTCCAGCCCAGAACAACATGTGTTCCGCAGAGATCGACGTGCTGAGCCCCTGGAAACTGCTGCAGTGGCCTGCTCATCTAAGCACCCTGCATGGGCCTTCCCGTAGCCACTGCTTCACTGCCCCCACTGCCTCGTCACACTTCCTGCTGTCTCAGGGTTTGTTCCTGGGGTTTGGGGGTAGGGAACCCCACAGAAGTCCATCCATTAGTGGGTTGTCTGGAGATAAGGTCAAGGGTGCATGGCTGCGAGGGAGAAGTGGCAAGCCTGCTGGCTGGCCTCTTAACACCTGCTGCCGCTTCCCCCAGCGTGTCTGGTCTACTCGGGGCACGTGCCCAGCATAGGAAAAAGCACTTCTCAGCGGTCCCCACCACCCTGCTATTTGTCATTCCATCCATCTGCTGTCCCCACGAAACACTCACCCACGTCAGCTAAAATGGTAACGCCGGGGCCTGGAATCGGTGCGGGAAATGTCAGGTTGATTGGAACAGAGGCAAGGACCGAAATAGCAACTGTGCGGACCACAGTGGCGACAACAGCAGCGACACAGGACTGCCCCTCTGCATCCAAGGCACGCAGGACCCAGGGCTGGAAGAGGGCTAGCAGGCAGCCGGGTCACAGCCCTCCAGCCTTGGTCCCTGGTGCCTTCTGCCCCTTCTTGCTGAACTCAGAAAGCTATTTCCTGGTCCTGCCCCAAGAGCAGGGGGCAAGTCTCTAGCAATGTTGTTTATTTTCCAATGTCTGTGGGTTGGGTTTCAAATCAGTCTTCCACATATGGGGAGGGTCAGCACAGTTGTGTGGGTTTTTTTTATGCACAGGGTTGTTTGCAGGATGTAACTCAGGGACCTGTACCTGCCCTGAGACACTGGGGCTGGAATATCTTGTCTCAGTGAAAAAAAGGTCATTATAAAAAACAAAGCGGCAGGGGGGTGGTGCTGGCACCATAGTGTAGTAGGCTAAGCCTCTGTCTGCAGGGCCAGCCTATGGGTGCCAGTTCATGTCCTGTTTGCTCCACTTCCCATCCAGCTCCCTGCTCGTGGCCTGGGAAGGCTGCAGAGGATGGTCCAAGTCCTTGGCTTTCTACACCTACGTGACAGACCTAGAAGAAATGACTTCAGATAAGCTCAGTGCTAGCCATTGCAGCCATTGGAGGAGTGAACCAGCAGATGGAAGATCTCACTATGTGTCTCTCTTTCTCTCTCTGTAACTACCTTTCTAAATGAATAAAATAAACCTTTAGTACCAATACATAAATAAACAGCTGCTGGCATCTTAGTAGATAAGAGATTTACATATTCATTCATGTAACAAATTTTTTTTGCATGCCCATGCTGGGCGAGAAACTGTCCCAAGGTCTAGCACTAAAACAGTGAGAGAAACAAACAGAAATCCTATCCCCCCCACACACCTGGTGGAGAGCCTAGCCCAGAAGATGAGATGGATGATTCACTGGTATGTGTGACAGGGTAGGCATCATCAGGTATGCAAGAAAAAGCCAAGAGGGAAGGAAATGCAAGGAGGCTGACCCTGGCTCCTGAGGGGAGGCGGCCAGGGAAGGTCTTCCCGTTATCTGTGATCACACACCAACTGCCCCAGAAGAAAGTGACTTGGGGCTAAAGTTGTGGTGCAAGGGACTAAGCCTCCACTTGGGACACCCGCATCCTATCTCAGGAGCACCTGTTCAAACCCTGCATGCTCTGCTTCCAAACCAGCTCCCTACTAATGCACCCAGGAACACAGCAAAAGATGGTTTGAATGCCTGGGCCTCTGTTTCTCCCATACCTGACCCATGTATATCTGAACCTGTATTCTTTGTAACAAACTAGGAAATATAAAATAAAAAATAAGACACAACCCTTTGATGGTCTCTCAGGAGCAAGCAAACAAAACACTTGTCTTCCAGTAGGCAGTTATCCAAGGGAAAATGAAGAAGAAAGAAAAAAAGCTTTCAGATTAGCCCACGTCACACACATGGGACCATGCTGAGGTCACGCACACGCTGTTCCTCTATACCCTCTATACCGTGGTGCACTTGATAAGCCAGTGTGCAAACAAAGGGATCCTGGAAAGTCCTGTAGTAAAGAAGGAGGGGCTCAGGACTAGAAGGAAAATGACGGCTGCCAGCAGGGGTGGGGCACACCCTGGGGCCAAGGGACAGGAGGAGTGGCCCAGAGCTAGCAGTCCTGGCCTCTCCGGCCTGCCTTCAGGGCTCTTGGGGGTCCCACATCTGCAATCCATGACAAGAGCACAGTTACCAGGCATCTGCCTTGTTCCACTGGATCCCAGCCTGTCACCTCCTGTCCCATGGCAGCTCCTTTCTGGTCTCCTTTTGGAGTCCTCCGTTATTGATTTGGAAGATAGAGTTACAGAGACAGAGAGAATTATTTCATCCACTAGGTCACTCCCCAGATAGCTGCAATGGCTGAAGCCAGGAGCCCAGATGCTTCCTCCGGGTCTCCTACATGGTGGCAAGAGCCCAAGCACTTGGCCCATCCTCTGAAGTTTTCCCAGGTGCATTAGTAAGAGGCTGCATTGGAAGTGGAGCAGCTGGGACTTGAACCAGTGCTCCTACATGACACTGGTGTCACAGGCCAGTTTAGCCAGCTTCACCACAATGCCAGCTCCAGTCCTCCAACATCTGCCCAGAATTGTTGGGGCTTTCTCCTTGCTGGAGGATGAGAGCATTCAGTCTACTGGCCCAGACTTCCCAATTCCCAGAGGCCCAAAGCCCCATCTGCACACCAGACGGCATTCTTGAACTCCAAGCAGCCCCCTTGGCAGGTCCTGCCATTTCTGAGACCCCCGGTTCTGCTAAGCAATGTGGAGCTCTCTGAACCTGGAGCCCTGGTTTCCACCTACCCTTGGGACCCACCTCCCCTTCCCTGTTTATGCCCCGTGATGTGGTCCTTCTCATCACAGGGCATAAACAGCACAGCACCTCCATTCTTTCAGTAACTGTGGGCAAAACCTTTTGAGTCCTTCTCAGCAACTGACATGGCCATGAACTTCATTATAACAATCCAGAATCACACCAGACAAGCCAGGGTGTAGCATCCAGTCACTAACCCACATTCAGATCATCAGCAAAACCAGCTGCTTTTGGAGGACGCCTCCAAGCTTCCGGCCATTCCTCCTCACCTCCTCTGCAGCCTTCCTGGTCCAAGCACTCGTGGTGTCCTGCCTTTATTTCTGTAGTCTCCTAATTGTCCTCCCTATTTCTACTCTTCCCAACCACCCCCAAAGCTGTCCTCACTGAGCCAAAGCAGACCCGTTAAAAACATCCGGGCGATCACGTTACTCCTGGCTCTCTTGGTTTCTAATTCATTTAGAAGAAAGCCAGTGTCTACACCACTTACCACATGTTGATGGGGGGCCTTGCCTGTCTCCAGTGCTATCCCTCTTCACCCCACATGAGCCACTGAAGTCCACCGTCAATCTTGAGAAGCCAAGCACACCCTCTCCCCTCTAACCGGAACCCTTGCTCTTCCCTCCCTCCAACTTCCTCCTAAGGGAAGCAGAGGATCAGGTGTCCCTGGGCCTCGCTACAAGGCAAGCCATCCCCCCAACACCATCTCCACTTGGTCGCAGCCCTCCTCGCCTCAGGGGGATAACTGTGTTTTCTGCCACTGGCCATAGCAACAGGGTAAGGTCCCACAGACCTATCCTGCTGTCTCTCTCACTTTCTCACTCTCTGGTTTTATCTATTGATTTTAAAGACGTATTTATTTATTTGTAAAGCAGAGCAGACAAAAGAGAGAATTCTTGTATTTGTTGGTTCACTCCTCAAATGCCCCTAACTATAGGACCTTGTGACCCTAGAGGGTCAGCGAGCACAGGATTACAGTTGATTGGATCATATTTGCATGAGAACAACAGAATGGCTACCTTTTGTATAACTGACTGGATATCATTTGTGTGAGAACAGTTGAGTGGACCGCATGTGAATGAGAACACTTGGTGGAATATACAAAACAAAAGGGGGTTTTGTTGATAAGCTCAGTACTTCCTCTCTTATCCAATATGACCCTCAGTGTATAAAGTCTGATGCCACTAATAAACTTCAGCTTTGACCATCAGTCAGGGTACACGCGTGTTATTATCGGCTCCGTGCACCAAGTCCATCACTGCAGGACAGCGACACCTAACAATGCAAGCTGGGCAAGGCTGAAGCCAGAAGTCTGCGTGGCTGGCAGGAACCCAGGTGGTGGAGCCATCCTATACCACCTCCCTTGATGTACAAGAACAGGAAACCGGATTGGAGGCAGAGCCGGGACTCGAACCCAGGCACTCTGATAGGAGATGCTGGCATCCCGGGTCATGGCCCAGCTGCACACCCACACCTATTGCCCTCTTATAATTGGCCTCCCAGGAGGAAACCTCGACATGAGCAAGCTGCAGGCCTCCTTCATGGGCTAGTTGTGGATCCACGATGTCTGCCTCTCCTTCCGTGGAACCTGTTGCATCACCTCAGCCCAGAACCGCCCGCACGGAGAGAGCCTGCTGGGAGCTTCCCCCCCATCCCCAGCAGGCCTGAGCCACCAGGGGCTGGAGCCTTCAGGGGCTTGCAGGCCCCCAGCTGAGGAAAGCTGTTTCCTGTGCCATGCCCTGTCCCCCTTTCAATAGCGTTTGGTTTCACTGGCTGCAGAATCACCTGACCTGGAACACCTCGTTCCACAGAGTATCTCATGATCAAAGAAAACATCTTCTTTGAATTTAATTACAAGGACCCGGAGGATGGAGGAGGGGACAGATAAAGGGAGTTAATCATTGGACAGTGGATCCAGGGAGAAGCAACAAGACTACTGCATTCCTGCGTGCCTTGTTTACATATCAACTCTTGAGACCCTTAACCCCAACCAACCCAGAAGCCACTAGCCCTGCGCCTTAGGGACTGTCCTAAGACACCTCTTCCCATCCCCTCCAAGCTCTGCAGGCTCTCCTTTCCCATGCTTTTATCATCAAAATATTCTCAGCCAAGGGGCCTGCGCGGCGATAAGCCTCTCCCTGAGGTGCGGGCATACCACATGGGCACATGTCCCAGCTGCTCCACTTCCTATCCAGCTTTCCGTTGATGGTCTGATAGCGGCAGAGGACAGCCCAAGCCTTTGGGCCTCTGCATCCATGTGGGAGACCCAAGAGAAGCTCCTGGCCCTGGGATCGGCTCACCTTCAGATATTGCGGCCACATGAGGAGTTACCTGGCAGAGGGAAAATCTTTCTCAGTCTCTCCCTTCTATAACTCTGCCCTTAAAGTGAAAATAAAATTTTGGAAAAATCCAGAAATTAAAAAAAAAAACAAACACACACACACTTTCAGCCCGAGCTGATGTTTTTCCCACCAGATGTCCCACTTTGCTGTGCAGAGTTGTGTCCCAGGGCCTAGCTGTCCTTGGGCCAGCACCCGTGACAGCCATGAACCGCTCCATTCCGGAGACCCCTCAGTCTCCAGGGCTGTGTGTGAACACTCACGCGTCGGTACCAGCTTAGGGCCTGTCTGTCTGTCTCCCCTTCCAGCAAGTGTGCACTCCTTGAGGACAGGAACTGTTTGTTTCTTTTTTTTCTTTTTTTTTTTTTTCAGCCTTGGTATCTGGAAAGGAACCTGAGACATAGTGGGCACTTTTTAAAAATATGTGTGGAACACACGCATCTTGGCTAATTCAAGCAAACTGCTACGTGCTATAATTCGCAGCAACTTCTGTTAAGGCATGCGACCTTTCCCTGCAGAAAATGTTCTCTGGTGTGCTTTGGACCAGCTCCCTGTTAAAAAATATCTCCCGTCAGCCATCTGGGAAAACGATAAAGTTGGATCCATACCTCCCACTAGACACCAGGAAATAGTCCAAGCGGATCAAAGATTTCTGCGTGATAAAATGAAGCCATAAAAATCTTAGACAAAGCAGGGCACCCTTGCAGCAGGATGGTATTCCCAGCCCGTGCCCGAGTCTCCACTGGTTATAAGAGTCACGGAGTCAGTCAAGCCCCGCAAGAAACAGAAACTTTTGATTGGACAACAAAGACAACAAAACAAAACAAACAAACAAACAAAAACCCTGGCAGGAACAAAATGAAAGGCTATTTGAGAATCTGGAAGGAAAATTGGCAATTGAAATCCTGAGATAGACAAGCATGGGAACAAAAGCCCCCTGAATTCTCCCCGGAGTCAGGCGGAAGATGAAGAAGGCGGGGCATCCATGCAGGACACAGAAGACGCCATGACAAGTACTCAGTCATATGACACTGACGCCAGCCCCTTTCGCTCACGCGTAAGAAAAATGTAAAATGACACTGACAAAAAAAAAAAAGCCTCTGCTATCAGATTGACCAAACTCCAAACTCACAGTAATAGAATGTTGGCACCCAGGGGAGGACATCACATCCTGCAAACTGGGCTCGACCTCTGTGCCCGGTTCTTGGGTCTTATCTATCACCACAACAAAACCCAGCAGCCTACATCACAAAGGAAGAAAATTCTTCACGTATCTTTTTTTTCCCCCTACAAGTTAGGCAAAACCAAAACAAAACAAAAACACCAATAAACCAGTGTAAAAAAAAACCGGTGTTCAGGGGTGGAAGTTTGGCTCAGAGGTTAGCTCGATGCTCGAGGTGCCTGCATTCCGCGGAGCGCCTGCGTGCCAATCCTGATTCCTCCGCTTCCGATCCAGCTTCCTGCCACTGCACGCTCTGCTGACAGAGGCTGATGGCACAGGTCCTTCCAGTCTGCATCATTCATGTAGAGATCTGAATGGAATTTGGAGCTCCTGACTTCAGCCCAGCCCCGCCCTGACTTATGCAGGCATTTGGAGAGTGAGCCAGCACAGGGAAACCTCTCTCATCTCCCTGCTTTTCAAATCAATCAAATAAACAAGTAAATGGCCATCAAGGCAGTCTACAGAGAATCTCAACGGCCCTAGAATACATATAAATCACTAGCCCTGACGATCACATTTCTATAAATTTATCACATACATAGGGTCGCACGATGACACATCTCATAATGCAGAGCGTTACCCGCCAGTAATATTCTCCATAAGCACAAAGCCTGAGAAACGACTCCAAAAATCAGACTGGTAACCCAAGTCAAGGTGTGCAATACAACACAAGGTGGCTGTATAGAAAAATGAGAATGATTTTTTTGGTGCAATTTGGGACAGAAATACCAAATACATTATTAAGAGAATGGAAGATGAGGAAAAAAAAAAAAAAGCAACACTGGGGAGCAAGAGCACCGGCTGATATAAAGTCACAGGAAAAGCTAACAGTAGCCAAAGTTAGAGATGCTGGCGGGCCGGGGCTGCTTGAGAGGTGCCCTGTCTTCTCTGTGAGAATTAGCCCTGGCTATTGTGGTTATTCGGGGAGGGTACCAACAGATGGAAGAACTCTCTCTTGCCTCTCCCCTTCTCTCTGTAACTCTGTCTCTCAAATAAAAAATAAATCTTAAAAAGAAAAAAAAAAAAAAAAACGACCCAAAGGAGAACATCTGCTGGTTCGTAATTAATCCCGTGGCCAGCAGCACCCACACTGCTTTCTAGGAAAGCTCCCATGTGTTGCATCTGTCGTGTCCGTGTCACCCAGACAACAGGAAGCAGGTCAAGGTGTGCTCAGCCTCTCCCCTCTGTGGCAAGTGCGAGGACAGACAGATGACATGATGTCAGCAATTTCTCCTCCAAAGGCAGCTCCCCCGGCACTGACTGGGTTCCAGCATGCTGCACCTGTGCCACTCGAAGTCCCAAGTTCAATCCTCGCTGCTGCTCATTTCTGAACACAGACATTTAGATCACGTGGTGTCACAGTAAGCCCTTGGAGCCGGAGGCTGGTCGGTGGCACTGAGCCTGGCTAGAGGATCTGCGAGGTCGGCCCTAACCGCCTCCTCAGCTGCCTTTGCCTTGAACTCAAGGCCTCTTATTTCCTATCTGAAGGAAGGCTAAAAAATGAGAGGGAGAGAAAAGAATGGGGTTTGAAGCAGCCTTGGGATCCCTGGTCTCCTTCTAGTTATCCAGCTCTGGGTCACCTTGACTACCCTTGGTGACATGGCTGCAGACCCCCAGGGGTGCACAGTGAATAGTTTCAGAGACTGCCTGGGCAGGGAGAGCGGTGTCCGACTCGCTGCCTGGCTTTGTCTTCTTTCTTCCGAGAGTAAAGCGCTGACTGGGAAGAGAAACTTTAGCACACGCTGAGATGTCACCTAAGACACCCAGGTCGTGGCACAGAGGCCTTGGCTCTCACAGGGAGTGTGGAAGAGGACAACAGAGGGAGAGGCTGAAGGGGTACGGCTGGCCCGAGGAACCGCAAGCAGCCACTGACTTCAGCAAACACCTGCACCGACTCCCAGGGCTGCCCCACGACGACCTGAGCAGGGGCCAGCTGCACACAACTTCCCAGCCTTCTGGAACCTTCCTGCTGCCCCTCATGGAGGTCACAGCACTGTCTTATAGTCAAACTGGTGCCCATCAACCCTGTCCTGTGCTATCTTGGACTGAGGTTACCCGTCAGCCTTCCCTGTCTCCGCGCAGATCTGGCAGGAGAGCAGAGTAGCGGCACTCAGCGGTCACGGCCCTGAGGGACACACACTGCAGACCAGCCACTCTTGCTCCAGGGGTCACTGTGGGCTCGCCTAGTGCCAGAGCCCAGCCCAAGGAGCCTCTCGGGGGAGGCTTGGCCTCAGAAAGCCCAGGGCCATCATAAGGAAGCAGTGGGGAAACCCAAGCAGCTTTCTCAGAATGTGCATTTCCATGAACTCTTTGGAGATCCTGCCCCCGCCCCCGCCAAATCTGAATGGATTTTCAATAGCTTTGCACCAAAACACATCATCTATCTTTGAATTTTACTTGCTATGAGATTTCTAGAGCCCTGCATGTTGTCTACCCACAGTCAAGACTTGCCTCCTTGACGCTGGTGCCGTGGCACTGCACATTAAGCTGCCACCTGACATGCCAATATCCCCACATGGCAGCTGGTTTGAGTCCTGGCTGCTTGGCTTCCAATCTAATTCCCACTAATGCACTTAGAAAATCATTAGAAGACGACCCAAGTGCTTGGGCCCCTACATCCACATGGGAGACCTAGACAGAACTCCAGGCTCCTGGGTTCGGTCTAGCTTAGCTCTGGCTGTTGCAATAATTTTGGAGTGACCCAAGGGACAGAAGATCTCTCTTTCTTTCTCTCTCTTTTTCTTACTCTGCCTTTCAAATAAATGAATCTTAAAAAAAAAAGGCTTCCTCAAAGCCACCCCTAAATAGCTGTAAACAAAACAAAACATAACAAACAAAAAAAACCCCAAACAAGATAGGGCCAGGAATGGTAGCCTAGTGGCTCTAGTCCTCCCCCTGCATGTGCCAGGATCCCATATGGACACCAGTTCTAATCCTGGCAGCCCTGCTTCCCATCCAGCTCCTTGCTTGTGGCCTGAGAAAGTAAAAGACAGCCCAAAGCTTTGGGACCCGGCACCCGTGTGGGAGACCTGGAAAAAGCTCCTGGCTCCTGATCGGCGCAGCTCCAGCCGTTGTGGCCACTTGGGGAGTGAATCATTGGACGGAAGATCTTCATCTCTGTCTCTCTTCCTCTCTGTATATTTGACTTTGCAATAAAAATAAATTACTAATAAATAAAATAAACCTATAAGAAATAGATAGCTATAGTTAATAAACACCCAGTGTGGGTGCAAAGAGAAGTTGCACAAGAGCATTTCATTTATTAAAATAATTTCTGTAAACTCAGCAGGATAAACGCTTTTCCTTGCTTAAATCCACACATCAAGTGGAAGAACATTTATTTCAAGGCACCATAAAGTAATCGTCTCTCTAGGAATGCCTCTCCAGCCATGTGAGAATCCTATCCCCACACTCACACACTCAAAAACGACAACAAAAATCCTGCATCTCTCGGCCAGCAAGGGGTGTGGACATCACACTCGGCCACACACGACTGTGTTCAACAGGACTTGAACTCACACTCTGGACGGATCCTATTGCCCCCGTGTCCGAAGGACAGGTGGGCACACGACTGTTGAGCTCAACACCCTTCGGGGAAAGCAGCTGGGGTGGGGGACGAGGGCCTCTGCAAGATCCAGTCTGTGTTGCAGGTGGCTCTGCGACCCCTCCCCCTCACTTCTTCTCTTCCTCCTCACTCAAGCTGGTGCTCTCCTGGTGTGTGGGTGCCAGCTTGCTCTGTAAAATGGCTGCCAGTTTTTTGGAGGTCTTTTTGAGGAACGCGCTGCCTGGGTGGGCACTGTTCACGTGCAGGTACAGGTCCTCCTGGGTAGGCCCCGTGTAGCCACAGTCCTCGCACACGTAGAGCTTGTCGCGGCGCTGCTTGTAGGCGTACTGCTGTTGCACGCCGTGGATCTTCTTCAGGTGCGACTCCAGGGAGCAGCGCTGCGTGAAGGCCTTGTGGCAGACCTCACACTTGTAGGGGCGGATCCCTGCAGGAACAAGGGACAGAGATGTCACTCGTTGGCTGCCACCAACTTGGGGGCTCCTGCCAGCAAAGCTGCTGGGACGTATCAGACTGAGTAGGATCTGTGGCAAAGAGGGAGGCGGGCATGGCCTAAGCAAAGGGGCATCTCAGCATCCGTAGGAGTCAGCCTCGTTCTCATGGACACCAGCACGGCCGACTCCACCTGCCCTGGAGGAAGACTGACATTCCTGTCATTCTGCTAGCTTTGTCACATTTCTGATAGTCCTCAGTGTAATTCAGAATTCAGTGTCATTTTGGATCTTTAGTTTGTCTAGAATGGGCTTTCCCAGAAGACCACCATCAAGAGACAGGAAGTACTGTTGGCACACTGAAGAAGTAAGACAAATGAGTTACAAGTGACAGGCAGAGTAACAGCAGCCAGGTGGGAGATGGGGGAGGACATGCCTCCAAGCTGCCCTGTCTACCTGTTACTGGCTGAAGGCTGCTCTTGGGGGCTGCCCCTTGCCTACCTCGCTCAGGCAAAGTGGGCTCCCACAAGCTAACACTCAGACAGGTGTGCCAGGTCAGGCAGCTGTAGAACTGGACACGTGTGCCCAGAAACGACAGGGGCTGAGGCCATGGGGGCAGGAGAGGGATCCCACCTGCTAAGGCCATGGGAATCATGTCCTAACTTGGTCTCCTGCCAGCATCTGTGGGGCTTACCTTCTCCCGTGGGCGTTCACACGCACAGTGTATGCCAGGGAGCTCAGTCTTATCCAAACACAGTCATTCCTGTTCGCTTCGCTAGTTACTCACAGCATGTGTGTGTGAGAGAGATACCATGGTTAAGCAACCCCACACAGGCTTTTAGGTATTTTCCAGAGCTTCAGCACCTGATTCACTCAACAGTTTGGATAACAGACACTCCCCCACGTCTGCCACCAAAACCCACGTGTTAAAGGCTTAGGTCCTAAGTGCGATGTTACTGGTTAGTAGATTTATTCTAGTGGTTATGGATTGAGGGGGAGGTTTGATTGGGAGTCTAGGCAGTGGCCATAAGGGGGAAAGGGCCTTAGGTCACTGGGACCATCACTCAGAAGGCAGTTCGGGAGGAAGAGGTGGTTATATAAGCCTGAGTCAGTCCACATGTCCTCCTCTCCCATCTACTGTCCTCATGGGACACCAATGGCCTGTCTGATCTTGGACTGAAACTCTCTAAACTTGTGAGCTAAAATAACCCTCTCCCTCATTCATAGCTGTGTCGGGTATCTGTTTAGTAGCAGTAGCAGTATGATGAAAAGCTGACTATTAGACTCCTTTCTCCTAAGACTCATCCAGGGGAATCTGGAATGCACACTTCGCAACAAAAGCCCCTGGGTGGTCAAATGTTATGGAAGAGTCCCTGATGAAAGACTTGTGCCAAGGCCAAGGTGTGCTAGTGGCAGGACAGAGACCTTGGACAATGGCCAGCTCAGGGCCATCTTCCGGCCACGGCTCATCTTCAGCACCACAGCTCTAACAGCCTGACCGTCACAGGAAGGGATGGAGTAGAACTGCGACAGAAGCAAAGACGCTGAGTCTAAATCTCGCATGGCCAATGTCAAGAGAGCCTGGCCGAGCACATCGGCCACGGGGCTGCAGCACGTGCTGTAGGCAGATCATGGCCCTCTAAACAGTACAGGGAAATAAACCCAGTGAGGCATCATAGCACCTGTCTCTGGATGTGAGGCCTTGGGAGAAGAAGAAGATCATGCTAGAGGTGCATGGCCCCCAGGTCACCCCAGAATCTCAAGGGAACAGGGCCACCCAGGAGTCCCTGCAGCCCTTGCCCATTCTGCATAAGCAACAGGACTTCAAGCATTTGGCTGGAGCCAGGAAACTGCACCTTCATTTCTGTGTGTGTGTATGTATATATATATAAATGTATATATATAAAGATTTATTTATCTTTATTGCAAAGTCAGATATTATAGAGAGAGGAGACACAGAAATATCTTCTGTCCGAAAATTCACTCCCCAAGTGACTGCAATGGCCAGGAGCCCAGATTCTCTTCCAGGTCTCCCACACAGGTGCAGGGTCCCAAGGCTTTGAGCCGTCCTCTTCTGCTTTCCCAGGCCACAAGCAGGGAGCTGGATGGGAAGCGGGGCTGCCGGGACTAGAACTGGTACCCATATGGGATCCTGGCGTGTTCAAGGCGAGGACGTTAGCCACTAGGCCACCATGCTGGGCCCGTTTGTATGTATCTATTTTTGAAAAGTCAATCACCCTTTGGATCTGGAAGCCATATATCCCAGGATGAAGGCTGAAAAAAAAATAAAACTAGAAAAATCTAAATGCAAAGGATCCCTCTTTTACCCCAAGCACTTCCTCCTTTCTCACAGCCTTAACTTGGCAACAGGTCCTTGGGATTTCTTCATTTCTACAAATTCTCTACACGCACAAACACACTTAAAAGCCTATTTCAATTGCTGTGGGTGTGGCCTAAGCAGGTGAATGTTTCAAAAGCTGCCACAGGAGCACATGGGAAGCCTTCTCATTCTGAAGCAACGTGCACTGACACGGACCCTGCACACCTCTTTCCGGAGACACACACACACGAAGCTTAAGCTTAGCAGAGCAAACCCAGACACGGAGGTGAGGCTAGCGCCCGCCACGGAACTCCCAACCTTGAGTGTCCCCTAGCCCAGGTGCATTTCAGCTTTCCTTTTGATTTCCCTGGGCTGTGGAATATCTGCCTGTTCACGCTACGACAAATTAGAGAGGACACAGGACTGGACTAAACTCATCTATGCATGCGCACACACACACATGCCCCTTGGACACACAGCCCCAAGGAGGATTTCCTACAACACTGCCAGCACACCTGCCTTTTGACTACTTGCCACCTGCTGCATGAATGGCCTTGGGTGCTAGGACATAGGCACTCCAAAAAAAACAAAGTTTCACATTCTAGAACATTCCCGATTTTGCATCTCGGATGAGAGATGCTCAAGCTATGGTTCCCTGGGCAGTGGGATTACAAACCCCCACCTTTCCTCTTGAGCCTACACTCGGGCCAGGCTGAGCTGAGTGGTGACGGTGATGCACTTGGGGAACAAAAACCTTACCAGTCAGCACAAAAAGCATCTGAAGGCCATATGGTTAAGAATCAAAGCTAAACATCCTCAAAACTCGACACGACCACAGGCCCTGACTGTGCCCTGTCAAGCCACACTGGGACACGCGGTAAAAGGAAAATACGTATCCTCTGCAGGTGTTCTTGTGGTCTACTCTCCAAATGGCCACAACAGCCAAGGTTGGGGCTGGGGTGAAGCCAGGAGCCGGGAGCTCCATCCGGGTCTCCCACGTGGGTGGCAGGTGCACAACAGCAGGAAGCTGGATCTAGAGGAGGATGACTCGAACCTGGACACTTTGATAGGGATGCCGGCATTCTAAGCAAGGACTGGTTTAAGCCAAAGTGCCACAACAGCTACCCTTTATGCGTATTTTAATGGTTATTTTTCCCCTAAATATTCAAGTAATTAAAAACATACTGGGAAGTTGAAAAGCAGGCAGGTGCATTGGGACTGGCACGGTGGTTCAACTGCCAGTGTCCCATATGGGCATTGGTTTGTGTCCCAGCTGCTTCATTTTCCTTCTAGCTCCCTGCTTGTAGCCTGGGAAAGCAGTAAAGGTGGCCCAAAGCCTTGGGACATTGCACCCTCATGGAAGACCCAGAAGAAGCCCCTGGCTCCTAGCTTCGGATCAGCTCATCTCCGGCTGTTGCAGTCATCTGGGGAGTGAACCAAAAGATGAAAGATCTTTGTCTCTTCTCTCTGTGAATCTGATTTTCTAATGCAAATAAATAATTCTTTAAAAAAAGAAAAAAAAAAAAAAGGAAAAGCAGGTGCATCAAAGTCACATTTTAAAATGCCTAAGTATCTTTCTAATGCCCCAGCAAGAAGTTTTCCACCCCTAGTTTTAATGCAATCAAATCTACCAAAAGAGTCTTTGTAAAAATCTCCTTTTCTCCTGAATAGTGCTTCTGGAGATTCTTCTTTAATGCTGCTTATTGCTCATCTTCCTTCCTTTTTATCTTTTTAAAAGATTTATTATTTATTCGTTTTTATTGGAAAGGCAGAAAGATCCTCCATCTGCTGGTTCACTTCCCAAATGGCCACAATGGCCCAAGCTAAGCAGACCCAAAGCCAGGAGTTAAGAAACTCCTCCAGGTCTCCCACATGGGTGCAGGGTCCCAAGGCTCTGGGCCGTCCTCTACTGCTTTCCCAGGCCACAAGCTGGGAGCTGGATGGGAAGTGGAGCAGCTGGGACACGAACCAGTGCCTGTGCAAGATGCTGGCGCTTGCAGGCAGAGGATCAGCCTGTTGAAACACAGAGCTGGTGCCGGTTTCCTTCCTTTTGACCACACCGTGGTGTGCTCTGTACAGCCATATCCAACCCCCCTACTTGAACAACTATGGGAAAGGGCATTTAGTGCGGCAGTTACTGCCTGAGAATCCCGCATCTCCTATCAGAGTTCCTGGCTTCGAGTCCCAGCTCGTACTCCATACCAGCCAGCACCTGGCTCATGTGCACCTTGGGAGATAGGGAGTGCTGCCTCAGTACCTCTCCCTGCACGCCCTAACCCAAAAAGGGACTTAAGAGTTCTAGGCTTCTAGTTGCAACTTGGCCGAGCCCTGGCTATGTGGGTACCTGAGAAGTAAACAGCAGACAGGAGATCTTTGTCTCTACATCTTTCTTTTTAAACAAATAAATAAATACACAATGTTTACAAGAACAGCAGAGGCCACAGTTTTCGGCACACATCTTCATGTCACATTGCACTGTTACGTACAGCTGGTCCACTCATGCCTGGTGTGTGACCAACAGTCTCCGCGTCACCTGCGAGCATGCTGGAATGCACACTCTCGGGCCTCCTGTGAACGCAGAGGCGAGAGCAGAAGTGCTCAGAGCCCGGTGGGACTTCCAGTCGCCTGGTGGCTTGCAAAATACAGGTTCTTGGGTTGTCTACGTCTGGGGTGGAGACAGGAACTGGCAGTTCTAAGTTCTCAAGTGATGCTGACATGCAGCGTTCTGTCAGGACTGGCCTCAGAGAGCCACAGGCCACAGCTGTATAAGCCAGTCTCAAGGACAGTCCTTGAGCTATCGAAAGGAAGCCACACCCCACAGCTCCCCTCTCCAAGGGTAAAGTCCCTAAGATGAGCCACTCGGCTATTCCGGGCTTTGTGAATTTTCCTGCTCAAGTGCACTGATGATAAAAACCAAGCAGAAAGCAGGTCTTTGTGACATTCCACTAATTCTAGGACAAATGCCAGAGTCTAAGAAAATTCCTGAATTGGAGTTGGCACTGTGGCATAGCACAGTGAGCCTCTGCCTGCAACACCAGCACATGGCAGCATGTGGGCACGGATCCAAATCCTGACTGCTCCATTACTAATGCAGCTGGGAAAGCTGCAGAAGATTCCCCAAGTGCTTGGGCCCCTGCACCCACATGGGAGCTTGGGGAGAAGCTCCTGGCTTTGAATTGACCCCCAGCTCCAGCTGTTGGGCTAGTTAGGGAAATGAGCCAGCACATGGTTCTTTCTCTCTCCCACCCCATGACCTCTCTGTAACCTTGCCTTTTGGACAAATAAAAATCTAAGGGAAAAAAATTCCTCTGGGCATGGCACACACAGCAAACTGATTTTAAATGAATGAGTCCCTGGCCTCTGGAAGAAGATGTTAAAATTCAGGATCTAGTTTGCTACACAGTGAAGGGTTCTGGGGGCTCCTTCCCACAAGCCCAGGAAACTCGCCCATTCCAGTATCCAGGGCTGCATGAGTCTAACCGGGTGTTTTAGCGAGTCTTGGAGGGCAGATAATGAGAGCTGGATAAGGGTTGCCATCATCCCAGCTGACCAGGCAGCAAACCTGCCTTGAAGCGGAGGGCTGGTCCAAACGAAGGCAGCCAGAGATCAGCTGCTCCGCCCCAGGCGCTGTATAGCTGCTGCAGCTCCAAAACAGGCAGGTGCAAAAAGGCAGGGAAATCAGGCCACCAACACCAGCCTCTAACCTGGACCCAACATACGGGTGTTTCCAACCTGATTCCGTGAGGTTCCCATGCCTGGAAATGGCCAACGATCTGCCACCCAGGGGAGAGGCCGGCTGTGTCACCAAGCTACACCCAGTGTGCACAAGGTCCTATCTCCTTCCTGTCTGCACTCAGCTCACCCTGCGCCAGGGGCAGACGTCCAACAAGGGTGGGATAGGCAAGGCTAGGCAACTTGGAGCCCTACGGCATGTGCATGACTGATGCGTGGTTTTCCCCAAGGGATGGGGGCTGGGTGATCTGCGGATAGCCTTAGAAAGGTCTAGATCCGGCATTTCTGATTTCTGCTCACCTGCTCCCACTTTGCACACCTGTTACCCCTCCCCACTCACCCCTCTTTCCTGGGCAGCTGACTCCCCACCCACAAGGCCTGGATGGACACACGCCCGTCACCCGGCCCCCTCGGACACTCAGAACCAAGGGAAGCCAACGCCAAGTACTCCTAGGCTGTGTTCAGAGCAAGGGCCGATCTTGCCCGTGTGGGGAGGGCGAGCTGGGGACTAAAAACATCCAGCTGCATGCTGGCCATCATTAATCTACTGACACACACGCGAGGCCAGAGTCCAGGGCCACCCATAAGCCTGGCAATACACCCTACTGCTCAGTAACTGAGTCTGCAGTCAGATGGCGCAGCTCTTCCTCAGTAGCCCCATCTGCAAAATGGGCATAATACCCAGACCTCCCTGGTTAGGGCTACACTAAGGATTAATGAAGGTTTCCCCTGCAAGGGTCCCAGCAATGGGACATAGCTCAACATAACAAAATGTCCCATAGGAAGAACACCTTGTGGGTGCATGGACATGCTGTACTGCTCTGAAAAATGCATTTATTTATTTACTTCCTTCTTGAAGACAGCAACAGACAGAAAGGGAGAGGCAGGGAGAGAGTCCCCATTCCTTATTTCAATCCACAAACACCTATGAAACCCAAAGCTGGGAGCCAGGAACCCCATCTTTCCCATGCGGATGCCGGAGACCCGAGCACTCAGGCTGTCTTCTGCCGCCCCTGCAGACACAGCAGCAGCGAGCTGGGCAGAAGCAGAGCAGCCAAGATGCAATCTTGCTCTAATAGGAGATTGCAATATTATAGCAGCAGCCACAACATACTTGTCTTTCAACTGTTGTTCATAGGTCATGCTTTAAAATATGATCACTTGGGGCCAGCGCCATGGCATAGTAGGTTAATCCTCTGCCTGTGGTACCAGCAACCCATATGAGCCCGGGTTTGATTCTCAAGTGGCCCACTTCCTATCCAACTCCATGCTAAGGTGTCTGGGAAAGCAGTCGATCAGGGCCTCAGTCCTTGGGCCTCTGCACTCACGTGAAGATCCAGAAGGAGCTCCTGGCTCTGGACCACCCAGTTAAAAATCTTTCTCTAATTCTGTCTTTCAAGTAAAAATAACATAAAATACTACTACTAACAATAATAATAAACTGTGATGCCCTTTAGACCAGGCATCACAGGCTTACCTTCCCTGCCCCACCCCCGAATTTTGCTTGTTCAGTTATCCTAATCCCCAATCAACTGCCTATCACACAACTCCAAGGAAATTCTTCACTACCAGCACTTTCTGCCCAGCAGTTCCTTCATGGAGCTTTGTCTCAACATGAACTTCAGAGAGCAGTTTTACAGGGTCTCCTCTAAGGGGTAGACAGCTGGAGCAACCTGCTTGGAAGACTTTAGCAGAGCCCATTAAGAAAAAAATGTCCCCACGTTCTGTTCCAGCAATACACAGACTCACACACATAATGCATATACTTTTATGTGGGGGTCATCAGGGCCCCTGGAAATAGAGAATATTCAAGGCGATGCTGCTTGAAATAAAAAAAATAAATAAATTCTATAGCTGTCACCTGCTGCAGCAACAACCCACATGGGCACAAGCCACCCACATGGCTCTACCTCCCTGCTAGTGCACCTGGGAAAACACAAGCATGCTCAACTCCGTGGAGGCCCTGCACCCAGGTGGGAGACCAGGTAGAAGCTCCTGGCTCCTAGTTTTAGACTGGTCCAGCTCCAGATGTTACGGCCATTTGAGGAGGGAACCAGCAGATGGAAAACCGTCTCTGTAATTCCGTCTTTTAAAAACAACTAACAGAGCCCGGCGCGGTGGCACAGTGGTTAAGGTGCTCGCCTTGCACGCCCGGGATCCCATATGGGCGCCGGTTCTAATCCCGGCGACCCTGCTTCCCATCCAGCTCCCTGCCTGTGGCCCGGGAAGGCAGTCGAGGATGGTCCAAAGCTTTGGGACCCTGCACCCGCGTTGGAGACCCGGAAGAGGCTCCTGGCTTCGGATCGGCATAGCATCGGCCGTTGCGCTCACTTGGGGAGTGAATCATCGGATGGAGGATCTTCCTCTCTGTCTCTCCTCTCTGTATATCCGCCTTTCCAATAAAAATAAAATAAATCTTTAAGAAAAAAACAATAACAACTGAAACTAGTGTCATTAATCAGGAACAGGAAAAGGGTGGTGCCTCCTTGTTGCAAACGGTGTCATGATCTTGCATAAAGCATGACTCTGACACCTATTAAAGAATAAAGAAGGGCCTGGCACAGCAGCCCAGCAGATAAAGTCCTCGCCTTGCACATGCCAGAATCTGATATGGGCGCCGGTTCTAATCCCGGCTGCTCCACTTCACATCCAGCTCCCTGCTTGTGGCCTGGGAAAGCAGTACAGAACGGCCCAATGCCTTGGGACCCTGCACCTGCATGGGAGACCTGGAGGAGGTTCCTGGCTTTGGATCAGCTTAAGTTTCAGCCATTGCAGTGACTTGGGGAGTGAACCCGCAGACAGAACATCTTCCTCTCTGTCTCTCCTCCTCTCTGTATATCTGACTTTGCAATAACAAATAAATACATCTTTTAAAAAAGAGAGACAGAGAGAGTAAAGCATAAGGTTGCAGGCTGCAGGTTCAAATCCCGATTGCTCCTCTTTCAATCCAACTCCCTGTTAACGTGCCTCAGAAAACAGCAGAAGGCTTCTGGAGCCCTTCATCCTCCTGCCCCCCACGTGGGAGAGAGCAGGAATAAGCCCAGGCTCCTGACTTTGGCTGTTGTGGTCATCTGGGGAATAAATTGGCAGGTGGAAGATTCTCTGTCACTGTGCCTTTCATTTTAAAAAATATAGCAAAATAGGAAACAAAGCAGTGGAGAGGTCAGCTGGATAAGCAGGCAGGGCAATTCCCCAAGGGAGCCCACGGGTGCAGCGGCTACCACTCCAGACTTCTCCCGACCAGCATTCCTCTCCACCCAGTCATCCTTCCCCTGACGCTCAAACACAAACACACCATTGTTCCTGCTTCTTTCCATCAAGATGGGATTCGTTTGCCTTCTCATCCCTCTCACAGCGGCCCGCGGCGATGGCCGATAAGGCAAGGGGGAGGGGCCGGCACTGCTGCTTCAGAAAATACCCCCTCCCCCCACCACACACCAAGCTGACCCTCGGTACAGATTCCCACCTTCCAGGCAGCATTGTGAGATCCCGGGGCTGTCCCTCCCTTACCTCCGTCCCATCCCCAACACACTGACTGCAAACCCCTCCCCCTGCCCCTGTCTTCCTAGAGGCTCACACGACCCGCCCCTACCCCTTACCCCGGCACCCTAGCTTTGCCCAGCGTCCTAGGTCTTTAGAGCCAGCATATGAATGGAAGATGGCTTTGGAGGAAATGTGGGGCTTTGCAGAACCAGCAGAACGGCAGGGAGCCGGCGGAAGGTGTGCGCCTGCGGCTCCCTGCTGCTCCCAGCGCCTGGGGCTGCTTGCTGCAGGTCAGTGGACAGCTCCCGGGGGACAGCCTGGGGGTGCGTGGATGCTCGCGCAGGCGGAGTCCCGCCCAGGCAAGAATACGTTGTTTTCCGACAGCAGCAAGAGCAACAGCAGCAGCAACCCAGTTGGGTTACCCTGAGCCATTCTTAGGAAGCACCCCAGGTGGTTCAACACGACACACCCTGAAATAAGCTTCGAAGCACAGGCTATAATGGGCTTGCAGCGTTTTGCAGCTTTGCATGAGCAGAAAGAGGCTCCGGAAGTGGGCACCCGCCACGGGTCCACCCATAGCGTCCCATCCCCTCTCTCTGAGATGGGGCAATGGTCTCCAGGATGCGTGGGGTGGATGCTGCCACATTCCCACCCAGTTTCCCCTCTTGGGGTCAGCATAGGTGCCTTTGCTGTCAAGTATGCTGCCCCTTTCAATGTGCCCAGAAAGTCGCAGGTGACTGTGGGTGCCTGTTACACTCTCCAGGGACAAGGCAGCGCTAAGGCCACTTCCTGAAGCCCTCCCTCAGCCCCTTAAGGTCCACCCATGATCCTCACAGGTTCAATCCACTTGAAAACAGCCGCTTGCTCACGTGTTTTCACCAAAACCCGGGGAGTCTTTCGTGCAGTGGTTCATTCCTCTCTTGTAATCAAACCGACATCATCGGGCCATCTTCACACATACCCACACACATTGCTCTAATTTGTCTGGATAGTAAGGTGTCTCCCTCATCATCAACAACAACACTTGGATATTTAGGGATACATTTCCAAGGCTCTGGTTTCCTTGGCTGTTCTTCAAGATGCTTCCTTCTGCTTAGAGACGCTGACATGCAGTGGACAGGGTGCGTGCCCTCCATGTCCCTGTGTCTGGCCAGGCCAGGTAGGCACTTACAGGAGGGCCTGTGCTCACTGCACTGAGGCAGCCACAGCCCACGCTCACCGTCTGTAGCACATGTCATGAGCGTCTGCCTGTTTCTGGCCTCACCACCACAGGGATCTGGAAGACTCAACGGCAAACTTCCGGGACACACACCGATCCTCAAAGCCAAGACCAAGTTCCCATCAAACTCGAGTAGGGTCTCTATGTTGGTTACCATGAACTAAAAGTCCGAGAGTCCCTCATTTTTCCACCTGTTGTGCCGACTACCTCCCTTTAAGAAAAAAAGTTTCTTTCTTTTACTTGACTCGTTTACTTAATTCTTGTTAAAGAGACAGAGAGAGATCTTATGCACTGGTTCACTTCCCAAATGGCCACAACGTATGGAGCTGGACTGGTCTGAAGTCAAGAGGCAGGAGGAGCGTGCTCTGGGTCTCCCATGCGGATGCAAAGGTCCAAAGCCATCCTCCTCTGCTTTCCCAGGCATACTGGCAAGGAGTGGGGTTGGAAATGGAGCAGCCAGGGCTAGAGAACCTGTGCCCACATGGGATGCCAGCACCACAGGTGGAGGATTAGCTTGCTGTGCCCCTATGCTTCTCCCTGATCCTTTTGTTGATAAAGCTTAGGAAGTGCTCCTAGGACCTGCTAATCAACACCTGCTAAGGATCCTCCAGCTCCCAGGACCTGCTAATCAACACCTGCTAATCTGTCAGGAAACCTTGGCCAGCTCCTTTTGGCTCTTTATTCCTTAAGGGCACACATTTCCATCCAAAAAGAAGTCAGGGCAGGGAAAACATGCCCAAGACATGTCCACAAGTTGGTCTCCTGATGAACTGAAATACATTTCAAAATCAGGTAAGATGCTGTTGG
This sequence comes from Ochotona curzoniae, assembly GCF_017591425.1. Lineage (NCBI taxonomy): Eukaryota > Metazoa > Chordata > Mammalia > Lagomorpha > Ochotonidae > Ochotona > Ochotona curzoniae. Next base: position 21,772,543 of record NW_024465894.1, on the reverse strand, counting down.
GGACTCCTGCATCTCAGAATTCCTGCGCAAGTGTGATCCGGGAGGAAGCAGGTGTTGGTTCAAGTATTTGGGTGCTCACCACCCATGCTCTTGACCTGACTGCCTGTTCCGTGCATTTGGGGAGTGAACCAGCAGATGGAAGATCTCTGCCTGCCTCTGTTTCAAATTAAAAAGAAATAATCATGATTTTTTTTAAGAAAAAAAAAAAGGAGAAAGAAAGGTAAGTCAAATTCTCTAGTAGCTTCATTAAACCAGAGAAGCAAGTAAAATGAATTCTAATGAAATACTCTGTTGAACTCAATGTTTCTAAAACACGACCATTTCCCTCTGAAATCCATATTAAAAACTGAGATCTTTGCATTCTTTTTAAAGAAATACATTTTACCCTCACACCGCATCCCCCATACAGAGGCTGAGGAACTGGACGTGGCCGGAGGCTACTGTCCTACTAGGCCTGCTCCACACTGCCCACTGCCAGGACCCTCTTCAGCACCAGCCTTCCCGGCAATCAGCTCCTGCGTGAAGCCTATGGGACAAGCGTTAGAGGTGCTGGCACCTCCGTTCCCTGGCTCAGATGAGGGCCCCAGGAGACCTCGGCCAGGGATCGTGACATTCACTACCAGTGACAGTAATGCACTTCAGGACTTCCATCTGGAAGCTCCCAGCCATCATGAGAGTTAAAGGGGGAAAAAAAAAAAAAAAAGCAGGCCCATTTCAGAGATGAAAACATTAAGGCAGAAAGCTGCTTTGGACAAAATCTCACAGGCACCTATCTGAGATGCAACTTTGAGATTCTTCAGAGCCCTTCAGCACTTACAGGACCTGCCAACCCCCCTGGGGACATGCCAGCCAGTCCCCAAACTTAACTCCCTATGCCAAGCTCATCGTCAACCTGGCCTGCCAGGGCCCAATTTCAACTTGTTCACTGGTGCAGGGGATTAGAGAGCAGCCTTTAGAACCCAGCGTGATTGCTCAATTGGCTAATCCTCCCCTTGCAAGTGCCAGGATCCCATATGAGCACCAGTTCTTGTCCCAGCTGCACTACTTCTCATCTAGCTACTGGTCTGTGACCTGGGAAAGCAGCCAATGGGATCATCTGGGGAGTGAACCAATGAATGGAAGATCTTTCTGTCTCTCCTTCTCTCTGTAATCTGCCTTTCTAATAAAAAATAAATAAAAAGTGAAAAGCAGCCTTGGTGGGAGGCTCTGCGGTGTGGTGCCCTGGGAGCTGCTCTCAGACTGCCCGACCTAGCAGCCTGCCTCTGCTTCTGACCTAGCACCCTGGGAGGCTACTGGCAGCCCAAGAACGAGGGTTCCTGCCACCCATGGGAGAGGACTCAACAGAGTTCCTGGCTCCTAGCTGTTACAGACATTTGAGAACGAACCAGCAGATGGAAGATTTCTCTCCACCTGCATCTATCACTGTGTCTTGCAAACAAACAAAACAAACAAAACTTAAAGACAACAATAAGCTGTGGTCAGATCCAAAGTGTCCAAACGATTGGATTTCATTTATAGCAAGTCCAAAAGCAGGCAAAGGTAATGTATGCTCTGTGAGGTCACGACTGCAGGTCCCCACCAAGAGGGAAATGGCAACTTTCGGGGGCTGCGAAGGCTTTAATTCTTGGGGTAGGTGCAAACTGCCTGGGTTTGCTTTGCAACAATCCCTAACTTCACCGTTGGCAGCTCCCACAACAGCATGTACTTTTCTAGATGCATGCTGCACTTAAAGGAAAAGAAAGGCCCCCTTCAGTGCACCTGCCAGCCCTCCAAGGTAAGGGACCATCTTCCCAGGTCAGGGTGACAGCTCACATCAGGTATTCTAAGAGTAAGGAAATACCAGCAGCACTAGCAAAGAAAAGGGAATGCTGGGGCGCTGAGAAGGACCTTAAGGTCAAGGAACCCCACTGGGAGGGAGCAGTACCCCACTACCAGGGGCACCCCCAATCCTGGGAGGGTTTACAGGATGAAGGAGAACTCCACAGGGTGAATTCTAATAAGGCTACGACGCAGGTGGATGGGTGGCACTGAAAGGGTTAAAGATGGGCTGAGATGATGGGAGGCAGGGAATTAAAGGATGGGTTCCAGAGGGATTTCCCATGAATGAGTAAGATGGGGGATCCTGGATTGTTCCCCTCAGAACTGGGGAAGTTTGGTGGAGGGAGTGGTCCCCCATGAACACTCCCCTAGGGGACCACTCTTCAGAGGTATGCACCAGCACCCCCGACAGGGCAGTCCAGATGCTGAATGCAACTAAGACATATCTGATGAGGTTGTGGCCAGTGCCAGTGGGAACCCCCAGGACTGCCCAGGACCCAGACCCCACTTCCTAAAGCCAAGGAAGGCGCTAGCTTGCAGGCTGAAGTGGGAGGCTCACAGGTGAGCTCACAGAACACGAGGCAACTTAGCGGGCTCACTGTCCAGGAGGGGTATCAACCAGTGGTGGCAGGACCACCGAACACATCCTAGCAGCCAGGAGACACGCCCAGCATCCACATCGCAAGCAATAGTCCTCAGGATATCCCAGCAGGCGGTCCGCCTTGCACCTTGCTCAAACTGATCCCATGATCCCCAATTCTCTTACAAAGGCCAATAGAAGGCTGGGGGATGGCGGAGTGCTGCCCAGGGTGAGCCGTGCAAGATGCACCTCCCCTGGGATCTTTCCAGAAAACCTCGCCTTTGCTCCATGCAAAGGTGGGACAGGAAGAGAAGGCGCAAGGGACCAGAACAGATCCAGAGCGAACGACCTACACCTGCCTCACCTGTGTGTGTGCGCACGTGCCTCTTCAGGTCGAAGGTGTCGTTGAAGCCCTTGCCGCAGAAGGAGCACAGGTGCCGCTTCACCTGGTTGTGGCACTTGAGGTGACGGGTGAGCATGCGCTGCAGGCGGAAACTCTTGCCGCAGAGGTCACAGCTGTGGAGTACCGCGTCCTCGCACGTGCCCGTGGTGAACTGGGAAGGGGAAACACAGAGAAGCTCTGAGGGGGTGCAGGCAGTGGACATGTTTGGGGGTGGGGAAACGCCTCTGTTCCCTGGAAATTCCACACAGCCTGTGGCTTGGGGAAAGGTGTGAGCATCACCAGCAGGTGCTGCCGCGTTCGCCCTCCTCCCTCCTTCATCAGAACAAGGTCCTGACTTCCAGCCCGGACGCCACCTGACCACAGGTACAACCATAAGGCTACCAGGCTGGCTGGAGGAACACTTCCCACTGACTAGAGCCCTGGCTACCACCTGAGCCCATGAGGAGGCAGAAGCAAATGGTGAGGGTGGAGGAGCATGGAGAAGCAAGGGGTCTGGGTCCCGATGAGCCACACCGCTTTCCATGGGCGGTCCCCAAGGGAAGCTGCACCCATTCCCACTTCCAAGTGCAAGTACACGGCTCCATCCATCAAGGCATGGGGACTCCTCCTCCCCCTGCATCTGACCTATAACCACGTGTGCCAGTGGAACAAGCCATGCTCTGTCAGTTCCAGGACCCCCTCCGAGGATGCCAGACTGTACAGATGCTCATGTAGGAGCTCAAATAAAGAAGAGTGCAACCTACAGGTGGCCGGCACAAATCCTCCAATCAGTTACATTAACTCATGCCCTGTAAAGGCAGTTCAAATAGTCAAAACACTGTACAGTGATGACAGGGAAAAACTGGTATCCTGTTCAGATGCAAATGTACCCCCAGCATTTTTCCACCCCTCCCAGCACTTCTGATTGGTAGTTGGTAGAATCCTCATTTGTAAAATCTGCAGATACATAAGACTGTGTCATTCCAGTTCGTACCAGCGGGTTCATAGTGCTCACATTTTTTTTTTTTTTCAGCGCTCACCTGGTTTGCTCACTCACATTCCCACATCGCTGCCCCAGGCCTTGCCTGGGGCCAGTGCACACTCAAGAAGCACAGACGAGCCAATGGGGAACAGGTGGTCAATGCAAAGAGACCCAAGAGCCTAGAACAGGGCGTTCTTCCTCCAGCTCACTCTCACCTGCCTGGAGCTTGATGAGTCCCAGCTAGCAAAGGCCTGTGGGGTCCGGATTCTTGAGCTTTGAGCTGGAGACAGTTACCAGTCACCCAAATGGCTCATCCGCAGGTGCAGGTGGGCCTCTCTGAGTGGCACCCAGCCCTTGGCCATACAGCAGCTGGGTTGGTGGGAATCGGGGAACGGTGCATGCTTCAGTGTGCCCGGCCTAACCGTGAGAGCTGGAGAAGCAGAATGCCCGTGGGGTGTGCTATGGACACCCATGGATCTGGGATTGTCAGAGGGCAAAGGGCAGCGGCAAAGCCGAGCGGCCATCTAGGGCCAAGCTCGCCACTCCCTAGATCTGTCACTGCCTCGCCCTCAGCCCAGGGAAGGCTCAGCTGTGCCCAGGCCCTTCCTGTCACCAGCACAGGTCATGGTCTGCATCTTGACCTGCACTCTGATGTGGGAGACCGAGACGGAGTTCCAGACTCCAGGCTTCAGCCTGGTCCAGTCCTGGCTGTTGTGTCCATTTTAGGAATGAACTGGTGAATGGACAATCTCTGTCTCCTTCTCACTTTGTAACTCTGCATTTTACATAAATAAATAAATTAAAAAAAAAAACTCTGATAATCTAGAACTGCCTTTCAAAGTCTTGCCAACCACAGATCAAACTCGAATTCTTATTTCAGCTTTCAGGTAAAATTCTATTGGTCAAACACCCTACCTGTAATATAGAAAACTTCTACAGCCCAGAATGAAAGGGGTCAAACCTCAAAGAAATCAAGGGAGGGAGTGAGAATGAGATGCCAGACTGGCAGACAGAGCCAGTGTCTTAAATCAGGGCAGGGATGGGTATGAAGAGGAGCAGAAACGAAGGGAGCCGCATTTCCATGGGGCAAGGGCTGGTCCTCTGGTTTTCTTGGAACAGAAATAAAAAATTCTTCAAAACAACCCTCCTCAGCATTGGCAACTTGTCCACTTCCCATTTCACAGCAGGGAAAACTGAGTCATCACAGAACAAGTCCCTGAGGGAGCTCACCCAGAGGTGCACCCTCCTACACAGGTGGCAAAGATGATGGGAAGTTATTTCTCCTTAAGATTTGATTTATTGCTGGTGGTGCTTGCACCTTCCCCCAAGCCACAGGCTGTATATACTAGTAGCTAAAGTTCTTGCCTTGCAGGCGTTGGGATCCCATATGAGTGCTGGTTCTAATCCTGGTTACCCCACTTCCCATCCAGCTCCCTGCTTGTGGCCTGGGAAAGCAGCCAAGGACAGCCCAAAGCCTTGGGACCCTGCACCCATGTGAGAGACCCAGAGGAAGCTCCTGGCTCCTGGCTTCGGATCAGCTCAACTCTAGTCATTGCAGACATGGGCCACCTTCTGCTGCTTTCCTAGGCTCATCAGTAGGGAGCTGGATCAAAGTGGAGTATCGAAGATTCAAACTGGGGCTATACTGGACAATGGCACTTCAAGTGGCAGTTTAACCCATTATGGCACAATACTAACCCCCAAATGCAGTATGCAATAGCAAGATTGAAAGTTATCTATACGTTACTCTGGGACCAGTGCAATGGCACAGCATGCTAATCTTCTACCCTGTGGTGACAACAACCCATACGGGCACTGGTTCTTATCCCAGCTGCTCTACTTGCAATCCAGTTCTCTGCTTATGGGCTAGGAGCACAGTGGAAGATGGTCCAGGTTCTTGGGCTGCTGTATCCATGTAGGAAACCCAGAATAAGATCCTGGCTCCTTACTTCAAATCTGCTCAGCTCTGGTCATTGCAGTAATTTTGGGAGTGAACCAGCAGATGGAAGATCTTCTCCTTTGTCTCTCTTCTTTGTAAGTCTGACTTTCCAATAAAAATAAATAAATCTTAAAAAGAAACAGCACCCTGGGCCTAACACGGTAGCCTAGCAGCTAGAGTCCTCGCCTTGCACATGTTGGGATCCCTTATGAGCGCCGGTTCTAATCCCAGCAGCTCCACTTCCCATCCAGCTCCCTGCTTATGGTCTGGGAAAGCAGTCGAGGACGTTCCAAAGCCTTGGGACCCTGTAATCACATGGAAGACCCGAAAGAGGCTCCTGGCTTCAGACTGGCACAGCTCTGACCATTGCAGCCACTTGGGTAGTGAATCATCGAACTGAAGATCTTCCTCTCTGTATATCTGACTTTCCAATAAAAATAATAAACCTTAAAACAAACAAACAAAAAGCTGCACCCTCCCCACTAGCAGCCTATCATGCCCTGGAAGTAGAAGCTGCAGTCTGATGTGATTCAGCTGTTAACATCTGGTTCTTTGTGATGCTGACTGGGGGAACTGGAACCCAGAGAGTCTTGTCCCAGTCTGCCCAGGACGGCCCCATGACCCAGACACAGATTGTTCTTGGCAGACCATCCCCCAGGCCAGGGGACAGTTCTCCCTCCCCACATCTCACCTCTGTTCACTGTGCACCTAAGCTCACACAATTAACCCTGCACTTCATGTACAAGCCAGGAGACCATCCTCCAGGGATACCCCCAGGATTTGCTGAAACACTGAATTCAAAGCTAGACATTTATTTTGATGCAAAAAACTGCAGTTCATGAACTTTCTGAAACCTCTTTCATGCACGGATTTTCAAAAATATTTGCCCTAAAATAAGCTCATCTTTGAAATCCATTTTTCATTCCCCTTTTTTTTCTAGGCTCCTCACTGTTGCATCTTTCCTTCCTTCTTTCTTCTTTGATTTTCACTTTTACTGAAAGGTAGAAAGCCACAGTAAAAGAGTCAGGCCTTCCACCTGCTGCTTTACTCCTCAGACGCCCACAGTAGCAAAGGCTGGGCCAGAACCAAGAGACTGGAACTTTCCCTTGATCTCCTGTGTGGGTGACAGGGATCTGAGGGCTTGAGGCACCACCTGCTGTCCCCCAGGGCGTGCAGTAGCAGGAGGCTGGGACAGAAGTCAAGGCAGCCGGGCCCCACCAAGACACTTGGATGTGACCTGCGATGTGCCTGACCCCAACAGCCTGGAACCTCTTCCGGGTCTCCCACACAGGTGCAGGGTCCCAAGGCTTTGCGCTATCCTCAACTGCTTTCCCAGGCCACAAGCAGGGAGCTGGATGGGAAGTGGAACTGCTGGGATACAAACCGGCACGTATATGGGATTCTGGAGCCTTCAAGATGAGGACTTAAGCCGATAGGCCACCACACCAGACCCAAAACTAAATCTTTAAAAAATACCTATGATTTCTTCAGCAGCCCAAAAGGCTAAGAACAGGTCTGTTTTTCCAAATTCAATTCCTGCTCTACCAACTTAGAGCCTGTGGGATGCAGGTAAGCCACCAAACCTCCCTCAACCTTGATTTCCTCCCAAGCGGACAAGGATAGCATGGCCTCCTGGACATAAGGGAAGGAATTCAAGGAGAAAAGTGCTCTGAGAGCCCTGAACCAGCAAGCTCCTGAAATCTGTGGTCCTCAACCAAGAGCCGTAGGTCACAACCCCTTCCCTCTCACTTCTTTCTGTCCTCTCCGGCAGAACAGAATGGGAACTATAACTTTCAGGGTGGGCCAGCAGCCTCCCCAGACCCTCATCCCTGAACCCCACATTCCAAAGAGGCTCTGCAAACCCACACTCTCTCCCGTCTCCCTCGGCTGGGGAGGCAGATCTGAGCAGGTGAGAAAACACTATCACAGGCTTGCTATCGCATTCGGGGTCAACATTCAGGCAACTTCAGCTGGAAAGCAGTGCTGGATTTCAGCTAAAGAACGGGAGATCGCTGCTCCAGACCCACCTGAGGCAGGATCTGCACTGTCGCTGCCTCCTCAAAAAGCTGCATGGTCTCCATCCCACCTGAAGATGGTGCAAAAAAGAGCTTCCCAAGGAGGCTCGCAGGCCGGCCAGAGAGGACACCGGCCCATAGATGCTTGCAGGGCAATGAGAAAGTGATTCTCCCAGCCCTGACTCCAGGATCCCTTCTCTGCTCACCATCAGTTTTCTGCAGGATCTCAGTCCTTCAATTTTGAAAAAAACAAAAACAAAACAAAAAAAAAACCAGGTCTCTGCAGCACAAACAAGCCGGCCATTGTGTCAGGGCCACTGAGAACTTGTGCGCGATGCAGGGAGGCGGGAACCGAGGCGGCCTCTTGGATCAACTTCACAGCTGGCTGTGCTGGCCTACCTGTGCAAGTTTCTGAAGAAACAAAGACCAACCCTTTGCTTTCTGTCGATGCTGCCACCAGCCAAGTACATTCAATGAACAAACCTTGGGGCCAGTTGTGCTTATGCTACGGCTGAATGCAAGTGGAGCCACACAGGCTGGGAAGAAACCTGAAGTGGAGCCAATGGAGGGACACTCTCAGTTATCCATTCCCTTTCAGGGGCAGGAGAGCTAGGAACTACATTTCCCAGAAGCCTTTGCAGCCAGGGGCTAGGCCATGACCGGGCTCCACCAATTACATGCCCTAACAGGAGCTAGGTGTATTGGGGAGCGACAGGCAGCCATGGAGACTACAGTTTCTCTATGCAGCAATAGTTCCCTGGATGGGCAAGTTATGCTCAGAGCCGGCTTGGTCTTTCTTTGGTTCATTAAGTACCATTAAAATTAATCATTCTCTGCTTCAACCTGCTATAGTGGATTCTGTGGACTGCAATTCACAGCTCCTTCCAACGATTAAAACCTATTTCATAGGGCCCAGCACAATAGCCTAGTGGCTAAAGTCCTCCTGCACGCACTGGGATCCCATATGGGTGCTGGTTCACATCCTGGCAGACCCGCTTCCCATCCAGCTCCCTGCTTGTGGCCTGGGAAAGCAGTCAAGAATCACCCAGCTTCTTGGGATCCTGCACCCATGTTGGAGACCCGGAAGAGGCTCCTGACTCCTGGCTTCTGGTCAGCACAGCTATAGCTGTTGCAGCCACTTGGGGAGTTAATCATCGGACGGAGGATCTTCTCTGTCTTTCCTCCTCCTCTCTGTATATCTGGACTTTCCAATAAAAATTAAATAAATCTTTTAAAAAATTTTTCATCTCTACTCAAACTTAAAACTGATCCAATGAACAAAGGCTCTATTCCTTCTCTTCCCCCTTTTAAGGAACTTAGCCGTTATCAAGGATCCATTCCAAGCATTTTCCCACATCTCCCTCTCTCTCTTACTTCCTGTGTTCTCCTTCCAATGCCGTGTCCTTCCCTTTAGGAATTGTTCTTCGCTGTTGGGTGACTGTGTCAGGCTCCAGTGCACAGAGTGCAGGGAGACAGGACCAGACGGAAGTGTTCCCTGGCTTTGAGGAGCCTCTTCTACTTTTCCAAAAGTACATCCAAAGAGATGATCAGTAAGTTACAACAGATGATCAGTGCAGGGTATTCAATCCTGCCTTGGGGACAGAATTCATATGCCCTTCCAAATATTAAACTGTTGGAATTTGAACAATTCTGCTTGTAATTACAATTCCCACCAACACAACACAAAGCAAGAGCTACTCGCTTCTTCCACAATTAACTTGTAAGGATGTGGGGGAAAAAAATGGAGGGAAGCAAGACTGGACTGGAGCGAGCCCAGCAGTCACGCTGCGTTTGCAACACCAGCACGCTGCGTCACCATGCTGACTTGAGTGCTAGCTCCCAGTGCTCTGCTCCTGCACTGGGTCCACATGCTTGGGAAAGCAGCAAACGGCCAAGCACTGGGTCCCTGCTGTCCACGTGGGAGACCTGATGGGGTTCCTGGCTCCTCGCTTTTTTTCCAAGATCCTGCCCTCGCCAATGAGGCCATTTAGGGAATGAACCAGCAGAAGGAAGATCTCTCTTTCCCTCACTCTGCCTTTAAAATAAAAGAAACAGAAAACAAAACCGAGAGGCATGTCAGGCAAGGTCCATGTATGAACGTTATATGGATCTGATTAAGCCAGGTGTGTGCTTGGGTGTGCGTGTTGGAGAGATAGGAATTTAAGATATTCAGCAATGAGGACACCAATACTCGAATGGGGAAGATCATGAATTTGGTCTTTATCTGTTAGGGGCACGTCCAAAATTATTTATGGTTAAAATAATATCTGAGATTTGCTTCAAAAGCACGTGTCTGGGAGAGGCACTACGGTGTGAAGTGGTAGGCGGGGACTGGCGAGAGGTGACCGATCCCTGCCATTCTGCCTTTCACATGTTCTAATGAGCAGCACTGGAGTCAACAGACACCTCCACACTGTCACAGTCATCACCGCTGGAGGACTCCAGTGAAAGGATAAAAATACCACTAAAGGATCCAAACTTGGAGTCTCCTAAAGAACTAACTCCTAAAGAGGCCAAAGGAAGGAAGTAGAGGTGGATGGGGTGAGAGGACAAATTGACCGGCTGGTTGAGACTTGCCCCTGAGACCAGCCCAGAGGCCACACCGGGTCAGGACGGATCATCAGCGGGGCTACCTTCAAAGGGACTTTGTCCCCAATAAACCTCTGAAGGACCTTGAGGGATCAGTACAACTACCGCTCCCACCTCTCCCAACCCCAAAGAGTTTCACAATTAGAAAACTTGCATCCTCCTGAACGTGTGGCCTTCTCTGGTCATGGTTCCCTGAGCAATTCCGTCTAACAAGGGTCCATTTGGCATTCACATTGTAGCAGGTGTTAGAAGTAATTGCAATGTCATTTAAAGTCTAGGCAGAGGACGTATATATACGGGTCATGTGCAAACAGGGCACCACTTTCTATCAGGGCACCTGCAGATTCTGACACAAACGGGGATGCTGGGCAGAGGACTGTTCCTATTTCGTGTTTCTCTGTACCTGTACCACAGCTGGAGACCTGCAAATGGGTCCAGTGTGTGCATGCTCGTATGTACACACACAGACCCACAGAAGCTGGCATGTGCTGACCCCAGCCAATCCTAGTGAGCAGCTGAAAGCATCCCAGCAGTGCAGAGCTGATTGTGCAGCCATCTACACGACTGGCAAAGTCACCCTTCCTAACCTAGGCGCACACTTCCTTCCCAGCGCCACTGGTCAACCCCCCACGTTCCTAGAAAACACAGGACATCAACAAAGCTTGCTGCGTGTCTCTGTTGGCGGACTTCTTGCAAGGCATTCTACGCATCTATGGTCTCACCCAAAATACGTAACATGTCGGAGAGGCCAATTCTACTATTTCCGTTTTACCGAACAGGGAACTGACGCTGGGAGGGGATCACACATCCAACGCCATAGCCAGAAAAAGGCACCCACTGAGGCTTCCGTTCTCAAAAGCTAGTCAGACCTTCCTGTGCGCCTGGGAAACCCACACCTCTCAGCTTGACCCCGTATCTTTCCGCTCTGGCTCAGCTAATCCTGGTGTGACGTTCTTCCTCCTCTCCCACTTAAAAAGTGAATTTGCAGAAACTCTGTGAGTTAAGTATACTGGGCCATAATGTACTATGTCATGTGGAACTCAGTTTTTATTTGAAAACCACTTCCCATAAGGGCGTTGGTTCCAGCCTCAGCTGCTCCATCCCCTATCCAGCTCCCTGGCGATAGCCTGGGAAAGCAGTCAAGAAATGGCCCAAAGCCTTGGGACCCTGCACCCACATGGGAGACCCAGAAGAAGCTCCTGGCTTCTGGCTTTAGATTGGCTCAGCTCTGATCATTGCAATCATTTGGGGAGTGAACCAGCAGATGGAAGATCTATTTTTCCTTCTCTCTAAATCTGCCTTTAAAATTAAATAAATCTTTACTAATAAATAGATATTCCTAGGAAACTGGCATGAAGGCTCCTGGATAACAGTGCAAAAGCGAAGCCGACCACGTCCCCTCCCTAGTCCCAGTCCCAGCCAGGAGGTAACTGCTTTGGGGATAAGATGGGCTGGCTGCTAAACCTGGGATTTTGACTGGGGCGACGGAGGGAGAGTGGGAGAGAGAGAGAGAACCTAAAGTGCTGGTTATGGGATTGCACTACTTTTTCTACAGTGGAATCTGAGCAATTGGGAAGCGGGGGCAGGGGACAGAGGGGCAAGCTGGCTACAGTCACACCCCAAACAACGTGGCAATTGTCCTTCCAGCCTGGTGATAAATATGCAAGTGGGACACCTCACAGAATTTCCCGGGAACTAGTACAAGAGCCAGCAGCCCTAGGCACATAGCTCCCTCCCGCTTAACCCCACCAGACCCAGACTGGCCTTGGAGCCAGCCTGCACTCTTAGTGTCATTGGTAAGTGGACGTTCAGGCAGCAGAGGGCCAGCCCAGGTCTCCACGCGGGACTCCAGCTCTGGCCTCCAACCTCAATTCATAACCAAATATACCCAGCCCACCCATTCCCAACCCCGGCGGGGAGGGTGGGGCCCCAGAATGTTCCGGAAAGTAACGGGCTCAGCCAGACCACCCGCTCCTCCCTCCAGCCCTCCCCCAGGCTCCAAATCCTGTCACCACCACTCCCGGTCCCGCCCCCGCCCCCCGCCAGGCGGGGCGGCCTGGGGAACCCTTGCAATCACTGTTTGGGGTATCAGCAGCTCTGTGGGTCAGCAGGCTTGGAGCTGGGGTCAGGCCATTTATGCAAACACCACCACACCCAGCTCCAGGGGCAGGACATGTCTGTCCTTTATCAGAGGCAGGAAGGGTTCCAGATTTTGCCTACAAGTCTAGAACATTTGAGGGGTGCTCCAAAACACAACAAGGGGAAACAAGGCGCTGGTTTAGGGCACTAAAGGAATCTGCAATGAACACTACCTCTTGCCCCTCAATCCCTCAACCCTCCTGTCTGGCCATCAATTAAGTTCCAGAGGATTTGAATGAAATGACAAATTTAAAGCTCTAAGCACCGACCTGGGTCCGACAGGCACCCCAAAACTGGCCCTGGGATTGGCTCACTGTGCGCCCACCTCACCCCACCCCCCAAAAAAACTGCCGCAGCTCCCATTTGCAGAATACAACAAAGTCTGAAACGCTCAGACTCCGGTGACAAAAGGAACTGCGTGAGTCCTGGGGAGTGAGATTTCCGAGCACCCAGACCCTTTCTCATCCTCCCCGGGAACCCTGACCGCCCGGAGCTACACCAAGCCTGAGCCCAGGACTGGCTACTCCACCGCTAAGCTCGGTACTCGACCGCTAAGCTCGGTCGAGTCAGGCAGTTCCCAAGAGCCACACTTGGTGTCTGGCGGAGCCAATGGGGGTGGACCTAGAGGTGCGGGTGCGGGAGAATCCAGGCGGCGGGAGGACGCACGAGGCGCCCTGGCCGCCGCCCAGGGGCAGGTGCAGGAGCCGCGAGGCGGGCGCGCACTGAAAGCGGGTGCCTGGGTGCGCGGGCGGACAAGGCGGGCGCGGCAGGGAGGGGCGCCGGCCCCGGGAGCCCGACGCCAGGGCGTGGTGCAGGTGGCGGCGGGGGCAGAGTCGACACCCTACCTTGATTTTCGACCTGGCAACCGGGTGCTGCTTCGCCGCCAGGTGTCCATCGAGGCCCTCGGCGTCGCCGGGCTCCGGGGCGTGCGGGAACGAGCTGCTCTCGGCGCCTGCGGGCTCCCCGGCGCTGCTGCTCCCGCCGCCGCCGCCGCTGCTGCCGCTGCTGCTGCTGCTGCTGCTGCTGCCGCCGTCGCTGCGGCAGTCCTCGGGAGGGTCTCCGAGCAGGCAGCCCAGGCCCACTGCGGAGGGAGGGGCCGCGCCCCGACACACACACACGCGGCGTCAGGCCTCGGCGCCCGCGGCAGTTTGACCTGCGGGCGGTGTCGCCGCCGCCGCCGCCCCGCCCCGCCCCGGACCTGGGCACCTCGCCAAGTTGGGCGACGTCGCAGGGGTGGGTGGTCGAGCAAGCCCCCGCCTCCCCTCCTCCAACGGCCTCGGGGTACCCTGGGAGCCGATTCCCCACGCACACACCCGCCCGAGCCCCGGCGGCCGCGAGCCCAGGAGGGCGGTGCACAGCGCAGGACCCCCCGCGCCACAAGTTCCCCCATGGACTGGGGAGAGGGATCGGGTGGCTTTAGCCCTCTCCCTTCCCAGCCCCGAGAGGCTGGCGGGCTTCGGAGCACCCCCCTGGAGGACACAGGCTCGAGGGGGCAGCCCTGACTGTCTTTCCAAGCCCTTCCTGGGCCACCTCGGCCCGCGCTTGCAGCCAACGGTCCCGCCGCCGGGCAATTAGAGGCTCCTCCTAGGGGGAAGGGACCACGGGGCGTCCCCCCCTTTCCCCCGCCCCGCCGGAAGGACCCACGCGCCCCTACCCTTGGAAAGACCCGAGAGGTGGTGGGGAGTCGAGCCCCGGCCACCCCTTCCCCCACCCACGCCGGGAGCCCCCCGCGCCGCGCTCACCTGGGATGTAGGTGTCTGCTCGTTCCTCATCCGGAAGTTCATCCCAGCTGCGCACCGAGACCCCCGGGCTCCTCCTCTTCACCAAGAAGACTTTAGGCATGGTGGGTGTACCCCCCCTCCCGACTGCTCCCCGCTAGCTTCGGCGACGGCGCGGTCCCTCAGAGCCCAGCTTCCCGCTTCGTCCGCCTTTTCCAACCCCGCAGCGGCGCGGCCCAGGCCTCTCCCGCTCCCGCACGCCCGGCGACTCGCAGCCGCCCGGCTCGGCGACACCTATGCCTTAAATCGCGGGTGAGACCACGCCGGGAAAAAGTTTCATAAGGTGGAATAGAAAAGGCACCAGGAAACTTGGGAGTGAGCATGCGCCCTGCAACATAACGGTGTCAACAAGCTCGCTACCTGTCCGACCGGTTCCGGCGGCCGGGGCTGCCTGTTGCAGCCCTTCCTAAGGCATGAATGTTTGCAAAAGAATTTAACGTCTGATTCCTCCCCCTCCCCTTTTTAAAAAAAAGAAGCACTTTTTTTTTTGGTTTGGTTTAAGTCAAACCCTTGACCCGTTCGCTCCAGCCTCACCGCGCACCTGGGGCGAACTCTTCAGGAGACACGCTCCCCGCCTAGCTGCCCACGGCCCCCTCTCTCGAATTGCCAACCCTCGCGTGGATTTGTCTCCCGCGACCGACCCTCGGTTTCCCCGAGACCTTGTGGTTGGCTCCGGGAAGCTTTCTGAAATCCTGGAGGTCTGGAAGGGGGAGGCGGCGGCGAGGGGAACTCCGGTATTTTTGGCGGGGCTTAAGCGCCCCCTTTGTCCACCACCGGGTGTGTACCCGACAATCGTTGGAATAATAAATTCTGGCCCTCGGCATCTTCAGAACCTGTTATTTTTACCGCTTGGTGCCATAGCGCCTAGGGCTCTGGGCTAGCGGCCAAAGTAGCTTGCGCCAGGAGAAACCCCTCACCCCGAATTAACACACAATGAGAACGGGCCAGGAGGCGTGTGATGCAACTGCGGCTTCCAAGGCCAGCTCCGACCCTCGCCCACTCCCGCTGTCGCCTCTCCCTCGCGGCAAACACCCCCCACCCCCGTTCTGAGGCTGGGAAACGGCTTTCCAGGAAACCCCCTCTCACCCCCCGGCTAGGAACTTTGTTTGCCTTCCCATCCACCTTTCCACCTGGTCTGGCGGGTAGGGTAAGAGGCAGATGAGAAGTTTCTCGGACCGTCTGGGGGGCTCTGCAAGCCCAAGCCCCGTGCGCCCTGCGCAACCCGCACAGCCCTCCCGCGCGCTCCTGGCGCCCGAGCCCCAGGGCAATCACTCAAGCGCCTAACGGCGGGCGGCCGCCTGGGCGCGCCGGGCTAGGGACGCCTGGCGTCTGCTCACCCCCGCGCCAGCCTCACCTGTCTGTAACCTGACCCGCCGTGCTCCCAGCCCACGGGGGCCTGGGAATCCACGCACAGGCAGCGGTTCTCAAGGGCCTCTTCCGCCCCAGCAATGGCCTTTGGGGATACAGCGGCCTGGTAACGGATTTGTGGGCTTGGCTGCCGCGTGCTTTCGCGGCAGGCAGTACATGGAGGCTGGAGGGCCACTCCTCCCGGGGTGCCAGGCCTCGGGGGCTTTCCTCAAGGAGCTACCCTTTCCGGACCTAGTATGAATAAAAAAGGAAAAAGAGACTTTGATCCCGGTGAGCCGAAGCAGAGGGAAGACATTTCTGTAGCAGCTTGCGGAATTACGGCTGCTTTATCTCCGAGGCTGATGGCGCACACGGCTCCTGGGAGCTTCGCGCTTGCGTTTTTCACTAGGCTGCGAGAAGCGGGAGGTTTGCCTAGAATTGACTGAATGAAAAAGTAAAAATGAAGAACTGGAAAATCAAGGAATAATAACCCCCTCCTGCCTCTAAAAGTCTTCAATAGTCAACCCCACTGATTTGCTTTTTTTCCCCCCTCCCAATCCTTTCATTTAATTTCAACCACTGAATGCCAGGGTCACTCTGTGTTTTATTGAGATCCAGGTGATGGAATATAAACACCAATCCACCCTTTAGAGGTTTGGAGACACACTGACAAGCACCGTGCTGCACCTTGGTATGGAATTGTTGGGTGCATATCCACTATGATTATTTTTTAAGTTTTTTTTTTTTTTATTGGAAAGTCAGATATACAGAGAGGAGGAGAGACAGGAAGATCTTCTGTTCAATGATTCACTCCCCAAGCAGCCGCAGCAGCTGGAGCTGCACCAGTCCGAAGCCAGGATCCAGGAGCTTCCTCTGGATTTCCTACAAGAATACAGGGTCCCAAGGCATTGGGCTGTCCTTGACTGCTTTTCTTTTCCAAGCCACAAACAGGAGCTGGATGGGAAGCAGGGCCACCAAGATTAGAACCAGCGTCCAAATGGGATCCTGGTGCTTGCAAGGGGAGGACTTTAGCCGCTAGGCTACTGTGCTGGGGCCTCCACTGTGCCATTTGCTGAATACTTCTACAGTGGAAAGCATTTCTGGTGTGTTTTCTTTCTTTTTGTTTCTTCTTGATCGGACTTGATAGGGGTTAATTATTACTAGCATACACAAAGAACCAGCTTTTGTCTTGGCTGAGCTTTCTCTGATGTTTTCTAAGTACTGTGACAGGGATTATAGGACATCCTGTAAGTTGATAAGCAAGGAGCCCTAGGGGCTGCAGTTGTTTCACAGCTAGTCAAGCAGCTGTGTGCCATTCCAGTAACCTCTCTAGGTGCAGGTTCAAGTCCCAGCTTCTCTGCTTCCCATGCAGCTCCCTTTGAATGGCCTGAGAAATGGAGAAGAGGATGGCTCAGGTGTGTGGGCCCCTTGCCCGCCACCCACAGGGATTGAGTAAGATTGAAGTTCCTAGCCTGGCCCAGTACTTGCAGGAGTGAACCAGTGGATGTAACTCTGCATTAAAACAAAACAAAAGAAAAGCAAGAGTCCAATCCTTCAAAGCCTCAAGCTTGCAGTTGGAAGAGACAGGGCACCTGATGGGTCTCCATCCCACGAGATGCTGGTGTGAGGAGTGGATAGGCTTCTCCCTGGGTACAGATCCGGCTAAGTCCATCCATGCTATTCATGCCCTGGCTGCTCCATTTCCCATCCAGCTCCCTGCTTGTGGCCTGAGAAAGCAGTGGAGGACGGCCCTAAGCTTTGGGACCCTACACCCACATAGGAGACGCAGAAGAAGCTCCTCGTTCCTGACTCGAATCAGCTCAGCTCTGGCTGTTGTGGCCACTTGAGGAGTGAACCAGTGGATTGGAGATCTTTCTCTCTGTCTCGCCGTCTCTCTGTAAATCTTTCCAATAAGAATGAATAAATCTTAAAAAAAAAAAAGCCTATGTTGTTGGTTGGGAAAATACTGTTAAAAATTGTTCAGGGGCTGACGTTGTGGCATGGCAAGGTAAGCTGCTCCCTGCAATGACAGCATCCCACCCTAGAGCAACAGTTCAAGTCCTGCCTGCCTTGCTTCTGCTTCAGCCCCCTGTTGATGCACCTGGGAAAGCAGCGGGAGTTGGAGTGAGCGCTCATTTCTCTGCTGCCCAGGTCGGAGAGCTGGCTGGAGCCCCGGCTTCCAGCGCGCCCAGGCCCTGCCACTGTGACCACCTGAAAAGTGAACTAGCACATGGCATATGAGTCTCTCTGTCTCCTTCTCTCTTTCTCTCTCTCTCCCTTGTCCCACCATAACTGCCTTTCAAGTACATGAATTAAGATTAATTTATTAATTTTAGATGATTTAGCTGATAAATTGCTGTATTTAAAAATCTCTAAGTTAGGATGTGTGTCAGTTCCATTTCTACATGGCAGCAGTGGTCAGAAAAGCCTAATGAGCAAAATAACAACAACAATAAAAATACAAGGGGTCTTGACATGCAATTTTTAAAAAACATTTTAAATCTTTTTTTAATTATTATTGTCATTTTATGATATAGTTCCATAGGCCCCTGGAATTTCCCTTGTCCTCTCCCCAATTCCCTCCCCCCACCACTGAGTTCCCCTTTATCATTAATAAAATATAGTTCTTCATATGCAGTCATTATGTCCATTATTGCAGGCATGGGCAATGGCAGAGAGTCCATCATCCTATTCTCATATACTAAGCAGTTTCATTGGGAATCCATCTTTAGCCCTGGAAGTAGAGATGCACACTTCATTGTATCCTCACATCTGGATTTATTAGTCTCCATTTCACAGTTACTGTACATCCCCTTAAATGAAAAGCTACAATACAAAAACAACAAAAGGAAGAAAAATAGAAATTTACAATGCCATGAAGTTAAATAACATGCTGCTAGATAAGATAGTCTCCATTACACAGTTACTATACATCTCCTTAAATGAAAAGCCACAAAACAAAATCAACAATAAGAAGTAAAAAGAAATTAACAACACCATGAAGTTAAATAACATGCTACTGAATGATTAATGTGTCCCTGAAGAAATGAAAAAGAAAATCAAAAACCTTCTAGAAGAAAATGATGCTACTGTATGATCTATGAGTCATTAAAGAATTAAATCAGAAGAAAGTGTTTTGAAGAAATGAAACTAACCATAACCAAAAAATCAGAATCCATGAGATACAGTTTCAGCTGATTTTTGTTGGTGAAATATGTCTCCTGTAGGCAACAGGTGGGTTTTGTTTTTTAATCCACTCTACTTATCTATGACATTTGATTGAGCTTAAGCCATTTACATTCAGAGTTAATATGTATGGGTGGTAATTTGGTCCTGTCATTTGCAATTTTTTATTTGTCAAAAATGTATTTTTTCTTTGCTGTTTTTCCTCTTCTTGTTTGAGGTAATTTCTTTCCCCAAAACGATAGGATTTGGGATTGTGCATTGGGCTAAGCTGCCATTTGTGGCATCTGCATTCTATATGGGAGTGCCCCTTTGAACCTTGCTGCTTGCTTCCGATCTAGTTCCCGGCTAAGTGACTGGGAAAGCAATGAAGTACTTTGGCCCCTAGCACCAATGTGGGAGACCAAGATGCAGTTCCTGATTCTAGTTTCAACCAGCCCTAGAAATGGCAGTTGCAGGAGCTGGCGCTGTGGCATATAGTAAGCTAAGCCTCCACCTACAGTCCCAGCATCCCATATGGGCACTGGTTCATGTCCCATCGACTCCACTTACTGTTCAGCTCCCTGCTTATAGCCCGAGAAAACAACAGGGGATGGTTCAAGTCCTGTATCCACATGGGAGACCCAGAATAATCTCTTGGCTTCAGATCAGCTCAGTTCCAGCCATTGTCACCAATTGGGGAATGAACCAGTGGATGAAAGACTGCTCTATCTCTTCCTCTCTCTCTGTAATTCTGCCTTTCCAATAAAAATAAATATTTAAAAAACAAAGACAGCGAAAGAAAGAAATGGCTGTTGCAAACATATGGGAAGTGAACTAGAGGATGTTAAGATTGCCTTTTTTTTTTTTTCCTGTCACTCTGTCCTTCAAATAACTAACTAAATAAATGCTTTACTATTTATTAGGTTTATTCTACTTGAAAGGTAGAATGTCTAGGGGCAAGAGGAGGAGACACAGAGAAAGATATTCCTTCTATTTGTTGATTTACTCCCGAAATGACCACAATGGCTAGAGATAAGCCTGGATCTCCATTCAAGTCTTCCGCATGGGTGGCAGCGGTCCAAAGTGCTTGTACCATCTTCTGCTGCTTTTCAAGGTGTACCATCTGGAAACTGCATTGAAAGCAGAGCAACCAGGACCCCAATCAGCGCTCTGATATATGATGCCAATGTTCTAGGTAGTGGCTTATCCCACCTGTGCCACAAAATCAGTCCCCATAAATAAATTTTTTTTAAACTAAAATAAAAAAATACCGTGCAAGTTTTTTGTGGTTCAAATGCTTTATTGCAAAGCATTAACAAAGATATTAATGGAAAAATTTATCTTGTAAATGAACTGAAATATTCATCAAAAAGAGACTCCAAAGCCACAAAGTTTTGTGGAGACCTAGTCCAGTTGCTAGAAATATTTGAGATGAAGATGGGATTTTTGGGGTCTTGTTTTGCTTTTGTTGTTGTTGTTACTGTGCTGGAAGCTGCGAGCTTGCTGTAAGGCTGATCTGAACCAAGTCACTGCGGTGCCAAGGAAGGGGCAGGTGCAGGGAGGACATTACCCAGACCCAAGAGGCAGGGAAAGGGGTGGTTGGTGGCCATGGGCCACTCCTGCAGGAGATGCTAGAACGGCAGAGCTGTGCACGTTGAGCTCAGATGACTTCAGCGGCCAGACCATCAGAGTAGTCTGGAAGGTGCCACACTGGGGACCGACATACCAACCGAATCACACGCTGGCACCAGCATCCTTTTTTTCTTTTTTCAAACTTTCATTGACAGATGTGATAGCCATCTTTTTAAAAAAAGATTTACTTATTCTTATTGCAAAGTCAGATATACAGAGAGCGGAAGAGGCAGAGAAAAAGATCTTCTGTCCAATAATTCACTCCCCAAGTGGCTGCAACGGCTGGTGCTGTGTTGATCCAAAGTCCGGAGTCAGGAACTTCCTCCAAGTCTCCCATGTGGATGCGGGATCCCAAGGCCCATCCTCAACTGCTTTCCCAGGCCACAAGCAGGGAGCTGGATGGGAAACAGGGCTGTCGAGATTAGAACCTGTGCCCATATCGGATCTCAGTGTGTTCAAGGTGAGGACTTTAGCCACTAGGTCACTGCACTGGGCCCAGTAAGCATCCTTGAACTTGGCCAAGGAGAGGATGGCAGCAACTTCCCCACATGCTTCTGGATGAACCTGTGTCTCCCTCATCACCCAGGAACTTGATTCACACTTCCTGGAGAAATTGCTTCTTTTCCTTGACTCTCCTTTCAGCCTGTACAGTTCACACAGGCTGTCTCCAACTCAGCTAAATGAGCCTTCTGCTAATCTGACTATGGAGATTATATCAGGGCTGACTTGAGACCCAAACAGGACCAGCTGTGTGTGAGCTGTTGCCCTGCCCCTAAGGGGAGGCATCCTGTGGTAACAGCAGCCTGGGGTTGGGGCGGGGGAGGGGCCAGCAGACACCTGTTTCCCTCACAGCCTCTGAGAATGCGGCCAAGAGACGGACTCAAAGCCCAGAGACGAGGGAGGCCACCCTGGTCTTCCAGAGAGTCCTGGGTGCAGCCCTGCCTGGAGTTGCTTTCCTGCTTCTCTTTCTCTCTCCGCCCTCCCTTCTTTAAACACCTGAAGTTACACTTTCTCACTTGACGCCTGTGAAAATGACCCTTGTTCTCCTCACTGCTTCCCTGCCTCGTGACTCAAGAAAAGTACACCTTTTCCCAGTGACCTGTGAGCTGGTTCTCCAAGGCCACCTGGCCACAACACCTTTCTGGTTTCATCTGAAGAGTCAGAGGTTAGGGTTTCATGTGTTAAGTGTATCTATTTGGAGTACTGTGAAAACACACGTGGAAATGCTTGGATGGCCTGGGAAGAAATGGAAAATCATCACAAAAATGACTGAGATATACTTAAAGATTTATTTTATTTTTATTGCAAAGTCAGATATACAGAGAGGAAAGAAAGAGAAGATCTTCCGTCCAATGATTCACATCCCAAGTGACTGCATTAGCCGGTGCTGAACCAATCCAAAATCAGGAGCCAGGAGCGTTCTCCAGGTCTCCCACAAGAGTGCAGGGTCCCAAGGCCTGGACTGCTTTCCCAGGCCACAAGCAGGGAGCTGGATGGGAAGCAGGGCTGCCGGGATTAGAACCAGCGCCCATATGGGATCCTGGTGCACCCAAGGTAAGGACTTTAGCTGCTAGGCCACGGCACTGAGCCCGGTGATTGATATAGATTTATATAGATATGTATTAAGATTTTTATATATTATATTATGTATATATTAAGATTTATTTGTTTTTATTGGAAAGGCAGATTTATAGAGAGACGGAGAGACAGAGGAAAATCCTCCATCCAATGATTCATTTCCCAGAGCCGATCCAAAGCCAGGAGCCAGAAGCTTCTTCCGAACCTCCCGTGCAGGTGCAGAGCCCCAAGACTTTGTACTGTCCTCCACTGCTTTCCCAGACAACAAGCAGGGAGATAGGAGGGAATTGGGGCAGCTGGGATAGGAATTGGCGCCCACATGGAATCCCGACTGTGCAAGGCGAAGACTTTCTGATATTTTCTTCTTCTTCTTTTTCTCAAGATTTATTTTATTTTCATTACAAAGTCAGATATACAGAGAGGAGAAGAGACAGAGAGGAAGATCTTCCATCCAATGACTCACTCCCCCAAGTGAACGCAATGGTTGGTGCTGCGCCAATCCAAAGCCAGGATCCAGGAACCTCTTCCAGATTTCCTGCATGGGTGCAGGAAGCATTGGGCCGTCCTCAACTGCTCTCCTAGGCCACAAGCAGGGATCTGGATGGGAAATGGAGCTGCCGGGATTAGAACCGGTGCCCATATGGGATCCCGGCGCATTCAAGGCGAGGACTTTAGCCGCTAGGCCACACCGCCGAGCCCCTGATATTTTCTTCTTAAGCACATAAATTTAATGAAGAGTTGGTTGAAAAGCAAATAGGGAAGTAGAAAATACGTATTAGTTTAGGTTGCCTAAGTAATAGATGTTGGGGCCGATGTTGTGGCTTAGTACAGTAAGCAGCCTGCTATGACAAGGCCACCCCATCTGTCACAGCACTGGTCTGAGTCTTGGCTGCTCCACTTCTGATCCAGCTCCCAGTTCTGCCTCTGGGAAAGCAGAGGATGATGGCTTACGTGCTTGCCATCCATGCGACAGACTCAGATAAAGGTCTGGATTCATGTCTCTGTCTTGGCCCAGACTTGTTGTGGCCATTTGGCTGGTGAACCAGCAGATGGAAGATTTCTCTCTGTTACTCTGCCTTTCCAAGAAAGAAGAAGGCAGGCAGACAGGAAGGAAGGAAGTCTGGCCAGAAATGGAATAATATGTCCTGGGTAAGAACGTATAAGAGAAATGGAAAGAGAGCCGGGAGTTTGAGAAAGACAGCTGACAGCTCGGCCCTGGAAGAGAGCAAGCTAAAGAGAGCACATAGCAGTGTCTCTCCACTGCCAGGTAGATCCAGCCAGGACTTGGTGGGGTCCTCAGCCTACCAAGAGTTATCCCACTAGAGTTGTCTCCTGATGGGCCTACCCTTCCTGTGCCTGCCCCTGGCTAGAGCAGCCCATGAGAAGCATGAGGCAGCAGCCGAGGCCATGGGTCCATCCCACACCTACAGCTGGGGATGTGAGCGGCACGTTCTCATGCCGGATGAACGTTAAGATGGGCAGTACGTCCACCCTGCAGGTGCTGCCGGAACAGATGATGGAGGGGACTGCACTATCCTAATGGGAGGGGGTCTTTCAAGTGGGAGAAGCTGGCACCCCCATGCCTGGTCCCTTTCCTCCTTGCTGTGCCTCCTATGCGGGGCTGAACAACGCAGAGCTCTCCACATCCTGATTCTTGGAAACCATAACCATAGCCTTGTTTGTACCAAGGGAATTGCCAACATCATTAGGAATCTGAAGGTATAAGGGTTATCCTATATTATGATGCGGGGTATGTGTAATTCTATCCTTGAGAGAGGGAGAGAAGAATTTCCCACAGGCAGACAAGGCGATAGGGTGACTGTAGGTAGAGAGGGAAGTGATTTGCCCAAGGTAGGGCTGTAGGTGCCACCAAACCAGATGTAAGAAGGTAGGATGGAGTGCGTGTGGCCCAGGTGACACAGTGGCTAATAATTTTGGTCTTCTTGTCTCCAGAAAGGTGAGGCAATTTTTTTTTTTCCCTTTAAGCCTCTAAGGAAATATGTGGTGATTTGTTACAGAGGCCTTAGGAAACTGACCCACACACCCTTTCTCCCTAGTTGCTTCTTTTTAACCATCTCCTGATTCTGCAACTCTCTTCTCCACTGAATCATCACACCTTTACTTGCTAACCCACATCCCTAACACACCCATCGTTCAGGAGCATTTGGGATGGCCCTGGAATGTTTCTTCTGCTTTCTATTTCTCTCTGTGTGGCTTCCCTCACCTTTCTTAGATAGATCTTCCACTTAACCACAAGCTTGCCCAAACCTGCAACTCCATATTACGTTCCTTTCCAAAACCTGTGTTAAGTGCTGGGGACACGGGGTTGAGTAAGTTTTCATTTCTAGTCTCAAAGGTTCATCAGCAGAGGAAATATATAAAAATGTACATTAGGAGGAGATTTCATCTCTTCCAGGGCTTTTTTTTTTTTCTTTAAATGTGTATTGGTCAGAGAGAGAGCGCGCATGAGCCGTGTAATTATTTGTGCTGTCACCACTGCCTCCTTGGGTTGACCAGGAAGCTGGAGTCAGCAGTTAGAGTTGGGGGTTGAACTCAGAAGCCCTGTGAGGGGGTACGGG
The DNA here is from genome assembly GCF_017591425.1 of Ochotona curzoniae. Taxonomy (NCBI): domain Eukaryota; kingdom Metazoa; phylum Chordata; class Mammalia; order Lagomorpha; family Ochotonidae; genus Ochotona; species Ochotona curzoniae. The sequence continues at coordinate 21,748,020 of NW_024465894.1, read as the reverse complement.
CATCTAAACCCCAGGCTAAATGCCTGCCCCCCAAATCTTGCTGAACGCTGAGTGTTGCTGGACAGAGAAAGCAGTTGTCACCTCTTCTGCAGGAGGAAGCCAGGCAGCATCCTTGGAGTGGATGATTTGTGAATCTTGACTGCAAGAGCCGCAGTGACCACCATCCCGCAAACATTGTCACCTGTTACATGCATCATACACTAGCAAACACAACAAGAGCTGAGTAATGAGATACACAAGTCTGGCGAACAGAATTTTGCCCATGAAATGTCCACTTCCCAGGGCAGGCACCATGACTCAACAGGTTAATCCTCCATCTGCAAGTTCCAGCATCCTATATGGGTACTGGTTCCTTTCCTGGCTGTTCTACTTCCCATCTTCTCCCTGACTGTGGCCTTGGAAACCAGTTGAAGATGGCCCAAAGCCTTGGGACCCTGCACCCACGTGGGCGACCCGGAAAGAAGTTCTTGGATCCTGGCTTCAGATCAGCTCACCTTGGCAGTTGCAGCCTTGGGGAATGAACCAGTGAATGGAAGATCTTTCTCTCTGTCTCCTTCACTCTGTCTCCAATCTGACTTTCCATTAAGAATATATAAATCTTTTAAAAAGTAGTAAAAAATATTACTTATTAAGTTGGTGCTATTTTTTTTGCAGTCAGAAGTATACCCAACACATTAAGACTGTGAACTGCTGTGATCTGGAGGCTGTATATTTGTGTGGGGAGAGAGGAAGTAATTGACTTCACCTCTCAATGACTTCGAGACTTTCTCCCCTGTCCCTTGCTAAAGGCCCTCTTCTGGCACTTCGGCAGGTTCTCTAGGACCTGGACCAATGGGACATGTTGGAGATGATTCCAGGCCTGATGCTGACTGCAAGAGAACACACAGCTCGACTTCCTGTGTCTCTGTTTACTCTGGGAAGATCATTGTCAGGTGAGAGGGGCAAATCCAGATACCCTCCAAGGAAGCCCAGAGCAGGTTCAGGGAGAGCTGAGATAGCTAGACCGGTGCTGGACAGGCTGATGCGAGACAGATAAATGCACCCATTGACACACAACAGTTCTGGCTGCTCTCGCCGCTCCAGTCTAAGCATGTCAGCAAAGGCAACCCACTACACCTCTGGCCCCATGTGATTGTAACTACACTAGGCAAGTGCCAGCTGCTCTGGGGACAGCATTCATCCCTGCGTTCCTAGTTGTTACTCAGCATTAGCTACCCCAGATGGTTCAACACAGTTGTCACCATCAGTCTGGAGAGGGGGACTTGGGGTCCCAGCTGACCTCTGCTGGGAGAGTATCACCCCAGGAGGCCGCCCAGATGAGCCTCAGTCCTTACTGTCTGGGGCAAGGGGTCCTGCTTTGGGGGAGAGTTTGAAAAGGCAGGGATGACCAGACTGTTGATGGCAGGAAGACACCCCTTGGCTGTGAAGGGCCTGGGGAACTTCTCCCCACAAGTGCTGGGGTAGGACAGAGAGCTGAGGTGAGGCTGCAGAGGGTAACAGCACGCTGGAAGGTGAGGACCTGAGCAAAAGGTAAAGAAGATCCATTCAAGACAATTGGCTGTGAAAACATGATCTAGGCAGGTTTCCACCGGGGAAAAACAGAACAAGCAAACAAATAAACAAACGAAGAGGGAGACTTCAGTATTAAAGTGTCATTACTATCTAAATTTGGTATTTGGAAAATGTCAGGTAACCTACCATAGAATAGTGCACTATAATGCAATCCCAGGCACCCATCATCAGTTCTGACAACCCACATTCACCCTTCCATCCCTGGGATTATCCTGAAACACATCCAGATATATCAGTTCATCTGTTCCTGTTTCAAGACAGATTCTTACGTAACCATGGCACCAGCATGTTTGACTAAACTGGCAACCCATACAGGTGCTAGATTTTTTTTGCCAGCTGCTCCACTTCCCGACCAGCTACCTACTTATGGCCTGGGAAAGCAGCAGAGGATGGCTCAGGTCCTTGGGCCCCAGCATCCATGTGGGAAACCTGGCAGAAGCTCCTGGCTCTTGGCTTCGGATTGCCTCAGCTCTGGCTGTTATAGCCATTTGGAGGATGAACCAAAAAATGGAAGATTTCTCTCTGTCCTCTCTATAAATCTGCCTTTCCAATAAAAATAAATAAATTTTTAAAAAGTACTATCATTTGATTAGCTGCCTCAATTCCATTAGTAACCTGAACTCCTCTTAGCAGGTGACAGCATCTTCACAGGTTTCTGGGGCTTAGTACATGCACATCCTTGGGGATGACATGACTCTACGTAGGGTTCTCCCCTCCAGGAGATGGGCTACAACCCTCTCCCACCTGCTGCTCCTCCTGTGCATGGGCTATCTGGGAACATCCTTCCAAAGAAACCATGCGAAGGGCCCAGTGTGACAACTTAGTGGCTGAATCCTCACCTTGCAAGTGTCAGGATCCCATATGGATGCTGGTCCATGTCCTAGCTGCTCCACTTCCCATCCAGCTACCTGCTCGTGCCCTGTGGAAGCAGCAGAGGATGGCCCAAGGCCTTGAGACCCTGCACCCTCGTGGGAGACCCGGAAGAAACTTCTAACTCCTGGTTTGGGATTGGCTCAGCTTCAAAGTTGCGGCCAGTTTGGGAGTGAATCAGTGGAGGGAGGACCTTTCTTTCTGCCTTTCTTTCTCTCTGTAAATCTGATATTTCTTTTTTTCTCTCTTTCTTTATTTATTAAAGATTGATCTATTTTTTTTATTGCAAAGTCATATTTACAGAGTGAAGGAGAGACAGAAAGATCTGTCCACTGGTTCATTTCCCAAGGCTGCAACTGCCAAGCTGAGCCACTCTGAACCGAGGAACTAGAATCTTCTTCCAAGTCTCCAATGTGGATGCAGATTCCCAAGGCCTTGGGCAATCCTCCACTGTTTTCCCAGGCCACTAGCAGGGAGCTTGATGGTAAGTGGAGTTGCCAAGACAGGAACCAGCACCCATACAGGATCCAGGTGCATGCCAAGGCGAGTACTTTAGCCAATAGGCTACTGCACCATGCCTTGATCTGCCTTTTTAATAAAAATAAATACGTCTTAAAAAAAAAAACAGTGTAAAGGGGCAAACAAGAGTGCCCTTCCAGAGGGCTGCTGTTGTAGTTAGTGGTTAAATCAGACAGGCTTATTTGAGTTGTAGCTGCTCCACTTCCAATCCAGCCTGTTAATATGCATGGAAAATAGCAGAGCCCATGTGGGATACCACGATAAGCTTCTGGCCTTTTCCTGTGCCTTAAAAAAAATGATTTACTTTTATTAGAAAGGCAGATTTACAGAGAAAAAGAGAGACATAAAGAGAAGGATCTTCCATCTTCTGGTTCACTCCCCAAACAACCACAATGGCTTGAGCTGAGCTTCTTTTGGGTCTTCCATGTGGGTGCAGAGTCCCAAGGCTTTGGACCATTGTCTACTGCTTTCCAAGACCATAAGCAGGGAGCTGGATGGGAAGTGGATCATCTGGGCCTCGAGCCAGCACCCCTATGGAATTCTGGTGCTTGAAAATAGAGGATTAAGTCTGGAGAACACTCAAACAACTCAAAATCTGCATACCATATGACCCAGCAATAGCACTCCTAGGAATATATCCAGAACACCTGTTTCACGACAAACCAACATGCACCCCTATGTTTATAGCAGCACAATCAGTAATTGCAAAAACATGGAAGCAACCAAAATATCCATCAGCAGAAGATTGGATAAGAAAGCTTTGGTTCATCTACTCCATGGAATACTACTCAGCTATTAAAAAAACAAAATGCAGTTCTTTGTGGCTAAATGGTCCCAACTGGAAACTATAATGCTAAGGGAAATGAGCGAATCCCAAAAGGTTAGATACCACATGTTTGCCTTGATTTAACTTGTAATTTTTGTTTGGTTGTTTGTTACTTTTTTTTAAAGATTTATTTTTATTATTTTTTTTTATTGGAAAGGCGGATATACAGAGAGGAGAGACAGAGAGGAAGATCTTCCGTCCGAAGATTCACTCCCCAAGTGAGCGCAACGGCCGATGCTATGCCGATTTGAAGCCAGGAGCCTCTTCCGGGTCTCCCACGCAGGTGCAGGGTCCCAAAGCCTTGGGCCGTCCTCAACTGCTTTCCCGGGCCACAGGCAGGGAGCTGGAAGGGAAGCGGGGCTGCCAGGATTAGAATCAGCGCCCATATTGGATCCCAGGCGTGCAAGGCGAGGACCTTAACCACTTGGCGCCACCGCGCTGGGCCCTGTTTGTTACTGTTTGAACCTGTCATTGATACTGTCTCAACCCAGATGTTTTGAAGAATTGAACTTGTATTATTTTTAACATATTGTTTACTCAATACTATGTCAATTAATTCCATAACATTGTATATTGATGCTGATGTTTTGTTGGGGCTTTTAACTGACCGGAACTTTACTCTGTTAGCTCTACCTTCAGACCAGAGAAGGTCTCCCCAAGAAGCCACTGAACTTATCTGGACAATAAGATGCTGGACTTTATGCTAGGTATATGCTTGCAATGAAGGAATCTCAACTGAACTTGAACTGTGGTTATGCAGCAAGGTGGAGGAATCCCAGTGCCTATAAAACTGTATCATATAATACAATGTTAATAACAATTAAAAAATTAACAATTAACAATTAAAAAATAAGTAAATAAATAAAATAGAGGATTAGCCAGTTTAGCCATTGTTCTGGCACGGTTGCTTCTTTCAAATAAATAAAATAGTTAAGTAAAAGAATTCATGGCAGCCAATAACCACTCCTACTCTCTGCACTTCTGGTGACTGTCCTGAGTTCTGTCTGGACACCTGCCCTTCTGGATGCTGTTCCAGGGGTGCTGCCTCTGAGCCAGCATACATACACCTGCCAGACAACTCAACCATGCCATTCTCTTAGCCTGTGGGCCAGGCCTCGGCCCCTGGGTAGTTGTCTTACCTTTCTCAGGGGCAGGACTGACAGGAGCTTTTGCTATTTATTTCCACAGTAAGCAATCCAGATTCTTCTTTATCAGAAGAGGGGGATGATGTCTCTCCTACTGGATGGAGCAGAGAAGGTTCCAGCCCTGGACTGGGAGGAGACCCTGACTGTTGGGACAAGGGAGGGTACCGTGTGCTGCACACATCTGCTCAGCATTTACCTCCAAACCTCAAGTCCTCTACCTGGGGTACTTGAGAGCAAATGTGGCTGGAAAACAGACAAGCCAAAAATTCTACAGAATTTGAGTGTCCTGGAAAGAGCTTCACAGGAATGATAGATGGGGGGCCGGAGGGGAACCCCAGCTTGGGACAGCTCTGAGGCCTAGTCCTCGCAGTGTGCCAGGCTTGCCCAGGGATATGGGGCCCCCGGAAGACCCACAGGGAGGTCTGCTTGGTAGCATAGGCTTTGTCACCCCTTCCCACTTTATTTTGCTTCCTTGCTCGCTTGAGATCATCTTTGAAATGAGCTGCTTGCCTATGAATGAAGTCCTGCACTGCATCACAGTGTCCCAGACTGCAACACACAGCTGAAGATGGGGCCGGGGAGCCCCGGAGGATCCTAAAGGAGCTTAGACCTTCCTGTCACCTGGGGGTGCCACAGCTTTAGAGCTGTGAAGCCCACGTGTGACTCAGGAATTTGGGTGACACTGGTGTAAACAAACCTACTGCGCTCAGTTATGTAAGACTTAAACAGTCCATGATACTTGAAAAACTGGTGATACATGACAGTGTTACTGGTTTAGATATCTGAGGTTTTTTATCGTGGTTTTAGAGTGCATTCCTTCTACACATTAAAAAAAAGTTAGGGTCCAGCGGCGTGGCCTAGCGGCTAAAGTCCTCGCCTTGAAAGCGCCGGGATCCCATATGGTCGCCGGTTCAAATCCTGGCAGCTCCACTTCCCATTCAGCTCCCTGCTTGTGGCCTGGGAAAGCAGTGGAGGACGGCCCAAAGCTTTGGGAACCTGCACCCATGTGGGATACCTGGAAGAATTTCCTGGCTCCTGGCTTCGGACTGGTATAGCATCGGCCGTTGTGCTCACTTGGGGAGTGAATCATCGGATGGAAGATCTTCCTCTCTGTCTCTCCTTCTCTCTGTATATCTGACTTTCCAATAAAAAATAAATCTCTGAAAAAAAAAAACTTGTAAGTGTGTTATGTTACGTAGCAACAGCTTCCAACATCCTGATTTAACTACCTTGTTTGCACCATTTTTGTCTTAGTGCTCTGTATTTTTGTAAGGATTTACTGATTTTTATTTGAAAAGCAGATTTATAGAGAAAAGGAGAGACAAAGAGATCTTCAATCTACTGGTTTAGTCCCCAATGGCCACAATAACCAGAGCTGAGCCAATCTGAAGCCAAGAGTCAACCCCAGGTCTCCTGTGTGAGTGCAGGGACCCAAGGACTTGGGTCATGCTCTGCTGCCTACTTAGGCCATAAGCAAGGAGATGCATCAGAAGTGGAGGAGCTGGGACATGAACCAATGCCCGTATGGGATACTGGTGCTTATAGGTGAAGGAATATCTTATTGAACCACTGCATCAGCCCCTAGTGCTCCATTTAATATCATGGTTTGTTCACCATGGCCCTAGGAGTACTATGTATGTATGTATGTATGTATCTACATCTACATGTACATATAGCCTAGCTGTGCAGTGAGCAAGGCCATCTAGGTTTATGTATGGGATACCTCCGGGCAAGGTGCCAAGGCAGTGCACCCCTATTTTCTTTCTGGAAGAATCTGAGCCCCCAGAGAGACATGTCAGGACTTACAGGCAAGCAGAGTGGCCTCCTACGCCACAGACACCCATCTGCCATCTACCCCAGGCCCACATGGGGTACAACCCAGGTCTGCTCCATGTCCAAAGTGCCCATGCCACTACAAGAAGAGGCATTGTTCACTGCCCTTGACCTTGATCCCTAAGTGGTTACTTGTTGTAGGATTTCATGGAAAGCAGACTGGGGAGTGGGCAGGGTGTGTGGTAAGGTTCCTGGAGGCAGATGAGCCATTCAGAACTGGGATTTCTCCACGTGCCTACAGGAGGCTGGAGGATAAAGAATGGCACAAAAGTTGTGGCTCCCCTGGCATGCCTTCTTGTCACACTGGAGTATCTGGCTACGCTGCCTCTTTTCCAGCCACCTGCTCATGCATCCTGGGGGCTTGCACTTGGTTTCCTGCCATCTACAAGGAAGACACAGGTGGAATTCCAGTCTCCTGGCTTGACCTAGGCTTGGCCATCTGCAGGCATTTGGGCAGTGTATCAGAGAATATGAAATCTCTATCTCTCTAAATGTACATTTTAAATAAATAAAATAAGCCTTTCATAAAAAAGGAGAAGAGTATAGGAGCCGGCACATTGGTATGGTGGGCTAATTTTTTGTCTCTGGTGCTAGCATTCCAGATAGGAATTGGTTCAAGCCCTGACTGCTCTACTTTTGATTCAGTTCCCTGCTTATGGCCTGGGAAAGCACCAGAGGATAGTCCAAGACCTTGGGACCCTGCACCTGTGTGGGAGACCCAGAAAGAAGCTGCTGGCTTCTGATTCCTGACTGGCCCAGCTCTGGTTATTGTGGCCATTTGGGGACTAAACCAGTGGATGGAAGAGCTCTCTCTCTCTCCCTCTTTCTGTAACTAACTTTAAAGCAACATAAATTTAAAAAAATTTAGGAATTAATCAAGAATGATAAGAAGGGAGCAGGAGACACAGGGGTTACATTATGTTTCTTAAAAACAAGGCAATTGTGTTGCTGGCATTCACATTACACTCCAAACACTTGGAGTCTCTGTCTCCAAGGCCCACCAGAGAACAAATCTGGCCCATCTACTTACCTGGCCTCTCTGGCTTCTTTCCTAGCTAGTGACAGAGCTGAGCAGTTGCCATGGAAACCAAGCAAACTGCAAAGCTTAAAATGTCCACCCCTGGCCCTTTCCAGGCAAAGCGTGACGACTCATCAAAGTTGGCGGTCCTCCAGCTTGAGGGTGCCTTGAATCCCTGTAGTCACACCCAGATGGCCATATTCCAGACCCGAGCTGGTTCACACCCAGGACCAGGTCACCTATTCATTTTCAACAGGCTGTTCCAGGGACCACACTTAGAGAAGCCCCCAGGTAATATGACCAGATCGACCTTGAACGCAACTTCACCGTTACAGCTGCTTGGGCTCCAGACTACTGTGTGAGTCTGCCCAACCTTGGTCCATTGGGCGATTCCAAAGCCCATGTCCCTGCTTCTGGGGGGTGGCCAGTGGAAACTTAGGAAACCCCAGAGATCATATGTTGGAACAAAGTGCTTCCTCTGCATCTAGGCACTTAGGCAAGAAGTTAGTTCCTCCATGTGTCACCATCCAGTGGGCACAGGGGTCATTCAGAGACCTGGATTATTTGGCTTTAGTGGTTCTGCCAACTCCCTGCCCTTTCTGCTCTGCCCCTCCCCAGTCAGGATTCTGTTCTTGTCTTCTTGTTCCAAGATCAGTCTTTACCGTCTCCACACTCCGGGATCTGAAAACGGATAAAAGTGGCTTCTGGTAAGGTGGAGATACTCCACAAGGTGCTGCCTTCACGCACTTCCACCTCCTTGACGCTGGTCCCAGTGTTGCAGGCTGGGAAATGCAACTTGTCAGCAGCCAGGAGTTGTTGTACAGCCCAAGGGGGAGAGGAGGAAACATCTGCAGGCTCACAACAACATACAGCACTGTGGGGACTTAGCACCCTGGACTCCTTTTCCCACCCCATGTTTCACGCCTACCCCAGGCAGGCTGAAGCCTTGCTCCAGGCTGCTGTTTGTTGGTGCTGTAGGACTCAGGCAGAATGAGCAAAAGCTACATTTTGCCAACTCTGCTTTGGCAAACAAATTTTTGGAGGGCTCACAAAGTGGTAGAGTAGGCTATACCTCTGCCTGAGGCACTGCCATCCCATATGGACGCCAGTTCCTATCACAGCTGCTCCATTTCCAATCCAGATCCTTGCTTATGAAAGCAGAGGAAGATGGCCAAGTTCTTGGGCCCCTGCCACCCATGTAGGAGACCCAGATGATGCTTCTGGCTCCTGACTTCAGAATGGTCCAGCTCTGGCCATTGTTGCCATTTGGAGAATGAACCAGCAGGTGGAAGATCACTCTCGATTGTTCCTTCTATCTGTAACTCTTTTCTTTTTTATTTTCTTTTGAAAGATTTATTTGTTTTTATTGGAAAGGCAGATTTACAGAGAGAAGGAGCTAGAGAAAGATCCTCTGTCCACTGGTTCGCTCCCCAAATGGCCATAATGGCTAGAGCTGAGCTGATCTGAAGCCAGGAGCCAAGAACTTCTGCTGAGTTCCAATGCTTTGGGCCATCCTTGAGTGCTTTCCCAGGCTACAAGCAGGGAGCTGTGGGATGTGAAGCAGCCGGGACAAAAACCAGTGCCCATCTGGGATTCTGGGTGTTGGAGGTGGAGGATTAGCCAGTTGAGACATTGTACTGACCCCTTTGGCCTCCTTACAGCACAATTGCCTCAGGGGAGGGGACAAGCTATACAAAGAATGACTGCGGATGCCACCAGGATCTGGAACTGGAACCTCTTGGTGCATGTTGCTCTCTGTCAGGGAGAGCAAGTCACAAGGTCAGCACGGGCTCAAAGAGCATGGAAACAGCCTCCCTTTGTCACTGGGTGAAGCTGCCAGGCAGCAGTGCGTGTCCTTCAACTGACGTCCCTTCCTGCCAGTGTCAGTCCTAACCAAATAGCTCAGGCTGGACAGTTAGCACAGAAGGGCAGTTTAGGCAGCTTACAGTTCTGGAGAGTCGAGAGCAGGATGCCTGCACCTGCATCCAGGCAGCAGTGGTGAGGGCATTCCAGCTGCATCTCAACATGGGGGACAACACAAGGAGAAAAGATCACATGGTCAGACAAGAAACCAGAGAGATGTATGTATGTATGTATGTATGTATGTATGTATTTTTAAGAGGTATTTGTTTGAAAGGCAAAGTTACAAAGAGAGAGATAGAGAGCTCTTTCATCCTATATGGCTCTTTCCCTGTGTGGTTGCAATGGCCAGCACTGGCCCAAGCCAAAATCTGAAGGCTGGAGCTCCATCGTGGTCAGCCACATGATGGCAGGAGCCCAGGTATATCCATCTTTAGCTGTTTTCCTAGGTGCATCAGACGGAAACTGCCTAGGGAGCAGAGCCATATCCTGCCCCATACCTAAGTGCTGCAATATCCTGCTGTGCTAGCAGAAGCAGCTCCAGGCCCACGTATTAAAAGTCCTAGCACCTCACCTCCAGCACCCAGAGGAGCAAGCTTCCGGTGCTTGAAGCTTTGGGAGCCACACTCATAGCACCTCCAGACCCATAGCCAGGCCTCTCTCTCTCCTTACCCTCCTCACTCCTGCTGCTTCCACAAACATGGATCGTATATACCCGCCACTGTCGCTGGGAAGGAGTGCTAAGACGAACATATTTCCTGATCTCAGGGCCTCGCAATTGAATGGACTCAATAAACCAGCCAACTGACAACTGCAGGGAATAGTGGAAATTCAATAAGACATATAGGACTTCAAGACCCAGCACAATGGCTCAGTGGCCTAATCCTCTCTCTATAAGTGCTGGGATCCCATATGGGTGCTGGTTTGTGTCCTGGCTGCTCCAGTTCTCATCCAACTTTCTGCTTGTGGCCTGAGAAAGCAGTAGAGAGTGGCCCAAAACTATCTCCATGTGAGAGACTTGGAAGAAGTTTCTGGCTCCTGGCTTCCTCAGCTCTGGCCGTTGTGGCTATTTGGAGAACGAACCAGTGGATGGAAGATTTTTCTCTCTGTCTCTCCTTCTCTCAGAAGCTTTATCTCAAAAAATAAAAACAAAAAATAAAAGACACAAGGACTTCAAAACAGAAGTCAATACAGTTTTTGATATTTATAGTCCCTATACTTAATTCTAAGGTTGGGTCCCTTTACACAAATATGAATTAAGCCATAAAATTAATGAATCTCATGAACATCTGAGCACAAATCAGTTTATCTGACCATTTCTTTTTTTCTATCCTTTTAAAAAATTTTGTTTTTGATGATGTTTACATATTTGATTAGGGTGAGAAGGATCAAGGATCATAGGATTGTGGGTGAGAGAAGGAGAGACAGAAGAGACAAAGAGACAGAGAGAGATCTTCCATCCACTGATTCACTCCCCAAATGCCTAAAACAACCAGGGTTGAGCCAAGCTGAAGTCAGGAGCTAGGAACTTGATTTGGGTCTACCACGTAGGGGCCAGTAAATGGTAGGACTGGGGGCAGGCTGGGTCAGGTCAGGCTACAGCATCCAAAGGCAAAGGTCATGACAGGTGAGGGACTATGACAGGCTGGGTCAGAACAACCACTGGCACGTGCAAGATCTATGGCTTGGAACAGGCTTGGTTGGGGAACTAAGGGGACACCCTGGCTGGGTTGTGGTTTCCACTGGTGAGTGTGGAGGCTGGAATGGAAACTGCATTCTGGTCTGGATATGGCTGCAATATCCCTCAGCACCAGTGTGGACTGGGGCGGGCACACCAGACTGGGCTAGACTCCAGCAATAACTGGTGCTCATGAGAACCAAGGTAGGTGTAAAACAGGCTAGGTTAGTTTTATGCCCCTGCTGAGCCAAGTGTGAGCTGTGTCTGCGTGTGGACCAGGCTAGGCTGGGCTGAGCCAGGTCCAGGCCGAGCCAGGCTACAACACCCACTGGCAAATGCTAAGTTGAGGCAGGCCATGCCAGACTGGGCCATAGCACCCAACCAGCACACGTGAGAACCAGGGAGGGAAGGGGCAAGGCTGGTGGGGGGGCCTTGCATGGGGGGCTGCAGAGTGTGAGTTGGGATAGAGGCAGAGCAGACCCAGTACAGCTACAACATCTGTTGGCCTCGTGTGAGCTGGATCAGGGAAAAGCCAAGCTGGCTTGACTGTTCCTACCTTTTCAACCATTATTCGGAGTAGGTGTGGGTTGGTTGGGCTTTGCTGCAGCATCAGCTAGCAGATACTAGCACTGGGGGCTAATTCTGTCAAGTTAAACTGCAAAACCACCTGGGGAGTGCATAATCCAGGAGTAGGAGTGGGCCCATTAAGGAAATAGTGGGCCTCTCCCTCTTGAGTTGCCACTCTGACTGGTGAGCATGAGAACCAGGACTGGGGCAGGCATGACTAGACAGAAAGGCACCCACAGGCACATGTGTGGGCTGGAGAGTGGGCCTGGCTGGGTTGAACTAGGCTTCAATACCTACTGACATATATGAGAGCTGAATGGGATGTGGGACCAGTCTGCCATACATATTGGCAAGCAGGGGAACTGGGGCCGGGAGCGGGCCTGGTTGGGGTTATTGTGGGCCACTCCAACTAGGCTGCATCTCCCACTGGTTTGTGTGAGGGCCAAGTGTGTGGTGGACTGGGCCCCAACATCCATTGGTGTGTGTAGAAGACAGGGCTGGAGGCAGAACTGGCCCAGCAATTGGCCCAGAACTGCTCAGATGGAGCAGTGGACAGCGTATCTAGGTGCACATGGAGGATAGGGCAGCACATTGGAGCCTGCAGAGGACACCTGGTGCCACACAGAGGATGAAGGACAGAACAAATTGATCAACTACCCCAGACAAATGTTGGCAGTGAAAATCTGGGCAAATGGAGATAAGGTGGATTATGTCAGCCAGTGGATTCTGGGGAGATTTCATCGTGCTTGGAATGGTGAGATGGGCAGCAATTCAGAACTGTGGAACTATCAAAAGCATTTGAACAGTGCCCTTGGAGCATGCCCCACATCGGGCCTCTGGGATGGCTGGGAGGCTGTGTGTGGCTTCTCCCTTTCTCTCTGCCCTCGCCCCAGATACAGGAAAGGAAAAAGAGAATGTGGAAACAATGGTCTTACCACTTTCTTCTAGCCCTTGGCCCTTTGTGCCCTAATCAACTATGTTAAGATCATCAAAATAAAATAATAATTTAAAAAGAGAAATAAATACAGAAACATCTTGAAAAGTTTAAAGGCCCTAACTGCCATGCTTTCTTTTCTCCTTTCCCTCTTCCTTCTCCTTCTGTTTTTCTTTAAATGTTGATTCCTTTATTTGAAAGAATGATGAAGAGGGAGCGATATAGGAGGAGATCTTCCATCTACTAGCTCACTCCCCAGAGGTCTACAACAGCTAGAGGTAGGGCAGCCTGAAGCCAGGAGCCACAAACTGCATCTTCCACATGGATATCAGAAACCCAAAAACTTGGGCTGTCATCTGCTGCCTCCCACAGTGTATGATAACAAAAAGCTGGATGAGTGGTGTGGCATTGCTGGGACGTGAACCAGGTTCTTCGATATGGGATGGAGGCATAGCAGGCGGTAGCTTAACCTTTGATGCCACAATGCCAGCCCCTTACCTAGCTTTTAATTTACCCAGTGATAAAAATTTCAGGATCTGAATGAGGCTGTGGCATAGTAAGTTGAGCTGTGCTCTGCAATTGCGGCATCTCCCATGGTTAAGTCCTGACATCTCCACTTGTAATCCAGCTCCCTGCTAAAATAACTTGGGAATCAGTGGAGGATGGCCCAAGTGTTTGGGCCCTTGTACCCATGCTGGATACTCAGAGGAACCTCTCAGTTCCTGGCCCCTGGCTTCAGACTGGCCCGGTTCTGACCATTGTGCCCATCTGGGGAGATCTCTTTACTCCTCTCTCTCTCAATCTCTCTTTCTGTCTCTCTCTCTCTCTTTCTCTTAAATAAAAATGAACAGATCTTTTTGAAAAAAAATCTCAGGATATGAAAGAGTACGTATGTTGATAAAAGCTGAAAGTTGAGGGAGAAAAACACAGAAAAGCTGAAAATTCTCAGCAGGTGGGGAGTATTGTTCCAAGATGTTGGAATTGTCCCTGGGGGTAGGAGGTGGGAAGCAATCTGAAAGGGGGTGGGGGAGTGGAGGCAGGGGCCTGAGGGCGAGGGGCATGGCCCAGGAGGATCCCTGGTGTCCCCTGGTTCTGCTGGGCAAGCTGAAGGAGAAACTTGAACACGTCCTGGTTTCAGCGACCACTCAGTGAGGTACCCCTCCAACTGGGCAGTCAAGCTGCTTAAAGCAGAGCTTCTGGGGAGAGAGGATGAAAGCAGGGATGTGGCAGAGGTGTCCTGGGTTAGATTCCCTAATGGTGGGAGCTGCAAATGGGGATCTGTGCTCCCCAGGAAGGCCTTGTGACAGAAGTGCAGAGTGGCCAGGAGGAGAAAGCTCCTCTCCCCTTCTCAGCTGGAACCCGTGGGGAGCTGTGAAACTGAACTTACAACACTGTGAACCAGCCTGCCTTTGAAGCAAGGAAACTGGGCCCCTGTACTTTGGCTGCAGTGTGTGTCTGTCTGTGTATGTATATGAGAGAGAGGAGAGAGAGAGAGAGAGATTGTGCTTGAGGGCAGAGGGAAGGTTGAAAACCTTGCCAGAGCTCCAAGTGCCCAAGGGGATACAACAGAGCCAGTCCCAGTTGCAAGCTTTCAGCAACAGCACCTGCAATAGCTGTGGGACTCTACAGGATTCCCGGCGATCTGAGCAGGGCCCACTGCAAACTACCCAGAAGAAGACCATTAGTTCCTTCCATGATTTGCTTGTTGGTTTGTTTTAAAGATTTACTTTATATTTATTGAAAAGTCAGCTATAGAGGAGGAGAGACAGAGAGGAAGAGCTTCTGTCCAGTGATTGACTCCTCAGGTGGCTGCTATGGCTGGATCTGTGCCAATCCGAAGCCAGGAGCCTCAAGCCTCTTCCAGGTCTCCCACACAGGTGCAGGATCCCAAAGCTTTGGGCCATTCTCAACTGCTTTCTCAGGACACAAGCAGGGAGCTGGATGGGAACCGGGCTGCCTGGGACACAAACTGGCACCCATATGGGATCCTGGTGAGTGAAAGGTGAGGACTTTAGCCACTAGGCTACCTCATCAAGCCCTCCTTCCATGATTTATATGACAAGCCTTAACATCTATTTTGTACAAACACCTATAAGAATGGCTAGAATGTTAGGCATACTTCTTAAACGACGAGAGCTGGCTCAACCACTTTGGAAACTAAATGGCTGAACCCACTCAAATGAAACATATCAGGACCCTGTGACCAGGGTGGGAATTAAAGTACAGAGGTTACACAGCTGCTGGGATGTGGGCATCCTAATGGCAGTGTCTGAGTGCAAGTCCCAACTCCACTCCCGATTTCTTCTCCCTGCTTTCCATATGCTGGGAGGCAGCAGGAGGAGTCTTTGGAAGCCAGTATGGACATTCTGGCTTCTGAGTTGGGCCTGGCTCAGCCCCATCTGTTGTGCACATTGGCTGTTGTCAACAGACCAGAGGATGAAGAACTCTTTCAACTAAATAAATGAGCAAAAAAATAAATAAAAGGGGACAGTATGGTGACATAACATGCTAATCCTTCTACTGAAGCACTGGCATCCCATATGGACATTGGTTCTTTTCCCAGCTATTCTACTTCCTATCCAGTTCCTCGATAATGGCCTAGGAAAGCAAAAGATGATGGCCCAAGTCCTCGGGCCCTGCACCCATGTGGGAGACCCAGAAGAAGTTGCAGACTCAGCTGTAGCTGTTGCAGTCATTTGTGGAATGAACCAGTGGGTGGAATATCTCACTCTTGTTCTCTCTGCTTGTCTCTCCTATTTGTAAATCTTTCAAATACAAATAAAAGAATCTGAAAATTTTAAAAAGATAAGATATCAGGATACACAATAGCAGAGAATAAGCCCACAGGTGCAAAGAATTCACATATGAAAAATAAAAAAACAAAAAACAAAAAAACACAAAAAAACCACAGGCCTGGCACAGTAGCCCAGTGACTAAATCCTTGCCTTGTGTGTGCCAGGATCCCATATGGGCACCAGTTCATATCCTGGCTGCTCTCTGCTTATGGCCTGAGAAAACAATGGAGGATGGCCCAAAACCTTGGGACCCTGCATCTGCATGGGAGACCTGGAAGACACTCCTGGCTCCTGGCTTTGGGTTAGCTCAGCTCCAGCTGTTGTGGCTACTTTGGGAGTGAAGCAGCAGATGGAAGATCTTTCTGTCTCTCCTTCTTTCTGTAAATTTTCCTTTCCAATAAAAATAAATAAATAATAACTAAATAAGAATACATAGGAAGGTTCCTTTTATACAGTGTGCTGTATAAACGGCAATAGGATGATTTAGGATGCCAATGGGAAGGGGATGTAGAGGCGTGTAAAGGACGTGTCACGGGTGTAAGGGTAGATGCTGTCATGTACCCAAGAGCATAGCTTCCTTTGCTGAAGTTCACGGAGCTCTACACTTCAGATTTGTGCTTTTACTAGGATAAATAACACCCCACCGTTTCAAAGTCCTTCAACATCCTCGAGTGGCTTCACTGGAGCTGTACATGTGTAGGAAGTGCTCCCAAAGTGCCAACATTCGCTGTCAATTGTCGGTTTCTTGACCGCAGACTCCTTATCTCCACTCAATAAACACGCACAGGGCACAGTGCTGGGCTCTGGGGACACGGAGGACAAAGACGCCATCCCTGCCCTCGATAAATATTTGCCATCGATAACACGGGGGTGATGGTGTTTGGAGTTCACCAAGTTCACAATTGGATGTGGTCCTGCTTGGTGTAAAGGCAGCTGCACCACAATAAACGGCACTCCTCTTCCTGGGGGATGGGGAGAGAAAAAAAAAAACGGTTCTAAAAGCACCTAAAACATCAGTGTGATGCTGAGAGGGACATTGACCTTCACCTACATTGACTTTCGCACTAAAAGAATGAAAAGCTTGCTTTTCCATGGTAAAAAGAGCGTAGATCAGAATTCATGCCTGGTTGTCCAGAGAGACGCGTGTGTGTGTGTGTGTGTGTGATTTATAAAAGTTTTCTGAGAGTGTATTATTCTTTTTTTTTTTTTTTAATGCTCATGCTAGGGCCCGGTGGCGTGACCTAGTGGCCAAGGTCCTCACCTTGAACGCGCCAGGATCCCATATGGGCGCCGGTTCTAATCCCAACAGCCCTACTTCCCATCCAGCTCCCTGCTTGTGGCCTGGGAAAGCGGTCCAGGACGGCCCAAACCCATCCTACTCCCATGTGGGAGACCTGGAGGAAGTTCCTGGCTCCTGGCTCCAGATCAGCATAGCATCGGCCGTTGTGCTCACTTGGGGAGTCAATCACTGTACAGAACATCTTCCTCTCTGTCTCTCCTAATCTCTGTATATCTGACTTTGTAATAAAAATAAATAAATCTTTAAAAAAATACTCATGTTAGTGTGATTTATACCTGTTCTGTATTTTTTTTTTTTTTAAGGAAATACGTATTTGAAAGTCAAAGTTACAGAGAGAGGAGAGATGACAGAGAGAGCAGTATTCCATCTGCTGGTTCACTCCCCAGATGACCTGGTTGTGCCAGGTTGAAGCCAGGAGCTTTCTGGTTTCCTACATGAGTGGCAGGAATCTGGATACATGGACCATTTTCTGCTGCTTTCTCAGGTCATTTTCAGGGAGCTGGCTAGGAACTGGAGCAGCCAGAACACAAACTGGCACCCATATAGGATGCTGTTATCACCAGTGGCGACTTTACCCGCTATGCCACAAAGCAAGCCCCTGCTTCAGTTTTGTCTTATGATTCAAATTCCTTGGAGCTTCCAAACTTTTTCAAGGAAGTTATCTATGTATGTTAGGTTTGATTTAATTTCTTCGGTAATTTTTTACATTTAGTGTTTCTCAAGTTTCCAAGATGCTCTCAGCCTATCCTTATGATATAGAAAAGGCATTCAAAGCAAAAACTAAGACAACCAAATTTTAAACTATGATTAAGAAGTGTGATATTTATGAAATTGGTTGCTATTGACAAATGATGAAAACTTACATCTCCCCCAGATGAATTCACATAACTCAGAGAGGGCTACTTCTCCTGTTGCCCAGGGAGCTGGATCAAAATTAGTGTACAGACATGAACCAGTACTCTGATATGGATGTGGCTGTTGCCTTGCACAATAATGCCCGGATATTATTTGTCACAGCTCCTGGAGAACAAGAACCCTCACAGGACACCGGAAGGAAGGGTAATTCCCGCTGTGTGGTACAAGGGACTCAGCCGACTCTCAAAGGTGCAGCTGGAATCATCCGAAGGATTGTCCACATTCACATCTGGTGGTTAGTGCTGGCTGCAGGGCTGGATCTTAACTGTCAGCCAGAGGAATCCCATGTGGCTTCTCCACGCTCCTCCATACATCCTGCTCCTTCTCAGCCTCATCCTCGTGTGGTACCAGACCAATGGGGCTCTCCAACCTTGGACTGAGAGCTTCCAAAACCATGAATTAAAATTGACGTTCCTCCTTTCTAAGCAGCTACCCTTAGGTTTGGTTACAGTAACAAAAATATGACCAAAACAGTGTTGCACTTCCCATGGACTTGGACATGGGATGTGTTCATACAGAGTGTTTTTGCCACCTTAAAAATTCCTCTAGGGGCCCGGCGCGGTGGCGCAAGTGGTTAAGTCCTCGCCTTGCACGCCCGGGATCCCATATGGGTGCCGGTTCTAATCCCGGCAGCCCCGCTTCCCTTCCAGCTCCCTGCCTGTGGCCGGGGAAAGCAGTCGAGGACGGCCCAAGGCTTTGGGACCCTGCACCCGCGTGGGAGACCTGAAAGAGGCTCCTGGCTTCAGATCGGCTTAGTATCAGCCGTTGCGGCTCACTTGGGGAGTGAATCATCAGACGGAAGATCTTCCTCTCTGTATCTCCTCTCTCTCTGTATCTCCTCTCTGTATATCCGCCTTTCCAATAAAAATAATGAAAATAAATCTTTTGAAAAAAAAAATTCCTCTATTTCCTCCCCTGACTCCTTGGTCTTAATGCTGCCCTCCATTTGAGATTGGCTTCTTTCATGCAGTAATATGCCTGTGTTCTTTCATCGCTCTTCATGGCTGAATAGCGTCTTTCTTTTTAAAAAATGCTTATTGATTTATTTTTAGTTATTTGAAAGATAAAGACAGACATCTCCTTAGTTCATTGTCTGAATGCCTGCGACAACTGCGGCTGGGCCACGAGCATACAATTCAATCTGGGTCTCCCATGTAGCTGGCAGGAACTCAGGTCCTTGGATCAGCACCCGCTGCCTGCTTGGGTGGCAAGACTCTAACCAGGCACTCCGATGTGGGACGAAGGCATCCTGAATAACGACTTCAAAGCCTTGTCAAACGCTTGTCTGCATATCACACCTTTACTGCCCTTTTCATGTCCCTGGACTCCAATGATATCCCCCTTTTCTTTTTTTTTGGGGGGGGGGGTGCGTGTGTGTGCATTTCTGTTTCTGTTTACTTGAAAGCAGAGAGAAGGAAGGAGGGAAAGAGGGAGAGAGAGAGAGGGATGGAGAAACAGAGAGACAGAGAGGAGAGAGAGAAACTGAGTCCATTTCTTTACCCAGAAGCCTACTGCAGTTAGGGGTGGGCCAGGGTAAACCAGAGGCGAGAACTCGGTGTGGATGTCCACACGAGTGGTGCACACTGAACTACTTCAGTGGGCAGCTGGGATTAGAAGGGGAACTGGACTCAACCTAGGCATCTGGGATGGCAACTTAGCTTCTATATCAAACACCTGCCCCTATCCCTTCTTCAATTTTTGGTATTTAATCATTTATACTCTCCCTACTTTTTGTTCCCTACGGGTCAGCCTACCTAGAGTCTTACTGATTTTATCCTCTCAAAAATCAGCTTTTGGGGCTAGCCCAGTGGTATAGCAGGCTAATCATCTGCCTACGGTGCTGGTATCCCACATGGCTGTTTCATTTCTTTTTTCTTTTTTTTAAGGTTTATTTACTTTTTATTACAAAGTCAGATATACAGAGAGGAGGAGAGACAGAGAGGAAGACCTTCTGTACGATGATTCACTCCCTAAGGGATTGCAATGACTGGTGCTGCGCCGATCCGAAGCCGGAAACCAGAAACCTCTTCTGGGTCTCCCACGTGGCTGCAGGGTCCCAAGGCTTTGAGCCATCTTCTTCTGCTTTCCCAGACCACAAGCAGGGAGCTGGATGGGAAGTGGAGCAGCCAGGATTCGAACCGACGCCCATATGGGATCCCAGGGTGTTCAAGGCAAGGACTTTAGCTGCTAGGCTATGCTGCCGGGCCCGGCTGTTCCATCTCTGATCCGGATCCCTGCAAACGTGCCTGGGAAAGCATTGGAGGATGGCCTACCTAAGTCCTTACACCCCTAAAGCCACATGGGAAATCTGGAAGAGGCTCCAGGCTTCTGGCTTCAGATTGGCTCAGCTCTGGCTGCTTTGGCCACTTGGGGAGTAACAGCAGATGGAAGATCTCTGTCTCTCCTCCTCTCTATATTTCTGTGTATCCAATAAAAATAAATACATTTTTACAAAATATAGGTATTTATTTACGTATTTGAAAGGCAAAGTTAGAAAGAGTGAGAGACAGAGATCTTCTGTCCCCTGGTCATTCTCTAAATGGTTAAGAGGCCAAGGCTGCGCCAGGCTAAAGCCAGGAATCAGGAACTTTATCTGGGTCTCCCACATGGGTGGCAGAGGCCCAAGCACTTGGACCGCCATCTACTGCTTTCCCAGACACAGGAGCATGGAGCCAGATTGGAAATAGGACAGTTGGAAATGCCAGCCCACACTAACAGCAGCAGCTTAACCCTCCGCGCTGTAATACCCAACCCTGACATTTGATCTTTCTCTTTTTTCTTTCTTTTTTTCTTTTTTCTAATCTGCACATTTAGTAGTATAAATAAAAAAATAGTATAAAGAAATAGCACAAATGTCCCAATGAGAATGGCTTTCACTGTATCCTACAAACATCGATGCTGTGCAAAGTTTTGATTCACTATAAAACATTTTCTACATTTCTCATGACACTTCTTTATCCCATATCTTATTTAGAAGTACGTTATTTAATCGCCATATATTTGAGGGTTTTTTCCCATTATCTTTCTTGTTGTTGGTTGTTTCCAGTTGTTTTTTTTTTTTTTTTCTAAACAATCGTGTATTTTACTTGAAGTCAGAATTACAGAGAGTGAGAGAGATTGCCCATCTGCTGGCTCACTCCCTAGATGGTCAGGATGGCCAGAGCTGGGTGATTGGAAGGTGGGAGGTGGGAGTTTCTTCTGGGTCTCCCTCGTGGGTCAGAGGCTCAAGGACCTGAGCCATTCTCTGCAGCTTTCCCAGGCCCTTAACAGGGAGCTGGAGAAGTGGAGCAGCTAGGACATGAACTAACACCAAAGGGGATTCCACCACCAAAGGCCGCTGTGCCACAGCGCTGGTCCAATGTTGTTGGTTTTCCAGTTTAGTTCTATTGTGATCTGAATGCAGACACTGTGTGATTTCTGTTCTTTCAAGTCTGTTAACGTGTTTATATGACCCAGAATGTGGCCTGTCTTGGTGAATGTTCCCCATGAGCTTGAGAAAAAAATGTGTATTCTGCTGTTGTTGGATGAAGTAATCTACAGCTGTCAGTGGAATCATGGATTCATGGTATTGCTGAGCTCAGCCGAGTCCTTACTGATTGCTGTGGGTTGGCAGAAAACACTACCCTGAGTGTCCTTCTTGTTCAGTGTCCTGGATGGGAGTTTGGAGCTTATTTTGTGTCTTAGCTACCTTGGCCTATTGTGGTATATCTGGATCTCCAGCATCACCACCGTTGCTCTTGGGGGTCATTATAAAGTAAAAAAGTGACTTGGACATGAGCACCGTGACACCCTAACAGTCAGCTGGCATGACAGGTCCCCGCTAGTGTGTAGGGTTTGGACACGCCGGACAGATGTGTCACATCTTGGATGGGATAGAGAGGTCAAGTGTGAGATTTCTTCTCGCTAGCCAGAAGAGCGTGCAATTTAAAACTCATGGATTGTCTGAGACTTTCCACGTGACACATCCAAACTGTGGCTGAGATGAGGTCGTTGAAACTGTGGAAAGCAAAACCAGAGCTCAGGGTTGATTACTCTTCTTGTCCCTAAGCAACTTCCTTTAGTATTTCTTGTAAGCCACGCCTGCTGGCAGGAAATCACCTCTGTTTTTCTTTCTCTAATAAAGTTTTTATTTCTCTTCCACTTTTGATATTTTAAAAAAGATTCATTTATTTGAAAGGCAAAGTTACAGATAGGGAGAGACATACACAGACAGATAGAAATCTGCTGGTTCACTCTCCAGATGGCTGCAAAAGAACTGGGCCATTCCAAAGCCAGGAATCAGAAGCTTCATCAAGCTCTCCCCTCTGGCCACAGGGGCCCAAGCACTTGGGTCATCCTTTGCTGCTTTCCCACGTGCATTAGCAGGGTGCCTAGAACAGCAGAAGCCCATGTGGAATGGCAGGCGCTGGAGGCAGTAGCTACGCAGCAGCATCAGCCCCTCTCACTTTGGAAAGACAATTGTGCAGCTATCTCTTGGTGCTAAATATTTGACTTGACATGCTTCTTGCTCATTTGGTTTCTATGAAATGAGTTGTAAAATCTTTTCTTTGTTCCTCTGTAAATATTGTCCCTACCAGGGACTTTTTTGAGATTTTTTTTTTCTGTATTTTTGTTTTCTGTAGTTTGAAAATGATAATGCCCAGGTGTAGTATTTTTTTTCCAACTACTCTGCTTGATGTCTTCTGGCTTCCTGTATTTGTGGGTTTGTGTCTGACATTGGTTTCAGGAAATTTTCAGTTTCAAATATTTCTTCTGTCCCTTTTGCTCCTGTCCTTTTTTTGGAATTTTTGAAATTTATTATTATTATTATTATTATTATTATTATCATTTTATGATACAGTTCCATAGGCTCCTGAAAATCTACTACTTTCTCAGATCCACTTGCAGGGAGCTGTATCATAGGAGATCAGCCAGGACACAAACCAGTGTCCAAATGGGATTCCGGTGCTTGAAAGGGGAAGATTAGCCAATTGAGCCACAGCATGAGGCCCTACATATTATTATTATCATTATTATTATTATTGATACACAATGCAAGCCAGCTATTTAAGATACCTGTTTGGGACCCAGCATGATAGTATAGTGGCTAACGTCCTTGCCTCACATGTGTCTGGATACCATATGGTCACCAATTCTAATTCCAATGATCTCATTTCCCACCCATCTCCCTGTTTGTGGCCTGGGAAAGCAGAAGAGGATGGCTCAAAGCCTTGGGACCCTGCATCCATGTGGGAGACCCAGAAGAGGCTCCAGGTTCCTGGCTTCGGATTGGCTCAGCACCGGCTATTGCAGTTGCTTGGGGAGTGAATCATCAGTCTGAAGATCTTCTTCTCCGTCTCTCCTATTCTCTGTATATCTGACTGTACAATAAAAATACATCCTAAAAAAAATACCTGTTTGTACTGTTTATTTTCTCTGTCCTAGATTTTCTCTCTCTTTTTTTTTAAAGCTTCTTCTTACGTATTTAAAAGGAAGAGGACACAGAAAAGGGGAGACAAAAAGGTCTTCCATCTGCTGGGTTACCCCTCAAATGGTTGCAATATCCATGGCTGGGCAAGGTAGAAACCAGTAGCCAAGAACCCCACCTAGATCTTTCGTGAGAATCCTAATGACGTTAGTATTAGGGAAATCTTCTCTCGCTTTCCCAGGTGCATCAGCAAGGGACTGGATTAGAAGTGGAGCAGCTGGGACTCAAATACTCAGATAAAGGATGTTGGCATTGCAAGTAGTGGCTTGACCTACACCACCACAATGCTGACCTCTCAACAGAATTCCTGAAGATGAGATATCTGCATCTTTTGTTCTGTCATATCCTGAGTGCCCAAAAATACCATGTGGCATGTGATGGGCACCAAATATATATCTCTTAGATGAGTGAATGGGTGAAGGTGGGTCTGACAGAGCATTACCAGAATCCTTACTTTTACAATCAAATTCTCAGTAAAGCTGAGGAGGAGGAGGGGAAATTACCCACTGTGGGCAGTATCAGTCTTGCTTGACTGACATGGGAGGACTAGACTAATAAGCCTTATGTTACGAACATGATTTAAAGATTTATTTACTTTTATTGCAAAGTCAGATATACAGAGAGAAGGAGAGACACAGAGGAAGATCTTCCATCTGATGATTCACTGCCCAAGTGACCGCTACAGCCAGAGCTGAGCCAATCCAAAGCGAGGAGACAGGAGCTCTTCCGGGTCTCCCACATGGGTGCAGGGTCCCAATTCTCTGGGCCGTCCTCAACTGCTTTCCCAGGCCACGAGCAGGGAGATGGATGAGAAGCAGGGCCACCGGGATCAGAACTGGCGACCATATGGGATCCTGGTGAGTACAAGGCGAGGACTTTAACCACTACACTATTGCGCTAGGCCCAAGAACACAATTTTTTTTAAAATTTATTTATTTCTATTGGAAAGGCAGATTTACAGGAAGGAGTGAACCACTGGTTCACTCCTCAAATGACCCCAATGGCCAGAGCTGAGTTGATCTAAAGCCAGGAGCCATGAGCTTCTTCTGTGTCTCCCACACAGGTATAGGACCCCACGGCTTTGAGCTATCATCCACTGCTTTCCCAGTCTATTAGTGAGAAGCTGGATGGGAAGTGAAGCAGCTGAGATATGAACTGGCACCACATGGGATGCTGGTGCTTACAGGTGAAGATTAGCCAGTTGAGCCAACACTCCAGCCCTGAGCACAATTTCTGACATCCTAGAATATGTCCTGACCTTTCTCCTGTATATTTTGCCCCACAAGCAGCACCAGAAAGAACTTGGATCACTTAAAACTGAGTGATAATTGTCTGCAAAGTAGTAGCAAAGGACTTGTGCAAATATTCACAAGAAAAGGAGGAGCATAACAGAAAGAAGCACTCACCAGAGATAAACTCTCCAGTAAAATAATAGAAGATTAAATCAACTAACAACCCATTGGTAAAATGACAGGACCAAATTATTATCCATTCATATTAATTCTGAATATAGACATACTAAACTCATCAATCAGATATCAGATATCATAGATAAGTAATTGGATTAAAAACAAAACCCATCTATTTGTTGCCTACAGGAGACATATCTCACCAACAAAGATCAGCAGAAATTATTCATGGATTCTGATTTTTTTTAGTTTAATCTCTTTAAAACACTTTCTTTCTTATTAAATTCTTCACTGACCCATAGATCATAAAGCAGCATCATTTTCTTCAAGAAGTTTCTTGATTTTCTATTTCATTTCTTCAGCGACACACTAGTAATTCAGTAGCATGTTATTTAACTTTATGGCATTTTTAATTTCTTCTTTTCTTCCTGTTGTTTATTTTGTTTTGTGGCTTTTCATTTAAGGAGATGTATTGTAACTGTGTAATGGAGAATATCATATCCAGATATGAGGATACAATGCAGTATGCATCTCTACTTGCGGATCAAAGTTGGACCCACAATGGTGGACATATGACTGTTTATGAAGAACTATGCTGTAGTAACAATACAGGGGAACTCGGTGGGGGTGGAGGGAACTTGTGGAGGGAGCAAGGGAAATCCCAGGGCCTATGGAATTGTATAATAAAATGATAATGATAATAATAATAAAAGAAGTAAAGAGAAAAAAAGAAGAAAAGGAAGGAAGGAAGGGAGGGAGGGAGAGAGAAAGAGAAAGGAAGAAAGAAAAAGGAAGAAAGAGAGAGAAAGAAAGAAGGAAAGAAAGAAAGAAAGAAAGAAAGAAAGAAAGAAAGAAAGAAAGAAAAGAAAGAAAGAAAAAGGAAAGAAAAGAAAAGAAAGAGAGAAAGAAAGGAGGGAAAAAGAAAGGAGGAAAGAAAGGAAGGATGACTTCAGACAAAAGTTTCTTTGGGGACCACTTCAATAGAACTACCGGACTCAGAATCCCAACCAGGAAGAGAAGCACAGGTTCCATGATCTGACCATGAAGTCCATGTGTCAAAGCTGAGTCTTCTCAGTGGCTCAGATGGAGCAGTGGACAGCGTATCTAGGTGCACATGGAGGATATGGCAGCACACTGGAGCCTGCAGAGGACACCTGGTGCCACAACAGAGGATGAAGGACAGAACAAATTGATCAACTACCCCAGACAAATGTCGGCAGTGAAAATCTGGGCAAATGGAGATTCTAAGGTGGACTATGTCAGCCAGTGGATTCTGGGGAGATTTCATCGTGCTTGGAATGGCGAGATGGGCAGCAATTCAGAACTGTGGAACTATCAAAAGCATTTGAACAGTGCCCTTGGAGCATGCCCCACATCGGGGACTCTGGGATGGCTGGGAGGCTGTGTGTGGCTTCTCCCTTTCTCTCTGCCCTCGCCCCAGATACAGGAAAGGGAAAAGAGAATGTGGAAACAATGGTCTTACCACTTTCTTCTAGCCCTTGGCCCTTTGTGCCCTAATCAACTTTGTTAAGATCATCAAAATAAAATAATAATAATAGTTTTAAAATCATGGATTAAAAAATTGAAAACATAAAATAAAATAAAATAAAATAATTTGACCAGAAAAAAATAAAGAAAAGAAAGGGAGAAAACAATCTTAGCATTTCACTTGGAACGTGAAAGCGCAATAACTGAAATGAAAAACCTTCCAGAGGAATTCCAAAGCAGATTTGAACAATAAAAAGACAGTATCAGTGAATTCAAAGCCAAGTCAATCCAATGTTGAGTGTTGGAGCAGAGACAGAAATTAAAAAAAAAAAAAAGAAATAATGATATGTCAGCAGTCTAGGAGTCTTCAGGGACACCATGAAGCCGAGCAGCATACTCACTATGGTTATCCAAGAAGGCATGAGAGAGAGGGAGGCAGAGATCATCTAAGAAATAATGGCTGAATTCTACCCAAGTTTGATGAGACACATGAATCTACAATCACTAAGCTCGACAAACTACAAAGGAGGTAAATTCAATAAGATTCAAGCCAAGACAATTTAAAGTCAAATTATTCTAAAGCCCAGCACAACAAGAGGAGTCTTAGAAACCTCCAGGAAGAAGGGAGTTATCCTGTAAAAGGAATCTTCAAAGATCCCCAGGTAGTTCCTCCTGGGAGACTACAGAGCACAAAAGGAGCAAGAGGGTGTATTTAGAGTGAAGAATGGAAAGCTATCAACAGTGTTCTATACCTGACAAAGCAGTCTTTCAAAAAGGAGGGAAAAATGAAGACATTCACAGATAACCTCAATTCAGAGAGTTAATTATCACTAGATCTAGCAGACAGAATTCTGAAAGGAGTCCTTTGGGTTGAAAAGAAATTCTGTTATATACTAACTTGAAGCTACATGAAGATATAAAGATTACCAGTGCATGAAAATATATTGGAATTTTCCAATAAGCCAGTGTTTTTGTAACACTGAGGTTAAATCAACTTTTTAAAATGCTCTATAGGATTTAAAAGACAATGCGTTAGCAGTAGTGTAGATCTTAACATAAAATTAACCATTAACTAACTGTATGATGTTATTATCTGTAACATCAATAAACTAAAGGGGCAGGGCAGTGTTGTGACAAAGCAGGTTAAGTTGTTCCCTGCAATGCCACTTCAAGTCCTGACTGCTGCACTTCTGACCAAGGTCTTTGATGACATGTCTGGGAAAGCTGCAGAAGACAGCCCAAGGATTTGGGTCCCTGCCACCCATGTGAGAGACCCAGAGGAGTGTCAATCTCCTAGCTTTGGCCTGACCCAGTCCTAGTTGTTGCCATTTGGGGAGTGTACCAGGGAATGGAAGATCTATGCCTCTCTCTCCATCTCTCTCTCTCTGTGTATGTGTGTGTCACTCTGCTTTTAAAATAAAGAAAATAAATATTAAGCCAGTGTCATGGTTTAATAAGCTAAGCCCCTAATTCTGGTGCTTCCATCCCATGCGGGCACTGATTCGTGTCCTGGCTTCCACACTTCTAATCTAGCTCTCTGAAAATGGCCTGGGAAGCAGAAGGGCTCAAGTTCTTGGGCCCCTGAAACCATGTGGGAAGAAGTTCCCAGATCATGGCTTCACGTCGGACCAGTTCCAACAACTGTGGCTGTTTGCAGTAAAGCAGGTAAAAAACATCTCTATGTATCTCCTTGTGTCTGTAACTCTGCCTTTCAAATTAAAAAAAGAGATGTTAAAAAATGAAGACCATTTTATAGTAGACTGTATGTTATTAAGGCTAAATTTGTATCAATTCAAATGATAGAATTATCATTATATATGCAATTCTTATAGCATCAACAAAGACATCATAGAATATGGGGTCTGCATGATGGCTTAACTGACTAATTCTCTGCCTGCAAGCACCAGCATCCTGCCTGCTCCAAGTTTGATCCGGCTCCCTGCTTATGGCCTGGGGAAGCAGGCCATAAGTGGAGGATGACCCAAAGCCTTGGACCCTGCACCCATGTAGGAGACCTGGAAGAAGCTCCCGGCTCCTTGCTTTAATGGGCTCAGCTTCGGCCATTGCAGGTATTTGGGTAGTAAACCAGCAGATGGAAGCTCTTTCTCTCTGGAAATCTGCCTTTCCAATGAAAATAAATAAGTTTTTTAAAAAGTAATAATGATAAAATGACCAGACAACACCACTAAGGCAAGTAGAAGTCTAGAACATTGTAAGTCAAATAGAACCAGCACTTGATTACAGAACATTCCACCCCCAAACAGCAAAACACACATTTTTGCCCCTCAATTAAAACGAAACATGTAGGATCAGAAGACAGCACCTAGCAGACATCAGTAATAGTATATACTGGACATTCCAGTTTAAAGAACTGTAAGAAATACATGTTTACTCTGCACAAACCATCTATAGACTTTGGTATTTTATTGTAGCAGCACAAATAGACTAAATCAGTCTTATATGAAAACCTCACAGGTAATCTCATACTCCTCAGTGAATGATGGAAAAATTCCCCCTGGGATCAGAAAAAAATTTGAGCCACCATTGTGGCACAGTGGGCTAAGTCATCATCCAAAATGTAACCCCATCCCATATCAGAATGCCAGTTTGGGTCTCAGCTCTTTCAACTTCCACTCCAGCTCCCTGCTAATGTGCCTGAGAAAGCAACAGAAAATGGCTCAAGTACGTGAGTCTGTTACCCACATCGGAGTCCTGGCCTAGCTTCAGCCTTTGCAGCCATTTGAGGTGCGAACCAATGAATGGAAGATATTTTCCTTTCTGTCTCTCCCACTCTGACACTCTGTGTTTCAAATAAATCTTAAGAGAAAAAGATCAGGAACAAAGCAAGAACGCCGACTTTTCAACTGTTGCTACTTCTTCTATAAAACAGTTTAGAAAATTCTAGGCAGAGAGGAAACAAACTTCATCAAACAGAAATGGAGAAAGTAAAATCATCTCTGCTTGTAGATTACATGATATCATAAATAGAAAACTCCAAAGATTAATTTCACACACACAAAATCATTTAGAGCTAGGCAATCAATCCAGCAAAGATGCAAGATACAAAATCAACACAAAAATCAGTTGCATTTATATGCACTAACAATGGGAAATCAAGAAGGAAATTGTATTACTCAGCTTGTCAATGAAGCTAATGAAATACTTAATTCATGCTGCCTCTGAAGGGAGATTTGTATTTGCTCAGGGTTAGCAGTGTCACAATCCAGGATCAGGCAGTCCCTGTGGTCTGCTGTCCAGTGAGGTGAGAGGATAACCTTGGCAATGTATATGTGTGGAGGAAAAAGCACATGGTTGGTAGTAATCATTTTTAATGAAAAAAAAAAAAAAAAAAACCAACACCAGGGATCCTTGGAGAAATGCCTGATTCTAGGTCAGGGGCAGGAAATTGACAAGATTAGCCTGGTGCATCTTGTGGTACCAGAAACTAAGGCAGTGTTAAAAGGAAAATCCGCCTTGATGAGAGTGCATCCAAGGTGGCACAAGAGTCAACTGAGAGCTCCCAATGGCCAGATCTGGAGTTATCTCAGTAACACATTATTTGAAAAGCAGAGAGAGGAAGGTAGGAGGGAAAAAGAGAGAGGGAGAAAGTGGGAGGGGGAGAGACAGAGGGAGGGATGGGGAGAGAGAAATCTCATCCATTGGTTCATTACTCAAACTTCCACAACAGCTGAGATTGGGCTGAAGTCAGTAATGCAGTCCAGGTTTCCAACGCAGGTAGCAGCAGCTGGTTACCACAGCCACCACTTGATGCTATTAGCACATTAGCAAGAAGCTAGAGTCAGGAGCTGGAGCAAGCTATCAGATCAAGTGCTGATTTTCTGTGGAGACTGTCATAGCACCACCCGTAAGGCAGGCTCCTAAGGAACAGTAATGGTTCTTAATGGGAGGCAGTGCTTCTGCAATCACTTGGAATCAAGACTGATGTGTTTCCAGGAAGGCTCGAAACTGGTGCCACGCCAGCTCCCACCCTCTGCCTTTTTCCCAAACTTCATTCTCCTCACCTCTTTCTGTTCCGGCCTGTACAACGTTCTAACCGTCATCTAATACCTCTGCTTCACCTGTTAAGTTTATGCCCAACCTCATTTCCATTTTAAATCTAAGCTTCTCTGGTAATACCTCACACCAGAGTACTAATCAGTACTATTCCACTTGTGCGTTGCCCGGACCATGTCCTCACCTTAGCAGCTATGGCTTTGATTGTGTTTTGTCTTCAGGGTCACGTTGGTGAAGTTGTGTTTCATCTCCTGCTGCAATTCTTGAGGATCTTGATCCTACTTCAACATTTCCTATTGAAATCCCTGCTCTGGTCAGCAGCTGCGCTGGGAGCAACAGTTTCAGCACCCACTGAGCAGAATGTTGGCTCAGGTTTAATTTTTCAGCTCGAACTTTCTAAGAAGGACCAACTAAGATGACATGGTGTTGGTTATTGCTTACACAGTCTGTTATTGGTCCTCTTCAACTAGAGCATGAACTATACTATTTATTTCTTCACAAATTATGCCTGAGTTGCTTCTGCTGCTTTATCTTCAACAGTCTTGTCCTTTCATTCTACTTTTTAAAAAATATTTATTTTATTTTTCATTGGAAAGGCAGGTTTACAAAGAGAAGGAGATACAGAAAGAAAGATTTTCTGTCTACTGGTTCACTCCCCAAGTGGCCACAACCGCTGGAGCTGAGCCAATCTGAAGCCAGGAGCCTCTTCTAGGTCTCCCAGGCAGATACAGGGTCCCAAGGCATTGAGTCATCCTCTGTTGCTTTCCCATAAGCAGAACTGGATGGGAAGTGGAGCAGCTGGGACACAAACTGGAGCACACATGGGATCCCTGTGCTTGCATGATGAGGATTTAGCCATTGTGCCAGGCCTGTCTTGTCCTTCCTTAAAATAAGTTGCTTATTTATCAACTGATGATTTCTTGGGGGCATTTTCCGCCTAAAATTTGTACAGCACCAATGATTTCACGGTTCCTTTACCCAACTTGCTTCAATTTTAGCAGAATTCATGTTCCTTCAACAGGGGCTCTTTTCATGCCAATATCCTATCCTTATCTGTAACTTGAACTAAATCCTGTTCCAACATGTTACAATTAGTTAATACAAGTTTGTTTTGGTGCAAGAAATTTTTAAAGCCACACATAATTTTTCATAACATGCATTTTGTGTGAACTTTTTAATGATGTCTCTTATATACTCCTTTGTTCTTGGCTTTCTCTCAACACTTCTTGTGATGCATCCATGTTTAATTTTTTCATGCTTTACTCTGTGTAGCAATAGTTCATTCATTCTCAAGATAGTTCTTGGTTGAATGAAAACATCACAATTATCTCCTCTGACAGATGTTTGGATGGTTTCCAGTTTCGCCTATTGTTGTTACATGGCTTTGTGGTCTCCATGTACCTGTGTACATAGCCTGCCCGCCTACTGGGCGCACGTATGGGGGTGGAGCACCTGGGTCATGGCATACAGGTGCTGCCAATCAAGAGTACAAAGCATTCCAGATCTTCCATATTTTTGCCAACATGAGGTACTGTCAGTTAAAGCCTTTTTTATTTGTTTGTTTTTAAGAAAAAGCAACAATAAATTCATAGGAGTTGAAATTATAGCTAAAGTATCTAACAGTGTTTTGTTTTCCATTAATGCAATGGTAATAACACATTTTTTTCTGATAATGAGAGTGAATTGTTTTAAATATTTATTTATTTTTATTGGAAAGTCAGATATACGAGAGGAAGATCTGTCCGCTGAGTCACTCCTCAAGTGGCCATAATGGCCGGAGCTGTGCTGATCCGATGCCAGGAATCTGGAACCGCTTCTGGATCTCCCACACAGATGCAGAGTCCTAAGCCTCTGAGCCATCCTCAACTGCCTGCCTTTCCAGGCCACAAGCAGGTAGTTGGATGGGAAGCAGGGTCTCTGGGATCAGAAATGGCACCACATAAGACCCTGGAGTGTGCAAGGCAAGGACTTTAGCCACTAGGCTACTGTACCAGACCAAATGAGAGTGAATTTTTAATCTAAAATAATTTAGTCACATTAGACAACTGCTTTGAAATGACAGAACTCTAACTCACAGCTTGGGCAAACTCTGTTAAGGGGATCAGACCAATACCAGCTGGGATATCATCAAAAGTCCCACTCCGTTGTAAGTGAACATATCTAAAAAGATGAAGAAGGTTCAGGGCTGCTGCTTTCAGAAGTAGTGGTGGAAAGCCCACAGGGCTATCCCAGGACCCACAGGACTGGCCCAGCACCCACAGGGCTGAGGAGGTCCAATCCCTGGCTGATCTACTCCAACACACCTGACTTCCACATGTCTGACTTTGGCAGCAATTACACTTTTAAAGACTGATTTATTTGTATTCTAAAGGCAGATTTACAGAGAGAAGGAGATACAGAAAGATCTTCCATCTGCTGGTTTACTCCCCAAATGGCCATAAATGCCAATCTGAAGCCAGAAGTTTCTACCAGGTCTCCCATGTGGGTGTAGGGTCCCAAGGCTTTGGGCCATCCTCCACTGCTTTCCCAGGCCACAAGCAGGGAAGTAGGCAGAAAGTGGAGCAGCTAAGATAGGAACCTGTGCCCACATGGTATCTCTGCACCTGCAAGGAGAGGATGTAACGTTTAGGCTATCATGTCAGGTCGGGGAACAGTAACAGTCTTGACTGAACGTTTCAATTAGCCCACTAGAGAGGTGGAAGGTGTCTCACTATCCTGGTCCAGAGGAAAGTTTTGAGGCCCATAAAAATAGGAGATCGACCGCAAAGAAATCAGTGAGAGCGCAGCAGAAGGAAGCCAGGAGCTGAACTTCCCACTACCTTCTTGCTGTATAGCTCTGCTAGCCTACCAAGGCCACCCAACTTCTGTTTCTTCTTTCTTCATTTTGGTATCCTACGAAGTCATGGTGAAGAGGCCATCTTCTGACACATCATTGGAGGGCTGCATTGGCTCTCCTAAAGGAAGGAAGTGGGGACTGAAAGTAGAACTCGGAGGGGACGTGTCTCTCTGAAGTGTATTGCCAAGTGAGCAAATAGCCTTCCCATAGGATGAGTGCTCAGACCCTACCATGTATATCTGCTTGTGTTTCCTGTTCCCTCCATTTTGTCCCCTCTCTCCCCTCAAATCTCTCTCTGGGTCCAATCATGTCTCTCCTTCTTTTCCCTCTCTTGATCCCTCCATCTCCTCCCATTTTTTTTTTTAGTCACTAAAATATGAAAGTGGAACATTCTAGATAAACTGTCTGTGTATTTATCAGCTTAGAAGCACACTCCTTGTTTCCAACTTCTATTACTTCAAGCAAGTTTCATCTTTTGAAAACAAAACTCCTGGCCTGGTACAGTAGCCTACCGACTAAATCCTCGCCTTGCACATACTGGGATCCCAAATGGGTGTAGGTTTGAGTCCCAGCTGCTCCATTTCCCATCCAGTTCTCTGCTTGTGGCCTAGGAAAACAGTTGAGAATGATCCAAAGCCTTGGGACCCTGCACCCATGTGGGAGACCCCAAAGAAGCTCCTGGCTCCTGGGTTCAGACTGACTCGGCTCTGGCTGTTGTGGTCTTTTAAGGAGTGAACCATCTTTTTGTCTCTACTTCTGTCTAAATCTGCCCTTCGAAACAGATAAACCTTAAAGAAAAAAAAAGCAATATGCAAACAGGCAAGTACACACATAGAAACACAAAACTGCAATCCAGTCAGGTCCTTCATCTCCATAACTTCTTGCTGTGGATTCTGGGCAAGTTACAAAAAGATCCTTCAGTTATTTCCCCTGTCAAATGGGGGTGATAATATTCCTTACTTTATGGGATCTTTGTGAACATGAAATTATATGATAAAAAAAAAACCAACTTGAAAGGATACCCAGTGCCTGCACATGTTCCTTGCTATTGTTATGAAGTGATTTCTTCTATATTTTTATCCTGTTATTTTCATTTTATTTGAAAGGCAATGAGAGAGAAAGATGGGCAAGACAGAGAATGTACAGATTCAATCCCCAAATTTCAGCAACAGCCTAGGCAGAGGCTAAAACCAGGAACTTGGAATTCACTCTAAGTCTTCCATACAGGCCACAGGGTCCCAAGTCCTTGAGCCATTACGTGCTGCCTGCCAGGGTGCACAGCAGCAGCAGGAAGGCAAACTTGGAAAGAAACCACTCCCACATGGG
Organism: Ochotona curzoniae; assembly: GCF_017591425.1. Lineage (NCBI taxonomy): Eukaryota > Metazoa > Chordata > Mammalia > Lagomorpha > Ochotonidae > Ochotona > Ochotona curzoniae. The sequence continues at coordinate 21,713,648 of NW_024465894.1, read as the reverse complement.
ATGCAGTGTTCCATGTACCATCTCAGAACCATTGCGCCAAATGACTGCCCAGAACTGATTTATTTTTAGCCTCGCCTATCAATCAGAGGACTGACTTATAAGACTTCCTCCTATGGAAGTTCTACCTGTATCAGCCTTTGTCATCATTTTAGAAGCACCTCTCACCTGGGGCCTCCGATGTTTAAACAGGACTTTGGCATTTACTGGGCATTGCTGGTGACTCAGCACAGGAAGGAATTCAAGTCCACCCGGCACTTAGAGGAGAGCTGCTGAAAGGTTCTGGCAGAGAGAGGGATCTGGGATCCTCTCCTGTGTGATACTGGGTCACACACACCTCAGTTTTGGAGGCCCAGGAGATCTGAGATCAGGGAGCTGGCCATGCTGGTCCCGGTGAGGGCTCTGTGTGGCATGGATCACCTTCTTGCTGTGTTCTCCTAAAGCAGAGGGAATGAATGTTCTCTTCTTCAAAGAACACTAATCCTGGGGTTGGCTAAAACTGCACCTGCCGAGCTGGCACCCATATAGGTGTCACTTGTTCTACTTTCCATCCAGCTCCCTATGGCTAGGGAAGGTGGCAGAGGATGCCTCAAGTCCTTGGGTGCCTGCACCCATGCTGAGGAAGCTCTAGGTTCCTGGCTTTGGACTGGCCCAGCTTTGGTCACTGCAGCCATCTGGGGAGTGAACCAGTAGAGAGAAGACCTCTCCCTCTTTTATTCTCTCTCCATAGCTCTACCTTTCAAGAAAAAATAAATAATTTTTTAAGGGGCTCAAATCCTACCATGAGGCTTCGACTTCCAGACATTATCTAAATGCAATCACTTCTCCAAGCTTCCACCTCCTTATGCCATTGCTTTTAGGAGTTCAGGTTTCTACAACACACGCACTTGAACAAATGCCACTTTTGCTATCATCAAGTGTCTCATTCGGTGTATCGGTTGGCCTTCTGTGGATGCACTGAGCAGCTTGAGGAATGGCAGCTACCTTAAATCCACTGTTGCTGCTACATTTAGGGCTTGCTGACAGAATGAATGTAATCAACCTCTGAAAAGAGCTGATGAGCAAGTCTAGACTTTGCTTTTTGAAATGTGTTTCGTAGAAGCTCTTTGAGCTGCTCCAGAAAACTGCTTCTATTCAAATGTACTGCATTTGCTGAGAAATGTACTCGACTAGATAGAAATTATTTGAATGCAGGAAAAAAAAAAAACAGTTGCTTTTTAATGTGTGATAACATGCAGTCACTCCCGTCACGGTAAAATTAAGTGGCAACAATCACATTAAACATCCTGCTGGGTTTTTTTTTTTTTAATATTTAAACAGATAATCTACTACTTTGACAAGTTAACACATGAAGAAATTTTTTAAATAAAAGCAGCATTTTGGGTGGGCTGTGGCACAGTAGATCAGGCTGCTGCTTGGGACACCAGCATCTCCCATTGGAGTGCCTGGGATTGAGTCCTGCCTGTGCATCTGACCCAGCCACCCGCTGAAGCGCCTGGGAGGTGACAGCCCAAGTCCTTGGTTCTGCCACCTAGATGGAACGTCTCACTTTTAGCTTCCACCAGGCGCAGTGTGGACACGGACCAGCAAAGATGTCTTCTCTCTTATTTCAAACAACGAATCTTTTCTTTCTTAAGCAGAATGTATTTCAAGAAATGGAAAATTAGTCACAATAGAAGGAAAGGCCATTGAGTTCCCTGATGGTCCTTCTAAGAACCTTGTTGAAGTCTCCTTGATGTACAAGGGGAGGAATGCAGGCTCTATCACAAGTCAAAAGCAGCTTAGTAGAATACCAGTGTGCATTTTATTTCTCTAGAGAAAATAAACTGCTTCTTACTCCCAAGATTATCAGACCAGAACTTCATTTTCAACACAGTGCCTCCTCACAGATCACCACAAACCACACTTGGAAAGGGGAGCTTCATTCTATCACAGCAGCAGAGTAAGACAGTGAGGGAGAGGGCCACGAGGGGGTGAGGGGGAAGCTGAAGATCTGCTGGATCAGGCACCAGGTGGCTGCAAGCAAGCCAGGAGCCAGGAACTCCATCCTTCTCTACCCACAATGGCAGCCAAAGCCCACAAACCTGAGTCATCTTCCACTGCCTTCTAGCAGGCAGCTGGCTTGAAGGCAGAGTCTAAACTGAAACCAGCACTTTAGGATGGGCTATCAGTGTCACAGAACAGTGGTTTAACCCACTGTACCCTAATGCTGACCCCAATATTTTTCTTCCTTCCTTTCTACTTAATGTCATGTACTTGAAAGTCAGGGAGAGACACAATGAGAGAGAGAGGCGTGAGTCTTTCACAAATCAGCAGCCAGACTCCTCCTGAATCCCCATGTGGGAGGCAGGTACCCACACTTGGGAACCACCTGCAGCCTCCTCGGATGTATATCAGCAGGAAGCTGGGTCATATGTGAAGGTCCTGGGATGCAGGAATCCCAGAGGCTTTTAAAATAAAGACTTATTTACATGAGAGGCAGAAAGCAAGATCTCCCATCTGCTGGTTCAATCCCCAGATGGCTTTAACAGCCAGCATCGGTCCAGTCTGAAGTCAGGAGCTTCATCCAGTATCCCACGTGGGTGCTGGGACCCAAACACTTGGGTCACCATGGTGCTGTTCCAGTGTATTAGCAGGGAGCTAGTGGAGCCGTTGGGACATGAATGTGCTCTTCCAGGCCACCGTGCCCCACCACCGGCCCTATTCTATTACAGTTTTCTGGACGATGTTCACCTTGTGCCATTTATGCCTACACGCAGGAGGTGGCCACAGCGAAGTACCAGGAACCAGAGGCTGGAGAAGCCAGGGGCTGAGGCGGCTAAGCAAGCTGCAGCTCTGATCAGCACTGTCCGTGGCCGGCTCTGCAGCCAGAGGCTCATTCTGGGGACTCCAGCAGGAAAGATGAACATTTCTTCCCAGGCTGTCCTATGGGTTGCTCAGTTTCTGGAATGCCTCTTTTGGCACCAGGGCGAAGGGGCCCTGACGCCTCGCCCTGTTCCTCGGGCTGTGCCTAAAGCACACCCTCATTCCATCCTCCTGTCCCCGGCCAGGTGGACAAGGGCCCCCCGCCTCAGGGCTCCGCGGCCAGAGGCTTCAGACGGTGAGACCCGCCGTGCTGACCAGTCGCCCACAGCAAGGTAACAACAGTTCATGAGGCAAAAGAATCAAAACACAACAACAACAACAAAACCCCACGAGGACGCCACTCGCGCGCCTCTGAAGGGCTGAGTGGGTCAATCAGCCACCCAGAAGGGCAAGGATTCCGCACCCACAGGAGACCCCCTTTCCGCTGCCTGTGGTAGGGACAGGACAAAGACCCTCTCAGACACCCCCACCCTGGTAGGGTGCTCTAACCTTGCCTCCCGCCCGGAACGCCAAGGTGACCCTCGGGTCCCAAGACCCCGTCCGCTGCACGGCGACGCCGCTCGCGGCTCGGCTCTCGATTGCTCGCGCCTGGCGGCAGCGGGCGACACACGCGGCGGGCGGGCGCTCTGCGCTCGAGAGGTCGAGCCTGGCCCGGGCGGCCAGCGGCGCGTGGCTGGACGGTGGTGGTCTCTGCCCGGTGCCCGTGAGGGCGGGTGGAGGCCGAGGCGGCCGGCTCGGGGATGTCCAGGAGCTCCAAGGTGGTGCTGGGCCTCTCGGTGCTGCTGACGGCGGCCACGGTGACCGGCGTGCACCTGAAGCAGCAGTGGGACCAGCAGGTCGGCGTCACGTGACCGTGTCTTCCGGGGCCCGCGCGCGGTGGCCTGCGGTGCTGTGGGGTGGTGGTCGTCGGGGTCCACCCGGAGCTCCTCTCGGTCCCTGCTGGGCTGGGGCCGCTCGGGGGCCGCGGGCTGAGCCGGCTGCCCGCCCCGGATCGCGCTCGGCTCCTTGTCGCCTTGTCCTTGTGCCGCCGGACAGCAAGGGCGGGAAGGGGCAGCCGGCTGCTGGCCCTTTGCCTGAGGTCGGGGTAAACCCTGGCGGCTTTTCTCCCGCGCCGCGCCCGGCTGGCCTTTGGCCGAGGTGGATGGGTGAGATCTGTGGGAAGAGTTGGCTGTGGGATCTGTAGCTTCCGGGGTCGATGGAGAGGCCAGCCTCGACTGGCCTTCTGCCGGCTCTCGCCCGCCTGGCTTTTGTATTTCAGTTTGCAGCCTTAGGTCGCTGTGTGCTTAAGGTGTCCTTCTAGGCACTTGGGGGATCCAGATGGGAAACAGCGGTTCCAGAGTCTGTGGATAATGAGCAGCCGTGTTGAAGGTTTCAGGGGGAACGTTAGTGAGCTTTAAAACACCTTGACGGGTTGAGCTTCGTTTGCCCAGCGTGGAAGTGGGGCACTGTATTGATCCCGTGGCTAAATCCTCACTTTGCAAGAGCCAACATCCCATATGGACACTGGTTCGTGTCCCGGTGGCTCCACTTCCCACCCAGCTCCCTGCTTGTGGTCTGGGAAGGCAGCGGAGGATGGCCCAAAGCTTGAGACCATGCATCTGCATCTGAAACCTTCTAGGCCTGCTGAGGTCTTGGCCACACCTTTAGGTGGGCGGCACCAGCATTGCCCACCCATTTTCCAATTAATTAAGAGACCACCAATGGGGAACATCTTACCTGTACGTTCCCCGCCCAACAAGGAGGGGTCAGGGAATGCTTAAAATCCCAAGACCCTTCCTCAAATCTTTGGTGTCTCTTAGAGGCACCCCACCTCCTGGCTTTCTCTTGGGGGGGGGGCGGTGCCTTCCCCTTCCCGCTACCTTCGCTGCTGACCTGGTCCCTTCGGAAATAAACTTTTCTGTCTGCAACAGATTCCCGGCTTTTTATTTCTATACTAAGCTGAGGAAAGAACCCACCGGCGTTTCTGGTAACACACCCACATGGGAGACCTGGAAAATATCCTAGCCCCTGACTTCAGATTGACTCAGCTCCGGCCATTGCATCCACTTGGGGAGTGAACCAGTAGTTGGAAGCTCTTGTCGGTCTGTCCTTCTCTGTAAATGCTTTTCCAATAAAAATTAAAAAAATTTTTTTTTAAGTAAATGATTTTTTTTAAGATTTATTTATTTTTATTGCAAAGTCAGATATATGTAGAGAGGAGGAGAGACAGAAATATCTTCAGTCCAGTGATTCACTCGCCAAGTGAGCACAACAGCCAGTGCTCGCCAGTCTGAAGCCAGGAGGCAGGAGCATCCTTCAGGTCTCCCATATGGGTGCAGGGTCCCAAGGGTTTGAGCCGTCCTCTGCTGCTTTCCCACACCATTAATAGGAAACTGGATGGGAAGTGGAGTGGTCAGGGCATGATCTGATATCCAGATGAGATGCTGGTGCTGCAGCCAGAGGATTAGCCTGTTTTGCCATCACACCAGCCCCTTGTTGTTTTGTTAATCCATGTATTTGTGGTGCAGGCAATATTCTCATCTGCTGGTTGACGCCCCACCTGGCCTACAAAGGCACTATGAAAATGGCAGGAAAGTATTTACTTGAGCTGTCCTGCTCCCTGCCATGGTCCTTGTTGACAGGAAGCTGGCATTGAGCAGGAAGGTGGGCATCTTGACCACTGGACTAAGAACGCCTCTTCCCCAGGGGCTGACCTAGGGGGCAGTGGCAAAGAGCAGGAGCAGATTGGCATGGTAGGTACGTCAGAAGGCACGAGGAGGTGAGACACTAAATGATGACTGACTGGTTGTCTGCTGCACACCAGGTGCTGCATGCACTTGATCCAGACCACGTTCAGCCCTCACTGTGACCTAGCAGAAGCCAAGGAGTGCAACCCCAGGAGCCAGAGCTGTAAGGGGGAAGAGAGGGGAAGTCCCCGGATGGCTGTGGGAGCCCTCTTACTTGAAGGAAGGAGACCCATTGGTGGGTGGAAGCAGGACCTTAGTTCTCATCAAAGGAGCAGAGCCTGCATGAGCTATTGGTGGCGGCGTGGTGGTTGTAGTGAGGCAAGTGTGTGCGTGCATGTGCATGAAGGCTTCTGGGGTGGAGGGCTGGAACCACAGCTTTGTTTTGACTCAGATGCTTCCAAGAATCTGAGCAAGTTACCCATCCCAGGGCTCCTCGGGCACCAGAGCTACAGGAGAAGTTCCAGGCCTGGAAGAGGCCCAGCAGGGCAGTACTGCATGAGGTTTGAAAAGACACAGCCATTTTCTAAAAAAATAAATGCACCCAACTCCCAACCCCTGTCTCATTTTTCTGCCTTCTAAGCTTGACGTTAAAAACCTCCTGGAGGATTCTGTGAGCAATAAACTAAAACATGTTAGTTATGGATGATGCTGAGTTGGTGCTTTCAAAACTCCCACCTTGGGTACCAGGTCCATGTTCTGGGATTCCTTACTTGTCTCCTTAGTGCTTTTCAAGATAACTTGAAGGACTTTTTTAAAATAAAATTGTTTTTTGTGTTTGCTTAAGTAGCACATATACTAAGATTGGAACAATACAGAGAAGATTAGCATGGCCCCTGCACAAGGAATACACACAAATTTGTGAAGCATTCCATATATATTTTTAAAAATTATTTTTAAAGATTTTTAAAGATTTACTGATTTTGAAAGAGAGAGCTTCCATACCTCAGGGGCCATCCTCTGCTGCCTTAGCAGGCACATCTGCAGGAGCTGGGTGCAGAGTGGAGCAGCTGGGACTCGGCACTCTGACGTGGCATGTGGATGTCACAGGCTGTGGCTTAACCGGCTGCACTACAGAACGACTGCATTCCTTCTATTTTTCTCTCCACTTGCAGTGTTCCTTTTTTTCCCCTTTTCTTTTCTCTCTGTTATGTAACTTAGTAATCTTATATTATTTTTACTGTTCCACTTTTCTTACTAGAAGAGTTGGTTGGTTCTTATATCCTTAATAGTTTGTTGAGATTTAGTAGTTTTTCTTTCTTCTGGAGTTTATGGTTCAGTTGGGGTGCTTGCTAACAGGAAAGTGATCCACAGTGGTACTATAGCAACACATCAAACTTCTAAAATATCATGTTGGTTAAACTTTTTAGACGCGGCATGGTCCTAGGGTTTTTAGTTTTGTTTTGTTTTGTTTTGTTATTTTGCTTTAAATTTTCAATATTGACATTATAGTAAACTTCATTAGATTTTGCGTTATTGCTGAAAGTTAGAATCATGATTGGGTATTTAGAATCTGAGAGCTGGAAGTGTGTTTTGGGAACGCTCTTAGGTGGATCTGAATGGCCCAAGTTTGGGGACATGTGGCAGGGCATTACTGAAATGTGCTTCCTGCGTTTGCAGAGGCTACGTGACGGAGTGATCCGAGACATCGAGAGGCAGAACCGGAAAAAAGAAAACATTCGTCTTCTGAGAGAGCAGATTATTTTGACTGAGCAACTTGAAGCTGAGAGACAGAAGATTTTGCTGGAACAAGGCTCTAAGGATACGTGATTGGAAGTGAACGTGAACTGTCATGGGATATTGCTCTTGCTGTGCGTCTGTGTGTTGATGGGTAACAAGCTGGAGACTCCTGCTCGGCCATTGTCCTGGTAAACTTGCCCAGGAGACGCCAGCAGGTTGGCGATCCACATCGTTGCTGAGAAGACTGCTCCTGCTGGCACCAGGCTGCTGCAGGCGCTCCGGCAGGGAGTTGGTCTCTGTGATGCAGCTGGAAGTTCTGATGGGGAGTTGGTCTATGTGATGTGCTGGAAGCCTCACTGCCAGCACCAGTGCAGCGTGCAGAGCCGTGGCCTGCTGCTCAGCAGCTCTCCAAAACCTGTGAGAGGGAGAGATGGAGAGCAGCATGCCCCTGGGCAGTTTGCTGAGCCGGCACGATGATGAGGCCACGAGGACATCAACCTCAGAAGGGCTGGAGGAAGGGGAGGTAGAGGGGGAGACGCTGCTGATTGTGGAGTCAGAGGATCAGGCCTCCGTGGACCTCTCTCACGACCAGAGTGGCGACTCCCTCAACAGTGATGAGGGAGATGTGTCATGGATGGAAGAGCAGCTGTCCTATTTCTGCGACAAGTGCCAGAAATGGATACCAGCTAGTAAGGAGCTTCTCTCTTCCGTCTCGTTGTCTATTCCTGGGTCAGGGTTTCTTTTTCTAATCTGTGGAAGAAGCATGAATGTAAAATACACCTCCACGAAGGAGTAAACTTCCCTAAAACATTGATGCCTTTGAATTAATAAAAAGCATCAATGACTTACACATTGTTAAATTAACATTGTTTTGAAAGATTTGATTTTATTTATTTGAAAGGCAGAGTGACAGAGAGAAGATTGATCTTCTGTCTGCTGTTTCACTCCCCAAACAGTCGCAGTGGCTGGGAATGGGCCAGCCCTGAGCCAGGAGCATTTTCCAGGTCTCCCATGTGGGTGCAGGGTCCAAAGGAGTAGGGCTATCCATTGCTACTTTCCTGGGCATGTGGGATGCTGGCACTACAGGAGGCATCTTTATTTACCATGCCACAATGCTGGGCCCTAAATTAGCATTCCTACTAGTAACCCAATACAGATTTGAAAATTAGGGCCCAGCATGATAGCCTATTGGCTAAAGTATTCACCTTGCATGTGCTGGGATCCCATCCACTTCCTTTCAACTCCCTGCTTGTGGCCTGGGAAAGCAGTCGATGCTGGCCCAAAGCCTTGGAGACCAGGAGGAAGCTTCTGGCTCCTGGCTTCAGATCAGCTCAGCTCCAGCCGTTGTAGCCATTTGGGGAGTGGCAGGTGGAAGATCTTTCTGTCTCTCCATGTCTCTGTAAATCTGCCTTTTCAATCAAAATAGATAAATCTTTTTAAAAAAATTTTTTTGAAGATTAGAAATGCTGTTAAAGAATTAGCCACATTTTTGTAACATTTGGAACAAAACTTTAATCCTGTTCTAGATTTATTGATTTAGAGTTGAAGATTTATTTATTGATTTTCTAACAGACATGCAGCAAGAGAAGCTCACTCCTGAGTGGCAGCCAGGCCTGGGCCAGGCCAGAGCCAGGAACCAGGAGCTCCTTCCCATCTCTCATGTGGTGGCAGGGGCCCAGACACGGAGCCATCTTCTCTGCTTTTCCCAGGCAGTTAGTAAGGAACAGGATCAGAAGCGGAACCAGCAACATTTAACTGATGTGGAAACTGCAGTTGCTGTATAGCACGGGTTAACATTGAGCAGGTGGAAGGGCAGGTACCCCTTTGCCCCTTTCTGGGGTGGGTCTTGTCTCCCACCATGCTGGCTCCTCCATCTCCTGGCAGGGGACAGACGCGCATGCTCCACACTTCAGTCTTCAGTGTGCCACCCATCATGTGATTTGTACCAAACCGTGATTTTTCCATTGGGTAAGACACTAGAAATGATGTGTGGACTGGAGGAATGCTTCAGAAACAATACATAACCAAAACATTTATATTTATGAAGGGTCTTCCAAAAGTTAAGAGAAATTCAAATTCTGGAAAAGCTATGCCTGGATCTCAGAACCGCTTTGTTTCAGTTCCATTTTCCTTGACTGTTGAAGTACCCGTGTGTGTGTGTGTGTGTGTGGGTAGAGAGAGAGAGAGAAAGAGAGAGAGAAAGAAAGTGGGTCATTTTCTGGTATTTGGTAATTTCTTTGTTAAAATGGGTTCAGCTGTTCTGGTGATTAGTTCATGGTAGCGTTTTCACAGAACGCAAGCCTGGAAGTACCGTTACCACAGGCTGATTCTGCTTAGTAATCCCAGGTCCTGCCGAGTGTCCAGGGCCTCACCAGAAGATTGTCTAAGCACCCCCAGGCCAGGCCACCATGCCGGCCTTGGGTTCTCTGTCCCCACAAACAAACTTTGCAGTGTGGGAGAGCTGTTCATCTGCACAAGCACTTCTTTCATGTCTCTAGGACTTGGCCTGGTTTTGCATCCCCTGTAAGGTGTGTGTATGCACCTGTACGGTTCCCACCCTGGATGGGTTCACCTCTTCCCTGGGCAGCTTCTTGGCCCCCCCCTGCAGCGTCCCTGGGTCCCACCTTCCTGTGGACCACATCACTCTCCTCTTGGCAGTCACCCAAGAACCATTAGGAATGTAGAGGCCTGGGCCCGGTGGCAAAGGTGGATTCTTTCTGTCTGCCGTAGCCCCAGGCATGTTTAGAGCAAGCAGCTCCGGGTGACTGTGAGGCCCAGTGAGCGTGGAGACCTTCCTTGCTGTGGTGCTCACCTTTTTTCTCCTACATGTCCCTGCCACAGATTTGTGAGTGGAAAAGGGCAGGTCCCGTGTCTGTCTGCACCTTACATTCCTGGTTCCTCCTTGGGTTCCCTGGCATGCTATGGGTGCTAGTTTTGGTTTGGTTTTGTTTTCAAAGAATGTGTGAAAAGACCTGCCCATAGGAGTCAGGAATTTGACATTTGGAAAAGCCGGTTAGAGCAATAATACCAGCTTTTCCAGTACCTCTCTCCTGAAACCCAAGGGGCCACCGATCCTAGAGGGTGTACGCTGGGTGTTAGAAGACGGTCTTCCTCTACGCCCTGCCTGCTTCCAGCCTGGGGAACCTGGGAGTACCTTGGGGTGCTGCCGCCCCGGATGTACCTGTAATGTGACCTTCTGTTCTTCTAGGTCAGCTGAGGGAGCAGCTCAGTTACCTGAAGGGGGACAATTTTTTTAGGTTCACTTGCTCAGATTGCTCAGCAGACGGCAAGGAGCAGTACGAACGGCTGAAGCTGACATGGCAGCAGGTGAGTGCCGGGCTCTCACCCGTGGTCCCTACGTCCATCAGATATTGTGATGGGGGTGTTTTTCTCAAAGTGTGTGTAAGATCTAGGCAACCTGGAATCTATGCAAGGAGAAGCCAGAAGTCAAAGTTAAAAAACACGGCCTAGATCTTAAGCTTTTTTTCACCAGAATAAACTCATGTTTTAATTGCTTTTCCATGAGCTTTTTGAAATATCTTTGTATGTGAATTTTAAGTTCTTAAGTCATAAAATACCTCAGATGCACGGAGGTAAATACATGAGATGCTGGCTGTAACAGCATAGCCCAGCCCCTGAGATTAGCAGCACATACATGGTTCTGAGCCACTCTGGACGTCTGAACGTAGACAGAGGTCATTCTGTACTTTTCTTACAGCCTTCGTTGAGCAATACTCTTTTAAAACTTGTGAAATACACATAACAATGAAATTTACCATTTTGGTGTACACTGCAGTAGAGTCAAGTGCACGTTGTTGTGTAAACCTCCCCGCCATCCATTTGTTTCCAGAACTTTGTTGCCTAGCTGAAACTCCCAACCCCTTAGGCAGTAACACCTCATGCATATCACCTGTCTGAAGGTTGGCATCTGCGGGCTGATACAGACCCGGTGCCCCAGTGAATGGAAAACACCTGGCACCTGCTCTAAGCAGTAAAGTCACCAGTCTCCTCAGTGGGCTGCTGAGATTTCGTGCTGTGAGGGCAGGTCCTGGGATGTCACAGCAGCTGGCTAGACTAACAGCAGCTGTGGCAGGTGGCTGCAAAGGAACTGAAGGATGCCTGTCCCACCAAAGGGGACCCAGTGTCAACCATGATGCTTACTTCATTGGAAGCAGTTTTTCAATAGCTGCTATAGTTTTGTCCACTTACCTGAAGTCACATGAGTAAGACAGAATCCAGCCGCCAGGAGGAATGTCTGCAGAGAGTCACTGACGTGTTGAAAGGGGTGGTTTCTTGATGGTAGATTGCAAATGACGTTTGCTTTTCTCTTTGTTGTTTTCTGTATTCCTGAAGTCTTTTATAATAAGCATGTGCAAACACAGTGTTCTGGAATATGTCTCCTCCTCTGGGGCCATGAGTTCCTCATCTGTAAGTTTATACAGTTGGATTAGGGAGTTTTCCCTGAGCTGCAGGGAAGGGAGTCTGGGGAAACCGCTGGGGACGAGGCTGAGCAGCAAGCTCATTTCACTTGAGCAGTGGGTTCCTCAGCTAAAAATGGCCCAGTCCTCTAGTAGATGGCACGCAGCATGGCCGTCGACCGTGACATTCAGAGAGCCATGTTCTCCAAAACAGGCAAATCCATGTGCTCAATGTGAATTTCAGAATATTTAGCAAGTAGGCGTCTGGGACCTCCTGCTGGCTGGTAGCTAGCACAGGGCAAGAGCATGCTGGGGCCTGGGCCCATGGCCAGCCTGTTGTGATCCCGTAAGAGGTTGGCCCAGAGGAACGGTGCATGGGAGTGAGCGGGTGAGTGACATCTGATGGGAGTCAGGAAGGGTGTGAGGTGAGATTGTATCAGAAGTCCAAGACAGTGTCCTTCCCTTGTGCATACTCCTTCCTCCTCAGAACATGAAACAAGCGGTGTCTCCCTCGGACGGGGCTTGTGGTCACGCTGCCCTCCCAGCCCTGCTGGTCTGTTTCAGGTCGTCATGCTGGCCATGTATAACTTGTCCCTGGAAGGAAGTGGACGGCAAGGCTATTTCAGATGGAAAGAAGACATTTGCGCTTTCATTGAGAAACATTGGACGTTTTTACTAGGGAATAGGTAAAGTGCTTGCTAAAACATCTTAACCCTGGAGGTGGGCGATTAGTGCTGTGGTCAAGAGTGCTTGCTGAATTCTAGTGCAAGTCTGGTGCTAGTACAGCTTCCTGCTGATGTGTGTCCTGCTCCAGTCCTTGGGTCCTTGGAACATGGGGAGAGTTGGGAGAAGCGCCGACTCCCTGGCTTCAGCTTGGCTGGGCATTTGGAGAGAGGACCAGCAGGTGTGTTCTCCCTTTGTGTCAGGTAGTCAGGTTGCCAGTGTACAGCTTGTACATGTCTCTTTTTGTATCTGTCAACCTTTCAAATAAATTATTTTTTAAAAAGCTTATACTTGGAGCTGGTGCTGTGGCACAGTGAGTTAATCTGCCGCTTGAAACGCCAGCAGTCCCTGCTCTACTTCCAACCCAGCTTCTTGCTAATGTTCCTGGGAAGGCAGGAGAAGATGGCCTGACTATCAGGGTCCCTGCCACCCCCAAAAGGAGACTGGGATGGAGTTCCTGGCTCCTGACATCTACGTGACCCATTGTGAGTAAAGCAGTGAATAGAAGATTTTTGTTGCTCCCTCTCTGGCACGTGGTACTTCAAGGAAATCTTTTTTAGTTTTTTTTTTTCCTACATTTGAAGAAAAATGTAAATAACAAAGTGTGTGAGGTATGAGACAGCTGATGTAGCTCCCTTTTACTTGTGACACTTACAGACGCTTTTGGAATTTCAGAAAATGTTTTCACTTCAGGTTCAAACAACTAGTTTGTAATGAGCCAGAGTGGAAGTGTGGATTCTGTCCATCTCCCATAGTGCTTGCAGAGAGAAAATATGGGTTTTTACTAAGCAGGATATTTTTAAGATAGTCTTAGACTGTTACAAAGTGAGAAAGCATTTGATTAAATGGAGAAAGAGCTGCTCAAGAGTTAGGTGATTATTTACTTTGAGGAGATGGGGCTATTTTGTACTGGTAAAATCAGTTTGTTAGAGCGGAAGAGGCAAATGAATAGCAGATACTGGTTGCAGCATTTGGACACGCCTGAAGAGCAGCGTGTGTTGTCAGCACCTGTTCTCATTGCTCTGTGAGGCCGGCTGTCTTGGGTGCTGCTCAGAGTGCTTCGTGGCAGTGCTGGCTATGGCCACCGACCTTCCTCTTTGGTGGCTGCTGCGGGCCTAACATCAGACTCAGGAATACACAGATGTGGCGACCATGTGGAGAAGGCCAGGTGGTTCCTGTTGGAAACCATGGTGGTTGGTTTGGCCCCAGGCACTGCCCTCCCAGGGTCATCCTGCGTTGGTGTCTCCTTGGAGACACAGGCCTCCCACAGCCAGAGGAGCAGCCCAAAAGTTTTGGAGTACCTGAGAAATTTAAATTCTGCTATCCACAGGACAGGCTTTAAGTTTTTAAAAATGATTATAACTTTCATGGTTGAAGGATCTGAAAAAATAATCTGTATATAAAGTTCTAAATTTGAATACCTTTTCTCTCGAATATTTGTCAGCAGCTTGAAATTTAAATCTAAAGGCTTATTTAAGACTAACCTTATTTAGTGCTAACCTAAATTTATGTCATCCTAGATACTAAAAAGTACAAGAAGACTTAATTACTACAGACTAATTGCCACTCAACATGTGGTCAGTTAATCTGCTTTCTCAGTCCTAGTTTTATAGTTTTGATTGGTGAAGAATACCTTGAATGCCTTTTCTACTAGCATATTTTACTGATTTTAAGATTTTTTTTTCAAATTTTTTGGCATCTCTGAGCTGGATATATCACACAGTTTGTGTCATAATTTAGTTGGTTGGTAAATTTTTGTGTATCCATTAAAGAGAACATCTGAATAGCTTTCAGATGTGATGGCATGTAGTAGAACACATTCATTGTATTTTCGCTTCACCAAGCTGTGCCCAGGAAGGGTCTGAGTGAAAAGCAGCAGGAGTGTCTCCCATCCTCCACCCCACCCCACCCCAACAGCAGCCGCCCCAGCAGGATCTGTCTCTAGCTGTTTTGGAGCTCTGGATAGAAGCTTGCAATCTCCCGGGGAAAGCTTGGATAGTAGATCACATTACTCTTGGCCTGTTTTACCACCCGATCCCCATAATTCCTGCAGATCCAGCACAGGAACTGGCGGCTGTTCCTGGACCAGCTGACACTCAGCCTGAGGATCACCCACAAGCTAGGGATTTGTGCTCTGGCTGCCACTTCTCACACAAATGCAAACCGGCAACAGGCATTGCCCTTGCACCTCCCTCTGTCAAACTGGGTAAAGGGATTGAATAGATAGCTTTCCAACGAGAATACAGAAATGGCCTGTCATAGTGGCAGAGGGAGAAAACCCACCTCCTGTGATGCTGGCACCCCATGTGGTGCCAATCTGTGTTCCAGCTGTTGCACTTCACATCCAACTTCCTGCTAATTCACCCGGGAGTTCAGCAAAAGATGACTTGTGCTTGGGCCCCTGCCATACACAGGGGGACCAGGAAGATGTTCCTGGCTTCCAACCTTGACCTGGCCCAGCCCTAGCCATTGTGGCCATTTGGGGAGGGACACAGAGGATAGAAGGTCTCTTTCCAACTCTGATTTTAAAATAATAAATAAATCCTGAAGAGAGAGGGAGGTGATATGGAGAGATCTGTCATGGTCCCAAGCCAACTCCGGCTGCTTTCCCAGGTATGTTAATAGGGAGCTGAATTCTGACTCAAAGGGCTCCTAAGATGCTGGTGACACAGGGTGTAAAGCACGGCCACAGTGCTATCCCTTTCAATAAATCCTTCAAAGAACCCTGAAACAGCTATTTACAAAAATATGGAGAAACTAGAAACTGTTAATGGGAATGTAAAATCATAACCATTGCGGTGGTTCCTGAAAATATGAAAAATACAATTCCCATATGCTCTGTTAATTCCATTTCTGGGTATATACTGCACCTAACTGACAGTAGGGTGTTGAAGAGCTATTTGGACACCCTAAGAGCAGCTTTATGCACAACAGCTAAATGTGGAAACAGCCCAAGAGTCCACTAACAAAGTGGCCTGGCCACACGATGGAACATTGTCCTTAAAAAGCAGTGAGGGTCTGGCACATGCCACAGCATGTGTAAACTTCAAGGATGTTTAGTGAAGTGTATTAAAGCAATTCCAGGAAGGACCTTGGAGAAGTGACCCTCACAGATGAAGAGTGTCACAGCAGGATTTTCCAACTGTCAGTATGTCCTTTTCCTCAAAGACTTGAGACCTGCAAGTCGTGTGTGTGTGCTTTCTGGGTGGAAACAGGATAGCTGCCTTTAAAGCAGTGTGCAGCAGGAGGAGTGAGGATAGTTGACTCTTCACGTTTTGTTTTGCTGTCTTTGCTCTGCGCAGGAAACCTGCAGGTGGTCTAAAGCTCACTGCAATACTTGCAGTTAGGAGTGGATGAGAGTCCGCTGAACTGCTTGTGGGGCAAGTGCTTAGCTTATATTACAAAATGCACATTCTCACAATTACACTTGTTGGAGTTTTTTTTAAGAATTATTTTTTATTTCAAAGTCGTAGTTACAGAGAGAGAGCAAAGACAGATCTTTCGTCCACTAATTAACTCTCCTGAATGGCTCCGGTGGCTGAAATTGGGCCTATCCAAAGCCAGGAGCTTCTTTCCGGGTCTCCCACGTGGATGCAGGGACACAGAGACTTTTAATCCTTTGCTGCTTTACCAGGCCATTATCAAGGAGCTGGATTGGAAGTGGAGCAGCCAGGACTCAAACTGGTGCCCATATAGATAATGGTACTGCAGGCAGAGGCTTAGGTTGCTATGCCATGTCGCTGGCATTTCTTGAGATCTGTGCTTAATTCACATGTAAAAGAACTAAGTAATTATAGACTTAATCATAGTTATGGTATGTGTTTCATGTGCTTTGGGTTTTCATGTAAGTCCTTGCAGCTGCCCAGTGGAGTGCAGTGTTCTCATTTTATAGGTGAGGAAACTGAGGAAGCTGGAGGGACTGCAGGCTATGAGTCGGAGTGCAGGTGCAGTGCACCTTGCGGGGGGCATCCAGTCAACAAGCCAACTGTTGTTCATTCTCGCACCTTTTAGGAAAAAGACTTCGACCTGGTGGAGCACAGTGGCAGGTTGCCTCAGTGTGGGGAGTCCCATGTACTTCCGGTCAGGGGCTCAGGAGTTTGGAGAGCCAGGATGGTGGAAACTTGTTCACAACAAACCCCCGACGATGAAACCTGAAGGAGAGAAGCTGTCTGCCTCTACTCTGAAAGTCAAAGGTGCCGGCGGGTGGGGAGCAGCCAGGGTGCAGCCAGGGCCAGCTGGGGAGGCAGCACTGACTGTCCACACCCTACTGGGCCACAGCTGTCAGACAGACACCTCGGTCTGCTTGCCAGCATCGCCACATGTGCCGTGTAGAGAGTACTGCCATTCCCAACCACCTGACTGCTGTGGTCTGTTTGCTTTGGTGTCTGGTAGCTTCAGTGTTTCCAGTCCTGATTTTGTTTTTAAACTTTTCATCATGGACATTTTAGCACACAGAGTCCTGTCTGGCAAAGTGTCTTTCCCCTTAGCTGTTCACTCCCACACACTCCTTTTAGCTGTACTACAGTACTTTGCTTTGGCTTTCCACCAGTCCCATACTCTGATAACCAAGAAACAAATCCCGGGCACCATTTTTAAATGACACAGTATGACATTGAAACACATGCTGTTCTCTTGCTCTTCCAGTGTTTGGTAAGAGTATTCTGAAATTTTTAAGGTTTGTAGAATTCTTGTACTAAATGCATAACTTTATACTCTTTTTTTTTTTAAGATTTATTTATTGGAAAAGCAGATTTACAGAGAGAAGGAGAGATAGAGGTCTTCCATCTGCTGTTTCACTCCTCAGATGGCCACAGTAGTTGGAGCTGGACTGATCCCAAGCTGGAGCCAGGAGCTTCTTCCAGGTCTCCCATGTGGGTACAGGGTCCAAGGACCTGAGCCGTCTTCTGCTGACTTCCCAGGCCTTAAGCAGGGAGCTGGATGGGAAGGGATTAGAATCTGTACCCATTTGGGGAGCTAGTGCCTACAGGTAGAGGATTGGTCAGTTGAGCCACAGCATTGGCCCTGCCAAGATTTTACTATTATTATTAATTTTTATTGGAAAGGCAGATTTATAGAGAGGACATGCAGATATTCCATCTGCTGGTTTACTCCCCAGATGGTTACAATGGCCAGAGTTCAGCCTATCCAAAGCCAGGATCTTCCTCTAGGTCTTCCATGTGGGTGCAGGGACCCGAAAACCTCAACTATCTTCTGCTGTTTTTCCATATCATAAGCTGGGAGCTGGATCAGAATGAGACCTGAACCAGTACCCATATGGCATGCCCACACTACAGGGTGGCGTTGGCCTGTTACACCACTGTGCCATCCCCACCGATATTCTGTTTTAAATATTTCAGTGTTAAATCTAAGAGCTAGGGATTCTTCCCTTGAGGCAGCCTAATCACATGCCATTTGCACAGCTAAAACATCAACAGTAATTCCTTATTCTCACACATTGATAGTTTTCCTTGTAAGTTTTTAATGAGTTTTAACAATTTTGAATGTAATTAGTAAGAAATGAACTAGTGTGGAATCTAGTGTCTGGAAGTTTCCCTTCCTGCCGTCGTCGTACAGTTTGTCTCCCCAGGCTGAGCGTTCAGCCTCTTAGGAAGGCTCCTCAGCATGTAGGTACTTGTTGGTAAGAAGCCCCTACTGCATACCACAGACTCCTCTCAGTAATGCACGCAGAGCCACCCTGTTTTATCCAGTGCATTATTGAAGCCAGTCCCGTAGTGACAGTTTGGGTGGTTTGTGCCATTTTGTTGTTGTTATTCTCAACAGTGTTGCAGTTGTACAGATGTGGGTACCTGTGCAAGTTTGTGCTAAATTTTGGCAGACAGCTGTTGTGTGGAAGGGCATATCCATTGCACAACTTTTTAGAGAGCTATATAATTCACTTAAACATTGAGGAGATTTATTGAGCCTTTCTCCACGTGGAACAGAGCGCTAGGCTCAGTGAGAAGCTGGTGGAGACAAATCCAGTAGTGACTGTGGTGTTCGATCTCTCCGGGCAGCCTCAAAGCCCACCTTAGATCCCATCATTACTGTGGAGGGCCTTCGGAAACGTGCCAGTCGGAACCCCGTGGAATCGGCCATGGAGTTAAAAGAGAAAAGGTCGCGAACTCAGGAAGCCAAAGACATCAGACGAGCCCAGAAGGAGGCCGCCGGCTTCCTGGACAGGAGCACCTCCTCCACCCCGGTCAAGTTCCTTAGCCGGAGCCGCCGGCCAGACATGCTCCTCGAGAAAGGGGAGGTGATCGACTTCTCCTCCCTGAGCTCCTCAGACCGCACGCCGCTCACCAGCCCATCACCCTCCCCGTCCTTGGACTTCTCCGCCCCCGGCACCCCTGCCTCCCACTCAGCGACGCCCAGCCTGCTCTCCGAGGCTGACCTCATCCCCGACGTGATGCCCCCGCAAGCCTTGTTCCACGGTGAGACTTCACGTGCTCGTGTCTTTTGGGTGTGTGTGTGTGTCTAGCTTGGTGGGGGGCATGGTGCAGTGTGGGTGTTGTCAGCTCGAGGGCTCCGTGTCCTCATGGCCGGGGTGTGCCCTGCACAGATGACGAGGAGATGGAGGGCGATGGCGTCATCGACCCCGGCATGGAGTACATCCCGCCCCCTGCGGGTTCTGCCTCCGCGGGAGGCAGGAGGAAGGTCCGCGGGCTGGAGCAGATAAAGCAGGAGGTGGAGAGCGAGGAGGAGAAGCCCGACAGGATGGAGCTCGACAGCGAGGACACGGAGTCCAACACGTCTGTGCCGACGCGGGCTCGGGAGAAGCGCAAGCCCCCGCCGGACAAGGACACGAAGCCCACCGGCCCCAAGTACACGCCCGTGAGCATCTACGAGGAGAAGCTGCTGCTGCGGCGGCTGGAAGCCTGCCCCACTGCCGTGGCCATGACGCCCGAAGCCCGGAGGCTGAAGCGCAAGCTGATTGTCCGGCAGGCCAAAAGGGACCGGGGCTTGCCGCTGTTTGACCTGGACCAGGTCGTGAACGCTGCCCTCCTGCTCGTGGATGGCATTTATGGAGCCAAAGAAGGAGGCGTTTCCAGGCTCCCAGCTGGGCCAGCCACATACCGCACCACCTGTCAGGACTTCCGCATCCTCGACCGCTACCAGGTGAGCCCCGCGTGCTCTGCTGTGGCAGCCGAGGTCAGGGGAACAAGGAGCCAGGGAGGGAGGCCAGTGTGCCTGGGACATCAGGCTGTTATTTTCCACAGACACCATGAGCTGAGCTGCAGCTCCTCTGTGCATCTCCGTCTCTGAGGGCAGCTGTATCCGACAGGCGTCACAGCTTTGGTTGACAGATTAGTAGAGGTTGTGCAGTGACCAAAGCTGGTGCTGTTGGGATCTGCAGGTGGGTGACACTTGTGGAGTTGGGGCACAGGAAGTGACAGCTGCAGAGGCAGCACAACCCAGAGCGCTCTTCGGCCTAACACAGCTTCTGGGAGCGCTCCCCGCAGTTGTTAATCCCACTGTGGCCTGTCAGCGTCTGCCCACCCCAAAGCGGTGCACCAGTGCATGGTGCACCCAGCCTTTGTGAGTGTTGCTGATTGGTGGGTTTGATTTGCCTTGCTGAGATGCAGGTGAGGTTGGAATGGCTTCCTGGTTGTTGGTGGTTAGGCCATCGGTGAATGGCCCTGTTGGCATATGCACAGCTTACCGTGTTCTGGAGGCGCTGTAGGGGTCTCTTTGTGGGGCTTCTTTCCTCTGTTGTGGGGGGCCTTTTGCACTGGAGTTCTGGAAGGTGTTGGTGATTTCCTGTCTTCTGTTTGCTCTGTCATCTTTTTTAGAGTTCTGCTACTTGGATTTGGGGCTCTGTAGGCCAGAGGTGGGTTAGGCTTTCCATGGCCAGGGCCCCATGAGGAAGGTGTGAGGCTGTGCTAAGCTTGCACTGCGTGATGGCCCCCTAGCTCTGTGGTTGTGATGGTGTGGTTGTGTCCCTGTGAGACCTAGTTCTCAAGAAGGACAGGGGCACTTTGGCCAAGACCTCTGCTCCTGGGAGATCCTTTTCCTTGTCTTTTTCTTCTGTCTCCTGTCAATTTTGATACCTGGAGAGTGTTACCTCGTCTGCCGAGCAGGGGACCCAGGAGTCTCTCCCTCTCTCAAGCCTTCTTTGCCCAGGGACAGCAGTGCTGAGCCTCATGTCCCATGGTCCTGCTGCCCATGCTGGATGCTGGCCCCGTGTCTCCCCTGATGCATCCTCTTGCAGCTGTGTTGTGCTGATCTACAGACCCACCATCTAAGCCATTTGCTACTGCTTCGTGTGCTGTGTAAAACAGTGTTGTTCCCCATCGGGATTTCTGTGAAGCGTTGCTTGTGAGTGCCCCCAGGTCAGTCTTAGTCTCATTTCTTTATGGGTGGCCCCTTGGTTTATAACCCCTCTCCTGGAAGCTTGTCACTTTTGCTCTTCGGTTTCATCCTTTGTATTGGCTTTGACGCTCCTGGTCTGGTCTCACAGCTGTTCTGGTTGGAGATGGCTCTGAGGTTTCCTGACCTCTATCCTTTCCGCTGTTCTCTGGTTCTGGGGTTGGCTGCCTAACTCCATTAGCTGCTTGAAATTCTCATCAGTTTGACTTTGCATTTGTTTTACTTCTTCCTGTATTTCTTCTTCTTCTTTAATATTTATGTGTGTATTTATATCTATTTGAAAGACAGAGAACACACACACACACCCCAATTTACTGATTCACTCCCCAAATGACCACGATGGCAAGAGGTGAGCTGATCTGAAGCTGGGAACCAGGAGCTTCTTCCAAGTCTCCCACATGGATACAGGCTCCCAAGGGTTTGGACTGTCCTCTGCTGCTTACCCTTACCATAGCAGGGATCTGATCAAAAGTAGAACACACGGTACTTAAACTGGCACCCATATGGGATCCCAGACTGAAGGTGGAGGCTTGGGCCCTGTGCGATGGCTCAGTTGTTGGCTAATCCTCCCTTTGTAAGCACCGAGATCTCATATGGCCTTTGTCTTGTGTCCTGGCTGCTGTGCCTCACATCCAACTCCCAACTTGTGGCTTGGGAAAGCAGCAAAGTCTGGTTCAGGACCTTGGGACTCTGCAGCTATGAGGGAGACCCAGAAGAAGCTCCTGGCTTCAAATCAGCTCAGTTCCAACCATTGCTGTCATTAGGGGAGTGATGGAAGATCTTTCTGTCTCTTATTCTCTCCATAAATCTGCCTTTCTGATAGAAATAAATAATTTTAAAAATTTATTTATTTTTGGACCCAGTGCAATAATCTAGCGACTGAAGTCCTCGCCTTGAACTCGCCAGAAATCCCATATGGACACTGATTCGTATCCCAGTGGCCCAGCTTCTCATCTAGCACCCTGTTTGTGGCCTGGGAAAGCAGTCTAGGATAGCCCAAAGCCTTGGGACCCTGCACCTGTGTGGAAGACTCAGAAGAGGCTCCGGGCTCCTGGCTTCGGTTCGGTGAAGCCCTGGCTGTTGTGGCTGCTTCGGGAGTGACTCAACAGATTGAAAATCTTCTTCTCTGTCTTCCTTCCTTTCTATATATCTGACTTTCTAATAAAAATAATATAATATTTATTTATATCAGATTTATGGATAGAAGGAAAGACAGAAAGATCTTCATCTACTGGTTCACTCCCCAAATTGCTGTAATGGCACAATGGTAAGAACTGAACTGATCTGAAACCAGGAACCAGGAGAGTCTTACTGGTGTCCCACGTTGGTCCAAGGTTCCAAGGGTTTAGGCCATCCTCTACTTCCTTCCCAGGCCATAGCAGAGAGATGAATGGGAAGTGGAGTAACCAGTACTTGAACTGGCACCCATAATGGATACTGGCCATTGAGTCTTTGCGCTGGGCCCAATAAATCTTTAAAAAAAATAAACAGTGGAGACTTAGTCTTATGCTACGGCACTTGTCCCTCTTCCTGTATTCTTGTAGTAGGCCTACAATGCATGATACATCTTTTATACTTGTACCGTAGTCCTTAAGTATTCTGTTGTATAACATTGCACACACAGACGCCCCAGTCTTTCCTCTCTTTGCATTTCACTTAAGACGCCCTGCTGATAAGCTCAGACACTCTTTGCTCTGCTGTGGCCTGTCTACTAAAAGCTGTCACCAGCGGCTTCAGCCTTTTGTTTCTCTCACCATGTCTTTGAGCTTCAGAATTTCTTGTTGATTGTTTCTTACTATTCTTTTTTGCATGTTGTCTACTTTGTCTGTTAGAACCCCTGATGTACTTAAATTCCAATTTTATTTTATTTTTAATATTTACTTATTTTTATTGCAAAGTTAGAAATACAGAGAGAAGGAGAGGAGGAGAGGAAGATCTTCTGTCTGATGATTCACTCCCCAAATGACCACAACAGCCAGTGCTGTGCTAATCCCAACCCAGGAGCCAGGAACTTCTTCCACGACTCCCATGCAGGTGCAGGGTCCCAAGGCTTTGGGCCATCCTCGACTGCTTTCCCAGGCCACAAGCAGGGAGCTGGATGGGAGTGGAGCTGCCAGGATTAGAACCGGCGCCCATATGGGATCCTGGTGCATTCAAGGCAAGGACTTTAGCTGTTAGGCCACCATGCTGGGCTCAAATTCCAATTATTTTAAATAGCTAATAATTCCAATATCTCTGCCATATTTGAGTCTGGTCCTAATACTTGCTGTCTGTCTTCAAACTGTTTTTATTGTTGTTTTGTGTTTTGGTTTTGCTTTTAGTGTGCCTTGTAATTCTTTCTTAGAAGCAACTATTACCATCTAGGTAAAAGGAACTTTATTAGAGTAGACCCTGTGTAATGTCAGTGAGGGGAAGCTCTCTATCATCCAGCTGTCCTGATTCTAAGCTGATTTTCCCAGAAGAGGAGGCTCTGGACTCAGCTACCTCTCATCCTTGCCTTTTCTCACAGCCAAGGAACCTCCTCACTCAGGAAGCCCTGGAGACCGCTGGCCCAGTTGCTCTTCCCATCATACTGGCACATTCCTGAGCCTTCTCCCAGCTTCTGTCCCCTCCCTTCTTGTCTGTGGCATCATCCTGGTGCGTTTACGAAGAGAGCCAACAGCTAGAAGTTTGAAGACACCAGTCTAACATTTTTCATGCTTCCTTGACTTTGGGATGTGTCGTTCAGCAGATGTAAATTGAGCCCTTAAGGTGTGCCAGCCACTAAGGTGACTGCAGCTTCTGCCATGAGTTAGACAGACGGTTCCTGCCCCTGGGGACCAAGGGCTGTGGTGGGAGGAACCAATGGTGGAGTAGGGGCAGGTTGCCAGGAAGTTAGGTGGACGCTGTCCCTGGAGGCAGCGCTTGAATTCACTGAGTCACCTGGAGGTACCAGCTGATGAAGACTTGGAGCAGAGGTGTGAGGGACAGGCAGTGGGTGGGGCACTTATGAGGTCCAATGAAGGTAGAGGGAGCAGAGGCAGGCAGTGGATGGGGCACTTATGAGGTCCAATGAAGGTAGAGGGAGCAGAGGCAGGCAGTGGGTGGGGTACTTCTGAGGCCCAGTGAGGGTAGTGGAGGTAAGGGGCAGGGACTACACCCTCAGGACACTGTAGGTCCTCAGTGAGACTCACTTGTATCCTGAGCATACTGTGAAAGCCACAGAGTGATGGTGGGTGAGGAAAGGAAATGTGTGTTTTAATCATGTTTTAAATCGGTATTTGAGACAGAAAAAGATCTCACTCCCCAGATGCACACAACAGCTGAAGCCAGGTTTCAGTAGTTCTAAGATGTGGATTTCATTGCTCCAAGGTTGATGAAATCCTTCCAAGTACCATTGGCTGACATAATCTACCTTAGAGTCTCCACTTGCCCAGATACTTACTCACTGTCAAAGCTTAGCTGGGAGAATTGTCAAAAATTTGTTCTGCTCTCCATCCTCTGCCATGGTACTAAACATCCTCTCTAGGCCTCGAGCTATCATGTCCTCCATTTGCATCTGGCCACTGCCTAGACTTCAGCAACCAAGGAGGCCCAAGTCTGACACTTGCAATCCTTGGTGAGATGACAAATCCTGTAATTTTCACTGTGATTGGAATTTTGAGTCCAGCAGTCCAGTTGAAGGGGCTCCTGAAAGAAACCTCACCTGAGGGGACCCCAGAGCTGAGTTCTGTGTTTGCCAACCAGTGTGGGGTCAGTCACCCACAGCAGCCTTACATACACTGGTGGTTGCAGTCATCTGGTCAGTTCTGTCCTCAACCCCATTTCATACACAAATTAATGGATACTGCCCCCTTTCCCCCGCAAGACTAATCTTGCCCACCACAGACTCAGCCCTCACACACACCAGTGGGAACTACAGTCTATTTAGATCAACCTCCAATAACCCTCCAGACCTGCCCTCAGCCCTGGTTCCTTCCCATTTCAGTATGCGCAGCAGCCTTGTCTGGTCTGCCGCACATCCCATTTGTTCTTGTATGCACTTAAGGGTGCTTCAGCCTAGCTCATTCTGACCAACCCCACTGTCCAGCCCACCCTCACACTGACGAATGCCACTGCCTATCCAGCCAGGCCCATCCCCAGGCCTGGTGTTCATGCTCACCAGTGGAAGCTTCAGGGGTGCCCACAATTACCATGCGAGCTCCACTCCCAGACCTGGATCTTGCACTTTTCAGGTGATACTACAGTTTAGCCTGACAGGACTTGTCCCCAGTCCCAGCACTTGCTGGCTGCCTTTTGATACAAGGAGCCACTTCCCTGTTCAAGGATGGGAAGACCTGATAGGAGCCCCTTTGAGAACTGTGTCACAGTTTTGACTATTACTTTGAATCTTAGTTAAGCCATGAAGGGAGATCAAGGTTCGCCTTTGAAAATTTTGGTTTCCAATTTGGGGAGATATGAAAGCAAATTATACAGGAAGGCATCTTTCTCTTCTTTTACCAAGCTCATTTTCTAGCCTACTAACTGATTCTACAAGAACAACTCCAGTTTCTGTACTTCATCCAGCTCTCAGCAAATCACTTCATAAATGTGCCTTTCCTCATTCACCCGAGCTGTTCACTGCACAGCCTTGATAGCATGTGTTGTGTCCCTGTGTGAGCAAGGTCCTGGAGCAGCACCCGTAGAGCAGCATCTCCAATCCTGCTCCTGGGGCATGGGACCAGGTCCACAATGTCTCCCCAGGTGTTGCTGGACCCCCTTCTCTTTGAGTCTCTGCAGGGCTTCTGTATTGGGAGTCACTGTGGGAATGAAAATACACCTCATGTGGAAATGACAGGACGGACAGTGACTGGTCCCTGTGCTGTCGACTAACAGAAGTCATGTGATTTTCCCTTTGTTTCTCCCCTGACCCCAGATACAGGGGAAAAAATGATATTAGTGTGAAAACAATGGTATTACCCACTTTCCTATAACCTTTGACCCTTTGTACCCTAATCAACTAAGTGAGATTATTTTAAAAAATAAATTTATAAAAAAAGATACCTACAAAAAATAAAAAGAAGTCATGTGATGTGCGACCCATATATGAGTGTGTGTCACCTATGTCATTACTGAGCAAGTGGGCTTAATGTAGAAGAAATGAAGGCCAGAAAAGCTGCAAGTCCACGTTCAGCACCTTGTCTCATGAACTTATATAACTTAAAATGTTTAACTGCAGAATTGTTTAAAAAAAAAAAACTAGTTTCCAGCTTTACAGCTTGGGCTATTCATATCTTTTACACAAAAGTACCTACGAACATTTGTATTGAAACCTGAGCTTTCCAAATAAGCCATACAAAGAGCGAAATCCACTTGCCGACACATAAAATGTCACAGTTGCTAATTATATATGGAAATTGACTGTCTCCTGACATGTCTTGTTTCTTTCTCATAGACTGCCTTGCCATCCAGGAAGGGGTTCCGGCACCAGACCACCAAGTTCTTGTATCGCCTAGTGGGGTCGGAAGATATGGCTGTGGACCAGAGTATCATCAGCCCGTACACTTCCCGGATCTTGAAGCCTTATATCAGGTGACCAGAAGTGAGGTGGGCCATCAGGTCTGCAATTTCTGTAGCTGGAGTGGAGAAATTCCAAAACCCGCACAAGACTGACCAGCTAGTCCGCACGCTGTCAGATTGTATCCTTTGTTTCAGATACACCGTTTTGCATAAAACATGGTTCCTTGAAAAATACAAACAGTAATACTGAATGAACTGTTACGTTTCTGTGTTCATCATAACCATTGTTCTATTTTCCATTTAAAGTGTGTATTTTTAATATTCCATGAAATGAAAAAATGGGAAAGATGTCTCAGTTGATCTCGTTTTTGGCCAGCGAACCATTTCCAATCCCGAGTCCTGTCCAGGCAGTCGGATGGCAGCTGCAGTGCTGGATCCCATGACTGAGAGCGCACTTTCTGTCTTGTGCCACGCTTACCCTGCAAGTCTGCAGTCGCCCTGGCCTGCCTGTCCCGCACCAGGTTCCTGGGCAAGCATGTTGGGAGGCAGCTTGCCAGTCTGTCTCCCCTTGCCGCTGTGGCTCCCACCTGAGGTCCCCCATAGCCCCGGAGATGCCACCCCGTGCACTCTCCTCCTAGTAAACCCTGGGGCCATTCACTTCCCATTTTGTTCAGACTCAGCAGTTCCTGGCAGCGTACCTAGTGGGCACACAGGGGTTTGACCCGGGGACGGTCACTAGAGTGTGTGTTAGATTTTGTACACTGCCAGGTGCACCACCGTGTCAAGCAGTGCAGATTAGTGTAAAGCTTGAAGTGATGAAAGATCTGACTGAGTTAAGGAGCTAGACATAACACTGAGTGTTTTTATTGACTTGAATTTGTTTGTCTTCTGGGGTCCTGAAGGCGTGATTATGAGACAAAGCCACCCAAGCTGCAGCTTCTGTCACAGATCCGCTCCCACCTGCACAGGAGTGACCTGGACTGGACACCCGAGCCCGATGCACCTCTTGATTACTGCTACGTCCGGCCAAATCACATCCCAACCATCAACTCTATGTGTCACGAGTTTTTCTGGCCTGGTATGTCCCCCCACCCAGATCCGTTTGTGTGTGACTCACCCCAGTAATTTTTAAATTAGTGTCTGCCTCGAAATCCCAAGGCCTTGGCACAGAGCATGTCATTTAGTTTGTTTCTATTAACATAGAAGGGCTGGAACATAAATACTTCTTGCTTCCTAAGATCAAAAAGGAGACAGCAATTACTATAATGAGCAGTGTTTTTGTTTGTTTCTCGTCCCTGTTTGTCTCTGCTTTCTGAGTGAAAGATTCATCCGGTCTTGCTTCTTCGTATGTTTAGATACCAGGTAATGTCTATCAAAGATACACAGACTGGTAACTTGGGCAAGTTTGAACACTTATTTTTGGCCTAAAAATCCCTTATGTTTTGTTTGTTTAACTGCTCCTTGGATAGTGTTAGTTTGGCCAAAGGATATTTTTAAATAGCCTAACAACCAGTGGGGCCGGTGCAGTGGCATAGTAGTCTAAAAGCCTTTGCCAGCATCACATATGGGCACCGATTTGTGTTCTGGCTGCTCCATTTCCCATCCAGCTCCCTGCTTGTGGCCTGGGAAAGCAGTGGAGGAGGATGGTCCAAGTCCTTGGGACCCTGAACCTGTGTGGGAGACCCACAAGAGGCTCCTGGCTCCTGGCTTTGGATTGACTCAGTTCAAGTCATTACAGCCATTTGGGGAGTGAACTAATGGATGGAAGACCTCTCTCTCTGTCTCTCCTTCTCCCTGGAACTCTGCCTTTCAAATAAGAAGTAAAATAAATCTTAAAAATGAATACATAAAAGCCTAATACCCCAAACACAGCCTTTTTTGAGAGTGAAATTAAAGTCAGAGCCATCAGGTAAAACTACACATGCTAGCTGCTAAGTGTAAGTCTGCTTTCTGGCCTTGTTTGGAAACCACCAGGTGGTAGTGCATGCTGTTCCACGTGGGTGGGAGCTAAGACCTCATCAGGCTGGGAGCTGTGCCTGCTCCGTTGTCCAGGCGTCATGGAGAGATGGTTGAGGTGCGGAGAGGGCGACGTGAGCACTCTCAGGGCCTTTACCCCAACTCTGTCAGCATTAGGGGTGCTCCTACCCCGCAGAGCCTCGAGGCCTTTGGAAGGTGCCAAGATGGCCCAGAGTCCTGGGTGCCGGAGCCTGTGTGCACTCTGCTATGCTTTTACCAGAAGTACTTGGACTAAGTTAATTTTGGTGTTTCCTGTGATCTGACTGTGTCGTCTCTGGTGATAATCATGGCTTCCCATTTGGGTTTTTGTTCAGCATGCAGGGGCAGCCCTAAGTGAAGCCAGAATGACTTGGTATCGGTGACCCCCAGAGGCACAGGGCTTGACTGCCTATTGGTCTCTCCCCTTTAGGCATCGACCTGTCTGAGTGCCTGCAGTATCCAGACTTCAGCGTGGTTGTCCTTTATAAGAAAGTCATCATTGCCTTTGGCTTCATGGTTCCTGACGTGAAGTACAACGAAGCCTATATCTCCTTTCTGTTTGTCCACCCCGAGTGGAGAAGAGCAGGGATTGCGACATTCATGATCTATCATCTCATCCAGGTAAGCTGGCTCTGTCACCTTGCCTCCAGGCTGCTTGGAGAGGCCAAGGAAGAATGAAGCTGTAGCAGCTCTCTGCAGCTGGCCTGGTAGCCTGGGCTGCCTGGAGACCAGCTGGAAGGCAGCGGATCCTCACTGTTCAGGAGGCTGCTACAGGACACAGACAGAAGTCTCTGGCTCTAGCAGAAGATTGCTACTCAGACTCAGCTTTAAAAGAAACCAGCTGGTGAACCTCGTGACACATAAGCAGAGTGACAGTGCAGAGGTGAAACCCCAAAGCATGCTGCTGCTCCTGAACCACCACAGGCACAGCTCTGAGAAACGGCAGTGGGACCTGATGTCTTTACTAGCCGAGTGCCCACCCTTGTCCTCAGATTTTATTATCAAATTCTTGCTACCTCTTATCTGTATTTACAATCTAGCCTCTTTTCCGGTAGATCTGAGAAGGAAATTTTTGCACGTTTTGGGAGTGTGCATAATAGCATCTAGTTGAAACAAGCAGAGTTTCCCTGTTTCTTCAGGGCTGTCATGGTTCTGATAGATAGAACCAACTCATGCGGCACTAATGAAGTTGACATGAAATGTACCCCTAGACTCTGCTTCAGAGAAGAAACACTAAAAATGCCTTCGGTTTCCTTTGCCTTTTGTTTTTCCCCCATAGTTTTTTTGTTTGTTTGTTTTGTTTTATTTGAGAGGCAGAGAGAGAGAAAATTCGGCAGTGTTCCCATCTGCTGGTTCATTCCAAAAGCCTACAGGGGCCAGGGCTGAGAGCTGGGGGTGCTGTCCGGGTCTTGCTCAATTATTGGAGCCATTATGGCTGTTAGCAGGAAGCTGGGGCCAGGAGCTGGGAGGCAGGCCTTGGAGGCACAACGCTGCACACCTGCCCGGTGACTGCTTTGGTCAGCAGCCCGCCGCTCTGCAGCTGCTTGCTGGGGCCAGGGGTTGCTGTGCTTCCACCTTGGTTTCCAGAACTCACTGCCCACGCAGAGACAGGTTTCTCCACCCACTCGTCTCCCCCCGGGCCGCCTCATCTTCATGTTTTCCCACTCTCTTGGCAGACCTGCATGGGCAAGGATGTGACTCTTCACGTCTCAGCAAGCAACCCTGCTATGCTGCTGTACCAGAAGTTTGGCTTCAAGACGGAGGAGTATGTTCTAGATTTCTATGATAAATACTACCCCCTGGAGAGTACAGAGTGTAAACATGCCTTTTTCCTGAGGCTGCGGCGCTGAGCAAGGAGTGAAGGGCCAGAGGGCGGTCTGCAGAGACTGCCTGTGGTTACTCGCTGCACTGTGGGCACTCTGGGTGTCCCCACGGGAGCCTTCTCTCTTCCCCACAGGGGCTAGAGGGACCAGCATGGCCCTGAGGCTCAGTTGCTCTCCAGCACTTCTCAGAGCCGCCTCCAGCCAGCATCACGGACTGAGGCTGACCGCTGCCTGCTGTCACGGGCAGCTTGGAGGCACAGAGCACCTGGGTGGGAAGGAGGGGACCTGTCCATGCTAGCTCACAGGATGGGAAAGCGGTGCGCTGCTGAAGATGAGCGCAGGGCCAGGAGCGCCCTGTGTCTGCCTTCGTGGGGTGATGAGACCCACTGGATCCCACTGATCGCCCTGTGGGTGTGCTGTCCCCACATGCAGGTGAGCGGCCGGGCCCTGCAGGGCCATCCCCTCTCACTCAACTTTGGCACAGTTGGGAAATAAAGACTAAATGGTTTGATCCACACATGACTTACCCTGTTCTGCTCATCAGTATCTCCCTGCAGGGGCTGTGGGTGGGAGGTGATTGGCACCTGCTATTCAGTTCACCTTCCCTGCCTCTCCCTGTTCTCCGGAGTAGCAGGCTGCAGGAGTCAAGGTGGCGGCTGCTGCCAGCAGAGCTGGCCATGGGCAGAGTCTGCCTTGTCTACAGGACCAGATTGTAGGGTGGCTGTAGCAGTGGGAAATAGCCAGTTTTTTGTTTGTTTGTTTTTTAATCCAGTGAGAGCTTTTCTTAATAAAATAAGCTTTTCTTAATGAAATAATGATCGGGTGTGCTAAAATAAAAATCCTTCCTTTGATGGCCAGTGGCATCCATCTACTCTGTGTGCTTCTAGATCTTGGATTACGGGCAGACATTCTGAACATCTTGAGAAGCAAGGCAGGCAGTATGTTCTCAGGGATCCCGGGCACCCCAGTTAAGAACTTCTCTTTTGAGGGCTGTGCTTGCAGCCAGCCTTGACTTCCTTGTGGGGGGACCACATTGAGTACCTGTGGGTGTTCTGTCCCCAGGAAGCAGCTTGGCCTTGGTGTCATTCTGTCACACATGTGAAGCCAGGCAGCAACATTTCCTTCCTCCTGGGAGTGTCAGCCTTTTAAGAGTTCTTTGTTTTTCACAGAATGAATTAAAGCCAACATAAAATAGCATGAAAGCGGCAAGCACCAGGGTTGCAAAGGGTGGCTTCAGGCAGTTGCTTCACTTTCATTATGAAAAATTCCAGTCACAGAGAACGTCACAAAATCCGTCCCCCTGACAGTCAGCAATGAGTGGGATTCTGTGACATTTGCCTCACTTACCCTTCTATTTGTCTGCTAAAGTGTTTTAGAGGAAATCCTAGATTCCAGAGAATTTCACCACTACCTACTAAGATATGCATCTCTTTAACAAACATGGGTATTTTCTTACATAACCTCAGTGCCCTATTACTGTGAAACAACATGGACACATTTTAGAGATGGTCTAGTAATAACCTAAACTCAGGATTTCTGAATTTTCTCAGAAATGCCTCACAGCTGCTGTGCTTGGGTGTGTGGTCAGGCAGGGCCCACCTGAGGGACTATAGAACCCTTTCCACTGAGCTGGGACAGGCCAGCTGCCATGTAACCCACCTACCACATGGTTAGGTTGCCTCCTTGTGGTCCTTCGACAGGCAGGTGTCCTAACTAGGACAGGTGACCGGGAAACCTGCCCTTGTGTCTCCAGGAGGAGGAAGCTGGCTTGCCCTGCTTGGATGTGAGGGCACAGCCGATTTGTGAGATGGCTGTGGGTTTTGACAGACCCGACTCTGGCCTGGACCCTTGACTAGTCCTTGACTGGCCTTAATCATTGCTCTGGAAGTGGGTCTCAACAGTGATTGCAAAGGCCCAGGTATGCAAGAGCATTCACAGGTTGCACCATGTGACAATGGATTGGTAGTCGTAATTGTCCTTAAACTTTTAGGATTGGGGTGTGGGGGCTGGTCTCCTTCCTCAGAAGTGGGTGAGTTGCAACCAGCTGAGGTTTGCTATCCAGTGGTAGCTCCCTGGGGAGCCTGGCTGTCCCTAAGGGCAGTAGCTCCTGGTCCCCAGAGCACAGGGTATAGTATCTATCCAGAGCCTATTTCCAAGGAGGTGATGCTCCGTTTAGAGCTGGATGTTTGAGAGCTGCAACTGTAATTTTTCCGTTTTTTTATGGTTTATTTTTTGTTTGAAGGGGAGAGTATACAGAGAGAGGAGAGACAATCTTTCATCCTCTGGTTCACTTCCCAAATAGCCACAACAGTTGCAGCTAGGTTGGTCTGAAGCCAAGAGCCAGGCAGCTTACAGAGCCTCATTGCTGGTTCTAAGAGGGGACATTTCAGAAGGACGAAATTCTGGCAACAAGTGCTTACCATGCCTTTTTACAACGTGCTCATCAACATCCTACAGAGACCTTGGTTACATGGGCAAGGTCAGTCTACATACAGTCTTCATAGGTGTTAAATACCAGGAAACATGAGTCATTGGGTGAGCCACCAAGTGTAGGCCACCACCAAGGGCCTCTATAGAAGACTCACTCTAGGGTCTGTCTGCCAGATGCTATGCCCAAATGTGGCAAACACCTGATTCTAAAACCATGCCCTGTACGATGTCTGCTGTGGCATTGTCAGGCCCTGTCTCAATTTCCCTCCCTCAGTTGATGTTTCTTTGTCCTACTTGGATGATTGCAAATTAACCTTTTAGTAGGAACTGACTTACTGTATTCAGTACCAGCTCTGAAGACCCTAGAGTTCATTGATCCCCCATGTAGATAACAGCTTCACCCGAGGCCCTGTCTTCCTGATTTTGTGTTTGTTTTAATAGGTACCCCAGGCCCTGGTTAAGCAAAGCAAAACAACAGCCATCTGTATGTAGTTCCCAGACTGGTCAGAGGTCACTTCACCTCATCACAATTCCCGTGGAGAAGCCAGTGGCTGGTCCTATTGCCACCTGAGCTGAACTGACCTCTCCAGTCCCAGCTTCAGTTTAGCAAAAGGTTCTACCCTGAGGGCTTCAAGCAGCCAGGACTTCCCGCTCTGCACTTGCCTGTGCTAACCGCTCCCTTGGTCATAGGCTGGCTTGTTGTTCTGCAGCAGTCCAGGCTGGGAAGACCATCAAGGCCCTACCAGGGGACAGGGGCTGCAGGCAGGCAATGGCCTCTTGGGTCTGCAGAGATGGAAGGGACAGGAAAGGTGAGGCCACTGCCACATCAGGTAAAAGGGGCTCTCAGGCTAGAGGGTTCCCCTCTAGAACAGAAGAGACCATCTCAAATTACTCTCCGTTTCCTTTGTACTGTGATTGTCATGTAGCCCACACACTGCACAGTTCACCAGTTTTAATTGTCAAGTTGCATTATGTCATCATTCCTGTTACTGTAGACTCGGGGTCAGAGTGGTTCCTGCCCCTCCTTTCTGATCAGTCCCCACCAGCTCCACTCCTGGCCCCATCTTTTCTGGGCATTTCTTGTTAAGAGACTTCTGTGCTTCACTGTGAGATGGCACCCTGTGGGAGACCGGGAAGAAGCTTCTGGCTCCTGGTTTCAGATTGGCTTAGTCTGGCCATTGCAGCCATTTGGGTGTGAACCACCAGATGGAAGATCTTTCTCTCTGCGCCTCCTTCTCTGTAAATCTGTTTTTTCAATAAAATAAACAAATCTTTTAAAAATTTTCTTTTGTCTTATTTGAGAGAGAGAAACAAAGAGGAATCCTCCATCTGTCAGTTCACTTGCAGTTACCCAGGCCTGGGTCAGGGTTGAAGCCAGGCTTGGAGAATGTGGTCTCCCACATGGATGACACGGGCCCAGGTACTTGAGCCACCATGACCTGCCACCTCTCACAGCACATGTTAGCAGGAAGCTGGATAAGAGGCAGAGCAGTCTCAACTTGAATCTGGTATTGCAGTATGGGATGCAGGCATACCCAGTGACAACTCGATCACTATACCACACACTTGCTGCAGTTTTCTTTTTGAGCTATACATCATAGACATCCCTCTACTTCACAAGACTTAGGTTTAACTTGCTCTTAAAAATACTTATTTCGATAAAATAGAAATGGAGAAACTGCAAGAAGAGCAGGAATCCTACACCTGCTGCTTTACTGCCCAGATGCCCACAGCAGCTGGCTCTGGGCCAGTCAAAAGCCAGCAGTGGGAAATTCAATCCAGGGCAGGCCCCACAAGGTAGCCTAGTGACTGAAGTCCTCGCCTTGCATGCGCCAGCATTCCATATGGGTGCAGGTTCATGGCCTGGCTGCTCCACTTCCCATCCAGCTCCCTGCATGTGGCCTGGGAAAGCAGTCGAGGACGGCCCAAAGCCTTGGGATCCTGTACCTGCATGGGAAACCCTGGATCTTAGCTTCAAATCTGCTCAGCTTTGACCACTGTGGCCACTTGGGGAGTCAGTGGATGGAAGA
Organism: Ochotona curzoniae; assembly: GCF_017591425.1. Taxonomy (NCBI): domain Eukaryota; kingdom Metazoa; phylum Chordata; class Mammalia; order Lagomorpha; family Ochotonidae; genus Ochotona; species Ochotona curzoniae. The sequence continues at coordinate 21,679,119 of NW_024465894.1, read as the reverse complement.
TTTTTATCTCTTTCTCTCTCTTTAAACCTACCTTTTCAATAAAAGAAGTATTTAAAAATGCAATCCAGGTGTCGCTATGAATGTGACTGAGACTGCTCCAGATGTCACCTGCTGCTTCTCAGGGCACAATTAGCAGGAAGTTAGTTCAGAAACAGAGCCAGGACTTGAACCCACGCACTCTGAGAGGAAATGTGGCACCCCAGGGGTCTCCTTACTCACCATGCATCCACCTCCTGAATAAATTTTCGGAGTTGCATAAGAGCTTGTACAGGTGTGAGTGTCCCACTTGCTTCAACCAACCCCTTATTGGTGAATATCCTGGCATTTTCTAGCTTTTTACCATGACAAGACAGCAAAAAAAATCCTTGCACATATCGGTGCCAGATCTATGCACCACTTCTGAGTTGGAATTTCTGTCAGAGATAAGCAGCGCCACACTTCCTGCAGGCGATGTGGCACATTAAGCTGCTCCACAGTGGGCATGAGGTTGGTCCCCGGAGCCCATCTGTTCCCACTTCAGGCCCAGTTGTCTGTGAGCTGGTATGTCCCCCAAGGAGCTGGGCACACTCTGCCTCTCTTAGGACATGAAGAGGCTGGCTGTGGGAGGCCTCGCATTTGGGAGGTGAATGACCATGACCATATGTCCACCAAACTTCACATATCCCTTCCCAGCTCATTCTCCAGTGCCAAGTTCATTCTATAACTTTTAAAAAGGGGTTGCTGCACGTTTTAGGCAGAGCCCAGCCTTCCGTAGGTGGTGCCACATATGGTCCACAAAGCAGCTAGTTGGCTGTTCTGGTGGAATCGATTTCTAGAATAGTCAATTTGGCTGAGCTTATGGTTTTGATCTCCACAGGAGACACATCCTAGAATGCAGATTTAAGCTTCACCGCATGTTGAGAATTGATTAAGTTCCTTCATGAAGACCACCTCATTGAATTCCCTGCACAACTCGGTGAGCACTAGAAGTAGACCACATCCATCCACGCAATCATTTTGCATCAAACCACATAAATAACTTGATGGCTTTTAAAGCAACAGCCTGTTATATATTTATGATTCTGCCCTGGATTTGTTGGGGCTCAACAGGACAGTTCTGTTGGTGTCAGCTAGGCTTATTCCAGTGTGATGGGGGCGGGGACACACCTCAGTCTCTGGGAATTGACTGGATGTTGTTGAGAATAAGGATTTTTTTTCCCCCTCTTTAATATGAAGACGAAAGAGAGAAGGAAAGAGAGCGTGTGCCCTGATTGGGCAGCCAGCCAAAGCCAGGAGGTAGCCCTCCATCCAGGAGTCTCACGTGACTGGTGGGGATCCAACTACCTGCACCATCCCTGCTGCCTCCCAGGGTCTGCATGAGCAGGGAGCTGGAGTCAGGAGCGCTGTGTGTGGATAGAGGGTGAGTGGATGGGCATACGGCCTTTATGTAACTGCATCATCTATCTTTTGTGCTTCCCCGTACATACCCTTATTAAATGGCACTGACCCTTCCCTGCAGGGCTGGAGCTCCTGGGAGTGAGCCACTGCTAGGACTGTGCAGGGTGCAGAGTGGAGGTTCACTCAAAAATGGGCAGCTGGTCTCTACAGCTCAGGGTGCAAGAGCACAAGCTGTTTAGGTTCAAATCCTACTCATGCTGTGTGGCCTTGCACAAGTGTCTCAAAGGCTCTGTACCCAAACCACGGAGAAGAGCAGTGCAGATGCTCCTAAACTTGCCTCCCAGTTCATTGTAACTTGAACTTATCTTGGAAATATAATGGCCATTGCTAGCACGGGAGCTCTTGACCATCCCAGCTCAGCAGCACCGGGCCCTGCAGACCAGCTGGGTCTGCCTGGGAGCTGTCACCCTCCAGTCTCACCAAGGAGGATCAGACCATACACCATAAGCCCAGGGAAAAGATGAAGCTTCAGAAGGCAAAGAATGTGCATGGCTCTTGTGTCATCATGAAGCGCAAAGAAATTTAAGTTAAATGATCCTAAGTCAGGGACCTCTGTGGGTCATTGTGACAACTACATGCACCAATATTGTAAAGCTCTTAGAAGCATCTAGAACATAATGACACAGGGTAAGTGTTGTAAAATGAAGGCAAGGGGGCAGTATCTTTGCACCCCAGTAGCAGAAGGCAGGGATGAGTCCTTTTATTAACCACTACCTCCTTAGTCACAGATGAAGCTGCCTGCCACCTAGATCTGCAAATAAAGCTTTATTGGAACCCAGACACACCTTGTCTGGGGTCCCTGTCGTGCCTCAGGGACCCACTGCCACTGAAACCATTAGTGCCACACAGCCTCAGGCCTTTGCTATTTGGCCTCTTCCAGCATCAGCTCAGTACCCACTGCCTGAGTTCTGTCTGCTCTGCATCCAATGGACAGTGCTGTGGCTTTAGTGCCAACTGCCCAGGCCACTGGGTGACACAGGAGCCAAGACCCCCACAATCCTTTAAAAAATTTTTTTGAAACATTTATGTGTTTTTTATTTATTGGAAAGGCAGAGAGAGCTCTTCTACCCTCTGGCTCACTCCTCAAATAGCCTCAACAACCAGGACTGGACCAGGCTGAAGACAGGAGTCAGAAACTCCATGCAGGAGGTGGGGGCCCAGCCAGGTGCCCTTCCCAGGCGCCTTTGCAGGCAGCTGCTTTGAAAGCAGAGTAGGCAGGGACTTGAACCCAGACCCTGATTAAGGTGGTCTAAGCAGCAGCTTCGCCAGCTGTACCCCAACATGCCCCCTGTGACTGCCCCACTTGAACCCTCATGTTTACCTTGCCCTTTGTTATGGCCCTGGTTTCCCTGCCAACAGGGACTTTGATAGCCCTTGGTTGCAGGAGGTGGGTGGGTTTGAATTTGGGGTCTTGAAGTGTGGCGGGATAGGTGGGAAATGAGCAGACAGGCCCTTGGGGAATTCAAAGCCCACACAGAGAGAAGCGGTACCCCACCCCAGCACCCTTCTAGCCCCTACCCACCCTCACACGGGCACGTTCACCAAACAAGCTCTCTTTGAAGTGGTTCATGCGTGTTGGCCTCAGGCAGGACTGGGGCAAGCCTGCCACCTCCTCCAGCTCTGGGCATCTAGCTTGCTGTGGGAGCTAATCCAGGAAGGCCCCAGAGCTGTGATCATGAGAGCCAAGGGCTCAAGGGAATCTGGGGTCATTCTCAGAGGGCCTGGGGTTCCTGTGGCACCTGCTGGGCTTTGGGGTTCTGCTCTTCGCAACTGATCACAGTCATGAGGGCTATCCATGTCTTGAATGTATGACAAAAAGCTTAGTCTTTATGAGCAGAATTGGAACCACCTGCCAAACTAGATGGAGCCTACAGGACATGGTTCAGAACAGAAGTCTATGTTAAAAAAAAAAAAAAAAAAAGATTGAAGTCCATGCAGTTGTTTTTTTTTTGTTTGATTTCCCTATTAATACATTGTCTATTTGTCTTCCTGCTGTCAAAACTCTGAGTCCGCCATGTTCCCCAGGCCACCTGGGAATCGCACAGGAAAAGGAACATCCAGGGGAGACAAGGACGGGGAGGGAGAGCCATGGGAGATGGAGATGATTCTTCCACCTGGCCGAGAGGGAGTAAAAGGTCACCTGGCCGAGAGGGAGTAAAAGGTCACCCCATTGTCAGGCCCAAGAGCCAGGGGGCCTCCGGGGATGACAGGGCCCAGGGTGGTACAAAAGAGTGACTACCGTGTGATGAGGCTCCCAAAAATATTCCCAAGCCCAGCCCCAGTACCACTGGCAGCCACAGCCCCAGTGAACTTGGCCCCTGGGACAGGGCTGGTCTGGAAGCTACGGTTCACAGGACGCGAGGGAGGTCAGGGGATATGAGTGCGCCAGTGTGAGTCTCAGGGCCTTCACTCTTGGTCTGCTCTTTCTAGCAGCTGGAATACTGGCACTGTAGGTAGAGGCATTATCTACCACATCATGGTAGGCCCACATCATCAGGCCCACAGGTGTTTCTAAGATTTTATTTTTTATTAGAAAGACAAATTTGCAGAGAGAAGGAGAGACAGAGAGAAAGTAGCTCCAATGACCAGAGCTGAGCCTATGTAAAAGCACTAGCCAGGAGCTTCTCCCACGTCTCCCACGCGGGTGCAGGGTCCCAAGGCTTTGGGCCATCCTCAACTGCTTTGCCATGTCACAAGAAAGGAACTGGGTGGGAAACAGAGCAACCAGGACACAAATTAGTGCCCATATGGGACCCTGGCCCATGTCAGGTGAGGACTTTAGCCACTAGGCTATCAAGCCAGGCCCCAACAGTTGCTTTTTTATAGCATGCTTTCCATCCAGCTCCCTGCTTGTGGCCTGGGAAAGCAGTAGAGGATGGCCCAGAGCCTTGGGACCCTGCATCTGCATGGGAGACCCAAAAGAAGCTCCTGGCTCCTGGCTTAGGATTAGCTTAGCTCCAGCCATTGCAGCCAGTTGAGATATGTGTCTCTCCTCTCTGTAATTCTGACTTTCCTATACTGAAAATTGTCGCTCCTTTCCAATACTGAAAAGAAGTCCTACAAACAGGAGAGACAGAAAGATCCTCCATCTACTGGTTCTCTCCCCAAGTGGGTACAACAGCCAGAACTGAGCCAATGTGATGCCAGGAGCTTCTGCTAGGTCTCCCACACAGGTGCAGGGTCCCAAGGCTTTGAGCTAACCTCTACTGCTTTCCCAGGCCACAAGCAGAGAGCTGGATGGGAAATGGAGCAGCTGGGATATGAGCCAATACCAGTATGGAATCCTGGCACATATAAGGAGACTTCAGCCACTAGACTATCACACTGGGTCCCCAAAAGTAAATATATATTTAATTTTTTTTAAAGAAAAGAAGCAATGATTCCTCTAAATTATTTCTTGGAAAGACATTAACTGACAGAAAGATATAGATGCTAGAGATACAAATGGAGATAGAGAGATGATAAGCAGGTAGATAAAGATCTTCCAGCCAGAAATGTACTTTCCCAAATGTCTGTAGCAGCCAGGGCTACACCACTATGAAGCCAGGAGCTCAGAACTCCAACTGGTCTCCCAATGTGGGTTTCAGCCAGATCCCACAGGGGAACTCATAAGTGTAAGTGCCCAGGCTATGTAGGTGGGCTCTCCCATTCCCCTGTCCTTTGGGGCCTTGGTCATGGCCCTCCCTGGGTGTAAGGCACAAAGTCACAGGCCCTTCAAGACATGGCCAGGGTGGTCCGAGGCCAGAGCTCCAGAGAAGTGTCCTGTGTGAGTGGGCAGGAAGCTCCCAGCAAGCAGGGCAGCCACAGCAGCTCAAGGAACCCAGGGGAAGCTGGCAGCACCCGGACCATGTCCACTGCCCAAGGAACCCAGGGGAAGCTGGCAGTGCCCTGACCGTGTCCACTGCCCAAGGAACCCAGGGGAAGCTGGCAGCGCCCTGACCGTGTCTGCTGCCCAAGGGACCCAGGGGAGCTGGCAGCACCCTGACCATGTCTACTGCCCTTGCTAATATTTGTTAGTGGTAGCTAGCTAGACTTTAAGTCAAGGCTCCCAGCTTACATCCATCTGTGGTGGCATCCTTTCATGCTTGTAAGGAGGGGAACGAATACCTGCTGAAAAGCCACAGGTGTGAGGCCCGTAACAGACGCGTTGAAAAGTGTTATCTTGTCTAATCTTCAACTCCCTGGAAGAAGGCTTCATTAGGCCCCTTTTAAGCTTCAAGGAGATCTGGAAGCTTGCCCAAGGCCATAATACACTGTGGAGGTGGTGTTCGTAGGCGTGTGTGTCCGCCTGCCTGCCTCCTTGGTGTGCACTGAGGATTTTCTTGGGAAGTGAGTAAGCCTGGGTAAATCCTCCCACTCTGGAGTGGCCGTGCTTCTGTCTTCGCCTCTGTAGCTCCCCCAGCTATGCCCAGGGCACTGCATCCAGGCCCTCTCGAACACCCAAATCCACAGACACTAAAATTCCCCGTGCACCTGCAGAAGCCGCTCGCAGGATATCATGGAGTCTCACAGATGTGCCAGGCAGGGAGGTGTGCCTGGATTTTCTCACTTCAGAACCCAGGATCCTGGCACACACACATGGCATCGGCGCCAGAGCCACTTCAGAAAGATGGGGGCCCTCCCCTTGGATGACCCAGCACTGACACCCACCCCCTCCCTGCCTGGATGCCGCCTGCTTCAAAGCTCTCCCAAACCCAAAATCGCCTACCCAGCCTTTGTGCCTGCCAGGCTGCCTTCCAGCCCTTGCTGCTTGCCCCTGGCTTGGCAAGACAGACTGGGGCACTACCGCTCATCTCCTTGCTGCCTGACCTCATCTTGCAGCCTTTCTTTTCTCCAAAGCTGGCATTGTGGTGTTGGCTTCTGGGAACATCTGGCAGTGGCGAGTCTCTGCACGGCAAGGCTTACTCAGGTGAGATTGTGTGGTGTTACCGATAACCTCTGCAGACCCTCGCATTACCATTCAAGTCCTCTCTAGGTTACTGGCCATGGTTATAGCCATGCCAGTGCTGTGCAAAGAGATACCACACAGCATTGTTTATGGAACAATGACAAGATAATTAAAATCTGTGCATATTCAATACAGAGGACATTCTTTTTTAAAAGAATAAACTATATTAGCTATTTGAAAGGCAAAATGAAAGAGACAGAGAAAGATGGAAGAGAGAGAGATCTTTCATCTGTTGGTTTATTCCCCAAGTGGCTGTTAATGGCCAGGGCTGAGCCAGGCTGAAGCCAGGAGTCAAGAGCTTCATCTTGCTCTCCCACATGAGTGTCAGAGGGTTCAAGCACTTGGGCCACCTGCCGCTGTTTTCCCAGGTGCATTAGCAGGGTGCTGGATGGGAAGTGGAGCAGCTGGTATACAAACCGGCCACCCAGATGGGATGCCAGTATTGCACACAACGGTTTTATCTGCTACACAGTAACTCTGACCCCTAAAAGATGTTTTCAACCCATGACAGTCATGAAATCAATGCAGACGGAAAAGGGACAATTGTACCAAGTACCCTAGGACTTCCATGACAAATGATTGCAACCTGGATGGCTTAGGATGACAGCAACGTATTCTCTGAGTGCTTGAGAGCTGCTGACTGAGCTCAAGAGCATTGGTGGCATCACTGCCTCTTAGCTCCCCGGAGAGGGATTCCAGCCTCTCGGATGGCGCCTGGAATTCTGCTTTTTCTTGGCCTGTGTTCCATGGCTTGGTTTTTGCAGCATCTCCCTATGTATCTTCTGGTGCCTTCTGTTTATGTCTGTGGCTGAGTTTTCCCTTGGAAAAAGATTCAGGGATTCTGTCTTAACTTAGCTAAATAGGAAAATATCTTAATTTCCAAATCAAGTCATATTATGAGATACTGGGGATTAAAGCTTCAGCATGATTGGGGCCAGCATTGTGGCATGGCAAGTTAAGCGTCCACCTCCAATGCCTACAATGTAGGTTCAAGTCCCAGTGCTCCCCTTCTGTTCCAGCATTCCTGCTGATAGACCTGTGGAGACAGCAGATGGTCCAGGTTCATGGGCACCTGCACCCATGTGTGGGAGCTGGAAGAAACAGGCTCCTGGCTTAGAAATGCCCTAACTCCAGCCATTGTAGCCATTTAAGGAGTGAACCAGTAGATGAAGATGTTTCTTTTGCTACCTCTCCTTCTATACTCTGCAAATCGGCCTTTTAAAGAAAAAATAAATAAATCTTAAAAAAAGATAGCAGTTATTAAGAAACAGAATTCTCTCATGCTTCTATAGCAGTGCTTTTAACAATAAAGGAATTAGGGCCCGGCGTGGTGGCCTTGCAGCTAAAGTCCTCGCCCTGAACGTGCCAGGATCCCATATGAGCGCCGGTTCTATCCCGACTGAGCCACTTCCCATCCGGCTCCCTGCTTGTGGCCTGGGAAAGCAGTCGAGGATGGCCTGAAGCCTTGGGACCCTGCACCCACGTGGGAGTTCCAGAGGAAGCTCCTGGCTCCTGGCTTTGGTTTGGCTCAGCTCCAGCCATTGCAGTCACTTGGAGAGTGAATCATCAGACAGAAGATCTTCCTTCTTGTTTCTCCTCCTCTCTGTATATCTAACTTTGCAATAAAATTAAATAAATCTAAAAAATATATAAAGGAATTAAATAATATGTGCTTTACTGCGGTCACACTGAATGGGTATGAAAACAACATCTCTGCTGAGAGTGCCAGGTCTGGCCATGCGCTGGCTGAAGTGGGCATCCCAGTCCTTACTGTGGGTCATGTGCTTGGGAACAAGACCAAAGGCGTCCATTTCAGAGACCCCCCCAAAACAGGCTCTGTGCCCTGGCTAAGCGCAAGACTGAGTCAGGAGGAGCAGGCTCACTCACGGCACTTTTTTTCCCTCCCTTCTATTTTTTGGCTTGCAGTTAAGCTTGTCTGTTGGTTGCCAACAGGCAGTGTCCCCCTCTGCTCTTGAGCTCACGCTGCAGGCCCAGGGCCTGAGCTCCACCCTCCCCGCCCCTGCCGGAAACCTCTGCAGGAGGGCGGCAGGTCTGGCTCATGCTATAATTTTTGAATCATCTCTGTTTTTCTTGGCTGGGCGCCTGGACCAAACTATCCAGGGAATATTGGCAGGGAAAAAATTCTTTTCCCAAGTTAACTTGCTTTGCTGTCCTAGTCTTTCTCATCAAGATTTAGGCAGTGTGGGGCCAGCATGATGGCTCAATTGATTAACCCTCTGTCTCTCATGGGAAAGGAGAGAGATTAAATTATCCAGTCAAGACCCAGAACGGTGCGTCTCACTGTATTAAATTCTCCAGTACCATGGCATAGGAGGCTAAGCTTCTGTCTCTGGTGCTGGCACACTGTATGAGCACTGGTTTTAGTCCCAGCTTCTCCACTTTCAATTCAGCTCTTTGTTTTGTGGCGTGGGAAAACAGTGGAAGGTGATGACCCAAAACTTTGAGCCCCTGCACTGGCATGGAAGACCAGGCTCCTGGATCCCAGCTCCAGAGCAGCCCAGCTCTGGCCATTGTGGCCATGTAGGGAGTAAACCAGCAAACAGATTTGTTTCTGCCCCTCAAATAAAAATAAAGCAAACCTTTAAAAAATTTTACTAATTACCAGTGAGCACCTCACTCCGTCTAATGAGTCAGGACGTATAGCTCTGGTCCCAGCCTGCAGGGCCCCACCCTAGCTTCCAACTTGGCAGCCAGAGTAAAGGGTTTGACCCCATGTGCTTCTGTGCCCACATGTAAGCTGGCAATATATACCAGTACAGTAGATGTGGGGTTGCATGAAATAACCCATGTGGAATGTTTGCTGATCACTTGTGTCATTCCTTGTCATTGCTGCTCAAACATCCTCCAAAGAGTCCAACACTGCAAAATGGGCTGCTGGGCAGAACGTGTGAGAACAAAACTTCCACACTCCTACAAAGACTTCTAGAAGGTTTGAGCCCGGAGAGCAAAGAAAGCCAGTGCCGCTTTGCTTCAGTGTCCGCAACAGGGATCAAGTTCAAGTGGCTTCCTGGTGTGATGAGCAGCTCACATCAACTCCCAGCTGCTTAAGAGAGCAGGCGGGAGGCTGTTCCCAGGCCGTCCCACCTCACCCCCCCAGGTCAAGGACATACAGACCACAAGGGCAGAGGCAGGACAGATGTCGAGGTTAACAGGATCCCAGGAAGCACAGATAACCAGGTCAGGGGGGCCACGAAAGAACCCCCAAGGTAGTAGAGACCAGGAACTGACACTTTGCAGACCATCCCAAGGAGTCACCAAAAACCCAAATAATTATCCCTGCACTCTGTCTAATGAGTAAATAATACATTGTTTCTCTGATAAAGGGCATTTAGTGCTCATCACCCCATAAGCTGTAAGACAAATAAGAGAGATGGTGGGAAAATCCTTAGGACACCTAAAAATCAAACCCCACCTTCAATGTGAGGCCCCTATTTGGAACTTGATTTTAAAAATTGCTACATAACATACAAACTTGTGATGGAACTGAAAATGTGAACACACCTGGAGGGTGTGTTCCATTTATTCCAATAAAATGTTTTTAATTTTTTACAAGTTATAATACTAGGAAGGAGGGGCAGGTGCTAGCCTAGAGGTTAAGGCATCAACATGCCCTGTCTCAGTGCCCGGTTCAGTCCCCAGCTCTGCCTCCAGCCCCATGCCAGTGAAGACCCTGGGGCAGCAGTGCTGGCCCCTGCCTCCAAGGGGGAGACCTGGACTGAGTGCCAGGCCCCTAATGTTGGCCCTGGTTGGCGAGGGCATTTGGAAAACAACAGAGACTGTTCTCTCTATTTGTCCATCTCTCTGCCTCTGAAATGAAAAGAGGGAGCGAGGGAGGGAAGGAAGGGGGGGGAGGAAGGGAGGGAGGGATGGAAAGAAGGGGGAGGGAAGAAGGAGAGAGGGAAAGAGGGAGGAAGAAAGAAAGGGAGGGAGGGAGAAGAGGGAGGGAAGAAGGAAAGAAGGAAGAGATGACGGGAGGAAGAAAGTTGGGCTGACACTGTAGCATGCAGGTTAAGCCTCTGCGTTGTGATGCCGGAATCCCTTATGGATGCCAGTTCACGTCTGGACTGCTCCACTTCCCATCCAACTCCCTGCCTGTGGCCTGGGAAGGCAGTGGGATGGCTCAGGTCCTTGGGTCCTGCACCCACAAGGGAGACTTGGAAGAAGCTCTTTGCTCTGGCTTCAGCTCAGCTCAGTTCTGGCCATTGCAGTCATTTGGGGAGTGAACCAGTGGATGGATGGATCTCTCTCTCTGTTTCTCTATTTGTATTTCTGCCTTTCAAAAAATAAAGCATCATCATGACTGAAACCTTCATTTTTGGCCCTGTGAAAGGGGTGCCCACCCTGCAGGTGGCAGCAAGGCATTGTTTTCATACACCTTGTGCTCTGTGCAAGGGTGTCACGGGCATTCCTGGGAGAGTGGCCCAGGGAAGTGCTCTCTGACTGGCTTCGTCCTTGACTGCCTGCCTTACTCGTGGTTGGATCCTGCATGTCAGACCAGGTTGGGTCTGGAACATAGCGCAGCAAAGGGGCTTGTCATTCTCCCTGGACACACCACACTGCAGATTTTGGTCCCTCCGTGTCTTTGTGTCCTTGGCCAAAGTTCCTGGCTGTTTGGCTGCAGGCCAAGGGGAGTGGGGAGCGGCATGCTCGGGGCTCTGTCCCCGAGGGTGTGCCGGGGCATTGGCAGTCAGAGAAGCCCTCCCTGGATTTGCTCAGAGTGATTTGGCAGCAAATTGCCCAGTGTACTTTGCTCTGCTGTCTCCAGGCGCTACTGCTGCAGAGCACAGGTGCCACAGCAGAGACATGAGCTTTGCACCTGCTGGGCCCCTGCAGGCTGCTCTCCACGGGTCTCAGGCAGCTTGTCCTGAAATCTTTGGGGGTCAAGATGTCATTCCCAGGTCACACCCAGGTTCTTGACAGACTTCCTATTTTTTTTTTAAGTATATAATTATTTTTGCCTGATACAGATTGAGATGCATAGGAGATCATCTCCCCACTTCCTCCTTCCCTATATGACTTTCTCTCTCATTTAAAAAAAAAAAGATTTATTTTTTATTTGAAAGAGATTTGCAGAAAGAAGTAGAGAAAAAAAAAGATTTTCCATCCATTGGTTCACTCCCAAATGGCTGCAAAGGCCATTGAAATGGTCCAAAGCCAGGAGCCAGGAGCCTCTTCCAGGTCTCCCACATGGAGGAAGAGTCCCAAAGGCTTTGGGCTGTCCTCAGCTGCTTTCCCAGGGCACAAACAGGGAGCTGGATGGGAAGTGGGGCTGCCGGGATTAGAATCAGCACCCATACGGGATCCAGTGCTTGCAAGACAAAGATTAGTCTACTGAGCCATGCCCCCATCACTTTCCCATAAATACCTTTTTATACTTTTTTGCCTGTGAGGTGATTGTGGCTCGCAGTTGCTACATGGTGTCCCACATCACATGAATAGCTACGTCTAGGCCTTTTACACTGGATGGGAAGTGGTGCAACTGGGATAATGAACTGGCACCCATATGGGATGCCGACACTTGAAGGTGGAGGGTTAGCATGATAAGCCACGGCACCGGCCCCTATATACCACTCTTATTATTTGTCCCCAGTTTACCTGACTTCTTTTTTTCTAAGATTTATTTATTTTTATTGGAAAGTCAAATATACAGAGAAGGGAGACAGAGAGAAAGATCTTATGCCTGTTGATTCACTCCCCAAGTGGCCACAATGGCCAGAGCTGCACTGATCTGAAACCAGAAGCCCGGAGCTTTTTCCAGGTCTCCCACACGGGTAAAGGATCTCAAGGCTTTGGGCCATCCTTGACTGTTTTCCCAAACCACAAGCAGGGAGTTGGAAGGGAAGCAGGGCTGCCCATATGGGATCCTGGCACATGTAAGGTATGGACTTTAGCCACTAGGCTACCACGCCAGGCCCCTTTGCTGATTTAGTAAGTTTTGCAGGGAAAGGCCCAGATTCCCATGACGTACTTGGAGTGCTCCAGAGTCTGAGGGCCACCTTCTGGAGACATGGGAGCTGGGTTGGGCAGGACTGTAGTCTGAAGCTAAATACTTAGACAAGTCAAGGGTGAGACAGAACACTCCTTCATGGACTTAAAAAATCCACGTTCTGCCTCCTCCTGCCCCCAACAGGCAATAGGGGTAATGTTCAAACCTTCTGCAGAACTACCACGGTCCTGTGGGAACCACGACTCAGCCCTTGCCAGGCCCCTGGATGTGTCAAGAGAAATCAGGAACTTGTAGCAGCATTGGCATGTTTTTCATGTCAGCAACCAGCTGCAAACAACAGCAACAACACCAAAACACAACCTTGTCCCATAGAGACAGAGGTGAGTAGTGGTAGCCAGAGGCGAGGGTGGGGAGTGGGAAGGGAAGAAATGGGGAGTTGTCTTTCCCTGAGTAGAGTTTCGGTTTTGCAAGATGAAAAGAGTTTCTGGAGATGATTGTGCAACACTGTGAGCGGGCTTAACACCCCTGCACCTCACATTTATAGAGAACTCTAGGTTAGGTGTATTTGCCTGGAACAGCAGCAACAAAATAAGAAAGGGGGAAAACCAGTGACTTTTTAAAATATTTGTTTATTTTTATTACAAAGGCAGATGTACAAAGAGGAGGAGAGACAGAGAGGAAGATCTTCCATCCGATGATTCACTCCCCAAGTGGCCGCAATGGCTGGTGCTGCGCCAATCCGAAACCAGGAGCCAGAAACCTCTTCCAGGTCTCTCACGCGGGTGCAGGGTCCCAAGACTTTGGGCTGCCCTTGACTGCTTTCCCAGGCCACAAGCCGGGAGCTGGATGGGAAGCAGGGCTGCCGGGATTAGAATCAGTGCCCATATGGGATCCTGCGCGTTCAGGGCGAGGACTTTAGCTGCAAGGCCATGCTGCTGAGCCCAGAAAACTGTTGGCTTTAGTAACGGCCTGACAAAACATGTCCTGGAACACATGGAGCCCAGGGCCGCTAGCTTGTCCCTCGGGCTGACCAAGACCTTCATGATGGCCCAGGGATGGGTCACTTCCTGGGCTGAATGGTCTTGGGAGTTGGGACATCAGGGTTTGAATCCAGCTCTGCTTCTTGCCCATCCAGATGGTAGGGATTCTAAGAGTTTTGGCCCTGACTGTGCCACCTTCTATGGGTCTCTGCGGGCACTGGTCCACTTCCCTGTATTGCCTTCCATTGCTCTCTTGGGGCACTGGTTCTACACAGCTCAGTATGGAGACCTTGGACTCTCTGACCCAGATGTGACATTTGCGGATCCTCTAACGGTCTCTGTGACATGGAAGGCACCTGCGGCTCTGGGCTGTGAGAACCGGTTTCCAATCTAGCCCATGGCCCTTCAACTCTCTGAGCCTGTACTTGGCATTTTCAGAGGAGGGCAGTAAAGCCCAGGGCATACCAAGGGCAGTTTTCACATGGGAACAAGCCAAACATTGCCAAGCAAATGAGGAGTGAGAGCACATTTGCAAACATGCCTTATTTTTATTTTATATATATATTTGTTTATTTTTATTAGAAAAGATCAGATTTACAGAGAAAAGAACGGAAGAAAAATATTCCATCTTCTGGTTCACTCCCCAAATGGCTACAATGGCTGGAGCTGAGCCAGTCTAAATTGAGGTCCCAGGAACTTCTTCTAGGTCTCCCATGTGCGTGCAGGGTCCCAAGGCTTTGGACCAGCCTCTATTGCTTTCTCAGGCAACGAGTAGGGAGCTGGATGGGAAGTGGAGCAGCCAGGACTTGAACCAGCACCTCCAGGGGATCCTGGCACTTGCAAGGCGAGGATTGGGCCACTGAGCCATCTCGCTGGACCCAATGATGACCAGTATCATTTCCCCAACTTTCTTGTATCATTCACATTTTTGTTGTTGCTTGTTTTTGTCTGAGGGATTCCAACTGGCTTGTGTTTACATACAATATCAAATGTAGTGAAATAAATGAAGACATCTTAAGAGCGAAATTCCAAATCCCAGGCTTATCCTTTGCCAACTTCCAGCTTTGGACTTGCCCAGCTCTGGCCACTGTGGATGGAAGATTCTCTGACTCTTCTTCTGTCTCTCTGTAAACTCTTTCAAGTAAAATAAATCTTTTTTTTTTTTAAAGGAGAGGAGTTTATACAATGTGCTGTTAGTGAAGTCGAATGAAGGGGTGCAAGGAGATTGGAGAGGCATCAGAAAAGAAATGACACTTGGGTTGAAGTCTGAAGGATCAGCAGTGTTTACCAGGTGGAGGGGGAGGGTGGTGCCACAGGAGCCAGGAGTGCAGGGAGGGCGGACAGCTCAGTGTCTGGAGCAATGCTAAGTAGCATGGGTGGTGGGCAATACCATGGGGTGGGGAGCAGAGAGAACAGGGAATGGTGTGTAAAACCGTGGCAGTCAGCAGCCCCTGCAGAACAACAGGCAGTTCTGCCACCAAGTGGCCACGGTTGTGTTCTGGTTACACACGCGTGGGGAACTGAGAAGAAAAGAGGAGTCCAAGGCAAGGGCAATACATAAACTGCGAAGCCATGCCGTGGGTTCTAGGGAGAAGGAGCCAGAGCCAAGTCACAGTCACAGTCGGGGCAATGGGCACAGAGACCCCAGCCGCTCTGAGGACAGAGAACAGGCAATGGGGACGTGGGGACCAGCAGGACCATAGGAGGTGAGAAGGACTCTAGATGGGGTTATAATTGTTTGTGAACCTGGGAGGAGAGACTTGGAACACGCAGACTGGGAGAGGAGAAAAAGGGTTGAGGGGCTGGCACTGTGGTTGTAGCTTATTAAGCCTCCATATGTGATACCTGCATCCCAAGTGGGTAGTTGTTGTGGGCTAAGGAGTTGATTAGCACTGGTTGAGCTGGGCAGGAACAGGAACTGGGATTGTGGCTAAAAACACCTAGACGATTGGACTCATTTATATCCAATATCCTGCTAAATGAGGATGGGGGGCGGGGGGAGAGTATATAAGGAGAGGCGAAGGAGCAATAAAGAGAGACTTCACAGAGACCTCTACCATCATTGGTCTCCTGTTGGTGCTTCATCCCCAGACCCTCTCCCTGTCCACGTTACTGGCTCTGCTGGTCGGAGCAGGTGGTGGCTGCTCAGCTTCTGGCACAGTTCCCTGCTGATGTGCCCGGGAGCGCAGTGGAAGATGGCTCAAGTCCTTGGCCCCTAAAATCACTTAGGAGCCCCAAAAGAAGCTCTTGGCTTTGAGCTTCGGACCAGCGTAGCTCTGACCATTGCAGAGTAAATGTTGGGAGTGAGCTAGCAGATGGAGGATCTCTCCCTGTTCCTTTCTGTAATTTTGCCTTTTAAATACATACATACATACATACATACATAAAACTGAAAGAAAGAGAAAGAAAAGAGGCTTGAGAAGGGAAAGAATGGGCTGAGTCTGAGTATGGTGAGCTTAGAGAGAGACCCCTGCCTTGGGCTGGAGGGCAGATCCAGAGGCCAGTGCATGGATGAGGATGGAGCTGGCTGCTCAGACTTGGGCTTTGCCTCAAGAGACTGCAGAGCTGTTTTCATTCCAAAGCAACGGAGTCAAGATGCATTTAATCCATGCATCAAATCAGGCAGCTCACCTGGCAGCTGTGAAAGAGCTTGACACTGACGAGACTGGGCAGTGTGCTGGCTATTGTGCAATTTTATTTGTTTGTTTTTGGTTGTGGTGGTGTTGGTGTCAGTCATCAAGATATTAGCTGACTGTCTTTTCCCCAAGGAATCACCTCTAAGACTTGGTTCCCTCCTAAGTGCCACTAACAGGGACTTCTATCTCTGTAGCAGGAAAGAATGTTACAATGTCACAATACTCAGCAAAGGAAAATGGACCAAGTAAAGGTAAGAGGGCCCAGCGTGATGGCTCAGTGGCTAAGTCCTCACCTTGCACTTGACAGCATCCCATATGGGAGCTGGTTTGTGTTCCAGCTGGTCCACTTTTTTTCCAGCTCCCTGCTTGTGGCCTGGGAAAACAGCAGAGGATGGTCTAAAGCCTTGGGAACCCTGCACCCACGTGGGAGACCCGGAAGAAATTCCTGTTTCCTGTCTTTGGATCAGCTCAGCTCCAGTCCTTGTGGTCATTTGGGGAGTGAACCAGCATATGGAAGATCTTTCTCTCCTTCCCTCTATAAACTTCCCTTTCAAATGAAAATAGATAGATCTTTTATTTAACATATGCTTAAAAGAGTGCATGCTTTGAGAACCCTGGGACAATATGTGACCTTCTGCTTCTAATCCCTCAAGAAGAGAAAGACTGTATTACTTGTCTGCATTTTACTTTATAAAATTAGTGTACAATTAATGAAACAATAGTCTATTCCATTGCTGTCAAGCAACATTGTTAAAGCACAACTTTAATCTCACAACTATTGAAAAGATGTAAGGTCTGCAGGTTTCTCGGAGGCCTTAGCTAGCCCTGTGGGGAGGGAACATCCTTGCCTCTGGACAACCACCTCTCTCCCTTTCCTGCCCACTGGCTGGCTGGATCACCCACGGGGCTGTCAGGGGAGTGAAGAGGTCGCCATGTTTAGGGCGCCCCCTTCTGTTCAAAGGTCTGAAACTGCACGGAGAACCAGGGTCAGGCTGTCAAACCGACGGGGATTGAAGTCTAATGTTTTCCTTCCCAGAAAGAATCCTGAAATGATTAGTTACAACGAATATATTACAGATGAGAAAACTGAAGCCCCAAGAGGTCCGGGGTCTTGTCCATGGTCACACCACAGGTTAAATCGCAAAAGGGAACAAAGCTGAATTCCCTGGCCAGTTCCTCCCGCCAGTGAACTGCGCCAGCTCAGTGACAGAAACATGAAAGCTGAAACTGACCTGATGCGGCCTGGAGGAGGCAAGGAGCCAGCCTGTCTCGGCATCCATCACAGCTCTCACATTCATCATGAACCCTGCCTTCACTGCATTAACACCTATCTGAAATCCAGAGTTGGGGAAAACAGAGAAACCTTTCATCTGCTGGTGCGCCTGCCACGTCACCCTGTAAGCTGAAGCCAGGAACCAGGAGTTCCTTTTTGGCCTCCCACATGGGGGCAGAGATCCAGCCCCTCATGCCACCTTCTGCCTTTGCAACTGCGTTAGGCGTTAGCTGGCGTGGAAGTGGAGCATCCAGCTCGTGAACTGCCCCTCTGATGTGGGATGCCCACAAGGCAAGCAGTGACCTAACATGCTGCATCACAATGCTGGCCCCGGCTGCGTCAACTCTAAAAGTTAGTTGTATTGGGCCCGGCGGCATGATAGCGTAGTGGCTAATGTCCTCACCTTGCACGCACCAGGATCCCATATGGGCGCCAGTTCTAATCTTGGCGGCCCTGCTTCCCATTCAGCTCCCTGCTTGTGGCCTGGGAGGGCAGTGGAGGAGGGCCCAAGCCTTGGGACACTGCACCCGTGTGGGAGACTTGGAAGAGGCTCCAGGCTCCTGGCTTCACATTGGTGCAGTTGTAGCCACTGCAGTCACCTGAGGAATAAATCAACAGATGGAAGATTTTCCTCTCTGTCTCTTCTCCTCTCTATATATCTTACTTTGCAATAAAAACAAATAATTTTTAAAAATTCAATGTAAAGGACCCGGCGCGGTGGTGCAAGTGGTTAAGGTCCTCGCCTTGCACGCCCGGGATCCCATATGGGCGCCGGTTCTAATCCCGGCAGCCCCGCTTCCCTTCCAGCTCCCTGCCTGTGGCCTGGGAAAGCAGTCGAGGATGGCCCAAAGCTTTGGGACCCTGCACCCGCGCGGGAGACCTGGAAGAGTCTCCTGGCTTCGGATTGGCATAGCATCGGCCGTTGCGCTCACTTGGGGAGTGAATCATCGGA
The DNA here is from genome assembly GCF_017591425.1 of Ochotona curzoniae. NCBI lineage: Eukaryota > Metazoa > Chordata > Mammalia > Lagomorpha > Ochotonidae > Ochotona > Ochotona curzoniae. The sequence goes on along the minus strand of NW_024465894.1, from coordinate 21,660,925 downwards.
CGGAAGATCTTCCTCTCTGTCTCTCCTCTCTGTATATCTGCCTTTCCAATAAAAAAATAATAAAAATAAATCTTAAAAAAAATTCAATGTAAAGTCTCAATAATAGAATGAATGAGGCAGAAAAAGAATCTCAGAATTGGAAGATATTTGTCACAAAGGGGAAACAATCAAAAAGCTGTCAACAGAGCAGGGTTAAGCTAAAAAATTATTCAAGATTTAAGAGACACTGTTAAAAGGTCAAAAGTAACAGTTATGGGAGTTCCAGAAGGAGCCGAAAGGGAAGGTGTGTTTAAAGCTGTATTCAATGAAATAATAAATGAAAACTTCCTTCATACTAATAAAGAATTAGGAAACAACATGCAGGAGGGGCGCAAAACTCTTACCAGGGTTGACCAAAAATCAATCTTCAGCATGATACATGATAATCAAGCTCTCTTCCATTGAGCATAAGGAAAATATCGTTAAATGCACACATGAAAAAAAATCAATTGACATACAGAGAACTGGCAATTAAGTTCACAGCTAACCTCTCTCAGGAAACTGCAGGCCAGAAGAGAATGGAGTGACATATTCCAGATTCTAAAAAGAAAAAGCTGTCAGCACAGAATAATGTACCCAGCAAAGCTTTTCTTTGTCTTTGAAACTGAAATAAAATTCTTTCACAGTAAAGAAAAGCTCAAAGAATTTGCCTCTTCCAAACCTGCCCTACAAATGATGCTTAAAGATGTTCTCTTGACAGAGAAGAGGAATAGCACCCACCAAAACCAAGGGCAAATGTGAAGAACACCCCAGTAAAATAACAGAGGACTAAATCAATGAACAACCCATTGCCAAAATGACAGGACCAAATTACCACCTATTTATATTAATCCTGAATGCAAATGGATTAAACTCATCAAACGTCATAGATTAATAGACTGGATTAAAAATCCCATCTATCTATTGACTGCAGGAGACATCTCTCACCAACAAAGATAAGTGCAAACTATCTCGTGGATTTTGAGCTTTTGCTTTTATTTTCATTTTTTAAATTTTATTTTATTTTTTATTGGAAAGGCGGATATACATACAGGAGAGATAGAGAGGAAGATCTTCCGTCCGATGATTCACTCCCCAGGCAGCCGCAACGGCTGGAGCTGAGCCAATCCGAAGCCTGGAGCCTCTTCCAGGTGGGCCGTCCTCTACTGCTTTCCCGGGCCACAGGCAGGGAGCTGGATGGGAAGCAGGGATGCTGGGATTAGAACCGGCGCCCATATGGGATCCCGGCACGTGCAAGGTGAGGATCTTAACCACTGCGTCATCGCGCCGGGCCCTATTTTCACTTTTTAAAGTTTTTTTCTCAAAATTTTCACTGACTCATAAGTCATATGGTACCATCATTTTCTTCAAGAAGGTTCTTGATTTTCTTTTTCATTTCTTCAGCAACACATTCAGTAGCATGTTATTTAACTTCATGGCATTATAAATTTCTATTTTTCTTCCTGTTGATTTTGTTTTGTGGCTTTTCATTTAACGGGATATATAGTAACTGTGTAATGGAGACTATCATATCCAGATGTGAGGATACAATGCAGTATGCATCTCTATTTCCAGATCAAAGATGGACTCCCAATGGGAGATGCTGGACTCTCTGCCATTGTCCATGCCTGCAATGATGGACTTATGACTGTTTATGAATAACTGTACTATTGTAATAATATAGGAGAAACCAGTAGGAGAGAGAGGATTTGGGGAGGGAGTCAAGGATATCCCAGAGCCTATAGAACTGCATCGTAATAATTTAAAAAATAATAATAATAATAAAAAGAATTACAAAGAGAGAGATCTTCCAACCACAGCTTCACTCCCCAAATGGCTGTTAAGGCTAGAACTGGGCTGGTCTAAAGCCAGGAGCCAAGAGCTTCTTCCAGGTTTCCCTCATGAGTGCAGGGTCCCTAGGACTTGGGCCATGCTCTACCGCTTTCCCAGGGAATTAGCAGGGATTAACTGAATCAGCAGTGGAGCAGCCGGGACATGAACTGGCATCCGCACGGGATGTGGGAGCACAGGTGGAGGATCTGTTATGATAAGCCCTCTATGCCCGCCAGCTTCTCTCAAGTGGTTGTTTTGTTTTTGGTTTATTTGTTTTTTTAACAAGTTTGACATTGACACACGATCTACTTCTTATAAACAAAATTTAATAAACCCGTATTTTCCTTGAGGAATATGAAAAGGCATGCCTCCCCCGCCGCCCAAGGTAACAGCCGGCGAGCACTGGCACCTGTGCCACGCCTGCGGGCTTGAAGCTGCTCGGTGTGGGCTTCCTGGCACGACCCGGTGCAGCCAGGCTAGCTGGGACGGAACGGGACGGAGCGGGACCCCACAACCCGCTCCTATGGGCGGAATCCCCAAGGACACCCCAGACACCGGGACAGGCTGCTGCGGTCTCTGCGTCATCTCCGCGCGCCGCGGCCGTCGGGGGCGCCGAGCATCCTGGGAGGTGTGGCCCCGGCGAAGTGCCGAGGATTCTGGGTAGTGTTGTCTGGGTGCTTGGCTGGGGGCGATTCTCCCCAGCCGGTGATGACCCCCTTGCTCTTGGGTGGCGCTGGTGAATGAGGCTCCCGTGGGATTCTTGCTGCCACCGTGCCTTTTTTTTCCTGAACAGAAAAGGAGGTCTGAAAAGGTTGGTCCATGGGCTGCTCCTTGGGGGGCGTCGGTGCTGATGGCGCGGGGGAGCGCCTGCTGGTGGTGTTGGGGCCCTCTCCGGATGCCTTCTTTGGGGGTGTGGGCGCACAGACCGAGGGGATGCGTCAGGCTCTCTCAGCCGTGAAAGCTGGGCGGTGTAGAGGTGCCGGCTTGGGCTTTACGTCCTGAGGATGTTAGGGATGGAGGTGAGTCCGGCTGTGACGGGAACGGCAGCACTGGGAGAAGCTCGCTTAGTGCTGTAAGTCCTGGGATGGGTGCGTGTTGATCTGAAGCCCTCAGGGGTCTGTACTTCCACTGGTGGGGTTGGCGGGGGTGTCCCTGGGGCCTCGGTCGTCTTATCTGTCATTTCAAAGGGACAAAGGTTTCAGGAGCTACTTGACTTTGGGAATGTTAAGGGAAGAAGTGTCAGGTATTCCAGGTGAGGCACTGGGGGGAATTGGGGGTAGCAGGGAAGGCTGACAGCATAGCAGTAGAACCACAGATAAAACAAAACTTATAAATGCACAGAACTTCCTCCTGAAACCTTTGTCCTGGTGAGGCCTTCACTTTGAAATGGTGCAGCTTGGTGGCCCCTGCTGGGCTCTGGCAGGTTCCACGAGGCTGAGAGGTGGTGTGCTTACCTGGAAGCGGTGGGATGAGTTGTCTACCGTTATCAGATTGTAGCAACTTGAGTCACTCATCTATATCGGCACTAACAGGATTGCTTACCCTGTCTGATAAATGCTTAAAGTCTGTTGTGCTTAGATGTAAAGTCCCCTAATTTTAAGGCTACTGATTTTTGTGTTAACACTCCAAATCGCCTACCTGGGAATTTTTTTTAAGATTTTGTTTTATTTTTATTGGAAAGTCAGATATACATAGAGGAGGAGAGATAAAGAGAGATAGAGAAGATCTTTGTCCCATGATTCACTCCCCAGGCGGCTGCAATGACCAGAACTGTGCTGATCTGAAGCCAGGAGCCCAGAGCCTCTTCCAGGTCTCCCACGCGGGTGCAGGGTCCCAAGGCTTTAGGCTGTCCCCTGCTTTCCCAGGCCACAAGAAGGGAGCTGGAAGGGGAGCGGGGCAGCCGGGATTAGAACTGGCACCCATATGGGATTCCAGTGTGTGTAAGGCTAGGACTTTAGCTGTTAGGCTGCCACACTGGGACTACTACCGGGGCTTTTGAATGTGTAAGTTCACAAATGCTGCTGCCTGGGTAGAGACAGGCTGGAAAGTCTTGCAACACCTGGCATCAGAGGCAATGGCAACGGCAGCGGTGCTGGCTCTGGGTGAGCAGCGGCAGGGTGCCTGCCCGGGGATCCTCTGGGCACTTCTCCCGGGGCTGGCTCTGGCTGAGCAGTGCTGTGTTTCATGTTGCAGACACACATGACGTTTAGAGACGTGGCTGTGGATTTCACGCAGGAGGAGTGGAGCCTGCTGAGTCCTGCCCAGAGAACGCTGTACAAGGAGGTGATGCTGGAGAACTATAGCAACTTGGTGTCCCTGGGTGAGCTTGGCGTGTGCGATCCGCATTCCTATGGCTCCAGTCATCTTGATTCCCAACTTTAATTTTGATCTTTTCATTTGGAAAATTACACGTGCACAGAGGCAGGCCTTCTAGCCACAAGTTCACTTCCCAGATGGCAGCAATAGCCAGGGTTGGACCAGACTGAAGTCATGAGCCAGGAGCTTCATTCGGGTCTCCCATGTGGGTACAGGAACCCAAGCACTTGGGCCATCTCTGCTGCGTCCCCAGATGCGTTAGCAGGGGATCGATAGGAATTGCAGCCGCCAGGACACGAACTGGCACCCACAGCGGATGCTGGTGCTGCCTACAGTGGTTTAATGGGCTGTGCTATGGTGCTGGACCCCATGATTTGTTTTGTGGTGTTTTTTTTTGTTTTAAACAATGAATATTGACTTGTTTTTTTTAAGGATTTATTTATTTTTATTACAAAGACAGATATACAGAGAGGAGGAGAGATAGAGAGGAAGATCTTGCGTCCGATGATTCACTCCCCAAGTGAGCACAATGGCCAATGCTATGCCGATCCCGAGCCAGGAGCCAGGAACCTCCTCCAGGTCTCCCCTGTGGGTGCAGGGTCCCAAAGCATTGGACTGTCCTCGACTGCCTTCCCAGGCCACAAGCAGGGAGCTGGATGGGAAGTGGGGCTGCCGGGATTGGAACCGGCGCCCATATAGAATCCTGGAACGTTCAAGGCAAGGACTTTAGCCTCTAGGCCATGCAGCTGGGCCTTGTTTTGTGTTTTTTAAAGAGTATTTATGTTTTTATTTATGAGGTATACACACACATACATCCTCCGTGTCCTGGTTCACCCCCCGAATGGTTGCCATGGCTGGGTCTGGGCTAGATTGATCCTGAACCATGGGGAGCTGGGTCAGGAGTGGAGTAGCCAGGCCCTGAACTGCAATTCTCACGAGATGCCCGTGTGTGAAGTGTCCGACCACATCACGACACTGGACCCCGTAACTTGGCTTCTGTGTTGGACACGGCAGCAAAGGCATTTGGTCTGTTTCTGCAGGAAAGCCTGATTTTATAGAGTTGAAAGTAGGTGAGAGGAGGGAGGTGGGTGTCTGTTCTCTGCTGCTTCCCCTACACCAGGGCTTTCTTGTTAACTTGATAACTGCTTTAAAATGAAACAGGTGCTCATCTACGTGGCATCGTGTAGAAGCAGCTGCATCCGTCTCCATTTGCCTTCCCGCAGTCCCCCTTTCATTGCTGAGAGCCCCCCACTTTTGGGTCCTGGTAGTACCACCCAGTTTGGCTCTGAATGCCTGACGGGATCCTTGACCTGCAGTCACTGTATCTTCTTTCTCTGTGAGCAGGAATTTCGTTTTCGAAACCCAAACTCATCACTCAGCTGGAGCAAGGGAAGGAGACGTGGAAAGAGAACAGACCGTGTCCACTGGCCGCCTGTGCAGGTGAGTGGGGGGCACTCCCTACTGGTGAGAGCCTTGGGAGTGGAAAGCACACAGCTGCTGAAGCCAAAAGGGGGGCTTCATGCTTGGCAAGTAGACCGTGTGGAAGACAAGAATTCTTTTTCATGGGAAGGACAGAATTTACACACCACATCATAATTCCCTTTTAGTTAGTACTTTTCTGGTCAGGTTTAATCTTTCTGGTTTTTGCTGTTGAAATACAATTGTGCATGTGTTTAAACATGATATTACACACGTTGATGAACAGTCAAGCTCTAACTTTCTGTAAAATAATGAACTAGTTCATACAAGATTTATTACATTATTTTAGGCAAGAATATAAGTAAAATTACTACACAAAAACTTGTTGTTTTTTTTTTTTTTTTAGTTTTTAAGAGAATTTTATTTGTTCCCTATGTGTTGTTGGGAGTTTGTGTCAGTGAAGCAACGATGTCTGTCTTATATAAGGTGCGTTTCAATGGGAACACAATCCAGACAAGGTCATCCCAGCCTAGGCCAGGCTGGAGCCAGGAGCCAGGATTCAGTCTGGGTCTCCCATGGGGGTGGCTGTGCCCCAAGTCCTTGAGCCATGCCTCCCAGAGTGTGTGGAGTGTGTGTTAGCTTTAAGCCGGGGTAAGGAGCACAGCTGCAACATAGAACTCAGGCACAAGGACATGGGATTCTTAAGTGCTTTCTTGACCCCCAGATCAAATGTCTGTGCCAGGAAATCTCCCCCCGCCCTTTTTAAAAAATTTATTTGAAAGGCAGTTGTAAAAGAGCTAGCAAGGAAGGTGGTGATAGATAGATGTTTCTTAGCTTCTCATTCACTCCCCAAATGACCGTAACAGTCAGAGTTGAGCCAGCTTGAAGTCAGGAGCCAGGAGCTTCATCTGGAGCACCCACATGGTGCAGGGCCTCAAACCCTTGGGCCAGCTTCTGCTGCTTTCCCAGGCCCGTTAGCAGGGCTGGATGGCAGGTGCAGCAGAACTCCTGCCCTTGCCGGGGGCATGCCAGTGGTGGCTTAACTTTCTACATCACACTGCTGGCCTCTCCCCAAGACAATCTAAAATATCGATTTTTATAGGGATTTTCTAATAGAGCTGTTAGAAACTAAAAAGTGTTATGATCAGTTTCGATAGTAAAAATTACCTGAAAAAATGTTACTTCTGGAATTTACTTTGAGTAAAGTAAGTATAGAATCATTATTTCCAACACTGTCTTTACACTTTATATTAATTAGATACATGTCTACATTTTTCTGACCTACATTTATATACGTAAAATTAGCTTTACAGACCTTAAAAATCAGTGATTGAATCTTGGAAGTTTAGGTTAATAAAGATTTCTTTGGGAAAGAGAACCATGATTTATAGCACTATATTATGTAATATTACATTGAAACTATAATAAAATCAAGGAAAGACATCTGATTTCCAAGTTTTACCGTATTTTAAAGTACTCAATCCACCTCTGAGTCATATGCCAACAAATAAAGTTCTCTGTGTGATTCATCAGTGCGGAGTGCCTCTCGTTCTTGGAGTATAGCCTCGCGACCACGGCTGCAACTGCACCGTTCCCTAAAGGACTGCAACTTGAATGGCAACAGAAAAGTTTGCCTGCAGAAACCCGTGCATCCTTACCAACGAGAATTCAGTTTTAGTTTTAATCTGGATACTCGAGTTTTTAAATGATAAGCTCATATTGATGCTCATTGGTCTCTCCGTAAGCCTGTCAGGATGGGAATACCCGAAGACAGCAAACACCTTATTGGGACAGGCATTGTGGTGCTATACATTGAGGTACCTGCATCCCATATCCTTTATAATTTTCTTTTTATGATTTTTTTTCCCCTTGAAAAGGCAGATATACAGAGAGAAGGAGAGACAGAGAAAGATTTTCCATTTGTTGGTTCACTCTCCAAGTAGCTGCAACAGCCGCAGCTGAGCTGATCTGGAGTTAGGAGCATCTCCTGGGTCTCCAATGCAATTACAGGGTCCCAAGGTTTTGGGCCATCCTCCACTGCTTTCCCAGGCTATAAGCAGGAAGCTAGATGGGAAGTGGAGTAGTCAGGACACAACCAGCGCCCATATGGGATCTTGGTGAATGCAAGGCGAGGATCCAGCACTAGACCACCGTGCAGGGCGCTTTAATTTTCATTTTTAAAAGCCTTATTTATTTGAAAGGCAGTTTCAGACACAGAGAGAGAAAGAGACGGAGAGATCCTCTTGCTGATTTACTCACCCGATGGCTGCTATAGCCAGGGCTTGGCCAGACTAAAGCCAGAAGCCTGGAACTCCATCTGGGTGGCCAGCATTTTTGTAAGGGCCCAACTACTTGGGCCATATTTCCATTTTCCCAGGTGTGTTAGCAGGAAGCTGGTTGAAAGTGGAACAGCTAAAACTCAAACCAGTGCCCACATGGGCTGCTGGCATCAAAGGTGCTAGCTTCACCCCTCTGCATCCCATATTCTAGTGCTGGTTTAAGTTCTGGTTCCTGAGCTTTCAACCCAACTTCCTGCTAATGCGTCCTGGGAGGCAACAGCAATGTTCAAGTGCTTGAGTCTCTGTTCCCCACATGGGAGACCCAGATGGTAGTTCCAGGATCCTGGCCTTGACCTGGCTCAATTCTGGCTAGAGCAGGTGTTTGCAGGATCAATCAGTAGATAGAGGATCTCTGTCTATTATTCTGTCTTTCAAGAAGATGGAATCATAAGATTTAAATACCAACATTTATTTTTTTTAATTATTTTAAAAAGATTTTTATTATTTATTTTTACTGGAAAGGCAGATGTACAGAGAGTAGGAAAAACAAAGAGGAAGATCTTCTATCCAATGGTTTACTCCCCAAGTGGCTGCAATGGCTGGAGCTGAGCCAACTTGAAGCCAGGAGCCAGGAGCTTCTTCTGGGTCTCCCATATGGATGCAGGGTCTCAAGGCTTTGGGCCATCCTTGACTGCTTTCCCAGGTCACAAGTAGGGAACTGGATGGGAAGTGGAGCTGCTGGGATTAGAACTGGCACCCATATGGGATCCTGGCGCGTGCAAGGCGAGGACTTTAACCACTACGCTATTGTGCCGGGCCCTAAATACCAACATTTAAAATACCAGCTAATTCTGTTTGTCTTCTGTCACCCTGAATAGATGTAACTGTTTTGAAATGTCCCAGAAAGTGGCAGTGGCAGGGAAAGATGCAGGGGTCAGAGGGATCTATACTTCTCAAACCTGCCACTGTTTATAAAGGCACAGAAGTTAGGGCTGTTCTAAGCATACGTGGAAGGATTGCCTTTATCAAAGAAAGTTGCAGTACCTTCTGCTGCAAAACCCGCTTACCGTGTCTCCATGTCCTAACGTCTGACATAACCCCCAGCAACGCCTCAGTGTCTGCTTCCTTTCCCTTAACATGGCCAAGAGAAAATAACACCACAAACGAAATGTAAAAACTCCACTGAAGTGCAGACTTCCACAAAGCTCATCGCTGGCTAGAAATGGAAATACAGCATCAGTTTAAATTGTGGAGCCCCAAACAACCAAAGTTAAACAAACAAAAGTCAGTGAGAAACAGTGGAAACAGATCATTCTCTGCTGAGTAACAGGCCGTAGGGATCCCTGCGGCTCCTCAGCCTTCCGAGTCCAGGTTAGCAGAAAGGAAGTTGTTGAGCTTCCGGCAGTGACACAGCAAAGGGAAGGCACTCCCCAGCTGGCTAGCTCAGTGGGAAGAGTCAGCGATGAGCCAGGGGGATTGGACTATTCATAATCAGGGCTGAAAAGCAGCACTCTGTAGAATGGGCTTATCCTGGGATGTAGGAGCAGACGGAGTTAGTTTAAATAAGTTAGATTCTTCTTTGGCCAAGAAAAGAATGTTTAGATAAACTGCGTAAGCTCATATCCGGTTACTTAAATTGTTTCATCGCATATTACCTTCTGCTACCTGCAGCAAGTTTTCATGAAGCAGCACATTCAGTGGTGGAAGAGGTGCTGTCAGTTGAAAACTTGTCCACACTCATTTCAAGGGAAATGTATAGAAATCAACAGTGCACCAGAGGGAGCGTCGTAAGTCAGTGGGGACCTAAGCTGTGTTCTGGAAGCCTGGCACGGCGCAGTCCTGTAACAGATATTTGTTAGTGAGATTGCACACTTAGCTGCCTCCCACACTCTTTCTCTTTAAGCACCCTCTCCCTGCACCAGGGGTTCTCCATCCCATCTGAATGACTGCTCTCTCAGTCCATCCTTGTCCTCAGAGGGACAGGATATAGGACACTTCCACATTGGTCCTATGGCTAAGGCTCTTTCAGTTGAAAAGCAAATCCTTGTGAACCTGGCGTGTGTGAGGAGTTGTAAGTTAGAAGAAGATAATCATAGAGTCATTTTGTAGAGACAGTTGCCTGTGTTGTATGTGAGCCCTAAGTATGCACCTGAAACTTCTTGTAATGTTTTATATGAATAGATCTTAGGATGTGAGGTGCAGTCATGGGATGGAAGATCATCATGTAAGTTCCAGGGAAAAGGAAGTCATGGTTAGGTGCCACTTGAGTCGGAAGTATTTTGGAGGACAGGGAATCAAATCTCCCCATCACACTAGGCAGAACTGCTCAGGCTGCCTCTCGGGACTCAGTTGTGACTCCAACTTTTGTCTCTGCAACAGAACCAAAACCAGAACTCAGCCTTGGTCCTTGTTGCCCTCCCGGTCTCTCCAGTCAGAACTTCCCCATGCAACACCCACTGGGTGATCCTCCCCGCTGGATCTTCTCATGCTTGTGCGCAGAGACACACGCCGCCGAGCCTGGCATCGAGCTGGGGGAGCCGGCCCCTGGGGAGCAGGAGCTGCAGCAAGCCTCTGATGGACGCATCTGGAGCAATAGAGCAGACGGTCACGGGAGACAGCGCACCAGGCCTTTGGTTGGAAAGACAAAGAAGAAGGCTTTGGGAGCATGTTCCAGGCCACCCCAAGGGCAGCTGGTCAGCTCTCAGAGTGGCACTGGAAGGGAAGAGGCTGAGGCCAGTGCCTCTGAGCCAGGAAACCCGGAGGAAACAAACAGATTGTTGGAAAGGATCGAAGTCTTGGGATTTGGAACAGTCAACTGTGGAGAGTGTGGGCTGGGCTTCAGCAAGCTGGCAAACCTGCTGAGTCATCAGAGGATACACTCAGGGGAGAAACCCTATGTGTGTGGCGTGTGCGAGAAGGGCTTCAGTCTGAAGAAGAGCCTTGCCAGGCACCAGAAGGCACACTCGGGGGAGAAACCCATCGTGTGCAGGGAGTGCGGGCGAGGGTTTAACCGGAAGTCAACGCTCATCATCCACGAGAGGACGCACTCTGGCGAGAAGCCTTACACGTGCACTGAGTGTGGGCGGGGCTTCAGTCAGAAGTCCAACCTCATCATACACCAGAGGACACACTCGGGGGAGAAACCGTACGTGTGCCGTGAATGTGGCAAAGGCTTTAGCCAGAAGTCGGCTGTCGTCCGACACCAGAGGACACACTTGGAGGAGAAGACCATTGTGTGCAGTGACTGTGGCCTGGGTTTCAGTGACAGATCCAACCTCATCTCCCACCAGAGGACACACTCGGGTGAGAAGCCCTACGCCTGCAAGGAGTGCGGGCGTTGTTTTAGGCAAAGGACAACCCTTGTTAACCACCAGAGGACGCACTCCAAGGAGAAGCCCTATGTGTGCGGAGTGTGTGGGCACAGCTTTAGCCAGAATTCAACCCTCATCTCTCACCGGAGGACACACACAGGGGAGAAGCCATACGTGTGTGGGGTGTGCGGGCGAGGCTTCAGTCTGAAGTCCCACCTCAACAGACACCAGAACATACATTCTGGGCAGAAGCCCATCGTGTGCAAGGACTGTGGCCGAGGCTTCAGCCAGCAGTCCAATCTCATCAGACACCAGAGGACACACTCAGGGGAGAAGCCCATGGTGTGTAAGGAGTGTGGGCGTGGCTTCAGTCAGAAGTCCAACCTCCTCGCACACCAGAGGACACACTCGGGGGAGAAGCCATACGTGTGCCGCGAGTGCGGGCGGGGCTTCAGTCACCAGGCTGGTCTCATCAGGCACAGGAGGAAACACGCAAGGGAGAAGCCCTACACGTGCAGGCAGTGTGGACTAGGCTTTGGCAATAAGTCAGCTTTAATCACACATAAGCGGGTCCACTCAGAAGAGAAACCTTGCGTGGGTGGCGAGTGTGGCCAAAGCTTTATCCCCAAGTCCCAAGTCACCTTACATCGACTGGCACACAAGGGGGAGAAGCCTCACATGTGCAAGGTGTGCAGGCAGGGCTTTAGCCAGAAGTCTCACCTCCGCAAACACCGGAAGATCAAGGCCGTCCACCACAAAGCACCACTGCGCCCTGCCTCTGAGGCCCACGCAGGGCAGCCTGCTGGTCCCCCGTACTCTCTTTGAAAAGTAGAGGTGGCAGTGAGGACCAGCTGCCCACATGTTTACACTTCCAGGAAACATGCAATGGAGTAGAAGATTGCATTCCATACATGTTCTAAGGACATTGAACTTAATTTACTTTCCCCACACGAAGTCTTCTGCACATTGTGTGGCCTTTGGTTCTAATAAATCTTCCTTACGTATCTGTAACCTTGACTGTAACCTCTCTCTTGTCTATAAAGATAGGAAATAAGGAGTGACACAGGTACTCTGGGTGCTTCAATGTCTGCTGTTCCACAAGAATTCACTTTGGAAGATGTAAGTGTTAAGTCATTCATAGACCCTTCTTGTGCAGGAGAGAATCTGGGAGCGTAACACAGTGATTTCATTTGAGGGAGGGAAACCTTCCAGAAAATGTGACTTTCTCTAGTTTTCCTGTGCAGCCTCATTCCGCTTGGCTTCTGTGACAGCTCCCTTTGTTGCTTCTCTTTCTAGCCCTCCTGTTTTCTTTGCTCAGTCACCCGCCAACAACAACTACTACTTCTGTTGCATTTCTTGGGCTTTGGTGTCTAGTTCTCCCATCTTGGGACTCTAACCAATACATTGTCCGCAGAAGGCCAATCCCAGAGCTTCTTAAGTCAGCTGTAATCAAGCTAGCCGTAGTCTCAAGAGCTCTGGGTCTCCATCATATCCATACCAAACCACCATGGATAATTCCCACCAACCCACAGCAATGCTACCTCACTGGAACTCCATTAACTATAACAGTCTTTAGCCATGTGTCCCTCTTAGCCCTCCAATAATGAAGATCTTTGAAGCCACACTTCCAAATCAGCCCTGTAGGGTTTAGGACTACAAGAGATGCTTCCTTCTCAGGACCTAGCTTGATGCCAACCATTCAGTAACTGATCTAAGGTCCCAGAGCCACAACCCTTAGATTCCCGAATCAGGCTGAAATACTGCACCATGTTGAAGGAGCCTTAACCTTAATTCTCCATTGTGCTCCAGTCCCAAGTGGTTTTGCTCAGCATAAGTGTTCTTCAAGGTCAAAGTATAAGACTTCTGAAAGTGGGAGACTTATATACTACGTAAAATGTGAATTTTAAGAGTATTTTTAATGGCTCTTTAACAACCACACCAAGGAAAGATTCATCATGAAGAGTTTTGTAAATGTGATTTTGTCTAATGGGAACCCATGGTATTTGTAATAGAAGTAACAGCTTAGTCTCAAACAAACAAAAGTCCCTACTTTTCCATAGTTGGGGAGGCAGGAAAGCATAGAGTGGTGAAAAAGGGACAGTAGTTCAGAATGCAGACACCAGCCTGGAGAGCCACTCCCAGGGCTGTAAGCAAGGACCTGGTGGCAGGATCCTAGCTCAGTGCTAGGATCCATTTAGAATTCCAGAGAGTTAGAGCAGAGGTGATATCATGGGACTTCTGAGGCCTTCCTAAGAAGAATTACAGTGACTGTTCTTTGATCCTTGCTGCTGTGCCATGCAACTTACAGAGGCACCATGGTCATCAGCCACAGCTAAACAAAGCCCAAGTGAACATCAGCTCCAGTTACGTGAGTGAGCCATTGTGGATGTCCTGTCCTGCCTTTAAATAACTGAAGCTTCAGCCAGCATCTGCAACCACGTCAGAGAACCCAGTGAGAACCATCCCGCTTTGCTTGATCAACCAATAGGACCGTAACAGGTGAGGCTAAGAAGACTGTCTTTTAAGTGATAGATTTTAGAGTTGTTGTACAGCAGTAGATACTGTAATAGTTTCACAATATGGGGCTGAGTTTTCTAACTAGGATTCAAAATCTCAACATCCAAATGGTTAACATGAAAATAAGTTCAGGAAAAAAAATTCTGGAAGGCCACCCACATTTTCAGCCTAAACAGAAAACATTATTTTAGATCTGCCTAATTCTAGGAGTAGAATTTAAAAAATCAAGAGTGTAACAGAAAATACTCAAACTATAATGAATAGACATCACAGTATTTGTTCATTTGAAAAAAAAAAAACCCTTAACGTAAGTGAAGGTAAATAATGAAGACTACACAGTAACATTTGTTCCTGTCAGATTAATAGCAACTATAAAATTCAAAAACACTTGTAGATTGAGGAGACAGGTACACTTAACAGAGAAGTTATAGTGAGGAACACAAATTTTGTAGCTAAGAGGTATGTTAACAGACCACTAGAGGTACTCCACAGCAGATTTGAGAGGGCAATGGGCTTGCATATAGAGTTGTCTGAGAAACACAAAGAAGACTAAAGAAAACTAAGCAGAGCCTAAGAAATACCATGAAGTGGGCCATGTGTGTGTTAGGAATGTCACAAATAGAAGCAGAGGTACGGGAGGAACACTTGAATGAATGGCCAGAATTTCCTAAAGGTGATGGAAGGCAGGAAAATACTCATCTAAGAAGCTTCATGAATTTCAAGTAAGATTAATTCAGAGACATCCACACCTAGATGCCATGTAATCAAACTTTCAAAAAATAAGAATCTTCAAATCAGAGAAGTAGAATCTGCTTTGCGAGGGACCCTAAGTAAGACTAAAAATGGATTATTATTTTTTTTAAAGATTTATTTTATCACAAAGTCAGACATATACAGAGAAGAGGAGACAGAGAGGAAGATCTTCCGTCTCATGATTTACTCCCCAAGGGATCACAACGGCCGGTGCTGTGCCGATCTGAAGCCAGAAGCCAGGAACCTTCTCCAGGTCTCCCACGAGGGTGCAGGGTCCCAAGGCTTTGGGCCATCCTCAACTGCTTTCCCAGGCCACAAGCAGGGCGCAGGATGGGAAGTGGAGCAGCTGGGACATGAACCAGCACTCATAGGATCCTAGCACATGCAAGATGAGGACTTTAGTCACTAGACTACTGTGCCGGGCCCACAAAATTTTCTTTTAAAGGAGATTAAGATAGTCCTGGATAAACCAAAGCATGAATTTGTTGTTAGCAGACTGAATTTATAAGAAACATTAATGAGTTAAAAGGATATATTAGGGCAGGTGCTGTAGCACAGTGGATTAAGCTGCCATTTTGAATGCCCACATTCCACACTGGAAGTCCAGTTTGAGTCTTAGTGTTTCCACTGTAATCCAATTTTCTGATGATGTATCCTGGAGGCAGCAGATGATAGCTCATCTGTGGTCCTGCCGCTCACACATCAGATTGGGGTGGAGTTCTAGGCTTTTGGCTGCTGCCTGAGTCAGTACCAGCTGTTGCATGAGAGTGATCCAGAGAATGGGACAATCTTTTTTTCTCCTCCTTTCTCTCTTTTGCCTTCCAAGTAGATGAAAAATATATTTTTAAAAATATGATACACTGTGGGCCCAGTGTGGCAGCCTAGTGGCCAAAGTCCTCACCTTGCATGCGCCAGGATCCCATATGGGCGCCAGCTCGAATCCCCACAGCTCCACTTCCCATTCAGCTCTCTGCTTGTGGCCTGGGAAAGCAGTCGAGGATGGCCCAAAGTCTTCCCTGCTCCCGCGCAGGAGATCTAGAAGAAGCTCCTGGCTCCTGGCTTTGGATCGGCGCAGCCCTGGCCGTTGTAGCTGCTTGGGGAGTGAATCATCGGATGGAAGATCTTCCTCTCTGTCTCTGCTCTTCTCTATATATCTGACTTTACAATAAAATTAAACAAATCTTTAAAAAATATATGATATACTGCAAAATGTTTATTTACCACAAAATGAGGCAGTAATGGGGAAATAGGAACGTAAGACATACAGAAACAGTATCAAGGATGTGGTGTCGCGGAGGGGCAGGTGAACGCCAGCATCCCCGAAGAGTGCCGGCTGGAGCACTTTGGAGAGGCCCAAAGGAAGCTCCTGGCTCAGGCTGTGGCCTGGCCGCCATCTGGGAAGCGAGCCAGTGTGTGTGGGGGGGTGCTCTCTCTCTCTTTCCCTCTCTCTCTCATCTTTCTGCCTCTCCCTTTCTGACTCTACCTTTAAAATAAATAGATTTTTTTAAAAAAGAAAACATTACCAAAGTGGTAGAGATTTTATCAAGAATTAGATTAATTGCAAATAGACTGTTCTTCAGTTAAAAGCCACACATCAAAATGAAGGATTATAAACTCTGGTCTAACTAGATCCTGTCAGGGATAGGCTTCAGATTGGAACACAAATAGATTAAAAGTAAAATGATTAGGGCCCGGCGCGGTGGCGCAAGTGGTTAAGGTCCTCACCTTGAATGCCCGGGATCCCATATGGGCGCCGGTTCTGGTCCCGGCAGCCCCGCTTCCCTTCCAGCTCCCTGCTTGTGGCCTGGGAGGGCAGTCGAGGACGGCCCAAAGCTTTGGGACCCTGTACCCACGTGGGAGACCCAGAAGAGGCTCCTGGCTTCGGACTGGCATAGCATCGGCCGTTGCGCTCACTTGGGGAGTGAATCATCGGATGGAAGATCTTCCTCTTTGTCTCTCCTCTTTGTATATCTGCCTTCCCAATAAAAAATAAATAAATAAAAAGAAAAAACTATTAAAAAAAAAAGTAAAATGATTAAAAAAAAACTAAAAAGGATACATCAGGCGAACAACTCAAATGAAGCTAGAGTGGTCATGCTGTTATCAGAAAATTAAGACTTTTAAGTCAAATATTACTGGAGGTAAAGAAGGACATTTTACAATGGGAAAAGGGCCAATTCTTTGGAGAGGTACACCAATCACAGACATACACCCTTAGCAATAGTGTTTCAAAATATATGGAACAAAAGTTGATAGGATTAAGGAGGGAAATAATTTGAAACATGTCATCAAAGTCCTTAGCATCTCACTTCTGTCATTGGATGAAGCAACTGACAGCAGCAGGGCAGTAAAGCAGTTTCACAGATCATGCTGTTTCCTACAGTTTGCCATCCATGAACAAAAACACAGTTTTTCCAGATAGATACATTAGGTCATATCATGTGTGAACATTAAATGGTCTGAAATAATACAAAGTACATTTTCCCAACTATAAGTGGAGGAATCTAAGCAGAGGAAGACCAAAACATTCAATGAGTTTGTAACACCCCTATTGAACCAGTGGGTCAGGTAAATCATGAAGGATTTGTTATTTATCTCTATTTAAAGCTAGAATGACAGAGAGACAGAAATTCCATCCGTCTCCCCAGATGCCCATTACACCTGCAGCTGGGCCAGACCAAGCCATGAGCCAGGAACTCTGGTGAGGTTTTGCTGTGGGAGACAAGCTCCCTTGGTGGCCTTAAAGCTTGGGCTGTTGATGCTGGGGTCCCAGGCGTCATTAGGGACACCACTGATACTGGATCACCCAGTGTCACCCAGGAATGTTGGCACTCCTGGTCTCCTAGACGCAAGGGATTTGGAATACAGTGGCCTCTGGGTATATTACCAGTATAGCAGGTTCTAGAACACACAGGTGACTTGTGGGCAAACCAAGCACTCGGTCTGTGAAAGGTTTGCTACATCTTTGAGTTTTCAGAGAAGAGGCCCATCTGAGTGAGGATCTGGCTTATCCCAAGCGGTTTTTAGCTGTTGAAAAGTGAAACATCACATTCCTCAGACATCTTAGGGCACTCCAAACCCCTCAGAGAAAACTGCGTGGAGAAAGGCCCCCTGCACACTGCCTTCAGGGTGTGCTCTGTGACCAAAGCATGGCTGTGTGAAGAGCAGAGGTGGGGATGGCACGGAAATCCCATGGTCAGGTGTGGGCATACAGAACAGGGCTAGCAGCTGGCTTCTCAGTGAAAATCGTGTTGACCACCATGAAGATCTGGAACTGCTGTAGAGAATCCACACCCCCAAATACATCATGCTCAACAGAAATACTTTTGGAGCATCTTATAAGTTCGTGCTTGGTGTTGGGGTTTCTTTTTTGTTTGCATTCATGGTAAATGTGGCCCACGAAGACTGGACCCTCAGTACCCTAACCCCATTTAGTTGGCATCTGGCGGTGTGCCTGATGTGCTGCCACCACATGGCTGACAATTTACCAAACCTGACTTCTCCAAATTCCTCCACCGGGGGAAACCCAGGAATAAACGTGAGTTTACAGACTAAAGGAAGGAAGGCATTCATTTCTCGTAGGTCTGCTTGCTTTCTCTCTGGTTGCCAGTTTGTGACCAGTGCTATGTAGAGCTGGGTAAACCTCCACCTTGCACACACCTGGGACTTGCCTCAGGAAGCTGTGCAAGTTCTTTGGCCGATTGGGGAACCACTGCACGTCCTGACAGGCAGCTCGAGCGGAGGAAAACCACAGAAGCTTTTAAGTGGTGGCTGTCCCCTCCATCAGTTCTGGGGGACACAGCTGAGGCGTACAGGGCTTGGGGAGGGGAGAGCTGAATGGCAGTGATTTCACCAAATCGAGGGAGAGGATGTAGGCTAGGTCAGTGGTTTCAGAAGGAAGGGGGAATACAAGGAACCAGGCACAGTCTAGGAGATATGAGCCTCAGGGTGTGGTGAGGGGACGTGAAGCGGGAGGAATGGGAGTTGAGCCAAGTACAGGAAGAGCCCTAGCCAGCTTGGGTGCCACTGCTAGCTAGATGAGACATGAGGCATGGCTGCAGGACCGGGCATACAAGACATGGGGCCAGGGACATGAGGTATGGGGCTGGGGATATGAGATGGCCATGAGGCTGGGGACACAAGGCACAGAACCATGGACATGAGGCACGGAGCTGGGGACATGAGGCATGGCTGTGACACTGGGAGCGAGGCACGGAGCCAGAACACAAGGCACAGGCAGGGGACATGAGGCATGGGAGCTGGGGACACAAGGCATGGCCGTGGGACCAGGGACATGAGGCATGGCTGTAGGGCTGGGGACAAGAGGCCCAGCCTTGGGGACAAGAGGCCCAGGCTTAGGGACATGAGGCCCGGGGCTGGGGACATGAGGCCCGGGGCCGGGGACATGAGGCCCGGGGCCGGGGACAAGAGGCCCAAGCCTGGGGACATGATGCCCAGAGCCAGGGACAAGAGGCCTAGGCCTGGGGACATGAGGCATGGAGCCGGGGACATGAGGCACAGGGCCAAGGACATGAGGTTCAGGCCTGGGGACATGAGGCCCGGGGCTGGTGATATGAGGTACAGCTGCAGGCTGAGGCTCATCCCCATGACAAACAGAGCAAGCCTCATCAGAGGGACTTCCTCACTCCCCAGCTGCCAAGGCTCTCTCTAGTTTTTAACTCATTGTCTAAGTAGGGAGGGGGAGGCTTGTGATTCTGCACCCCTGTCCAAATTGCAGACAGGACCCCCCCCAAAAAAAAGAAATAAAGAACAGATAGAACTCAATTAGTTATTCTAAATTAATAAATATCCTATGAGGGACTCTGTAATTCCAGCATTACCACCCAGAGACTGACACAACTGTATGAAGGAAGAAAGAGACAAAATTGCACATTTCTGCAAATAGTTCATTCCAGGCTGATTTGTCCATCAAAATCAAACCAAGCTAACAGGAATTTTGATGAGTTCAACATACAAAAAAATAAATGTTTAAATAAGCTCAATCTTCATGTATTACTTTGAAGCCACCAGAAAAAAAAAAAACAACCAGAAGCATGTGCCAAGCATTACCTGCATTTCCGTTTGACATCCCTGTACTGCACATGCACACATACCACACTTCACATAGGCATGTGTATATCCTGGAAAGCCACCGCTGGGCCTAGGGACACTAGCGCTGCCAAGGAGGGAAGTGGTGGCTGGGGAACACGCACGGGAGGGCCACTTCACTGCCCAGTGCTTGATGCATTTTACCTTTGAATCATGTGATTGCCATCTATTGAAAAATAAAAACTAAAAAAACCAAATCCCCCCGAAATCCAATAAACCATTAAGTACACAAAGTTCTTCACAATTCAGGGTATACTGGGAGCTGCCCACGTGGTACTCGTGATTTATGCTGTCATACAGCTTTAGAGGAAAAAAAAAAATCTCATGAACTCCTTGCAACCTTGACACCTGACTTCAGTTAGACCCTTAGCAAGAACTGGATGGATGTGGGCACGAAGGCCTCAGGGCACCTGGCCATCCAGGCTAAGTTTCCTGCGTTGCTTCACGTGGTCCTTGAGATCTTGGCCAGACTTAGTGGCTAGGAGCGAGGTGATGAGGTTGTCCCCAGTTTCCAGCGCCAGGTCGTAGGCAGTCTGGCCTCGTGCATTCTTCTTTCTGAGGCTTGCGTTGCATCTACAAAAGGAATGGAGACATGGAGGTGCAAGTGACGACCTGGGCACATGACCTTAGGACCTGCTCTTCTCGCCTCAGAGGCCAGCACGGGCCCTGACCTGGTCCCACCTCAGGCGCCATTCTATCCTCAGACCTTCGGAGGGGCTCTCTACCTGGTCGCTGGCACCCACTGCATCAGAACCCTCCAACCACCTCTGTCTCATGGGGATCACACTTTAATGACTGGTGTTTGGGAGCCATGGTGGCATGGTAGTGCTCATGCGTGGGGACAGCGGCTCAGGGACTGGGGTCCCTATTTGAGATCATCCAGGCAGTGAGGGGACATGGCTACAGCCCTGGGAAGGCCACCAGAGGCTGGGAAACATACCCCAGCAGTGTGACGACACTCGCCCTTCCTGCCAGGCCAAGCAGAGCTGCCTCATGGAGAGCAGTATTCCGGAGCCTGTTGGAGGAGGGGAAAGAAAACTCCTGGGCAAATGGAAGAGGCCATCCAGTGGGGACTTGGTTGGGCTCACTGACCTATTTAACTAACCTAGCAAAAAACCTCAAGTCTCCCCTCTTTGCCCACACCCCTGGGGGAATACTGTGAAGGTGGGTGAGCGATGCACTACATAGAAGGTGAGGAGTTTACAGACACGCTCAGCTCATCATGGGAGGGACCTGTGGGGATCTGGTGCTGGGGGACCCCCTCAGCTGACGAGCTCCGTTGGGTCTACAGCAGTCCCACTCGCCCAATGCACTCCTCACTCCGCATGTGGGTGGACAATGGAGAATGCAGCACCCAGCAGGAAAGCCAAGAGACACAGCACAACATACTTAAAGTGAGCCACAAACCTGGAGGCAATACAGCACAACAACATGAGGCTATGACAAAGGAATGATCCAACAAAAAGTGCCTTTTAGAAAGTAAAGATGTGACTGTTGAAATCAAAATTATTCAGCGCAAAGGATGGACAACACAGTTCCAAATATCTAAAACAGAAAGAAAAAAGGATGAAAAGCGTGAAAACAGGTAAGGGATTAATTCAAGCATTCCACTTTCCAACTAATAGTCATAGAAAAAGAAAATAGGAAAAAAAATGGAAATGGAAAACAGAGAAAGAAAATGCTAAAGTGATACTAGGAAGATTTTTTTTCTGGAGGTGAAAAAAGATGTAACTTTTACATTTTTAAAATTGGGGTTTGGAAGACCAAGAGAAAGACAGAGAGACACAGATCTCTCCCGTGGGTCCCTTCCCAAACGTGGCAGTTAGGAGTCCAGAAGGCAGCCGACTCTCCCATGTGGGCAGCAGGAACCCACTCCTGGCCTCCCATTTGCAGGAGTCTCACGTCTGGAGCAGAGCAGGGTCTCAGATGTGAGGTGTGGGTCCCCCAGATGGTAGCTTAACCACCGTGCCAAACATGTGCCCCAAAGACATGACTTTCATGCCAACGAAGTTCATGAAGTTCATTAAGAACATTAAGAACATGAAGTTCTCCACAATTCAGGATATACTGGGAGCTGCCCACATGGTACTAGTGATTTATGCTGTCATATAGTTTTAGAGGAGAAAAAAAAAAAAAGGACCAATTGGTGGAATGAAAAACAGCAAAATTTCATGGCATAAAGGGTCACTGTTCTCTAAAAACCACACGAAGCAAACAGGCCACAAATGCATGGACGTCCTCCAGGATTCTCGCAGACCATGGTGAATACTAGGGATCAGCAGATCAAGGCTTTCCAGAACTCGAGGGCATGATCTCAAACACTGAAATTATCGCTCAAATTATTCATCAAGTGAATAATTTATTCATCAAAACAAAGTCATTTTGAGATGTTTTAAGGATTCAGAACATTCCTGGCTACATACCTTTCTGAAGAAGTTATTCAAAGCTATCCTCATGCCTGACAAAAGTCAAAACCAAGAGGAAAAACTTGGAAAATAACTACAGGTAGATTCCAATGCAAACGAAGTTTATGACAATCACAAACCCTGATGACAATCGCAGAATCTGCACAGAAGTGTGCTCCAAGAAGAATACATCTAAGAATAGTGATGGAGAAAAAAGCAAGAGACCCGACAGCCTTAAGGATGTGGTGAACGCAAAGACAGTAAACTGTGACACGATGCTGAATGATTTATGGAATATAAAGCAAATCTATTTGCCATTTCTACCACAAAAATTCCACCTTGAGTGGCCACACAAAGGAAGATGTAGTCCTAGCACACTATTTGGTTCGGCAGTAAAAATATTTAAGTAGCAGACCCGGCACAATAGCATAGTGGTTAAAGTCCTCTCCTTGAACATGCCAGGATCCCATATGGGTGCTGGTTCTAATCTCGGCGGTTCCGCTTCCCATCCAGCTCCCTGCCTCTGACCTGGGAAAGCAGTCAAGGATGGCCCAAAGCCTTGGGACCCTGCACCTGCGTGGGAGACCCGTTAGAGCTCCTGGCTCCTGGCTTTGGATTGGCTCAGCTCCAGCTGTTGTGGCTGCTTGGGGAGAGAACCATCGGATGGAAGATCTTCCTCTCTGTCTCTCCTCCTCTGTATATCTGCCTTTCCAATAAAAATAATAAATAAATCTTAAAATATTTAAGTAGCAATTATAATGTAATTATCCTTTGTGGCTTTTCAGCTGTTAGAATCAATGTATGACAAAGAACAGAGGTCTCCAGAATAAGTAAGTGTACACTATCAGACGGTGTGCGGTGGAGGGGGAGGGCAGGCAGAAGGACTGGTCAGAAGCACTAAGATCACCTTTTATGTGTAAGGCAGCCAAGAGATATTATTGAAAAATGAAGGTAAAAAAGTGGGTTTAGGCATATTGTTATAGTTATGACAGTAATCTTAGAAGGCACTAAACACAGTGACAGAATGGTCACCACAAGAAAGGCAGGATCACCATTGTAAACCCTTGTGCTTAAATGCTATAAGAAAAGTGAGTTTTTATATTCTAAAAACAAAGTGGGGCCAATTATTGTGTGCTAAAGGATAAAGATTGCCAGCTGTGATGGTAGCAGCCCACAGGGGCACCAGTTCAAACACCTGCTCTGCTTCTGATTCAGCTCCCTACTAGTGCATCTGGATCGCCCACGTACCTGGACCACTGTACCCATGTGGGAGACCCGGATGAAGCTCCTGGCTCCTGCCGTTGAGGCCATCTGGGAAGTGAGTCCGTAGATGGAAGTGTTCTCTCTGTCTTTCCCTCTCTCAGTAACTTTGCCTTTCCAGTAAAAATAAGCCTTTTTTTAAAAAAGTGTACTTTAACACACAATAAGGTAGTACTGTTTTCATTAAAAATGATGGTAATATAAGCATGGATAAATGAAGAACTTGACATAAGATGCTGAATGTAAGCCCTAAAGAAACTTGAAGAAATAAATTCCAGCCATCAAAGCTTTCTATTAACATATAAAACATTTTGATATAAAATAAACCTAAAGCAGGAAGTTAGCATCTATCGATGGAGTTGTCCTTTTGGGCAGAAGTTTATTAAAATACACACAGAAGAATTAACATGGGTCTTCTGTGTATAGAGAAATGAAAAACAATACTAAAAGTCTGGCATACATGGCTGTATGCCTTGCTACTCAGCTCTCATTCAGTAAGAGCTGATCTTGTTAAGAGTTTAGGAGGCAGCAGTGTGGGATGCCTGCCACATTCCTATAAGAAAGAATTCTGCCTCAACAATTTGGTCAGGAGGAAAGGAGAGTCAACATGAACGACCCATACCTAAGCTTTCCAACTCAGGTTTTCCAAGTCAGTAGCAAAGGAGCTACAAAAGAATCCTAAGGTGTCATGAGGCGGTGTTGAACCGACTGGGGAAGTCATATCATACCATCCCACAGGTGGGACAGTGAAAAGTGTCACAATCACATGAAGTGAACTCAGATGCCCCAGCCCCCTCCCCATCTGACAACACCTGCATAGAATTTTCTGTGTTCACAGATTGGGTGCATTTCCGTGGGAAATACACCAAAAACTGTCTTAGCATTGTTTTCGACAGTTCAAGGATCTATGACTTCTCACAAGTATAAACTGGGGGATGGTACTGTGGCATAGTAGGTTAAACTTCGACTTGGGATGCTGGCATCCCAGTGAGCACCAGTTCATGCCCAGGCTGCTCCACTTTCTATCCAGTTCTCTGTTAATAGCCTGGGAAAGCAATGGAAGATGGTCCAAGAGCTTGGGCACCGGCCACCCACCTGAAAGAAGCTCCTGGCTTCAGCCTGGCCTGGCCTTTGCCAATTCAGCCATCTGGGGAGTAAACCAGCATACAGAAGATCCCTGGCTCTCTCTCTCTCTGTAACTCTACCTTTCAAAGAACTAATTTTTAAAAAAGTATACACTAGTGAGTTAACAAGATGTCACATCATTCATAAAAGCTACTATGTTAGGCAACCATGGCACATTTAAAATGTCCAAGTTTTGGAAGACAGAAGCCATTATGCCTCTTATGAAGGCAAAATAGCTTTAAGTGGCTTCTAAGTGGTTCAGGCTGACCGGGTTGAGAGTGTGTAGACGGAGCCCCCGAGCGGCAGGTAGCACCACACACTGACACGGTTCCTTCCATCTTCCACATGCCCACTCACGGTCCCCACTGCTGGTCTACGTCTGCTCCCCTCTGCACCAGGACCGGGATCGCTTCGTGATGCTTATTGACAACAGCCACGGTGACAGCAGGTCGTTCATCTTCATCACTGCAGTTAGGGTCTGCTCCCTGCGGCGTAAGGAAAAGGACAAACATGGCCTGAGGCCCCACACTCCATGGGGACCAGCCGTTACCCTCCTGAGTCCAACAGGACATCCTATTACTGAGATAATGACATGAAATAGCTTTCAGAGCAAAGAGGAGTGGGTAGTATGGTGCAATGAATTGAGCTAGTGCCTGGGAAGCCAGTATCCCCACTCAGAGGGCCACTCTGCTACCTATCTGGTTTCCTGCTGAAGTGCCTGGAAGACAGCAGATGATGGCTCTGCAAGAACTGAGTCCTGACAGCTATGTGGGAGACCCAGATTGAGTTTTAGGCTCCTGGTTTTGGCCTGGCCCAGCACTGGCTGTTGTGGACATTTGGGGAGTGAACTGACACATGGAAAAAGCTCTCTCTCCTTTTCTATCAACTCTTTCTAATAAAACAAGCATATATATTTTAAAGAAAATCAAAGGAGAGGAAAATCAGGAACTGCAAAGTCAAGCCTACGATGGTCCAGGTTGCCAGTAACCTTAGAGACAGAACTTCCATTCTCTGCAACAGAAGAGGTAGGTACCCTGACAGCCTTGCTTCTTCAGAAAACCCTGGGCTCGGGCCCAGCCCCATGACCTAGCGGCTAACATCCTCGCCTTGAACGCACCGGGATCCCATATGGGCACCAGCTCTAATCCCGGCAGCTCCACTTCCCATCCAGCTCCCTGCTCGTGGCCTGGAAAAGCAGTCAAGGGCGGCCCAAAGCCTTGGGATCCTGCACCCACGTGGGAGACCTGGAGAAGGTTCCTGACTCCTGGTTTTGGATCAGCGCAGCACTGGCTGTTGTGGTCACGTGGGGAGTAAATCATCGGATGGAGATATTTCTCTGTCTCTCCTCCTCTCTGTATATATCTGACTGTAATAAAAATAAATAAATATTTAAAAAAACAAAAACAAAACAACCCAGGCTCAAGGTCTCATGGGCTCTTGGGTCAGGGACTCTATCCAGCTTCCTGCATGCAGTTCACATGTGCCTGTCTGCTTATCTTTTCCGCTATGGAAAATAGTGGCATGGACCTTTAGCAGAGGTGAAGCTGCTGGTGAAAAGACCCTCATCGCATATCTCAACACCGGAATTCAACATCCAGTGCTGTCTCTTGATCTAGATTCCAGCTTCCTGGTTCAAAAAGTTGGACTCCTGCCCCCACACAGGAGGCCCTGATGAAGCTGACTGCGGGCTCAGGGCAGGCATCTAGGGAACAAACCAGCAGGTGGGAACTCTCTGTCCCTTTCCCTGTCTCTCAAATAAACAAATTAAAACTTTAAAAAGTGACAATCAATGGAAAGCTTTTGTCAAGCCATTTACTGCATTCCCAGTTTTTCATTAGTGGCAGCAACATGTTGCCTGTCATCACAGAGGGGCAGATGGGGAACCAGCCTACCACTCCCCCCCCGCCCACGGAAGGCTGCATTCTGGCCACACTTACCTCGTCCAGCAGCTGTTCAACCACAGGCACTCTCCCTTCCCCTGTCGGTCCCACTTCCTTCAGCAGGAGTCTATCTTCTGGCTGCAGGGTCAGAAAACATGGTCGCTGCCCCCACCTGAGGCCCAACGCTCAAGGGAGAGGCTTCCGCTCCATGGCCAGCGGCCCCATCACCAGCTGATCTCTGAGCTGCAGGGACTGGTGGGTCTGAGTGTGCCCTTGTGAATGTGTGTGCGTGTATGGATTTCAACAGCCCACAGCACCAACATGCACGGCCTTGGGCAAGGACCCTACGACACTGCTTCAGTTTATAAAGGACAAAGGATGCTATGAGAAACTTCACAAAAATCACAAAACCCAACAACTAGCTCTCTTACGCAAATTCCTAGGGAAAGCAACCAATTGCAACCAAGGGTGCATGTTGCATTCTGTGTTGGAGGCCAGCCCCGAGGGGAGGTCTTGGGGTGTGTGTGTGTGTGTGTGTATGTGTGTGTGCACGTGCGCACACACACACTTGTTTATACTGAATCCCATTCCTTATGGGAAAATGTACTGTGTCAGCCTTATTAAGACTGAGGTCTTCATGTCTTTTTTTTAATGTTCTACTTTCATCACCTAGAACTGTGTCTGTTGTTTATGCTCAAAAATGATGGTTGAAGGGCCAGCACCAAAGTGTAGTGCAGCAAGCCCCAGCCTGCAGTGCCAGCAACTTAAGTCCTGGGTCCCCTGCCTCCCATTTAGCTCCCTGCTGTTGTGAATGGGAAAGCAGTGGAGGAAGGCTCAAGTCCTAGGACCTCTGCATCCATGTGGGAGATCCGGAAGAGGCTCCTTACTCCTGGCTTCAGCTCAGCTCAGCTCCAGCCAGTTTGTCCATTTGGGGAATGAATCAGTGGAGGGAAGGTCTTTCTTTCTGACTTTCCTTCTCTTTGGGCAACTCTGCCTTTCCAATAAACATAAATAAATGCATTTTCTTAAGTAACAGGACATGAGAAATTATTCCTCCATTTAAGGCCAAAAGCAAGCATTAAAACAAGAGGTTGAAGATGACAGTTGTTGGGAATGTGGCATGCACTTACTGCAAGCTGCTGCTTCTTCTCCCGGAATGTTTTAGCCTCACAGTTCCTCGCTCTCCTGGCTTTCTCCGTGGTGTCTGAGATACTGTTGTCGCTTACTGAAACGGGAGAGTCCAGGACCAAGGTGATGCCATGCCCACCACCCTCCTACACAGGGCTCCCCCCTGGGCAGTGCCCCTGCTATGTGACATTTGCTGTGTGGCTGAGGCTGGCAGGCCTAGGGCCACCCCTGCATTCATCAGGAGAGTTCGAGTGTGAAGGAATAGAGGGACTTTAGTCTTGAGGCCTGGAGAGCAGTCTCCCCAAGTTCTCCGAGGACTTCCAAAGCTCCCCCTGATTTCAGGCAAGCCATAAAAAATAAGAACCTGAAGACCGAACCATGACTGGGATGGCAACTTCCAAAGCACCAGAAGCGTGCAACTCACCCAAGCTGGACCTGCTGCCATACAGCCTGTCAGCACCCTCGGGGACGGTACTCAGGAAGTGGTCGCTGAACGCCACCGCCTTGCTGAGGTACAGGTTCTGGCCAATGAGGAAATCGAAGCACCATAAATGATGAGGCCGCCATGTCCCAACAGAGACTAGCATGTGCTCCTCTTTCTTAAACAGTAATTAATTGATTTGGAAGGCAGAGTTATGGAGAAAGTGAGAGATACACACGCAGAAAAAGAGAAAGAGAAGAGAGACAGAGATCACCCTGTAGATGGAGCTACAGTCACTCTTGACTTTCAACCACTGGCTCCTTCAGCCCTTTCCCCAGCTTCCCTCACTGCCATGTCTGGAAGGGCCTCCCTGATGCTCTGCCCCAGCTACTCCAATAGCACCGTGGCAGTTACTGGTCTCTGCCACAAGGCAGTGATGTGCACTGCCTGCTGAGTCAGGTGGGGCCCAGGTTTCTATTCCAATATTAACATCATCAGTCCCTTGCTGGGCACAGAGCCAGGGATTAAGGACAATTTTTCTTTGCCTTCTTTGCCCATCTTCTCAACCTGCTAATTATTGATCTGTCTCTTCCAGCATGTCTGGTGCAACCAAAGCTCTAATATAAAGTCATCACACACTTGCAGGCTCTGTGGCAATGCCCCAGCCAGCACGGGAGAATAAAGAGTGACGTGGTCACAAAGTCTGGTTTATTTTATATAAGACAAGTAAGTTAAAGTGCATATGAGCAAGCATTTTCCTCAGTCTTTCCCCAAATCTATTGTGTCACAGACAGCCTGTTCACCTAATATTAACAAACCTGATAATTCCTGCTGTTCCTACATTTTTCTGAACCTGAAACCTAACTTCTCTGGAGCTTTAGCTCATTTATTTACCTAATGCTATGAAATTACCTGCCTACTGATGAGTTTCCTAATATCTGATACTTTTCTTTTTGAGGGGAAGCATTTTTATAAATTGCAAATCAGATAGCAAATGAGTAGTTGCGAAAGGTTCACTTACCTTGCTTGAGACTTGAATATAATTCAGTCTGATGCTAACTTCACAACCATCTTCGTGGACAGTAGCAGAAATAAGCTTTTAAAAAGAGTTTGAAATAGAATTCACAACTGTGGGCATGGGACTCACTGAACAACAGCCTAGGAACAATGAGAAGTTAAGCCCTAATTTAATCAAATATTTGATTAATGCAAAAGCAGGTATGGAAAGAAAAACAGAGGGGAGAAAAACTTGATAAGTAGTAAGTAGTAAAGTGACAGATCCAAAGCCAGCCACACCTATAACTCTTTACTAATTATAAATGAACTCAATACCCCAATCAGAGGGCAGGGACAACAAGACTGAGTAAAAAGGCAAATTGAAATGTATACTTTGTTCAAGAGGCACGCTCTAATCAAATCCCATGACTGGAACCCATCACTTCAGGAAAGGTGTTCTGGAGGGTGAGTGAGGTAGAGGCCTTGGCAACTAAGAAGTATTACAGCTGAGCAGCTTTGTTAGTAGATGGAGGAACCAAATACAACCAAAGGGAAGCAAGTGCCTGGAGGAAGAGTCGGATGGGGAGCATGCTAGGGGCCAAACGGTCTCTGCCCTAAAAACTCAGACAAGGAAAGTAAGTAAACAAATGGGTTGAGCTATGGTCTAATAAATCTCTACTTATGGAACCAGCCAGCAGGTCTAATCTGCTCAGATGAGGACAGGAACTTACAAACTACCATAGAAAGTATCTGGCAAGTGAGCTGGTTTAAATATGAATCAGACAGGCTGATTTAAAAATGTTCCTTCTAGTCTTGTGACAGAGGACAGGTCCTCTGTCTGCAGAGTGGCGGTGCAGAGTTCTATTACAGTGGTGTAGTACCAAAGGGCGGGGATTTGAGGTCTTCCAGAACCTTCTCCAGATCCCAAATCCCCTGAAATCTAGCAGTGTAGTCCTGGACAGGCGGCCAAACCTATCTGAGTCCCAGTTTTCCTGGGTGTCAATAAGGCTGTCCTGATTATCCACTTCAGCTTGGCTGAAGTAGCATTAAACTGCCACTTAGTGATGTTTGTGTCTTTATTCCTCAAATTGAGGCCTCAGCTGAGAAGAGCTCAGTTTCCACAAGAGGCTGGACACAGAGGGACTGGAATGACCCACACAGAGCCAGACCACTCACCTGGCTCTTAAGGTGGGGTGATTCAAGGACCGGCTTCCTCTGTGGCTACAGACAGGTGCACCCATGGCCGTGGTGGCTTGGGCTTCCCACAGGGAATGGCTGGGCTTCATGAGGATGTGTGCAAGAAGC
The DNA here is from genome assembly GCF_017591425.1 of Ochotona curzoniae. Lineage (NCBI taxonomy): Eukaryota > Metazoa > Chordata > Mammalia > Lagomorpha > Ochotonidae > Ochotona > Ochotona curzoniae. The sequence continues at coordinate 21,630,850 of NW_024465894.1, read as the reverse complement.
CACACAACTTTAGGTGGGCAAGTCTTGGAAGTCCTTTAGCATCACTTTCAACATATTCCCAGTTGGTCACAAGCCTATCCAGATTCAAGGTGAGGGGGCATAATTTCCTCCATCTGCAGGAGGACCAGCAGAAAATCTGTGACCATTAAAAAAAAGCTGCCCTGAAGGTGATACTCCTTCCTTATAGTGTTGCTATAAAGCCTTAAGCGATGATGATGAGTGCACCATTAAATGGTAACTTCTATGATAACTGTTGGATTATATATAAATGGTGTATATTTTAAATACATGATCTGATGCAACTGCTCTGGGACTTTCAGCTCAGACCATCAGGATTTCTATAACACAAGACATTCAGAACCTTACTGCCTCAGGTCAGGTGCCCTGGAAACAGAGCCGGAGACAACTCGTGTGTGTGTGTGTGTGTGTGTGTGTGTGTGTGTGTGTGTGTGATTCACAGTGGCAAAGCTCAGCAGAGAGAACTATAAGGAAATGTGGGAAAGCAGGCAAGCAAGGTGCAGCCTGGGCACTCTGGAGTAGACATCTCGGCGTACCCACCTTTCCCATCCTGGGTTCTGCGATCAAGGCCCGGAATTCAGGGTTGTTCTGAGCATAAGACCTGAGGTGGGCAGAGATGTGATCCACCTGCTTTCGCCAGTATCCTAAAAAACAGAAACAAAAACAAGCCATACAGTTAATTCTCCCGAGGCTAAGAAACGAAGGTGCTAGCCTGGGACATTCTCAGAGAGCTTACTGTCCTTTATCAAACACTGTGATGGTTTTTTCCTTACTAATGCTCAACTATGTACAGGAGTAAGTTCCATTTCCTGCCCCTGACTCCTTGTTACACCTGGCTAACCACAGACTATCAGAGATTCTCAAGAGAAAACACTTCGACTGCTACACATCAAGTCTTTTCCTTTTACATCATTCTATCCCATATACAACTTGCGTCATTCTTGTTTTCCCCAAAGTATTTTACCTACACTTTGAATTCTTGCCAAATGTGCACATCTCAATCAATACAGAGAATAGTTCTACCACTCTAGAAAGTTCCTGTGTGTCCCCTTTCTTTCTACACGGGGTTTAAAACACATGTAAATCGGCTGGCACCATTTAAATGACGCAAGGGATTTCACATGAGCCTGGCTACTCTGGCACCTCCCGTGCTGGAGGAAGGTACGCTGCACTGGAGCCAGCAACCTCCTTTGCCGCCTCACTATTCTGTGGTCACCCAAGCCCGCAAACTCTCCTCCCAGCATTTTCCATCTGCATTGGGTAAATCCATAGATCCAAAGGAGCCAACTACAAGAAGGAATAAAGTTAACAAAACTACAAGAACTGAGGCTCTGGAAGCTGCATGCCTGCAAGAAAAAGAGCTAAACAAATGGGAAGTATATTCCATGTTCATTAACTGAAGATTAAGTATTATTAATATGGCAACACTTGTCCCCAGGTTCAACACAATCTGTCAGACCTCAGCTGGATTGATTTATTTAGAAATTGGCAACCTAATCCTAAAACTCACATGACAACTCTAAAACCCAGAATGGCCAAAATAATCTTGAAGAAAAGCAACAAAGGTAGAAAATTTAGTCATCTTCATCTCAAAACAAATTACAGAGTAGCAAAAACCAATCACGTGGTTCTGGACTCAGAACAGACTGAGAAGTAAACTGAAGTTTAGAAGTAACTCAAGGTATTTACAGTGAACTGATTTTTGACAAGGATGCAAAGACCACTCAGGGAAGAACGAAATATTTTCTCAACAAATAGTATTGGGACCAGTGGCCAGCCCCATGCAAAGGAATGAGGGTGAGATCTTACTTCACAGTCTATACAAAAGTGGCTCAAAATGGATCAAGGACCTCCATGTGAGAGTTAAAGCCATAAGCCATAAAATTCTTAGAGGAAATGTTGGAAGTGAATACCTGTTACCTGGATTTGGTAATGAGTTCTTAGGTAGGATCCAACACATGAGCATGAAAGAAAATTCAGATAAACTGAACTAAATGAGAATTTGGCATTTTCACGCTTTACAGGACACATTAAGCAGGTTCAAAGACAGCTTGCAAAATGATAGAAGATATTTGCAAGTCATGTATCTGGTAAGATTCTAGTTCCAGGGCCTGGCGCGGTGGCGCAAGTGGTTAAGTCCTCGCCTTGCACGCCCGGGATCCCATATGGGCGCCGGTTCTAATCCCGGCAGCCCCGCTTCCCTTCCAGCTCCCTGCCTGTGGCCTGGGAAAGCAGTCGAGGACGGCCCAAAGCTTTGGGACCCTGCACCCGCGTGGGAGACCCGGAAGAGGCTCCTGGCTTCGGATCGGCATAGTATCGGCCCGTTGCGCTCACTTGGGGAGTGAATCATCGGACGGAAGATCTTCCTCTCTGTCTCTCCTCTCTGTATATCCGCCTTTCCAATGAAAAAATAATAAAAATAAAAATCTTTAAAAAAAAAGATTCTAGTTCCAGAATAGGCAAAGCACTTTTACCTCTCAACCACAGAAAGACAACCAATCACCTTTAAACATGGCTCGAGTATTTGACAGAGTTTTCAAAAAATATCTAAAAATTTAAATTCACGTATAAATATATTTATATCTCTATATTTAAAATATAGATATTCTGTGTATATATACACATATGTATACACACATATAGCTATATACATGCATACATATTTATGTATGTATATTTAAGTATGTATATATTAAAAATATAGATATTCTGTGTATGTATGCACATATGTATACACACACATATATACATATATATAGAGAGAGAGAAAGAGAGAGAGAGAGAGACACACACACACACACATAAACAGAAAAGGTCCATAAAGCACATGTGAATTATGCTGGACATCATTAGCCTTCAGGGAAATGTTAACCAAGACTACAATAAGACACCACTTTGTGTGCATCTGCATGCCTATACCAAGGAGTTATATACTAACCAATGTTGCCAAGGGTATAGATGAATCAGAACCTTTGTACCCTGTCAGTCAAAATGCAAATCAGTGCAGCTATGTTGGAGAGCAGTCTGGCAGCTCTTTTAAAAAGTCAAACTTACAGGTGCCATATGACCCGGCCACTCTGCTTCTAGGTAGAAAGCAGAGAGAGATGGGAATACATTCCCATGGAGAAGCACATATTCACAGCAGCATTATTCAAATAGCCAAACAGGAAATAAAATGGAAATGTTCATCAGCTGATGAATGGCTAAACAAAATGACACACTTGTGTGTTCATGCAATAGCTTGTTACTCAGAAACATGCCACAGCCAAGAAGAACCTTGAAAACATGCCACATAGTGACTTTAGAGTGTGGGCTCCCATTTAGGAAGCATCTGGGATGGGCACGCCCATAAAGACAGGATAGATCAGGGTCACCAGGTTCTATCTTGGGAAATGGGACGCGCGGAGGGATGGCTTAGAAGAGTCCAGAGCTCACTTTTAGGGTGATAGCAGTGTTCTAGAAACTGTCTGTAGGGATAATATTGTCAAGTCACTGAATGGCACAGTTTAGGGTGGTGCCTTCTGCATTATATAAACAGTACCACCAGAAGAAGAGATGTTGGTGGACAGCGGTAACAATGTGCTTCACAAAGAAACTCCGCCATGCGATGTGACAGACCACACCACAAAGCTACAACTAGAGCACTCAGACCTTAAAGGGCTACTGTTCACCCAAAGTAAATGGAGAAAAGGGAATGTGTTTATAATGATAAAAATAAACCGAAGAGCATGGTGGCGTGGCCTAGAGACTAAAGTCGTCATCTTGAACGCACTGGGATCCTATATGGGTGCCGGTTCTAATCCCGGCAGCCCCACTTCCCATCCAGCTCCCTGCTTGTGGCCTGGAAAAGCAGTCGAGGACAGCCCAAAGCCTTGGGACTCTGCACCCATGTGGGAGACCCGGAAGAGGTTCCTGGTTCCTGGGTTCAGACTGGCACAGCACTGGCTGTTGTAGCCACTTGGGGAGTGAATCATGGGATGGAAGATCTTCCTCTCTGTCTCTCCTCCTCTCTGTATATCTGAATTTGTAATAAAAATAAATAATAAATCTTAAAAAAAAATAAACTGAAGAGAAAGAAAACATGCAGTGTTCTTTCCAAGAAAGTGTGCACTTGCAGAAGGTGTCCCTTCCTCCTCACCTCTGCCCGGGCTGATGGCCGTGAGCAGCGGCCTGCGGTCACTCATCTTCTCCTGCCTCAGTTTCTCAGACGCCAGCTCCCGTTCCTTGTTGGCCAGGAGCTTGCCAGATGGGTAGAACAGGCCAACGGTCTGCGTGCCCATGTCCTTCTTAGTTCCAGCATCAGGTGCAGGTGTAGGAACACTGAGGGGCAGCCAGGCATGCCGGGGCTGGGAGCAGGGCAGGAGGCATCAGATGAGCAGAACAGAATGAATCCTCCTCATTATGTATAGAAAACTCTTTAAATCACAATGAAAAGTATCCCCCAACGAAAATGGACTTGGAACTCACAGGGGTTTTCCAATCTTTAGCCCGTCTTCCTTGCTTCTCTCCTTCCTAGCAATTCCCAGCAGGATCCATGAACCAGCCCCATGCACCTGGCCATTTAGTGGCTTAAATTCAACAAAGAAAGTCTTCAACTCCCTTATACTGCATGCACATGCCTTCTCTCTAATACTTTCAGTCTTCAAACTCTTACAGTGGAAAGATAGGAAGACATCTAGAAAGTCTTTGGCTAGCACAGAGAAATGCATAAAAAGCTAACATGAGGGGCCAGCGCAGATGCTCAACAGGCTAACCCTCTACCTGCAAGTAGCAGCATCCCATATGGGCTCTGGTTTATGTCCTGGCTGCTCCACTTCTGATCCAGCTCTCTGCTTTATGTGCCTAGGAAAGCAGCAGAGGATGGCTCAAGTCCTTGGGCTCCCTGCACCCATGTGGGAGACCTGGAAGAAACTCTTGGCCTTTAGCTTTAAACTGGCTCATCTCTGGCCTTTGTGGCCATTTGGAGGTGGTAAGCCAGTGGGTGGAAGATTTTTCTCTCTATATATCTCCTCTTGGTAAATTTGCCTTTCAAATAAAAGTAAATAAATCTTTAATTTTTAAAAACTAACATGAAACCTGTTTGTAGTGCTTTCATTCTTCTGAAAACAATCCTATCAGCTTGCTTAAAGCTGTGTCCAGCTGTTATAAAAGGCAAAAACAATCTTCCATGCCAGACAGATGTTCTCCAAAATATGAGGGCAATTCAAAACCGTCATGGAAAATGTGTAAACTAAGTGTAAACTTCAAGAATTTTGCTGCTAAAATATGCTTATCTTTTAACATTCAAAATTTCCCACAAACTTTATTAAGAGTCCTCATATATAAAAACAAGAGAAAATTTCTCAGAAGGCGCTGTAAGAAATTTAACAGAAATGGATTCTGGCCCAAGGTGCTTAACAAGCCACACCCTGGGGCTGCTTATTGGGTGCAGTGCTTGGGCTGTCGGAATGCTTGGTTCAAGTGTTGATTCCTTGGCTTTTGATCCAGCTTCTTGCGGAAGTGCACCTTGGCAGGCAGCGGGTGACAGCTCAAATACTTGGGTGTCTGCCACCCACGAGGAGACCCAGAGTGAACTTGGCTGGGACTCCTGGCTCCAGCCTGACTCAGCCCCGGCTACTGGGGACATCTGGGGAATCAGCTAGTGAATGGAAGATCTCTCTCTTTCACTGTCGCTTGCTCTCTGTGTCTGTCTTTCTCTTTTCCCTGACTGCCTGCTTTTCAAATAAAATTAAAATAAATTTTGAAACAATGCTTTAATTTCTAAAACTCCACTTTTCCTCAGTGGTAATCCACTGCCTTGTACAAGCCATCAGCCCTCCATCTACTACAGAAAACACAGAGTATGTCACTGATTGCTGAAGAAATCATTCAAGCACTCAGAAGTTGAACTGAATTTATTCGCATTTCTGTTTTCAAGCCACGTGAAGGTTTCAGTGTGGCTCTGACGCTGGGTTGCTCCCTTCCGTAGAGCACACGCGCTCAGACCACATCTTCTTCCAGGGCCCCAGTTCTTTCTACCCAGGCGGTCTCACCTCAGAAAACGGGTGACTGCCATCCAAGCTAACTCTTGTCGAGGACTTCATGTAAATGCCACAGCAGCCACAGAATCGGGCAGACAGGTGATTGCTGGCTCCACATTTGGAGCACACAGAGCAAGCAGAGGGAATGCCAAGCTGGAAGACAGAAAACACGTGTAGGATCTTAGTTATCCTTTTCCTATACCACCTCGTCTCTAGCTTTCCAAACAACAGATGCCTATACTCCCTGATCCAGCAGTGCTTCCTTCTGGAATTTATCCTATGGGTGGACAAGTACTCAAAAATAGGTAGTTCAGGGCCCAGCGCGGTGGTGCAGTGGTTAAGGTCCTCACCTTGCACGCCCGGGATCCCATATGAGTGCCGGTTCTAATCCTGGCAGCCCCGCTTCCCTTCCAGCTCCCTGCCTGTGGCCCGGGAAAGCAGTTGAGGACGGCCCAAAGCTTTGGGACCCTGCACCCGCGTGGGAGACCCGGAAGAGGCTCCTGGTTTCGGATCGGCAGAGCATCGGCCGTTGTGCTCACTTGGGGAGTGAATCATCGGAGGGAAGATCTTCCTCTCTGTCTCTCCTCTCTGTATATCTGACTTTCTAATGAAAAAATAATAAAAATAAATCTTTAAAAAAAAAATAGGTAGCTCAGGCCATCCCCTGCCACCCTGTGGTTTTAGGAGACACATTTGGAAATAACCCAAGCATCCACCTATAGGCTATAGCCTTAAAATACCACAGTACCTAGATACAGACAATGAAATACTATGAAGCCACTGAAAAGAATAAAGTGATTAATAACAAGAGATTGCTAAGTGTAAAGATTCGCTGGGAGTATGCAGTGAGCATCAGCTACCAAGAACATGCCACACAGTGGGGAACACTGGGACACAGAGATGAGTGGGAGAGGAAGTCTTCCCCACCCTTTTTGTGTGGGAAACTCTCTCAGATGCAGACATACATAAACAACGCTGTCTTATTAAAGAGGTAGGCAAACATGGCTCCTAAGAGAAGATGCCAGTAGTTCAAGAAGTGGGTGAAACACACTAAATCTCAGAGAAAGGCAAACCGAATGGCAGCGCAAGTCGGTTCTCTCTGGGTTCCTCGGCAACAGGTGCAGAGATGGAAGGCACAGGAGTGGTCCCTGCAAGGCTGCAGAAGAAGAGCACGGCCCTCCCTAGGCCAGCACGGAGGTGCTCAGCACAAGGCGACCCACCGTGACTCCACACCAGTCGCAGAAGTTCGCCTGCCGGAGGTTTTGGCGACCACATTGGCAGCAGGAAGTGATCTCTCCTTTCGGAGTGGGCGGGGGAGGGCCTTTATCTCCACTGCACATTCCCTGGAGGAGAACACAGCATTCACAGGCAGAGTCAGGGCCATGGTCTCCCATCCCTGCCCGCTTCCGAACCAAAACAAAGCAAGCCCTGGAAACAGAGCCATTTGTACCTGAAAGTGCAAACTGATGAAACCCACCATCCCATCTTGCGTCCCAACTACTGATTACTGTGTCGTTAAAATAGGGCTTTAAAGGCAAACAAAATTGCCAATCTGAATTTGTCTTCAGACCCTTCCTCAAAATGCATCTATTATTCAAGTGGAGTATTAATTATAACATTGCTTTAAAGAAAGAAAAGTTACTTTACCGCATTGTATTAATGCTGCCAACAAAGAAAAGACACAAACCTATCAGATGGACCATGCATTGTTATTGCTATAGTACCTTCATTCTAACACCTAAACTCTGATATGCCACTCAGATGGAGACGCACAATTTTTAAAACACAGCCAGTTTTGCAACTGTGACTATAACAGTTTTATTGCTGAGACCCATAGACATCCATCTTATGGATGGATAAGACTCGGAAAATGCCACCACTGACAGTTAATAAAATCCATCTAGATTATTTTTAACATTTATGAAAGAAATCCAGAATGGTTGGCAATCTACTGAGATGTCTTAGCAAAACCATCCAAAGCCTAATCCCACAGTGGCTGCTGTTTTCTCCATTTATGTTTTCTGAATCTCACTGTCTCTCTCCGGTATCTTAGAAAACCCCAGGGGGCAAGTTCATGATGGGAGACTGACTGCAAGTCTGGAATCACATGACTACACAGATGTTCAAACCACCATGAAAAAAGACCGTCCTAAACTTTAACTGCGATTTGACTCAGGAATACATGAGCTTTCTGATTACAGCTTGTTGCTAAGTTTTGAATCTCAGTTCTGAAAAAGAAACACATAGGAAGTTCTGGAAGCTAGCTACGGAAGGGACTATACAGCATATCTTTTTTCCTTCTGGAAATGACGTCACACCCATGGAGAAAACAACTAAAAATCTGCCCATGCCACGTGGGGACGTACATGGAAAGAAGGATGGGAGTTGCACAAATGTGTCCTGCTCCCAGCTACCGATGATCTGACAGTAAACTCTAGAAAGAAGTGGCTGCTTTCCTTTTAAGCCATCTAGCAAAAACAAACAAACAAACAAACAAACAAAACCAACTGCTTCTTGGCACTGTTAGGCTAAGGCAGGAGTCAATAGGAAGTAATTTTAAAGTTTATTGGGCATATTGCATACACATAAAACAGATCATCTAAACCAAATCCAATCCCCATACTTCAACAGCATGTGCTCCTGTTTCATCATTTCAAGAATCAACACAGACTGGCAGGAGACCTAAGAAAGGAGTGGCTCCCAGGTTCTTGATTTCAAAAAGCAGCAGGTGCACACAATCAACAAAGATGCACCTGTTTCAACAAGAGCTATAAATGGGCTCTGAAGGCTCTACCGGCCTCCAGGTAAAGCTCTAAAACAAAAATGGTACAATTTTACTGCATCCTTTCAAAGTTAAGGCTAAGTGTATAAAGTCCTCTCCACACACAGAAACATTACTTTCAGTTTACCATAAGCAGTCTTTTCTGGTCTCTCTCCTGACTATGGATTGTATTTCTCTGAGTCAATAACAGAAACGTTATCAAATATTTAGTGACCACTAGAGACACAGGACTGCGTCACGCAGTCCGCCTACCTCTCGTGACGAAGGCAGGACCTCCTCACACGTGACGCAGTATCTCAGGTGAGCAGGATTGCCTGTGCCACAACTGTGGCAGACCGCTTTCTCCTGGATACAACAGAAACAGAAACACACATCCCACAACCGTGCAAGGCAATCTTGTCTGTCAGCCAGCTAAGCACCCTGTCATGGCATCCAACCCTGAATACCAGATCAGCTTAGTAATGACCACAACCCAGTGTCAGACACACGAACAAGGTTTTGAAAGAATTACGACTCCAAACAGACACACTTAGAGTATTCATGCCATCTTGGGAAGGCACATGGAAAATTTTATGTTCATTAGGTGTGGGCTTGTTTATTTTCCAGTGTGGGAAACTTCAGGGTCAGAAGGCTGTTCCTTTCGTAGTTTAAATAGGAAACAGAAAGACTCAGGACCAGCAGAAGTTTTTCTAGGTGTTTACAAGCAGCCTGGTTCTTTCCTCCAGGGGAACTGGTGTTAACCATGGACTTAAGCTTGTTCTGTAGTTCCTCACTTGAAAATGAAGCAGTGGAAAGACTGTGTGCGAAAGGCGATGAACGCTAAGTCCAGCTTTCCAGATCAGGATCCGAGGGTTGCAGGTACAATACTGAAAAAACTTTTTTTTAAAATTTCTTACTTATCAAACTCAACAAGCCCTTTAAACCAAACCAAGTATGTTGAAGCTCCTCCAAATCCAAACCTGACCTACTCCCAGGTCTTTCTTGCAAAACATCCTTTAAAAAACTTCTAATTAATTAACACATTTTATATTTTTCAGAGTAGGTTTAGGTTCAAATAAAATTGCACAGAAATCACAGAGGCAGGGAATGCTCACCCCACCACAGACACAAAGATCTGCCCAGGGCTTGCATCCCCTACTGGTGGCACATGTGCTTCAACTGACGACCCCACCCTGATGCTCTGTGTCAGCCACGGCCCATGGGCTACATCAGGGTGCCTTTTGCCAAACCCTCTTTAAAAATCATCCAATCCCAGCACTAAAGCCCTATCAATACCTTTCCTTCTCCTTTCTAAGGCTCTCAAAGTGGCAGGTTCATCAGACTTGTCTTGGTCGATAGCTTTTTGTAATGGTCTTTGGGGTGGCTCCTGATGCCACATGACTGCCTTCCTTCCAGAGGAATGATAATGACCCACAGTTAGGAACCCACTAAAGTAAGACTCACTGACTGCAGGGATGATTTGGGGCGGGGACTATCGCTGGGTGGCCTCAGCGAAGCTGCTCAGTCTCTATGTGGATCTGTTTTAAGTCAATGTCCTCACTGCTATCTCATCTATCATATTGGCAATAGATTGTCTATTTGCAAAATAGTGAGCAATTTAGTGAGTCCAATTTAGTCACTGGGATAAGTCTTTGGGGTCTGAGAACAACTTTTAAATTCCAAAACACAAGTCTTAGTTGACATAATTAAAACGTTGGGAAAAATCAGCAGGTCGCTGAATATTTCATCTCAAAACTGATTCTGTGAGATGCCAACCTAAAGTCTGGCTTCATGTACAGTTGGGCTAACAGTGGTCTTAGCCCTGTATCACTGTGTGAGTGACTCCTCCTCAGAGATGGCAACTGTACCCCAGTCCTGGGAGTTGTCAGGTCTTTTCAGAGTCATGACTCGGAGAGGACCCTGAGAGGCTCTAAGTCTCCTGGATTCTAGAAGCTCCAATACAAATGAAGTCTGTGCTGCTACTTAAAGTTCACAGCAGTGGCCAGCCTTGTGGTATAGTGGGTAAAGCCTCCGCCTGCGATGCCTGCATCACATATAGGCATTGGTTCGAATCCCGGCTGCTCCACTTCCAATCTAGCTCCCTGCTAGCGGCCTAGAACATCAGCATAGGAAAGCAATAATGTTTGGACCCCTGCCCCGCATGTGACAGATGCAGCTCCCGGTTTCCAGCTTTGGCATGGCTCAGCCCTGGGACCAGAACCAGCAGATGGAAGGTCTCTTTCTCCATTTCTCCTTCTCCTGTCACTAAGTGGCTTTCAAGCAAATAAATAAATCTTCAAAATAAAAGCCCAGGGGAAAGTGAAGTATCTCTTCTTGCTTAGGGAGGGTTAACATCTTCTGGAGAAAGGGGCTGTGAGCAAAGGAGCTTGCAGGCTCTAAACACCATGAAAAGACGAGGAGGTGGAGGTGTCCACGACCTGGTGTGATCAGCTTACAACACATACATGGGCTGATATGCTACACTGAGCTCTACTAAAAGTGCACACATACTACATGGCAGTTAAAAAGTACTACACACGAATCAAAAAGTTATTAAAAGACAGTTGGAAAAAGCTCTTCAGCACCTGAGGGCCTGGGTTAACAGTCTACAGGAATATTACTGGGCATTCCATGGTGAGAGATGCCAGAAGACATGGCCCAAACACCTGCTGAGCACCAAGGCCTGGCCTGGAGACTTGCCCCAGCATCCTTCTCTCAATCTGCCCCATCTAGATACTGGCTGTGAAAATCTTGGCATTGCTGGGAGTTCTGATTTCTTCCAACAGACTCTTATAGGGCAGAATACATAGTAATTTGTTCAGGAAATACATTCTGACACAGATCTCTTGCTATTGGAAAGCTAAACCTTTGGTTAGGCAGTACACCCTTCCCAAATGTTAGGATGGATTTCATTCACAAGATACTGTTTTATCAACAGTTAGCCCACTCTTCTGGCTGCAGAAAGACCTAATTGTTAGATGTTAATTTCTAGGTATTCCACTAGTGTTTTTACAGAATGACACTTCTTTACCTTCAAGTGGAGGCTGGCCTGTGGCCGTAGCTGCTGTGTCAGGGAAGCCTCGCACACCACACAGATGGGAGTGTTCATGGGCACCAGGCTTCCACACTCGACACACAAGCCCATCTGCAGAGAGGAAAAGGCCAGGTCTGTCTCGGGATGTAAAAACAGAAGCTGTGGGTAGATCTCAGCATACAAAGATTTAACCTGCTTCTGTAAAGACAACTTTTCAAACAATTAGCTTATTTTATTTCTATTAAGAGTAACATCTGTTGGGCCCGGCGCGGTGGCGCAAGTGGTTAAAGGTCCTCACCTTGCACGCCCGGGATCCCATATGGGCGCCGGTTCTAATCCCGGCAGCCCCGCTTCCCTTCCAGCTCCCTGCCTGTGGCCTGGGAAAGCAGCAGAGGACGGCCCAAGGCTTTGGGACCCTGCACCCGCGTGGGAGACCCGGAAGAGGCTCCTGGCTTCGGATCGGCATAGTATCGGCTCGTTGCGCTCACTTGGGGAGTGAATCATCGGACGGAAGATCTTCCTCTCTGTCTCTCCTCTCTGTATATCTGCCTTTCCAATGAAAAAATAATAAAAATAAATCTTTAAAAAAAAAAAAAAAGAGTAACATCTGTTGCCGAACAACGTCCCAGACTGGTGGTATTGGTGGAGAATCCCCTAGGAGCCTGCTGAGACTTGCCGGGAAGCTGCTTACTGGCTGCTGGCAGGACTCCTCAAAATGCTATCTCTGAGAAGCACAGGAGTTCAGCACAACTGACACCAAAATTGAGAACTCACCACATTTGTATATTTTTCTTATTGACTATTTTGGTAAAACCATCTTTCACTTAACATCACAGATCCCTTTGTTTTAATAAGGTAAATTGTTTTAACAAAATAAATTCCACCCCAAAACAACTCCATGTTTCAAGTCCTTTTACAATAATGAATACACTGTAGTGAGCTTTCCATTTTTGGTAAGACAAATACTAAAATCAGTGGTAAGACAAACTCAAACATCAGATACACACAATCAGCGCAAGCTTATACTTAAACAGAATTAGTTAATCTATAGCTTCATTAGACAGAATGGTACATCTCAGAGATATAAAAAAATGAAGATACACAGTAATTAGTACTTCTCTCCAATTATTTCTAGAACATGTTTTCTCATTACACCCAAAACCAAATAGGCAGGAAACACTTCTTCATTCTTGTATTCTCCTAAAATTGAAAGATTTCACTCTTTGAGCCCTGCGAATGCAGGCATACGCAAAGGAAACAGAATTACAAATTCTCCACTGTGAACTGGGAATCTAAACAGGAGGAGATGGATCTGGCAGGAACACCTTCAGTCAGGGGTCCTGGCTGTGGTTCCCGGGTACCTGGCGCTGTGGTAACTGCTACAATCGGAGATCAGAGAAGCCGTTGCATGATGTTTTTAAGATGCCTGTTGCTCACCTGGGCTCCTTCTGGAGGTGGGAGACGACAGCTCAGTATGGGTGGGACAGGAGAGCCACATTCTTGACAGAAACGAGCAAAGGGATCAGGTGGGCGGGAGGCCAGGCAGTGGGCACACCTACAATGAGACAGTTCCTGGTTGGCTGTATTCTCAGAGCCTGAGAAGGCTGGTGGACACTGAAACGTGTTCAAACAGTTCTCAAGACAAAGCGAAACTCAGCCTAGGGCTGAGCCTCTGGGTCCTGCACCTGTAGGCCAGGCCAGCATCACTCCCTGACTGTCAAGCGCAGTCTGTTAGCAGCTTCAATCACACTTCTGAGAGGCAGCATCTCGCTGGATGTGTTAGGTTGGAGGGTGAGTCCTGGGAATGTCAGGAAGGTTTACGTTAAGTCTTTCTGACCTCTGGCCAGGTCACTGAGCCCACACTGAGTGGCAGCTTCCCGACCTGGCACTCTGGGCTGGCGTGTGTTCAGCCCTAACTTTCTCTTCCCCTGCCTGGTGAGCCCCCAGAACTTGTGTGAGCTAGATTTCATCATTTAGCCCCAGCCACTTAACTGAGTAGTGGTCCCCCATTGAGAGTAACAGAATTCTTGGAGTGAGGGTGCAGTGTGACTACAGTGACCCACCGTGACTTTCCAGCCCATCATCCTGTAACTTCATGATCTGACTTACTTTTAGGCGCCGTAAGCCTCGGACACTGGACCCTCGCTTGCCCCATCACCCTGCCACGGCCAACAGACACTAGGCACTCGCTTACTCCATCCCCTAAATGGACCTCAGACACCAGGTCCTTGCTCACCCCGTCCTCACCATGGCCCTCAGACACCGGCTCTCTCTCGACTTGTCCTCCCCATGGCCTCCCAGCCATTGTCAGTCAGTACAGTGCAGCGCACTTCCTAGACTCTTCACCGCATCCAGTTCTTCCTCACTAGAGCATGTTATCACTGGTTCATCACAGCTCGTGCCTGATCAGCAACAGCTTCCCTCTTCCTAACCTCAAAGCCATGAAAGCCTGCTCAGTGATGCTTGGGGTGACCTGCCTGGCATCACTGCTCTTGTCTGAGCTGAGGGCAGGCAGCCGGCATCCCAGACTTCCCAGCAGGTGGAGCGTTGAGGACAGAATGCCAGAGAAGAGCTGCAGGACTGTCCAGGTGTCCCCCTCAGGCCTGGGCACTGCCAGGCAGGGCGGGAAACGGGAAAAACCATTTGTGAAAGTGGGTCAGAGGAAACAAGCCTTGGGACGCATCCAAGGCCACCTCAATCCAGCCCAGGACTCACTCACGAGGCTGGGAGGGTCACACTCACACCAGCCCAAGTGGAAAAACCGAACTGATACATTGGTTAGACTCCAGTTAGACTTTCATTTCCAGGAAATGAAAGCAAATCTGTATTTCTGTATTGGACTTGTATACACATGTCCAAATCAATGTAACAGCCTCAAACTGGAAACCACACATGCCCATGAATAAGAGAGTAGATAAGCAAATTTTGGTGTATCCATACAGTACACTATTATGCAACAGACAAAGAAATAGCTGAATCTCAAAATATTATACTGAGAATCCTGGCAAAGAAAAGAACAGATATTGAATCACTTGAGATTATATATAAAATGAAGTACAAAGTTAAGGTATTGTGACAAGAGAGCAACATGGGATGCAGGGCGTGAAAAAGAAGGCTTCCCAAAAAGGGCAAAGCGGGCCTTCTGAAGGGGATAAGTTTGTTCAGCTTCCTGATTGTGGGAATAATTTCATGATTACATGCATATCAATTCAATGCTGCAAATACATGCAATTTATTGTATGTAATGTAAACCTTTAAAAGCTGTAAAGGCGGGTTGGCATGGCAACATAATGGCTAAAGTCCTTGCCTTGCAGATACCAGGATCCCACATGAGTGCTGGTTCATATACCAGCTGCTCCACTTCTCTTCCAGGTTCCTGCTTGTGGCCTGGGAATGCAGTAGAGGATGGCCCAAAGTCTTGGGACCCTGCATTTGCTTGGGAGATCTGGAAGAAGCTCCTGGCTCCTGGCTTTGGATCGATTCAGCTCTGGCCACTGTGGCTATTTGCGGAGTGAACCAGGAGATGGAAGATCTTTCTCTCTTTATTTCCTTCTCTCTGTAAATCTGACTACAATAAATCTCCTTTTTAAAAACAGTTTTTATTTTTTTTAAAAAAAAGCCTTAAAAGCTCAATTTAAAAAGTCAGGCTTGGCAAATGCACTATAAAAATCCTATCTTTAAAGTCTCTTTGACCACAAGTAATGGAAAGATCTGAGACAGAGCAAAGAGAACTTAGAGAACTTGATACTTACTTAAGAAAGTCCGTCTCCCTTTGAATTCTCATGATCTCAGTACTTGTCAAACTCTTCTGTCCAGGTATGTGTGCAAAAGCTGGTGACTAGAATTAAGAACACAGATGTAGATAGGCAACACAGCTGTGGCAAAGGCTGTGGGATGTTCGATCCCAGTAAGAATTCACCTTAATGCCTGCTGTTTAATATGTACCATTCACTCCATTAATTTTGTAATGGGGAAGGTCAAAAGTCATACAATATCTTAATCTACAATCTATCTTACTACAATATCTTAATCTAAAAAAATTACATAAAGTACTATCCATAATCTTATATATACTCCTTTAAACATGAGAGTTTACAGTAGCCATAAAAGATACATGAATTTAACGTCGAGTCACCCATATTTTAGGATCGAAAACCCAAGTCAGCATCCATTTTTCTCAGATTCTCTCTCTAGGAAACTGACAGCACATTTTACATTTAATCACTGCTGTGGTTTTGAACACAATTTGGCTCCAGAGCTCATGCAGAAGATCCTAAGAGAGCAGGAACTGAATCCAGTGAGGGTGTGGGGGAGGCAGAAAGAGCCCTGGGTCACAGGGGATGTGTCGCCAAAAGTAATTCTGATGAAAGCCTGAGCTGGGCCAACCTATCTCTGCTTCCTGACTCAGCATTTGATCTGTCCTTGGCCCAGGCTTTGCCACTGCCATCTGCCCCATCATCAGGTGACCCACCAGAGGGTCTGATCTGACCCGAACCCCCAAAACTGTGATCAAAAGAACCCTCTCCTCCCTTCACACATTAGTTTCCTCGGGTATCTTGTAGAAACAAAGAGTTGATGAACAGTCGTCAGGTCCTTTTTGTCACCTTGAATCTGGAGCAGTTCCTCATTCTTTCATGATCTTCACATTCTTTAAAGAGCAATAGGTCACTTAACTCACATGGTATCCTTTCTTTTAATTTCTTTGCTTTTGACAGTTTTCTTAGGTTTCTTTTCACTATGATTTTTGGCATGAATATGGGAGAAAAGCTAGTGTGTCTATCTTAGTGTACCATACCAAGAGGTATGTAGAATATAACCCTCACTGTGTCTCAGAAAGGTTGAGTCACTTACTTAGGTTCATGTTATCAGTACAGGTGTTGAAGCTGGCCTACCTGACCCTCACAGACTTCTTTTGTTGTTGTTGTTTTTGTTGTTGTTGTTTTTCCCTTTGGAAAGGCAGATATATAGAGAGGAGAGACAGAGAGGAAGATCCTCCATCTGATGGTTCACTCCCCAAGTGACTGTAATGGCTGGAGTTGAGCCAATCCAAAGCCAGGAGCCAGGAGCTCCTCTGAGTCTCCCATGCAGATGCAGGGTCCCAATGCTTTGGGCCATCCTCAAATGCCTTCCCAGGCCACAGGCAGGGAGCTGGGTGGGAAGCAGGGCCACCGGGATTAGGACTGGTAACCATACGGGATCCCGGCACGTGCAAGGCGAGGACTTTAACCATTACACCATCGCAGCAGGCCCCCTCACAGACTTTTAATCTCTGTGTTCCGTGTTTAGGACTTCGGATTTTGTTCTGCGGGAAATGGGGAGGAAGTAGAGATTTTTCATTGTTTTTGTGTCACGCCTAACACATCCTAGAACTGAAGTCACAAAGTGGTGGTCCACTGGCCAAGTGCAGTCTTCCATTGGGTCTCACTGGTCCGTATATACCAGGCCCCAATAACTCATTGACATTTTAAATGAGGCTACTACACATAAAGGTGTAGGTTTCTGTGGTTATTTTTCATGAAAATTCAGCAGCTGTGGCAACTCTCAGCCTGCAGTTGGCATTGGCAGTGGTTGGCTAGAGCTGAGTGGACTGACCCTTTAAGCTGGATGAGGATCCCATGTGGTCAGAGAATGCATGATGCTTGCGCTCTCGAGCTAACATCAGAGACCAGCTGTCATTTGTCTGCTATATGCACTGCATCACAAGTTTACTTGCTACCTGATACCTGAAGGTATACTTGGCGGCCAGACACCGGCTCACAGATAATCTGATCTCCCTGGATACTGCTGATGTAACAACCTCTCCACATGTTAATTCTGTTCTTTGCTAACATATGATTCAGAATAAGACTATCTTGCCAAAATGAGGGGAAAAACAGAAGGAAGAAGTGTCACAGCCCTTTTCTGGTCTCCTTAGCTTTCTGAACTCTAGTCAGATTCTCCAAATTCTTTGTCCCTTCTGTTCCTAGTCTCTTGGGATTCTAAGTCTTGGAATCTTTCCCTTGGAAATAGTAACTCTTAAAACAACCAAGTGGGTAGAGTGTCCAAACTATTCATGCACAAAGAAAATAACTATCTCTAGACATTACAGGTAAGACTTTAAAAAAAAAAAAAACAGCTCTTAAGTTTTGTCATATGTCACTCACTCTTCCAAATTTTGTCTGTAACACATTTATTCGGGCCAGACTGGTGTGGACTCCTTACTGCTCATTAGTCCATTTAGGAGGCAGAAGAAAAATCATTCTCTGCAGAAGCCGGGCTGGGCAGTGCTCCCCTATAGGAACTGCTGCCCTTTGTGGAAGAAGTTGCCAAGCAGGCCATATGGGGTCTGTGGGTCTCTGGCCTGGCCGTCAGGTTCAACAAAAGCACTGGGAGAGCAGATGGAAGATCACTTAATAAATTTGTTTTAATAAATCACTTGGGGATTTATTAAAACAAAGCCAAAACCCATTCCCATATCCCACATCCCAACAATGAAGTCAGTGTGCCTAAGGTAGGTCCTGGGAGTGGCTCAGGGCGATTGCAATGCATCATGCCGTCTGAGGCTTGCAGCTCAGGACGATCCTACCCCAAGCTCCTCGCACCAAGGCACACCACGCCCAATCCACAGCATCTTCACTTTGCCGTCCCTGAAATCACTGTTGCTGAGGGCTTTTCCCTATAACCTCGTTGGCATGCCCAGGCCCCGGTCCAGGAGCCAAAGGCTGGGACAGATACACTGCCTTGAAGTGGTTTGTTGCCAGCATGAAACACATGGGATATAATTCAGTGTCCTAAAGGTTTTGCTGTGAGGTTACCTGGAACTGGCGGGGCGTGGGACTGAACCCTGATCCCTTGCGGCAAGCTGGAACTTCTGGTGGGCTCTTGGAGAAGCTGAGAGCTCTCAGAACTTTTGGGTCTGTTCTTTCATCTACCCCAAGGTCTGTGATTACACGGAAACATAATTTGTGAGTATTTAGGTCATGGTTCATGTCCTCCTATGACTTCCTGTTCTGAAAGCTTTAGTACAGATCACAGTCAGCACTTTCTTTCCTGACAAGGAAAATATAAAGAGCTCTTCCTGGGGCTAGCATGATGGCTGAACTGGTTAATCCCCCTCTTGCAAGTACCAGGATCCCTTATGGGCACCAATTCTTGTCCCAGATGCTTCATTTCCCATCCAGCTCCCTGCTTATGGCTTGGGAAAACAGTGGAGGATGGTCCAAAGCCTTGGGACCCTGTACCCATGTGGGAGACCTGGAAGAAGCTCCTGGATCCTGGCTTCAGATTGGCTCAGGATCTGCAATGGCCATTGTGGCCATTTAGGGAACAAACCAGTGGATGCAAGATCTTTCTCTTTCTCCTTTTTAAAGATTTATTTTTATTATTTTTTTTATTGGAAAGGCGGATATACAGAGAGGAGAGACAGAGAGGAAGATCTTCCCTCCGATGATTCACTCCCCAAGTGAGCGCAACGGCCGACACTATGCCGACCCGAAGCCAGGAGACTTTTCCGGGTCTCCCACGCAGGTGCAGGGTCCCAAAGCCTTGGGCCGTCCTCAACTGCCTTCCTGGGCCACAGGCAGGGAGCTGGAAGGGAAGTGGGGCTGCCAGGATAGAACCGGCGCCCATATGGGATCCCGGGTGTGCAAGGCGAGGACCTTAACCACTGTGCCACCGTGCTGGGCCCTCTTTCTCCTTTTCTCTTATATAAAATCTACCTTTCAAAAAAATCTCAGAAAATAAATAAATAGCCCCTCCCACTGTTCAGGGAATTGGAACCCAGAAAATAAAAATAAGCCCAGGTGGGATAATATCTTCCCTATTGGATGCTACCACATTCCACATCGGACTGAGAAAACAGACAAAATCCAAGTGCAGGTTAGCAAGAAACATTCCTCCCAGGGACACAGGGCAGCTGTGAAATGTCCCAGGAGCCATAGAGGAAACCTTTTAATGAATGTGATCAGAGCTCATTCTCCTAATACAGCCTTTACTGATAGAAGAGAATCCACACTCCTTACTGTGGGACTGGCAACTGTGCGTCTTACCCAGGCCTGCCGGTTGGAATCACTAGCAGGTGTATTACAAACACAAACAAGACAGAACAAGAATCCCACATTCTAACTTCCATCAGACTTCCTGAGGTTAGGTGCTGGGATTGGCTTGAGTACCTCTGCCAACTCTGGTGGGCACTCACTCCAAGTCACATCACCCTTTGAGTGACAACGGCTCTCCAGCTAGGAAACCTGGCTCTCTCCTACACTGGTTATCACATATTATGTTGCTGGTGATGATATCAGTAAGAACCAGATTATAGAAGCAGCTTCTGTTACAGCCCAGGCTCAGAGCTCCAGGGAAGAGCTTCCGAACTAAACTGTTCATGTATTTGTCTGTGGGCTCCAAGGGAGCAGCTGGAGCAGGGGGGATGGGGTCTCCCTGTCTAGTCTACACCTGATATTGATCCTCTTCTCATACACAGCCTTGCTTTGCTTTGACCCTATCCAAACTCTGCTTTTATTTGGAATTTCCACAACTCCCAAGTTTTCTTTTACTTGGTAAGCTGCCCTCAATTCCCTGGTATACGGTCTCCCTCACTGCATGATTCAACAAATCTGACTATTAAGTGATTTGCTTAGCTCTTGTGGTCTTATGCTATGGGCCAAGACAGCAGCAACATGCAAATTACAGCCTACTTCCTTGTTCCAACATACATGCAGTGAACCTGTTTGGTGGGTTCAGAACTGAAACCTCTCTGCCCTGTTGTGACTTACCTGGGACCTTTCTAAAGTTCACACTCCAACTGGATTTGTTTTCCGTGCTCTTGTATTTCTTCTTTAGTTTTGATCCAACATACCCATTCCTTAGCTCCTAGGAATGAAGACATTACCTAACAATCACTTGATTCTGTACACTTGAAATGGGACTATTAGAAGTTACATGATAAGAGATAGTGTCGTGTCATTCATTTCCTACTTGAAAGGATCTAGAGCAGTTTTTCAGTGACTCCTGCCTCATAGCTTTGCAGGTGGATGGCTGCTGAGTGGCACATTTGCTAGGTATTCCCCGCCAGGTCAAGTGGCCAAGATGCAGGCAGGAGGCACACATGTTGTGCCTTCCAGGGAGTTCTGAGGAAACCGTAGGACCACTAGCTCCAGGGGCAAGGTGGGGACAGACCAAAACGTGGTTCTGCACACCACGTGTCCACTTGCAGTCCTCAGACACTCTCCTCTTTGAACTGTCTCAGCCATGAACTTTACCCTTTACACCTGCTTCAAATTTAAACACCTGCTGAGCACCTCTGGACTGCCATTAGAGCCACTCCATGCCTGAACACACTGTAATGGTCCCACTCATCAGGCTCTCCCACCTGTCCCATGAAAAGGCACCGAGGAGGGCACAGAGGCCACTCTACAGGTCATGGAGAAAGGGAAGACAGAGGAGAATCCACGTGATCACAGGCTCAAAGCAGAAGAACCTGGATGTTCACGTAGCAGGAATGGAGCTTGACACACAGTTTTTCACGAGAGTGAAGGTTATGGACAAAGCCAAGGAAGCAAAACAAGGGCAGAAGGAGTGGAGGGATGGGGCCACCTGCAACGGAGGGTTGCTGAAGACAGTGACACTAGGCAGGAACCCAAATCTTCAGCTGGAGGAGAGACTGTCTGCACGGCCATGCAGAGGGGGTGCAATGGCTAATATGAACTTCAGTTCTAGAAAATAGGCCCAGTGGGAAAGAGGAACCAAGAAGAGGATGGCCGTCCAGCTACCTTGCAATTGTTACTCGCCTGCGTTGAAGAAACTCTGAGAACATCTTCAGTGTTTTCTTCAGAAGAGGCCGTAGTTGGAGGCTCATGGTCTACCTGAAACACCTTTGTTACCACGCCACTCTGTCTACAGTCTCTGGAAAGGAGTTCAGAAAAAAAAAAAAAACAATCTGCATTACATAGAGATTCAAAGAATAGGCAACAAATAATCAAGCTAAGTTTATGAAACCCTTTAGCTTTTGAATTCATCATACTTTAAATTGGAGAAATCAAAATACAATTTTTAGAAAGTTCCTTCTTGTGGGGCTGTCTTGTGCACTGGCAGTTTAGCAGCGTCCCTGGCTGTACATATGAGGCGCTGCAGGCATGCTCTCGCCCCAGCTGTGGCAGCTAAGACTGTTCCTGGACTTTCCAAAGTGTGAGCTGGGAACCTCTGGGGAAAGAACATGAAAGAGTGGAAGCCGTTTCGTGCCCAAGCACAAGCTTTTCAAATACAAAGCATGTCTTTTCTTTTTTAAAGATTTATTTATTTTTTTTATTGCAAAGTCAGATATATAGAGATAAGGAGAGACAGAGAAGATCTTCTGTCCAATGATTCACTCTCCAAGTGACTGTCACAGCCAGTGCTGTGCCAATCCGGAGCCAGGAGCCAGGAACTTCCTCCAGGACTCTCACACGGGTGCAGGGTTCCAAGGCTTTGGGCTGGCCTCGACTGCTTTCCCAGGCTACAAGCGAGAAGCTGGATGGGAAGTGGAGCTGCTGGGATTAGAATCGGCGCTTATATTGGATCCTGGTATGTGTAAGGCAAGGACTTTAACCGCTACACTATCACGCTGGGCCCAAGGAATGTCTTTTCAATTGGGCCACACCACAGCCATTTTTCAGCCCTCTATCAAGAACCTGAGTAACAGGGGCCGGTGCAGTGTTACAAAAGGTTTAACTGCTACTTGCAATGCCAGTATCCCATGCGGGCACCAACTTGAACTTCAGCTACTCCACTTCCAATCCAGTTCCCTGCTAATGCACCTGGGGGAGCAGCAGGAAGAGAGCCCAAGTACTTGGGCCCCTGTTCCCACGTAGAACACCTGGATAACACTTCATGCTCCTGGCTTCAGACTGGTCCAGCTCTAGCCATTGTGGCAATTTAAGGGGTGATCCAATAGATATAATATCTCTCTTTCCCTCTCTGTAACCTCTGCCTTTCAAGTGAATAAGATATTTATAAAAATAAAAAGACAAAAAGTTTTTCTGAAATGAAAACAACCATTAGTGCTCTTCTAGTGTAGCACCGATTCTCACAGGAAGAACTAACTGGAACAACACATCAATGTGCTACACACAACTTAATCACCACATCCTTCACTTACTTAGACACGGCAACAGCCTTCACTTGTATTTTTCCATCAGGCAGAGTAATAGGTTTTGTATACTTCAATGTGTTATTTTCACCATAACCTGTTTTCTTTAGAAATTCCGGTTTGCTGCCATCTAGGGTATAGTATATTTGGACATCTGGGGTATCTGGAAAAAAAAAAAAAGGAAAAATAAAAACAAGACAGCTGCAAAGAAAAATAAACTACCAAGCCCAAGAATAATGGCCATGGGTCAGTGACTTCACGAGATGTTGTGGTGGAAACAAATAATAATAACTATCATCATTCCATTTTGGGGGGCAGCACTGTGCACTGCACGGACTGGTTCACGCTATCTGTGTCTGCCCCTAGGATAGGTCCTACGTTACATCCATTTTACAGGTGATGTAGCTGAGTCTTGGGGAGATTGTGAACTGTGCTAAATAACAAACAAGTTGTAGTTCAACTTCTGCTAGTTTGGCCCCATATTCCACACTCTCAAAACATAGTATTCTTGTGCCTCTCCAACGGGGTATGGATTCAGAGAGAATACAAGTTGATTTTCAAATGGTGTCCTCCCATACAAAGTAGAAGATAATCTCATTTTGGATT
Organism: Ochotona curzoniae; assembly: GCF_017591425.1. NCBI lineage: Eukaryota > Metazoa > Chordata > Mammalia > Lagomorpha > Ochotonidae > Ochotona > Ochotona curzoniae. The sequence continues at coordinate 21,607,310 of NW_024465894.1, read as the reverse complement.
ATCTCTTGGGAATGCTTTATGGTTTTTTACTGGCATTTCTCTGGCCTGTGTTACGTCTGCATCACTACCTCGCAGAGTAAATGAAAATCGATCAGTTTGGTACAGATGGACCCTTACAGCTGTTTTCTTCTTCCTTTTAAGATTTTTCTTCTGCAATTAGAAGCATTTTAATGATAACTTCATATCCCCAGCTGTAGGCACCTGCGCAGGCTGCCTTGTACCTAGGCAAGTGTTACACTGCTAGGAGAAGAGCAGCCGGTAGCTACTTAGTTCCAAACTCCACCAGCACAGTTTCTTATCTTTTCTTTTCTTTTCTTTTCTTCTTTTCTTTTCTCTTCTCTTCTTTTCTTTTCTTTCTTTCCTTTCTTTCTTTTCTTTCTTTCTTCCTCTCTTCTCCTCCCCTTCCCTCCCCTCCCCTTCTTTCCTCTCCCTCTCCTTTCCTTTCCTTTTCTCTTCTTTCTTCCTTTTCTTCCTTTTCTTTCTTTTCTTTCTTTGCAGCTTAGTTCCAAATTTGTGTATGCAAACTCTACCAGCATAGTTACTTCTTTCTTTCCTTTTTTTCTTTTTTCTTTTCTTTTCTTTCCTTTCCTTCCTTTCTTTTCTTTCTTTCTTCCTTTTTTTCTTTTCTTCTTTTTTTTTTTTTGGTGAAGATAACTGGATAACTGGGGACAGTGGGAAACTCTGGGTCAGGAACTCCAGCTCAGTCCCCAGGCAGGGGCTTCAGGCTGCCTGCCCAGAGAAGGGGGACTGGAATTTACTGGAGTGGGAGTGCCTGAGGGCACATTTGAGAGGGAAGGAATAACTTCTGGGGTTTTCCACAGACTGGGCCACTATACTCACAGGTAGATGAGGGAGCAGATGAACTGGTTTAGAGGGGGGAAATGGAGGGCATGTCTGGGTCAAGACAAGGCCTCCATCCACACAGCAGTCCCGGGCTGGGCTAAATAGCATTACCTGTCACCCAACGGTGCTTGCAAAAGCAGAGATGGAGGGCCTGCCTGGCTGGGCTAGTCCTCAGTACCCTCCTGTGAGTGTTGAAGAAGAGGGTGGGTCACATCAGGCTGGGCCACAACACCTACTAGAACACCAAAGAACTGGATCTGGAGGCAGATTCTGTAGGAGACTCGTGGGTTTGTCCCCTTGGGACTGTAGCACTCACAGTTTTACACAGAGACCTGGGGTGGTGATGGGCCTAGACAGGCTGGACCACAGAACTCCACCTGACACTTGCAGGAGCTGGGAATGGGAGGTCAGGTAAGGACAGGCTGTAGAACCCACTAGTACACACAGGGGCCAAGACTAAGGACAGGCCATGCCAAGCAGAGCTACTGTCCCTGCTGACATGCATGAGGTCCACACATGAAATCCACATGTGAGATCCATGCGTGAGCTTCAGGAACTCCCCTACTATGCCTCAGCTCCCACTGGAAAGCACAAGAGCCGGGTCTGGGGACAGGCCTGCAGGTCTGCAGTATTTGTCAGCATTTGTATGGGCCATATCTGCAGACAGGCTAGATTGAGCCAAACCTCCACACCTGCTGACACACAGGAGAGCCAGGACAGGGTATGGGCCAGGTCCAGTTGTGCCAGGCTGCACCGCCTGCCAGTGAGAGCTGAGACAACAGGCATGCCATGCCAAGCTGAGTCGAAGCACCACCAGCACACACAAGTCCCAGGACTGGGAACAGGTATGGTAGGGGAACTCTGGGGACTCCCCTGATGGGCTGCAGCTCCCACCAGTGAGTGCAAGAGCTGGGGCTGTGGATGGACCAGGCTGGGCAAGGCTATGGCACCCATTGGCATGTGTGTGGGCTGGGTCAAGGGGCAGGCCAGACTGGCTCTAGCACCTGCAGTTGATAGTGAGGACCAGAATGGGTATAGGCCAGCCAGGCTAAGGCTGCAGCACCAGTTGGCAAGTGCCAAGTTTGAGCGCAAATCATGTCAGGCTGTACCATAATATCCCCTGGCATGTGTAAGATACAGGGCTGGGAACATGCTTGGCAAGGGAACTATTGGCACTCCCGTGCTAGGCTGTACCTCCCACTGGTGAGCACAAGAACCAGGGCTGAGAGCAGGCCAGGCCAGACAAGGCAGTGGCACCTGTTGGCATACATGAAGACCAGATCTGGGGGTGGGTCAGGTTGAGCTAAGCTGCAGTACCCATGGGTGTGCATGAGAGCTGTAGTAGATCGGGATGGGCTTCAGCACAGGCCAGTACACATAAAAACTGGGGCTAGGGATAGGCCTGGTGTGGGTTACTGGGGGTTACCCCGACTAGGCCGCAGCATCCACTGGTATGCATGAGGACTGGGTCTGTGGAGGACTGACTGAGCTGGACAGCAGCGCCTGTCAGCTTGTGTGAGATATGCAGCTGGGGCAGAACTGAACAGACAGCTGCATCCAACAGTACATGCTTTGGCTGGTGCAGCTGATAGACTCCATCCGATTTTGTACTGGCTGATACACATGAGTCAAGTTAAAAATAAACTTTAAAAAAATTAAAAATGATATCTTTATAAAGAATTGTGAGTGGAAATATAAAACAAATATGTAGAATTAATACTGATAGGGCCTGGCAAGATGGCTTAACTGGCTAATCCTTCCCTTGTATGCACTAGGATCCCATATAGGTACTGGTTCATGTCTTTGCTGCTCCACTTCCCATCCAGCTCCCTGCTTGTAGCCTGGGAAAGCAATCGAGGATGGCTCAAAGCCTTAGGACCCTGTACCTGTGTGTAAGACCCTGGAGAAGCTCCTGGCTCCTGGCTTCAGATTGGCTCAGCTTTGGCCACTGCAGTTTTTTGGAGAGAGAACCAGTGGATGGAAGATCTTTCTCTGTCCCTCCTCCCTGTAGATCTGCCTTTCCAATAAAAAGAAATGAATCTTTTAAAAAGGAATACAGTGTAAAATGTAGGGAAAAATTTAAAAAATCAATTTTCTTTGTCTTCCCCAATTTACTAGGATAAAGTCAGCATCTCGTAGTCTCAACTCACCAGTCTTGCATTTTTTCATTTGAAAGTGTCTCCTGGACACCTATTTTTTTTTAAGATTTATTTATTTTTTTATTGGAAGGGCAGATTTTAAAGAGAAAGAAGGACAGATAAAGAGAAAAGATTGTCCATTCACTGATTCACTCCCCAAGTGGCTGTAACCACCAGAGTTAAGCAGATCCAAAGCCAGGAACCAGCATCTTCTTTTAGGTCTCCCACATGGGTACAGGGTCCCAAGGACCTGAGTCATCCTCCACTGCTTTTCCAAGTCATGAAAAGGGAGCTGGATGGAAAGTAGAGAGGCCAGAGCATGAACTAACTCCCATAAAGGATGCTGGTACTTGGAGGTGGAAGATTAACCAATTGAGCCATTGCATGCCCCCTTCCCACAAAATAAATCTTAAATGAAAGCATGCAGAGAGCAATCAGCCCCAGGTGAACACAGAGGAGGATAATATCATTTTCAACCATTTCAAACACCTGCGACTCCTACCTGATTTCATTTCCAAGAGAGTGTTGTGATCGATTTCATGGTTAGCTCTTCCCGGCTGAGGCACCCGCAGTGGTATGATCTGAGGGACACACACTGAACCAGCAGTCATTTTCTTTCCTGACATCAAGAACATCAGAGAATAAGACATCCCAAGAGGCACCAGTATCTAAACACAAAAGCCAAGGCACCCTGCCTCATATAAACGCAGCAAAAATAATAAAATAGAAAGCAAAAACTGTTCCTGTGCCACCTGCAAATCGTATTCAGTGTTTCAAAGATTTTGTTGCTTTTAATTTTTTTTTAAGAAATTTTTTTGGAAAAGACAGATTTATGGAGAGGAGAGATAGAAAGATCTTCCATCCGCTGATTCACTTCCCACATGGCCACAACTACCAGAGCAGAGCCGGTCTTACATGTGGGTGCAGGGTCCCAAGGCTTTGGATCATCCTCCACTGCTCTCCTAGGCCATTGGCAAGGAGCTGGATGGGAAGTGAAGCAACTGGGACACGAACCAGCGCCTACTTGGAGTGTTGGCATTTCGAGGTGGAGGATTATTTGGTTGAGCCATCGCACTAGACCCATATTATTCAAATTTTAATTGAAATTATTATGTGAACTGTATCTCTGTTGCCAAGGCCTTGAATGGCTTAACTCAGGGTAGGAAAGGCCATTTGCTTTGTTCCTGCCAAAGTAATCACAGGCAAGATTCAAAAATCAAATAGTAAGCTAATTTATTAGAGTTGATAATTTTGCTTGGGCCATAAACAATGTTATAAATATACAAATGGTCCTTGGCAGAAGAAAAATTGCTCACCCCTGAAAATTAAATAAGGCAGAGGCTGGCATTGTGGCACAGTTAGTTAAGCCAGTGCCTATGACATCAGTAACAGAGTTCCAATTTGAGTCCTGGCTTCTCCATTTCCTTTTTTAAAGATTTATTTTATTTTTATTCAAAAGGCAGATATATAAAGAGAAGGAGAGACAGAGAAGATCTTCCATCCATTGATTCACTTCCCCAAGTGGCCGCAACTGAGTCAATCCAAACCCAGGAGCTAGGAACTTCCTCCAGGTCTCGCACGTAGGTGCAGGGTCCCAAGGCTTTGGGCTGTCTTCCACTCCTTTCCCAGGCCACAAGCAGGGAGCTGGATGGGAAGCAGGGTTGCTGGGATTACAGCCGGTGCCCATATGGAATACTGGCACGTGCACAGCAAGGACTTGAGTCACTAGGTTACCACGTCGGGCCTAGGCTGCTCTATTTTCAAGCCAGCTCCCTGGTAAAGCTACTGGGACAGCAGTAGGAGATGGCCCAAATACCTGAGCTCCTGTTACCCATGTAGAGATCCCAATGGTGTTCCAGGCTCCTGGCTTCTGCCTGCACAGCCCTGACCACTGTAGCATTTGGGTAGTGAATCAGAAAATGGAAGACCTCTTTCTCTTTGTGTCGTCACATCTCTGTCACCGCCTTTTAAAAGAATAAACCTTAAAAAGACGAATGAGGCAAAGCAAAAAGCATCACTGATGTTCCAAAGGGTCATGTAGAACATACCCTTTCCTGGAGCGGTTTAGTCTGCAGCCGTTTTTTTGGCCGGAGGACAAAGGCAACAAAAGGATCTCAGGATGGGTGCAATGTTCATTGGAAGCTACTCCTCTGGGAGAGCTCCAGATCCTTGGCCCTGAGATTGTCACAATTCCATCTGAAAGCTGCAGAGACATTTTAGGGTTGCAAAGTATCAGTTCTCAGCAGAAAGAAAGTTGGCACAGATTTTTTAAAGCACCCAACACATGTTTCTTAGTCAATCTACTACAATGATAAACCACTACCAGTATGGAATCCTTATTGGTCTCTTTTTTGCTCAAGGAATGGTTCTTTTTTTTTTTTTTAATGCATGAGTTTTAGGGCAAAAACATCCCTCATGGTAACAGAGAAACCATTTACATCTCCCATTACCTTTTCAAATTTCACTGACTATGGATACATAGGTTTCAGTAATCTACAACCTCCACATTTATTCAACATTTGCAGCCTGCTTCTTGCACTTCCATTGTGTTATCTACAATTTCTCGTGTGTTCATATGTCCTTTTGAGAACTCAATTTACAGTTTAGGCTATTCCTAGTTTCTTTTATCGCAATTTTCTTCTGCTTCTGGTTGTTGCAATTCTTGTAAGAAATCCTTATTGGCTCATTCGTTTGTTTTTATTGTAAATGCAGATCAGATTAATGGAGAGAAGGAAAGACACCCACCCATCCCAGACCGTGCAAATGGCCACAACAGCTGGAGCTGAGCTGATCCGAAGCCAGGAATCAGGAGCTTCTTCTGGGTTTCCAAAGTGTGTACAGGGTCAAAGGCTTTGGGCGATCGGCTACAAACAGGGAGGTGGATCAGTTGCTGGGACACGAACCAGCGTCCATATGGAATGCTGGTGCTTGCAGGCAGAGGGTTAGCTAGTTGAGCTACTGAGATGACCCCTGATTGTTATAATTCTAATAGTCCTGCTCTGGGCATCCTCTACGCAGGAGTGATACCAAACACTGTATTCTACAAAATGGAATAACTAAGGGTCAGTGTTGTGGTGTAGCTCATTCAGTCTCCACCTGTGAAGCCAGTATCTTTCGCAGCTACCCATTCAAGTTCCAGTTGCTCCACTTCCCATCCAGCTCCCTACTTGTGGCCTGGGAAAGCAGTGGAAGACACCCCAGAGCCTTGGGACCCTGCACCCACGTGGGAGACTCTTGGCTCTTGGCTTTGGACCTGTCGTTGGGGCCATTTGGGGGTTGAAGCAGTGGATGGAAGATTCTCTCTCTTTTTCTCTTCCTCTCTAACTCTGCCTTGTTAATAATAATAACAATAGAAAAGCTAAATGTAATGTCTTTGCTGTACAGCTCCCAGATCGAGAGCCAAAAATACAAATGTAGATACAGCTATCGCCCCTGGAGATGTGCAGCTGGACTTGGGGCAATGGTCCATAGTCCCATTTCCATTCAAATGAGGATATAGTTAAAATTTGAAAAACTTGTTAGGAATGAAACTATCCAGGGAGGCAGTCACACGTGGCGACCAATGGCTGTCCTTGGGAGGTCCTTGGGAGTCTGGGCCGGCCAATGGGGCCTCGTAAATAGGACAAAGAATAAGGTCGACCAGCTGGGTGTAAACGGAGGCGTCGGTCCTCAGCACCTTACAGTCACCCACTCTTTGCTCCCTCCCCTGGGACCGCCTCCTCGCCCTCCCGAGCCAGAACCCCGCTGCTCCCGGCTCTCTCCCTCAAGGATAGCCAGGGACGTGGACATCCCTTAGGCTCTTTCTCCTCCTCCTCCTCCTCCTCCAGCCAACAAGACTGAGACCAGAACCAAGCACCTGCGCCTCCCACAGCAGGGCCCCCTGCCACCGCTCACCGCTTCGCTCCCTTTCTTCTCCCCGGCCCAGGTTACCACAGACGCTGCGAGCTGCGCCCCGCCCACTGAAAGCTCAGCCGCTGATTGGCGAAAATTCGGCTCCCTAGCAACTACCCCCGCCCCTGCCCCTTAGGGGCGACCCATTCGTGCCTGAAGAACCTTCCCTTTCGGCGTCCAAAAATATGCCTTCCTTCTCTGAGGGTGCAAAATATGAAAACATGGTTTCTCAGAGTTACAAGGAAGGAACCAGGCCCTTTCATCCCACAGACAGGCATCTTCTAGAAAACAAGAACCACAAGCTGTAAAGACGCAGGCACGAGTGTTGGAACAGGCGCGATTTGGCCACCCCAACCTGACAAGGAAGGACCGGCTGCGACACGAGGAAGGCGGCCCCTGAAGCTCTGCCCTGTGCTGTTTTCCTCGGGCGGCTGGCTTCCCTGGTCGTTCGCTCGCCCGCGCTGTGTGTGCCTTTTTCCCCCGAGGGGTCGGGGGCTGCACCGTCATGGCGGAGGTGAAGGTGAAGGTGCAGCCGCCTGACGCGGACCCCGTCGAAATAGAAAACAGGTGAGCGGCGCGAGATGCCTGGTTGGCGGTCAGGCATTTGGGCGGCGTGATTCCTTCTCAGGACGCCTACAGAGGACAGGACAGAACAGAACTGGGGGAGAGAGAGAGGAAATCTTCCGTCCACTGATTCACTGTGCAGATGCCCACGAGGGCTGAGGCTGGGTCAGTTTCCCAGGCCATTAGCAGCGAGCTGGATGTCAAGTGGAGCAGCCGGGACGTGAACCGGTACGCACAGGGGATGCCGGCGCCACAGGGTGAAGGACTTGCCTGATGCACCACCACATCGGGCTCCGTCCCCCCCTAATTTTTTTTTTTTTGGCTTCAGGCCCGGACATTGTGGCATAGCAGGTAAGGCTGCCGGTTGGGATGTCACCATCTTAGGCGCAACAGGTTAGTGTCCTGGCTGCTCCACTTCCAATCCAGCTCCCTGTTAAGGACACCTGCAAAAACAACAGAAGGTGGCCCAAGTACGTGGGCCTCTGACACCCATGTGGGAGAGCTGAAAGAAACTGCTGGCTTTGGGCAGCCAGCACTGGCTGTTTTCGCCGCGAGAGTACTGAACCTGTGAATAGAAGATCTGTCTCCCTCTCGCTCTCTAACCCTGCCTTTCGAATAAAAAGGATTTGGCTTCCTGCTGCCACTCTGTGCTTGGCTTTCTCGCAGAGCGACTCCACCTCGGCTCCTCTTGTCTGGAAAAGTTGATGTCTTCGCTGCAAAACGTTCTTCTGTGTTTTTACTAAACTTTTGTTTTAATTGAAAGTTCATCTTGGGCCTGGTGCGGTGGCCTAGTGGCTAAAAGTCCTCAGCTTGAATGCACCAGGATCCCATATGGATACCGGTTCTAATGCCAGCAGCTCCACTTCCCATCCTGCTCCCTGCTTGTGGCCTGGGAAAGCAGTGACATTCGACCCAAAGCCTTGGGACCCTACACCTGCATGGGAGACCTGGAAGAAGTTCCTGGCTCCTGGCTTCACATTGGCGCAGCACCGGCCGTTGCGCTCACTTGGGGATTGAATCATCGGATGGAAGATCTTCCTCTCTGTCTCTCCTCCTCTCTGTATATCTGACATTGCAATAAAAATAAATAAATAATTCTTTCAAAAAAAGAGAGAGAGAAAGTTCATCTTGGTGAAGGAAAGAGATACCGCCCTTAAAATAATACTAATAATGTGAATATATATTCAGATAGCATCGACCTCAGTTTCTATCGTACGCATGTTCCAAACTAGGTAGAAACCTGGATTAACTGACAGATGTAAATAACAGAACAGAAACTGTGGCTTATGTGTCTTTGGAAAGTAGGGAAGGGTGAGCCCACTGTGCCTGTGTTTCCAGGATTATAGAGTTATGCCAGCAGTTCCCGCATGGAATCACAGACCAGGTGATTCAGAATGAAATGCCTCACATCGAAGCCCAGCAGAGGGCGGTGGCCATCAACAGACTCCTGTCCATGGTAAGGTGACTCCAGCCAGTTCCCGTGATTCCTTGTCGATAGGGTTAGGGTCCCTCAATCTGAAACACCTTGGATCAGAAATGTCTCAGGTCTTGTAGTTGCTGGGACTTTGGAATATTTCCACGTACACTAAAGGCTGAGCTAAGCTGCAGATCCAGAGCACTCCAGGATCTGAAGCTTTGGAGCCTCCAGTGGGCACTCAGAAGGTTTCAGGACTTGGAGTGTTTTGGATTCTGAATTAGGGATAGTCGAGCTGTGTGGAGTCATCAGTGTTTTGATGACGGAGTTATGGCTCCTGTTACGTAGCGACGTGACTTGAGGATGGGACTGCCAGAGGTTCGGCCTGACACTGTTCTGGAAACAGTTAGCGTTGAGCTTGGTGAGGTGAGGAAGCAGGGACCCTGCTCCTGGTGGGGAGCCCTGCAGTCCCCCGAGGGCCTGAGGAGGACACAGAGGTGGAGGACGGTGGATGTCGCCATCCGTCCTCCCCTGCCTCCTGGACCCTGCTGCTTGTCAAGCCTTAGCCTGGCATCCATGCTGGTGGCTCTCAGGCCTTGGAGCCACTCCCTGCTGCTTCCCAGGCCTCTAGCCCGTTGTGGAGGGCACACCACGGGACTGCGCATGGTGTGACTTGATACCTTGAAGTGAGTCTCTTCCAGTGAGAGATGAGAGAGTGTGTTTTCTGTCGGTTCTGTTTCTCAGGAGAACCCTGATACAGTAACCCAAACCAAATGTGTTCAGACCAGGAAACACCTCAGACTGCCCTAAGGGAGGAGAGGTGAAATGATGATGCATCGTGGTACAAGATGAACCAACCACAGTTGGATTTGTCATCCTAATTGGTACACAAGGGCACACGGGCATAGCCGTTCTTGGCTTCGGTTTGCTTCTTGCTGCTGGTGCCTGGCTGTTGCCCATGAAGCGTCTCTCCCTGAGCTTTCTGAGTCATCCCAGAGCACCTCCATCAGGCCAGCCCTCTCTCCTCTGCCGCTCTGAGCTTTTCATGGACCAGGACCAGGTCTAATTGAACCTCAGCTGTGCCTGGCCTGCAGCAGTAGTGGTTATATAGAATGCACTCAAATTGTTTTCTGCCGTGTTTCTGAAATCCCTTGGTTGGGAACTTAAGAGAACCCCAAAGGTGGTCCCACTGGGCTCCTGACAGTTGGGGAGTTGTGGCTGAGAGGGAACCCTGTTTCCATGTGTTAAGATTGGACAGATAAGTGCCAGTCTATAGGCCAAGATGTGTATCAGGTGAGAGCTGACAGTCGCTGTGGGAGGTAGACTCTTTCAGTTTGTATAATGAAAATATGAAAAGTCACTGGGTTTGTTTCCAATATAACTGACTCTTGTTTTCTATTTAAAAAAAAACAAACACTCTAGGGCCAATTGGATCTCTTACGGAGCAACACAGGCCTTTTATATAGAATAAAGGACTCTCAGAATGCTGGGTAAGCACCTGTTTTTTAAGCGTAAGAGCATATTAATGAAAACCAAAATAATAGATGTGTTAGGAGGAGGAGTTCATGCAGAAGTGCATAATGCGAACCTGTTCTGCGTCTCATTGCCCACTGCTGTCCTGAACTCCACTGCCCAGGTGGACTGCTCCTAGTAGTGTGCTGTATACACGTTCTTCTAGCTATATATAAATACACATAAGTGGTTATCTACTCACATACTTTGTATTTATATATAATCTTTTTTAAAGAAACAAAAATGGGGTCATGCTATCCATACTGTTGTGTAACTTGTTTTTTTCACTTACTATATCTTGGACATCTTTTCATGTTGGTACATACAGCTCTGTCTCATTCTTTCTAAGGTAAGCCTTTCTTTTGGTCAATAAGTCAGTGTGTTGACGTTGTCTGCTCATTCATTGAAGTAGTGATGTAGAGTCTTAGATTGCCCCGTACCCCTCTGCCTTCTTCATTCTGCTTTATTCCCCTGCAGTAAAATGAAGGGGTCGGATAACCAAGAAAAACTAGTCTATCAAATCATAGAGGATGCAGGAAATAAAGGTAAGTATGTGAGGCCTACTCCCGGGCGCTGAGCTCCTGGCCTCTCAGGGGACAGCAGACTAGTCTGCTGCCCTTTGTGTTAAAGGGGGGACACACAGCATACCTGTCAGATGCGAGGCAACACCCAAGACCTTGCCAGTGCTACCTAGGGGTCGGGGGGAAGCAGGGGTTAGATGGTGATGGCTTCTCCTTTGGCTCTGTGAGTGGTGATGTGTGGCCCCAGCTCTGGTTCTGGCACGGACCACAGGGAAGCCAGGTAGGCACATCAGGGCCGTCCTGCAGTGTGTGCTTCCACAGCTGTGGCTTCCTTCTCCCCCAGAACTGTGGCAAGACTGTCGTTATTCTCATCTCCAATCTCTTGAGTCATTGATACTAGCTTGAGATATGTGATTGAAACTGTATGATTAAGTTTTACATTAACATTTTATATGAGATTTATTTATTTGTTTATTTATTTATTTATTTATTTTTGGAAAGTCAGATTTACAGAAAGGAGAGACAAAGATCTTCCATCTGCTGGTTCACTCCCCAAGTGGCCACAGTGGCCAGAGCTGAGCTGATTCAAAGCCAGGAGCCTCTCCAGGTCTCCCACATGGATGCAGGTCCCAAGGCTCTGGGCCATCCTCCGCTTCCTTCCCAGACCACAGTCAGGGAGCTGGATGGGAAGTGAAGCAGCTGGGACACAAACCAGCACCCATATGGGTTTATGGTGCATGTAAGGCGAGGACTTTAGCCACTAAGCTACAGCACTGGGCCCCTCGTAGATTATCATTTTAGAAATAATTTTATGAGAAACATATTCTCTGTATTTAAAAAAAAAAAAGAAAGGAAGAAAATTTCCTATTTCATTCTATTTCTACATTGGAAGCAAAGCCAAGTATTTTCCACATATCCACATAGCTTTAGGACTGTGGGCCTCATGGGCTTATTTGCAGTATTCAGCTGCAGTGTTACGTGGTGAATGAATGCACGTGCCCAAAGCTTCCGCTGCTCACAGCGGGGCACGGTCACTGACCTGCGCGGGCTTAACTTTGCTGTTCACATTGACAACCCGGAGTGACAATGTCGCAATACACAAGGCAGTGGCAGAGATGACAGTTCAGTAGCATTCAGTATGAAAGTGCCCTTTCTATTATTTTTTTTTTAAAGATTTATTTACTTTTATTACAAAGTCAGATATACAGAGAGGAGGAGAGACAGAGAGGAAGATCTTCCATCCGATGATTCACTCCCCAAGTGAGCGCAACGGCCGATGCTATGCCGATCCAAAGCCAGGATCCAGGAGCCTCTTGCGGGTCTCCCACACGGGTGCAGGGTCCCAAAGCCTTGGGTGTCCTTGACTGCTTTCCCAGGCCACAAGCAGGGAGCAGGATGGGAAGTGGAGCAGCCGGGATTAGAACCGGCGCACATATGGGATCCTGGCGCGTTCAAGGCGAGGACTTTAGCCACTAGGCCACACCGCCGGGCCCTCTATTATGTTTTAAAAAATTCCAAGAAATTTGCTGTTGAGGTCAAGCATATGACTAACTCATGGTTTTGCATCGTGCAGGGCTCTATGCAGGGGTCTCGGGCTCCGCGTCCCTGGGTTTTCCTGTGACCTGTTTACATAGTTTGTGGGAGGATTTATTGTCAACTTTGCATAGCAAGTTTGCTGGTGATGTGAGGCAAGGGGTGAAAATCAAAATCCATGAACTGCAACATTCAGCTTATGTTTCTTTTCTTATAGGAATATGGAGCAGAGATATCCGATATAAAAGTAACTTGCCATTAACAGAAATCAATAAAATTCTAAAGAATTTGGAAAGTAAAAAGCTTATCAAAGCTGTTAAATCTGTCGCAGTGAGTAATTTTTCTTTGCCCGCATGCTCATTTTTATCTGTTGCCATGATCTACAGCTGCTGGTTAAAAAGACTTTGTAAGCCTTTAGCTCATAATAGATTGGTTTGGAGATACTGCTTAGATTTGTCACTAAATGCTTAATTTTTGGTGTCTTGCCCATTCGAAAATCTAAGACGACTTCACTCTCCTCGGTGAAGCCTTTCTGGAGTCCTAAGCCGTTTTCCTGGTCCCCAGATGTGTAAGAGATGGATGTGGCTGTCTCAGGGCGCAGTCAGCTGCCGAGTGATGACGATGCGCAGACACTGGGTGCTCAGGTGTGCGCAGGTGCAAATCCCAGAGTCCTGGGAGAGCTCCCAACCCGGGCCGCACCCGTGCCTCCTCCCCACCTCCTCATGGATAGACGTGAGTCGCCCTCACTGCTGAGTGAGTCTGCAGAGTCCTGGGAGAGCTCCCACCCCGGGCCGCACCCGTGCCTCCTCCCCACCTCCTTCTCATGGATAGACGTGAGTCGCCCTCACTGCTGAGTGAGTCTGCAGAGGCTGTGTACTGCATGATGTTTGTTTTTTTGTTGTTTTGTTTTGTTTTTAAGATTATTTTTATTGCAAAATCAGATATACAGAGAGGAGGAGAGACAGAGAGCAAGACCTTCCCTCTGATGATTCACTCCCCAAGTGATCGCAATGGTCGGTGCTGCGCCGATGCGAAGCCAGGAGCCAGGAACTTCCTCCAGGTCTCCCACGTGGGTGCAGGGTCCCAAGGCTTTGGGCCGAACATCACTGCTTTCCCAGGCCACAAGCAGGGAGCTGGATGGAAAGCGGAGCTGCCAGGATTAGAACCGCCGTCCATATGGGATCCCGGCAATGTGTTCAAGGCGAGGACTTTAGCTGCTAGGGCACGCCGCCGGGCCCTACATGATGTTTTTTAAAAGAGAAAACTATAGACACGGTATTAAAAAAAAAAAAAATTGGGGGTCCTGGTGCAGTAGCCTAGTGGCTAAAGTCCTCATCTTGCATGCATCAGAATCCCCTGTGGGTGCCAGTTTGTGTCCCGGCTGTTCCACTTTCCATCCAACTCTGCTTGTGGCCTCTATCTCCCTCTCTGCAAATCTGCCTTTGCAATTAAAAAAATAATACTAAGTCTTTTTTTATTTTATTTTATTTTACAAAAAAAAGTAAGTTTTTTTTTAAAAAAAAAAGCCCCGGGGCTAAGGATGACTGGTGGGGAAAGGTGAAAGGTGAAAGGGCAGCAGGTATTTTAGGGCAGAGAAGCTTTCTTTTTTTTGTTTGTTCAATTTTTTTTTCCCATATTGTTTCCTTCATGTTTAAAGGGGGTATTAAGGGAGAAGGCCCACCCAATTTCCCACCCTCCCCAGGTCCTGGATGTAGGGTATGCTCTGAGGTTCTTGCTCAAGTGATTTTGATATTTCAAGAGTTATGAATCGCTGCCAATCTTGCCACTCCAAGCACTATGAGGTCTTTGAAAAATGCACTGATTGACATAGTCCATCATAGCTGAGATGGTTGGTTGACCTGTTCTGTCTTCTCTCTCTTCTTGGTTAGGGTTCTGAGTCCAGCATTTAGATTAGGAAGATCTCCAAAGAAACTTCTTGTATGTGCTAGCAAGTACAGGGCCTGGCACCGTCCATCGCCCTGATCAGCTGGTGGTTGTAATTGCTGGGTTGGTTCTGTTTTCACTTCCACTGGAACCAATGGGTGTTGCAGTCCAGCCTGGTTCTGCCCAGCACATACTTGGCCCTCACATAAACCAGTGGGAGCTGCAGCCTAGTTGGAGTGACCCGCAGTAACCCCCACCAGGCCCGCCCCCTACCCGGGTTTGCCAGTAAGTGTAGCAGTAATCCAGTCTGTCCCACACCCCATTCCACCCCAGCCGCTGTCTTAGTTTTACGTCCTCCCGTGGAAGTGGTAACCCAAGAGGGATGAGCCCGTTATTTTCCTCCCAGGCCTTTCCCACTCCCAGATTCCAGCTGATGCTTTGGCTAAGCCCAAACAACCCTCGCCCTTGCCCACTCTAATTTTGCTTGCACCAGTAGGAATAATCAGCCCAGCCTGGCTTTTCCCTGATCCAGGCCACATGAGGCGCACAGGTGTGGTAGCCCTGCCTAGTCTGGTCTAGGGCAGAGAAGCTTTCATATTATGTTGGCATTGAGGATGTATCAGAAGCCACAGCACAAAGAGCAAATCTTTATGTGCATGAATTTTTTTAAACGTCATTTAGGAAGTAGAACGAGCATAGAGTGGAATGCAGAATGTAACAAGTTAAATTTTTGGACCCGGCGTGGTGGCCTAGCGGCTAAAATCCTCGCCTTGAAAATGCCAGGATCCCATATGGTCGCCGGTTCTAATCCCAGTAGCCCTGCTTCCCATCAAACTCCCTGCCTGCAATCCCAGTAGCCCTGCTTCCCATCCAACTCCCTGCCTGCTTGTGGCCTGGGAAAGCAGTCGAGGATGGCCCAAAGCCTTGGGACACTGCACCTGCATGGGAAACCTGGAGGAAGTTCCTGGCTCCTGGCTTCGGATTGGCTTAGCACTGGCTGTTATGGTCCTTTGGGGAATGAATCATCGGTCGGAAGATCTTCCTCTCTGTCTCTCCTCCTCTCTGTATCTACCTTTGCAATAAAATAATAAATAAATCTTTAAAAAAATTAAATTTTTTAACAACTGCAGGGAAGAACTTCACTGGAGAGGCACCAGCCTTAGTAATGTGGCAGTGAGAGACAACCATTAGATGAAGGCAAAGGGGCAGTGGATATGAGAACAGCACCCAGGGCAACCACATTGTTCTTGAGGATCTCAGTTAGTCATTCTGCTGCCACTTCTCATAGCCCACCGGAAGGGAGCACTCATGCAAATGAATGGGAGTGGCTGGCTGCAGTGCAATTCCAACAGTAGGTACTCAGCGCAGGTGCTACTGATCAAAGGCAAAGTGCTGCCCTCACTTTAGGCAACTATCACAGTTCATGGTCCCCTGAACACCATGTCTTGACCATCTAGTGACAAGTTTAGGGGCTCCCATGACTTGTACAGGTTTAATAATTTGGTGGAATGACACAAAATCCACGAAAGCACCACACTTACCGTTACAGTCTTGTTACAAAAGATACAAGAAACCAGTTAATTGAAGAGCTAGCAAGGTCGGGGAGGGGCCAGGACGCCTCCATATCCTAGGATGCATCACCTTGCTGGCGCATGGATGTTTGATTCCCAGCAGTGGAAGTACAGCTACATTTCCGTGTCCCAAGGTTTAGGGATTTTTTTTTTGACGGGGGTGGGTGGTTCATTACGCAGGCATGATGGAATCCTTGGCCACATGATTGAGCTCTGTCTCCAGTCCGCTTTCCCTCTCAATTAGTTGGGCTGATGTCCTGTGGCTAAAAGCGCACGTGGTGGTGGTTCTCGGCATGGAGAGCTCCTGGCCTGAGACTCAGGGCCTGCCATGCATCACCTTGTAAAAGGTCTACCCACGAGGGCTCCCAGGGCCCAAGATGAGTGACAAGCATCTTCTTGTTGAGAATTTCCAGAGGTGGAGTGGCCGGCACCCAGGAGCCAGGGTCAACGGCCATTGGTCTTTGTTAAACAGTAATGGATTCAGGTTTCTCACTGTTGGACTGGGAGTTACAGGTAAACGAGGGGAGGAGGCTGCCGTGGTTCAAGTGGAAGTGGATGAGAGTCTGTGCTCTTACATGAGAAGTCATCACAGCCAAAAGGAGGCTGAGAAGAGGTGACGGCAGCATGCGATGCGGTGTCCCGCATGGAGAGAAGAGGGACACGAGGGAAAGTTAATAATAGCTAAGTAGAATATAGGCTGCAGTTGATAATGATGAGTCCCGACTCTGATTTTAAGCAGAATCCCACACTCGTCCATGGTGAAGATAGGACTGTTTTGTTTTATTTTCTCCTAGGCCTCAAAAAAGAAGGTGTATATGCTCTATAACCTGCAGCCGGACCGGTCCGTCACTGGCGGGGCTTGGTACAGTGACCAGGATTTTGAATCAGAATTTGTAGAGGTGCTTAACCAGCAGTGCTTTAAATTTCTACAGAGCAAGGTAAGGCATAATTGAGGAAAGATCATCACAAATATTTTCTGTTTTTTTCAGAGTGTTTTTGATCTTGTATGTCATATTCTGGCGGACTGAAAATACAGACATGGATCATTATAATACATTTTGTGCTGCTGATGGGTGAATTCAGGAACCATTTCCCATAATTCTTGCTCTCCCCCTTGCATTTCAATCCCAATAGGCAGAAGCAGCACGAGAAAGCAAACAGAATCCGATGATCCAAAGGAACAGTTCGTTTGCTTCGTCACATGAAGTGTGGAAGTACATCTGCGAGCTGGGGATCAGTAAGGTCGGAACTCCACTTCTCCTCATAGTTCACAAAGGCCTTCTTCCTGTCAGGACACGCTCGGCTGTGTTCCACACGCACTAGTTCAGGCCCCTGTCCGTATCCTGGCTGTGAGTACTGCCGTCCTGCACGCCTTGCTCCCCGCTCTGGGGTTGGAGCTGCACTACACTGAATGACCCGAATCCAAAAACTGGAAGTTCTTGACTTTGTAAGGGACATTTCAGTGTATTTGCATATCGGCACTCTGGCATCAGTTGGCCTTTATGGGTGTGTTTGTAGGCGGTGCCATCCCCAAGGGCCCTGCTGCTTTCCTCAATCTGCAGCCGAGGCTGAGTGGCATTTCCACAGTCATTTCCATTCCTCCGGTCACAGGTTTCTCAGAAGGAACCAGGACCTTGGCACTGTTTGAAGTCCAGAATGCTGTCTCCGTATTTTATCAGATGTCAATCTAATGTTCGCCAGAGGAATGTTTTTATACATACATACATATATATATATAATTTTTTAAATATATATAATGATTACATGGTTGATCAGGGAAGGAAGGATTGAGGTTTAGGGAAAATTGGGTGAAGGAATGTTATTTTTTAAGTGTGTACATTTTAGTTGAAGACAGCACAAAGCATCAGACCTCACACGAGGAAACACGTCTGCTTAGCGCGTGCGTGGTTTGTGCACACTTGGACCGTCCTTCAGTCACCCCTTCTCCAGCCCCCTGCTGCCTGTGTCACCAGATTCAGAACACCCTGCCTAAGGATGTGCCCCAGCCCTCTGTGTCCTTGTAACACAGCCCTTTTGTAGGTAGAATTGTCCATGGAGGACATTGAAACCATCTTGAACACCCTCATTTATGATGGAAAAGTGGAGATGACGATCATTGCCGCCAAGGAAGGCACAGTTGGCAGCGTGGAAGGCCACATGAAGCTGTACCGGGCAGTCAGCCCAATCATCCCGCCCACAGGGCTGGTGCGGACACCCTGCGGGCTCTGCCCGGTGAGTGCGGAGGGCTGGAGGCCGCCCGTGACCTTGACTCTCACCAGATGGGAATGACCGAGAGAGTAGGCCATCCAGCTTTCTCAGAGTGTTCTTTCAAGTGCAGATGTTAATGCTGCTTTAAGTAAGTGGTTGGGTCATGAATATTTTAAAATGTAATAACAGCATTTTTTTTCCTCTTTATAGGTTTTTGATGATTGCCATGAAGGTGGTGAAATTTCGCCATCTAACTGTATTTACATGACAGAATGGCTTGAATTTTAGGAGAGTGACAGATTTGACTGACATTGTGCAAGTGAAGTTCCTTTGGGAGCAGATAATCGAATTCATGATGAAACAGAAGATTTCCCTGAAAGTAAACTTCACAGTAATGCATACAGATCTGCTGCTATGGAAATTATATTTTTATTTGTGAAGACTGAATTTATATTGGTGAAGTGGCCAACACGGAAGAGATAAAACTCACAGTAAAATTCTTTGCTGAACATAACACTTTGAAACTGGAGAACTATATTTTTTGAAGTTTTCAGACTTTTTGATGGTTCGAAGAAAGAAGTCAAATCCATAATGACCAAGTATTCTGCTAATAACTAGAGCATGTAGGAGTTCATTTTACAGTATTTATTAAAACTTCCTTTGGAAATTTTGTGATCTGGCTCAGTAACACCATTTCTGTTGTCTGTTTCTTAATGATTTCGTTAAGAAAAAAAAATTAAGGATCTGGCACGGTAGCCTAGCTGCTTAAGTCCTCTCCTTGCACATGCCAGGATCCCATATGGGTGTCAGTTCTAATCCCGGCAGCCCCGCTTCCCATCCAGCTCCCTGCTTGTGGCCTGGGAAAGCAGTTGAAGATGGCCCAAAGCCTTCTGACCCTGCACCTGTGTGGGAGAAGAGGCTCCTGGCTCCCGTTTTTTTGGTTTTTTGTTTGTTTGTTTTTAAAGATTTTTTTTTTATTACAAAGTCAGATATACAGACAGGAGGAGAAATAGGAAAATCTTCCATCCGATGATTCACTCTCCAAGCAGCTACAACGGCCGGTGCTATGCCGATCCGAAGCCAGGAGCCAAGACCTCAGCTTCAGTCACTAGGCCACACCGCCAGGCCCAGTATCTGGGTTTGGATTGGATCAGCTCCAGCCACTGTGGCCACTTGGGGAGTGAATCATTGGTTCCTGTCTGTCTCTTCTCCTCTCTGTATATCTGACTTTCCAATAAAAAAATTAATAATAAAATAAATCTTTAAAACAAATTAACTGGCGAAGGTAGAAACAATGGGGATACAGATAAACTTTGACCACAGTAGGAGAGGGAGAACAGCGTAGTATCTTGAACTCTGAGCCAATACTCTGGAGTTTCACTCATGTCTTGCCACCCCAGAATGGAAAAGCTTCATTTCAAAGAGTACAACTCCTACAACATAAACCAAAACCTACTTAACTTTGATCTGACAGAAGGAAGGCCTGGTTCCATTCCTGCTGCAGTTGGGACAAGTGCATGTCCTGTACCAGAGGCTACTGAAGCACATGGCAACCAAAACAAACCTTACCAGTTTCTAACAACTGTGAAGTCCCTTTAACTTAACGATTACTGGTGTCCTCATTCTCCCCCACCTTCTCATGTCTAGAATGTGTTACCACTTTAAAATTTAGTTAAAGTGGTATTTCTAATGAAAGGTATGTGTTTTGTTTTTCTTTTAGAAAAGCATGTGTTTAATTATAAAAATGAAGAATGTTTCTTGGGAACTCTGTAAATCCATGTTGTTTTTCCTTCTTATCTCAAAACATTTTTTGGTAGTATGGCTATTATTAGCTGTGGTTGTTATTTTTTCGCTGGTTTCAAAAGCTGCCCATTAAATAATACCATTACTGACGGAAACTTCATGATTAACATTCACACTTGGGCAGGTGCAGAGCTTACTCTAACAAGGCAATGCTGAATTCCTAGGAACTGGCTAGGACTTACAGGCACATCCAAACCTTACTAAACAGGGGCGGCCAGGAGTACATTTATGCTAACACAAATGAGAAGGAACAGAGAAGTGCCTCTTTTTCCTTGCTCTGCTCTGACCTGCCATGGACTTGCTCACTGTGTATGTCAGGCTGAGGATACTCCCGGTTAGTGTGTTTTTGAACAAACATCACATCATCCCGGACACACTGCCTCCTCAGCAGGATCCAGAGACAGCCTTGTGCCTGGAGCCTGGACTCAAGGACTGTATTAAGTACTCTCAGAGGGCGCCCGGTGCAGTGGCCTAGTGGCTAAAGTCCTCGCCTTGCACACGCCGGTATCCCATATGGGTGCTGGTTCTAATCCCAGCAGCGCCACTTCTCATCCTGCTCGCTGCTTGTGGCCTGGGGAAACAGTCGAGGATGGCCCAAAACCTTGGGATCCTGCACCACGTGGGAGTCCTAGAGGAGGTTGCTGGCTCCTTCCTTTGCGCGCGCTGCTTCTCCCACTGCCCTCTCACAACACGGATCACTGTGGGGAGCCCTGGATGTAATGGATGTCTGCCAGCCAGCGAGCCAGCTTCCCCTCTGGTAGATGTCAGCCGGGAGCGCTCTGGCCCGGCTCATTTCTGACTGGTCCTATTAACTCAGATGGGGGTTGGCCCTCTGTTCCACAAGATGGCCCACTTTTCAGACACCACTTTAAGTTCCCATAAGGGTACCAGCTGAGCCCTGGCTGCTCCAGTGGCCATCCTTGCTAAGTACCTGGGAATAGCAGCAGAAAATGGCCCAAGTTCTTGGCTCTCAGCAGCCATTTGGGAGACCAGAAGATGGTCCTGCTCCCGGCTTCAGCCTAGCCCAGGCCTACCCATTGCAGCTCTCTGGAGAGCAAACCAGCAGGTCAAAGATCTTTCTCTCTCTCCTCCTCTCTCTGTAACTTTGACTTTCAAATAAACTTAAAAAAAAAATAATCTAACACATCACATTTAAGATCACAAAAAACGATTTTTTTTCAATAATCATATGATGTTATACATTAATCAAATTTCCTGGCTGGTTGGCTTAAAACTAATTTCTGTGACATGCATATACTTTAAAACTTGGTCCTTATATTAAGTTTTGATAGCAACACCTGGATATGTCCACCCTAATTTTTAAGATTCACTTACTTTTATTGGAAGGGCAGATCAGATTTACAGAGATAAGAAGAGAAAGGGACCAGCACAGTGGCTTAACGGATAAAGTCCTTGCCTCAAACGCACCAGGATTTCATATGGGTGCTGGTTCTAATCACAGCAGCTCCACTTCCCATTCAGCTCCCTACTTGTGGCCTGGGAAAGCAGTCGAGGACAGTCCAAAGCCTTGGGATCCTGCACCCACATGGGAGACCTGGAAGAAGCTCCTGGCTCCTGCCTTTGGATCTGCACAGCTCCGGCCATTGCAGTCACTCGGGGAGTGAATCAAAAGATGGAAGATCTTCCTTTCTGTCTCTCCTCCTCTCGGTATATATGCATTTGCAATAAAAATAAATCATTTAAAAATTTATTTTAAAAAGAAGAGACAAAAAGATCTTCCATTTGCTAGTTCAATCTCCAGATGGCTGCAAAGGCTGGAGAAGAGCTGATCCAAAGCCAGGAGCCAGTAGTTTCTTCCGGGTCTCCCAAGCAGGTGCAGCATCCCAAGGCTTTGGGCCGTCCTCTGTGGCTTTTCCAGGCCACAATCAGGGAGCTGGAAGGCAAGTGGAGCAGCCGGGACAGAAACCGGCGATGGCATGGCATCCTGATGCAAGGTGTGGATTTAGCCATTGAGCCATCGCGTCCCCGCTCCTCCAGCCCCTCGGGCCCCCCAACCTAATTTGAAGCTCATGGTTTCTGCTCGTGCGCTCATTCTGACAGAAAGCGTGAAAACGTGCGGAGGTCGTAAAAGCCGTGTTCGGTGTAGTCCTGAGCGTCCTGCTGACAGCACGAGCCACCACAGCGAGGTGAGCAAGAAACCTCGGCTTCAGAGGAGCCTCCGACACCTGTACCGGCAGGTGCAGCCGCGCCCGCCCTCCGGCAAACACGCATGCGCCACACCCCACGGCGCGCCCACGCCTGCTTCGGCCACTTCCGTCGCATCCGCGGCGCCCCGCCCTCCGAGTCACACGTCATTGTTCTGGCTTCTGGTTGCTAAGGCGCTGAGAGGGATTTCCCATGGATGTCCCATGGTGTGTGGGCGAACGCCGGGGTCGTGCCGGGCAGCGACTATGGGAGCGACTCTGCAAGGTTCTCTGAAGCAGAAACGTTTACGGGAAACTTGAGGCAGCTGTTCCTCCGACGCGGAGGCGTGACGGCCATGCCCGATCCAAGATGACGGCGTGGCTTCCTTAACCGGCGCGCTTCCGCTAGCCCGCACAGAATTCGCTCTTTGATTGGTCAGTGGACGGTTTCCCGGCGTGACGCGCAGGGGCGCTGGCCAATCCGTTGAGAGCTGAGCTGGACTTGGTGGTGGGAGCGAGAACCCAGCTTTTCCAGCTGTGCGTTCCAACGGCTGCGGGCAGGTGAGTGGCGTCGGGGGGTACCGTGGGCGCAGGACAGGGTCCTGGGTGCTGCCAGGGGCGGCGTGGTCTGCCCCAGAGAGGAAACCGGAGAGAATGGATAGCGCACGAGCCGGCTGAGCGTGACGCCGTCGCGCCAGGAGGAGAACAGGTTTTGGGGTTTCCTGAGGCTTCAGAGTTGGGAGAGGGTGTGCGCGCAAGCGGAAGACAGCAGTGGTCCTTCACAGATAAAACTGGATCAGAGGATTCAAAGGCATTCATTCGGCGGGGACCGTCTTCGATGCCCTGCCCCTTGGGAGAATTTGGTATAAGCCCAAACCCATCTCCCTTGTGGAGAGGGGGAGATGACCACTGGGCAGACAAGGTCACAAGTAGTCCCTCTGAAGTGCCGTGTGGTTTGTGCAGGCCCAGGTTAAGAAACTGCCCTGGAGGAGGCAATGGACAATGGGAAGAGCAGGTGTTACTGCGGAGACACCTGGGCCGTGGAGTGGAACCCGTACCGTTAGTAAGGAACTTTCCTGGAGCAGATGGCGGTTATCCGATGAAGATGTGTTTGCTGAGAGCTCTGGTGATCTCCCTTTCTCCTTCCCTGCCCCTAGTCAGAAGTGCCACCTCTGTCCCCTGTGCTCCTGGCTCCGCTTTTGCCATAATCACACTAGGCTGTCTTAGAGACTTGGATGGAGCGAATGTTTGCCGTTCTCGTCATCCGGGTTCCGCGCAGGAGACTAATAATTTCTTGGTTTTTCCAGCCGTGTCATGTTGCCTTAATCAGGATTGTTTACTGCAGGGCCCTTCTGGGAATTGTATGCAGGCCCAGAGTGCGATGGACACTGGCCCACTGCAATAGCGTAATTCTTTCATTTACCTATTTATTTATTTATTTTAGTTGCTGGTTGCCTTGCACCCCGCTGCCTGGGGTGTGTCTTTTAGGGTGTGAACATAAGGTGCTTGAAGCTCCCACTCACATGTTGGAGGCCATCTTTCAGGGTTTCAGTTGGGAATGTGATGTAATGATCAGAGCTTTGTCTTCAGTTCCCTTGCAGACGATGGCAGCCACGTATCTGGAGTTCATTCAGCAGAATGAAGAGCGCGATGGCGTGCGGTTCACGTGGAACGTGTGGCCCTCCAGCCGCCTGGAGGCCACGAGGATGGTGGTGCCCCTGGCCTGTCTCCTAACTCCCCTGAAGGAGCGTCCAGACCTGCCACCCGTGCAGTATGAGCCTGTGTTGTGCAGCAGGCCAACGTGCAAGGCCGTGCTCAGCCCTCTCTGGTAGGGATTTTTTCCCACGTGGGTCTGCTTGCTGAGTACTGTTCGTTACCTACATTTGTGTCACTCTTGAGTAAGTCATCCGATCTGGGTCAGTTGTAGGTTTACATCTGAGGAGCAGGTGGTGAGGTTCTGGGGAGGTGAGAGCTTGTGAAATCTGCCTGGTTAACACTCCAGGTGAGATGGTTCTCCTACTGGCATTGCTGGTCATCCACTTTGCTGCTTATTCATTTGCTTTTGGTTTAGCTGTAGACATCATCTGTGCCTTTTAAAGTTTTTTCAATAAATTTCAAAAGCTTTAGGGCAACATTTCCCGTTTTACCTGTATTGCTGGAAGCACTGGTAAAAAATATTTTAACTCTTAATGATTTTGTTAGTGTAATATTTTTTTTTAAATCTTAAGACTAGTCTATGATTTTTCTCTTATAAGTAGGAGCTATTTGAATTTTGAAGCAGGTGGGAAGTGTACAGTTTTCACGTAAGGAGACCTTTTTCACTTCATTCACCTCTTAATTTAATGCACCCATCTTCAAGAATGCTCCTGCTCTGTTTTTTAATTTGTTAAACATTGGAAGGAGAGGCAAGCCATGAAGCACTATAGACCAAATGTAGGAAATAGTACAGGAACAAGCCTGCCCGCCATTGCTTCAAGTAGGCCACATAAGGCTGAAGCTGAGGCAGTTTGTCCTGTACTTTTCAGTCACATCACATAGCTGAAGTTGAGTTATCGGGAAATGCAGCCTTTTATCACAAAACTAATAGGCAAAAGGAAGTAAATTATATGTGAATCATGAAATTTAAAAAACATTTCCTAGGAACTCAGAAGAATGGAAAAGGCATGTGCTGCTTGTTCAGTGCATCGTTTGGAAGGAGGTGTATTGGTGTGCCAGCGAGCCAGGGTTCCAGCGCAGTGTACACACTGCACACCTTGGCATGGGGCCACGCACTGGAACGTGGCCGTGCTCCTTACTGAGCTTGAAATTTACGTCGAAATGTTTCTCAGCTTACAAATCGGTGTGGAGTGGGTGTTTGGCCTAGCTGATCCAGTGCTCACAGCCTATATGGAGTGTCTGGATCTGGGATCGAC
This sequence comes from Ochotona curzoniae, assembly GCF_017591425.1. Classification (NCBI taxonomy): domain Eukaryota; kingdom Metazoa; phylum Chordata; class Mammalia; order Lagomorpha; family Ochotonidae; genus Ochotona; species Ochotona curzoniae. The sequence continues at coordinate 21,582,372 of NW_024465894.1, read as the reverse complement.
TTGCGTCTTCTGACTCCAGCTCCCTGAGAATGTAGACTCTGGGTGTCAGTGGAATGGCTCAGTTGACTGGGTTCCTGCCACCCTGGCCATTTTGGTCATTTGGAAAGAACCAGTGGACAGGAACTCTGTCCCTCCCTGTGTCTTTTCTCAAATAAACATGAAGGACCTAGTTGTGACTTTTTTTGTTTGTTTTTTTGACAGTCAGGTTGATTATCGAGCAAAACTCTGGGCCTGCAATTTCTGTTTCCAAAGAAATCAGGTATGTGAATTATTGTGATGTGTTGGATTATTAGTTGTGCTACTCTGCAAAAGATAAAGTTCTGTGGGGTTGCGTTTGTGTGTCACTCATAATGAGCAGTTTCTGCTGAACTCAAGGTGACAACCTTGGTTAAGCAAATTGACCACTTGTCATTTTTCTCTGGCTGGATCTGTTATTTTGAGTCCTCATCATTTGCATGGAGAAAGTATAGAATTTTCTTTCCTTGCAAGTTTTCGGAAGACAGGAAGTCTGTTACCCTCGTAACAGATGTGTAGCTTGTATATCACTTAATTTCAGTTTATTCCTAGTGGATAGTGGATGTCACTAAATTCTCATTTTCTGATCTTTTAGGACTCCAGGCTCAATATTGAGCTTCTTCTAATTTAAAACTTTTTCAGCTACCAAACTGGGAGCTCACAAATCATGGGAGACTTTTCTTTAAAATTACCTGTACCTGTGATGGTAGTGTTCTCAAACAGGACTGTGGTGGTGGTCACACACCTCTGTGTGTGTTTACTCACAATCAGCAAATTATACACTTCAGATGGGTGAATTTTGTATAAGTTGTGCCTCAAGAAAGCTGTTAGAAAAAAATCATGGACATCCTAATGTACACCATTTGAACAGAGCCTAAACTGTTGCTAGCTTGCATGTATTTATTCATTTATTTGATAAACGTATTCCCAGACATGGACCTAGGCAGTGATGAAGTAGACAATGATCAGTTGTTGACTGACTGCATACTCAGAAAGTAAGAAGATTCCATTCAGTATGTCTCTCCTTCAGTATACCGTCCGGGCAGGTGTTGAGCCTAGCGGTCAAGGTGCCCGTGTCTCCCATGGCAGTTGTATACCATGCTAGCTAGCAGGAGTTCTCTGTCTCTGCTTAAGAATACACACACCCCAATATTGCTACATTCAGAATTGATGATGTCTGTGTTTAAATAATTTGATGTTAAAGGTCTCAAGCAAAGTGATGATCAAGAGCTAGGACTCTGTAGCCACACTGCCTAGGTTGCACTAGATCCCCCACTTAACTTCCAGTGTCTCTTTGAGGAGGTTGCTTAGTCTCCTGTTGCTGTCTTTACACTGAGAATGGCAATGGTGTTGCCTACCTCATGGGATCATTGCTAAGAATTAGATGCAGTTGATGGACGTGAAGGGGTTAGAGCAGTGCCTGACACCTGGTGCTCTGGACTTAATATCCAGTGCTTTCCTGCGATCGCCATGTGCCAGCTGACGAATGTGCTCTGGAAGGCCGTGTGCCACCACAGGCAGCACAGTCATCTGTAATCCTGGTCGGGTGGGGGACATGCAGAAGCAAGCCTCTAAATGAGCACAGTGCTGGAGGGGGTCTGTTCCCTGGAGGGGTCAGAGCGGGCTCAGCCTCTTCCCCCCTCTTCCACAGTGGGTGAACTGGGCCTCTCCCGGCTGCTGGGATGTGGCCAGTGTGGTGGGATGACCTCGGTGTTCTCCCATACTTTTTTTTTTAAGTGTAAAAAGCCAGACTCAGCTTTGCATATGTGTGATGGTCTCAATTTTGCTTCTGTAGAAAACATCTGAAAGGAGTAACCAAGGTCTCCAATAACCAAGGTCGGCCTCTAGTTCACACAGGATTTGGGTTTTTACCTTCTGTTTTTTTAGGTTTTCCTAAACTTGTCAAGTTTCCTACCCTGAGGATATATTCTCTTATTGGTAACGGACAAAATAAAAAAAAAAAAAAATCCAGATAAAGATGGTAGCCTTTCCATGTAGACTGTTGCTAAGACAGGCAAAAATCTCAGCCTTTAATTTGTAGGACAGAAAAATGGTTTTTAACGGTGTGTTTTTAAGCAGTTGTAACCTAAAATTGCTCTGAAAAATAGATATTTTAGAAGTTATGTATGATACAAATATAAGACAAGTTTACTGGGTGGCATGGTGGTATAGTGCCCTAAAACCTCCACCTGTGGCACTGGCAGCTGCCCCACATTGGATTGAGGAAATCGCTGGAGGATGGCCTGGGTTCTTGGGCCGCTACACACAAGTGGAAGACCAGGAAGAAGCCCCTGGCTCCCAGCATAGGCACAGCCCAGCCCAGCTCTGGCTGTTGTGGCCATTTGAGAGTGAACCAGGAGATGGGAGACCTCTGTCTGTGTCTCACTGTCTTTCTGTAACTCTGACTTTCAAGTATAGTTAGTAAAATTTTTAAAGAGAGTTGCAAGTTTTAGATGATGGTCTTTAATTTTTAGATACTGTTTGATACATTTTATTTTAAAAAATTGTCTAACTTATTTGCAAGGGTGAATGGAAAGTTAATCTTCCATCCTCAGGTTCACTTCCCAAATGGCTGTAATAACGGGGCTGGACTAGGCCTGAAACTCCACCCAGGTCTCCCCGTGGCACAGGGGTCCAAGTGCTTGGCCTGGGCCGTCCTCTGCTGCCTTCCCGGCTACATTACTGTGAGGCTGGATCAGAAACAGAAGAGCTGGAACTGGAGCTAGTGTTCCAGTGTGGGATGCTGGCACTGTATGCAGTGATTTAGCCCACTGCCCCGTAGTGCCATCCCCATTATTTCATATTTGGCACTTTCAAAATGGTCATTAGTAGTTTTCACAACTGGAAAGTAAAATGTGTAGAGAGAGTACCTTTCAGGTCTAACAAAGCAATGCTTTGTTTTCAGTTTCCTCCGGCTTATGCGGGCATATCTGAGATGAATCAACCTGCCGAGTTGATGCCCCAGTTTTCTACCATTGAGTACGTGGTACAGGTAACTTCTTTGTTGTGCCTTTAATGAACACTGCTAAATATGTAGTTTCTCTGAAAATCCTGTATCTTTCCTTGCAGGGGATTTGAAGCTGGGGATGCAGCAGATTCCTAAAGCTTGTGTTGTGGGGTGTAGGCACTTACAGCTGTCTCCCGACTGCTCCTCTTGTTCTTGCCGTTGTCTGTCTTTGGTCCTTAACCCAGCAGCAAAGCAACCCTAAGAAGCATATCATGTTCCCTCTCTGTCCCGAGGTACCTCTCTGGCAGCTCTGTTAGCTCTCTGTTCCGAAACCTTCAGTGCTGCGAAGAGCTCTTCTTTCCAGCCGAAGTGGAAGGCAGGTTTCACAGCCCTGTGTGTTTGTTCTCTGACCTCAGCTCCTGCTGCTGTCCTTGTCCAGCTCCTAGGGCCCCGAGGTGTGATGGCCTTTGCTCAGCCCTTGCCTGAGGCTAGCACTTCCCTCTGTGTCTGTGGTTCCCTTCCCCGCCAGCTTGTTGCTTGAATGTGCCTTTCTTAATGAGGCTGCCCAGCCTCTGTTAGTGTGTGAAGCTGCCCCCTGGCTGCCCTCCTGGATAGCACTATTCCCCTCTGCCTTCCAGAAAGCTTGCTCCTTGAGGCAGACAGGAGTCTTGGTTCTTTCTGGGCGCTGACTAACATGCCCAGGTCCTGGAAGGCTGCCTCACACAAAGTGTCATCCCCAAAGTGTTAAATAAATTATTGGAAACAGCTTTTATGTGTAGTTCATCACAAAAGCATCTAAGGCATTTAATAGGATAAAGAAGGGTTTGTGTACATGTACTTATGCCCAGAATTTAAATGTAATGGAAGACTTGATAGTTTTACACTTGATGTGCTTAAACAAGAGTTAGTCACGTGAATCTGACACTGACCCTTGTGCTGGTTCTGTTCGCTGAAAGCGGGGTCCCCAGGCCCCCCTGATCTTTCTGTACGTGGTCGACACATGTCTGGAGGAAGATGACCTTCAAGCACTCAAAGAGTCCTTGCAGATGTCCCTGAGTCTCCTTCCACCAGACGCCCTGGTAGGCCTCATCACTTTTGGGAGGATGGTGCAGGTGCATGAACTAAGCTGCGAAGGAATCTCCAAAAGTTACGTCTTCCGGGGGACCAAGGATTTAACTGCAAAGCAGATCCAGGTTTGTGTCCTGCTGAACCTGAAGCCTGGCTGTTTCTTAGAAGTGAACTCGTCCTCCTCTGCATGGTTTATAGGAAATGAGTTCTTCGCTTTGCTTTCTGTAGGATATGCTGGGCCTGAGCAAGCCGGCCATGGCCATGTCGCAGCCAAGACCTGCTCAAGCGCATGAGCACCCTTCTGTTTCAAGCAGGTGAGGCCTCTATGCATGGTGTCACATGCTGTTGTGGGCCTGCAGGACAGCCCATGGGGGTCAAGAAGGCCTATGTTGGCCTCTGTTTTCTTACGGAAGAAAATGCGTTAGAACCGTGAAGCTACTGGGTGCTCAATTCCTATAGATGTCTCCTTAGCATTCCTCTGCTGCCTACCAGTGACACCCATTTATTCCCATCAGAGTGACATTTTCTTTTCTTTACTACATGTATAAATTACTAAAAAGTAGACTGTACATTCCCTAGCAAATTAATCCTTGAGTTGTGCATGTATCTAGAGATAACCGTGAAGACAGTGGTAGCTTTTTTTTTTCCTGTTTAAAGAGTAGTAACCGGAAGTCCCCTGGAATTGAAGACCAGAATGTTCTGTGAAGGCAAGGTGGACATTTCTTTTCAACATTCTCAGGTTTCTGCAGCCGGTTCACAAGATTGACATGACCCTCACCGATCTGCTGGGCGAGCTGCAGAGGGACCCATGGCCGGTAACTCAGGGGAAGAGACCCTTGCGCTCCACTGGCATTGCCCTGTCCATCGCCGTTGGCTTGTTGGAGGTAATCTGCAATTCACCGGGAAACCTGTGGCCAGAATTTGCTTTGTCGGCCTTGTTTGGAAATCAGTTGTGACCTAAGTCATGTACCTGTGTGTATTAATGTAAGTCGGTATTATCCACATTGAAGGAGCCCTTCGATGTTTGGGAAAGACTGAAAATGTTCATGGAAAGTACAAGGGAGGTAGAGCAATGGGAAGGGCTCACAGTAAGCTACTAGCGCACAGAACCATCAGCTGGGACGATGGGCAGTGCTGTCCCCACCCCAAACCCCACCACCTCACATCAGCATCTGTGTCTGTATCGTTCTGTACTTTCATCAAGATGAGAATCATCCAAGAAGACTCGGGCTGTGCATCGTTTTTGTTGGCAGTGGAACTCACCTAGAGGCAGGCCATGTACCCCTAACCTGTTGCTACTTGTTGCAGGGCACTTTCCCCAACATGGGAGCCCGAATCATGCTGTTCACGGGTGGCCCGCCTACCCAAGGGCCTGGCATGGTCGTTGGTGATGAGCTGAAGGTTCCTATCCGTTCCTGGCATGACATTGAAAAAGACAATGCACGCTTCATGAAGAAGGCGACCAAGGTGGGTAGTCGTGAGTGTGGGGCTGTCCTGGTGCATTTGGGTTGCTCCGGAGTGACAGCTGCCAGCCAGCAAGTTCCTCATTCTGAGACTTTGTTCCAGGCCTTGGCTGCTGCTCAATTACTGTTCCCTCTGTCTGACCTCAGTTGGAGTGACAGCTTTAAAACTGCTGAAAGTGTTTTAAAACTGGAAACCAAGTCCTTATTTTTCCCTTTCCATATCCTTTGGTTTATTAAAGCACACCTTGGAAAAACGGCAATGTTTCCTAAAGAGTGTATTCTGTCTTCATAGCATTACGAGATGCTCGCTAATCGAACTGCTGTCAACGGCCACTGCATTGATATTTACGCCTGTGCCCTTGATCAGACCGGGCTTCTGGAGATGAAGTGTTGCACGAATCTTACTGGGTGTGTTGCCAGCGGACCTGTGGGGAGAGGGAACTGCTGTGTGAAGATAGGAGAAATCAGTGTTGGGGACAGGGTGCAGACAAGGTCACCTAGGAGCACTTTGAGGTGGAAAGTAGGGGTCCTCAGGGTGCAGGGTGTCTCAACCAATAGCCTCGGGGTTCCTGAGAGCTGACTAGCCGTGTGCTCCTCAGACTTTGTGCCAGCATTTGTGAATTAGATGCTCTGGGATGAACTGTCCAGGAGGATGACATGCACCTGCAACCGTAATGATGATAACGGGCTGGGCACTGGTCTAAAGCCAGCTGCATGTTAGAACCTTAGAAAACTTGAAAAACTACTCTTGCTTTGGGTCTTGTCCTCCGTGGATTCGGATTTTTTTGCATGGAGTGTGACCTGGGCATGTGCATGTTAAAACATTTTCCCGTGATTCTAATGTGGAACAGAGTTTGATAGCTCTGTGGCCCTAGTCCTGCCAGAGAGCTTATAAATGCTACACCATGAGCTTCGCCGTTGTAGCTGGGTAGGGAAGGAGTGTGTAGATGGAAAATCTTAATCTCTGTAACTCTACCTTTCAAACTAAATAAACTAAGATATAAACTGAAGGGTATGTTAATTTGAGGCTTCTTTAACTTTTATTTGGAAGTAATTACAGAACCACAAGTTATAAATGTTCAGAGAATACAGATGATCCTCCCACTTTCTTCATCTGTTTTTTCCCAGTGGCGGCATTTTAAATGCAGTTCAGGCCCTGGCGTGGTAACCTTGCACATGCCGGGATCTCATATGGACTCTGGTTCATATCCCAAGGGCTGACTGTGCAGTGCTGCTCTGCACTCAGGAGTTAGCCTTCTGGCAACCTGCCTGCAGCACACAGATGTTGGGAGATCTGCTGACAGACACCCCAGTGACTGTCACAGTTTCTTAGTCACATCATCACTTTGTTGTCCAGGCTGGCCAGCATTGGTGTTAATAGTCTAGCTGAGAAGGGGCTGGTTTCCCTGTGGGTCCTGCTGTACTGTGGAGCCAGAGGAGCCGTCTGTTTCCTCTGTTCTAGGAGAGCTGGTGATGGAGTAGGAATTAGGAGCAGCACTGGGAGGGCAGTCGAGGTCGGTGCAAAGTCTTGGGACCCTGCACCTGTGAGGGAGACCCAGAGCTGGCTCCTGGCTGCTGGCTGCTGGCTTGGGATCAGCTCTTAGCTCTGGCCATTGCAGCCACTTGGGAATTAAATCAGCGGACAGGAGATTTTTCTCTGTATCTCTCTGCAAATCTGACTTTCCAATAAAAAATAAGTAGTTCTTTAAAAAAGAAAGTAGGTTTGAGTCCTGTAATTGTAGAAATAATATTTAAACTACTCTAATTTTCTCTATCAAAATACTTCTTGTCTGGCATGTTTCTGTATGTGTCGTTGAATACTTCATAATATATTTGATATAGAATCTAACTTGGGTTTTACTAGTGTTACATGTGTAGTTTTTAGGCTGTCATTGTAAATACTGAGGGGGAGTTTGAGTGGCTTTCCTTCATGCTAGTGTTGACTTTCTTTTGTTTTACCTAGAGGCTACATGGTGATGGGAGATTCTTTCAACACTTCACTCTTCAAACAGACATTCCAAAGAATTTTTAGTAAAGATTTTAATGGAAATTTTCGAATGGCATTTGGTGCTACTTTAGAAGTAAAGGTAAATCAAACTTTTAAATCTTCATGGCATCAAAGTTAGCCCTTTGTATCTGCATTTGCTCATCCATGAGTCAACCAACTGAATTCAAGGTGTTTGGGGGAAGACTTATGTGTTCTGCATCTATTTGGCCTTTTTTTTCTTGCTGTTTCCTGAGTAATATAGTATAACAGCTATTTATTTAGCATTTACATTGTTTGGGGTTTAGAGTAACCTGGAAATGATTTAAAGTATATGGGGAAATATGCGTAGATGATACGCAAATACCATGCCATTTTCTACAAGGCACTTGAGCATCCTCAGATTCTGGTATCTGGAGGGGAGCCAGGAGCCAATCCCTCGTGGATCCGAGGGCTGACTGTGCAGTGCTGCTCTGCACTCAGGAGTTAGCCTTCTGGCAACCTGCCTGCAGCACACAGATGTTGGGAGATCTGCTGACAGCCACCCCAGTGACTGTCACAGTTTCTTAGTCACATCTTCACTTTGTTGTCCAGGCTGGCCAGCATCGGTGTTAATAGTTTAGCTGAGAAGGGGCTGGTTTCCCTGTGGGTCCTGCTGTACTGTGGAGCCAGAGGAGCCGTCTGTTTCTTCTGTTCTAGGAGAGCTGGTGATGGAGTAGGAATTAGGAACAGCTTTGAGACCGGAGGACAGGGGACTTCGCCGTGGCCAGTGTCCCCCCAGCTGGCCGTGGGGGACACACACTGCCCAGAGCTGGAATTTGTGTTCAATGCCTATAGAAGAATAGATAGCATTGAGAGTTTGGGATGGTTTGTCCCTGAGGGAACTCCTGGTCCTCCTATAGTTGATTCTGAGTCAACTGAGAGAGCATTAAAAGGGGCCATTAGAACATTTGATTGGAACTAGTACTAGAGTTTGTAGTAACTGTTAAAGTGTTTAAGTTAAACTTAAATAAATGTTTGAATTTTTTAAGACTTTTGTTTATTTGATGGAGTTACAGAGACAGAAAGGGTGGGACAGAGAAAGAGATCATTTACCTGCTGGTTCACCACCGAATGGCCACAACAACCAGGACCTGGCGAGGCTAAAGACAGGAGCAGGAGCCCCATCCAGGTTTTCCGTATGGGTGCAGGGGCCCAGGCACCTGGGCCATCCATCACTGCCTTCCACAGCAGGGAGCAGGATTGGAAATAGAGTAACTAGGACCTCAATTCACACCCAGATGTGATGTTGGCATCTCAGGCAGTAGGTTTGCATGCTATGCCACAATGTCAACCTCCCTTTTTCTTTTTAATATGAAGTGGAATAGGTATTAAAATGAATTCACATTTAAAAGTATACACATTCTGACCTTGTCATTATGCTGAGGGTCATGAATTCAGTATTTTTAGCAATACAAAAAAATATGTTCACTGATTAAAAATATGTAAATGATTATGAATATACATGGGATTGAGAAAAGGTACTGTTGATTGAGTTGTTCTTTATGTAAATAATTTTAGAATTTAAAGTGCATTGACAGAGCTGAGAATGCCGTATCATATTCATGTGGTATCTCAAGGCAGATTTTGTTCATATTTTAGTCAGCTCATTGTGACCTTAGAAAAGGTTGTGGCACAGTTAATATTTTCTAACCCATTTGGGATTTGCTCTTGGTAGAATGATAACATTCCCATGTTTCCCCTCTGCATTTGTGTTGTGACCGCCAGGATGGCAGAGTGGGGCTTGGTGAGCTTTAACTTTCTACTCTTCTGGAATTTGTTTTAGACCTCTCGGGAACTGAAGATTGCAGGAGCCATTGGCCCGTGTGTATCTCTGAATGTGAAAGGACCGTGTGTGTCAGAAAATGTAAGGAAAACTCTGCCGTCCTCGCCCTTACCTCCTGCCCTGTTAGAGGTGTTGGAAGGTGAAGCCTTGCAGTATGTCACCTGTGGAGCGTGTCCAAGGGAGGAGAGAAGAGCTGATCCTTTGGGACCACCGCAGGGCTGAGAGCCAAGATTGTTTGCATTGTCCGGTTCTCTGTCTTACAGGGTCGGGGGAAAGGAGGCATGGGGAAGGGAAGCATCTTGCTTAGGGCCGGAGCTGACCCAGGAGCTGCAGCCTGGGTTCCTCTGACTCTTCCACTGATGCTTGGGTTACTGGGCTGGAGAGCCAAGGGTGTTCTGTTCAGTAGCAGGCAAGCGTTCAACAAAATCCTTCAGGAACAAACTTGTCTGTTCTTAAGCCTTGACATGATGCCTTTGTTCTGCTCTTGGCTGATAATGAGCTGTCCAGAGAGAGCAGTCTGAGTTGTTTCCCAGCAGAGGTTACCGTTGTGTATACACACAGGTGTGTTCTGTAATGGCATGTCTTGGGTGTCTGTGAATGCAGGGCAGGCTGGTGGCCTTGCGGTGGCCTTTGCCTGCTGCATGTACTTCAGTGGCCAGGCTGTGAGCCATTTGGTCTGATGCGATCTCCCTCTGCTGGCTGCATTCTTGCGTCATGCCCTTCCCTGTTACCCTCTGGGGAAAGTTGAGCTATAAGGCACCTGAATGTTCAGGTCTCTCACTCTCTAGCTCTGTGGGCCAGGACAGATTGATGGTTCTCTAAGTCACTGTCTGGGATACCAGCATCTGTTCTATAGAATGGTGAGCAAGATTACAGAGTTTGTTGAGGGGCAGTTAGGACAGCGCCCAGCACGTTGGCAGCATACCCCGAGTGCCATGTTTCATGCCATCACTTTGTCTTCATCACAATACGCATTATTGACTATACAGATTAGATTTACTGAATTTGACAGCGACAGTTTCAGAGAGCATTCCTTGAGTCCTGGGTGACTCAAAGTGCTGCCCAGTAGCCCACCTAAAGTGCTGCCCAGAAGCCCACTAGAGTGGACAGCTGGCCTGGTGGTTACAACATGGGTTGGAACACTCCTGTTCCGTATTGCATTGACTACCTGGGTTTGATTCCTAGCAGAGCCTGGGAAAGCAAGGATAGTAACTCAAGCAGTTGGATTTCTGCAACCCATGTGGCAGATTTAGATTGAGTTCTTATGTATGTATACACACACACACACACACACACACACACGAATATTTGAATATTTTAAAAAATTTATAATGAAAAGGCAGATAAAATTTACGGAGAGGAGACAAAGATCTTCCATATGCTAGTTCATTCCACAAATGGCCACAATGGCCAGAGCTGCAGGAGCCAGGAGCTTTTTTTTTGCATTTCCCAGGCCTTAAGCAGGGAACTGGATGGGAAGTAGAACAGCCAGGACACGAACTGATGTTCATATGAGATCCTGGCACTCATAAGGTCATAAGGTGAAGGTTGAGACATTGAGCCATCATCCTGGCCCCTGCATTGAGTTCTTAGCTCCAAACATAGCTTCTCTTGCCTTGAGAATTTGAAGACACTGGAGAATGTCCCTGTGAATGGGAGCTATTTCCTCTCTGTGTTTCTTTTCACTTCTTCCTTACACTTAAGTTTAAAAATATGTATGTATATTTTGATATTTCTTTTCTTAAAAGCAGTAAAAGAGAGGAAAAAATATCAGAGAAAGAGAAAATATTTCCCATCTCCTATTCCGTCCCAAAATGGCCACCATGGCTGAGATAGCCCTATTCAAAGTCAGGAGCTTCAGCTGGGTCTCCTACTTGGGCAACAAGGGCCCAAGCACTATGTCATTTTCTGCTGCTTTCCCAGATACATGAGCAGAAAGCTGGATCAGAAGTGGAGCATCTGGGACTCTTAAAGAGATGCTGCTGTAGCCTGCTCCCCTGTAACACCAGCCTCAAAGAAATAAAACTGCATGAAACAAACTAAGAAGGACAACCTGACGAGTTGGTGGCAGAGTCAAGAGTTTGAATGCAGAGCTCTATGTTCTGAATTATGTTGGATAAATAGATGGATGGATGGATAAATAGATGGATGGATAGATAGATAGGCACTCATTCATTACACTGAGTGCTAAGGGACTAGTGCCTGTTTCCTGGCAGGGCTTTGGAAGAGCACCTTTTCCCAAAGTGTTTTCTAAGAACATAAAATTGGTTTGATGAAGAACTTAACCTTGGCCTTACTACTTCCTGCTAAGATGTTGTTATGAATTAATACAAATTGACCAGCTGTTTCAGAGATATTCAGCCAAGAATTTCGGTTTGGGGATACAAAGAGAAGGAAAATAAGTTTTCAAACATTCAGGAACGTATTAAGAAGAGTAGGATGAATTTCTGTATACCAACCATGGAACATCAAGAGTAGTTAACTTCTAAAACTCTTAGCAGAGAAAGATCTTCTGTCCACTAGGTCACTTCCCAGCTGCCATCAGTAGGCAAGACTGAGCCAGGCTGACATCGGGCGCCTGGAACTCTATCTGGGTTTTCCACGCAAATGGCAGGGTCTCTGGTGCTTTGGCGTCCTCTGTGGTCTCTTGGGTGCATGTTGGCAGGGAGCTGGACCTGGAGTGGAGGAGCCCAGACATAGCCCAGATACTCGGATACAGGATGTGTACATTGCTAACTGCCGTAACAAGACCACTGTGTCTAACACCCAGGTTATTGATCACTTTCACCTAACCTAAAAGAATTGGGTAGAAAAGTAGTAATTATAGCTAACGTTGTGTAACTATTTCTTATTCTAATAGTGATGATGAAACAAGTGCATAAAACATAAAGCTTACTAGATGATCCTTTTTCCTATTGTTTATTTCTCCCAGCCCTGACTTGATTCGTTATGAACTTCAGTGTTAGATACCACAGTGGAAACTGGCTACACCATCAACATAATGAGAGGTTCCACGGTTAGATACTATAAATCCAAGTATTAGGCCTTCTTCTGCTCTGTAATTGTGTTTTTTCAGTAAAAAAAAAAAAAAATTTAAATGTAAATTTTCCCCTGAAAAGTGATGTTCTAAGCTGCCTGTCCTTCAAGCGTCTGCAGTTAACCATGGGCTGACGTGTGTGTCTGTTCCTTCCTCTGCGCCTCCCAGGAGCTGGGTGTTGGGGGCACAAGTCAGTGGAAGATCTGTGGCCTGGATCCTACCTCTACCCTTGGCATCTACTTTGAAGTTGTCAATCAGGTGAGTTGAAAGTAAAAGGAGTTTATTTTGGTGCAGAAATATGTAGAATCTGTGTGTAGTTTCTTCGTAATATGTATTTTCTTTGAGTGTGTTGATTCCTCATATGTATGGCTTTCAAATATTTGTGGCATAACCATACACTTAGGAGAGCAATGACTTATGCCTGTGTTAATGTTTTGTTTCAGTCTTTCTCCAATGTTTTCTTATGAAAAATTGCTATTATACAGAAGGCTGAAACAGATGTACAGTTTATGCTGATGTGCCCACTGACTGGACTCTGTAGCATCTCACTATATTTACTTAATGCATTTCAAAGCAAATTGGAAATCATAAGTGTAAATTGATCCCTAACACTTCAGCATACATATCAGTCTCTTGAGTTCAGTATCAAATGTGTTGGTGCCGTGTGTGTGTGTGTGTGTGTGTGAATGTTCCATACAGAAAAATACACAGATCCTAAGTGCATCATTTCAAGTGCATATAAGCCATACTGTCCCGGCTGTGGCCCTCATTTAAGCACCCAGTGGGCCTGGGCCTGTGTTTGAGTTCCACCTGGAACTGTTACAAGGTGTCTTGCCTCTTGTCCTGCAGCACAACGCCCCGATCCCCCAGGGAGGCAGAGGCGCCATCCAGTTCATCACACAGTATCAGCATTCCAGCACCCAGAGACGCATCCGTGTGACCACCATCGCCCGAAAGTGAGCATGCGCAGTCTCCCGACTGACATTTGTCCTCTGAAGAGCTGGTTTAATCTCTGTTAGTTCGCTTTAATGATTCCACCAGTCCTTAAAGTTACCTACCATACACCCATATAGAGAAAGGTACTTCAGAGTTTGTGGAAAGTGCATGTTATGAAAATGCTATGTAGGATTTAAACAAACAGAAAAAATTATACCAAAATAAGTTTATTATTTTTATTCCATCTGCACAGTTTTCTTTTTAAAGATTTGTTTATTTTTATTGGGAAGTCAGGTACACAGAGAGGAGGTGAGACAGAGAGGAAAATCTTCCATGCATTGATTCACTTCCCCAAGTGGCTGCAAAGGCCAGAGTTGAACTCTTCCGAAACCAGGAGCCAGGAGCCTCCTCCAGGTCTCCCACATGGGTGCAGGGTCCCAAGGCGTTGGGCCATCCTCAACTGCTTTCCCTGGCCACAAGCAGGGAGCTGGATGGGAAGTGGGCAGCTGGGATATGAACCAGTGCCTAATGGGATCCTGGCGCGAGCAAGGCAAGGACTTTAGCTGCTAGGCTGCTGCTTGGGGCCCAGCCACAAGCTTTTTGAGGTAACCTTGTACATGTGCAATAGCTATTAATGTCTAAACATCTATATTTGTATCCATCTATATGTGTGTATGTATGATCTGTATGTAAGCTTGTATGTATATATTTCAATGGCTGCCTTGTATTGTATGACATGCATGGGGTGCATCATTCCTCTTCAAGGACGTTTTGCATCCTGCCAGCCGGTCACCCTCACAGAAGTCGAAATTGTCCCAGTATATACTCTGCCCAGTAGTGCAAGGAAAATGCCTTGCCTCCTAACTAACCATGGGTATTTTCAATCTTTAACAAATAGCAAGCAACATCTCATTGTCACTTGTATCTTCCCCATATCAGTAGTTGTATACATTATCAGGAAGTTGTGTCCTCATGCATGCTTATTGTCCATATGTATTTCGTCTGTGATAGCCTTGCCCATTTTGCAAAATAGGTTTCCTTTTCTTGTTTGCTACTTTATGAAAACTATTCTGCAAGTAGTTTATTATTAGGTTTGCTGCCCACATCTGTTCCTGGTCAGTGTTGATTTTTATCTATGTTTGTGGTGTGTTTACTCACCTGGAAAACTTCTGTATGTATGTTGATTCTTTTTTATCTTCCTGGAGTGTGATGCTGGGAAGTTATTTGGTGGATTTGTAAACAGTTAATTTTTTTAAGCAGAAAAAAAAAAAATGAAACTAGCAACATTGCACTGAATTTTTGCTTGCATGGTGTCCTGTGGCCCATGGGGAAGTGCTCCTCTGTAATTTTCTTTGGAGTGTGCAGCTGTCAGAGATCACGTAAAGCCAACTGAGAATGTGCAGAGAGCCCCTGGGACTCCTGGGTGCAAGCGAAACTCAAATCTGTGTGCTCTGCAATGCAGGAACAGGATGTGTGTTTCTTTGTCTAAATGGAGATCTGGCTTTCTTGTCTCTTGCACGTGACTGTGACACTGACGCTGGCGTCGGCAGTTGGGCAGATGCACAGAGTCAGCTCAGGCATATTGAAGCCTCCTTTGACCAGGAGGCTGCTGCCGTCTTGATGGCGCGGCTAGGTGTCTTCCGGGCCGAGTCTGAGGAGGGGCCCGACGTGCTCCGGTGGCTGGACCGCCAGCTCATCCGACTGGTAAGTTGGGCACAAGAGCATTATGTTCAGGCTTGATCTCTGCTCTGCTTTTTTGTGCATGAGAGATATATTTGTTTATTTGAAAATCAGACTTAGAGAGGAGAAGAGACAAAAAGAAGCCTTCCCTTCGTGCTGGTTCACTCTGTAGGTACAACAGCCAGGGCTGTGCCAGGCTGAAGAGCCAGGAATTTCACTGGAGTCTTCCTTTTGGGTGGCAGGGACCCAAACACTGGGACCCAGGCCGCTTAGCATGAAGCTGGGTGGGGAGTGGAGCAGCCAGCACCTAGCAGTGAGGAGGCTGCCAGTGAGCATGTGGCCCCTTGTCGCCTGCAGCCTCCACTGGCAGAATGCGGTACACGGCAGCTGGCCGAGGCATGTGGATCAAGGGCCCGCATCATCTCACAGCCAGCAGAAGGGGTAAATTTGGAACCGTGAGGCAACAGATCAATAGTTGGCACTCCACGCCTTCTGGTACATTCGCAGCACATATTCATGGTCAGAGGCAATGCAAAGCCCCGTGAGCGAAACTGTTTTACTTTGTTTGGCTCAATAGTTACCCTTGCCATTGCATGAAATCGTTTTTCAGGGAATGTCAACATTTCAAATACAAGCTAATAACTGCTCCTAGAATTGCCAAGAGGTGACTTTTAGTTTCTAAGAGGTTGGCAAAGCCTTGGGAAGTGAACCTTCAGACACATTTTTTCCCTGTTGATTTCTTTATAAAAAGAAGGGCAAAGTTTGAAGGGCAGTAACAGAGAGAAGGAGAGACAGAGACAGGTGCTCCTTCTGCTGGTTCACTCCCCAAATGGTCATAACGACCAAAGCTGAGCTGATTCAAAGCCAGGAGCCGGGAGCTTCTGTCTAGGTCCCCTACATGGGTGCTGGGTTGCAAGGACTTGAGCTGCCCTTCACTGTTCTCTCAGGTCAAAAACAGGGAGCTGGTTGGGAAATGGAGCAGTTAGGAATGAAAGTGACTCCCATTTGAAATGTAAGCACTGCAGGAGGAAGATTAGGCTATTGTGCCACTGCACGGACCTCAGATTTTTTTTTACATGTTGTTTTTTAAATTATTTTCTTTCAACAGTGTCAGAAATTTGGCCAATATAACAAGGAAGATCCCACTTCCTTCAGGTTATCAGATTCCTTCTCTCTGTATCCTCAGGTGAGTAAGACTTGCTTGTACAAACTTGTGCAGAGCAGTAGATTGCAGAAGACACGAAGCTCTGTGTTTTCAGGGTCATATGAAGAATGTGTGCCATTTCCAGCCTCCATCAGTGGAGGTTATTCACTGAAGAGAATATCACGTCCCTGTGCACAGGCAGACCCCACGCCCAGCACAAGACAGCGCAGCAGGCAGAGAGAACATGAATGCATGGAGTGCCACAGGAGGCCAAGAGGTTCACACCAGATCTCTGGTTTGCAGAGGTGCTGGGTGAGCAGTCAGCTCCTTTGGCAGTAAACTGAGAAAGAAAAGTGTAGCAGAGTGAAATCATCATTATTAGTGTGACAGATAGGAATGTGACAGACACTTTGGAATGTGTCTAGTTGTGGGTTGCATCCCAAGTAGGCTCTGAAGGTAACTGCACAGGGCGTGAGCCAAGCACATGACTGCCTCTGGATATGGGACGAAAAGAGAGAAGTAGGTGGAGCAGGAGGCTGCTCCCGTTAACGTGGGTGTCCAACTTTCCTGAGTGAGCAAGGAGAGCCGAGCTTGGCAGGTGGCTGGGAGGGCTCCCTGAGCTCGGCGCACCAAACACACAGTCTTCACTGGGCTGCTACACGTGTGTCCAGTGCTTTGTAAAGTCAGCCAGCGGACAGCAAGAGCCTGTGCGCAGTAGGTAGAGGCCAGGTGGGATGGTGGGAAGAGTCAGGACATGGTTCCAGCTCGTGCCCCACCCTGCTGGTCTCAAATGAGGTCCCCAACCCTGTGACTTTCCCATTTCCTCCTGTGTCCAAAGAGGGTGTTGATCTGGAGAGGTGGTCTAGTTAGAGCTGGCCATCCTCTCCTCAAGGGATCTTCCTGCAGAGCCAGCATGCACCTCACACACCCGCCAGCTCCGCACAGCTCCCACCAGCAGATGAGCTTTGCCCAAGGAATTGAAGGGCCCTTCTGTCAGGACAGGGGGCCCTGGCCCTGGCTGCAGAGCCAGGTGGGCTGCTGAAGAGCCTAACATTGCCTCTCGATAGCTTGGTGATTGTGGGCAAGTTGCATTGGCCAACCCTCTGTGCGTGGGTCTCCTCTTCTGTAACTAAGGGGCTTGAGGTCTTGTTTGAAGAATTAATCTGGGCTAGCACCCTATACCTTGCACATAGATACTATTGAAAACCAGCGCGTTAGTATTTCATCTTTGTATTCTGAGCTTCATATGCTTCTCGAGGAAGCTTGTTTTCATGTCTGTCTGTTCTGCCGAGTGAGCTGAAAGTCTCCCCACTCTTCCCACCACCATCTAATTCTTGGGGTGAAGACTGTGAGCTCTTCAGCATTGTCTCCCCTGTATACCCGTCACTCCTGCCAGCTGGGGTCCTGAGCTCCCCTCTGCACTCCATTGCGTGTGGTCCCTGACCTGCAGCTTTCAGGGTCTTTACCCTGACTCCGTAGCTCTGGAGAGTGTGCTGGCCTGTCACTGCCCCACACCTAACCCCACACCACTGCTTAACATGAGAAGATGCCCCAGATGCCTCTTCCCACATGGCCTGACTTCGTGAGCAGCCCCAGGTCTCTGGAAGTCAGTGTTGCTCAGTCTGTCCACTTTGGCGTGGAAGCTTCAGCTTAGAGGCCTCTCCTAGGGGCTGGGCTGAGCTGTGTGAGCGCTGAGGTGCGTGAACCAGCAGCTTACAGCTCCGTGCACTTGTCTCTCCCTCTGTGCCTGCAGTTCATGTTCCACCTTAGAAGGTCTCCGTTCCTGCAAGTGTTTAACAACAGCCCTGACGAGTCGTCCTATTACAGACACCACTTTGCCCGGCAGGACCTGATGCAGTCCCTCATCATGATCCAGCCCGTTCTCTACTCCTACTCCTTCCATGGGCCGCCTGAGGTAGGCGTGTGCACGTGTGTGCAGGTGCACCTGTGTGTGCACGCTCCCATACGTGAGCGCACAGGCTTTCTGGAGACTGGAAATCATCTAATTTTGCTTATGTTTTTTTTTTTCCTGGAAAATTTACTTTTAGATCAGCATTATTTAAGAAAAAAAAAAGAAAAGGTTGAGTTTCTATAGCAGTTAAGCCCTAATTTTGAGTGTTGGAAATAGCCACAAGAAGAAAAGGACATGTAAGGCTATTTGCATACAGTTAAAATGGAGAATTAGGTAATGCAGTGGTCAAGAGTAGACAAAGAAATAAGTAACCCTATATTCACAAAATTTAGCCAACAAACTGTTACCTGAGAAAAATAAAAATAGAAAGTTTTGTAAGTGGTGTTTTCTAAGAAACCTGCAAAAACAGAGAACCATGTAGAAATGGCAGGTCACTATTTACTATACATGAGGACATATTTTCCATTTTTATTTAATGTGTACAGGTTTCTTTTGTTATTTAAGTAGCAAAATGTATAAAAATACATTTCATAATAAACTTGAAGAACTTGTGGTAAGTACTGTTTTCCATATTGGCATCCCTGTTCTCCCCCTTATTTATAGCTGTGGTAGATTTGAGAGGAAATGAATGTTCCCAAGTGATTAAACATATTTTCACAAACACAAAACAGTGTTTGCAGTGATTTCCAGGCCCCAGATGCCAAGATACTGTGCCGCCCCTTCTGCTTGCTAAGGAATGACTTAGAACCACTGAGCTGTGGGTCAGAAGGCGGCAGTGTGGATGAAGAGACATCCCAGTGTTGGGGCCCACTTGTGAGCAGTCACCTCTGTTGGGGATCGAGCCTCGTGAGTGTGAGGCAGTGCTGGCATCTCTGTGGATCGGGCCTCGTGGGGACAGGGCCATTGGGCGTCTCTGTGGATAGGGCCTCGTGGGGACGGGGCCATTGGGCGTCTCTGTGGATAGGGCCTCGTGGGGACGGGGCCATTGGGCGTCCCTGTGGATTGGGCCTCGTGGGGACGGGGCCATTGGGTGTCCCTGTGGATTGGGCCTCTTCAGCACCAAGCCATGCCTGCCATCTCTCTCTGTCTTCAGCCCGTGCTCCTGGACAGCAGCAGTATCCTGGCAGACAGAATTTTGCTGATGGACACCTTCTTCCAGATTGTCATTTACCTTGGTGAGGTAGGAGGAGAGTCTTGTTTTCTTCCTAGTTACTGATTTAGAGCTCTTTTAAAAATGACATCTGAAACAGGAGTTTGAGCTTAGAAAATCCAGAGTTTATTATGGTGAGTACATTGGCTTTCATTCTGTTAATAAAGTCTTGTCAAACACCCTTAGGGTGTTTGTGTATTTAATAAATAATATGTGCTATAAAAGAAATCTTGGAAGGTCCTTTTAAGTCATTGAAAGTACTTTCTGACTTATTAGGAAAAATTACAAAAAAAGTTTGTTCTTCAGTAAACTTTTTGTACCTGCTGCTGGTGTCTCAATTGGAGTGGCACTTGGGGGAGAAGTCTTCTCTGATGATATGAGGTGATCCCAGGAGTGTTGCATTAGGAGGGCTCCGGTGCCCTCAGTGACAGTTCTTTCCTAAGGGGTACTCATGGTCTGTGAACGGAATGATGCCCTTAGAGTGATGATGCATCATCCGGAGGGAAGAGAAAAACAAAAGCCTTTTAGTTGAGTGTTATGCTTGTTCTTGTTCTGTATCCCGTCCATTGCTTTGGGGATTGATTTGGCTTTCTAGTGCCTGAACATTAGAACTGACTTCAAGGGCCCAGCGTGGTGGCCTAGTGAGTCCACACCTTGTATGTGTCGGGATCCCATATGGGCACCAGTTCTAATCCTGGCAGCCCCACTTCCCATCCAGCTCACTGCTTGTGGCCTGGAAAGGCAGTTGAGGATGGGCTAAAGCCTTGGGACCCTGCACCCATATGGGAGACCCAGAAGAGATCCTTTCTCCTGGCTTCGGTTCAGCTCAGCTTTGGCCCTTATGGCCACTTGGGGAAGTGAATCAATGGATGGAAGATCTTCCTCTCTGTTTCTCCGCCTCTCTGTAAATCCAACTTTCCAATAAAAATAAATCATTAAAAAAAGAAGAACTGATTTCAAATGTCCTGACAAAATGCTGCTGTGTGTCAGAATTTACCCCTAAATGTTAGGTAGTAGTGGTGCCAACCACTTGCCCCCAGTGCTAGACTGTTGGGAAGGGCGGGCCGAGAGCCCTGCGCCAACCAGCTGCCATTCCCACTTGTTTCTTGGATGGCAGTGCTGACGACATTAGCTTGCTTTGCCTTCAGCACACCTCCTGTTGACAGCTCTGGCTATTCATTCTCATGCACTCACACATCTGCTAAGTACCTAGTGCAGGTAAGGGGTTCTGAAGCAGAAAAAATACTCAGAAAAGGCAACTGGCAACTCAGAAAGGGAAAGCTGGCCACAGGAGGAGCATCTAAAGAGATGTAGTGTTGCAGAAACTCCATGGACAGCTGAAAGCAGAAGATAATTATTTCAGTGAAAAATGTTTTTTGAAGTTCATGCATAGTTCTTGTATAATTTACATTTCTTCTGAACCTTTTTGAAGACCACATGCAGGGAATATAAAAAAGTTTTGCACTGAAATAAGCTTGCTGTTACTTGCATTTTGTACAAGCCTTTTGAATGTGTGTGTGTGTGTGTGTGTGTGTGTGTATGTGTGTCAGTCGTGTTGTTAGAACACACTAGTATGTCAGTTTCCCATTTTCCCTCTCCCTTGCCCTTTGGTAGTATTGCTGACATCACATGTAAATACACTGCAATTTCATTACAAATACACAAAAATCGGTTAATGAATATCTCTTGGTCTCCTGTGTGTGTAAGATATTTCCTGGAGCAGTTGTTGAGGAATGAGGTATAAAATGTTTTAGTCTAATTGGAAAGAAAAGCATTGTATACATTCCACATTTTACTCCATTGCCTCTTCCTCATAGCCTAATTCATGTGTTGATCTATGTGGTTTTTTTTATCTCCTCTGCCAAGAGAATCCCATCTCAGGGTTCAGTGGGAGGAGCCAGCAGCTCTGGGTGTGGGGTGTAATGTGTGCACTGTTAGCAGAGAGAAGGCAGGGGTTCCCATCAGGGTGCTGGTGAAACCCCTGGCTGTAAGGGGTGGGGCAAGAGACTAGACTGATGGGGAGCAGTGGAAGCAGGAAGGCCATGAGTCCTCGGGCTGACTGATCCGGGAGCTTAATACCTTGGTCCATACAGGTAGGCAGGCAACAGCAGGTGCGAATGATGGATGAGCCATGCAGGTGATGTGTCCTAGGTGCACTGTCATTGCCAGGTCCAGCTGCTCCTCCTAGTCAGTTCTGCTTTGCTTCCCTTGGCCATGGGTCACTTCTGGTGGGAGACTTCCTCACTGGAAATGGTGGCTCTGGGGGCTATGTCGTTGCAGCATTCCCCCAGCAGTTTTGGTGGTTTTCTGTTGATGTAGACTGTGGCCCAGTGGCGGAAAGCTGGATACCAGGACATGCCAGAGTACGAAAGCTTCAGGCACCTGCTGCAGGCTCCCCTGGATGATGCCCAGGAAATCCTTCAGGCGCGCTTCCCCATGCCGCGCTACATCAATACGGAGCACGGCGGCAGTCAGGTGAGTGAGCTGCCCGGCTCTGACAGCCTGTGCCTCACCGTCTGTTAGTGGAGCTACGGAGCCGGCCAGGTAGCTACTGTTTTATGTAGTGAGGTAAGCTGGCATTTTTAGAAGCAGAAAATTGCCAACATAAAGTATTTATTTCATGTTTTGTGATCTTTCACAAAATGGCAAGAGAGTAGGCTTCCCCAAAGAAATAGCTTCCTGTGCCTTAAACAAAATTTCCAACTTAACCAAAGAAATGTAAAGACTTTGTGTTTTTTCCTACTGTGCTGAATTAATGCCTTTAATGTTGAATTTTTTTTTAAAGGCTCGATTTCTTCTATCCAAAGTGAACCCATCTCAGACACACAATAACCTGTTTGCCTGGGGCCAGGTAAGAACTTGATCAGTGTTTGGGGAGGAAACCAGGCTATTGGAGCTTGAAACTTGCTTGAAAAATTGTAACAGTTGCATCTCTCTGAGCCCATGGATAGAAAAATTTGAATATTTTCTGGGAATGCAGTAGAGGGTGGACTTCAGTAACAGTAGAGCAAAGTGGGGAGAGGGCTGCTTGGGTGTGTCCTCTCCCACGGGACCCAGAGTAAGGTGCTAGCATCAGAACAGACACTGCAAGCACAGCTGCTTTCCCAGTGCCACTGTCCAGTGTCGGACAGACACTGTGTGGTAATCCCCGTGCTGCAGTCCTCCTGGACGTGGAGGTGAAACCCCTAGTCCTCCCGGGACATGGAGGTACAACCCCAAGCCTTCCTGGTTGTGCCGCTTTGCCAAGCTGTTGCATGGTCTGCCCGGCCTCCTCCTCCTTTTCAGTCTCTTATTCCTCCTCCTCCCTTCTTTTGAGTCTGCTGGTGCCAGCATTTGTGTCTGAATCTCTCATTCTGTGTTCTTATAATGTTTTTTAAAATTAAACATTGTTTTTGCAGAAGAAGTAAATCTACATTCAGTTGTAAGAAATAATATAGACTCCTATACTCCTTACTTATTTTCCACTCAAGGTAACTTGGAAACTGATATAGTATCACAAACAGGAGACTGACATTGATGCAGTCAGGATGTGTGCAATGTTTTCATCACTGCCAGCATCTCTCCTGGTGCCCTTTTGTTTTGTGTTGTGTTGTTCTAATTTCATTTTATATGAAGAGCAAAGAGACAGAGTATCTTGCATTGTTAGTTTACTGCCTAAGTGCCCACACCAGCCAATGCTGGGCCAGGCTAAAGACAGGGGCTGGGCATTCAATTTCAGGCTCACACATGGGTGACAGGAACCCAAGTACTTAGGAAATGTCAGCTGTCTCCCAAAACACACACCAGCAGGCAGCTGCAGCAAAGAGAAGTGGTCAGGACTCCCTCCCAGCAAGCACTCTGCTATGATGCGTGGGGGTCCCAAACAGGCTGACCCAAATGCCTGCTCTCATCAATTGCCCTTGTGTGTGTGTTTAAGATTTATTTGTTTGTTTTATTTGAAGGGCGGAATGACAAAGTAAACAGGAAAACAGAGTCCCACTAGTTCACTTACAAATGCTTGCAACAGCCAAGTCTAGGTCAAGCTGAAGCTAGGAGTCAGGAACTCCTTCCTGGGCCCCACCATGGTGAGCAGGGGCCCAGGGCCTGAGCTGTCTTCCACTGCCTTCCCAGGTACATTGGCAGGAAGCGAGGTTGGAAGTGGAGTAGCCAGACTTGAATTCATATTAGATGAACTTTTTGGATGCTTTGTGTTTTTGAGAAATTTGCTCCATTTTATTAAACTATCAAATAAATATGCAAAATTGCTTGTACTACTCCATTATCATCCATTAGGTCTTCATAGAGTCTATCTCCTTGCTGATATTGATCCAAGTGTCAGTCCTAACTGAGTTTTGGTAATTTGATTGATCCTCTTAGAGAACCAGCTCCTCATTTTATTGACTTTCCTGTATTTTCATTTTTAATTCTGTTGATTTTGTGTAGTCATTAATTTCCATTCTTGATTTTGCTTTAGGTTTGTTTGTTTTTTTTTTACTCTTTTTCTAGATTTTTGTTTTGTTTTCTTTATTTGAAACGCAGAGTCGTAGAGAAAGAACGGGAGACACAAGAAAGATAATCTTCCATCCATCTTCACTCCCCAAATAGCCATAATGGCCATGGCTGGGGACAGGCTGGAGCCAGGAGCCTGGAGCTTCTTCTAGGTCTCCCATGCAGGTCGAAGGTCCCAAGGCTTTGGGCCATCATCTGCTGCTTTCCCAGGTCACAAGCATGGAGCTGGATGGGAAGTGGAGCAGCCACTACTCAAACTGGTGCCCCTTTGGGATGCTGGCACCGTAAGTGGAGGCTTAGTGTGCTGTGCCACAGCACCAGCCCCTCCTCTGTTCTAATGCAGATGTATACTGCTCTTTTCCTGCGAGCATGTTGTTTTGTTTGCATGTATTTGCGCAGGTTGTTATTTGTCCTTTTGATTTCAGTGTGGCTGAAGAACGTACTTTGTATGATTTCAGTTACTGTAAATTTGTTGGGGTTTGTCTGATGGCCCAGGATGTGGTTGGTTTTGGCATATATTTCATGGTCACTTGAAAAAAAGGTGTGTTCTATGGATGTTGGATAGTGTCCCACAAATGTCTGTTGGATCTGCTCGCAGATGGCAGTATCTGATTCTTCCTGTGTCCTTGCTGATTGTCTAGTTCTGTTCGTTCTTGAGTTGGAATACTGAAGTTCTGTCAGCCTTTTTTTTTCACAAGTTTTGTAGCTCAGTTTAGACATATGCATGGCCGACTGCTGTGTCTTCATGCTGGACTGATCTTTTAATCATCATATTTAAGGCCCCTCTCTTGTCTATGACAATTTTTCTTTTACTGTATCTGATATTAATACAGCCACTCCTTCCCCTTGATGAGTAGTTATATGATACTATCATCTGTTGCTTAACGAAGGTTAAGTGTTCTGAAAAGCGCAGTTTTTTATAGGCAGTTAAAACGCAGTTTTTTCTTTTGGTGAAATAGAGTGTATTTCCACAAGCTTAGATGGCATAGCCTAAGTATACAGGCTGTATGTTGTAAAAATATATTTGAAAGAGCCCAGCGTGGTAGCCTAGTGGCTAAAGTCCTTGCCTTGCACATGCCAAGATCCCATATGGGTGCTAGTTCTAATCCCAGTGGCCCTGCTTCCCATCCAGCTCCCTGCCTGTGGCCTGGGAAAGCAGTCGAGGACGGCCCAAAGCCTTGCTGTACCCATGTGGGAGACCTGGAGGAGGCTCCTGGCTCCTGCCTTCAGATCGGCTCAGCTCTGGCCATTACGGTCACTTGGGGAGTGGATAATTGGATGGAAGATCTTCCTCTCTGTCTCTCCTCCTCTCTGTATATCTGACTTTTCCAATAAAATAAATAAATCTTTAAATATATATATATTTAAAATAGAGAAATTGGGATTTACATTATCACTTAATAAGTATGTGTTTCAAATGTATGTGAGCGTACCTTTGGAAAATTGAATTATAAAATCTTTTCTTGATGCCAAAGTGCTTGAGGTTTATGCATCGTGTTTTCTTACTGTGCATATGGAAAATTTACCCCACATGTATTGATTTGCTTTGCAAGGTTGAGGTTTTGTTACAAATAGGTTTCTTTGCAGTTCGATCTTTTCTTGCAACGTGAATAAGATTGTAGGTGTTTTCTGATATTGCAGTTACCCATTGGTTTTGTGGAGATGCTGACTGCCTCACATACCCACCGGTCTGTGAATCCACACTTGTCACGTGGCTGCTAATCGTGGATGCCTGCGTGCTGGCAAAGGGTGGGGCGAGTGAGAGGATGGTGCAGGGGCTTCAGGAGGCTCCTTGTCACAGAGCTAGCTCTGGATGAGCTGTCAGGACCATAGAGAAGGGTTGCAGTTGAAAGGCAGGTGCTCAGACCTTGCCAGCAGCGTGGCTTGATCTTAATGCATCAGGAGGCCAGTTTCTGTTAACAAACCAGGGGAGAGCCAGGGAAGAGGGACAGCAGCGAGTGTCCAGGGCAGCCCTGTCAGTGGTGTGTGGCAGAGAAGCCTTCTCACTGCAGTTCCAGCCAGTAACCCTTTCTCTTGATGTTTCAGGAAACCGGCGCACCCATCCTCACTGATGACGTCAGCTTGCAGGTGTTCATGGATCACCTGAAGAAGCTGGCTGTGTCCAGTGCCGCTTGAGCCGAATGGGAACGGGAAGGGAGGATGTTCACAGTTGTCTGGGAAGGCTTAATGACATTCCTTTCACTTTCCTGGTGGGTTTTAGTAGGTCATGAAAGGGAATTCTGAATGCAACCCGAGATGATAATTTATTTGTATTCCTGATCTCTGCCCTTTTTCCTGCACCATGAGATTATAAGGTCATAACTGGTGGTAT
The DNA here is from genome assembly GCF_017591425.1 of Ochotona curzoniae. Taxonomy (NCBI): domain Eukaryota; kingdom Metazoa; phylum Chordata; class Mammalia; order Lagomorpha; family Ochotonidae; genus Ochotona; species Ochotona curzoniae. Next base: position 21,556,391 of record NW_024465894.1, on the reverse strand, counting down.
GGTACATGTTTATGTTTTTTGGGATCCTAACTTTTATAGTTTATATAAAATCAGAGGTCATGTATTTTGGCAGCTTGTTTACAAGAGAAAAGTTTAATCGTCCTAATGGAAATAAATCTGAAAAAAAAGCACAAATTTGATTTTCTGAGAAGTGTGTTTGTTTTAACTCTTTCATGAAGCATTTCCTGAACTTAATACTCATTTACCACCTACATGTTAAGAAACCCAGGAAATTCAAAACACATGCGAGCGTATTGAGGCAGAGCTGCTGGAGATGCACCGACTCGAGTGCAGTGTGCCCAGCCAGGAAACCTCAGGCGTGGCTGCCAACGTAAGCGGTTCCAGCAGAGTGACACCTGTTGCCCTGGGCATCCCAGTCAGGGATCCGCATGATCCTAAAAAGCACACTCCAAACAAAAGAGATCACCTGATTCTAAGAGTTATTGCAACAGATACCATCAGCCTTGCCTCCCTCATCTACTCTCCTCCTCAGAGAGAACTTTGTTTTCTATTTTTTCTTTTCTTTTTTTAAAAAAAATACTTACTTGTTTTTATTTAAAAGAGATTTACAGAGAGAAGGAGAGAGACAGAAAGAACTTCTGTCTCCTGGTTCTATGGAGTCTGTTCTTTATCTAGAGTTCCCTGATATTTCCTCTTGGTCTTGGGCTTTTGTTTTTGTAGGCTTGTTATATGGCTGTTACCCAGGAATCTTTGGATGCTGAGTTAGTCCCACTCTTCCTTTTATTCCTTAAGGCATATTGTCATCTCGAATGACTTTTCCAAAAAAAGGACCTTGGAGATAATGCACTGGATCTAAGTATATTTATTAACAAGTCCTTTGTCTTCAAACTTAGCAGCTTTGCTAGGTCAAAGTTTAGGCCCCAGATAATTTTCTCCCAAAACTTATTTTTTGTACACTCCACAGCCATTCAGCACTTGCTGTGAATGGAGCAGTGTTCCAGGCACTGGTAATAAAGCCAATAGAAACTTCCTATTCTGGGGTTTATGTTCTCACAAGGAAAAACTGGCAAAAAAAAGTTTGAGGTAAATGGTGTGTCAGAGGTAATATGTGGAGAGGGAAAACTGGGAGCTCATGGACCACGTGTTAGACCATCTGGATGCATTCTGTTGTTGTCTGAAGCTGTATCTGCTAAAAAAAAATAGTGAAAAAAAAACAGCTAAAAAAGATTTAAAAGGGATAAAGAAAGGTGTATGCTGCCCTTTGTCTCTCTGCTCTATGTTATGCCTTTCTCTTCCTGAGTGGGGAACGGTCACATTTTATTTCAAAAAGCTTTTATTTTCTGTGCCTTTGTGTAGAATTAGTTTCATTGTGGCAGCACAATTTTTATTTGAGATCCTTCATGAAGAATACATAAATTGCAACTGGTACCATGGCTCAACAGGCTAATTCTGCATCTTCAAGTGCCGAAATCCCGTATGGGTGCCAGTTCATTACTGGACGCTCCACTTCCTATCCAGCTCCCTGCTTGTGGCCTGGGAAAGCAGTCAAGGACAGCCCAAAGCCTTGCGACTCTGCGCCCACATGGGAGACCCGGAAGAAGCTCCTGGCTCCTGGCTCCTGGCTCCTGGCTTCAGATCAGTGCAGCTCTGGCAGCTGTGGTCACTTGGGGAGTGAATCACCTGATGGAAGATTTTTCTCTCTGTCTCTCCTTCTCTCTGTATATCTGACTTCGCAATAAAAAGAAATGTTTTCTTTTTTAAAAGAAAAAGATGCAGTTTTGCAAAAAGGTAGCATTTTATGTTCCCACTAGTGAGTGTCTGTAGTTCCTCCAAATTCTTACAACTCCTGATGTTCCTAAGCCAAATTTAGCCATCCCAACAGGCATGTAGTTGTTTCACATTATAAAATGCTAAAATGCAGATTTTTTAAAGATTTGCTTTATTTGAAGGGAAGAATGACAGAAAGATTTTCTAACTAAGGTCTGCTCTCCAAACATCCACAATAGCCAGGGCTGGGCCCGCCCCAAGGTAGGAGCCCTGAGCTCCATCCAGGTCCCTGACATGAGTGCCCGGGCCCAAGCACTTGTTTTATTGTACGCTGCCTTTGCAGGTGCATCAGCAGGAAGGTGGCCCAGAAACAGAGCAGCAGGAACCAGAACTGGCCCTCTTATGGGACGCCAGCATTGTAGGCAACATAACACAGGTCCCAAAATACAGAAGTTACATTTGGTGATAAATCAGGCCCCTGTGTTTATTGGCCATATGTCTAGCTTTCATTCCATCCAAACGTGCTATTTTTCAGTTGGGTTGCCTTTTTCTAATCCAATTGTAAGAAGGCCTCCTATATCCTGGATGTATGTATATTTTGCATATGCTATGGTTTGTCTTTTCCTTGGCTGTGACTACAAAGGGGTAAAGTTTCATTTTTCAAAACACGCCATCAATTTTTTGCTTTCTGTATTGTTAGGAATCTGTGCTTACCTCACAATGACAAAGATTTTCTGCTATGTTTTCTTCCTAGTTGATATCTTCAGCTTTTCTATTTGAAGTCAGTGGTCCATTTAGGGTTCGTTTGTGTAGGTGTGGACTTCTGTAGGGCTGAAGATAGTTTTTTTTTTTTTAATAGTTTGAGCCACGGGGGAGGGAGGCAGTGTCAGTGATGTCAGATGCTTCAGAGATGCAGAACCATGTGTAGGAGGAGGAGCTGAAAGGTGGGCGGGCCCACGGGTGGAAGGATCCACGTCAGTCAGGAGAAATGGGCGGGCACAGGAGTTAGGTATCAATGATGGAGGCAAAGCAAAGGGACCCAGACCACGCGGGAAGGACTGCTGGTAACCTGGGGGGAATCCAATATCCACTCAGATTTGAGCCCAGGAAGGAAAAAAGGGCAGAAGGAACGTTGAGGTTTAGATCTGAGAGCCGCCAAAAGGAGACGGAGTTGACCTTTTCAAACCCCATCTGAGCTTCGTTAAGCTGGCATAATCATTTCCCAAATGATAAGTGTGCCCAGAGAAGCTGTCATCTGGTGCCCATCACGTGGTAGGCAGGGTCTCCCTACCCACGTTAGCTTCCCTGGAGCCAGGGACTGCGACGTTTGGAACTACACTTCCCAAGATGCATCGGTGGCCGGCTTCCCGTTGGTGGCTGAGACGCGCTATCCGGTAGTCCCTCCTTTTGCCGGGTCCTAGGAGGACCCAGGCCTTCCACCGGGGCGACATGCAACCCAAGCTGGCGGCGTTATGGTACCGGCGGATGTCTGTGGTCTACGCGGTGGGCGCCTGGACCGTGCTGGGCTCGGTGTATTTGCTCAACCGCAAGAGGAAGTTAGCAGGTAGGGCTCTCCGCCGGCACCTGCCCTTGGACCCGCTCTGGTACAGGTGGTGGGGAGGCTTCTTGTGGGCCCTAAACCTCACGGTAATTCTGCAGAGCCGTCAGTGGCCAGGTCAGACCTGAGCCAAGCCGGGACGGGCTGAAAGCTGGAGTCCTGTGGAGAGGGCAGGGACCGTGGGCGCCGCCTCTCACCTCCGAATGCTGGAGCCCGGAGCGAGCGGGGAATCACACCTGGGCATCTCACCCGCTCAGCTGCACGCGTGCCCTCCCACGCCGAATCCGGTTCAAGAACCCTTGTTGCAAGCAAAAGCTTACAGGACTTTCAGCAGCGAAGAAGTAGGAAAATCTTCCTGTCTTTTGGAACTCTGTAGAAACAAGGAGTTGAGTGGGTGTTATGAATGTATGGAAAACATCTTAATACCACAGTGGTTATGTTTTTTTTTTTTAAATCTTTAATTTTCTGTAATAAATCCGTTCTTTTTTTTTTTTTTCTTTCTAAGATGATAAAGTGGAACAAAAGGAGGTCCCAGCACCAGAAGCTTCCTCTCCAACAAGTGAAATCTTGGAGCCTCCTAAAGGGTTTTACGTGGAAACGACTATCACCTTTCGGGAAGATTTTGTTCCAATCACTGAAAAAATCCTCAATTATTGGAAATCATGGACTGGTGGCCGTGGCCCAGGGTCATGACCCGCTGTTGGACTCTGAAAAGCAGAACTTGGGTTCAGCGTTGAATCTTGATAAATGGTTTGATTTCCATTTTGTTTGTGTAAAGCACCCACTGTAATTTTTCTGTAAAAATTATAATTACTCATTGGGTGCCATGGGTGTTCCCTCGAGAGACTGGACAGGGAGGGTTCCTCTGTATGCGCTAGAGTGGGAGGCTGACATGCAACTGCACACTAAGCCTCCATTGGCCAGTTTTCGGGAACTGGCGACAGCCGCTCTGTGCTTGCATTAGACCCCATCTTAGTGAGCCCGTTAAGGTTAGAGGCAGCACATTTCCATGCTGCACTCGGGATGTACAGCTGCAATCTGGGTCCTGCATAAGAGGGTTCCATATGAGGTCGTGACTCCTGAATTGTACCGATGTGGTCTGTTCTTCGGGACCAGAGCAGACACTCCATGTTTCTCCAGCGGGTTTGGATGGCAGGCCGCCTGTGGGTGCTGGGAGTGCTGAGTCAGGACAACCGTGTAACTGCCTCACAGTCTCTGGGCTGGTCATCCCGGCTTGCAGGCAGCAGACTCACCAGGTGAGCTTGCTTCGAAAGGGGATCCTTACGAGCAGGGTGTTGCAGCAGCTCAGGATGAAGGCTCAGCGTGGTGGGCTTTGCACACGGCCTGCTATTAGGAACCACAATGTGAATACCACGCAGAGCCTGCCTGGCTGGCCTGCCTGGCTGGCCTGCCGCTCTTCAGCTGGTTTTCCTCCCTTTCTGTAGCTCCTACACACAGCCTACTCCTTCACAGCTATGAATGCAAAGCTCATCTGCCTCTGCTCTCCCCAGCACAGTGTTGGCCAGATACAGACTGCCTCACCTCGGCATTTGCTAGTGGGTGCTGTAGCCTGGCTAGGCCAGGCCCACGCCCAATTCCAGTTCACATTGGTGGGGCTACAGCCTAGCCCAGCTGTGCCAGCCCCTAGTCCTGCCCTCATGTGGACTGGCTGATATTGTGTCCTGATTCAGCCTGACCCACACTCCATTCTGGCACTTGGAATTGCCAGTTGGTGATATGGACTGACCCAGCCTGGCCTGCTCCCGACCTGTGCCAAATGTATGCCAGTGGGTACTGTATTTTGGCTTGGTCTGGGCTGCTCTCTGTCTTGGCTCTTGTACTCACCTGCAGGGAGTGTGTCCCCAGAGAAGAGTTCCCCAGGCTCCTCCATCCAGATCTCTCCCAGTGCCAGATCTCGCACACCGGTGGGTCCATGAGCCAGCCCTACTTAGTCCACCACCTGTCCCACAGGAACAGTGGTCTTTCCTAACCGGCCCTCACCCATTTCAGTTCTTGTTGGGTACTACAGCCCAGCCAAGCCTGGTCCATACCCAGACACAGCTTACGCATGGCTCAGCAGAGGCAGAGACCTAGCCTAGGCCGTCCTACACCCACCCTGGGTATTTTTTTTTTAATTTAAGATTTATTTATTTTGAGGGCCCAGCACAATAGCGTAGCGGTTAAAGTCCTCGCCTTTAACGCACTGGGATTCCATATGGGCATTGGTTCTAATCCCAGCAGCCCCACTTCCCATCCAGCTCCCTGCTTGTGGCCTGGGGAAGCAGTCGAGGACGGCCCAAGGCCTTGGACCCTGCACCCGCATGGGAGACCCAGAAGAGGCTCCTGGCTCCTGGCTTAGGATTGGCTTAGCTCCAGCCGTTGTGGCCGCTTGGGGAGTGAATCAGCAGATGGAAGATCTTCCTCACTGCCTCTCCTTCTCTGTATACCTGCCTTTCCAATAAAAATAAATCTTAAAAAAAAAAAATCCCTGAAAGTGGTTGCTGAGGAAGGAGGAAAATGCATTTCAGTTCATAGTTGTGGGAGTCCACAGCCCAAGGTGGGGCAGCTCCATTGGTGTGGTGTCTGATGAGGATGGTGGAGAGTGGGATATCACGTGGTGATGGTGGGGGAGGAGGTCAGAGAGACAGAAACTAGCCAGCCCTCTCACCTCCGATGGGTCATAAACCCAGTAAGCCATCACCCATAAATGCAAGACTGTGGGGACCAACCCCTCAGGACGGAGGCCCCTGGGGGACATGCAGACCACTCCACAGACCACAGCACTGCTCTTGCTGCTGTCTTTTTTCTCAGCTGATACTTGGTCAGTCAGGACCCTGTTACTCTAGACCTCTCCTTCACTCTCCCATCACAGGCCCCATCATTTCCAGTCAAGTACTGGCAAGCATCCCTGCAGAATGGGGGTAAGTGCTGAGAACTGCATCATGGGGTCTTTCTCTACACTGCCTTATACTTCCTTAAGTATGCATTTGGACGCAAACCTATACAGCAGGTTACTAAACTGAATATATATGTATATGCATGAGAGCTACTTATTTTTATTTGAAAGGCAGATCTACAGAGAGGAGAGACAGTCTTCCATCCACTGATTCATTCTCCAAATGGGCAAAACAGCTGGAGCTGGGCTGGTCTGAAGTCAGGAACCTGGAGTTCCCTGCAGGTCTGAGCACTAAAGCTATCTTCTGCCGCTTCCCCAGCCATGAGCAGAGAGCTGGACTGGAAGAGGAGCAGCCAGGACATGAACTGGTGCCCACATGGCACCACAGGCAGAAATTTAACCTACTACCTCATGTCACTGGCCTCACTAAACTGAGTGTTACAGGCAATTATAACACAATGGCGTTTGAAAAGGTATATTCATATATTTGTGCATTGTGTGATCTATATCTTTCATGCATAGACAGAGACTGAGAGCTCCCACATGCTGGTTCAGTCCTTAGGTGCCCACGTGGCCCTGGGCCGGGCAGAGCCCGAGCAGCGGGAACTCAGCCATCTGGGTTTATTTTCATGAGAAAGACATCAGATTTATGGAGAGAAGGAGAGACAAAGATTTTTCATCTGCTGGTTCACTCTCCAAATGGTTGCAATGGCTGGAGCTGAGTCCATCCAAAGCCAGGAGCCAGGAGCTTCTTCCTAGTCTCTCATGTGGGTGTAGGGTCCCAAAGTTTTGGACCATCCTCGACTGCTTTCCCAGGCCACAAGCAGGGAGCTGGATGGGAAGTGGAGCAGCCAGGATACAAACCAGCACCCGCGTGGGATTCCAGCGCTCGCAGGGTGAGGATTTAGCCATAGAGTCTGGGTCCTCATTTATCATTTTTAAGTCTATAAAGGGATCTTAGGTCAATATATTTGGACACACTGACTTAATGGAAAAAAGATTTAGATCTTAGGCGCTTCCTGCTGGTCTTCCGACATGAGTGGCAGGGGCTCAAACGCTTGGACCTGTCTCCACTGCTTTTCCCAGGCCGTTAGCACCAGAGTTAGATCTGAAGTGGCGAAGCAGGGGCTGTTATCCATGCTCACAAGTGATGCAGGTGTAAGCCACAGTGTTACAGGAAGAATCAATTCTACAATGGAAACCTATTTACTATCATGAAATGGCCAAGACAGATTAATAAGTTACTTGGCTTTTTCAGGCAGCTGACCCTTTTGTGGTCTAATATCTGACAAGCCTCCGGGACAGCAAGAATTTGGGACAGTCTGGGGACAGACGAATAGAAACAGGAAGAGCAGAGTTAGCAATGGGACTTAGGACAAAGCTGGGGTTTAGTCGCCATTGGGGAACAAGGACAGGGCGTGGGGGCGGAGCATGGGGCGGGGCTACGGTTAGGCGGCGCGGGCGCGGCCCGTGTGGGCGGGGTTGACGGTCGTGGGCGGGTTGGGAGCCCCGCCGGGGGTGGGCGTGGCCGACCGGGGCTGACGGGACCGCCGCGCGCACTTCCGGGTGTCACCCCCAGAGGGCGCCTGCCGCAGAGCCGCCCGCGAAGGCCGAGGCCGCACGGAGCTCGGCGCCGCCATGAAGGCCGTGGTGCAGCGCGTCACCCGGGCCAGCGTCACAGGTCAGTGAGGCGGCTCCGGGGCCCCGCGACCGGCAGTCTCACCTGGGGGACCCCCTTTCCTCGCTGTCCTCGGGAGCCGAAGAGCGCCCTCGTCGTCGGTGCCTGGTCGGCCCCGGCGCGGCCCGCGACCCACTCTCTCTCCCGCCTGGGGTCCTTGTGCACCTGCGAGCATCCCCTGGCCATGTGCACGAACACGCGCGGGGAGCGTTCCCCGAGGAGGAGCCCCGCCGGTTGCCGCTCTCGGTTTTAAATGCTCCATTTGGCCCAGTTTGCCAGGAGCCTGATGCCCGGCCGGTGAGACGCACGGGCGGCCAGCATGCCTCACGTGACCAGCGCCCACCACCCTGCTGACACACAACACTACCCAGCCCCCCGGCCTGGACGCCCAAGAATTCAAGACGAAATAGTACTCCCAGCCCCCCGTGATTTCCTGGGCATCAAGAAATGCCCAGCCATTATTCATCCCTTTGCGTTCTGTTGGGTGCTTGAGGCACGGGTCTAGCCGATGGGTAGAGAAACTTGCAGTCATTTCAAAAACCCAGGTCACGTAGAAAGACGAATGTTGAAAAATTTGAGTGACGAGTTTTGTCTTCCTGAAAATTTTATGGCTGGGATTGTTTCCATTCAGATCGTTCCAGTTACCTTCCCCTTTCAAAGTGATCTGTATCAAGCATGCCTTCTTGTGTCCACAAAGTGTAACCTACACGCAAAGGAGAATACCCTCAACAAACCATGTCATATGGAGGCCTGACGTCCGTTGGTCCTCCCTGTCCCTCTGCCTCCCTTCGGAATTACAGAGAGGGATAGAGAGAGCTGTTTCACCTGCTGATCCATTCCCAAAAGGCCACAGCTGCTGGGGTTGGGCACATTGAAGCCAGGAGCCGGGAGTGCCATTATGGTCCCGATGTGGGTGAAAGGGATCTGAACCCTTGGGTCCATATATCTATGACTTACTGTCCAGTAGAAACCAACAGCAAGGAAATGACGAAGAGGACGTTTTTATTACTGAGTGGAATGTCAGCTCAGTGCATGAATAATAAGACACAGTAAGAATGCTTGGCAAGAAGTTGGCACAGACACTCAAAAACCATCTTGAGCTCCATTTGAAATATGGGGTTCAGTTCACCCTACCGTGAGGAATCTCGGCCCAGGTACCAGGCCAGCATATGAGGTACTGTCTGAGGGTAATGGGATACGTATCTGGCTAAGCACCCAGATGCGAGCAGTGTGTGCCCAAAGATGTATTCTGTGGGTGACAGTCCTGGTTTGCACAGCTTTGGACAGCCCTGGCTCCCTAGGTAACCTTGCTACCTAGCCGGGGCACGAGAGTAGTGTGCTGAGGCAAAGCTTAGACGTGCAGCCCAGTCTGTATGCAGCCGTCTCTCTCTGGGCTGCAGCAAGAAGGAAACGCATCACTTTTTCTGTTTTGTGCTGCTTGTGTCATATTTTGAGCTTTGCTGATTTCCAAAAAGCATGGAACTCTCCTTTATGAGAATTGATGATGTTGAACAGGGTTCCCCAGGGGAAGAAAAGCAGTGTTATTTTTTTTTTTTTTTGGTGGACACACGCTCAATTGTGGGAAGTTTCAGGTGTCTCACCCAAGGTGACGCGGGTAGGATTGCCGTGTGCCAGTTCTTTGCTCGGCAGCTCTCGTCCTTTCCCAGCCTTACGTGGCGTGGGTGGATGTTAGTGACCTTGCATGGCATTCTGGACTCCTCTCAGTTTTCTGTGCCCAGCGATGTGAAGTGCCGGGGTTGTGAGGCAGCTCTGTGGCATGGAAGGCCTTCCTGTAGGTACCTGTGGGCGTTTCCCAGTTTCTTCTGCCTTGTGCTTCCTTGCAGTTGGAGGTGAGCAGATCAGCACCATTGGACGGGGCCTCTGTGTGCTGCTGGGAATTTCTTTGGAAGACACACAGAAGGAACTGGAGCACATGTAAGATGCCTCTTTTTCTTTGTTCTTCTTAATGTATTATTTGTTTTGAAAATCAAAGTTAGAGAGGGAGAGACAGAAAGAGGCAGAGAGAGGGAGAGATCTTTTATTTGTTGGTCACTCTCCAGCTGGCCACCGCAGCCAGGACCAGGCCAAGTCCAAACCAGGAGCAGGGCCTTTGTCTGCATCTCCCATTTGGGTAGCAGATGCCTAAACACTTGGGCCATCGTTCACTGTTATTCTCAGGTACCTTTGCAGGGAGCTGGATTGGAAGTGGAGCAGCTGGGACGTGAACCAGTGTCCATTCTATGCCACCACACCGGCCTTTGGATTGCCCTCTCTCAGTCCCTGAGTTGGAATGGGGTATATGGTGACCATGCTGGGACTCCCATAGTGCTCTGTGTTTGGGTGAGCTCTGTGTCTGTCTCCTTGATCTATTGTCCAGTTTCAGATCTGGATACTGAAAGGTAGTCTGAAAACTTGCCCTGCTCGGACAGTGATGGGGAAAGAGGAGGCCCGTTTAGTTTCCATTCTGATTGGCTCCTCCTGGTGAGGACTGGGTCTCTTTTTCTTTTAATGCAAAAGCTCAGCTTCTTTTCCTATACGTGCTTTCTCTTTTAAATTTGGACACAAAGTGATCTGGGTACTTTTTCTCCACCCCTCTCTTTCTCTTTCTTTCTTTTTTAAAATTAAGATCTATTTCTTTTACTTGAAAGAGTTACAGAGAGAGGGGAAGACAGAGAGAGAGAGATTGAGATTTTCCATTTGCTGGTTCACTCTCCAAATGGCCCCTATGGCCAGTGCTGGGCTGGTTCAAGGCTAGGAGCCTAGAGCTTCTTCCCAGTCTCCCACGTGGTTGCAGGGACCCAAAGCCTTGGATCATCCTTTGTGGCTTTCCCAGACCATGAACAGGGAGCTGGACCGGAAGTGTAGCAACCATAACACGGACTGGCACCCATATGGATGACAGTGCTTGCAGGTAGAGGATTAGCTTACTATGTCACCATGCCAGACCTGATCTGTGCACTCTATTGGCTTTTCCAAATGCCCAGTTGTACATGTATGCCTAAGAACTTGGACCGCATAGACAAACCCCTGCTGCAGGTCCTGCCCACCCACTCGGCCAGAGGCCTGAGGCTGACCTGGAATATGGGCTGTCTGACCTTGAAGCAGGTGCTCTGGTTACTGAGGTCAGGCATTTGCCATTGCTGCTGTGTGCTTGGCTCTCTTGGTCAGCCCCTTCTGTGCTCTCCTTGCTCCTCAGCCCTTCTTGGACATTGACTTGAGATGCTACAAGCTGTTTATGCTGCCCCTGGGGCCTCGGACTCTGTTGTCCTTTAAATATATATATTTAATTGGAAAGACAGATTTACAGAGAGAAAGAGAGAAAGAGAAAGATCTTCCATCTGTTGGTTCATTCCTTAAGTGACCACAACGTCTAGAACTGATCTGACATGAAGCCAGGAGTCAGGGGCTTCTTCTGGGTCTCTCACACGGGTGCAGGGTCCCAAGGCTTTGAGCCATCTTCTGCTGCTTTCCCAGGCCATAAACAAGGAGCTAGATAGGAAGTGGAGCAGCTGGGACGCAAATCGGCGCCTATATGGATCCAGGTGGATGCAAGGCAAGGATGTAGTCACTAATCTATTTTGCCGGGCCTTCCGCTGTCCTTTTGTACGAGATAGGAAGTCAGCCGTGGGACCTCATTCTCCATGAGGTGGTGGTCACTGACAAGGACAGTGCTGTGTCACTGCAGCAGTGCTGCCAGGTTCTTAGCTGTCCCTGGACACACAGCAGAGGGGGCAGTGCTTAGACACAGGGCTTTGGGTCTGATCTTTGTGACTGTAGTAGAGATGGGTCAGAGATGTGACTCAACGTAAGGCAGTCCTGGCTGTGGTGTGGGGGTGATGCGTGGTGCCTGGCACAGAGGGCGCCTGGGGGATAGGAGCCATCGAGTCCTTGCACACAGACACTTGTCCAGGCAGGCTTTCAGCTGTTAGGCAGGTGATTTTTCACCGTGCTTCTCAAGGCTGAACTTGTAAACTCGGCCTGGGCCGCTTCCCTGCCAAGGGGGCTATGTCATTATCCATGCGATGGAGAGAGCTGCCCTCTGGCTTGGGGAGCAGGTGAGAGTTGTCAAGGTGCCTTTTTCCAAATGTTTTTTTTTTACTTAGTAGTGGTAAGTTTTCCCGCAGAGTACTAGCTGGATCGTTCGTTTGGAGTAGCTCCGAGAAAAGGTGTAGAAATGGACTCTCAGGATCTCTGTGCTAAGACTGAATTCTTCAAAGGCAGCACAATAGCTCAACTGGCTAATCCTCTGCCTGCAAGTGCCAGCATCCCGTATGGGCACTGGTTCATATCCTGGCTGCTCTACTTCCTATGTGGCTCTCTGCTAATAGGCTGGGAAAGCAGTGTAGGATGACCCAAGGCCTTGGGTCACTGCACCCATGTGGGAGACCTGGAAGAAGCTCCTGACTCCTGGCTTCAGATCAGCTCAGCTTTGGCCATTGTGGTTATTTTGGGAGTGAGCCAGCAGATGGAAGATCTTTCTCTCTGTGTCTCTCCTCCATTCTGTAAATCTGACTTTCCAATAAAAGTAAATAAATCTTAAAAAAAAAAGATTGAATTCTTCCATGGAAGATTAACAGCGGGCCCCTGTTTTGACACGTCTTGCACTTTGAAGGGCTCCCCCTCCCATTCCTATAGCCATCACGACCCAGAAGGACTGGTAGGAAAGGGGGAAATCCCCAAATCATTCCAGGAGATAGGACTTCTATGTTACAGATGGGAAAACTGTGCCTTGGGCTGGTCGAATAACTCTGCTAAGGTCGTTCCTCTGTAAGCCACGCAATCATCATCATTATGTTCCTGTTTTGTACAATTCCTGGGATGTGTATTGAGGGTGTTTTATCCTTTGGGTTCCTCCCACCACTATTTCTACCCCTGTAGGGTCCGAAAGATCTTAAACCTGCGCGTGTTTGAGGATGAGAGCGGGAAGCACTGGTCCAAGAGCGTGATGGACAAGCAGTACGAGGTGCTGTGCGTCAGCCAGTTCACCCTGCAGTGCGTGCTCAAGGGCAACAAGCCTGACTTCCACCTTGCCATGCCCTCAGAGCAGGCGGAGGGCTTCTACAACAGCTTCCTGGAGAAGCTGCGGAAGACATACCGGCCGGAGCTCGTCAAAGGTAGGCTGAGGGTGGCTGCCCCAGGAGTGGAGGACCGAGTCAGCTGGAGGCGCGGTGTCTCCTTCCCGGGAGAATTGTTGTTGATGCTCATGACTTGTTTCACTCTAACTGTGGTGGCTGCTGCTGTCTTGCTAAACGCTGCCCCATGGTTGTGCCTGGCACACTGTGACAGTCTGCAGTAATCTAGCACTGGGTCCCATACAGTGATGTCCCTTTGATTGCTTCGTCAGCCATGTGGAAGACAAATTTACTGTGAGCCTCAGTAGGAGCCATAATGTCCTTTAATTTGTATGTACATATTTTTAGCTTTATTTATTTTTATTGGAAAGGCAGATTTATAGAGAGAAGGAGAGACAGAGAGGCAAAGATCTTGTTCATCTGCTGGTTCACTCCATGAATTGCTGCAGTACCTGGGGTTCAGCTGATCCAAAGCCAGGAGCTTCTTCCAGTTCTCTCAAGGACTTGAGCCATCCTCTGCTGCTTTGCTAAGCTGTATTTGGGGAGCTGGACCACATGTGGAGCAGCTTGGATTAGAACTGATGTCCTGGACTGGCATGGTAGTCTAAATCCTTGGCCTATACCCACCTGGATTCTATATGGGGACTGGTTCATATCCCAGCTGCTCCACTTATTATCCAGCTTCCTGCCTGTGGCTTGGAGAGCAGTTAAGGACAGCCCAAAGCCTTGGGATGCTGCACCCATGTGGGAAACCTTGCAAGAAGCCCCTGGCTTCAGATTGGCTCAGCTCCTGCTGTTGCAGCCACTTGGGGAGTGAACCAGCAGGTGGAAGATCTTCTCTCTGTCTCTCCTTCTCTCTATATAGCTGCCTTTCCAACTTAAAAAAAAAAAACCCCACAATTCTTAATAAAAAAAAAGAATTGATGTCTGTATGGGACTCCGACACTGCAAATAGCAGGATCAGCCTGTTGAGCCACTGTGCCAGCACTTGTCCTTTAATTTTTTGCAGCTGTATTAAAGAAGTAAAAAGGAACAGATGAAGTTAGTTTTGAAAAGGATTTATTTATTTATTTGACAGTCAGAATTGCAGAGACGGAGGGAAAGACAGATCTAACTGCTGGTTCACTCCCCAAATAGCTGCAATAGCTAGGACTGGCCAGGTGGAAGCCAGGAGCCAGAAGCTTCGACTGGGTCTCCTATGCAGGTTCTATCTTTTACTTTTCCCCCAGTATATTAGCAGAGTGCTGGATTGGAGAGCTATATATATATATAGAGAGAGAGATCTTTCAACCACTGATTTGCTCTTCAAATGGTGCAGTGCTCAGAATTGGGTGGGTCTAAAAGCAGGGGTCAGTAGCCTCATCTGGGCATTCCACATGGGTGCAGAAGGTTAAGTACTTGGGCCATCTTCTGCTGCTTCCCTGGGTGCATTAGCAGGGAGCTAGATCAGAAGTGGAGCAGCCAGACCCCCCTAGCAACCCTATGGGATGCTGGCCTTGTAGGTGGTGGCTTTCTGTGCTGACCTTGTGGTCTGAGGCCTCATATTTCTTTTCAGTTTTGCTTTTATAACTGAAACTTTATTTTGCATTTCTGGTTAGTTTTTCCTATTTATTGTGAAGTCTGAGTAGAGAGAAGATCGTTGTCACTTTGGTTTCTTCTCTGCATTCCTTGTCACCTCCACCCAGGGCATGCATGGTTCTGGCATTCCCTTTCCAGTCCCAGTTCTTCCTGCACAAACCCAGTGATAGGTGTTTGGCTGCGCAGCAGAGCCTCCTGTCTTGGTTCCTGTTTGTTGTGGTCTCCATGGTGATATTATCCCGAGTCGTTTCTTGGTTCTGTGTGGACTAGGAAACCTGGAGGACAAAGTCATTACTGTGTTGTCCTCAAATACTCTCAAAATTGTGGTTATTATCATTGTGTGACCTACTGGGGAACCCCATCTGGGCTTTGTATGTTTCAGGCCTTTTACAAAGTAGATCTCTCCATTCTTTATCTTGTTGAATCCCTTTTTCCCCTTTTTAAATTAAAAATTCATTTATTTATCTTCATTTTATTTGAAAGCTGGAAAGAAACACACAGAAACAGAGATAGCTCCCATCTGCTCTTTCACTCCCCAGATGTCTGTAACAGTTGGGCCTGGGCCAGGCTGCTTCCAGGAGCCAAGATTTCAATCTGAGAGTCTCATGTGGGTGAGATGTTAAGAAGAGCGGTCAAAATACTGCTCACAATGTGCACGTGTTGTAGCCAAGCACTCAGGTTCAAGTTCGGCCTCTGTTCCAGATCAAGCTTCCTGCTCATATCCACCCTTGCAGGCACATGATGGCTCAAGGGCTTGGCTACCTGCCACCAAGTCAGGATTTTAGGACAAGGCCATATAGCATCCCATAGCAGAAACAATTCTATAGCTTTGTATTCAATCTTGGTTCCAGGGCGAAGGAAGATCTGGCCTCCAGCTGTGCCGCTCTCTTCTCTTTAACCTGGTGTCCATCCAGAACCCTGGCGAATGTCCTTGAGCGTGGCTGAGTAGGTAGGAGAGGCCAGGAGGCCTGACAGATGCAGATGGGAAGCAGAGGAGGCGGACAAGGCAGGAGGTGGGGAATGTTCTAGAGCAGCACAAAGCGCCATGGAGCTGAGGCAACAGCAGTGGCGGACATCTCAGTTTCAAACACTGCCCATGTGCTGGATGACCTTGACCTTGCCCAGGCCCTCCCAGCTGCTCATGCAAACAAAACTCTCCGCGAGCCATGAGACCACCTGTAGCTCTTGCTTCACAGTTAGCTCTTAATTTCTATGGATTTGTTTATTTTTCTACTCTTTTTATACTTAAATCATGTTAGCAATGTGAGTGAACTTTCCATTTTGTGTACTTTGGCAAGGACTGTGATGTCAAGGCCTGATTACATTTTTTTAAAGCTTATTTGAGAAGGAGAAAGAGGGAGAGACATAGGCGGAGAAATGGGGAGAGGGAGGGAGAGATGAGAGACATAGAGAGAGAACTGTCCGAGCTCCTGTCTGCTGGTCTGTTCCCTTAATGCAAACGGCAGCTGGGGGGCCCAGCCAGGAGCTCCGGCCAGGTCTGTCCAGGTCTCCCACGTGCTGTCAGGGCACCTGTCTCTCAGTCGTCAGTGCTGCCTCCCAGAGACGACATCAGCAGGAAGCAGGAGCCCAAGCTGGGAATTGCACACAGGTGCTTTGGCGTGGGACAGGCATGTTCTAACCTGTGGCTTAGCCACTTGGCCAAATGCCTGCTTCAGAAAACATGGTTGTTGTCTGTTTGTTTTGTTTTTAAAGATTTATTTATTTTTATTGGAAAGGCAGATGTACAGAGAAAAGGAGAGGTAGAGAGAAAGATCTTCCATTTGCTGGCTCACTCCCAAGTGGCTGCAATGGCTAGAGATGAGCCAATCCAAAGCCTGGGTCCAGGAGCTTCCTCTGGAGCAGCAGGGTTCATGTCCAGCAGGCACGCTTCCCATCCAACTCTGCTTGTGGCCTGGGAAAGCAGTCAAGGATAGCCCAAAACCTTGGAACCCTGCACCCACATGCGAGACCTGGAAGAGGCTCTGGGCTTCGGACCAGCACAGCTCTGGCTGTTGCGGTCACTTGGGGTGTGAATCAATGGCCGAAAGATCTTCCTCTCTGTCTCTCCTCCTCTCTCTATATCTGACTTTCCAATGAAAATAAAATAAATCTTTGAAAAAAAACCTCTCTAGTTGGAGTTAATCTGTGTATGTGGGGTGAGGTCAGGGTCTAGTGGCACACGTTGTGGCTGGACGTCCAGGCATCCCGTGACTGTTGAAAAGTGTCCTCTTAAAATTAACATCAAGTGACTACGTGTAAATGTACAGGCTTATTTCTGAGTCTGTGCACTCTCTGTATCTATTATGCCAGAACTATGTGTTTTGATTATTGTAACTTCATAGTGAGTTTTGAAGTTAGGCAACGTGAATCCTTCAGTTTTCCCATCCTTTTGTAGTGGATGGTATGATCAGGTCACGCAGACGTCAGATGCTAGAAGGTCCACACTGGGAAGTGTGCCTCTTATTTTACCCCCATCCAACTAATTTCTCATGTTTCCTAGAAGTAATCATTTTGGTTAGTTTTTTCATAGTAGAAAACTATGAGCAAACATGAATCTGTGATTTATTCAAAAGGTAGCATGTGACACTCTGTTTGACTTTTTCTTTATTATTAAATTGATGGTGTGTCCCAGAGATTCTTGCACGTCTCTTCATTTTAACAGTTCTTGCGCGTTCTTTGCCTGGGCGTGGGTGGCCTGGGCTGGCCGACTTAGTACTTGTGCTACTTCGTTCAGAGCCTGTTCCCATTGTGCGCCTTTTTTTTTTTTTTAAGATTTATTTATTTTTATTGCGAAATCAGATATATACAGAGAGGAGGAGAGACAGAGAAGATCTTCCGTCCAATGATTCACTCCCCAGGTGGCTGCAACGGCTGGTGCTGTGTTGATATGAAGCCAGGAGTCAGGAACTTTTTCCAGATCTCCCATGCAGGTCCCAAGGCTTTGGGCCATCCTCAACTGCTTTCCCAGGCCACAAGCAGGGAGCTGGATGGGAAGTGGAGCCGCCGGGATTAGAACCGGCACCCATATGGGATCCTGGTGCGTTCAAGGCGAGGACTTTAGCTGGTAGGCCATTGTGCCAGGCCCAACGTCTTTTTTTGTCTTTGGGTACCAGGGGTGCAGTAGATGTATTTGTATGTAGGCTACTTCACGTGCTGGCAGATCCACCCATGGGAGAGGGATTGTAAGAAGCAGCCACTGCCTCACTGCTTGCCACATACTATATTTAAACTGTTAAAGTTTTGCCCATCTGACATATTTCACTCATATTTTTCTACAGATGTCTACAGATATTGTATTTTTTGTTTGTTTTATTTTTAAGATTCTCTAAAAGGTAGACTGGCAGAGAGAGGGAAAGAGACAGATACATCTTGCATGTGCTGGTTTGCTTCTCAGATGGGTGCAAAGGCCAGGTCTGGTCCAGAATAAAACTAGGAAATCTGGAACCCTGTGCGGGTCTGCCATGTGGGTGCAGGAGCCTAAGCACTTGGGTTGTGCTCCTTTGCTTTCCCAGGAGCATTAGAAGGGAGTTGGATGCGAAGGAGAGCAGTTGGGACTTGAATCTGTGTCTTTATAGGGGATGCCAGCATGGTGGGTGGTGGTTGAAGGTGCTGCACCGCAGTGCCAGCCATCTCCTTGTGGTTTTATGGTCCTCGGTGTGTTGGATATCTTTTAGATGTGGGTGAGTGACTTTGGTTTCCTTTGCAGTGAGCTGTCCGTGTGCATTGTCCCTTTTCCTGTTGTTTGTCAGGTGCTTTGTTTCTGAGCTGTTCCTCTGTGCTGTGCGACTGTCAGACGCTTTACATCTGCTGTGATTTGCCCTTTGACCTAGCTTCAGGGATTGATGGAAGCAACAGAATCGCAACAACAATTTTTTGAAATATCTGCTGGATTTTGAACTTGAGTTTTCTGTGATTCCTTTTACATTTTCCACTCCAGGATTAGAGAGAAATATGGCTCTCTCCCACTTCCCCCGCCACCCAGTGCTTTTATACTTTTTTTTTTTTTTTACTTTGGAGCCTTTGATCTATTTTGAGTTTATCTTGGGTAAACATAAAGCATGGGTGTAAAATTTATCTGCCATCCAGGTGTTTATTGAATAGAGTCCTACAACCATTTATTTTTAAAGCTGTCTTAAAAAAAGGAATGTAAGAAAAGAAAACATGTACTTCGCTAGTTGGAGAGTCCAGCTTCACCTCGTGTGCAATTTTCATTTGCATTTTATGAACTTGTACATCTCGTTTCTGTTCTTTCTGTTTATAGGCTGTGGCGCACTGTGTGACTTAGTGAGTTTGCTACACGTGTGGGCCAGGTCGGGCGACTTGCTTTCACATAGCTCTGTAATGTCTTGCCATCTCCTTCCTTTTTCTTTTCATTTCATTTAAATACTTATTTATTTTTATTTGAAAGGCAGATCTACAGAGAAAAGAGGAAGAGAGA
Organism: Ochotona curzoniae; assembly: GCF_017591425.1. NCBI lineage: Eukaryota > Metazoa > Chordata > Mammalia > Lagomorpha > Ochotonidae > Ochotona > Ochotona curzoniae. The sequence goes on along the minus strand of NW_024465894.1, from coordinate 21,537,443 downwards.
GAGAAAGAGAGGGAGATTGAATTTGTCCATCTGCTGGTTCACTCCTCAAATGCTTTCAAGGCCAGAGCTGGGCCAGTCCAAAGCCAGGAACCTGGAGTTTCTTTTCGGTCTCTCATGTGGGTGCAGGGGTCCAAGAACTTGGGCCATCTTTCGCTGCTTTTCTGGGTGCATTAGCAGGGAGCGGGATCTAAAATGAAACAGCCTAGACTTGAACTGGTGCCCATATGGGATGTTGGCACGGCAGGCAGAGGCTTAACTTACTACGCCACGGTGCTGACCCCACCCCCTCCTTTTTTTTTTTTCTATGTTAAATTTTAAGTCAGCTTGCCAACTTCCAGGAAGTAGTCTATGTTAGTTTTCTAACCTTCAGGTTATAGATTGGTGAACCGTAGTGTCTGTGACAGTAATTGTCTTCTAGCATGTTCTAGCATGCTCCATTACAAAGGACTTAGCAACACTGCAGCCTTTTCCTAGTGCCAGCTGCACACCTGTTCTGCTTCTGCATCTGTGCAGCTGTGGCTTTCTGCCACACTTCCTGCCCTTGGCCTTGGCCTGCGGGTGAACCATAGTGCTGCCCGCCATTGGCAAACTTACACAGAGAGAGAGATTTTCCATCTTTTAGTTCACTCCCTAAATGCCCACAATTGTCAGAACTGAGCTGATCTGTAGTTGGGAGCCAGAGCTTCTTCCAGATGTCCCACGTGACAAGGCCCAAACACCTGAGCCATGTTCTGCTGCTTTTCCAGGCACATTAGCAAGGAGGTAGATTGGCAGTGGAGCAGTCAGGACTTGAACTGGTGCCCATATGGAATGCTGGCACTGCAGGCAGCAGGTTTGCCCACTAGGTCACAACACTAGCCATGGGATTTCATTTTCAATAGGAAGATAAGTGGATCTTTCCCAGTGTCTTTTCCTCCAAATGTGTGTGCTGTGAATGTGTTTTCCAACTTTGAGCAGTGCTGGCTAAGCCTTCATTGGTCACTGCTGGTGTCCTAGTGTACCCTGTGGGAGACCTCCTGTACATTCATGTAGAATCTTCATGTTTGTATTCAGAAGACAAATGGACCTGATTTTTTAAAAAAGATTTATTTATTTATTATAAAGTCAGATATAGAGAGAGGAGGAGAGACAGAGAGGAAGACCTTCCGTCCGATGATTCACTCCCCAAGTGAGCGCAACGGCCGATGCTATGCCGATCCGAAGCCAGGAACCAGGAACTTCTTCCGGGTCTCCCACATGGGTGCAGGGTCCCAAGGCTTTGGACCATCCTCGACTGCTCTCCCAGGCCATAAGCAGGGAGCTGGATGGGAAGTGGAGCTGCCGGGATTAGAACCGGTGCCCATATGGGATCCCGGTGCGCTCAAGGTGAGAACTTTAGCTGATAGGCCATGCTGCTGGGCCCAACCTGTCTGTTTTTTAAATTTACCAGTCTTTCTATTGTCTGATTTTAATGTTTGGGTGATAGCAGTCTTGCACAATATGTTGGAAATCTTCTAATCTTTTCTAAGCCTGGACTGTTTCAATATGGAAATTATCTCTTCATTGGCTTGTTTTGATTAGAGGCATAAGGACAGAGACAGAAGCAGAGAGTGTGAGAGATAGGGAGACGGCCGCCAGCTGCTGCTTCACCCCCCAGCTGCCTGCACTGGCAGGAGCCAGGCTCTGGGGACGCGAGAAGCCAGGTCTGCTGTGTGGGTGGCAGAGACCCAGTGTACTTGAACCACCACCTGCTGCTTCCCAGGCTGACAGGAAGCTGCAATCAGAAGCCAAGGGTGGCATTCAAACCTCAAGCAAGCCCATATGGGGCATGAGCATCTTTTTTTAAAAAAAAATTTATTTTTGTTTGAAGGGCAAGATTTTACAGAGAGTGAAGAGATGGAGAGAAAGATCTTCCATTTACTGGTTCACCCCCTACATGGCCCCAACGGCCTGAACTGAGCTGTAAGCTTGATCAGAAGCCAGGAGCTTCTGGGTCTCCCACGTGGGTTCAGGGACCCAAGAACTCTCTCAAACATCCTCTCTTGCTTTCCCAGACCACAAGCAGGAAGCTGCATGCAAGTGGAGCAGGTGGGACATGAACTGGTGCCCATATGGGATGTCAGTGATTGCAGGTGGAGGATTAGCCTGGTGCATCACTGTGCCAGACCCAGCATGTGCACATCTTAGTTGGAGTTGTAACCGTTGGGGCAAATGCCCACCCTATAGATAATTATTTATGTGTTAAGGATATATTTATTTGAAAGGCAGAATTACAAGCGAAAGATTTTCTGTCCATTGGTTCCCTTACCAAATAGACCACCACAGGTCAAGACCAGGAACCGGGAGCTCTGTTCCAGTGTCCCATGTGGGTGGCAGGTGTCTACCTGCTTTTTTAGGGTGCATGAGCAGGGAGCTGGATCAGAGGCAGGGAGCCGGGACTCGAACCACCATTTGGGATACCATCATTGCAAATGCTGGCCTAACTTGCTGTGCCAAGCACTGGCACTTGGAATTGTTTGCTGTAATAGAACTTGCTAATGTAATGAGTACCCTTGGGTCAGACATTCTGGCTGTTGCCCTGGGCAGCTTCCCAGCACCCTGGCCCGCCTGGGCAGAGCTCACTCGGCAGTTTCCTTCCTTCACGTGATTGCAGGATGCAGAGGCAGATGTTTGTGTGATGTGGAAAGAGCTCCATTGTCTAGGGCTTTATCTCTTCTCTCACTATGGTTAGTTCTAGTTCTTCCCTTTTTCTCCTTCAGAGTTTGGGTTTTTAATATTTTTTCCTCCAGAAAACTAATGCCTAAGCAAGTCTAGTTATTTGTATTGTTTAATCATTCATTATTTTGCTTTTGTTTTTACTGTTTTCATTTCAGCTTGCTCACTCCGTGTGTGTTTGTAGTTTATTTATTTATTTATTTATTTTCCTGTCCTGTTACATGTTACATTCAGTTTCTAATCAATGCGCTTAAAACCCAAGCCTTGGGGCCTGGTGTGATGGCTCAATGGCTAAAATTCTCACCTTGCAAGTGCCAGGATCCCATATGGCACCAGTTCTTGTCCCGGCTGCTCCATTTCCTATCTGATTCCCTGCTTGTGGCCTGGGAAAGCTGTATGGTGGCTCAAAGCCTTGGGACCCTGCACCCACATAGGAGGCCCAGAAGCTCCTGGCTCCTGATTGGCTAAGCTTCAGCTGTTGCAGCCACATGGGGAATGAACCAGTGGATAGATCTTTCTCTCTGTCTCTCCTCCCTGTAAATCTGCATTTCCAATAAAATTAAATCAATCTTAAAAAATGGTTAAAAGAAGAAAAAAATGACCTCAAGCCTCAAAAGATTTTGCGTGGCGCTTTCTTCCCATATCTGGCCCATCCGGAAATCCTGCTCTGTGCTCCTGTTCTCTGTAGGATCTGAGGGGCAGGGTGCCACCTCTGCCACCTGTCCTCAGCTGAGTGGTGGTGGAGCCTCTCTCTTGCAGGGTTTCCTGCCTCCAGTGGGGCCTCCCAACACGACAGAGCCAGTGTACCAACCCTGGGTGTGTATGTCCTATAGTCATCAAATCACATAATTTTAAAATGCTTAAGGATCACGGTTTCAGTTCTTAAGGATTTATTTGTTTATTTAAAAATTCAAGTTAGAAGGGGAGAGCGAGAGAGAGAAAGCGAAGTCCTTTTTTTTATTCACTCCCCACTCTTCCTCCCCTCTCTCCTAGAAAGTGAGGTCTTTCATCTACTGATTCTCTTCCCAAAGGATCGTAGTGGCTGGGGCCAGGCCAGTTCCAAGCCAGGAGCCTGGGCCCTCATCCAGACCTCCTGTGTGGGTGCAGGGGCCCAAACACTTGTGCCATCTTCTACTCTTTTCCAAGCGCATTAGCAGGGAACTGGATCAGAAGTGGAGTAACTGGGACTCACACCTGTGTCCATATGGGATGATGACTTCACAGATGGTGAGGTTTCATTTGCTACACACATGACTGGCCCTAGGGTCGCTGTGTCACTGCTTATCAGTAATTACAGAAGCAAATGTGCGTGTGTGTATGTGTGTAAGCACAGGGAGAGAGAGAGACAAATAGCAACAGAGACTGAAAGAAAATAGAGGTGCAGACAGCAGAGGGCCTTGGTGGAGGTGACCATATGAGGACCCGCTCCCTTGGTAACAGCAGCTTGTGGCCCCTGGCCATGGGCAGATGCTGGCTCCGGCCGTGGGGGCTTCCTGCTCAGCCCTCAAGGCCACCTGGAGCTAGAGTGATGGCCCTGGTCTGTCCATGGGCTCATTTTATTTTACTGAGTTATTTTGTTTCTCAAATTTGTTTGTGTGAAGGACATAAAAGAGGAAAAGAGATAGAGAAAAAGAATCTTCCAACCACTGGTTGACTCCCCACATGCCTACAGCAGTCTTGGGTGGGCCTGTCTGAAGTCAGGAGCTCCAGCTGGGTGTCCCATATGGGTGGTGGGGACCCAGGTTTGAGCTGAGCTGTCACCTGGTACTTTCAAAGGTGTGCATTGGCAGGAAGCTGGATCAGAAGTGGAGTAGGGTGTTGTCAGGCTCCAATGTGGGGTGGGCGCCCACCAAGTGATTCCTGCACTGCTCTGCCAAACCTCCAATCTTGTGGCTTATTTTGAGTCTTACCTGAGCCCACTTGTTTGCTTTTTGTATCCTATGCTGGGATTCCCAGGAGTTTCACCCTTGAAACAGGGGCAGTCTGAGGGCGGAGAGGGCCTTCTCATACAGCTGGCTGGAGGCTCTGTGTCCAGCGAGACTGACACAGCTTTCTCATCTGCCACCCCTGGGGGATGCCCCTGGAGAGCAACCGTTGTACACACCTGTTCTCCCCATTGTTTGTCAACAGCATGCTGTGCTTTTTGGATATAGCTATGCGTCCCATCCCCTCAACTTGCCCCTAGACTGGCATGGCCAGTGGCAGGTGGGATGATGGTAATAGTGGCTAGAAGTCCCCACACACTCGCCATACTGACTCATGTGTACCCTTCTTGTCATCCCTGGTTCACTGTCCTGGAGCAGGTTGGAACCCCTTGGGGAGTGGGCATCAGGGGTGAGGTGCTCTCTGGGGGCCTGAGTGGGCCCAGCCGGGAGGCATCCTGCTGGGACATGTGGCACTGAGCTGCCCGCCACGTGCCTAGCCTGCAGCTCTGGGTTAGAAGCCTGTGACTTAGGTTTAAGAATAACTCAGTGATGTCACTGGAGCAGCCCATGTAAGTGTTTTGTTGATAGGCTTTTTGTCTTGTCTTCTTTTATAAAAACATATTTCTTTTTCCCCTGGCCAATGCATGGTCCCCCTCCACCCCCGCCCTGGGGGGGTTTATCCTTTGACGTGAACTGGAAAAAAATATTGCCATTTTAAGATCTCTTAAAGCTTGTGTGGATTTATTGTGTGTACAAATGGAGATGCAGATACTAGTTCTGTTCTTAGCTGAGGAAAAACAAGCAAAGCAAATAAATTTCATGCTTCTTGGCATGGTAAACATGGTGAGGTATGGCTGTCTATCCTGGCAACAGCAGTTCAAGGTCGGAAATAATTCCTTGTCTCCTGAGCCTGCCTGCGACTGAAATTTGCTCCTAATTGTAGCCATAATTTTAGCATGCAATTAAACACATGACTTCCTTTGCAGCTGATGTCTTTCTCCCTAGTTTGACACCACATGGACAACACAAAAGCCCCGTTGAGGCGGATGGCCATGTGTGGGGTCACCACTGTTTGAGCAGATCTGGTGACTCAGTAGGAATGACCCCATGGCCCAGCAAGTGGCAAGCAATGAGACCACTCCAGTACTGTTTCCAGTGCTCCTGCCTGCTGGCTAAAGTCAACCATCCTTCACCCAACTTGGGGCCTATTCTGTTGCTAAGGGGAAGGCTCGCCAGGAGGGTAAACCAGTGGGAAGAGACCATGGGGGACCTGTGGGGATGGGAGCAGGGCTGATGGAGGTCATGTGCATCCCAGGGCTGTGGAGGTGAGGAGCATGGAGTCCACGAGGTTGGGCAGCAGGTCACCTGCCCAGGGCAGGGTTTGTAGGATACAGCACGAAGGTGGCCTTCCATGAGGTTGGGATGGTTTACCTAACTTGTGTGACATCTTGTGACTTATGCACTTAACCTGTGGTCCGTCTTCTTTCAAAGGGCCAGCGGCAGCTCCTCTGCTCTTGCCATTCTCCCCTGGTCATGGTGTCAGCTTCCTCTCCCCTCGCTGAGGGGCTGGTTTTGCTCCCTGGCTTTGCGATTTCACTTAGGTGCCTTAGGTGAGCATGCTGTTGACAGACAGTGAGCTTGCTCACTCTACACCCCTTGTAACTACTCAAAATGCTCTTTCAGATGGCAAGTTTGGTGCCTACATGCAAGTGCAGATTCAGAACGACGGACCTGTGACCATAGAGCTGGAATCTCCGGCACCTGGCGCTGCCACCTCTGACCCAAAGCAGGTAAGCCTCCAGTGTGGGGCTGGGGTCTGGAAGTCTCTCTTAGTTTTGATTTAGTCCCTGATATCCTTGTTTATTTAACACCCTCTTCCCCAGCAATGAGTGCTGTGGCAGAATGGGACAGTCCACCTCCCTTGCTCCCTATTCTTCAGATTCTTCGTCAACCTTTGCTCAGCTCCTTCTGGGCTCTTTTCGTTTGTCAGAGTCCATGGAGCTTGCCCACCACTGGGTGGCAGCAGAGCCGCGGCCCAGGCCTGGTTAGTTCCCATTTGCATGTGACATCCTGTTACCTGTATTCTCTGCAGTGTTCCTTCTCCGTGGGACAAACAGCCACTCACATTCAGTCCAGAGTCTTGTCCATGCGGCATCCTGTCCCAGGTGTGGGTAGATGTGCCACGCACAGTTCTTTGTTCATTTTGCTAAAACACTGTCAGACCTGGATTTGCTGCCAGCTCCTGTGAGCTTTCAAAGAAAAAAGCTTTCAGGTAATTAAGATCGGGAAAGGAAATGTGTTAATGTCGCATTTCTCTGCCCTCATGCAGGTTTAATACACCTGCTCAAGACTCTAATTAACACTTGATGGAGCTGTGGGCCTGGCAGGCAGAGGAGTGAGGCTGCAAGGACATGGCTGTTCTGCTCCCCTCTCCCTCCCTCCCTCGCTGGGATCCACGAGGGGCAATGGTGCAGCCGACGACGGAGGCTCGGCTGTTTGCCAGCTGTGTTCTCACGTGGACTGGGTGTGTTCTTGCTTGTAACCGATGCCTCGTGTCAGGGGAGACCTTGGGGCATGGCTGCTGTGGCGATGCTGGCATGACAGGATGGTGCTGGAGGGCCCTGGAATTACCAATAACATCTAACCAGTCACAAATGATAAGTAGGCTCGCAAATGGGAGCTTTGTCTTTCAAAGTCGTCTGAGAGAGAAAAAGAGTTCCTGGCATCCCCTAATTGTAGTATCTTATGTAGCCATAGTACAATAATTAAGACGTTGAAATTCGTATTGATACAGTAGTGTTAATGTCATTGAAAGCCACATTGGGGTTTTGCTAGGTTTTTATCTTTTGATGTTCGTTTTCTGCCCCAGGACGATGCAGGATCCCACGTTACCTTCTTTGTCTGTGGCAAGTTTTGGGCAGTTCCTCAGTCTCTCCTCGTCTTCCCTGATCTTGACCCTCAGATTAGCCGGCTGTTTTGCTTCCTGTGATGACTTTAAGGCTGTGCATGTTGGCAGGGAGAGAGAGCAAATAGCACCAATGTGATCTTGTGTCCTTCGGGGTGCTCCTCTCAGGAGGCACGAGGTATGGCTGTGTCTCTGGACAGGTGCTGTTCGCCTTGTCATTCGGGGCAGGGGGAGTCTCCCAGAGTCCTCCCCCTTGTGGGACCTGCCACCCTGTCTCCCCTGCTGTGGTCCTTCCTCATCGTGCCTGACAGACTGCGCTCTGCTTTCCCACTGCATTGGCAGAACTGGTCTTCCCTGGCCAAGGCCAGCCTCTGTACCCAGGCTAGAAGTGCTTGCACGACTTCAGGGAGCCCCCGTGGAAAGTGAAAATGGGGAGCCCCTTGCTCTGAGATGGGAGTACAAGGTCGGGGGAGGCTGCATGAATGCAACGCCTCTGGAGGTCACCACACCCCCTTCTCGCCAGACTGGGCTCACACCCTTCCCACCTGCCTTCTCAGCTACCTCTGTCCTCTTGTTAGGGCTAACTCTTGGGCCCATGCTTTGTTTCTGCTAGCTTATCATTGGGGTTAACTTGAAGTGATTTGTTAGAGAGGCAGAGCACTGGAGAAAGTGGAGCAAAGTAGAGTATAGGTATGTAGATAGCTCTCCCATCTTCTGGTTCACTCCGCAATAGTTAAGGCCAGGCTGAGCCAAACCAGGAGCCAGGAATTCCATCTGGACCTCCCGTGTGGGTGGCAGGGGTTCAAGCATGTGGGCCACCATCCCTGCTTTCCCAGGTGCATTAGCAGAAGCTGCATCAGAAATGGAACAGCTGGGATTTGAACTTGTACTCTGATATGGGGTGCTGGAATTGCAAGCAGTGGCTTAAGCTGTTGGGCTACCGCACAGGTGCCCTGGCTTGTTAGTGTGCTCGGGCGCCTGCAGTGAGAAGTGCCTCATTTTCCCTCCTGCTCAGCTCTGTGAAGATGCTCGCTGGGCTGTCTGTGTCTCCTGAGCCTTCTCCACAGTTCCCCCTTGGCCACCGTGGCAGCGCCTGCCCTGTGGCCCTCCTGTACTAGAAGTTGCTGCAGCTCTGTCTTCCGGATCGCCCTCTCTCCCAGTTTGCTTCTTGCCTCTGGCTACTCCTCAGGGTCAACTTGATCAGTATTCTCTGGTTTTGATTTATTATTCTGCTTTAACTTTATATGGAGAAAAATTTTAATTGGGTATGTGTTTAGTTATCAGTCTAAGTATTTTTTTCTAGGAACTGTTAGGGTAGCACAGTATACCCCTAGGATTGTCCACCTTCTTGTTAGCTAGCTAGTGCTCCCTGCTTGCTTGTTCAGGCCAAAGGATGCCAAGACACAATTATCTCTGGAAAGTGAGGTTGCAGATCTAATGTGCGACTTGAGGACTTGACTGTATTGTATTGCAGACCAAAAAATTGCCCAGTGAGTGAATTTTAGGTACTTGGACAACACACATTTTCTCTCTCTCTCTCTCTCTCTCTCTCTCTCTCTCTCTCTCACACACACACACACACATGGTAATTAAAGGTTAACTGTGTCCATTGATGGCTGTGTCATTTATGTGGCCATAGTGACCATATATGTGTATTTTTAAAAAAGATTTATTTATCTCTATTGGAAAGGCAGATTTACAGAGATAGAGAGAAAGATCTTCCGTCTACTGGTTCATTCTCCAAGTGGCCTCAGAGGCAGCTTTGTTGATCCAAAGCCAGGAGCCTCATTTGGGTCTCCCACACAGGTACAGGATCCCAAGGCTTTGGGCTGTCCTCCACTGCTTTCCCAGGCCATAAGCAGGGAGCTGGAAGGGAAGTGGAGCAGGCACGACACTAACTGGCACCCATATGGGATCCCAGCATGTGCAAGGCAACGATTTTAGCCACTAGGCTACTGTGCTGGGCTTCCCCATGTATGTATATTTCAGATCATCATGATGGTAAAGCTATTTGGCCTAATGGTTGGCCTGGTTGATGCTGTGTTCTACATCATAGTACCTGAGTTTGAATCCCAGTTTTGCTCCTGCTAATGTAGACCCTGGGACGTAGCAGGTGATGGCTCAAGGACATGGGGGATCCTGTTTGACTTTCAGCCTGGCACAGGCTTTTGCTGGCATCTGGGAATTAAGTCAAGAGATGGGGGATTTCTCTCCCTGCACTTAGCAACAACAACAATGGGGCCTTTAAAAAATGGTTTGTGAGCTAGTGCCCATATAGGATGCTGGTGCTATAGGTAGATGCTTTGTTTGCTATCCCACTATGCCAGGTCTAAATGATAATAATAAAAAAGTAGTATATCTTAAAATGTATACAATAAAGCAACCAGAAGATAAACCAAAAACTCACCAAAATCCAAACGGCAGGTTTAAAACAAGATATTTTCAGTTATTTTGAAAGCTTTACAGAGAGAATGGTAGAGAAGGAGAGAAATCTTCCATCTGCTGATTCACTTTGCAAATGACCAAAATGGCCATGGCTGGACCAGGCTGAAACCAGGAGCCAGGAACTTTATTCACATCTCCCCTGTGGCTTCAGGGGCCCAAATGCTTGGGCTGTCTTCTGCTGCTTTCCTAGGTCATTAGCAGGAAGGCATTGGAAGTGGAGCAGCTAAGATATAAACTGATGCCCATGTGGGATGCTGGCTCTATCATACATTAGCCTGCGTTATTTATTTATTTATTTTAAACAACTTTTAATGGCTGTATTAACTCATTAACATAACAGACTATAAGTATTTCTTTAAAAATAATAAATTTATTTTGCTGATGTTTACATAATTGAGGGATGCATGCCCATGTGGACCATCAGTTAGGGTGGGGAGGGTAAAGGAATGGGGGAAAGTGGAGAGAGAAGGGGAGAGGGCCCCTCCCAGCAGGTTAACTGCTTCAGTACCTGGGAATAGGGAAGGCTACCCAGTGTGGAGCATGTTCTGAGGATACTGCTTAAGTAGTTTCGATAATTCTGAGATGCTGTTGATTTTGTTGCTTCAGGGTTGAGGAAATCCTTCCAAGGTTCATTGGCTGATATAATCTACCTTAGAGTCTCGATTTGCCCAAGTACTTGTTGGGGGAACTGTCCTTTGCAGGACTCAATGAACCGGTTGTTATGTCCCACGCGGCATTCTCCTTTGCTTTCCAAGGATATAGTCAGGCTCTGGATGGGAAGTAGAACAGCCAGGACACAAACCAGTGCCCATAAGGGATCCCAGGGCTTGCAGGGGAGGATTAGCCAGTTGAGCCATCGTGCTGGCCCCTGGTGCATTTTCTTGAAGCGCATGGGTTTTCCTGTGTCAGTTGCCATTATCCATGTGTTTCTGACCCTGGAGTCTGAGGCACAGGTCCTTAGCAGGTGGCAGCGAGCAGGCACAGAAAGGTCTTGGTGACCGTGGGACTAGCCTCTGCCTGTGGCCATCTTCTCAAGGAGAAGGCACTTCCTTTTGGAGCCAGTGCTGATTTGCTTGCTTTTGTGTTGATAGGAAGAGCAGGCGTTCTCTTCCTCATTGTACTGCAAGCTGCTTCATCCTTGCGGTATATAAATATGGCCTCTTGAAGCCATCGACACAAATGAACAACAGATCCATATGTGTGCTTGTGTCTGCATGAGTGTGCCTGTGTATGTGAAAGTATGGATTAGTGTGCCTTTGCGTGTGGAAGTGTGGTTGCATTGAGTCCCTTTGTTATGAGGCGGTGTGCTGGACAGTGTGAGGCAGAGAAAGGGGTACTTTCCCCCCTTCCCTGTGACAGGCTAGCCACAGGCACCGAGGCATCAGCATCTCCTTCTTGGCTGATGCCTCCCCCAGTTGGGATCCTCCCCATTCTCACAGTGGATGGAGCTCTTTCCTGCCTTGGGGTCTTCCCTCCAGCCCGGGGCACCTCCTCCTCTGGGACTCTCTGACCCCCATGCTGCCTTGGTCACAAGGTCCTGATGGTTTATCTCTCCATCTGCTTGCCCCCTGGCTTCTTCTCTGGGCACACCTCTCAGTCTCACCTGCTGCTGTGCCTGGGAGGCAGACCTGGCATGTGTCATTGGCTGTGACTGTGTTGACCTCTAGGGATGATCAGAAGACAGTGGTGCTTTTCAAACTGGTACCTCCAATGCTACATTCTCGTATGAGCATCAGAGCTCAGTCAATGGCTGACGTGGCTGCTGCAGGCCAAGACTGGGCTCATCCATGTGGCCAGCGAGTTGCCCACCTAACCAGCTCTATCTTCATGTTGAAAACAGCCCATGGTGAGAAGTTGGAGGAACATGGCATTCTTGCTGAAAAAGAAGGCACTTTCAAGGGAGCAGGGCACAGAAGCAGTAGCAAACACACTGGGCAGAAGCTGAGGTTTTTATGGACAAACATGCTTCTGGAACATTCTGATTCCTACCTGGTGTGTGCTTGCTGGTGTGTGACTTCCCCCATGGGCAGACAGACATGGGGGGACTGTACCTCCTGGCCTGTGGTAGGAGCTGATGCTTGCTCTTGTAATCCTGAGTTCCTTCCCCCTAGTATATGTAGGAGTCTTTACCTGGGCCTCTCACATGTGAGAGCAGGTGGATGCTTTCCTGGTAATGAAGGAAGTTTGAGTTTGAGGGGCTTGTCCCTGGAGCCCAGGGCCTGTCTGGTTCATGGTGTTGCTGTTAGTTATGTTCTCATTTCTTTAGAGCAATTGAAAACCCCACTAAATTGGAATGCTACGAAGAGCTAAAAAAAAAAAAATGAGCTTTGAAATACATGTCTCTGAGTTAACTGATGTGCTTATTGACAAACCACCGGGATGAGTTGGCCAGTGAAAAATGGTGCATTGGATTTGTATGAAGCTTTTAATTTTATGCCTCTCTGAATCTCCCCATTGCTTTGTCTAATTTTCTTGGTGTACTTGTCGTAGCAAGAGCATCCATCCCCCGTGCCTGGACCTTGGAATGTCAGGAGTGAGACATCCATGGCCTGTGCAGGGTTGGAAAGAAATATGTTGGGTAGAGGCGGGAGGGAAGAGCGGTTCCATTTGGTTTCCTTGCAGGGGTAGATTGAATGGCCCCTTGAGTCTCCGGTGCTGTGGAGTCCAAAGGTGACATGCGGATCAAGCAGGGACACGGGTGGCCTGCCTCCACCAGGCAACCCCCTCACAGATGCACAGACAGGTCCCTGAATGCTGCTTATTGCAGTCTGATGGATAATCTATGTTCCATTTGAATATGAGGAAGTCCTGTGTTCATGCTGGTCAGTTTGCACCTCATTCCAGGAGAGCATCCGTTGACATGTGGTTCCTTTTTCACCCTTTTTGAAGCCCTGTTTTCTGGCTCCCTGACTATGGTTGGCATTAGCTTTGGGGTTCCTTTGGCCTCACCAGACCTTCATTTGTTGTCTTGCCTCAATAGTGGGAATCCCCATCTGGCTGGTGGGACAGTACGAGACCCTGCTGTTTATCCTGATGCTTTCATCCATCTGCTTCATTGGCTGAACTGCTGTTCAGTAAGTGTCCGGCTTTGTCCTCATGGCAGTGGGCATGCCGCAGAGTGTCTTGGCTGCAGGTATTTGCACTCCCTGCCCCTGGTTTAGGCTTGGTCTCATGATCGTGTTGTTTATACTGGACCCCAGCTTCCGAGGCCCAGCCTGTGACACTGATGTTCCGCACCTCTTCCCACACTGGGATCATCCTAGTTGCACGAGCACCTGCTTCCCTGTGTGCTCTTTTTCTTTTTCCTTCCTCCTTCCCTCCTTTCTTTCTTAGATTTACTTATTTATTCTTATTAGAAAGACAGAGTTGGAGAGAGAGATCTTCCATCTGCTGGTTCATTCTCTGAATTGCCATGATGGCCAGTGCTGAGCCAATCCGCAGCCAGGAGTCAGGAGCTTCTTGTGGACTTCCCACATGGGTGCAGAGGCCCAAGGACTTGGGCCATCCTCTGCTGCTTTCCCAGACCCATAAAGTTGGATGGGAAGTGGAGCACCCAGGACTCAAATTTGCAGCAATATAGGGTGTTGGCACCACAGGTGGAGGCTTAGCATCCTACACCATGGTACCAGACCCTTTCTATCCATTCTGAACCTACACTTCCTCTGGTAGTGGTTGTTTGGGCCCTGCCACTGTCACAGCAGTCAGAGTTTGTGCAGAGTCCAGGGCTGTGCCTGGGGTGTGGCCTGCTTGACACTTCTGCATCTGATGGGAGCAGGTAGCAGCCTGGATGTTTCCAAGTAAGCTGGCTTTCTCTTCATGGAGGGCCACAAGGATGGATTTTACAGTAGCATTTCATTTCTGTGTCAACAGCTGTGTGAAGTCAGGCCACTGTGGACTGTCCACAAAACCTTGGCAAGGCTGCCACCAGAGAATTTCATTGCTTGATTGACTTGCATGTTACCTTTCTGAATCCTAGTGAGTGATAACACAATGGCAAACATTGAAAAGCACTTGCCGCCTGCTATCAGAATATGACTCTGAGGTTTAAATCTGTGACCTTCTCTTCTACTTTTGACACATGCCACGCCAGGGTGGGATCAGTTCTCAGGACACTAATGGGCTAGGACTTCATTGGTTTGTGCCTGTGTGTGTTGGACAGATTCTTTGTGATTTTAATCTTCTCATCTCACTTGTGGGTATGTTCAAAATGAAGGAAACCCCCTATCTTGTTGACTCCACTTGTCCCACATGAGCAGGGTCCCTGACACTCCCAGGGCAGGGAGGTAAGGTTTATCCTTCCACAAGTCCGCACTGCGAGCACAGCAGCAGTATCATCACGTGGGCTCAGGTGTGAGTGGGGAATTATTAGCCTTTCAGTTAATTCACTAGGTGTGTCATGATCGCAGGTCATTGTAGAAAAATGTTCTGCCATGCGGTGAGGTTTTGTGGAAAGCCTTGTTGGAAAGTTTGCCTCAGTAATGGAGAGAGGAGGATCTGAAAGTGACAGGAGAAAATGCAATTCTTGTGATGGTGGCTTTAAAGGCGGGCCACCTGTGCTCAGGGCAGCCTCTGATGAGGTCAAGTCTGCGAGAAGGAGCTGGTGAGTGAAGGGGTGGCAGTCGGGTCCAGTGGCTTTCAGCGGCTCCCAGACTGTGCTTGCTACCTAGGTTTTACATGTATGTGGGTGTCCATGTGTGCCCCTGAGTGCCCTTCTCCCAGCAATCCCATCACAGTTGCCAGAACTCCAAAGCTGTGACGCTGCCGGCGGAGTGGGGACTGCGGTGTGCTGAGATTGTGTCTTTCTCTGCCATAGTCACCCAGGGATGGACTGGGTGCCCTGGAGGTGGCATGGAGCTAGCCAGGGAATCGTGCAGACTCTGTCTGGGTTGGGGTGTGTTGAAGAGCAGCATGCTTAGGTTTCTGCAGGTCTCGTGTGCACTGCACACTGGCATCTGAGAACTGCTGGACCAGAAACACTCTGATGTGGCCATTATCAGCTGCTCCAGGCGCTGGCTTTTCTCTGGCCCACTCTGCCCTCCATTTCCCGACCCCAAGGTCTAAAAATACTTTACAACCTGTGTTCCTGCTGTTGTTCAGAGACAAGACGGCCTTGCGGCACCCCTGACGGATGTGATGATGGAAATGTTCCTGGAGCGTGGTGTCTTCGCTGCACAATTACTGAAGTGCGGGGGAAGCTGGTGCAGTAGCAGAAACTACTGCATTGACTGTGTGACCGGCAGTCGGCCACTGTGCCGGTGACACTGAGGCATGTGCTAGTGCAGTAACGTGCTGAAGAGACCGACCTGACATGCGGGCTGGTGCATGGCTGGGCAATGTGCTGGTGCTGTAGCTTCTTAGGACTTTTGCCTGAAAACTCCTTACTTCCTTCCCTTTTTAAAAAGATTTATTTATTTGAAGAGCAGAGTTACACAGTGGGCCAGGCTGTAGCCAGGAGCCAGCAGCTTCCTCCAGGTCTCCCACATGGGTGCAGGGACCCAAGCACTTAGGTCATCCTCTGTTGCCCGCACAGGTGCTTTAGCAGGCAGCTGGATCAAAAGTGGAGCAGCCAGGACCAAAACTAGAACCCATAACCCGCCTTGCCGCAGTGCTGGCCCCTCTTTTGGGTTCTTGAATACTATACATAGAATGCCTTACTCATCTGTCTGTGTATTAATGGGACTAGAATGAAAACGCAGGACAACTTCCATCTTAGGCTTTGCACAGAAATTGAAGCTTAATAAAATGCATGAATGTGCAGCTCCCACAGGCAGCTGACTGGTTTTATGTATTTGAACACACATGACAAATCATTAAGGGCTCACACTTTATGGTGTGCTATTCCCTGGTAAGTACCTGGTAAAGGCTTTTCACAGTGGACCATGGCCTACCCACTTTCCTACAGAGTATTTACCGTTTCTGGAGTAAGTATGACTTGATCTCTCTTCTGGGTTTCTGTTGATTCTTCCCAGTCTCTTACTGTGCATACCTTCCTTATCCTTGGGGTCCCTTTCCCACGGCTCCTCATCCACCCACCTGTGTTACCCATCCACCCACACTGCCCCTTCCCCACACGACTTAGCTGTTCATCCAGTAGATGCTCACAGGGGGCCTGCTGGGTACCAGCCTTGCATCCAGGTGCAGCGCCAAGCCCAGGCCCTGTCCTCAGGGGGTTTACTTCCTAGTGATGAAACATGTGAACACAGCACAAGGCAAGTTGTGATTATAGAGAAATCAAGCTAGGGTCATATGTGGAGAATGCTGTTGGGTGGCGCCTGCCTTAGGGATGCAAAGGTCAGCAAGCCAAGAAGGAGCCAGGCAGGTGCAGACTGAAGGGAGGCAGGGCCCGCAGGGTCGAGCTCTGGGTGACAGCTCAGAGGCTGCATCGGCTAGAGCATGTGTGGCAAGGCCAGCGCTATGGCTGGGCCTGGTGGAGCAAGGCTCACATGCCAGTCGATTCAACTGGTGGGGAGCTGCCGAGTTACCAGTGCACTGTGAGCTCAGCTGTGTGTTTGTGTAGGAGGATGAGGCTGAACTGGCAATGTGGGCTTGGAAGGAGGGTGGGGGTGAGTGGCTCTAGGGTGAGCAGCAGAGGGTCCTGGGTGGTGACTGGTGGTGAGACTCCGGGAGCATGCAGGATGTAGGGAGTCAGATGGAAAGTGGAGCAAGTGGGTTGTGAACCAATGCCTGCATGGGATCCCAGAGCTTGTAGGTGGAAGCTTAGCCTGTTGAGCTGTGGCACTGGTCCCCTGATGTGATTTAATGAAGAGAAGCCAGCAAGCCCCAAGGGAGCCGATGACTTCATTCTTCAGTTCAGTGTGAAGCCAGGTCCCCTATTCAGACACACCTGAATAATTCCCCCCCCCCCCCCCCCCAAATCAACCTTGGATTGGATTTCTGTATGCCATTGTGGCTAATAGTGCCAGGGAAACATCTACGTCTCAGTCTTAAGAGCCTCTCAGAAGAAAGCAAGAGCTATTTTTGGAAAAGTATGTTCCTAGTATTCATTGATCTTGGAAATTATGGGAAGGAATTGTCAGAGGGAGGTGGCAGCCCTTCTACCCCCCAGGCAGAGGCCGATTTCCTGCACAACCCCCCACCCCACCCACTGGGGCAGCTCAGAGCCCCCCTGGCTGGCTCCTGCGGCTGCCCCCCATCCCCGGCCACCCCTCATGTTGCTGCTCCCTATTTTTTTTTTTTTTTTGCGGGTAATGGAACGCAGAGGACTGGCCCTTCTGTGAGGATGCTGGGCGCGCAGTGTGGGCTTAAACCACTCTGCATGGGGTGAGAGGGCAGTCTCTGCCCCTTGCTGATCCTGACAGCGAAGCCTCTGTCTTGTGTGATGGGTTGGCAGCTTTTTTTCCTTTTCCATCCTCAGCCCCGGGCAGTGGCCTTGGCCGTGATGAGTGGTTGTTGAGACACAGGGAAGGTAGAGACCCCTACTCGGCATCTTGTGGGATAAGTCAGGCATCCTGTGGAGTTGCATTTCCTAGTGCGGATGCCCTCGAGCCTTAAGTGTTGGGGATTTTTTTGGTTGTTGTTCTTTCTTTGTGTACAGGTTTGTGTTTCCATTTACTTTCTTCATTTTCTCCTTGAAAGAATCTGCTATTATTATGTAATTATAATTATTTTTTTTTGTTTTTAAGATTTCAGGCAAGAAGCAGTGTATTAAGCGGAAAATACCAATCATCAGCTTTTATAGTGTTCTTGGGTAGAAAGGCATTTTTTTGAAGATTTATTTATTTTTATTGGAAAGTCAGATATACGGAGAGGAAGATCTTCTGTCCAATAATTCACTCCCCAAGTGACTGCAATGGTCAGAGCTGTGCTGATCTGAAGCCAGGAGCCAGGAGCTTCTTCCGGGTCTCCCATGCAGGTGCAGGGTCCCAAGGCTTTGGGCCGTCCTCGACTGCTTTCCCAGGCCACAGGCAGGGAGCGGATGGGAAGCAGGGCTGCCAGGATTAGAACTGGCATACACCATAAAATTTACAGTTTTAGGCATTTGTAAGCATACTGTTCATTCACGTTGTTGGACAACTACTGTTTCCACCGCTGATACACAGGACTCCTGAGGCTGTATGCATCCATCGCATAGTAACTCCCAGAGGCAGTGTTGTAGCATAGTATGCAAAGACTCTTCCTGTGTTGCTGACTTCCCGTACAGGGTCACCTGTTTGAGTCCTGGCTGCTCTGCTTTGAATGAGCCTGGGAAAGCAATAGAGGACGGCCCAAACTGCCTGGGTCCCTGCACCACGTGGGAGGAATTCCTGGCCCTTGGCTTCGGTCTGGCCCAGTCCTGTCTGTTGGGGGCCATTTGGGGAGTGAACTAGTGGGTGGAAAAATCTCTATATCTCCCTTTCTCTCTGTAACTTTCCTTTTAAAATAGACAGTACACAGATTTTTAAAAATACTTATTTAAATTTTTAAAAATTATTATTTTATTTTGATAATCTTTATTTTGATAATCTTTATGATCAGGGCACAAAGGGTCAAGGGCTACAGGAAAGTGGATAAGACCACTGTTTCCACATTCTCTCTCTCTGTTTTTTTTTTCCCCTGTGTCTGGGAGAAGCCTTACCTAGCCTCCCACCCAGGCCTGTTTTCCCAGGCCACAGGCAGGGAGCTGGATGGGAAGTGGAGCTGTCAGGATTAGAACCGGCACCCACGTGGGATCCTGTCACATTCAAGGCGAAGACTTTAACCACTATGCTATTGTGCCGGGCCCTAGGTTATGGTTTGAGCGATACATAACGGTCCCAGGAAGATCGCTCCTGGCATAACTATAAATAGAATACCAAGGAACCACAGTGATCATTAGCATTTACACTGTTTGGGTTCCCCTTCCTGGCTGCGATGGTGTTTGACTGACATGTGAGTTTTATTTTTATGTTGAGATGCCCACATTGTGGGTAAGGATGAAAGGCCTATGGTCTCTAGCCTTGAGGACAACAGCCACAACAGTGGCCACAGCAGGAGCCAGTGGGGCTTTTGTGGGCTCATTTCCCACTGAGCTTTAAGCACTGTCTGATTAAGCTGTGAAAATGAAATGATTGTGTCCTGGCAAAGGCATCCGTGCTTGGCACAGTGAGCAGAGAGGTGAGTGGTCACTTTGAGGGTGTTTTTCCCTTCATCTTCCTAGGGCTCTGCCGTGTTTGGCATTGCAGGTGGTGCCATCCAGAGCCTCACATTGCTGCTTGCAGACCCATGGGGAGATGTCACCCTTACACCTGTCCCTCAGAGCCCTGTAAGAGACCAAGGCGTAAGTGAGGCCATCTGAATGTGGGCAGGAGGCTAGCCATGGCAGGCCCTCACTGTCATGTGTGTCTTTATGGCCATTCAGGGCTGTGATGAGTTAGCAGCTGAGTTAGGTGTGGCAATTTGTTGATGAGAGGCCCCTATGCTGAGGTGGATGGCATTGTGGACCAGGATGGAAGGGGCTTGTCCCGTGCTGCAGGTCTACATTGGCCGGCCCATCCATGTCCTGGGTGCCCATGGGCAGCAGTGCAGTGTGGAGGGCCCAGAGCCCCTGGGCTTCTGGTTCTGAAGCTCCAGGTCACCCCACTGCCCTTTCACCAAGGTCTGGGGCCATTTACTAAATGCCTGGGGGCACCTCCTGCTTCCTTCCCTTATTTTCTCCTTCCCAAAACTTGTGTGAGTTGTGTCCAAAGCAGGCTGGGAGTTGGGTGTTGGGGATTCTGACTTGACCTTGGCCGTGGCACAGAGCCCGTGGATGCAGGGTCTCCATCTGTCAGGTCCGAGGGTCGATGCTCTCTGGCGTATAGACCTGTGTTCCCATCGAGCTGGTAGTGGGCCTTGTTGGGGACCACCTCCTCATGCGTCTGCCTGTTGCCGCCGCTTTTCCTTAGGCCTTCATCCTTCAGAAGAAACCCACAGCCCAACGTGGTTTTAAACGCTCCACTGGGGACTCCTTGGAACTCCGCAGGCGTCAGTCTTCATGTACCTTGATGGGAATCAGATGTCGGAAGAGGAAGGCGTGTATGCTAATGAGCCATATGGGCCTGATTGCATTTCAGGCTCATCAGCCCTGACCTATAGAGATGAACCACTTACATTTGGCTTTAACTTTGAGCTCAGCAGAACAAAGGAAAGCCCTGACAATGGGGAAAGGAATTCCAGCCTTCTCTGCTCTTCTAATCAGCCAGCCCCAAGTGTCTGAAAGGCCAGGCATTTCAGAAATAACAACTGCAAACAACTTGTGTGTGGTGAGTTTCTATCTTCCACAACGTATTGCCCGTCTTCTTGGCTCTGAAGGGAGGCTAATTTTGATGCTTGACCCCTACTAGATAGGTAAAACTTAGGGCAGTTTCCTGCACTTAGTTCATTCTCATAAGCATTTGATGGCTTCTTTTCATGTGTCAGATTCTGTGTCGGTGGTTCTAGAAAGAGACAGAAGGCATGCTTGCTTTCTTCAGGAGGGTCTTGCTTTTGTTGGGGAGATCACACTGGGGCAGGTCCAAGAGGGCACTGTTTGCTTGCAAAGGTGTGGAATGGACCAGCCCCAGGGAGACACGTGGTTGTCAGTATACGTGCACACCAGCGGGTCTGGGCCTGGGAGGGTGAGGAGGAGGTGGCTAGGTCTGAAAGCTGGGAGTGGGCAGTGCATTCCTGTGAGAGCGTGGACAAAGGCAGGGGGCTTGAGCTGCTAGCTGGGTGAGGAGCAATGGAAAGTGGTGGGCAGGATGATGAGCCAGGGGACCCGAGGCTGTGTCCTGGGGAGGAGCTTGGGGCAGAGGGCAGCCAGCCAGCAGGGAGAGTTGAGAAGGGTGAGAAGGGTAGAGCTGCCCCTGGGTCTGTGACCTTCCTGAAGCAGGATGATGGAGAGGCAGGGGAAGGGCAGAGGGACCGGGAGGTATATGAGTGGGAACCCAATGGGCGTGGGATCTGCCCCCCAGTGGGCTCCACATCCAGAGCAGTACTTTATGTACTTATTTATTTGTATTTGTTTGATAGGCAGAGAAGCAGAGAGGGGAAAGACAGAGAGAGCTCTCCTCTGCTGGTTTGTTCCCCAAATGCTGACTAGTCCCCTGGTGAGGACTGACACTGAGACCTGGGAACTCCATTCAGGTGTTCCGTGTTGAGGCCAGGAGGCCTATTACTAGAGCCATCCCCGGGGTCTGCACAGACAGGAAGCTGGAGTTAGGAGCTTGAGCCGAGAGATCCTGATGTGGGGTCTGGGCAGCCCAACTGGACACCCACTCCAGAAATGGTAGTGGTAAAAGGGGCTGCTTCTGGACCAGCTGTTCCATTGGTTCATGCATCCTTTCTCTTCAGTGCTAATCATTGTCCTCAAATACCCAGTGGCCCATGGTTAATAGTTCATCCTTGGGAATAAAGGACCAGGCCACTGCCAGAGGAAGCTGGTCTGATTTTCTTATCAGAGGGCATGCTAGGGTTTGTTGGAAGGGCTGCCTGAGGGATCTGTGGCTGGTGGTGGGTGATTGTGCTTGGTACTTGGCATTCTCACCCTAAGCCATTGCTTTTCACCTGTGGGTGTGTGTTGCCATCAGCCTTGGGTGCCCATGACACCCATGACTTCAAGCTCTCTGGGGTTAGGATTGCAGATGTCTGGAGACTGGGCTGTGTAGGGTAGGATGCCGACTCCTGCCCTGTCCTGCTGCCTTGTGGCAAGGGCGGGTGTGTCTTGCCCAGGTCATCTGAAGCGCTGGAAGCTTATTGGCAGGGCTTGGTGCCAAGCTCCCTGTTCAAAATGTGCCTTTAAGAGACCAAAATGTCAACCTTCCCCCTTTCTTTCTCAGTCTTTCTCTCAAATTGTCATGGTGCTTTTTATTTTCTGTTTAATGCCATTTTAACAAGGGAAAAAAGAAATGATTAGCATGGATTTTACCACTTATATTATGCAGTGCCACCTTTAAAAACAAATTTAACTCATCTGTAGATTGCCAAATTGACACTATTTGTGTTTTGCCACTCATGCATGCGTGGGGGATTTCATTCATTTTTTCCCCCAAATTAAGGTGACTGCTTTTTTTTTTTTAGATTTATTTATTTAACTTGAAAGTCAGAGATACAGAGAAAGAGAAGGAGAGAGAAAGAGAGGGAGGGAAAGAGAGAGATCTTTTATTTGCTGGCTCACTTCCAAGATGGCTGCAATGGCCGGAGCTGAGGTGATCTGATGCCAGGAGCCAGGAACCAGGAGGTTCTTCCTGGTCTTCCAGAAGAATACAGGGTCCTGAGGACTTAAGCCAGTTTCTGATGCTTTCCTAGGCCATTAGTAGAAAGCTGGATCAGAAGTAGAGCAGCTTGGACTCAAACTAGTGTCCACATGGGATGCTGGCACCATAGGTGGAGGCTTAGCATGTACTGCGCCACCAATGGGAATTTTGTTTTTATTAGAATACTGCAAATGAGCTTACCTATTTTTGCTTCTCTTCTTGGTATGTACACATCCTACCAACATCCTTTCCTCTGGTTCACTGATGAGGGAGGAAGGATGGACAGGAAAGAACTAGGAGTTGCCTTGCTTCTCTCTTTCTGTGTCATGTTTAGGCTGAGCAGTGGCTACAGGCTTCAGAGAATGATGTGATCATGTAAAACTAAGAAGGGCTTCCTTGATTCTTTGTGTCTCGTAGACACTGTTGTCTGTGAAGCTGGAAGGGCAGCCCTTCACTCAGGTGTGAGGCCCTGGACTTCCGTGCTTGTGGGTAGCAGGGAGAAGTGTCCATCTCCATGTTGGGCGTGTGTCCTCTGCTCAGGCATACATGTCATGGTCCTCAGATTCAAAGCTAAAATTACTAAGATTCCCAAGATTGTGATAGCAGAACATTCAACGAAATCACCCCCTCCACTTTTTCCTTCCTTCCTTCGTTCCTTCCTTCCTTCCTTTTTACAAAAATATTTATTTCTTTATTTGAAAGAGTTACACAGACAGGATGGGGAGATGGAGATGGAAGACTTGGATATGTTGCTTCACTCCTCAGATGGCTGCCACGTCCAGGACTGGGCCAGGAACCAGGAGCTTCTTCTGGCTCTCCCATGTCAGTACAGACACCCAAGCACTTGGGCCATCTGCTGCTGCTTTCTCAGGCACATTAGCAGGGAGTTGGATCAGAAGTAGAGCAGCTAGGATTTGAACTGGTGCCCACCTGGGATGCTAGTGTCACAGACAGTAGCCTTACCCACTATGCCACATTGCTAGCCCCAGCCAGGCCTTTTTGCTAGCAGGATTCTATATGCCTGATGCAGTCACACACCCATGGAGTCAGCCCTGCCACCTCTGTTACACCGCAGCCCTTCCC
Source organism: Ochotona curzoniae (assembly GCF_017591425.1). Lineage (NCBI taxonomy): Eukaryota > Metazoa > Chordata > Mammalia > Lagomorpha > Ochotonidae > Ochotona > Ochotona curzoniae. Next base: position 21,514,200 of record NW_024465894.1, on the reverse strand, counting down.
CTAGGCCCCCACCCCTTGGCCAGGCTTCTCTGTGCTTCCAAGCTTGCACCTGACTGCTGTACTCTACACTGCAGTGGCCCTATGCAGCCCTCCCATCCTGCTCCTTGTCTTGCTCCTGTCAGATCAGATGATTGTCGCATAATGTATCTATATGTGTTGGTTCTGTACTCTAGATGTGTTGCCTCTTCCCCCTGCTAGAAGAGAAGCTCCCCTCAGGGAGCTAAGACCAAGACAGGGAGAGGCAAGAGGCCGTTCCCAAGTGAATAAGCACTTTTGCTTGCGTGACGATGTAATATGTGGTAAAGCAGGCACTATGCACTATGACGGATGGAAGAGGTTTCAAGAAGTTATATAGTTGGGCAACTGGGTGGCAATTTGGGAGAATCAATTTCATCAGATTTCTGCTTTTTTTTTTTTTTAAACACATTTATTTTTATTGGAAAGTCAGATCTACAGAGAGGAGGAGAGGCTGAGAGGAAGATCTTCCATCCATTGACTCACTCTCCAAGTAGCCACAATGCCCGGGACTGTACCAATCTGAAGCCAGGAACCCAGAACCTCTTCTGGGTCTCCCACGTGGGTGCAGGGTTCCAAGGCTTTGGGTCGTCCTCGACTGCTTTCCCAGGCCACAAGCAGGGAGCTGGATGGGAAGTGGGGCCATCAGGATTAGAACCAACATCCATATGGGATCCCAACTGTGTTCAAAGCGAGGACTTTAGCCACTAGACAACTGCACCAGGTCTGCAATGGATGTAATTTAAAAGAAGAGAACTCACCAAGGGTGAGTTCATTGTAAGTTTCACAATGCCTGATATGTAATGGTAATGAAAGCAGGTGCAGAGTAGGAGAGCCTGTGAGCAGATTATCTAGAAGACCAGAAAGGAAGCCTGGTAGTCTGGGGAGAGTGGGGAGTCTAATAAAGGTAGCATTCAGATCATGGAGAAAAGGTGGATTGGCGTAACAGGTGTTCGATGACAGCTGGCTAGTTTTAGATCTTGGACACAATAGAGATTTATGCCCTTCCATGGGAAAGCACAGGAAGCTCCGTGGCAGTGTGAGAGAAGTGAGAACCCGTGTGGAGTGATTCTACTCTCCTAAGAACAAATGCTGGTGTAACTGGGCTAGATGCCACCCCTATTAGTGGGCCCTCTGCCTCTTGCACATTTTGGGAAAGAGAGGGTTTGTCTTTAGCCTTTCCTGAGTGGCCCCAGGAGACTTGCCTCTGTGTGTCCTGATCCTCTTTCCAGGACCGAACTTAGGGCAGCCTGGACCCCACCCCAGTAGGTCAGTGTCATTATGCTAGTGGTTAGAGCATCAGGACTTTACAGAACTCCCAGGTGAGTCTAAGGTGCAACCTGAGGTTGGGGGACGACAGTTTGAGTGGGATCTGGCATCCTTTCAGGGCACAGGATCTAGGCTGAGAGCATTCCTTCAAAGGCTGGGAGACCTAGGGTTTTCCAGATCCTGGTAATCTTGTAGAGATGGAGGGAGGGGTATGGTGGGTCTTTGTGACCAACCCACTCGTTTGGAGTACAACATGCCATTTGGAGCCTGGAATGCCACCCCAGGGTTATCTGCCCAGAGGTTGAGTGGCAGGACTGTTAGCACTGCTTGTCCCTGCACTGGCTGCACAAGCAGGCTGGCAGGCTTCCAGGAAGGCACAGGACAAAAAGAACCCCAGTTCTTGCTTGAGCAGGCTTGATTATCACCTAGGCTGGAGCTTACTTGCAGCTGTCTATAGTAGTTGGGGCAGGTGTTAAAGGCAGGGCCAGAGGACAGATTGCAGCCACCTCCACGTCGCTTCATTTCAGTGTTTGCCTTTATGCTAAGGACCCCACCCTTAACATAAAGTGCACTTCTAGGTGTTGTTAGGCAAGTTACCCAGATTACTTGGACAATCATAGTTGGGAGAATATATATGTATTTATAAAGATTTATTTATTTTTATCAGAAGAGCAGATCAGATTTACAGAGGGAATGAAAGACAGAGAGAAAGATCTTCCATCTGCTGGTTCACTCCCTAAGTGGCTGGAGATGAACTGATCTGAAGCCATAAACCAGGAGGAGGTTCTCTGTCTCCAATGTAGGTACAGGATCTCAAAGACTTGGGTCATCCTCTACTGCTTTCCCAGGCCATAAGCAGGGAGGTGGATGGAAAGTGGAGCAACTAGGACACGAATTGGTGTCCAAGTGGGATCCAGGCATATGCAAGGGGAAGATTTAACCACTGAGCCATCCACTGGGCCCAGAAAATATTTTCTAAAGTGGTGAGAGGAAAGCCTCTTCCTGTGTTTTTTCCATTCTGGTAGATTGTCTCCTGGGAGGATTAAGTCTGACACTTGGCTTTCTGGTTCCTGCTCTGCCTCATCTAGATTTTGTCAGGCTGGGTCTGTAGGGACCCCGGTGCAGCCTGGAGGGCCTTGGTGCTTCTGGCTCCAGTGTTATGAAGGCCATCTTGTATGTAATAATCAAGGGTATAGTGTTAGCTATGCCCCAGGACAAGGTCCTGTGTGTGCAGTCCAGGGGCCTCAGGCCCTCCTTTGGGTAGATGCTCTCACTTTAGTTTGTGGACCTGCCTTGGATATGAGGAGCAGCATCTGCCTTTGCATCAGTCTGAAGCAGTGGTATTGGAAATATGATAGGCAAACTCTTTGTAGATGGCAGAACTCTGTATGAATGCTGGGCAGGACAAAAAGTAATAAGACAAATGGGAGATTTTTGCTGGGTGGAATTTAGGAAAGGATATCCAGGGACTCCATGGCATTGGGGGTTTGAGGAAACAAGTGTTTGGAGCAAGTATTGGCCCATTTCACTAATGACATAGAGTTTCTGTTGGGATGCCCAAGCATTCCTGAGGCAAAGAGACCTCCAGCTGCAGTTACAGCTTTTACCTAGTGGGTTGTGGCTGAACATTATCCAATTTAAGAATTCATTTAAGAAAATTTAATGGATTCATAATTGAGCTTTTCTTAAAGTTTGATCTAAAGTGTAACTAATATGTGAAAGTAGCAGTCGAGTGTGGTTTTTGAATGCAAAAAGGCTACTCCAATATTCAAGGCATTTTAGGAAATGCAGATAATTTTACCTGTTCATGAGCTACACTTAATATGAAAGGTATATAAGCCAAACAGACAGATAGCATGCTTATTTAAAAATCAGATGGATGCCAGCTCATCAACTGCTCATCCACCTTCATTCTTGGGTTAGTGTGTTATGCATTGTCTGTTAGTGTGATGAGATACTGGAGGCAGGCTAACTTTATAAAGAAAAGAGGTCCGCTGCTCAGAGTTTTGGAGATCCAAGGGTGTGATGCTTGCCTGGACTTGGCTCTTGCCAGACAGCTTGGTGGGTGAGGGTGTGTGTGGAGGGAAGCGATCTGTCTCTGACCGGGAGCCCAGGCCGTGCTTTTGGGGCCTGGCTAACTTTCCCAGCTGTCTTAGGAGCTCCCAGAGAGCCCCTGCCAGCCCTTGCTGGGGCAGCTCTCCCAGTGGCCTCCTTATTTCTCTGTCAGCTCCGCCTCCTCATGCTACACCCCACTTGCCCACAGCCCCTCACTATGGACTAGGCCTCCAACACACGAGCCCTTGGGGCTGCACTCCCACCCTGGCCGGATGACAGCAGATTGTAGCTCTTGGCGTTTGTTCCAAGAGTTTTCTTTTCTCTTTCTTTTTTAAAGAAATGTTAGGAAAAATTTTTAGAAAGGTCTCACACTCAAAGTAAACCTTGCTTTTGGAAATGAAGTTATGTATGAAGGAGGATTATAATAAATAGCATATAATAGTAGAAACGTTTTTGAGAACAGCTTTGAAGTTCTACTCCCATATGCATTACCCACAGAGCCAGGGCAAGAAGGGAGAAGCATGCGCATCCTCTGAACGACTCGTTCAAGGTCATCTGGCAGGGCTGCCAAGTAGGAGAGTGGGGTCCTAACAGAAAGACTCTCCTTCAGAACACATTGCCTCAGATAGTCTTCACAAATGTCATCTTCCATGGGACAGGCTCTGCGGGGCTGCCACCCCTAGCAGATCGCTAGTTGAAGTGTTAGCAGAACCTCTTGTGTGTTGAGCATTGATTATTATTTACTACTGACTATTGTCTTATGAAGTCCAGTGGCCAGGACAGGTTTCATATCAGAGTACATGCTTTTAAAGCCTGGCACTGGCTCCTGGCCCCAGCTTTCTGTTGGCACAGGTCCTGGGAGGCAGCAGGGAGGGCTCAGGTTGTGGGGTTTCTGGTGCCCAAGTCAACACCTGAGTTAAGTTCCTGGCTACAGGCTTCAGCCTGGCCCGGCCCCTGCTAGTGAGGACATGTGGGGAGAAAATTAGAGGATGAAAGGTTGTTTTTTTTTGTTTTGATTTTCTGGTGTCTACCTGCTTTTTGAATAAAAAAGAAAAAAATTAAAGAGTAATCGTGAATTGGAAAATGAATAACTGCTTCTGTATTTTATTTCCATCTGTCATTTACAATAAAAGGTTATTTTCAAGAGGGCTTTGGTTATTGAAGAGCTAGGCTCTGCGGTGATATCCATTTAAATTTAATGTTAACAAAACGAGAAACCGTAACTTTCTAGTCCCCGTGAAATTGAGGACATGAGGGTCCAGTGTGAATGCTTCCAATTCTCTATCTGTTTCACAGACACTCTTAAATTTGTCTGGTTATGAATAGCTTTGATTACCACGGAATTTATGGGAGTGATTATTATAGACTAATGAGTTAATCCATTAGCAACCCGTTCTAACCATGGCTGTGCCGAGCTGGTTGCTTCATCTCCCCGAGTCGGTGTTTGCTTCTTTTATGAGTGTAGTAATTTCTGTTTATCCCAAGGGTGAGGATCTTTTGTGACAATTTTTCTGAGATACTGATTTTTAAAATTTTGCCCTACATACCTACGCCTTCAAATTCCCAGAGGTAGAGAGGAAAGCTGGTGAGCCACCGTGTCATCCTGGGTCGTCATGGATCATCGATCATGGATTGATCATGGGTTGTCACAAAGCATTTGTGTTCCTGGGTGTCCCTGGGTGTGTACCGCCAGTGGACTGCTCAGCTGGAGAGCAGTGTGGACAGGACACTCAGGGGGACACGTGGGACCCCCCAGAAGGGGATACATGTAGGCAGGATACTCAGGGGTACACGTGGGACCCCCAGAAGGGGATCCGAGTGGGCAGGATGCTCAGGGTGACATGTGGGATCCCCAGGATGGGATTTCACTCTGGGACTATATTCTTTGGTGAATTGGTGGGCATTTAATGTATGCTTTCATTTTTTTTTCTCCCGGCACAGACAGTGTGGCAGTAATCAGTGTTGTCTGAATTTACTTACTTCTGGTTTTTTGTCTGAGAAAGGAGGAAACACGGGAAAGTGAAGGAGACATGGATAGTTACATTCTCCCCGTGCTTTGCTGTGACCTCCTGATAACTTCTAGCCCTTGGCTTTTTTTCCGAGAAGTTCTCGGTTTTGTCCTCTGAGTGGCAGTATCCTTGTTGGGAATGTTGGAGAATGCCTGCTGCTCTAGCAGGCTTACTTAGATCCCTGTAGGTCAAGGTTGTTCACAGATAATTCCCTGAAGCAATGCTAACGGCCCTTACCACTGGTAAAGGGGCTTGCTCTTCCTGGTCCTCTGGGAAACACAGATGGTTAAGCACCTGTTGCTGCCTCTCTTTAGATGGGTGGCAATTCAAATGTGAGGACAGTATCAGTGGGTGAGAGTGGTGCATTCAAGGCGAGGATTTTAACCATTAGGCTACAGCACTGGGCCTGCCAAGAAGTCTTGTTTTCAGTGTTGGAGAAAAAGCTTCATGGTGTGTTGAGGCACAGTAGGTAATTGAGTGCCTTAATCTGTGGGCTCACCCAAGAGACCAGCCCTCTTCCCTTACTAAGGGGTTTTCTGGCCATAAACTTTCCCAGGACCAGAGCTCAGGTTCTCTATGTTACTATGTTAACACTTCTTTCTGGTAGTTGTTACTTAATGCACAACCAGCCAGCATCTGTGCTGGCAGTCTCTGGAGATGCTGTTCTCATAGGGATGCTGGCTATGTGGGGGTACTTTGGCCATGTAGGGTACCCTGTTCTTCCCAGGCCCCGTTCTTGGGTGGGATGTCAGTGTTACTGCCTGCCATTTTGCTGTTTCTTCTGACTGAGGTCAGCGGACTTGGGGGCAAACACAGGAAGGGCTCCTTGTGCTTCCTGTGGGGAAATTTAGCATTCAGCATAAAGGTTATAGAATTTATCCCTTGTGGGCCTGGCACAATGGCTCAGTGGCTAAATACTCACCTTGCAAGTGCTGGGATCCCATATGGTTTGTGTCCCAGATGCTCCACTTCCCATCCAGCTCCCTGCTTGTTGCCTGAGAAAGCAGTAGAGGACAGCCCAAAGCCTTGGGATCCTGCACGCGTGTGGGAGACCCGCAAGAAGCTCCTTGCTCCTAGGGTCAGATCAGCTGAGCTCAGTCATTGCGGCCTCTTGGGAAGCAAACCAGATGGAGGATCTTTCTCTCTGACTCTCCTCTCTGTAAAATGTGTTTTTCCAATAAAAATAAATAAATCTTTCTTTTTTTAAAATATAAAGATGTTGTCCCCCTGCACCTGCTGAAGCAATGGCAGGACTGTCACCCTCAGATGAACTTTGGGGTGGGGTTGGGAGTGTGTGTCTTTTCCAGGGTAGCAGCCCAGATCCAGGCCACTTCCCCTGCTTCCCCTCCAGTTCTCCACCCCTTTGACTTTTCTGGTACCTACACTTCACCCTTCTCCCTCCCTTGATGTGATTCTTCTGTCCATCTCTTCATGAACTTGACACTTGTAGCATCCACTGTATTAAGGTTCCATGCCTGTCATTTAGGACATAGAGACTGAACACCCCTTCTGTGCACAGGTAGCTCGCCAGGGTCCCAGGAGAAAGAAGCAGGTAACTCTAGCCCTTGCAGGCAGCAAGTGTCTCTCGTCTGTATAACTAGGTACCTTCTGTCTGTCACCTAACAGACAGAGGGTGGGGAGGGTGGGAGGGAGACGAGGGCCAAACACTTGGTTCTTTAAGGGATGTGCTCTGCAGTGTTGGCCTTCACCCCGTCTACCAGGGCAGAGCCCTCCTGGCCCTGTCTCCTCCTTCCACCTCTACACATTGTCCTGGTGGTGGGGAGGGGACAGACATGTACACCCCTGGTGGCGAAACTTCTCTTCAGGATCTTGGGGAGCCCTGGAAGAATGTTAGGCATGGGAATACCGTGACCGGTGTGTCCCAGCTCCCAGGGTATGCAGTGCCTGGGCTGGAAAGCAGATGGGGGCTCTAGGGGCTGTGTGTGCTGCTCGTGGCCATGTCAAAAAGAATGCCTGCAGGCTACAGGGTGGGTTTTAGTATTTTAAATGTGTATTTTAAAATAATTTATTTAAAAGGTAGGAAGAGAAAGAGAGAGATTGACAGAGTCAAGAACAGAAAGAGACTTTTTTTTTCCATCTGCTGGTTCATTTCCCAAATGGCCACAACAAATGGGGCTGGGACAGGCCACATCCAGGAGCCAGGAACTCCATGCGAGTCTCCCAGGCAGGTGCCATGGACCCAGGTAGCTCGGTTCCTGCTGCCTCCTGTGGCGTGAATGTGAAGCTAGAAATGAGAGCATGAGGACTAGAGCCCAGCATCCCAGTGTGGGAAGTGGATATCTCAGGCCACGTCTTGCTGCTGGGTCGTGTACCAGCACCTCTATGGTTTATTCTTACAGTGGCCCACATACACTTGCAGTTTGCATCTTTTTTTTTTTTTTAAGATTTATTTATGTGAAAGGCAGAGTTACAGGTTTTCAAATGCAGCTGTGCAGACAGGAGCATGCTTCTGGTTGTAGCTGGGGAGCAGGTGCTTGCAGTCCTAGGATGCTCTTCGGCACGGGATTCTGTACAGGTGCTGTTTGCACTGGAGCCCAGAGCTTGCAGACACCACATTGCATTTTGTTGTCTGGCCGGTGTCTCAGTCTCCCTTGCTTTTGATGACTTTCGTGAGCCCTGGGTCCTGTAAGATGTCCAGGATTTTCTGGAGATAGACGGGGTCTGAACACCCCAAAGCTGAATGGCCTTTTAAAAAAAAAATCTCACCGTGTCAGGGATACAATGTGGAATGTGACAATCACAGGACACCCTGGTCATGTTGACTGGCCACTAGGTCACGGTTGTGCTGGCCAGGGTGCTCCTCCACAAGTCATGCTTTTCCCTCCCCTTCTCTGTCCCTGGAGAGTGTCACTGGGCACAGCCCACCCTTGGAGCGAGGAGGCCTCGGCCTGATCCCTTGCAGGGAGAGCTTTGCGCACATGTTGTTAGTAGGGTTGCAGATACCATGATAAGTGTGATTTTCAGATAAGTGAGGAGTACTTTTTTACTGTAAGTGAATCTCTTGGGATATTTGAACTTCAGACTCAACTGCTTGTCCTGTATTCTGTTAAACCCGGCAGCTCTAATTCTTTTGTCAGTAGGACGAGTCTCTTTCCCTTGCCGCTGGAATTTCAGTCTGAATTCACTGTCTTCTTGATGCGATTTTCTTCCCACTTTCTGTCATCTGCAGCAGAGTTTGATCTAGTTTGGTAATTTCACTTTGTCTACTTAGTTTTCTGTTAAAGAAACATGGAGTTTTGTTTGCTTCTAAAAAGGAATTAGTTTGTGTGTGTTTTAATCAAAAGGATTTTTTTTCTCATTACATGAGCCAAAATGCACATTAGTTTCCAGCCTCTATAAATGAAACCCAGAGTTGAAGGAAAAAAGAGACTTGTGCCGGATTTCCAAGCACAGAGAGTGGGAGAGACAGAAAAACAAGACCCCAGTGTTCCTTGAAGCATCAGTGAGCAAATATATCCTGTCAAACTTGGCAGTGGGAGGCATTTGGGATGGCTGAGGACTCCTGACACACAGCAGGTGTGAGAGAATTCTGAGCGGACATGGCCGTGACGGAAGCTGTGGTGGCAAGGAGGCTGGAAAGCAGCCCCCGGCTTCCTGGACGTGCGCCTTTCCCATCAGCTGGTGCTGCTTCTACCTGAAGTGTTTTGTTGGTGGCAGCTGGTGCCTGTCAGATCAGGGCCCGCTTTTCAGCAGCAGCAGGTGTTCCAGAAAGTGGAGGGGGTAGGGGGACTGCAGGGTTCAAAGATAGCTCAGCTCTTCCCAGAGAGAAGACTTAGTGCTGTCACAGGAACCCTGCCTGAGCTTTATAGAGTGAAGATGCTGACAGGTCAGGCAGGGGATGCCCGGTGTGGATGCTATGCCCACAAAGCCCTCACTTGAAGGGCAGGTGGCGCTTCAGAGGTTACTGTCACTTGAAGGTGGGATCCTGGCTGGCACACAGTAGGCATTTCATTAAACCTTTGTTCATCGGGTGAAGGTATTTCTTCTTTGCCCTGCTACTCATTCAGATAGTTGTCAACGATCATAACCTTATGTAAAATGACCACTGTCTTCTGTGGTAATGACTGCAGACACAATTCTTCCCTGAATCAATTTTCTGGACAACAGAAGCCTCCAGCACGCCCCTGGGAATCTGGTGCCCACTGGTTTGAGCATCCTGTCCTCTCTCTCAATGCCTCTGCCTCTGGTACCTGGCACACTCTTTGACCTGCAGAAGACCTTCGCCAGATCTATGGGGTGTGAGTGCACACCTTCCTCTAGCTGGCATGACTGTGTGCCCACGGCCCAGAGATACCCAGGGCAAGATACTCCAGTATCTGACATGTGTGCAAGTTGGCAAGTATAGTCAGGGGCTGCTAGCTCTTTCTTCCTAAGAAAACAAGAGGCCTGGCTTTTAACATAACTCCCGGAAGGTGTTACAACTGTCTGTGTTTGGTTCTTATAAAACTGTTGAACGGAACAACATATGTTTGTCCATGTGTTTATGTTTTGAAGATACCAGATGTCTGTAGTGCCAGTTTTTATTATCTATTTTTAAATTCTGTTTTGAAACTCAAAAAGTATATTTTGGGATATTGCTATAGTAATGAGAGCTGAGTGCTACCTAACTGGGAGATGCATTTGGGCAATCTGTGGAATTTTATGTTTCTGTGAATTTCTGTGTATGGGATGCCAGTGTGTTGCGGGGTGCGAGAGAGATCACGCCAGACAGGTCTAGAATGCATTAAGGAGTCTTTATCAACCAGCTTGGTGATTTCAGGGCCCACTAGAAACTAGCAATTGACAAGTGCATATGGCAATCCAGTCTGAATCAAAACCCAGAGAGGAACAAATGGACATTACCATGAAATCCATCCGTTAAATTGAAGACCTGTGTTCCAGCTTCCCTAGCAATGTAAGTTGTCCTAAGAGACATGCAACAAACAACCTGGAAACACAAAGCTGCAAACATTCACCTATTCCTGACTTCTCTGTCCACGTTCCATTACTGTTGGGTCTCATCTCTCCTAGAACTCTTGAAAGTATGCAAGTTAGAAACACAAAGCATCTTAGCATTTGCGTCTTCTCTGGCTCACCCAAGCAGTGAGCATAGGGTGAGGAATACAGACAGAAGCAGGCCATGCTCAGGGGCTGTCTGTCCTCCAAGTCTGTCTGCGGCAACCAGAGAGCAGGCTAAGAGTCAGAATGCAAGAGCAACAGAAACACGTGACAAAAAAAGAGGGCTGCTTCCTATCATGGGCCTTTATAGGAGCTTGTGAGGCGATTGGTTCCACAACAATGCAGTACCACTCACTGTTAGGTTCCAGGTGATGGCAAGTGGTGGGCAGAAAGGATTATGTGGATGGGGAAGGTGTAGCTTCCAAGTTTGTGACCCTGACCTAGCTGCCTAAGAACACAACAGTGGGGTGAGTTGTAAACAGTTCAGTTTCTAAAAGCCCTATCACTTTAAAAAGACGTATTTATGTATTTGGAAAGCAAAGCCAGAAAGAGAGAGAGAAAGAAATGGAGAAAGAGATCTTCAATGTGCTGATTCTCTCTCCAAATGGCTACAATGGCTAGGACCGGACCAGGAAGAAGGTAGGAGCCTGGAGCTCCATGCAGGTCTCCCACATGGGTGCAGGGGCCCAAAACCTTGGGCTATCTTCTGCTACTTTCCCAGGCACATTAGCAGGGAACTGGATTGGAAGTGGAGCATTTGGGGCACAGAGCAGTGTCTGTATGGGGTGGTAGCATTTCAGGCAGCAGTTTAACTATCTGCACCACGATATGGTTCTAAGGAGCTGTAACACTCAGGACCAGTGTCCAATGTGTCCCAAGCCATGGTGGGCTTGCTGAGTGGGGTGAGTAGTTGCATAGGCTAGTACCCTCTGAACTGCCTTTCTCTCTGCTTCTCCTTTCTTCTCTTTTCTTTTCTTCTCTTTCTTTCCTTCTTTCTTCCTTTCTTCCTTTTCTTTTCTTTCCCTCCTTTTCTCTCTCTCTCTCTCTCCCCCTCTATTTTCCCCTTGTTTCTTTCTTTCCTTCCTTTCTTTCATTTTTAAAGACTTATTTATTTTTATTGGAAAGGAAGATATACAGAGAGGACAGAAAGATTTTCAGTCTGCTGGTCCCCAGGTGGCTGTAATAGCCAGAGCTGAGCTGATTCAAAGTCAGGAGCCACAAGCTAGAAGCTTCTTCCAGGTCTCCAATGTGGATGCAGGTCTCAAGGTTTTGGGTCATCCTCTACTGCTTTCCCAGGCTATAAGTGAGGGAAGTTGGATGGGAAATGGAGCTGCAGGACATGAACCAGCGCCCACATGGGATCTTGGTGCATGCAAGGTGAGTATTTAGCTGCTGAGCCATCATGCCAGGCCCCTCTTTCTTTCTTATGGAAACTAGATCTTTTTGCTGCCCAGCTTTGCATAGCCAGACACGAGGCAGTAGGAAGGTTTTTCCTTTCAGCTTCGATGCTATCCAGTGGGACACCTTAGCAACTGTGGCACATTTGAGGAGGGGTTTGTTTCCCTTTGTCCTGGCTAATGGGTATCTTGGAGGCACAGCCTCCATCTAGAATGGCGGTGTTTGCGAGGCACAGCCCGCTGCTGGTGCATAGTTCAATGAGACTGTTGCCCAGTTTTCCAGCTTTATTAGCTGGGTACCCCCTTGTAGACTTAGAACTATATCCAGATGTCAGTAGAACAACACACACACACACCACTGGTTGGTGTGGACAGAATGGTGTAGCAAGGTGCCAGAGGGCTCAGTGTCTAGGTTGATGGGGATGCTCTGGGGTTGGCTATTTGGGGTCAGGGTCTTCTCATGCTGGGTGAGGGTCTCTGGTGCTGTGTCCTCTAGGATCTTCCCTCAGGCCAGTGACCGCTGCTGAGCCACAGGCTGAGTGTTTCCTCTGCTGACTTCCTCTTTTCCCCAACCTGCTCTGGATTCTGTTGTCAGATAAGTCATGCAGTACCTCTCTACCCTGCTCTTCCTGGGTGTCCTGTTCCCCATCTGTCTCCCAGGCATGTTCCTTCTCATCACCATGGCCACTGTTGGCTGGGTACCTGTGCTGTGGACTTGGAGCGTTTTACGCATCCCTTACCCAGCTTCCAAACATTAGGGGCCAGTGACCTACATTTTCCCTGTTTTGCTGAACCTGACCATATCACTTCAAACTGGGCTTAGCCTTCTGGTTGCTGGCAGTGTGCCTGCCGGGGGTCTCTGTTGTACATCTTGCACACCACGGGCTGCTCAGTGTTTCTTGAACACTTTGATCACAGCAGAACCCTCTGTCAGTTCGTGCTGGCTCATCTTCCCTTAGGGTGAGGATCAAACTGGAGCCCAGAGAGGGCTGTGTCTGCAGCCCTGCCTGCCCCTGCCTGCCTATGGGAGTTGTCAGCAGATGTACACACTGTGTTCTGCTCCCCAGAACTGACTCTTTCCCCTGCAAAACTGCAATGTGGTGCCCCTTCTTGTCATCCTCGCCTGCTAACATGGCCTTGCATCTGCTTTAGAATTTGAGTGGCAGTCATGATGTGTCTGTGTGGGCTGCTGGCACACAGCCATTTGTTTGCATCCTCATTGTCTTGGACTCCATTTGAGTCCTCAAGAGCTCATTCCTGTTCTGTAAGTAAATGATGAACTCAAGACACGAACTAAAAGTTAAAGTTCTCCCGCCTCCTCAGCACCCATCGCTGAGTTGGCAGCCAACAAATATTTGCTGTCAGTGAATGCTGTAATGGAATCTACTCCACAGGCTGCAGAGGCGCCCTGTGGCTGGCAGGAGACAGTAGAGTCATGCCTCCTCATGGTTCTTAGTTGGCTCACAGGAGGCTGGCTTGTGTAACCAAGCAGAAGAACGGAGAAGGTGGGGATCTGACACTTCCTATGGGTTCTGTCCCTCAGGACAGTGGCATGCGAAAGCAGGGAACTGCTGCCATGCACGATGGGCTTGCACTGTGTGGGGCAACCATGCAGAGTGGGGTGTGTTGGCCCAGTGGTTTGGGCCATGGCCTCCCCTTGTCATTCCTTGGTGAGTGCTCCTGAGATGAACACCCTGAAGTCAGCAGGGTATTGGGGCATCTGCTCCCCAGCAGAATTGGGGGCGGGGAGGACAGGGCGTGCAGGGCTTCCTGTGGCATCCTGAGTCTACAGGCCTCCTGCCTGATTCTGAGGCTGTGGCCTCATTACAGTTCAGATATGCATCAATAAAAAGGAACATTTAAAAGATGGCAGTTGCAAAGGATCTGGGGTCAAGCAGAGGTTCTAATTGATCCCTGTGATGTATGACTCTAACTCTGGGGTGAGGCCCCCCCCTTTTCATTACCTCTCGAGGCCTTCACCCCGACTCCATTCGTGTGGAACGGCCTAATGTTTTTGGCCGCGTGTACGCTGAGTTATGCTGCTTTTAAAGCATTGACTTCATAACTGAGAAGCTGAAGCCAGAGTGAGCTGGATAACTTACTCCTGTGCTATTTATTGCACAAGGCATTGAAAACAGTCCCAGCACGGGCATCTGTTTTACTTTTCATAGGCTCTGTCATCACTTTAATTGGTTGTTGTTAGAACAGATGTTTTAAAAAGAATATTTTGGCATGGCTGTATTTGCTTACTTTCTGATGCCTTGCAGGACATTTTTATCTACTTTTTTCCCCTTGTTTTTCTTAAAGAACCATGAGCTGTGCGAGCACAGTACCCCGCTGACCCTAACTTCCGAGACCTGGTCGGGAGAGACAGTGAGGCTGCTGGGGAATTAGTGTGAGGGCAGGCAGCAACATGGAAAGCTGGACAGCAGCAGAGACCCTTCCACTTACAAGCACTAGAATAGCCAGTCCCCATCCAAATGCCGCCTGCCCTGAAAGATGGCTTTTAACACTGTGCACATTATTCTTGTTCTAAGGCAGACAGAGCTGTGAGGCTGGCAGTGCTGATGTGTCACATAGCAAAGAACTGACTGCTTTGCTTCCTGTCTAGCTTCCTGTTCATCATGCACCCAGGAGGCAATGGAAGGTGGCCTGAGTGCTTGGTCCCCAGCCACCTGTGTGGGAGACCTGGATGGAGCTCCAGGGCTCTTGGCTTCTGCCTGGTCCAGATCTGGCGATTGTAGACATTTGGGGAGTAAACCAGAGGATGGAAAAATCTCTGTCTCTCCCTTCTTTTCTCTCTTTTGCATAAATCAAGATGTCTTTTTTAAGTGTCAAGCTGTTTAGAGAGAGCTTATAAACTAGTTAAGGTCTTTGTGACATCAAAATGTTTGTACAATAATGAACTGACTTCAGATTTGATGACTATTCTTATATCACAAGTCATAGCTAAATCTAGTGAGATTAAATGGCTGCTTTTGGTTCTTTAAACTTGGATAGTCATAGAAAAGTTTATCTGTACTAACTAAAGCAAAAAGATTTGTTTCTGTGTTGGGTCAGAATATAATTCCAAAATTAGCATTTTCCTAACAGTGTTTTTGCAACATAATTAATATTGTAACTCAACAGTTTGAAGGATATTGGATCTAGAAAATGTCCCTAAGGAGTAAATGTTTATTTTAGGGGTTCTTTATTCCTTCATACTATTGAATCATCTTCTTTCCCCTTGAAAACATTTGGATGGATGAGGGACTCCACTGGTTGAGCCTAAAGCCAGATACTCCATCAGTTAACTGCTGATCATCACCACAAAGCAGCCCTTCTCATCCGTGGCACAAGTTAACTGGCTGTCAGCTGATGGGGGGACCATGCTGTCAGAACTGTATGAGAGAGATGTGCTGCAGGGCGCAGACAGGAGCTGCTTAACTCATTGTTACCCTTCATAGTTGTAGAAGTCTTCTGCTTTTGGGTCAAGGCCTGAGCATGCGTTGTGAATGCTGGGCATGGGGCTTGTTTGGTGCCGACCAAGCACCTGCCCAGGGACTGTCAACTTAATGAATTGTGATAAGAGTTAACAGACTTGATGTCATTTGTACACAGAGGGGAGCTTATCAATGGCATGCCGTCTGGCCTCCACCCTCTTCTTATCCGTGAGTGTTAACCAATAGTCTTGTTGTGTAGTCTGTCCAGGATGTTCAAGTCCTGGGTCAAATTCTAAGCTTCTCTTGGATGTTAGTGTGTGACTTGTTTGTGTTTAGTGGTTCAACCATTTGTGATCCACTGTGACCAGTCTTCTTTTTCCTTTCCGTGTTGTACATACCTCAGTGCCCTGTAGGTAACAGAACAGGACTTCCTGGGTGTGGACAGTACTATAAGCCACAGGACATGGTGGAGTCTGTAGACAACTCCCACCTTTCTTTTGTAGCTGTTACTCATTTGGATGGGGAGAATTTAATTTTTACTAAGTTCTTGCTCTTCCATTATACAGAGGGAAGCGGCTGGAATGGTGGACATTTTTCTTGTCAGGTTTATGACTCCTGACCTTTTTAGAATAGTGTCTGTCCCAGTTGATTAGGAAATACAAGTGTGATTCCTTTGATAGACTGTCACTCGTCTTCCACAAGGGTGCTTTAACTCTTTCAAGCCTGTTTATATCTTAGATGACACTAAAACTTTGCCCTTATGTAGTAGTGAAATGGCATTTCTAGTTAGCGCCTGGGGACATAGGTGAAGCCTTCTCCCTAGGCTGGATTGAAGACTGACTGGGACTGAGGCATTTTGCAGCCAAGCAGCCCGTTAAACCACACTGGCAATCTAATTATTTTTTCTCTATCAAAAAATAATTGTACCCCAAATGCATTAAACCTGTATATGAAAATATTTTTCCCAATGGCAATTCCCAACTCAAAA
Source organism: Ochotona curzoniae (assembly GCF_017591425.1). Lineage (NCBI taxonomy): Eukaryota > Metazoa > Chordata > Mammalia > Lagomorpha > Ochotonidae > Ochotona > Ochotona curzoniae. The sequence goes on along the minus strand of NW_024465894.1, from coordinate 21,498,086 downwards.
ATTATTATTCTTCATCTGTTCTGATACAGACCATTTCAGAATCACCTTTTTAAAAGTCTGGCAGTGTAGGGAAGAAGATGCCCAATTTCCCTTCTTAAATTTCCAGATTAAGTGTCTTGGGTTTGTGTTTTTTTCTTGTGATTATGTTGTTAAATCTCCATATTTCTACATAGAGTTACATCAGAAGTACTTCTCTTCTACTTTGGTGAGTTTTTCCAGTTTATTAACTTGATTTGATGATATAAACATATCCAGAAACTGTTGCAATTGAAATATTCTGAGCAATAATAATTTTCTTGACTTGGAAGCCTGGCCATCTTGATTTCCAGTGGTTGCTTGGAGTGTTTAAAGTAACTGGCTGCCCTGAGGTCATTACTGAGAGTTTATGGTTAAAAAAAGAGAGGGGCTGGAGTGGGCAAATTGAAAAAATGCTGTTTAAATTATAGTCCCACAGGGAGGGCAGTTAACCCAAGTCACTTAAATTGTGGTCATAACACTGAGAGTTAAAAATAATTTTACTTGGAAGAGACTCCAAGGAGAAATATCAAAAAGTCCTGAAGAGTTTAAAAGCACATCAAAGGCACCGTGCGCTGGGTGGCTTGTGAGGTTTCAGGTGTTACTGTTTGGGAGGTGAAACATTTCTGTGGACTCCCCTCTATTTGGGGCTCTGTGTGATCCTGTGACCCCAGACTGATTTCAGGGCTTCTGTTGGCGAGCTCAGATGCTTCATCTCCTTGGGGGCGGGGGTCAGTGTCCCAACTCGTTGTCCTTGCTGGAGTGTTTGCCACAGAGCTTTGGAGGGCAGCTGGAGTCCCGGCTGCCGTGTGGGAAAGTGGAGGGGGCATACCTGCCTGGGTGCTTGTGTAGGGTCTCCCAGCCTCTGCCCTACTCCAGGAGTGAGTTCCATGTGGGTCTCATGGGCTAGCCCGTGGTGTGCATGTTAGCCAGGGCTGCGTAACAAATTACCCCAGATGTAGTGGCTCAACACAACCATCAGCGTTTGCTGCACAGTTTCTGTGGTCAGGAAATGGGCCTTGGTCACTGAATGGGTCTGGCCAAGATCTTGAGTGATGACAGTCCAGATTGGTGGGGCTGCAGTGCAGCCACTGCTCAATGTTGGCTGGTGGTAGGAACATACAGGCGATTCCAGTGTCCCAACACGGCCACTGGATCCCTGATTTCCCCCCCTTCCCCAGCCAGGGACCTGGGCTGGAAAGTCACTGCTGCTATTTCTGCAACATCCTCTTGGTGCTGTGGGTGAGTCCTGGGACCTTAGTATCATGACTACTAGGAGATGAGAACCCCCAGGGACTCCTGAGACCAAGGCTGAGGGATGGCCATGCAGTCACAAATGTGTCTGGTGCTTGGTGGGATCTAATGTGGCCTCAGGTTACAGAGGAGCAGTGGCTGCCTGGCGAGACACTGCTCTTCTGCAGAGCAGGCAGAGCCACTGCCTCCGCAGAAGAGGCAAAGCTTTGTCCTTGCTCAGTGCGTGGGGGCGCATTTTATCCAAGCCCCGTCCTTATGTCAGTGATGCCACTCAGTCACACAGGGAAGCACCTATGATTGCCTTTAACTTTCCCCTCCATGGTGCGAATTCTATCTTTTCTCCCGAGTCCTTATTTCCTGAGTCTGTGTTTATTGGGTGTTTTCTTCCTATGTATACATTTACAAATGAGATCACACTGTACTGTGTTGCAAGCTGATTTTCCATTTATAATAACTCAGGCATCTTAATGTGTCTTCAAAGAATCTCTTCCAACCTAAATTTTTTTTTTAAAGATTTATTCATTTTATTACAAAGTCAGATATACAGAGAGAAGGAGAGACAGAGAGGAAGATCTTCCGCCCGATGATTCACTCCCCAAGTGCGCCACAAGGGCCGGTACCGCGCAGATCCGAAGCCGGGAACCAGGAACCTCTTCCGGGTCTCCCACATGGGTGCAGGGTCCCAAGGCTTTGGGCCGTCCTTGACTGCTTTCCCAGGCCACAAGCAGGGAGCTTTCCAACCTAAACTTTAATGTTGTTAATTTCAGTTTTTATTTGAGAGAGAGAGAGAGTGAGTGAGAGACCTTGCATCCCATGGCTTACTCTAAATGGCTGCAACAGCCAGCTCTGGGGAGGGCTGAATTTAGGAGTCAGGAACTTCCTTCAGGTCTCCCTTAGAGGTGACAGGGGTCCAAGTACTTGGGCCAATGTCTGCTGCTTTCCCTGGCACATTAGCCAGAAGCCAGATTGGAAGGGAAGCAGCCAGGCCTGGAACCGTTGTTCCCATATGAAAAAACGGTGGTGTTGCCAGTCACAGTTTAGCCTGCCTAGCCACCTGTAAGTGATGGAGCACACAGGTGCTTCTTCCTGCCTTGGACTTAGCATTTCATTGAAGATTTTAAAAATTGAATGATGCAGCGATTTTGTCCATCTGTAGTATGCCTCACTTTTTTTTTTCTTATCAGCTAATTATTAATTGCCCAAAGAAACTTGGTGAGAGACAAGGAGAGGGGTGAGGAGTAGCATGTCCTGGTGGAATTGTGTGCCAGGCAATTCATCCAGAACTGAGACTGTCTCGCTTTCATGAGCTATTTCTTCTACCTTATGCTGTAGCCAGTAAATTGGAAAATGGGCCATTTTGTGCTTCAGCCTTCATTTCTCTGTGCCCACATCAAATCTGAAGGTTCTGTTGAACAGTACAGCAGGCAAGAGGAGAGAGCAAAGGTGTGGGGGTGCCCACCCTGAGAGTGGCTGCCTCCGCCCACTGCTTTGGCTCGCTGGGTTTGCATTGCGGGCAGACCTGTCCCCAGCTTCTGTTGGCTAACTAAGGGCTCCAGCGCGAGCAGGCTGCTGGATCCCAGCTGAGGGGCTCACGCCTGGGGGCAGTGCCACGTTCTGGTTGTTCACTAATTCCATCCCAGGCCCCTAAAAGGGCAAGGAAGGGAAGGGGCGAAGGAGCTGACATTTGCTCAGCGTCTGGCTCCGACTTGCCAAGCAGGTCTCCTGTTTATATTCTCACAGTCCCTCCCCAAGGACAGACACAGGCATTTCGCGTACTTGCTCTTACATGTGAACTTTATGAGTGAGTAAATATTTTCTTTTTCAGAGCTTTTGTTTTCACTGCCTGGATTCTAGGCCTTTACAACCTTTCGCAGCCCATGTGCATTTTAAATGGTTTGAGGTTTCAGTGTGTTGTTTCCACAAACCTAAAGAAAACACACACGACTTTTTCCATCGAGCGGCACATGCCATGCCGTGTTTGTGTGGGCCAGAGCCCTGGCCGTTGAACTTGGGGCTTAAGGATCCGTGCTGTGTTTGTGTGGGCCAGAGTCCTGGCTGTTGAACTTGGGGCTGAAGGATCCGTGGTGTGTTTGTGTGGGCCAGAGCTCTGGCCGTTGAACTTGGGGCTGAAGGATCTGTGCTGTGTTTGTGCAGTGCACAGGGACTTGGGAACGCCACAAGGCAGGAGGGCTCCTGGTTTGCCTTTTCTCTTCTTGGCTGTTTTCTGTCCCTCAGGGAGCTGGGCCGGGGATTGAGAGAGGGCGGTGGGAGAGTAAGACCCTCTGCTCTGGGGTTGAGCCTGCTTTTCCTGAGGCCACTTCCCTGTGCCTTGGGTGGCCAAGATACTGCCTGGTGGAGATCCTTACTTTTCATAGCATCCAGAACATTCCACAGATGCTGTTTAGTTTCTTGCCCTCCCGTTGTGAGAGAACTGCCGCTGTTTTCCTGAGGAGGAAGAGAGAGGTGAGGGAGTCCGAGTAAAGATGACTGCTGGATGTGGAGTGCTTGTTCTCTTCTCTTGCTTCAACTTGACCAAACTCTGATCTCACACATCGATAAAGATGAAATTCAGAGGCATTTTGAAGAAGTAATTCGAGAGAAGTAGTTTCCTTTTGTTACTTTTAAAAAACAGTTTATTAATTTTTTTAAAAGACTGATTTACAGAGATAAGGAGAGAGAGCTAATCAAAGATCTTCCATTTACTGGTCCACTCAACAAGTGGCTGCAATGGCCAGAGCTGAGCCAATCTGAAGCCAGGAGCCAGGAGCTTCTTCTGGGTCTCCCACCTGGTGCAGGGTCCCAAGGACTTGAGCCATTTGCTGCTGCTTTCCCAGGCCAGAGGCAGGGAGCTGGATGGGAAGTGGAAACTGGGATACAAACCAGAACTCATATGGGATGCTGGTGCTACAGGTGGAGGCTTAGTCTGGTATGCTACTATGCTATCTCTGAGTAGTTTTCTTTTCTTTTTAAAGATTTATTTCCCTTTGTTGCAAAGTCAAATATACAAAGAAGAAGAGAGACAGAGAGGAAGATCTTCCATCTGATGATTCACTCCCTAAGTGACTGCAATTGCCAGAGCTGAGCCGATATGAAGCCAGGAGCCAGGAGCTTCTTCTGAGTCTCTCACATGCGTTCAGGGTACCAAAGTTTTAGGCTGTACTTGACTGCTTTCCCAGGCCACAAGCAGGGAGTTGGATGGGAAACAGAGCTGCCGGGATTAGAATCGGTGCCCATATGGGATTCCTGGCGCATTCAAGGCAAGGATTTTAGCCACTAGGCTACCACACCAGGCCCAAGTATTTTTATTTTAAATGTCAAACCTCAGCTCTCCATACCAATCATACAAATCTGGTTGTTTAAAATGTGTTTTCAAGCTTTTGATATATATATCCCTATGAGGCCTTTGGGGTGGATAAGTAGAAGAAAAGCTTGGAATAGAATTGGAAACCAAGAGGTACTCTGCAGCCATGAGGGCCAGGTAAGACAGTAGAGAGAACAGAGTGCTTGGGTACTAGAGGAGCCTGATGTGACAGGCCAGGGGTGATGGGTACATCAGCCATCCATCTGCAGGGGTACTAACCCCGTCACCTGGGTGGGAGGAAATAGAGATTTAAGAGGACAGGCTAAATGAAGGACAGGATGTTAACACCTTCACTGGTGAGCTTCATTTTCTTCAAGTTGCTAATTCCCTGGGGCTTGTTTAGTTTCACCTGCTGCCTCTTCTGCCCTGCATCGCATTAGCCATGGTTATCTCTTGGCTTCTGACACTTGTCATTTTCTAGGAACTGGTTTTGATATATTTATTTTAAAGAAGGGTTATATTTTGAAACTTGTTTAAAGGTAAGACCATAGTGTAACTGATCTTCTGAAAGAAGAGATCCAGAAAGTATATCCAGAACAAATTTTCAGAGTTTAAAGTGGATGGGATCCAGGTGCTTCATGTTGAGATCAAGTCATCCAGGCTGACACCCCCTGCCTCCCACCCCAGGCAGTGTTTTCCCATTTTGTTCCCATATTCTTGCTCTCTGTCCATCCCTCCTTTCCAGTTCAGTCCTGCTCCCTCTCCTGGGCTCTTTGCCTCGTCCTGCATTGCCGGTGCTGTCTTTGTTTTCTCTCTCTCCTGCTCACTCCAGGTTCCCGGACAGAGCATTCATTGTCTTCTCTGTGTGTGTTGGGCTTGGAATCAGTGCTCTTCCATTCCACAGGTCTTCTCATTGCCCAGGACTTTGATTTTCAGGGGCAACGTCCTCTCTGGGTTTTGTCCAGTGGTCTCTTCTGCAGTGTGTGGGGAGTGGAAGGAGAAGGTACTGTGGGAGGTCTACTTTGCTGGCTGACTTGGCATTTCCTTCTATTTCAGAATTCCATCTGCCATGGGCCACAGGCTTAGCTTGGTCCCAGAGAGAGGCAACAACTTATTCCTGGTTTTTCCAAGACCATCTTTTGGAATTATATGAAAACGCTTTTGGATTCACACTGGGTTTGATTGCCTCTGACAAGGCCTGTTGGTCTGACAACAGTTGCCATGGGAATGATGCTTGTGGGTAGTACTGTTGGCAGTCAGTATTATCAGAAGCATCAGGTGCCTGTTCATTTGTGGTGTGCCATACATTCTGTTAGGAGCACGTGAGCATGCAATGCCCTAAGCCTGCTCTCCTACCTTACTATAGTCTGAGGGCCTGCATGACTTCCATCCAATCTGTGGAAGTGATTATAATTTGCCATATTTTGCTTAGTGTTCTAAGTATGAGTTTGGGAACTTGTAATACTTTTGTTGAACAATAGCTATTAAAAATGAGACTTCAAATAATAATCCTTTCCTATATGATAAGTGTGACATCTACCTGTCTGTCAGGCTGCTGTTGGAAACTGACCTAGTTAGCGTGGCTGCTAATTAAGATTCAGCCTGGTTGGTGACACTCACTGCTGGGGTGCTTGAGGAAGGGGACTTGGCTCTCCCCCCTGCTATGTGTGTAACTATTTGTGAACATTATATTGCAGAAGTCGGATGAAACCCCCTCATAGACATTTCCCATAAGATTTATCAACACAAGCTATCACTAATTTGCCTAGATTGCATTTATCTTTAGCTTGACTTCGTTGGAAGCTTCCTGAGATCCATAAACAGTATATTTTGGGAAGAAGGTATTTTGCTGGGCAGCATGCCAGTATGGAAATACATCTTCACTGCCTAGAGAGGAAGAAGATCGGGACCAGTGTAAGCTTCTTGTCAGAAATTGTATAAGCCAGAAGTGCATCAAGCAACAATGCTTCCAGTACTGACTTCTTTCTCAACCTGAGAAGTCATCCTTTCTCAAACTGTTCTCAGAGAAACTGAGGAAATAACAGACCTGTCCTGCAAGAAATATTAAAAGATCTTCACATAGAAGGAAAGTGATGAAGGTTGCAAACTTGGGGATTGACAGAAAAGACAGCAATATCAGAGAAGGACCAGTGAGAATAAAGTCTATTATGTCTCTTAATTTCAACTGACCAAAAAGTTAACTGTAAATCCGTCATAGTAACAATGTCCTGGTGATATAGCATATGATGAAGTGACTTAAGTGACAGTGATGTCCCAAGGGCTAGGAGGCAGGAACTAGGGACATTTTTATGTGGTACCTGTCTGCAGATGTTAATAGTAGAGTGGTGTTTGAAGGAGATTCAACTTAGCAAACAAACAAACAAAGAAAAAGAAAAATTGTAAGCTGTAGGAAATTTACTGAAGAGTTCTTTTGGAGGAAAGATTTATTTATTCTACTTGAAAGTCAGAATTAGAGAGAGAGAGAGAGGTAGAGAAGGAGAGCTCTCTCTGGCTCATCCACTGGTTCACTCCCCACATGGTTGCAGTAGCCAGAGTAGGGCTGATCTAAAACTGGGAGCTAGGAGCTTCCTTTGGGTACAGGAACCAAGCACTTGGGCCATCTTCCATTGCTTTCCCAGGCCATTAGCTGAGAACTGGCTGGAAAGTTTAGAGCTGGGGCTTGAACTGGTGCCCAAATGGGATGGTGGTGCTGCAGGCACAAGATCAGGCTGCTATACTACTGTGCTGGCCCCATCACTGAGACTTTTAAAAAAGTATTATTGATGTACTGAGAGTGGGATCCCATGATGATGAAGGTATGGGAGCCCATCCTCCATGTACTCATCTTCCTTTTCAGGCAACAGATGTTTTGGTCCTGTCTTCCAGTTGCTGATCTGATTGCTCCTCTGAGGATGATGGGTGATGTGGCATGAGTCCATTTGATGGGTTCTTTCTTGGCTCATGGTTGATATAGTGTGTATCAAGTGTGTACCACATTTGAAGACATGTGGCGCAGTGGTCCAGACTAGACACAGATCTTTTTCAGTCCTTTAGCAATGTTTTGAGCGTCAGATCTACCACCCTGGTTTAAAAGGTCATTCCGGACTAAGTGCCTGTTTTGGAGACTAAGGATCCATTTGAAGGAGGTGGTTCCTCTCTGTTGTTGCCAGCTGTATGTGGGGCCTTCCCTTGGGGAGACAGCTGTTGCAGTCCTTCCTTGCTGACAGACAGGCAGTCAGTCCTCAGGGGTATTTTGCACTTAGAAGGAGACAAGAGGAACGGATTGATAAGCAGTGCATCGTTGCCATGCTGTATCTCTCCTCTGCATGTTCATTTCACAGGGTCCAGATGTCTACTTATTGGTGGAAGAGGGTTCTTATGGGCAGCACCTTGTATATTAGGCACTTAAATGACCACACTAATTCCCGCAGGAACAAGCCCCTTGTGGGCTGCCTGACCATGTGGTAAGCCATGGGCATTGTCCAGAAGTTTGTATACACTCAAAACTTCAACCCTCTTCTTATTGTCTAATTCTTCCATCACTCTAAGGTATGTATTAAGCCTTTTTGGTGCTGTCAAAACCATATCAGGGATTGCTATGGGTGGTGCCACTTTATTCAGGCCTCTTTAATGCCTCCTTAGCTTTCAGGGCTGTCTTTCTTTTTCAGGGGGTCATAGGAGATGGAACTTTTTTTGTATTTCTCACATGTCATCAGTTAAGGTGGTGTTTTCTTTTTGTCCATAGTTTATTCTGTGTTTTGTCCAAATTGGTGACACTTCCCCTAGTCAGATATTAATTTCCAATCTCCACAATTCATTCAAATGAGGTGTGTGTGGCCAGTTCACAAGTCTGTCTATGTGTTCCAGTTCTCACTCAGACTTTTGTCTTATTCCCCCCATGACGCAGGGTTAGGTGTCTCATGGTTATCGTTGCATTCTGTAGGGGACAGATTTGTTTAGGATTCCTCAGTGTGGGGGAGCAGCAGGGGCTCTCATCAGTTGGCCCAATCTTCTGTGACCCCACCCAGGTTGGAGAAGTTCCATGCCATCTCCTTTGTCCTTCCCCATGAATCACTCAGATTTCATGAGCATCTTTAAGGCTCGTAATGAGAAGTTGAGACAAATCTGAGAACAGCTTTTAAAACTGTTCCTTGATTTTATAGCTTTGAAGTTACATGGGACAGGGGAGGGTCCCTGTAAAAGGAGCTCCTTTGATCACAGCATTCTTCATAACCTGGATAAGGGACACACCAAGCAGACAGGCATCCCAGTTGTGTGGTCGAACTGCTCAGGATGGTGGGATGTCTGCTCTTTAGTCCAGGTTGTTCTATTTGGCATTCAAAGGAGGGGCAAGATGGTCTCCTTCCTCAGGATAAACAAACTTTACAGCCACCTGTCCCCATCGGCCAGACAGATTTCCCCTTGGGAACAGGCCTCTGTGTGTTACATCTTGCAAAACCATTTGTGTTTCTTAAGCAGTAAGTTGTGGGGCCAGGCTCCAGCCCAGCATGCTACTCCATCCTGCCGTAGTCAGAACCAGTGCAGTCTGCAGGCCTGCTGGATTAACCCTTCTCTGGACACCTGATTGTGTTATGAGGCAGTTTCATTGACACAGATATAGGAACTGAGGTGAAAAGATGCTTGCCTGGAGGACTTGGGTTCCTATGGCTAGGGGTTGGATCTTGTGTAATTGTTATAACTACAGGTGCCAGAGGCTTCAGTTTTCTCCCGGGATCCTCGTGTGTGTTGCTGCTCTTGACTTGAAGGTTCCCTGAGTTCTCCTCCTCAGAGGAGGTCTGTGTCTTCCATCCTCAGCTGAAGCCACCACTTTTCACTGGGACTCTGTTGGTGAGGTGGTGGAACAGTCTTTATTCTTCCAAACTGTTGTTTGTCAACAGGCCTGGGTCTTCTGGCCATGGGATTGTTTGTCCCCACTCTCTTGTCCGCTTCCCTCTTCCCTGCCTGCAGCACTCCCAACACCTTTACTTGACACTCTCACCTCTTTTTTCTTCACCTGCCCAGAACTCTGGGCCTGCCCCAGCACCGTGGTACCATCTGCAGACACTTGCGTGTTGGTTTTTCTTGCTGCCTCCTTCTGTGTGTATGTGTCGGGGTTTTTGTTTCTGCTACATGCTCAACTTCAGCTTAGCTCCCAAGGTCTTGAGACTAGAATAAAACAGCCTGATCCCTTGTCTTTCTTTTCACAAAGCTACATATCTAAATAAAAACATGTGCTTTTATAGGACAGCTCAGACACACATGCTTTGCTGCAGCTCTGAAATATGGAGATGGGAGAAAGCCATAGGAGAACAAGGATGAGAAATTGTAGGTGTCCTTCTTTTTTCTCCTCTTCCCATTTTCTTCTCCAGGAAGAATCTTGTGTGAGGTATTAACTTGTCGTTTGTAGCCTCTTTGTAAAGCCCTGGTGGTCTTGTGTTTCATCCAGGTTGTTCTTGCCTCCTGTCCCAGTGGCCTACCTAGGTCTGCACCTGCTGAATAAAACTGTAGGATCTGGAGTGAGATGCATATTCACACGTGTCAGTGACAAGATGTTTCTCCTGCATTGAGATACAGACACACACCATAGTTTGTGTCTTGTTCCCCCATAGTCATTTTTCAAACATTTCTCCCATTTCAAGCATTCTTCTTAAATGTGGTTGTAAATGGTTGCAGAGAATTCCATGATTGGAATTGACCAGCTTTTTAAAGCCAGTCTGCACTGTAGGGTTTCCATTTTTTCCCCCCCTCCAAGTGCTATAGTGTATGTGTTTGCACATCTATTTTTGTCTATCCTCTGGTGATTTCTATAAGACAAGTTGTTAGAAATGAAAGTCTAGTTATATTTTATCTATCTGTCCATTTGTCTATCTATATATTTAGAGCTGAGCTGGTCTGATAGTCTTCCAGAAAGTTAATAATTTACATTCATAAAATGGATCATATTACTTGTTTTCTTGGGTTCTTTCCAATGTTGTGTATGCTTTAAAAGAAAAAAAATATATATATTTGGGCCTGGCGGTGTGGCCTAGTGACTAAAGTCCTCGCCTTGAACACGTCGGGATCCCATATGGGCACCAGTTCTAATCCTGGCAGCCCCACTTCCCATCCAGCTCCCTGTGTGTGGCCTGGGAAGGCAGTAGAGGATGGCCCAAAGCTTAGGGACCCTGCATCCATGTGGGAGAACCAGAGGAGGTTTCCTGGTTCCCGGCTTCAGATCGGCGCAGCACCGGCCATTGCAGTCACTTGGGGAATGAATCATCGGATGGAAGATCTTCCTCTCTGTCTCCTCCTTGCTGTATATCTGACTTTGTAATAAAAATGAATATTTTTTTTTAAAAAGATCCTTGTCAATTTAGTGAATGTGAAGTGAGCTAGTTGTAATTTACATATCTTTTTTTATATGTGAGATTGAACTTTTAAAAATATGTATATGTGTGTGAATTGTCTGTTCCTGTACTTGACTATTTTTTTTTTAACCATTCTAATCGTGGTGTTCCATTCCTTCTTGATGAATGTCTCATCTTTCCTCTGCCACATTCTGTGCTATAATGGCTCATGGGTTTGGCCCTCAGAACTGGTGAGGGCAGGGGCTTTGTGGCAGAGCTGCTGTGAGAATTGGAGTCACCACAGTGTAGACTCACTTGGTCCTTCTGCAGATTTCTGTTTAGTTACCTGCTGTATGCCAGGAACATCTAGATGCTTGGGATATAGCAGGGAACAGAGCTCACATTCAGGGCCAGTGTGCAGCAAGCACCTGTGGGAAGCAGCACAGAAACAGATATGTGTGTCAAGTGGCTGCGAAAGGGAGGAAGGTCCATCCGAACAGCTGGTGGGGACATGTTTATGGAATCATTTGAGTCCAGGCCTGAGGGAGGAAGGGGGAGTCATGTAGGGGTCTTAGGGAAGCCATTGTGGGTGGAGGTGAGCCTGTGCAGGGTCTAGACCATTTTGAATGACTACAGCTTGATACACAGGGCCTAGTGTGTTGGTAGGACAGGGTTAAGAGTGGCCCAGAAGGCCTAAAATCTGAATTGCTTTACAAATAGCTCTTTCAGAGAGGTTAGAACTTGTCTAGAGCCATGGGATGCAGAAGCGTCTTCTGATAAAGAAGCAGACATTTTCTCCATACAGTGAGATACAAGGGTACCATCCAGAGCATGTCTTTTCATTCCAGCATCCATGAACTTAGCAAGGTGTTGGTGGTACATTCTGATTGTGAGACCTGACTATAGAATTAAAAAAAAATTATTTGTGGCAAAGGCAGGCTTATAGAGAAGGAGAGATAGAGAAAGACCTTTGTCTGTTGGTTCACCCTCCCCCCACCCCCAAGTAGCTACAAAGGCTAGAGGTGAGCTGATCCAAAGCCAGGAGCCAGGAACTTCTAGGTCTCCCATGCAGATGCAGGGTCCCCAGGTTTTGGACTGTCTTCAACTGCTTTCCCAGGCCACAAGCAGGGAGCTGGATGGGAAGTGGAGCAGCCAGGATACAAACTGGCACACACGTAGGATCCTGGGCATGCACGGCAAGTATTTAGCCACTGAGCCACTGTGAAAGGCCCTAAGAAAGAATTTTAAGTGGTAAACTGCATAGTCTTTTGACAAAGAAGATAGTGTTCAAAATGTTGAGAGAACCTACTTCAGAAGGCTCTCTGGACACTCGCCACTCACATCCCATTTCCTAAATTCCATTAAGTTGGGTCTGCTTACATGTTTCCCCAAAGAACCAGCTGATGGTTGTGGCTAATTTCAAATATGATGAAACAGGTATGTTCTTATCTTACAGTCAGTTTAGCCCATGCCCCAGCCTTCTGTATTAGAGGCTGAAGTTATATGAATACATGTTTTCCTGGTGCTCCAAGATGTTTATTCACTGTCTATCAATTTGTTCATCTATTAAATATAATCAATAGCTCTCTGTCCCACGCATGATACCTGGGTGTTAAGATGTGATGATGACATAAAACACACAGAACATCTCACTGAGTGATCGGCTGTGGGTTTGGGGCAGATGTTGTCCACATAACCTACAGAAGAGTATGGAATTACAGGCCGTGGCCTGTGCCGAAGTCCAGGTGTCTAAGTGCAGGGGCAAGTGCAGTGCATGTGGACGTTTGGAACCTGAACTCAGCTGGCGTGTTGGAGTTGAGCTACTAAAGTTGAGGTGTTAGCCAGGTAACCTGGGGTGGAAGCAGCACCATGCGGAGAAGGGTTTCTGAGACAAGAGATGGCAGGGCAGCTCTGGGGGGTTTGTGCCATCAGAGGATAGGTCTTCACAGGATGCGCTTCAGTGCAGACACAGCACCCTCCAAGAGTCTGGAGGGTCTCAGCCCTGACCCGTCTCCCTTGTCCTACCACCCTGAACACACCAGAGAGCTGAATGCTATCTCGGTTGTCCTTCTTCATCTTCTTTTCTGGCTTGGTCTTTTAGCTGAGAGGCATCCACAGACTGATCTGAGCAAAGATTACCTTCTTAGGAAAGTGGGGTTTGCTCACGTAAGCTGCACACCTGGGGGCACTGCCTGAAGAGTGTTGAGGCCTGCCCTTGTTCCCCTGGGAAGGGGAGAAAGGGACTGAGGGAGATGGAGAGTGGGGTTTGGGGAAGCATTATGTGTAGCAGATGGAGCCAGCAGGGGCCATGAGGGGATGGCCAGATGAGGAATCAAAAATTCCGAATCCTCTGAAAGCTTTACAGATCATTATGGGAATTGAAATTAGAAACATTGTATGCATTTTTAATATTTCTGCTAGGAAAAGGACTGTAGCCATGTTAATGTTTAATGCAAGGACCCTAACAGAGAGCTGAATAGCTCGCCAAGGACCCGTTTTCCAACCCTAACTAGAAAAGAGAAGTTGTATCTATTTTAGGCCTGTCTGGGAGAAGGAGTTTGAGCAAAGCCAGCTGCCTTGTCTTTCCTGTGTGAGCAGGTGCATGGAAGGAGGGAACAACAGTGTACTCCATGGTAGCTGCCCCACCCTTTTGTATGTCCAAGGGTAATTCTAATAGTGTGGAAAAATGGATTAAAAGACAAGTTTCTTGGGTCTGGCATCCCATATGGGTGCTGGTTTGAATCCTAGCTGCTCCACTTTTGATCTAGCTCACTGCTAATGTGTTTGGGAAAGCAGTGCAGGAAGACCTAAGTCCTTGAGCCCCTGTGCCCACATGGGAAAACCAGAAGAAGCTCCTGGCTTTGGATCAGTCCAGCTTTGGCCTTTGTGACCATTTGGGTAGTAAACCAGTAGATGGAAGACCTCTCTCTGTCTCTCCTTTTCTCTTCATAATTCTGCTTTTCAAATAAAAATACTTAGGAAAAAAAAAACCCCACACTGGTATATTGTTAGTGCAAAAAATTTTCAACCTCATGTGTATGAAAGGTCTCCATAGTTTGTGGAGAATACATATTATGAAAAAACTGCATGGATTTCAAAACAAATTTTTTGCACCAGCAATAAACTTCTCTTTTAATTTTATCTTTTCTATATGCTTTTTGAAGTCTCTTCATTTGCTACGTATGAAATCCCAGGATTTATAGAAATTCTTTATCCACTTCCTCTCTACGTACACTGAGAACCAGCTGTATTTCTGCTAGGAACGGGAGCGTGAGATGTGTATTAACCTTTCTCTTCCTGCACCCTCTTGTTGGCAGGGTGTGCCCATTCATGTGGGCATATATAGTGATGTGCTTGCTCTTGGTTGAAGTTTCTGTCTCTAGAAAGATTTATTTACACAGTGGCCTGTGGGGAGGACCGAAGGGCACAGGCAAGTTCTTAGCAATTATCACCTTTGACTTAGAAGTTAACACTTACTATTTGAGAGGGAGAGAGAAGGACACACACACACACACACACACACACACACACACACACACACACACACACACACACGCAGAAAAAGAGATCAAGAAAGAGCGCTGTCCTGTGCTTCATTTCCTAAATGCCTGCAACAGCTGTGGATAGGCCAGGCTGAGTCCAGCAACCAAGAACTCAGTCCAGGGCCTCCATGTAGGCGTCAGTGTCTACACTTTTGGGAAGCTAGAGTCGGGAGCTAGGCCTTGAACCCAGGCAACTGGATGTACAAGCAAGTCTCTCTCTCTTTTTAAAATAAATTTTATTTTTTATGATGATCACATGGTGGATCAGGGTGGGAAGTATCAAGATTTAGGGAAAATTAGGGTGGACTCATTGCTTCCAAATTTGCTATTTCTTCTTGTTGTTTCTCGGGAAAGGGGAGAGATAAAGGGGGAACCCACTCATGACTTTCCACACGTCCCAGTACCCAGGGATGAAGAGCCACCACCTCATATCAACTTTGAGTCTCAGTATGTACATACTCCGAGGCTTCTGTCCAAGTGGTTTGGATAGTTCTGAAATGCTTCCGATTTCACTGATCCGAGGATGATGTCATGCTCCCAATGTCCATTGGCTCCTTTCACTGAGATTTTTTGCTGTCATCGTTTGTTTGGGGTAGTTGTGTAGTTAGTTCTGTTCTTCTGCTGCAGCACCAAATATGCTGCTATATTCTTTTACAACAGGGCCTGTGTCCACTGCTCTGCCTTTTTCGTTAAGTAGGACATGTTCTTGCAGATGAATCCAAGGACCCAGGCCAGGTGTCCCAAGCATCATTGGATCCCCCACTCCTGGGACTTAGGAACCCAACACCCAGCTAGCGGGCGGGTCCCAGGACCCTGGCCATAAGACCTAAGCCCTGCTGAATCCCCTATACCTGGGGATCACAAACCTGACATTCACCTAGTAGGTGGGACCCGGGGCCTGGGCCAGGTGACCCAAACCTCACTGGATCCCCGACCCCTGGGATTCATAAACCTGGCAGCCACCTCACAGGCAGGCTCCAGGACAAGGTAAGGTGACCTGAGTCCTGCCAAATCCCCTGCCCCCAGGGCTTATGAACGTGGCACCTACTCACAGGCACGGCCCCAGAACCTGGGCTAGGTGACCTGAGTCCTGCCAGATCCCCCAGCTCTGGGGCTCACGAATCCAACACCCACTTAAAAGGTAGGTTCCAGGATCTGGGCCAGGCAACCCAAGCCCCACTGGTTCCCCTGTCCTGGGACTCAGGAACTTGGCCCCCACCATACAGGTGGGCCCCAGGACCTGAACCAAGCTACCCATGCCTTGTCAGATCCACCGTTCCTGGGACTCATGAACCTGGCCCTGCTGGGCCCAGGATGGTATGACTCACCTCAGCGTCTGCAATCTTATTGCTCAGGCCTAGTCTAGTGTGCCCCCTGTCCCAGCTCCTGCTGGTGGGTGCTTCACCTTGCCCAGCCCAGTCTGATTGCTGTCCCGGTCCTAATGTAAATCGGCTGGTGCTGTGTTCCGATTTGGCTCCTCCTGCCACCTGCCCTGGTTCTCAGATCTGCCAGTGGGTATTATGTGTTGGCCCGGACTGATCTCTCCCCAGACCTGACCCACATATATGCCGGTGGGTACTGTAACCTGGCATGGTCTGGGCTGTACTTTGCCTTGCTTCTTGTGCTCACCTGCAGGGACTGTGTCCCAGTGAAGGAGTTTCCCAGGCTCCTCCATTGAGTCTCCTCCCAGTGGCAGATCTTGTGCACATCAGTGGGTCATTGGCCCAGGTTGATTTTGTCTACCTACTGTCCTGACAAGGTTACAAAATAGTGAATACAAGTTAAGAAGAAAACCAATTTACTCATCTTGATGTACTTGCTGACATTTCTTCTTTCTTCATAGTGCTTCTCAAATTTCTACGTGTGCTTTTTGTTAAGAGAAGCACCACTGGGCCTTGCGCAGTAGCCTAGTGGCTGAAATCCTCACCTTGCATGCGTTGGAATCCCATATGGGAGCCGGTGTAATCCTAGCAGCCCTGATTCCCATCTAGCTCCTTGCTTGTGGCCTGGGAAAGCAGTGGAGGACGGTCCAAAGCCTTCGGACCCTGCACCTGTGTAGGAGACCCGGTAGAAGCTCCTGGCTCCTGGCTTAGGATCAGTGCAGCTCTGGTTGTTGTGGCTACTTGGGGAGTGAATCAAAGGACAGATCTTCCTCTCTGTCTCTCCTCTTTATATATCTGACTTTCCAAAAAAATAAAAAATAAATCTTTAAAAAATAGAAGCACACATACTTTGCACTTAAATGTTTTCTTAGGCGTTATCAGTGCAGGTGACCAAATCTGGTATGTATCATTTTGCATATTTGTGTGCTATTTACTAAATCAGATTAACATAGCCTACTGATTTCACCTTATGGTTGGGCATCTAGCTGAATTTTTAAATTCTTTTCACAATTTTCAGAAATAGGAAATAGGAAAGTGAGCATGTTTATATTTTGATAATGTTTTTCTTTGATGAAAGGGTAATTTTAAGAAGTATAAACACTTTTATGAAAAAGCCAGTGAACTGTTAGCAGGTCACATATTGACTTTTATTGTTCTTATAAGATTTTAAAGTGTATTTATAAGTATATATCTAATAATGATTACATGGTTCTATATTATTGACTTTCTGTAGCCTTACATTTCTATCATGGGAAAATTTTAAAACAAACCTATTTAAAAAAACCGATTTATTTGTTTTTATTGGGAAGACAGATACACAGAAAGATCTTCCACGTGCTGGTTCACTCCCCAAATGGCTGCAGCAGCCAGAGCTGAGCTGATTTGAAGCCAGGAGCCAGGAGGCAATAACTTCTGGATCTCCCATGTGGTGCAGGGTCCCAAGGCTTTGGGCCATACTTGACTGCTTTCCTAGGCCAGAAGCAGGGAGCTGGATGGGAAGTGGAGCATCTGGGACAGAAACTGGCACCCATCTGAGATCCTGGTGCATGTAAGACAAGGTTTAACCACTGAGCCTTCGCTCCTGGCCCAATTATGGGAATTTTCAAACAGACCAGAATATTGAACCTGTGTGTATCTAGCATCCAGTGTTGACTTATGCTCAATTCTGGCAAGTCTGGCTTTGTCAGCCCTCCAACAACCTCATGTTCCTTTGAAGTGAGTCGCAGCATTATTATCATCTCATCTGAACATGTTCAGTAATTTTTGTAAACATCTAGATTTACACCCGCAGTCTTGTAATTGCCTGCCTCGCTGCATAACCCACGGGCATGCTGAGCATCGCTGTGGACCACGAGGGTTAGATGCAAATAAGGGCGAGGGTGAGGGGAACTGAGGTCCTGTGACCTCCCCAGGCTTAGGGTAAAGGAAGGCTCCCGCAGAGACTGCTAGGAAATGCCTTTCTGTACAAAGCAGCTTACAGAACAGAGGGGCAAGAAGGGCATATGCGGGATGCCTAATGCCATACCCTGAGCTGAAAAAGCCGCTGTTGTTTCCCTGTTGTTTTCTGGAATATTCCTAACAATGACAATACATCCTTAAAGTATAGGATAATTGATGCCTTTTTCTTCTATGGCAATATGAAGGATGGGATGCTGGATTCTTTGTTAGGAGTCATCAACCCTAGAAAGTTGCTGTTGGTGACCCTTAAAGGGTCTGGGATTGAGTGTCTCTGCCGTGTTGTCCAAGCACGTTGCTTGTATCAGGGAGTGAGTTGGTGGGTAGAGAGTGAAGGTATTAACTAATAAACTTGATCCAAATTTTGATCCTGGCAAATGAGACACACTAGCAGGTCCTCTGACAAAGGGAGCTTGCAGCACATGTCTTTAACAATCATACAGATGTTCTTCCCTACATAGGTTAGTTCTTAGGAAATCTACATGCCCTTTGCTAGACCCTCGCAGTATTTGGTGTGTGTGGTTGGGGGGCGGTGCTTTTGAGTGATGAGCATTTTGCTTTATGCCTTCCCTTCCTTGTATTTAATTGGTGATTGGGTTGGAGTAGTGCAATGGGATGGGAGGACAGGAGGTGGGCTTGGACATTCCCAAGGCCTTGGGTTCTGTGCCTTCATGTGAGTTAAACAGGTGCAAGGAGTCTGTCTCGCCTGGCAGTGTTCAAGAGAGCAGTAAGGTGGAACAACCATGAGGCACTGAGGAATTAGTATTGGTTGGCCCTAGTGCTGGAGGTACAGTAGCCTTTCGATAAATGTTCACTGTGTGGGGTAAGCTGGGGCACCAGTGTTCTGTGTCAGAGTGTCTGGGTTTGAGTCCTGACTCTGCTTCTGGTCCAGTGTCATGCAAAGGGGCCTTGGAGGCAACAGTTGATGATGCAAACATCTGGGTTCCTGTCCTCCAGGTGGGGTGACCTGGATGAAGTTCCCAGCTCTTGGCACTGGGGGGTGAACCATTAGAGTAGAGCTCTTTCTCTCTTTCACTGTGTCCCTTTCTGTCACTGCCTTTCCAGTAAGCAATTTTTAAATTAAAGGTCTATTAATGTGTTTAGATATTGTGGTACTTTGTCAGTTTCTAACACATTATAAGCTTTTAAAAAATTCACTGGTTGAATATTTTATGTACTTGCCTTGGCTCTTCTTTAAAAGAATCACTTAGTAATTAGTTAGTCTTTTAGATTCTGATTTGTCTGTCAGATAAAATGTGCAAAAGTAAACAGATGATTCTGAATAGAGACAGAATTCATTGCTGGTTGATTTAAAATACCATTTAGAACTGTTCATTTTGCATGGAGCTAATGTAGTACAATAACTGAGATCTCTTTTAAAATCTTGCTGTGTAACCCTATTTGTGGTGGGAGGAATTGTCTATAATCGTTTTCATCTGTTGCATAATATATGCTTAGAGGGTCTTGAATTCATGTCCATTCCAGACTGAGCATCTGTATGTTTGTCCTTCAAATTAGACTAAAGGTGGGAGGCAGAGATGCTGAGAGGAGAGACCCTCTCACGGGACCCCTGAGCTCACACAGAGGCAAGGGCTGGAATGTCTGCAAAACAAGGAAGGTTTGGTTCCATTGCGAAGTCCCTGAGTGACCCACAGCTGTGTGCAGTGTCCTTTCCATGTACCTGTCCCTGCCTCACCCCGCCACTTCCTCAGGCTCCGCTCCTCAATCCTAGTCGTCTTGGTGACTGAGCACTTCCATTGGTACCATTAACTATTTCACTAGTTTAATCATTTTTCACCATGATTCCCTGCCATAGGTTGAATTCAAAACGAATTGGGAAAGTTGGCTAATTTAACATTAAGTTATATAAAAAAAAAAATCCAGGTCAGAGGCAGGCAGACTCCATGCCTCAATTAGAGAGATCTTGGTCTACTGTACATTAGTCTTGATTCTTGTGTGATCTCCCAGGGATTGTAGCTGCTGGTGCTGACAAGCAGGACTAGGGCAGTCTTGGATGCCTGTGTGACAGTGCATGGGCTAGGAATGCCAGAAGCAGTTGTGTAGGGTGGGAATCCAATGGCAAAGTTGTCACAGTTTTGTTATAATAGTAATTGAGTCTGGGATAAAGCAAAAATCAGATTTGTCTATAAAAATGACAAAATTGGCAGATCAGTGTTCTTATCAGATGCCCTTGTGCTTTTCTTGAACTTCTCTTGCCATCCCTCATGCTTCCTGTCTCAGGGGACTCGTGGGCATCCCAGAACCCCATGACTGTGGACTTAGTGTGGACTAGCCCTCCACATGTGCTGTGCCCAGCGTTCATCTACATGCTTTCTTGTCCCACACTCTGGGGCCAGGCCTGCCCTCTGGATCCTTTCCCCACTTTTGTTTTTCTTAGATTTCCTTTCTATTTGTTTTGAAGTCCATCTTCAAGCAGTTTATCTGCCAGGAGAATAGTAAGGATGTATGCTTTCTGGCTTTGTTAAGAATCTGAAAATGTCTGGGCCTGGCGTGGTAGCCTAGTGGCTAAAGTCTTTACCTTGCATGTGCTGGGATCCCATATTGGTGCCGGTTCTAATGGCAGTAGCCCTGCTTTCCATCCAACTCCCTGCTTGCGGCCTGGGAAAGCAGTCGAGGACGGCCCAAAGCCTTGGGACCTTGCACCTGTGTGGGAGACCTGGAAGAGGTTCCAGGCTCTTGGCTTTGGCTCCCGCTGTTGCGGCCACTTGGGCAGTGAATCAAAGGACAGAAAATCTTCCTCTCTGTCTCTCCTCCTCTCTGTATATCTGATTTTCTAATAAAAATAAAATAAATCTTTTTTAAAAATCTGAAAATATCTACTTAGTCCTTATATGTGTTGGTTAATTTAGCTGGGTATAGAATTCCAGGTTCAGACACCTTTTCCTGGAGTCCCCAAGTCTGAGTTTCTGTGGGGTATTCTCCTACTTATGATCTTACCTCCTGGCAAGTTTTTTCCTTTCGGATGCTCTGGAGACTGGATGTGATGGCCCCAGATTTCATGAAAATATATCCAGTATTAGTGCCATTGAATAATCTGGGGTTTCTTAAATTAGATCCTGCTGCCTTTCTGTGTCGTCACTATCTCTCCCCTCTCTGTCTTCCTTCTCTCTCTGGAGAGCCCACAGAGCAGCTGATAACCCAATGGGCTGGGTCATGGCTTTGATGTCCTCTAACTTTCTTCATGATTTTTACTACCATACACTCTTTTTTTGTTGTTGTTTTTGTTTAACTGCTGCTTTTTTCTAGCAGTCAGTTTCTTTCTTTCTTTGACTTATTTTATTTTAAAATATTTGTTTTTATTAGAAGGGCAAATTTACAGAGAGAAAGAGACAGAAAGAAAGACCTTCCAATTGCTGTTTCATTCCCTAATGGCCACAATGGCTGGAGCTGAGCTGATCCAAAGCCAGGATCCAGGATCTTCTTCCTGATTTCCCAAGTAAATGAAGTGTCCCAAGGATTGGGCCATCCTCTACTGCTTTCCTGGGCCATAAGCAGGAAGCTGGATGGAAGTGGAGCAGCCAGGATACAAATTGGCACCCATATGGGATGCTGGTGCTTATAGGCAGAGGGTTAGCCAATTGAGCCATCACGTCAGCCCCATTGTTTATTGTATTTGTAAGAGTATTACATCTTGGGCCCAGTGCAGTAGCCTAGTGGCTAAAGTCCTTGGATTTGTAAGTGCGGGGATCTTTTTGTATTTCCTTCTCTCTGTAAATCTGAATTTCTAAGAAACAAAGAAAGGAAGGAAAGAAGGAAAGAAAGAGAGAGAAAGAAAAAAATCTTTAAAAAGAGTGTTACATCTCAGTGCTTTGTGAAGATACTCATAGGGATTTTTAGCTGTCCATTCTTATTTGCTGAATTACCTTTTTTTTCCTTCTTAGGATCAGTTGTTAGATTTCACATTTTTCTTACACAGATTTAGGGTAGCAGATTTAGATTTAGGATTCCTCCCTTCTCTATCCTCCTCCTCTTCATCTGCCCAACCTATTTTACTCCCAAGTTATCACATTAGCATGTTCATTTGTTTTACAGTAATAAGCTTAGATTTCCACTAAATGAAGGTATCATGCCATAGCAAGTAGAGGAAAAGAAAAAATAACATTACCTACAGTGATGCCTTTTTTGTGCTTTGTGAATTGTGTATCAGAGATCCGAGAGAACTTCTGATACTTGTCTTTTGGGGCTTGGCTTGTGCCACTGAGCTCTTGTCGCTCTCTGAGCTGTCGACGCCCTGCCACGTGCCTGCACCTTTTTGGCTGGCTCTCGGGCTTAGGAATGTCGCCCAGGGAAGGGTAACCCAAGCATCAGATGGTGGTTTTATAGGCAGATCATTTTGGCTTTCAGGCTTCCCAGGGAACGGAAGGACAGCTGGACACTGCCTGTGTGCACTCGTGGGCAGGATCTCAGCTAACAAAGCCGGGATCCTGGACGGTGGACTGGGGTGCAGATCCGGAGCCGCGGTTGCTGCTGCTGTTTGTTTTTGAAAGTTATCTTTAGAGCGCTTTGCAACAGCATCTGGAGACATTCTTGGTCATTGTACATACAGGAGAACCAAGTGCTACTGGCCACTAGTGGGTGAGGCTATGGGTGCCACTCAGCATCCCTAGATGCACAGAACTGCCCCTAAATGTCAGAGGTGCCACTAGAGAAGCAATGATAAAGGAGACATGCGGGACAGGCGGGTCAGGGACGGATGGTGGACTCCATCTTGCTGCCTTACTCTGCCTAGGGCAGGGACTTGGGTAGGTGACTGTCCTTCTCAGAGAACTTGCAGAGGGAGTCTGTCTAGCTCTGCACTGTCCACCAGTGGCTGCAATGGGCACTAAGTTTTCCTTGTTTATTAGGCACTGGTGACCCCTGAACTGAACAGAATAGAGATGGACATTCCATCACAGGAATTCTCTTAGAGCTGGTCTGGACTGTTCTGGCAATGTTTTAAGAAATGTGAGGACGAGAAGGAGCATTGTTATGTTTGAAAACTGAGTTTTATATTTCCAGTATCAAGGAATACAGAGTACTCATTGATATGCATTCTGAGTTTTGACAGACTGATGAGCCATCCCCATACCTATTACATGTTCCTAAGGCACCCGCCCAGAGAGGCTGCTGCACACTCACAGTAAGCCCCACCTCTGCCCAGCCCAACCCACGCCTTTTCCACACAGTTGATTCATAGTTGATGCATAAGGGGGGATGGGATGCAGGCAGTGGATAGTGAGGGCAGCTGTTGATGCTGCCCAGCAAGCTCCTTAGGAAGGTTCCGGATATAGACACTTCACGCAGAACCATGGGCACATGTGGTATTGCAATCCCAGTCTCAGCTGAGTCCGTGACTTGGGTAGCAAAGTCATGTTCTGGAGTCTTTTTTCAGGCTGTCTCTTAGTGCCGGGCCTCTAGGACAGGTCACAGAATGCATTCAGGTGCTGGAGCATGTCAGATTTGGGGTCACAATTAGTTCCCCAGACCAAATGAACTTGAAGTGACCATGACAGATCCATGACCCTGGAGGTTGAACATTGACTGGAAGGAATATGTGTGTCCTGCAAGTGCTACTGCACCCGGGGAGAGACACAAGACCGTGGGAGTCAGTGCTGTAGGCTCTGCAGTGGAGGGCAAGTGCCCCAGGGCCTCCCCAAAGGATGTCAGATCTCAAGGCATTTTCACATCAGGGTGAGGAGCTCAACGTCTGGCATCTCAGAGCGAGGAGCAGCTGCATGGAAGTGCCGAGCCTGTGCCGGTGATCACACAGTGCTAGCTGATCGGGTCTGTGTGACAGTGACCAAAGCAAAGGCTTGAGGATTGCTCTCCACCCCCATCACAGGGGCAGGCCTGCTGGAGCAGGTCATGCAAGCTGCAGAGACCGAGTATGCAGACGTTAGACAGACTTGTCACTGGCTTCCTGGTGTCCTCCAGAAATGGGAGATTTTGCTCTGCAGTGCATTGCATTCTGAGATGAATTCCTGGGTTTTGAGTCTGGGTCCTTTTGCATGTATGGTCCCTGGAACCCTGCTAGCATCACCTGTTTTCTCTTTAACTGTGTGAGCTGGTGAAGTCATGACCCAGCAAGCCTTTAGCTAAGGCTCGAATAGAAAGGAGGGCTGCCTTGGCTAGTGCCAGTGGTTTTCTTCAGTTCTTTCCGTTTACTTTTGGATAAGCAGGATAACGGGTAAGGGGGACTGTTGCCTGCAGTTGTGGTTGGCTGTGAAGATTTGGCATTTGTTGGCTTGGAGTGGGAACTACTGGGGCTGTTACCAAACACCGAGATTAGAGCTCCTTTTCCTGGCTTGGAGGCCAAACCACTGGGTCTGCAGAGCAGGGAGTGGGAGGCCCTACTTGCGTTCCAGCACCACGTTGGCTTCCCTTCCTGAGGTCCTTGTGGGATGTTGCTGTTCTCCAGTGCCTGGAAAGAGCTGTCTGTCATGAGCATCACTACGCCCAGAAGGCCAAAGCTGCTGCTGCCTTAGAACTTCTTGTGGTAATGTTACCCAACACACCTCCAAACAGGTAACCTTGCAGGTGCTCTCCTAACTTGAGGCAGTCCAGGATTATTGATGACTGGCTTGGGAAGTTCAGAAAAATGGGTACTGTGTCTTGTTTCTGGGTGGAGACCCCACCTACTGGTAGAAGAGGACAGTTGATCCTTCCACCATGTTGGGGGCAGTCACCTCCCAGCAACTGGATTGAACAACTCTCTCGAAGTGACCTTTCCTTTGTTCTCTAGGGCAGACCAAGTGGAGTGTTTTGCAGGCGGAGAATTATTCCTGAGGCAGCAGTGTGTCTGGGGCTCTGTAATTAGCCCTGCCTGGTATTTAAGCAACCACTGCTGTCATAATTGAGTTCTTTTTAATCCCTTTAGTGATGCATTTACATATTTTAATTGAATGCTTCAGAATTCAGCAGGTGAAGCATTTGTGAATGTTGGCCCAATGAAGAGCCTGTGCCCTGGTTGGTTTGAGATGTGGAGCAGGAGACAGCGGCCCCCTCAGCTCCTGATGGTCATGTGTTCTGGCTATGTTTGCCACCCATCAGTAGTCAGGAGTCTCAGAGGTTTGGGTGACCCATAACCCTCTCCCATGGCCTGTCTATCCTCAGGAGACTGGCATCCAGTGGGAGGCAGGACCCTGGGACCAGGTGAAGGTTTTGGCAGTCTTGCACCTGTGCCCCTGGCATCCAGGCTTCCCATGACAGAGCCTTCCTTGCAGGAGCATCTGGGAGAGGGTGTTGGTGCCAGGGGCACCTGTGCAGCTGGCTCTGACCATGGGTAGGGCCTGAGGGCATGTGGCTCAGATGCAGGCGGGCAGTATGTCTGGCCATGGGTGTGGACAGGGCCCTCTACCCACCTCTTGACATGTGCTTGGTCCCAATTGCAAATACTAAACATCAGAGACTCAGTATGAAAAGAAGACAAAAGACACATTACTCATTTTTATATAATGTGGCACATTAGCATTACTTTGCCTTTACTTCCTTGTCCTTTTAGGCATCAAATTGCCTTTATGTATCACATTATAGTCCTCTTGGCTGTGGCAGTCTCCTAGCCTTTCCTCAGTTTCAGTGACTTTGAGGAGCACTGCTAAAGCATTCTGTAGTAATTCCCGCTGTTGGCATTTGTCTCACGTTTTCTCTTGCTTCAGCTGGAGTTGTATGTCTGAGATGCCGATCTTAGAGCTGGAGTGCCATTTTGGTCCACCTTAGTAAGGCGTTGGCATAAGTTGGCACTGTTGACTCTGACCTCAGTTTTCCGGCCATGGGAACTGTGCTGTCCTGATTGCAGAGTGACTCTCACCTGCAGTCTATGCTGTGGTTCCAGGAGACAGCATTGGTGGAAGGCCCTGCACTGTAGCTGGTAGCAGGGCTGGTCTGGTGAACGGAGTGCCTGTGGACACACAGCCCCGTTTGCAGGCCCCTGGGCCTCCATAAAAGGACTTTCTCTAGGGACTGTTTGCCAGAAAGGCCCAGAAAAGCATAGAAGCAGATGTGTGTGTGTGTGTGTATGTGTGTGTTTGCAAGGATGTGTACATATATGGAGATTAAAATGACTCGAAACCTACTTGTACACATGAAAGTTTCACCGCTCTCTGCCTCTTGGCCATGTTTCACTGTAGCGCAGGCTGAGAAGGTGGCAGGAGAATGATGGCTGTCGTAAAGTGTTCGTATCTCTAGGGAGCAGGAAAGTGCGTTTACTGTCGAAATAAAAATGTGGCTGAAATAAAAATGTGTTCATACAAGAAAGGGATTTTACTGCTGCCTGCCTGGTAGATTACTCATGGAAAAGGCAGGAGTGTGGCTCAGGAGTTCCTTGCCAACATATCCTTGGTTGGTGTGTCCTGATGGAGAGTTTTATGGTATTGCTATCGTCAATGGGGTGCAACCACTCCTGCCGACAGAAGGGAAATCAGCAAGGGAAATGGGGCTTTTCATAGTGACAAACCTTAGTTTTTAAAGAGTGAAGATTTGTTTCTCTTACCCATGTTTAAGTGAGTGAAGGTACTTAGCCTGCCTGTGAGGGAGCCAGCCTATAGCCCTGAGTTCTGAGAGGCTGGGTGGGGCTGCTGGGAACGGACAGCTTGTTTATGACCATCATGCCATAATCGGGGGGGGGGGTGGGTTCTCAGCGTTTTGGCCTTCCTGCCTGATCCCCCAGAGAAGACCCCTGCTGTGTTTGGACCCTCAGTTCCCCAAGACCACATTGATCTCATTCTCAGGGTGGGTTTTTGTTCTTGCCCACTCTGGGGGGACACAATGGTGATTCAGGACCACCCTAGGTGCAGGTCTACTCTGCCATCAGCCCTGCCTGATTTCAGCCCAGTCCTCACCCTCCTGATGGGGACAGCTTGAGTCACAGGTGACAGTGGCCTGGCTGCAGCTCTGACTGCGTGTGGGAAATGGCTTGGCTTTTTTCAGTTGATTTTGCTGTTAGTTTTTATTAGCTTTTTAAAAATGTCCCCTTCATTGGGTTCTAACACAGTAGATATGCACACCAGTGTCAGAGTGCTCCGAACTTTCTGGACACTGTCACTTTTTAAAAAGATTTTATTTATTTTTATTGGAAAGTCAGATATACAGAAAGGAGGAGAGACAGAGAGGAAGACCTTCCATCTGCGATTTACTCCCCAAGAGGCTGCAATGGCCGGAGCTCAGCTGATCCGAAGCCAGGAGTGGGGAGCCTCCTACGGTCGGTCTCCCACACAGGTGCAGCGTCCCAAGGCCCTGGGCCGCTGCCACTGCCCTTTCAGACCACAAGCAGAGAGCTGGGTGGGAAGCGGGGCTGCCAGGACATTGCATTGCAAAGGGTAGCTTAATCTATTACATCGCAGTGCTGGCCCCCTCTTATTTTTCCATCTTGAACAGAAGTGAAAGTCTCAGGATAGACTCTTTTTGTTGTTGTTTGATTGATTGGATTTTAATGCACATGATTTGGTCTATTTTCTTTTTCTTTACCAGCTGCTCTGGCCCACATTGTTTCTGGATCCAGGGCAGTTCCTGGATTGCCTTAAACTCCTGCCTCCTTGAAGAACCATCCCGGATCTAACCTCCTCCATAAATATTTCTTCATTGACTGCAGTTTGCACAAGTTTGTTTTTTCTTAGAGACCCAGGCACTGTGGGTGAGATGTCACCAAGGCTGTCCTTGTTCCTACAGCAGGTGCTCTCTGGCTGTGTGTCAGGTGGCTTTCCCATGGCCATGGTGTTACCAGACCACAAATCAGTATGGAGCCTGACTTGAGAGCCACACGAAATCACGGCCTTAGTCATCGAGACCCACTCCACAAGCTTATATCCTTGCCCACGCACAGCCTTATTATGAAGGTGGCAGTGAGCATTGTGTGTCTGCATGGGTCTCCAGTGGAAATAAAACCCTCAGGCGCGCACACTTGAGGTCTGCAGGCTTAATGGGGGACTTGTGTCTTTAGATCAAGTGCTTATGACCTTACCCTGACTCACGTGGCACCTGCTGTGCCAGGAGCTGGGCCGACACTGGCATCTTTTCTTACTTTGGCCCACTCAAACCCTTGTGCACACAGGACCTTCTTTCTCATCAGCCACACAGGGCATCCATCCAGCTGAGCTGTCTGGCCAGGCTCTTGGGCTGGTGGTCACAGGATCCCTCTGCTGTGGGATTGCCATTCTAATCTGTGTTCTTTCCCTCCCCTGTCCCAGGTCTCCACTTCCCCACTGTTCCCTTTGTTCCCTGTTCAAGAGCCAGCCCAGTCTAGGCCCTGCCTGTGGCTTCCTGCTGAGGCTGGTCAGCTGGGTACCCTTTGCTGAGGTCATACTTTGGGAGATGCCTTTTGTGGGCTTCTCTGCCAAACACCCTTTCTTCACAGTGTGTGTTCTCTTGGCATTTCAGGAGCTGTTTCCTGCTGTGTGTGACTCTGTAGGTGTGTACCTAATGACTATGAAAACACTATTTTTAAATAGCTTTTTTCCCCCAAACCATTTTTGCTGCTTCAGAAATGTACTGCCATTAAAAAAAAAACTCTCATATTCCTGTGTCTGGTCGAGGACTGTACTTTCCAGTGGGATAGGGAAAGCTGTGTTGCGCTTCCGGCAACATAGAATTCTAGAATGCACTTAGGCAGATCTTGGTGGCAAGCAGGTGTTTATGTTGGTTGAGTTACCCAGTGTATCTTGTTTGGAGAAATCAGAGTAGGTCGCTGCTGAGCTAAGGATTGGAAAGATGTTGTGCCTGGACTCACCTCCCCCTCCTCCCTGTTGGACCATATCTTCCCATTACTCCTTGTCTATCTTAGGCTGGTTCTTCTGCCCTGATCCTCCTTGGACATCTCAAACCATGTGTCTGGCTGTGGTCACAGCCTCCTGTTCTGTCCCAAAAACAGGTGTTAGTTTTCTTCCATGCTGGCTGTTGTTAGGATGCTGAATTAGAGCTCTGGTGTGCAGTTCTTCTGGTGCCTTTATATCCTCTTGTTGGCACTGCCCCTTATCTGGCCTCAATTTATGTTATGCCAGAAGGACTAACTGAGCAGTCTGAGATTGTGTTGTAAGAGTTTGCACTTGGCACAGGCCCATCTTGCTGCAATGTTGGCTTTCTGAAGGTTTCAGACCATGTCCCAGCCATTTGGCAACCCTTGAAACCTAGCACATCTCAAAGTACAGTCTGCATCCATTTTTGTACAGATACAATCCGTGTGGTTATTTTCACACAGTTCATACAAGAGTTGATCAAGATCTGTGTTTGGATTTTCCCCATGAAAGGAAAAGGCTGTAGCATTTCCTCCCTCCCCAGACAGGGAAGCTGATGTTCAACACTGAGACTGGCAGGGACAATCTGAAGAGCATCTGTGTCCTGGCTAGGGGCAGGTGGAGACCATGGTGGGTGGTAGCATTGAGCCATCCCAGCCCTGCTGTCAGAGGCCCCACGGGCCCCACATGCTGCTTCCTGATCAGTACACCTTGGCAGAAGGCTCACAGGCTTGTTCGTGGTCTACACACCAACTCCTACAAGGAGTAGTTCCAATCTGCTAGAGACACTGGGGCTCGCCAGCAAGGAGATTCTGCAGCCTTCGATAACAACCCAGTAGGCCTACCTATGATTTTATAAATTTTGATTTAGGTTAAAAGAGTAGTTCATTTTCAGAAACCAGTTTGTTTCCTTGGATGTGTGATGCTGAGAGTTTCTGCTACTTTAATCTTTGAGATGCTCCTTAGGAGAATTTGGAAATAAAGCAAGATGTAATCCACTGGAACATTTCATCAGGTTGCCACAAAGTGTTGATTAAAATCTGCTATAGGCAGGTGTTGGTGGAAGTGCAGAACTTACATGGTATTATCCTTTTGATTGAAACAACGTAGAGACGTAGAGTTTTGCAGAGTTCAAGATTGAAGACGTAGAAGATAAGAGCTAGAAGGATGTGACAAAAATAGGTCCAACTGGGGTTGACAGGGTAGGTCTTTGCGCACCTCCTGTGAAACAGCAAGGAGACAAAAGGAGGCAGCTAGCAGAGGGTTAGGTCAAGATTACAGTAAGACTTTTTTGTTTGCTTGTTTGTTTTTTGGTAAGGCTGACTTGGAGAGGGAGAGAGAAATATTGATCTTCCATCTTCTGGCTCACACCCAAATGGCCAAAATAGCCAGCGTGGGGCCAGGCTGAAACCAGGAGCCTGAAACTCTATGAGGGTCTCTCAGCATGGGTTGCAGGAACCCAAGTACTTGGGCCACCATCTGCTTTCTTCCCAGACATATGAGCAGGGAACTGGATTAGAAGCAGAGTAGCTAGTACTTAAACTGGCATTCATATGGGATGCCAGCATTGCAGGCAGTGGCTTAATTCACTGCACTACAATGTCTGTCAGCCCCTACAGTAAGTTCTTTTTAAAAGAGATTTAATTTTATTTTTATTTGAAAGGCAGATTTGCAGAGAGAGAGAAGAGGAGTCAGAGAGAGAAAAATCTTCCATGTGCTGGTTCCGTGTTACTCCGCAAGGGCTGAGAAGGCCAGAGCTGAGCTGATTCGGAGCTGGGAGCCAGGAACTTTCTCCAGGTCTCCCATATGAGTGCAGAGGCCCAAGGACTTGGGCACCATCTGCTACCTTCCAGAGTACCTTAGTGGGAATCTCTGGATTGGAAGTGTGGGATAGCCTGGAATCAAGCCATGCCCTCAGTCCTGGGATGCAGTTGTCCACCCAATGCTCCACAGTACCTGCAAACCCCCCCCCCCACCTCCCTCAGCTGAATAACAGTTTATAAGAAGACATCAGAGAGAGCAGAGAGAGTGCCTCTTGCTTGTTCAAAGGCACACCCTAATTGTAGTAGGCATTCCCTCAGAAGGTGGCATTTGAAGAATCAGCTGCTGAAACCCTATCAACTGGAATGGCTGGCACCTTTCCTGGAAGTGGCTATCTCATCTCTGTTACGGCAGTGTGAGCTCCTTCCCCTGAGGTGTCTGCTGCTCAGCCTTACGTGGGAGGTACTCACAGCCAAACTTTATTGGCTTGTAGAAAGTGAAGGGCCCAGTGGGAAGGCAGAGTCCCCAAGGAGCTGCCCCCCAAGGAACTATTTACCAGGGCTTTTGGAGCAAGGGTTAGGGGATGGTGGGAAAGAGGCAGCAGTCCATGTCTTACACATTGTTTGTTCAGAACTCTGATTCACTGGTAATTTTTCTTAGATTTGGTTATTTTTTCCAAAAGAAGGGTGACAGAGACAGGGAGTGAGTGACAGCTTCCATCTGCTGGTTCACGCCCCCATAACTAGGCCCTGCATCCTAGGAATAACTAGGAACTGCATCCTGATCTCCCACGTGGGTGGTAGAGACCCAAGTGCTAGGGTATCCTCTGTGGCCTTCCTTGCGTCAGTAGGGAGCTGGATTGGAGCTGGAGGAGCAGGGATCAAAGGTATCTGCTAAGGGATGCCAGATCACAAGCAGTGGCTTAACCCTCTGCCTCACAGAGCGGCCCCTCATGTGGTTGCTTCTCTATCTCTTTCTCTCTCCTCTCTCTCTCTCTCAAGATGTATTTGCTTATTTATTCACTAGAAAGGCAAATCAGATTTACAGAGAGAAGGTGGGACAGAAAGGTGTTTCGTCCACTGGTTCACTCCCCAAATGGCTGCGGCAGGCGGAGCTGAGCCAGTCTGAAGTCAGAAGCTTCTTCCAGGTCTCCCATGTGGGTGCAGGGTCCCAAGGTTTTGGGCCGTCCTCTATTGCTTTCTCAGTGTGTTTGCAGGGAGCTGGAGGGAAGCGGAGCAGCCGGGGCGCAAACTATTGCTATTTTGGGACACTAGTGCTTGCAGTAGAAGATTAGTCAATTGAGCCATTGCACCAGCCTCTAGTCAGGTCTCTTGTACCTTGCCCTGCTTGTAGTGGTCTGACCTTCCTGCAGTGTCATCTGAGAAACGAGCTCTGATGT
The DNA here is from genome assembly GCF_017591425.1 of Ochotona curzoniae. NCBI lineage: Eukaryota > Metazoa > Chordata > Mammalia > Lagomorpha > Ochotonidae > Ochotona > Ochotona curzoniae. The sequence continues at coordinate 21,466,426 of NW_024465894.1, read as the reverse complement.
GCAAATGGTTTCAGGCCCCTGCCTCTGTTGCTGTGTCTCCCCTCTTGTCTGAATCCTGCATTCTGCTCATCGCAGTGACACATCTGGTAATATAGGGGCACAACTTATGAAAACAGGGATTGATTGTGGTTGCCAGAGTGCAGCACTTGCATCTCGAGTGAAACCCCTGGCGGCACTGATGCAATGTGGACACCCAGGATCCACTGGGGCATCCCTGTTGAGAGAGAGACAGTGAGATAGAGAGCGAGCTCCCGTCTGCTGTTCACTTCCTAAAGACTGCAGCTCCATGGTTTAGTGGAAGATTTTAACCTATCACTCCCTGCTTTTTTTTTAAAAAAAAAAGATTTATTTATTTATTTTTATTGGAAAGGCAGATTTGCAGAGAGAAGGAGAAATAGAGAGAATGATCTTCCTTCCACCAATTCACTCACTGAATGGTTGCAATGCTAGAGCTGAGATGATCTGAAGCCAGGAGCCAGGAGCTTCTTCCAAGTTGCCCACATGGATGCAAGGTCCCAAGGCTTTGGTCCATCCTCTACTGCTTTCCCAGCCACAAGCAGTTTGCTGCAAGGGAAGTGGAGCAGTTGGGACATGAACCGGTATGCATATGGGATCCTGGCACATGCAAGGCAAGGACTTCAGCCACCAGGCTATTGAGTGGGGCTCGCTCTCTTCTGTCAAAGTGATGTGAGCTGAGATGTTCTGGCCATTGGTGTCCAGATGGCCTAAGTGATAAGAACCCTCCTTGTAGTCCAGAACTACAGGCTTCAGCATCTGGGAGTGCAAGGTCCCTCCTTGAGCACATGGCTTTTCTGAGCATGTGGGCTTCTCTCGTGGTCCCAGGAAGACCAGCACAGGGCAGGGCATTGCCACTAAGGAAATGGCCTCATGTCAGCTCTCCCTTTAAGACTTTTCCAGAATCCTTTAATGAGCCACCTCTCATGCTTTTAGGCTAGAATCCTTTATATGCTTTTGTCTCAGTCCACAAAGAGGGGTGTGTTGTGAGCGTCCAGTGTTAGACTGATATCTGTTAAGGTCCCATGTAGCCAATCAACATACCATAACTACAAGTGCTATTTGCAAGTGAGAGGATGGGAGTGGAGTGGCTGGGGGCTGGCACCCATGACGTCGGCAGCTGCTGGCTGTCCACAGGGAGCCAGAGCACATTGCTTGTATGCTGGACTCTTATTCTAAGGAAAAGTGATACTTGTCCTTGCCTTCATAGAGATTTTGTGTTTTTCTGCCATTGTGGGAACTGTTGCTTACTAATGCTGAAGTCACCCACGAGTATAAATGCCACATTTAGGTACAGCATGCAACATCCCACAAACAGGGCCACAAGGGCAGCAAGTGACGAAGATGGGAAGTGATTGAGTCAGAGGTTTTTAAGTGTCATGGGATTCTAAGAATAGTCCATGAAAGCAAGGACGGTCCCCTCCCACAGGCTGGGTGGCACCAAAGCATCCCAGTGGCTTGTGCTGTTAAAGACCAGCCTGTGCAAGCAAGGACAGCCCCTTCCTGCAGGCTGGGTGGCAACACACCATCCCAGTGGCTTGAGGTGGTAAAGACAAGGCTGACCCCCCCCGCCTCCAGCCTAGCAGGATGGAGACAGGAGGGGGAAGAGAAAGAGGTGGTATGTGCTCATGACTGGCTTCTTCATGCCCAATGAGCCATCCTGCTGATCACAGAAGAGGCAGGTGGCAAGGCAGGCACCTGTTTCCAGTCCCTTGTGCACTTCAGGCCATGGCTAACTCCCAGGCTCCATCCCCAGGGCTCCAGCTGCAAGACCTGAAGCCCAGAGTGGGGAAGGATAACTGTCCCTGTTTGTGCAGGGCACCTTCAGATTGAACCATTTTAGGGGTGTGGGGGTGGAATGTTAATTGTAAAAATGTGAAAACAGCATTGTTTGGGATGAGATGTTTCTGTTTGGTCCCCTGACTTCCAAAGCCCCCTGTGCATTTTGGGGTCTCGCTGGCCACATAGTGTGGAAAGATCATCCATTCTGTAGCAAAGCTTGCTGCAGGCTGACAGGCTCTCCATGTGCTGGAGTCCCTGGCAAAAACTCAGGCACCGCCGAGCAGGATTATGAGTGCTTGTAGAGGTTAGCATAAAGCATGCAAAACCCACAGCCACTCAGTCTTTGCATTTCATGCGTGGACTGACAGGGTGGGGATGGTCTTACCTCTGGCTCCTGTAAGAAATTCTACGACCCACCCTTGGAACTTCCACATTACACTGTGTATCTTTTTAATAAATTGGCCCCAATTCTAAGGGATGTCATATTTCTGGAGTTTAATACCCTTTTTTATGGTAACAAAACAGTTCACAATTCTGTTGGTAAAGTGTAATTATACAGTACCCAGATGTCATCTAACAAGTCAGCTGTGGCTTATATCTCCTATTCATAGTGTGCTTTGGGATTTGTAGTGGATACTCAGTATTGTATACTTTAATTTTGCTTCAAGTTGTCCAGAAAGATTTCAGGTATTTGAAAATGTTATCTGTGGTTCACGTGTGGGGATCTGCCATCTAAGATTTTCAAGGTGGGGCACTGACAAGCAGGTCCCTGGCTCACGGCTCCCACTGGCCTGCCGGGCTCTCCTTCAGTGGTGAATAGTTCTCAGGCCTGCATCCCAACATCAGGTCAGCCATGAGTGAGGTTTCTTGGGACCAGCTCTGTCATCTGACTTGCCAGGAGTCATGTTGCAGTACAGACTTCCATGCTGGAGACCTCTGCAGCCCTACCGTGACCTCTCCAGCCTAGCTGCCTCCTGGCCTGGCTTGTCCCTAGAACTGAGTTCCAGCTCAAAGTGGTTTCAAGTGACTCGGCTCTCTGACGGCAGTCAGCATCACCACATCATGCTAGCACTCCCAGCTGAGGCCTGATGCAGTGTTACACTCCTACACCCCAGTCTGTGTCTGGTGTGCCTTTTATGCCCCAGCTTGCAGATAGACCCATGGTGGACAGGAGCAGATGCTACGCAGGAACGGAAATTGTACGTTCCTGTGTTCCTGGCAGGTGGGCGCTGTGGCCAGTCAGTTCTGGAGAACTGGCCTCTGCAGGTGACTCACTCGGCCAGCATTGTTTTGTAATGGGGAGGAGATTACTCTGTGCCCAAACACTGGCTTGTTTGGGATCTGCAAGGGTTTGGGAGTGTGTCTGCATTGAAGGTGTGGGAGAGAAGCGTGAACTGGACCTGACTTAAACATTGATCTTGACAGTTTGACCTTCCCTGTGACATTGAAGCCATTTCTTATTCCTGCTGTATAAATTTTATGTGTTTGTCCAGAAATGTTCCCTGATCTTGATGTAATCATTCAGTGTGATGTCATCAGAACCCCATGTTTGCACTAATTCTCGTCATGGAATTGTGTTGTTCCAAGTTATCTGAAGCTGTAAATTCAGCAAAGAGGAAGGAGTGTTTCTGCCATGGGTTTTCCCTGTCTTCCAGTTTGCTGGCATAATTCAGCCAGTTACCCATCAGAGAACATGTCATCTGTTGTCACTAAAAATTAGGTGTTTTAAGTGTGGACATGAAGAGACTGAACATCCTGGAGATTCCAGATTGGTGGATTCAGCCAGGAAGGTGTGTTCAACCCTTGGCTGTTGAGGCAGAGCCATGCCTGGTCTTGGGGGCTTGTGCCTTTCTCCTGCTCCCTTTCCTGGGAGAAGGAGATTTCTGGTCTGTCCCATTCCGTTGTCCTTCTTGTGGCAACTCATGCTGTATAATCTTCTTTTGTTCACAGTCTAGACAGAGATGAGAACAGGCAGTTTTCCCCAGATGCTGATTTTCTGGGAGAGGGGGGTCAGAAGGGGTTCTCGTTAGGATTGACTGACTGTCTCCCACAGAAGGGAAGTGGGATGCTGGAGACAGAGGTAGAACCTTCCAGGAAGCTGTTGGCCCTAGCCTGTCAGGAGCCACTGGGACAGTATGGACTGGGCAGAGGTTGTGAGCAGTGCTGTCCTCAGGGATGGTGGAGCAGGATCCAGAGCCCATGGGTGGACGTACAGGGTCCTGATGATGAGCTGCAGACTGCGAAGCCCCTTGGGCTCCCAGAGGACTGGGTACCAAAGGGATCCAAGCAGGGACTCTGAGCCCAGCCTGAAGTGAGGAGCAGTGTGTATGCAGCACAGGCATCATGGTTACACCCAGAGCCTGGGAAGGGGACAGGCTGTAGGAGAGTCGGGGGGAGAGATGGGGAAGAGGCTTAGCAAGGCAAGGATGCCTGGGAAGTGAGCAGGAGGGAGGGCTGTAGATCATACTGCTCTACACGGAGCAGCTGTGGAGGGCATTCTTCCTGACGTGGCTATGACCTGCAGCTTGTCTGATATCCTGGCATTTCACGGGCTAAAGCAAGACAACAGACAGTAAGATAATTAGTCAGACTTGTCTGTTGGGCCAGGGGCCCTGGACTGCAACAGATCAGCAACCAGAGAAGCAATATTATCTGTCCACATACACTTGGGTTAACCTTAGGTTAACTTGCTACTGACCAGGAACATGAGGATCTGTGTGTTTCATAGTTACCCAAAATCACAGATTTGTCCAGAAATTTCCTGTGTCGGGTTGGTCCTCTTTTTTTTCGGTCTCACAGCACCTTCTAATATCTATGTCCCATTCTTGTACACTGACCCAGTTTTTCTGCAAAGAAGCTGTAACCAGGCCTCATGCAGGACGTGCAGCCCTGGCAGCATCCAAGTTGATAGTGATGTTATTTTTAAAAACCGACTTGCTGGAGATTGCATCCCTCGGCAGTTCACCCCTTCAGGCACACAGTTCTGTAACACGAGTGTGTTCCCAGCACTGTGGAGCCATCACCATGATGGATTGGAACTTTACCACCAGCACACAAAGAAACGCTGCCTTTAGCCATCTGTCCCCTCAGCGCCAAGCTGCCTGAGCCAGGGGAGCCTGCTCGTGTGCTATAGATGCAGTTTTTCAATGCCCGGCCTCTTGCACCGAGCATGGTGCTGTCAGCATCGGTTGTTCCGTATGGCTGCAGGTGTCAGGCTGCCGTTCTTATCCCCAAGTGACACTGCAGCACATAGAAATGCCACTTGTTGCTTAGCCATCCCCCAGTTGAGGAACTTTGTGTTGTACGTGGTGATGAATAATGCTGCCAGCAGGCAAGTGTGGCAGTTATCAAGCTGGCATGTTGACCCCCAGGATTGGGGTTCTGGAAACAAGATCTGGCCAGGAGCCTCACCAGGTAGCTCTGGGGTCTCCAGTGCTTTCCAGGTGCCTCTCATTGTTTGGGCAGAACTTCACACACAGAACCCATGTCCATATAAAGCATATAGAGAGGGGCCCACTGGTGACAGTGAGGCAGAGGTCCTCAGGCCCACCCTCTGCCTGGGGCTTCAGGGGCACACCATTCTCTTGGGGCTCCGGTATGGGTCTCACTGGGGCCTGGGAATCGATATCCTACCCAGTGGGCCATTCCCAGTTCCAGACAGGTGGGTCCCTTCCTTAGTGCCTCTGTCTCATGTTTGGATGGGGGATGTGTAAGTATAGAGAAGTAGCATGCGCAGTGTGGTTGGGCCTAACAGTGGCAGGTCTTGCAGGCCGTATTTGCATAAGGATATCACAGCAGCTGCTGTTTGGGATGGGATGGCAGCACTGCAGGTCTTTCTCATAGCATGGGAGAGTGCTAATGCCTTAGGGAATAAGGGACTAGCTCTCCTGTGTGCCACTCTAGCAGGATGTGTCTTTTAAGACAAGGGAGGCCAGACAGCAAGGCAGTTGTTGAGTGGTGGTCTGTTCAGTGTCACTGCAGCTCCTCTTGGGAGGGGTTACTTCCTGATGCAAGGTGAGTTGTGGCTGCTGATGAAGATCCCAGGGGCAGAGTGCCCCAACTATGGCTTATGCTGTTAGAAATACAAGGTGGAGGCTGCCCACAGAGAGTTCAAGAGCCACACAGAGGTTTGCCAACATTTATTTTTGATATTTTTAATGCTCACTTATTTATTTTCATCTATTGAGAAAGATTCTTTTGTTTGGTTCACTCTCCAAATGCCTGCAGCAACTGGGACTGGGCCAGGCCGAAGCCAGGAGCCCAGAGCTCCGTCTGTTACTCTTGGGGGCTCAGGGTCTGAGCACCTGAGCTGTCGTCTGGTGCTTCCCAGAGCCAATGAGCAGCAAGCTAGATGGGAAGCTGAGTGGCCAGGACTTGAACAATGTCCACATGGGGGTACCAACATCCCCAGTATGCACTTAAGCTGTTGTGCTGCAACACCCACCCCTGTTTTTGGAAATAAATGCCGATGGCAACATGTATGACATTTCTAGAAACTTTGCCTGCTGTACTTCTAGTTCTTCGTGGGGTGTCTAATGTGTGGCTCCCAAGACTAAACAAGCTCTGCTGTGACCCAGGGCGGTCAGAGTGGAGGTCTTAATTACATTTGCACAAGTGGTGTAACAAATAATACTTGAGAAGAGCTCTTCATTTTCTCTGACAAGCTTCACATTGAGAGCTGCAAGATCCACAGGCAAATACTTATTTTTTTCTCTGCAGTTATCACCGATTACTTTGGTGTTTTACATTAATTTATTATGTAACACTACATGGCTGAAAAAGAATCTGCATAGCACACATGTGTGTGTATTCATAGCCTTGTTGGAAGGTAGATACCTGGGCTCTGTCCTGCTGCCCAAGTATTCCTCCTGACCAGGGACCCCCTTACTCACCCCAGCCCTAGGCTGTCTGGCTACATCTCACCTACCCAGGGGGACTGTTGTCCCAATTATGTGTTTATTATCCTGGTCGCCTTTCCTTTCCTTTCTTTTCCTTTTCCTTTTCCTTTCCTTCTCTCTCTCTCTTTTCCTGCCAAAACGGCTTAAGCACAGAGCTGTGTTCCCTACACAAAATCAGCTGCTTTCTTCTTTGGGCACTTTCCTGGTGGCATCCTCAGTCTGTTGTCTTGTGACCCGTGTTCTTTCTCATCAGGCTGTGCCTGTTGAATATACTGACACGTGGGGTTTCGGGGTTTCAGCATCCAGTGTCTGGAGCACGCGCAGTCCCCAACTTTACGCTCTTCCCCCCAGTATGTTCCTTTCTTCTTCTTAATGTTTTGGCGACTGCGGCCATGTATTTTTCCATAGCAGCATCTCAAATGGTAATTCCATCTGAAGCAAAATGTCTCCCCATATGTTTAGATAACCCTGTTTTTACGGGTATTTTGATTGATCTGAGATTTCACCTGCTGCAGGGCTGGTGTTTGGCACAGAGGCTGGCACAAGACTTGGGACACATCCCTTCTAGGTATCTCTGGGTTCCAGTCTTGCTCTGTGTGATTCCAGCTTCCTGCTGATGTGTACCCTGGGATTCATATACTTAGCTTCCTGCTGGTCACATGGGCAACTTGGATTGAGTTCATGTCTCCTGGCTTGGCTATTGTAAGCATTTAGGGGGTAAACCAGAAATGGGAGATGGTTCTTTCTCTGTCTCTTCCTTTGAAACATATAAAAGAAATATATGGGGTTTTTTTCCTTGCTGTTTGGGGCTTGTTTTATTCGTTTTCCACAGGAAAAATTCAACATCAATACTGATGGAAGACATACAGAAATGCTGTACATAATAAGAACTCTTTTTAAATCTGCTGTTGATTATTGAAATCTAGTCTTTGTTGGGAAATTGACTGATGGTTTCATTCACACATGTATTTCTTTTATTCTCTTCTATTCTTCCTACTTCTTTTCTTGGCCTTCCTTTCTATCCTATTACCTGCTCCATTTTGTTTGTAAATTTATCTAAAGATCTGAAACTTTAAGGAAAGGAAGAAATATATGTTTTAAAAGCCAGTGAAATTAATGCCCTTTTGCATGTATCTGTGTCCTTGATAACTAGTTCTTCTTTTTTCCTTGAAAAAAATGTATTTATTTTTATTGGAAAGACAGATTTACAGAGAGAAGGAGAGACAGACAGAAAGATCTTCCAATTCTGGTTCATTCCCTAGTGGCTGCAATGGCCAGAGCCAAGCTGATCTGAAGACAGGAGCCAAGAGCCTCTTCTGGGTCTTCCATGCAGGTGCAGGGTCCCAAGGACTTGGGTCATCCTCTGCTGCTTTCTCAAGCTATAAGAAGGGAGATGAAGGGGAAGTGGAGTAGCCAGTACATGAACTGGCACCCATATGGGATCCTGGTGCTTGAAGGGGGAAGATTAGCCAGCTTTCTACAAGCTCAGTGCCAAGGGCAGAAGTTGCTGGGTCCTATAGCACATGACCTCAATGCTTTGAGATGTATGTTGGCAAATTATGCTCCTCAATGTTCAAATGTAAACTCCATGTTACCAAGAGAAATTTCCTTTCCTCAAAATTTCCTTTCCTCAAAAAAAAAAAAGGCTAGTATAATTATTTTTTTTCTGACTGAAAGAATTGTAGAGGAGAGGAGGGGGACGTAGAAGAGAGAGACTGAGATTGAGCCTTCCTTTGTTGGTTCACTCTCCAAATGACCAGAACAGCCAGGGATGGGCCAGGCTGCATCTGAGTCTCCAGTGTGGAGGACAGGGTTATGAGTGCTTGGGCCGTCCTCCACTGCTTACCGTGTTAGTAGGGAACTGGTGGTGGAGTAGCTGAGACTGGAACTAGCGCTCTTGTGGGATGCCAGCGTTGCAGGCAGCAGCTTAGCTTGTGGCACCACAACTGGGTGAGTTGTAATTACATAATCCGTGTCAATTTGATACATCATAAATCAATTCTCATTGGTTTTATTTGCGTCAGCCTGGTTGTTAGTGAACTTGACTTCCTTTTTTCCTGAGCTCATTAGACACTTGGATTTCTTCACATTTAAAAAATTGTGAATCTGTATTTTAGATGCAAATAAGTTTGGTTACTTTCTCATTTGCATTTTGTATTTTCTTATTCAAGAGTTCGTTTTAGATTTGGTGTAGTTTTGTACTAGTTAAATGACAGCATGTCCTTCACTCCTCTTCAGGAAGCTGTGGTCTCTTCAGAATGTGTGTGTGTGTGTGTGTGTGTGTGTGTGTGTGTGTGTGTGTGTGTGTGTGTGTGTTAAGGATGGGAATGGGCGTGGTACTTCCTGGATGCTTATATATTTTGGGACTTCATGGTTGTATTAAGTCATTTGGTTCCAATTTTAGTATATGTGCTGCCGAAGCGAACATGGTGTTAAGTCATTTGGGTCACCGCCTTGAACCTCCACACTCTGTAGATATTGTTTGTTGATGGCTGATTGGTTTGGTTTCTTCGTTGTGCACACTTGTCTGCTGGTTGGTATAAATTGCCATCTTGAACTTCCACACTCTGGAGAGGTTGTTCGTCGATGGATGCTTGGTTTGGTTTCTTCTTTGTGAACACTATTCTGTCTTCATGCTGTGGTTCTTGCGTATTTAAACAGGCCTTTTCGTGTCTTCTCTGGTCTGGCTCTCGGTTGTCTTTCTGATGGTGTGGAGGAGACGGCAGGCAGGCTCAGCGCAGGCTCTGATCCTCTCGGTATGTGCTGGCCTTGGGGGTCAGCCTTCCTTCCTCTGTGTGCGTTGCTCTTTCTGCGTCTGCTCCGACTGACCCCTCTTCTGTGCCTCCTGTCCTCCTCGCAGGACTGCATTTTCTTTTCATCCGTCACCTGCTGCTCTGAGCACTGGCAGAATCCCAGAAACAGTCACTTCTGAGTCTCCATTTTGTTTTCCCTAGTACTGGATCCATTAACTCCATCTATTGTATGCACTTGCTTTCTTAAGTCAATTTAAAATTGTTTATTAAGGAAATTATGCACATAATTAAAGACAGTGCAATGCCTGAAGGTTTAAGGAAACATAAGCTCTGCCTGTTCCTCCCTGTGTTTGTCCTACCCCCCACAAGCCTTTAACTACAAACTTTTAACCCATCCTAAGCTCTTTCTTGAATACTTTGCTGTCTAACTCCAAATAACAGACTTCTACTATTTCTTGACTTATTAAAGTGTGGTGTAGTTTCTTTCCCAGATAAGGCAGTGTTTGGGTCCACCCTCACTCTTGTTGCACCACTCTGTAACTGAAGCTGTAAATGATCCTCAAGTTGTCGAAATTCTCACTGTTGCTCACTGCAGAGACAAGCTAGGTTGGTCCTCGTATCTGTGATGGGTGCGGTTGTGCAGCCTTTTGCTTTTCTGGGGATGGTTCCATGTCTTCCTTTCCCTCTTGCAGTCTGGCTGAAAAAACTGTTTTTCTTCTTTCCCCTAGACCTGTTTCCCAGGCATTCTCTAGAGTGCCCCTTCCTGTGGAATGCTCTTGAATGCTCACCAGTGCCAATGGATGGCACTGCTGGGTACTGTGTACTTACCTTGTTGGGTGTGGCTGCCACTTCTTTCTCAGGTCCCATCCACTGCGTTTCTGGTTCCTATGTCTTGCTCTTTTACAGTTTGTTGTTATTTTGTACAATAATTCGTTTTTCTCAAATCTGCTGTATTTGGTATTGTACAACCTGTAGGCCCAACAGAGAAGAGAAAAGCCTTCCCCTCTTAAGACTTTGGCAAATTTAGAAACATTTTGAATTACTTAGGCGAATTACTATTAGTTTAAAATGCTCATGGACAATTTTCTGTTCCCAATTAGGCCCTGGAATACGAGCTTGCTGCAGTTGAGGATTACTAACCAGGCTCGTGTGAGGAGTGTGATTGAGAGTCACTGAGAAGGCGCTCATTGCTTCCACCTTCTCTCAGTTTGTGGCCATAATGTGGCATGTGTATTCAGGCCCTGAGGCTGAGTGGGTGGCATGAGGCAGCCCCTGGCCTCCCTGCAGGGAAATTAGTTGCTTCTCTGCTGTCTCTTTTGAAAAGTGTAAATTCGCTTCATTGAAGGAAAGAGCCAGGCCACAGGTGTGGTGGAGTTAGAGCCCTGCAATGGCTGTGTTCCCCTACCGGGCTGGGAACAGGAGTGCAGGATATGATAACGTAGGCGTTTGCCTTGCAGTACAGTGTCAGCGCCGGAAGAATTCACCTGTGTAATCAGATGAACAGGCTCCACAGGCTGTTCCTATTGCAGCATCTTTTGGTGCCTTGTGGGCAAGGGACAGTTGGCATAAATCTCCACCAGTGTCCATGAGTGTGATCCAGCATAGAATTCAGTGGACAATCAAGCGACACTCCATGAGCCATCACCAAAAGGTGCTGTCTGTTGAAACGTATGTATGCCTTGTAACCCCTGCCTCTCATTTCATAGTGACTCAGGATTCGCTCCAGGCACTAGCTTCCTGACACTCTGGCCTTGAGTCCTCCTGTCACTGGATGGTACCTGAGGCAGAGAAGAGTTAGTGTCCAGGGCAGGAAGACACGGGCCATGTCCTGTAGGATAGCTGGCTGTGCAAATTGCAGATGACCCCTGGGTTGGGTGACCCTGTGGGCTCTGACAGTGGCTGCTGGCGGGAGCTCACCTGGAGGGCTCAGAGGTAGCTGGCTGTGCCGTAGAACCATGCCTGGGCTGGGCTTGAACCTCTGCCGTGTCCACCTGGGCCTGAAGGCTGGAGCCATCCCAGCATGTGCTAAGCAGTGAGGGAGGACAGCAGAGGCCTAGCTAAGCACCCTGCTTTCTCTTTTTACATGCCTGAGAGGGTTGCTGTAAACATCAGGGAATGAGAAAATTACATTAACTTGCATACGTTTCATTTGGGGACAGATGCCTGCCTGCTTTTTTTCTTTAACTCCCATTGAAACCTCAAGTGGAGTTAATAATATATGAAAATTAGGTATCATGTGTGCACTTTGCTTGCTATTGTTTTATTAAGCAGCCATTGATTTAAAAACAACACAGTGCAACAGTTGGCATGCTGGGAGACTGCAGAGTGCAGGGACATCCCCTGGGAGTGTTCTGTTGGCAGTTTTTTCCTCTCTTTTAGAAAAGATTTATTCATCTTTATTGAAAAGGCAGGCCTACAGAGAAGACAGACAGAGAGAGCTCGTCTTTCTGCTGGCTCACTCCACAGATGGTCATGATTGCCAGAACTGAGTCATTCCCAAGCCAGGAGCTTCTTCCAGGTCTCCCACATGGGTGCAGGGTGCCAAGGTTTTGAGCTATCCTACACTGCTTTTGCAGGCCATAAGCAGGGAGATGGATGGGAAGTGGAGCAGCTGGCACACAAACTGGCACCCACATTGGATGTGGGTGCTGCAAGACAGAGGATTAGCCTGTTGAGCTATTGTGCTAGCCTTGTTAGGTTTCCCATTATACCAGAACCTATTTATTTTAAAGGCTTTCACTATTATTACATAATTTGAAATTATTTCAAGCCACAATTTGGTAAAACAAGTTGTCTCCAAATTGCGTTAAAAGCGGCTTAGTTGCCTAGTGAGCGGCAGTTAGAGTCAGTTCCCCTCAGAGCTTCCCAGGACCCTTTGCTAGCTGACATTGCATCCTCCTTTTTCTCCTCACTACCCTTGCTGTGTGATCTGTAAAGGTGCAGAGAGAAAGTGAGAGAACACAGTCAGGGCCCTCACTGTTCCTCCACAGAGGAAGCGGGCTGAGATGGACATGTGGTTGTTAGACTGCTGGTCAGCTAGTTAGTTAGCACAGCTGTCTGCCCTTGCCCAAATAACCCCTTTGCCAGAGGGTCTTGGCCCTTTGACAAGGGCTGTGGGCCTTCAGGTGGCTTGCTTCATCTGCACAGCAGAGGGAAACTTGCCTTCTACAAACTTCTGTGGTGTCTGACAGAATAAACTGATGTAACGTGAAGTGCAGTGCTTCACCCCAGACCCAAGGAAGGTCACTGCTCATTTCATTTTTCTATATTCCATAGCATTCTGTACTGACCCAAGTGTACTTCACAAAACTCTTACAAAATGGAGTAAGAAAATGGCTTTATTTTGGTGCATAATAAAAAAAATAAAAACGAGAGGTCTTTACAAAGTTCACAAAAAAGGCACACTGTGAATTTTAGAATTGTTTTGAATGGAAATAAACAATTCTGTTTCCCATGAACTTTCTGAAGCACCCTACATACTGCTATGAAGTTAACTACTCAACAGATCCACCACCTAATAATACCTCACAGGCTTATCTCCAGGGTCAGAGGAAGTCAGATGACATAATGGGATAGTCAGGGTGTGGTCCCCAGAACAGGAGGGATAGGCACTCAGAAAAGAAAGTTAAGTGTCTTAGAGAGGAATTTCTCAAACTGCTGAAATGAGCTACTGGGCTGGTTAAGTTGGGATGTTTCATGCTTCTGCCTTTGATGGATATCTGCATTCCCAAGGAGCCTGGCTGGGCATGTCCTTCCTCTTGTGGCAGCCTGTGGCTGCCCAGGTGTCCCTGTGCACAGGGGCAGGGGCACAGGTGTGGGCTCTCACCCCTGAAGAATAATTCCTTGTGGTGGTGTATGTAACTACATTGGGCCATTTCAGCTTTACGACCTGTACCATTAGAGTTTCTTGGAATATCTGTAAAAATCCCAGTTGTTGACTTCATGGTGCTGGAGCTTTTCTGCTGCTGGCTGCTTCCCTCCCTAATTAGATTTTGCTCATATGCAGGATAGAGAAATTTGGAAGGAAATAGTTGACATTAAAATAACTCAAAACGCAATGGCTCAACTGGGCTAATCCTCCCCCTTTGAGCACTGGTATCCCATATGGGTGATGTGTGTCCCGGCTGTTCCATTTCTGATCCAGCTCCCTGTTCTGTGGCCTGGGAAAACAGTAGAGGACGGCCCGAAGCCTTGGGACCCTGTACTGATGTGATGATCTGTAAGAAACTCGTGGCTCCTGCCTTTGGATAGGCTTAGCTCTGGCCATCATGGCCATTTGGGGCATGAACCAGCGAATGAAAGGTCTTCCTGTCTCTCCTTCCCTCTGTAAATCTATCTTTCCAATAAAAAGATAAGTAAAGAAATTAGCCCAAAGGCAGGGGCACAGGGTCCTTTGTGCTGGACCTGTGGTAGTTTCCAGAAGCCCCTCTACAGGTGAGCATTTGCTCTGGAAGAAGCCAGGGCTACTGGAGCCTTGGCCAGGAGCCCCAGGACCTGGTGGCCTCCCCAACCTGGCTGCTGCCTGGGGGTGGCACTGGCCTCAGTGTGCTCACACACAACCTGAGGGTAACAATGTCTGCTCTTACCTTTCCAAGATGCTAAGGGAACAGACTGGCTGTTGGGAGCCAAGGGCTCATTTACTTCCCAGGTGTGAAGATGAACCTTAAAGAGCTTAGATGAAAATGTCAAGGTGATATACAGAGGGTACAGGTGCTATTATTTAAGTGGTAGGCTCACAGAAGGCACAAGACAGGACTGGAGTTGTTTCCGTCGGACTTGCATCATGGGGCATCCATCCATCAACACTCCAATTTCCTCGTTGTTACTCCCACATGATGATGGAGGCAAATGTCTGCCACTGTCATCATTTCCCCTAAGAGTGGTCCTCCCTTCACAATGGTTGAGTACCTGCTACATTTCTGAAAGGATTCACAAAAGAGCCTGTTTTCTAGAACCTCTTCAAACTTGGGATTAGTGCTTACCCATCTTATAGGTTGGCAGATTCCCGGGGAGGGATTGGTGATGGGACTGCAGCCATTGACAGTTTCTACTGGCCACATCTCAGTCCTTCCAGCCAAGGTGGGCATTATGGCTGCAGGCCAGCTACCCTTGACCCCTCTTTTCCTAGACTGAGTGGGGTCTGCCGGGGTCCAGCGTCCATCTGAACAAGAAATGCTGAGCTCTCTCTGTGTTCAGTGAGATGTCCCTTGGGCCAGTCAGTGTCTGCAGAAGACTGGGGTTACTCATGTCCTGTTCTTCACCGTCGTTTCTTGGTGTGAAGCTGTGAGTCTTTAATGGTACTTTGGAGTGATGTAGTGTGTGTGTGTGTGTCTCTGTGTGTGTGTGTGTGTGTGTGTGTGTGTGTGTGTGTGTGTGTGTGTGTGTGCAAGAACAGGCAGGTAACCATTCCCTGCTGATATGCTGCCTTTTCCCTTGGGGAGGGTGTCATCTGCACCTGTGCACCGTCTCCTCCTGGCCCTTGCCATCCTTTCCCCTTTGGGGGGTGTCATCTATCTGCACCTGTGTACCGTCTCCTCCAGGCCCTGGCCATCCTTTCCCCCTTGGGGGGGTTGTACCTGCACCCATGTGCATGTCCTCTTGGACCTGTCTGTATCGTTTGTCATTGATGGAGAAGTCAGCACAGATAGGGGACATTAGATGGCCTGTCCTGGCTTCTGTTTTTTTTTTTTTTAAAGATTTATTTATTTTTATTGGAAAGGTGGATATACAGAGAGGAGAGACAGAGAGGAAGATCTTCCGTCCAGTGGTTCACTCCCCAAGTGGCCACAACGACTGGAGCTGAGCCAGTCTGAAGCCAGGAGTCTCTTCCGGGTCTCCCATGCGGGTGCAGGGTGCCAAAGATTTGGGCCATCCTCAACTGCTTTCCCAGGCCACAAGCAGGAAGCTGGATGGGAAGCGGGGCTGCCAGGATTAGAACCAGCACCCATATGGGATCCTGGCGCGTTCAAGGTAAGGACCTTAACCACTATGCTGTCGTGCCAGGCTGTGTCCTGGCTTCTGTTTTTCCCTTTCCAGTGGACTGCTGGCCCCAAGAGCAGGTCCTCACCTGCTGCTGGGCCGGCTGCACACCCCCTGCCCCTGGAGCAATGCAGGGCTGTTTAACTGTTCAGCTGTCACTGCTCTGCTGTTCGCTTCCTTCCCCTCCCTGCACAGCCATCTGTGCTTCTGGGTGCTATGCTGTGCGAGCCCTGGCATGTTGTTGGCTGTACCTCCTTGTCATCTGCTCTGTCTCCAGATCTGTGGTGATGACTTCTACCAACTGCTGTCATTGACCCCTTCCTGGTTCCTTGCTGGCCCACTTCCTGGCAGGGTGGGTGGTGGTTTTGTCACCCCAGACTCTTCTGTGTTAAGAATTTGAACCCCTGTCGTGGAGAGTGGATCTGTCAGTGATGTGTCTGGATACACAGCCCTGGAAGGCAGGGCCTCTGCTTGCTTCTCTGCCACGTCCCTGGTACCTAGCATGGGATGTGACATATAGCCAGGGCTCAGTAAATGAGGTAGGCTTGACAGATGAGGGGAGAGAGGCCATGTGGCTCCCTGGGAAAAGGTTGGTGTGGGGTTGGGAGGCCTGGGGGCTAGCCCTGCCCCAGACCTCCATGGGCTGTGAAGCCTGAAGGAAGGAGATCCTGTGGCCTGGCTCAACGTCCCATCTGTCTTCCTTCTTCGTCGATCGGCAGGCTCTGTGGGATTTGGCTCTCAGCTGCAGCTGTCACAGACCTACCCAAGTGTGGCTTAATCGGGAAGGAGTGTGATCCACACCCCCTCCCAACCCCCCACCCTCCCCAGCAGGAAAGCAGAGTCCTTCAACTTGGCCCTGACCCCTGATGTCTGTGCACCCTTGTACCGCTCCTCATCCCGAGAGCTGCAGCCTTCGCGCTGCTCCTTCCTCCTTCCCCACCCTGCGAGGAACACCTGGCTTGAATTTCTGTTCCCAGGTTCAGTCCTGGCCCAGGAAATGAACCAGTGGATGTAAAGCCTTTCTCACTCGCTGTCTCTGTGTCACTGTCTCCCTTTCAAATAAACATATTTTAAGAGAGAAGAGCTGTTGTCTTTTTAAGACTAATAAGTAAAAACTGAACAAACAAACCAAAATCAGCACATTTCAGGGAATGTGGGCTTTGCTTATGGTCCCCTTGACATGTACCTGCTGTTTGAGAGATGTTGCCCTTATACATGAACCCATGTATATTACTTATTTTTTCTTCTATTTATCTCCTTAAAAAAAAAAAGCAGCTGTCCGCTTGCCTTGAGATGTAAATTTCACATTTTGACTGCTTTGGATTTTCTGCTTTCCGAGAAAAGGCCTAGATGCCTTAGGTAGGCTAGTTTATAGTGTTCTCATGGGGGCCTCTGCTTGTGGCTGGGATACTTCAAGATAAATCCTGTGGGAGAACCAGCATCCCGTTGTTGGCAGAAATGTGGGCTGTGCCTGTCGCTTGAAGAATTAGCACATGTGATTTCCACGTGTGGTTCCTGGTAGGAGCCAGTGTCATTACTGTGGAAAGTCAAGGCTTGTTGACCCAGTTGTGCATGCCGGTAACGGTGCCTCTGTGTCACGTGGGTGCTGCCAGGATCCGAGAAGCCTCCAGGTTCCAACCTGGCATTAGAGGCCAAGACAAAGGGGAAGAAACCAGCCCATCATCAAGTTTCTTCCTTTTCAAATGAGCTGGAAAATGAGTGCAGATTTGGTCTGGGAGGTAGGTGCAACTGGGAGTGGCTGCCTCCTAGGCTGTGTCACTGCCAGCCCAGACCATGCTGAGTCCACATTGCTAGCTTTCCCACCAGCCTGTCTGTGGTGGCTGGGCGGCTGCTGAGGGCGCCAATTCTCCACACGGCTGTGCACCTTCAGCCTTGGTTCCCTTGAACCTGCTGGGGAGATCCCTGGGGAAGAAGGTGCCAATGGCATCTGACGTCACAGGTGTGTCCCCACAGGGAGCATGCCCAGTCCCCTGTGGTCAGCAGCTGTGGATACTGCCATGGAGCCTGCTACAGGTGTTTGGAACACTGGGTAGAAACTATAAGTGGGAAAGTATCCTGGTGAGCAAAAGCTTTGGAAGAAATACAATAACAAACCAGACATCTGGTAATTTGCAGAGCCCTCCCAAGCCATCTTGCATTTGGGCTAGGGACAGATCTGAGAGTCAGCGCATGTGTGGCAGGGCTGTTGTGATACCACAGGTGTCCGTCTGCTCTCATCTGGGTGCGACTTGGCGTGTGGGAATCTGCCCCACGGACTTCACAGACCCAAGCACCTGTTCAGATTTGGCTGGGACAGAACAGGTGTATGAGATGCAAGCACGTGTTCCTGTGGGTAAAGTGTTGTGGTTTTGTTTCTTTGTGTGTATCAGCTATCCAAGCTTGAAAAACAGCAGCAGAGGAAAGAGAAGACCAGAGCCAAGGGACCCTCGGAATCGAGCAAAGAAAGAAACACGCCACGAAAGGAAGACCGCAGCGCCAGTAGTGGGGCGGAGGGCGATGTGTCCTCGGAGCGGGAGCCCTAATTGCAGGAGCACAGGACCAGGTAGGGTCTCCTCGCTGCACATGTGGAACAGGGCTGAAAGCCATCTTTTGGAGGTCATGCTTAAATCTGCCACCTGCTAGCATGCAGGAAGAAAGGAACAAATATCATGTGGGGTTTTATGCAGAAGGATGCAGCATGGGGGCTCAGCTGCTGGTGACCGGGCACTCCACACCTGCAGATGTGTGTTCCGACAGCAAATGGGCATGCAAGCTTTCTATAGTACCTATCTACCTCATGGGCCATGTCTATGTGGAGTTAGGCTGCCCTGTGCTTCCCCCTGCATGTTTCTGCCAGATGACTTTGTTAAATGACACTTTATTCATGTCAGTCCCATGCCAGGGCTGTGTTGGATCTAGTGTCCCTGCCTGAGGCTCAGAGCCTGGCTGGTATGATACAGCCACCCGAGGCCCTTTGCTCAAGCTACAGGATCCTCCTTCCCAGGGAGTTCACGGAAGTATTTGGATCACAGTGTGGTTCCTGTGCCAGCCGTGTGAGTGAGGTGGGGTGTGGAGAGCGATGGACCTAGACCCAGAGCTCTAAGGAGGACACAGGCCCCTGAGGACTTGAAGAGCAGGCAGGCAGTAGCTGCTAAGCCAGGAACAGGTGCCAATTTGTGGTGGGCTGGACCTCAAGGACAGATGACTTTGGAAACCAGAAGGCAAAATGGTTGAAAGGTTGGATCAGGTGGGAGGGCGCAGGATGACTCTGTGACATTACAGAAATGGAAGGATGTTGGGAGGGAGTCTGGAAGGGTCTGCCTCTCTGAGGAACTTGGAGCTTGTCCCGGGATGACAGGGAACCCCTGGAAGGTGTTAAGTATGCAAGTGACAAAGGTTCAAGATTCAAAGAGATCTCCCTGGCAGCCTTGAGGAGTGGGGCTGGAGGCTGACAGGCCAGGTAGGCAGCCACTGCAGAAGAGGAGAGATTTCAGCTTGCTGGAAGGAACAGGGTGGAGTCGTTATTTATGAGAGAGATGGAATAATTTCACACGGTGACCCACTGGGTGTGCCAGAGGACTTGGCATCCTGATCTGAGTGACAGGTGAACACACAAAAGGCACCTTGGCAACTGGAGGTGGTGGCGCTGGCCTGGGAGTTGGTGGGCTTGGAGCTTTAGGCCTGAGGGCAGTTTGGAGCCCACAGATGCGAGCCCAGTCCACAGACAGATTAGCCCAGCAGCGATCCCGAGAGAGAAGACTGTTCCTTGGGTGGTTTTCTGCCTTTTTCCCCATTCTGAGAGGGCCTGGGTGTTGGAAGGCCATCAAGGAAATGACCTGAGGATGCACACTACCCAATCCTGAGATGTGCAAGAGTAGTTAAGAAAGTTTGGTGGAGGTTGGCGGTGGGGAAGGCAGTGTGCGTGGTGCTTGGCAAACCCACATCTCACAATCACAGCCCCTGGATTGGAGTTTCAGTTGTACTCTCAATTACAGTTTCCTGCTAATTCAGGCCCTGGGAGGCAGCAGGAGTGACTGGGCCCCTAATACCTACATGGGTGCCCTGGCTTGAGGTCCCTGGTGGATTGGGACCTTAGCTGAGAGTTTAAAGCAAACTGAAATTCCATGCTCCCATGATGACATCAATGGATGAGAGGGGAGGAGCAAAAATCAAGTGCTTGGAGCCAGCATCGGGGACAGCAGATGGGGCTACCAGGCTGGCATCCCAGATTGGAATACCATTGAGTCCTGGCAGCCCCTGCTAAAGCACCCCAGGAAAGCAGTGGGAGATGGCCCAAGTACTCAGGCCTCTGCTCCCTCTGTGGGAGACCCGAATGGAGTTCCTGGCTCCTGGCTTTGACCTGAGCTGGACAGCAGTTGTGAACCAGAAGATGGAAAATGTCTGTCTTTCTCTGTGTATCTCTTCCTCTCTCTGTCACTCTGCCGTACCAATAAATAAATGAGTCATATATGTGTGTGTATATGTATATATATATGACTCATATATACATAAACAAAATGTGTTCATCTCTCAAACCCAGCTCATTACCTTAAATAGTACACATGTTCTCACACAGATACATAGGCAGATCCAGATGTGCCTTTGAGCTGTGTGTTCTCAAAACAACTCTTAAATTCTGATGTCATCGGACTGAGTCTTTTCTGGATTATATTATTAACCCACTAATATAGTTTGTAAATTTGATGTCTTGCTTTGTCCTTTAATACTTTGTCATCAATATTTAGGAAGTATTTATTTTATATTGTTAAATGTTTTGTTCTGTTTTAAATTTTGTTTTATTTTTAACTGTTCCATAAAACATGTACATACATGTGGGGTGCCACATATATGATGGGATTTTTATCTTTTTTTTTTGTTATTTATTTACATGAAAGGCAGGGTCACAGACACAGAGAGATACACACAGAACCATCTGTTGGTTCACTCTCCAAATGGCCACAACAGCCAGAGCTGGGCTGATTCAAAACCAGGAGCCAGGAGCTTCATCTCGGTCTCCCATGTGGGTGCAGGGGCCAAGCACTTGGGCTTTTCTAGTCGTGGTAGTAGGGAGCAGGATCAGAAGTGGAGCAGCTGGGACTTGAACTGGCAGCCATGTGGGATTTCTGCACAGTAGGCAGTGGCTTTACTCAATATGTCATAGTGCTGGCCCCAGCCAGGTGATATTTTGAGGCACACATATCATAGTAACCAAATCGGTTTCCTCAAACTTGTATCATTTCTTTATGGTGGAAACATTTGAAATCCTTTCTTTGGTTAGTACAGAACCACAGCTTGAAGATTCCCATTTGCTTTAGATTTGGTCTTGGGATAGCTCCTGCAGCATGTACCCTGGGCACCAGTGTCTTGTGACCACTGGGCAGCCTGGGGTGATTTTCCCATTTCTGCAAGCAAGAAAAACACGAGGGCCACACAGACAGGGGAGGGCCAGTGCTGTGTGTGTCGCAGGGCACCCAGGAGCTGGTGCTCACAGCAGGAAAACTGAGACAAAGAGGGAAGGGCTAGAAGCGGAAGTGGTCATTTCTCTGCTGTCCTGTCCACTCACATTCCAAAGGGGAATGAGTAGAATTTCCTGTGGACTTGTAGATGCATCTGCTTTTTGCTTCTCTGAAGTCTGTGATTTTTTTAGAGCTGTTATCATGATTTTCTTCACAGGGTAGTGCAGAGTGGGTAGCGTGGGTCTGGGGTAAATGGTGATATTGTCAGTTGGACTCGGGGGGAGGCCAGCTGAAAAGCAGGCAGGCACAGGTAGGCATGTTTTCTTTGCCCATCCCGGAAGTCAGGGTCATTGTGGCCACTGTCTTGGAGGCCCTGGGGTGGGGCGAGGGACAGGGTCATGTGGAGGGACAGTAAAAATGCCCAGGGTGGCCAGGCAAGGACAGATGGAGAGGTGCCAGAACCCATGCTCCCTCCCTGATTTTGACTCCAGCTCCAGCCAGAAGCCCTGGGCGAGGACCACGTTCAAGGAAGCTTCAGGGGCCTGTGCGTTGTTTCCCAGTGGGAATTCTAGAGGGAGACCGCTGTGTGGGCCAGTCTAGGTTCTCCTCAAGGCTGCTGCAGCCAAAGAGACAGGGTAGCAAGACCAAGTTTGGCACCAAGACACCTACGACAGCCGATGGTGTGGAGGGCCCAGAGGTATCACCTGCCCCGCGGGGCTGCTGGCCGTGGAGCCTGGGTGGAACTTCACTGCGCTTGCAGACCTTCCATCTGGTTTCCTGGCTGGGTTCCCAGCACTGCTGCGAGCTGAAGGGGCACTGAGAAACCAAACCTTGCCATGGTGGCAGCGGCCAGAGGTGTATGCTCCACCCTGAGTGGAGCCAGAGTACCATGTGGGCACCCATGAGAAGCAGCCATGTATGCCACCCTGTGCTTGGAGCATACAAGCTCACAGAAGATACAGAAGTCATGTGTTCTTTGTCTTCGTTGACCTGGTGCTGTCAGAACTGAGCACTTGAGAGCCACAACAGAGGCATCCGCCTGCAGTTACTCAAATTAGGGTGCACGCGTGTCTAGGCATGGATGGAAGTCGGGGCACAGAGGGGTGCTGAACCTGCCTGCTGGCCACCTCCCACACACCCCCAGCCAGCCAGGGAGCTATGAGTGGCGGGGTTGGCCATGTTTTCAGTTTTGAGACCATGAAGGGAGCTGCAGCTCAGGGACAGCTGCACCTCAGGGATGTGCTGGGTCTCAGTGGCGCCTCAGGATAAAAATTTGCCATCCCAGTGAATCGCAGTCATTATCAGATAGTCAGGTGTGGGTAAGAGCGGAATGAGGGGGGTACAGAGGTGACCTTGGCACTGGCTGTGTGTGGCACAGAACAGCAGCCGGGAAGGACACAGCAGTCTGCCTATGCTTTGCTTTAAAAGCAGTGGGAGCCCCAGGGAGCCTCGCAGGCCCTGGGGGAAACAGCTTTGAGTTTCCAAAGCAAGTGATCAAGTAAACAAAATGGCAGAAAGAAAGGAGGATGAAAAGCTGCATGATCTTGGGTGGGTTTTTCTGTGAAAAATATCCGCGGGCCTTGATGGTTTGGGAGACATTCCCTGGCGTCTGGATTTCTTATCTTCTCTCATGGAGGTGAGGCTCTGCTAAAATTAGCTTCTGTTCTTGCCCTCCCATTCCTTCTGCCTGCACCTGGCTGGGAGGACTTGGAGCTTTCTAGAAAGCTGCTTCTCATTTCTTTGCCCTTCCTGGCTGCTGCTGCTGCTGCTGCAGGCACCAGAACATGCTCTCGCGGAAAGAACATGGCTTCCACTTTGGACGGCAGGTGCCCTCAGGTGTCGGCGGCTGTGGCTGGGGTGTGAGAAGCACGTGCTGCTGACTGGCCCCCACATTTCTATCCTCAGACGTCCACACATGCTCCAAGCTGAAATACACGGTGGCGTTTTGGAAGTGGCCATCTGTTGGCTTTTCCACTTGATCTTTGTCAGAATAGGAAGAAGTGTGCTGGCTGACAGTGTTTCCTAAGGAGCCAGAGAGGCCGAGTTTATGTGAGTGTATGTGCCATTTAATACAGTTGCCATCAAGTACATGTGAATACTTAAATGTCAATTAACTAAAAGCAAGTAAAATTTAAAGTTCGCTTTGGTGACTTCACCGACTGTGCCACAGTGCTGGCCCCAGGAAGGAACATGAGCAAGTGAGTTTAGAACTAGGGAATGGCGTCTGTTAACCACTTGGCGTATCCTTGCTAGGTGGTGGGTTGCGGCTGGAGTTGGATCTGCTGCTGGCGTGCGGTGGCGGGGCTCATGTCTCATGACCTGACATTGGAGCACTTGTTAGGCCTCGTGGGGTTCCCAGAGCTAGCACAGTTAGTTCTGAAATCCATCCTTTGATCAAGTCCTGCGTCAGAACTCCAGGGCTGTTTCTCTATAGGGAACTGGGTTTCCTACACTGGCCTTCTCTCGTACAATTTCTTCTGAAAACCATCCTCATTATAAAATTCACACAGAAAATTCCAGAAATTGCCAGGATGAACTTCTGGCATTCATCATGCTAACATAACCACCAAGGACATGTACTTCAGTAATAATTCTTCTAAGCAGGTAATTCTATATATTTCTAATTTGACAAAGTTTTTTTTTTCTTTTTTTCTAAGATCCATTTTATTTTTCTTTTGAAGGGAGAGCTACAGAGGAAATGAGAGACAGAGAGATCTTCCGTCTGGGGGTTTACTCCCAAATGGCCACATGGTAGAGCTGAGCTGATCTGAAGTCAGGAGCCTCCTCAGAGTTTCCCATGAAGGGTGCAGAGATCCAAGGACTGAGCCATCCCCCACCGTCCTCCCAGCCGACAGCAAGGAGCTGGGCTGGAAGTAAAGCAGCCAGGACATGAACAGGTGCTCATATTGAATGCCAGCACCACATGCAGTGTCCCAGACCACCATGTCACACTAGCTGTACTTTTATAAAATAAGACCTACTTTACATGTAGTGTTACTTGTTTTTGTCATTTAATATTATAATGCTTTTCTAGGTCATTTGTTCTTTTATTTGTAAACTTTATAATTTTCATCTCCTGTTAAAATATTTGAGGCATAGCTTTGTTATAATAAGCAATTAACATGTAGAATATTTAATTGAAGTAAATGTAGAGGAAATACTCATTTAACCAGGATCCCTACACTCATTTTAAATTTAAAAAGCTGAAATTTTGGGGGGCTAGCATTGTGACACAGTAGGTTAAGGCTTCAACAGGCATGCCAGCATCCCACGTGAGTGTCTGTTCATGTCCTGGCTGCTCCACTTCCAATCCAGCTTCTTGCTAATGTGTTTCGAAAAGCGGAAGAGGACAGCCCAAGTCCTCAGGCTCCTGCCTCTGTGTTGCAGGCTCCTGGCTCCACCTAGCCCTACCCCAACCGGTGAGGCTATTTGGGGAGGGAACCAGCAAATAGAAGTTCTCTTTCTTTTGTCTCTCTCTCTCTCTAATTCATGACATTCATGACATTCCCCAAAGGTCAGTATGGGAAACAGCTGTTGGTTGGGAGAGGGATCTCCAGCTGCAGGTTTAATGTCACATGAGAGTGGAGATATTGAACTCTCCAAACATGTAGACGTTTTCACATTTCAGAGGAAGGTGTGTGGGATGGTAGAGGACAGTCCAAAGCCTTGGGACCCTAAACCCACAGGGGAGACCTGGAAAAAGCTCCTGCCTGGCTCCTGGCTTTGGATCGGCTCAGCTCCGGCCATTGTAGCCATTTGGGGAATGAACCAGCGAGTGGAAGATTTTTCTCTCTGTCTCTCCTTCTCTCTGTAAATCTGTCTTTCTAATAAAAAAAAATAATAAATCTTTAGGTGAGAACTGGCACTCTAGGATTCTTGTATGGGCTTGAAGGAGTGCTTGAGCTGTTTCATTAATGCTTAAAGCCTGTGTTAATATGATAGGAAGATATATTTTGTAATTACTTCTTAATGATGTATCTTTTCTTTACTCCTTCTAGTGCACTGTCATTGGGAGAAGTGGTTCCTGAAAAATTCAAGATGCTAAGTCCTATAACTGGGGTGAGAATCTGAACCTGAAACATGAACAAGAATACAGAAATATGAAATTGGTACCTGAAGACACCAAAGGACCTGTTACCATGTTCCATTATGACTGTGTCTCACTAGGCAGAGGTATGCACGTGATGGCAGGCCCATGCCCATCCGTGCCTCCTCCACAGGGAGGCCTAGTTGGGTCCTGCCTGTCTTTGCTTACTTTTGGAACAGGCTGGCCGTCACTTGTCATCAAGTCCCCCGCAGAATGTTCTGCGTACCTGTGACGGGTCTTCAGCACCTCCATGCTGTCCCTGTTTGTTCCAACACTGGCTCATGACCAGGGCCTGTGTCAAGTGTAAGAACAACCATCAGTGATAACATATCCTGTGAGGCCTTTGCATCTTGTCATTTTTCTCTCTTTTCTAAAAATAAATAATAAAAGCTTAACTTTCAGAAGCAGCACTTTATTATCAAACACATCCTGCTGCCTGCTTCATGCTGCTGAGGGGAGCAGTGCCTCATGGCTGGCCCCCTACAGGTGTGTGCTCAAAGACACCTTCCTGAGCCACGCACCCAGGCCTCTGCTGCACAGAGCGAGTCTGTTTAAGAGAACAGGCAGTTGGTGACAGTGTCCTGGGAGGTGACATGACAGCAAGGGGAGGAAGCGCAGTGTTAGGATGGCCACACTCCTTTGACTCCATCCCACGTGATCACCTGCAGGAGGTGGGAGTGAGGCCTCTGTGGCAGAAGGCTTTCGGTCCAGTCACCACCTCCATCCACACTTGTGAAGAGCCACATTCTGAGGATGGGGTCTCTCAGCAAAGCTTGACCCCATGAATGCTGTATCCACAGTAGTTATTCTTTTCTTTCTCTCTCTTTCTCTGTCTTAAGATTTATTTATTTTTATTGGAAAGGTGGATATACAGAAAGGAGGAGAGACAGAAAGGGAGATCTTCCATCCAATGGTTCACTCCCCAAGTGACCACAAAGGCTGGAACTGTTTCATTCCGAAGCCAGGAGCTCTTCTGGGTCTCCCACGCGGGTGCAGGGTCCCAAGGCTTTAGGCCATCCTCTACTGCTTTCCCAGGCCACAGGCAGGGAGTTGGATGGGAAGCGGGGCTGCCGAGATTAGAACCGGCGCCCACATGGGATCCTGGCGCGTTCAAGGTGAGGACTTTAACCACTACGCTATCATGCCGGGCCCAGTAGTTATTCTTGACATGATATTCTTTTAAGCTATCTTCTATGTAAAATATTCATGCTCACATAGAATTTTCCTCTCAAAGTATTTCTTATTTAACCTGAGATATTCTTCTCTGGCCACTTTGCAGCAAGAAATTCTGTCTGCCTTCGACCTTCATAAGGACCTTCCAGGTACCACTAGTCTGGCCCATGGTCTACTTGAACAGGAAAATGTATTAGAAAATGTGAGCAATTTAAAAAAAAAGACCCAGACACATCTCCAGCATGTGTTTGAGTACTTGGGCTTCAGAGTGAGGGAAGGATTTGGAGCCTGCTGTGGGCCTGAGACAGTGCAGGTGGCTCTGTGTGGCCCCCGATGGCTTCACCCTCCACATCAGGACATGATGCCAGCTCAGACCCCTGCTGTGTGGGCACTGGGTCCCCAGGAACTCTCCTGCCTCAGTTCTCCCAAGTGGGGCTTTACAGAGTGAACCCTGGTTCCCTCTGAAGTGGCTGGAATCCATCTTTCCTAAACTCATCCCTAGGGTTAGGCCTGAACAGGTTTGCTGTAGGTTTTATTGCCACTACATTTTATCACCTCCAGTTACTGTTTATTGCACAACCCTGTCAAGGGGGAACAAAGATCATGTGGAGACAAGAACTAATGGGCTGGTTAGCGGGCTGTGGGAAAGGGATTACAGCCCTCGTCGAGCACAACCCTGATTCCAGGTTGTGTTTCAAGGGGACAAGGATGTTAGGACATGAAGTGCCGTCACCTTGCCGAAGGGCCTGCACGCCATCGGAGGAGGAAAGGGCTGCAGGTGCCACGGCTGCTTATCTCATACCAAGCTGCCCATTCAGATGGCTCACACCATCTGACTATCCTTATAGAGAATACAGGGAAGACTGCCACCATCTCCCTGCTGGGCTCAGGCTGTGGTCACAGGCTGTCGATCTGTGTCAGATGTCACACAGGCCTGCCTCCCAGAGGCATCCCCTTCAGCTAGACACGGCTTCTGTATCTTCAGGTCTCGCTCCCCACAATGGCCAGGATCAAGCTGGCACTCCCCTGGAAATCTTCCCAATCAAGGGATGGTTTATGTTCTCCACTCACAACCCATGTGACTCCCGTCCACGTTGCCTGTTCTGGCAGGAATTGGGCTACCCTGTTTTCAGAGAATTTGGGGATTCATCTGGTGATTGTGTCAGAAACCATTAGCCCAGCACGTGTGCTGGCTGTGAGCTCTTTCTGGCTTCCGTGCTTTGTGGCAGGCTCACAGATGTCTGTTTAATCTTCTGTTCTAGAATGTTCATCCTGCTAGGCTATCTGGATTCCTCAGGCTGAAGCTGGACTTTTTGATGTGTTTGATTTTCTGTTTCCTCTCCTCTCTTCACACTGTCCCACAGCGTTACCTGTGTTAACTCTTCCCCACTCACCCCTGTATGTTTCAGAGCCTTTGAATTTCCACTACATTCGGGAAGCTCTGTTAGCCTGCCTCCTTACCTATTTTGAGCTTCGCATCCTTTCTTAAATGGTGTTTGTCATTTGCTTTGAGTTTCAAACATTTGTGAGGATGTTGCTATGGCATTATGGGCGAAGCCACTGCCTGCGGTGCTGGCATTGCATATGGATGCTGTCAAGCCCTGGCTGTTCTACTTCCAATCCAGCTCCCTGCTTATGGCTTGGGAAAGCAGCAGAGGATGGCTCAATCCTTCTACCCTTACGTTCACGTAGGAGACCCAGAGGAGGGTCCAGGTTCCTGGATCCTGGTTTAGGATTGTGGCCGTTGCAGCCATTTGGGGAGTGAACCAGTAGATGAAATAACTTTCTTTGTGACTTCTCTCTGCAAAATCTGCCTTTCAACAAAAACGTGTCTTTTTTTTTTTTTTTAATGAAGAAGCAGCAAGCCATGGGAGAAGCTGGTTGGGCCTCTGTAGGCATGTGGCTTATTTTGGGGCTTGGTTGTCTTTCTGGCACATGTTGATGTGAGCTTTGCTGCTCAACAGGAAAACAGAAGTCCCACGTGGACTACTGACAGCAAGAATTCTCCCCACACTGCTTTGGGGATGTGGGTGGAAGAGGCCCTCCCCGGTCAGGTGGTGCCCATGAGGCAGGCCATGGTGGTGCTCTGGTGAGAGAGCGAGACCCCGGGCAACAGTCACGATCGTGGGGCCCTGGAACTGGCAGCCTCGTGTCCCCTCACTAGGATGCCTCAGTGTCCTTCCCTCCCTGTGAGGATGGTTGCCCAGGTTAGCAATCTCAGACTATACAAACAACAGTATCACACTATGCTTTGGATTACTAAGCATTGGTGGTGGGGGGACATCCCTGCATTTCCAGGCATGTAGAATTACAATTTATCACAAGAATTAGCATAAAGAATTCTTTTAGACCCCCATTTTATTTGGAAGTAATTTCAAACTTCCAGAAAAGCCATCAAGAATAGCACCCAAAATACCCTTGCCCCAGGTGTGCCTAGCACCAGCATTTGGGCGCTCGCCTTTTCATTCGTTCCATGTCTCTTTATAAATGTGTGTATTTTTTTCTGAGCCAGTCATATTGGGGTGGGATGGAGTGGGTCCCATCGCTCATGCTCTTCACCCCTTCCCCCGTGTATATGCCTAAGAATAGGACCTCTTCTTACATAACTGTGGCATGGATATCATCTTCAGCAAGTTTAATGCTCTTCACTCTGATTTATTGTCCCTATTCTATTTTTGTCTGCTAACTTAATGATGTCCTTTATAGTATTTTTATCCTTCCTAATGGAATACAGCCGAGGAGCAGGCTTTCTTGCTGTAGGTCTTTTCCCTTCAGGCGAGCCCATGAGCAGTCGGCCCTTGCTCCCCCAGATCCCCACCTGCCGCCCCGGGCAGGAGGCTCTGAGTCTGTGGGATGTGGGGTCTGGGTTGCTGATGTGGAATCTGCACTCATCTTGACGGCCCTGCTGTGTCCCGTGTAGAGCTTCGTATGATAGGATCTCTGCGTATGTTCAAACGAACTGCTCCCCAGAGAGTCTTGGAGTAGTTTGTTGGTTCTGGAAGCCAATCACAAGTTTCTACAGAACCTCAAAGGTACCTGATTAGAATAATCATAGTAACATTGTATTTGGTGATGGTCAGATGATATGCATTAAGCAATGTGTCAAGGCCTGGGAGAGGGGAATTAAAACCACAGTGATGGGCCTGGCGGTGTGATCTAGTGGCTAAAGTCCTCACCTTGAAGGCACCAGGATCCCATGTGGGCACTGGTTCTAATCCCGGCAGCTCCACTTCCCATCCAACTCCCTGCTTGTGGCCTGGGAAAGCAGTTGAGGACTGCCCAAAACCTTGGGACCCTGCATCCACATGGGAGACCTGGAGGAAGTTCCTGGCTCCTGGCTCCTGGCTCTAGATCAGCGTAGCACTGGCCATCGCGGTCACTTAGGGAGTAAATCATCAGATGGAAGATCTTCTTCTCTGTCTCTCCTCCTCTCTGTATATCTGACTTTGTAATAAAAATAAATAAATCTTAAAAAAAAAACACAGTGATACAGTATCTGCACCCTGTGGAAAGTAGCTTTCTGGTTCTTTCTTCCTTCTTTCCTTCCTTTCTTCCTTTCTTTTCTTTTCTTTTGTTTGTTTTTTTCTTAAGGTGAACTTAGATGAGTTTTAAAATGTATGATCTAAATCCAAGGGCAGCAACTACAGTTGAGCATTTTCTTCCAAGTAACCCGCTTTAAATACAAAGTTGCTTTTAGCTTCACCCTAACACTAATCAAAAGAACATTGGAGCAGCTGTGTTAATAGAAAACAGAACAAATAAAATTGTGGTGGGCAGAAAGAGGCAAGAATCCTCCAAGTGAATGAATTCATCCAAGACCTGATAGAAATACAAAGCAAAATAGGCAAACCCACTAGTACACTTGTGAACTGAAGCAGCTCCCTGGGAGGCATCGACAAATCAAGGCAGAAAATCAATAGGATGGAGCTGGGCTGAATAGTGCTATTAATCAACTTGATCAGATTGACACTTAGAAAACATCCCATGCACCAACATCAAGATATGCATTTTTCTCAAGCTCATGTGAAACATTCAACAAGCTAGTCCACATTTTGGGGTTATAAAACTCACCTTAGGACACTCTTTCAAATGTCCTATGAAAGCAGCTCTCAGACAGCAGAGGAATTAACCCCCAGAAAATTAATTAGCAAATTGTCAAATCTTTAGAGATCCAGCTACACCTTCTAAGTAACCCATGAATTAAAGAAGAATTCTTGATAGAAAGTTAAAAATCTTTGGAACTAAATGACAGCACAAATATAACTCATAAAAATTTGGGGGATAAAGTGGAGTAGCGCTTATGAAGAAATATAGCATTTAATCAATGTACTAGAAAAGAAGAAAGCTAAAATTAAGAATCTGGGCTTCTATCTTAGGGATTAAAGAAGGAAGAGAAAATTAAACCTGATATAAGCAGAGAAAAGAGAATGTAAAATACAAGAGACATTGGAAAAGCTTGTGGAAAAGGAGGGAAAAGAATGGTGACGAGAATAACAAAATCAGCCCCAACTGTGGTCCTTGGTGATTGCTACCTCCTAGTGGTCAGACTCGCAGGCCCCTCCATCCACCAATCAGGGCTGATGGAGGAGTGGATGAAGTGACTCCAAGAGCGGGTTGAGGAAGGCAGTGCGGCTTCCACCCTTGCTGGTGAGGATGCCGCCATGTTGTTGGGATACTTAGCTCCATGACAAGCCCCACGTGGAAGGCACTGATTCTGCCACCCATTTGCCAGTTTGTGAATGAACAGCCTTGGAAACGGATACCCGGGACCCTACTGAGTTCAAGAAGAGGACTGCAGCATCAGCTAAACCAGTACCACAGCCACACACCTGAGGTCACCAATTTGTATCCCTTAATGGAGATAAATTGGCTTGGACTGGACCAGGGGGAAGCCAGAAGACTGGGCCTCCCCCTGGATCTCCCATGTAGGTACAAGGGCCCAAGGAGATGGGCCACCTTCCGCTGCTCTCCTGGGCACTAACAGGAAACTAGATTAGAAGTGGAGTAGTTGTGACTCCAATAAACTGGCTCTGATATGGGATGCAGGCATGCAGGCATGCAGGTGGTGGCCTAACCCGTCATGCCACAATACCAGCCCCAGTGTGGTGTAGCTTTCATACACACAGCCCCACTTGCTTGCTTGCTTGTTTGCATGTTGTCTGTGACAGCTGATATTCTATAGTGGCAACACGAAGACCATGAGGTTCACAAGCCTAAGACAGTTACCCTTGGTATCTGGGCCTCTGAGAAAACATTTGCCAGCCCTTATCAAGTTGCTTCTTGTTTGTCACCCTTGCAGCTGAATGTACTAGCTAAGCGACAAACAGCCCAATCCCCAGGATTTGTTCTTGAAGAACAAGGTGGCTCAATGTTGGAAACTCCTGGAGGATTCTTGTCAGAAATACCATTTGGTTTTCTAAATCCTTCACTGATTTAAAACTTGGTGTATCAACAGTGTCAGCTGGGAAACAGAACCCATCTCAGCTGAATCAAGAGACTTGAACCCAAAGACGTCTTAGAGGGATGAGAGGCAGTCAAGAGAGCAAACACAGGCTGTTGAGGAAGCGGGGGACCTGCGACAGTGGAAAGCTATTGCCTCTCTCAAAAAGGAGTTAGTGTTGCTGGAGCCTGTTGGGTGCCCTCGATCCTCACTAGCCTTCACCCTCACATACACATTGGGATGAATGATGGTCATGGTTCAAGCTGGCCAAGCGACGCTGGAAGTGGATCAGCAATTTGAAGGAGACCACCTGTTACAAACCCCCTGGCTAAGGATGGCCAGGCAGCCCATCCTGGCCTCAGGCATCTGTCTCAAACATCTTATTGCAAATCCCCAAGCCATCTGTCAGCTGTCAATTTTTAAATCAGCTCTATGTTTTTTATTTTTTTCTAAAGATTTATTTTTATCTGAAAGGCAGAGTTTCAGAGACAAAGCGAGAGACACACACAGAGAAAAAAATCTTCTAGTTCACTGCCAAAAAAAATTTGCTGGTTCACTGCCAAAATAACCACAATGACCAGAGCTGACCTGATCCAAAGTCAGGAGGCAGAAGCCTCCTCTGGGTCTCCCATATGGGTGCAGGGCCCAAGGTCTTGAGCCATCTCCAGTTTTCTCAGTCCATAAGCAGGGAGCTGGATCAGAAGTGGAATAGCTGGGATATGAACTGACGTCTTTATGGGCTCTCCGTGTTGCCAAGGGAGGATTAGCTTGTTAGGCCACTGTGCAGGTGCTAGCTTCTTATTTTATACCCAACTATTATAGCCACAGTTAAAGAGGAAACTGTCTTAGTTCTTACAGCATTTTTTTTTTTTACCTACAAGAGAAGCCCAGAAGATCCTATCTATCTCCAAACTACAAAGAATTTTTCTTCTCAAGAGATTTTCTGATTTTATGTTTGATGCATTGTCATCAAAGGGGCTTTGAACAACAAAACTAGAAAAGGGCTCTTTGTTTTGCTTGCTGTTTTCCACTACAGGGTCTGTGGGTTGCAGCAAAGCCCAGCTCTGCCATTCTGACTCTCACATGGGGAATAATGGCAGGCTTAGCCATGAACTTTTGGAACTCTGTGCTTCCAAAAGTTCACAGAAATGGAATTGAAGATATAAGTTGATTTTGTTGAAAAAAAAATTTATGCATATGAGGGAATCTTTAAAGATGCATGTCATGAAAAAAAAAAACAGGCAAAGAATTAGTTCTCAGTTGACATTCATGGCTTTGAAGCCCGTTGTAATTCGTTGTAATTCGCAGGAAGAATTTCATGGCACAGTTTAGTAGACATTGTTTCAGTTGTGATGTTGACCTGCGGGGGAGGCAGCCACCATCCCAGTTCTCACTTGCCCACAGGGACAGTACCAAAACTAACAATTTTGCAGGTGCCCTGGAGACAGACATAAGGGCTTCTCAGCTGTATGTGTTGGTGGTAAGGTGTAATCCAGGGCTTCTGGCAGTGTGCGTTCACTGGCATTACCATCTTTATGGGTCACTTTTCTATCCCACACCAAGGTGTGGTGGTGGTGGTTGGCTCTGATCTTGTTACTATTCCGACCCAGGAAGCTGGCACAGGTACTGCTGTGTCTGTGTTGTACCCACCTAATTGAGGTAGATGTTGACTTTCTGAGTGATTTCCCCCAATTCTTCTGATTGTAAGTAGGCTCAAGGAAATCTGTTTTTTCCCTAAAAACATTAACCATGAGTTGTTTCACACCCAGTGCATAATTATCTAAATGTGTGGGTTAAGTTCCTGTTCTGCTCATTCTTGGAGATACCAACTTCACAGTCACCCATAGCTGCCGTGACAGTGAGCACAGCACGGCCAGCCCAAGACATCCCTGGAGTGACGTGTTTGATCAAGGCTCTGTGTCCTGGCCATCAGTGACAGTTAGACAGCACCTGCTGGCTTCAGATTTTCACAGGGAGATGTCAGTGGTGACACTATGCTCATTCTGGGCTTTCCGTATAATCCCAAACCCAGGCCTGAGTGGAGGAGACCTTTCCATCTCAGCAGTTCCTTTGTCGATCGTCTTAGACTTGAGTGGATTCTGTAGTTTATGACTAAGAACATAATTCCTGTAAATATTGATCAACAGACTTGCTGGAGGGAAAGTACTGGACCATTTTGCCACCCCCAGCCCTGTTTGGGAGTATCCAACTGTTTTCCATGTAAAATTGTAATTATTTATTTGAAAGAAAGAAAGTGGGCTCCCATTTACTGGTTTATTTACCAAATGCTTTCGATGGCCAGAAGCTGGGAGCTGGGCAGGCAGTCCTGGTCTGTGTTACAGGTAGAAGGGACCCAGCTCCCTGAACCATCACCATAGCCTCCTCAGGTCTGCAGCAGCAGAAAGCTGTAGGCAGGAGATGGAGCTGGACCTTGGACTGTGGGCTGTGGGCATTCTAGCTGGTGTCTTACATCCTAGGCCAGGTCTGTGCCACCCTGCTTTGTAATTTTTTTTCAGCACCTGCTTTGTCACACTGATATTGGTAAAAGGCATACTATAGAGTTCAGTAGGCTTCAGGGTCATGTTTTTGGGTGAGGGACAAGAGATAAATATGCATTATATATATATATCTATAATCCTTACTTCTTTTGACCTCCATGGCCATTTACAAAAATGTAGGGAAATTTCTTACTTGAGACTTGGATTTAATGTAGAAAACCTTTCCGAATCGAGAGACTTGGTGTCCCTATTTGTTCTTGTCTCTCCTTCAGGTGGATAGAGGGGACTGTGTTGCCGCCCAGATAAGCAACTTCACATACTTTGCTTGTGCTATGAATCTGGAGGAGACCAGGACTAAAATGGTTCAGGTTTTAAACTTCAGTATCAGGACCATCCTGTAACTGAGTTGTCATTTTCACATTGAATTAAGAGGCACATTTGAAGACAAGAGGCATATGGCTTGCAGTTAATTAGCAGCCTCAATGGAATTCTTATCAATTCAGGAGATGGCACTGATTTGTAATTCTTTCTGGCTCCTTCAGTTAACAAGTTATGCTCTCTCTCTCTCTCTCTCTCTCTCTCTCTCTCTCTCTCTCACACACACACACACACACACACACACACACACACAACACACCACACCACACTACACACCCACCCCCAAGCATATGTTACAGAGCTACAAGTCAATGTCAGTGTACTTGGCAGCCGAGGACCAGACCTTGCAGGGGCTGGGATCTGATCTCAGGACCCTGACTCTTCTTTCTAATCTGCAGGGAATTCTCCTGATTTGCCTTCTGAGGCAATGTTTTAGGAAAAATTGGCCCTGACACCCAGAGAAATCTTTGGTTATCAGCGTTGGAGCCTTTCACAAAGAGACTTGGCCTCTGTTTGTTGGGATAACAGGAAGGGCAGGTAGAGAGTAAGGTGGCAGGGAAGGGGACTGCAGAGGAGGGCGGGTTCACTCATGCCGAAGACCCTATGCATTCCTTGAATGGTCCTTCATATCGCTATTGCCTTTTCTCCCCCAACCCTCACAAGGTGTGATGGCTGGGACTGTCAGTCTGGTGTTGGAAGAACAGGTGCAGGCTGGCTTGCACCTGTCGGAGCATCACCTCAGACTGCTGACTTCACTAAAAGTGAACTTAAGGGTTGTTTTCCTTATCTCATGCCTCACTGGGTGTGGGTATTTTTTTCTGTTCCATTTTGTTTATGCACTGATGATTGTAGATGTTTGGGGTACACTGTGATGTTTTGATTTATGCTCCTCTTTTCAAGGCTTCTAGAAGCTGCAAGTTTGCTTTTGGGTTTCTGTGGAAGGAATCCCTTTCCCCTAATTAACAAGGAGAGGTTAACATGGCAGCAGTGTGGCTGGTAATGACTTGATTTCTTTTTGCTTCTCTCCCCCTTCTAGGGGTGACCCAGGGTATTGGTTGGCTTTTGTTGGGTAACAAGCTACTCCAAGACCAAATGGCTTAGAATAGAATTCATTTGAGTGAATTTTAGTCTTTTTAGAACAGTCCTATAATCATAGGAAAATGAAGCAGAAAGTGTTCATACAGCCTCGGCTCCTGCATGTGTGTGCATACACACACACACTCTCTCTCCCCTCTCTCTCTTTCCAACACCCCATGCAACAGTGATGGATTGGTTACTGATGATGAGCTGTGATCAGCTAAGTCCATGGTTTCCATCAGGGTTCTCTTGGTACTGCACACTCTGTTTCTTAAACATGTATTCATTATTTATTTGAAGGAATGGCTATCATGGCCAGAACTGGCCGTCCCATAGCCAGGAACTTGGAGCTTCTTCTGGGCACAGGGCCCCAAGCACTTGGGTCATTCTTTGCTGCTTCCCTTGATCATAAGTAAGGAGCTGGATTGGAAGTGGAGCAGTGGACTTGAACCAGTGCCCATATGGGATGCTGGCACCATAGGCTGAGGCTTAGCTTACTGTGCCACAGCATGGCCCCTTCGCCTCTGGGTTTTGATTAGGGTGGAATGACTTGCATTCACCATCCTAGTCTGCAAGTGGGTGACTTCACTACCCTAAAAATGGCCTAAGTTCTCTGACCATGCATCCATCTCTAACCCCCCCGCCTCCGCCCCAGTCCCTGGCAGGCACTGATCCTTTTATCATCGCCACATCCACAGAGGTGCCTTTTCTGGAACCTCATGTGGCTGGACCCCAACCACCCATATTCTCTCAAGACTGGCCAGTGAGCATTCTTCCATGGCTTCATGGGTCCTTTTGTACCACTTGGTACCAAATAGTGCTGCACTGTGTGAAGGTGCCACCATTTCCTTCACCCACTCAGCCTACTGAAGGCTGCCTTGGCTGCTTCCTGGTCCTGCCAATGCTGACTGAACCTACCATCAAGATTAGGATGTGTATGTTGGTGGATTTTCAGTGACTTCAGATGAATCCCAAGGAGCACAGCTGCCAGTGTGTGTGGAAGAGTGTACTGAGTTTTCTAAAAAGACAGAAGACAGCTGAATAGTACACTATAACCATTTTAAGGTTTATAGCAGTTGGTTATGTATAAACTGAAATTGAGATGTCAATGAAGTAGTTACAGGATGTGGATAAGAACTTGCATTTTCTAACACATTGGTCACCTCAGTACCATGTCAATTAACTTCATGATGTTGTAAATTTCCATGTTTCTTCCTGTTGTTGAATTTGTGTTGTGGCTTTTCATTGGAGGGGATGATATTCTGCCAGCTCTGCTTTCAGATCAAGGATGGTCTCCCAATGAAACTGTTGAGTTGTTCTGGACAATAAGATGCTGGACTCACTGCATGGTCCATGTCCACAATGATGGAATTATGACTGGTTATGAGCTGTACTGCTGTAATAATATGTAGGAAATCAATCCTGGGGGGAAGGCTTGGGGAGGGGTTGGGAGAATCCCAAAGCCTATGGAACTGTGTCATAAATGAAAAAAGAAAAAAGAAAAAAGAAAAAAAGAGAGTGTATTGAGTTTTCTAAGAAACTGCTGGGGTGGCCACACTGGGTCACACCCCTTCTGGGGATGAGTGAGAGCTCTCATCTCTCCACAGCCTGTCATCATTTGGTGCTGTTTTGGATTGTTGACATTCTCTTAGGCATATAGAGGTACCATGGAGTTGTATATATTTCAAAGTCTGGGGGCGGGGGCTGGCTCAGTGGTGCCTCTGCTCCGTGGCACTGTCATTCCGTATGAGCACAGGTTCATGTCCAAGGTGAGGCTCCCCAGTCTTGCACGCTCTCACTCTACACTTGGAACCTTGTCCAGGATGGCTGCGGCCTCATCTCAGGTGGATTTGCACACACCACAAGGCTCACTCTGCCTGAGTGACAACATCCCGTATGGATGCTGGTTTAAGTTACAGCTGCTCCACTTCCAATCCAGTTGCCTGCTAACATGCCTGGGAAAACAGCAGAGGATGACCCAAGTTCTTGGGCCTCTGCACTCATATGGGAGACTCAGCAGAAGCTCCAGGCTCCTGGCTTTGGTTCAGCCCAGCTCTGACTGCTGCTGCCATTTGGAGAGTAAACCAGCAGAAAGAAGATCCCTCCCTCCCTCTGTCTCTCCTTCTCTCTATGTGAATTTACCCTCCCAATAAAAATAAACTTTTAAAGGCAGATATGAAATCGCTTACATAAGACACTTGAGCCTCTGTAGATTTTGACATCTGCAGAGGGTCCCAGGGTCAATCCTAGCTACCAAGGATGATGGTACACACAAGAGAGTATACTTGCATCGTAAGTGAACGACATCTTTACAAATTGAAAACACATAACCTGGAGCAGGCTTTGTGGTGTAGTGAGTTGAGCCACTGTTCAGGATGCCCACATTTCGTGTCTCAGTGTCCAGGTTTAAGTCCTGCCCTTGTTTCCAGTCCAGCTCCCTGATAATGTGCACCGTGGGAGCCAGCAGGTGATGGCTCAGGTCCTTGGGTCTCCGCCACCCATGGGGGACACCTGGGTGGAGTTCCCAGCTCTTGGCACAGGTCCAGCCCTGGCGGTGTGGGTATCTGGGGAATGGACAGCTGCTGGAAGTTGGTCTCTCCCATCTTTCCTTTCAAATAAATAAAAACCCCACACGAGTAGCACCCAGCCAAGGACTGGAGCATTCCCAGGGCTCCTTTCATGGCTGGACTTCTGTCCCTCACACTGACGTGTGTGTGTGGATGTGGACGTGGGGTGCTAATGGTGAGTACAGGGTGATTCGCCCATTCGACTGCTGATGGGCCTGTGTATAGCTTCTAGACTTGGCTGATGAAAAACAGCCTAACACTGGCTGTTTTTGGTGAAAACATGCTGACATATCTATTGTGGATAAAGCTCTAGAAATAGCTCCTGGAAGCCAACAGTTCCACTTCTGTAGACAGACTCAACCAAAATGCCTAGCAGTTTTAGACACTGAAAAATGTTTCCCAAAGTAGAACCACTTGGCATGCATGTGGGCAATGTGACGAGAATTCCAGATGCACACCTTCTTTCCCTCCAGCATTTTGTAAAAGGTAGACATTCCTGTGTTATAAGCTGAGGGAGAGAAAACGAACCCCTTGTAACTGAAAAGGGAAGAATTTGAAGAATATATTTTTTAGAAAGTCGTGTCAAAAGTCCACCTTATTATTTTTTGACACAGTTTTTTTTTTTTTTTAAATACTATCCATGGATGGGAGTTCTCTCTGGTGAAATACCTACCCACAAACTGGGGAGTGATTTACAACGTGACTTTAGAGACTCAAGATGCTCACAAAAATCTTAGCAGGCTTTCTGGAAGGAGTCCGTGGAACAAGAAGTTCCCTCCACAGACATGGAGATAAAGTGCCAATTAGTGACTGCGGCAACAAAGTGGGAGCGTTTAACCTTGGCGTGCCAACAGTGTGCTCCTTCATTTGAAAGTAGGGTACAAAGTGTTAGCACATGAAGAATGCTCATGGTTCATCACTCAACTTGACACTTTTTTTTTTTCATTTCAGCAGAGGCAAGAGAAGGGATTCTGTCAGCCCCGTTTATTCTGGCTTCCACCTAACTTCTTCGAGAAGGGCAACCTGTGCTAATGAGGGATGCCAAATCCTGAGAATATCTGGAGATCAAGAGGATAAAACACAAAGAGGCTGACAGCTTCCCTTCCCTGAGCATGCGTTACCCAGCACCAGGCCTGGCTAGCCCTTTTCTGCAAACGCTGGAAAAGTGTCACAGGGAGATGTGAACTCCTGGCTGGAGGCTACAAGGGGAGCCAAGTGTTCGGCTCAGAGATAGCAAGGGAGCCACCTGGAAACACCAGCTTGCCAGAGAGCAGAGGGTCCTTTCATCTCCCGACCTGTGTCTTTTTCTACAAAAAACCTTCCCTTGAATGGCACTGTATTCTGCCCCACCTCCCTGCAAAGACAGAGCTGCCAGGTCTCTCTCTGGGATGTTATAAAAAGGTGACATTTAACTCAGGAAATTGAAACTCCAATGGACTTTTCCTAAAGGAGAAAAATAAAGGGCTAGTATTCATGCTAGGGGACAGATGTTTGCAATTGTCCCCTGGGGATTCTGAATTGGGGCAGGGCAGAGTTGAAGAGGCAAAACAGAACGGCCACTTGCACTTGAGAGTCCCAGGATGGGCCATCCACACAGACACAGGTCTGGGGAAGTTGGTTCCAGCGTTGATTGCTGGACTTCAGGACCGAATCAGCTTAAAGCAGTCTCTCCCTGTGGCAGAGTTGGGGCTTGGGATAGACCCTCCATGTCTAGATCTGGGTAGATGTGGCAGGCAGGTAGGCACCTGGGATTACTTGGATGAGTTGTGTTATGGGCTTTGGATCATGACATTTTAGCTTAGATGATGCAGGCAATGATTTGAAGTGCGTGGACACAAGATGTTTGCACTCTTGTATCGCATCCCTCAGCAGGGAGCCTACTGGTCCAAGGACAATGAGCCACTTGGGTGCACCCATCACATCTGAGTGCACCAATCCCTGGTCACGAAGATTTCATGGGTGGGAGCCATTGAATTTTGTGGTGGTTTGTTGTGCAGCACCTTATGTGACAGCGGACTGATACAGGGCCATGGAAAACAGAATGGGGAAAGGGTACTGGCAGATTCTTATCATGCTGTGGGCCGTGTATGCCAGCTCAGCTTGGGGTGATCCCATAGCAAGCACTAGTACCTGTCAGAGAAACTGACCTCACTGCGTCAGTTTGTATATAAAAGATAGAGAGGCGGTGTGGTAACATAGCATGCTAACCCACACCTGTGGTACCAGTAACCCATATGAGAATAGTCCCAGTCCTGCCTGCTCCCTGCTAACGCACCTGGGAAAGCAGGAGATGATGGCCCAAGAGCTTCGATCTTTGCACCCACTTGGGAGACCCAGGAGAAGCCCCTGGCTCCCAATATTGAACCAGCCTAGGTCTGATCGTTACAGCCATTTGGGAGAATGAATCAGTGGAGGGAAGATCTCTCTCTTTTTCTCTTCCTGCCATTCTAACTCTGACTTTCATGTACAATAAAACAAAAAAATTGTTTTCTTTAACAGAGTGATCCATATTAAACGTTTTGAAAGTTTAGCCTGCCTGTTGATGTCTGGCTTTTAATTGACAGTAACTTCTAGATGCTTCCATACCCTTTTCCAATGACTTTTTTTACTACCTCTTCCCCAGAGGGTTGACATGGCCACACAGAACAGCCCAGGGTTGCGGGGGGCGAAGGTGGGTGCTGAAGGAAGGGCACATCGCACAAGACCTGCAACAATTCTAAGTGGCTGCATCAGCCCGTGGAGCCCAGTGCTGACCTGTCGAATGTGAAGAGATAACTGCAGTTGTGTCACGTCTGCCTTCCAGATCACCTTTACAGGAACAGTCTATTCAGAAGACGCAGTGAGACACAGCCTCGCTTGGCTCAGTGTGATGGCTTAACAGGCTAATCCTCCACCTTCAAGTGCTGACTTACCATATGGGCACTGGTTCATGACCTGGCTGTTCCACTTTCCATTCAGCTCCCTGCTAACAGACTGGGAAAGCAGTAGAGGATGGCCCAAAGCCTTGGGACCCTGCACCTGCATGAGAGATCTGGAAGAAGCTCCTGATTTCACCCTGGCTATAATGATCATTTGGGAATGAACCAGTGAATGGAACATCTTTCTTTGTCTTGCTTTCTCTCTGTAAATCTGCCTTTAAAATAAAAATAAATCTTAAAGGAAGTAAAGAGGGAAGGAAAGAAGAAAGGAAATAAGGGAGGGAGGGAAAGAGAAAGAGAGAACGGGCCTTACCAATACCTCCAGCCTTATCTAAGGAGGGAAGCAGTGGGGGCAGGCTGAGTGCTGGAGGAACGTGCCCATTTGCATTTGTCTTCTCCCTTGCTCTACCCCTAGGTTGCCCAGTCTTTCAGTCACTGCCACTGGCCCCCATTGCACTTTCAGAAGGCTGTGAAGTTGGCCAACGCTATACTGCTGACAACACCTTAAGGAAAATCAGATGTAGTTAATCCAAAGAGCGCCTACATCTTAGCGAACTCAGTAATTCAAAAGCACTGTTCCCATGAGACAAATCCCCATCAATTCCCATCAATCCCTGTCATTTTGAAGGATTCGTCAGCCTGAACAAGATGGGGTAGGGGTGAGGAGGGGGAGCCAGGGGACTGAGGTTTTGTCAGGCAAGCGGGAGAGGGGTCTGTCTTGGGGGCCATTGATTTGTGGTTGTTAATCAGAAGTGGTGGTTGTAGCATAACAGAAGCTCCGGATTCTAACAGGCAGCCCTAAGATTTTTTGGCTAATTATTCACCTGAAGATGAAGACTTCCCTCCGTCACAATAGTAAATCTCCAAAATACGCTACACGTAAAAGCCGCTAACATGACTGTGTTTAACGTAGAGCTCTGTTGATGTTTAAGAACAGGCAAAGTTAACCTCTCGTGGAGGAGCATCAGAACAGTGTTTGCCTTGAGACTGAGGGGGTGAGGGAATAATGGGGGCCTACCCAGGGCAGAAGGAGACCTTGGGGGAGCAGAAAGTGAACGTGTTTGTCAAAACTCGCCAAGAGGGCAGTGCGTGCCCTTGTTTTTGAAATGCATCAAAAATATCACAGATTAATATATGGACGAAAGACATGTTTTAAAAACACAAAGAAGAATCTAGCAGTCCTCTGGCCTGTGCCAGGCAGAGGTGCCCCTGTGGGTGCTGATGTAGCCAGAATGAGACTGGAGCTCCAGTGGGTGCTGATACAGCCAAGACGCACACTGAAGGTCCTGTGGAATGCTAATGCTGCCAGCAGTAGCCTAACCCACTAGGCCTAAAACCAGCCCTTGTTCTACTTGTTCAAAAGCCCAAGTTATTTAGATTTTAAGAAGATGTTCATGGGAGGTTGATGTAGTCTATGCAGGACCTTGAAAGCAGTAACTCACATTTCTCAGGCAGTCCAAGGTGACAAGCTGCCAAAACCTACCGGTCAGCAGAAGCAAGAAACAGAAATGGCTCTATAAATAAGAAATTTGGAGATTTAAGACCAGTGCTTTGGATTCAATTTTCTCCCTGTAAACTATTGAAAGTACCCTTGTGTATCTTTCTCATGGTAGTTAAAACAGGGTATCTTATATCTTAGCTATATTATATATGTTTTCTCTCCTACTTGGCTGTAAGCTGATCTGTAGACATTGGCTTTTTACTTGTGTATTTTTTTATTGTAGCGAAATATACAAGATGTAAAAATTACCAGTTTATCCATGTCTAAGTGTGTGGTACAGTGACATTAAGTACGTTCTCACAGCACGAGTCACCTGGTGGCTTTTTTTACACCTTGTGGAGCCAGAGCCATTGGCTTCACTCTCTTCCATGAGCTTGTGCTGGGAGATGTTGGAGCGGGCCCGAGATCATACATGTATTTTTGTTCCAGGCTAGTGTGCTATATCTGTGGGCTGTGCGTGGGGTCTCCTACATGCGCTTGTGTGCCCGGCTAGAGGAGAGGTAAGGTCCCAGATCTGCATTGTGTGCTAGGGGACCGGGACTGGGAACCCATCTAATGATCTTGGGTCTCTGGTGGGCAGGCAGAGCTCTAGGCAGCATGCCACCCCACCAGAAGACTGGGCTTGGGAAGATTGGTCTGGGAATCATGTACTGCCAGGAACAGGGACTATGGATTGCCCAGAGAAGCGGGTATGGGAATATGAGGGAGGGAAGCCCACTGAAGGAGTATGTTGCAGGTGAGGAATGACTTCTGGGGGATTTCCACCAGCACGGCCACTGTACTTGCAAGTAAGTGAGGAGGCTGAGACTGAGTGGTCTGGAAGGGGGACACTGGAGGATCTTTCTGGGTAAGACTGATGCACCAACTCAGGTAGGGAACTTGAGTTGGGCTAATCAGAATTGACCACTGCTGAGCACTACGCACTGGTGCACACAAAAGCTAGGGTTGGGCTACACCACAGTACCCATCAGTGAGTGTTGGAACAGGGGACAGGTCATGTTAGGCTGGGCCATGACACTAACCAGCATATGGAAGAACCCATTCTTGGGACAGATTCTGTGGGCATACATGGGCCCACCTCATGGAACTGCAATTTTCACTGGTTTGCTTAAGAGCTGGGGATAGTGATGGGCTAAGTTGTGCATTAGCACAACTTAGGTCATTAGCAGGGACACGAACTGGTGCCCGTAAGGCATGCTGGTATCACAGGCAGAAGCTTTACCTGGTGGGCCATAATGCTGGCCCCTGTTTTTATTTTCCAGCAAGAGAGGATGTAGCAGACGTGTGTGTGAGAGGTACAGACCCTGTTGTGTCATGGTTCAGCAGGTCCTTCCTCCCCACGAACAGGAGAGTCACGGGGCTCCTGCAGAAATGCAGACTCAGTGGGTCTTAGAGGGAACCAAGAACTATTTGAAACCAACCCCAAGGTTGCCACTGCTGCTGGCCCACAAGCACTTAAACATGTTTATTTGTTTTATTTGAGAGAGAGGAGAAAAAGAGAGAAGGAGAGAGTGAGAATGCCCACCTGCTCAATACCATCGTAGCAGGGATCGGGTCAGTCTGATGCAGGTTTGGAAGCCATTGGGCTTTGTTTCAGTGCGCCAAGTTGGCAGTGCCAGCCATCATTGCAAGCATATGAGAGCATTTTCATCCTTCTTCGTTCTTCTCAGAGAGGACAAAGTTACCAGCACCCCCACTGCCTAGGGTTCCCTTACTGCTTATAGAGGAGCAGGCTCACATGGGATGGGGGACAGGAGCCAAGCTGCCGGAGCTCCCCATGGCCAACATGGCACAACTTGAACTAGAAAATGAACTAACATACATTGTAACCTATGGAAAACAATATTTGTAAATGAATTTCTGTGGTAAATAAGTGAACAAAGAGAGGAGAAAAGGCAGATCTTCCTTCAAGATGAATTTTAGTGATTACATCAGAAGGGAGGGATGGGAACACACAACGTCCACTTGGTCAGTGCAGATTCCAGGCATGGATGCAGAGGAGGCGTGGGATGAAACAGGGCACTCACAGAGTCCCACAGCATTTCTCCGGAAGACATGAGAGTGTACGCCCCCAAGGGGCACTGTTTTTTGGTTGATTTTTCCACAGACAATTTACTCATTCCAAAGGAAAAAAGTTGTGGGACAACAGCTCCGCTGTGGGACAACCTGGTGGCCACAGCCTTGACCAAACGATCAAGGGCAACA
Organism: Ochotona curzoniae; assembly: GCF_017591425.1. Taxonomy (NCBI): domain Eukaryota; kingdom Metazoa; phylum Chordata; class Mammalia; order Lagomorpha; family Ochotonidae; genus Ochotona; species Ochotona curzoniae. The sequence goes on along the minus strand of NW_024465894.1, from coordinate 21,421,699 downwards.
TGAGCCTGAGTGGGACCAACCCACATGCAGTGGCGCAAGAGCACACACTGGGAGGGGCTTGAGAGCAACTCGGGGGGAGGTCTGCCCCATTCAGAACTGCCACCTGGCAAAAAGAAAACATCTCGTGGTTTCAGGATGAGGGAAATGGTATGGGCTCATTGGCCTATCTGCTTCCAAAGAGTCAAAAGACAAAAGTCAGACATACATTTAAACATGGTGTGTGGAGTCCTGGACAAGGCTCTGGGTTCTGGACCGGAAAACGGGCATTAGTGGAACAGGTGAAAACATTTCAGTATGGTTAACATTTAGCACGAGTGGGGTCGTACCAATGTGAATGGCTCAGATTAGATCAGTGCCTGTGGTTATACAGAAACTAACCTTCAGGGAGGCTGGGAATAGGTCATATAGGGTTAGTTCTTGAAAACTTTTTATAAAGCTGAAATAGTTTCAGAATAATAAATAAATACCACTCCAAACTGGTTCTGTCTCTGGTCATGCTAGGTACAAGGTTAGTGTGTTTGTACTGTAATTGGTGCTCACTGCGTTCAGTGTAGCTTTGGACATGTCTCCTTCGCCCAGTCTCCTCAATTGTAAAGTGGGAATAAAAATAACACCTACCCCAGAATTTTGCAATGAGGACCAAATGCTGTAACATGTTACAATGCTTAGACCTCAGCACTGGGGCCCAGAGTAAGATTCATTTTCTTTTCTTCTAAAAATTCATTTGATTTTTATTTGAAAGGCAGAATTACAGAGAGGAGGAGAGATGCGCAGAGAGAGGTCTTCCTTCTACCAGGTTACTTCTCAAATGGCTGCAGTGGCTGGAGATGAGCCAATAGAAAGCCGGGAACCAGGAGCTCCTTCCAGGTCTCCCAGGTAGGTACAGGAGCCAAGGAGTTGGGCCATTCTTTTCTGCTTTCCCAGGCACATTAGCAGGGAGCTGCATGGGACGTGGAGAAGCTGAACTTGACTGGCACCCATATGGGATGCCAGTGCTGCCCAGTGCTGTAGGCAGAAGTTTGTTTAGTACATCATGGTGCCAGAAGGGCTATTTTTTTTTTAAACATGTAGCTGTCATCTGAGGTGACCTTATCCACATTTCTCTCTCTCTGTGCATGTATGCTTCTGAGAGATTTCTGATGCAGTCTCTGGTGTGAGTCCTTCTCCAGTAGCTACTTCAGCCTAAAAGCACCCCTCCCCAGCAGCAGCCAAATCCAGCTCTGGACTCTGCATCTGAGTGAGGGCTGCTACCTTGGAGGCTCCTCCATGGAAAGACAGGAACTTCTGCCTCCATGGGGTGTTCTGGGCCTCCTTTCCCTTACCCACCCCCCACCATAGGGGTCAGACATTGTGGGTCTGTGGAAGTAATAGCCTTAGTTATTTTGGGGTGTGTGTGTATGCGTATGCGTCTGTACGTGTACATTTCCAGGTGACCTCTGTCTGCCATGTCACTTTTCTGTTGAGCCAATAAGAGGATAGCACACAAGCTAACCTCAGTCCCTGCTTGGGCCCTGCCTTTTGATGTCACAATCTGACCTGTGGGTATTAACCTGGTCATGGCCACTTGTACACCAGATGGCAAAGGTCCAGAGGACCAACACAATAAGATGTGGAGGAGACTTGACCATCAACCAAAAATCAAAGCCAGGGCTAGCTCTCAGGCAACCCAGGGCAAGGCTTCGGCCCGGCAGCCTGCCATGGCACATCCCCTGGGGCTCTCAGAGTCCCAGAGCTGCCTGGTATTAGAGGACATCAGCCATTATGTCAAGGAAATGGGGGCCCAACTGGTAAGGAAAGTCAACACCGTCTTCCAGCTGGACATCACCAGAGATGGGAAGATAGCTGTGCAGTGGACCATTGACCTGAAGAATGGGCCCGGGGACGTGTATCCTGGGCCCGCGAGGCTCCCTGCTGACGCCACCTTCACAATCCCCGAGCCGGTCTTCATGGAGTTAGCTCTGGGCAAGATGAACCCACAGAAGGCTTTCCTGGCGGGCAAGTTCAAAGTGAGCGGGAAAGTTCTGCTTGGCCAGAAGCTGGAGAGAATTTTCAAAGACTGGGCTAAATTTTAAGCATGTGAAAAAAAAAAAAAAAAGAAAAAGAAGAGAAACAAAATGAAACGGACCGCCAAAGAAACGATCAGACCTCTCCGGTTATAATGCCTTTGGAAAAATCATGCTTCGATGGAAGATTAAAGTCAAAAGTATCCAATATTTTTACTCAAATTCTTCCTATTCAAGCTTGATTACTTTTCCTGCTGATGCATGCACTTACAGCGGGCGTTCTGCAGCAGTAAAGCATTTGGAATGCATCACCCGAGATCTTCAGCTTTTTCTTTTCTTAGTTCCATGCTGCAACAGGCCAGTGCGAAAGACATGGTTTAGAAGAGTGGTCATGATCGTTGAATTTAAATGCTCCAATGGTTGAGTTGCTGAGGTGCCTTTAACTTTCAAAAAAACTTTTTTTTTTTTTTAAGATAATCGGGTGCTTTGGGGGGCAGGGAAGGCAGAGATCAGCATCACTGTTCTGGACTCTCTTCCACGTGGTCACATGTGTCTCGGGGCACCTGGAGGGTGGACTGCTCGGATCCGTGGCTGAATCCAGGCCACAGAGGAAGGATGCTCTTGGTGTGTGACTGTGTCCAGGGAGTTAACTCCAGCATAAACCTGGCAGGTAGGGGAGGGTCCCTGACATTCAATACATAGCTGAAGGGACTTCGTAGATGTAATTAAGGATACTAATCAATTGACATTAAGATGGGGAGATAAGATAGGTACAACTGGGTCCGGCAGCGTGGCTTAGCGGCTCAAGTCCTCGCCTTGGACGCGCCGGGATCCCATATGGGCTCTGGTTCTAATCCCGGCAGCTCCACTTCCTATCCAGCTCCCTGCTTGTGGTCTGGGAGGTCAGTCGAGGACGGCCCAAAGCCTTGGGACCCTACACCTGTGTGGGATACCCGGAAGAGGTTCCTGGCTCCTGGCTTTGGATCGGCATAGCACCAGCCATTGCGGTCACTTGGGGAGTAAATCATTGGACGGAAGATATTCCTCTCTGTCTCTCCTCCTCTCTGTATGTCTGACTTTCCAATAAATAAATAAATCTTTAAAAAAAAAAAGATAGGTGCAACTATGGTCAAGCCAAAAATGTAAGCTGAAGGACATACAAATGCTAACAAACCTGACTGGACAAAATGTTGTATATATGCATCAATTATCGCACCATGTCCCATACGTATCTACAATAGAAACTGTCCTAAAAGAAGTCAGCATTGGACACAGCAGGCTGAGCCACGGCCTCCAGTGTGCTCTGAGAGGATCTTGGCTACAGCCAGCCAGGGAACAGGGACCCAGTCCTACAACTGCGAGGAGCTACTGGCCGTGATTGATTCTCCCCGCCCTCCTGCCTCTGGGAGAGCCCCATCTGGCCTTACGAGTCAAGGCCTTGGGAGGCTGCAGCAAGGTCCACCTGCAGAAACTTCCAGATAAGACATTATTTTACATTTTTAATAGGAAAGTCAGTGTTAGCACAGATGGGGATGTTGCTGTTGAATTTGTCATGACTTTGTTACCCAGCCATAGAAAACGGATGCAGAAATCTCAGTGTATGGTAATAGCGAGGCCATGGACTGTGAGAGGCTGGAGTTATGAACACAAGTCCCAGAAGGAGCCCAGCAAGGCAGGCCCAACTTGCCAAAGTGACCGCTTGGGTGATGTGCTAAGTGGCTGCGGGTCACTGCCTGGGGATCAGAAATGAGCTGTGGAGAGTGGGGCTCTGGTCTGTCTGGAGAGCTCATCTCTGCCCCCTGCCCTCTTCTCCAAGCTATTGCCTGGCAGACACATGAGCTTCTCCAGTCTCTCAACAGGATCCAGAAAGCCAACCTGTTATATGAAGTGCCTTAATTCAGTGCTCACAACACTATACTGGCCAACCCTTGTGGAGACCCAAGAGAACACAGATGTGGATTTTGAGTCTGGTGTGACTTTGACAGCACCACATGAGCAGTATAGGAGAAAGAACGAGAAGCTTCCAGAGTGTGAACTTTGGCGGGAAGCCATTGAAAGTCCCCCATGTTCCCCTTATTCAGTAGAGAAAGGGAATTCACCTGTAAGAAAACTTCAACTGTTTTCAGCCCAATAGGCTCTGCTCCGGGTCCCCAGCAACCCTGGGCAGCGGCAGGGGAGCTGGGGCAAGAAATCATCATTGTGGGGTTGCAGACATGAAGCTATGAGCCTGGGCTGAGACCTGAATGCCTCCCACCCAGGCACAGCCCTCCCTGAATGCTCTCTCCCACCCCTGGATCCCTCCTCCCACCCCTTCCCCATCTCCATCAATGAGCAGAGGCTCTGGTCCACACAGGGCATGAACAGCACCCCTGAGGTTCCTAGGAAGGACTGTGGGTGCAGCAACATCCTTAGCACCTGCCCAGCTCCCTGTGACTTGGATGGAGGTCACCCGGACTCACCATCCAAGTCATTCACCTCTGCACTGGCTGCCAGGCACGGCCCTCTGGGCACCAGCACTTGGACCATCTGGTGATGCCCCGAGGAGGCAGGTACCACATCCTAGCTTACTATACTAGCAGTTTCTTACACACAGATCGAACATCAAACATCCCCTTCCCTTCCACCAGAGAGGTGGTGGAACCCATTTGTTGATAGTTGCTGGGTTGGCTCTGTAGAGGATTAGTCTGCTATGTCACTGTGCCGGCCCCAAAATTCAGTTCTTTGCATTTGTTTTGGCCTAGGCCCTTACTTTCTCCCCAAAGACATCCACAACTGAAAGCTTTTTACATTGCAGTTCAGTCTCAATTGTGAGGTAGTAAGAGGTGGGGCCAGCTGCCATCTCCAAGAGGTGGTTGAATGGCAAGTACTCCACTCTCACACATGGGTGAGTCTATGGCTGAACTTCGAGGCTGTGTCATTGCTGAAAACTGATGCTGTCTCTGGCTCCGGCTGGGGTGACCTGACAACCCTGGGGTGGTTCACAGAAAGCGACCTTCCAGACGCAGCTCCTGATGCTGAACTTCCCAATCTCAGAACTGTGAGCCAAACAAACCGTCCTCTCAAAGTCATCCCATCTGTGACTCTCTCCAAAGACAACGGAGGGAGACAAGGCGCCAGGCTTCCAGCTACTGGGGAAGTGGTTCTGGGACACACTTGCTGGCGAGTATGAATATGAGACAGGAGTGGACAGAATGGTGGCTGGGAGTTCGTTGCTGAGCACATGGGGCTCAATCCCACAGGGTGGTGCTGGGAACTGCAAAATTTAAAAACTCACCCCCAACTGTTTTCAGGACTTCTGGAATGGGGGTTGGCGAGACTCCTGTTTTTGTGGGTCTGCCTAAGGTGCTGGCAGTGTGGGCTGCTGGCCACCCAGCGAAGGCCCAGGAGAGTTGGAAGGCAGCTGGTGGAGACAGTGAAGGCGAGGTCCCAAAGGGGGTAATGTTCACTGCAAATGCTGTGTTCAGGCTACCCGCCACGGGGATGCCACCAGTGACAGGGCAGAGCTTCCAGCTGTGACGGATGGCAGGACAAGGGACTGGCTGGGAGCCACAGCCCATTCAAAACCCGCTTTCAGTTCCTATATGCCTTATTGACTTCTAACAGTGCAGGTTGGGATCTGCGCCTCTTTGTGTCCTGGTAGGCCTGGGACCAGGAAGCTCCAGCTTCTTCTGCCTGGTCTGCAGACCTGAAACTTCTGCACTGCCGCTTCTGGCTGCCACGTACACGTCCGTCGCTGAGCCGTGCTGCATCGTGCGTGGGTGTCTTCAGGTTAGGGCGATTTAGGGGCTGCTGTGCATCCTTGCATACCTAGGTGCTTGTCGTCCCACTTGGTTCCTTGTTGATAGTCCATGTCTTGTGTGCTGTCCGCGCTTCTTAATTATACACGGAGTGAAATAAAAGGCCCGATGAAGTGACAGCCCATGCTGGGGACTGGGGTCTAATGTGCTTGCCCTCTAACTTCTGCTCCTTGACCCTGGATTTAGAATCCATTTGTTGGGTTTCAGAGAGACATCTTGACAGCTGTATGCCTGATAGAAGAATGGAAGGAATTGTGCCCGGCATGTGCCCCCTCCCCTACAGCCGAGCACCCCTGTTTAGCCACACCAGGAAGTACCCCTATGAGATTGCTGAGGGAGGATCCTCATTTATTGCTTCTGGAATGCAAATAATAATAATAATGATAATAATTCATAATAATAATAGCATTATTAGACATGTAATGATTTTACTCATTATCAGAAACAGCTGTGACCTTCTACAAACATCTGCTTTGTGCACTCTGGGATCACCACAGGTACACAGCACAGTGATGGCGGGGAAGGGGTGCTTTAGTGAACACCTGCAAACAGCTGGAGGCTCGGGAAGTCAGCATGGCCTGGATGGGCTGGGCAGGGCCTCTTGGGCATCCTTCCCACGGGCTTTAGGTTGGGCTGGGACCTGGACAGATCCGAGTGATAGAGGACTAGGGTGGGACCTGGACATAAGGAGCCAAGAGGGCATGCTGAGGCAGGTTGCTCAGCTTCCTTGGGGGCAGTGGCTGACAGTTACTTCCAGGCTGGCACCTTACGGTACCAGTTCCTACTGAGCCAAATTTGCCCTTTAAAGGGCACATTGAAAAGAGTGTTTTAGGGAATGGGGTGGTAACTTAGCAAGCTAATCTTCTACTTGCAGTGCTGGCATCCCACATGGGCACTGGTCTGAGTCTTAGCAGCTTCGCTTCCCACCCAGCTTCCTGCTAATGGCCTAGGAAACCAGTGGAAGATGGTGCAAGTCCTAGGGCACCTGTACCAGTATGGGGAAATGGAGGAAAATCCTGGCTCCTGGCTTTGGCTTGACTCAACTCTTGCCTTTGTGGTCCTTTGGAGAGTGAACAAGTGGATGGAGGTCTCTCCATCTCTGTACATCAATTAGATTAAAAAAATAAATCTGCAAAAATGGTTTGGTAGCATGGGCAGGTGAAGCGAGGATGGGCTGATCTGGAGACAGGCTCGACTCCAGGTGCTTGCTTTTGCTCCCACCAATAAAGCAGAGGCTGTGATGCTTAAGCTTTTTTGGCTGGGCAGGTTTTGCATTTGAACCTCCAGGGCCCTGCACATCAAGGCTGGAGCGCAGGGCAGGTGGGGCCTGGCATGCGTACACCTCTGCAGCCTGAGACTCCGGGGAAGCTTCCAGAGCTTTCCAGGATTGCTGATCACAAGCTTAGCAGGACCCCTAAGCAGAGGTTGGGTAAGCAGAGTTTGAGTCTGGGTAAGGAAGGTAGACCAGGGATAGCACCCATATCCCCACCCTTTGAGGACCCCCTTCTAGAATCTCGTTCTTTGCACGAGGTAAAGCAGCTCCAAGCTCTCGTTCATTCATTCACTCTCAGCCATTTGTTCTGCAATATTTACTGAGTGCCTTCTGTGTAAAGTACCTATTCAGCCAGGAGCCAAGCAGGAGGAAGGCTGCGGGGTGAGTAGGTGGATACTTCCCATTCGCGGTGCAGTTTCTTCCACAGGAAGCACCGGGAAGCAGAAGCCCAGGGAAGCACAGGCTGACTGGCGGCAGGGAGGTCTTCTTGAGGAAGAAGCTTAGCCTTGAGGTGGGGCAGAGAGAGAGAGAGAGAGAGAGAGAGAGAGAGAGAGAGAGAGAGAGAACCAGCTCAGCTCATGTTTTCTGGTGACATCTCGGTGCAAAAGGCTAGAGCTTTCATTTTCTTTCGAATTGAGGTGTAATTTATACACTTTATTTTATTTTTTTTAAAGATTTATTTTTATTATTTTTTTATTGGAAAGGCGGATACACAGAGAGGAGAGACAGAGAGGAAGATCTTCCGTCCGATGATTCACTCCCCAAGTGAGCGCAACGGCCGATGCTATGCCATCCGAAGCCAGGAGCCTCTTCTGGGTCTCCCACGCGGGTGCAGGTTCCCAAAGCTTTGGGCCGTCCTCCACTGCTTTCCCGGGCCACAGGCAGGGAACTGGAAGGGAAGCGGGGCTGCTGGGATAGAACCGGCGCCCATATGGTATCCCGGGCGTGCAAGGCGAGGACCTTAACCACTGCGCCACCGCGCCGGGCCCAATTTATACACTTTAAAAGCTCTGTTTGCCAGCAGAGCAAGCCTCTCTTCTCTTAAGCAAGATGTTGGCCGGGAGCTAACCAGGACTGTACTGTGGGCCAGTCCACAACACAGCAGCGGCACCCCAGGGGTCTGTGGGAAAAGGGCTGAGAGGTGACCAGGGGGGCTTACTCCAGTCCCATTCCTGGCAGATCCAGTGGCAGAGGTGGCAGGTGCTATGCCATGACGGTTTCATCACCCAGAATCTGTGACACTAAAAGAAGACTGATATTCTCTGTCTCTGTCTTTCTCTCTGACTCAGCTATAAAAGTAACTGTAAATTTGGCCAATCACTCCAGCTCACTGGAACTATTCCCTCACCTAGAAAAGTCATTTTTGCTTACTCATTCATGATTTCTCTCCTAGACTGCCTGTCTGGGCCAGTGATAAGCTCCTGTGACACCATGTTCAAGACAGAGGAGTTCTAACTGTAGGGTCTTGGGGAAGATTGCATTACTGCCCAGATTCTTAATTTAACCTTATAGCTAGTCTTCCTAAGCACCTTTGATTTGGCAACACCTGCTGTTAAAGAAGTGAAGACTATTATTGCAACACTTAACAGTGGGTTAGATCGTGCGGCTTGCTTAGAATTGTAAAATGAAGTGGAAGAAAGTGCGCTGACTCCAGTGTCTTTAGAAGGCTTGGCATGTTTCCTTCTCGCCTCTTTGCTAACGCCACACAAAATACACGCCCAGACTAGCCTGCTGACACCAGAGGAAGTGGAAATGCGACAACTGAGGCTAATCTAAATCCATCTACCGCAGGTAACTCACAGATGCATGCAAAAGCCAAGGTTGCACCCGTAGGACCACTCAGCTCCTATTGTCCCCTTTCGAGTGGATCTGATATGCAGCATCATTGTGAGCTAGATTTGCAGGGTGTTCAGGCGATTTTCAATACTAGGCTAAAGTCCTCGCCTTGAACGCCCTGGGATCCCATATGGGTGCCGGTTCTAATCCCCGCAGCTCCACTTCCCATCTAGCTCCCTGCTTGTGGCCTGGGAAATCAGTCAAAGAAGGCCCAAAGCTTTGGGACCCTGCACCCGTGTGGGAGACCTGGAAGAAGTTCCTGGTTCCCTGCTTAGGATCAGCGCAGCACCGGCCGTTGCGGTCACTTGGGGAGTGAATCATCGGACGGAAGATCTTCCTCTCTGTCTCTCCTCCTCTCTGTATATCTGACTTTCCAATAAATAAATAAATCTTTAAAAAAATTTTTTTTTCCAATACTGTGGGATGAATTCTCTAATAGAAGTAAGCGGGGAGTGCTGGGAAGGTAGCAGTGGGTTAAATAAGTACCCGGAAAGTTCCTTATCCCAGGGTAGGTGTCCCAGCAGGGCTGGAAAGGAGATAAAGGGGCCGATACTGTGGCTTAGTGAGTTAGGCTGCTACCTGTAATACTTGCTTTCCATGAGGGTGCCTGCCCTGGCTGCTCCATGTCCAATTTAGCTCCCTGCTTATGGCCTGGGAAAACAATGGACGATGACCCCGGTGCTCGGGACCCTGGAGCCAGTTGGGAGACCTGAGCAGCCCAGCTCTGGCCGTTGCAGCTCTCTGGCCAGTGAAGCAGCAGTATGAAGACCTCTTTCTTTTTCTCTTCTCTGTAAATTCTGCTTTTCAAATACAAATAAAATTAAAAAAAAAAGTGAAAGAAAGAGAATTGATTAGCCTGAAGATTGAAGATTAGAGTCTGATTTTTTAAAAATAAGAATCCTTTTTTTCTTTTTCTTTTTAAAGATTTATTCACATTCATTGGAAAGTCAGAAACACAGAGAAGAAAATCCTTGGTCCGTCGACCCACCCCCAAATGTTTGCAACGGCCAGAGCTGTACCGACCTGAAGCCAGAAGCCTGGAGCCCCTTCTTCCTGGTCTCCCACGCAGGTGCAGGGTCGCAAGACCCCGGGCTATCTTCAACTGCCCCCTCCCCAGGCCACAAGCAGGGAGCTGGATGGGAAACAGGACTGCCAGGACTCGAACTGGTGCCCACACAGGATCTCAGCGCATGCAAGGCGAGGACCCCAGCTGCCAGGCTACCACACCCATGGAGTCTTTGATTTTCTACATGATTTATGTATTTTCTACATGTGTTTTCTTTGACCTGAACGGCTCAGCTCACTTTTCCCCAATATTCCCCTTCTATTCCCCAGACATAATAATTCCCAGGGTTCTGCCCTCATCTGGGTCATTTGTGCTGCGAGGGCAGAATTACCCTTAAGGAGGTCATAGATACACCTCCATCTCAAGCCTGAACTTGACCACAGGAATTGTATCTGATGAAAATCTACTCTCCTTGCTGTGCTCCTTGCATTCAGAAGCAGCAGGAAGATGAGGAGGTGACCTGAGATCGGTCCTGTCCCTCTGGCACTGCCCAGTGATATGTGTGGCTTTCCAACTTGCTTTTGAACTTCTGTGGCAGTATAGGAAGTGTTCTGGCTGCCCTGCAATCATGTTTGCTATTTGCTAAGCAGTGTGATCCACCATAATTGCGTTTAAAAGGTGTCCACATAGGCCTGACACACTAGCCTAGTGGCTAAAGTACTCACCTTGCATGTGCTGGAGTCCCGTATGGGCACTGGTTCATGTCTCAGATGCTTCATTTCTCCTCCAGTTCCTTGCTTGTGGCCTGGAAAAGTAGTTGAGGATGCCCCAAAGCTTTGGGACCCTGCACCTGCATGGGAGACCTGGAAGAGGCTCCTGGCTTCTGATCAGCCCAGCTCCGGCCTCAGCTCTGGCCATTGTGGTCATTTGGGGAAGTGAAACAGCAGCAGATTCTTCTCTCTGTTTCTCCTTCTCTCTGTAAATCTCCCTTTCCAATAAAAATAAATAAATCTTAGGGAAAAAGGTGATCATACGAGTTTGGCCAAGTTGCTTATACCCTCATATCTTAGTTTTATCATCTGTAAAATGATGATCCTATAACACACTGACTAGTATAATTATGAAAATTAAGTTATGTAACCAATAGCAAGTGCCTGAAACACATAAATGCTTTCAAATCTTGTCTACATAATGAAACGAATGAAAAAGAAACCTATACCATGACTTAGAGAATGTGGATCTGAATACCAGCTTAACCTCTCTCCTTAGTTCTGTGACTTGAGCCAATTTGTTTCTGAGCCTGGATTTTGTCATCTGTACACTGGGGACAGCAGTGTCAATTGCTGCTGACCGCACTGGATTGTCGAAGAATGAAGTGAATTCATGTGCATGGAGGCTGGCTGTCCAGTGAATGTATCACTAGAAGAGGATCCTGGCATTATGTCTCCTTCATAGCCCTGGCTGTGCATCCATGCACACAGACTGGGGCTGAGTCCCAGCAATGGCGAAGGACCACCAGGAAAAACACTCCTGCTTTGCTTCTTTCCTGATCCTGGCTCTTTCTAAGAATGACCCCAAATGATCCTTGGGATAACCTCAGGGGTCCCTGGCCCCTTGATGGCTGGAGAGCTTGCCTGGTGCTTTGATGTGCTCCAGCAGGTGCATTCCCCATGGGAATGACTGCTGGAACAGGTGGGGCTGTAGGGTCAGGTGAATCTCGAAGTCTGATGCTGTTGATGGTTATCACGCTGACCCTGGGGACAGAGAGGCCATCTTTTCATCCCCATCTGTGATTGTTAGGTTTCATCACAGTGTCTTACCAAGCCCTGGAGCCAGCTCTTCCCAGCCTTGGCTAGCCAAAGCCCATCACCTGTGGTACTAGTTCCAGTTCTCCAGAGAAAGAAGAAAATAAAGAGGATGAGGAAGATGAAGAAGAGGAGGGGGAGATTGTGAAGTTTTAGGAGAGTGGATGATTGATTCAATGTGGTGCTTGGAAATGGGGCCGATGGGATGTGAGTCAGATGAGGTTATCAGGTTGGCACTCTCATTAGTGAGTCCCAGTAGCTTTATAAGGAGAGACAGAGGCCAGGGAACACACACACACACACACACACACACACACACACACACCCTTCCCTCTCTCACTACGTGATGTCCTGGGCCACCACGGGGCTCTCCTCTGGTTTGCAGGTAGTTTGAGTGTCCCACGGTGTCTCACTAGAGGCTTGGCCCTCCTGGAGTGGGTACTTTGGAGTGTGTTATCACCCAAGAGGTGGGGCCCGTGGAAGGTCCTTGGGGTGCTCTTGAAGGTGGTTCTCTTGAGGCTCCTTGGAAGTTTTCCTGTGAGAAGCTTGCTCCAGAAGCCTGAGATTGGCCTCACCCAGCCTCCCGCTGCCTTTTGGTGCTCCTGCAACTGTCACCTGCCCTTTGCTTGAGGTCCTGCTTGTAACTGAGGTGGTGCCAACACCATACTCTCCAACCTCCAAAACATGAGGTCCCCAGAGCTGATGCCAGGGGTTTCATTGTAGTAAAGCAGTGTTAATACGAAGGCTATCACCAGACATTGACCCGTAATCTAAAATGTCCCTCTTTTTTTTTGTAAGATTTTCTCAACCACAGGAAATGCATGACAGTAATGCAAACCAGGCAAATGTAAGGCAAACCAGATGACAAGCCAACTGGTTGGAAATTCAGGTAAGAGAAGATGTTACACTCTCAAGACTAAAACCACAGGGCAGGTTATTGAGTGGGCCCTGGGCAGGAGTTCTATGGTGCAATCCAGAAGCCACATCCCTTCTTCCTTAGGAAACCTTCACCTCTGCACCTAAGCCCTTCAGCTGATGAGGTGAGGCCCCTGCACACCGTGCAGTGCAATCACGCTTACTCAGAGTCTATTGATCAGAAAGTTTATGTTTAAAAAGTGTTCTATAAGGAACAACAAGCAGAATGAACAATGAGGCATTATCCTCTGTCCAATTTGACACAGAAAATGATCATACCCGGGAGTCTTTAGGATTTATTTATTTACTCGAAAGACAAAATGATAGAGAGAGATGGAAGAGGCGACCACGGATCCTGCATATGCTGGCTAATTCCTCAAACAACTGAGCCAGGCCAAATCCAGGAGCCAGGAACTCCATCCTAGCGTCCCACATGGATGATGTTCGTGGGCCATCCTCTGCCACCTCCCCAGGCATGGAGCATCTGGGACTCCTTCAGGCATTCTGAAATGGAATGCAGATGTCTCAGACATTAGCTTAATGCCCTGCACCACAACAGTAGTTCCACACCGAGGGGTCTTCTGAAGCTGCGGAATTGGATTCCCACTGTGAACCGTTTTCCAACGTCCTTTCTGGTACTGATGTCTAGTTTAATCTGGTTGCGATCTGAGAGTAGACACGACATGCTTTATAATCTACTAAAATTTTCAAGGTGTGTTTTACAGCTCAGAGTGTGGGCTGGCTTGGAGAATGTTCCAGGTGAGCTCAGGGTGAAGCCTGCTCTTGTTGAACCCAGCAGTCTATACACGTCCGTGATAGCCCAGTGATTGATGGTGTTGTAGGGTTCCATTATGTACTTGCCGATTTTCTGCCTGCTGGATCTGACCGTTTCTGATAGAGGGGTATTGAAATATCTAACTCAAGTAGCAGACCCATCTATTTCTCCTTGCTATTCTATCAGTTTTGCCTCATGCATGTTGATGTTCTGTTGTTAGGCACAAGCACATTAAGGATTGCTGTGTCTTCTTGGATAACCGGCACTTTTATCATTACACCATGCTGCTCTTTGCTGCTGATAATTTTCTCCAAAGTCTACTTTGTCTGCAATTATTATGCATTCATCCCAACTTTCCTTTCATGAAAGTTGGCATATTTCTGTTTCGTCCTTTACTTTTAAGGTATATATGCCTTTATGTTTAAGGTGGTGAGAAAACTTACAGCTAGCTCTTCATTGTTTTCTTGCTCTCTGAAAAGCTGTTTTTAAATTGGTATGTCTAGATCTTTGCCATTCAAAGTGATTATTTGATATAATTAATGCATATTTGCCCGTTTTCTTTCTATCATTTATTAGTTTCATCTGACTTTAAATTTTATACAAAGTGTACAGTGTTTAGTGTTTGGCATGTTTTGATGAATCTCATGTTTTGAGATTCATCTCGGTTCTAATTGCATCTCTCGTTAGTTCTTTACTGTTGCTAACTTGCATGCCCTCGTACAAGTGTAGCACGCTTCCTTCACCTGTTTGAGTTTTCTCCGGGTTTGGGCTTGTATGAGCAAAGCTCCTCTGACTGTTCTTGCCCTTATCTGCTGGGGAACACAGGTTATCACTTCTCCAGAGGAGAACTGCTCAGTCTAGGGCTGGGATTAAAGGTGTATTCAGTGAAATAATGAAGGAAAATTTCCCTAATCTAGTGAAAAAATTGGGAAACAACATCTAGGAGGGGCACAGAACTCCCAACAGGGCTGACCAAAAGCGATCTTCACCACAACACATGATAATCAAGCTCTCTTCAATCAAACATAAGGAAAAGATCCTTAAAAGTGCACGTGAAAAAAAAAATCAATTGACATATATGGGAATGCCAAATAAACTCACAGCTGACCTCTCACAGGAAACTCTACAGGCCAGAAGAGAATGGAGTGATATATTTCAGATTCTAAAAGCAAAAAATTGTCGGCTCAGGAAAACGTGCCCAACAAAGTTTTCCTTTTTCTTTGAAAATGAAATAAAATTTTTCCACAGTAAAGCAAAGTTAAAAAATTCCTCTTCCAAATGATACTTAAAGATGTTTTCTTGACAGAGAAAAGAAATAGCACCCATCCAAACCAAAAGCAAATGTGAAGAACATCCCAGTAAAATGACAACAGAAGACTAAATCAATGACAGGATCAAATTACCACCCATTCATATTAACCCTGAATGTAAATGGCTTAAACTCACCAATCAAATGTCATAGATTAGTAGAGTGGATTAAAAAACAAAACCCATCTATTTGTTGCCTACAGAAGACACATTTCACCAACAAAGATCAGTGGAACTGTATCTCACGGATTTTGATATTTTCTGTCAGTTTCATCTCTTTAAAACAGTTTCTTGTGATTAAATTCTTCAATGACTCAAAGATCTTTCAGTAGCATCATTTTCTTCAAGAAAGTTCTTGATTTTCATTTCTTTAGTGACACATTAGTCATTTAGTAGCATGTTATTGAACTTCATGGTTTTGTTAATTTCTTTTTTATTCTTCCTGTTGTTGATTTTGTTTTGTGGCATTTCACTTAAGGGGATGTACAGTAACTGTATAATGGAGACTATCATACCTAGTAGCATGTTACTTAACTTAATGGCATTGTAAATTTCTGTTTTTCTTTCTGTTGTTGATTTTGCATTATGGCTTTTCATTTAAGGGGATGTATAATAACTGTGTAATGGAGACGATCATATCCAGATGTGAGGATACAATGTAATATGCATTTCTACTTCCAGGCAAAGATAGACTCCCAATGAAACTGTTAACTATATCTTGACAATAGGGTGCTGGACTCTCTGCCATTGTCCATACCCGCAATGATGGACATGACTGAAGAACTATACTATAGTGATGATATAGGGGAACTCAGTGAGGAGAGAGGGCATTGGGGAGAGAATAGGGGAAATCCCAGGGCTCATGGAACTGTATCATACAATGAAAAATATAAAAAGAAAATAAAAAAATTAGGACAAAAAGACCAAGACAGAAGATAAATAATAATAACAACAACAACAATAATAATTATTATAATTATAATTATAGTAATAATAATATCATCATTTAAAAGTCCCAAATCTTGGACAGTCACTCAGCTCTTGATTAATCTCTCTTTTTGGAGAAAGAGCAAACACCTTGGCTGACGTGAAGGTCCGTTACGCCTCCAGTAGCCTCTTTTGAAAAACAAATGGGCAAATTATAATTCTGTGTAGATACAGTGGATGCAGTGTGGTGTTCTGTGATATGGCCATATGGTAGAGGTGATTAAATCAAGCTAATGAACACAGTCCTGGCCTCACCTGTGTACCTCTATGTTTGTGGTAAAAACACTTGAAATTTACTCTTTATAAATATGTGACATGTTTTTGGCATCTGGGGTCACCAGGCTACCTGGGTGGAACGTGACTCCATCTCTCCACGGCTGTCTTCTTCCTCTAAGAGCCCAGAGATGACTCCTCCCCTACTCCTGTCTATCTCTTCATAGTGGTGCCCTGCATGGTGGAGGTGATGACGCATAGGTGGAAAGTGAGCTACTGTATTTGCTGGCAGGGGATCTTGGTTCCTTTCTGTCTGCCCCTGGAGTCCATCCAGGTTCCAGGCACCCAGCCTCCTCCCCCACAGTAAATGCACATTAAAAGGTCCATGGCTAGTGACCTGGAGCACCTGTGAATGGCCAAGCAGCATGTGAGACCCTGGGGCTGGCGGCTGGTTCTGCCTGCCTGGATCTCACAAACAGATGTCGCCTAGCTATGGAGACTGCCTGGCTGCCTGAGGCCCTGACCAGTACTGAGGGCTCCCTGCTGGCACTGTGCCCCAAAGCAGCCTGAAGAGCCTCGAGGACTGCTGTCCTGGGTCCCATACCCAAGTCAGACCCCTGAGAATGATTCAGGATGGTGAGGTGGAAGATGAAGAGGGCGGGAGCCAGTGCCTCCCATGTATCCTCTACCACTTCTGGGTATCCCACACCACTTCCGCATATTGTGCTCCACCCTCAGGCCCAGGCAGGCATCACGGGTTCGCACCACATCCCTGGGAGGAGACTCAGGCTTCTAAGAGCCACGCAAGGTGGCACAGTCAGCAAAGGGGTGGACCGCAACACCCTGGCTCCTCTAGCACATGACCTATCACCTACTAGGCCAGGCTTAGCCAAGGGTCAGCTTGCACATTGGAGTATCCAGAGATCTGAGCTGGGTGGCCATCAGGCCACGTCAGCAGATGTGGGACAGGGCTGGAACTTTCCAGCACAGCCATAGGCAGGAAGCCTGGGGATACAGACCTTTGTTACCTGGACCGGCACACCTTGCCTGCCATGGAGTGCAGCTTCTTGGCTGGAGTTGTGGGTTTGGCAGGCTGCTCTTACAGTCTTTGTTGTGTGAGGAATGACCCCAAAACCGAAGGGCATCCGGGGTTCAGGGAGGACTTGGCTACAGCTGTCAGCTGGAGTTGCAGACCCTGTGGATGCTTTTCTGGGCTGGGGTCCTCAGTGGGGCTAAGCCACATGATAAGTTCTGTCTGACTGAAGGTTTTGTGAGGTAAATAACTGTGGTTGTTTTAGAATCACTACATTTTGGGCCATTCTGCCAAGCAGCAGTCGACAACATAACCACTTAAATGCAAGCTTTGGTGTGTTCCCATCTACTGACGTTGCCTTAAAGCTCTCAGGGGCTCTCCCAGCTGTGGGAGGTGTCAGGGTTCTGGAAACTCAGGATGAAGAGGAAAAATCACCAACCTGGCTTGCCACAGCTGGCTGCGAGGATTGCTCTAAAACAACTCACACGTATTTTATAATTTCTCACCTGATTAGCCAATGGTGGCATTACCCGCAACGTAAGAGGAAAACACACTTGTCACGAAAGAAGGCAAAAGAACCACCGAATACCATGCGGATAGAAGCGTTAGGGGAAGATTACATCTAGCAATGCAGTCCATGAGCAGCAAACGATGCAGTGTGGCCTGCTGTCCTCTTGCACATGGGCTCGGGCAGTGGGTATTTGTTCTCGTGCTTGGCGAGCTAAGGCATACTTTCTTTATACCCTGGAGTTCTTTTGCCCGCATGCTGCCACTGGTTTTCCTTTGCAGGAACTGTGTTGTAGGTCCTTTCTGGAGTGTGTATGGGTGGGGAGATGGTGTTTGCTTCCAGGTACTGATGAATTCCTTTACCTCCCTCTACCCTGAACCCCCTAGGATCAGCTGCAACCACATTTTCATAACATGATCCCACCCCCAACACATGGTCAATCAGATTGGCATATGCAAATAAAGGCACCTCAAATAGTTCATGGGAAACAGAATTAGGGAAGTAAGTTGATTTGGCTGTAAAAATTATTTACATTTATGCCTAACTTGTGTTGTTATTGTTGTTGGTAGTTTGTTCCTATAGCATGCATTTTCCCCGAACTCCATGGAGATGGCAGCATCTGTGGGGTGGGAGGAGGGGATTGGGTCCCAGCTGCACTCTCATCTCTGGGGTTGGTGGAACAGCAGGGAAAGCCAGGGGTGGACATAGGAGTTGGCATGAAGAGACATTCCTCCTCTCCCTGTCTCTCTCCTTCTGATTCTTTCTGGGGTCTCTGCTCAGGGATCCCTGGAACCCAGTGACAAGCCTCCTGTCCTGGATGGCATCTGTGTTTGTCTGCCATTTCTTGCGCCATGGTCATGTGCAGGGTTGTTGCTCTGGGTTCCTGCTCCTAAACTCTTCATGTAAAATGGACTGTGAGGTGTGATCTGAACCCACCTATGCTTGCTCATGTCTGCTGATGCCTGGGCTGGGTTCTGGAAGGCAAAGGTGTGGCAGTCAAGGTCACTGCAGATGTGGTTCCATCACCCAGGCCTTGCGAGTCTGCAGAGAACTGCATCATGGATAGATCTCAGCCACCTTGCTGGACAAGGTACCATGGCAACCGTGGATGCCGGGTCCCCAGTGTACTTGAATGTTTACAGTCCTAAACAAGGAAGAAAAAAAATTCCACCCCATTTTGTTTTCTCCTTTCAAAGATTATTTTCCTTTATCGAAGGAAAAACTACAATGAAGTCAGAAAATGCTTTTTTCTAAATAAGGTTTGAGGGACTGGTAGTGGCCTTTGGAGGGAGACAAAGCAGCTCAAGGAAAAACACAAGAAATGCAAATGCAATTTGGAAACCATTGAAAGGCACCCAGTGGTCCTTTTGTTTCCAAGAGTCTCAAATCCAAGGGTATGGTGACATGACACATTATTTCTCTAGGCACGTGGTCATCAAGAGGCTACACGGCCCAGCCATCGGCACAGTTTTGGAGGATGTTTCTGCTGCATGTGTCTGCGCTCTCACCTCAGTAGTGACACAGTCAGAGGAGCCTGCCTTCCTCCCATGAGATGCAGAAGGAATGGAGAGGCTACCCATGCTCTCTGTGGGCTCAGAGCGTCTATGCAAACAGAGAGGCCGTCATTGTGGGTGGGCACACGTGTCCACCTCTGTGGCTCAGAGTGAGGGGCCGCGGTGAGCTGCAGGAATACCAAGGCAGCTTTCCAGGAGGTGGTAAGACTTGGCTGGCTCTCTGAATGAGAGATCCTTGTTGGGATGCAGCAGGTGATGGTTCAACTGGTTGGGTCCCTCACACCCATAGAGCCCCACCTACACTGAGTTCTTGACTTCAGGTTCCAAACCCATGCTGATGCAGGAATCTGGGGTGTGAACAAATGGATGTGAGTCTCTCTTTCTCTCTCTCTCTCTTCCACTTGCTCTTTCCAGTAAGTTAAAAGAGAGTCTTATTTCAGGGTCTGTTCTGGAGGATTCCAAGCTAAAACACACAGAAGAAAATGAGATGCCCAAGTATTCTGCACCTAGGTAGTCTCCTTTCTTGTCAGACAACCATTAGTCTTAATTTTCTGTCATTCCAGGGAGGTGCTCTTTGGCTGTGCTTGTCTGGATGTAGACAAGTTACTGCTGGCTTGCGCTGTGATGGCACACAGTTTGTGTCTGCCCTGAGCCATTGCCTGCCTTTGAGTGTGCTGGTATCTTCTGGTTTCTATCAATTAGGGGTTCAGAGTGGTAAATTTGCTCTGTGTGGTAGCTCTGTGGCTTGCACTGGTGCCTGGTTGGTATGTGATGTTTGAGGCAAGACCAGCTCTAGGGATGGAGGGTAGGTGGCAGCAAAGTTCTGGTCATATCTGTTGGTACTTAACAGCCTGCTTCACTCAATGTTGGCAATGACTTTCTGTCTTTCCCTCCAGGAATTGCAGTCTGTCTGTCCCTGACCTGGTTTTCCCACAAGCTGACATCTCTATTATTAAACCTGAATTCTTCATAGGCAGATTGTTCACATTGTCCAGTTGGAAATTTAAAGCCAGCAAAAAGACGTGTCCTCTAGAAGCCCGTGGGAGAGGACTTTCAAGTCTCAGAAATTCACTCGTCTCTACATCTGAGGTCGGTAATCTTCCATGCGTGTGAGTAAATGTCATTTGAGTTTTCTAAGCTTCTCTTTTGGAACCTGACTGACCCAGAGCTTCTTGGAGAGGGGAATCCTTAATACTGAAATGGTTTCTACTAAGTGGTGCTCAAGTAGGCAATTTAGTGCATTCCAGAGGCATTATCCTCAAACACTGAATGGATATCCAGAAAGTCAGGCAAAACATAATCTTGTGTTTGGAAGATCAAGAAGTAATTCTAAACAATACGAGTGTTAATGTTAATTCTAGATTATTCGCATTGCTATCCTTTGGGTAACACAGCTAACTGCTGAGAGATCTAGGGTGAGGAGGCAGGGAGGGCAGGCATTTTTCTCAATTTTTGTCTCCATAATGTTTGGGAACCTCTTGGAAGGGTTGTAGTCAAGCTCAAGTCTCAGCTTTCTAGTATGATGGCTACATTCAGCAGCAACATAAATAACAGTCCAGAGGCCATCAACTTCCATGGTGGGTCAAGGGGGTCCCAACAGCCTCTTCTGTCTGAGACCCTGCAGGAGGCAGAGAAGGTGTCCAGAGACCGCTGTGCCTCATGAACCACTGGAGTAGAGTGAAATCATGAAATTACTGGACATTTCAAAGTGCACGCAAGATATCTCTTCCTTTATTGCTTTCAGCTTGGTCTCACCCACCCTGCCAGGCGAGTAGCAAACTTGATTCATTGCTGCTTATTTAGAAAATCAGTTAGGTCGTTACCAATCTCATTTGGCTGAAATACTGCAGATTCCATGCTGATGTCTGGCTAAGCTGGGACCTATGCAACCTTGTGAGAGCACCGGCGAGGGGAAAGAATCAGTTGTCCCCTTTTCGATTTTCTTCTGGGTCACCTCAGTTCGTGGGTTACTGATTGTCTAGGTACATATGGTTCTGACTTGGTTCTTTTGACATCTGTGGGTGAGATAGGCACCGATGTCTTGGGGGCTAGTCTTTCTCCCTCAGCTTGGTCAATCTTTGTGCCGCTTCTTGGTTGACCCACCTCCATCACTGTCCTCACTGTAGCTTTGCCTGTGTTCCATCTGCGTGTCTCCCAGGGCTTGTGGCCCATCCTACAGCTCCCATCACAGGGGAAATCTCATGGGCTCCAAAGGCTGCCTAGGAGAGTTCAAGTGTAGTCTCCTTCCTCCAGCCTTGTCACACGCATGCTGGAATGACTGCCTGGGTTGTGTCCGCCCCAGCCTAGGGCTGAGAGCTAAGACTGGGGCTGCCCCCCTGCACGGTCTGGGTAGAAAGTGAGATTGAGTTCCCATTGCATTCTGCTTTCCCTTCATATTGTGTACACTCCTTCAACCCAAAGCAACTGAATTAAGATCAGCTCCTTCTGCCCAGATGACCAGGCCTTGCCCCTGTTCGCAGTCTTGTCTGTGTGGACCTCTCTCAGAACCTGTAAACTTTTGACTGAGATCAAAGAATTTAGAAAAATCCCTCTTTTTCCACAAAGCCTGCATGTAGAGACTGTTATACTGCTGTGAATTCAAACCCTGCTTTGAACATCAGAAGTTGAACATCTATTCTTGGTACCACTTGCTGCAGAAAGTTCCAGAACCCCACTCTAGTCTGCAACTACAAGGGCAGCTGCTTAAGGCCAGGCTGCTCAGATAACTTTTGAGAAGTTAGGAACCTGACTTTTGTATCCATAAAGAGTGAACAGATGGTCAAAGATTTTATTTAGCTCATTAATGATGGGAGAGATTCCACAGAATTGGAAGTAGAAAGTTATATTCTCTTTGGGATGAAATTCATTTGCATTGCTAAGGACTGGAATCATTTACATTGCTACCAGTTGTCTTCAATTTAACTGGGATCCTTGCAGGCATGTCAAATAGCCTAATCAGTGGAAATGTAATCAAAGGCACACACTTACAGAATCAGGTAATCCTGGGAAGGTGCCCTGGGTGATGCCCAACACCGTGCCACAGGGAATACCTACAAGCCTCTTTTGTCCATTTCCAAACCTGCACAAATTATTCCTGACCAAGTATAGTAAAAAAAAAAAAAAGTGTAACTCATTACAAGAAGAAAAATATAAATGACTAATGAATGAATGTAAGACTAAACACTCAACTTCACCAGCATACACTTGGGAAAGATTAAAACAGTACCACAGGTCTTCCACCTGCTGGTACACTCCTCAAACAGCTGCAATAACCAGAGCTGAGCCATACTGAAGCCAGGAGCTCAGAGCTTCTTCTGGGTTTACCATGTGGGTGCAGGAGCCCAAGGGCTTGGGTCATCCTCTGATGCCTTCCCAGACACATGAACAGGGAGCTGGATGGGAAGTGGAATAGCTGGGACTCCAGCTTGTGCCCATATGGGACCCTAGTATCTCAGGAGGCTGGGCCACAGTGCTGCCATCCACTTCCCATAAATTTTCTTTAAGAGTTGAAAGGGAGAAAATTGTGTATCTTTTTCCTTAGCCATCACAGGTTCAAGGCTGAAGCTTTTACTAAAGAAAGATTGGCAAGCAAAAAGCTGATGCATTTATTGAAGGTAAGTTTTATGTGTCATGAGAGCCTTCAGAAAGACCCAAAGGAACAAAGAAGTTTGTGTATTTTGACGGTTACATCTGATGAAGATTAAACAGCTCTAGGGAAGGATGACTTGCCAGGAGAGGGTGAGTGAATGGTTCTAGACTGGGGGTACTGAGCAAAGCCTCTTGTTTCAGAACCTTGTTGGCATCTCCATGCCTTCAGTTTCTTTCATCCAGGTGCAGGGAGGCTCCTTGTGGAATGAGTTTTACTACTTCCTTTGGAAACAGAGGATTCTTCCATGTTTTGCTCTGAGAACAGCCAGAGAAATCCAGAGGCCCTTCCAACTTCTGCTGCTTTCTCACTTGCCAAGGTCCCATGCTTGGGGTCTTGTGTCCTAGCCCTGTCAAGGTGGGTATCAGGGGTTGGAACTGTGATTCCTGAGGTAAGCTCAGATACTAACAGATTACAAGATGAGGAGCTCATCTTGAAGTATCAGGTCACGAGACCCTTGCTATGGAACAAAAGATTTCGTATTTCATTTCCTTGATCTTGTACCCATCAGTGGTGTATCTTTGAGCAAGTTATTCATATTTCACCTTCCCATGGTAAATCCCTGAGTAGAACTGGCCCACTGGCATGTAGTGATGAGTCTATAAGGTTAAAGATGCTGTGGAGGGCCCGGTGTGGTAGCCTAGTGGCTAAAGTCTTAGCCTGACATGGGTCCCACCTGCTCTGCTTCTTTTCTGGAGGAAGCTCCTGATTCCTGGCTTCAGACTGGTTCAGCTCTGCCCCTTGCAGCCCTTGGGGAGGGAGCCGGTGGATGGAGGATCTTTCTCCTTCTCTCTGTAGATCTAAATTTCCAATAAGAACAAGTAAATCTTACCAAAAAAAAAAAAAATGTTGTGGAAAATGTGGTCTGAGCTTGCCTCCTCTTGGGTAGCCTTGCTGCACGGCTTCCCACATCTTCAAGATGGTGGCAGCTCAAGATGGCACCTGTGCCTCTGGCATCCATCTGCTCTTTCCTGGTTAAGCGCCCTTTTCCCTGTTGATTCATCACTCCAACCTCACTTAAGGCAGTGGAGACTGGTGCAGACCCGGATGGGTCATGGTGGTGGGAAGTGCCTGAGTTTGGACTGGGGTGAACTTTCCGGAAGGAACATCTTAATGAATTTGTGTAGGCAGTGTGATGATCCATGGGATAATAGGTAGAGCTTCGTTCCTGCCCCTCCAGGCCGGCTCCCTCCCCAACTATGCTACTTAATTATCTCTGCGAATGGAGATAAATGACAATCATTCAGCTCATGAGAGAGTGAAAAGTGAAATTGCGGGTGAGTCACCCCAAACCTGGCTGGAACCTGAGATGGTTTTCTTTTTCTTTCTTTTTTTTTTTTTTATGACTTCTGTGCTTTGCAGGCACTCTAATTTCCCCAGTTGGCTACCATCAGGGTGCTTTATATAGAACAATAAAACAACATGGCACATTAACCTTTGCGAGTGACACAGGCAGACAGTACCTTCGTCAGCCAGCGGAAGGCTCTGATGCAAATGTGGGGAAATGAGACACAGCTTTGGGACAGACTGCTTTGTACAGCTTCCCCGCTGTGGCCCTAGGGGGACATCTGGGCAGATAACACCAGCTTTGTCTCTGCCTCCTGGCAGTGGGGAGGGGCAGGAACGAAGGACCTCTTTTGACACATGTGTCCCTTGCTGATGCTGCCTGCTTGAGCCACCGTGATATCTCTCTCTGTGACTCCATCAGCTTGGCGACTGGGTGCCCCTTTTCTGCCACTGCTCCCACTCTCTGGTTCCAGCCAGAGCGATGCTTTGAAAACATAGTCAGATCATGTCCCCGTTCCTCAAAGCCCTCTCGGGCCAGATGGTCTGCCTTGGTGCTCCCACACCGCGTGGAGGCCTTTTGCCCATGCTGTAGCCAGCACCTGATTTTCTACAGTAAGTCTTCCTGCTCCTCCTTTAGGCCTTCATTCAAATGCTGTCTTTGGAAAACAAAACAAAATAAAACAAAACAAAACACACCAATTGTTTTTATTATCCAATTCATAGGCTCAGGGATTTCTCTTCCCACCTCTCTATTCCCCCTCCCAATGTTTTCCCCTATATTATTACTATAGTGTAGTTCTTCAGCAGCAGTCACAAGTCCATCATTCTGCTATTTAAGTGTATTATAACATTGTAGGTATGGACAATGGTAGACAGTCCAGCATCCTATTGTCAAGATAAATTTTCTCAACCACCTTATCTAAGCATGCAAATGTTACTGCCCATACTGCCTTCCCTCTTACCCAATGCTTAGCAACATCGCATGTGCCTGGCATTTTTTTTTCTTGTTTTCATTTGAGAGGTAGAGACAAAGCTTCCGTCCTGTGGTTCTTTCTTAAAGGTGGGCTGTGTGGCCCAGCATGGTAGCCTAACAGCTACTGTCCTCACCTTGAACATGCCTGGATCCTATATGGGCACTAGTTCTAATCCTGGTAGCGCCACTTCCCATCCAACTCCCTGCTTGTGGCCTGGGAAAGTAGTCCCAAGGTTTTGGGACCCTGCACCCACATGGGAGACCTGGAACAAGCTCCTGGCTCCTGGCTTCAGATCGGCTCAGTTTCGGCCATTGTAGCCACTTGGGGAGTGAACCAGTGGATGGGAGATCTTCCTCTGTCTCTTCTCCTCTCTTTTTATCTGCCTTTCCAATAAAAATAAGTAAATCTTTTTTTTTTTTTTTTTTTTAAAGATGGGCAATGACCAGGCTGGACTGTGATCAGAGCCTGCAGCCAGGTCTCCCAGGGGCGTGGCAAGGACCCAGTTATGTAAGACTCACTGTTACCTCCCAGGGTCCACACTGGTGGGAAGTCAGAGTCGGGAGCCTGAGCTGTGAGTCGAACCTGCATACCCAGGTGTAGGATGTGAAATGTTTTGATCAGCATCCAAACTGCCAACTCAACTTCTAATTAAAGCAAATAATTCAGTAATGACTTTCAAAATCACCCTTGTTTCATGTCAGTTTAAAGCAAATAAATACTAAATACAGTATTATTGCTGTGATTTACCATTCATCTTCTCCAAGTGAAAACAGACATCTTAAAGTTGGGCAGTTTTGTCTGTTTTGTTCCTTGCTCCTAGGATTGGTGCTTGTTCAACTTTAATGCCCGGGAACCACCTGAGAGTCATTAACATAAAGGGAGTCTTGGGTTGAAGCCTGAGAAGCTGTGTCTCCCAGGTGATGTGGCAGACCTGCGCTCCACGGCTGCAACTGCAGGACAGGAGGTCATGTGGCTCTGAGTTAGGAGGGGCTAGCTGTTTTCTCGCCAAAGCCAGGTCCAAAATCCCAGGGCTGGGACCAGCGTTGGAGCAGGCATCCCATAGAGGTGCTGGTTTGTGTCCCAGCTGGTCTGCTTCCAATTCAGCTTCCTGCTAATGCACTCAGAAAAGCACTGGAAGATGGACCAAGTCCTTGGGTTCTGGTAACCCTCCTGGGATACCCAGATGAAGCTCCTGGTTCCTGTCTTCAGTTTCATCCCATCTCTACTGCCGCAAGCATTTGGAAGGTGAGCTAATGGATGGGAGGGGATGCACTTTCTCTCTTTCCTGCTCTCTCTGTCTCTCAGGAAAAGTGGGGCATAGGAAACTTGTTTTTATGAAACTTGTCAGGTGATTTCAATGTGCAGTTAGGATACATAGCACTGATGAAGAGACATGAAGAAGCTCTTGCATGTGCAAATGTGATTTTGATTTAGCCAAATTGTCATCTAGTGAGCACAGAATGAAAATTGGCAGCCCAATTGAAAATCAAAAGATTCCCTGCTTTCTCATTTGCATCATTTGGTTGGCCTCCAAACATTTAATAGCTTCAACAGAGAAAAAAAGGAAAATTGTGTATAATCGTCTTAGAATATCCCTATTCCTTCTCTTTAAAATTCTGTTTTAACATTATGAAATAATACAGGCACGGTAAACAATTCAAACAGCGAATATGCATGCAATGAAAATCAAGCTTTTCATCCATGCTACATGTCCAGTCTCATTGGTTGTTTCTGTGATCTTATGAACATTTCAAGAAAATGTATACACATGTATACTCTATTTTTTTTCTTTACAATAAAAGGGAAATGTGGCATAAAGTGTTTTATTTTTAAAGATTTATTTATTTTTGCTGGAAAGGCAGTTGTAGAGACAGAAGGAGAGAGAAATTTTCCATCCACTGATTCACTCCCCAAAGGGCTGCAATGGCCAGCATTGGACCTGTCCTGAGTTAGGAGCCAGGAGCTTCCTCTGCATCTCCCCCATGCACGGGTCTGTAACCATGGGGTAAAAGGCTCTGCTATTTAGCCTAGGTGTGCAGCAGGCTGTACTATCGGCATTTGTTTTAACTACACTTCATGATGTTTACGCAATGACAAAAATCACCTTTCTGGGACATCACTCTGTCGTGATTGTGTACTGAGATGTTTCTCAGAGAGTGATGCCTGAGTTGGTGGAGGCTTGCCATCTTCAGCCCAGGATTCCCACGGATGACAGACAATGACAATCTAATCACTACTTGCAATATAGCAAGGGCCTCTTCCCTGGAGATGCCACCCAAGCCTCCGCCTATCTGTCATTCAAGTTCAAGGGAAAGAATCTCAGGAACATAGCTGGTCCCTCACCAGGCAACACTCATCCGGGACCTTGGCAGCAATGCCTTTGTTCTTTCTCTCCAGCTTTGCACCATCCAGGTGGCTTCCTAGGCTCTGTTTCCATAGCAGCATATGCCTGACCTATCCATGAGACCGGAGGAAGGATTAAATGAAAGGAGCTGAAAATAAAGAGTGGCCACTTTTCTCACCCTGGTAGTCTGCAAGGCTTCTTAGCCATTTCCTGGAGCATTACACTCCAGGGAGCTTCAGTCTTTACAGCAGTAAAATGGGACAATAAGACCATCTAGGCTGCTTGGTGTAAGCACTTGTGGGTCAGAGAAGGAACTGCTGAGGACAGGATCTTATGAACTAGCTAAGCTGTTCTGTTAAGAGGTGGCAAGGCCACCATTTCTCTTGCTACAGCCTTCCTGTTGTGTAAGTCTAGAAAGCCATAGCCATTTTGCTGACTATAAGGCTTTTGTGAAAACTTAGAAATATGGGGAAGTTTGATTATAACTTCTGCTGAGAAATGTCTACATCAGGCAGATGGACCTGCATGATGGGTAGTGAGGTCCTGCCCTCTTTCTTGGGCAAAAGACAGTTGAGCTGGTCCACTAGAATTATTAGAATGTTTGTTTTATTGATTTATTTTCCAAACAATTAGCTTAGCATTGTGCAATAGGCATCAGATGTCTTACTAATGGTCTTTTCTTTGACTCTGCAAATTTGCTCTAGGCATCTTCCCTTAAGATGAACAAGGATATTCTAGGGGCCAGCACAATGGCTCAATTAGCTGATCCTCCTCTTGCAAGTGCTAGGCCAGCTTGTGTCCCAGCTGCTCTGCTCCCTATCCAGCGCCCTGCTTGTGGCCTGGGAAAGCAATAGAGAATGGCCCAAAGTCTTAGGCTCCTGCACCCACTTGGGAGACCTGGAACAAGCTCCTGGTTCCTGGCTTTGGATTCGCTCAGTTCCAGCTGTTGCGGCCACTTGGAGAGTGAACCAGTGAATGGAAGATCTTTTTCTGTCTTGCTCTGTAACTCTGCCTTCCTGATAAAAATAAATCTTAAAAAACAAGATGAAATAGAGTACTGTAAAAAAAAATTCATGAAAGTGGACTTCAAAGACAAATTTGGAAAATCTGCGGTTTTTTCATAACATGCATTTGCCGTGGGGATTTGGAGTACTTTTGTGATCCTCGACATAGCCAGATTTATGGCTAAATGCTCAGTGAAGGCCGTTTCAGAGTTATTTATAAAAGTAACAAGTTGGAAATGTAAATAGCTGTCATGAAGATTATGGGCAGGTAAATCACCAAGCGTTCACGCCATGGAATATTATGTGACTTCTAAGAGTAATATTTATGTGATACTTTTAACAACATAGGAAGTTGTTTATCGCAAAAATGTCCTCAAGATAATGAATGCTAGCTATGGTTTCATCTTCACTGGGTTCACCATGCACAGCATGATGGGAAAGAAAGAGGGCAACACTAATTTTCTTGGTTCTAGGTGGTAGAACTGTGAGAAATTCCTTTTTGTGTTTTCTTTCTTGGTTTTCAGTTCTTTAAAAATTGGTTATGTGGAAAAAAACATGAAGGGAAATACTGAATGGGAAACTCTGAACTCTGGAAATCTACTTTCCAAACTTGACATTGTCTGTCTTTGCCGCATTTGCTCACGATTTGCGGTTTCTTTGGCCTGTTCTTGGAAATGCTGACACTGGCTTTAGTGTCGTAAACAATAGCGAAATTCACTGAAAGAGATGTTCAAGATGCCTTCACATGCCAGGGAACATCAGCAGAACCCACAGGAGAGCGATTCCCAGAGCTAATTCCACCTTTGGACACAGGTCAGGGAACACAACTGGATGGATTTCCTGCCTCGAAGCAAATCTCTTGCAAACAAGATTAAGAGAAAAACTATTGCCGTGGACCCAATTACGGCTTGTAGCCTGCTAGGGTTGACTGCCACGAAGAATCAGATGAGTGGAGAGTATGCCAATCTGTTGATGATGCAAACGGATTGGATTTCCTTTACACCTTGGGAGCTCTGTTAGGGCTCATGGCAGTTTCATGGAAGTGGAGACTGAGCATTGGAGGAGTTTGGGAGAGTGGTCAATAAAATCAGCCCACAGGCAACATTTCCAAGCCACGTGACAAAACTAATGTCTCCTGGGGACAGGATTCTTAGGACCATCTTGTCTACCTTATCTGTTCTTGCTGGCCACTGCCAAAGCTCTCTGGGTGTTGTCGTGTGAAATGACTTCTGAGGTGAAATAGTTAAAGCCTAATGTGTATTCAACAGCATTCAATTTGTCCATTTATGTTGGAAATAATGGCAAGGGGGTTATTTATTGTGTCAGGGCTTAGAGAACCCTTGGCAACCAGGATCCTATGGATATTTAGGAGTCAAACGTTGGACTACTTTTGTTAGGGTTTGAAACTCAAAATAAAATTTGGCTTTTGTTTGGGAGATAGACTGGGAAAATATTCCTGGTGTTTGCTGGTTCTGGGGCCCTCAAAGCAGCCAGCTCCCTTTGTTACTCTCATCTTCTCTAAGCAATGCCAGACTCCATCCATGTATCAGGTAGCGTTGATGCTTAGTCCATCATGTAGGCTTGAACTCCTCTGAAGACAGGAATGTTTGTTAAGTAGAGTGTGGCATTCAGTATAATCCAGCTTTGGGAGCCAACCACCTTTTACTTGCATGGATATTTCTTTTCTTTTTTTTTTTAAAGACTTATTTTTCTTGGAAAGTCAGATATACACAGAGGAGGAGAGACAGAGAGAAAGATCTTCTGCCCATTGATTCACTCCCCAAGTGGCCACAACAGCCAGGGCTGAGCCAATCCGAAGCCTGGAGCCAGAAACAACTTCCCGGTCTCCTATGTGGGTACAGGGTCTCAAGGCTTTGGGCCATCCTCCACTGCTTTCCCAGGTCACAAGCAGGGCGCTGGGTGAGAAGTGGGGCCACAGAGATACGAACTGGTGACCATATGGAATCCCAGTACATGCAAGGCAAAGACTTTAGCCACTAGGCTACCAAGGTGGGCCCATGGATATTTCTGTCAAGTTTTAAAAATCACATATCATGTATGTCCCTGGGGACAGTGGGAATATAAAATGACATTTCCTATGGAAAGAATCTTTCTGTTAGAATGGAGAGACCAGAATTCCAGTGCTAACTTGGGTACCAAGCAGGTATGCAAGCTTAGGTGGATGACCTGGTCAGGCTAGGGGCTGTTTGGAGTCTCACTTACGGGAAGAAAATCTTGGAGGACAAGTTGGACTTCTATGAGTCTATTGGTTGTACTACCTTGGGTTACTCTGAAAGAGTCTCACATGGCCGTAAATATTTGCCAAAGGAGCAAAGAATAGGACAGTTGCATTATGCAGTAGGAGTTTCAGGTTGATTTAAAAAAATGCTAGAGGAGTGGGTGAGTGTTTTGTACGGTGGTTAAGCCGCTGTCTGGGGCTCACACATCCTGTATTGAAGTATGTGGTTTGAGCACTGGTTCTGGTTCCAGTGTCAGATTTCTGCCAATATACATCCTGGGAGGAGGTGATAGCTCAAGACTTGGGCCCCTGAGACCCACATGGGAGACCTGAATTGATTTTCTACTTACTGGACTTGGCCTGGCCCAGTTTCAGTTTTGGTTGGCATTTGGAAGCAAACCAAGAAATGGGAGACACCTGTTTGTCTTTGCTTTTCAGATAAATAAAAATAATAAATAAAAATTAAAAATTAACAGATACTTGGGACAATGTCAATCTTAATTCACTATCTGAGATGTTTAAGCGGGCAGTTACAATTTTCCATGCCCTTTAAATTCTTCATTCAGGAAGGTAAACTTAATGAAGAAACAAGAAAAGATTGTAAGTAAATTTATTAATTAGAGTCTCATATTCACTTGAAATCTCACCTATTTCTCCAATTGTATTGTTTCCCTAATTCATGGCAGTGAGCTCAAATGACAAACTGTAGGCCTGCATTTCTCATGAGGATTTAGATTAACCCAAGGTCTGCCTGAAGACACAGTGTAAGGCCCCATCTAGGTTACAGAAGTACAGCTTTCTCAGTTGCTCTGCACTGGGGCCTGAGCAATGGATGTGTGAAATGACTACCTTCCAACAGTTTAAGTAACCTACCAATGGTATGCCTGTCCCTCCAGGTTCTTACTGGAGAATTTCTTAGCAGAACCTGAAGCAACCATGGGCCTGTGTGATGTGGCCAAAGCTAAGTATATCCACCTGCTCTGTTCATCAGCCAACTTGGGTTTAAGCTTTTGATAGATGAGATTTATAGCAACTCCCTTAAAACTATGATCCAGCGGCCCAGTACAATAGCCTGGTGGCTAAAGTCTTCACCTTGCACATGCCCGGATCCCATATGGACACCAGTTCTAATCCTTGCAGCTCCACTTCCCATCCAGCTCCCAGTTTGTGGCCTGGGAAAACAGCAGAAGATGACCCAAAGCCTTGGGATCCTGCACACATGTGGGAGCCCCGGAAAAGGCTCCTGGCTCCTGACTTCGGATCAGCTCAGCTCTGGACATTGTGGCCAATGAATGGAAGATCTTCCTCTCTGTCTCTCCTCCTCTCTGTATAACTGCCTTTCCATTAAAAATAAAATAAATATATTTTAAAAAAACCTATGATCCAAGAGAAGGCACCACTGTGGGTCTTGCCCAGTGAGAGACACACAGAAATGGCCAGGCAAAAATCAAGCCCAATTACCTTCTCCCACACATATTGACGTTTTGCTTAGGTCCAGCCAGTGACCTTAGAAATTCTTGGCTAAAAGGCATTATTTCAAAATGTTTCCGAATGAAATAATTTCCAGCAAGTATTATCATCAAACATGAGTGTGGTTCTGCGCCTGACACCAATGTAAATCATGCAGATTAAACGGAAAGTCAGTTTGTGAATAGCCAGCACATCGCGGTGATGCAGATAGGGGTATCTGAGGAGAGCCAGCCCCATGATATGGTGGTGGAAACTGCCAGACATGCATAGGAAATTGCAAGTTGGCTTGGCCGGAAACCAGACTAAAAGGATGAAGTTGGAGTCAAAGGCAGCTCATGCTGGTTTTGTCCTCACAGGCTGGGGCGAGGCTCCCCTCTGAAGGCTCTCCTGCTGGCTCTCGTCTCATGTGGTGCTTTGGAACTGTCAGAAATCCGCAGTGGCCAGGAGATTCCCAGGGATGGACATATCCTAGTTGGGGTTATCTTTTGAAACTTTTGAGATATTTATTGAACATCCCCTGTATATAAAAGCTTTACTAGGCATTACAAGAGATGCTAAGAATTGCTTTGAAAGACCTTCAAGTGTTGAAACAATTATAAATATCTTGAAAGAGGCCCAAGAAGAGCGAAAATAGGTGCCGAAGAGGCATTTGATGAATGTCAGTATCTACTTCTGATAAAACTCTTTGAACTGGGAAGAGACTGCTCCTCAACGTGATAAAGATGATTATAAGGGACACTTACTGTTCAGAATCACTCTATGTCTGTTTTAGGTAAAAAAAAAAAATTGCTATTAATTGTCCTTTGGCCCCTCTCTTCCACTTCCCAGGCCAAACATCTGCACAGTCTTTCTGGAGTGTTCCAGTGGGAGCTTAGCAGAATGATGGGGAGGGAAACAATCTATTCCTGGATCTTTGAGCTTCCTTCATGTCTCAGAAATGAGGGGGGCACTGGTTACACGGAGTTAGAGCCTCCTTTTGTTTTGTTTAAAGATTTGTCCTCTATTAAGCAAACATTGATTGCTTGAATTAAGTCGTAATGTCTTCTGCAACACAAGTCAATATGGATTTATTTATTAATATTTTGACAATGTTTACATAGTTAATTAGGGTAAAAAGGTTCAAGGGCTACAGGAAAGTAACACAAGCCAATATGTATTTAATAGCACATCAGGTGACCCAATGTGGAAGGTGAGTGGCCTGTCCACATGCAGGAAGACCCATGTCAAGGCCCTGCTCTTCTTTCAACTCAGGGGTTCACAGGTGGTCTCCAGTCCCGCAATGCCAGTATCCCTTTGGGAACTTTCCAGAGACTGAGCCTGGCCTCTGTCCTTCTGAGTCCTGAGTTCTGGTGTAGGGCTAGACAGGGATGTGCTGGCCAAGTTGAACAACCATCTATCTGAAGGGAAGTATCTAGGCTTATACACATGTGGTTATTATCAATTTGCTGGGTTATAAGGTATGTAGCATACAACTTATAAATAATAGTAAAAAAAAGTCTTCAATGTATGTTACTATAAATTTCATATACTGAATTGATTTGTAAAGATGCTTTCATTGTTTTGGGCCACATTTTGGTATTAGACACAAATTGCAGTGGCAGTTGATGAATGAATACTGCTGCGACACGTATTTCTCTTTGTGTTAAAGAAGAAGGTGAAAGAGGAAACCAAACGAAGTTATGCTTCAGAATGTCTCTTGTTTATCAATCACAATCCATTTCTTTGCAGAGTAAGGTAGCAGTTTTTTAATATTGGAGGGCTATTTTCTTCCCTCCCCAACCTCTCTTCATAATGCAGTAGCTACAGACTGACACCGTTTCAAGTTTAATCTGTATCATTAACATTCTCGACACCCATTTTTGAAGTCTAAGCAGTCAATAGAGTAGTAAGTCAACGGTAGACTAGCAGCGTTCCCTGTTTCTTTGGTGGAAATACTCCTCCCATGGGCAACTGGAAGCCCCGACTGGACACCATTGGAGGAGGAGACGTGGAACAGCGAACCACTCCGCACTGTTGTTCAGATGCAGTGGGCATAGGCATCCTCAGACAGGGAGCTAGCAGAAATATGGAGTGAAGTAGTTGGGAAGTGCTCTTCATGTAAGTTGCTTTTGACCTTATTCTTTAATTGTATTAAGGGATGGATTACAAAATTACTGAAAATTTGAGATGGCACTCATGAGCTGGTATGAATTATCTGCTTACGCTGCTTAGCATGACAATCTCTGTTTTAATGAACCCTCCAAGTGATTTTTGATGATGGTATATTTAAAAAGTACATGTATTTTAATTTTATTTGAAAGACCAAGAAGAGATAGATGGAGAGAGAGCTTCCACAGGCTAGTTCACAACCTCCCTCCCCGCCACCCTGCCTGATGGGCTAAGTTGATGCCAAGAACTTGACACTCAGTTTGGGACTCTCATGTGGGTCGGGGATTCACGTATGTAAGGCATCATTTGCTGCCTTCCAGGGTGCATATTAGCAAAGAGCTAGATCAGAAGCAGAGCTGGGACTTGACCTAGGCATCCTACAGGGGATGCAGGTGTCTCTAGCTGTAGTTTTACCATTATGCCAAGTGCCTGCATGACCGCTATATTAAGTACTTTTTAAAAAAAGATTTGTTTTTATTGGAAAGTCAGATTTACAGAAAGGAAAGACAAAGATCTTCCACTGCCAGTTCACTCCTCAAATGGCTGCAACAGCTGGAGCTGAGTTGATGCAAAGCCAGGAGCCAGGAGCTTCTTCTGGGTCTCCTAAGTAGGTCAGGATCCCAAGGCTTTGGGCCATTCTCTGCTGTTTTCCCAGGCCACAGGCAGGGAGCTGGAAGGGGAGCAGGGCAACTAGGATTAGAACTGGCCCTCAAATGGGATCCCCAACACATGCAAGGTGAAGACTTTAATCACCAAGCTATCATGTAGAACCCCAATAAAGAGACAGAGCAAGAGAGAGAGAGAGAGAGAGAGAGAGAGAGAGAGAGAGAGAGAGAAAGATCCTGTCTGCTGATTCATTCCCCAAAGCTTGAGTAGTTAATGTGAGTTGATCCAAAAACTCAATCTAGGTCTCCTATGTGGGTGGTTGGGACCTCTTCTTCAAACTGTTACCTGTTACCCTCCATGGCACACATTGGTCGGAAGCTGGAATCAGAAGCAGAGATGGGACTAAATCCAGGCATTCCAACCAGTGACTTAACCCACTGTAATGCTGTTGTGTTTATGTAGATGCTGAGGGCTGGCAATGCATGTGTGTGAAGGTGCAGTTAGGCTGGTAATACAGGCTTTAGGCTTGAAAAGAGGAGTGTATTTAAAGGGGGACTAAGAAATGAAGAAAGATTTTTCAGTTTGGATCTTTGATTTTTTTTTCCCCTCTCATGTTCTGATAGACTGTTAATAGATATACAAAAAGAAATCCAAGATTCAACAATGGCTCCATTTATTCTCTTGAAACAAAATGGCAGCCACTGCAAGTGCTCAAATGATGTGTATTCTGGGGTTTAACCACAGGTTGATTCTTTCAGAAAATATATTCTAAACATCTGTGATGTGCAAAGCTCTGTTGAGTATTGGGTGAGCAGTACCACTTGACAGATAAGGACCCTGATCTCAAAGTTCTAGGAGGAAGAAATAAAGAAAGAAAGAAAGAAAGAAAGAAAGAAAGAAAGAAAGAAAGAAAGAAAGAAAGAAAGAAAGAAAGAAAGAAGGAAAGAAGGAAAGAAGGAAGAAAGAAAAGAAAGAAAGAAAGAAAGAAAGAAAGAAAGAAAGAAAGAAGGAAAGAAAGAAAGAAAGAAAGAAAGAAAGAAAGAAAGAAAGAAGGAAAGAAAGAAAGAAAGAAAGACAGAAAGAAAGAAAGAAAGAATCCAAGAAGGGGCAAGCACAATGGCTCTAATGGCTAATTCTCTAAGTGTAGCATCCCATTTGGATGCCAGTTCATTTCCTGGCTGCTCCACTTTTGATCCAGCTCCTTGCTTGTGGCCTGGGAAAGCAGTGGAGGATGGCTCAAGTCCTTGGGATCCTGAACCCATGTGGGAAACCCAGAAAAAGCTTTTGGCTCCTAGCTTCAGATTGGCTCAGCTCCGGCCATGGCAGCCATATGGGGAGTGAACTGGTGAATGGAAGATCTTTCTCTCTGTCTCTCCTTCTCTCTGTAAATCTGACTTTCCAATAAAAATAAATAAACCTCAAAAACAAAAAAAACACATGAAAAACCATTAAGTAAATCTGTGCTACAAAGCCAAATGGAAGGCACACATGCAGTGGAGGATGTGGGGTGGGAGGGACTGTGTTTGGGATAAGGTGATTATGGAGAACCTCTTTGGGGAGGTGACAGTTCAATGGAGGATGGCTCTAACCGTGTAACATCTGGCAAGAAGGAGGAAGGATAATTCTGAAGGTCTTGGGTGGGAATAATCTTGAGAAATTTGAGGACTGCCTGGTAAAAGGGCAAATGTGGCTGGAATAGTGAGAGCGAGATGAGAATGAAAGGAGGTATGTGGAAAGGCAGGCAGTGGCAGGACAGGACAAAGCCCTTGAGGCCACACGAGCTTTCTGGACTTTACTGTAAGCAATGGGAAGCTGTGAGGAGGCTTACAGCAGAAATGACTGGCTTAAGTCCTTCTTTAAAGAACAAAACAAAGTAAAACTCATTATCTGCTGTGTTGCAAATGAACTGTAGCAATTGGAACAATCAGAGGGAGACGCATTGAGAGGCTGTTCTGTGAGTCCCGGGTACTGGATAGCGGGGCTCAGAGTGGTAGTAGCCAGGTTGGGGAGGTGAGAGGGAGGAAGAACAGACTGGGCTGCTTGAGAGATTCTGGCAAATTCTTTGTTTTTATAAAAACAAAATGGACCATTAACCCCGCCATCCCTAAGCCAAGCAGATCTGAATCCTTTTATTCTTTATGCCTACTAATGTCTTATCCACGTTGGTTGATCTATCCGTTTTGACTGTCTTGGCAGAATCACGTGTAGCAGAATGAAATGAATTTTGGCAGAAGCAGGAAGTAGTGTGAAGCTGCACACTAGGAAGGTGGAAATCTCTTGATTAGATGGGTGGTCCAGGATCCTTGGTTGGGACCAAGTACCACCTGATTCTACCCCACAAGCCTAGGCTGACAAGTACCAACTATGAATTAAGAATGGGAGTCCCCTGTTCTTCACTGATACTCATGTGCGGTGACTGCAGCTATTATTAGGGTGCATGGGGAATACCCCACTTTGCTTGGATTTGAGGACTGCCTCCCTTGCAGGGCCCAGGGGGTGTGCGCCTTGCCTGTGGGACTCACCAGGAGAAGGTGGTTCTGCAGGACAACTTTCCAAGACTCTGACCTGCAGGTAGCTTAGCCTGTAGCCCCCTCAACACGCACAGCATAGCAGTCTCCACAAGGAGGCACATAGGGACTTCAGTCTGAGGCTGTTTGGTAATCTGGTGCATGTATACTTTTAAAAATGCTCAACATGTGCTTTCTTATTCACTGATTAAAGACAAGGGTGAACACAGTAACATTTCACTTAGTATTGTTTGAGAACACGGCATTCCAGGCATTTTTCTTATCTGCCTTCAAATGTCAATACAACCCTGATGTGGTGAGATGCTGTGAGCACTCAGGAGAGCGGAGGTTCTGAAGCCAGTGGGTGTCTCAAAAAGCGTCTATAGAGGACAAACTTTCCTTGCCAGATCAGGGCCGTTCTTAGGACCACCAATTGCAGTTTTCTCCTGTAATGCAGTGATACATGGTACTCCAAGCTCAATGAGCTGGATGATTGTGGGAACTCCTGCATTCTCTCATTTTCTCCTTGCAGAACAGACATCTGTAGAGTGGACATCATCAGCACTGGGAGGGCACAGCACAAGCAGGTAGGTGTCACCCTTTCTAGCACTGGTCCTTCTTAAGAGATTGATGCTTGTAAGGAGATAGTCCTCAGATCTTGGGAAGTTGCATGATTAGCTGGTTAGCTGGGCTGCCGTTCCTGGAAGCTGAAGTCTTGGAAGCTGTGTTTCTGTTTTCTGACACATCTGAGTGGTGAGCAGTACATATGATTCACTCATAATTGGATGTTACTCATTGAAGCAACCTGTTGTTTTTGATCTTGGTCTTTTATCAACCACTCTTAGCATCTGGGAGGCTGGGAGAACAAAGAGAATACAACATCCTTTCCAAATCGTTCAAGCAGATGCCAAAGGAAGAGATCAGAGTGGAGCAGGCCAGGTACCCTGTGTTTTGTAAAAAAAAAAATGTCACTGATACCTGATTTGCTGGTCCTCCACCTCTGGGCGGTGCCATTCTCTCCCAGGCATATGTGCATTGGAGTACAGATTCCCCCAAAACTGATTTGTGTGCTAAGATCCTTGCATATAGTTGAAGGTAACATCATGGAATCTTGGAGGAATCCTGCTACCCTGCCTGCTTTTGTGACATGTAATTTGTCTTACTTCAGCATTTGGGACAAAATGCATCCAATGCCGTCATTTGCCATTAAAAAAATAAATGGTGTCTTTCTTCTGGCCCCCGGATTCCTGCCATCATTGGTTTATACATAAAGTATACTGATGGATGCCCCTGTTGTGGACAGCTGTGAAGCCTGTGACAGCTGGGCTGCAGGCAGCATATGGACACAGTTCTGTAGACAGGCAAGAACCCAGAAATTTAAGTGGGAAGGTCAGGGCTGCCTTGTGAACCAAAACAGAAGAGAGAACCAAGACAACCTCCGCACTCTGCCTGCTATTGGCTCCCTTCCTTTGGGGAGAAACCTTGCAGTATTTTGTATCTATTTTACACATGAGTACAGGTAATTCTTCATTTTTTAAAGTTAAAGATCAAAGATTGTTATTGTTTGTGTCACACCAAACAGAGCAGGATTGGTTTCTTCCTCTGCATGGATGTGGTGCTTGGCTCCATGAGCCGCAAACACAGCAGATGTCAATTGAAGGAGAGGAGAGGATTGGGGATGGATCAGAGGGTGCTTGTCCCACACAGAGGAAAGTCAGAACTGCCCAGGGCCGTTGGTTGTGCATGACCTAAAGACCAGTCTCTTGTCCCTTGTGCTTCACATGGATCAGGCACTGCACCTGTCCTACAGAGGGTGCTTTGTCAAAGACTTTGTAAACTTGAAAGAGAATGACGTCATTGCTGATCTAAGTTTAAGAGGTGCCTGATGGCCGGTAGGACCCTTTACTTCCTCTGTCTGGGCTCATGGCATATAGGATCCATCAGAACGTCCTTAAAGAGGGTCACAATTTGGTCAGAGGATCAAGAAAAAAAAAACTTTCTAAAATTTTAGGACAGTGCTGTAGCAGATAGATTAAGACTTTGCTGTGCCCACATCCTCTATGGACACTGGTTCATGTCCCAGTTGCTCCACTTCTGATCCACCTTCCTGCTTATTGTCTGGAAAAGCAGCAGAGGATTTTTCTTGCACTCATATGGGAGACCCAGAAGGACCTTCTGGCTCCTGGATTCTGATCGGCTCAACTCGTGCTACTGAAGCCATTTGGGGAGTGAATTAGTGGATGGAAGAACTTTCTCCCCTCTCTGTAACTTTGCCTTTCAAATAAAAGCCAAATAAATGTTACAAACAAAATAACTCTCAATTAGCCAAAGCCAAAAGCAGACAATATCACAAAACAACCAAATGAAAAATTAAGACAAAACTCATATTTTTGAAACCCTGAATGAACCACCATCCCTCCATTCCTTCTACCCTCTTGCAATCCCAGTGTTTCATTTCACTTCTGATTTCAGAGTTCCCGTCTTTCTTGGTGGAAATTCTGTGTTGGAGATCATTATTATGGTATGCCTTATTGGTACTCCCAGAAGGTCTCTCTGTTTTCGAGAGGCAGGAGCACTGTCTGCGAGCCACAGCCACTCAGTGAATGCTTCCTGAAGAGCTTTCTGGACATGGGATTTTATTTGTGGAGAGAAAAATGCTTGCGTTTAACTTCTGCCTCCTGATCCTTGGTTGACAGAAACCAGAAAACTTCTTGGTTTTGTGTGTTTACTTCAAAATACTCCATCTCCGCCAAGTGCCGGATTGCTCTGTTCTGTAAGTGTGCTGCCCCATTATCAAGCTTTGGGTTTCCTTTCTTCCTGTGTTGGCTGATGCATGTGTCCCAAAAAGCAGATTCTCAAGTTGCATTCTGATAGGCTGACTGGGATTTCTGCTGGGTTGCCAAATGCCAAAGTCTGAGGGATTTGATCAAAAGTCTCCTTGCTGTGTGTTTGCTATTTCGGAAGCTGCTTCAGACAGGTTTTATTTGAGGGATAGTGTGGGGAGGGTGGGTGTAGAAGTGGATGAAATCTTGGAATATTTCGCTTAAGCTTTTGGCAATTCAACTTCTGGTCCTTTAAGAGAATCTGTTGAGCCATAGATTCTAAATCCATGACGTTGTAGACCTTTGCATGACTGCTGATCTTTTGACTGATTGTGGGCTCACCCTGATGGTTGCTTGTAGCTGAACCTCCTCCATTCTGCTGAAGAACAGTAACCACAGTGGGGTATGGTACCACAGAATTCATGATGATACTTGGCAGTGTGAGGGAGAATTGGTTTTACTAAAGGAGCGGGTAGGTAGATTCTGGGAGTCCCACGCT
The DNA here is from genome assembly GCF_017591425.1 of Ochotona curzoniae. Lineage (NCBI taxonomy): Eukaryota > Metazoa > Chordata > Mammalia > Lagomorpha > Ochotonidae > Ochotona > Ochotona curzoniae. The sequence goes on along the minus strand of NW_024465894.1, from coordinate 21,381,180 downwards.
CCTGTCCATTCTCATAGACCCTGGTCTAGGTCATTGCCATCTCCAGCTGACCACAGTGGCTGTTTCTTGCTTTCTTGGATTTCAGCTGTTTCCTTTTCCAATCCAAAAGTATTGTCTCCCTGAATCCTGGAGTCACTACTCAGCTTTCTCCTACTTGCACACTGAACACCTTTCCATTTTACTCTTCTGAAACAAGCTTTTTATTTTATAATGACTTAAGAGGACAGAGGTAAAACCTGTACCTGCTTCCCCCATGGCTTAAAATCAGCACAGGACATCTGGTATGATAATGAAACAATGCCTACATGTTGATATCAGTAAAGATCAAATGGGATTCACATTTCGTGCCTATGTAGGTCCTTGGTCTGTCCCCAGGGTGACATTCCTCAGCTTGTCCTGGGCTTCTCCTGCCTGTGACAATTTCTCTTCCCCTTTGTGTTTGGTGACCTTAGTGGTTTGAAGGCTTTTTGCTGGATGTCCCTCTACAAGGGCTTGTCTGATCTTTCTCCCTCTCCTGAGAGCACCTGCTCTAGGCATGAGCACCTGCTAGCTGCTGTGATGTGTGCCAGGTAGCTAGTCACTCTTTGTTCCCTTCTGGGAAACAAACTGTGCTCCATGAGGGTGGAGAATTGGCATAGATTAACTATCTAATTTTTTTCCAATATTATATTCACCCATGGATATTTCACTGGTACTTTTGGCTGTAATTCAATTCTCATTTACTTTATATCTCAAATAATTCCAGCTTTGGCCAGTGTGAGCTTCTTCAGTTGGCTCTCTATTCCTCTGACATACTTCACTGTGAAGTTTCAATGTGTGTTCTTGAGCACTTCCTTCCTTCCTAATGGTCTGAGATACTGGTGTTTAAATCCTCAAGTCATAAGTGGATGGTACGGAGAGTGGGAAGTTAATTCATTACAGTGTTCAGAGGTGGGGCCTTTGAAGAGTGATTATGGTTAGATTGAAGCACTAGGGTGGAGCCCATGACTGAATCCTGCTGGCTTTATAATGAGAGGTGCCCTCAGGGACAGACACACACATGTGCTCATCATATATTTTACACCCTGTGTGCCTCGGGTCCCTGCCAGCATTGTTTAAACCAGATGAGATCCATTGACCTTGTACCTGCAGAACCAAGAGCCAAAATAGGCCTATTTTCTTTACAACGTTAGCCTGCATCAGGTATTGCATTATAGTTTAAAAAGTTGACTAATACAGCAGAGAAATGTACCCTGGCATATTGGCTTTGATCGTTTCTACAGTTCTTACCCATAGGCCTAGAATCAGGAGAGCATGAGTCTTCTCCAGAGAGGTGGAATTAGGTAAGGGGACGGCTTTGTAAGGGCCAAACTTTGGGAGGCTGGATACCTAGCTCCACCTGCTGCTTGGGTGTGATTTTCAAACCTGTCAGAAGCTTATGTGTGGGTCAGGAGAGGTATAAAAGACAAGGGAGAGTGGCTTAGCTCAGGTGGATGGGCTGGGTGTGAGGATGTAAGCTGGGCAGGAAGAGAGAGCCAGAAGGAACACAGCTTTCCAAAGAGAATGCAATTCCCAGCTAACAACATTTGCAATGCTGCAGGGACAGTTAGCAGCAGAATTCAGGTGGTTGTACCTGAAAAGCACCTGTGTACTGTTGGCTTCTCCCCAGCACCCAAGTGTATTTTTTGGTTTGAACAGGATGAGTGACACATGGACCAGACGCACAGCCTACTAGATATGGAGCTAAACCCTGTGGACCTTAGCCCAGACCAGCTTTTCCAAAATGCAAGAATGAGAAGTAAATGCTACTATGATTGTGGAGTGTCTGTTACTCAATAAAAGCTGACTAATGCACTCTCCTGCACCTTGTCACTGCCCAAGTCACCACTGCACAAAGCACATCTCCCCTGTTCCTGGTATACAGCAAGTACCGTCCCACAGGGTCCACTTCCATGTGTATCCTGACCTGTAAGCCTTTGGTCTTTCATTTCCAGGTCTCTCTGGGTTGACTCCTGTGGTCTCTGGACTCTTGGAGGTCTGCAGCATGCTTTGGATTTTGAGCGCTCTAAATTTTGGTCTTCTATTTCCCTCTTTCAGGGCTTGCATCCCCTACCTGCTCCTTGTTTCCAAATTCCTGTTTCTTGTTTGAAGACAGCTCAATGCCACTATACTGCGAAGCTTCGCTTGCTCCTCCTTTTATGCCTCTTTGGCATATCACAGAGGGTGTTGTTCAACGCTCATCTCTCAACTGTAGCTGACTGTGTCTGGGAGCTGGCCTAGGTGGATCGCTTCAGCGAAGAGACTATTTTTTATTTAGGCTTGTGTCCCTTATATGTAGGTCTAACTCATTTCCTGGCACATAGTAGATGCTGCAAACAGATGTCACGAGTAACTGGAGAGTCATTTAGCAACACCATGAACTAACTTGTGGAGACCAATTAACTCAGAGGTCATGTTGCAAGCAGTGGTGCTGAGAGTCTCAGAGTAGCTTGGCCAGGGAAAGAGTTATGCTTGGCAGAACATGTACTGAAGATTCTGGCTGCTCTGTTCCAGAGCAGATGGCAGGCAGCACGGTGCTGTAGCTGGGGCATGGGACTGGGAAGAAGAGACGCAGCTCTGGCCCTGTCACCAGCTTAGCCTTTCTGTTTTTGAACTTCAGGAACTGTTGTGCAATGAAGCTCTTGTAGTTTAGAATCTGATCAGCTTCTCTGGACTGTCACTCTGCTGTTGTGGCATTCTTCAGGAGTTTGAAAAGAGGAGAGCAAGGGGAGCTATCCCCTCCCTGTGGGCAGGCAGTGTGGTCTTCGCCAATTATGGTTCTAGCTATCAATTTACTGGATAAAGATGAGATCACAATTCAAGAACTTAAAACTGACTTATCACTGTTTCTTATGGTTTGTGTGTGTAGTGGGGGGTTGGGAACAGGGAGTTGACTGGGCAGGTGTTGCCCAGGGTCCCTTGTGCAGGTGCAGTCAGCAGGTGGCTGGGGTTGCAGTTTTCTGGGGCTGTGACTGATGTCCAGGATGCCTCACCTCCTTGGCTTACAGCCCTTGAGGGCTATTAATGGGGCTGTTATCAGAGCGTTGGTGTGTGACCTGCACCTCTCAATCTATGGTAGCTGTGTTTTGTGTTAGAGCAGCAAAAGGGCAAAAATTATTCATGACCCAGGCAAGGGCTGTGGGGCTTCTTAGCACCTTAACCTGAAACTTTCCACAACAACATTTTTGCCTCATTCTTTTGGATGAATGAGTCACCAAGGAGGGATCCCGTTTGAAAAGAGGGAGCCCACACTTGGCAAGGGGGATGTTGAAGGTTTGGAATTGTCTTTAGCACATACTGCTGTTGCAATGTACTGAGGTAGGAATCTTGTGATGGAGAAATCTCTTAAGAATGGAAAAGCCCGGGTCAATGTATCTAGACATTTTGGGATTTCTTGGGCTATCTTTTTAGGAGGGTGTGTGGGGGAGATTTATTTAATTGAAATTCAGAGTTACAGAGAGAAAAGGAGAGAGAGAGAGAGAGAGAGAGAGCTTGAGAGTGAGAGAGAGTGCTTTCATTTGCTGGTTTGCTCTCCAAATGGCCTCAACGGCCAGGGCTGGACCCAGGTTGAAGCAAGGAGCTTAATCCGGATCGCCAATGTGGGTACAGGGACCCAAGTACTTTGGCCATCTTCTGCTTCTTTCCAGGCCATTAGTAGGGAACTGGATCAGAAGTGGAGCATCCTGGATATGAACCAGCTCTTCTATGCCTCACCAGCCCTTGGTGAAGACCAAGAGTGGGAAAGTTTAGATCGCATCTTATTTTTAGTCATAGCATCTGTCTGAGGTTCAGCTTCAGTTGTTAAAAAAAAAAATCATGCTTTTCAGGGTAGTGTCACACTGGGGATGGGGATGGACAACACAGCCTCTGAGGACATCTGAATGCTGGGTGTGTGGTTGCCGTGCCACCACTGGCTGGTGACAGCAGAGACCCCTTGTGGACTTGGCTTGACCTTCAGAAGGAGGTCCTCTCCTCAGTGGGGATAGTCTGGGAGTGCATAGATAGCTCACAGGGCAGCTTTCTCCAGACAAGCATACTCTGCAGCTTCGATTCAATTCCCTCAGTGGCCTAGGGGATCCTTCAAAGAGTCATTGGAAAACCTGGTATTCAAAGGCAAAGATCCATGCCCAGTTTTGTCATAATGCACGTTTCTGACGGACTTTTTGAGGAATCACTCTATACACCCCTTGGCATCTCATTAACTCAGTTTTCCATGTGGAAACTGGTCTATGGACACAGCCTGTAGCACTTGGCTCAGTTTCATCACTTCTACCCTCTGGTTTCTCATGAACTGAAAAGGAGATGCTAACAAAGATCCGTTACTTGGAAAAGCCCAACAACCATTTTCATGTCCTGTTGGTTGTCATTCAACATGTTGGACTGACATGTTTTCCTTGTCTCTGTATTCTTCCTGTTGCCATGGTTGCACATGGAGGCTCTCCACAGGGTTCAGACGTGGGTAGCAGGAGTGGCAGAGTGGCACCCTGTCCCACCGACAGCTTCCTTGGATGTCCCTCCAGGAGACTCTGAATGGCTCTCCCTTGGCTGCTCGGAAGAAGTGTTGTCCCTAACAGGGAGAAGGCTGTCTCTTTCCCCTCTGATGGATGGGTGGCCACGCTGCAGGCAGAGGAGGTGACTCACCGCAGAGGTCAGGCCAAACCAGGAGGGGGAAAGACTTGGCAGCTTACCCTGCATGGGGCTCTGTGCCAGGGCTGGGCTTGTTCGCGCTCCTTGTCTGCTTTTGGTCTGTGGGGTCATTTGGTTCCATGGCACGTGTCCCCAGCTGTCTCCTCCTGGAGGCATAGAGAGATTGGCTGGGAACAATCCAGGTTCAAAGGGTGTCATAAATTTGGCATGATCTGATTTTCCTTTTTAGGCACTGCACTGTGTGTGTGTGTGTGTGTGTGTGTGTGTGTGTGTGTGTGTGAGTGTGTGTGTGCACGTGTGCGTGTGTGTGCATCTAGTGGAGGCCTGGGAACTGAATAACACAGGAACTTGTTGGCTGCCTGGCCGCATGTTCTTGGCTCCTGGGGTGTGAATATCAGTGGAAAAAATTGCAAAAGCAATAACTGCTCAGCTATGAGGGCAACCTTCACTGTGCCTCTTCCCTCTCCTGGAAATAGCAGCTGCGGTTTCTCTCTTGAGAATAACCAAATGGCACGGTTCTCACTGGAGCATCATGGCTGTGGCTGGTCCCTGGTGAGGGCGGGGGTGGGGGCTCAGGGACAGCAAGAGTGGCTCTTTCTGCAGCGACAAGAGCCAAACAGTTCTGAGGTCCTGGGCCTTCCACAACAGATTCTGTCTTGAATTTGAGACAGACACTTGGGTGCAAGTAGCTTTTAAGGAGAGGACCCAAGGGAGAAGGAGCAAGAACAGACAGGGTGAGACAGGAGAGGACAGAGAGCCAAAGCGGTTGGAGCTCCGGGCAGCACTGAAAACGTTCCTGGAAGGAGGTGGGGCTGCGTTGCACAGGCTGACAGGCATTTTCCCTGGAATTCCTAAAGACCCTTTCCCCAGGTGGATTCAAAACTTTTTGTGCGGAAATAAACTGATCTCCATCCATCCCTGTTCCCCCTTTAGGACTCCTTCGGAGTTTGCGTGCTTTGTGCTGTTGTTCATTAGTTTTTGTGCTCCAGTGTATATAATTTTTATTGATCTAGCTTCAAATTCACTGGTTTTGCTCAGTGGGGGTTCAGCTTGCTGACAAGGACATGGGAGGAATTGATCTCTTTAGATTGTGTTTTGCATTTTTGACGTTCGCATTCAAGTTTTCTTGACTCTTTTCTGAAACTGTTAATGAGTATTACTCACTTTTCCCATCAGCTTTTTAAGTGCATCAATAATAGTTATATAAAGTCCATGCCTGCTACTTTCAACATCTGAGTCATCTCTAAGTTTCATTCTGTTGAATGTTTTATCCCTCTAAATGAGTGTATGTGCGTTGATTAAAAAATACCTGCAGACATTGATTGAAGAAAAAAAAAACCCGGTAGGGACTGAAATAAATAGTATTTGCATCAGGAAATGGTGACACTTCTTGCACCAGGCTGCTGACAGGAGAGGTTGAATAATTCTATTCAGGAACTTAACTAGGGCTTGATTCTGTTGTCGCCATCATTCCCTTCAGTAAACCACAGGCTGCTAATTCCTCTGTCGGTGGGATGAGGCTGTCTTCTGCTCAGGGTGGGAGTGGAGCCCCTGAAGGGCTGTCTCGGTGTTCCCATCAAACTCTCAGCTTCCGGAAGGACGTGCATGATCAGTTTCTCCAAGACCTTGCTCCTCTTCCAGTTATATTCTCTGTTGCTTTCTTTCTTTCTTTTTCTTACCTGGGACACAAGAAGAGGGTTGGGAGCGTCCTGGTGATCCTTCCATGTGGATGGCAGAGGCTAAAGTACTTGAGTCATCACTTGTTGCCTTCCAGAGTGCATTAGCAGGAATCTGAAACAGTCCTCTGATTTGGGATGTGGGTGTCTCAGGCAGCAGCTTAACCACAGTGCCACAACATCCAGCCCACATCTGACATCAGTCTCTTGGTACCCATCCTGAGCTCCCATGGCCATCCCTTGGTATCCTGCCCCTCACCTCCTTCCCAGGACTGGTCACAGTGAGCTGTGATGGTCTAGATTCTTGCTTAAATCCTCTACTAACTCAGAAATAGCTGTATTGTGGCTGTCCTGATAGCCTGGTACCATGCCTGGAGCAGGCTGAATGGAGCTGGGATGATCCCCCAAAAGTCCAAAGGCACAAAGACTCCAAGAGAAGATGCCCAGAGACCCCCTAAGTGCAGAAAAGCCAAAGTCAGAACAGTCCTCAGAGTAGATGAAGGGAAGACAGAATAAGGAGCGGCAGGTGGACGAGTTCTGGGAGTGAGATTCTGAGTGGAGGTCCATGGGGAACCTTGCTTAGGGAACTCACTCCCTGGCTGCTGGCTGAGGATGAGGAGGGCTAGGCAAGAGTTCCATCTTGCCGCGGCAAGGGGGAGCACAAACCTAATGCCAGGCATGTAGGGTCCTAGGATGGTTAGAAACGATCACTGGAAGACACCTGCCCTCCATGGCACTTGTCCAGAGTGAGTAGCACTCAGGAGAGGTTTCTACATGGAGGCTTAATCAGGATTAAGCTCAGGCAGGTGAACCGCTGGACACCCCATGAGTTCATTTCTTGTCAGTGGGATTGAGAGCCACTTCCCCAGAGATATTGATCTTTTTCTCCTTCGTGGGTAGGGTGAAGTGGCTTTACACAAGAGAAAGCCCTCTGAGAGAGGAAGGAGCAAAGGCTGAGATCAGGGGTACCATACAGGAGTCCCTGCAGTGACTTACAGGTGTCACCGTGGAGACATACTGAGAGCATCAGTGAGGAGCTGGTTCTGGGCAGCTGCACACAGTGTGGCTCTGGCTGCATGTGGAAAGGCTGCTGCACAACCCCAGCGCTGCTGAGCTGGACGGGGCTGATGTCGCAGGCCGTGGCTGTTTGGGATTTCTACTGGATGGGGACACCACAGCTGGTTCCCTGCATTCTCTCATCCCACAGCCCTGCCATGTGGGAGACCCTGAGAATCATTGGTTCTCTCCTTCAGTTATTTTGAAGAATAAATTGTTATAAGCTACGGTTGCCCTACTGATAGGACACTGGAGCACGTTCCTCCCGTTTAACTGTATGTTGGTGCTTGATGAGCGATCTGGACCCCTTCTCTTCATTTCATTGCACATGGATGCATGTACTGACTCCACTAGACCCCAGCTGTATGTTTGACGACTGAATATCAACTAAGCGCTGTCAACATCCTACCATACTTACTTGAGTGTTCAGCATCTCATCTAAGAGATGGATGATCCCAGATGGTGAGACAGTTTCTTCCTGACACTTTTGGCTGACTTTGATGTTCTGACGCTGAAAAGTGACAGCCATGTTTCCCCTCACTGGATCTGGGAAGTGGAGGTTCAAGGTCACAGTTGTTCTCTCCTGCATACTCATGTCTGCTGTCGGCCTGGGAAAGCCCAGGATGCACACGTGGCTCCCAAGCTCCTGCTTTGCAGACCCTGAAAGGTGGGGTCCCTATCACCTCCTAGGCTCAGATCTCCAAGAGACACAAAACCCAACCGACCCAGGCTGTGCCTTCTTCCTGGCCACACCTAGCACAGAGGAAGCCTGTGGTTGTCCCTGCTGTCTGCTGTCCAACATTATCTGTCTGTGACTTGGACCAGACAATGGCCAGCCTTACACCAGAGCCCTCAGCATGCCCTAGGATGTCTCAGGCAGGCCCCTGTCTCCAGTGAGTCTGAGTGTGTGAGTCCTTCACAGCACCCCACAGCCTCAGTGACATTGCAGCTGTGAGCATGTGATGCCTCTGGGGAAAGGAAGATGGAGGCAGACATGCCCTAGAGTCCCAGCTGATTGCTCCAACAGTTATGATGGGAGAACATGTAGAAATGCATAGAATTGGTTTGGATTAAATTTGCCAGGACAGTAGATTTCAGGGAACACACACATGCACACACACAGTCATTATGTAAAGAACTGAATAGATTTACTCAACTGTGGTTTTCCCTTCTAAAAGTTAATGGAAACATTGGATTAAAATTGCTTTAAGAAAGATACATTTAGGGAAGGTTTGTGGTGCAGGGTGCTGTTGCTGGGTATCCACCCTTCCAACTTAGCTTCCTGCTAATGCTTCTGGGAGGCAAGCAGTGATGGATCAAGTCCTTGGGTCCCTGCTGCCTGTATGGGAGATCCAGGTGGAGTTCCTGTATCCTGGTTTCTGTTGGCTTAATTCTAGCTACTGTGGGCATTTGGGAGTTGGATCAGCAGGATCTTTCCTTCTTTCTGTTACTCTGCCTTTCTTTTATTATTTATTTATTTTTTACAGAGAGGAGGAGAGACAGAGAGGATGATTTACCTGATGATTCACTTCCCAAGTGGACACAATGACCAAACCTGAGCCAATCTGAAGCCAGGAGCCAGAAGCCAGGAAAGGTTGGCAGCCCGGACTGGTTGGCTCATGCTGTATATATGTGTTGGTGAACATATCCATGTGTTTACATGATAATCCAAAAGTTTAGTAATAAAATGATCCTGTGCATGTAAGCACACACACACACATGCATGCACACAAGGAGATGGTAACAGTGCTTGTACTCCAGGGTGGTTTCTTGTTGCTCTCAGGTGTCCTGGGCTCTGGGGGAAGGAACCTATGCTGTTGGCCAGCTGGAAGAAAAGGGCATGAAGCCTTGTCACTTTGGTTATCCCAGCTGACAGCTCACTCACCACCAGGCACATGAGGGGCATGGTCCTGGACCACCCTGCCAGCTGACCACAGCATCTGTGCTAAACCCTACACAGCATCATCTCTGTGGGATTCCTTTCTTGGTCCCCAAAAGATCTCATAGACTTCTTTTAGAAGGGAAAGTTTTCCAACCTTGGCTCGGCTTCCTGTCTACAGCCTGGAGCTGATTTTCAGTGCCAACCACTCTCCTTTGCTCACCTGATGGGTCTCTCTTAGCAGGCCCTGTCAGAGGCCTTAGAAGCAAATGAAGTCCTGATACTTGCAACAAAAAGCATGGACTTAGAGATCTAGTAGGCTTCAGGCCCACTTACCCATAGCATCAACTCATGGATAACTGTACAGGTGGTTTTTCTTTCCTTTCATTGCTTGCCTCACTTGTCTTCTGTGCTTACTGGATGACTTTCCAAATAAATCACTCTCTTTACCTCAAGGTCAATGTCAGAAGATGCACATGAAGGCAATGGCTTTGAGCCTCTCCTGGTATGAAAATCATTAAGAGAGATAGTGCAATGGCCTTGTGATCCAAAGTTGAACATGCAAAATCCCACCTTCCCAGAAAGGTGATTGCTTATACCTTCCCCAAAGAGGAAAGACTACAGTTCTTGAAAATATCCAAACAGGCCTGAGGAGACCTGGAATGCTCAGCTGTACTCGCTCTGTTCTCCTGTCACAGTCCAACAGGCCATCCACGGCCAGTTACTGACAGGGGTAAGAGAAAGTTAATTTCAGGCTTCAAGGAACCTGGAATTGTGGCATTTGGGTTTTTGCAGATTGTGAAAGAAACAACCTTGAACAGAGCAACTTAAAACAGTGACATTGCTTGCTTGGGCATGGTTGATCAGGGCTGACTCCGTTTCTCCTGTGACATTAGTCAGAGCACCTTGAAAACCATAGACTGGCTCTTTGATGACCCCAGTGTCTGGAAGACATAAGCAGCTGGGTGGGCCTGGGCCTACAGAAGTTCCTGGGGTGCCTCTCTCTGTGGTCTCTCTCTTCTGCATGATAATGGTAAGGCAGCCCAGCTTCTGGTTGATTAGAGCTCCAGAGGTGCATGTTGTGTGTGTGTGTGTGTGTGTGTGTGTGTGAGAGAGAGAGAGAGAGAGAGAGAGAGAATATGCATGAGTGCAACCCTGGTGGAAGTTATATGACATTTTATGTCTTGGCCTAGGAAACTGCATAGTATCACTTGCATTGTATCCTGTTGGAGGAAGTTACAAATGTCCACCCATGTTTGGCCAACTTTAGCCATGCAATCTGTCACACAGATGTTTGCTTTTAGGTTGGTTGGTGTGATGCTCTTCACAGTGCAAAGCTGCTTGTCTGCCATGAAATGCTCGTGTGGCCCCGAGAGATCCTGCACAGAGAGGAAATGCCAAGGGCTCTGGCTGGATCAGGGCTGGGTGCAGTTTCTTGTGCCCAGAGCTTGATCTGCTTTCTGGCCCCTCTGCTTGCATGAGTGCAGGCAAAGGCCTTGCTGTGGCCAATGCTGAAGAGACAGGAGGATTTTCCCTTTGTGCAAGAGAAAGAGAGAAGATGAAGGTGTGGCCAGGAACTGGTTCCCTGCCCAATCTCTGGGAATGTTGGGATCCTCAGTGGAGACCCAAAGATAGCAGATAAGGGAGGGGCTGCCCTTGTGGTACAGTGGGTTTAGGAACTCTCTGCAATCTTTGCATCCATATTAGAGTGGCGGTTCAAGTCCTGGCTGCTCCACTTCCAATCTAGCTCCTTGCTAATGTGCCCGGGAAAGCAACGGAAGATGACCCAAGTGCTTGTGTTTCTGAAAGAAGCTCCTGCACTCATGGGGCAGCTCTGGTTAGAGGTTGAGCTTTCTGGCTTTAGCCCAGCCCTGGATGTTGTGGCCATTTGGGAGAAACGAATCAGTGTATGGAGGATGGCTTTCTCTGTTTCTGCCTCTTTTATTGTTTCAAACAAAACAGAACAGAACAAAACAAAACAAACAAAGAGTACTTGTGTCTTTGTGTGGATTCTGAGCACAAGCAGTGGGTGGCAAGGTCTAGGCCATGAGGTACAGTGCAGGAGTGGGTCATGTGGAGGGGATGTTGTGGGGACAAGGGATGGGAAAGAATGTGGAGGAGAAAAGGAGAGAGAGGGTGGCACAAAGAAAGAAGAGGAGGAGGTGGTAGAGGAGAGAGTGGAAAAGGAGAAAAGCTCCAAACCTGGGTACTTTTGGGAGAGTAAAGATTTAACAGAGAAAAACAAGATATCCAGAGAGTTATGTAGTAGAGTTATATAGTAGGGAATAGAATTTCAAGTAAAGCAAAGAACAGCAAAATATGAATATTTTAAAATACATTACCCTCAGGAAACTTCAGTGGAAGCATTATTCTTCAATTCTTTCTGGGAGATGAGGGCAAGGCTTTACGGTCTAAAGATGACTCAGTTTTATTTGGGATATTTATATTCATCAATATAATCTGATCATATTTTTAAAAAATCAAAGTAGGACCTTATTCTATATATCATTTTATGACTTTTTTATGAGCAATGTGTGTACAACATGACTTCTGATGATCACATAATATGAGAGTGTGTGAATGGGCCATGATTTATTTAGTTCATTCTCCATTCTCTTTGAATTCTACTTTTTTCCTGACTATCCTAAGCACTACAGCAATGAATAACCTTGTAAGTAAATTTCCATAGACAAATATGATGATGAATATGTAGGATGATTTTGTTCAGATACATTTATTGAGGTAGATTTACTGGATCAAGGAGAATAGAAAATATTAGAGCTTTTAATACCCGCTGTTGGTCTGCTGCCTAGAAGGGCTACTCTCCTTCTGTGAGTTTAGGTGCTGTTGGTTCTAAACTACGATTCCTTATGCTGTGGTTAAGGATGAGTCAGCTACGATGTAGATTCCAGGGACGGCAGCAGCCTTCTGTCTCTTTGCATAGCATAGACCTTGGCATATAGCAGACATTCAACAAGTATGAACAAATGAATGAATGATTGGTTGAGTGGAAGGATGAATAGATGAATTTGGGCCCTTGTGAGCAGGGCTGTGGTGTGATGTCAAGTGTAGGGTGGGTGCCTAACACAAAGTACTCTCAGAAAGTTGGTCCTAGCCCAATCACACTGCCAATTGGGAATCAGTAGTCCCAGCTAAGAAAATAGACTAATAGTTGGAGAATATATGACCACATAAGAAGTCTGTTGTCTTGAGAATGGGTTGCACTTTCTGGAGGATTATCTCCCAAACCTCTCTTCACCATTTCTCCTAATGATGCCTGATAAGTTTCTTCTGGGGGTACCAAATCTTTTAAATAGCCTTTTCTTTCTAGACAAATGGATCAAGTAACCTGTTGAACTTTTGAAACGCTGTACTGTCGAGACTGAAGGAGACAAGGGGAGGGAGGCTAGGTGCACTGTGCCAAGAAAACAAAAATCCAGGTAAGCTGAGAGCCTTGTATCTTAAAACAAACAAACAAACAAACAAACAAACAAAGGCAGATGCTCCTACAATGAAGAACCTGACCCTCTGTGTTGCCTTGGTCCCAACCATCCAGGACAAGCGTCCAACAAGAGAGCGCTGGTTTTTATTATTTTAATTCTCTCCATGTTGTTATCAATTAGGTGCATTTTTTTTCCTATTCGGGAAACTGGAGCTGGGAGAGGGAAGGTGGCCTTCCTGATGTTGTGCGGCCACCAGCAGTCCCTCTGACTTGAGAAACGTATGCAGCCTTGCGCACTGGGAAACATCCACCCTGAGCACAGCTGCCCTTCTGTGCAGTGTGCAGAGGCAAAGCCTGATGATACTCTGTGTCACTTGTGCTGCTGATTTCCAGTTGTCTGTCACAGCTGCAGCACAGCTGCTCTGACACCCAGGCAGGTGGAAGCCAAGGACGCCCAAGAAATTCCTCAGGGGTCCGCCCAGCAAAGTGCGATAGCTCAGAGAAGACACTGTGTGTGAAACTTCTAGAACTAGAAAATCTTGGCTCAGCGAGAGAGTGGCTGATGATGCAAGGACAATGGTCAAGCATTGGTGCATCTGAGGCCAGCAGAGTATGTCTAGTATCACGGAGGGCAGAACAAATTGGACAATTCCCCAGCCAAGCATTGACAGGAAGTGTCTGGGCAAATGGAGACTCTAGGTTGGACTCTGTTGGTCAATGGACCTTGGAAGGGTTTCCTCATTCTTGCAGCAATGAAATCAACAGTATTTAAGAACTATTGACGCTTAAGCAGTATCTTCGGAGTATGCTCCACATTGGGGACTCTGGGATGACATTGGGGTGGCCATTCCTAATCCCCGGTACTGAGGTGGTTGGAATGCTGGGTGTGGCTTCTGTATTTCTCTGCCTCATTCTCCCTAAGATACAGGAAGAAGAAAAAGAAAAATTTTATTTCTTGACCCTTTTCACCCTAATCAGTGGTCCACTTGGGCATGAATGCTACTCAACTATGTAAACACCATAAATACTAATAATAATACAAAGAATACTTGTTGCATCAAATTCAAAATCAAATCCTCAAACAGAAAAGAGTGCTAGTTGGGAGAGACTGTATTTTTTTTTTTTTAATTTTTGGTTCATCCAAGGCATGGATCTGGCACTTGAGTTGGCCAGTATTTATGGATAGCCATTCCTCAGTATTCGTAAGGGATTGGTTCCAGGACACTCCTGATACTAAATAAATAAATAAATAAAAAATCTGTGAACACATCTGTGAATACTCAAGTCCCTTATGAAAAATGGTGCAGTATTTGCACATGACTTATGTACATCTTCCTGTATACTGTATCTTTTATTGATTTTTAAAATTTGAAAGGAGGAGAAAGAGCACTCCCATCTACTGTTTTACTTCCCAGATGCTTGTAATGAAGCTGGTGTTGGAACTGAAGCAAAGAGCCAGAAACTCAATTTAGGTCTCCCATCGGGGTTGCAGGGACTTAACTACGTGAGCTACCACCAGCTGCTTCGTCGTGTCGGTGCTAGCTGGAAGCCTGAACCAGGAGCCAGAGCCTAAAGCTGAGCCTCAGTATTTTTTCCGTGTCTTAATGGCATTCTAATGGCTTGACCAAATGCCCACGCTCTTTCTGTATTTTGAATCATCTCTAGATGACTTGTAATACCTAATGGTAAAAGCTATGGGAACAGGTGTCACAAGGTACTGTCTAGAGAACAAGAAGACAAGCATCTATACATGATCGGTACGAGTGTAGTTTGCATCCCCAAGTATTTTTGATCTGAGATTGATTGCCTCTGGATGCAGCTCCATGAACAAAGAAAGCTGACCGCGCCTCCTGGGCAGTTCTTGGTTGGAGAGGAGGCAGACTGCTCCTTTGGCACACGCACTAGCTCTGTCCTTTCAAAACCCATCCCTTTGATCCTCTTTCCATGCTTCCCAGCAAGGCCAGTGGCAACAGGAAAGTGAATTCACTCCAATGGATTGGTTTTTCCGTTGAACGTGAATGTTTGCTCTTGGGATCTTCACTCTGAGGCAGACCTCCAGGGTCTCGACAGCATCTGGAGGTTGCATGGCAGGACGGAGAAGGAGAGATACTTGTGGAAAAGGTTGTAGTTTTCTTCTATCAGCACTCAGTTCTCTGTTGCTCAGGGGATGGGGACTGTGTCTGTTGTCACTGACTTAGCTGGAGGACCGTTGAATGGGCAGGGCAGCTGAGAGGGGGGATGGCATATACACGCATGCGGGGAACAAACTCCTCACAAGCAGCATCTGTGTGGCAGATATCAAACATGTAGTCCTCCCAGGGGCACGACAAGATGCCTGATTCTTGACCAGCCATGTGACTTGGAGTGAGTCATCTAACCACACTGGGATTTCATTTTGCTTGAGAACAGATTGGGGGTCCCGTGGCATCATAGGCCATGTTAATGTATAAGACAGTACCAAGCATTTAGTAGGCACACAATCAAATCTTGCATCCCCATCTTCCTTTCTTCAATTTTAATTCCCTGCCCAATGCCCTGGACTATCTGGAAGTTGAGCCTGCAAGGCAGCCATTGGTAGGGACAGTGATTGCAGCTTGGGCTGGTTTGAATTGTTGCCTTTTCAAAGGCATCCAAGGTCATCTTCTTAGGAAGTCTGGGAGACAAACCTCAGACTGTGTTCATCTGATTCCAGATGGAAAATGGAAAAATGTGGTCAAGCATCCAAATGTTTGGTCTACCAGTCAGACATCCAGCGCTGGGAGAGCAAGGTGCCATGTGAGCATGTGCATGTCATCAGGCCCACCAGCTCCGCCACAGGGCTCTTCAGTTTTTCTCTGGGAACACAGGAGAAGTAACCCAGGCTTCTCAGCTTAACTCATCTCTCCTCTTCCCTAAAATCCTGACTTTTATCCTCCCTCCAGAAAGTTAAAAAGAAAGCTAGGATGCTTAGAAATGGTGTAAGTATATAACTTTGTAAGGATTCACGTTTGGCTCCTGGCTCCTTGTTTTTGGCAAACTTGGTCCATAGGTAATTCTGTACTTCTGGGCCTGGCACAGTAGCCTAGTGGCTAAAGTCCCTCTCTGGCATGCACTGGGATCCCATATGGATGCTCATCCATGCCCTTGCTGCTCCACTTCCCATCCAGCTCCTTGCTTGTGGCCTGGAAAAGTAGCAGAGGATGACTCATAGCCTTGGGACCCTGCACCCATGTAGGAGACACAGGGAAAGATCCTGGCTCCTGGTTTTGGATCGGTTCAGCTCCAGTCATTGCAGCCACTTGGGGATTGAACCGTCAGATGTCTTTCTATCTCTCCTTCTCTCTGTAACTTTGACTTTCCTATAAAAATAAATAAATCTTAAAAAAAATACCTGATCTGGTTTCAAAATTATGCAGCACTGAAAAAAAAACTAGATCCTATTTAGCTCTTTTATCTGCATGCTAACCAAAATAACTTTTGCTTTCCTCTTGCTGAGAAAAGCATTTTATTTTGAGTCTAATCCACTAATGAAAGTCAAAATATTGAATAATTCTCTTAAGAGGCAGACAATCACTATCTTGCCATTGGTGTTGCCTTCATCTGGGGATGCTGGGGATGTGAGACCCAACCTGTGGCAGTTTACTTGGTTCATTCTTCTTTCCACTGCAGATAGGGCATTCTGTTCACTCCTTGGCTCATGACTCATCCACATCACTTGAGTTAGCCACTTGGTTTTTTTCACAGGTGACAGGTGACAGGTAACGCATAAGCTGGAAAAACACATTAGAGCATATCCTGCTGCTTTTACATTACCCACAAGAACATGCCTGGACCAGCTTGCTGGATTGATATAAAATCAAAACAAAATCCTCTTTTCTTTCATCCCAACAAATCGAATGGTAAGGGTCCAGTGAGAATAAAAGGCCAACCCACAGCTGGCCAGCTGGCCAGCTACATGAGCTGGCCAGGTCAGGACTAACAGGCCACTGAGATGGCCCTCAGTTTGGAAAACCACCATCTAGAGCCGTTGCTTTACACTGCTGAAATTCAGTGTGTTTTGTTAAGAAGCAGGATTGTAACCACTGCCACATGGCTGCAGCTCCGTTTATCATCCTGCTTCTCCCCTGTAGCTTTGAGAAGGAGCAAGTGCTGAATTTCCTTAGCTCTTCCTTCATCTGAAATTCCTATCTGGTGGGATGGTTGGGCTGCTAAGATTATCCCTGGGTGATGAATCAGTAACCCCGTTACTATGCAGAGGCCTCTGCTGCCTGCCCACACTTATATGGCAGACAGTGGATAGTGGAATGGCTGAGTCTGGTTGCTCCAGCAGAGTTTTTACAGAGACATTTTGCTTTAAGTCTTTGGGTCTCATATACCCCCATCACAAATCTGTTCCAAGACACAACCTTGTGGGTGTGGGGATAGGGTTTAGTTTAGAAAACAGAAGAAGGAAATAACTGGTGACACTTAAATTTTGGCGTCAGTGTTCACTCTTGATGTTTAAATGAGGCTAAGCAGGGATCAAAGAAACCTAGACAACTATATATAGTTGGAGGTAGTCTCCTCCATCTGGAATTTTTGGATTATTATGTAAAACCAGCTATCTCTTAAGCAAAAATATTTGAGTTGGGAAGGAAGAGCGGTATAGTTTAGAAAGATAGATTCCAAGACCTCTTCGAATCTTTTGAAATGGATCCAAGGAATTGATCATCTGGGGCCTGATGCTTGGTTGATGGGCTTTTAGCCTGTCCTTTGGGGTCAAGTCTGTGTTTAAATTTCTGTTTAAGAGATATGACAGCTGACCAGTGGCAGACAAGGTCATGTTTCTACCATGTCCCACTGTCTTTTTTCTATGAGACCTCTCGGTGCTCCGAGTCATGTCTCCACATCTTTGTCTCCACTTTCCTGTGGAATCCCACCCACTGTTAGAGCTTAGCAGAACGTGCATTTAGTAAGTGATTGGACAAGTGGCTGAATGGGTCCACCCTAACCAGGAAATGGTGTCTTCTTATAAACAGATGATTGGTTATTAGTATTACCAGCAAAGTCTGGTGGGTTCTTTCCTCAGCTTAATATAGAAATAAAAAGCCAGGAACCAGTTGCAGACAGAAAAGTTTATTTGCAAAGGGACCAAGTGAGTGGGGAAAGAGGGAAGAGGAAAGCACCTCCCAGGAAGTAGGATGCTTCACAAAAGGAGCGAGGGAAGATACCAAAGGTTTGGGGAAGGATCTAGGGCTTTAAAGCCTTTCCTGGCCCCCTCCTTGTTGGGTGGAAACCAACACGTATAAAGTTCCCCATTGGTGGTCTCTTAATCGGTTAGGAAATGGGTGGGCAATGCTTGTGCTGCCCACCTGAAGGTATGGCCAAGACCTCAGCAGGCCTGGATGGTCTTGGCATCTTAGGGTATGTGCTTGGAAAGGTGTGTGAGGAGCCCCTGTGTTGGAATTTCTCATGGATAAGGAAACAGCTTGCCCTGGGCCACCCAGGCAGCGATGCGTAGACTCAGCGCGGTGCTCAAAGCAGGAATCCAGCTGCCCCATCCGCCTTACCAGCATTCTTTCCATTCTGGCCTAATATTTCCTTCTTGTGTGCCAACTTACATTGTGTGGGCCAGGCAGTATGCACAGCTGGCCTCACATTCCTACAATTCAAACTTCTATATGTGTGTTCACTTTGGAAAATGGCTTAAACTATTAGAATTTCCTTAAAATTTCACACACACACACACACACACACACACACACACACTTCAGACAGTTCCAGAAAAATTCATAGTACAAAACCTGCAGGGGTTTCAAGCATCTTTTTTTCCAGAAAAAAAAATCATTTTTGTTTTGTTTTTATGAATGTTTTGAAGTATATATGCATATTTACATAACCCAAGTACTGCACAAAATAATTTTCTTTTTTGAAAGATTATTTATTTGAAAGAGCGGCTGATGAGGGAAGGCAGAGAGAGAGGTGGAGAGAGAGAAAGATCCTCTCTTAACTGGTTCACTCCACAAGCAGCCAGATCTGGGCCACGCTGACATCAGGTCTCCAGTCAGCCCTCCTGCACGGGTGGCAAGGGCCCAAGCACTTGAACCATGTTTTGCCACATTCCCAACCTGTTGCTTTGCCCTTCTGCAGCCTCATAAGCCCCTGTGGAACAGCAGTGTGTCTTCTCCCAGCTCTTAACTCTGCGAGCATTGGGTACCAGCGAAATTAGCACAAATCATCAATCTGCAAATGCTGGTATGCTGCAGAATTTTCTGGATTGCTGGGCTCTACTCCAAGAACCTCTGATTTGGAAAAACTTAGGGTCAGAAGGAGACTGGAACTTTCTGTTTCTGCCACTTTAGGGTTCACACTGAGAGTCACTGGCTTGTCAAACATAGGTCCTTGATCAAACGGCATCTTATGGTTTATACTTGGGCTTTTCCTTTCTCTTTCTTCCTCCTATCTCATCTTTCTTTCTTCTTCTTTTTTTTTTTTTGAAGTTAAATAACATGTTACTAGATATGATAGTCTCCATTACACAGTTACTATACATCCCCTTAAATGAAAAGCCAGAATGCAACATCAACATCAGGAAGGAAAAAGAAATTAACAACACCATGAAGTTAAATAACATGCTACTAAATGACTAATGTGTACCTGAAGAAATGAAAATCAAGAACCTTCTGGAAGAAAATGATATTACTGTATGATCTACGAGTCACTGAAGAATTTAATCATAAGAAACTGTTTTGAAGAGATGAAACTAACGGGAAACATCAAAATCCATGTGATATAGTTTCCGGTGATTTCTGTTGGTGAACTGTGTCTCTTCTAGATAACAAATAGATGGGTTTTGTTTTTAAATCCAGTCAGCTAATTCATGACATTTGATTGAGCTTAAGCCATTTACATTCAGGGTTAATATGTATGGGTGATACTTTGGTTCTGTCATTTTAGGGATGGGTTGTTCATTGGTTTAGTCTTCTGTTGTCATTTTACTGGGATGTTCTTCATATTTGTCTTTGGGTTTTTTGGGTGCTATTCCTCTTCTCTGTCAAAAGAACATCTTGAAATATCATTTGTAGGGCAGGTTTGAAAGAGGCAAATTCTTTTAACTTTTCTTTACTGTGGAAGAATTTTATTTCATTTTCAAAGACAAAAGAAAACTTTACTGGATATGTTATCCTAGGCCAACAATTTTTTTCTTTTAGAATCTGGAATATGTCACTCCATTCTCTTCTGGCCTGTAGAGTTTCCTGTGAGAGGTCAGCTGTGAGTTTAATTGGCATTCCTTTATATGTCAATTGACTTTTTTTCATGTGCACATTTAAGGATCTTTTCCTTCTGTTCAGTTGAGGAGAGCTTGATTATCATGCGTCTTGGTGAAGATTGCTTTTGATCAGGGTTCACCTTCCAAGCTCCCACTGAAAGTCCCTTCCCACCTGGTTGCTGGTGGAGTTTCGGCTGCTGGTGGAATTCAGATCATTAGCTGAATGCCACTGGAGTATCAGTCACTGCAACACCACACCATTGTGTCTGCTGCTTTCCTCTGTCTGTCAATCTCCTGGTACCCCTCTGCTGTTGTTCTGTCCTCTCCTATTTCCTGGAATGTGTCTTCTCTGCTTCATCCTGATTAAATGTTTCTCCATCCGTTTAAACGTGTCCTTACCCTATTCCACCATCTTGATTCTTCTTTCTTTCTTTCTTTCTTTCTTTCTTTCTTTCTTTCTTTCTTTCTTTCTTTCTTTCTTTCTTTCTTTCTTTCTTTCTTTCTTTCTTTCTTTCTTTCTTTCTTTCTTTCTTTCTCTTTCTCTCTTTCTTTCTTTCTTGTAACAAACTAGAAGCACCCATGGGAAGCAGGTTGGACAGTTCCAGTTGGAAGAGCCTCAGTCAGGTCTTCCCAGTCAGGTCCCAGTCAGGTCCCATTCCTAGAGCCTGGAAGAGGCAACATCAATGCCAAAGGGCAGATTTGGCACACAAGAGGCTGGGGCGGGGGGGGGGGGGGGGGGACACAAGGATGTGCACAGGGGCAGGAAGTGCAGGAGCAATTTCACCTGCATGTTCTATGTGGCTCTTGCCAACAGGGCATGTGCTTTTAAGGGGACATCTTACTCTTGAAAGAGAATCCCATGGCTTTCCAAGAACAGAGATGGGTTCAAGAAAATCTGTGTCTGATTTCAGCCATTGTCATTGCCTGAGACAGCTCTTTCAAGCTTCAAGGATGTGTGTGTACAAGCATGTGTGTATGTGTGCACACATGCAAATCTGTGTGCACACAGACACATGTGTATATACATGTATGAGTTCATGTGGGTACATGCATGTATGTGTGTGAGCATGTGTGTGTGCCTGTGTGTACGAGTGCATGGATGCCCGTGTGTATACTCTCCTATTAAGAGGTTCCACAGCCTGTGAACAAGGCTGAGTTGCCTTCTGGTAACAACCCTGTTTCCTGCCCAATGGGTCCCTTGCTCGTCAGTGACCTCAGTCCTGCCCCCTTTCCGTGGCCTCTTCTCCCTCTGCCTCACTCACTCCCTTTGCTCCTTCCCTTCTTTAGGAAGCTCCCCCTTAGGAACCCCATCCTCAAACCATCCCTGTCAGGGCAGCCTGGGCTAGGAGAGGGAACATGCTTTGTTTGGACTCCTTGGGGTGACCACACTATGGCCAGCAGCCATGATCTTCCATTCTCCAGAGCTCTCAGCCCCAGCTCTCTAGACAAAATCAGCCAGGCAGAGAAGTGGGCACCAGCCAGCGTTCTGCACTTTTATGGAAGCCTAAAGTTCCAGGAGTGTGCTCAAGAGCTATTGCGTGTGCTAGGGGACCAGAATGCACAAAAGGACCCCTGTCATACACCAGTGTAGCTCTTCATGGCCTGTCTGAGGTGTGGGCTTCCAAGGAAAAAAAGATGAAAACATTGCTTGGTTGCCCAGAATGTTCCAGGTTAGGGCCTACCACTGTTCCCCAAAGGTCTGTGAGTAGCAGGCTCCTCCATCACACATCTATTCTGGGTCTATTCGTCTCTTGTGTTGACCAGGGGCCGAGGGCGATGTGGCCTTCAGGTGCAGGTGGGATCTGAGACCCCCGGGTGTGGGATGCTTTCCCATGCTGTATGACAGGGCTATATGATGGGTCCCAGTGTGGCCCATGCACAGGGGAGTAGAAGTGGGGGTTGCAGGTAAGGAAGAGAGGATGTGAGGAGGAGGAGAAGGAAGCCCAAGGAAGTAGGGTGGGAGGAAATTGGGTAAGATACAGAGGAATGTAGAAATGGGGGTAAACAGTGCTGCTCTCTTCCTCCGGATTTGGTAGGCAGCTCCTGGCGGACAGGGTGGGTGTCCCCTGTGTAGGCGGAATACAGACATGGGCCGTTGTCATCTCTACTGGGAGAAAATGCTGCTCCAAGGTGTATGAGCTGGTGCATGATAGGAGATCCTTGCGTCACCTGTCATGTACAACACCATCACACTGGAAGAAGGGCTGGGTTAGAGGCATGGGTATGACTTCCTGGGAAGGGGCTGGAATAAACCCAGGGTACAGCCAGAGTTGGTTGTGGGTGGTATTTTCGTGAACCCAGAGGGTAGCAACTTTGCAGAGACAAAGTGGATCTGTGTCCAGCCTCTCATCTTCTGGATTCAGTAACTCCCATCTTTGGGGGAATTAATCTGTTTCTTGGCACTTGGCTCATGTCACATTCAGAGATTTTTTTCTTAAAATTACCTGGGGTACCCACATTCCTGAATCCTCCCCTGCAGTGCCATCCATCTTGCTTACCCAGCTCAGCCAAGACTCTGGTGTATTGTTGTTTATTCATTGACTTCATTTGTTCATTCATTCATTTATTCAACATACACAAGATATATACACACAGAATTTTCCAAAAGTTCGTGGAAAATGGGTATTAATGCAAGACTTTAAACTTTCTGCACCATATATACATATGGAAAGAATCCATCCAGATCCTTCTGCTGCTGGTGATAAAACAAAGACCCCTGCCCTGCCCTCAGGGCATGTGTGACCTGGCGCGCTTTGGTTCTTAATGCCGTCATCAGCCACATCCAACCCCAGCCAGGCCAGGGAGTTGCCAAGACTGCCATCTTGTCTGGAAGCCCAGGGTCCCTGGCGAGCCTACAAGAAGATGCCCTGGCTGACAACCTAGCAGAGGTCCTCTGGGAGGGAGAGTGGAGAGCCCCAGATAACTCCAGTTGCAGCCGTTGAGTCACTTACTCTCAGCTTCTTCATTTTCCCAGACTAGGATCCCAAGGTTCCGTAGCGCTGTATTCTACAGCTGAGCAGGTAAGACAACCATCTTCTCATGCCCACAGGCCTGGGGCTCAGGAATTTAAAGGACACAGCGAGGATGGCTTGGGTTGGCTTTGGGGCCTTGGCAGTTCAGTTCCTGGCTCAGGGTTCGAAATCAAGCGCGTCCCCTGCAGGTAATCATGGATGCTGCCTTGGAAGTCTGTGGATGTCACTGTTAAACCATACTGTACTCTCAATTAGAAGTGAGCAGAAAACCCACCTAGACAGAGACTCCACCTTTCAGTAGGCTAGCAGAGCTTCCACTGGGCCAGCATCCCAGGCAGTAGGTAAGTTCAGTGGGCTCTAAATGGTGTGGTGGCAGGACATGATAGCCACCCCTTGAGCCTCTTCTTGGACAAGCACAAAGGCCACCTTGGTAGCAGCTGGTCTACCAGTAAGGGCATGGCAGGAACTGTGGACAAGAGGCCCATTCTTGTACAAGCTTCTTGTGCTTGCATACAAGAGAAAAGACCTGGGAGTCCGGGTGTGGTGGGGACCATGAAGCTTCCTGCAGTGACAGAGTCACCCAGAAGGACAGTAAGTGTTAGGCCATCCATCATCCCACTGTGACCCAGGGGCAACTCAAGCCGGATCACTCCCACAACCCACAGGGTCCTAAAGGCTTGTGCCTTCTGCCTAGGGGGTAGAGGTGGAGCATCTGGGAGCTCTACCCTGGGTCCAAGCAAACTGCTTACGGCCTGGCCTTGGACTATGTCAGAGTCAGAGTGAAGCGGCATTGGGATGAGGAGTCGGACATGGCTGAGGACTGCCAGGGCACTCTTTGGGGGCCCCACTCCCTGGTCAATGCTCTTCTCTCCTTGTGACTATGGCCCCCATCAGTTTACTCTTTTTAAACTTTTAATTGAGGGTCAAATTCACCATCACCAGGGAACCCCAAAACTTTGTCCTCACCCATTAGCACTGGCTCCTCTGTCTCTGTCCTACTCCTGGCCTCTCTGTAGAGACCAGCAGTTGTCCTGAGCCTTGCCTGGACTTCGACTTGAGCTGGAATTCCATTGACCTTGGCAGGGATGGGAGAAAGTGGACCATCAGTACCACAGTACCACAGTATGGATTCAATCAGCTCCTGCCAGCATCTAGGATCTGCCCTAAATGCACGGGGTTCTGGTAATGCAGACAATCCTGTTACTGGCTCCTGGATGGACACCCACCTCTGTTATACCCATGGGAGTGTCAGAAGGATGAGGCCTTTAATTTTCCCTAGAGAAGCCCCATGCTTTTCTTTCCCTTTGTGGAAGTAAATGACCAGCATTTACCTGAAATGATTTGCTTTGGGTTTAACAGTTCAGCTCCAGAGACACAGAGACACTTTGTTTCTGACAAAGGTCCAGCAACAACTGGGGGAAATCATCTGTTTGCTGACTCACCTGAGTCAAAGGAGACAGCAGGAAGGGTTCACAACTCCTGGGGAGACAGGACCCCATGGGGTGTGGAGGTGGGACACAATGCAGCATGCCTCCTTGGGATTCACCACCATCAGGTATCAGCAAATGGTCGGGGACTGGACAGAGTAAGCAGTGGACAGGCGGCTTGGAGATGGACAGGCTGCAATGCCCTGGCCGGACAAGTGGATGCCCAGTGATGGAGAGGAGATAGGTACAACAAAACCAAGGGTCCCTCTTGCCGCAGAGCTGGTCTCTGCCCTCTTCCGTCAGCCCGCAGACTCAGAGCCTAGAGGAGCTACTTGTGTCAGGTCCTGGGTGAGAATCCAGGAGTGTTCAATGGCTACGACAATTCAAGCCATCAAGGTCATTGTGAAGGTTGGTTCTATATGACTGATGACTGCTGAGGTTACACTGACAGACGTCTTATGCAGGTGGTCGCTCTTTCTTACTCACTGTGTTCTGAAAAGACAGGTATTAACATTCGCGTTTTGCAGAGAGAAGGGAACTGAGTTTGCGGCAAGTTAAGTCATTTGCTCTGGATTACCAAGAATCAAGAAGCGTTCTGGGGCTTAGGGGAGCCAGTGCTGTGACATAGGGGTTCCAGCTGCTTCACTCCCAATTCAGCTCCCTGCTAATGTTCCTGGGAAAGCAACCGAAGATGGTCCAAGTCCTTGGACCCCTGCACTCATGTGGAGCACCCAGAAAATGCTCCTGGCTCCTGGTGCCTGGCTGTAAACAGGGCCATCTCTGGTTTATTCCAATTTGGAAGTGAACCCGCAGACCAAGCAGACCAAGCATCTCTCGATTTCTTCCCCAACCCATTTAAGTCTTACTCTCAAATAAACAGAAAATAAAACTTAAAAAAAAAACCCTTAGAAACAAAAAGCCAAGGGTTCTGGGAACACAGTCACACAGTCTACATGACCAGACCAGCAAAGTGCGATAGAAATAAACAGCATGAGCAGTTGTAAATTTTCTACTAGTTATATTAATAGTGGTAAAAAGAGACAAGTGAAATGATGTATTTTATCTAATTGAGGATATTCAAAATGTTATTATTTCCACATGTAAACAACAGAGAGGCTATTAGTGAGCTATTTTTCATTTCTTTTCATTATAAAGTCACTGAAATGTGGTACATTTTGTACTTGGTAGTGTATCTCTGCTTAGGCTGGTTGCATTCCGAATGTGTAACAGTCACAGGGGGCTCGTGCTTTCCACACTTGACCTTGCACTGCTAGGGCAAACAGGGTCTTATGGAGGTGGCCTTGAGCGGGGCGGGGGGGGGGGGCGCATTCTGTCAAGTCCCGGGTCATTTTCAGTTTCAAAGGCCTGGTGCTCCCTGAGCTGGACCCAGGAACGCAAAAGTGGCACTACCAGGTACAAGCACCAGGGGGCACTCTCTCCTCCAGGCAGGGCTTCAGGCTGTTCCTGCCCATGGCTCCAGGGTGGGCCAGGCGGAGGAGGGAGGCATGCCAGCAAAAAGTAGGATCTGCACTCTTGCCTTTGGAAGTGCCAGGATCTGCCACAGGGAACTACAATGCCCAGGCTGCATGGGGAAGAGGAGAGTCAGGAGGCCTCATGGAGGCTGAATTTCAGGTTCTGGAAGGCAGCAAAGGGGGAATCTCAGGTGAGCTTGACTGAAGCGCTTAGGGTCCAAGGTGGGGCAGAGGCTTGGAATGGGAGCAGGGCAGCTGTGGGAGAGACAGAGATGCAAACCCGAGCGGGGATCTTTGGGTTTCTGAGTGAGGATGGGGAAATGCCCACTGGTCCCACCTGTAAGGGCTAGGCGATGTTTTCTGCAGACATCCTCCCAGGTGGAAGGGAGGTCAGGAAGACAGAGCACATCACCTCTGTTCTCACACCGGCAGCCCCACCCCCAGGATCTGCCTCCTTCACCAACTCATCTCCTGGGGCTTATGACGCTTGGGTGCTGCCCTCCAGTTTCATTTTTCCTGCTGTCTCTGTGCTACACTGAGAACACCTGTTTAGGCTGTAACAGCCTCTCCGGCTCCAGCACTTGGTCCTTCCGGCTAAAACTTCCATTGTGTCTGCCACCTGTACCAAGGCTGCTTCCTGGCCGCTAATGGGTTTGGACTTTTTACATCCAACAAATCCCTGGGGTGGTGGGAGGTTAGGACACATGAATGAGACCATAACCAGCAGCATGTGGGACACAGACGAGCTCTCTCCACTGATCTCTGTCTGAAACATGACCCCCAGCATCCCACCTGGTTCTGTACCGGCCAGGGGTGGCAGACCCTGAATCCAGAAGGCGGGTAGAGGTGCTTTCTCACACAGCAGGAGCTCACCGCTGCATCCATGGAACCCTGGGAGCCTCTGGGTAGGAACTGGGCAGGTTCAGGCCTTAAGTGGGAATATGGAGGAGTGCTGAAGTGCCAGAGAAAAGCCAAGGTGATGAGCGCAGCGTTACCCAGCCCAATTAAAGGCCGGAAGTGGAGATTCATTGTTGGGAAATTTGTTGAGTAGGAACGGAAGTAAGATAGCCTGCTCTCCCCCGCCCACACACAAATGGCATTAGCCCATTGTGGATCTCGCCAATCCAGCCAGCTCTTGCTCCATGCCTCCCACTGCTTTCCTCACTCCCCAGCCTCCAGTCTCCAGCTTCCAGCTGCAGCTCAGAGCAGCGGTCAGTGAGAGGGAAGTGACCCCTGGAACTCTCCTCAAGGTGTTCAGGCCAGGTTTCCTGTGACCATCTCCATGGTGATTCTGGTTGCCATGGTGCTGCTGGCCACCTATTGCCAAAGATGCCAGGTCTGGGGCCTCAGACGTGCCCAAGGGCCTCTAGGAAGGCAGCTGGCAAGAGAGGAGACAGAAGTGACAGGTGTGACCTGAGATCCCCAGGAGTTCCTGGTCAGCTGGGCCCGATCCTTCCTGGGGACACAGGCACAGCGTGGAAGGTAGGAACTCCAGAGGTACACAGAGATGTGACAGCTGCCGCTGTGTGGTGGTGGTGGGGTGTGGGGTGTCTCATCCTCTGGAGCCTTGCCACCTGCTGCCCCCAGAGCCCTGCCCTTCTTTGCCAGGATCAAAACCCATTTGTAAACTGCAGAATCACAGGTGTGGGTTTTGCAGCTGTGTCAGGTCCAGGGGTTTCCCACATATTCATCTTGCCATTTGCTGTCATCCTCAGAACTGCCCAGGAGGGGAACGATGCCCTAGTGCTGGCTTAGGGAGAGATGGATTGGTGGATGGGCCTCAGGGGGGCGGACACAGTGCTGGGACTGTGCTCGGTGCCCTGCTGGCAGAAGCAGACCCAGAGCAGCCATCGCAGTCTTGTGGTCAGCTCCTGCCAGGATGCTGGCGCTTTCATGGTGCCCCTGTAAAGACTTCTTAGGGACACAAAGGTTGTCAGGGGTGCCCTCAAAGTGTCCCCTAGACTGGTGCCAGGGTATGAGTCGTTTCTTCTTTGTCAGTGACAAGATGGGCATTTAGGTAACATCACAGCATGCTGATGGTTTTGTGTTGGCCAAAGGTCTTGGTCCATGATGGATGGGAAATGAATCTGACCCATAAGCACAGCGAGGCAGCCCTGAGCCAGGACCCATGCCCTGAGCATAGGGGTGCAGGAAGAGAACCTCCATCGGGGGCCTCCCAGCGATGTGCCCCTGTGGGAGCAGGAAGGAAACAGTTAAGGTTCCCTGAGGTTCCAGCTAGTTCCAGTGCCCAAGCAGCCCTTCCTTCTTGGAGCTTCTACTTTCTCAGCCTTTTGCAAAGTGTTTTTTTTTTTTTTAATTGGACCAGCAGCGTCAGTCAGGCATGGGAGCGCATGAGAAGGACACATTCCCTGGCCCCTGGGCTGAGGACCCCTACCTCGTGCTGGGGCAGTCCCACCCTGTGGCCCTCATGCAGACTTCCCTAGCAGCCTTAGGCTGGACACACACCACTGCGGCTGCTAAGGCCAGCATCCGAAGCCTCTTGTTGCATCAGGGCAGAGCTGGTCACCTGGAGAGCTGGTGGAGGCCTGGACAGCTGTGTGGTATAGGATCTGGGGCCTCCAGCTGGCCAGCTTTCACTTCCTCCACCTCTTCCATGCTCCTGCGTGTCAAACCACTCTTTCTCATATGCCTTTGTTCTTCCCTGCCACGTGTGCTGCTTTGTCGGGGAATAAACCAGGAGCATTGGGCTCTGCAGGTCACTTCTGACTCAGCAGGGCCAGTCATTCACCACCTCCACGCTTCCCTAGGAATAGAAAGTGACTCCTGCTCCTTTTGCCCCCAGCTCCTCACTTGGGCCTGACTCAGGCGTCTGGCTCCCTACCCATCCTGTCTGTTACAGGACCAAGCGCCTTCCCTTCCGCTTCCAGGCTCCACAAAGCTGTTCTCCCTCTGCCTAGATTGTGTGCGTGCTCATCTTTCCACATCCAGGTTGTCGCATTTGAGCTTCAGCCTGAATGCTGGCTCCCAGAGAGGGTTCTGCAGCCAGATATAACCAGCTGTTGCAAAAAGTGCATGGGAAAATTGAATGAAGAAAAAGCTTATTGTGGTGCAAATTCTGAAATGCAGGCAGAGGGGGTTTTCCCATAATTTTCCATTAATTTTTTTTTGTATATGTGATTTCAAAAATTTCCTGCACCAAAATAAACCAGCATCCCAGGTTAGAGTATCAAATGGGGTGTCCGCTTCTCTGCTTCCTGTCCAGCTCCCTGCTGATACACCTGCAGAAGCAGCAGAAAATGGCCTGCGTGCTTGGGCCTCTCCCTCCCACCTGGGAGACCCGGATGGATGGAGTTCCTAGTTGGGCTTCATTTGTGGAATGAACCAGTAGACGAAAGAGCTCTTTTTCTCTCTGTGTCTATTTCTTCCTTTCTCTGTCACACTGCCTTCCAAAGAACTAAAGGTTTTAAAAAATTAAACAAGCTGATTATATTTAACTCTATTTTCCACAATAACTCTTGTTTCTCCCCAATTCTTACCCTTCCAAGAGCACATTCTTCGCTAGAGGGAGGACCTAGGGACAAAACTAGAGTATCAATTCCCATCACTTGGAGTTCTTGATGTGACTAAAGCAAGGGGACACAGTTTTACTAAGCCTCATCTCTGAGTTATTATCAAAGATACAGTGTCTGAGTTTTCAGCCTATGATCAAAATGAGAGGAGACCACCACCAGCCACACCCTTCTGATGTCCTTTTGTTTTGGACAAGCTAATAGACATCGCTGCCCATTGCAAAGGAAGTGTTTTTTTCTTTCTTTCCTTTCTGCCCTTTGGGTGACTCATGTGAACCCTCTCCCTGAGATGGTGCATAAAAAACACCGCTTCTACCATTTCCTCAGTTCTTTTCTCTCTTGGAGCCGCCTCCTGTCACTACGGCAGGAGATCTCTTTCTTTCTCTCTGAGATTTCCTCAGGTCCTTAAATCTTGCTTTGCACACTGAAGTCGTCCCCATGCAGGTGCAGGAGCCAGCAGGGAAGCAGCCGTGGTTTCTTGTCAAATCCTGAGCAAAACCTGGAGCTCCGCGAGGAGGCTGCCAGGGCCCTGGGAGGATGACCTCACTGTGACTTGAGTCCTTCTTGAGCCTCCACGCTTGTAGGCTGCTGCTCTGGCCGCTTCCCTGGGCGGCTGTCCAGCCCCAGGCACATCAGCTATTTAAAGTCTCAACTGAGTAATATTTTCCATCATGTGGCACAGACCTCCCTTCAGAGCTGCCAGCCGTCTCTCCCACATTCCTGGGACAGATCTTTGTCTCTCTCTTGTCTCGTTGCCCATAAGTGAGGCTTAACTGGGGTGGAGCGGGCGAGGGTAGGGCAGAGGAAGGGGCAGTGGCCCTGAGGCCTCTGGGGACATGCATGTGAAAGGGTGGGGAACAGGTAGGTTGACCAGCTGTCCAAGTCCATTGTCCCTGACTGTCCCAGGTCTCAAATGTGAATGCCTGGTCACAATAGGCTCTGTGTCTCTGCCACACCTTGTCTCAGGGAAGGTCTCCCACTCTGGGTATGGGTCTGTCACTCTAAAGATTGACACCAGGCTCAAGGTTAGAGGGCAAACCCTGCCTGGTGACAGTGTGAGGGTGTTGTTGGGAATTTGACACTAAACAGCAGCAACTTAGTTTCTTGTCTCACATGAAATAAGAATTTTCATGTAGTCAGCTGTAGTCTTGCAAAGCATGATTTATTATTTAGGAAAGGAAGAAAGAGGGCTCTTGCTGTAGTGACAGGAGGGGGCTCCAAGGAAGGAAAGAACCAAGGAAATGGTGGAAATGGTGTCTTTTATGCACCATCTCAGGGAGTGGGGTTCAAACGAATCACTCAAAGGGCAGGAAAAAAATTAATTTGCAATGGGCAGTGATGTAGCACCTTGTCCAGAACCAAAGGACATCAGAAGGGTGTGACTGGTGGCGGCCTCCTCCCATTCTGATGATGAGCTACTAAGCTATGGGAATTGATATACAGAATCTGTCCCTTTGCTCTCCCACAGGGGAGAATGTGCTCTTGGAAGGGTAAGTAATGGGGAGAAACCAGATTTTACATTTTACAAAAGTAACTTCACCAGGGGCCAGGGACCCTAACTGCCTGTTAGCCCATCTCACCCCTCAGAGTTAGGGCCTGTGCTTCCTGCTAAAGTTGCTTTTTGAAAATACTAAACTTTGCTTTCCTGCTGTTTTTGCCTGCTTTGGCTTGTTGTTCTACCATCAGAATAGTGACTGGGCTGCCAGGTGGAGCTCCTGTTGGAATATGAATTCCGCCTCTGGTTTATCTGAAATCGAAAAAGGGTCAGGAAGTCCCATCGATCTTTAACCCAATTAAAATGCCACCTTGTATCTCTTAATTTTTGTCGCAAGGAAGCAAAGAGATGGGGCTTGAGATTTCAATTTATCATGAGGATGGGAGGAGGGGCAGCTGGTCACACCTTCTACCAGGAGCCAGACTGCCCGTTGGGAGCTCCCCCCTCTGCCTTTTGACTCACGTGTACTCCTCCCTGAGATGGTGCATAGAAGACACTGCTGCCACCATTTCCTCAGGTCTTTCCTCTCTTGGAGCCCCTCTCCTGTCGCTTTGGCAGGAGACATCTCTCTCACTCTTAAATAAATCTTACTTTGCACACTAAAATTGTTGGCATGAAATTCTTTCCTGTGAGACAAGAAACAAGATAATTTCATGTCAACAGGAGGCCTGCTTGCTTTTAAAGGTCAAAAAGCACAGAACCGTGAAGCTCATTTGAAAACATCCTGGCCACAGGAAGAAAACAGTGCAGGGCACACAGCCTGCTCCCCAGCCCCACTCAGAGAGGGGCTGTCTACGGCATGACTGGGGTCCGTGTTGTGGGGTGCGAGTGAGATCATGCCAGACAAGTCTAGGGTTGATGAAGGAGTCTTTCTTAACCAAACTTGGTGATTACAGGGTCCACTAGAAACAGTAAACCCCAAATCCATACAGCAATCCAGTCAGAACCCCAAGAGGAACAAATGGTCATTACCCTGAAGTTCATCCATTAAACTGAAGACCTATGTCCCAGCTTCCTGAGCAATAAAAGTTATCTTAAGAGACATACAGTCAACAACCTGGGCACACTTAAAGCTGCAGATACTCACCTTTCCCTGTCTTCTCTGCGCGCATTCTGCTACTGTTAGGCCTCACCTCTGTTGGAACTCTTCAAAGTACACAAATTAAAAATACAAAGCATCTTAGCATTACTATTTTTACTGTCCCACCCACGCAGGGAAGAGAGTGAGGAATACAGACACACAGGGGCCATGCTCAGGGGATACCTGTCCTCCGTCTGTCCTTGGGAGCCAGAGAGGAAGCAGGCATTGTGCACGCCAAGAGTCAGAGTGCAAGAGTGACAGAAGCATGCGGCCGAGAGAGAGAGCCCCTCCCCATGATGAGCCTTTGTGGGGGCTTGTGAGAGTGGTTACACACCAGTGCAATACTACTACCTCTCAGGTTCCAGGTGATGATAGGTGACGGGAGGGAACACCTAAGTGGTGGTGGAGGAGTGGCCCTGAACTGGCTGCCTACCCTGCCACAGCCAGGGCCAAGGACACAGGCGTGCTCTCAGGATAGCCCCTGTGGGGTGTGGAGCTGAGCAGATGGGGAATGGAGCTTCACATTGACCAACGATGGTCCCAGGGCTCAAGGGATATTGGGAGGAAGCAAGGGGGCTGAGCTTTTGTGCATCCACCTCCACCGCATGGCCGCTTCACCTGGGAAGTGGACTGGGTGGTGGCAGGTGCACAGGGGAGAATGAGCCCCCAGCTTTGTAGCCTCCTGGGATGCCTGCCTTGCCTGGCAGGGCTCGTTGCAGATTGGAAGCATGGTTGCTGGCAGTCATGTGCAGCCTTACTACACCCAGGCCAGGCTGACTAGGAGTGGGATTTAGCAGTGGCCATTATGGTGAACAAGCAAAGCCAAACAGGTCTTAAAGAACAAGAGACAGAATCACTTGAGTTGAATCCCTCCCACTGCTTACTGCCTGCCCAAACTTTGAAAGCTATGTGATCACTCTGTGGGATACAGCTTTCCCAACTGTCAATCATGAAAATTCAATGAGCTGGTGCTGGTGTGATAGCTCAAGTGGCTAATCTTCTACCTAGCAGCATTGGCATCCCATTTGGGTGCCAGATCATATCCTGGATGCTCCACTTCTTATGGCCTGGGAAGGCAGTGGATGATGGCTTAAGTCCTTGGGCCCCCGTACCATGAAGCTCCTGGCTTTGGATCAACTCAGTTCCAGCTATTGCAGCCATTTGGGAAGTGAGCCAGCCTATGGAAGATCTTTCTCTTTGTCTTGCCTTCTCTATGTCAATCTGCCTTTCCAATAAAAGTAAACGCAATAAAGCAAAGACAACTCGGTGAGCTATCATATACAGAGAACTGTACTCAATGATTGGTCAGGTGCTACACAAACAGTGCAAGTGATGTGTTGAGGACCTTACCTGAATATGAAGAATAGCAAAATCTGAGGACAGATATGGGACTTTGAGATGGGCTGTGCCTATTGAAACAATCGACAGTGAACCCTGTCCCAGTACCTACTTGCCAGTATCTGTAAGAGTCAGGTACAAGAGCCAGGGAGATGATAATGACATGAGTCCATTGGCAGAGCAGAGTTGGGAAATCTGACTGGGAGTCGCCCATGCACGTCACTCAGCTCACTACCACGCACCTGCAGGGTAAGGAGAGATGTGGGGGTTCATCATTAAGAAAGAAGCCACTGTGGCCGAGATATTGACAGGCAGTGAAGCTGTATATGGGACCAGGGAAACATGAGAACTCTGTGTACTTTGCACTTGATCTGAAAATAGACAAAAAAGTGCCTGGTGACATAGTGACTTGGGGACATTCTTGTACTGGTTCACTTTCTTGATTTTGAAGATTCATTTATTTATTTGCAAGGCAGAGTGAGAGAGGAGAGAGGACAAAGAGAGAGAGGGTTTCCATGTAATGACTCTCTCCCCAAATGACTGTAATGGGCCATCTGGGTCTCCCATTGGGGTGAAATGGGCCACCCTCTGCTTTTGCCCCAAGCACATTAGCGGGGAGCTGGATTGGAAGTGGAGCAACTCTCACATGGGATGCTGGCATTGCAGACTCTGGCTTAACTTCCTAAGCCACAGTGCTGGCCACATACTGGTTCTCTTCCTGTTTCTGCCTCACTCTGTTATGTCACACATACTAGGACACCTCCACGAGCCCTGTTCCCACCTGTTCATCCGAGGACTATAAAACGAGATCCAGAAGTCTTGTCTGCACTGTCAGCCACAGTGCATTTCCATGGGGGAATGCAGAGAGAGAGCCATGGCCACCATCTTCACTTCCACTTTCCAGTTGTTTGGAGCAGCCCCAGGGTCTGACTGAATGATGCCCTGTCTTCTGTGTCTTCATTCTGTTAATCACCAATGTTGATGTACCTCATTGGACAGCACCTTACTTAGGCCCTCTATGTAACTCAGGGGACCTGTGTAGATTCTATTTGCAAGTTGCCCTTGCTTTCTCAGCTGAGTAGTTGGCCTTGGAAATGTTATATACAAATTCTCTTCCAATTCTTTTCTCTCTTGGGATCTTTCCTTTCCTCCTGTCTCTCTTCCTCCCCCTGCTCCTCTACCATCTTTCTTTTTCTTTTTGCAATTTTTATTCCAGTGTGTTGATTTTTTAAAACTTCCGGCTTTAACTTTGAAATTAACATGCAAGAATAATGATTTTGGGGGCATAAAATGACTCTGGCATGTAACTCTGTGACTGTCAACATATGCCTGGATTCATGTAACTACCACTACAGTCAGAATAAAGAGAAAATCTGTTGCTATCAAAAACAAAGCAAAACAAAACAAAAAACAAAACAAAAAAATCTTCATGCTACCCTCTCAGAGGTTCATCCTCTCGCCACACCTAGTCCTTGGCAGCAACCGACCTGGTTTTCATCACTAATTTTGTACTTTGGCAAATGTCAAGTGGATGGACTCCTACACTATAAACACTTTTCAGATTGGCCTCTTGGGCTCCAAAGAGTAGCTTTGAAGTTCAGCCAGGTTGACATGCATGTCCAAAGTTCATTTTCCCCCTCCTGACAGGTGATGTCTGATATATGAATGGACTGCTTATTTATTCATCCTCCTGTGGATTTGGCTTGCTTTTGTTTCTGAGGAGTATAAATAGAACTTCTGTAACCTGTTGAGTTCAGGTCTTTGTGTGAACATCAAGTTTTCATTGCTCTAGGGCGCATATCTACTTAGCAAGGAATCACTGGTTGCTACAGTGAGTCCAGCTTCATAAGAAACTGCCTGCTCTCTGTTTCCCAGAGCAGCTGGACCGTTTTGGGTTTCTCCCTTTAAGGATTTCCACATCCTTGCAAGCACTTGGCATTATCAGCGATTTATAGAAAAGCAACAGCTTTATTGAGATATCATTTATAGACTATCAAATTCACACATTTAAAATGTATGCATTCAACAATTTTAGTGTATTCACAGATACTGGCAATCATTAGCATCATCAATCTTAGAACATCATATCATATCAAAAATAAACCTTGTACTGTTAACTCTTGCTTCCCTTAATTCTCCATCCACCTCTCCTAGCCCTAATCAATGCCACCATACTCTGTGTGTCTGTGTATTTGCCTATCATTGATATTTCATATAAATGTGGTAACATACTATGCAGTCTTTTTTTTATTGAGCACAATACGTTCAAAGTCCATTCATGTTGTAGCATATATCATTATTTAATTCCTCTTCATGGTCAGATAATATCCCTTTGTATGGCTATATCACAATTTATCTATTTACTTGTTGATAAATATTTGGGTTGTATCCACTGTTTGGCAATTGTGAACGATGAGGTTGTGAACATGCATGTTTTTATTCCTCTTGGATCTATATTGAAGAGTGAGATGGCTGGGTCATAAGTTAACCATATTTTCAAACATTCAATGAATTACCAATCATTTTACAAAGTGTGATGAATTTTGTGTGATTCAGTTCTTTGTTCCTCACCAACACTTCTGGTTATCACCTTTGTGCATAGGGATTTGTATGTGCATGTCATTGTATTTTTGATTTGCATTCCGTTGATGGCTCATGATACTGAGTGTATTTTCATGTGCTTGTTGCCCATCAGTGTCTCTTTAAGAAATGTCTGTTTTAAAATTGGATTGTTTAGCATGTCAAGGTGTAAAGCACTTATGCTGGGTGCAAGTTTCTCATTGGCACCCACTTGGGAGATCCAGAAGAAGCTCCTGCCTCCCAGCTCTGGCTTTTGTGGCCATTTGGGGAGTGAATCAGAGCATGGAAGATCTCTCTGACTCTTCCTCTCTTTCTCTGTAGTTCTTTCAAGTAAAATAAATCCTTAAAACAGAAGAAAGGAAAGAAAGAAGGAAGGAAGGAGAAGGAAGGAAAAAAGAAAGGAAGGAAAGAAACTGGGGCTGGTGTGGTGGC
This sequence comes from Ochotona curzoniae, assembly GCF_017591425.1. Classification (NCBI taxonomy): domain Eukaryota; kingdom Metazoa; phylum Chordata; class Mammalia; order Lagomorpha; family Ochotonidae; genus Ochotona; species Ochotona curzoniae. The sequence continues at coordinate 21,344,907 of NW_024465894.1, read as the reverse complement.
TCAACATGTTGATCTTCCACCTGCAGGCACCAGCATCCCATACAGGTTCTGCTTCATGATCAAGCTGCTTTAATTCCAATGTTGCTCCCTGCTTGTGGCCTGGGAAAGCAGTGGAGGACAGCCTAAGGCCTTAGGACTCTGTGCCCACATGAGAGATCCAGAAGAAGCTCCTGGCTCCTGGCTTCTGATCAGCTCAGCTTTGGCTGCTGTGATTATTTGGGGAGTGAACCCTAGGTTGAGGAATCTTTCTCTGTCTTTCCTTCTCTTTGTAAATTTGCCTTTCAAGTAAAACAAATAAACGTTAAAAATTGCTAACTCCAAGCTGTGCACATGTGTCATGTCCCTATGTTTTCTTCAGAGTGTTACGTTTTTATCTGGTCAATTCCATCTTTCATCCCTTTTGAATTAATTTTTGTGCATAGTGTGATGTAAGGTCCCAGCTCCCTTTTGTTGCATGTTAACATCCTGTTGTTTCAGAACTGAGTGCCAAGGACTGCTTCTTCTCTCTACTGAATGCTCATGACATTCTTGCCCCAAATCAATTTCCCATGACTCTATCGGCATTCCTGGATGTATAATTCTATTCTGTTGTTCAATATGTCTACCCCTTTGCCAGTGCCATATTGTTTTGATTATCTTTGTAGTTTAGGAAGGAGGAAATTGGGCTCTTCTTTTTCTTAAAGGTTACTTTTCAATCTCACCATTGCATATGATGCTCACTGTGAATTTTTTTTTTCTATCTCTTCGGATTCTTTCCTGTGCTGAGACTTCTTATGTTTGTATTTATTTTGAGCCATTTTTAAAAATAGTACCTGTTAAGCCTTTATCTGTTTATTTCTGCTAGTAGAATTATGATTCCCTCGACTTCTGGTCATATGTCAAATGGGACATTTTGAATATTTTCATTGCAAAATTCTGGACTTTGCTATAATCATATGCAGGATAGTGATATTTTTGTTTCACTAGATAATTAGTTTTTTTTTTCAATGATTTCAATGTCTGATACACTTTCTGATTCTTACAGTGCTATCTGGGTCAGACCACATGTATTTCTTCCAGTCTTAGCTGATATCTGTGCTGAGGTTTGTCCCAAGATTGAGTTTTCCCAGTTTGAGCATGTGCTTTTCAGGACCAAAATCATGAGTGTGCCAATTGTGATGGGGGTCAAAAATCGTAACCAATTCAGGTGGGTGTTTTTCCCAAGCTTCACTTTCTGTGACTTCCTTGGGCTCCCCTTTTTAGTCCTCCAGATAGAACCTGCCACTTTTTAAAAAAATTCTGCTCTGCCACATTTCTCCTTCTAAGCACATCTCTGGTGATGGTGGGGGCAGTAGAGAGAGAAAGCAAGAGGCTTTCCGTTCCCACGTGGCACCGGGGCTCCCCAGTGGTGAGGAAAGTTCTCTTCACAGGGGTTTTAGATACTCCCAATCACTCGTGGCTGTTTTAGGATAGCTTGAAAGCTCCAATCTGAGCAGAGGATTTCCACTCTCTGGCTGTGCAATTGGATAAGTTCCCTCTACAAGTCAGATAAAGGGTTTCTCCTGGAGCTGTCTCTAGGCACCCCAGTGTCCACAACCAGATTTTAGGCTGTGTTGAGTTCAGGCTATGGGATATGCTGGAGAAAAAAAAAATGGCTTTGCCAGGTCAATGACATTGGGAGTTTACTCATGAGTCTTCCTGCCGCTCTTTACCTTCTGGCGTCCTTCAATAGAGGCCACCTGTATTCTGTACAGGTACAGCAGGGGCTGGAGTGTGCTCATCCCAGCACAGCCCACACCACAGCTTCTCCTGGGTCCTCTTTAAGCCTCTTGGGGATTGCTCTCATCCTTCTCTCATCACTGGCAAAGATGTTAGGCCACTTCTCTCCTCACACTGCTCCTGAGGCATCTCCCAAATTAGTAAATTTTAGCACACGGCTCTGATCAAGTCTAGCTGAATGTGAAGTCAGTCCTAAGAAGCTCATTTGTTCTGCATGGAACACAAGCTCCAGGTCCTTCTGCAACAATCATTTGTCAGACAAGGTCCTGCACCAAACACTGACTCCACAAGGATTATACAAGGAGCACCATACCAGCATTAGGTTGGCCACCGCACACTGTCCCCATTTTCATGTAGACGTTAAGATCATAGTCACACAGGCAGTCAGACGGGTAGGAGAGAGTTAACCCATGTTCACTAAATTAATAGCAACGCAAATTGCACAGCCTTCTCAGAACAGTGTTCCGTGGAAAACAAATATTAAAGCAGTCCTACATACGCAGGAATTTATGTTTAGGAAAAAACCCCAAAGATGAAATTGCATTAAAGAAGGATGCCTAATAACCAGACGTTGGCCACAATCCCGAAGTCTTCAAACTAGGGAACATTTCATTCAATTATGGCACGTAAATATTGTGTTATAGAACGTAATTGTTTCAAATGAATATTTTGACTCTGTGTAGGAACATTCAGAAATGTTTATAATAGGCTGGTGGATGCATTATCTATTACTGTGCAATTTTAACACTTAAATAGATCAGAATGCATTTTTTTTTTCCAGAGAAGAAACCAAAAACCAGATTGTTACCCAATGAAAGAGATAGGAAACAACAATTTAGCAAAATACTATTAAAGCCCAAACTAAATAAAAATACATTTATGCTTATACTTCACCCAGCATATTAAAAAATTATCTTCCAGAAACATAAATGTATCACTTATATTACTGCTTTACTCAATTCTCTTGTTAAACGGAGTAGGTTTTTTTAAGTAGAGGTTTTTGTTTCTTCCTAAGCATACAAGCATATAATCTCCAAGTGAAATTAATTTTCCCTCTTCACCATTAATATTAATGCTGAGTATTTTGTCTTACAATATTACAATAAGAATCCAAAGCAAAATTGAATAACAGCGGTAATATGAGACAATTCAATATTCCAGCATGTTTAATGTAACTTATTAGGTGAACACTGCATAGCAGAAAAAAGATATGATTACAGTAAATCGCATTTAGCAAATGTGAAAAGGCGTTTTACAAAATTCCATGTTGGGGTCAATGCTGTGGCATAGTGAGCTAAGCCTCTGCCTATGACACTAGCAGCCCTCATAGGCACCAGTTCTAGTCCCATCTGCTCCATTTCTGATTCAGCTCCTGTTTAAGGATTGGGAAAGCAGAGGAGGATGGCCCAAGACCTTGGATCCCAGGAACCCCCTGGGAGACCTGGAGGAAACTCCTGACTCCTGGCTTTGGATTTGCCCAACTTTGGCTGTTGAGGTCATTAGGGAGTGGATCAGCAGATATAAGATTCCTCTCTTTCTCTTTGACTCTCCTTCCTGTGACTCTGCCTTTCAAATGGATCTTTGTGAAAAAATTTCATGTTCAACCCTTATTAAAGTTCTAATTGTGATTATATTAGGTGGGTAAAAAATTATAACAGAAAAATATTTTCCCCAAACTATTAACATTCTATTTTGTGTACACCACTACAAAAAAAAATGTAGTCCATGTATCTTACCAAAAGTCTATACTAAAAGCAGTCATGTGATTCTTAAATTTCATGCTTCTCCAAAAATTCATCTTGATTCTTTCTAGTTCTTTTGCTTTTCTCTATATAAACATTAGAATAAGCTTGACCAAATACACCCCAAAATTCTTTTTGAATTATGACTTAAATTGCCTAAATTCTGAAAATACCAACTTATGAAGAAGTTTTTTTCATTTGGGAATTCAACGTTCCATAATCATTGTGTAGTATCTTTTCAATATAGAACTAGATTTAATTTGCCAATGTTTCATTTATAGGTATTTCTATACTTATGAAGTTAGCTTAATTTATGATTATTTGTTCATTTGGTTTTGTATGTCTTGTTCACAAATATGTAGAATTTTTCTCATGGAATTAAGTGAACTTGAATGAATGGATTTAAGAAGTTTTCTTTTTCACCAATCTGAGAAAATTTGATACTGGAATTTTCTGTATTTTCCTGTAGATTTGTTAAGTCTCTGCATGTCTAAAAATATCTCCCTTTTGCCTTGACAGGTGATTCATATCATGGTTGGGTATAATATTTTTGGAATGCAATTTAAAAAATATATTTTAATTTTGAATTATGTGGTACAATTTCGTATAGGCTGGTATTCCCCTCCAAACTCCCACTCCCTGACAAATTTTCCCCATTTTACACAATGGTGTAGTCCTTCATAAATAATTATAATTCTATCAGTCACTTATTTAAGTGTACCCTGACATTGTTGGTACAGACAATGTCAGACAGTCCAGCATCCCATTGTCTACACATGCCTAACGGTGTCATTGGGAATCCATCTTTCGTCTGGAAGCAGGGATGGGTCTTTATACCCCCATGCAATTTTTCTAAACATTTTTCCATACTTTTACTTCGAAGATTGAAGGCGAGGTGTCTGATGTTCACCTATTCTTTTTCCATAGTAAGTAATCTGTCATTTCTTACTATAGGCCTATAATATTTTCTGTAATTGGAATCCAGAAATTTCAGAAAGAAAAATTACTGGAGATCTAAGAACTTAAAAAATTATAATTAACCATACTTAGTGCTTTGTTGCTCCTTTTATTATTATTATCATCACTATTTTGGAAGAGTTACACCGAGATACGGAGAGGCAGAAATAGCTCCCATCCTCTGGTGGACTCCTCAGGTAGCCACAACACACAGCACTGGACTGGGCTGAAGCAGGAACAAGGAGCTCGCCCGGGGTCTCCCACCCGGATGCAGAGGCCCAAGCACTTGGGCCATTTTCTGCTGCTTTTCCAAGGACATTTGGGAACTGGGTGAAGTGGAAAAGCCAGAATTCCAACCAGTGCTCAAATGGGATGCCAGTGTCCCAGGTGGTGAGTTGATTTGCTAAGCCACACCACCAAACCCTCTGATGTTATATTTTAACCTGAAGATTCAGAACTTTTTTTTCTACAAGACCAATTTTCTTTTATGATTTCCTTAATCATGGTGTCTCCATGAGTCTCTTTTCCCTTCCTGGGAACGTTTAGTATTTGCCTTCAGTTGTCCTGGATCTTACCTCCTAGCCTTTTCTTTCCATACTTTCTAGAGCTCACATTGTTTTTAAGATACTTCTTCCACTTAATCTTCCAAAAGAGTCATTTGCTTTTAAACTAAGAATATTCTCGGGCTTGGCCTGGTAGCCTAGTACTAAAGTCCTCACCTTGAATGCACCAGTATCCCATATGGGCACCAGTTCTAATCCTGGCAGCCCCGCTTCCCATTCAGCTCCCTGCTTGTGGCCTGGGAAAGCAGTAGAGGACGGCCCAAAACCTTGGGATCCTGCACCCATGTGGGAGACCTGGAAGAATCTCTGGGCTCCTGGTTTCACATCGGCTCAGTTCCAACCATTGTGACTGTTTGGGGAGTGAATCAATGGAAAGAAGATTTTCCTCTCTGTCTCTTCTCCTCTCTATATATCTGACTTTTCATAAAAACAGATAAATCTGTTAAAAAAAATATGCATCTTAGGAAAGCAAGAAAGGACAGCCTGGGTGCTTAGGTCCTGCACCCACATAGGAAACCTGGGTGAAGTTCCAGGCTCTTGCTTATTCTTGACCCAGCCCCAGCCATTGCAACTGTTGTGCAGAGTGAACCAGCTGATGGAGGCCCCCCCTTAACCCTGGCTTTCCCTCTCCATAACTTCGCTTTTCAAATAAATACATGAATTTTCCCCAAACTGGCTTAACAGCAACACATTCATATTAAACTGAAATAAAATAGAATAAATACAGGACTACACTACCAAATCAGGATATACATTTTTCAATCTCTCCATCATGTTATAAAAAAAATTTATCGGCACTTTCCCAGAAAATTGTATTCCTCCTTTGTGATCATTAGTGGCTTTTGAGAATCAGTTGGAAGGTTATGTGCTTGTGCATTTTGAGCAATTTATTTCTAAACCACTGAAAGGCTTCATTTGGAAAATTGTCTGATGGTTAGAAAATGTTCCCATCTTTTTAAAAAGTGTGGAACCAGCAGCATTTTAATAGGTAAAGCACATGCAGTTGGGAGCACAGGAACCCACTTATGTTGATAACATTCCCAAGCATCCTTTTGTAACATGCTGTCTTCATAACACATTTCCCTGGGGGTAAAACAAACAAACAAACAAACAAACAAAAATACATTTCCCTGGGGGTAAAACAAACAAACAAACAAACAAAAACAGCTTCTTTCCACTCAATGTCATCTTTGGCTTGCATGAACAGGTGGGGTATTTCTTTGGAAAAGAAAATGTGACATTGCAAAACAGTGACAGCCCTCATTACTGCGAGAAAGGTCAGTAGATTTGAAACACTCATCTTTTTGGTCGAAGAAAAGTCTCTGACTCATCTTACCGTGTGACAGGTCTTTTGTTAAGCACTTGGCCATGAGAGCACATACAGATCTTCCTCTGGCCTCGTTTATTAGGAACAAGGTTCTACTTGATGTTGAAAGTCTCATTCTTATCAAATTTTCAACATCAAGGACATGCCACGGTCCTGCCTTGCTTCTGAATGATGCAGTGTGCAGGCACACTTCCTGGATAATATTGCCTTGACTGTTATAGCCCAGAATCCCCTTTCCTTCTCCTAAGACCTTGCGCTGAATAAAGAAAGCAATGGTGTAAGACTGTATCTTTCTTTTGCATGTCTTTATAACAGTGACTCACTAAAAGTGCTTTGTTGTGAATTTCATTATTGAAACCAATCACAGGAGTTCAAACTTGTTAGAGACATCTGCGCTGGATCTGTTTAGAATCTCTCCTGCTTCTCTTCACCATGGTATTTTATTTGAATATTCCAGGGCTGCCTGTTGGTGAAATGGGGAGCAGGTCAATGACTGTCCACTTTAAACCATTTTTTATTGTTGAGAGAAGACAAGGATTTTCCTTGGCTGATTGACCTTTAGTCCACTCATAGATTTTAAAAAAATGGCTTTGAAAGTTTTGTGAAATCTCAAATAGAGGGTCTTTAAGGATCATTGAAGAAAAGTCAGTGTTGGCACCTTGCTCTTGGTGACTTGCCAAACACATCTTGCTCCTTGTGGTGGTTTCCCTCTGCCATTCTTAGCGGAACTAAATCCTGCAGCTAGGAATGTGGCTCATGTTTTTCCAGGGGAGACGCCTTGCCAGCTAAGATCGTTTCAGGTGCACAGGGAGAAGCTAGGCTGTCACTCTCAGTAGATGCTTTGGGTCTTTAGAGTTCAATTCCCTGCAACTCCAGTTGAAGAGGATTTAAGCTTAAACAAATAATCACTGAAGGACCAGTTCTGTGGTATATCAAGTAAAACCACTGCCTGTGGTGCCAACATCCCAAATGGGTACTGCTTCAAGTCCCAGCTCCGATCCAGCTCCCTGCTCATGGCCTGGAAAATCAGCAGAGAATGGTCCAAGCCCTTGGACCTCTGCACCCATGTGGGAGGCCCACAGGAAGCTCCTGGCTTCAGGTCCTGGCTTCGGGCCAGTTCAGCTCAGGCTGTTGCAGCTTTCTTAGGAGTTAGCAAGGTATTTCATTGATCACATCTGTCCACATCACGGACAAGTACCTATCTTAACCCTTAAGGTGTGTGGTTCCTTCACTTTAGAGAACATCAGTTTAAGGGCACAAAATAACCACTGTGTCTGACCTGTTTTTAGTCACTGTGCCAGTAAAACATCTGTATGAAGAACTAAGAAACTCAAGGGGTGGGGGAACGGTTTATGATGTATGTTGTATGGAAAGGAACTCCAGGGGTCAGACATCACTGTCTTTGTGATGCAGCCTTCTTGAAGGTGAATGCTCCAGGCAGCTGAGCTGCTTTTCTCTTGGGTTTACAGAGGGGATGATATACAAAGCCAAGTTCCACTGGGGGCCTGGGGCCAACGTCTACTAAGTCCGGTGGAGCCCTGGCTGACCTGCTGGCCCGAGGAGCATCCCAGCCAGTGATGAATGGCGAGCAATGGCAGGCGAATCTGTGGATGTGTTCAACACTGAGTGTCACCTCAACAAGCTCTCTGTACTCTCCAACTGCAACTTCTCTTCAGAGTTACCAACACAGAGATGTCTGGATGCTCTGCTCAGAATTACATGGATGTATGTCTCTGTTCGCCCAAAATGTGGATGTGCAGCCACCATGGCAGACTAGGAGCCAGTCTCCAAATACGCCTTCTTATTTTTCCTTTGCGATGAGAAATGTATCAATCAGAAGTTGATCAGAGGTGAAGCACTGAACATACTGCTTTCTGACACCTCCACGGATGGAAAGGGTCCGGGGAGCATTGAGGCTGAAAGGAGGGTGACAGAGGTACTCCTCAGAGTGTGGCCTAGTGGGAGTCACGGCCCGTTGGAGAAGCCACCACTCCTGCCCACCAAGGGTGGCTGCATCCCGCAAGGCCACTAAGCGTGCAGGTTTGGCCGAGCTGGAGCAGCCTGCACCTGCAGGCCCTGCGAGTTACCCAGGTAACTGGGTGCCTGTCACTCCCTCCTGGAGGACCTGGGCCGAGTTCCTGCTTCTTTAGCCCTTGTCTTTGGTTCTCATGTTTGTTTGTCTTTGAGCGCCAAGCCCATGTGCTTGACGTCACACCTCACAATTCCCACCCCTGGCACTTCCACGGGCCCAACATCTGTCTGCAGGACTTTTGTTATCTTGGTGAGGGCAATGCTTCTTTAGTCACGGAAGCTCCTTTGGCGAATGGGAATTTTCGTGGACTGTGGTGGGGTATTTGTATGTCCAATGAATTCAGGGACTTTCAAAAAATTCCATTGCTTGATCTTGAAACAAGAAGCTGAGAGAGTAGGTGGCAAATTGTTTGCACCATAAACATCATTTGTCTTCTGCATCATTGAGGTTGTGTGGATTTTACAACATGGATTCGCACCATCGCCACCAGGGCTGTTCCCTTGTGAGGCAGGTGTCTGCTTTGTCTCCTTGACCTCAAGCAGCTCCTGAACCCCCCAAAAGACTAGCTCTTAATTAATCAGAAACTTGAAGATTTTATCACTTAGTATTTCAAATTGGCTCAGAAATAGGAAGAAAAGAGATGGCGGCCCAGTATGCCTGTCGCAATCCCTTCTCAAACAGGGCATGACTTTCCCATGATCTGGTAGAATATTTGCATTGAAGAAAGGCATGTGTTTGCCTGGGTGCTGGAATTTGCTTTCACTCTCCTCTTATCTAGGCTGTCTCTCCCAGCTGCTAAAAATATAATCACATTTTTTTTTCTTTCCTTTCAACTTGAATCGGACACAGAATGCAGACATCTCAGACCATTTGCACCCAGCAGGCTGGCAGCAGAAGTGCCAGGAGAGAGCATATTCAAGCTTGAGAAGGAGTGAGAATGTACCATGGCCGACTAACTGAGATGGCTTACACTGGCTCCCACATGTGGTAACAGCTACCAGGACTCACTCAAACACAAGTCCTCAGTATGTGAGAAAATCTTTTTTTTTTTTTTCCCATACTAATATCATCATTTTTTCCCCCTATATCTGGGGTCAGGGGAGAAACAAAGGGAGAAGCCCTAACTAGCCTCCCACCCATCCCAGGTCCCCGATGTGAGGCATGCTCCAAGGATCCTGCTCAAGCATTTTTGATAGTTCAACAGTTCTGAATTGCTGCCATTCTCGCTGTTCCAAGCACGATGAAATCTATTCGGAATCTACTGGGTGACAGTCTCTTCATGGTTGGGTTCTGGGATCAGCAGTTCAGTTGGAGCAATCTCCAAAGAAACTTCGTCTGAGGTGATCCCAGACCTGATTCTTGTATGTGCTTGCCAGTACAGGGTCCAGCACCATCCATTGGCCCAATCAGCTTATGCACATATTGGTGGTTGCAATTGCTGGGTCAGTTCTGTTTCCAGCCCTGTCTTCCACGCAAACTGATGGATGTTACAGCCAAGCCCAATCCTGCCCACTTCACACTCGGCCCTCACGCAAACCAGTGGGAGCTGCCAGGACTATCGTGAACACTTTTCTGCTGCATAAAGCTTGGGTCCCGAGAAGCCACCAAGTCATCATTAGCCTCTGTTACTAGGTCAGGCCTGTCTGCCGATTCCACCAGACATAACTAGTTCATGACAAGTTTATAAGAGAAAGAAATCGAAAGGACACTCTCCTAAGTTGCTCTCTCCTAACCTCTGCTGACCTTATTTGGTCTTCATTGGTCCCAGGAGTGATTGGGAAGCAGGTCTATCGCCTGCATTTTTGTGAAGTTAAATCACAGGTGCATCTGTTTCAGATGCAGTCCTTGAAAGCCTTGAGGGCAGTTGTGCCTTCTGCTGTGGACCCCAGAGGTGATGTCACTTGCTGTAGTTGGATGGTTCAAGGTCTTCTGCCCATGCATGGCTTCATGTCTCACAGCTCTCAGGATTGGCCAGAGCTCACATCACCTTTGTTGACATCCTCTGGTGTTATACAGAGGGAGAAGAGAGCATTTGCATTGAGCCACGGTGGTCATCATTTCTTTCTTAAAAGACATAACACAAACACTTGGGGATGGCATGGTGGCACAGCGAGTTCGAGTTCCAGCTGTTCCACTTCAGATCTAACTCCCTGTTTACTCACCTGGGAGAGCAGGAGAAAAGGGTCCAAGCACTCAGGTCCTTGTGGGGAACTGGAATGAAGCTCTTGACTCCTGGGTTGTCTGTCCTAGTCCTTGCCATTGCAGCCATTTGGGGACTGAACCAATAGATGAATGGAAGATCTCTATCCCTCCCGTCTTTTTTCCTTCCCTCTTTCCCTCCCTCCATTCTTCTCTTTGTGACTCTGGCTTTCAAATGAATAGGTAAACCCTTAGAAAAAAAACACAAAACTAAAAAGTCCATGGACGTCAGTGCAATGTTGGTAGACATGGTAGCGATGCTAAGGAGGGCAGTGTGTGGTGCTATTTTGCACCCAGCGGGGCAGTGCGTGGTTAGACAGAATTATACAGCACTCTTGAGTCTGTCTTATCTCAAACTGGTCCCTGGCTGTCTTCATCTGGATATTCTTTATATTCTATGGAAGCTGTTTATGCACTGTTGGCAGGCCTGTGGCTTGCTCATGTGTGGTCAGCTGGCATGGCTGATTTTGATCACACACACACATACACACACACAACAAAATACAGAACTTTGTGGGTAACCCCACTGTATGTAACAGAGTGAGGTCAGCGTGGTCCCGTGCAGGGTGGCCTCAGTTCTGTCCCGTACCAAGGTGGTGTCAGCGTGGTCCCATTGCAGTGTGGTGTCAGCTCAGTCCTGTAACAGGGTAATGCCACCTTGGTCATGTTGCAAGGTGATGTTAGCTCGGTATTGTAACAGGTAATGCCACCTCAGCCATGTTGCAGGGTGACATCAGCTTGGTCATGTTGCTGGTTGCAATTAGTGTCCAATTCCATAGAAGTGTGACTACTTTTCTGGAGGGATCTTTACTGTTCTGGGCGTCATTAAGCTCCATGTGTCCCAAATCATGATGACAGATTATTGGAAGCTACAACAGGAGAGTGGGATTCCTGTCCTTGTGCACGTTGGCCGTGACAGAGAGCACCACAGCATGCAGATGCTGCCTTAGAGCAATGGCCTCCTCTCACAGTGCTGGTTGCCAGCTGGCGCTAGCCCAGAGCCTTCAGATGGTAAGGGAAGTGTGCAGCAAGCCAGCAACTTGGTGATCAATAGATTCCACGAGCATGAGTACACCTCCTCGGCTTTCCAGTTTTCCAAATGGAAGCCACCTTGTCTGGGAAACCACGGCAATGGATGAAACCTTTTAGAAGTCCAAGAACAGGGGTTCTGGAAGGCACTTTTCCAGCAAGGAATGCCCACCTCTCCCCACCAGGTGTTTGTCACCTTTGTGGACAAGACATGGTTCTCAACACCTTAACAGAAACCAGTATAATTAGTTCACCACCAGCTAGCAGAAGGCTACAATGTGAGCCCTGGCTGAACCAGAGTGAGCTCATCCCAACCTTGCAGGGGCAGCTGAGGGGGAAGGATGAGAGATTCTGCACTGGTTCACAAGGTCCAACTCCACACACGTCTGATGCTGCGCGTGCTTCCAGGCCCTTGCGGGGCTCAGGCTTGTGGGGACCCCTGTGGTAGAGCAGGGTGAACGAATGGGATGGGACAACTGGGGTCACAGGTGCCTATGGGTCTTGCTGGAACCCTGGGGACCCTGCAGCCATGCTGAGTGAGGTGGCCACTCATTGTCTTGGACAGAGTGTCTGCTGTGCTTCTGCTGACACAAGGGTATTCATGGCAAAAACAGAAACAGGCTCTCTAAAGATCTTTCTTTCTTTCTTTCTTTCTTTCTTTCTTTCTTTCTTTCTTTCTTTCTTTCTTTCTTTCTTTCTTTCTTTCTTTCTTTCTTTCTTAAATGTCAGACTTACTAGAGGAGAGACAAAGTGAGAGATCTGTCAGCCACTGGTTCACTCCCAAAATGACCGCAATGACCAGGTTGGACCACTCTGAAGACAAGAGCCTGAAGCTTCATTTGGGTCTCCAACATGGATGCAGAGGCTCAAGGACTTGGGTCATCTTATTCCGCTTACCCAGCCATTAGCAGGAAGCTGGATCAGAAGTAGAGCAGCTTAGACTTGAACCGGTGTCAATATGGAATGCCAGCACACAGGTGGAGGCCTACTATGCCACAGCACCAGCATCAGCCTCCAAAGCTTTCTCTCTCTCTCTTAGTAACACACACACACACACAGAGAGAGAGAGAGAGAGAGAGAGAGAGAGGCCAAGGATGACCACCTACAAGTGCTTTGGCCTGGTGGCTGGGGATGCCTGTGACCACGTGGGGAGCACTAGGGACCATCAGGTTTTGGAAGAAAGTAGACATCGAGTTTGATCTGCCTTGGTAGAGGATGTCTGTGAGGTGTCCACCAGGGAGCACTCAGGATGGCCGATGACTTTAATGCCTCAGGACTTGTGGAGTTCCGTTGGAAGTCAGCAGCAGGAACCTGGTGGGAACTGACCAGCGGGCAGTGCAGTGAGACCCTAACCCCTGCTAGGTGATGAGATGACCATGTCATGGGGTGGGTCTCTGAGGCGCAGCCTGCAGGGAAGGGGTCCGTGCCTTTGTAGAAACACCCCCAGAGAGCCCTGTAGCTCGTTCTGCCTCATAGACACAGCTAAGTGAGCAACCTGCCACCCCAAACAGAACCTGACCATGAGCTTGGACTTCTGTCCTCCGAGTCTCCAAGAAAACCAGTCCCTGTGGTCTAAGGCACTAGGTCTGCGATTCAATGTTTGGAAAATAAGGGAGATGGGGGAGGAACTCTAGCAAGGAGTGGCCAGGAGGGAGTTCTATGGTGGAAGCCGAGGGAAGCCAGGTTTCTCGAAGAACAGTGGGGTGGTCCTCTCTGTTGCTGCTGCATGTGTAAGGAAGGTTGGAGATGAGCAGGGGCCTTCTGGTTCCTGGCTTCAGATCAGCTCAGCTTCAGCCATTGTGGCTGTTTGGGCAGTAAGCCAGTGGCTGGAAGATTTCTTTCTCTCTCTTTTTCTCTCTGTAAATTTGTATTTCTGATCAAAACAAATCTTTTAAAAAGTAAATCAGAAAGAAAAGCAGCCCAGCCGGTGGCGCCGTCACCCACGGTCCTGGGTGTGCTATGCTGTGACCCGAAATGGGAGAGGATGGCTCATGACTTGGAGGCCTGGTGGGGAACAGAGGGCTTCCGGCCTTCTGGCGGCTGAACAGGGACAGGCATTGGGGTTCAGCAGAGTGCTGCACTGTCACTCGGCCCCACGTTCAGCAGTGCTCTCCATGGGTACTGCTTCACCCCTCCAACTGCCTTGCATCACAATGAAAGGGGGTGATGGCGCGTTGCCTTCGACACCCACCGCCTCCCCATGGCTCCATCTTCTTTGGCCACTTGGCAGCTTGGATTTTTCTTGCCAGACGATTAAACTCACTTATGTAAGAACATGTGTGTAGCCCTGTCTCCCTGACCCGGCCAGTCCCACATACACACAGCATTAGCGATGCATTCCTCACCAGCTACAGTGAAGACAATTTTAAGCTGAGGTGAAGCTGTTCTTGTTGTTATTCTTTCCCAAATAGCACCATTAAATGTTTTAAAGATATATTTATTTATTTGAAGGAAAGAGTGACAGCAGCAGGGATATATAAAAATATACTCGATGAGATTGCTGGATGGTTTTAATGTGTTGTCCACTTGAAATGCTAAAATACTTCAGTTTAAACTACCAGTCAAAGCTTCCTGTCATGCCAAGTATTATTACTTAGAATTCTTTGATCAAGAGAATTCATTGCAGGTGAAGGCTTAACTTACATGCCACTGCACTGGCTCCCATGGTTAATTAAAAAGTTTTTTTCTTTTTACGGTTCAGCACTGTGCCTTTCTGAGTTTCCCATTACACACAGGAAATTCTTTCTTTTTAAAGATTTATTTATTTTTGTTGGAAATGCAGATATATAGAGAGAAGGAGAGACAGAGAGGAAGATCTTTCATCTGGTGGTTCACTCCCCAAGTGACTGCAATGGCTGGAGCTGAGCCAATCGGAAGCAAGGAGCCTCTTCCCGGGCTCCCACACAGGTGCAGGGTCCCAAAGTTTTGAGCTATCCTATACTGCTTTCCCAGGCCACAAGCCAGGAGCTGGATGGGAAGTGGAGCTGCTAGGATTAGAACTGGCGCCCATATGGGATCCCAGAGCATTCAAGGGAAGGACTTTAACCGCTATGCTATCACGCCGGACCCACACAGGAAATTCTAAGTGCCCTATTTGCCCAAGGAGTCTGTCTCTCTGACAATTTTTTTTACTTTTGTTGGAAAGTCAGATTTACAGAGAAAAGGAGAGACAGAGAGGAGGAAGATCATCCATCTGCTAGTTCACTTCCTAACTGGCTGCAATGGCCAAAGCTGAGCCAATCTGAAACCAGTAGTGAGGAGCTTCTTCCAGGTCTCCCACATGGATACAGGGTCTCAAGGCTTTGGGCCAGCCTCTACTGCTTTCCCAGGTCAAAAGGAGAGAGCTAAATGAGAAGTGGAGTAGCTAGGGCTCAAACCAGCGCCATATGGGATCTCAGTGCATGCAAGGCATGGACTTTAACCACCCGGCTACCATACCAGGGTCCCGTGGTTGACATTTTGTTGTCTGAAACTAATACCTGGTGCCATAGCAGGTGCTCAGTTGACACATGTGGAATAATTAAGTGAACCATCTGTGAGACAGACCAAGGATATTGTATGGCAGAACAGAAGTGACAAGATGGCACAGAAATGGCTCTGGATCTCCCAAATGGACCTGACAGGAAGGCCAGGAAGATAAGCAGAAGTTTCCTCGGGGTCCAGGTGGCCTGGGAGGATGGGCTATGGGTTGGAAATTTAGACAAGGCGGCTTCTCCTCAAGCTGTAATGTCAAAATAAGCAGGATGAATGTAGTTTAATTAAACACTGAGTAACATCGAACAAACGCTGAACCATTTATAGAAGGCAGATTCAACGCGAGATATGAAGAAAAAAAAATAGGTCCCAGTAGATAAATAATCCAGTATTGTTTATAAGAGCAAAATGGGGTAAAACATAAATATGCAATGACAGTAAAATGGGAAGATAAATTACAGCATGAGCATGCACCAGCATGTTATGTAGCCTCTAAAAAATCATGGCTCCAACAATTTTTAGTGACAATGGCGGATGTTCATGGTAGAATGTTGATACAAAACCACATAAACCAAAATGGTAGTATCATTTTCCTAAAAATTATTTATTTGCAGACAAAATAAGTTGGAAAGAAATACACACACATAACCATGCTTTGCTCTGGATGGCAAGATTATTAATCATTTTAATCTTCTTTATCTTCATTGTATTTTCAGATGAGCTAATTTCATGATCAGAAAAGAATATTAAAAAAATATATTAAAACAAAGATCAAGAAGCACACGCCTTAGTCATAATTTTGAATCTATCCTTAAAGTTGATCTGTCATTTGTACCTCCTAGCACATGGGCATCCCACTGCAGATGCGAGTTGAGCTGGTATCTAGCTTCGCCCAGCTTCGCCCAGCTTCACCCAGCTGGAGTCCAGGAGGGTAGAGCCTGAGTTGGGCCCCTTAGAGCCCCCGTGATGCGCTTGTGTCTTGGTTGCACTGGGAGGCTGATGGGGCTCTGAGCTGAATGGCAGGGTGTGACCCATCATGACTTGCTGCAGGAAGAGCCATGGCAGGTGCCAACAGTGGTGAGAGGTCATCCTGGGGAAGCTCTACTCAGGCCAGCAGAGCATTCTGCTTCTGCTGTTTGGGCCTTCCTTTGTTCATGAGGTGCACATGATGGCAGTGCTCTCCTGGCGTGCTGTTGTGTGGGTGACCTGAGCTGGCAGAGGGAGCATCCTTGCTAGTGGGCATGGGGAAGATACTGCAGAAGTTTCACTTCTTCCTGTTAGGTGTCTTGTTTCGGAGTGCCTCCTCTTGCAGGCCTCAAGGCGCCCACAGCAGGGACCCCATCAGGAACTGAGTGACTGAAACTGAATTTGAGCTCCCTAATATCCCCCTCCTCATCTTACTTCCAAGCCTGTTTCCCACTGAAATCACAAACACCTGAGACTGGACATGTCTTACACTTTATATTCTCTTCCACACATTGCACCTGGTAGCAATAAACACAACTTCTTGAACTTGAACACAATGTGTTTATTTTTCCTCCCTAATTTTTCTTTTCTTTTTTTTTTTTAATCATAGCTTAGCCTAAACTCCAGGGTATACGTCTTCTGCTCTTGACAGAGTCAATCCCAGAGAAAGTTGTACTTGGATCCCTTCCCAACCGCAAGGTTTGGGGTATTAAACAAGAGATCCTTGGCCCTGGACTCCTAGCTGGGCAGAAATGTGAGCAAACTCGAACGCAGGTCATCGAGGGGACACCTTCCCTGCTGCCCTCCCCCAAGTAGTTAGTCATCTGGAGCAGCTGGAAGGGGTGCACTGGGCTCCAGTTATCTGTGGTTGGACTATTCCAGTGAGTACACCACTCTGGCACTCAATAAATGTCTTAGTGAATGTATTGTAGAATTCATCCATGGCTCAGGCTGCTCCATTCCCCTCTCCTTAGAGTTACTCATTGTCCTAGGTGTCTATTCCAGTGAGAATCCATATGCTGCCTTCCAGAACTAGGGAGAAATGTGAGATGATATTGGGGAAGGAGGAGCACGCTAGAGTTCATTTTCACTCAAATGTCCACCTGGGAGGTGTCCGGGGAGTTAAGGGCCAGCCCCGGGTTCCAACTCCACCTTTCTGAATCACATGCCAGGCTCTGTTGGTAGCTCCCTCCTGTTGCACAGCTCAAGTGTTGTCCTTTAGCCACGGGAAAAGGCAGTAGACTGTGGCCCACTATCTCCCCTCCTATACCAAGGTGAGAACCCACATGCATGCAAATAATCAAACAGAAATGATCATCAGCAATGACCTGTGGATTGTGGAACCTGTAGAGTGCTTCCTGTTTAATCTACACGCAGAGACATTCGTGTAGGCTTGGGCAGCTGTTGTCATTTCATTCTGAGTTGTAACTAGTGTCTACGGCTGCCACTGGATCTCACAGGTAGCACAGCTATTCCAAAGGGGAGCTGCACTAGTGGTGGGACTCCCAGGTTGTTGTTTTTAATTAAAAAAAAAAATCTTGTGTGTCTCCGAGATGAGGTCAAGCCTCTTTAGGAGGGCATATGATGCTCTGTTGAGCTGGTGAGGAAGAAAACAAAGACCTGCAAATAAATGACAATAGTTACCACTGCGTGTTAATTTGATGTGCACAATTACCCATGCTTAGAACAGAACGTGGAAAGGAAAGGTTCAGTGAACAGCCTCCACCTGTGCGTGATGAATGGTGTTGTTCCAACAGACAGGAGTGTGAGGGGGGCCGAAGTCTGGTACTAGAGCAGCGTGGGAGAAGAAGCAGCCCTTGGGAATAAGGGAGCCTTCAGGGGCACAACCTGGAGTGCAGGATCTGTCTGGGCGAGGGACCATTTTTCAGCAATCCCATCTAGCATCCTGAGAGATCTTTAGATCCCAACCCAGCAAGCTCTGGGAGCTCCCAGAGCCTCATGGCAAGGAAATTCAAGCTAATTCTGTAGGAGTCTCTTTGGTGGGTCTTTAGGTCTAGCTCAAGTTCAGTTGGGCTGGGCCCAGCCCAGGGCTGCATACAATACGGGTTTACCCAATTCTCACCCACTTTGGCAGCTTGAACCTGCACCTGAGGGAGGCACCTGGTAGACTACTTCAGGCAGTCAAGGGCATTGTAGAGACCTAGGAGTGCCTGATTTAACTCCTGCAGGGGCTGTTCTTACCCAGTGGCCGTTCAGTGTGAAGGCCCAGTTGTTCCAGCTGTCACACTTCAGCCCGCAGTTCCCCTAAGCTGGACAGCCTGGGGACTCACCTGAGGTCTCCTGTGTGACTGAGTCTGAGGCTGTCTCTAAGACTCTTGGCACACTCCTTTCCAATCATACCTCTCTGTTTCTCTGCCATGTTTGGTAGGAACATGTTTCAGAAAGTCACCTTCCGGTGAGCCCATGGACCACAGAACTTGGCATTTTAACATTCTAAGGAGAATGTCAGGGGATTCTACAAAGGTGCTTCCTAAGGCTGTGTAAAACCCAGGTTAATTCTGTTGTGGAAAACTTTTGAAATCTCAACATGTATTTTCCAAAGACTTTTTGAAGAATTCCCCAAAAATAGATTTTACAATTTTTGCATCCAAATAAGCTTACCTTTTAATTTCATTTTTCATGGCCTTTTCGATGGACACTTCTCTAAAAAGAGGACTCATTGTACTTCTTTTGTGAGGATTTTAATGTAACTGCCAGTAAAGGGATGCTGAAGCCACTTCTGCAGTGGCTGTCAACTGCCCAAGGACCCCGAATGCCAAGGGGTGTGGTCAGAGCTGTCCCTCAACACGCATAACCCTCAGCTTCCCACAGGGGCCTCCCACCTGCCCGTGATCTTTCCCATTAAATCAACTTTTTTAACCTAAAACTTTTTCTTACTGCATTGGGTACCTGCATGGAGGAAGAGGTTTGTATAAAAGGAGAGAAACTAGGGCAGGTGTTGTGATAAAGTAGGTTTTAAAACATCTATTTACAGAGAGAAAGAGAAAAGAAAGATCTTCCATCTGCCGTTTCACTCCCCAAATGCCAACAATGGCAGAAGCTGAGCTGATCCAAAGCCAGGAGCCAGTAGCTTCATGCTGTAGGGTCCAAGGACTTAAGCCATCATTCACTGCCTTTCCAGTCCATAAGCAGGGAGCTGAATGGGAAATGGAGCAGCCAGGACATGAACCTGTGCCCTTATGGAATGTTAGTACTTGTAGGCAGAGGATTATCATGCTGCACCACCATGATGGCCCCCAGGTGCTGCAGGTTTAAGCAGGTTAAGCCACTGCTTGTTGGAGTGCCAGGTTTGAGTCCCAGCTAATGTGTAGGTGTCTTAGTGCTCAGAGAATGTCATGAACAGCAGCTTCCCTGAAAGCTGACCATCCCAGGACAGTGTCTCCTGGCATTAGAGGAATTTAAAATAAAATGAAAAGCAAGTCCGTGGTCCCCATGCTGGACCCTTTAGAACTCTCAGACCTGGAAGACACCTTGCAAGAGGTGATCTGGCACTGTGACATTGGATGTTACTGCCACCAGATAGAACTTAGCCCACTGCATCACAATGCTAGCCCCATTTAAAAATGCTTCTTTATTTCCTTTGAAGAAACACATATACAGTGAGTGTACTTATATCCTTGAACTCACTCCCTAAATGCCTGCATTGGCCAGGGCCGCGCCAGACCAAAGCCAGGAACCTGGATCTCAAACCCAGGTCTCCCACATAGGCAGCAGGAACACCATGACGTGAATTATCACTGATGCCAACCAAGAACTGCACTGGCAGGTAATGAAAGTCAGGAGCTAGGACCAGGACTCAAAATCAGGTACTCAAATATGGGATGTTATGTTAAATGCCAGGCCAGACATCTTCCCCAGAAACTCATAACTTATCACAACCTATTAAACTCCACAGATGTCCTTGATTCCTTTGTAGTTCACTAAACCAGTGTTTTCCAACTGGGAGTGATTTTTGTCACCTGTTAGATGATACAGAAATGTCTGGGGACATTTTTGTTTGTCACACTGGGATGATGCTACTGGGATCCTGTGGATAGAGACCAGGG
The DNA here is from genome assembly GCF_017591425.1 of Ochotona curzoniae. Classification (NCBI taxonomy): domain Eukaryota; kingdom Metazoa; phylum Chordata; class Mammalia; order Lagomorpha; family Ochotonidae; genus Ochotona; species Ochotona curzoniae. Next base: position 21,324,793 of record NW_024465894.1, on the reverse strand, counting down.
ATATTAATCAAGACCCTACAAAGCACACCACATTGCCACAACAATGCCATTAGTGCCACTGTTAAGAAACCTTGAGCTAAACAGACCAGGGAAAGAAGGTCCAAACTCTGGGGATGGAGGAAAGCAGGTGGAAGATGAGCAATTGTTGAGTCATCCCTCTGGGCAAATCTGACGTGTTCTCTTCACCAGGAGAATCTTTTTGGGAGCACAAGAATCATTTCTAGTTCAATTACCACTCCCAACTTATCTTTCCTTCTCAACAAATAGGCTATTAAGTGTTCAGTTTGTGTCCAGTTCTGAACATAACTAGAAGCAAAACCTGGATACATCTCAAACATCTTTGGGTAGCATCCCAGGGGGCATGAGGGATTACCACTGACCTAGAGTGGCAGGCTGGTCAGGACTGCACAGCTGGACAGCTCCAGGGAGGCACCGTTGGCATTCTTCTTTGATGACACAGGACCCTCAGGGCTGTCTCCTGGCTTTGGGGAGCTCAACCTGATGTCACTTATGCAAACTTGGCTGCTAGCCTAGAGCCATGGAACTTTATGTAGTTTTATTTAACTTGTAAAATTTACTTCACAAGGAGAGAGATTTTTCCCGTTTGCCAGTTCACTCCCCTCACAACCCCACAACATTTTAGGATAAGCCAGGGTCAGAGCAAGGAGCCAAGAGCCAGGAATGTAATCTATGCCTCCCCCATAGGTAGCAGGTGCACAGTTACTTGCACCAACTTACTGCTTCCCAGGATCTGCATTAACAGGATGCTAGAATTTGGCACCAGGGACTCCAGAGTAGTTTCTCAACTACTAATTCAACACCCATTCCAATACAACTTCAACATATTTTAAGTGGTTTGAGTGACACATAGGCAGGTGCTCAAGAAATGCTTGAAAGGATGAATGTGGGAGTCAGCGAATGATTGAATGAAATCACTTAACTGGAACCACACAGCAAAATAGCCAAGAGATGCCCTCTCTCTCCATACCTTTGCTCGCCACCTGTACTCAATTTGAGATTGATGCCGTTCTTTCTGGACTGACCTCTCTCCTCCTAGCATGTGTGTAATTCCTTACATTTCCTGTTAGATGTGACAATCCTCAAGGGTGGTACTGGCTGGAACACCACTTAAGGATCTCTGCACAATTGGAAGTCAATAATGTGTGAATTAACACAGCTTGGCCCTTCTACAGTTCTATGCATTGGATCTTTGGGCTATGCAGCACTTTATGCAGCTATGCGGCTCCCCTCACTGTGATATTGCATGTTGCCTTCTCCATTTTTCTGCTCTTGCTCGAGCCTTCCAATTTTGCTTATTAATTTCCATAGAAACAAAGGGGCCAGGGAGGTGTTTGCCTTTTTGGGGGAAAGAGAGAGTGAAGCCACGCAGCAAAAACAAAGATCAAAATTCACTCAGTGTGGAAAATTGGGGCCATGATGTGCTCTCCTACACAGCTGACTGGTTGTAGGTCTGCTTGAGTGTGAGAAGGTTATTTCTGCTTCTACCTTGGGCTGCCAGTTGAACTCAGGAACCTTGCTGTGGTGCTATTGTCTGCAGACCTTGCTTTTCTCAAATGGGATACAAGGCTAGAGTTGGCTGTCTGTGGAAGGAGCCAGGACACATGAGAGGATGACTTTATGATGTGCCTTTTATCATGAGCTCTCTGGAGGCAAGGCCCTGTGTTGTCCCCGGCTGATCTCTGCAGACTGGTAACTTCCACAGAGACAATGTTCTAGGCATGAGGTTATCTTAAATTTTTGCACTTGTCCCCAAAGTATCCTGAAAAGCTGTATGCGCCAGGCTAATTGTGCTGCTTCTTTTGGTCGGAGTATGTTCTGGTAATAGGATTGGACAAGCTACATGATTTCCTTTAATGCTGTGTGAGAGGGAGAGATTGATTTTCTCGATGTGAAGTACCATGCATTTCTTCCATTAAACACATTAAACTGCTTAGGTCACAAGCAGTACAAGAAGGAGCAATGGCGTGCTGATAAATCTTTAACGTGCAGCTCTGTGGAAGAAAAAGTTCCACAGTGTTGTGCAGTCTTCAATGAGTTCTCAGGGAAAATGATTTTGGTGCCAAAGGATTTGAAATGTGAGCATAGTCTTTTTCCTAATATGTATTTTTTTTTCCTGTGAGCTCTTTGAGAAGTCCCACATGGTTGAGTTGAAGGCGACTTCGTGGTGGGGCCTCGGAATGCGGATTAGGGAGGAGATAGGTTGGCTCCACCATGCTGCTGTTTACACTGTGGTGCTGCGTGGAAGGAACACTCTTACTTCATGCTCAGGGTGTCCCTGGGTTCGAGGAGGCAGCACAACCGCTTTCTGAGCAGGTGTGAAGTCAGCACTTTCCCAAGTGTATGACTCCTGAGTGCTAAGGGAAGGGGTCCTCTCTCTGCAGGATTAAATGTCTGTCTCCCTCCTGTGGTTGCTAAGGATCAGGTCTTCTGGGCAGTCACCGCTTCCTCCCGCTGTGGGAGACAGGTTCTGCTGGGAAATCCAGGACCTGGTATTTGATGTTCTCTGTTGAGTGGGAGCTTGCAGAGACCCTTACTCTATGCCTGTATGGTGGACTAAAAGCAATTCATGTGTTTCGGCATGTCTCCTTGCCTCATGCCAACTGTGGTAGATTGGGTTTGTGAATCAGGAGATAACACTTCAACTAACAGGAGCTGGACTTGACACATTCACAGCACACCTGGGCTGCAGCATCCTTAAAGAGGGGACAAGGGAGGCTAAGCAGCAGGACTTTTCAATATACCAGACTGGAAAACTTTCCTGTCTCTACATGGAGTGGGCAGATATCCATGCACAAATGTGAGCTCAGGTCAGGTCAGGCAGCTGGAGTTGGAATTGGGATGTTCTAGCCTTTCAATTCAGGGCTGCGGAAGAATCATTTGCATGAAGAGTGGTCATCACTTCATGACGGCGTGATTTGATAGTTCATTGAGGTTAGTGAGGATATGGTTAGTGTGTTGATCACCAAACTGGATGGCAGGCAGGGTTGGACAGAAATGGACATATCCCCTTGGATTGGGAGCACTGTCTCTGCAGTTCCTGAAGCCAGGAACCCACAGATTCTCTCATATCTCCCACGTGGGCACAGGGTTCTGAGCCCTTGAGCCATGCTTTGCTGCTTTTACAGGTGCGTTAGCAGGGAGACAGATCAGAAGTGAAACAGCCAGGAATGCTGGTACCACAAATAGCAAGTTAACCAACTATACCACAGCACTGCCCTCCTATTCCCCTGTCCCGCCCCCCCCCCCTTTTAAAAAAAATACTTATCTGTTTATTTGAAGGTCAGAGTTACGGGGGGGGGGCAGGGTAGTAAAACAGAGAAAGAGCTCTTGTATCTGCTGGTTCATTCCCTAGATTACTATCATGATCAGGGTTAGACCAGATCAAAACCAGGAGCCAGGACCCAGGAGTTTCATCTGGGTCTGCCAAATGAGCAGCAGGAACTCAAACACTTGGGTCATTTTCTGCTGCTTTCCCCAGGCATTAGCAGGGAGCTGGATGGGAAGTGGGGCATCCAGGACATTAACCAGTATCCAAATGGGATGCCAGTGGTGCAGATGGTAGCTCAACCCACTATGCCATGACATAGGTCCATAGTTTGACCTTAGTCTTGAGCTTGGTTTCATTCTCTGTACATTTCTGGGTTGACACATTTTCTTTGCACTTCTAAAATGTTTCTCATTGTTTCGTTTGTCTAATCTTTGACAGGTGTTCTGTCTCTTCTTCTTGGGTGGTTTGCTTTCCTTCTTGGTGTCTCTGATACTTCTGCCATTTTCCCATTGTGTGTGGTTTTCTTGTTATTAATGCTCCTTGGAACTTTTTCCTCTGGCTTGGTTTTCTTCATCAGTTTCAGAAATTTCCAGACATGGTGTTTGAATTAACATGATTATGAATAAAAATTGAGGCAGGAGAAAAATCTGAGCATAGCATTAAGGAAGAACCTCAAATACTCAATAATTAAGATAAATCATGTTTTAATAGTATCAACTTAAAAATAATATTTACTTATTTGACAGAATAATTGATACAGAGGAGAGACAAAGATAGAGAGAAAAATAGATTCTCCATCCTTTGGTTCACTCCCTAGATGGCCACAATGGCCAGGGCTAGGCTGAAGCCAGGAACATATTCCAGGTCTCCCACAAGGGTAACAGGGGCCCAAACACTTGAGCTATCTTCCACTATGTGTCCTAGATCATTAGCAGGTGTCTGGATCAGAAGTGGAGCAGCTGGGACATGAACAGACACTCATACAGGATGCCGGTGTGTCAGACAGTGGCTTTACCACCACACCACAAGACTGTCCTCAGTAGAAATATATTTGTGAATGAAAACTAGTGCAAAGTTACCTACGGCAAAAATACCCGAACTTTTAGTAAAGACTGCCGCTGGATCTGGAAGTCAATGTGAGACATCTGTCGTTTGAAATCAAAGAAAAAAGTATGGTTCCTGACCTTTTTTTTTTCTAGAATATTATTTTTCCAGAGCACCAAAGTACTTACAAAAGAAAAAACATTGAAAATGGATGGGCTGAAACTTGCTATTATTATTTCACTTAAAAAAGATTGGTTTATTTTACTTGAAAGTCAGAGTTATAGAGAGGGAGAGAGAGACAAAGAGAGAGAGATCTTCTGTCTACTGGTTTACACCCCACAAGGATGCAATAGCCAAAGCTAGAAGCCAGAAGCTTCTTCCAGATCTCCCATGTGGATACAGGAGCGCAAGGACTTGAACCATCATACACTGCCTTCCCAGGCCATCAGTAGGGAGCTGGGTGGGAAATGAAGCAGCTGGGATACGAACTAGCACCCAAATGGGTAGAGGATTAGCTTTCTATGCCACTGTGCTGCCCCCCAAACTTGGTACTAGTCTAAGCTTAAACATTTTAGGTATACCTAAGCAAGAATTTATTAAAAGTTTACTTTTCTGCATGTAATGGAAACAAGTTCATCCAAAAATATTTTCATTGAAAACTATTAACTGTTTAAGTGCATGAAACTTACAAATGAGATGTGCCCTTTTCCATTTCAGATTGTGTAGCTTCTGTCCCGGTCATTCCCCGTTGAGGCTATATTATAAAACAACGGAGGAGAGGAGAAAAAGACACAGTTCAACAGTTTGTCCAGAACTCCTGAGCTAGTCACAGGCAGAACTAAGTGCGAAACCTGGTCTCTCAGTTCTTGAATAGAGCTTTTTCTAGTCATCTTCCACTTACTGAAGCCAAAATGCTTACCTCCTGCCCAGATCTTCCCAGGAGGCAGGGAAGATTTGGAGATATAGAGGGCTGGGCAAGACCTGGAGAAGTGACTCAACTATCCCAGGGAACTAGGCTGTTTCAGAGTAGTTCATCGCCTAGTGACAGTGTAACCTGGAAGTTAACCCTTCACTGATTCTCAAACTTCTTCAGGATGGGCATAGGAAATTCTAGTATAAGGATGACCAGAAACTTAATACCCTGGTGCTGCTCCCAATCCCAGTTTACAAACGCTTGGCATGTATCACAGGTTGAAGAGCCATCGCTAAGAGGAAATCCTAATGATGAGACAATCCTACCCATTAGTTTATTTTTTAATTTTTTTTTCTGTGAGTACTATTATTAGCTGAATTCCAGGTCTAGCCTGGGGATTCCCTGGGAACTCAGGTGGAGCTCCAGTGTCAAGTGTTCCTTTCAGCTTAACTCCCTGATGAGAAGCCCAGATCATGTTCCCAACTGCTTGACCAGAGATGCGATCCCCTAGGCTCAGGTGTCCCGACAACCTGTGTGTGGTTTTGGAAGAGCAACTCTCCATTGTGTCTTTTGTTTTATTTTTAAAGATTTATTTAATTTTTATTGTGAAGTCAGATATATAGAGAGGAGGCGAGACAGAGAGGAAGATCTTCCATCCGTTGATTCACTCCCCAAATGGCCACAATGGGCAGAGCTGCACTATACCAAAGCCAGGAGCTTGGAGCCTCTTCCCAGACTCCCACATTGGTGCAGGATCCCAAGGCCTTGGGCCATCCTCAACTGATTTCCCAGGTCACAAGCAGAGAGCCGGATGAGAGGTGGAGTTGCCAGGATTAGAACCGGCATCCATATGGGATCCCAGCAAGTTCAAGCGAGGACTTCAGCCACTAGATCACTGTGCTGGGCCCCATTGTGTCTTTTTAAACAAAGATTTATTGTACTTATTTGAAAGAGAAGGAGAGGTCGGTGGGGGGGGAGAGAGAGAGAGAGAGAGAGAGAGTGACTCTTCCAATGGTTGCAACAGTCAGGGTGGGCTACGTCAAGCCAGGAACTAGGAGTTTCATCAGTCTCCCACGTGAGTGCAGGTGCCCAAGTACTTGGGGCATCTTCTTCTGCTTTTCCAGGCACATCAGCAGGGAGCTGGATCAGAAAGGGGGGCAGCTAGGACTTGAACCAGCACTATGTGGGATGCTGGTATTATAGAAAATGGCTTAACAGGCTATGCCACAATGCTGGTTTCTAAGCTGCCAAATGGTGTGTGTGTGTGTGTGTGTGTGTGTGTGTGTGTGTGTGTGTGTGTGTGTGTGTGTGTGTGTGTTTAGGGGATGTCAGCTTTGCACAGTCAAGGCCCTCTGTTTCAGGGCTATAGCAATGGTGATATAGAATTAAACTATTGGGATTCTTGGTCCTTGATTCTATGGGAATATTCTCCAACACTTAGCCATAGACACTTAGCCTAGCTTGGGCTAGGAAATGGTCTGCCATTTTATCATGTACTCAGAAAAATCACTCTACCAAATCTAAGACCAAAGATGTTAATGTGTCATTTTCCCCTTTATGAGATTAATGTTTTATGAGAACATTAGATGCTTTAAGAATTAATGAGCCAGTTGGGGTGGAGAGAAGAAAGTATTTCTACACAGAAGAAAAATTGGACACTGAACAATTGTAGAACAAATATTCTTGGACATAGGGTCAAATTTTAGATGCACTATTGTGAACTCTGTTCAAGTTCACTCTTTCAATTGCATTTACAGTTCAAGTCAATAGGTCTTCCAAATAAACTCCCACACTCTAAGATTCTATACTGATGAAATAAGTCATCCAATTTCCTGACCACTGTTCTGCTAAGAAGAGAAACACCAGCTTGTTGTGGCAGGTGCTTCAGAACTGCTACCCTTTGTCGGAGGATTTATCAGCAGTGTGTGCTGCTGTGGATTCATACTCCATGGATCCCTACTAGCCCTTCAGGCAACATGGCAGGATTCCAAGGTTCTCCCCAACACAGAAAGCAACCCATTTAGCTTTTTTCTTTGATCTACTCAAGTCTGAAACTTCCTTTCCTAAGTAAATATTGCTCAGAGAAAAGTTTGCATATACAAGTGTGCTGTCCAATACTGTGGTCACTTGCTACAGGTGGCTATTTTTAAGTCAAACCAGTGGCACTAGCCACTCTTTGAGGGCTTGACACTCCCTGTAGCTGGAGACTACCATTCTATAGACACATTCATAGAAGATTTCATCATTATGTTCTGCTGGACAGCTCTCTGAAGTGTATAGTGTATCTGCCTGTGTCAACCAATGCAGATATAAATATAACCATAGAAAATATCCCCATTGTTCTAGCTTCCTGACTTCAGATTCTTCTTAAGTTGTTATCATATCCTTTTTAAAAAGAGTTACGTATTTTTATTGGAAAGTCAGTTTTGCAGAGAGAAGGAGAGACAGAGAGAAAGATCTTCCATCTGCTGGTTCACTCCTCAAGTGGCCACAATGGTCAGAGCTGAGCCAATCCGAAACCAGGAACCAAGAGCTTCTTCTGGATCTCCCAAATGGGTGCAGGGTCCTACGGACTTGGGCCATTCTCTACTGCTTTCCCAGGCCACAAGTAGGGAGCTGGATGGGAGGTAGAGTAGCCAGGACACAAACCAGCACATATGTAGGATCCTGACATGTGCAAAGCGAGTGTTTAGCCACTAAACCATTGTGCTGGACGTGCTGCTATCATATCTTCGTGCAATAATGTTATGATGGTATTTTATGTATGATATGTCTTCTTACTAACCCACTATATCTTTCATTCCTTTGAGGGTCCAAAACTCCAATGTTTCCTGAATCTGCTATGTGGCTTTGTTACAAATCATAGTTTTAGAAGTTCTGGATCCCTCATGGGAATAGAATACTGCCTAAGATTAGTTGAGATACTCCTGTGCTTGGTTTTACATAGAGTGCAACGTGCCAGTTGGAAATGGATGTGCAGGGTTGGCATCTGGTGCCCAGCAGGTGCTACCCTCTTCAGCTGTGCTAGACAAGAGGGAACAAGTGCCTGGGTGTGGTGATGCAGCTGGCTGATTCAGACTAGACAGCAACTGTGCAGCTGGTTTATAATGATCTTGTGGTGATGTTGGAATCAGACTACGGGAATCACCACTGTTCCTCTCATGGATAAATGTGAAACTGGACATCACCACCCCTCATGAAGTTGAACTAGCTTCCACAGAAGCTTCTATTGCTTTGTAGCAAGTTACCACCAACTTATCCAAACAATACCCGCTTGGGCACTGTAGTTGTACAGGTCACAAGGTCACATAGGCCTGGCTAAGCTCTCTGATCAGATATCACCGGGAGAAAGCCAAGATGTCAGTCTCCAGACTTTCCCAGCTTCTTCTTCAAGCTGCTGATGGAATTCTTTTCCTGAAGGTTGTGGGGTTTAAGCACCTGTTTCTTCACTGGCTGTGCACTGGGGGCCTCTGTGAGCTTCCAAAGTTCTTCATCATGCGGATTCTTCCATCTTTAGCCCAGCAGTCATGCGCCAAATGGTCCTTATTCTTCAAATTCCAGTACCTACATGTTCATCAGCCTGAGACGACTCCTTGTTTCCAAGGGCTTGCATCGGAGGCACTTGCACAGTTTCTTGTTCTTTAATGCCAAGCATGCATGGGACAGAATACACACATGGGAGTACACAGCTACTATGGATTGGGAGTGGAATACCATCAGGATATTACTTTCTAAACTGTACTGCAACTTGTAATGGTTTGCCTGATATGACTCTGTGGATTCTGAGGCTAGAAACACTACTACCCCATGGCCCGAGTGACCATGTAAGACATCCACATACCGAGGGCACCACACTGGTTGTCAGTTTTAAATTCTGACCCCATCCTGGACCAAGGAGTGAGTTGGCATTGAGCTGATTCCAGCCCCAGCCACGAAGTCTGTGTCCCAGCCATTAAATCTTCCTTGTTGAGGTCCAAAATCATCGCTGCTCTTCCCTCCCTGGTCACACCCCATATCCATAAACTGAAAAATATAACACAATTGTCTTTAGGTCTCTACATGGGGAGGTAGTGTGTTATGAATCAATTTTAACTGGGACAAATCTGAAAGTAAAAATACAGTGAAATAAAATGTTCTCACTGATGAAAGTGGGGTGGGACTGCTAGTAATATGCCCATTTCCCAGGAAGTCTTGTAGGTGATGAAGAAACACAAGGAGTCAACTTCATGCCTCAAATTACATACACACTCTGTGCCAGATGCTAGGTCACTGCTGGGACATGGATGATGTGGGCAAAATGCTGGACAGGAGGGGCAGGGTGTCCCTCTCTTACTGAAGGCTAATAAAAAAAGGCAATCAAGCCTTACAACTCTGCAAAATACTTTTAGACCTAGATATTTCTAGCAAGAAAGATCAAACCAGAGCCCAGTGGGAGCAGAGCAGGGTCCACCCCTGACAGCAGCAGTCAAGTCTGTCTAAAGAGGCAGGAGCTCAAACCTCAAGTACAAGTTTGTTTCAGAAGTGGGAAATTGCTCCCATGTGGTGGCTATATTAGGAAACGCATTTGCCGTTTGCTTATGCTCCACCTCATCACCAGGAACACAAGGTATATACAGCTCTATGCCCAAGGAGCCAAACACTTAGACAGATGCCAGAGGCACGTGCATGGTCCCACGCTTCTACCCACTGCTTCACCTTGCCATGTGCATACACAGTGATAGGAGTTTTCATTTTTAAGTGTTTATTTATTTTTAGTTGAAAAGCAGAGTTCTAGAGAGAAGGAAGAGAGAAAGAGAGAGAGATTTTTCATACACTGGTTCATTTGCTAAATGGCCTCAACAGCCAAAGCTGGGCTGGTCAGAATCCAGGAACCAGGAGCATCTTCTGGGTCTCCCACACAGGTGCTGGGTCCCAAGGCTTTGGGCAATTCTCTGCTGCTTTTCCAGGTGATAAGCAGAGAGCTGGATTGAAAGTGGAACAATTGGGACTTGAACCAGCATCCATACAGAATGGTGCCACAGGAGGAGGCTTAGCCTACTATGTCACAATACTCTCCACAGGAATACAACTTCTGTCTGATGTCAGGTAATGTCCTTGTCTCCCCTTCACAGTGATTCACAGGGCGCAAGCTTTACTAGGCCATCTTCCGCATGCAGATGTCTAGCCTTTTTCAGGGCTGAGTGGAACATTTGTTGTCCCATGTGTCTAGTTATTTTCCATTTACCTGGGTGAAGTTTTGCTAACATTTTTTTAGCAAATTTTTATCTTTTCTGCCAATGTGTCCCTGGCAATGCTTTTGAGTGCTATATTTCCCATTGGTCAGTTCTGTGCTTTGTTTTTGCTGCATGATTTTCATAGCAAAAACAACTTTTGATAATACATAGATTCTGGTCTAGAAGGGCTGACTCGTATGCACCTGTGAGGATCTTGGAATAGCAGGTACACTGTCCTAGAGGCAGACCTGAGTTTCATGTGTCTGAGGGAGGTGAAATTGAGTGTGGCAGAGGGTTCAGGGACCAGGAGGAAAGACCACCATGTAGATTGTCTCATTTGGGAACCCTATAGTGAGGAGTTTGGCTGGAACACAATGGAAGAAGCAAAATATTGCATGCACCTCATTAATGCTGGAGCTGAATTGGCGAGGAGAGTCAACTGCCTGCTTGCCAGCGCTGCCCTCTGTGGGCTGGTGAGCAGAAGTCCTCTAACAGCTGAAATTCACTTGCACCAGGACCTAGCACACCACTCAGGATCTGATCCAGAGAAATCCGGGTTAGCCCTGGAAGCTGTCTCCACCATCCCCTGGCCCCACTTCCACCTTAGAAATACGTTGTTGCACTGTGCCACATGGGAACAGGGTTCTGGAGACCAAGTCTAATTTTGAGGATGCCCTAACACATTGAAGGAGTTGGAAGGCTTCACCTCTTCTATCAATGCCCGTTCACAAGCATCATGGACTACTTGGCACTGGAAATCTTTCATCATGATATTACTGCTAATTAAGACCTGGGAGCCTTTGCATTTACAATACTCTGAAGGACAGAGTGGGGCTAGTAATACAGCACCCTCTTGGCTCTGTCTCTGATCCCTCAGCAATTCTGGCAGTTGTTTCCTCCACTTCAGGTTGGGCTCTAACAGAGCTCATGTGTAAGCAGTAGAAGGGCTCCAGGTGATGAATGACGGGAAAGTCCTGTTGGGCAGGTGAGGAAACTGAGGGGAGTGCCACAGCATGGGAGGGTTCCAGGTGTTCCCCAGGACGCACCTTGGAGATAAGAGTGTCCTCCAGGTTTAGCTCTCAGACCTGGAGAGGCAGTGGTGAGACAGACAAACCTTCACTGGGGCATTTTTGTTTCTTTATCACCTACATTCATAGCTGCTGTTTAGGGATTACAAATATGCCTTGGTGTTCCTCAAGGCTCCTCTCCCTCCCCTGTGGCAAGGTAAATCCCCAGGATCCTCTCTGCATCCTGCCAAGCTGAGCTCACAATCCTACTCCTCTTGCTGCTCACAACCGTTATCAAAATCCTGCATATCTCCGTGACTATCCCCCCTAAATATTCCAGCACAGACTCAGTATCTCTGTCTTCCCATCCAGGCACGTCTGTAGCCTGGTGCCCAAGTCAGGGACCTTCCTTTATAAAGAATAGACGGATCCTGGGGTGAGTTCAATTTTTTAAAAAAAATGAGGGTATTGCATGGAAAACTTGCTGAAGAATACATAAAGATCTGGGTATGGCTGAAAGGCTAGGATTTAGCATGATGCTAAACTGGTAAGTCCAAAATGGGGCTGGCACCTGCCTTCATTCTATCTCTATCTATCTATCTATCTATCTATCTATCTATCTATCTATCTATCTATCTTGACTTTTCTCTTTAGCTTTTGTCCAATCTATTCCCTCCCAGCAGTCATCCTCTGGGCTTTACTTGCTTTGTTGTGCAAAAGGGGCCCCAGTGGCTCCCCTACCCTCAGTTCTCAGTGCCCAGTGGCAGCCCCACTGATCAAAAACTTTCCTGTCTGTCTTAGTTCTAATTCCCAAGATAGCCTCTGGTTAGCCAAGATTATCCTTTTAAACCAGCACATGTAAAGCAGAAGTTGATCAAGCAATGGATAGATTCCCTTTTTTGGAACAAGTGTCCACCATGGCTCTATCAACAGTGAGAGATAAGGTTAAGTGGTGTAACACGGAGTGATGCCGCTTCATCTGGGTGCTCAAATGGAGGTCTTATTAAAGGCATATGTGTAGGATGAGGGACAAATTGGCATCTTAATGTGATTTATATTTAGATTCACAAAGCATAACACTTAATCATCCTTGTGATGCTTTGTATAAATGAATCTCAGATCATTTATGAGATGGGTCCCTGTTGGCCCATCTGTCAAGCGATTTCTAGTTGATCTGCCATCTCCAACAACTTCTTCTTGGAGGGGATCAAAAGAGCCAGCATCTGTAAAGGTGCTTTAAATGTGAACTGTCAGCCTGAGTGTCCAGTGATGGACAGCTGATTAAATACATTATGAAAGAACTGTTCAAAGGAACGCTGCTCCACCATCAAGATGCAGTCATGGCAGAATATTTATGTAATGAGATGCTAAAGACATTCTGTAGTGAAAACAGTGAGTTCCAAACAGAGTTCATGTTGTGTTACCATTTATGAGCAGACACACACACACACACACACACACACACACACACACACACACACCTGCATCTCTTATTTGGGAAGATGCTCATCAAAATGCCAGTGGCAGCACAACCTGAGTATCACAACTACTGTTGATGTGAGCTTTCATCCTGTTTTCTTAGTTACCATTTCCAAATTTTCTGCATTAAATGTCACCATCAGCATTAGTAAAGGAAATAAGTTACAGACAAAATTAAATGTAATACAAGGCTGTCATTTCCTTAAAAACAAACTACATCTTTTGTTTCCATGGTACTGAACTTGTGTAAGAGACTCACTACATAACTGAGGAATTTCTTCAACCCTATGGGGAAAGGTCTTAGGTAAACCCATGGATGTCTCCGTCTGCACACACATTTGAGCATGTGTTACCTGCTGTGCTACACTGAATGGATTCCTTGGCTGGAACCCAGCAGAAGGCAGCAGTTTTGCTGAGAATTGATCCTGGGAAGCACACAATAGGGAAATGAGACAGGAAGTGGGAGGGAGGGAACAATGTGCAGGTAAGCATGCTGCTGGGGCATCTGGGGCTTCATCCCACTGAGACCTCAAAGACACAGGGAGATAGAGAGAGAGGGAAGGAGTGCCAACCCTAACCCTAAACAAGGAGCGAAGGTGTGGGGGCATTTCCCCACTGATACCATTTGCTACCAGTTTAATATCATTTTGTGTTGGTTTAATGCTATTTGCTGTGGGTTAAAGGCTGTTGGCTTCAAACTACTCCTGGATGATGCTACCTTGGTATTTTCAGTCTCCAAGTGTTCAGGTAGGGCAGGCTGTAGGGACCGGTGAAGGCCATTGACTTGGTACACCAGTACTTGCCATTGGAAGACTCGGGGTCAGCACCAGGTGTCCACAGCATTCACTGCCATCATCGTGCCTTTCCTGACCAGTAGGCACCTACTATATCTTCCCTACAATTTTGTCCTGGGGGCCTGACCCTGGGACAGAAAGAGAGCAGGAATGGTGGCAGGTCACAGGGAACTCCTGCTACAGGGCTTGGTGCTACACTATCACCTACCCTGTGTTCCTGTTCCTTTAGGAAGCTGAATGTTCCAGGTCGCTCTGGAAGCATGCCAAGGCTGTGAAAGCCATATGTCAACATTATCTTGTTATGATCAGTGAAACTGAAGCAGGACTCATGGAAGCAGAGCATCAGAACTCAGAGATACTTCTTTATGGATTTGGTGAAGACTTTTACATTTTTATGTTGTGTCTGAGATCTTCTGCCTACAAGGCAAGCAGGTAGGTGGGAGGCCAAGAACCGGAGTATGTGAAAGTGGAAGTGAGAGCAATGAAGAACGTGTCTGAGAGAGCTTATGGAGAGTGACCCCTCCCCAGCACAGGCTTTAAGGGGCTTGAGAGGGGAGTGATTATGCAACAATTCAACACCCCCCAGCCTCGGGTTTCAGGTAATGATAGGTAAGCATCATTTGAGTCACAGGTGGGCAGGAAAGATTACAAGGGGGTGGGTGTGTGGGTAGGAGGGGTAGATGCAGCTTCCAAACTTGTGACCCCGAGTTAGCGGTCTGTCTAGACTGTATCAATACCACATCAGAATCACAAATTTTCCATGCCGTGATTAAGGAAACTGAAGCCTGTTTAGGTGGCAATGGGATGGAGGAAATTCCATCCATTCCCATGAAAGGGCCAACACACGAGGGTTGGTCAGTGATCCCTTCTGAATGGCTGGGACACTCGCAGTGATCCCATTGCCTAGCAATCAGCACTGTCACTCAGGCCCCACTGGGGGGAACATCTGCCACCGAGTACTGTACATTCCCTGTGGCTTTCGTGATAGCGCCCAGTTTCTTAGACTGTAGATCAGTCAGGACTTTCTCCCATGGGAAAATTTCATGACTTAAGAATATTGCCAGTCAGCCAGAGCACATCATTGTGAGTACCTAATAAAATATTTTGGTGGGTTAGGAACAAAGACAGAGCAGGATGGCTGGGAGCCAGCACACTCAAGTTCTCTGTTCTAATCCTCTTCCCACCCCTCTGGGGGTAGTTCTGAGGGTGTACTGAAGAATGCGTGTGAGGAAACCACATGCAAATGTTGTGGTGAGGTTTCATGTAGCAGGGATTCAATGTTCAGAGGAAGGGAGTGAGGTTGGCCTCATGGAGGACTCAAGGGGCGTTTCAGCTGCAGTCGGAGTGCAGGGGGTGGGCGGCTGCCCGCTGGCTGGTAGAAGAAGGCAGGAGCTTAACACAAGGCCAGGGGCAAGGTGGGCAGACAATTTACAGCTCTCGCCTGGGCAGTGCATGTGCAAATGGCACTGAGAATTATGTGGGTTATTAAACAGGAAAATAGCCTTTACCAGCTGCCATATATCTATTTATAAACTTGAACTCATTTACATTGCCTTTTTACATTTTTTTGGCTGGATTAAGCAGGATAAAATAGAAAAGGTAGAATGCAGTACCTATTCAGTGGTTGGTAGATGTATCCACAGGTGTATGCATGTCATCGTGTCATCGTCTCCACCAGCAGCACTGTTACTGTAACAACCGAGCCATGACCAGCCAAGTTTCCCGATCATCTCCCTCTGGCTTTGTAGTGCTGTCTCCACATCTGCTTCTGAGGGAAGTTTGATCCCTTTGACCTCATTTCCCATCCCTTCATCTGCTCTCCAGCAGTGTAGACATGGGATTCCACCTCTTTACCTGAGTCCCCAAGCCCCAACCACTCAGGCATGGCCTCTGGGTGCAGAGTTCATGCAGGTTCTGGGAGGCTTAGGGGTCTACATTGTACCAATACTGTGACAGATCCTCCCCCTTGAGACTGGGCTGGGCGGGGGCACATCTCAGCCATGGGCAGGTTCTTGGCTTTATAGTAGAGACTAGAACTCAATCAAAAGCCATGGAATTTGGAGGTGAGTCTTAACGGAGAAAGTGACAAAGACCTGGAGTTACGTGATTGGATTAACACATGTTATTACTTGGGTAGAATATTGAGCTAATTTCTGAGAACGAGGCTGCTATACCCAGGGACCAGGAACTCGCCTGTGTTCACCTTTGCAGGGTTGCTTCTTCAGATTGTTACAGCCATTGTAAATCAGCACGGCCTACAGGGAAATGGTTTTTCTTTTGTTAACGTCTTGCAATGAGGATGTAAGGAGGCTGGAGGTTGGATAGGGTTAAACTTGACATCATGTTGTGACCACCTTGTGCTATGGAGTAGTCTTTGCAAGATCTTGGCTTCACGGTCTGGTTTCCGGCAGGTGAGCATTGCAGTTTGCCACACACCATCCCAGAATCATACTGCTCCTGCCCAACAGCCATTCTGCCCCCAGAAGCCATTCTACTCTTTTGGTACTTTTCAAAATCCCAAGTTTGTTTATGAGGGCAATATGATCGGCTCATGTTTTCTTGCGGCTAGTCGTGTGACACAATTCTAGCTAACAGGCTGAGGCTTTGCTTGCCTGATTCAGACACATTTTCTTCCATCTTCTTTCTACCCAGAATGTGACACTTGGAGATATGGTAGCCACTTTATGACCTTAATGAAAGCAGGAATGTGATAAAAAAAAAAAAAGACAGAAATATTGTTCTTGAAGACATTAAAGGAGGTTCTTACCAGCTTTAAATTCTCAATTTAGGATTGTGTGTGGGGGGGGGTGGGGAGTGAGGGATAGAGAGGGTTTTGTCTGTTTAGGCTGTAGTCAAGTGCTATCCTAATATGAAGAAAGACAGATTAATACTAACTGAAACGAACGCCTGGACTCCTCGTTTTGCTACATAGTTCGCTGGCTGTTTCTGCCCGTGTGGAGCTCAGCTTCCAGCTCCCCCCCTCATCTTCTGTTACCTTCCCTGCTCTGACCAGTAACTCCAAAATTTCCTTAGCTTGTTATTCAGGGAAATTTAGCACTTTTTATGTCTTTATTTTCTACTTCATTTACAGTGAAGGAACTATTTAGCAGGAATGAGGGCATTTGACTTAGAAGTTACTGAAGCTCAGTATATGCTTTATATAAACTGATTATTTTTTTGGCACAGACATTCTTAAATTTTAGATGAACTTTCTCCCAGATTGGATCATGTTCACATCTAAGGGGAAAAAGATTCAGAATCAAAGCAAAGCACTACGGAGGCACTTCAATGCTTGGCTCTGATAAATAATAGAATCGAAGTTTTCTTGAGAGGAAAAGTCAATATTTTCTTAAGCATAGCTTAACACTAGTTGTGTTTGAAGACAGAATGCACATTCAGGGATCCATACTACTTTAAAATTTCATTTGTTTATTTGAAATGGAGAGATAATAGAGGAGGGGGGATGTGTCTTTCATCTGTTTGTGTTGGCTGGGACTGGGTCAGGTTGAAGGCATCAGCCAGGAGCCAGGAGCTTCTTATACGTAGGTCTTCAACATGTGTGGCAGGAGCTCAAGGACTTGGACCATGTTCTCGTGCTTTCCCACGTGCATTAGTCGGAAGTTGGGTTGAAAGTGGAGCTGTGGGGGCCCGGCGTGGTAGCCTAGCAGCCCAAGTCCTCACCTTGCAAGCGCCAGGATGAACTAACTAGAGGTTGTGTCCACAGGCAGTGGCCTAGCAACTGGTCTGTGAGCATGGACCTGATGTGTGGCTTCTCCAGGGAAGGCCTGGTGCTGAGGTTGGGGTGAAGTCAACAGGGGTGGGCTTGGGGAATGGGTGGCCTGGGTGATTGAGGCCTACCCTCATTTGTGTATCCCCCTTGCCTGTGGTTCCACTCATGAGTGTCAGCATTTACCCAGGCTCCAACCTCCCCTGGATCTGTTTTCACATAATGGTAATGTAATTGCTCGAACTGATGTTTAGGGAAGGTGAGCCCTCGAATCTCCAATTTTTCCATCTTGCTTTGGAACAATTTTAAACAAAGAGGGAGTGAAGGGAAGTCCCATGCATCCCTAACTCTCCAGTTTGTCCTGATGTTCGCATCTTCCATTGCTTTTCACCTGTTTTGTGTTTGTTCCCTTTGAATTGTAAGTTTCACTTTTTGGGCTACCTCTCCTCTCCCCTCTCCTGAAAGGAAAAAAACCCCTCAATTAGTGTCCCTTGATCCTCTTCAATTCTCCCTCTGTCACAGTGAACTGCCATGTACCTTCTTTGAAAGGGAAGTGGAACTTGAAAGGCAGAGAACTGGTCTTCTTTCAGAGGTAATACATTCATGCTGGCCTGGGGAGGTGGACGGGGAAGAAGCGCCCCGCCAGGCCAGCCAGCCAGCCTCCTGCCAGCTCTGACAGTGCCATCACCAGCGGGGTACCAGCTGTGCCTGGCACACAGTCTTCGTGGACAGGACGACCTGTGGGGAGTAATCCAGGATGAATGACAAAACTGTTCCTCTTTAACAACAATTCTATAAGCTTTTGACGGTTGGTACTAGCTTTTCAGCTGAAGACAAAGGCATGTGCTTTGAGACCCAAGCTAACAGACTCAGAATCTTTCTGTACTGCTTATGGAAGATGGCAAAGCATATTAACGGCACAAGGACCCTTGGTTTTGAAGGATGTAAGAGCCTGTGTGTGATCTTGAGTGTCACACCCAACTGTTTGTTGAACAGACTCCTGGAGAGGCCAGGACACTGGCTGTGGCCACTGGTGTGACTCATGCAACTCCAGTGCAGTGGGATCAGTGGCATTAATCCATTCAGAGCTTTGGGTTTCAACCAAGTTGCAGTCCCTGCCACGCTATCACAGGATTCACAAATTGACAAGGAGTGTAGTGAGCACCACCACAAGGCATTGCCCCAGTATGGGTATAGTTTGAATCCATTTCATAGCCAGAAATGGAAAGCCACCTCTTCCTGCCTTAGATGGCAGATTGGACAGGAAGCTGGTGTAGTGAAAAACCAATTTGAGACAGGACTCTGTCACACTCTGCCTTGGCTCTTAAAGGCACTGAGACATAATTTATACCCAATACCACCTGTAGATCTTTGATTTGGGGCAACTGCATCCTTTGAGCAACTTGAGCCCCCATCAAGATGGCAAAATTTTCATCATCACACATGTGTCTTAGCAAAGAATTCCCACTCCACCCCACCCCAGGACTATAGGCAGCCACTCTGTGGCTTATTTCAATGTGTTGTAGGACTGGTGTAATTGAAGTCACATTGTGAACCCCCTGGGGCTGTAGTAGTACTGCCTGCTGTGGAACTTGGTGCAATTGGAGTCTCATTGTAAACCCCATTGGGCTTTTGCTCTTTCTTTAGCGCTGTGCCTTTATTCTATCCCCTTCTGGGAAATAACACTCATCCTCAGGGTTGTGTAACATTAATATTTGTTCTTTAATTAATGAGCCATTTTGAAGCTCCAATGGGCTGTGGTATCAGAAGAACCCCAGGCTTGTTATCTTCAGGAAATAAACAAAGTAAAAGTTGAGCACCTTTATGAGATCTAAAATCCTCCAAATCCAAAATTTTGGAGGAATACTCCTGCATGCCACAAGTGAAAATTTCCACACCATAAAACTTTGTTTCATGCACAAAATCTTCTAAAATATCATATAAAATTATCTCTAGGCTATGTGTATAGGGCATGTAGATGAATTTTGTGTTTAGACTTGGGAGTCTTTGCTAGGATATCTCATTGTGTATGCTCAAATATTGCAAAACCTAAAATAGAAAAAATTATCCTAAATCAGAAATAAATATTTCCGGACTCAGGCATTTTGGATGAGAGAAATTCGATCTGTATTATCAATCCCACCAGGAGTTTGCACATAAATGTGAGTTTACAGTTTGAGATTTCAGACTGGCATTTTCATTCATTGTGAGGCACGGGCTGTGAGACTTCCTACAGGTACTAGTCAGCTGTTCACTGTTGACCCCCAAATCCAATGAAAAGCAGAAAGGGAGTCACCAAGAAAAACACCAACATGTTCTAGACAAGCTCTCAAGATCCAGGAGGCCACTTGGCATACTGGTGTTGGTCTTTCCCACCCAGGTGGTCTGGAATGCTGAGGGCTGTCAGGGCTCTGGCTGGAAACAACTCAAGAATGGACACAAGACCTCTCAAGGCTGAAGATTTCTGATCTCAGGTTTCTGGTCTCTCTACACATTCATGGCTACATTTTACCTTTTGACTTCATGAATAACTACATCTCATCTTTTGAAATTAAGTTCTCTTTGTGACCCAGAGAATCATGACTCTCAAGATGAGCATTTAGAGGTAAAGGACGGATGGGCAAGACTGAATGGATTAAAATTATAATCCTTCATGTGTCCTCACCAAGGACATCTGGCCCCAACATATGGCCAGAACCCTTGGGGGTTCGAATGGGTGTTTCCTTGCCTTGCTGCAAACCTGTCTGGTTCAGCTTATTTATCACCAATGGAAAAGTATTCAAACCTGTTCATCTTTCAGGTTTCAGCAAACCAAATGGCACAAACCAAATGGCACAGAAAGCAAAAATGCTTGGCTGTTCATCCTATGCAATGGATTCCACCCATCACAGACCTTTTCTGAGTGGTTTATAGTGTGTAAGAGTCTTCCAGCTAAAACATGGTTTGCTCCAGTTTTACATTGCCCTGGAGTGCACTTAACTCCTAATCCCAAGGTCAGCACTTGAGTTAGCAGTGACCCTTCCTTGAAATACTGCATGGGCTCTTGAGTCAAGTTCAAAGGACACTATGTTGATTCTCTCATAACAGTGAAATGAAAATGCTACTTCTGAGGCAGGCTAATTCTGTATCTGTGGCACCAGCATTGCATATGAGTACCAGTCCTAGTCCTGCCAGCTTTACTTCCAATCCAACTCCCTGCTAATGGCCTGGGAAAGCAGTGGAAGATGGCTCAAGGCTTTGGACCCCTATACCATCATGGGAGACCCAGAAGAAGCTCCTGGCTCTTAGCTTCTGATTGGCCCAGCTCAGGCCATTATGACCATTTGGAGAGTGAATTTTAGTGGATGGAAAACCTCTGACTCTGTAACTCTTTCAAGTAAAAAGTACTTAAGCCTTAAAAAAAATTTGTTTTTGTTACATGTGATTTTCTTCTATTTTTTAATACTTTTTTTTTTTACAACAGCATGATGATGGAGGCAAAGGCTAGAGTTATAATTCTGCAAACCAAAGATTGCCAAGGATCCCTGGAAAGCCCTGGTGGCTGGGAGAGGTGTGGAAGGAGCTGACATCCGAGGCTGCATTGCTAGCTTTTTTGGAACTGCCAGAGGGGATCTGTTTGTTTTTCAACACCTCCCTCCAAGCAGCCATAGAAAATGCGTACAGTGTGCTTGATATCAAAGGAAAAATAGCCCTGGAAAACAGTCCCAATGGGTAGATTTTTAAAGAAATCTTGCAACTATGGATAATTTTTAAAAATGAAAAATTTCTGAGTTTATTTGGCAGATAATTTGGTAAAGAAGGTGAGAGATAATTCAGGCAGGATATAGGTCTTCCAGGAGAATTCTTGAAATGCCTACCATACATGGATTGAGCCATCGTATAGGGATACTAAAAGACAGTGAGAGTCCAGAAAGGACTCGACACTGTCTAGTTACATGCTTGTAGAAGATCCTAGGGCTCCCTGGGACCCCCTGTGATATTAGGAAACCATCGCAAAAATTAATGTTTTTAGTTCATTACATAAAAGAGGAAGAGGTGAAGCTGGGTTTTTTTCTTACAATATTTTACCAAAGAAAATAATCAAAGGTAGACTACAGAGAAGAAACTGGAAAATAAATGTTAGTGATGAGATATTTGGAGAACACATTCTACGAAACCGTATCTAGAGAAATTTCTGGCCAAACTACTTCCTTTCCTTCTGATGAGCAGCATGTTCTATGCAGGAGAGAAGCTACTATACAGATTAATTGAAAATACACTAGTTAACTCTGTCTTCCCATGCATGTCTCAGATGTTTTGCCAAAGAGCCCATGCCCTAACTTTAAATGGATGTTCTTGAATCTTGACGTGATGACCATGTTATCCGGGTATGCCTTATCTGTTTGTGCAAATGCTCAAGACTATCCTTCCCAGCCATGGTCTGGAACATGAGACATTGCTGGTGTGGAAACTGCAGGAGGGGGCAATGAGTCAAGGGATGCCAGTGGTTTCTGGAAGCTGAAAAAGGCCAGAAAATGGGTTTTCTCATAGAAGCTCCAGAAAGAAACGCAGCCCTGCTAACATCTGGACCATAACCCAGGGAGATACACATCAGAATTTTGTCTTACAAAACTGTAAGATAAAAATGTGTGTTATTTTGCAGCTGTGTTTACAGACATTTGCCCTTGAAGCAACAGAGAACAATTACAAATTAAACATCCCTTATCTAGGACTCCTTGGATTCGGACCATATATGCACATAGGCAATGGAATTTCTTGGGAATAGGGAATTTAAGCAAAATTTAAGCATAGTGTTAATTTATATTTTATATAAACTCATACACATGGCCTGAAGGTCATTTTATACAATGTTTTTTGGGCAATTGCAGGTTTTTTTCCCCCAAATCCATCACAGGCTACTAGGTGTGGGATTTTCCACTTGCAATATCATGTCAGCAACTAAAAAGCTGCAGGTTTTGGAGCATTCTGGATTTGGGATTATTGGACTATGGGCATCCAGGCTCCAAAAAATCCCTAGCCCCTTCATTTGGCCCCTTTTGTCATTCACTCATGGGCTGAGTTGAACTACCGTGTTCCAACAGTGTGCTCAGTAAAGTGTCTTTATCCTTTAGCGTCTGCAAGGAGGATGCGACTGTACTTGAGACCAGCAGGTGTTGTAAGTCCTGGAGGAGGATCGTGCCAGTCTTAACTCTTTGGCCTCACTTGGTGTCAAACTACAGTAGAGGCTCAGTAAGGATTGGTCAAAGGCAGAAAGCATGTCAGTGAGCTGATATAACATCTGGATCTAAACCAATATTTGTCCATCTTGTTGGACAGCGTACATTTACCACCACAAGGTGTAAGCTCCCAAATGACAACGCATGTTTATAAAAGCAAGAACGCATTTATTTATCCAGCTTCAGATTGTTTAAATGCATTATTTCCTGCGGGTCTTACAAGGTAAATGGTAACCATATGCCTTAGATGGTTCAGAATACCAAGTCTAAAGGTTAATAAAAAATGTTCTCAATACTTTATGACATTCATGGCAGAAATAATGTCCAAACCTAAATAAGTTAGTCTTCTCTATTGCCTGCTATTGTGTGTGTGTATTGTATTTATTTCCATTCATCTATTGTATTTATTTCCATTCATCCAGAAAACTATTGTTTGTGACCATGATCTATCTGCAGGTGTGAACCATCACTTCTTGGCCTTTCGGATAAGATCAGGGAAGGTATGAATGATACCCATTCCTATTCTTTTATTCCTAGTGGTAGCTGGTTTCATGAGTCATATCACACACTCAGATTCTATTTCCTGGTGGCTGAAGGACTCTTCGGTTTAACACAGGTCTCAGGAGTATGCTTATATTAATTAGCACTGTTGAAAAATTAGAAAACACCTGTACTTTGTTCTAAAGAATTACTCTCTTAAGATAGTTTTGGAGAGTATCATACAAATGACACCTTGTGGTATGTGAATAAAAGTCCACCTAGGGGTGGTGTAACATGGGGATTCGAAGTGTAGGTTTTAGCCAGAAGCGTTTGGGTTTGGAACCTGTGCCAGCAGCACCAGCTGTGGGAGTTTGGTCAATTATACTGCCTCCACAACAAGAGTCTTACCTCCCAGCTTTTATTTCTTTGTCTTAGTGGCCTTGCTTTATTTATCTAAGAATTAAGCAGAACAAGTCTGGGAAGCTTTTCTCATAATGTCTGGCTAGTATTATTGTTAGTTCAAAATATAATAAATGTAATGTGCACATTGGTTTGTAATAAGCACTGGACACCATCATATGATGTTGTTAACAGGATGTGGCTACTGTACGGTGGAGTTTCAATCCCACTAAGACGTAAGATTGACATGTGTAGCTGTTTTATTATTGTTGTTGTTATTATTATTAATGTGAGGGGCTGGTATGATGGCAGAAGCTAATTCTCCACTTGCAGCACTGGTAGTTCAAGTTCCAGCTGTTCTACTTCCCATCCAGCTTCCTGATTATGATCTGAGAAAGCAATGGAGGGTGGCTTAAGTACTTGGGCCCCTGTACCCACTTCTGGCTCTTGGCTTCAGAGAGTCCCAGCTCCAGCCATTGGAACCATTTGGGGAGTAGTCTAGTGAAATTAAGATCTCCATCTCTGTCTCTGCTTCTTTCTGTAAAAAATCTGCCTTACAAGTAAAAATAAATATATAATATATGTATATCAAATATGCATATACTCAAAACAGAGAGCTCTTATTCCTCGAATTCATTCTCTAAGTGACCATAACAGTGAGGGAGTTAAAGCTAAGCCCAGGAATTCAGTCTGGGTTCCCTAATCATTGTGACAGAAGTCCAGTTACTTGAGCCACCAACTGCTGTTGCCAGGGTCCACAGGGAAGCAGGAGACAGGTGCATGGTGCATAATGTCTTAACCAGGAAACCAAATGCCCATTCTTGGCAGGTGTTTTTTTTTTTAAATGCTCCTGGTGAGGCTGCTAATTTCTAATCTGGCATAGAAGAAGTTTTCAAGCTCTAATTCCTGTCCTCATTACAAGATAAAAGCTGAACAAATGAAAAAACCAGCAACTCTTCACAGCTTTATCAGCGAATGGAGGGCATGGAAAAAGCCCTCGCCTCTGAAACTGTGGAGACAACAGGCAGCTACAGGGGATCACAACAGAAGCCCAAGAACAGAAACACCACAGGA
Organism: Ochotona curzoniae; assembly: GCF_017591425.1. Taxonomy (NCBI): domain Eukaryota; kingdom Metazoa; phylum Chordata; class Mammalia; order Lagomorpha; family Ochotonidae; genus Ochotona; species Ochotona curzoniae. The sequence continues at coordinate 21,300,158 of NW_024465894.1, read as the reverse complement.
TGAGGACTAGGGTAGGAAAACCTAAAATGTCATTGATGAATCTCTAGAGGCTGGATGCATCTCTGGAGCTGGGTGTGAACTGAAAGCATATGTCTACTCAAAGCTATGCACATGAATCTTTATAGATGTTTTATTCATAAAGATTAAACATTGAAAGTAACTAAAAGCGAAGGGTACATAAGCTGATTGCATCACATTCACACACTGGATTCTCTATGATGCCATGAGAAGTCACAAATGAGTCTTACACTTAAGACCCAGTCAAACCTTTATTCACTACTCATGAAGAAAACAGCTTGAAAGGGGCTCTGTGCCGGACAATTGTCTCAGCAGCCCCCTGAGGCTGCGTTATTGTTCCCAGTGTTTTTATTTTTGTTGATGAAAACCCTGAGGCTATAATAATAGCTGAATTCCACATTCATGGCTGCCTCTGGGCCTCCAACCTGCATCTTCTAAGCCCAAGTGTTCTTGCCAAGGGGGCAGACTTTCATTGTTCTTTGGCTATAGTCTCATGGCTGTCAGAACACCCCTTACTTTTTCGTGTTGACTCTATTTCTTACTCATTAGGACTCTGATGATTTCTATTCTCCTCATTCCACCCTATCATTCCATTCTCACTCCTCTTCCAGCCATTGAGAGGTTGAGGGACGCACACAGTGGTGTGGGGTGGGTCTGTTTGATTGGGGGAGGGGGCTTTGGGAGCACCGTAGAGATATTCACTGTGGCAGGAGGCCACCAGGGCCCACTTTGCACTGTGAGCAGATATCCTGTCCTCTCTCCCTTCCATGTCTCATCTTCTGCCAATGCCTACTGTGGCCAAACTGGCCCAAACTCCGGCCCAAGAAAGCTTAGTGAGCAGGACAGATGATAGTGCTTCACTTGGCCTGTGTCTCTCACTTGCCAAGAGCATTTGGGTCCATTTCTGCTACATTTTCCACATTTTAAAAAAAGTAAAATTATCTGAAGATTATTCAAAAAAGTATTTGAAGAGAACTCAGCCCAAACCTGAGGTCAACTTCTAGGTAATCTGAAGACTTCTCGTTTCCCTTTCTCTTGTCCATACTCCCAATTAAATGATTTATTTTTTGGAAGATGACTTATTTACTTAATTGAAAGACAGAGTGACAGACAGGGCTGGGCCAGGCTGCTGCTAGGAGCCAGGAACTTTATTCAGGTTTTCCACATGAGTGGCAGGAAGCCAAGAACTTGAACCATCATCTGCTGCCTCCCAGACTCAATATCAGGAAACTGAATTGGAAATGTGGAAGTCCCAGTCCCAGTTCTTCAGTATAGGATGAAGGCATGCCAAGAGGAGGCTTAGGTCAACACATCACAACACCTGCCCCTAACTGTGCTTTACTATCATGCCCTCATCCTGTGTTTCAACACCATAGAGTGCTTCGAGGTGGGATTCTAGGACAGAAAGTAAATTTTGGACTATGAGAATCTGAATTCCTCCAGATGCTGGATAGAGAATCTACACACTCAGAATCCATAAGAGACCTCTGAAAAGAACCCACAAGGTTTAGAAGGTGAACATACATTATAAAGAATACTGGTGACTTCTTTCTGAGAGCCAAATGCCTTCCTTTGAACTGTGCAGCCTCCTGTGGGCATTTCCCCAAATGCACTCCCCATCTCCCGTGGTACAAATCTGTCTCTTCCTTTCTGGTTGTACCAGATACTTTTGTCTTTCTGAACAATCTATGACTGGCTCTGGACTCTCTGTAGATGGAACTGTGCCTTAGGCAGCCTTTGAAAGATTTCTTTTTGCATCCAGGGTTAGTTTTGAAATGTATCCCCATCGATGATCTAGTCTTAGTTCTAGACTAAGACTAGATTTCCTGCTTCGTTGTGGCACACACCACATTTATTCGCCCTGCTTACTTTCAATAGGCAATGAGATTACTTCTAGATAAGTAGCTAACAAAGGCAGTGATGTGAAAAATTCTGTACTTCTTATGAGGTGCAGCTTTCTGCTTTCTAGGGCAAACATGTCTGTACATTTGTGCAAGTGTATGTGTGTGTGTGAGAGAGATATTCTTTCCAAGTCATTTTCCCAAAGAGTTTTAACTAAATGCCTTTCATTATTAATATGTGCTTTTGTGCTTCAGCCTGTTTTTGGCACTTTGTGTGCTGAGAAGTTCTGTATCACCTTGGGCTCTTCAGGGCAATTTCATGAATGGGTTTTCTAATGTTGATCTGCCCTGGTGTTTCAGGAATCAGTCCACCTTAGCTATCTTTTACAGGGATCATATGTCACATTCATGTCTGAATTCAGCGTGCTAGTACTCTTGAGGGCTTGTGCACCTCTACGTCTGACCGAGGCTATTTGTCATCCTCCCTCTCTGTCCTCGTCTGACTTCACTATTTATTAATGAGGTGGTATGGTTGGACCTAGCTTTAGCCCTGAGAGAGTTTGTGTGGGGACAGAACTATGTATTCCTGAACCCGAAGGTGACATCAACTGTACAACTGATGGCACCTGGTATTTTATTTGAGGAATATTTTAAAGTAGTGGTTGTGTTTCATTAGTGACCATTACATCATGTCACCAGGTCAATGTCTTTCTAAGAATTTACCCATGTCCTCCCCATGCTGGGCTTAATCACAATATTCATTTATTCCTTCAAGTGGCTGGATGTCTTCCCCCATTCCTGATGTGAGCCATTGGTCCCTGTCCTCCATTCTTCCTTATTTCTCTCTATCCTTACTCCCCTTTTTAAATGTTTCCTTTTGACCCATCTTGGCAGAGGTTTATGAATCTTTTACTCTGTTCAATACACTGACTTCTGGAATGCTTGGCTGTCTTGACTGTCTTGGTCCTACATGCCATTCATTTTTGCTCTCTCTCCTAAATTAGGTACTCTGTTCATCGTTGTTAGCCCTGCCTCTTAAGAAGTATGTTTTTAACAATATTAATTTAAACTGGCCACTTTTCTTTTGCAGTTGCCCAGAGTTTTAATAAACAGTAGTACTCAAACTTCATTTCTGTTTAAAATATCTTTTAATTTTTGTTTCTTCTTTGGCCTATAGATCAACTCATATACAAGTTATGCATAGATCAAATGTGAGCATTGATTTGCTCAGATATCTCATTTTATCACTTACTGAGGTAATGCAAGTTGAGCATCATTCATCTGAAATGCTTGGGACCCAAATTCAGATGTTACAAAAAATCGGGAATATTTTCACATATATGCCTATCTGAGTGTACATACATACATGTATACATGAATACATACAAATACACCCATGGAGATATAGAAATATACTGCACATATAAATAATATATAGGTGTGAACTTATATTTATGTATGTACTTACATACTTATATATATTTCCTATGAGTAATAATGTATTTATCTAATATTTGTATTATATCTATCTATGTATGTATATAAGAGGCATGAGAAAGATACCTTGGGCTGGAAGTCGAGTGCAAACATGAGATTCAGTTATGTTTCATACACACCTCTTGCAGTAGGCTGAGGGCAGTTTTACAAGAGTACTGCTGCACCTTTGCTTTGACTGGTTCCCATTATATGAAGTCACGTGTGGGATTCCTCAACTTACGGTGTTGTGTCAACACTGAAGCTTTGTGTTTTGGAGCATTATGGATTTCTGATTAGAATGTTCAATGTGGATTACTAGGAAAGACTCATTAAAATCTAACAGTGTACAGAATGATATCGAAAGCATTCAATCTTAAGTAATGTCTTAGGTGATTACATGCTTCAAGCTGTTATATTTTTCTGGTAATCAGGGATCCTCATGTGATCTTGAGCTCTAAGTACAGTTTCCTTAACAGTTGTGCATCTAAATAGTTTTGTGGGTTAGTATTTGCCTGCTGCAAGCTTTCTCCTCTCTTTTTAAAGTTACCAACCTTTCTGTTTTAGACATGTCACTTAAACAATAAGTAACTGAGCCGAAACATAACTCAATATGAAAGAAAGCATAGTCTGAAAAGGTCATGTGTGTTGGCTGTGATCACCGCGGCTTTGAGTTACTGGTTTAATTGAGTCTTTCTATTCATGAACTCGGGATGTCTTTCCATTTACATGGGCAGCATTTTCAAACCTCCCCTGTGCAATAGTTGATGCCTTTAGTTGAATTTATTGTAGCGCTATTGCTGTATTAGAAGCTGTTATGAATTGAGTTGCTTTTTAATTTTTTCCTTTGACTTTTTCACTGAGAACATAGACAAGCATGTTGATCTTGCACTCTTCAACTTTGATGAATTCATTTATTAGCACTCGTAGTTTTCCTGCAGATTCTTTGGGAGTTTCTATTTGCTAACTTATGACATCTGCTAGGAGAGATAACTATTTTTTTTTCCCCAATGATGAAAAGAAGTGAAAGTGGGTCTCCTTGTCTTGCTCCTGATTGAAGAGGAAATGCTTCTAGTCTTTTGTTATTGAGTGTGATGTTAGCTAAAGAATGATCATAAATGTCCTATAACATGTGGGAATTCAGTTTTACTTGGAGTTTTCCGGAACTTTTCATCTTGAAAGAACTGGATTTTGACAAATGTCTCATCTGCATTGACTAAGATGATGCTGTGAATTTTCCCCTTTATCCTTCAAACGTGATGCATTCCATGTATTGATTTTTCCATCAAGGGTGTCCAGCTACCCTTGTATTCCTCAGATAAATCTCAATTGGTCATGATGTAAAATTATTTTCATGGACTATTAAATTCAGTTTGCTAATTTTTGTAGAGAATTTTAAATCTATATATTCATAAGGAATCTAACTTTTCTATTCTATAATGCCTTTTCTTGATTTTGTTATCAGGATAGTTCTAGCTACATAGAAAGTTTAAGAAGTACTACTACTCCTGGGTGCAGCGCACTGGCTCAGTGGCTAAATCCTCATCTTGCATGCACCAGGACTGCAAAATGGGCACAGGTTCATGTCCTGGCTGCTCCACTTCCCATCCAGCTCCCTGCTTGTTGTCTAGGAAAACAGCAGAGGATGGCCCAAAGCATTGGGATACTATACCTGTGCATCTGTAAGAAGCGCTTGGCTCCCAGATTCTGGTTGGCTCAGCTCCAGCATTACAGCCACTTGAGGATGGCACCAATGGATGGAAGATTTTTCTATCTTGCTTTCTCTCTGTAAATCTGCCTTTCTAATAAAAATAAAAATAAATCTTTCTTTAAAAATAAAAGTACTACGCCTCCTATATTTTTAGAAGTGTTTGAGAAGGATTGGCATTAATTCTTTAAACATTTTGGTAGACTCTATTAGTGAAGCTGTTTGGTCCCGGATTTTTTCTTTGCTGTAATTTTTAGGTCCTTGATTAATCTCTTGTTCTATGTCTGTTGAGATTTTCTTTTTTTTTTTTTTAATGAGTCAGTTTATATAATTTGTATGTTTCATGGAATTTCAACTAGGTTATTCAGATTATTTGTGTACAATTGTTCTAACTTCTTTTTGTAAAATTGATAATAATGTTCTCATTTTCATTTCTTCCCATAGTAATTTGCAACTTATCTCTTACCTTGTCAATCCATCTAAAGGAATGCTGATTTTGTTGATCTTTTCAGGGATCAATCATTGACTGCACTGATTCTGCACACTTTTATCCTTTTAGTTATTTTTAAACTTTTTTATTTAATGTCTTCTCTTAATGTTGCTAAAGTTAACTATAAATATATAAAATTAAATATAAGTATTTATAAAATTCTAAAATAAAATTTATAGAATTTTATATTATAATCACAAGAGAAAAATTATAATTACAAGAAAATTATAATTACAAGAGAAAATTATAATTACAAGAGAAAAATGAGCTCCCAAACACTGGTTCACTCCCTAAATGCTCACGGTGGCCAGGATAGGGTCTGAAGCTGAGGGACAGGAGCCACTGCTTAAGTCATCAACTGCTGCCTCTTAGGGTCTACACTGGCAGAAAACTGAACTGAAAGCCAGAGCTGGGAATTGAACGCTAACATAGGATGCAAGCTTGCCCAGCGCCATGCCAGTTGTCTGCTCTCCTCCTGGATCTGACTTTGTTGTTTTCTTCAAGGTAGAAACCTAGGTTATTGATTTGAAATCATTCTGCCTTTACAACAGCAGCATGTAAAACTGCTTGTTTTCCTTCAAGCAAACTGTCTGTGTTGCTCTCACTACACCCTGTCTTCTCATGTCGAACTTTATTCTTGTCTGTGTATTTTTCAGTTTCCTTGTACACTTCTTTCTTTGACTGATTTATCATATAAGAATGTTGTTTAATTTTCACGTACAAGATCACTTCCAAAAGGTCATGGGATTGGAATTAGAGGATAAATTTATTTTGAAATTCATGCATGTGAGGAGTTTTCAGAAAGTTTGTGAAAAATATACATTTCGAAAAACTATATATGATTTCAATTTTTTATGAGAATAAGCTTCTTTCATTTCCACCTTCATAAATTTTCAAAAGTACGACCATATTTGTTGATTTTCCCATGTTCCTGTTATGATTGGTTTCTAGCAGAATTTTATTGAGGAGGTATCTTGCCTGATTTCAATCCTTTAAAATCTTTTGAGATTGTTTTGTTGTAGCATTTTCTGTGTTGGACATTGTTCAGCGCACAGTTGGAAAGAATAACGTGTTTGGCTGTGGCTTCACAGGGTGTTCTCCACAATCTTGTTCAGTTGTGGTGTTGTTCACCTCCTGTATGTCAATGATTGATCTTTTGTTTAGATGTTACATCCAGGATCATGCCTTTCATTTCTGTGGGAAGAATATCATCAGCCAATCTTCAATCTTAGGAGAATGAAAAGCATAAGGAGTCCAGCCTCCCTAACTTGAAGTGGGACATCTAGTCTACCCCAGCCAGTCACCTCTCATCTATCCTGCAGACATGCATGTAAGTCCAGATGACATCCACAGGCTTGCTGAAGACAGCCTGGGAGACATGGGAGAAGACTTATTGTTAAATGACACCAAGATTCAACAACCTTAACCCAACATTAAGTCTTCAGCTAGCCACAAAATCACCCCAACTGCATGAATAGAGAAATTCTCTTACCATTTAGAACAAAGTGGCTTAGATCGTCTAGTTTATAAAAAATACAGATGGAAGACTTCTATTGAACAAAGCAAAAGAAAATTCATTTTCTTAGATCTATCAAGAATTTGAGAGCAGACGGCAAGTGGCCAACACGTAATCTGGAGAGATGGATGAACACAGGCAATCTAATTACCTGGAGGGAGTTGCTAGAAGCATAAACGAACAGAAACACTTAAACGGCAGTGAACTTCAGGAGGATGGTGGTGGACTAGCTTGTGTGTGCAAAACTCTTCAGATGTTTAACCCATGGGTTCACTTTCAAGAATGTCATCAGGTTCTGTGGTGACTATTCCAGAAAGATACTCTCATAGCTCTGGAGAAAAGCAAGCATTGAAGGGCTCAGTGCGATAGCCTAGCCGCTAAAGTCCTCGCCTTGCATGCGCTGGGATCCCATAAGGGCACCAATTCTAATCCCTGTGGCCCTGTTTCCCATTCAGCTCCCTGCTTGTGGCCCGGGAAAGCAGTCAAGGATGGCCTAAGGCCTTGGGACCCTGTACTCACGTGGAGACCCAGAAGAAGCTCCTGGCTCCTGGCTTCAGATTGGCTCAGCTCCAGCCATTGCAGTCACTTGATTTTCCTCTCTGTATATCTGATTTGCAATAAAAATAAATATTTTAAAAAACAATCATTGTGTATCTAGAGAGTTCTCTTAAGCAAATGCTGAGTCTCAGAGACTGGTGGTTCTAGAAAGCCTCCTCTCCCTCACACCTTCCTGGGATCTCAGTAGATCTCCAGGATAACAATACTGAGTTAGAGCTCAGAGAGATGAAAGGCATAGATTCCACTCCAGGAGCCCGAGGGCAACAAGCACAAATACAGAGCAAAACAATGCACATTAGACAAATAGGAAGCCTCTGACTTTCACTTACAGAGACACAGCCCAACTCCTGGATGGTTGAATGTGAAGCCTCACACGAAAGGCACCGACCTCAGCTCTTGCCATCTAATACAGCACACTTGGTTTTCAAGAATAACTTACAAGACATACTCCAAGGAAACAAAAAACAGCCTGAAGACAAAAAGGAAACATCAGAAGGAGACTCCAACATGACAAAATTTTAAATGACCAGATGGGGAGTTAAAAATAGCTATGACTAATATGGAAAAAGTAGATCAGATGTAACGTAAGCAGAGATGGGGACTCGAAGAAGCAACCAAAAGGAAAGTCTACAAACCCAAACACCACTGTATCAGAGATGAGCAAGGCACCTGACGCGCTCATCAACATTGAGAGTCTGAGACGTGCCCTGGGGTGTCTGCCACACTGATCGTCCAGGCCCCACCCACACAAGAGCTTCAGAAAGGCAGAACCAAGTTTTCCGGGACTATGGGAATTTTTTCCCAAAACTCTAACATGTCCGTAATTATACCAGGAAGATAGAGAAAACAAAGGAGCTGAGGAAATGTTTGTTGCAACAACGGCAGTCACTGTTTCAACAGGAATGACAGGCATAAAACCACAGGTCCAGGAAACTCAGAGAACACCAAGCTGAAGACCCCCCAAAGTCTACAAGTAGACCAGATAGCACAGTCACACTGCGAACAGCAAAACTCTCCAAAAATTCATAGAAGACAAAGGTAAAAACAAAACAAAAAACCGAAACCTCGTCTAAAGAGGAACAAGGGCAAGAATCACAGAGGACCACTCATCAGAAATCTTGCAACCAAGCATAATGAGTGAGAAAACCAAGAGCTGACATCATTTTTCTACCAGAAAGTCTCTTTAAATACAAAGACTCACATTGGTTAAAACAGAGGGATGGAGAATGACAGAGCATGCTAGCACTAACAAAAAAAATTGAAGCGCTTACATGAATTTCAAACAAACTGATTTCAAGATAAGAACAATTATGAAATAAAAATAATTACAAAACAATAAAGGCATGGATTTTCTAAGAAAACAGCAATCCCAAGCATGTGTGCTCCTAAAAGCATAGCACCAACATATCTAAGGCAAAAACAGAATCAAGAGGAGAAATGGACAAAATCACTAACACAGTTGGTGAATTCACTACCTTTTGGTCTTTTTAATTTTAAAATTTTACTTTTTTTTTTTGAGAGGCAGATTTATAGATGAGGAAAGACAGAGAGAAAGATTGTCCATCTGCTGGTTCACTCCCCACATGTACACAACAGCCAGGGTTGGGCCAGGTTGAAGCCAGGATCATAAAAGCCAGTAGGGGTCTCCCTCCTGGGTGGTAGGAACACAATGCTTGCATCCTCATCTGCACGTCAGCAGGAAGCTGTGTGGGAAGTGAAGTAGTCAGGACTCGAACCAGGGTCTCTGATACCGTATGTGGACACATGGTGATTTAACTGCTATGCCTGAGATTCGATTCCATATTATTTCAACTGAATGATACTTTGGAATAGAAAATGCTGCTGATGAAAGCTGGAGACAATTCTTGTTTACCTAAAAGCCAATTATGACACCATGTATGCTAAAGGACAAATTTTTCTCAAGTGCTTGTGAGATGTTGCAGCTGTATTTAAAAAGACTGCTAAGCACGGACACACGATCCGTTCCCTGCTTCTGGTTACAGGTGCTGGATTCAACTTCTCTCTGTATTGTCTGTTGTGTTTTTTTTTAAAATGCAAACAAAAATTATGCTTAGGTGGTTTTAGTAATATTTTTGTCACCATAGATGGAGTTCTCAAGGTTACACTTTTAAGGAAACTGAATATCTTGATGGCAATATCATAATGAGTGGCTGATCCAGGGCCCAGCGCAGTGGCCTAGCAGCTAAAGTCCTCTCCCTGAACGCTCTGGGATCCCATATGGGCACTGGTTCTAATCCCGGCAGCTCCACTTCCCATCCAGTTTCCTACTTGTGGCCTGGGAACGCAGTCAAGGATGGCCCAAAGCCTTGGGACCCTGCATGCCTGGAGGAGGTTCCTGGCTCGTGGCTCCTCGCTTCAGATTGGCGAAGTATCGGCTGTTGCAGTCACTTTAGGAGTGAATCATCGGACGGAAGTTCTTCCTCTCAGTCTCTCCTCCTCTATGTGAGCATCAAACTTCACAGAACCCTTAATCGAGACGCCCAGCAAGCACTGTGTTCCTAGGCAGGCAAGTTGCCAACACAATCACCTTTGACCACTCAGGATGGTAGCTGGTGAGTCTACGGTGACAACTGAATTTCTTTTTGATACTAGCTCAGATTTACTTTTATAAGAAGAAATTTGCAATGAAGGTGACATTTAGATTTTTAACTTGGTTTTAGCCAAATACTGACCTGGCATTTAGTCACACTACCTTTGACCAGATATGTGACTTGGTGTCTTTCCCTTTTCTGGGCTTCAAGAGGATGAGCAAAGTGAAGCTGTGTCATGAGTCCTGCTTACCTCATGTTCATCGTCACGCAGACGTAAAACTGGCCGACAGAGCCAGAACGAACTGATGGCTTAAAGACTGCTTCTCCTTAAACATCCTTCCACCACTGAAAACTTGCATCTGTACTTCAGCTTCTAAACCTACTTGGATTTTGGGTCATTAACCCCCTGGCATAAACTTTCAATGACTGATGTACATTTAGCACAATACAGTAGTTGAAAGTTCAATCTGAAAGGTGCAGGATGTCAAGGTGTCCACGAGAGCGAGGTTGGAGAACTGCTGACGGGATGTGCTGAAGCTCATGCAAGGAGCGCTGGGCTGAAGAATGGGAAGGGACCAGATGTAGGATAGAAGACACGTTGCCGTAACAGATGATTTTAACATCCTGAGAAATTAGGGTCTTCTCAGGCCTTCCCCAGCAGGTGCACAACCCCACACATGCGCAAAGCCGTATAGATGTGTTTCCTTTCTGTAGTTCCATAAATAGTGAGACACATTATTTTCCCCTTTACTGTCAAGCTTTTGGGCTAGCCTTCTGTGCTGGTTTTCTGCCTTAAGCATGATAGCAAACAACTGGTGATTGTTTTCAACAAATTCCCACTGGCAAAAGGCTATTTTCACGGAGTCAGCTCTAGGGTCAGATAAAGCGGGATTCATCAGCAAGGTTTAATAATGTCAATCTGCTTCTCCCACTGGCTGCTAGAGGGACAGCTTTGCACCGTGGTTGCAGGTCATTGGTTGTCAAGGCTACCTTAGAGTTAGCATATGAGAATGGGAATAAGGCAAGCCAAGCGCTACCAATCTCACTGTTTTTACTTAGTTTCAATCTCTCCCCGCCCCGCCAGATAAAGGCTTTCCAGGTTGTCAAAGATACCACACTAATTTTCAGAGTTCTGAAAAAGTGCTGAGGCTGCCCGTCTCCCCAGCGTTCTCACCGCTGTGATCCAAGTAAGGATTCCTGGACATGCCCGTGGTTTTGAACAGCAAGCAAATCACTGCCCACATGAGGTTCACGTCACAGCAGGACACCTGGGGAAGCAGATGGTGGACTGGGTCGGAAATCTTCATGCTTGCGGTAGGGTGAGAAGTCTGTCCTTCCCAGAAAGCTGAAATTCCCAGGAAGTAACGGAGCACTTGAATGACGACGAAGGAGTTCCCGATCTCAGAAAGAGGAAAGGACCCGGTGTTGTTAGAGACGAGGAATACTGTCTGACTCTCCAACAAAAATATAAAATAAATCTTTTTTTTTTTTAAAGGCAAAAATCCTGTCTGCTGAAGGAACCTTTTAAATACTAATAAAATGTGGGTGACTTAAAATTTTTAAAATGCCATCTCCTTAATTATGCACTCAGCTTAATTGATGTGTTTTGCCAACAGGAAGTGGTGAGGACATGGCGGTATGCTTCTTCCACACTGATGGCACTCTTTTCTTTTTTATGATTTCATTTATTTTGTTGCACAGTCAGATATACAAAGATGAGGAGAGACAGAAAGGAAGATCTGGGCCTGGCGTGGTAATCTAGTGGCTAAAAACATCCTTGCCTTGAATGCACTTAGATCCCATGTGGGCACTGGTTCTAATCCTGGCAGCCCTGCTTCCCATCCAGCTCCCTGCTTGGGAAAGCAGTCGAGGCCAATCCAAAGCCTTGGGACCCTGCAGCCGTGTGGGAGACTGGGACGAGCTCCTGGCTCTCGGCTTTGAATCGGCACAGCTCTGGCCATTGTGGTCACTTGGGGAGTGAATCATCGGATGGAGGATCTTCCTCTCTGTCTCTCCTCTTTGTATATCTGACTTTGTAATAACAATAAAATAAATCTTAAAAAAGAAGAAAAGAAAGATCGTATGTCCACTGATTCACTCCCCAAGGGGCCACAACGGCCGGAGCTGTGCTAATCCGAAGCCCAGAGCCTCTTTCGGGTCTCCCAGGTGGGTGCAGGGTCCCTAGGCTTTGGCCCATCCTTGACTGCTTTCTCAGACCACAAGCAGGGAGCTGGATGGGATCCTGGCGTGTTCAAGTCCAGGACTTCAGCCAATAGGGCACTGCGCCGGGTCCCTGACCTCACTCTTACTCAAAGACTTGCAAGCTTTGTGTTCTCGATAGCGGCATCTTCTGCGTGCAGAGGAAGTCCCATGCGTGGGAGACAGGAAGACCTTGTGCCGGGAGCCCTGCAAGCCGGGTGCTGCACTCCCCAAGGCAGTTCCTGAGCTTCTGAGACAGCAAGAGAACCCAACAGAGGACCTCTCCAGCCTCTACTCCCACTCTCGCCATCTTCCTTCCTCCCGCAGGTTCCCCGCCCACCCACCTGCGCCTAGCTCCCCAGCCCCTCCCAGCGCTTTCAGACGGCAAAGCGATATCTGAGTCAGAGACCACAGTCACTGTCGTTGCAGGCAAGATCGGTCTATGGATGCTGAAGCGAACAGGTGAAATTCTAAGACGATGCACCTAAACTTCAAGCCATCTTACAATCATTCCAAGTGATCAAAACTAACATTCCCAAGACGACATGGGGGTCCCTGGCTGTGGTGCAGTGACAAGGACATTGTGAAAAATGCATGACATGCTAATCATGAGGAAAACATTAGGTGGGGCTGGATTGAGGGACGGTCTGCGAAACAAACTCTCAGTGTTCCTCCAAAGTGTCAAAAATCACAAAAGGAAAGGCTAAAGAACTGTTGCAAATTAGAGAAGGAAAAATAATAGCTAAATTCACTGTGGGATCCTCAATAGGCTACTACTGGAGCAGATAAAGGAAACTCGAGGAAAAAGTGATGAAATCTGAATAAGATCCATGGCTCAGTTAATAGCATTGTACCTGTGCTAATCTTGCAGCTCTGGCTACGGTATGTTGGATGTCCAGCACAGGGTGGTGGCAGTGTTGTGGAGCAGTGGGTTAAATTACCGCCTGTGATGCAGCGTGCCCCATGAGCACCAGCTGGACTCCCAGTCACTCCATCTCCAATCCAGCTCAAGTGTTAGGTCCCCTGCGTCCATATGGGAGACCCTGCTGGAGCTCCATGATCCTGGCTTCCCCCTGACCCAGCCATGGTTCTTGTTGCCATTTGAGTAGGGAACCAGCGGACGGAGAGGCAAGCTCTCTCCATTTTCTCTCTTCCACTTTCTTCCATTACTGGCGCACACACACACACACACACACACACACACACACACGTATATGGTATAATATATACATTCAATATAGTATATTTAATGTGAAAATTTTGTTAATTACATATTTAAAGATATGACATACCATTAAATAGCTTTAAATATATTTAAGTGCGTATATATATATATTATATGCATATATGTATATATATTTTAATCCACGAGGGTCCTACAGGGACTCTACAATTTCTCTAAGTCTAAAGATCAGCTCAAAAATAAAACACTAAAGAGAAACCACTGCATCTAATTTTAACATCTCAGATTATTTTTCTTTTTCCATTAGTAAGTTTTCACCCAACAATCTTGCTATTGTTGAACACAGGGTTTGAATGAGAGCATGACTCATGTACACAACAGGCAGTAGGACTTTTAGAAAAAAAGTAAAAGGATTATGGCAAGTCAGGGTCAGATTCACAAATTCTCACGGTCACTTTTCAAAGTTTAAGTTTTGTTCTGTATTTCAAATGCATGACAGCTGCTGGTAGTGTTGCACTAACGGAGTTGACAACAGAGGAGGGGTTAACTCAGGATTCTTCTTTTGATTCTTGCTTGCAAGGGAGGACCCTGCTGCTCACAGCTAAGTAGATGCTGGAGGCTGAAGCTGGCATCCTTCTTCCTTGGGGATTTTTGCATCTCTTGTTGTCGGTTGTGTCCAATGCTTTAGCTCTGCGATTGGTTTTTGCTCATTTTCCAAGTTTCCAAACAAATGGAAAGCTGAACAAGATGGTGGACATCATCGAGTCTGATCAGGTGTAGTGAGTCAAACATAGGAGTTCCTGTGACATCCTGGCGTCATCTCTACGAGAAAGAGGGAACCAGGTCCACAATATTAGATTTCCGACGTGCAGGGGTTCTCTGCGCATTTTATGACAATGCCAAGTTCTTGTGCAGCAGATTCCCTGCCTAGGCCCAAGATTCAGTGTGCTAACAAGCTCCTCCTAGCTGACACCACCAATGGCCAGACCCAAGATGATATTTTGAGTAGCATAACTCTTCAAAGAAAAGGACTTACTTTTAAACAAATAAAATGCAAGAACACTTGCCAAAAATGCATGACAAGTGGAACAAAAAGAGTTCATTTTTGGTGCAAAAACATTTGAAATCCTTACATAGCTTTTGCCTAATACACATTTCATTAACTTCTTGAACATTCTGTATTTGGATTTCAAATATTTTTGCACAAAAATTAACTGCTCCTGTCACTCCATTTCCCATGCACTTTTGGAAGTGTCCTTGTGTGTAAGCACCCAAAGGCAGAAGGACTTGAAGAAAACGTGATGAAATCTTGCCAAACTCTGTAGTCCAGGGCAGGTGGGGTCCACGGTGGACAGAAACCCCCAACGCAGGATGTTTACCACAGCCACTAGGGGGCGCACCACCACAGCTTTTCCAGGTTGGCAGCAGCTGGACCTAATCAACCTGCTGGATAAAGCAATCAGGTAGAGAGAGAGCTCTGGGCAATGAGAGGCCTGCACTCTGACCTTGGGCCGCTGACACTGGGGACTTACGGGGAGAGGGGTGGATAGCATGTTGTTTCAGGCGGTCACGCTTGACCGGTTTTCTGCCTTTGAACTGAAGCAGGTGCAGTGCCCAGGAGTGGTGTGCTGTGGCCATGCCCCGTCAGGATAACTGGGCCTTTAGCACATCTACTTTTGCATGTTTTTGCCCTTTCAGAATGTTTCTGAGGAAGAGCTGTGACAATTTTTCTGATTACCAGTAAGGAAGCTTAGGTTCAGCAAAGACACAGACTGGGATTTGTGGCCAGGGGACAGTTCCTGGCTACTCAGGGCCGCTCACCACCTGATGGGCTGCCCATTGTCCACTGGCTCAGGGCCTTGCACAAACCAACCTCAGCATAGCATTCAAGACTGCTAGAAGCAGCAGCGGGCCCAGCCCTCTGCTCTTCCCTGCCAAGTGCAGCCCCATGCCAGCTCCTGGCATGTAAAGCAATTCGCCTTAACTGTTCACCTATGAACTAATTTTTCTATCTTTTCTTCATTTTCTAAACTGAAAGAATGAACATCTTGACGGAGAAAAGCCATTTTGAAACTGTAGAAGAGTGTAAAATAGCAAGTGAGAAGTTGTTCTGAATCCTGCAGTCTCACTACTGCAGACAGGGTCCTTCCAAAGCTTAGGAAATACGCAATCAGGAGAGATTTGCTTTGGTGCAAAGCATGTTGAAATCCACACAAACAAGGGCTCTCCAAAAAGCTACCCTAGATTTAAAATAAATTGACATTTTTAAACCATTTTTGCCATGAACTTTTTTCCAGTATTGCCGCATACATACTCACATGCGTGTCATTCGTGGGTATGTGTGTATATGGACACGCGGTGGGAGAGGAGATGACTGACTTCATAGAAAATGAGACTGTGTGATCCACACGGCTGCCTCCACTTCACATAAGATATGCATCACAGCCTTTCGAGAAGAGGGTTTTGAAGTTTAAGCATTCTAACAAAATTTTTTTGCGAATTTATTTTCTTATTGTATTTTTGTTTCAGACCCACTTGTCTATTTGAATGGTTGGGTGACAGAGAGAGGGAGCAAGGGGCAGAGAGATAACTTCTATATATTGATTCACTCCCCAAACGGCCACAGCAGTCAGAGCTGGGTCAGGCTGAAGCCAGGAGCCAGGAATCCCAACTGCGTCTTCCACAGAGGTGGCAAGGTCCAAACCATTTGGACCATCACGGCCTGCTTTCCCAACACATTAGCAGGGAGCAGGGTTGGAAGTGGAGCAGCTGGGATTAGTTTCCTATGCACCTGCTTAACCCACTACCTACAGATCGACTTTCTGCATTAAAACTTAGGCCACGTGCTGGGGCCCCTACACCTAGGGGGGGAGACCGGAGCCCCTGGTTTCATCTGGTTCATTCCTGGCTACTGCAACCACTTGGAAGGAATGAGTCAATGGATGGAAAACCTCTTCAGCCCTCTCTCTGTCATTCAAAATAAATAAAAACAAATCTTTAAACAAAACAGGGCTTCAAAGCAAATATTTGCTATTAACAAAAGTCCTCACAGCCTTCCCTTGGGCTCCTCTGCCACACTCTGTACCTTGTCTGCCCAAGGTCACACATGCTGTGTATGTTTAAAAAAAATCTTGATGGAATGAGTAAATTCCTCAAATTGTGAATATTTAATTTTTATCCTGTGAGAACTTCAATTTTTAATCTCCCTATTACTTCTCTGGTTCTGAGCTATTTTCGAAGGAGTCATTTTTGACTCATGTGAAGCAGGAGGAGAAGTATATACAGCCGAAGGCGGGTATATCCGTGCACTCTCAGCCTTCATGTCTTACAAGCACCGGAGCAAATCAATGACAAACACTGCAAATGCTGACTGGGAAACGTGTTTCCTTGTTCAGATTCCTGCCTGGAATCTTCCCCAAAGACACCAAACTCTTCTCATCTCCGGAACTGCAGGTTTCAAGCTTTAAGACAGGGGCAGGTATTGATTGGCCAATTGCTTAGGGCACTGGTTAGGACCTCATATCCCACCCATATCACAAAGCCTGTGCTGGATTCTCTCTCACACACACACACAGCCTTCATCTGCTATTTCATTGCTTAAATGGCCCAAAACCAGGAACCTAGAACTGCCTCTGGGTCTCCCACAGGGGTGCAGGGGCCCAAGCACTTGGGCCAATTTCTGCTGCTTTCCCAGGCATATTTGCAGGGTGCTGGACAGTAAGTGGTGCAGCTGGTACTTGAATTAGCTCCCTGTTATGAGATCCCAGCAACACAAAGGGTGACTTAAGCCTGTGTTATTAACACTGGCGACCTGTGTCCCGTTTTCAGCTCCATCCAGCTTCCTGCTAATGTACAATGAAAGCTTGATTGGCTCCTGCCACTCATATGGGGAAACAGATTGCATCTCTGTCTTCTGATACATGGCCAAGCAGAGTGTCTCTGAATTTCTCCTCTCCTCTTCTCCTCCTTTCCAAGCTAGTGGCTTAACACAACTGGCACGGTGTGGGCACTGCTCTGCCAGCTCTGGGCACTAGCAGTGTGGCGGACACGGGTGAAGGGCCTGGCCCAGGTGTAGGCAAGCCCTGCTCATGGGCTGATGGAAGACTGTCCTGGGCAGAGAGTCAAGCCAATGTGACTGTGGAGAAGGCACTTTCATCTTTGTTCTAAAGGCAGAACCATGAGAAGAGCAAAGTGCTCCTGGGAGTCCAGATGGGGACCCTGGCATCCAGTGTGGGTGCGGGTGTCCTCTGAAAACACACCTGTCAGTCCTGGAAGGGTCTTGGGGGTGCAGATGTCTGCCTTTCTAAGCTAGACAGCTCCAACAGACTCAAGTTCAGAGTTCGCACTCTCTCCTTACGGACAACCCACAGCCAAGTGTGAGCTCAAAGGTGAATGGATAAAGACACAGCAGATGCAAGCCATCGCAGAGCTGACATGGGTCCTGAGTGACAGAAGGGCATCCCTGCTCTCACTGCAGAGGTTGCCAAGGGCTGGGGCCAAGGAGCAGGGGCCAGCAGAGACAGCATTCTAGGGTGAGGAGCCCCCTGAGGAGTCCCTGTCCCTTCTGCTCCCCAGTGTACACTGGGGAACCCCAGCCCAGGTTGGAGGGGTGGTTCCCCCTTTAAGTGAGTGCTCACTCCCCAATACAATTCAATGTAGGTTCTCCCACACACCTTGGATTTTTCCCCGTTTTCCCCAGCACATGCAGCAAGAGCATCCCGGTGGCCGAAGTGCTCTGAGCTCCTAAGTGTTTTTTCCCCATTTCTCCCTCAACATGCTCCTGTCTGGGCGCTGTCCAGTCCTCCTCAGGGCCTGCAAAATCCATGCACAAGACAAAGATGGACAGTGCACTGGCTGCTTAGGAGGGACAGTGCCCTGGTCACCTGGGAGGGACAGTGCTCTGGTCACCTGGGAGCAACATTGCACTGACCACTGTGGTGCCTGTAACCCTGGGAAGCACAGGAGTGCATCCACAGTGTGGGGGGTCCAGCATTCCGTGGTGCAGAGCAAACCATCCATGATGGCCTCCTTGTCGCTTGTTGTGAGCCTGCGCCCCCAGCTGTCCAGGCCCACCCTGGAAGCCGTGGGTTGCACACAGTTCACACTCAGTGCATGCCTCTTTACCTAGGGGTAGGGAAAGCTGTACCTAGGGTCCCCAAAGAGAGGGTTCCCCCCCCCCCCCAGAATTTGCAGCCAGATTCCCTAATCTGATCACACTCCACAGGGGCACCCAGAAAGACACCTGCTGACGAGGTGATCCTTTTAAAGAGCTAAGTTGTTCCTAGTCCCCATTACAAAGGTGCAGCTTCCAGAGCATCCTGAGTCTCAGCCTATTCCACAGCCCTACAGAGGCACGGGGAGAAGGAGTGGGCTGTGCGGGGTAGGGGGGCACCCCTTGGGGGTCTCTCTCCTCCCACAGAGCTACAGCCCTGCCGGCTGCAGGCCAGAGAACACCATCCACGAGGAGCAGGGAGAGGACTGGAAACCCGGAGATGGGAGATGAGGAGCGTGGGACTGCAAATCTACTCAGGGTTTCGGGGCAGACTGATTCGCCCCTTCTCCCTACACAAGTTCACGGAGCCTCCCCCTCCATTGCCAGCTTCTCTCAGGAATGCCACAGCTGCCCCTTCTCTCAGCCAACTAACGCACTGGGTCCAACACAGGCGAGAGCTAAGTGTGCTCCCCAGGCGGCCAGGCAGGGGAGCCAGGGCATGCGGCCCCTAGCAAGCCAAGAGCCGCTGGGGAGGCCTGCTCACCAGTCAAACCCCGCGTGTAGGGGGAATCCCCGCAAGAGGGCAGAAGGAAACCCGGGAGGCCCGCGGGAGGCGGCCGTAAGCCCAGCTGCCGGGCCAGGGCCCTCGGGCGCACTCCAGGTGTCCCCGCTCGGAGCTGCACGAGTGGAGACGGAGCTGAAAAGACCCTTAGTTTCTCCCCAAGTTCGGCGGTGCACAAACGGCTCCTGGTAGCAGTGGCCAGGCCACAAGGGCTCGGACCGGCTGAGGACTGCGCCCCGGCCGGCTAGGTCTCCGTTCAGTCCCCTCCCGCCTCCCGGCCCGTGCGCTGCTCTTCCCCCACCCCTACCGCACCTACAGCAGCCGCCCACCGCAGCAGGGTCGGCGCCGCCACCGCGGGCTGCGGACAGCCGCGTCCGCCCGTGCTCCCCGCTGCCTCGAGGCTCCCCGCGCGCGGCCCGAGGAGTGAGGAGGACGGCCCCCGGGACGCGCCCCTGCAGCCGGCGAGGCCGCCGGCCGAATTGGCCAGCAGCAGCGGGGCCCTCCTTCCGTCGGTCTTTCCCATTCTTCCTCCTCCAACCTCCTCGGCCGCCCCCCGCCTCCAGGCCGCCCCCGCTGCGTCGCCTCCCCAGGCCGAGCGCGGGCGCGGAGCGTGGGAGCCATGGCGCGCGAGGAGGAGGAGGAGCGGGACCCCGAGTGTTGGGAGGCGATGGCGGCGCGGGCGAGCGGCGAGGAGGAGGTGGTGGAGGAGGAGGAGGAGGGGGGTGGGGAGGAGGGACTGAGCGATAGCGACGACGAGGGCGACGGCCAGGAGGAGCCGGGCAGCGGCGCGGAGGAGGAAGAGCAGCCGGAGGAGGAGGAGGAGGAGGCGGTGGCCGGTCGGGCGCGCAGCGAGGACGCGCGGCTGCTGCGCGCAGGGCTGCCTCCCGCCGCCGTCCCCGCCGCGGCCGCCCACCTCAGGAGCGGCCGGGGCCGCCGTCGCCGCCCGCCGGGGCCGCCGCTCGGCCGCCCGAAGATGCCGCCGGCCGCCGACGAGGACCGCGCGCTCCTCCGCCGCCGGCGTCGCCGCCGGAGGGACCTTCTGCTGAGCCAGCTCTGCTTCCTGGCGTCGGTGGCGCTGCTGCTCTGGTCGCTGTCGAGCCTACGAGAACAGAAGGGTGAGTGGCCGCCGCTTGCCCCGAGTGGGCGCTGCGGTTCCCGCGGCTGTGGCGGCCGCTGGGGCGCGGGGCTCGCCGTGCGGGGATCGGGGTGCCGGGTCCTCCCAGGACGCCGCCCCCTTGCCCCTGGCCGCGGGCTCGGGAGGCGGCGGCCCTCAGAGCCCGGAGCCCAGAGCCGGCGCGCTCGCTGCCCCTGCTTACCTGCGCCCCTCGCCCCTGCCCGCCTTTCCCTCAGGCGGGAGGGTCTGGGTGGCACGGCGGGGTGGAGCACCCGTCTCCCTGCCCCAAGTAAGGCCCCCCGCGGCCAGCCGTAAAGTTGTGCGGATTAAGACCGGGCACCTGTGCGGTAACCACCTGTGCGCGCCGGCTCCCTCCGAGGACCGAAAGGGGCGGTTGGCTGTGGGAAAGCTCGGCTCTGAATGTTCTGTGGTGGAAGAGGCGGCGTGCTTCAGCTGGAAGCTCCCGAACCGCCTTTCCGGAACACAGGTGCCGGAAAATTGGCATAGGAGTTGGAAAAAAAAATGTCTTGGTCACCCCAACCGGGGGCTTCACGGTGGTCCTGGTCCTGGCCGGGGTGGAGAGTGGGGTTTGCGCCCCTGTAGCTGTGGGAGAGATGTTGCAAGCCCTGGGACTGTACCCCTCACTCTGTCCTCTCCCTTCCTCATGCCAGGTCTGTCCCTTAGCCACAACTTTTCGCTTTGTCCCTGTCCATTGCAATGGCCCTTGTGGGGAACAGTTGTCTGCTAACTCCGAGGTGGGGGTGGGGGTGCAGAGGCAGCCGGCTTGCAGGAAGAAGTGGTGTGCAATTGGGGGGGGGGTCACTCCCAGCCGGCACGGTTGGAGGGGAGACAGCTGTGGAAATGTTCATGAGCAAACAAACAAACAAAAACACAACTACACAAAAACAGTGGCTGACCTGTGCTGTACCTATTACCCGACCCAGCTCCAGCACAGGAGGTGTGGGGGGCGCACACTCTAGAGGCATTTTGCTGGTGGTGCTAACATAGTTGCAAAGGCCATCCTCTATTTCACAAGGGGTTCCTCACCCTCCTGTGCTTATTAGCTGTGGCTGGGCTGGGGCTGGATGCTGAGCCAAGACGGGCCTGAGGTCTCAGCAAACCCCTGCAAGGACTTCATCATATATGGTAAGAAGGATAGAGGCTGGCTGGGGCTTCAGGGAAAGCGGCCATTGGCATCGGGAAGGGGGCTGTGGAGGCAGGATTTCTCTCCTCTTTCTCTCCCACCCACCCGGGGCTTGCAGGCCTCAGCGGGTAAAGACTCTCCAGGCAGCTGGTACAGTACATGCTGCCTTTGGCCATGACTGTGCCAAGTCACTTAGGGTGCCCGCCTGACTTGCCTCCATGCAGGAACTCTGTGAGTCACAGGGTTGCCGTCATTTTGCCGACGTGGAATGGATTTATTTCCCTGGATGGAGAATGTACCTTGGACAGTTGAGTTGACCAGCAGCGGAGCAGCGGGGGGCTGCCTGCTTGCCCCCCCTCAGCCCCCATCGGGAGAGTTAGGGTTTGGGGTGGACAGCGAGGACACTCTACCAAGTGGACACCTGGGGACCAGAGGGTTGTTTTGCAGTGGTTTCTCTGGCAGTGGCATTTGTGTTCACCTGTCACTTCAGGTGTGGGTCCTTCCTGCCATGCTTGCTTCACTCCTTCCCACCGACATGAGGCTTGAGAGCCCCCAGCGCCCCCACCCCGTGGAGACTGCCAAGGAAGATGGCAGGCAGACCCTGTGGCCCCCAAAGCTGTGCTGTTAGTTGCTCTTCTATGGCCAATCCTCTTTTCTTCCATTCTGTATAAATGATCTCCTTGCCTAGTGAACTAACCGCATTTTGCCAGGAGCGGGGGTTTGGAGATAATTCTGATTAATCAGTGCGTGTGAATTGGCATGCGATGGTGCTTGGAGAATGATTCGGCTGACGTCAACATTTGGAGAGCCTTGGGGACCACCCTGCTTTGTGGTCCTTTGGCGCGGACACAGTGGGGGCTTTGGCCTTGTTTTCAGGACATCCTGACTCTGAGAAGCCAGGTGGCCAGCTTGGGGTCACACGGCAGTGGGAGAGGGGCCACCCAGCCTGAGGTGACCCGGCCCCTTGTTCACTGTGCAGGCCCCACCTGGGTGTCCCATGCTGATTTCTGTTATCCCATGGCAGGGCCTTCCTCGCGATCTGGGTGGGTTGTACTGACTGGCCCTGGAAGCCGCATGGTGGTAGCTGGATGTGACTTCTCGTGTTCTGATATATCCCGATCCTTTTTCTAAATACTTTCCTTCCCATCGGTGTGGCAGCGCTGTTGTGGAGCCCTATAGAGCTTTTCTGACCCTATGGAGTCCAGGCTCCCCTCTTGACATCCATCCTAGATCGGACTGCATGCAGAAAAGTTTCACTTTTCCACCCCAGGGAGGTCTGGCATGCAGTGTATGCATCTGGTTGCAAAAGGAATCCGCTCTTGGTCTTCTCTGCTTATACCCAAGCTGAGGGCTTACTTAGGCCAGCACTCAGCAGAACCCAGGAGAATGTTCTTTGGAACAGCAGCAGAAGCCCAGACGGCTGCTAGCGTTCCCTGGGCTCTTGGGGGCCGGAGGCGGGCTGGGGTGCCCAGTGCACCTTCTGTGCATGACTCTGCCTGATGTGCAAATGCCGCTTTCCGGCGTGTGCGTCTTCAGCAGTCTGGGGAAACGTGGAGGAGCCCCTGGTGCCCTATTTAGCAGCTGCAGATGAAGATCTCGTGTTTGATCTCTGTTTTCAAAGCCAGTTGAAATAAAGTGTTAGATTTGCAAGGGCTTTCTTTTATTTTTTTGCAGTAAGGATGGATTACTTTGGTGTGTTTTGAGTGGTTTCAAAGTGTTTAATTTTTCTTTTGCATAAACCGCTTGGTGCTCACGCTCTTTTCCTGCAGAAGTGGTATGGATGAATCCCAGGGGTTGTAGCTCAGAAGTAATCACAGGTACTTTTTTCTAGAAGGTTCTCACAAAAGTGAAGCATGATTAAGAAAAAGGCACACACAGTCTCTTCAACACACACACGTTCTGCTCTCTCTCACACACACCCACTCATGCATTCACTCACAAACAATATGCTTACACATGATATAGTCACACACAGTGACACACACCTACACTTGTAAGCACACAATGTGCTCACACACAGTGTAGTCAAACACATACACACATGCAAAATGTCTAGAGAAAGGAGCTCAAAGGTGATTCATTTTGGTGCATTTTTTTTGAAATCCAGGCAGATTTTTCTTAATGAACATGTTCCATAAATTTTCTGAAGACTCCTCCATGCATGGATTTCAACACTTTTTTTTTTTTTTTGCAGCAAAATGACTTTATCTTTTCAATTTATTTTCCGTGAACTTTTTTTTTTCTGAAGTAGGACTTTGGGTTCATTTCTGTCACTCTTGCCGCACATAGCTTGCCCCTAAATTTAGTGTCATTTTATGTTCTTGCTCTTGGATGTTTTGGGCAGGCATTTGGACAGGGAAGAGTGGGCAGGGCTAGTCGGCCATGCTATGTCTGGGTCTCCTCTGGAAAGGTGTTCGAGGGCAGGATGTGGCATTTTGGGGGGGCAGTGTCGCTGCTGGGAGTTGGGGGTGGGTGCAGCTGGTGCTCGGAGCACCTGGGATCGTGGCTTCATATGCAGGCTCACCATGTAGCTGAGTTTGAACTTCCTGAGAACGTGGCCAGCTGGGTGCCTGAGAGAGCTCCTGGCATTATGATGTCCTGGCCTCAGGGGTCACACTGTGGCACTTTGTTCTTGGCTGGGCCAGGTGGTGACACGTCATGGAGAGGGCCTGCAGGCTCACAGTGTAAGCAGTGTGAGTGCAGGGAGGTGCTGCAGGGATTCTGGGAAAGTCAGACTCTCAAGGGAGCATCAGCAGGTGCTGCTGGATGATGATGCACGGATTCCTACAGATACGTGTAGGAGTGTTGTCTCTGATGTCCCTTCTAGCCATGGAGACAGTGCTGCTCTCTGGCCTGGTGGTGGTGGTTGGGGGTCCCGACTGGTGTCTAGCAAGAGGGCTGTAGCAGGTACATGGGGTGCAAAATTGTAGTTGCAGGTGTGAGAGCTCACCCTGGCCTTTGTGTCTACGTGGTTTTCCATTCCTCAGAGCACTGCAGGTGTAGCCCTGGCTGGGAGCAAGGCCCGGCTGGCCTCTCTGGCTTTTTCCTCCCCTGTCCAGCTCTCCCTGTCTGTTATGGCTAGTCACTGCTGGACTTCCAGGTCCCGCCCCCACTGTGCTCTCCGATCCTTTGTTGGCAATTTTGTATTTCTTTGGTCCCTATGTAGCTTGAGACAGGAGGTCAGGGTCCCTGTGAACTTCCTTACTCTTGTCACTCGGGAGTCCCATTCCAAAGGAGAAGCTCAAGGGAAGGCTGTAAGTTTCAACAGGAAGTTCATGGAGGAATGCAGAGAAAAGAAGCTTAGTTTCATGCGAATGAATGTTTTTGGAAATGCATGCATAGGTTTTGCATCTTACCATTTCCCACCTGTGATATCTGTTGTTAAACGAAGACTCCCTTTAGAGTCCTAGACTGCAGGGCCTGTGATTAAAAACTAACGGCAAAGCAGCACTAGCAAATTAGGTGTTGAGCTGGAGGAAGGGCTGGGGCAGGTGACAGGATTTGAACCCAAGCCCACCCGTTGTGGGCACTGCCTGCTGCCGCGTTCTCCAGCGTCAGCTCAGCGGAACATGAGTAAGGGATGGGAATCCCCCTGCCTTTTCCAGTCGACGGGGGAGTGAAGGAGTGACAGAAGGTTGGTTTCATAGAAGCTGTATTTTAGAGACACATTGCTTTGCAACCTTTTCTATTTTCTGCATAAACACATATATAGATGTGGCTCTTCCTCCTGGCTTTTCTTAGCTCCTCATCAACCCAGATTTTTCTCAAAGATTTCCTCTACTTGCAAGCCTCAAATCCTTGTGGGAAGGTTTTTCTACCCTGGAGGGTTGGCAAAGCCAAAAGAATTGCAAAACTAGCTATTTGCTGAGAATTCCAAGGCCTGGTGGAAGTTGGCGAAGAGGATGGGGTTTGGCAATTCTTGTTTTTCTGTAAGGACATTTCCTTTCTCTTGAGAACAAGATTTTTGGAGGGGGATGATGGCTCACACCCTCTCGTGGTGGGGAAGCTGAGATAGGGGGGAGTGTACAGAAAATATCTCTGAGTGTGCTACTGGGAAGGGACTATGAAATTTTCTGGCCCATTTCTTCTTTCTGTTTTTGTGGAGCTTGCATAGCAGTTGCTTACTTATTACCTTCCATGACTCCGAACATGATTTTAGCATAGAGAATTTAAGAATTTGAGATGGTGAGGAATAAGGTGGAAGGTTGGTGAGCCATGCCATGATGAACTCGGGGCCTCCTAGGGTTCAACTTGTGTTCTCTTGTCATTCCTCTTCCGGCCAGCGGGTGGCGATGCTTGTCATCGTTGCTAGCTCTGGGGCCACCGCCATTCCTGTGGGCTTGCCCCAGTCTTGCTCTGTCCCTTGATGAAACTGCTCATAACTGGAGTTCCTGCCTAGATCATGATGTTGTTAAGACACAGGGAGCGCCGGTCACCTGGTTGCTAAGCCCATGGCGGTGAGACTGCCTGATGGTGTGGTGACTCGCATGTGGCATACCCAAGATATCCATCAGTCATCAGGGTGGCCTGACTCCCCTGAGACAGCAACGGGCATCGGATTCTCAAGCATCATGGGAGATCCCAACGAGAAGCCTCCAGCATGGTGTGAAAGCGGTGATGGTCAGGGGAATCTGACGACAAAGGGAACCGGATTGGTCAAGAGTAAGAGAGAAAAGGGTAAACTTAGAAGCAGAAAACAGAGCCAGGCAGCAAGCCAAAAGGTAACAGCAAGTGGCTAATGGACACGTATAAAAACTTTCAGTGTTGGGCCCGCCACGGTAGCCTAGTGGCTAAAGTCCTTGCCTTGCATGCACTGGGATCCCATATATAGAGGCATTGGTTCTTGTCCCAGATGCTCTGCTTCTCATCCAGTTCCCTGCCTATGGTGTGGGAAATCAATAAAGGGCGGCCCAAAGCCTTGGGACCCTGCACCCATGTGGGAGACCCAGAAGAAGCTCTTGGCTCCTGCCTTTAGATCAGCCAGAGTTCTGGCCGTTGCGGCCACTTGGGGAGTGAGCCAGTGGACAGAAGATCTTTCTGTCTTTCCTTCTCTCTGTAAATCTGCATTTCCAATAAAAACAAATAAGTCCGTTTTTGGTTGTTGTTAAAAAAGAAGCTTAATTGTCAATAGGGAAACCCACCTGTAATGGATGAAGTGCCATTTAACACCAGAAGTTACAGCATATGCTGTTCTCAAGTGTTGGTAAAAATGAAGCAGAGAGCGAGCTTCGCTTGTTCATGTCATAAGAGAACAGAAGTTAGTGCCCACCAGTGGGGGCATGTGGAAGGTGATGGGTTTTTAAGTATGAGCCCTACCTGCAGCTTTAGCCGTTCAGTGAGATGGATGTGGAGCAAGGCAGCAGGTGGGGTTGGAATGATGACACAGGCATATTTGAGACTTGGCTGTGCTTGTCCTCAGTCACTGGTGGACCACACAGTGTGTGGGCTGTGACTCTTCTCATGTAAGCTTTCAGAGCGTAGACGGGAGCCCAGGGCACTGGGAAAACGCCACAGTCATTTCTGAGCCGATCAGAATTGCTTGCTTAAACAGGTATCCATGCTTGTCCACAGGCATTTCTGCCTTGGTGGAAGTGCACAGGAGCTCGGCTGAGTTCCACATGTGCTGCCCCTTCCCTCATCGCTCCGCTTGGGTCAACACAGTTGATTTCCAGTGAGTGGAGCCACAGGGAACTTGAAGCTGAGCTGGGCAGAAAGTAGTGAGTGATCTTCTGGACTAGGACTCTGACCCAAGAACCAAGGGGAGGGAGTTGGGTGTCTCAGCACCCAGTTTGTGTAGCTGATGATACAAGGCCATCTTCTGTGCAAGTTACAGTAAACGTCGCCTTTTGGCTCATGACCCTGGTTCAAGGCCAAAGACTGTATGTGATGATGACCTTTTTGCTGGTAGTAGCCCAGGATGGTGAAAGGCAGGGCCTGTGCACAAGACCTAGCCAAACTGACTTTTCTTTTTTTTAAGATATATTTTTTATTGGAAAGTCAGATATACAGAGAGGAGGAGAGACAGAGAGGAAGATCTTCTGTCTGATGATTTATTCCTCAAGTGGCTGCAGTGACTGGAGCTGAGCCAGTTTGAAGCCAAGAGCCAGAAGCTTCTTCTGGGTCTCCCATGCGGATGCAGGGGTCCAAGCCTTTGGGCCGTCCTTCACTTTCCCAAGTCACAAGCAGGGAGTTGGATGGGAACCAGGGTTACCAGGATTAGGACTGGCACCTATATCGGATCCTGGCACATGCAAGATGAGAACTATGGCCACTAGGCTTCCATGCCGGGCCCCAAACTGACTTTTTAAAAAACCATTTTCAAAAGAACAAGAGTGAGAGAGGGAAAGAAAGAGTATCTTCCTTCTGTTTGTTCACTTCCCGAATACCTGCAATAGCTAGTGCTGGGCCAGGCTGGAGCCAGGGGCCAAGAAGTCTGCTTCTGTAGAGGAACCTAAGTACTTGGGTCATTACCTGCTGCCTCTGTTGCATTAACAGGAAACTGGATCCCAAGCACCCCAATATGGGATATGGGAGTCTCAAGCAGTGGCCTAATTGGCCATGACACATTAATAATTTCAAAGTGAATTTCAAAGGGGACAAGCCATATTCATGCCTTAGCAAGAGCTTCCAGGGGAAGGGGTGGGGTGTCACACATGGCCGTCAGGAAGTCATGAAGGCCACCTTCCATGTTGGCATTCACTTTTGGATATTTTGCCATTGGCATGATGTGGTATCCAATGTATGACAGTGGCTGATAATTCAAAGTCAAGGTTGTAATTGTTTGTAGCCAAAGGTGATTTGTAAGTGCTATGCATGCTTGAGGGATAAAATTGTGTCTGGTTACCTGCGTGGTTCTTAGTTTTCTTTCTTCATTTTAATCATCTGGGGAACTGTCTTTAGTCTGGAGGCTGTCTCAGTCCCACCCGGAAATGACCTAGGGTGTGGCCTGTTTTTTTTTTTTTTAAGATTTATTTTTATGTGAAAGATTTTACAGAGAGGAAAGGAGAGAGAGAGGATCTTCCATCTTCTGATTTACTCTCCAAATGAGCTGATGTGAAGCCAGGAGCCAGAATCCTCTTATGGGTTTCACATGTGGGTACAGGGTCCCAAGCACTTGGCCCATCCTCTGCTGCCTGCCCAAGCCATAAGCAGAAAGCTGGATTAGAAGTAGGACAGCTGAGACTAGGATAGGTGCCTGTATGGAATGCTGACTAAACAGAACGAACGATTAGCCTGCTGTGCCACTGTGCCACCCCCATGGGTATTTTGTTTTAAGAAGCTGCAGATGGTACCATGGTGCAACCATGACCAAGTACCACTGGGTTAGATCATAGTTCCATAAATGCTTTTCATTGCTGAGGTGGGACATCCACTATGCTTCACTTTCTTGTCTTGAACATAATTAATATTTATCTGCTTAATTTTCCAAACCTTGATCACCATGTGAAGCCCATACTTGCCTCCTGCTGCCTCAGACAGCTCTTCATGGGTATGGTGGTGGTAAGAATTCTTCCAGGTTTGCTTTTAGATGCCATCTTCGTCCTGTTCTTACAGCCTGCGCTGTATGTGTTGGGCAGGTTGTTAAGTCTTGGCTGGCTGTCGTCCCATCAGCTCCGAGCTGCTTCTGTCATCTCTCCATGACAGCGGAAGCCCTCCCTTCCAGCACCCATGTCTGTGTGCTTTGCTTGCATTTTCCCTGCATCTGCAGGCTGTGTTTTTGGGGAATCACAATTGCAGGGACCTCTGGAATAGGGAGCCATGGAAGGAAAGTTTGAGACTGTGTGTTTGAGCATAGATTCCTTCTGCTTCTCCACTTACAAGGTGGCAAGAATGTAGGTTGGAAAACACTGTGCTTAGAATCTTGAAGGCGTAACTTGGATGTTTTCCACCTTCCGGTTTTGCCTCTGAGCAGCCTGAAGCTGTCCTAGTTTTTAGTTTATCTTGGAACCTGATGTCTCCCTCTAAGAGCACGGATGAGGGTACTTCAGAGAGCCCTGTGGAAACACGGAATTAGGCGACAGGTTGATTTTGAAGTAACATACTTTGGAAAGCCTTGAGTATTGTTCTTGTAATAGGGAAAGTTTTTGAAAACTTCATAAAGAGCCGTGGTGTGTCCCTCACTGTGCTCCTCAGGAGCTGGGGGTGCGGGCATCTGGCTGGGTCACCGTTACGTGGTCATGACGTCTGTGGTCATCCACTACCCTGGATCTTTTCACCAGGGTTCCTTCCATCTGGAAGCTTGTGCCCTTAAAGTCGGAGAACTTTCCTTGTATGATTTCCTCCATGCCCTCAATTCTCTCTCTCTCATCTACTATTTAGATACTTGACTTCTGGATTAGTCTCAGTTTCTCTTCTCTTCCATTCCTCTCACTTGCTTGTTCTGATTTCTGAGGGCTTGCCTAATCCTATCTTTAGCCCTCTTCCACGGTTAACCTACCGCTGTCCATATTTTCTATTTTCCAAGAGTTCTTTCCATTTAATAGCATCCAATGCTTGATATAGAATAATTTTTTTAAGGACCTAAGAATATTCCAAGTAACCTTTGATGCTTTCTGTTCCCCGTGTGGGCTCTTTGTTTCCACTTTGCTGTTGCCCACTTATGTTCTGCTGTGCATCTGACTTTGTGCAGCATCAGGATCATGGGTGGCCTCTATTCTTTGGGGAAGCACGGATGAGAGTTGCTGAGATGAGATGTTCGTGACTAGAGGAATCCGATTGGGCCATGCCTCTTGTGTGCTCTCTTTATCAGGGGTTGGTCAGATTTCCCACAGAAAGGTCAGTCAGTGTCCTACCCTAAGGGGAAAGACCTGCAACCTTTGGGAAGTGAGAAGGAGTTGAGGTTGCAGTGGGGTGTGTCCGGCCCGCTGATCTTCCTGCACTTGGATGTTTGGTCTTCAGAGCGCTGGGTAAGAAGGAGTTGAATCCCTGCTGTGCTTGTGTGGCCGAACCAACTCAACCAAGTCTGACTTTCTGCCTACACGCTCTCCCGTCGTCTCTGACCTTCTCTACCCAGGAGACTGAGAAGGGTTAGAATCTTCCAGAGGAACTGAGTGTTGGGGGTAAGAGGGAGGCTCGATTGTCACCACGTACTTTTGTTGCAGTTGGAATTTTTGCTGTAAGGATTGCAAATTCATAGGCAGATGTGAGAAGCACATTTTCTCCAGTTGCCTCCGATGGTAACACTTTGAAACACATTGAACAATATCGTCCCGGAGTCCGAGTTGGAAATAATTCACCAGTCCTAATCAGATTTCTTGTGTCTGTGTGTGCGTTCTAAGTTCTAGACAGTTACTTGTGTAGGTTTGTATAGTCCACAGTCACAACACTGCACAGATCCAGAATACCCCAGGTACCTCTTGGTACAAAACAACAGTGGTAGTTACCACGGAATGGTCAAGGGGCTGGTGGTGTGATGCTGGAACTCTGGTTCCAGGTCACTGGTGGTTCCACTTCTAATCTAGCTCCCTGCTCATTCTCCTGGGAAAACATGGCTCTGGTGTGTGCTTCTGTGCCACCCTTGTGGGAGACCCTGATGGCATTCTAAACTCCTGGCTATTGGCCCTGGCTATTGGCCCCATTTGGGGGAGTGACCAGCGTGACACTGGAAGATCTTTCTCTCTTTCTCTGTTGCTCTGCCTTTCAAAACTGATTATCTGTTGTTGTTGTTGTTGTTGATTTTTTCAAAAGAACAGTCAGTTACTTGTGTAACCTACCCCAACATCAGAGTCTTTAAGAATTGTACTCGACTCAGAGAATTGCCTGTAAGCTGGGGGCAGGGAGGTGAGCAGCAAGCTAGACCCTGAAGTGCTTTCTCAAGTCACTGATGCTCTTGCCTGCTCAGGTATGCTAGGCGGCTGGAGCTAAGTGCAGATACAGGCCACGCATGGCATGTTTGCAGTTTCTTTCATGAGGTTTTTCTTTTTTTTTTTTTCCTGTTGTTTGTACAGTATTTCTGAATGAATGATCCATGAGAACAGTTTATTTAGGTAGATGTTACTGCTTTGGGCCCATGTAGTATGGCTCCCATTGGTCGCTGTTAGAGATGTCAGTGGAGCAGTTCTGGGGGATGTGGAGTCTTAACATTGTGTTTAATGTTGGCAGAGACTGACATTACAGAGAGCTGACACTCAAGCCCCAGGACCCAGGCTTTCTCATGTCTCACTCAGTAAACACCCAAGCAAAACAAACCAACCGGTAGAACCTTAAGGCTTCGGAATGTATGCAAAGCCAGTGAGCTCCAGGTAAACTTACTTCATATTCTGGAAGTTTCCAGAGTGCTGGAGTCTGCCTGGGAACGTTTGGCCTTTAGTGTGGACAGTGCCTGAGTGACTTGTAGCCAAGTGAACGCTCTGTGTAGTCAGAAACGCAAGCTGTTCCTGGCGTGCTCCAGAGGAGTGTGGGTCAGCTCTCACTGGGGTAGTCTACCCCAATGGCCCTTGGAGTCTCCGAGCTTACCAGTTTGCTACTTTTTTTCATTTCTATTGTTGCAATTCTAGGAACTGTCTTCCTTCCCTGGTTTCCCTACAGCTCTACCTTTCAAATCATTCAATATGTTTCTAAAAAACAGTCAAGCCTTGGGTGCCTGGACCCCCGCTTGTTCCCTTGTACTCCCAGGGATTCGGGAGTGGGGGCTGTGAGCAGAAAGAAAACCCAGTGTTACTAATATAAATAACACTGACATGGGAACTGGCCACTTCCATTGTTTTCTTCTCCTGATGTGCCAACCTTGATATCAGATTCCGCGAAATGTCTTGTATCCTGCTTTTAAATTGTTTAAGATTCTTCAGTAGTGTCACATCCATGTAGTCTCCTGATACTCAGCACTGATAACAGATTGTTCTTAAAACTTTTAGTAAATTCCAGCTGAAGTGATGAGAGCCTAGGGGGTATCCTACATGGAAATCACGTTGGAAAAAACTGGATGAAAGGATTACAGGAATTCATTAAACTATTTTTCTGAGTTTTTTTTTTTGGTAGTTGTTAAGTCTTACATTGTGTCAAAATAATAAGTTGAAAAACTAAAAATACACACTTTAATGGGATTGACAGTATATCCCATATTAAAAATTGAAAACTAAAAATTTCAGATTAAAAAATTGCAATCAAACTGCCAATCAGGAGACAGAACAGTGTCATTCTGCGTGACCACTCAGACATCCTGTTCCTGACCCCTGTTCTCTTTCCTGCCGTGACAGTTTGGGTTTTTGAAAACATCATTAGATGGAGTCGCAAAATCTGCCATCTTTTTGTTTTTTTAATTCCGTGATAACGTTCCGTAGGCTCCTGGATTTCGCCCCCCCATCTTTGCCTTTCCCATTCCCTCCATGTCATTACAACAGTATAGTTCTTCACAATCAGTCATTCAGCCCATCATTGTGCTGTTTAAGTGTATCCTGACATTGTAGGCATGGACGTTGGCAAAGAATCTAGCATCGTTTTGTCAAGATACATTCAACAGTTTCATTGAGAGTCCATCTTTGATTTGGAAGTAGAGATGCACCCTGCACTATATCTTCACATCTGTATGTGGCAGTCTCAACGACACAGTTACTCTACATCCCCTGAAGTGAAAAGCTGTGAAATAAAACCAACAACAGAGAGAAAAATAGAAAATTTACACCAACGTGAAGTTAAAAAACTTGCTACTGAATAACCAACGTGTTACTGAAGAAATGAAAAAGAAAAACCCAAGACCCTCCTGAAGCAAACGATGCTGTTGTATGACCTATGAATCAGTAAGAAAATTAATAAGAAAATCAAAAAACTTGTTTTTGAATGAATGAAATAAAAGCAAAAGATGATCAACTCCCCTGAGATGCAGCAAAAACAATATTGAAAGGGCTATTGATTTCGTATTTTACTTGAAGGTTGCCTTATGCCAGAGAGAGCATATGATATTTGTCCTTTTGGGATTGACTTGTTTTACTGAGCGTAATGGTCTCTAGTTGGGGCCATTTGGTTGTAAATGGTGGAATTTCATTCTTTTTAATAGCTGTATTCCACTGAGTAGATGTACCACAGTTGCTTTATTCACTCCTTTTTTGATGGGCATCTGGGTCGTTTCTATGTCTTTGCTATTGTAGATTATGCTACTGTGAATATTTTAAAAAATATTTGTTTATTTAGCTTGAAAGAATTACAGAGAAAAGGAGAGACACAGAGAGGACTTCCGTCTACTGGTTTACTCCCCAAATGGCTGCAACGGCCAGAGCTGATTTGATATGAAGCCGTGAGCCAGAAGCTAACTTCTTTTGGGTCTCTCACGTGAGTGCATGGGCCCAAGAATTTGAGCTATCCTTCATTGCTTTCCCAGGTCATAGGCAGGGAGCTGGAACTCGACCCGGCACTCATGTGCATTGCCAGTCTTAGCAGGGACAGGATTAGCCTATTGTGCCACAACAGCAGGCCCTGGATTGATTTTTAATATACTGAGTCAGCCCTGTTCATAGTAGATAAGTTACCCTTGATCACAATGTGTTTTCCATTTTATATTTCCTGAATTTGATTTGATCATATTTTGTTGAGGATTTCTGTACCTGTGTTCGCACAGGGCAATCATCTGTAATTTTCTTTCCATATAATTTCCTTTGTCTATTTCAGCTAGCAGCGGACGATGGTCCCGTAAAATAAGTTGGAAAGTGTTCATTCCTCTTCTGTTTTCAGAAAAGATAATAGCAGCACGAAATTGGCGGGTCCTGTTTTAGCTTGTCATATTTTTCAACATGACAGTAAGTTTGAACATAATTTTTGATTCTGCATTGTAGGAATAAAAGCTACAGTATTTTTGTTATTTGCAGCAAATGATATTTTTTAAGCACTCAGCTGCTTCAGATCCTGCTCCAGTGTGTTCTCCCTGCATGGACGCTTTGGATTCCCACAGCAACCCTGAGCAGTTCAGGATCCATTCTTAGCTCCCTTTGGCATACAGAGGAAAGTAGACACAAAGAATTGAAACTGCTCAAGATCACAAGGTTTGAATCTGGGCCATCTGATTACACAGTCCATACTCAACGTCCTCTGATTACATCACATAACTCAGTTCTTCAGACCTCTCCTTGGGATCTGGAGGTGTGTTTTCGGTGTCCTCACTGTGATGGGTGTCCTTGTACAGGCATCTCTGGCAGTCTCTGCAGGGGGATCAGAGAGTCTGTGGTTCTTGGGTGGGAAGGGATGCTGTTGGAAGGGCCAGTAGTGCACCTTCTGCGCTCTCACTTTCCAGGAATCCAGGAGGCCAGGAGCCAGCAGCGGTGTCAGAATGTGTTCAGCTAAGGGGCCTCTGGCCAGAACTGGCATGATCATTCTTTTAGGCATTTGTATTTCACTTTTCAGAAACATGCTTCTCCTTGTTCTGATTTGTCTTTGATGTGGGCCAGTGAGTGGGTTTTACAACTATGTGTTGGCCATGTGTATTTCTTTCCTGGAAGAAAGGTTTGTTCATGTCCACTTTCCTCCTTTTGCTCCCAATGGAGTGTTTCTCTTACCGATCTCTAAGAGTTTTAAGTATGTTTCACATATAAACTTCCTTCGTCTTTAAATTTTCTTTTTGTTTGATATGCAGTTTTGTTTTTATCGAGACCAGACTATATGGCAGCCTTCAATAATTTCCTGAAAAATACAATTATGAAAAAAAAAACCATACGAGGATTCAAAGATATTTTTGCATGAAAATAAACCTAAGCTTTAATTCCATTTTCCTCAAACTCTTGGAAATCCCACCTCTTTTTTCCTTCTCAGCTTTTCATTGTTTGATTCCTCGATCCGAAGTCACACGCATACACTGATGTTTTTTCCCCTGGATTAGTGTGGTTTAATTTTTTTTCAACTCTTTCCCTTAGAGTTTAGTTTAGCATATAATGAAGATTTAATCAGTGAAGTGTATTTTGCAGGGGATTCCAGTGAAGTTTATTGAATAATCTCTCCCTTACACACACTTTTTGTATGGCTTTTATTCCTTGCTGTTCCCTTGTGTACCAGTGGCAGCTTCTGTGATGTCTATTTTAGTCCATAAATTAATTATTGTAGTGTTAATTATGGCATGTTAATTATGTAGCGGGGCAACATTCCTTTCCTCTTGTTTTGGAAAAAAAGAAAAACTATTTGTTCTCTTCACTCCTTTATCTTCTCAGGTAGATTCTAGAATCCCTGTTAAATTTTTTCTAGGTCCCTGTAGGTTGGAAAAAAATCTATAAATAATGTGTGGGAAAATGACATCTGGCAGAGTTGATTCTCCTCATTCATGGTGTGCTGCTTTATCTGACCAAGGCTGTTAAAATATGTCTCAATTCATAAATGTTTCCCAGTTTTCTCTGGCGTTTATTTGTGAAAGATATTCTGCTAGTTATTACTTACTGTTGCCGTTGCCATGTGCCTTGCCTGTTCCTTTTATTCATTTATTCGTGTATTTATTTTTATTTCAAAGGCAGATTTTAAGTAGAGATTTTAGATTTCAGAGAGAGGGAAAGAAAGGAAGAGAGGATTTTCTTCCACTGGTTCAGTCCTGAAATGGCTGAAACCGCTGGAGCCTAGCTGATTTGTAGCTGGGAGCCAGGAGCCTCTCTTCTAGGTCTGCCATGTGGGTGTGGAGTCCCAGGCTTTGGGTCATCCTCCGTTGCCTTCCCAGACCTTCAGCAGAGAGCTGGATCAAAGGTGGAGCAGCTGATACTAGCAGGCAGTGGATTAGCCTGCTGTACAACCACACCAGCCCCCAATGTATTCTTCTTAAATACTTTTACTTCTTTATATTTTATTCTTCAAAGTTTTAAATAACAAAATAACGTTGAAAATAGATGCATAACTAGCGTCATCATATTTGGTAATAATTTTCTTTTGCCCCGGAAATTTTAGATTCATGTTATCAGGGAGTAGTTTTTGGTTTGAGTTGCTTTTCATTATGGTAGGAAATTTCCTTTCTAATTTTTTGAGTGTTTTTTTTTTAACGAGTCATGAATGTTGACGGTGGTCAAATGCTTCATTAACACTTACCGAAGTGTTAAATGTAGCACTTTATATAATGTTTCCTTGAATAGACCACTTCAGCAGATGCATAGCCCCAGTTGCCGCTGTGGGAGTAAACCCTGGATAGCAGTGGTGCGGTGGCTGATTTGGGACTGTGGCATTGGACTTGATGTTTGCCGTGAGCTGCGACATCTGTGGTCGTGAGAGATGCTGCATGGAGTTCCAGTGGCTGGCTTGGGTGTCAGGATGACCGTCGCTGTGCAGGATGAACTGTTGGTCTCCAGGTACTGCCATGCTTGGGAGTATTTTAGGAAAACTGGAAACTGTGTGACTTGAAAATCTGAAAGAGCACTTGTAATACTGACCGCCTGGCCTTGGGTTCTGATGGAAGGTAATTTTGTACAAATTTCCATTCATTTCATTTCTGCTTTTCAGTCTAGTTAATTTATGTTTTCTCAGAGGAGTGTCAACTTCATTAAAATTGAAAAAATGACTAAATGCATATCTTTTTTTTTGCTTGTTTAGTAATAGAAGCTATATAACTTTTTTTTTTTCAGGACTAATGAATAGGGTTTCTTTTTTCTGTGATCAAACCAATTTATTTTATCAATTTGTAAAATCCCATCTCCTGTATTTCTACACCAACTTTTATCTTTTTTTTTACGAGCAATTGATTACAATCTTCATTTGTGTATTTTCTAACATGAATTAAAATCTTACAGTTTTTTTCCTCCAATTAATTATTTGGGAGACTGATTTTTAAAAATTAAGACTTTACTTGTTTGAAAGCATGATTTATCCAAAGAGGGAGAACGGGAGACAGACAGATATTCCATCCACTGATTTGCTCTGCAGATGACTGCAATATCCAGGGCTGGTCTGGCTGGACCCAGGATCTAGGAACCCCAGCTGGGTCTCCCCTGTGGCTGCCAGGGGCCAAGGACTCGGAGCATCTTCTGCTGCTTTCCCGGGTATAAAAGCGGGAACTTGCATTGGATGCAAGTGAAGCAGCCTGTGTTTTAACTGGAGCTCACTTCTTCTGACTTGAAATTTCTGAGCTGTCAAGATGCTTTTGTGTGTGTGTTTGTAAGATACTAGGGAGGACTCTGCCTGTGCTTTGCGTTGTGTGGCTTGTGAGCTGCTTTCATTGAGCTGCCGTCTTCTCTCTTTCGTCCTCCTCATCTTTTTGTGTTTTGCTCTTCATTCTGCAAGAGTCACGATGTTATTTTTGTCCTCAGCACTACTAGACTGGCTCTCTCTGTGCTTGCATTTCTGTGCTTTTCAGCATTTTTTATCTTGTCCTGCTCCCTGTTCACTAACTCCCATTAGCATCTTAGCCTTGCTGTGCAATTATTGATTTTTCCTCCATATGGGCCGTCTTTCTTTGCCTATCACAGAAGCTACAAATAGAATCTTTCAGAACTTCTGCTTTCTCTCGTAAGCCCTCCTAGGAGAATAGGATTCTTTTCTTATGTCACATGGAACTCTCACAGGTGTGTTATTCACCTTTAAGACCCAGTCCAGACATGCCTGTGAACAGACCCTTAACACCACTCTCCCCTGGCCTCCTCATGTCGTGTTGAGGGGCAGGTTGATGAGTGTGTGCCTTGGTCAGCTTCCCAGTGTGTGTGTGTGTTCATGTTTCTGTGGTGACCCAGATCCTGCTGCTGTCCACCTGGTCATTTGACTATTTAGATGGAGCTTTGTTCGTTTCAAGCAATGCATGACTTTTCCTTGTTCTCCCTTCTAGAGAAAATCTCCTGCCCTGGTTTGTGTCTCTGTGGGCTTTTCCTGTCTCTCCTCTTTTTCTCTTGAGCTTACCTCTGTCCTTCTACCGTTTTGCCTGGGTGGGCTGCATTCCTAAAGAATCTTAGTCTCTCAGTTATGGATGTAGAAAGAGATTTGATGGTGATCCTTGACAACAAGTTCTGAATAATAATTATTATTATTTCTGGAGATCAGGGTGCCCTCTGTGACCCACCTGTTACATCCCAGTCTTGTGCTTCAGGGGCTCCTCTATACTCATGTCGCCTTTTGTTATTTCTGCGTTTACTTCAGTGAGTGGGCTGACAATGGTGAATCACAAACTTTGAGCTAATTTTCATACTCTCCTAGAAGCCCTGCTGTAGCTGGCAGTTTTGTCACATGAGAAAGAAATTTAGGATGCAGGTATTTAACCCAATGCTTAAGACTCCAATTAAGATGCCTGAATTCTGTGTGTGTTTGGTCCAGTTCCCACCTCTGGCTCCATGTTGCAGCCTCCTGGAAGTGCAGACCATGGTGAGTGTCAGGTGATCATGGCTCAAGTGACTGGGTTTCTGCCAGCTATGTGGGAGACCTTGATTGAGTTTCTCGATTCTGGCTTCAGGTGTAGTCCAACTTGGCCATTGCCAGCATCTGGGGAGAGAGACAACAGATAGAAGCACTCAAGTACTCTCTCTTTTTGTCTGCCTTGCAAATAAGTAAAAAAAATATATATATATATTTACTTATTTTATTGGAAGTACAGATTTGCAGAGAGAAGGGGAGAGAGGGAAAGATCTACCATCCATTGTTTCAATTCCTAATGGCTGTAGTGACTTGAGCTGAGCCAATCTGAAGCCAAGAGCCTCTTTCTGGTCTCCTGTGTGGGTGCAGGGTCTCAAGGCCTTGGGCCATTGTTCTCTGTGGAGCATCTGGTACATAAACCAGTGCTTATATGGGATGTTAGTGCTTGAAGGTGGAAGATTAACCTGTTGAACCATGGAGTTAGCCCCAGTAAATGCAAGTTTTAAAATAGGAGAAGATTTTAATTCATGAATAGAAGATTCAGGAACAACTAAATCTGTCTTAACAGTCACTGACTTCTGTTTGCATTTCCAGGGTATGAACCTGGAGCATAGATGTTAGGTGACTCTTCTGCTAGATGGCTCACTTTAACTAATTCTCCATGTAGAACCTTGGTTTAGGCATCATTAGATGAGTTAAAGGGAGTTGCCCAATATATCATAGGTGTACCACAGTAGTTATGAATATAGATTCTCAGGCTGTTTCCTTTTTGGCCAAATTCTTTGAAGAAAGACACAGTTTTGGCCAGAGATTTGGACATTACCCCTGTGTGGCATGACCCCAGAAAAATGTTCTCTTAAAACTGTCCTGCCTTGTTTCCTGGAGTCTGTGGATTGACTTTGCTGCATGACAAAGAGAGTGGAGGCTGTGGGTGGAATTACGGTAACTGACTTGGGATTACCATGTGGTGGGGTGGGGTCGGTGTCACCACTTGGGCCCTGTAAGTGACAGAGGGAGGTAGAAGAAGGCGGGTCAGAGGAAACCATGTGGCAGCAACAGCTGAGATTATAGTGGTAGAACTTCTAGCTTTGAAGATGGCAGGGGCTGTGAGCCAAGGGATTGGAGCAACAGTGGAACACACAGGAGATGGATTTTTTTTTTTACTGGCGCTTCCAGAAGCAACATAGTCATCCTGACATGTGGCATTTAATCCAGAACTGGAAGATATGAGGCTATTTAAAATGTCGAAGGGGTAGGAGTTGAGCTCAACTATTACAACACCTGCCTCTCATGGTCACCATGTAGGTTGGAGACTCAGCTCTGCTTCCTGATCTCAGACCTGCCGTCCAGAGCCCCTGTTCTGGGCAAGGATCCTGACCCTTGGAATCCAGAATTCCTGTCCATGAAAATAAAAATGTAAAGAGAGAGTGGTCCTCATGGCAGTGTGGTGAAGTAAACCACTGCCTGTGACACCAGCATCTCATAGGGGCACCAGTTCCAGCCCAGCAGTTCCAGTTCTAATCCAGCTCCCTGCTAATGCACCTGGGAAAGAAGCAGAAGAGGGACCCTACCACCTAGATGGGAGATGTGGAGTTACTGGTTCTTGGAGTCAGCCTTGGCCATTGAGGTCATTTGGGGAATAAACCAGCAGATGAAGATCTCCCCTCATCTCTTTCTTCGCACCCATATCTCTTAGCCTCTCAAATAAATAAATCTTTTAAACCCCCCATCCTTCTTGGGTTGTGGCAGTATTTTACAGCAGAATTTTACTCAGACCACAGTCTGAGTCCTGTCCACCATCACTTGGTGGCTATAACTTTGTTTATTCCTTTGCTATTGCTCTTTCCCCATGTAGAATGTCCATACGATGGCAGTAGGAAGTTGGTCAGGTGCATTCCTGGATGTGAGCCCAGTGCCTGGTATGAAGCAAAAACTCAACAAATATTTGTTGAATTACTGCTTTGTGCCCCCGTGGCATGGTAGCCACTAAACAGAACCTAGTTTGCATGCTTGATGGAATAGTATGTTGTCTGTGGCTACAGAAATAGAAAGAAAAAAGGGAGCTGGAATTATGCCATCTCCCAGTGTCAAAATGCTCATTTTCGGTGTTCATGGCCAGTATTTGGTCATAGGCACAGTGGTTTTCTGAATAGGTAGTGAATGATACTCAGGGACCAAATGCCCCTCCCATCACTGAAGGTCAAAGAGTACTCATAACATCAACTCAGCGTGGCATGTTGCAGTTTTGACTTAGAAATGATCGTTTTGTGTTACATTCTCATGATTTCACTTAAAAAAAAAAAACAGTTACTGTCTCACAGGCAGGTTGACCTTCCATAGGACAGATAGATCATCATTATTCATTGTTGGCTATTTTGAGTCTTAGAGGTTATCTGGGAAACCTTGTTATGCGTAATTCCACACCTCTGACCATCTCTTGAAGGCTGCAGCTGTGACTGGGTGTGGAAGAGTGCAGTTGGCCTGACCTGGCTGGCAGGGCTGCTGTTCACCATACCCGCAGCTCATGCAAGTACAGAGCAGGTGCAGATGGCATGGCTGTGTTCAGCTCTGTGTATCGGGCCATCCACTTTAATATGTTTGAAAAGAAATTTTGTTTAACTCATTAAGAATGCATTGGATGTCCCCACCTCTGTCTCAAACCCCAGGTTGCCCATCTCCCTCATGCTGTCCAAAGCAGACCTCCCCAGCATGCTGACCCAAACTGGAGAAGAGCTAAAGGCAGGTGTGCATGGTCCAGAGAAGTTTCAGAACAGCTCCCAGCTTAGATAAGACCTTGAGAGAGCACTTCACATTAGGCCTGGGTATTGCCTGCTAATGTATCACGCAGTGACCTTTCCTTTCTTCAACTCAAGTTTTGTTTTCCTTATCTTTGCTTCTTGACTGTTTCTGTGGTTTTCCTGCCCGGCGACTGCTCCTTTGATAGCAGCATGGGAAAGAAAAACAGAATTTTAGCTGCTGACTCCATTTTTGCAAGAGCAGTGGAAAAGCCTGGGGTGGGGGAGGGGATCCCCAGGCTCCCAGTGAACCCGTAGTGTAGGCTGGGCCTGAGGGGTTGGGGTGCCCACCCAGGATAGGTCTGGATAGCTGCTCCGCATGAGATAGCACGTGCATCATCTCTCCTTCTCAAGCCACAAAAACCTTGACTGGATCTGCTGGGACCCTGCCTGCAAAGGGATGCTCCTGTAGGTTTCCAGGGTGTCCTAGGTGTCCCATGATCACTCTGTCCCCCCGGAGTTTGCTTTCTCAGTCCATTGGGGTGAAGGATAGGAAGGTAAGGAGGCCTGGTACACCCCTTTCTGATGAGCATTTGAGTGTCAGCACAGGTCAAGGGTCCATTTTAGGATATACTAGGAGTGCAAGCTTCTAGGTTGAGATTGCACAGGACTGGTCAGCATGTCTGTAACATGAAGGACAATAGAACTCCAACATGGCACTCCTGAATGTTTGTGATCTGTCTGCCCTGGGAACTGGCATGGACTGGAATTCTGGATTCCAAGGGTCAGGATGCTTGCCCAGAACTGGGGCTGTGGACCTCAGGTCTGGGGACAGATGAGAGTGTGGCCTGCACTTCTGCTGCTCACTTTTTCAGGCAAGTTCTTCGATCTCAGCCTCCTCATCTGTAAAGCATTTGTGCTGAATTATCTCTTCTTTGTTCCTCCTAGATCTCTCCACTCAGATTGCTAATTTTTGACTTGCCACCCTCCAGGAAGAGGCTGGAGAGGCCTGCTTTGAAGGTCAATTTACAGCCCCAGGCATGGCCTGAAGTCAGGATTCACTTTCTATTTCATGAGCATTACTCTCTTATGTGTGAATTTGTGTTAGTTTCCCAGAACCCTGGGATGGCACAGGTCGATGGATTTCTTCCGAACATTGTCAGCATTTGTCCTGAGGCCTAGTCCGTGCTTTTCCAAGTGAGGTTCTTGAATTGGCACCATTGACACCCGTGGGAACCCTACCCCTACCCCTCTGAACTTGCTGTGAATGCAGGGTCCCTGAGACCTGCTTTTCTGAACAGAATCCCTGATTATGGGCTCCAGGAAGCTTGATCTAACAAGGTTCCTTCTTGAACATGCAAGAAAAGTGTGAGAAGCAAGGTTGGGCCCCGGGGCAGTAACCCAATGTCAGGTTTTCCCACTATAGGAAATAGATCCTGGATTTGATGATATGCTCTGGAGTGGCTGACCTGGTAGGTTATGTCCAGAAATGCCAGCAATGAGATTCTTGGGGGTGAGGGGAGCAGTAGCTCTAGGGGCCTAATACTGCTGAGTAGGAAAATGGCTCTCTTGGTCTTCTGGAGATCTCCTCCAAGTTTGGGGCCCTGAGTCTCCCTGGCTGGTGTCAAGGGGAGCTGCAGGTGCATGGGAGTATCCCCAGGTGTTGGCTTGCCCTGAAGGAAGGAGACAGTGCACAGAAGCATTTCTGGAGAGACTGAATGGGGACCATGGGTGTGATATGGCTCCTGTCTCTGTGTTTAGCATTTGTTTTGATTCCTGGTCCTGCGTTTTTGATGGCCAGGCGTATGATGGCAGACTGGGAACTCCTTGTTTTACTATTCAGCGTTGAGGATGCTTCTAAGGTCTAAACAAGCAGGATTGTTCTGGGAAAGCACAGTTTGAATTTAGAAGAGGGTCCAGTGTTCTTGTTAGCAGTGATTTCTTTTTTTAAGATTAATTCATCAATTAATTTGAAAGGCAGATTAAGAGATAGATGGAGATTGATGATATACAGAAAGATCTTCCTTTTCCTGGATCACTCTCCAAATGGCCACAACAGCAAGAGTTGGGCAAGGCCCAGTCCAGGAGCCAGGTGCTTCCTCTGGGTCTCCCACATGGGTTAAGGGACCCAAAGAACTTGGGTCATCCTCCACTACTTTTCCCAGGCACATTACCAGGGAGCTGGCTCACACATGGAACACCAGAACACAAACTGGTGCCCATATGGAATGCTGGTGTTGCAGGCAATGGCTTAACTCTCTGTCCCCAGCCAGCAATCATTTCTCTAACAGTTATCCCCACAGCATTGTAATTACCAATGCTTATTGGCTTGTATGCTTATGTGCAACA
Organism: Ochotona curzoniae; assembly: GCF_017591425.1. NCBI lineage: Eukaryota > Metazoa > Chordata > Mammalia > Lagomorpha > Ochotonidae > Ochotona > Ochotona curzoniae. Next base: position 21,256,281 of record NW_024465894.1, on the reverse strand, counting down.
CACACATGTATACCCACATACAGTGCACCTTCTAATCATGTCTCCGATGGATGGTGTCCTGTGTTTCTCCGTTTATCCCGCTTCTGCTGGCACTTGTCTGGAGTTTGGCATGGCACTGTGGGAGTCCTGTAGAGTCATTTCTGCTTTGCACATGCAAAGACTCCGCTCAGCATGGCTGAGGCATTCATGTTCCTGCTGCTTGACAACTTGCTAGCCAAGGACCACTTGACTCATGTCTACCTCTTCTGGTATCCTTTGGCTTCCTCCAGAATGCTCCATCATGATCATTTACAACAGTAGTACCACCCCTGTGCATGCAGGCAGGAAGGGGGCGGAGGTCCCGGCCTGATCACTGGTAGCCGGAGCTATGGCTGCTCAGAGGAAGGGCTGCTTGTTCCACAGGTGCGCCGAGTGCTGTCCGCTCACCTTCCCTGCACTGTCCTCACCTGTTATCCAGTTTGTGCAAAGGACTAGCAGCAGCTCTGAGTCCCTGCAAGATGCAGTGGGAACATTTGTTGGCCTTTGTCTCCAGGTGGGATCTTGCATCCCAGAACAAGGTCTCTCTAGAACACAGCTCTCTACCAGCAATTGGAACCCTGAACTCTGTGCCTCCCCCTTCTTAGTGTCTTTCCTGGCTTTCCCTCTTCTCTTAAGGGGCTCTCCTCACCTTCCATTAGGTCTGTGTTCTTGTCACCTGCACATCTGGTTCCTCAGCCTCACTTCTGAGGGTTCTTCTGAATTGCAGAAGACAGTGTCATGAGGCAGTGCTGCACTGGTGGCAGGTATGCCCACGCTGAAGATCCAGTTGGTGCTCTCTGATCCACCTTTACTTGCAGGATAAACTTGCACCCTGCAGCCTTTCCTTGAATCCCCCAGAAAGGTGTCTATGGCCTGTCTTGGATGTGAGATCCCATTCCTTGACTGTTCGATCTGTATATCTAAGTGAATGTAAGAGAAGGAGTATTGAGTGAGCTTCACCTGTTGTAGCATTGTGCAAGGAGCAGTGAATAACAGCCTCTAGGACATGTGACCCCACCCCATTTCAAGCTCCAACTCTAGGCACTGGGTCACTTTTCTGTCTCTAAACTTATTCGTAATTTGACTTGATGGGATTCAGCCAACTTTGATTGCCCAGCCATTCTCTGCCAGGATCAGGTGGAGCTAAGTAAGATGCAGTTTCTGTCCAGGTGTCACCTGGAGTCCGGGGGAGAGAAAAGTGCGAGTAAACAAGAGACGGCTGCCCTGTGTGAGTTCTCATCAGCGGTGACCAGGATAGGGGAGTGGGGACTAGCTCTGACAAGGCTGAGGTGCAGTGTGTTGCAGAGCTGACTTGTACATTTGCTTTTAAATATTTTTCTATTTTAAAAGATTTAATCAGCAAACAAAAATTGTATAGATTGAAGATTAAACTGTAATGCGATTTGTAGGTTTGTTTACTTAGTTGAAAGGTAGAATGGCAGGGAGAGGGGAGGAGGGAGAGAGAGCTCTTCCATCCACTTCCTGTAACTGGAGGGTGATGTGGGTTAACACCATGAAGTAGCTGGCTTGGGGAGGCAAGCAGTCCCTTTCTGAGTAGCTACAATCTCCATCCCTCCCCAGGGATTGACAGAACAGCTCCTAGACTGTTGGGTACATCTGTCCTCCATGCCTCAACACTTTCAGGTCAGAAAACACAAACTTGAAATGGGCCCAAGGGCATATGGCTGGCAGGAGACCCACAGGGGAGGATAAGGATGCATGGGCAGTAGAAACAGATGTCCCTTGGGGTTGTGGATCCTTTGATAGTTGTGTCTGCAGCAGTATGATTCCTGGTATTTTAAAATAGTTGAGCTGCTTTAGTTTTCTTTCTCTCCCTTGCCTCCCACTTCCCCTGGGGCTTCTGTTCCCTCCAAAAATGCCCAGGCTCCAGACCCTTCAAGATCCTGCACTTGGAAAGGTCCTAGGAAGTGTTGTTCTTGGCCTGCATGGTGGGGAGCAGCCAGGGAGCTGGAGGGGCCAAAAAGCTTGTATTCTTTGCCTTTTGGATTGAATGACTTCTAGTTCCAGGAGGCAGATGTCTGTTGCTTTCCTTGTTCCTCTCATAGTGCCATTGTCTTTGCACTGGTGATAGACCATGCAGAACCATTACCTGTTGGCCAGGTGTGGGTCTGGATTGGGTTCTCCAGCACCCTCCTTTCCTGCTCTTCTCCCACCAGGGCTCCCTGCCTTTTCTACTTTGCATCCTGAAATACCTTCAGAGAACCCGTGGCAGAGGTTCTCTCTAAAGGTTTGGAACTCTGTGCTGTGTGGGATGCGATATCTGCTCATATCACCTGCTGACTTTGCAGGGTGCCTGCTGTGTGTCTGAGATCCCTGAAAACCGGCAGGGCCAGGCTGAAGCTTGGGGCTGAAGAGCTGGCCCTCCATATCCTTGGGTGCTGCACCGGTGGATTCACCTGGCCATGGAGAGATCCAAAAACGGTTGGCTTTCCACTATAGATGCACAGACTTTTGTCTTATCATCACTTGCTCAGTGGTGCAGTATGACAGCTGTTTACGTTACATTTACAAGGGCGTTAGGCAGTCCTGAGTTTTTGTGTCTTCTGGGGAGCTTTGAGGCCAGTCCCCAGGGACGCCAAGGGTGCTGGATGATTGCACCTGCTCTCTGACCCTTGCCTTTGGATTTAAGCGTGGGCCTGTGACTTGGTTCAACTGCTTCTCTTTTTAGTGGCCTTTACAAGCACCCAAGCCCAGTGTAACTTTTTTCCTCCTGCCGTTTCTATTTTTCAACCCGAATAGGAAATGACAAGGCAGCTTTTGGTGCAGAGAGAATATGATTCATTTTTTGTTACCTCATTTAAGGCCATTTTGAAGTTTAATGTGTGCATATGTACCACAGAGCATGTCCATCACAAGTGCATGGCTTGATGGATTTTCACAAGCTGGGCAGCGGGATCTGTGCTGTGAGTTTTTGGTGGTCACCATCCTGCGAGGCACTGCTGTCTCCACTTGTCCTGCCTGTGACTCTTACTGTGATGTAACCCGAGTTCATATCCTTTGGTGGATGTTATGCTTAGGTTTGTCCTCATTCTCCTGGCCGCTGTGGTTTATTTGCCAATGATGCTCTTCTGTGTCTGAGTGGGAGCATGGGTGGACACAGGCCGATTCCCAGGAGCTCGGAGTACTCTTGTTCCGTGATAGCGTGCCTGTTTTGTGCTTTCTGCATTCCCCGAGGTGGAATGGTCTAGTCCTTGTGGAACCTATGATTGGCTCTGAGTCCATCTGAAGAAACAGGGCTCCACGATGGATACACCTGCTGAGAGTGGAATCTGGATTTTGAAGCTAAGTAGAGATTCAGTCACCTTTGTTGGATTGCAAGGCTTCCTTGGTCAAACCATAGGCAGGAGGGAGGCCAGGTCCTTGGGAGGGGGATGTTTCTGACGTCCTAGCTAGTCATCCTTGCTGGGTGTTAGCTCTGTGCAGCACAGATGCCCTGCCCTCTGGGACGGAAACAGCAAGGACTATCACGATTATAATTAATCTTCCTCCTCCTCCTCCTACTTTTTCCTCATTCCTTTTCTTGTCTTGTTCCAGAAGACTTTTATTCCCACTCCTTACATAAACATACACAGAAACACACACATGGGTACTCACTCATACACACATTCAAGTGCACACATATACACACAGTCACACACTCACACATGTACGTGCAACCTACACGAACACTCACATGAGGTCACACAGAGACATATGCATGCACACAGACACAAATACATACTCATGCAGACCCACACCCACACAAAGATACACACACGCATGTGTACTCACACAGACATACACACACAGACATGTGTACTCACATACTTATTTGCACACTCAAGCATATACTCACGTAGAAACATGGCCATACACACTCATACATGTGCATACAGAACCACTTACACACATATGTACTCACAGGTTCACGCAGATGCACATACAGTTACATATACAGGTATGCACATTCACATGCAGTCACATACAAGCCCATGCAGATGCACACACACAAATACACATTCCTACACAGACATGCACATAGTGTACTCGTGTACACTCCACACGCAAGCACACATGCCATCACAGACACTCAGACATGTCCACACACACTTGCACACATCCATCTTGCATGTGGGAGGCCCAGCCACAGAGCTAGTGATGCAGTCTGGAGTTACAGCATGGAGAGAGGTTAATTATACCCCAGAAAGTGTGATCGCACTCACTGCAGCTCTGCGGAGAAAAGCCTGTAAAAGCAGCAGCGTAAGAATGAGACTTTCCAAAATTACTGTGTCTGGGCCCCTCTCCCGTGCTCTCTGTGTGGTGTTTGAAAGGTGCTAAGCCTGCACTCAGCAGAGTGGGAGAGGCAGCCTCAGCACCCTCAGATAAAAATAACAGGGCGGTGCATGTTCTAAATAGTACCGTGCTTTTCCAGTCCTGCCACCTGTGCCTGGGAATTCCACCTCCTGCTCTTGGTCTGCAGTGGGCTGTGAGATGGGGTGCAGGACTTGCCTCCCAATGCCCTGCAAGGGGACATCCTGGATATGGGAACCATCAGCCTACTGGAGGACTGTGTCCCTAAAGCAATTGACTGTCCGTTTTCTCCTCCCTTTAATCCAGCTGGGAGTGGTAGAGGAGTTGTGAACAGGCATGGGGCTGCATGTCTGAAGAGATGGGGGTGCATCAGCTTCTTTGTCTCCACATAGGTTTGCTGCCCACAGCAGCTCCCTGCTCATGTGTTACTGCCATGTGCCAGAGGTTGAAGGGCCTGGAATAGGAGACTGGGCTGAGATCCCAGCTGCTTTCAGGCTCTCTGGCTGTTGTCTGTAGCCCTCCAGGGGGTGCCTCTTAGCTGTGTCAGCTTGCTGGAGACACTGTTTCTTGGTGACTTTTGTCTGTGTGGGAGCTAATGCCCAGGGACCCCTGCAGAGGCCCCAGCCAGACTCCCAGGCTCCTGGCTGCCATCCTGGGGACCCTGCTGGTTTCTCTGTAGGAGGCTGATAAAGAGAGGAAGCTGCCTGAAACCAGCTGAGGGCACTTCCAGTGACCCTGGCACCAGTCCTGGACCCAAAGAGGTGCCTACCAGTGGTGCCAGTCCGCTTGGGATGAACACCCAAAGCAAGGCCATGTGGCAGAGATGGCCTGGATGGGGTTGCATGTCATCTTCGATGATTCCCTGATCCCCCTCCCCTCTCCTTGGTTACTGCAAAGCCGAGGGGTGGCCAGCCACCCCTCCGACCTTCAACCCAGTCTCTGGAGTGTGTAGGCACCATGGTCTTTGGGCGACTGTCCTGTGTCTGTTCTGGCTGCCCTCATTCCCAAGGGCCTAACCATTAGTTAGGATAAGGTTTAGAAGTAATGGTTTCCAGTACCTCCTTCTGTTCCTTCTTGTGAGAATCTGTTGACTGATAAAGCCTAATTGATAAGGCACTAATCACTTCCTTGTCTTCTGAAAATCATAGTGAACTCACATAGCCATCACTTAGGGCTTCCAGTCACCCTGAAGTCACTGGCCCGCCACCTGAGTCTGCGGAACGACAGCTGAGAGTGAAGATCGGTGGTGTTTCCTTTAGCTGTCAAGGTCTTAGCCAAAGAGATCGGAGGTTTCTGTGTCTGAAATCACAGGCAGATCCCAGTGCCACATTGTCTTCCTGCTAGACTGACAGGTGGCTCTGAAATGTGCCTTTGTACCATGTAAGTAGACTGCTCCTTTGGGTGGTTTCCCAGATTGCTGGGAGTCCCAGGGGGCAGTGAAACTCTGCAGGGTGCAGATGGGTTTGGGGAGAGCAGGGGGAGCCCACAAAGGGAATGGCAGCGCCTGATCTCCTTTGAGAAGCAATTGTAGCCCCCTTCTCTGGGCTGCTCATTGATGCAGCTGGCAGAACCTGGTTCTGAGCAGGTGGGTTATATCAGGAGGGGAGCAGGAGAGGCTATGGTTATGTGGGTTCTGCATAGGATCCTGTCCTGGTGCACAGAGGTTATGTTTTATGACCCCCCTGACCAGGCACTCATCAGCTTCTGGCATGAGGCACAGGGCCTACATCATATGTGTGATGTCCCATACCTGGCAGCATCTCTGTAGATGAGTGTAGCTGAGATCTTTGGGAAGAGGAATTGGAACAGAGCCAGTTCACTCATGGGCCTGGCCAGCCCTGGGCCTGTAGCTCCCCAGTCCTGTCCTTGTGGACATGACTGTCTGAGACCTGTGAATTGGATTGTGCTGTTTGAATGCGCTTTGCTTGGACCTTGCAGTATAGATGTGGGGATTCAGGAAGAGCATGCAAGTGGGCGCAGCTGCCCTGTGGAGGTGGGGCTGGTGTAGTAGGGTGGTTCTGCAGCTGCAGCTGCTGGGGGAGGTGTGCTGCTTGAGACCTGCCAAAGCCTGGCTTTGGCCAGTGTGTCTTCCAAGCCTCATCCATACATGCTTGGGCACCTGGATTTGGGCAGCATCTGCAGGTGCAGCCACGGCCTTAGCTCTTGGCCCTCCCACTCATGTAGCTGATAGGGCCTCTTTTCGCACCATGGCTCAGTTCCTTTTCAAGTCACATCATTCCTCATTTCTGGAGATGGGAATGCTCATTGGGCACATCTTACTCCAACGTGGATGCGTGTAGCAGGTGCAGATTCTGTAAGAGTGAAAAGGAATATTAAGTGGAATTCCTGGACGTGCCCATGGCTGGCTCCCCCAGGTGACCTTACTGCTGCATAGGGAAGCAGAATGTGCAGGTGGAACTTCAGAAAGTTCGGGATGGCTGTGTTAGTGGTGTTGGCTGATGGCGAGCACAGCTGTCAGCTCTATCTGTCTTGTCTCAGCTGGAGATGCTCCTTCCTTTGGCAAGCTTTGGCGCATGTAGCTCTCACAGGGAGCCCATTTTCCCGCAGAATGGCTGCATTTTATGTCTCTAAAAGAGTGCTGGGAAATGAAGGAGCAGTTGCAGAAATGTTGAATAATAAGTGAACTTGACTCCCCCCAGGCGGCACGTCTGAATGGCTCCCTTTGACAGACACAATGATACCTCCAGGGTCCCTGGACGGGTGCTCTGGAAAAAAACCATTGGCTGTGCCATGTCTCGCCATGGCCCGGTGCTATCAGATCCCACTGCTGACCCCAGTCTCAACAGGGAGTTTCAGCTCTTGAGAATAATAACTCAAAGCATTTCCTGGAAAAAGGCAGAGGAGGTGAAGTGAGGTGTGGGATTGTGAAGGGCATACTGGAAACCTGGATCTGAGGGCACGATTATGCTTTGGAGGGAGGATGTCAGCGTAACCCACAGCCTGTCTACGAGAGCTCTGAAAAGAGGAAATAGAAGCCCGCTTTTTGTAGCTGTTTTAGTGTCCTTTTATGAGTTACCCGTTTGTTGGCTGGTTCATTCTGTCAGTCGTAGGGTGTGAGATGAGGCCAGTTTTGCCTGTTTGCATCATCTGAGATGTCCCATATAGATTGGGATTTGGACAATAGGAGGCCAAGGCTATGGAAAAAGTGATTCTTTGCTCTTTCCCAAGAATGTACCGAAAGCAGCTAGAATTGCAGCTGACGTTTTCCACACGTGGCAAAGCTTTGCAAGTGAGGGTCACTTGTCAGTTGTTTCTCTATTTTCATGGGTCAAGTTTCCTTACTCCTTGTTAAATATTCAGGGGCCAGCATTGTAGCACAGGGGTTGACGCCCATTGCGTGCAATGCCAACATCCTAAATGGGTGCCAGTTCCAGTCTCAGCTGCTCCACTTCTGATCCAAAAATGTGCCTGGGAAGACAACAGAAAGTGGCCAAAAGTACTTGGGTCCCTACCACCCACATGGGAGACCTGAAACAGGCTCTAGGCTCCTGGCTTCAGTCTGGTTCATCCCTAGCTGTTATGGCCAAGAAGGAGGTAAACCAGCAGATGGAAGATGTCTATCTGTTTGTCTCTTTCCCTTAAGTTTCAAATAAATAAACCTTATGAAAATTAATGTTCAGAAGTGGTATACCGTGGTACCCCTGAAGATGTAAAATAAACACAAAATCAGGATTTTACCACACTTGTTATAAATGAGGAAATTAGATGTTACATATATATCAAAAGAGAATACAGAGCACAGTCTTACATATGGGAATATTGAAATGAGTATGCAAATGGGGATGTCCAGAAGGAGAGAAGCCACGTGAACTTATTGTTCAAAATTTGCATGTATAGGTAATAAACACTGTGCATCACGATTAATTTATGGGGCTGTAAACAGCTCGACAGCAACGAAAAATTAGAATCAGATACTCCTCTCCACTGTAGGCAACTGCCTAGGTTGCCTTGTACCTAGGCAAGTGTTAGTGCTAGGAGAAAAGCAGCCAATAGCTGGCAGGCATCCTAGGTCTGGTTAAAACCAAATCTGTGTTAACTATACCAGTGTGCCAACATAGTTGCCCATTCTTTTTTTCAATTTGAAGATGTGTGGGGAAGGTGGGGACTCTAGACTGGACATATTATTCCTGCCCCCAGGCTGCAGGCTACCCTGAGGACATATTAGAATGGGAGTGCTGAGGTAGGGGAAGAATGACTTATGAAGGCCTCTACAGACCTTGCCACTACACTCATAGGTAGGTAAGGGAGCTGAGGTGAAGGAGACCACCGGAGGGCATGTCTGGGTCAGGCCAAGGCACCTGCTGCCTACTAGTGCATGCTAAAGCTGGGGGTCATGCCTGGCTGGGCTAGGACTCAGTACTTGCCCATGAGTGTTGGAGCAATGGGTGGGCCATGTCTGGATGGGCTACAGCACCCACCAGAGTGCAAGGGAACCATATCTGGGGGAAGATTATGCAGGGAACTTGAGGGCTTGCTTCTGTGGGACTGCAGAACCTTCAGGCTTATACAGAAGGTTGGGGTGGTAATGGAATGAGCCAAGCTGGACCACATAACTCATCTGCCAGAAACCTACCTGATGCTTATGGGAGCTAGGGCTGGGATTAGGTTGGGTGGAAGCAGGCTGCAGTACCCACTGACACATGCAAAGGCTATAACTGAAGGAAGGCCATGCCAAGCAAGACTGCTGTATATGCAGCAGATGTGACTGGGAGTGGAAACAGACCTGGTAGGACAACTTGGAGAACTCTCCCGCTAAGTCACAGTTCCCTTTGAGGAGCACAATAGGTAGGGCCGGGGGCAGGCCAGGCCAGGCCAGGCCAGGCAGGGCTGTAGCACTCATCAGCATTTGTGTGGGTCAGAGCTGGAGAGAGCCAGGCACCAGCTGGCATGCAGGAGAGTCAGGACAGGGTGTAGGCCATGTACCTGCCTGGGCTGGGCTGCAACACCCACCAGGGAGAGTTAGACTGTGAGCAGGCCATTCTAGGTTGGGTCAAAGCACTCACTAATATGTGCAAAACCTGGGGCTGGAAATGGGCCTGGTAGGGGGAACCCTGGTAGGACCTCCCTGCTGGGGTGCTTGCTGCTTCCACAGGTGAATGTGAGAGCTGGGACTGAGGATGAGCCAGTCCGGATAGGGCTGCAGCACTCATCATCCCACATTTTTACTTGATCTGGGATTGGGCTGGACTGCTGTGCCTGCTGGCAGGTGCAAGACTGGGTATGGGTCATGTCGGGCTAGACTGCAATGCACCCTAGTGGGTATGGGATCTGGAATTGGGAGCATGCCTTGAAGGGGGAACTGTGGGCACTCAGCTGTTGGGCTGTATTTCCCTTGGGTGAACACAAGATCCAGGGCTGGGGCAGGCCAGGCTAGACAGGGTTGCAGCATCTGTTGCTGTATGTGAGGATTGAGTCTGGGGGTGGGTTGTGGTGAGCTAATCCACAGCACCCATGGGTATGCACAAGAGTCAGATGGGATATGGACTGGGCTGGGCCACAGCAGAAGCTGATACATGCAGAAACTGGGGCTGGGGTGGGTCTAGTGGGGGTTATTGGGAGTTGCCCTGATTAGGTTGAAGCACCTCTGGTATGTGTAAGAACTGTGAATCTGTGGTGGGCTGACTGGGCCACAATGCCTGTTGGTTCACATGAGGTGTGGGGCTGGGGCAGAACTGGCTGTGCAGCTGCATCCACTGGAATGTGCCTTGGTTGGTACAGGTGAAGCCTGAACCTGACCTGGTGCACACAAGAGTCAAGTCTGAGATCACCCCATGTCAGGTTTCTTGGGAGACTCCATAACTTCCACAGGAGAATCACTGGGTATGTGGTCCCACCTTGGAGTGCATATGTTAGGACTGGGCCTCCTTAGTTGCTGATGCTTGTGCAGTCCACGGCATGCCCAAATGCACATGGGGTACGAGAGGGTCCAGCTCCTCTAGGCCAGCAAGGGACATCATCAGAGGATGGAAAGCAGAGACAGGTTGGACAATGCTCTTGCCCAAGCTGTGCAGCATGTTCCTGTACTTCGGGATGCACTGAGGTGGATTTTGTCAGTCAACAGACCTTGGAAAGATTTCTTAATCCTGGAACAATAAAAGCAATGATTGCTCAGAACTATCAGAACCACTAAAGTAACACCCTTGGAACACTCTTCCCAATATCAGGGTCTCTAAGGTGTCATCAGATAACAACCCCCATCTCCAGGTACTGATGTAATTTGACAGCAAGGAGAAGACTCCCCCCGCCCCAGTGGACACAGGAGAAAAAGAAAACCCAAAACATGTGTCCTACTCACTTTCCTCTTTTCCTGACCCTCCTGACCCTAATCAGTGGCCCACATGTGTATGCATGCCTCTGAAATATGTAAGCAATAGAAAGAAAAAAAAAAGAAAAAAAATTTCAAAACAGAAGAAGAAAAAAAAAAGAAACATTATTAGTAACGGTGCAAAGGCAAACAAAAAGAACCCCTTCTCCTATTTTAAAAAAATCAAGGTCATCTTAAACATTATTATTATTACTATTATTAAAGATTATTTTTATTGGAAAGGCAGATATAGAAAGAGAAGGAAATACAGACAGAGAGAAAGCTGTTCCATCCATTGACTTACTCACCAAGTGGCCATAATGGCTGTTGCTGAGCTGATCAGAAACCAGGAGCCAGGAGCTTCTTCTAGGTCTCCCATGTGGGTACATGGTCCCAAGGCTTTGGGCCATTGTTCTCTGTTTTCCCAGGCCATAAGCAGGGAGCTGGAAGGAAGTGGAGCAGCCAGGGCATGCCAGGAGAGGATGCAGCCACTAGGCCATTGCGCCGGGCCCAGGAATCAAGATAATCTTAAGGGTGTGCTAGAGACAGCACATGACTTTCGTGTGAGACAGTTTTCCTTTTACTGTCCTTAAGGAGTTGCAGGATTTGTAGCATTAAGTGTGCTCAGAAGTGCACTTTGGTCTCCCTTTTGATATATAAATAGCACTAATGAAGTTTTTTATTTCCTTTTTGGGTTGTTTCATATTTGTTTTTATATTATTGATGTGCTATTACTCTTTTTGAAAAAAAATATTTTTTTTATTGCAAAGGCAGATCAGATTTATGAAGAGAGGGAGAAACAGAAAAACCTCCCTCCTCTGCTTTACTCTCCAAGTGGCCGCAGTGGCTGCAGCTGAGCCGATCCAAAGCCAGGAACCAGCAGCCAGCAACCTCCTTCCGATCTCCCATGTGAATGCGTGGTCCCAAGGCCTTGGGCTGCCATGTACTGCTTTCCCAGGCCATAAGCAGGGAGCTAGAAGGGAAGTGGAACAAGCAGGACATAAACTGTCTTCCACATGAGATCCTGATGTTTGCAAGATGAGGGTTTAGCCATTGAGCCATCATGCTGGATGCACTCTTTTAAAATATTATTCATCTGAAAGGCAGAGTTACAGAGAGAGAAAGAGGGTTGGGTGCGGAGGAAAAAAAGGTCTTCCATCCACTGCTTCACTCTCCAAATAGCTACAACAGCCAGAGCTGAACTGATCCAGAAGCCAAGAGTCAGGAGCTTATTCTGAGTCTCCCATGTGGGTTCAGGCATCCAAAGATTTGGGCCGTCATCTGCTGCTTTCCCAAGCACATTATCAGGGAGCTGAGTTGGAAGTGGAGCAGCTGGGACTTGAACCTGTGCCCATATGGGATGCCGACTCTGCATCCTGCTACATCCTACAACCTGCTGTGCCACAGTGGCAGCCTAGCACTATTCATCACAAAGAGCTATTTTGTAAGGTAATTATTGAACTTGCCCCTTGTGGTTTCACAGGGTCTATATTAATGAGAAGAAAGTACAATTTCTAAGATGTGTGTATGGGATTTATAAGATGTTGAGTAATGAATAGCAGTGGAATCATGGAGCTGTGAACCAGCTATAACAAAGTCTAACCAACACAAAATGATTTCAAAGCACAGCTGGTTGGGATGCGAGACGAGAAGTAAGAGGAACATTTGGAAACATTTGGATGATTCCACCACACAGCATCCCCTTTCCCCCATGATTGGGGATGTCCTTGTGTGTGTAATGCCTTTAACATTTTTAGAGTAATTAGATCGAGGCTGTCATTTTTCACAATTCAATATGACCCATCTCCTCAATGCCTGGATCTTATTTGCTCATCTGATTACTTCCCCCTCTCCTGCCCCAAGAATTGTGTAGTCATGGTGAAATTTGTGGCTGGATTGAACCTCACGAATCCCCATGTTTTGTTGTGAGATGTTTCTTCTGGACCATGGGTAGCCTTCATTAGTCTCCTGGGCGAAGCCCAGCCCTGCTTTCCTGGACCTGGGTTCTGTTCCCAGGTGGTTCTCCTTGCCCATCTTTAGGATGCTCCCAGGATGCTGCTGGAGCCTGGGCTTTCTCTTCATGGCTGCTCCACCTGCAGGCTGCATCCTCATCTCTGGTCCTCCCCTCTTGGCTCATGTGATGAGGCCACCTGCTGAGCAAGATCTTGGCATTCTCCCTTGAGGACTGCACTTCACTGCCTGAATATTCTCATGACCTAAAGTGATGGAGATGTCACAGGTGACATTTCTCCCAATGAAGACGTTTTAACAATGTATTAACAATGTATTGTCAGTGTATTTCAAGCACTTAGAGAAATATTTGTTTTCATGTATTTGAAAGACAGAGGGAGGGAGAGAAAGGAAGAGAGGAAGAGGAAGAGAGAGGGAGAGAGAATGAGAATGGATGAGTGAATGAGAACCTTCCATATGCTGGTTTTCAACAGAGCCTGAAGCCAGAAGCTGGCAACTTCATTCAGGTTTCTCATGTGGGTGGCAGGACTTAAGCACCTGAGCCATCATATATTATCTCCCAGGATGCTTTGGCAAAAAATTGAGTGGGTTTAGCCTCCACATGCCTGCAATGGAGGTGGGTGTGCTGGGATTGAATCCAGACCCTAGGAACTGAGAACTCGAACCCAAGTCTCCATGAGGGCAGTCGGAACCCAGTTACCCGAGTTATCACCTGCAGCCTGTCAGGGTTTGCCTTAGCAGGAAGCTGGAGTTAGGCAGAGTGGGTGTCCCATCTCTAGGTACTCTGCTCTGGGATGCAGGTCTCTTAACCTGTATCTTAACCATAAGAACAAATGTCTGCCCCTGTAGCTACTTTTAAAACTTGCCAACCAACGCATTTAGCAAATGCTGTCAATCATTATTTCTCCTGTTTGATTTTTTTTTTTTCAAACCACAGTTGCACCACAATCCAGGATTGGTGCCTTCCTTGGGAGGGCAGGAACTTGATCAGCATTCCTGTAGGTGCTGACCAGATGCTGACCCAGCTGCTGGGGTTCCATTGCCTAGAGACTACTAAGATGCTCAGGCTTTGGGTGTATAATCATAAAGTGAGATGAGTGCTGGAATGAGTATTCTGTGTGCACGTGAAGAAGGGAACCTTAAATTAGTCTAGAAATGCAGACTTGTCCAAGCGAATGATTGCTGAGAGGGCGTCTGAGGAACAAGTGGGCAGAGAATAGGTGGAGGCAAGGTCAGCAGGGAGGAGTTTGCTGAGTGTACAGGACTGGTGGGCAACTGGACATGCCTGAAGACTGAATGTGGTAGATCCAGGTGCTGGTGGGAAGTAGGGGTGAGGGGGAGAAGGATGGGGTGGGAGGGGAGCAGCAGCAGGTGCTGAGTTGCTGTAAATAGTCAAGAATCTGCCCTCAGGACCAAGGAGAGTGCTGTGTGCTTTAAGCTGGAAGGGAATGGTGTGAGTCAAGGAGCCTTAGGTAATGTGCAGGAGCTTAGAGCACCTGTCAGACCTGATCCGCACAGGTCACAGCACAGAGCTGAACCTACAAGGAAGGGGCTGTGACTAGAGCCGGGCACTCCAAGGCAGTGCTGACTCCTTCCTCCTTCCAGCTGTCATTTGCCCATTTGGGGCTCCAGAGATGAATCTCTGGGCGACCATGTGACGACAGGGGCGAGGCAGGGGTGGATGTGTCAGTAGAGTAGGGAACTTGCCAGGGACCTGCTCCAGATGATTCAGAGTTGGCTTTTCTATAGCTTCCTGGGTCCTGAAGACCCTGGGATAAGAAATTAATGTAATAATGGGCCCCACCTTGGAAATCACCCTGGAATTTCTAGGAGAAGGATATATCTGAATTTCCTCTGAAATGCTTTTAGTAGTATTCCTGTCCAGACTTTTATATTAGTTCTGTCTTAAATATTTTAGATGATGTAAAGGAATAATGACTGTGTGAGTATAGCCAGCTTGGGTAGAAGGTAAGAATGGTAAGAATGAAAGAACAGTGGCTGTATTGATCAAAATTGGACTTGATTAGGTTAAAAGTATATATTCAAAACCATAGGATATTCCTTATAATAGTAAGAGTAAATCATGTGAGGGGGTGGGCACTTGACATAGTACTTATGGGCGGGCGTAGGATGCCTGCATTCCAAATTGGATTGCCTGGATTCCTGGTCTGACTCCATTCATATTCCTGTTCCTGCTAACGCATGGCCTGGGAAGCAACAGTGATGGTTGATGTGGTTGGAGTCCTGCCAGGTTGTGTTGCTGGTTCCTGGTGTTGGCCTGGTCCAGCCCTGACTATTATGAGCATCTGGCGAGTGAGCTGGAAAATTGTAAGTCTCTGATCTGTTTCAGAGATAGAAATAGAAAGATTCTTTGTTAACCTAGGAAGCCTCAATAAATTGATGTTTTAAAGAGAGATATAACACATAGCTGAAGAAGAAATTGAAAATTTGAAGGGATGTGTAGTCTCAGAAAATTTAATCAATAGAATGAAGATGTTTAAATTTATCAATGCAATTTATCTTATGCATGAAAGAGAAAAAAAGAAATATAATGATCTCAACAGATGCAGAAAATGTTAAAAAGGTCACACCTATTCTTTCTATAAAGCAGGACTGATGGGAGGTAAAGAGTGTTTGTCAAAAACCTGAAAATCAGTATCTTTAAGAAACACTAGAAGCCATCTGAATTTAGGAATCAGCAAGAGGGTTCATGGTTATTCCTTCTAACCATTGATTTGTGTGTGGTTGCAATTAATTAAATAAGACAAGAAAAAATGAAGAGGAAACAATTTTAGCACAGACAGTAACTATATGTACAAATACAATTTTTAGCTTTAAAAAGAAATTATGCAAGTGGAAAAAGTTACCTTACAGAGAAGAACTTCTGTATGCCTCCATGCCTGGGGGCCTGCTCTGGCCAACTGACTTCCTGCTGAGAGAACCACAGAAGCCATTCTGTACACAGCCTGTGCGTGACTTCCGCCTCAGCTGTGCCAGATTGCCTTTCTCAGCTTTCTGACTGGAAGAAGAACCAGCACTTCAGATCTATTTTCTGAAATATCCTTGATGCTGTGTGGTGCTCTAAGGCTTTCTCAGAAAGCCTCTCAGAGGAGGGAAGGGTAGAACCCCGAGGTCACAATTTTGTGGAGAAAAAACGCCGAAGTTCAGACCCACTGAAACAGCCCATTCCTGAGGGCAGAAGACGGTTCCCAGGTTGATCCAGTGCAGTAACCAGCTGGCACATGCGGGTGATGGAGCCTTAAGTTTTGAAGACTTAGGAACAATGACAAAGACTTAGGAACGTGTTGCAGTGATAATATTTCGGTTTTACTGGGTTAATCTCAGCAATATTGCAGTTGAGTTCTCCTGGAAAAATGTTTGCAGTGCAAATGCTAGAAGCTTTACTGTGCATGTGGCTTACCTTTGTGATATTTCATCTTTGCTGAGCAGTGCTACTCCAGGTCTTCGGGTTCTTGCTTGTGTGCCCTTGGGACCGTGCTGTGTCTTGGTCCAGCTCAGAGTTCTGTTTTGTAAAACGAGGCAGCAAATCAATGGTTCAAAGCCATGGGGCAAAACTCACATTTGAAAACACAACTGGGTACTTGGTAAAGCTTTGTACAACCTGCACTGGATGCCTTTCTTATTTCTCCATCCATTTTTGCTTCAGTGCACAGCCTGATCCCAAAGTCTGGAGGAAACTGTCTGTGTTGCTGGGTTCTTTTTCATCAGAGCTAGAAATCAGAATCCACATATAGGCGAACTCTGGTTGCTCATCTTCCTTAGGCAACTCCACTTATAGAGAGAATTAGATTGGGAGTGTGCTGTTGTGTACTGGTAGCACAGGATCCACACAGTGAGCTTGTGAGCTGACACCAGGCATGGTAAGCTCAGTAATCTGTAAAAAGTTACACTGGTGTTGTGAATTTTAAATTGTTGCAGAGTGCGAGAGAGATCACATGGGACAAAGTGTATGATGCTAGGAAGTCTTTATTGGCCAAGCCTGGAAGCAGCAGCTCCTGCTATACTTCAAGAGCCCACTGCACAAGACTGCCAAAGGCAGGGGTCAAGCTCTCATGCTCCAATCAGATTGAGAACCATACAGTACAGTTTCCATACTTTCAGTGAACTCAGTGGTGGGAGGCAGGAATGCAACTGCTGGAGCCCAAAGTTTCCCTGTAGTTGATTAATCTAAAGTAGCACGGTAGGTGGCAGGGGTGGGATGGGAAAGGTGGGAGTAGGGGGGCAGGGTGAGGCAGGGCATAAAACCTCCATTTCTGCACTGTTTGTGGGGTTGGTTAGCCTGGCAAGCAGGTACTAGCCATCAAGCAGCTGCACCTTATTCCAAAATGAAAAACTCTTAGGACCAAAATGGATGAAACTGGACATCTTGACACTCAGTGAAATATGGTAGATACAGAAAGACAAACTATGCATTTTCTCCTATAAAGAGAGGTTAATAAGTACATGGTATAAAAAGATATGGATATCATAATGTTTGGCAAATAGATACAAACATTTTCTTCACTGGATTACACCCATTATGTGATATTATACCCCCTCATTTCCTTTCTTGGTAATTTTTGCCAGGAATTCCCCATTCTGTGACTGTGATAATCCCACTTTCAGGAGCAATATGTATGTGTCTGGTATTTACATCTAAAGCAAAAATGACAAAATAGGAAGAAATGTTAAATTCTTCATTCCACATTTCTGTAGTATTTGAAATTGTTTTAAAATGAAAAAATACGGGCCCTGCATGGTAGCCTCGTGGCTCAAGTCCTCATCATGCATGCACTGGGATCCCATATGGGCGCCAGTTCAAGTCCCAGAGGCCCTGTTTCGCATCCAGCTCCCTGCTTGTAGCCTGGGAAAGCAGTCAAGGATGGCCCAAAGCCTTGGGATCCTGCACTTGCATGGGAGACCCAGATGGCTGGCTGCTTGCTCCTGGCTTCAGATCGGCTCAGATCTGGCCTTTGCAGCCATGTGGGAAGTAAATCAGTGACTGGAAGATCTTCTTCTCTGTCTCTCCTTCTCTCTGTAAATGTGACTTTCCAAAATACTCTTAATATTGGTTGTAAGTATAAAATAAAATGGAAAATAGTAAACTCAGTGTATTGCATTTGAAACAGCAAGCCTCAGAGAGTTTTGGTTCTTTGTGAAGAAGCCACCTGAGCCTTGCTTGTGATGTGTGACAAGCTCCCTCTGCACTGTGGCCACTTGCTGTACTCTCTTCGGAGCTAAATCCTTTGCATGTTCAGTGTCATGCATTTTTTTTTTTTTTTTGCACAAGTCCCTTTGGAGCATCATCTATTCATTTGTGCTGGTAATTTCGTCTCCTGTAATTCCCGTGGCTGCAAATCCAGCAGCTCTGAAGGCCTGTCACCATGACCCTGGCCAGGTTTGTCTTCCTTAACTCTGCTGCTGTCCTGGTCACTTTTGATTGCCAGTATCCCTATGCTTCTCTCCTTTGCTCCTTTTCAGCCTGCTGGCCAGCTCCTTCTTTGGAATATCTGTCTTGTTGAGGGTCACATGGGTTATCCCTGGGAGACAGGGAGGCAGCAAAACTTTACTATTTGCATTCTGTTGTGCAGTTGGGTGTTGGTGCCAGGTGACCTGTCTTGGCTGAGTTTGATAAGATCACAGGTGTTGGGCAAAGGTCACTGTTGCATGCATGATTTACAGAGTGATGAATGGACTCAGTTAGGGGTGATGTTTGTCCTTCTTGGTAGTCACTTGCAGTTGACACATCATGGTCACTGGAACTTGGATTATATGGTTGGGGTGCCCATTGATATTGAGCTGTATGTTCGTGATGGAAATCAGTGTCCATGGGAACAATGAAAAGCCAGGGCTGCTTGGACTTGGTGTGCTCTGAAGGCCATTCCTGGGGGGAGAGTCACACTTACTTTTTGGGTCTTTATCCCTGGTCTCATCTGCAAGGTTTCCTTGCCTGTGTGCAGTCTGCAGGTGCTACCTGGTGGGCGTTCCCAGGGTGCAGGGGGGACATGCAGGATCTAGCAGTCATCAAGTCATTTGACAGCCATGTGCTTGGTATCCAGGCTGTGTTCAGCTCAGTGCTAGGCTCTGGCATGTTTGCTGGCAACCCCAAGTGCCTTAAATTGCTCTCATTTTTGGTTTTGGCCAGTGAACTTTCCAGCATATTTTCCAAACCGCTGCTTAGACCATTGGCCCAGGGCTATTCAAGCTACTTCTTGCTTGCACAAGCTTCAGCTTTTCTGATGGCTGGGGAGAATCGTGTACTGTCCTAAAGCATGGGGTTGCTCTGAGAAGGAGGCTAGTAACACCTTGCCGTGCCACAGGGGGCAGTCTCTTTTCTAAATACAGCAATCAACTGAAGAACACAGTCTAAACTTTCATAGTTACTGGTTAATTATCTAAAGCCTGTTTCATCATAGCTGGTCCATTTCTCCACGTCTTCTTTGGTTGCTTTTCCCTACACTGTGAATTATGGTCATCCGATTTTGAAGGGTGCACCATGGTTTATGTGGAATCTGACATGTTTGCCTGGAGGGTTAAATTCCATTGAAAAACCACTTCAGCCAGAAGAGAGGTGTGGCCAGTGGGAGAGGCTTATGATCTTAGAGCTTAAAAAAAATTTTTTTAAATCCTTTTGCGATTCTTTACAATCAAATACATAAATAGTTTTGGCAAATGATGCATCTGCTTAAGAAATCCAAAATACTTCTTTTAATAATAAAAGAGCTTTCTGGCTCCCAAGGGTAAAAGGGAACGAAGTGTTTATCAAGCTAGGAGCTTTCAAATGTCTTCATTCATAGTGCTCAAGATGGCCTTCTGGGATAGGAACCATTATCTGCATTGACACAGTTGATGAAACCAAGGTGTTATTCAGGTAAATTAGGGTGCCTAGGATGGGGTAAGTGTTAGAGTTGTAAATTTTTCATTTTTTTTAGCTTGTCAGATTCTGAAATCTTTACACTTTTCCACATATGAGTGATTTGAAATTCCTGGCCTGCTGACCACCCTGTCCATTTCTGGTCTCTTTACAGGCTTCACTAATTGATAGCCTATTCATCTTCTCTACTTTATGCCATGCTGCTGTTCGTGACAATGTTGAATGGTTCTCAGAGTGGAAAACTTCTGCTCACCTCCCCAGTGAAAGACTGTATGACCAAAGAGGTTGGGGGATGTGACATCAAGAGGAGCCTCACTGCTGGTGGGTAGTTTCCAGCAAGTTGAGCTGCTCACTGCTGTGGGGTCAGAGGTGCCCACTTGCTTTCCGGCATTGTCTTATGCTCACTCTTTCCCTTCCCTCTCTCCCTGGAGCTTTCCTTTCTCCTCTCCTTTCCTTCTTCCCTTCTCTTTATTTGTTTGGAGAGAGAGAGAGAGAAATAAAAAGAGAGAGAGAGAGACCACAGAAAGGTCTTACATCTGCTGATTTATTCCCCACATGGTCTCAACAGCCAGGGCTGGCCCAAGCCAAGAACTAGGATCCTCATTCAGGTCTCCCACGTGGTGGCAGGGGCTCAAGGACTTGAGTCATTGTCCACTGCTTTCCCAGGCCACAAGTAGGGAGTTGGTTTGGAAGTGGAGCATGTAGGACATGAACCACTGCCCATATGGGATGCCCACATCACAGGTAGTGACTTTACACACACACACACCACAACACCTACCCATATGTCTTTTCTGTTTTAAGGGTAGTAACAGAATACTAAAGCATCCCCTTAATGTGAGCTGTAGACAGGAAAGATAAATCAGAACTTAGGCATTTCATGCCTTCCTGCCCATTTAGCCAGTGACATGTTTTGGGTTTTCCTAAAAGCACATCCTCAGACAAGGACAAGGGAATGGCTCAGGACATCTAAGAGGAAATTACATGAGACAGTATGGGGCAGCAGAGGCAATCCTTAAAGAGACAGGATGGAGCAGGCAAGAAGCTGGGGTGACCCCATCACGTGCAACCCCCTACTGATGGAGGGCTGCTCACTCTGTTCCCTTGCCCCAGGGTTTATACTCTGTTGCAGGGACACCTGCAGGGGAGGCTGGAGTCAGGAGGCCTATGGGTAGAGAGTGAAGCAGGGTGCCCAGGCCACTCCCCACCCTCAGGGGCAAGGCCAGGATGGAGCTTACCCTCTGACCATTGTCTCTGCCTTTGTGTTCTGGTGTTCCCAGACTTGGCAGAAAGCTCAACTGATTCTGCTTTCTCAGCTGCAGAGTCACAAAGATATTGCATGTTCCAAACATCCGATGGCGTGGCACTGTGCAGAGTGCCTTCTCTGTGGTTGCAGCCTGTGCTTAGCTTGGAGAGTTGGATAGTGGTGACTGTGTCCACCAGCTCTGTGCATAGCTGCTTCCTAATGAAAGTCTTCGTTATCTTTTACAACCATCTCCAGCAAGGTTTTTTGTCCAGGACACAAGGGACCATGTCATCCAAAATGAATGGTCATGGATGCAAGATTAAAGAGGTGCTGGGGTCAAAATCACCAGCTGTGAAATGCAGCAACAGGGTGAACTTCAACGACCTTTGCTCACCAGAGACCCTCAGCTTTGGCAGTTGGGAGCATATCTCCGGGTGCTGGTAGCCACATGTCAGCCACTGAAGCTTGGAGCGAGAAAACTGAGCCTTGGTGGTGACAGGGTAACGATATCCTTGTGGTAATAGGCTCTAATTCACCCAGACAGCTGATTTTCATCATTGCTGCTGTCTGTTGAAATCAACAAGCTGATGGAGTGGTTCAGTTTCATGGTTTCCAATAAGCAGATCCTCTGAGCTATTCTTCCCTTCCTGCCTCTCTTCTTGGAGCAGAATGTGATGCCTTGAACTGGAACTGGAGACATCCCTCACTGCCTTGGCACTTTGGTGTGTGTCTGTGTGTGTGGTTTCATTGCATTGCACTGTGTGAGCTAGTAGAGAAAGGCTCCCCAGCCTTCCTGGCCCCTGCTGTTGGTAAATTGAGTCTTGGGATTCCTGACTTCTACAGAGCCTGCAGGAAGTGGAAGAGTTCGGCCTGGTGGACAGCTCTGTGCTGCCTTCTAAAAAAGAATAGAGAAGCTGTGATGGAAGAGGCTGTGTGTACATTTAGGCTTATGTAGTTATGCAATAGGGACTTGGCATCTTAGAGGGAAGCAAGGTCATGTGGCGGAATGTGATAAAATCCCTGGATGCCTGGTCTTCCCACAGTGTTAGGCAATAGTGCTGTTCCAAAGGTGGCCCTGTAGGCAGTGGGCACATTGGTGTCCTTACAGAAGGTGTTAGGCGCTGACTCACCTGACCATGGGCTCTCTGCCTTTCCCTGAAGGAGCAGGTAGAACAGAGCACAGGCTGCGGGTTTCATGTTCTTTGGGGATTTGTTCAGCAACCCCCTCCATAAGGTGCAGGCCCCGGCCTGGGCATTGCAGCCACCATGCCGAATGTGCATGCCCTATGTGGCTGGGCTGCAGGAGTTGCCCATTTCCAGGGTGTTTTGTCTTCTGGATAGACACACCATTGCTTTGGCCCACTGGGTCTGGTGAATGCTTCTGGGCACGTGTGGATGACTTCTTTGCCAGGCATCATCACCCTGGCCTGAACCTGCAGAGCTGTCGAGTTGGCACCCTGAAGACTTACTCTACATTCACTGTGTTGTCTGGCACTCAGTGCTGCTCCCATTGGTTCATGGCTGTTGATTTTGAGTCATCTGTGTAGGAGCCTAGAGGAGCAAGCCCTGAACATCCTCCTGACCTCCTGAGGGCTTGATATGGGTTGGGAGCTGCACAGCATGGGGCCTCTGTTGCCTTTAGCCTCCTTGCCCCCTGCCATGCACAACTTCTCATGCTGTCATGCCTCATGGAGAGCCTACTGGCTGGCCTGGCCGAACAGGAGAGAAAGTTAAAGGAAGTGAATGTTACTGCTGATTTCAGAGCAGAAATGACAGAAAGGAGAGGCCTGAGGCTTTAGAACAAGACAGAGGGGATGAGGTGCCACAGGTAAGGCATATCACAGGAGCTGGCATTGTGCAGCAGTGGGTTAAACTGCTGCTTGTGGTGTTGGCATCCTATATGAAAGCACGAGTTCAAATCACAGCTGCACCAGTTTTCAGCCAACCAGTTCCCTACTAATAGGTCTGGGAAAACAGCAGAAGATGACTCAGGTGCTTGGGCCCCTGCTTCCCACTTGGGAGACCTGGATGGAATTCCAGACTCCTGGCTTGGTTGTGGCTCAGCCCTGACCATTGTGACCGTATGGGGAGTGACCTAGCAGATGGAATATATTCTTTCTTTTTCTGTCTGCCACTTGAGTAAATAAAAAGGGATGACTCCAACCATGGGATGGATGTGGCTTCTTAGGGGAGCATTTGTTTTGGGGTGAGCCAGGACCTTATTACCATCCTGTTCCATGGGCAGGTCACGTGTGCATGCTCCATGCCTATACAAAAGGACAGTAGAGAACAGCAAGGACTGTGGTCAGACAGGAGCCCTCCCTGTCCAGCATGTGGTGGACGCCAACTCAGTGCTTCTGTGGCTTGAACTCTGACCCATGTTGCCAGGTCTTCCTGTTTTCTAAGAGAAGCTGAACCGTGGGCTTTGTTTCTGACGTTGGTGACCTTTGGCAATGTCCTGTGAATAGACCAAACTCATCTGTACCCAGGTCCAGGCAGGTTATGACCTCTGACCTATTCCATCTCAGTGGGGACACATCTACCTGCTCCTGAGAGTAGCATCAGAGCAGGACACCCTGGGGTGCCCCTCACCTTCCATGAGGGCATTCACTGTGGGGACCATGAGTTCCTAGGCAGCTTGCACTTGGCAGGACGTACAAGGGCACATACTGGGGGCGTGAGTGGTGACTACCATGGCTGTGGAGACTGTCATTCCCAGGCAGCACACTCAGCAGCTCTCCTGCCTTGAACAAAGCCAGAGCCTCGTGGCTCGTACAACAAGCGTGATGACAAGGAGCTGTAACTCACAAGCAAAAGGAAGGAAACCTGATTTTTTGTCTTCCTGACTCATGGCTCTGGTGTGGGGGGAGCCTGCACGGGAGTGGCAGTTCTGCAGCACTTGTGGCCCTGCCCCAGCTCCAGAGGACAGGGCTCTGCCCTTTGCCTATCCCAAGCTTCTCAAGGCAAGGAGCTGTGCATTAGAGCTCACACTGTCTGGGTTCAAATCCAGAGCCTGCTTCTTACGAGCCCTGTGTCCTTGAGGTAGTTTCCTTTGTGCTGCATTTTTCTTCTGCAAGTGCAGGGGATAGTAAGGATGATGGTAGTTCTTGTACAAGGCTACGAGAACTGAAACCCACCGAGGGTAGCTAGGTGGTGTGTCCTGGCCACTGTCCTCCTATTTGGCTCTGACCACCAGTTACTCCTGGACCGTGTACGGGAGAGAAGACACCTGCCTTTTCCCAGAAGCAGCTGGTGTCTGGGACTCACTGGGTGAGGTTTAGCAGAAAGTCAGGTTCATTGATGCTTCTGTCTATGGGATTTTCTACCCAGGTGTATTTGCATCTCATCTTCAAGGTACCCTGTAAAACAGGGAGTAGGTGTACTGTGCCTCTGCCAAGGGACCCCAGAGGGGGCTGAGAGACCTACTGATAGCAACTCATCAGTTTGTCTTTTGTTGCTTCTTAGCTGCTATTGTGAGTTAGAGGGGCAGGTGCTTCCTTGAGGGTGTCTGTGACGGGGTGGTGCCACCCCTTGCCCCACTGGACCATTCCTCTGGTTGAGAGCAGAATGCTGATTCATGAGATTTAGAGTGTGAAGAGTAGGCTTCCACATAGGTTTGCTTAGCCAGGTAGGTTTGCATTTCTAGCCCTTCTGTGCAAAGCCTGGGAGACGAGGAAATAGGTAAAGATTTGGATGGGTCAAAGGACACTGGGTTTAGCTCAGCAGTAGCCATCGACTAGTAATTCTCCTTCTAGGGCTTGGCTGGGTTCATGAAGAAAAGACCTGTGGCTCTGTAGACTGAGGGGTCAAGAGCCAAATGTAACCACAGGGCATTGGGAGATAGACAATGAGTATGACATACATCGTGGCATTTCAAGACTAGACACTTGTTCATTGGTGTTTTTATCCAGGTAGCGGAACATTATTTGACAGTGAAAAGGAATGGTGTGCTGATGTGTGCTATGGCATTGAAGAGCCTGAGTGAAACTAATCACCAGAAACCACATGTTGTGATTAGACTTAGAGGATGTGTCCAAAATCAAGAGCTTGTTAGAAGCTGCTTTGGCTTGGCAGGGGGTACTGGAAGATGACTGCTAATGGTGCCAAGTGTCTTCTGGGGGTAATGGAAATATTCTAAAATTAGCTTATGCCCATGCTTGCACAGCTTTCTAAATATACTCAAAGTTGCTTAATCATACACTTCACATTGGTGTATTTTATGACCCGAGTCATATCTTCATAAGGTCGGTACAATCAGTTTGTGATCTTTCCATATTGAAATAATATTTGGGATATATTCAGTTGAGGGAAATATGTTGTAAAAATTATGTCACCGTTTGATTTTGATTTTTGAACACGTCTTTTGGGAAATTGGGTGTTGTCTGCACAGCTCACACTTTATTTCTGCTGGACCATTGCAATCACCCTCTCTGAGGGCCCTTGTAGCTCCAAAACTAGATTCTTGCACAAAGTGACCCCCTATTTGGAAGTCTTGATGCCTCACAGTAATCGTAGCTAAAATATAACTTTCATTCCTTTGGGTCTTTTTCAAAACTATTTGCACAAGTAGGTTTTTCAATAGGAATCTGGAAGGAGTAGCAGAGTTGTGTCAGGTGAGGCTGTAGCCTGGGACTGTCACTGTTGGTGTGTCGGTCACCATGAGCCACCTTGAACCACCTGTAGCTGCACACCAGGGCAGTTGTTAAAAATTTAGGCTGAGCCTAAACACTGGTTTCCTTACTGACCTTCCTCTTGGAAGGTTGACAGGAGGGCTTCCTTGGATCTGAGCTGTGCCCACACATGCCTGGATGCCTTGCTTCCCAGGTGGCCAAACTAGAGAGCCAGGGAAGATGTTTTAACCCATCAGAGACTCAATGTCAAAATGCAAATCTTAGCCCTTGATTCCACCTGCAGGAGGGCTTAAAATGATCCTGGAAAACATCTTTTGTTGTTAGGTCTCTTGCAGAAATTATTTATCAAAGGTTTGCACTGCTTCCTGCCTTTGCTGGGGGTCCTGTGTGGGAGCAACAGAGTTCCAAGCTACATGTCTGACTCCTGCAAGCTCTGGAGAGTGTCAGAGTCCACGCAAACAGAACAAGTAAGCCCATCAAACTCGTGGATGATGCTTGTGAATCCAAAGTGAGGACGAGTCTCTCTGCTTTGCCCTGCCAGCTGCTTCTTACAGGACCGTCAGAGTCTGAGCTTGCAACTAAGTAGTCTGGCCCTCCTCCGCATTCTTCATCATCTGCAGCTGCACATATTTGTCAGTGATGCTCCTACACTATCTTGCTTCTCTTCTGATCTATTCTCATGTCAGTAAGTCTGGCAGGTGGGGTAAGGGGTCCCTCTCACCTCCAGCCAGCTGCTGGCTAGGCTCTTGACCGCTTTCCTGCTGCGTGAACTGTTCTTGTCCATTTAAGTGTTTGAGCAGAGGCCCAGGGAAAGGAGGACTTCAAAAGCCATCTTGAGTGCTTGTCCAGCAGTCAAGGCAAAAGCAAAGTTCTTTGAGTCCTCTCTCTCTCTTTCTCTTTCTCTCTCTCTTTCTTTTTTAAAGGAGTATTAGCTGCATGCAGGACCAGTCATAGGATCAGTCATGTTGAGGCAGATGCAAGAGTGAGCATTTAAGTTTCTGTAGTGTTTCTGCTAAGTGTGAATTTTCCAGAGGTCCCCAGACCAGAAGAAGCCAGAGCTGGGCCAGCATAGGTTGAGCAAGCACGGGACAAAACTGGAGCATTGGGAAGTTACGTCGAGGCTGGCTCTCCCTCTGGTAGCAGCTCTACAGAGAAACAGGCCGTCTTCACTGGAAGATTTTCGGTTTAACACCAGCAAAGTGATAGGCCCTGTCTGACCATAAAATTAGACGAATTTTCTACTCACATTGCTGTCCTGAGGAGGGCTTGGAAATGGGTCTGCTCAGATAGTGAGTTTCATAAAGAGGACCTTGAGCTGGTGGGATTCTGCCTGGGGAAACCTACCAGGTCCCACCTGGTGCAAAGAGGGGCCAGTGAGAGAACTGCAGGTGCTGGGACTTTCTGCCTCTGGTACGCAGGTGGGGACATGGGTTCTGGAACTGGCTGCTTCTGCCCTCTGACACCAGCAGATGTTTCCTTCTCAGCCATGAGTGTTTGTGATGCTTCCACTGCTGCCACACTGTGGCACCCTGCTGGGGACTGTGTGGGCTCCTGAGGCCCTGGAGACACAGAGGGCATGAGGGGGCAGCATATTTGTTCATTTTTAGTCCAAGTCCTTGTCTCCAGGAGAGGCAGAAATACTAAGCAGGGAGTGGCACTGTGTGCAAAAACTAGATGTATTTGGCATTGAGGGAAGAAACATGCATCACCTGTGAGTGTAGGCTGCCCTGCCCTGGGATAAGTTTCAGTGGGCTAGAGAGTTGCCCCTAAACTAGGGAGAAACAAGAAACCAAAACCAGCATTTATCTGCTCACAAATATGGGCGTTGTAGCTCCAAGCAGGAACCAAAGTGGTTTGTGTGCTCTCCCGCCTTCCATCTCTTTTTATCTTTTAGGCATCAGGGTCCTGGTTGCGACAGAGACATCCTTGGAAGGCAGATGCTCTGATGGAAAAGTAGGAGTGTAACTGGGGTGGGGTTTGCTGGCACCAGCCTCTGACTTCAGGTCCACAGCCCTAACTAGCTGCCTGCCTATCCTGTATCAGGTACAGTTCAGGGGCAGAGCTGTCTGAGCCCTGTGCCCCACTGTGTTTTGGAACCAGCTGGCTGATGGGACCAATCAGTGACTGTGTGGCCAAGTGGCCCACATCCCAAAGAGTTCATGTTACATACTGAGCTTGACCACAACCCTTGCCGCTGCTTTGGTCTTTCTTAGAAGTACGCTCAGATACTAAGGGGGCTGTTATTAGTGTTTAGGGGGTCGTTGAAACTCCTGCACCGTTGTTTTCCCTGGAATTTTGTGTGAAAATTGTTCAGTCCACAGAACCATTGAAAGAACCACACAATGGGCATTCAGACACCCTCCACCAGAATCCATTGCTAACATTTTGCTGTGTTAACAGCATTTTTCTCCCTGTTTGATATCCCCATTGTGTTTTCTTTTTAGAAAACCAGCCATAGCCTGCTCCTCCCTCAGCTGGGGGCCCTTTAGGGAAGATCATGCTGGATAGCGTGTTGGCAAAACTGAGGCAGACATGTGCATGTCAAGGAAAGACCTCTGCAGGTGGCTAGACCTGAGTTGCAGACTCTGAGTTGCAGATGCCTCGTTTTAGTTTCTTTTTATTTTTATCTTTTTAAAGATTTATTTATTTGAAAGGCAGAGTTACAAAAGAAAGACGAAAGAGAGAAGAAAGATGAGAGAGAGTGAGAATGAATGAACATCTTTCTTCAGTGGTTGGAGCTGAGCCAGTCTGAAGCCAGAAGCTTCTTCCAGGTATCTCATGCAGGTGCAGGGACCTCAACACTTGGGCTTTGCTCTGCTGCTTTTCCAGATGCATTATCAGGGAGCTGAGTTGGGAAAGGAGCAGTCAGGACGTGAACTGGTGTTCATGTGGGATACTGGTGTGGCAGATAGCAGCTCTAACCACTAAGCCACAGTGCTCGTGTCTGATTTTTATTTGAGAAGTGGAGATAACAGCACCCAGTTCACAAGATGGTGTAACATGAATATAATGTCATGAGATGCAAAAGAGGTGCCAACCACAGCACATGGCATATAGTTTAGCTGCAAGCGTGCTTGAGGGCGTACCTGTGCACAATGCCCAGTCTTAAACCTCATAGACAGTGAGTGCTGTGGAAGTGATGATGTTGATTGTGTTTTCAATAATGGTAGCTGCGAGAACAGTCATTGTACAGTTAAACAAATCTGAAGCAAAGACAAAAGAACCTGAAATTAGAAAATGGTTTTTCAGTTTACAGTCCATACACTCACCGCATGAGTGTGTGAAAGGAGCTGTCACATTTGCCTACATGGAATTTTCTGGTTCATTATATACCCTGTGTCCGTCTCCATAGTCCATGGCCTGTGGGACTTGATGGCCACTGATGTCATGTGGGCATGACTCTGAGGGTTCTGTCCTTCCAAATTAGGCACCCCTCTGGCATGGACAGACACACTCCTTTGACTCCGTGACTTCATTTTTGTCATCCAGCAGGGACAGCTCGTCATTGGAGAGCAGGCCTTTAAGTCACAGAGTTTACAGGTTTCTAACTGGAAAGTGAGTCAGGGTGGCCCTGGAAGCAGGATGCGGTAAGGAAGGCTTAGTAAGAACCCTTAGGAGCCTCTTGCCTCTTTTGAAGTTCAGCACTTGCCTTGGAAATCAGGGCAGTACCAGCCAAACTGTCCAGGAGCCTTTGAACTGCTCCCAGGCAGGCCTTCTGGGAAGATATATGTTCATTTGGGGAACTGTTTGCTGTTTCCGGCCCTCCTCCACTGCTGCAGGTTGGAGCTGGCTGTTAGGCTGCCCTTGCTCTCTTCCATTCTGCACTTGAGCCTCATGTGACCCATTGAACCCTTTGAGAAGGGAATGGGGGCTTTGTGATGAGCGTTTGCTATTCCCATTAACATTCTGTGTGTCCAGGGAAGCTGATACATGGAACGGTTCCCATGTGTGTGTGGCTCAGCCTCTGTAAAGATGAGGATCACATGGGTCAGAGCAGCAATGTGAACAGGAGTCACAAAAATACTTCCGTATATCCTTCCAAAAGGAGGCCTAGTGTGATACATCAGTTATGATAGTTTGTGATTTCAAGAAATAGGAGATGTAGCACCAGGCCGAGCGGTTGGACATTCACATTCCATATCAGAAAGTCTAGGTTCCCCATTCTGACTTCCTGCTAATGCACACCCTGAGATGCTGCAGCTCATGGCTTGAATGATTGGTTGTCCGTCACCTGTATGGGAGACTGGGATGAAGCTTCTGGCTCCTGGTTTTGGCTTGGCTCTGCTCTGGCAGTTGTGGATATTTGTGGAGCAAACCAGTGAATGAAAAGATCGCTCTGTGTCTGTCTTTTTCTGTCTACTTTTCAAAAAATTAAAATCAACAAATATTTAAAAAATATTTCAGCATATTGGCGGCACTTATCAGAAGATGTTTCTGCAGGTAGCATGGGCATCAAGGTTCAGATGACCAAGGGACCAAGGGTGTTATCAGAAACCCAAGTGCATCTTCTTGTTTCTCTATGTTAGCCTTATGAAAGCCAGCTTCCCAGATGCTGGCAAAATGGCTGCAATAGTTCCAGGCTTCCTCTCCTCACACAAAAGGAGACCAGCATACAGTGTGAGTGAGAAGAAGCCCCCAGCTAACCTTCCTTCCCATGTCTTGTTAGTGGCCTGGATGAGACCACTTGCCATTCCTGAACCATTTTCATTGGCCAGGGATAAGGCATAGGCTGTGTTCATTGGTTAGAGATAAGCTATAGGCTATGCTCATTGGTCAGAGGTAATGAATAAAGGCATAAGCTGTGTTCATTGGCCAGGGATGAGCTATAGGCTGTGCTCATTGGCCAGGGATAAGGCATAAAAGGCATAGGCCATGTTGATGATCTAGGGATGAGCTATAGGCTGTGCTCATTGGCCAGGGATAAGGCATAGGCTATATTCATTTGCCAGGGATGAACCATAGGCTGATTCTGCCACTTGCATTATGCAATGATGGCTCAACCTCAGCTTTGAGTTGGGATCAGACAACCCTTTCTCTGTGACTTCCTACTGCTTACACAGTGCGGAGGGGTGGACAGGATCTTGAGGAATGGCCATACTGTCCCCATACAGACACTTACCCTGACCACTCTGGTGGTGTTTGTCACCATCCACTCAACTGTCATGCTGAGGGCATGTGATTGGTCCTCAGCATCCCTTGCTTCATTGCCTGCCTCAGCTGTGTGTGTGTGTGGCCCCTTTTGCTTGTTCCCTGCCTCCTTCACTTTGAGAGGCAATGAAAAGGCATCTGGCTTTCCTGTGTTCTTATATCCCTATACGCAGTTCTTACTGCCCTGGCTGGTTGGCTGCTGTGCTGGGCGACATTTTCTGGTGCTATTCAGAAGGGCGTGGGTCACAGTGTCTCTGGGAGATACAATATGGACTGAGAGAAGGGACCTAGCTACAGATAGGGGTCAAAGAGCCCGAGTGCTGAGAGTTGCTTATTGCTTGCAAAGGGTCAGTTACTGGAAATCTGCTTTAGGTGTCAGTACTCATACACAGGACTCCAGAAGGCAAATGAAGCCTGAGTCCCCAGGCAGAAGTGCTGTAGGTCCTCGTATTTACAGGTTTTCATGGTTATAGATCCAACCAATGGCAGGTCAAAAATACTACAGAAAATTACATCTATACTGAACACATACAGATGTTCTTTCTCAGTATTATTCCCTGAATGTTACAGGATAGTAACTGTTTACACAGCATTTGCATAGTCTCAGGCATTATAAGTGATCTACAGATGATTTAAAGTATACAGGAGGATGTGCTTGGGTTATGCAAATACTCTGCTGTTTTATGGCAGCGACTTGAGCTTCTGTGGATTTTGGGTCCTGGAAGCAATCCTCCCCAGAAGCTGAGGGATAGTGGCTGTGTACCTATAGGATCAGTGCAAGGCCATGCTGCCTGCAGCCTGGTTGGTGAAAGTCTTCCCATTGCTCAGGCCACATGCAGTAGCACAAGAACCCCATCAGCAATCACCTGTCCTTCTTCTGCTCTGTCGAGTCTTCCCTGCCCTCTCACCTTTCCTCAACCTCAGACTTGAGGCTGAAATGAAGAGCCAGTGGGTCTTCATGTTGATGATTTCCATGCCAGCTTGGAAAGCTCCAAGCAATGAACTTCAGATAGGACAAAGCCAGCAGGATGCTGTAGCTTTGTGTTGGCATGCTGGTCACTCTGGGAGATGAACTTCATTGTGAAGTGTCAGGAGGAAAGTTTTAGTCCTGGCGTTGGGTCTCAGGGTGAATGGGAGAAGCAGTTAAAGTGTTAGTAGAAAAAAACATCTGCATGTCCATGACCTGGCATCACTTGCTTCAGCAGACATGTTCAAGGCAAGGCCGTGGTTACCTTTGGTGATGGACATGCTCAGATGTCTCTGCAGACACTCTCAGGTCTCTTTGGCTTCCAGCCTGCCACAGCTTGTGGGCAGTATTATATGAGTTCAGATTCTGCTTGCATTGAGGGTGCCAGCTCAAGCTTTGGTTGTGTGTCTTTCTACTTCCTAGCCCAGGATCTTCTGCCTTTGGTGGGAGCCAACTTGACCCAATCAAATTGCAGCCTGAAATTTATGGGACATTAATGATTTTGGAGGCAACCAACAGGGTGAAGGATGAGGGCCATAGCTCTGGTCCTTCAGATGGGCAATGTGGGGAGACATTCTGGATGGATCTCTGAGCTTCCAGCGGTGCCAATTCTATAATGGGTCATAAATACATTGTTCCTTTTGCTGTCTTGAACATTTGCCCTCTTTCTTCTTTCTGCACCGCTCTCAGGATATTCCAGTTGCACACACATTTTGGGGATTCATGGAGTTCAACCCAGGAAACTTTTGAACCTTGCATTGTGATCCAAGATAGTATCAGCAATATTACTTGGCACTTGAGGCTCTTTGATTGACAGGGTCAGTTTCTTCTGGCCCAGCTGGCTGAGTGTTTTATGGATCTGTGTGTAGACTATCTCTCTGCAGTATCAGGGACCAGTCCTCACTCCTTGAAGGCTGTTTCCCAAGGGCTCCAGATAGATGACTGAACTCATAGCAGCCAGTGGGAAGACTTTTGGCTCATGGTAGGATGAGGGAATAGGGTGTGCTGCGATTAACTTGAGGTGAAGGTAGTGAGCTTTGGGGAAGAACTCTGTTGGATTTGTGCTTTGGATGTCCCTACACTTTACATGAAGTAGGGGAAAGAAGTAAGAAGGGTCAGGTATGAGGGTCTCAATTCCCCATTTAGGGAAAGCCAACCCAGGCTGGCTGGAGCTGGAAAGGAGAAGCTGCAAGGTGTGAGTGATGGGCCCAGGAGCAGTTTGGCTTCTGGTATTCAGAATTGTGCCATCATCAGGATCAGACACTCTTCTGTCTCCCAGTATAGCTCTTTTCACCTTTCTGTGCTGGCTGTGTTCTTGGACTCTTAAGCCTCCAGGCACAAGTGGTTAGTCCTCCCCCTAGGAACTTTGCTTTGATTGGCCTACCTCGGCAATGGACACATGTCAGAA
Source organism: Ochotona curzoniae (assembly GCF_017591425.1). NCBI lineage: Eukaryota > Metazoa > Chordata > Mammalia > Lagomorpha > Ochotonidae > Ochotona > Ochotona curzoniae. The sequence goes on along the minus strand of NW_024465894.1, from coordinate 21,223,382 downwards.
CCAATCGTCATGGCCTGGAAGGACATCGACCAGGCCTTTAGGATAGGCTGTATCCTGGGAGCGAGTGGGTGGCACTTCTGAAAGTTGGTTCAAATGATGGAAGAAGAGTTGAATATAGTTAGCATTTCTGATTTCCCCATGGAGGCTTTTTGAACTCTTCTCTGCAAGTGCCAGTGTGCAATAATAAAAGAAATGATATCATCGGGAAGTTCCCAGTCCAGTGCAGAAAGTAAGCCAGGACCCTGGAGATCTGCTTTGTGTTGGAAGACAAGTCACCTTGTCTTTTCTTCTGCTGTCCCTGTTTCCCTCCTGGAGTCTCCCGGAACTGGCACCTTTGCAGAGAGGGGCCCAGCTGGGCTGCAGAGCAGAAACCGCTCAGCATTTCCCCTCTTCCTTCTGCTCCACTTCTGGGGTTGTTTTTACCGCAGGCATGAATCAAGAAGAGCCCACAGTGAGGGATGATGCTTGCCCTGTTCTGTGAAGATAGAGACGCAGTAGCCTGGGCACAGTGGATTGAACAGTTGCATACACACATGTAGGAATAAATCGGACTATTTATCTGAGCATAAGTGATGGCAGTGATGTTGAGGAAACGTGGTCAAATTCTGGTCAAATTCTACTCAGTTGAAAGGGAGAAAGGAAATTTTTAACACAATGGAAAGAACAAACTTGGCAGGTCCACTGGGGTCAAGTGCATTTGATGGGTGGGAAATTGAGCCATGGGGAAATGGGCCAGCAGAGCCTGGAGTGTGACGTGCTGTGTAGCTGAAATATCCAGTGTCCTAAGAAGCTTGTATCTCCAAACTATTCGGAAGAATGCATATCTTTTTAACAATGAAGCATCATTAACACTGTACTGTACATTATTCAACACATGTGCTGCAGTGATTTATTTTGTGTGTGTGTGACTTTTACACGTAAAAGACCCCAATATTATGCAAGCTTCAGGCTCCCCAATGAATCCATGATCAGGGGTGGGTAGTGCAGCAGGATAAACCACCATTTAGGAAACCTTCATCCCATATTGTATACCAGCTGGCTTGAGTCCCAGTTGCTCCACTTCTGATCCAGCTCCCTGCTGATGACCCTGCTGAAATAACAGAGGATAACACATGTCTTTAGGCCCCTTCCACCATTGCAGTTCCTAGCTCCTGGCTTCAGGCTGGCCTGGCCCCAACTGTTTTTAGCATTTGAGAAGCAAACACAGATGGAAGATTTCTCCCTCCCTCTGTCTTTCTTGTCTCCCCCTTTTCTCTGTTACTCTGCCTTCCGTATGAAATTCCTCTTATACATAAATATTTGAAAATAAACTGGAATCACCCAAGATTTTTATGTATGGAAGCATATTAGACAAAAATAAAGGTGAAATGAGCTATCTAAAAATAATGTCTATTTTAATAGAACAAAGCGTTTTGCTTCTACTGAAGTGTTATAGTACTGATATTTCCATTTATGAGTATTGATGGAGTATATTTGATCATTTCTGAGTATAGTAGTTCTGTGCTTTGAGTCACAGCTGTTTATAATAGGTCTGATTGTTTCAACTTGAGGTTTAGCTTATTTTTATTGAAGGTTAATGGCCTTCCTACCTAAAGTAGACCATTGGCCAAGATGCCTGGATCCAAGTGGAGGAAAAGTACTATGAGCTATACCGACTGAGTCAAGAGAATAGGTTTCATTTCATCCACCAGTCATTTGGAGGCTTCTATTAAAATCTCCCCATCTTTTCTGGCTTCAGCTGATTCATCGTATAACTTTTCAGAATTTGTTACATTTGTATATTCTTCAATAAATGGGTTCAAAAGAGATTGAAAATCTTTGTTTTAGTTTTTTTTAAAAGATTTATTTATTTTTATTACAAAGTCAGATATACAGAGAGGAGAGACAGAGAGGAAGATCTTCCATCCAATGATTCACTCCCCAAGTGAGCGCAACGGCCGGTACTGCTCCGATCCGAAGTCCACGTGGGTGCAGGGTCCCAAGGCTTTGGGCCATCCTCGACTACTTTCCCAGGCCACAAATAGGGAGTTGGATGGGAAGTGGAGCTGCTGGGATTAGAACCGGTGCCCATATGGGATCCTGGTGCATGCAAGGCGAGGACTTTAGCCGCTAGGCCATGCCGCCAGGCCCTGTTTTAGATATTTTAAGTCAGATTACATAATTCTGCTTCCCAGTTAAAGATGAAACATATAAAAGTTTTTCGAGTCTATTGAAGTTTTGTCCTTTTTGAGGGCAGCACAATTTCCTGAAATTTTTTTTATTGAATAAAACAGATTTCTCTGCAGAATAAATTCTTTGGAAAAGTAGTTACTTTTTCACAGATTGGTAAAATGTCACCTGGAAGGGTGCATGTATGCACACTCCTGATTGTGTGTGTATGTGTGTCTTGGGGGAGATAAATGTTTCATATTCTGAAATATCTGTTAGGTGCATACCAAGCTGATAGGCAGATGCCTTCCCAGAGAAGTTTAGCCTGTTTATAGTAATTGGTTGTTGTTGTTGTTTAATAAGAGAAATGCATACCTCATCATAAGAGCAGTAGCTTAAAAAATGCTAAGAGATAGTGGACATGTGTGAAGAGTTCCTGACCCTACCCCAAGTAGCTAGGTACTTTGCTCCCCTGAGCCTGTACAAGGTGCTGCGTGTTGCAGTCCTGAAAAAACACGAGAACATGATCTCCTCAGCCCCTCACCTGTTGTGGGTAACAGCTGCCCTTCCATTGCATTAACAGCAGGATGTGCTGATAGGTGGACTCTTTGCCAGGACTATGGTCAACCTATATGTCACATATTTTACGCAAGTTTTTAAGAAGTGCTATTAGAATTATGGCATGTGACACAGACGTGGATGTTCTGCTGTTTTCACTGTCCAGTAATTCAGGTAGCCTGTCCCTCTGGAGTCCACGCTTCTAAAGGCTGGAAACCCTGTTAGTCTGTGATCAGATGATAGGATGCTAGCTTGAAAAAAAGACTACAAACCTACGCTGTTTTAGAGGCTAGCCTGTCCATGCCTTTCAACCTTCAGTTGCAGCCTCTGAGAAAAGAATCCAGTGTCTTGCACAGTCTAGTCAGTGATAGATCTGGGACCAGAATCCCAGGTTACCAGATGCTCTAAATGGCAATTTTTTTGTTACCATAAGCTGCCTTTCCACGCAACCCTCATACAATTCCCTGGTCAACCTGTATTGTTTTTGCTTTAAATCCTGGTTTGGCAACATTACTATATCACAGAGCAGGATCTCTGTAGTTCTGAGGGGGCTTGGGACTTCTGCTAGGCAGTTGTTGGTACAGTGAGGTCCCCGAGGCAGTGAAATTTTCTAAAATTCATAGTTGCGAAGGTTCAAGTTTAAGACTAGGTGACCCCATTGATTTGTCCTCTGGTGAGAACTGCACAAGGCATTGGTGCAAAGGTTGACTATCTCAAGCCAGAGAGAAAGGGGACTAGGTGGTTGGACCCACACTTTTGATTTTTATAACAACCTTCTCGTGAGAACTCTCTTCAGAGAGCCTGGCCACAGTGAGGACCTCTCATTAGGTCCTCCATCCTAAACATTGCAGTTGTGTCAAAGACCATAAGCTGTGACTTGCATTTCGAATCCTGCATGACTTAGGCATCAGTTCAAGTTCAGATCACTGCAAGGCTAGCTTTTAATGTGCGTGGACACTTTCCAGTGATTCTCTACCAGCAGGTGTGGCTGTCTTACTTCTTCCCAGGAAAGAGAACAAAAGAAAATGAGTCAGGCAAATCCTGCCTTTTCTTCACTGTGAGAATGTTTGCTCATCTCTGCCCATGGGCCTCTGCATTTTCCATTGCCTCTCGTTGCCCCTGAAGTGTGCCAGCCTTTGTCTAGACAGGGGCCACATGTGGCTGTTGAAACTTGCGTTAATTAGGATGAAGCAAAATTGGAAATTAAGTCCCCAGCTTTATAGCCACACTGAAAGTGAGTCATAACCACCTGTGGCTGATGGCTACCATATTGGACAGGGCAGGTGTAGAAACCATCCATCACTGCCCGCAGAGGTCTTTTGGGCAGCACAGGGCTAGACTGATCGCAGTTACACTGGGGGTTTTCTGCTTGCTACAATGTGAGAAAATATCCTAGGGAGTAGTTTAACATCTCAGAATGGGGCAGCTGTCCGCCCACCTGCCAGATGTGTCTCCATTTAATTTCCGACACTTCTTGGGCAGGTTAGGTGTTGGGGACAGATGGTCAAAGCCCAACCCAGGGTGGATGACAGAGAGCATTTAAACTGGCAACATCTACCTAAAAAGTGATTCCTGTTTCACAGTCATGGATCCACAAGACACCATTGAGTCACAGGTGCATTTTTGACCATCTCTCCCGTCTCTTCTCCTAATCTCCTCTTTCTTTCTAGCCCCATTACCACTTAAAGGCTGTCTTCATCATGAGGCTCAAGGTGTTAGTCTCAGCAGAGATGAAGTTAATGGTTTTCTAGCCCTTGGATGTGCATTTGGAATAGGGTGGGTCAGGTAGGTTATTGGCTGAAGCAGTGCCCCACTGCCATGTAAGTACCGTGTGATTCATTTCATGTCCCCTCACTAGGTGCAATGCACACATAGGTTAGTGTTTGCTCTTGAGTCCTTCCCAGTAATCTCCGAGACTCAGCAGGTGCCTGTTTTCAATGAGGGCTAATTGTAGGCTGCAACATTATTGCATGAAGAACAGTAAGCCCCTCACACTTTCATCCTCTCTCTTGCTAGACAGGAACAGGACCACTCAGGGCATCATCCTCTCCTCCCTCTTCCTCCCTTTGCTCTTCATCCCTTCCCTCTTCCTCCCCTCCCTTGACTCATCCCTTCCAGGGTACCTGTTCTGATCCCCTGGGCTGCTCAGTCCCACCAGTTGGAGGTCTGCGGGTGTGCTTGGAACCACTGTAGAACACATTGCCTGGAAGCTTGCCATCCTTTCTGAAAGCCCAGTTGCGTGTAGGCACATCTGCATGCAGTGCCTCCAACTCTGGCATGCATACCTCTTACAACATACAGGAAAGCCTCATGACTACATGTGTGGCTTGGAGTGGCAGTTCTGGTATCCAGTGGGAATTTGTTCAAAATACAGACGCTCAGGGCTCACTTCAGATCGACTGGCTTGGAATCGCTTTTTCACAAGGTCCTTAGGTTATGTGCAAGTGTGTGAATTGGTGTCTGAGGTATGATTTAACTTGGCTACTGTAAGGGAATAGATTTGAGGGGTTTAAGTGACAGGTAGTACTTAAGGATTCAGCCCCATTGGTGGTTGTAGTAATCCCATCATCTCTGTTGCATAGTTCTTTGAATAGACAGAGGTCTGAATCCAGGTGGCTGGTACTTGGTTTCCTTCTGCTTTCAAAACAACTTCTTAAAGGAGCTATGGAAACCAGTCTGGGAAGAAACTCTCTGCTTGCCAGACCCTGTGTGTATGCTAAACCCGTGTCTCCTCCTGGGGTTCAGGGGACCTTGGGAGCCTCGTGGAGTGACCCTGATGTTGGACTTGGACTTCCCTGTCCAGGAAAGTCTGCAGGCCCCCAGCAACAGTCAGCAGCGGATCGTGGTGTCACAGAGTCCCCCCAACATGACAGTGCTCTCTGATTCTGGCACCTGCATTTCTCACTCTTTACTCACTCTCAGGTAATGCTGAAGCCCTTGGACCAGGAACCATGCTTGGCTGTTGTGTGAACCCTTTTGTGCAGGAACATTTAGATAACCTGGATGTTGGCTTGGGTTTGCCAAGGAAATTCCCAGGTTGTAGGGTGTGGCTGATTTTTCCTGATCTATTCAGAGCTTTCATCTTCCTCTTTTTCCTACTCCTGGGCATCCCCATGTCTTAAAATACTGTGGATATTGCATATCTCTCCCATTTCAAATCAACTAAGTGTGTGGACAGGCCTGAAGAACCACAGAGAGAGAAATAAAGCAGGAGGCACTTACAACAACTTGAGGCATGAGCAATGAAAAACCACTGCCTACAAGGGCCTTGGCTGAGTTGGAGATGTCAGAGGGAAAACCTGACCTGGCCTGTCACTTTCCCAGCATCTCCTTGTTCTCTGAGAACGGTATGTAAACAGCCAGTGGAGAAGGAATTGAACCTCTCTTCAACATGAAGTTCTGCCTCAGCCTGCTTCTCTGACGCTTGTCTACTGTGCCTTTCTGGAAGCTTTGAGGAAGTTGAGGGGAACCCATAGGTAGTTCACTTGACTTTTGTTTCCTTAGTGGGTATTAATTGAGAGGTGGGGGATCAGTTTGTGTGTCTAGGACAGCCCCATTGGTGTGTACCCTTTTATAAGGACCCTGGACAATGCAGCCAGAAGCTCTGCTTGCAGCTGCAAGGCCCACGTGTTGCGTGTCAGAGCCCAAGGTGTCCCTGCCCCTGCTCCATCTGCAGAGGATGGGAATCACTCCCATGCACCCTTCCTGAGACTTTAGGGGGCAGGGCAGGAAGGGGTCAGTAGTAGAGAGTGCTGCCTGCTGCTGCTGGCTGATCATGCAGATCCAACCTCCAGCCCCAGAGGGAGACCCTGAGGACTGTAGAGTGGAGCCAGCTGTGTAAACTGCAGGGTGAGGGGATTTATAGCAGCCATGGGGAGCCCTGAGCCAGCCGGGAGAGCCAGAGTTAGCAGCTGGTGCCATCCGCTAAATCTTTTATGCTCTTCACTGAGTTTTCTGGACATCAGTTTGGTGTTGCCTGAGGCAGACTCAGTTTGCTTATCTGTTCAAGGGGAGCAAGACTGATGCCAGACTTGGCAAGAGGTGAGCCAGGATTTCCACAAAGAATTGTCTTTGAGAGGGCAGGGCATAGAGGAGCTTGTTGAGCCTATTGGGCTGTTACCCAGAGCCCCTGGACTTGAGGCTGGGGTGGCACAACAGCCATAGGCTTTAGAGTCTGCAAATTAGATCCTTCATTCCATCAGCAGCAGGAAAATGGCCAGCAGCTTTCAGGAGAGTGTGGGGTGAGATGGCCCAGGGAGTGGTGTATGGCATGGTAGGGGAAGGGCATCCACAATACTTCTGCTGCTAATGGAGCTGACTTGCTCCTCCTGCTGTCCAACTGGATGACTTAGTGCCCCTGCCAGAGGGTAGACAGGCCCACCTCCCCACAGGGTCTGGGACCAGGACTTGGGATAGGCTGGGAGGTCTGTGGGAGACTGGGCTAGCCCCAGGCTGAAGGCTCTGAGCTGAGACTGAGTGTCATGGGCACCCAGGAATATCCACTCTTGGTGCCAGAAATCCTTGGGCTCTGCCAGCCCCAGTCTGGGGGAGGAGGAGGAAGTGAGGGGAGAGCATGAGCAGGATGGGGGTGAGGAAGAGAGGGTGAGAGCTTGGTGGAGCAGCAGAGGCCGAGAAGGGCTCTGTAATGGAAACTTGGCGTACAGCCCCAGCTTACTTCCCTTTCTTGGTCCAGGCAGCCTGAGCCTTGGCTGGAAAACTGGGCTTCCTCCCCTTTTAGCAGCTGCCTGCACTATCTGCCCTGTGCCCTCCTGGCCCCCTTCACTCCACCCCACCCTTCTCCCCCATCTCAGAGCCTCGCAGCCAGGGGGACCACCTCTGCTGGTGATATGTGACATGGGAGCCTGCTGCCTTCCTCTCTTGACTGCCACCCCCACCCCTTGCCCATCGCCTTCCTCCTCCCCACCACTCTGACTGCCTCTTCTGAGTAATTAGGCCAACATGCAACTTCCAGGGCCTGGCAGATGAAGAGCCAAGAATGCCATGGATGAGGGCCAAGTGTTTTTGTTGACATTGCTCGAGTGTAACTCTGTAGAGCAGCTTCTTCGCAGTAGCAGAGAAGCCCAAGGAAGCAGAGGATGTGTGTGAGGAAATAGCAGTGACCACAGTGAGGTTGTGGGCACTTCTCTGTGCTGTGTTCTTCGTCGCCCGCTCCCCAGACCTGGGCCTTCCCTGCAGCCCACCCGCTTCTTCCCCTTCTCCCTAAAGACAACAGGAAGATCTATAAACAGTTCACAGATAGCGCCTGCTGCTAAAAGAATAAAAGAGGCATAGATTTCAAGCATTTTTGTATCAGAAGGAAGTTTCCTTTTAATTCTATTTTCCATGAACTTTTGGAAATTCCCTGATATAACCAGCCATCCATGTCATGGCCAGTGGGACCAGCCTTGTCTCTAGGGAATTAACACACAGTAGAGGGAATGTACATGACACACATGTAGAGTGCTCACACTTCACTGTGATTTCTGGCCATTTCTGGGCAAAAACAGCCATCTTTGCAACAGGTCCAATTGAGGCAGTCTTCCTGCCTAGTGTATTATAAAGTGCAAGATATATTGCAATCTACTTTAGCAAGCTGTGTCATACCATCAGGATGGATCTCATTCTATGTATGCAAGTATCTACAAATAACTTGACCCTTTGGGGTCACCAGATCCGGGGTCAACTTTCGTTCCATCCATCTGCTTGTTATGTGATCTTGGGCAATTGATTTAATCTGTCTGTGCTCCACTTTCCTTATTTGTGAGAGAGAACTGACATTTCCATATGGTGAAGATTGGAAAATTCTTCATATGTCATAGTATATGGAAGTCATGGCAGCTAAAGGGTGAGTGACTTGGTTGTGGATTGGCTCCGGCCTTAGGTTGAGCTAATCACTTGCACTCACTTATTCACCCCAAAGGAAAGCTGACCCCAGCCAGACTTAGCTGCTCCCCTGCCTCCCCAGGAGTGTTGTGAGGACGAATGAACGGAACAGTGCTGTCAAACTTGATTTTTGGTGGCAGAGAAATGACTGCAAAGCCTTGCTTTCCCAGAATCTGGTGTTTGGGCTGTTCTAGCAAAGGACAGTGGTCAGATATGTTTTTGTTGAGGTAAGTTTGTGGGTTTTGGGATTTGGAGGTGTTGTCTTAATAACTTCTGATTTCTGAAGATATTGAATTATCATGTTTAACAAATCCTGATTTTCTGCTACAATAGTTGGCTTTATTTTTACATCTCTTAACTGATATCAGCTTTTCTCTTAGAATTACAGATCCATGGAAACTTGGCATACGCACCAACCTTGGAAGTCACTGGAAGGGATACTTCTTTACTTCTTTGCAGATCTTTAGGGTCTCTGAGAAGCTTGGTATCCTATTACCACAAGTCCCTTTCTCTAACCCAGATTATGAGAGGGATAGAGCAGCCAGTTTGCCCAACTTTGTGTGAATCTTTAGCTACCATACAGGTTGACAGATGTTACAATGCTCTGCCCACATCACATTGTTCCAGCCACAACAGTATACACTGGCATGATACAGCTTCTATTACCTGCGTCTCATTATTGGATGCATTATTGGATGGCAGATTGAAGATGTAAAGGAATGAAGACTCCAGGGAATAGTTAGCTTTCAGCCAGTGGAAGACCAAAAGCAGGTGGATAAATACCCATGCTCCCTCATCCTTTGAGTGTCTTAGATGTGTGTCAACATTGGTCCCTTGACTCTCATCTCTGGTTGCTGCATCTCTGGTTGCTGCATGCCCACATTGGTCCCTGAGCTTTCCGAGGGCTTAAGCTGCAGGTGATTCATCCTATTCACGTGCTCTATGGGCTGTCCCGTCTTCCATGTCTCATTGCACCATGGCTCTAATGGTTCTTCCTGGAATTTCCTTCCACAGAAACCCTGCTTCCTAAGTCCTCCTCTCAGGGGCTGCTTCTGGGGAAGTTGGCTGGAGGCACAGATGATGCCTTCCGCATACTTTGGAGCCGTTTATGGTAATAGAGTGTTACACTTACTTTTTAGATTGCTTTCTGGAGTCCACAGAACCAGCCAGTCGTCAAAGTTAGCCAGAATGTTGCTTTTGCCCTGAAGTATCTTAGATAATTCTGACAGTTTTGGGTATACCAAGACACTGGCTACCATACAGGTGTCTGTATTTCAGACTCTGAAATTATTGTTCATCCAAGTTGGGCTCCATATTCTACATTCGTCATTTTTGTTTTGTAGGGCTTTCCTGGCCATATCTAGAAGTTGTAATTTTGTATCTTGATAATTCCACCAGTTGTATCAGGGGATATATTTGAGGAAGACCTTGATGTGTGATCTATAGGTATTAGGTATATCTTGGTTGGTTGGAAAAGATGCCCAGAAGCATTGTGATTTCTGAATGTTGTCATGAGTCTCACTCACTCTGTGTTGTGGAATGTGAGTAATGTTTTCAAAATGCTTATCCAGCAGTCATTCTGACGCAGTGGTGCTTGGTGTTATGGGGAGACACTGAGTAGTGTCATGATTCAGTGATAAAGGAGAAATAACTTGAGAAACCATCAATCACCATAGAAACAGAAGAGTGGATAGGATGACCCTTGACTCTTCAAAACAACATGTCTGAAAAACCATGGGGTCCATGAGTTGGACCCTTGTCCTATGTTTAAATCTATAACCTTACTCTAGCATCCCTGAGACTCATGAGATAGCCATCGCTTGCTGCCTCTTCTTGCTGTTGTACCCAGCCTTTAGATGGAGGCATTTTGATTGTTCTCCTCCTCTACCAGACCCTGGCCTCAGGCCCTGCCATACCTCTGCTTTTTGTCTTGCTGGATTTGTTCTGGATTTGTTCACCAAGGTCAGACTATGAACTATCCTTTCTTGAATTCTCTGCTGGAAACCTATCACATCAGGCTTCCTCCTTCTTTCCCTGGCTGTCTTAGTCCTTTGCTGACTTCCTTTACTTTCCTTATTCTCTGGGGTGGAGGGAGGTTGGGTTCTTTAGTCTCCACCTTCTACCCTCTGTAAGGTCACCCATACATGTGTTACATGCCCTTCCCTGTTCTCTTGTGCCTGTCCTGACACTCTGCCTCCATCCAAGCCTCCCTTGGGATGCTCTGCAGGCCTTCAAATGCCACACATCCTGTACAGAATGGACAGCATCTTCTTCCCCTCTCTACAGTGTTCTTCAGCCTCTGTTATTTCTCCTAGCACTTCCACAGTCATCTAGAGACCTGGGCACTGGTAAATGCTCATCTTCTAATGTGTATTCTGGGGTCTGCTTTCTCCTAGATCATGCCCTTGTCTCTTGTATGTTAAGTACACTGTGTTGACCTCTCTATTTTGTGCTTTGTGGCTGGTGGAATAGTGCCTTTTTATTGGAGGATCTCCCAGAAACAGATCCCCAAGAAAATGTTCAAATGCAAGTGGTTTCTTTGTGAGGTAATTCAAGGAAACACTGGTTTGAGTAGATGTTGCTGAGCCGGAGCGAGCTCATTCTAAATGAAATTGATAATAACTGTCTCTTCCCAACTTTATTTTATTTTTGAAAAGCCATTTATTTTACTTTTATTTGAAAGGCAGAGTTACAAACACACACACACACACACACACACACACACACACGGAGAGTGGGGGAGAGAGAGAGAGATTGGTTGAGATTCATGAACTTATTTTCCATTCTCTGATTCACTCCCCAAATAGCTATAATGTCCTGAATTGAGTTGATCCAAAACCAGGAGCCAGGGAATTCTTCTAGATTTCCCATTTGGGTGCAGGGACTCAAGGACTTGAGTCATCCTTAGGTGGGGGCTTAGCCTACTTCATCATGGTGCAACCCCACCAACTCTTATTTTCAATGACATCATTCTGGTTGCTTGAAGTAGGGGTATGGACACTGGGGAAATTGGCCCATAGCTGCGGGATTGGTTATGAGACAATTCTCAGCATCTTGTTGGGAACAGACTAGAGATAGGAACTAACATGGTGTGTTTTGTCAAGAGACTTCTAATATAGACAATTGGAGGTAAATCCCGCTGGAGACAGCTCTGTAAGTTTGTTAAGAATGCACACCTGCAAGCCATTCCACTCAAGCACTGAGGTGCCAACCCAGTTTCCACCTGCTGTTGACTGAGGACTGCTCTGTGGTCTGCAGTCATCTCCAGCAGCCAGAGCAGTCTTCAGGCAGTGAGAGGCAGGTGGTCTTTCTTCCAGGCAGGACTGACCAGTGTCCACTGGCACCCAATGCTAGTCACGGCTGAAATCCAAAGGTTGATAACCTGTGGTTATTCTCTGTTTCTCTCTAGAATTTGACCTCATGGACCTCATTGGGGAAGACAGAAAGTGGATGGTGGGGAGGAAGCTGATGCAAGTGAATGACACTCTTACTTCTGAAGATGCAGGGCTCTTGAGCAGCAAGAACTGCACCGAACCAGGTAAGATGACAGCTGTGCCACTGGGCAGCAGCTGCCTTTTCCTCTGGGTATGGCTGAGGATGAGTCAAATGCTGTATTTTGTTGTTGTTGTTGTTGTTAATTCAAGTTCTTATCTCAGGAGTCTTGAGGAATATCCAGGGCAGGTGTCTAAGAAACATAAAGGTGAGATCCCATGAGGTGGTGATGATGTGTTTCTGCTTCTGTTTTCTTTGCCTTGTTGAGAAGTGTTCTTTCCAACACAGGACCTATACAAGCATGGAGGCTGGTGCTGGGCTGGCAAGGGGGAAACTGAGTCAGGAGGACATCTAGTAGCCATGCTGGTTTGGAACCCTGAGGTCGTCTCTAGCTGATTTCGTGCCTGGAGCCTTGTTTTTGTCACAGTAGAGACACAAGGCTGGGCCAAGTCTTCATGCTAATTATTGCTGTTCTTTGAAGAAGTGAATTTTGGTCTGTCGTTTGTTGTATTTGCTATATATTGTGTGTTTTCTTAGAAAGATGTACAACATTCGGCCTCAAAAATTTCTGAGAAAGGCAACACACAGCAAAGTCAAGGGAATGAGGGATGGTCCTAACCCAGATCATGAAGCCTTCTGGGCTGTGATGAGTTCCCTGAGAGTTGGAACAGAAAGAAGGCGCTGGGTCTTGGGAGAGGCCAGCCTTGTAGGCCCAGGATGAGGGCTCTTCAGAGGGTTCATGGAAAATACACATTATTAAAAACACTTAGGAATAGGTATCAGGTTTTTTGATGCCCAAATCAACTTGTAGTTCTCTTTCGTTCATGAACTTTTACAATACCCTCACATGATCTCGTTGTCTATGATACATTTATTTAAAATAAACTATGCAGTGCATTTAAAATTTAAAAACCATTGTTAGTTCATGGGCTGTGTAGACACTTGTGTGGGATATGTTGGGTCTGGGGCCTGACTTGGGCGTGGCCACTCCCTGGAGCCCCCTTCAGGGGCTCAGTGATGCATTGCTCTCGCATGCAGTGCTATCATATAAGGACATAAACAATCCTCGTGGCAAAGAACCACAGGCCTTGGAGTTCAGGAGTTTCGGTAGTATCTCCTCATTTGTGGGGAAGGTAGGGAGAAGGGCCCTTCCCTGCCACACCTAGGATCTTAAACAATCAGCTCCAAAAGCAAAGTACTCCAGAGTTAAAAATAGTTTTCCCCACCCCTCCAAAAATCCCTACAAACCCAGTACTCCTCTATATAAAAGACTGAGAGCTGCATGGAGTCGTAGGCTCAACACTCCCATTCTTGATGACTAGTGAAAGCCATGGGCAGCTCTGTTAGCTCAAAATGAAAATGGCCACAAGGGCTTCAGTACTTGAGCTCTGGCTGCTGAATCAGGTGTGTCATCAGAAGAGATGTAACAGGGATGGCAGGGGTTCTTTGGCAGGATCCCTGTTGGTTAATCTGGCCTTAAGACGGGAAGTACAGTATTCAAAAATCCAGTTATCACTTTTGTATAGGAAAGGATGGATCAGAAATGGTGTTGGCTTTGATCACATGCAGAGTTGCATGGGAGTGGAAGACTTTTGTGTCCTGTTGTTAGGGTTGTGGTCTGGGGGAACAGGAGGTGGTCTCTCTGTGAGTAGCTGTGCTCAGTGGGTGAGGAAATGCCTTTTGCAGAGTGACAGATGTGAAAGCATCCAGTGGATTAAAAAACATCCCCAGAGAGGAAATGACTCAGCTTCACGAATAGCAAAGATGGGCACAAACCAGGTGCCTGCTGGGGTTGGTAGGAGTGGGGGAGGAGGAGAGACAGAGACAGGGAGAGAGAGAGAGAGACCCCAGGATGGGAGGTCAGTCAAGCTATGTAGAGCAGGCCCCAAAAAAATATGGAACCAGATTTCTTCACCTGGTGACTCAAGGCTTAATTTCTGGGGATCTTGGTCCTGAAACCTGAAAATGATTATATAAGAGACAGGAAGAGTCCTAGTCTGTTCCTAACACAGCAAGGTCCTCAAGCCCAAGTCCTTCCTGAAGCCTTGCTGAGGCCACCCCAGGACGCTGGAACCATTCCCTTTTTTGAATATCATTGGTGTAAAATGTTGTCAATGGTGCTGTCGGATATGATCAATCAATGGTGATATATGAATTAACTTCTGCAGTTGGCATTGTGGCCCAGTGGATTAAGTCTGCACCTGTGACACTAGCATTCTGCTGAGGTGCTTGTTGGGTCTTGGCTGCTCTGCTTATGACCCAGCTCCATGATAATGCATCTGGGAAAGAATAAGATGGCCTGAGTATTTGGGCCCCTGTAACCATATAGGAGACCCAGATGGAGTTCCAGGCCCGTAGCTTTGGCCTGGTCCAGCCCTCAGCCATTGTGGCCATTCAGGAAACGAATCAGAGGATGTATATGAATTTCCGTCCCACCTCTCTAATTCTGCCTTTCAAATAAATAGGTCAATCTTTAAAAATTAAAAATTGAGATTCTTAATTGGACTAGCCATAGATCAAGTAACCAACAGCAGTCTGTGGCTATTGGTTACCATGATTGGACAGCACAGATTGTGGGACAGTTCCTGTTGCACAGAAAGGTTTGTTGCACAGGCTGATCTTGAACTTTAAGTTGTCTTTGGAGAAATATCCTTGCAGCTTAACTGCAGGCGTCTCAGGGCTATGGAGGGATGCATCGATCTCAGCCCCTCTCTAAGTGGGTTTTGGAGTCCTGCTCACCAGATTTGAATCCCAGTTGAGAGAAGTAATGTCAGGCTCTCCAAGCCCCTGTGTACTTCTTTGTCAATTGAAGTCATTCTTCAGACCTTTGCTGATTGTTGTGAGAATTGACCATGATGTCATACAGTAGAATGCAGTAGCCTGTGTTTGGTTTCTCTGTAGGAAGAGCCTACTGAAGAATTGTGTCCTGTCTGCTGGGGACCACGTTTCCTGATTATGGATGGGTCATCATGGTTCTTAGGGATACATTCTGTAGCATGTTTCCATAGTGAATTGGAGTCTCAGGCTTTGAAGAGCTGGTACATGGCAGTAACAATAAGAAGCAGAAGTATTTGTCACTGCTCAAGTCACCTGCTTCTAAAGACAGTGCAGTGGAAACCTTGTCACAGATCCGCATGGCCCTCCCTGCAGTGCTGTCAGGAATCTGTTTCTTAGCTTTGAACAAAGTGATACTTTATGCAACATCAAAGCAGTGAGTCAGATCACTGATTGAGGGCTGCAATTGTGATAATATTTGTCTTTTCTGTCTGTAATTTAGTGTTGGATGGGAGAATGGCGCTGGAGTGAGCCGGGGTCAGGACCTTGACCAGACATCTCCCAGTTTCCTTTGCAAGCTCAGTGTCCTTGTATATTGCTTGTAATGATCAGCTGCAGTGGTGTCTGCCCTGAAAAGTCTTCCATGTAGACTCCCTGCCTATTTGTGAATATGCTATTAGCAGTCATCTACTCAATGGGATTCTATCAGAGGGATGGTAAGGAATGGTTACATAGGGACTGGAGTGTTTGGGATGTCAGTGGGTGTTGCAGCCATGTGGGACCTGGCATTCAGATCCTTGAGGTCTCTCATCAGGAATGCCCCATGGCCACCTCTGATGTCACAGGCCACTCCTAAGGTGTCCCAGGGACCCCTGGGTTTAGCAGTCTTTGAGTAAAGCCATTGACTCAAGCAGTGGAGATTGAATTGCCTCTAGTCTAATTGTGTTTCCTCTGGGAATTAGGGGCTGGCTTGCTCTCAGACATTCATTCCTTGACCAATGGAAAAATAAATCCTGGTTCATCTCTTTTATTGCACAAACTTGTTGATTCCTAGATATTCTAAGAATGCAGACTCACAAAACCTTTTACCCTGAGACAGACACTTTGCTCAGGAACTTCTTCATGTTACAAAATGCCATGCCGTTCCTCAGCCCCACCTCTGCTCCCTCCATCCCTCTCCCACCCTGCCTTCCCTCTCCTTTTTGAAAAGACCACAGCACCCAGGTTGTGGGCCAGGGATGCTCAGGGTGTCAGGTCCTGTTGCAAAATGCCAGTGCTTTTATTTTTTTTTTAAGATATATTTATTTTATTTGGAAAGTCAGATGTACAGAGAGAGGAGGAGAAACAGAGAGGAAGATCCTCCGTCTGATGGTTCACTCCCCAAGAGGCCACAACAACTGGAGCTGAACCAATCTGAATCTAGGAGCCAGGAGTTTCTTCTAGTCTTCCACACTGGTGCAGGATCCCAAGGCTTTGGGCCTTTGTCCTCTGCTTTTCCAGGCCACAAGTAGGGAGCTGAATGGGAAGTGGGGCCACTGGGACATGAGCCAGCAGTCATATGGGATCCCTGTGCATGCAAGGTGAGGACTTTAGCCACTAGGCTACCACGCTGGGTCCTGTGCTGTTGGTGACTTATGATAACCTTGACATGGCATGATCACTGTATATTTTCTGTCACTTTAAACATATGTTGCTTTATACATTTAAGATGTTTTTAAAAAATGGTGTTTTTCTTCTGCCACTCAAAAGACCTGGTTTTGATAGAAACTTGTGAGTTTTTTTTAACCTCTAAAATAGCCTAAAAAAGACTGACCCAGGGTTTTGATTTTTTTTCTGCAATCATTCCAGCTCTCTGTGAATTTTTAAGGTTGTTTTTTTGCCTGACACTGCCGATTGCATCTGCAGCCGGGAAATGTATCATTGTCTTGGCAAATAACACTTGAAACTGTTTACTCAAATGACCTATTAAGAGAAATTTAACTTTGAATAAATTTGATCCACGGAAAATTAAGTTAGCTAAATGTAATATTGAGGGCGGTGGACAACTGCAGCAGAAATGAATTCTTTGTAATATTTATGTGTACACTTTGCATAAATCTATTTACATACTTTGCTGGCTGTCTCCAGGAAAATCCATCATCATTTGGATCTTGGTTCTTTGCTGTTGTAAGGCAATGAGTCTTTCTTCAAAATGCTTCTCTGAAATAGGCTTTGGAAGAAGGGATATATTGCTGATGATGGCCTGTGGTGTGGACTTGGCCGTGAGGTCCCTCTGAGCCCCTTTTGATTAAAGGGGATCTCCTGCTAACTGTCCTGCTGAGCTGGGGTGCAGGTTGCTGAAGGTGAGGAAGACAGGGTGGGACTGTGTTTCAAGTACAAGATGAGACTTGTGGGACAGTGCCCCCAAGGGAGTATGCCAGGGGTGTTGAGCAGACCAGCTGTTAGGGGAGTGATTAGAAGCCACATCATCTGGGAGTTACACGTGAGCTTCGGCATAGGAGAGAAGCCAGGGAGCCGTTGGAAGCAGCGACGTGAAATGTAACTTCTAAGGCTTAGTGTGTCCCATGAACACGAATCATGGCCCAGACAGAGCAGCAAACGGTAGATCCGTTGACAGTGTGGACTGTGATCAAGGGAAGCATTAGGATCCTGCTGCTTGGGGGTTTCAACGGTAACATTGTGGTTGGCTGGTTTAAAATCATAGGACTGAACAGGTCCTCTGTGCAAACCATGGACCAACCAGTGTTCTCATCTGCTACATGAAACCTCAACTGCAGAGACACAACACCTGTCTCAGATCACAGGCTTATCTGGAGCATAAACTACCTCCCAACTCCTGCGTAACAGAGCAGTGCCTATTAATAATGGGATATAAAATGTGATGCTGACACGATGTAAAGTAGCGGTATATAACAGCAACAGTGCAAGCTACAAATGTAATTTGGTAATTTGAAATACCAAGAGTAAGAGTGTGTTCAACAGTTCCCAGGCGGGTTGCAGGATTTTACTTGACCACCATCACTGCCTCATAGGTGTCCACAGTAGCTGGAAGCCAGGAGCTGCAGCCAGGTACGAAACCAAGGGACCCTGGTGTGGGATATAGGTGTTACCCAGTGTCCTAACCTCTAGGCTAAATGTACTTGAAAGGTATGTTTAGATTTTCTAGTAGCCATATAGTTAAAATAGAACAGGTGAAATTGATTTTTTAAAAAGATTTATTTTTATTTTGAAAAGTAGAGTTACACAGGGGAAAGAGAGAAAGAAATATCTTCCATCTGCTGGTTCATTTCCTAACTAGAGTTGAACCGATACGAAGCCCGGAGCCAGGAGCCTCTCCTGGATTTCCCACATGTGTGCAAGACGCCAAGGGACTTGGTCCATTCTTTGCTGCTTTCCAAGGCCATAAGCAGAGAGATGGATGGGAAGTGGAGCAACTGGGACACAAACCGGTACCCATGTGGGATGCACGTTGTAGGCAGTGGCTTAGCCATCATGGCTCCAACCCCTGAAATTGATTTTAATTATAGATTATACATACCCATCTACATCCAAAATAAAAGAAGTATCAGTGTGTACTCACCTTCATGTGGTTGCCACCAGGTTTGAATCGAGGAAAGAACTAAGTGTAAGGTCTTAAAGTGCACACATGGTTTTACCAGCTCACACAGCTTTCACTAACCTCTCTCTTAAGTTGTTATGTTCATAATGATTCAGCTAATAACTGTTGACATTCTTAAGTGGAACAAATTAGAGACTAATGTCATATGCTTTTTAATTTGTATCAAGTTCTTTACTGAATCAGTGTGATGGAGTAATAGTAGCTGCTGTAACAGATTTGGGGATTTAACACGAGAGACATTTCTTTGTTTCTCATGTGGAGTTGTGGTTTGTGGCTGGCCCTGTGGCAGGAAATGGGCATGGCACTCCAGATCCTTGGGTCTAGAGACATTCCCATCCTTGGACTTGGCTTCCCAGGCTGCCGTGCCTTTTCCCAGGGCAAGGAAGGCGCGTGGGGGCTTATGGGTAGTTGTAGGGTGTTTGGGGGTGAAGGCTCATTTCTGCTCACATTCCCATTGGCCAGATCTGGGCCCCATGACACTTGGCTCAATTTGTAGGGATGCGGGGACATGCACAACAGCACCATGTAGAAGGGAGAAGAAGCAGGTTTGCTGCACCTCGGTAGTCCCTGCTATGTTCATTTTCCTTAAATTTGTTTATTTATTTTTTTTAAAGCATCAGCTCCCCCCCTTTTTTTCCCCTGTAGGCCTACACTATTCCAAAGGCAGTCAATGGCCATTGTTGAAAAATCCTAACCCACTGAAGTCTTCCTAGCCTGGCTTTAGCTCTTGTCTTTCATTCCTCTCAATTGGCGAAAGTGACAGGGCCAGTTTCTCTTTTTACCTTGGTAGGGTCCTGTGGTGCTCATTTGCAAATGGTCCCTTTTCTTTGGGAAAACAAACATTCTGGGGAAAAATCAGGAATGCTTTTGTTCAAATGAAATCATCTATACAATCATGTGGGAGGAACTTGAGATCTGGAGTCAGGAAACCTCTGCACAGCCAGGTGAGTTGGTTACAAGCTGTGGTCCGCATCTCCACCCTCTGCAAAATGCATGTTCGGATACCTTCTTCACAAGTTTGTGAGCATCACAAAGTGGAGTATGTGCTAGAGACAGCTGGGCCCTGGTGATCGTCTTGCTGGATGAATTGCAGCTGAATTGTCCTCGTTACCAGAAGTACAGTAGATAGGCTGGTGGGTCACTTCCAACGACTTTACCTCTGTGCAGGCACAGGAGGATATGGCAGGATCCTTAGGTTTGTCCTAAGGAGGAGCACATTATTCAGTGTGGTTCAGCAGTAAGGCAGGCTTCTTGCAGGCTGGGCTGGGCTGAGTGAGGAGGACATACTGAAGCATTAACCAAGAGGTTTCTCATTAACGAAGATTTCTGGTCTAAGAGGCCGCTATGTAGATAACCAGGATGAAAGAGAGGGCTGAGGATTTTCTGCTTTACACGAATGAAGAGTTTAAAAGTCTCAGACTGCAGACTTCAGGCTTTCTAGCTTTGACGTCCCTTTAAGACTCTTTTTCTGTTGAAGAATTCTTTGTAAATCCCATTCTTTCAAATCAGCCTTGGGAGCCTCCTCAGGTGGGTGGTGCCTGGAATGCCTAGGAAACACAGATAAAGGATGATAAACTCTGGTCTCCCTTGTGGAGCCTTTGGGTGGATTTGCTGGGTCCTGCTGAAAGCCCTTTCATGTTTATTAGCTCATTCAAATGTGTTTGGGCCCTTGGGAGGAATAACTGAAGGTCAGAAGCAACCGGATGAGGGTGCCAAGTTGATGGAACAGTTAGCCTGAGATGAAGGCAAGTTGAGATAGAGTTGAGGATGGAGAATCCTAAACATGAACACAAGCTGAGCTTATGGCGTTTTGTGGCATTGGAACCCTTTTTTCTCCAAAGCAGGGTGTTCCTGTTGAGGGAGCTCCCGCACAGACTGGACCAGGTAACTGTTGTGAATAAACTTTTACTGGGACGCAGCTACACACACCCACTGCTTTTGCAGAGTTCAGTAGCTGCAACACAGACTGCAGGGAGTTCATTGTCAGAGAGTCCATCTTCTTGCTGTTAGGATGTATTCAGTTCTTTCACTGGGAGTCCATCTTTGGTCTGTACACATACTGATGTACTCTGCTGCTCTCTTGCTGTAGGTCCTGGGGCTGGTACCTCCTAGAGCCTGCAGGGGAGGTTGAGGCAGGAAGGGTGCCTGCAATTTCCCTTCTGTTCTTTCTGATCCCCCTCCCAGATTGCTGGAGTCAATATTTTTAATGCTACTTCTGGACTAAGGGTTTGAGATTCAGATATTCTTCCCTTCCCCATCTTCCCAACCTGGACACACAATCAAAACCATGAACATTTCTTTGTTCCATGGGTTAGGGATCTGTTTAAAATTTTGCTCATGAGAGGCCAGCATTGTGGAATGGATGGTAAAGCTGCCAGTTGTGACACTGTATCCCATTTGCTTATTGGCTTCCCCACCTCTTGATCCAACACCCTGAGTATGGCCTAGGAAAGCACCAGAAGATGACCTAAGGGCCTGGGCCCATGCCACCCACAGACAAGACCTGGATAAGGCTCCTGGGTTGTTCTTGGTTCAGCCCAGTGTGGCCTTAGGGGAGTAAACCGGCATCTACACTCCAGAGCTGCCTTCCTGTGCCCACTCATTCACTGGACACAGAAGCTGTGTCACCAGGCATTCACTCATCTGCTCCATTCCGGGAAGCCTTGGCTATATTTCTAAGCTTTCTGAGCATTTTTTCCCCTCTTGCTATACCCTCCAAAATCTACATGTATTGATGCCGTGCCTCGTTCAGTCTGTGCATCTCATCTTGCCTCCTGGCCTCTGTCACCAGCTCAGAAACAGGAGCCTGCGGAAATGGCCATGGAACTGAGAGTAAGGTCTTGGGATATGATGGCCTCTGTGACCTATGACCCTGAATGTGACACTCCAGGCTTCCTACCTTCCTCCCCTGGGGCTCACTGAGGCTTCTCCAGGCCAGTGTGTCTCTCAGTAGGCTCCAGGGGGCAGCCTGGATAAGCACTGTGAGAGGATATAACAGGGCTAGGACACTGAGCATAACAGGACAGAAGCATCCAGCATGGGCTATCCCTGGTCAGCGGGCCCACAGCCACCTGAGATAATAGTGGGATCAACTCCATCTAGGCCCATGACAAGGCTCATGTTTCATCTTCAGTGACATATCTGGGGTGCAGAAGGCTAAGCTGCTGCTTGGGGTCCCATATCTCATGCTTGAGTGCCTAAGGTCCCTGCTATTTAGTGTTTCTAATCCAGCTCCCTGCTAGTGCACCTGGGAGACAGTAGATAGGGATCTCTCTCTCTCTTTCCTTTCATCCCTGCCTCTTTAAAACATTTATTTATTTGAAAGGCAGAGTTATAGAGTCAGAGATCTTCTATCTGTTGCTCCACTCCCCAAATGACTACAGTCACTAGGGGCTGGGCAAGACTGAAGCCAGGAGCCAGGAGCATCTTCCAGATTTCCTGTGTGGATTCAAGGGCCCAAACTGTTTAACTGTCCTCTGTTTCTTTCCCGGGTACAGTAGTAGGAAGGTGGATTTGAAGTGAAGCAGCCAGAAGTTGAATCAGTACCCACAGTAACTGCAGGTAGCAGCTTTGCAACTATGCAACAACACCAATCTCTGTTTCTCATTTCTCTCTCTCTCTGATTCACTCACTCTTTCAAATAAATCAATCTTAATAAATAAAGAAATAAGGGCATGTCTGAGTTATCCTGTTGGTGTTTCTGAGACCCCTGATAAAGGGTTACTGCCATTGATCTGGCTGAACTTTCTGTCATAGAACAGTCAAAACCCTGAATGAAGTATTAGGAGCCTTATTTTAGAAGCCAGCTGAGAACAGATTGGATTTGGACACAGCCCAGTGTCACATCCATCATGTATTGTGACCCTGCAATCACACCTTGACCCTGCAATCACACCTTGGAGGCAATCACCCAGCACTCATGCCTCTGGTCTCAGCAACATTGTCCTGGGGAAGGGCAGCGGCTGGCTGTAAACAAGGTGGGCAGAGCCCCTGGAAGGGGCTAAGGACTGGACTCCAATGTCAAGGTTACCCTTATGGGAGCATCTCTCACTCTGGTGACTGAAGGAGTGCTCCACAATCCCCTCCCCCTGCCCAAACACTATTGGTGCTCATATCTTATGAAGTACCCTGGAGTAGAGTTAGGAGTGTGGGAGGAATCCTGACTCTGACATCCCCAAGCCATGGACCCTGGGGCGACCTTGTAGCTGTACCTCAAAGCATTGATTTCTTGCCCTGTGAAATGGGAGTCATTCTTGGGAAAAACAGAACAAGCGGGGTGATGCATGTGAAGTGTGTAGTACATTGCCACTGCTCTCTGTGACCCTGGGCTCACTTTCTGAGCATATAATCAGCAAATCCTTGGGAGTCCAATGACCAGGGGTCTTAATTCTGAGTTGTTACAGGGGCCACGATCTTCTTCTGGGTCTCCCACGTGAGTTTAGGAGCCTTAGAACTTGGGCTATCCTCTGCTACTTTCCCAGGCACATTAGCAGGGAGCTGAATTCAAAGAGTTTGGCTTTTATTTCCATACTTTTGAAGACATGGGGATTTTCTATCATAGGAGTGGAGTAAAATGAATCTGACAGGTGCAGATATTCTCAAAACACAAGCATAAAGTAAAAGCAGGCTTGGTGGTCGAAGTATACCAGCTGGCTGCACAGACAGCCAATCCCTATCAGAATCATTAACCACTGGGATCTCATCCGGGGAAAATGAAATTCTGCCTCAGATGAAATCTTGTTGGTTTCTCCTGGGAAAATCCATAGGAAAAATCCCTGAGTGGGTTATGGGCTTAAGAGAAGGCCTGGCTAGTTGCAAGGAACAGATAACCAAAGAGGAAAGAAGAGTTGAGGGGCCATGAGCAGGTACGAAAGGAGCAAGGTTTGTTCTGCACTGGCCTCTGTCCTCTTTGACCTTAGTTCACTGTGGCTATTGTCACAAAATGCTATGGGCTTTTCGGGGGATTGAGGATTTCAACATATGATTTCTGGAGTCGGGGGAATATAGACCTTCAGGCTGTAGTACTGTTTCATTCTGTGACTATGAAGTATGAGCTGTGCTTTGGACTGGCATTCAACAAACACATCCAAAAGTGGTAACCTATGTCCCATGGATGCAGAAACCAATGTCTTGCATCCTGAGTGACACAGTTGAGCCACAGCCTGTGTCACTAGCATTTCTTACTAGTACCAGTCAAGTCCTGGGCTGCTCCACTTCCAATCTACCTCCCTGCTAATGTCTTTGGGAAAACAGCATACGATGGCCCATGCCCTTGAGCCCCTGCCACCCATGTGTGTAGTTTTGGGATCCTGGCTTCAACATGGCTCAGCACTGGCTGTTGAGGTCATTTGGTAATGAACCAGCGGATAGGAGATCTCGTTCCGTCTATCTCCGTTTTTCTCTCATATTCTCCTGTTGTCCTATTTCAAATAAATATGTAAATGCATCTTAGAAAAATCAATGTCCCTTCATATTCCAGAACTACAAAGTTTCCCCTACTGCCTGCTTTATTTTAATCACAACTACTGGGTTGATTTATTGCACTGAATTATTTAATACTTAATTTAAGGCAGGGAATTTGTACTACAGCTGCACTACCTCCACTGTTGGCCGTTTTTTTTTTTTTTAAGTCCATTGATCCTGGCTTATGCAGGACATCATCCTCTTGGCAGAATCATTTTGTATCTAGCTGAAAAAAGAAATACAAAGGATGTTTCCTTTGAGAGTTCCCAGGCCAAACAACTTGGTGCCAGGTGGCTCTGCTTAGCAATTCCCAGGAGAACAGTAGCTCTCATGCGTTATTATGACTCTGGAATTATTGTCCTGTCCATGCCACAATGTTCACAAGCTGCTTAGTTAAAAATGTGCATTGTGTCTCTCTCTTCCTCCCATTCAGTTTCAAAAATCTTGTCTGTAGGGCCTTCAGTTTTTCTTCATTTGTTTTCACCATTTTATTATTAACACTTGCAAACATATGAAAACAGAAAGTATATACAGTGAGTGTCTAGACCCAGTACCTACAATTCTATAATTTACTCCAGGGACTCTGTTTTATCCATTCCGTAGCCAACCCAGTATCCATCCTGCTACATGGGACTTCACCGTAGTTTTCAGGAACCAGTGGCAACAGTCTCTTGTTCTTTGGCATGTGTGTAATAGCTAGAGTTCTTTCCTTGTTGTTCCCTGTTTGGGTTGACGTTTGTGCAAGGTGGCATGTCAAGTGTTGAGCATGTCATTGTGAGTTCTGACATACCAGTACACCTGCATCTCTAGCCTCTTAGAAGACATTGGCCAAACCCTCAACTCAGAATGTCCGTTTACGCCTGTCTTCAGGAAGTTCCAGGGCCAGCCCACTCCACAGTCAGCCACTTGTCTGACAGGAGGGAATTCCCATGGTGGTGCGCTGGTCCCTGACAGGTTGTGGGGAGATGGGGAGGAGTGAGCCTGCACTGTTTTATAGTCTGCCCACCAGTACTTTGGCGTGCGTCTCCTGGGCCATGGCTCCCTCCCATTCCCCTCCCCTTGAATGTGGCTGACCTCTGTGACTGGTGTCTGATGCAGAAGGTACAACTGAAAGTGTGTGCCTTCTGTGTCAGTCCCTTTCCTCACTGTAACAGGTGTGCCTTCTATGTCAGCTCCTTTCCTCACTGTAACGGGTTGTCTATGGTGGGCCAACTTTAGAGAGAAAAACAACTGATGTAGCTCATGGTTTGGGAGGTTGCAGGCCCTGCAGGGCTTCATGGCTTGCTGGTATCCCAGTGGTGGACATGCCTGAGTGAGGAAGAGACCTTGAAAGAGAGACTAGAATCTCCTAGTGCCTTCTGAGGGCAGTACCTCTATGTGACTTAAGCAGCCCCTCTTCTTGGAGGTCCCCACTATCCTCCAGCACCACCACATAGAGGGACTCAGCTTCCCAGCACCATCTAGGGACAAACCATATCCAAACCACAACAAGATTTCACCTGTTTTGTTTTTTTGTTTGTTTGTTTGTTTATTTTTAATCTTGGGGCCCACCTGCCGTGTTGGAACGAAGCCCCTGTGGAGATGCTCCAGTGACCAGCCCTAGCTGAGGTCCTAACTATCACCCAGCAGCCACAGCTGGAAGTGTTGGCAAGGATACCTCCCAGAAGAGTCTAGCTCCCCTCCCCTGAACCCACTGTATCTGCTTGTAAGCCTCAAGTAAGAACTGCCCAAGGGAAAACCAGGGGAGAGACACAGCAGATAATTGTGGCTGTTCTGCACTGCCAACTGGGGTCAGTTTGTTATGTAGCTATGGTGACTGATACACACGCTCATTGTCATACAGCTGAGAAAGCATCTCTGCTGTCCATGACCCACTTCCCTCATCCACTGCAGCAAGCAACTCACTTCCCGCTTTGTGTTTGGGAAGAGAGAAAGAAGGATGTCCCTCTCAGAGTCTACACGTCTCCAGTTGGCTGCCAAGCTTTGGGGCCTGGAGGTGGGCAGGAGGTTTTCAGGTTGAGGGTAGAGCTATTGTGGAGCTGAAGGGAGTGGGGGCAGCTGCTGTCTTTCCTCCCAGCAGATGGAGTCACAGCACTGCTGGCAGCTGCCAGAGGCAGCTCTCCAAGTTGGCCTGTGTCCTGCGCCTCTGGCCAGTGTTGCCCACCTTGACTTGGCTCAGGCCTCCAGATGTAGCCAGCTGTAAGGTGTGTGGCAGTGTGGCTCCAGTGTCCTTGCCCTGTGTGCCCACCCAAGAACCTTTCTTTGACTTCCTCTCTTGTGCCTGTCCCTGCTCAGCCCAGGAATGGGTCTGCCCTTTCTTCATGGGCTGCTGGGAAGGAGAAATCAGTATGAAATAACTTGGAAAATCTGCAAATACACTGCAAAAAATGGGATTAGTACTAAGGGATTAATGAACAGGTGCCACGTTGGAGAGCAGCAGTACAGTGCTGTCTCCTCCTAGTGCAAGTTAATAGTATACTGCCAACACAAGGGATACACATGACCTAGCAGCCGACATGCCCCCGTATTTCCTTTGTGACATCACCTTACAGTGCTTTTCCATTGTTTCCTTGTGTGTTCCCTGGGGCAATTGGGATCATCACCATTATCTTCCTTGGAAAGAGCCCAAGTCATTTTGCATTTAGTCATTCTGAGTTCCATAAAATGATCTTTCCCCTTCCCACCTGGCAGATCTGGGCTGTGAAATGCTCCTTAGCTCAGGCTTCCACCTGCCCTGTTATAGAACATCATCGCCATCCTGGTGACTTCCTGGGCAAATGTCAATCTCCCAGTGAGTTTGTACATGTCAGCTCCCTGTTGTTATGTTTAATCAGCTGGTGAAGAAATAAGTCGTGATTCTGTCTATGCTGGCTCTAAGAAGCAGTGAACTCTGCTGCAAACCCAAACTAGGGCTTAAGCCTGAAAGTGCTTTCCAGGGACACACCTGAGCATGGACAAGCACAAGGGAGGAAGGGCTAGTATCCCGGCATTTGTCAGATTCCTCCCAGGACGGGTTGAGTGCTTCTGCTGCAGACTCTCCCAAGTCAAGCCTTCTGGGAGCATCCTGCAATGGGTGGGGCTGAGCTGGAGCTATAACCTGGCTGTGCATCATAGCTCCTTCCTAGCTTGTAAGTTCCTGCCTGAGCTGCACATCAGGCAGGAGTCCCCAGCTGATGCCTCATTTGCATAAGGACCGCCCTTTGCCCTGCATGTGACAGACCCCTATGTGGATTGCAGCCAGGTTGTTTGGTCCGGTATTATGTTCACAAGATGCAGCAAGTCCTTAGAACATCATAAAGGACCTCAAATATTCATTAGTGGTCAATCTTTCTTGAACATCTAAGAGAATCTTGTACCTTCTTTGGACTTTTTAAAAAACATTTTCATAGAATACTTTGAAGCTGAAGAAAAAAAGTGCAAGATGTAAAAGTAGAAAAAAAAAAGTGGAAGTAATTCTACTGTGGAATGAAAGCGTTAGTTTAAGGGTGGGCATTGGCCTCAGAGGTTGAGACTCTACTTGGGCTGCCTGTGTCCCATGTTGGAGTGCTTAGTTCAAGGCCTGGCTCCTTTGCTTCTGATTTAGCTTCCTGTTAATGCCCACCCCAGGAGGCAGTAAATGATGCCTCAAGTCACTGAGTTTCACCACCCACATTGGAGACCTGGGTAGAATTTTTGGCTCCCAGCTTTAGTGTGGCCACACTCTGGCTACTGCTGGCATTTGAGGGAGTGAATCAGAGGATGGAAAATATTCTCTCTCTGGCTTTAAAATCAAATGTAAATAAAGTTTAAAAATTTTAAAGATGTTTAGATGTAAAACAAATTTTAAATCCATCCACTTTTGTTTTTCAACTACTAATTTTTCCATGAAGATGTTGAATACTCCCCTGTGCATGGATCTCAAAGCGTTTTGGTACCAAAGTAAACTTTATCTTCTAATTCCATTTTTTCCATGAACTCTTTTTACTCTCAGAATTAATAAATGTTAAGAGGTTTGTATTTTCTTCTGATCTCTTTCCATTTATATGAAATAACACAGTGCAGATGGAATTGGTTTTCAGATTTTCCGTCCCTGGAAGCAGCCATGCTGTGTACTTGGGATGTGTGTGGCCTGTGTTTGGTGTTTTACCTCATGTGTGTGCATTTGTAAGTAATAAGTGGTTTTACTGTGTTTTCAGATGTGCTGTTTCACCATACTAATTTTCTGTATTTTTCTCACACATATATTTTTTATTTATTTGAAAAGCAGAAAGAGAAAAAGAGAGAGAGAAAGATATCTTCTGTCTGCTAGTTCACTCCCCAGATGGCTACAAGAGCCAGGGCTGGGCCAAGCTGAAATCAGGAGCCAGAAACTGTATCCAGGTTTCCCATGTGGGTGCAGAGGCCAAAGCACTTGGGCCAATCTTTCCCTGCTTTTCAAGGTGCATTGGTAGGGTATAGGATTAGAAACAGAACATGACAGTCCATTAGGAATGGCAGCCATAACTCTTGTTCCACTGTAGTGCATTTTAGGTGGTCTCCATTGTACCACTACCTGCCATTTATTTCTCCACCTCTAGTCATAGATAATGTGGGCTGTTTTCAGTCCTAATTATAGATAAATTGCATTGTTTTCACCCTGAGTTTTCAGGGAAGGAAATTTATACCTAGCATGCAAATGACTTATGTAAGGTGTCACAACTGTAATTTTTATCATTGTTTTTATGCTTTGCTTATTAAAAAGATTGATTTATTTTTTGTTGCTACAAGCATGTTGTTCAGCTTTCTCAGAGTGTTCACATAGGACAACGTGGGGAGGATCAGAGGAACCAACCCCTGCCCACCTGCTGTCCCAGACCCTCTGTGATGTTGCAGGCAGAAATCCCAGGCATTCCTTCAAGGCCTCTGCTTGTGTTCCTCTCCTCTGTTCTCCATCACCCAGCTGCCCTTAATTGTTCCCTTACCCAGGACAGAGGCATATTCTGCATTAGCTACTCTTAGGCTTTCTTCCCATTGTACTACAAGAACATCAGGGGCCAGCAATGTACTACAGCGGGTTAAGTCACAGTCAGCTCTATCCTGGCTGCTCTGCTTTCAATCCAACTCGGGTCTGTGTTCTGATTAGCCCCTGGTCATCTCTGTCTGCTCAGCTCCTTAGTTCCTTGCTCTTATTGCAGAGATCTGCTTGTCTCGTAGATGCCCAATACCCCATATCTGTCTGAGTCCCCACTAAGTTACTCTCTGTGTGAGTCTGGATTTGTGCACCAGTCTTCTGTCTCTTGACCCCTCCTGCCTTGGGAGGCTGGTTCTTGCATCCAGGTTTTCCCCAGAGGCACTGCTGGGCCCTTTGCTGGGCCCTCTGCTGACCTAAGTGTTCAGTGTGATCAGGGTCCTCAGAGCCTTCTTCAGGCTCTGGGTCAGAGAGAGAAGGATTTAAAAGGCAGTTAGAGGAGCTGACCTTGTGGCATAGTGGGTTCAGCTACCACCTGGGGCACTGGCATTCTGTGTGGATGCCAGTTCTGGCCTGGATTGCTCTACTTCAGATCCATCTCCTGTTAATGGTCCAAGACCTTGGGGCCCTGCACCCATGCCACATGGGAGACCCAAATGAAGCTCTTGGCTCCTGCCTTCAGCTGGCTCAACTCTGAATGTTGTGGCCATTTGGGGGTGAACCAGCAGATGGACAAAAGACTGTCTTGCTCTCTCTCTGTTGCTCTGCTGTTTGAATGAATGAACAAATCAATCAATCTATATTCTTTTTGAAACACGGGAATGTGTTTTAATAGTGCAAATTGCACTGGGGCTCTGTGAGTAAGACTGTGCTTCTTATCTTTCTATGGGTCAGTGGGATGAGCATCAGTTCTGTCATCTCAGAATGAGCGTGTGTGCTCCATCTCCGGGCTGGTCCCAAGACCGCGTGAGATCACACGTGTCATCACATCTGAGATTTATAGTACAAGGTATGTGATGAGTCAGCCCACGGTTACCCACTCCCCACTGGTGCTCCCTAAGAGTTCTGAATATGAAAAGCATTGACATGCTAGAGGACTTTAGAAGCTCTTGCTACAGCTTCTAAGTGGAATGATTGTTTATTTGCAGTTGGAGAGTGAGGCCTACCTGCTGTTTCGCTTTCCAAAGACCTGTGATAGCCAAGGCTGGTCTAAGACCAAAACAGAGAGCTAGGTACTAAATCCAGGTCTGCCTTGTGAATGACAGGAACTCAGTCACTTGAGCCATCATTAGTGCCTTTTAGGGTCTGTGTTAGCAAGAAGCTGGAGTTAGGAGTTGGAGTTGGGTATCTCACTCAGGTTCTCCCATGAGGGATGCAGGTATCCTAATGATATCTTATCCACTAGGCCAGACATTTTCCCCTGAGCCTGTTTCTGTAAGAGGAGACATGGAATTATCCTGATGTGGATGAAGAGCTAGGAAAAGATGGGGCTTACTAAAAGCCACCTTGTTTATACAGCCCTATTGCAGAATATTCTTGGGAGAGAAACTCTGAAGATTTTATGTCTGTGTAGCTTGTCCTTGCTTTCTCATGGCTGGCTGGACTACACATTGGCCCAGAGTGGGATCTAGTTAACTGCTTGATGAGTGAATGAATGAATGAATGAGTGGGCAGTGTGATGACCCTAACCTCAGTGGATCCACAGCACTGGAATGAAAAGCACTTTGGTTTGGCTAAGGTGGATCCATGGACAAGACATTAGCTTTGGCTGTCAGAGTGCTCCTGCCCTAAGATTCACTGGTGATTTGAATGAAATAAAAAATAAACTTCCGAAAGAGTCAGAACAGACTGGTGCAAAGACAAAAGGTTCAGTTTAGCAGCAGTTTGGGCCAGTTTGGAAAACAGGACTGGGCTTAAGTAACATGGGTGCTGTATCCATCTGGGAGGCAGTTTGTTTCTTCATCAAAGCCTGTGAGATTTGTCTGAATCTGGGTAAGTCCCTGCTTTTCAAACCATCTGGATACTAGGATCCTTTCCTGGCCATCTCATTGGCTTCCTGGGACACTAGAAAAGTGGGGAAATCCCTGCTTAGCGGAAATGTTGCAAACTGCTTTTTGTGGGAGATGAACAAGTAGCACTACTTTCAAAGCCAGCTTGTGGGGAGCCTCTGAAGCATCTCTTTCTGGGTAACTAATTAAAGCTTTAGAGGAGGGTCCAGGAGATCCTAATTTAACCCAACTCAGCATGGAAGCACAACTTTTTTTTTTTCTCTTATCCACAGCTTAGCCTTGTGCAGTTTCAGTTACTTGCAGTCAGTTGTGGTTCAGAAGAAAGAGATGGAAAATTCTGGAGTCCATGGGACTCAATTTGAAGTGTGCACCATTGTGACGAACATGACAGCATCATACACTGTCCAATTGTTTCCCATCCAGGATATGAAAAGACCCTGTCAACAGCGTGTCTATTCTATGTATGCTACCCACCCAGTAGCCGCTTTTTAGCTGTGTTATCACATTGGCCCTTGCAGGATGACGGTGCCTGTGTTCAAGTAAACTTTGTTTTACTTAATGACCCCCAAAGGCTGCAGTGCTGCTGCTGGCACTTGGGATATGCCACAAAGAAGGTTTCAAATGATTCCACTAAGTGGAAAGGAGAATATACTTTTTATTATGATACATCATTATATTTGTTCAGTCTTATTGATTATTGTTGTTGCCCTCTTACTGTGCTTAATGTATAAGATAAAATTGACCAGAGATATGTACACATAGGACAAAACATTTTATGCACACACACACACACACACACACACACACACACACACACACACACAGTTCAATGGTATTTTTGATGTCAGCATCCACTGGGGGTCTTGGAATGTATCCTAATGCATAAGGGAGGGCTACAGTATTTGCATTTTTCTCCTGTCCGATGTTATCGGCAACTATGGTGGTATGAAGGTGAAATATTGTTTTTTTGAACCACAGTTTACCTAATGAGCAACCTGACACAGGAGTCCCTTTCAGCATTTGAAGTGGGACCTTGGGAAACAGGTGGGGAAACATGGATAAACACCAAGTTATTGTTTTTTGGAAATATTTGTTTATTCATTTACTTGAGAAACAAAGAAATGGAGAAGGATAAAGAGGGGAGGGAGAGAGATACAAATAGACAGAGATCGTCTATCCTCTGGTTCACTTCCTCAGGGCTGGGTCAGGCTGAAGGTAGGAACCAGGAACTCCTTCTTGGTCTCCTACATGGGTGACAGGGGCCCAAGGGCTTGGGGCATCTTCTGCTGCTTTCCCAGACACATTAGTAGGATGCTGTACTGGAAGTGGAGTAGCTGGGACTTGAACCAACACCTCCAGTATTTGGGAGGATGGCATCACAAATGATGGCTTAACTACTAAACCCCAATACTGACACCCAAGATATCTTTTTTTTAAATATTCTTTTTTTTTAAAGATTTATTTTTATTATTTTTTTTTATTGGAAAGGCAGATATACAGAGAGGAGAGACAGAGAGGAAGATCTTCCGTCCGATGATTCACTCCCCAAGTGAGCGCAATGGCCGATGCTATGCCGGTCCGAAGCCAGGAGCCTCTTCCGGGTCTCCCATGCGGGTGCAGGGTCCCAAAGCTTTGGGCCTTCCTTGACTGCTTTCCCGGGCCACAGGCAGGGAGCTGGAAAGGAAGCGGGGCTGCCGGGATAGAACCGGAGCCCATATGGGATCCTGGGTGTGCAAGGCGAGGACCTTAACCACTTGCACCACTGCGCCGGGCCCCCAAGATATTTTTTTAACCATGTTTAGCTTGCCCATTGTTTACACTGAGAAGCTGTTAAATTTATCATGTTATTCAGAGTTTACATCAATGCTTGAGTTCTGATGGGATTGTTTTCAAAGCAAAGAAAACTTTGAAAGGAAAGGATGTTGGTATAGGTGAATTGGCCAACCTTAGTGGTACTAGCTCCTGGTCTTTTAATTTGCTTGAGTGCACAGCTGCGAATATGGCTTAGCTTTGTGTTGCATGTGTCCAGCTGGAGAGTGGCTTCATTTTGGGACTGGAAAGCTCTATCTGGTCATGATTTTTGTGTTGAGATTCCAGAAATTAAATTGACAAGTCTACCATTACAGTTCCCAGAGACCTAGCTGCGTGAAGTTGGCATCTGGGCAATCTTCCAAGAGCAGGTATTGGGGAGCAGGTGGCAATGAGGGCAACCAGACCAAGGGCCCTGTCCATTAAGCACATGTTATGCTGAGGGCTTATTGGGATAGATTTCACACTCGATGCCCTCTGCAGACTTTTATTGAGCTATTTTTTTATGAAAGTGTCCGGACTCAGCCATGTCTTTTGCTTGAGTGATAGTAAATGAGGCTGCAGTAGCGGCTTTATTTCATTGTTAAGGAGCCTGTATTATGACTTAAGTGCCCCCTTTATCTTGGCATCAAGCAGAAATTGCTTCTGTCTGAGTGGCTGCTGCTGATTGTGCAGTTCTTTGCACCTCTAGGAACTCAACAAAATGTTTGTTGCAATTGGCTGAATGGATTAAATGAAACAGCTCTGCACATGCCAAGCCCTTTCAAAAAATCCTAAGCACTTGATTGATGGTATCTTTCACAAGTCAATCCTGTATGTTCTTGCCTTTTGAGCCACAGGGCTCTGGATATGGGCTTGGCTTCTCCATTGCCAGTTGAAGCTGTGGTTCCATTGAGCATTATCATTACGGTGTCTGCTCATGATCCCATTATCTCTGCTGTCAGATGCTCCTGTTTCATCACTGCTGAGTTTGCTGTCACTTTCACACTTCCTGAATGTGTCCTGGTAATTTCCTGTAAAGCTCCCTCCTGATAGCAATGATGCCAGGCAAAGCCCATGCATGTTGAAGTCAGACAAGTGGGACTTGACTTCCAGGGTCTCTCATCTGCTGGCTGCAAACCTGGACAGGTTTCCTCATTTGGCTAAGCATGGCTTCCTCTTCTTTCTAGCAGAGGGTCTCTACCTCAAGATGAGACCAGTGTTTGAATCAGTCGACTGAGCCTAGGAATCTGCCTGGGCTGCTGACACATGCTGTGGACTTCAGCCCCTTGTTGCAGCAGCCACTCTGCTGGGAGCATGTGAGAAAGGCAGAATCTCCCTGCCTATCCAAGGCACTTCAAGTGTAATGGGCAGGTTAGAGAGCTCCCGGGGGGTGGGGGTGGGGGTTCTATTGCACAAGGAGCTTTTGGATAGCACCAGCCAAGATCAACTCTAGGCCGTCCACTTTAGCCAAGAGGCATGTCCTATACATCCCCAAAAAGTGGCCTCCACAAAGCAGTGAAAACCGTCTCCTGGATTCTTCTCTGTGCATGAGAGGCCATTGAAGACAGCTTTTTAATGTCATTTTGATTTTTAAAATTTATTTTGAGGCAGAGAGTTGGAGAAAAGCCCTTACTCTATCCCAAATGCACCTGGGCTGAAGCAGAGAGATCCCCCATGTGGGTGGCAGGAACCCTGTCTCCTAAAGCCACTCCCTTCTGCTCTGCAGGTTCTCACCTGGCAGGAAGGTGAGAGTCAACATCTGATATAGGACAAGGGCAACTTAACCACTAAAACAGACACCTGCCTCTACGTAGCCTTGTAGGCTGCATTTCTCAGCCTTGCAGATGCAGATATGTAGCTTTATCTGGAAATGTGAAGACATGGGGCTTCCCCTTTCAATAGTCCAGTGAACTGGACTTTCCGCCTGTGTCCCCTGTACCACATGCCCCCGGGAACAGTTCTGAACCCTGGAGCTAAGTCACGGTCATAGCACAACTGTCTATGACGCCAGCACCTACTCTCCTGAGTCCTGACCCTGCACCATGGCCTTTGTCCAGCAGGGAAGAGCCAGGCTCAATGTGGGAAGCAACACCTGGCCTCTCGCTTCACAGAAGAGCCAGCACCACCTCTCAGCTATCTTCTCCATGTGTCTTGGCATCTAAGCCCCAATTCTCTGCTTCTCAGATAGATGGATGCTGGCCTTTACATTGCCCCTTAGGAAATCTTCCTGCTCTACCTTTCTACCCAGAGTGTGGCCCAAGGAATGGTGCCATCGGCCCAGCTGGGTGCTAGTCACCCATGTAGGAGCGCAGGCCTCAGCTGCAGCCACAGCAGCTGCAAAGCAGATTTCCGAAGTGTCCAGGCAACTGTGGCCACAGGAGATGCTACAAAGTGCTGGGCTAGTGTGTGCTGAGTAAATATTAATTCTCCTTTTCTTTGTTAACTCCAGCGTATGAACTAGAAAAAAATCAATATGGCTCAGCAGGACTTGAGCAGGGATGAATAAGATTTCAGGGCGAGAGCTCCAGGGGAATTCTCGTTTCTCAGGACAGTTGGAGGTACCATACCTTGTAGTGACCTTAGCTATCTTGGGAGGAAGCTTGCTGCTCTGCCATCATTTTCTTCTGCTTGGTGGATGCCTGCAGCATACACAAGGGCTAGCTGGAGACAACGCTGTCTGTGTCGCAATCCTCTGGGCAGCAAGTGTGTAAACAGGGCCAAGGGCTGTGTTCAGCTCCTGGTTACATAACCTCACTCCGAGTCATGCCTTCCAGATGTTGTGCATCAACATGTACCCGCCTCCCTGTGTCTCTCCCTGTCTCCTCCCACCCCACCCCCACCTTGCTCTACCTGTTTCTTTCACCATCTTCAGCTCTTCCACACAACGGTCAAGGGCAAGCTCCATTGTTGTGCAAGATACTTTCAACCTTGAAGAAGCCTTTTGGGAGCTCACTTTAAGTTGTGTTTATTTGCTCTTCTAGAGTCCTTGAAAACTTTCTTTTGCTTTCCTGTTCTGTAATCTACCTTCCTTTCTCCCTTGTTTTCCTTCCTTCTTTTCTCCTTTAATAGAGAACACAGTTTGAGGCCATTGGAGCTTTGGTCTGGATGGCTCAGGTTAAGATCTGTGAGAAAGCTGTACTGACTTCTAAAGCACATGTTCAGACCTGCTTGGCAGCTGGTATTTGGCAGGTGAGTTCTTACCATGTGGTAAATCAGCTCAGGGCCAACACAGAGTCAGGGGAGTGCAATAGCTCTTTAGTGAGATCCTCTCAACAGACCTACACTCAAAGGGGTGCAGAGAAAGGGGCACAGAGAGAGAGAGAGAGAAAGCGGCATGTAGGCCCTGAGGAATCACCTGCTGAAGGTAGAGAAATCTAAGTACTTTCACTTACAGTGCTCTGCTAAACATGTGCTCTACTAAATATGTAGGCCAGAGGAGGGAAGGAAGGATGACAAGTAGGCAAAAATAAAGGCTTGCAAAAGGAAGTGATGTTTGAGCCAGCAGATGCCTCCACAGAAAAGTGATTACATTAGACTTGCCTGGGAGGCTGGGGCTTCCTAAGGAGGAGGTGAAGGTTACAACATCACTGCAGCCTGAAATGCTTAAGCCACAGAGATGAGTGACTTTTCTTGACCTTATGCATGGAAACGTGGAATGTTTCAGAGATGGAAAAGCTCATATCCTGATTGGGTCACTATTTGTTATAAGGATCCTTCAAGAAGCTCATGGGGATGAGTGTCTGGTACAAGGGTCAGGACACTGCTTGGGACTCCCAAATCCCATCTCCAAGCGCCTGGGTTTGAGTCCTGGCTCCGTTTTGCCATCCAGCTTCTTGTTAATGTGCGTTCTGGGAATTGCAGGTAATGGTTCGTCCTTGGGTCTCTGCCAATCATGTGGGAGATCAAGCTTGGGTTCTGGACTCATAGATTCTAGTTGACTCAGCTCCACCTGTTGCAGATATTTGTGGAGTCAGCCAGTGAAGGTTCAGTCCGTTTCTGCTTTCCTTTCTTTCTCCCTCCCTATCTTTCAAAGTAATTTTAAAAAGCTATGCAAAATGGAACTTAAAGATAACTTTATTTTGAATTCCCTGTATATAGGGGATATTTGCAGAGATCTTGGAAAATGTGTTTTATGAAAAGAATATGTTTGCATTTCAAAATATGGCTCTCTTAATTCTGTTTTTCTATGGACTTCCTGAAGTACCCTTGTGTAGTGTATCAAGTTATTCTACTGTACCCCATAAATGTCTATGAATGTTCTGAATCAGTGGGAGAGCAAGAGTCTGAAGCTGTCATCTTTCACCTCTGGTCAGTGAAGAATTCCATTTTGTAGTGCCAGCTTCTTGTTCTCATTAAAATCCCATTTCAGGAGGATTACACAACAGAAATACAGTTACAGATGCCTGATGTCACCCTTGGTCCTCCTAAAGACACAGCAGCCTGTGTTCTGTTTGCAGCATGAGGATTTTGTGTGTGTATTTTCCCTTTCATCTGTCACAAGTGATGTACAACTGTGCACTCATTTCCTGCTCTTACTCTGAATCGGGTTTCAGTTGCTGGAATAGTGGCTGGAGGTAGCCTCCAAGAGCAGTAGCTTCAGGATGGAAAATTGCCTTGGGAACCAGGTGACATTTGACTCCTTTTTCAGGGGACAATGTTATGTGCAAGTGGCAAGGAGTATGCCTGAGTTAGATTATAGTGTTGCCAGGATTCTTTAGGCATATAAGACATATGGCTCCATTTCCCTTTTGTGAAAAGGCTTCTTTTCTTTTCTTAGAATGTATTTTGTTTATTTAAAAGACTGAGTAAAAGACGTGTGTGTGTGTGTGTATGTGTGTGTGTGTGTGTGTGTGAGAGAGAGAGAGACAGAGAGACAGAGTGAGACAGAGAGAGGGGAGAAATCATCCATCTAATAGTTCACTCGTCAAGTGGCCTCAACAGCTGAGGCTGTGATGGGGAAGCCAGGAGCCTGGAACTCCATTCAGGTCTTTCATGTGGGTGTCAGGGACCCAAGCAATTGGGCCATTTCTGCTGCTTTCCCATGAGCAGGCAATTGGATGGAAATCGGAGCAGCCAAGACTCAGATGAGATATGCCAGCATTAACCCTCTGTACCACCCAGGGCTTCATCCTTACTTGTAAGCAAAGTATGACAGGTGTCCCAGCCATTGTTGGAAGGTCACCCACCCAAGGTGCAGACATGTATAGATCAAGACGTTCTAGGAAAATGCAAAACCTCAATCCTGAGGTCAGCTTGCCATGGTTAAAGTATATGGAGGTTTTATATTTACATCTTTGATTTTGTAAATACGCACTTGTCTTGGCAACTACAAGTCAGTCTGAACTGTACAGAGTAAAAGTGGAAATCCTTCCTCATTCACACTGCCCTTCAGTCAAGCTGCACCAAGTTAGGTCAGTGTTGTGACCAGGAAGGCTGAGGGGCATGTGTCGATGGCCGGAACACCAGCAAGACACACTTTGCACCTGGCTTTGCTCTTGGCTAAGCCACTGTTCCTCATGGTTGCATTTTCTTTTGTGCCTGTACTCCTTTTTGTCTAGACTTTGTGTTGACAGGGACCATGAAGAAGGGCCTTGGGCTGTAAGTTTTACTTCAGCCATCGATTGGAGCTGTGCAGGTCCCATGAGCCTCGGCAGCCGTCCGCAGTCTCACAGTTTCATGGGCTCCTGTGGATTGTGCTGGGGGCTTGGGTATTGGTGACTGATGGCAGTTGCTGGCAAAGCAGGAGTAGGTGAGTTCTTCAAAGGCTCACATGCATGTAGGACATTCAAGAGCAGGGTCCCAGGTTCCCCAGGACCAGCAGGTGAGGGCCAGAGAAATGATCCACTGTATTCCTAACCACTCTTCTTCCACTTGTCTTCTGCATCACCCGCCTTCTCTTGGGGTAGGGACACAAGATGAAACAGGCTTTCTGGGTTGCTGCCTTTCCATCGTGGTGGGGTTCCTCATGGCTGGTTCCTCTGGTTTTCCTGAGGCTCTGTATGCAGTTGAGTGGCTCTGAAGTGGGATTCAGGATCCTCCCTGAGCTGGAAGGCAGCCCTGTTCTGGGCCAGTGGCCCAATTTCAAGGACAAGGTCTGAACCTGCCCCTCCTAGGTCTGTCTGACTTAGCAGAGGTTTAACATGGATTTTGAAGTTTAACATGCAATCTCGCACAGTGACAGAGTCCTGACTGCCTGTCCCAGCGTGGATGTGCAGTAGCCTCTGCCTTCAGAGTTGGTCTTGGGCAGTGAGTGACAGTGAATGATGGTGGCCAGTTTCTTCTGAGCTGGAACCTTCCTTCTGCCCTTTTCAAACTTGTGACAGGAAAGAGTCTCCCTGACACGTTCAACCCCCCAGGCCTTTCTGAACACGTTGTGCCACCCCAGCAGGAAGTTATGTTTTCTTATGGCTGGGCAGAGGTATAAGGCAATGCTGGACACGAAGGCTGGACAGGGCGCAGGAAGGCCAACTCACCTGTGTGCATTCCCTCGCTGCTGCATCGCCTGGCCTGCTCATACTGGTCATTTATTCAGTGCATGCATGCAGAACTAGGCTACTGAGGATGGGTGGATGAGGAACGATTTTGCCAAGTTTATCTGTGGCTTCCCTATAAGGTTCCTGGCCTGCAGGCAGGTGTGTCCTGGCTTCAGAAAATGTTTTCGAGGATTAAAAGGTTGGATTTAGGGTACAGATATTGCCTGGTTTTATTCAGACCTGTCGTAACCCGTGTTCCAGACACCTGAAAGTTCTCTTATCTGCAGGAATGTCTCAGCCATGCAGGCAGCCAGCTGCCATGCAGGCAGTCAGCAGAGGCTTGTCATAACTCAGCCCTGGCGTCTGCCAGGCCTTGGCCTGCCAGAGTGTCTAAAGTCAGGTTAGTGTCTGTGGGTGGGAGGCCTGACATTTCTGATGTGGGATTTATGCGAGGTGTCTGTGATGCACAGAATTGCGGTACCTCCTTGGCATCCAGAAACATTACCTGTAGATTTTGGCATTCGCTTAAAGGCCACAAGTAAAAGTGCTGAGAAAGATGTTTGATTT
Source organism: Ochotona curzoniae (assembly GCF_017591425.1). Lineage (NCBI taxonomy): Eukaryota > Metazoa > Chordata > Mammalia > Lagomorpha > Ochotonidae > Ochotona > Ochotona curzoniae. Next base: position 21,183,677 of record NW_024465894.1, on the reverse strand, counting down.
CATGAGTCACGGGACAGTCAGGTTACTGACAAAGTGCTGGTTTCTGGGGCACCCAGCTGCTGTCACCCACTGAGCTGTGCACTCGTACCTGCCCTTTTTTTCCTTTTAAATATTTATTTTTATGGGAAATGCAGACCAGATTTATGGAGAAAGGGAGAGAAAGATCTTCCATCCACTGATTCACTCCTCAAATGGCTGTGATGGCTGCGGCTGAGCCAAAAAAAAACCAGGAGCTTCTTCTGGGTCTCCCACACAGGTACAGGGTCCCAGGGATTTGGGCCATTCTCTATTGTTTTTGCAGGCTACAAGCAGGGAGCTGGATGAGAAGTGGAATAGTGGGGTATGGACTGGCACCCATAAGGGATCCTGGTGTTTGCAAGGTAAAGATTTAGCCATTGAGACATTATGCCAGGCTCAGATATTTGCTTCTGCTTTAAAGTCCACACAGTATGGCTTGGTTTCTCTGAGCCTGGTGACCTACTTTTCTCTCTTTTCCCGCAGTGGGCAGAGCCTGGCGGAGGTCCCAGGGTGGGTTTTCCAAAATGTGCCATGTTAAGGACTAAGCTGTTGGGACTGGGTTTCGGAAAGTCCTGCTCAGGCACAGAGGTGGAGATATACATTTGAGGGATTATTCAGTGCAGCCTCAAATAAGAGTGGCACATCCTGTTGTGGAAAGAGATCAGATTGGTGCTGAAACACAAGGTGTCATCGCTCTAACCCAAGTGGAGTTACATGACTGGGGATAGATCTGTCGACTCCTCCAGGCTCTGGATTCTTCCTGTCAAATGCTGAGTGCTCTTGCCTGGAGTTGTGGTTCAGGGGAGTCCTGGGGACAGTGCCCTGCCATGCTTGGGCTGTTCTCAGGAACACACAAGCCTTAGAGTCCAGGAGGACCCAAGGGCTTTGCTGGGTAACTGCTCTGCTAGGAGTTTGCACTACCTTTGTTCACTCCTGCACAGGAAGACACGACAAACATTAGTGTGAGGGTAAGCAGAGAAAAGCCAAATTCTTGCTTTCCTTTATTTGCTGGATAACTAGAGAGAGAGAATTCAAGCTCAGAAGCAGCTCCTCAGGTTTTACATAAAAAATCCAAAGCAGGGAGTTTGTGGGCAGCTCCTGGGGGCTTTGAACATCCACATTTCTTCCTCATCACAAGAGCAGGTGTAGTGGTCCATTTTATAGCACAGGGCTTCCCTGTTTAATCTGTGTGATGGCTCTTAAATCAGTCACGTAAAAATTTGAATCTTAATGTCTAGCAGTTCCAAGATGCTGGGATTAAACATCAGTCACGAGAGCTGTAAATCACAGAGAAAGGGTCCCTGTGACAGGAGAGGAGGAGGGTTAAGGCAAGGAGAGGCTCAAGCAGGGGCTGGCAGGGAGTTCTTGACCTTGGGCGTGTCTTACAAAGAGAAGGAGTAGGATACTGAGGCCTTTGTTGAGGAGGCAGACTCCTGCCACTTTGTTGGCATAATTTGAAACCATGGAGTCTTCCAGATTTTCAAGTGGACGTCTGGGGGCCATGCAGGTGTGCACCTGCCGCGGTCCCAGAATCACCTTGTTCCTGGCTTTTCTGTGTCACTAAGCCTGGCCTCCCATGACAAACCGCCCTGTGACCTGCTGTATTCATAGGAAGGTGGCTAACGGGGAAAGTGTGTTGGGGGCAAGTCAGCCTCTGCTAGCCCTGTGTGATGCAGACACTGGATCCTTGGCTGTGCCTAGGCTTGCCTTGAGTCTCTGGAAAGCACTAAGCAGGACAGGCCCTTGGCCCTGGAGGCACTGTGTGCACGTGTGTGTGCGCATGTGTGCACTCATGAAGGTGCACACATACCTTCAGGGAAAGGTCTCCTCATCTTGTCAGGGATGTCCAGGCCATGGCACTTGAAGGAGTTTGTGGGAAGTAGCAGGGCAAGAGAAGTTTATTTTGGTGTGAAAAAAAAGATGGAATCCATGTACAAGAGAGGCCTTGGAAAATTCAGGTTAGATGTACATTTTATGGATTCCTAAAGCTTGACACCAAAAGGAACTCATGCTTGCATTGCATTATTTTCCCAAGCTGTTGGAAGTCTGCTCCCATGCATTTCTGTGTGTTTGGAAGCCCTTTCCTCCCTTCCGTTGCCAGCCCTGGTCTCTTGCTGGTTTCACAGGTGGATGGGAAGGCATGAGGAGGGACACATCTGAGATGTTTGGCTGCAGCAGGGAGAGAGCAGGACGCACGAGCTGCTCCTCAGGTGGTAGAGAGGCTGGCAGGTGGGGCAGGCAGAGTTCTCTGACTCAGTGGCTGTCACGGCTAAACTGAGTGGCTGCCCCAGTCAGATGGCAGTATCTTTTCCTCCTTCTCAGGTGGCCACTTTCCTTTCATTTAAATATTTTCTTGTTGCTAACATTTTTCAGTTAGAAATGGATCTTGGTCTTGGGAAGATGAGAACAGCCTTGCAGCATGTGCCAGAGCATCCACTGTTCTCTGGCCACCTCCCCTCGTGTCTCTTCTTGCTCATGATCTTATAGTGAGTATCCAAGATGAGACTGAACTTCTTCTAGGGAAGCAAAACTGGAAGAGCCAAAAGAATCTTAGGGTGTGTTGGCCCATAAGCATATAGTGGGAGATCCTAATACGGAAGTTGAACTCTTAGCTCCACAAATGTGTGTATGTGTGTGTGTGTGCGCGTGTGCATGTGCGTGTGTGTGAAGTGTTTTCCAGCAGAAATGTCTTATACATAAACCAGTGCCTGAACCATCTTGGTGTTAGTAAGACTCCCACCTGGAATGCAGATGTGGCTCACATGGTTTGCTCCCTACCTCAACGCCCATGCATGACCAGTCCTGTTCAGCACAAGATCCCCTCTGGGTCATTGGATGCATTCAGAAGCATGCGACAAGCACCTCCTAAGCATATGACTTTTCTGAGGCATGTGGGGATGTGGAAGTGAATAAATGACATCCCTTATCCTGGCAGAGCCGTAAGGCCGAGTGACACAAGCCCTGACAAGTGAGAACTGGAAAAGAGTAGAAGGAAGCAGAGCTTGGCAGGTCATGGAGCAGCTTGGGGGGAGCATGTAGAAGCACAGGGGTGGGAGGGGAGATGTTGGACAGGCTTGGAGGGTAGTTGTTTGCCAGCTGGTACTGAGTGTGCTCACAATGGGATACCCATGCAGTGGTGGCCAGCATGATTGCTCTCGCAAAGGGTCAGTGGTCCTTGGTAACCCTGGCTGGGAGATGACCTCCTCTGTACTCCCAAAGCAGTGAGAAAGGCCTGGCCTTCCTTCTGGACAGCCGCAGGTAGGAGGTGGGGGGTACACCCAGGTTGCTCACTTGTAATTGCATTTGTTTCAATCAGTGACATGTTTAGGTACATGGAGCCAAGTGCATTTCAGTTGGACAGGCCTGAAGAAGCCCAGACCCTTCATGTGTCCTTGGCTGCAGCCCTGGCTTTGCTGTCTCGTCTGGGGCCAGTGAGTCAAGCTTGGTTATTTGCAGAAGTGGCCTGCAGGTGACCTGTTTCAGTCAGACTTACATGAAGGTCCAAGGATGGCGTTAATATGTGAGGAGGCTTAGCTGGGCCTTTGGAGATGGTTTGCACCTCACATAGGGCATTGTTGCTGAGCTGCCAGCTCTTGGGCAGGTGCCGTCCATCACTTGGTGCAGGCTGTGGTACTTCTGCTTCAGGTACCCTGGCCTGCTGGACCCAGGGCCTCCTGGTGCCAGGTCAGCATCCTCTGCAGGAGCTTATCACATTTCCTGGGATGTATCTAGTAGGTATTAAGTATGTGTATGTGATATGTTACATTGTACATGTTATTGTTACATCCATGTGTGCTTGGACATGCACACATATGTGTCTATATATAAGAATACCTAAGGAAGTTTATGAAAGATTGAATTAAAAGATATTTATTTTGCTGAACATTTTTATATCCTTGGATGATGTATGTTTAATATGTATTTTCCATAAACATTTTGAAGACCCCTTTGTGAGCCTGGATTTCAAACTTTTTATGCTTTGCTTTTACTTATTTGATGGACAGGCAGATAGGCATCAAGATAGAGATTTTACATCTGTTGATTCATGCCCCAGATGCCCGCGGCAGCTGGGGCTGGGCTAGGCTGAAGCCAGGAGCCCAGAGCTACCATAGGGGTCTCCTGGTTGTGGTGTCAGTCCCCTGCTGTCTCCCAAGGAGCCCATTAGGAGGCAGCTGGAATCAGCAGCAGTGCCACGACTTCCATTCGGAGCCCAGGTCCCTTGATATGGGCTGTGAGCATCGCAGGAGGTGTCTTCACTGTTGCTGCAAATGCCTAATCCCTGGGTTTCCTTTTAGTTTATTTATTTATTTTCTTTCTTTCTTTTTTTAATGGATTACATCACACAGTCTTATTACAAAAGGTACAAATAATTAGGTACTGCAATAAGGTAGAATTCACAGGGAAAATCCATAGATTTGACATCATATTATCTTATGTTAGGGCAAACATTGTATCTGACCTTTTGGGATTGGCTCATTTCACTTAGCATGATGGTCTCCACTTTGGGCCATTTGGCTTTGCACCAAAATAAACTTGTAATGCTGTTTTCCCAGAAACTTTTTTTTAAATGCCTTCATATGTGTCAGGACTGTGTATCTTTCTGTGCATGTATTTGTATATGCATGTAATTACTAATTTGGTCAAATCATTTCAAACTGAGTTGCAGACAGATGTCATGGTCCTCTGGCTGGAAGCCCTTCAGGATGAGCTCCTCAGAATGTGGGCAGACATTGCCTTTGCTCATGGCAAGCACAGTGAATGCTGTGATTATACTCAAGACAGAACTATAACTCAGACTTTTAACACACTTTTAATGAAGACTTTATCGAATTAATTTCTGGATGTTAAGAGCATGACTGGAACAGGCATTGCCAAGTCATCAGCAGGCACTGGACACTGTGCTTGGCACTAAGGAAGTACAGGGAAGAATACTGTGTGACTTCATGGACCAGTTCTGTGGCATAGCAGATAAAGCCACCACCTGTGATGCCAGCATCCCAAATGGGCATGGGTTCGTGCCCTGGTTGTTCTACTTCTGAACTGGATTATGCTGGCAGCCTAGGGAAAGCAACAGCAGATGGCTGAAGTGCCCTTGCCACCTTGTGGGATGTCTGGAAGAAGCTCTTGGCTCCTGTTTGGCCCAGCCCTGGCCGTTGTGGCCTCTGGGGAGTAGCCAGCTGATGGAAGATCTCTCTCTCTCAGTCTCTTTCCCCTACTTCCTCTGTGCTCCCTTCCCTCCCCTCCTTTTCCCTTTCCCTCATGTGTGTGTGTGTGTGTGTGTGTGTGTGTGTGTGTGCATGCGCATACACACACACACATGGGCGTGTCTCACTCTAACTCTGATGTTCAAATGAATAAATCTTTTTAAAAAGACTGAATTATTTAGGTTACTGACAGTAGGGAAAAGGAAGAAAAAGAAATTTGAAGACGCTCATGCTACGTGACTTCAAGCTTGACAACTTTTGTGGAAACCCCTCTTTCCTGCTGGTTGTTAACCCTCAGAAATCAGTATGATGTTTCCAGGTGCTCTCTTAGCTCATGCTGTGTCTAAAATAACTAGAAGTGCATGTCACAGGCAGCAGATCTAAGATCCCTTGAAGTATCTTATCAGCGCCTTCCCATATTCATCTTGGGCCATTGTCCAGTAACCAGTGACTCTGGTAACACCCCTACTTCTGCCAGCTAGTCCCAGAGGACTTTGGCCATTGTATAGAAACATTTACCATCTCGTTAAGGTCTCATGTTGTGTTTGCTGCGCTCAGCCCTCAGACTTTGTCTTTTTCTTGCAGCCATGGGCTGATGCTATGCCATGTCCAGACTTGTGAACTAGCAGAGTGTGCCATGCCCTGGGTTTATCTTATGCTGTCTGTCTGGCTGCACACAGGTTGAGCATCCCAGGTGCCCTGCCTAGTGTTCCACCTGAGCCGCAGTGGTCAATGTGCCTTGTCTGTGTTCCTGTTATCCCTTGGCATTGCTGTAAATGAGGCTGTGTCTCTGCTTGGCTCTCCTGTTTCGCAGGGGTCTCTGCTTCTGTAGTTGTAGCATCCCTCACCATCCTCACCTGGACCAGCTCTTATTTTGGAGTTTTACAAAGCTGATTTTTCCTGTTCAGCCACTCCTTTTGCATCAGGTGATTTTCCTCTCCCCAAAGGACCCATCCTCATATTTAAAATTCATTTTTGAAGATTTATTTATTTATTTGGAAGAGTGACAGAGTGATGACAAGCCCCGTGTGTGTGTGTGTGTGTGTGTGTGTGTGTGTGTGTGTGTGTGTGTGTGTGAAAGAGAGAGAGAGAGAGAGAGAAATCTTCTATCACTGCCCAAATGACTGCAATGGCCTGAACTGGGGCAAATTGAAGTCAGGAACCAGGAATTCTATGCATGTCTGTCTCCTGATAGGTAGCAGGGTCCTAAGCACTTGAACCATTACCTGCTAATTTCCCAGGTGTATTGGTAGGGATCCAGATAGGAAATGGAGCTATTGGAACTCAACCTAGTATTCAAATAGAATGCCGGTGTGGCAGGTGGTGGCTTCCCCAGCACAGTGCCTGCCCCCTACTCTCCCTTACAGTATCACTGTGGATTCCTGGATTCTGTATTGCTGTGTTCCATATTGCATTACTATCACCCTTCTTTTTGATGCCAGGATTGCCCTGGTTTTGGCCATGACAGCTCATTCAAGCTGACATATTCCTCACAGATTTTCTGATCTCAGCCCACTTTGTTCTCTGCTGCTGGGCTATTTCTGACTTACACAAATAGCTGGATTTCCCTTTAGTCTGCACCCACCTATTTTGTGGACTTCAGTTAGAGCTGGACAGTTTTGTCTACAGTTACTCTGTGCCAATGTTGCCTTGTGTCCCCTCAGCATACCCTGGGGACACCATTTTCACACTGGCCATGGTTCCTGCAGCCATGAGCTCATGCAAAGTAGCAAGCCCATGGTCTCTGGCCAAGGCCCTCTCCGAGCTTATTGGAATTAACTGCTACTGTCAGCTGGTGCCGACAGAAGCACAGTGAGACACACAGAAATGGGGGTAGAGATGAGCCCGTTTGGGGGTGGACATGGCTTGCTTGGAGGAGCAACATAATCTTCTTTTATTCTTCAAGATTTCAAGTGCTGAGAAGAAAGCTTTAGAAGCAGTATGGCCCACAGTGCAATTTAACTGTGTTAGTGCACTAACTGGGGCTTAATCAAAAAGCTGTGTTGTGACACATAGGGTTTTGGATGGCCTGAAAATGTTTGAAAACTTTCTCAAAACCTTGAGTTTTCCCCTAGAGTTACTGTTCCTGGCAATGTTGATTGTGTCATTGGTATTACCATCTTCTTAAATCTAAGCATCTCAAGCAGCTGTGGGAGCTGTGTTCTTAGTGCTGTGCTCTTAGTGCAGCCTAGAGTAGTGCAAGCCACACCCTGGGGCATCCCCAGACTGCTGTCTGGGTGTGCCCTTATCCTTGTCGCAGTCAGCTCTTTTACTGCAAATCCCACCTCCAGCAGGTTCACCGAACGGTTAATTTGGAAGGTTAAGACCAAAGGGAGAGTTTTACTGCCATTTACACATTTTATGGGACTTTGTGTTAGAGATGCTGGGAAACCACACTTATTCACCAGGGAAACTAAAAGCTACTGCCTCATTTTCTACAAGGGCAGAGGAATCAGCTGCAACTGAGACATGGCTTCTTTATCCTGCATGGTTTTCAGAAACTTCAGGAGCTCTGAGAATCATGGAGCTGATGTCCCTCTCGTCCCCACCATGATCTGCATTTCAAACCAGAGGATGTTTGCTTCCCAGTCTGTTGAGGGTGAGCAGACATGCTTTGCAAGGTTGCTCAGAGGTGAATGAGCTCCAATGGTAGGCTGCCAGCACAGTGCCCAGTGCAGAGGGCACTGGGTGGGACTATGGGAGAAGTTTATGCTGACCTGGTCTTGCTTCACTTGGCCTTGCTGCACTTCTGAACTAAAGATTCTTTCTGACTGGCCAAGTTCTTTCTGACTCGTTCAGTCTTTCTCCTTTCAGTTGTTTGAGATCTCCTGGCCATCCACCCACGGCAGATCAAGTTGCAAATGCAGATCACATGGCTAGTGGACTGTCCACTCCCAAATCAGTGTAGGGAAAATTAACAGGAAGGCTTCTTAGTGCAAGAATCCACTCAGATCCATTTATATCCCATTTTTTAACAAGATGTATTTATTTGAGTGGGTACAATTGTGTTCGAACTAATCCTTTTTTTGGGATGTATGCTTCTCATATGAACACTGGTTTGTATTCCAGTTGCTCCACTTCCAATCCAGCTTCCTGCTTATGGACTGAAAAAGTGGCAGAGAGTGGCTTAAGTCCTTATGTCCCTGTATTCACATGAGAGACCCAGAAGAAGTTCCTGGCTGCTGGCTTTGGATCAGCTCAGCTCTGGCCCTTGTGGCCATTTGTGGAGTGAACCAACAGGTGGAAGACCTCTACCCTTCTCTGTAAAAATCTACCTTTCTTTTTAAAAATATGCACTTATCTCTATTTGAAAGACGCAATTACAGAGAGAGGGAAAGACAGATTTTTCTTTTGCTGGTTCCCTTCCCAAGTGACTATCACAGCTATTTCTGAACCAGATTAAAGCTAAGAGCTTCTTCTGGGCCGCCCAGGTGAATGACAGATTTTGGGTCATCTTCTCTTGCTCTCCCATTGGAAGTGGAGCAGCCAGTACTTGAACTGACATGTTTGGAATGCTGATGCTTAATCTAGAGGCTTAAGTTGCTGTGTCACTACAATGCCCCCTTGAAACTGTTTTTAACATTAATATTTTTCTTACCTGCAATGAGACGGGATCATATACCTGTTATGGAAATTAAATTATAAATTCTTTGACATTTGTCACAAGGCCTTGTCCCTGTTGGCAGTTGATGAACTAGAAAAGTCTGTGTTGGAGACTGATTGGGATGTGTGGTATAGCCACAAAGCCTGGTCTGTCCCAGGATGTTCATGTGCCTAGGATGTTGGCTGTGCTGCCCCGTGCACTCTCTGGATGCCCCATCTTCACCCCGCTACAGAGAGAAAATTCAGTTGATGATGTAATAATTAAATTTGCTTAGGCTTTGTCTGTAGAATACCAAATGTGCAGCAAGTAGTGGGGAAAGTCTATTCTGTTATTTTTCCCTCCAAATGTTTAACTCAGTTTGATACCTGGATTAACATTGCGACACATGCCTTTCTAAGTACTATGTCAGTCTCAAGCCCAGCAAGTTAATCTTTAGATATCTCGCCCTCTGTAGTTGTCACCCTGTCTACTTACATACCGGAAGCCTGGCTCTTCTGTGATGGCACCTCATGGAGGTGCATGGAGGGGCAGCCTAGCCCTTGTGTTAGATCACACTGCTTCTACCTTCCTCACACTTTTTGTCCTCTTGCACCCCCTATTTGCTGAGGTGACCAGCATGAGATTAGAGGAGGTGGTGCAAAGGCCAAGGGGATGTCCCTGGAGTGTGGAGCTCACCTCTACACCTGAAATACTCCTCCAGCCAAGATGAGAAAGGCCAGGAGGGATATCTTCAGAAAGTTTATACAAAGTGCATATTATGAAAAAGCTGTGCCAGAGTCTACATTGAAATAGCCTCATCTTGTAAGTCCATCTCCCACATTTTGAAGTACTTCTTTATCTTTTAAGATGAGGATAGGCTGAGAGACCAAAAGGAGCCATGGCAAGGGACCGTTAGCCTCCCTGTGCCTGGAGGAGCACAAGAGAAGGTGGACTCCTGCCCTCATGCCCAACTCTGGGAGCTGTGGATGCCTGGGACTTGGTAGGACCATGGACTTGCAGAGAACTGAGAGATGAATCCTCTAGCCAAACTGCCCTGCCATCTTCTTTCCTTTTAAAGGTTATTAATTTGAAGGCCAGAGGAAGTGAGACAGAGAGATTGATTTTCCATCTTCTTGTTCATTCCCCTAAATCACAGTGACAGCAAGGCTGAAGCAGGCCTGAGCCAGGAGCTAGAAGCCAGGATTCTCCCACATGGGTATCAGGGGTCTCACATACTCGGGCTATTTTAGGCAGCTTTCTCAGGCAAGTTAACAGGAAGTTAGATTAAAAGGGGAGCATCTGGTACTCCTGCTGAAATGTCAACATTGTAAGCTGAGGCTTAACCCACTGAGACACAATGCTGGCCCCATTTCCCACCCTTGCATCCCCGTGATTGGCCAAATACACCTGGAGGCCAGAAGATGAGGGAGCCAGGATGGGGTCCTGGAGCCACACAGGAGGATTTGGGTGGGTAGGAATTGTATTAGGAGGGGCCGTGGAGAATTTCCAGAGCCTTCAGTTTGTTTGTACTAATACAGAGAAGAGCTGTTGTTTCCTTTGTTTTATGGGAATGGATTCTTTAGAAAGCCAGGGAAAATAAGCGCTAGCAGTAATTAGATGCTGTTTGGAGAACCACTGGGACAGGATTTGGTGCCAGGGAAGACACAGCTGCCCACTGGATGGAAGGTTGCCTTTCCCTGTGTTGATTTTGGTGAGCGTATCATTATTTCTTGACTTTCATTTTTAATATCTGGTGTGGTGACCAAGTTTTGTATCATTTTGCTCTTGTATGTTTCACACAATGAGAAGAAAATGTCTAAAGCTCATCCTCCTTCTGATGGCAGAAGTGATGGATTAGCTCAGGTACCCCAAGCTTCTGCAAGCCATGGAGACAACATGGCTGGGCAGGAGGAGGATGGGGCCAGCAGGCATATATAGTTCACTGAGAGACACCTTCTATCTTCTCTCTTCTCCCACCCACAGCTGTGAAAATCCTTCCAGGTGGAGAGGTCAGTCGGTGGGGCACAGAATGACTTGGATATACACCACACTTTGTCACTTGCACAGACCTGGGCACTCCCAGAGTTCAATGTGGCACTGGATGTGTTACAGCTCTTTGAATTTCAAAGAATTCTCTGCAACAACCTCCACTATAGGAGCTGATTTCAGAATATATCAGGGGACCCACCCCAAAAAGTTGGTGGGGAAAAAACAAAATAGTAAGTTTGTTTTGATACAAAAGTATTTGAAATCTTTGAGTGGTTTACTTATAATAGGGCTTCTTGGTGCTGTTTCTGGAAGGCCTGTCGTAATCTGCTGCATTGACCATTTTCTCCCATGGACATATGGACCTTGCCATCCTCATGTCGCTAGAATGTTGCTGCTTTGATCTTGGCCGGTTCCTAGCCTCAGTATTCCTGGCTCACCACACTTCCATGGCCTGTACTCATGTTCTCCTTATTATCTTCACTTTTCCAACAAAGTCCTATGGAAGAATGTTTATCCCCATAATGTATGTTCTGGGACACAGGCACTGGGGGTGAGTTGAAGTCCTCACACAGCAGTATTTTCCCATCCGACAGTGGGGTATGAAGACAGCAGACAACAGAGCCTGTGAGTGAACACAAAGCAAGCTAGAAAGGGTGAAAAAGCAGATGAATGAGGCTGCAGGGAAGAGGCCTTGGAGAAGCAAAGTGCATTGTGGTTTCAAGTTGTGGTGCACCTGGCTGAGAAGGTGACAGGTGAGCAGGCTGGGAAGGAGAGGAGGGAGGGTGCCATGGGTGTATCTGAGAGAGAACACCCAGGGCCAAGGACAGTGAGGGCAAGGAATGTTTGTGTCTCTTGGCCAGTAGCCTTGCTGGACAAGGCTGTACTGGCCTTTCAGACTCTGAGTCCGGACATGCTCAGACACCATGGGTTGGTTTTCTTATGCTCTAAAGGGTGGATGGGGACATTGCTGCGCTCTAGTTTAACCTTTTAGGTGGTCGTCAACTTTCCAAAGCCTCACAGTGGGAGGATATACACAATCTCTTATGAATGAAAGCATATCATTTATGCAATTAGGATCTTATGACTGTGTTTACAACTGCTGTCTCTATTCAAGATGTCTTTACTTATTTGAAAGGCAGAATGACATAGAAAGAGGAAGAGACAGAGACAGAAGACAGAAATCTGCCTTCCACCACTTCTCCCCTCAAATGGTAACAGTGGTCAGTCTGGGGCTGAGCCAAGCCAAAGTCAGGAACTAGGAAATCCATCTGGGTCTCCCATGTTGCGGGCAGGAACCCAAGTGCCTGGGTCACCCTCTGCTGCCTTCTCAGGTGCATCAGGAGCAGCCCGAACTCAAACCAGTGCTCAGTCATGGCATGCTGTCATCACAGGTGGCAGCATCATATGTTGTACCACAACAGTAGCCCCAGATTATTCCATTTTATTCAGAGCCAGCCTGGCCAGACTGGGACAGTTTGAGTGCCAACATGTTTAAGGACTTTGAGAAAAATAAGATATTAAGTAAATGAATGGAGAAGCAAATGGGAGAAAAGGATCTCTCAGCAGAAAGCAGAGTACTCATTGACTGACATGGAAAAGGTATGAGGTTGGAAAACTCAGTTTTGTAATTATCACAGTAATGATTAGAGGAGATACAAGTTACCAATGGGTGCAAAATTCATGCAGAAGTTTGGACGAGGAACTAGGTATTTGCCTCATATTAAAATGTCTTTCCATGATGGGCATTGTGACTCAGTGGGCTAAGCCAATGCTTGTGAAGTTTGTCTCCCATGTGAATACCTGTTTAAGTCCCAGCTGCTGCACTTCCAGTCAGCTCCCTTGCAATGCTCCTTGGAAGGCAGCATGTGAGACCCCATACTGTGGCTCCTTCCATCTATGTAGGAGAGCCAAACAGGGGTCCAGGGTCCTAGATTTGACCTGGCTACTGAGCAGCCATTTGGGGAATGAATCTACAGATGAAAGAGAATTCTGTGTCTCTTGTCCCTCCCTATCCAGCTTACACTTTGTCTTTCAAATAAATCAATGTTTAAACAAAATAAAATGTTTTCCTAAAGATTTATTTGCAAGTAGCAAGAGGAATAGAAGTTGCTGTGCAGTGGGAAATCTGAACAGGCCTTCAATGGGATGGCTTTGAATGAATCTATTGACACTGCTGAGACTAGGAGATTGCAGAACCCTGCCACCCACAGACGGAAGGGTGCACAGTCTCTCCCTCTGTGCCAGGGTTCATATCCTGAATCTGATTGAAGAAGCCCAGAGGAACCCCTGCATGAGGAATTGTCTACCAAAATAGGAGTTATGTTCTTGAAAAGTGCTGATGTCATGTTGAGGCAAGGCAATTGGGGAACAGCTCCACACAAGAGGAGATGAGTTGCAGGGCGGGGTTGAATGCAGCTCCTTGTTCGTCTTCCCTGCAGAGAATATGCTCTAGTGAACTGCAGCGATGGACATGTTTTGAATATGGTTGGTAGTTTAGATAGAGAAATTGTACAAATGAGCTTACTAAAGGTGAGATGTGTGTGTGGTCATGGGAGACAATGTCCTTAGTCCATTTTTAAGAAGATTTACTTTCATTTGAAAGGCTGAGTTACAGAGAAGAGGAGAAGCAGACAGAAAGATATTTGATCTGCAGCTTCACTCCCCAGACAGATACAATGGCCAGAACTGAGCCAATCTGAAGCCGGGGACCTGGAGCTTCCTCTGGGTCTCTCATGTGGGTGTATGGGCCCAAGGACTTGGGTCATCCTCTGCTGCTTTCTTCCCCAGGCTATAAGCAAGGAGCTGAATGGGAAACAGAGCAGTCAGGACAGGAACCTATGTCAGTGTGGGATATTAGCATATCAGGTGAAACTTAGCCTACTGCACCACAGCTTCAGCTCCAATAATGTTCTCATTCTTAGGAGCTAATATCTGCAGTGTAGGCAACCTACTTTGAGTAATTTAGGAAAAATTGTATGGGGAGTTAGATTAAAGTAATACACACAAAGGCATGTAGATAGAAATGTGTAAGAAGACATGTAGTGAGATGATAGTGATGAATGAGATAGGATAGACAGGTAGGTGAATAGTAGAGAGATTGCAGACAAGTAGTTAGGACTATAAAGCAAGTGGAACAGAATATTGACAAAAGGTGAGTCTGGGTAAAAGGATTATATTGGTTTCATGTGCTGTTTTTGCAGTTTTTCCATGTTTGAAGTTGGTTCTTCCTTCAACCAAAAAAATTGCTCCTTTGATCTTTGATTTATCCTTTCATACAAGATTTACCAAACACCAATCCCATATTAGACCCCATCATCCATGTCACCCTAACAAACCCTTGTTCTCATAAAGATTCTGGGAGGAAGTGACAGAACAAAAGAATCAACAAACAACAAGAAAATAGCATGTTTCAATCTGCATTCAAGAAGAGGAGGATTAGATGCTAAGAGGGAGGGGAGGTGGCCGGTTGAAGGGCTGCTCAGATTAGGAGCCCTGAAAGTGGAAAGCTAGTAGTGGGCAGGAGCTTGGCTATAACCAGCAGACTGATGGATGAACCAACCACTGCAAAGCTCGGAGACCTAAGTGCTGGATATTGCCACTAGGGATTAGAGCTAGAGGAAGAATGGGGAAAACTGGGGTCCAGCTGGACTATGGGAGGTCTCCCTGGCTATTTGAGGAGCTGGAGGAAAAGGGGCCAGTGGTGAAGAGTGGAAATGACATTTTACAGATTCAAGTTTCCCAAGTTTCGGTGAAGGGACTACTGAGGAAGATACTGAACTTACAAAGAAGCCGGTAGGCCACCTAGCAGCCTGTCTCAGGATATAGACACCATCCCAGCAGGTACCAAAAGGTGTACCCTCTGCACCACCTCTTCCCTTGGGTCTTCTCCTGCCTCAGTGCTCCTTGTCTTGGTGTTAATGTCTGCAGGAATACAGGGTGCTTTGTGGTCCAATTTCTTTTTTTAAGATTTATTTATTTTTATTGCTAAGTCAGATATATAGAGGAGAAGGAGATACAGAGAGGAAGATCTTCTGTCCAATGATTCATTTCCCAAGCAACTGCAATGGCTGGAGCTGAACCAGTCCAAAGCCAGGAGCCCGGAGCCTCTTCCAGGTCTCCCACGCGGGTGCAGAATCCCAAGGTTTTGGGCCATCCTCAACTGCTTTCCCAGGCTACAAGCAGGGAGCTGGGTGGGAAGTGATGCTGCCGGGATTAGAACCAGTGCCCGTATAGGCTCCCAGTGTGTTTAAGGCGAAAACTTTAGCTGCTAGGTCACTGCGCCAGGCCCACAATTTCTTTTTTTAAATTTCTTTTATAACAAAACATATCTTTAGTGCAGTCACTCAGAGCCTCTCAGCAGCTCTAAAAATTGACCAGATTCCTTTTTCAGCATTACTTTGACACATGCCAAGAATGACAAAAATGCATCTCTATCCAACTGACTGTTTTTGCTGTCGAGCTACTTTGAGGCCTGAGCATTAAAGAAGAATAAATAGAAGCCCAGAACAAGACTGAGTATGTTCATTTTCACAGGGGAAGAAAACCACCTCAAGGCTCTAGGGTGACATACATGGAACTCTGGAGCCCCTCCAATAGGAAGAGGTAGAAGGGAGCAGCATGGGTTCCAAGAATACTTTAGTGTTACATGGAGTATTTTATAGGATGTGCAAACTGTGGGGAGCTGCTGTTGTTGGAGTCACTCCTCTGCCACCAGCTGTCCTTCCTAGCATTTGCAGAAATAGGCAGCTGCTTTGTTAAGGCTGCATCCGATTAAGAAGTGTGAGTACCAAAGACGTGTTCACCAGAGCTGTGAGTGATTCCTTAAAGAGGAGGCGGCTTATGGCAAGTCCTTTCACTGTGGAATCAGCAATCATCTCAGAACATTCTAGAGAGCAGTTTTTGTCTGAAAGAATTTGGTCAAGCCAGATGTTACTGAGCCATCCAGTGTTGCTGAGTTTTCTTGCAGTATTATATAGGTCGACAGATGATTAAACATGACAACTTTTAAACGTGGAAGAGAAGGGAGCGACATGAGTGCAGCTGTGGCTTACTGTATTGTCTGTCCTCAGTCATAGTAAGGTACCTACCTGTGCATGTGACTTTGATTTTTGGATGTAGTCACAAGGTCCTTGAGTAGAAATAATGGGATATCATGCTGCCTGTTACCATTTATGGTGAAAGACAATGACAGAGGAGGTGGTTGAGCCACCCTGAAAAACATCAGGTTGCACATTTTCAGTGGAGGACACATGAATCCTGTCGGAATGAAACTGCCAGAGAAAAAGGCAGAGGAAAACTTGATAAACAGAAGGCTTGAATAGCATCCGAGCAAATGTTGAAGTCGTACAGGAAATGAAACACACGAATGGGAGATCTTTGTCCCAGTGGAAGTGATCCACTTGTTCCAATGACTTATTGGCCTCAAGGTCCTGGGAGCTGAACTATGGAAATAGTTTTTGGAACCCAGGACTTAGTCTGTTTGACATTCTCAGTGGGATTGAATGTTGTCATTGGAGAGAGGTTTGAGTTTTGCAAGGAGCTAAATGACTCCAAAGTAGTTTTGGTGATTAAGCGAATGATTAAGGTGAGTAATTTTCAACTAGAAAAATAGTAAGTGTGCAAATAAAGGTTATAAAATACATGAAGTGTAAGATAGCCAAAAAATTAAAAGAAAGCTGTTAGATAAGATAAGAGGCCTTTGTCTTCCTGACTTTGTGCATGAATAGCTTCACCAAAGCAATGAGCTGGCTCTCAAGCCCCAAGCTTCAGCATCAGATGGATGTGCCCCTTTCTTCTGTTTTGTGAACAAGTGATGTTGACGAGTTAGTTGGGTTTCCCTGGATGCTGACTCAAGTCATGCTAGTGGAGGGAGAGTCAGGAAGCAGGTTTCAGGGGCTCCCTGAGCCAAGGTAACTTGAGGACTCTGCAGAGTGAATGACCCACCTTTGGAAGCTGGGGTGCTTGACCACAAATCCCTGACTGTCACTTGGTGACCATTGTATTTAGAGTATTTTCTAACACTACCAATCTACCCTTCCCTTGCACGTGGGTTGAGTGTGCCCTCTAATCCAGAAACAAAGCATTGAGGCAGAGCTCAGGTGGTGATGGCAGACAACTTCCATGACGTCTTGGAGAGATGCCCAGAGCTCAGCAGCTCCTGCTGTCTGCTTCAGTCCATATCAGTGTCCAGCAGAAGAATCTGTGCTGGTGGCATTACTCTCTTTTTTGTGTGTGTGTCAAGGCAAGCGGAGTTTGAAAGAGAATGGGTATGACTGAGAAGCTGACTTTTACATATTATTTAATGTTCAGTCTATTTGGGGTACTGCATATGGGTCCTGGCTACCATGATGCACAGTGAAGGTCTAAGTAGAATATCAGAAAACAAATCCCTTCAAGTGTCATGGTCTCAAAGTAACATCTTAAGAAAACTAGAATGAAGTAAGTGGTGTCTAAGGATTATTTTCAGCAGCCTTGAAGTCTTCAGTCTTGTGCCCTTTAAGCTGGATGGGTTTCCAGCTTCTCTTGGTTGATGGATGGAGCTTTGTGTGCTTAGCCCAAGGTAATGGCCAATTAATGCGTGGAGCTTAACAGGTTTTCAGTGACTTACTGTGGGAAAAGTTTCAAGTCGACTTTGCAGCTCTGATTGCTGTACTCAGGGAAGAGTGACTGCTAGAGCCTTTATTGATAAGGCTTAATTGATGCTGCCCAGCTGAAGGCTGCTCGTGGGATGACTGCTGCAAGGGCCTTACTAGGATTCTTCATTGGGTTCAATACTGTCTTCATCTTTTAGTTGTTGCTGTTCCCATGGTGAATTACCAGGGTCAGGCTAACTTGTTAATGAAAGAAAGTTTATTTGACTCACGGTTTTGGCAGTTTCAGGGCATGGTGCCTGCATCCACTTGGTTATGGGGAGGACCCTTTTTGGCTGTGTCACATATTGCTGGGTGGCAGCATCAGGAGCAGGTGTGGGAACAAGTGACACATGTGGAACAAGAAAGCAGGGAGCTAGGGAAGGACCAGGCCTGCTCCTTCCATAAGGATCCCTTCTTACAAGTTTTGTGAGAACCGCTTAATACCTTTCTGGGACATTCATGTCCATTGATATAGGGACTAGTCCCCTCTGAGGATCCACTCTTTCCTGGTTCCTCGACCTCCCATCACTACTGCTGTGGAGACCTAAGAACCCAGCACAAAGATCCTTGAGGAGAACTGAAACAACTCCTAAAACATAGCAGATATCCTCTGTTGAAAATGATTTTGGGTTGACCATTTTATGTAGTTCTATTTTTAATTTTATTTTAAAATTTGAATTTTATGGTACAATTCTGTAGAGTCTGGGATTCCCTTCCCCAATTCCCACCCCCTCATTTTACCCATATTGTTGTTATAATTCCATCAGTCTGTTATTTAGGTGTGCCCCAGTGTTGCTGGTACAGTGTCAGACAGCTGTCATTCCATTGTCTAGATATGTCCAGCAGTTTCATTGAGAGTCCATCTTTGACTAGGAAATAGGGATATGTGTTACATTGTAGTTCTTTCCTGTTTCTTTCTGTTGACTTTCTCTGTATTTGGGGGCTGATGTGAGTAAAGATGTCAGTTGGATCCCTTGGTTGAGGATATTGACCCTGGCTTCTGAAAATTATCCTCAGTTATCAACAACTCAGTTGATTCATCACCAATTAATTTTTATTGGAAACAAGTAGTGATTGTGTAAAACTTGGATGATAAACATGTGGGACATTTGATTGAGTTCATGCTGACTTTCTCCCCTCCCTTGCCCAAGGCAGATGTGGGTCATCAATCCCAGTACTGTTTGTTTCTTGTAGACTAAGATACAGCCTCTGGGGCTTTCTTAACACAGAACTTCTGTACTGTTATTCAGACAAGGGGTGTGTGTGTGTGTTTAGTAAGAAACAGTCATTTCTGCTATACCAGATAGATTCAGATATTATTTATAGGTAAGAGGTTTTTGTGTTATTATTTCTCAACAATAGGGAGTGAGGGCACTAACATTAGAGGGTAGTTTCCCTGCTTGGCTCAATCCCTTTGACCTGAATTGGAAAACTATGGATGTTTCTGCAAATAAAAATTTTTTGGACACAGTCACCTTCCTTTTTAAAAATTATATTTGAAGATTTATTTGAGAGAGTTACAGGAAGAAACAGAGAGGGATAATTTCCATCTACTGGTTCGCTCTCCCAGATGACCACAAAGATCCAGTGTAGGCCAGGCTGAAGCATAGCAAGGAGATTAGACACTTGGACTATCTCCCATTGCTTTTCCCAGGCTGTTCCTAGGGAGCTGGATGAGAAATGGATCAGCTGGGACATGAACTGGTGCTTGTATGGGTTGCTGGCCTTGTAGGCAGCAACTGTACCTGCTGCACCAAAGGGCTGGCTGGCCTCCATCAAGTGCTTATGTGTTGTCTATGGCTGCTTTTCTGGAATAACACATTTTAGACATTATGACTCACAAAGCCTAAAATCCTTACTGTCTTAGCCTTTGCAGAAGGTCCTCTTACTCAGGTCCTTGGCTCCACTTTTGACTTTGGTGCAGGGAGAAAAGCAATCCTTCCCATTGGCACAGAAGCAATGGGAGATGAGTCTGTGCCTGCCTCTCTCAGGTTGGGAGCCACTGCTGGGGTTTGTTATTCAGGAAAACTCTCAGTCTGTAACATGCGTGATAACTTGCTATGGTTCCATCCCAGCACATCAGAACCCAGATATCTTAAGCATTACTCTGTGTCCATGTGACCTTGGGTTTGTGTTTTGGATCTCCCATTTACTGAGTGACCTTAGTCCAGCCAAACTCTTGGAGTCTGTGTTTCCTCACCTTTAATGTAGGAATAGTAAATCACAACCCATGTGTGTGGCCAGTGAGAATGTTGCTGCAAATATTAAATCAAGGTTTTCAGTCACACATATAAAGGTCTATAAATGGTAGTTCTGGAAGCAGCATGTTACTCCAAATAAAGTGATGGACTAGAGAAAAGGTACTTACCCAAACAAGCTCTTATCTGCCATGTGAGCATCCTGGAGGCAAAATCCCATTGCCCATTTTAGGAGTCTGTGATAGCTGTGTAACAAACTACACAAACGCTAAACATTTACTGTAGCTCGTGCATCTATGGGTTGTCAGGTCCAGGTGGAATCTGTGTGTTTGAACTCATCTGGTGGTCAGCAGAAGCCTGGCTTGACTAGCAGGATCTCCCATGTCTGGAGGTTAGGTTGGCTGTTGATAGAGATGTATCTGTCCAACTGGTCACCCAGCTGCTGCGACCTATTCCTGGAGCAGCATTAGGGAGTGGAAGTATTCAAGGCTGGGAAGTGGTGCAACATCACTTCTACTAGTTCTCCTTGCCAACCCTGGGTTTAAGGACAGCCCAAATTCCATGTGATGGAAAGAGCAGAAAAGTTAGACTGCCTATGGACATTTTGCCATCTTCCATCATGTTGGCTCCTTTACCAAGGTGATACAAAATAGAGAAATCACAGATACAGTAATGCCCTCTGACCCTATGAAATTACAAAGCAACCAAATAGTTTCAGCTGCAACTTTTTATCGAGGAAGAAGGAAGATGAGGCTAATAGTATTATCTTTAATAGAAGCTATGAAATAAGGCTTTCTTTTACTATGTTTTCCATGGCAACCCCAGGATCTCCCATGCCCTGTCCCCCTTGCCATTGACTGTGGTCACAGGAAAAGGTGTGATTTTTGGGTCCTGCCTCCCAGTTTGTCTCTCACATACCAGGGTCAGCAATCTCAGGACCCCATGCCTGGGTGCATGTCTGATTTTTCTCCTCTGGTATTTGCATAAACATCATAACCGTGGGTTATTTGAAAAAGGAGCCCTCAAGTTCCCCTTCTCTGAAAATGGGGTTCCCCCATGTGCCAGATGTGCACATTGTCAGCAGGCTGTGAAGTAGACATTGTGGCTGGTGCATGTGTTGACTGCTAGCTGACCTGCCAGCCTGATCTCAGTTGGGTTCAGTGGACTTCTGAGAAGTGTGGGGAGTCCATGAGAATGGAAAACTGGCTCCTTCAGATGCAAGTGTGACTTTGAGCAAATGCTGACCTTGGTAGACCTCAGGGTTATAGCAGGAAAAACAAGAAGTCATCACATGGCAATGATGATTACATAAGTCCTTGGTGATGCCCACAATGGTCAGAGGTGGCCCAAGCTGAAGAAAGGATACAGAAACCCAGTCTAGTTCTTCAATGTAGGTAGCAATGACCCAACTTAGCTGAGCCACCCCCACTGCCTGCTGGCCACACAGTAGCAGGAAGCTGGAGTCAGGAGCTAGAACTCAAACCTAGGTACTCTGCTAGAGGACATGAGTGTCCCAGTCAGCACCTTACCTACTAGGCCTAATGTCCACTCCTTGGGGCAGTTACAAAGTCTGAGTTATGAAATCTAGTTTAGGACTACTTTGATTGGATTGCCACTGCCTTTTTTAAAAGCCTTGTCTGGAAGGCCCAGCGTGAGTGGAAATGTCAGTGGGTTGCCACGGAGATGTCACTTTTGATCCACTCAGGGACTTTCTGGAGTTTGGAAGGCCACTCGCCAAGCTTCGAAAGAGCCGTAAACTTGCTGAGTCGTGGAAAGGCATTCTTGGCGGTGAAGCTCCCAACAAACCAGACTCTGTTTGTAATTAATTTGAATGCTTCCAGAGCTTCATCTCGGGTGTATTCCCACGGGGACTTCATTGGGCCTTAGCTACACTTTGGATGATTGCATTTGGTCCTCTTTCTTGTCGTGTGGACCGTTTGTTACTAGAGGGCAGGCAGGTTTTTCTACAGGTATCTCCGGTCTGTCTGGGTGCTTTTACTGTAGTTGAGAATACTCAATGAAGTGTCCTTGAGAATATTTACCCATAAGCTAGCCCTGAGTCTTAATTTATAAGGGAGCAAGAGTGTCACTTCTCATATTCAGCTGCTCAGGAATTCTGTTTTATATAGAAAGGTGAAACGGAAGGCATTGGGAAAAGTTAATGGAAGGGATGACAGTGTTAGAAGTGGTTTAATTGTTGGGGTTGTATTTCACTTTGCTGCCCCCATGGGGTTTTAGCAGGATCTCACCCTCATCTACCTGCTGAGTTAAGCTGTGTTCTTAACCCAGAGATATAAGGTTTTCTAAGACCAGGGCTGAGGGCCAGAAGCCAGGGTGAGGCAGGGACCAGGGCTCTACTGGAGACAGCTTTTCTGCAAGTGTGAGTGCAGGCCAAGTCCCTTGAAAAACAGCTCGGAGTATGTTGCCCGTATTGAGTGTTTGATGAAGCTGTGCTGGGAAGAGAGGGCTAAGAGAGCAGAAAAGCAGAGGAATTCCTCAAGGAAGTGAGAGTTTCATGTCATCTCTAGTGCACTTATTATCCAGTTTGTCTCTCCAGTAATAGAGTGAGGAAGCCATGTAGGATGAAGTAACATGGCGATTGTGGCCCTGCACCCTTACAGAACTACAAGGGTCCTGGGATCTTTAGATTTAGGATAATATTTTGGGTTGAAATGTTGGCTTCCTGACCCTCAGTTCCCCCAGGAAATGATTCTACTTGGAAATGACTTCTCAGTGGTAATTCAGCTAGGAAGAGGTTCATTAGGGTCCCATTGACCTAATATAGTCACGGGAAATTGGGGCCTGGCACAGTAGCTCAATGGCTTAATCCTCAGCTTGCATGCACTGGGATTCCATATGGGTTCATGCTGGCTGCTGCACTCCCTAATCAGCTCCCTGCTTGTAGCCTAGGAAAGCAATAGAGGATGGCCCAAGGCTATGGGACCCTGCAGCTATGTGGGAGACTCAGTTCTGCTTCTGGATCCTGACTTCGAAACAGCTCATCTCTGGTTGTTGTGACCTCTGGGGATGAACCATCAGATAGAAGATCTTTTTCTCTGTCTCTTTTTCTCTCTGTAAATCTGTCTTTTCAATGTAAATAAATAAATCTTTTAAAAAGAAGGGATATTTTGGGCCAATGATGTGATACAGTGGGTTAAACAAAACTGATAAGATTCTTTGAATCCTAGCCACTCCACTTCCAATCCATTTGCCTGTGAAAATATCTAGGAAAGCAATGGCAGATGACCAATGTGCTTGGGCCACTGCCACAGCTGTAGGAGACTCAGATGGAGCTCCTAGCTCCTGATTTTGGCCTGACTCAACACTGACCACTGGATCATTTGAGAAGTGAACCAAGAAATTTCTCTCTCATTTTTACTTTCAAATATATATATCTATTTTTCAAAACTGGGGTCATTTGGACACAGTGGCTGAGTTGCAATATCCTGATATATTGTCTTAGGGGTTGCACAGAAAGCTCCTATTTCTACATCCTTAGACACATGTGTGTGATTTTGCTTATCTTACAGACTCTCTGAGATGGGACTTTGTATAGAGAACACGATAAGATTGAAATGATCACTGTGTTTCGGCTTGGAAACTTGAGTTCTGTACCCCTAAATCACATTGGGCAAACTCTTTAGGCTTTCTGCATGTGTTTGCTCATTTCTGTTATCTACTTTTAGAGTCTTTGTGCAGAGAAACTCTAAAAGTACTTTGAATCTTTGTAAAAATGTGAATAATAGTTGTCATCATGGTTGTAATGTCAGGCTGCATTAAATGGAGTGGAAAGGTTGATATAGGTGGGATACCAACTTTTTGTTTGTACCTAGAAGAGTAAATTGTGTCTATGTGTCTGCTTTTCTCTTGGCAGGCTTTAAATAGTTCAATAATTGCAATGCCCTGTGAGTTAATCTTATTAGTTTCTCTATTCTCTTGGGCTTCAAGTTCAAGTCAAAAAGTATTGGCAGTGACACAGATGACTGGGCTATTGGCCAGAGCAGGTCCATTAATAAATCAGTCTTCTTACTCAGGCACTGTGGGAAACTGGGATGGAGCCATGGGACTCATGCTTTGCCAGTGTTAAAAATAATAAATAAATAAATAAGTAAATCTAGCCCTCAGTATACATCCTGGTAAATTTCTGCCAAGTTGGTCCTGTTAATCTTTGAACAGATCAGGTATTATAAGATGGTATTCAATTGTATAAGCATCATTCATTAGAACATTGGGCAATCATTATAAATCTGACTGTTGAATATTAAATGATGTGAGAATATACTGGTGATAATGCTGTTAGGGGCTAAGCAGAGATTGCTGTAAGGAAATACAAGTACTGGGTTTTAAGACTGTGGATTTAGTAGTTGAAGAAAAGGAATTATTTTCTTCTATCTCATAGAATTTTATTTAAAGATTTATTTTTTTTTGAAAGTCAGATATACAGAGAGGAAAGACAAACATCTTCTGAACGCTAATTCACTCCTCAGGTGGCTGCAATGGCTGGAGCTGTGCCATTCTGAAGCCAGGAACCCGGTGGGTTGCATGGTGGGTGCAGGGTTCCAAGGTTTTGGAATCTACCAGGGACTGGTGGTTCCCAAATTGTACAGGGTCCCAAGGCTTTGGGCCATCCTCAGCTGTTTTCCAGGCCACAAGTAGGGAGCTGGATGGGAAGCAGGGCCACTGGAGTTAGCCCATATGGCATCCTGGTGCACCTAAGGTGGGGACCTTAGTGACTAGGCCACCACACCAGGGTCTATTTCCCAGAATTTTAAAAGGATATTTAATTCTGGCTTCAAAGAACAGGTGTCACTGAAGTTGATGTGTATGGAGAAGGTTGAAAAAGCAGAAGGACTATTCTATTAAAGAGGATAGCATTTATGGAGGAGTAAAGGAGCGGGATCCCATGTTGTGTTCTAAACTGGCCAGTGGTTCTGCCTGGAACACAGGTTTACCAGCGAGCATCAAGGCAGTCACATGGTTAAGAGAGATACTTCCCTCTGCACTTGAGTCTACAATTCTAACTGTGGGACCTTAGACAATACCGCTGACCTCATTTGTAAAGTGCAGTTAATCATAGGACCCAGGTGCGGAGCAGATAAATGAGTTAACACGTGTGAAACAGTCAGACCTATCACCTGGAGTGAGTCCCAACTGTGGCATCAGTCAGCATGTCATAACTCATCTTTATGGGAAACATCCTGTTGGACTCTGTAGAAATGGGCAGCTTTGCTTCTCTTGAAGCTGAAGGTGAAACAAAGATGCTGAGTAGGAAGTGTCATCTTCTGTTTTCTGTTGCTAATAACACAATACTACAGGTTGGGTAAGTTGTAAAGAAAATATATATAGTTAGGTTCATGGTTCTAGTCCAAGACTGAGAGTCTGTACTTGGTGATGGGGCACCCCATGGAGGAAGGAAACACGTGTGTGTGTTCTGGATTCTTCTCCTCTTCTTATAAAGCCACAGTAGTCAATCATAAGAGTTCCTGTCTAACCCTAATCACTTCCTGGTCTCCACCTACAACACCATAGTTAGTGTCAGTTTCCCCCCTCACAGTGGCATGTACATTGCCACGTGAGTTTCTAGTGAGGACAAACTATATTCAAACCATAGCAGGACACAGCTCTGGAGGAGGGGGCTTTCTGTGCAGGCAGAGGGAAGACTGGAGGAAGCCACTGCCCTAGGAAGAGTAGCCCCGGATGGGAATGGTTCTGTTGAGTTGGTGGTTTGAAGGGAATTCTGGCTGGGAGTCTTAGTGATGATGTTTGATGTGCCTAGTTTTAGTGAAGCCAGGTCCTCTCTCAGAGCATTAGGTTTTAGGTGAAATGTTGCTGAGCCTCAGACTCGCCTCTGCCCACTGACATGGTGACATGTACTCTTAGCACTGTTGTAGAGGGGACGGAAGGTACTGTCTGTGAGGCTGTTAGCCACAGAGTGTGTACAATTCAGCTCTAGCCCACCTGTGCCCTGCCTCTCTCACTTCTGTTGCTGAACATAGCATTTCACTTTGATTCAATCTAGAATTATTCCATCCTTGGGCTTGTGCTCTGTAGCCAGGCTGCCGATGGATGACAGGAAGCTCCCTGGCAGGTTGCAGCAAGGTGGGAATTCACGTGGCTCCCCCAGGACATCTGTTTGGCCTCTGTTAGAGGCCAAGGGCTACCTGCTGTGGTGGGGCTTCTGTTTCAGATGGTGGTATGTGGATGTTCTTTAGGAACTGGCAAAAGGCATTTCACATTGCAGATGGGCCACCAGGGGGTAACATGCTTCTTCAACAAAACCTTGGCATTTCCATGGAATTGGAAGGGTCTATACCCTCTCCTAAGACTCACTTTAGTGCTGCAGATACTCTCTCACATGTACAGACACAGTTGCATCTGAAGAATCAGTTGATCTGTGACAGGAGGTGAACTGTTGTTGATTGGACAACACAGCCATAGTGCATCTCCATGGTGGCAGAAAGTTTCTGCTGTGCACAGAATACAGATTATTCTGATTCTCTCAGTAACAACATTTTTTAAAATCTCCTATGTGCATCTTCTTGATGCTGTTAGTGTGCCACCACCCCAACTGTGGCTGCAATGCCTGTTAGCGTCCTGTAGGCTGGTGGAGTTGTCTTATGGCAAATCTGATGCAGTGCTGCCTCTCTAATTTCTCAAATGGCCCACTTCCCTCCTCTGCTTGGCACTGAAGCCATCAGCGGGACCTCAGCTCATCTGTGTCACTAATCTCCACAACTGCTCCAGACTCTCAGGACTGCCTGCGGAGTCTACATAGGTTACTTGCTACTTCCTGATCTCATCTTTGCCATCCTTGCCTCTTATTACACCCTAAGATTGTCCCCCATCTCCTCTCTGCTCTGCTCAAAATCTCCCCTATTGTGTGTCTTGCTTCTCAAATATTCCTCCTCTGAAGGTCAGCCAGCCAGAAATGATTCCTCCTTGGGAAAGGCCCAATCACTTTTCGTTTCCCCATCGCATGATGCCAAGCACTTTCTGCTTCGTATGAAACTTGTCTGTTTGCATTATTCATCCTCATTTCTTTCTGAAACATACATTCTTAGGATAAGTGTTCTGTTGCTTCTGTCTGCATAGGCAAGCCCAGTAACTTACTGAAAAGATTGTATTTGGTGACTCATAAGACCTTTTTTCCTAAGAAGCTATTCCCAGCATCAGTGCTTCAGGTAAGTCCTTTTCTGAATCAGACTAAGGACAAGTCAACCTGCTGCACTAACTCCACACAGGAGGACCCTGCAGCATCTCTCCCTCATGCCATGGTCTCTCATCATATCTCTTCCATTGGGCTGTACCTCAGATTCACATTCAGCCACACTGTTCCTGTGTCTCTGCACCAACATTGGAGATGTGGCCACGTTGGAAACACTGTCTTGGGCCTTACTTGTATAGTTGTGCATTGTCCAAGCTGCCTGGACCTGAATCTCTTTGCTTGAAGATTCTTGGAGGTTCCCCACCACCTGAGAGAACCAGGAATTCTGGGGCATTGATCAGTTGCTGAGTTTATTGGAATGCCACTGCATTATCAATCAAGGATCATCTGTGAGTGCATTTCTGATATTCTGGATTCTTTTGTCATCATTTGATTTCCTTTGGCTGATATTTTGTCCACATAATTTACCACCTGTGAGGCATAGGTCCTAAATCACTTTGCTCCTGTGGTTGTCTCATTTATGTCACAGACTAATCCTTGTCAATAACATGTTCCACTATGGATCTGCTAGGATAAGAAACAGCCTCGAAAGCATGAGACCAGTTGGAGATCTCAAGGAGTTTGGGAGAAAATTGTGCAGAGAAGTTCTTGGCTGCTGTCATTCAGCTTTAAGCCAGGGATTACTGCGAGTTACCAGCTCTGCTATTTATAAGGAATGAATTCACAGCTGGGGAGTTTGTAAACGGCAAATGGTAAATACTTTTATGATGCAAAATTTAATTTTCTGTGGTTGGTAAAAGAGCATTTGATTAAAATAGAATTTGGTGGAACAGATCAAAGTTATTTTGTAAAATTGCTTTTACAAATGTATTTCTATCTGAATTCATTCCTAGTTTTCTTTCCTTAATTTCTGCTTTCCTGTCCTCTCTTTTCATTCTTCTCCATCTTTTTCCTTCTGCCCCCATCTTTGTCATAATCACTGATGTATTTAGAAAATGTTAAGAGCATAGATGAATAATTTACTTTAACCATTTAGTATTTTGGTTCTTTAGAAGTCTTTAACCAAGAAGGATAAACACTTGGCATCTGTGCTGTCATTTCCCCCACTCTGTATTGTCCAGACATCAGTAATCAATCACAGCATCCTTCTCAGCCCGAGCTCCAGGGAGCCCTTACTACTAGTTCATGAGTAAAAGCATGGGAGATGATCTAAAATGATTTGATTGGGAGGGCCTTGTTTAGATGCATTGTTCTTCCTGTTTGTCCTTTTTGGGGGGAGAATGAGACTGCTTCAGAAGAAAGATTTTGGACAATCTCCATACAGTAACTTGGGTGTCATGCTTGGGTACAGAGCATGGTCAGTTTCTCTTCAGCTTGAGAAAGTTCCAGGCTGAACTGTCTACTCATCCTGTCCAGGTCCTGCTGGTGTTTGATTTGGACCTTGTATGATACATGCAGATGGACACTGTGTCCTTTCTCCCCTCCCCCCATGAATTTGTACATGATAATGTTCTTCGCTGTCACCATGATCAGCCCCCAGATTGTTTGGTCCTTGGCACTCCACTGCCTTGGGTGCTGTGACATTTGGTATTTGGCTGTTTTGTTGGTGATGGTCATCAATGGCTCAGGTGCTTGGATGGCTAGGATGTTCAGAGAGTTATCTTCTTCACATTCACACCTCACTTTAGTCTTCGCCAGAAACCCGACCTCCACCCTGTGGACCTATCCCTTAGCTGCTCTACCAAGTCCGCTTACAGGAATGTAGCCATCCTTTCTGCTTCCTGCCCATGATTCCAAAGTTGAAGCCCACCCTTGCTTCTCTTTGTCATTGGTGCATCACAGGGTAAAGAGGATGATGACTATGCTTTACCCTTGGCCAATTCGTCCCCCCATCT
The DNA here is from genome assembly GCF_017591425.1 of Ochotona curzoniae. Lineage (NCBI taxonomy): Eukaryota > Metazoa > Chordata > Mammalia > Lagomorpha > Ochotonidae > Ochotona > Ochotona curzoniae. The sequence goes on along the minus strand of NW_024465894.1, from coordinate 21,154,993 downwards.
GGAATGGGAAAAAAAATCCCTCATCCCTCTGACTCTCTGATCCTCCCACCAGCTTCTTCTCCCCTTGAATCTTGGCTTGGGACTCACCCTGGAAAACTTCTAGTATTTGCTATAGAAGCAGTGTGACGTGATGAAGTGTCTTGTGAGTCATCTGTACAACCAACAGAGCAGTGACATCTGCCAATTCAGTGTCACCTGAATCCTTGTGCTGGGGTGCTGGGAAGAGTCTTTTTGTTTGTTTGTTTGTTTGTTTGTTTTTTAACCAAGGCACTCAGATGGGAGGCTTAGCTCACAGCATATCCTTGCTGCACAACCCCGAGTCTTCAGGAACTGCTTCTCATTGAATGAGTCAGTTGCCTTAGCCTCCTGCCCATGATGGGTTAGTGGCAGTCTGAGCAAAGTGACCTCCAGAGACTCAGTGAGCTTAAACAAGCACTGGGTATATAGAAAAGTTCTTCATTTGTGACAGTCCAAGGATTGGAGAGCATGGCTTCCAAAAATAGTATCTTTTATGTTTTTCATGCATCATGTGGAAAATGTGCCTGTAGTTCCTGGGTGTGTGTGGGTATGGAAGGGGAGGGTGGTTCCTAGATGCATATATGGAGGAGTGGATACATGTGCATGTGTTTTTCTGAGGGAGAGCCCTTGGAAAACACCTGTAAAAGAGGGAGAAATGTAGAATAGAATGGGGGAAGGGATTGAAGCAAGGAGGATGCTGCAGGAGGTTGAGCAGGTTTAGCCTTGGTGTGTTCCATGATAGGAGATTGAATTTAATAACACTAAATTACTGCTTTTCTTTGGTTTTTAATGCTTTATTTACTTGGTTGAAATATGGGACAGAATGAGATGGAGAGACAAAGAGAAAGATATCTTCTATCTTCTGTTTCACTCCTCAAGTTACAACAGTTGTGGCTGGGCCAGGTTGAGGACAGGAGTCTGGATTTCCATCCGGGTCTTCCACATGGATAGTAGGAACCCAAGCAACTGGGCTTTGTTCTGCTGCTTTCCTAGGCACATTAGCAGGAAGCTGTACTGAAGTGTAGAAGTTGTGACTTGAACTGGCACTCTTATGAGATGGTGGCATCACAGGTGGCAGTTTAACCAGCTGCTCCACAGAGCTGGCCCCACATGGCTCTTCCTGAGAGATGGGTCTTATAGCTTCTATGGTTATATTAGCCAAGTATTCAACATCCCCGTGGGAAGAGTGGGAGATACGGCCATCCAGGGGGCCTCTGATGAGAACTGTGGTTCTTTAGAGTTTAGTCTTAGTGCTCACAACAGCTGCAGGATGCAGTACCAGTTGTTGAGAGACACTTGCCTGCACAGGTGGCAGCAATGGCACCTATCCTAAGCCTTGCTCAAGGCCAAGGGCACCAGCACTTTCCAAAGGCTGCTTTGATGATATGCTCGGTGGACTGCTGTTACATCCACCTTGTAGTTGTCACAAAAATCCGCCATGACATTAGTATTTTTCCTGCTTGTCAGGCTAGTATGTGAGATGTGGTGGGCTCCCTTGTGTGTGAGAAATCACAAGCAGAAGAGTCATGATTGAATGTAGATCCTTCTCTTTAAGCCCCAAATCTGCATTGAACCATTGAACCTCATGCTTCTAAGGCATGACCTGGGGTTTTTCTGGCATGCGGGCCGGAAGCTCAGAGAAGAGACAGTGAGCAGGAATCTCTTGTGTAGTCATCTTTCTTCAAGGTTATCCTGAGTGAGATAGAAGTTTTTAAGTTTATACAAAGTTGTCATTTTACTAGAAAGCCGACGAGAGTGAGGCTGAGAAAGAAATCAACCATCTGTTAGGTGATGGTCCCAGTGCCCATAAGCAGTCGGAGCAGGGCCAGTCTGCATCCAGGAAACAGGATCTCAGCCTGAGCCTCCCACATGAATGGAATGACCCGAGTGCTTGTGCATCAGCTGCTGCTTCTCAGGGTGCACATTAGCAGGAAGCTGGAATCAGAAATGGAATGAGACCTGCACTCACTCTGACATGCGATGCTGGAGTCCTAACTGCTGAGCCAAACATCTGTCCCACAATCACTGTTTTCAGAAGACCCTCACTCAGGTCTGCGTTTGCTTTCATATACACAGTTAAGAATTTCCCAAGTGAAAATGTTATCTCTCTGTTAGCTGTACAACAAACCCAGAGTAGATAGAACACCCAACGTGGAAGGTAGGTCTTGTACCAATAAGGAGGTAGCTGAGTGTGTGATGTGAGGGGAGACACAATTTAATCACAGCAATGAAAAACAGTCATCAGTCGTGAGCCCTGTTTGGGTAGAGTTTTAGACTGTTTAACACTTATTACTCCATTCCAAGGACATCATTAGATTACATCCACTAGCATTAGCTGGAATTCATTTTCTTTTTGTCTGACAGACATTTATCAAGTACTTGCTGTGTACCAGATACTGTGCTAGAGTTATGAGGAATACTCAGTGGGCAGCCACAATGAAAGCTACTGTGAGGTAGTGCTGACTTTTCTGGAGGTGCCAAAATGAAGAAGCAGACCATACCAAATGTTGCTAAGAATTTGAAACAAGTTGGACTATGTGGTTGATGGAAATATAAAATGGCGCAATCATTTTGGAAAGTAGTTTGGGGTTTCTTGTAAGATAAACATTAATTTATCATGTGATTCAGCAGTTCCACCCTGTGGTATCCAGGAAAGAGAGGAATGCAAGGTCACAGAAATGCATGTGTGTGAGGTGTGAGTTTTCAGTGCAGTGCTATCTGTAATGGCCCCAAATGGAGAAAATCCCAGATGTCCATCAGCTGGTATGTGGATAAATGAACTTGTATATGTGAATCCATGTGAATACTGTGCAATAGGATACTATGTAGAATTAATCAGGAACACACAAAACATGAAAGAACCTTAAAGACACCGTTAAATAAAAAAGGAGAAACTCAAAAGAATCCATAGCATATGAGCCCATTTTCATCAAGTTTGGAAAATGTATAATAAAAAGCTTTTGGAGCAAAGTGTGCACCCACAGTCATATAGCAGCCAGGGATGGGAGGGGTGGACTAGACAGGAGCACAGGAAAGCTATTTGGAATAATGGGACCCTGTGCTTTAAAGAACTGCATGGATTAGCTCTCAGCCAAGTTGATTTTTCACAATGCAGCCAGATCATGCCTAGCCCATAGCAAATGGTCAGTAAGTGTGAATTCATTTAAGTGTGAATTCATGATTTATCATGTCAGATAAATCGCTTCTCCTCCTATGGGCAGCTTCCAAGTATGGAAACCCTGCAGTCTGCTCCTATGAAGCAAAAATGCCAACTCTAGCTCCCCTTCTGGACCAGCTCTTGGCTGCAAACAAGACTGCTTCCAAGCAGGAGCAATTGTGTTCTCCCTGTTATCATCTGTAGGACCTGATCAGACATCAAAGGGCTTGGACCCATGTCCCCAGGTTGGGTAAGGTGACAGTGCTCCCTGTCTGTTCTCCAGGTAAGCACTGTTCAGCCTGAAGAGAGGAAGCTGTGTGTGTTCCAGTCACTGAGTTCTATAAGCAACCGTTCTTCACTCCAGCTTCTGTTCCATTGTGGGGAGGAGGGTGGGCGAGGAGTGCAGTTCTTAAGCTAGTCTCGTGCCTGAGTTCCGAACACTTCACCAGGTAGCCCCTGATTGAAATTCAATCAAATGCAACACCAGATAAGATAATTGGTGCTTTTAGAACTAGCCTGTCTTCCTTCCTGCGCTCTGCATGCTCTGTCTGCTGAGATAATCATGCACCAGTTCCATTCCCCTTTTAGGGAGAGAGTTGATTCTCATTTCTGGTCCCTCCAACCTGGAGCTGTGGGAACTTGCATAATCACTAGCCTGACCAAGCAGGGAGCCTAGCCCTTCCCCTCATCCGGAGTTTTTCACCTCTGAGGAAAGTCTGCTGGGGAATTTTGTTTTGTAACACATAGGATAAAATATATAGCCACAGAATATCCCAATTATATTGAAATATGGCTATGGCTGTAGTGAATAAACAACTCCTTGGAGGAGTAATCTGGGTGCTTCTCTATTAGCACATGAAGTAGTGGGGAATCCAACTACTGCTGTCACTTTGAATTGTTGGTGAGCATAAATGATAGTTTTGAGATGTCTGCACATTATAATGGGCTATAAACTATCCAATACTATTGGTAATAAAGTCCTAGAAATCACTAATACAGTGTGATGTATTGCCTACATTGTATGAGAAGAAAATGCTGCATTTCAGTTAGAAGTTAGTAAATAGATATGAGTATATATATGTTGCTCATCTCACTTCCCAGACCTCATAAATTGTATCCACAAACATATGTGGGACCTGTCGGCCCCAGATTAGCCATGCTTGGGGTCAAAACCAAACTTTTCCAACTGCCAAACATTCCCAGTGTGGTGAATCATCTGTTACCCCCTCCTTCCAGAAGCACATGTCACCTTCTAAATCTAAAAACACTGTAATGGAATGTTCAGTTCTTTAAAAATATGACAGAGTATTACAGAAGTAAAAATATATAGGGAATATCATGAATATCCATGTGCACATCACTCCCTAAGACATCAACTCTTGGCAGATGTATTTTGAGGTTCCTTGCAGACTTCTCACTGATGACAGCTGTGTTTTGCGCCCTACCACTTGTGAGTAAGTGTTCTTTAGGACTGGGGGTCGGTGGTTTATAGAGACCTGCAGGACTTTTTTGCAGGTGGGTGTTTCCACAGCCGATGCCAAGGATAACTGTGGCATCGATGACACTGTGTGTGTGTGTGATTCTGCCACGTGCTTGACTTCCTGGACATGACACTTGTGAGCTTTGTCCATGTGGATGTGTGGGACTCTCAAGGTTTCCTTCCATGTGACCATATCCGGTTAAGCTTGCTGTTCTGTTGATGCCATTTGGGCTGTTTGGAGGGTTTCACATGTGACAGTGCCCACACTGAGCCTTCCCCTAGGTATCTTCTGGTCACACAGATTTCTCCATCAGTGGAATGACTAGGTTATGAGGTATAGTCTTGGCAGCCTTAGTTTTAATGGATCCTATCAGATTTCCCTCCTGGCATCACTGTAATGATAGATTTTTCCTCTGGGCACTAGGAAGTATGAATTTCAGTTGCTCTTTGTTGCCATAGACATTGGGTTCTGTCCAGCATCTTCATTTCTGTGGTCTGATGATGCCTCAGTGTGATTTCCATTTGCAATCTCCCAGATATCGGCTATCATAAAATCACTGAAGCTCCCTAAAGATGCCACCCCTCTCTCTGGGACCTGTGACTATTGTTTTACATGGAAAATTACTCTGCAGGTGTGAGTAAACCCAGGCTTGGTGGTTGGCAGAATTAGCTGGTGGGCTGTAAGGCTGTCATAAACATCTCTGACGTAGAGAGACAGAGGAAGATTAGGCAGAGGTGAGAAGCAATAGGACAGAACAAAGATCTGAGTGATGTGACAGTAAGCCAAGGCATGCCAAATCTGCCAGGAGTCAAGGAGTAGGTTCTGCCACAGAGCCCAGGGGGGAATTGTGGCCCTGCTAAGACCTTAATTGTGTGTATTTGGCCACTAGTACTATGAGACAATAAATGTCTGTTTTTCTAAGGTAATTGATTTGTGGTGATTAGTTCCAGAGCCCAGAAAATGCACCCACCATCCAATGCAACTCCTCTTGACATGTTTTTTGGACATTTAGATGGTCTCCTCCATGGATTGCTTATGCACAAACTGTGTTGGTGTTTTCCTGTTAGCTGTGGCACAGCTTTCTGTAATCTGCTTACTAATTCTTTGTTTTATATTGTGGTTTGTCCATGGCTTGTCTTTAGGCCCCCCCCAATTTTTATTTATATATGTATTTACTTGAGAGGGAGAAAGGATAGGAAAGAGAGAAAGAACACTGACACCTGCTGATTCACTCCACAAGTGCCCACAACACAGACCAAAGCCAAGAACTAGGCTGTCAGTCCAAGTCTCTCATGTGGAAGGCAGGGGCCAGACTCCTTGAGCCATCACCTGTTTCTGTCTACATTGTGCATTAGCAGGAAGCTGGATTGTGGAGCAGAGCCAGAAGTTCAACTCAGGCACTCTGATAGAGCATGTGGGTTTCTTAAGTGGATTTGTGCTCACCCCCAAGTGTTCAACTCAAATGTCAGATGTGTCATTTCCTTTGTAGTTCATGCTGTGTCATATTTGGAAAGTCCTACCCTGAGACTAGAGATGCATATGTATCTTACCGTCTGCCTCTGAGTATCTTCTGCTCTTTGGGGACATGATCAGGACCTGCCTTTGGTTGATAGACTCAGATTGGGAATGGCTACTTCTCACTTGAGATCATGGACAAAACTGTGCTGACACTTCAGCCAGCCCTCAAGAGACCAGAGGAAGGAGACCTAGAATTGGCCACCTTTTAAACCTTGATTTTACCAAATGCCCGTGCCAGTTATCTTGATGTTGAATCTAAGGTGACTCTTGTACTTTTTAGCCATCACTCATCATTTATCATTTGCAGTTCTATGAGCACGGTTGTAGGCCTACCTGGAGCACAGCTCCCTTCCTAGCTCAGCTGTCTGTTACCAGAGCTCCAGTGCACTGTCATTTTTATGGAGTTTATTGTTGGCATTGCCTAAGATTCCAGGAATTGCAGTTAATATATATATATTATACATATATATGTTATATATATATATAATTTTTTTTCCCTATCAACAATCTAGAGTGACCTCAGATACCTTTAAGATGAAGAGCAAGGGGATGGGTGTGTAACCTCGGGGGATGGTAGTTTAGGGACAGTCTCACCAAACTCCGGGCTCACACACTTGCTAACGACATGAGGCTCTGTATGGCTCGATGGCCTCATGTTGACTGCCACCACACAATCTCTAGTCTCATTTGGGGGTAAAAGGCATCACAGAGCCTCCAGCAAGCAAAAACACTCCTTCTCATTTCCTTCCCTATCCTTTTCACCTTGCTGACTGCTCTAAACATGGAGAAGCAGTGGGTGATGGTCCAAGTACCTGGGCTCCTGGGAGATCTGGATGGAGCTCCAGGCTACTGGCTTCAGCCTCACCAGGTCTCAACCATTGAGTCTAGTTGGACTTCATCTAGCAGATGGAAGGTCTGTTTCTGTCTCTCTTCTCTCTGTAACTGTAGAGTTCTTAAGTAAGAACACTTGGTGTTGAGACCCTGAGGGGTGAAGAAGCCAGGGGATTTATTCTTCAAATTTCATCCCTGGTTGGCTGAAAGTCACACCTGGGGTTTAACTCCCCAGCATTCCTGCCCTGTCACCTGAGAGGGTCAGAACCTCCTGACATCAGAAAGGATGAGTAGTGCCAGCAGCTGTAGGCATGATTGGAAACATCTCCAAGCTGCTTCCAACACTCTTGGAAGCACTTGTGTGGGAGAAGAATTTGGCAAATATTGCTGAGATGGGGTCAGACTGGTTGAAATCTCATGGTGTTTGAAGGCACACGTACAAATGAGAGGTTTTCACATCTCAAATTGTGTCTTGGCTAATCCTGTCCATGTTGCCACCTGCCATGCTAAACTGTCAACACCTGAAGCTGCCAGTGCCGCAGCATCTGTACCTATGAGAATTCCAAAGCTTTCCAAGTGTAGGTGTGATGATATCTATCAGTGGCATTTCAGTGTGCCCATGCCTCTACATCTCATCCTGCCACTCTGTCAACATCTGAAAGTGTGAATATTTCCACGTCTCAGATTGCAGCAGCCTCAATATTGTTACATGTGGATGTTACATCTATGCTTTGAGTATCTCATGTGATTGCCAGCATACAAATGTTTTGACATCCCAACACATGACTCTCAGCGTGTAACATGCAATGGCTTGATGCTATAGAATCTGTTCATTGCAACACCTCAACTGTGAGGAGTGAGCCATTACGCTCCTTCCCCTGGGAAGGAATGCCTGGGAAAGCATTTAAAGATGTGGGACCGTGCACCCACATGGCAGGAGGATCCTGGGTCCTGGCATCAGATCGATGCAGCTCCGGCTATTGTGGCCGCTTGGGGAGTGAATCAACGAATGGCAGATCTTCCTCTCTGTCTTTCCTCCTCTCTGTATTTCTGACTTCCAAATTAAAAAAAAAAAACTATATATATAAAAAGCTGCCATTTTCCTCCTTCATTTCCTTTAAAAGGATGCCAATACTTTAAAAAATTGCATCTCAACAGAAAAAAGTCATAAACAGCTATTGATATGATATGCATGCTGCAGCGTTCAAGAGAGAAGTGCTGGTATCGGTTATGCATTTTTTAAGCAATAGATTGGTGGATGGTTATATGGATAGATGTGATAAAACAAGCATTTTGCAATCTTACAGTTGAATCTTCTGATTCAATTTCTATACATATTTGAATTTCTTTTGGTAAAATAGAAGAAATTAGGCTGGCAGATCTCATCTGCATATTGAGCTGTTCGGGGCTGCTGTACCCATATCACAGATATGAAGATCGCCCAGCTGTGTCTCGTTCCCATGGCTCAGTAGTGTCTTGGGAGTATTGTAGAAGCATACTCAGCTGAATCCCACGAATGACACCAAGACCAGAGAGCATGCCCTGAAGTGGCTCTTTGTTTTTAAAGCATGCTAGAATATCACAGCATCCTGGAGTCTGAACAGTTGTATTTTTCCTGTATTGAATTTAAAAGAAAAAAAAGGCTAAAATATTTTCTTTCCTTTTAAAGCAAAGTCCTTCAAGTAATTCTTTATTTTAAACAAAAAAAGATGTATTTATTCACTTGAAAGAGTTGCAGAGAGAGGGAGTGATAGGGAGAGAGATCTCCCATCCATGGGCCAGATGTTCACAATGGCTAGGGCTGGACCAGGCTGAAGCTAGGAGTCAGGAGCTTCTTCCAGGTCTTCCACATGGGTAGCAGGAGCCCAAGAATTTGGGCCTCGTTCTGCTGTTTTTACCAGAGTATCAGGAGCTGGATTCGAAGTAGAGGAGCTGGAACTCAAATTCACACCCACATGGCATGCCAGCGCTGAAGGAACTGGTTTTACCCAGAATACCACGAATATTTTTATCTTTGTGTGTTTCATATATGCCAGGGAAAATAGTACCTAGAGAATGAAAATAACCTGAGAGCCAGTTTAGCTTGAAAAGGGCTTTTGGGTCTAGCTGGTAAGATGCCATCTTATGCAGAATAGGGAGGAAGCAGATTGGATTAGGCAGATAGACCTTGACATTGAATGGTTTCCAGTATTTAACTGGGTCTAGGTGGCCTTCATTGGGAGAGACAGGTGCAGTGACCTCACCCTGGCTCATAGGGACACAGGATCCTGAACAGTTACGGGGCACAGCCTAGTTTTGAGCAGAGCTGTGACCTTCCTCAGTCTGGTCTGGTGTCTGGGAAAGGCTTCCTTGTGAGCCACTCCAGCATTTCCAAGGCTGGGTTGGGAAGCTCACCACACTCTTGGGATTTCTCTGGACAGTGCCATTATCTATAAGGCTCAGAACCTGCCAAGTCATTGGGGAGTGGGAATAGACACAGAGGAACGGTGTAGAAAAGAAGTAGCAAGAAGAACCTATCCTCCAAGTTCACCCAGGGCTGCATCCAGCAGACTCCCTGCAGACAGAGCAGCTCTCTCGGAAACCCCTGTACCGTATCTGTGCAGAATGATGTGTGCCTAACTCCTCCATGAAGCCATACAGCTGGGCTGGGTGCCTATCCCCTGTGCCTTGAACTTGGCCAAGACCAAGAGAAGATTGTTCCACTATGGCCCAGTCATTCTCACTTCTCCTCAAGGCAATTTCTGGGAATGACAGCAATTGTTGAAGCAGTGTGTCTTCGAAATCGGCTCTTGCTTCTCCCAGGAGCTTCTGAGAAAATGCAAATACCCAGGTCCTAGGAGGGAAGTCTTAGAAGTCAGTATTTTCCTAAAGTCTTTGAGTGAGGCTGATCTGGACTCCTAGTTCCAGAGCCCATATCAGTGCTTGAGCCAGGATCGTAGCTGGGATGGAAGTCTCATGGTGGGGCATACCTTGAGACCTTCTTGTCACTCTTTTCCTTGGTTTTAATGGTGTTTCTATATAGGAAGGTATTAGGAATATCTGATCTGGTTGGAAGAGGGGCATTGAAAATTTTTTATTTTTTAAGTTGTGATGCAGACAATACATGGCTTTTACTTACAGTACATGTTACAGACCTCTAAGTAAGAAGGGGGAAGATTTTACACTTTCTAGTGATGCTTCAGTTCACACTCTACTTAAGGATGAGAAAATGTGTGTGCTGGAGCCACCCCTCCCTGTGTCCAAAATTGACACATCCGATAGCAAAGATCATCTATTTCCAGCTCGAGACACTACATCATGACAATGATGACAGTCTCTTTTTTATACCTTCTGACTTTTCCCTAACATGGGTGCCCAGGAATTATTTATTTTCCATTTTGTCTTCCTGCCTCCAGGCAAGGAGTAGATTGAAGCCTCTGCATACTTGGAAAGTCTCAAAAATAACTGCCCTCTCTCACCTCTTTTTGGTTTCTCGTGGGTATCTTTGGGGCAGAAAGTACATATCCACCTTCCTGTGCACTGTGACTCACTGGCCAAGTGATCTTTAATTGCCTTGACCAGCTGTTGTGATGGACAGTTTGACAAGGCCGTTTGTTTCAAGGCCTGTTTCCCCTTCCCTTGCCCAGGTTCCTGGTTTTCAGTGAAGGTTGACTTCTTCAAAGGCAAAACTGTCACCCTGGCTCTTCATGAATATTCACATCTTGAGCAAGTGCATAGTTATCTAATTGTTCCTGTGTGTGTTGTCCCAGCCTTCTGCCAGGGGAAGTTACTGGGTATGTTTTAAGGGTGACCTTCATATACCATGTGGCTGGTGTCCTGGTTCACCTGGTGGTTCTCTCCAAAGTGGATGACTTCCTATGAAAGGGGATCTCCACTGAGGTTTCTTTACTGGTGCCTCTTACCTCTAACGTGGTTGGCTCCCAGTCTCTTTCCAGCTACTGCTTCCTAGGTGTCCTTAATGCCTTGGACTTATACAGTGATCAAGTGTTCCAGTCCCTGATGGTTCTCCCCAAAGCACACTTCTGTCTTGAAAGACCAAATGATCACAAGGGGGAATCTTCCATCATAGAGAGGTCTTTGGTGGAGTCAGATTTCCTCTGTTAAAGGCAAAGCTGTTCTTTGCCTTCAGAACGTACACAGAAATGAGCCAGATTCACAGCCAGAAAGAGACACAGATGTGTTAACGTGCACAGGGAAAATCCCAGGAGTCTGTTGCTCAAATAACCCAACAAAGTCCTGGTGCTTGCAAGGCTTTCTACATCCCTTCTTCCCTCCCCTTCTTTGCAGAGGAGAGAAAGATGAGGGAATGGGACAGTTCTAGGCCTAGGATGCGATTTTATCTTATTTAGATTTATTTATGCATTTGAAAGAATTAGAAATTTTCCATCTCCTGGTTCACTTGCAAAATGGCTGCAACAGCACAAAAGCTAGGAGTCAGGAACTCCAACTGGTCTCCCATGTGTCTGTCATTTTCTTTGGAGTGGTTTGGGGGAGCGTTGTTAGAGAAGTGATGAAAAGCATCACAAGCCTGAAGAAGGAGGACAAATCCAGGATTTGTGGATAGAAACATGGTCTTGGATTGCCATGGGACAATGGATACCCATTCTGTGAGGCCACTGGATAAAGTTGCCCTGCTGACATTCCGAATATTTTCAAGAAGTGAGAGTATTTATAGGACACATTCTAGAAGGGTGAGTGTCAGAGGCAAGCAGTAGGTGTGTGGCGATTGCATTTATTCCAAAAGATTTGAATTAACCTTTGGAGTTACCAAGATGGCATCTATGTCCAGGGTGGCTTCAGGCAATCCAAGCTGAATCCCTACAGTGTTAAAGCACAGCTAGAACAACTCTGGTCTCCTGCCTCTTGTTTACCATCTGCTGAACCACCCCTTGTTGGGAAAGCAGAAGAAACAGGAATTGGTCTCCGTTGACTTTTCTCTGCTTGCCAACCCCCTGAGAACCTGGCGCAGAGTTGGAGACTCCAAAATGACCCCAGTAAAGGCTGTGACCTATACTGCACTGGGCATTGTGTTGGCTAAGGAAACAAGTAACATTCTGGAATGTTCCTCAGGGATGTTTGCTGAGCAACTATCTGTGAATACTGCATGTGATGTTCCATGGAGTTGGGAAGGTAGAATATTCACTCTTGACATAATTGGCAATAAAGATAGTTAGGGAGGTGTCGATTTTGAAAGTAAAAGTTAAGGGTGTGTGTGTGTGTTTGTGTGTAAATGTGCACACACCTCACACGTGGCCAGCACCTTGGTGGCAGCCAGTAGGACAACATTTGTGTTAGCAGGTTCTTGATTCCTTTTATCCTGAGAGCTGTCCTACCTGGTGTTTCAACTGAGGACAGTCTGATAATTGGTGATGTAAGGCCCACACGAAAATGGGGCAGATAGCGATCAATGTAGCGGCACATGGGGGGAGGGGCGGTCAGAGGACTGCCTGGGCACATGGCATGTGGTTGCCTACCTCTTGTCAGGTCCATCTTACTCTCTTGATGTTGGTCTGCATCGTGGTCCTCATTGCCACAAGCCTTTGGCTGCCTGTCTCCATTTGCAGCATGCGTGGCACTGGCATGGGAGCCTGGTGTGCACCTTCTGTTTGCCCTGTTGACTGATACTTCCAGCGGTGACCACAGCAGTCAGCTGAGTCCTAGACCTTGGTTCTCATCCCTGCTGCTCAGTGGCAGGGCAAGGGCCATCTACTTCTCCTTTTCCTGGGGCAAGCAGCTGTGACAGCTGTTAGCTCTAGCCGAATAGCCAATGAATACTTCATTTAAAGAGATGAATATTAGGTGAAAGCTAAATCTATTCTAGAACAAAAATGGGGACTATGATATCTCAATGTCAGAATTTTCGAGAATTTGCTGTCAGAAAGATGCAACAGCCAGCTTGGAAGAACTCTCTCAGTGGCCAAATATGGGACAATTTGCACAGAAAAATAGTACGGTACTATTGAGTCTGTGCATTCATGTTTGAATTAATGAATAAGTGGAAGAGTCTCTTCATTTGAATAGCCAAAATGATGGAATTATAAAAGTCATCATTTGGCAACCATTATAATTGTTTCAAATGAGTTATAAACTAATACTAAAAATGAGTGGATTAAATGAATGGACAAAAATGAACAGAACATGTGTATGGTCTCAAAAACATACCCTCAGGGTACTTACTAATTACAAAGGCAGAAATTTAATATGCCCCTTTATCCATAGATACACTTTAAAAATAAGTATGTATTTGAAAGGCAGAATGTTACAGGGACACAGACGTGGTACTCAATTCTCCCAATGTCAGGAACCCCTTCCAACTCTTGTATGTAGGTGCAGGAGCCTAAGTACCCAAGATACCCTCTTCTATGCCAGGCTTGTTAGCAGGTAGCTGGATCAGAAGTGGAGCAGCTGAGACTCTACCTGGTACTCGAATATGGGGTGCCAGGGTCATAACCTGTGATTTAACCTACCCACAGGGTTTTTTTTTTTGAGTTTTTGTTTCCTGTGGTCAACCAACCTTTGAAAATATGAAATGGAAGAAAATTCTAGAACTAAACATTTCTGAAGATCTAAATTGCTTGCCACTTTGATCCATGTGATGAAACTGTACCCTTCAGGGATTTGATTGCTGCTTTGTCCTGCATATCCACACTGTATATCCTGCCCATCAGTCCCCCAGTGGTTATCGCAGGTGTTTGTGTCCATGAAACCCTTATTTTACTTAATAATAACCTCAAAATATGAGAGTAGTGGTGCAAGGAGACTCCAGGGCATAGAACAAGGAAGGATGTGTAAACTGTGGTCCTCAGTCTGGGACTGGTCATTGTGTAGCAGTATACGTAAGATTTGGCCCTGTCCAGTTTCAGGCATCCCATGGGGCTCTTCAGACTTACTCCAAGAGAGCACCAATATAGTCACTTTCCATTGGCAGAATCCAGCTAGCTCTAGTCTGACCAAGTGTTTACAGTTAGCATTGCCAGCAAAGGGATGGAGGGAAATTCTGCAGCCAATGCAGAGCAGGCATCATGGCCTCGGAAGGTCACTGATGGGATGGAGGGACGTTCTGCTGCTCATTGCAGAGCAGGCATCATGCCCTTGGAAGGCTTCCGATGAGATGGAGGGACATTCTGCTACCCACTGCTGAGCAGACATCGCACCCTCAGAAATCCCCAGCTTCCCTTCTGGGCTTGTCTGGCAAAAAACACAGAACACAAATGTCATTTTGAGATTTCCAGGTAAGGAGTTTTGTTCTGCAAAGGAACATCAAGATGTCAAAGACCTTGAGGAGGAAGCAAGGCCAAGGAAGTGCTCCTGCACCTGACTGGAGGAGACCAAGGGGATGTGACATTTGGTGCAACCTGATTCCTGGCTGGATACTGGAGTCAGTGTTTAAAGTCATCAGTGAAAAAATGAAAAAAAGTAATAAGATCTGTCACTTAGATCACCGTTATCTTCATCAGTTTCCATTTTAAAATCAGTATCTTTCAGTGATTATTTAAGAGTGTTCTAATCTCCACCATTAAAATATTTGGGTGTCCCTAGGAGCACAGTACCTGCATTAATTGACAGGGACACAAAGGAATAGTCTGCATGGAGCCAGACCTTCTGTGGACTGTGGTTTCCTTTTGGACAAGGTCCCAGCCGGCCCCCTGCCTTTGTTTCACAAAGGCTGAGCACTTTGTCACTTTTTAAATCTCCATTCATACCATGAAGCTTTAGAACAGTATAATCCCCCTGCTTCCAAATCCAACGGAGTGAAAATTTCCATCCAGCAGGAGCAATGACAGGTATACACATATTTGGAGGTTTCTGAAGGAAGGACTGGCATCCTGGTCAAGGGAGCTGGGCCAGGACCTCACCAGGGCAGAGTTCAGGCTGCACTGTGGCTCTGGTTGCTCAAGACAAGAAACAGTAGTGTCTTTGCAGCCTATGGGTCACGTGGGGATTTCTGTCCTTTAAGCACATGCTTGTGGAAAGGGCCAGGTATTGGTCCTTACTGGCAGATGATGAAACAGGTACAGAAGTAGCAACTTGCTTGAAGCTTACCATCCTTCTTTCCAGGACTCTCACCTTGAAAAAAATATTTTATTTATATGAAAGTCAGAGTTGTAGAGAGTCAGGGTGGAGAGAGGAGAGAGGAGAGAGAGAGATGGGGTCGGGGGAGGTCTTCCATCTTCCTGGATCATCCTCAGGGGACCACAATGGTCAGGGCTGGGCTAGGACGATGGCAGGAGGTATGAGCTTTATTTAGATCTCCCGTGTGCATGGTAGGGACACAAACACTTTAGCTGTCTCTCCATCATTTTCCCAGGCCACTAGCAAGGAGCCAGATTGAAAGTGTGGCATCCAGGACACGGCCAGAACCCATATGGGCTGCAGGTGTCACAGGCATTGGCTCTACTTGTAGTTTTACCATAATCCCTCTCTCTTGCCTTGGTGTTAACTTTTCCCTGAAAGAGATCCTGTTCAGGGATTTGGTTATGGAGCATCTACCTGGGAATTGAATTGTAGAAGGAGAGGAAGCTTTGCAGGGAAGCCAGGCTGCAGTCTTCCTTGGAAATTAGCGTAGACCACTCAGCACAGTATTTTCTTGGCTACAGCAGGAGAGAATATGCATTTGTATATGCTGGATGTCATTAGTTGTTGGTTGTTGATCACTTCCTGGTCTTTCTTCTCATACACATGGCCAGCAAGGTACCGGCATGAATCCATAACGGCTGAACTTGTAGATTTAATCAGACAGCATCAGAAAACCAGTGTTTGGACCTGTGTATATAAAGTTCTTCTGTCCACCATTTCCTGTGGTGGAACCAAGGGAGAACACATTACCTAGAGCATATGCTTGACTTGCTGACAGGTGGACAGAAGGGAGGGAGGGAGGGAAGGAAAGATGAGGAAGAGGGAATAGAGAAGAAAGAGAAGGAGGGAGGAATCCTTTAGTCTCATGATTTTTTTGTTGTTATTATTGTTTCTTTTTATTATCAGAAAATCCAGACAGTACCTCTCTGGTCAGGAGCCTGCAGTCTTCTTTCTCTTGCCTCATTTGCTCTCTTTACACAGGTGCATTCAGCTCTGGCTTTGGTCTGTTGCTGATGTTTAGTTCCTTGCAGGAGACTCTGACTCAGTAGACCCTATAGGAAACAGAGACCTCTTAAGATGTCCCCTCTCCCAGCTTGGCAGTGTTGCCCTTTCTGTCAGCACCTCCTTTGCAAAGACAGGGCCCTGAGCTGGGCTGAGCTCTTCTGACCTGGTTGGGAAGCTGGGTGGCTGACCAGTAGTCCAAGAAAAACAGTGAATGCACAATATATGAACCAACATAGTGGTTCATGGTGTCAAATTTCAGTCAACCAAAGAGGTATGAAACCAAACACAGATCATACCCCCAAAACTACTTCTTGCAAAGGAGCAGGACCCCAGTGAGAAAGGCTTGGTAGGGATTCTTGGTCATGAGTTCTTTGTGGCTTTGGAAAGTCACTGCCAGGTTTCTGGACCTTATTTTCTCATTAGAAGAGTGAGGGCACAGGGCAATGTGGCATCCAGAGTCCAAAAGGAGAATTCCATAGAGAAATGGGGAACAAGCCAAGGAGCTGCAGAGGGCAAGGGATGGGTCTGCTGCCAATTTGGAACGGACGATTACAGGTTCTCAGAGCCCCTTAGGGTCTCTCTGTGTCTCAAGTTGGTGCTGGAGATATCTTTGGGTGCCAGAGCCCAACTCCAGCTGAGTTCAGGACACATAAAGGGTGCATGGATTAGGCATAAAGAGGAACAAAATGAACCACTACAATTTCAGGATCACAATGGACAATGCAAGAAAGCTTCTGCTTTATTTATACAGAAGCAGTCACCAACTCTGGCACAGACTTTTTACGTCTGGCATAGACTTTTTACATCATGGTCAAGAGGGTATTTCCAAGGGTAATTCTGCCATTTGTTTCACCTTAAAGCTCTTAATAGAAGTGCTCAATAGATGGTGCATATCAGTCAGTAACACATTCCTACTACAAGCCTCATTCTACAACTTAATATTGAATCAGTTAAGGGAGGAAATGCATCACAGAAGGAGGAAACTAAAGATCAAGGATGGTCAGTGGGGACAGCAGAGACAGAGACAGAGACAGCATGAATAGTAAAAGGCCCTTTTGCTAAGACGTTATCAGCAACATCAACTTCCAAGCTCACATTGATAGTAAAGACCAAGTCTACAGTGGCAGACAATGCCTAAATACATTACAGAATTCTCAGCAGGGTTGTCCGGTATCCATACAAAGGGAGGTGGAAATGCCTTCAGGTGGATGCAGAGACATCCACTGGGCCCTGACATGCAGTGAGCAATTTTCTTGCGGCCCTGCCTGCAGTGGAACAACACTCTTCACACTTTTGTGTCTTCCACACCCACTGCACAGACCCCAGCATTGGGGCCCTGTTGGATGACTGCCATTGGTATTGCAGAACTTCTCAAACCCTTGGCACAGCAGTGTGTGCCTGTCCTTTACTGGGGCATGAAGCCAGCCAACTTGACCTCACTTCTGGGGTGGCAGT
This sequence comes from Ochotona curzoniae, assembly GCF_017591425.1. Taxonomy (NCBI): domain Eukaryota; kingdom Metazoa; phylum Chordata; class Mammalia; order Lagomorpha; family Ochotonidae; genus Ochotona; species Ochotona curzoniae. The sequence continues at coordinate 21,137,452 of NW_024465894.1, read as the reverse complement.
TTCACTGAAAGTGTTTTTGTGGGGAGAGGAGGACAAGCATTTCTTAGGCTATACCAAATATGGGAATTTGTGCTGTAAATGTAAAGATACAAGTTTTAAGATACAGACTTTAAAAATCAGCATGGGTTCCGTGTCTGCTTTAATGCACTTACAGCAAGAGTCTGGCTGCTGGGGTCCCTATCTCTAGGTCAAGCACACCATTGGTCAAGCACACCAGGATGGGACATTAGAGAATCCGCCTCTTTGCTTTATACGTGTGGATGAACAGAGCAGCCCTGTCTTCCAGCTGTATCCTTGGCAGGTGGTTCTATGCCTTCGCTGTGCTCTTTACAGCTGTTGGTTTTTCTCAAGGGCAGAGGCTTTCTCACTCTTGTGGACCCTGAGCAAGTAGAGGATATGAGTGTAGAAACTAAAGGTTCTGGCTTAGACTTTTCGAAGAATTTGAGGGCAGCTAAGCCTACGCTGCAGATAAGTACTCCCTGGAACCCTGTGGGTGTGTGGAAAAGGGATTAAGAGAGGGAACACTTAGCTACTTCTGGGCATTGTGTTTTTGGAGTAGGCGAGCTTCTGGGAAGAAAGGCGTTTGTTGAGATCGTGTCTTGGTTCCAAGTCAAAGCAGCATGCAGATGTGGGAGGTATCGGGGCCTATGGTGGGCAGGGAGAACTGTGTGTGTCCACAAAGTCTAGATCCCTACGGGGCAAATCACAGCCTCTTTCAGGTTCTCCTTGAGTAGCTGAATCTTTACATCAGCATGATTGCCTTATGCACATAGCTACTGATTATATCTTTTCACAGCATTTTGTTATTTTCAGTTTTTTTTTTTTTAAGATTTATTTGAAAGGCAATTACAGAGGAAGAAAGAGAAAGAGACATCTTCATTTGCTGGTTCACTCCCCAAATGGCTGCAACAGCCAGTGCCAGGCTGAAGCCAGGAGCCTATTCCACATTTCCCACATGGTATAGGGGCCTCAGCACTTGGGCCATCTTCTTCTGTTTTCCCACGTACATTAGCAGGGAACTGGATCAGAAGCAGAGCACCTGGGACATGAATTGCTGCTCATATTAGACACCAGCTTCATGGGCAGTGGCTTAACCTGTGGTGCCACTTTGCCAGTCCTTTCATCCTTAATCTGTAAGGCAACTTGGGCGGTGGATGTCCATGTGTTTGCTTGGGGCCTTGGTAAAAAGGATTTCTGACTGGGGAAGTGTGGTCTGGAAACCAATCTGCATGTCTCAGTCCTACTTCAAAAATGGAAAAGGGTCTCAGTTTCTTTGCTTTCCTGAACCCACTATGTTACCTGGAGTAGCTGAGTGAAAGCAGGTGCACTGTGAACTTTCCTACTTTCCAGTGTACACAAATAGCGGTAACCCTGTTAAGATGGCATGGGTTCCCCGTGGGCTGGAACACTGGCAGGAATGCAAGCAGGACTCATGCCCTTGAAGACCAGGTACACTCAGCAACTGCACCAGCCTCCCTTCAACTGCTCCGCTGTAAGACTCAGGGACACACAGCCTCTCACCTGTCTCCTGGAGCTCTTACCCATGGCTGAGGACTTGGGAGAGTGTGTCATTTTACAGTCCTTTTATAATATGTGACTCAGTCGTCACCAGCAGCAGGTGGGGTGGAGCTGATGGCTCCTCTTTCTAGACTGTGAGCTTAGCAGTGGGTTAGATTCGTCAAGGGACATGTGTGAGTCACAGCATTGCAACGTGGCATTCAGACTATCAAGGCACCTGCATTCTTTTGACTGGTGACTTACCTGGCCAGTTACCTGTGCATGTTCCTTAACTTTTTGGTAGCCAGAAGTCAAAGAACTGAATGCTTCCTGAGGAAGCCCACAGCCTAGGACAGGTGGGAGTTGCTATAGAAATACCATGGCTCCTTCCTCCTTCCCTTGGGTGGGTGGAATGATGATGAGACATGTGGTCTACATGGCATTTCTTTCTCCCAGAGATCCAGCTGGAATGGAACCCCAGCTGACCTTGGTAGTAACTGGCTGTGTTCCCTTCCCACTTTCACATCTCCAGGCCTCCTGCTGGCACTCCTTCATTGCAACAAATGAGCCATTTGTGCAGAAATATTTGTCTCTGAGTCTGCTTCTGGGGGAGCCTGAACCAAAACCCAAATTCTTAGTTGCCAGATCCCAGCTTCTCCCAGCTTCCTTGTAGGTATAAAAGCACATTGTGCTTCTTAGGGAGAAGTTGAACTGGGTCTTGAGGCTGAGGATACCTATTAATACTGTTGCATGTAGGTGTGCTGAAGACTAAGTTTGTCTTTCTCTCTCATTCTCGCTCTCATTTCACAAAAGAAAACTGATTGTCATTGCCTTGCATTTTCCTAGACCAAACATATAGATAGACCTGTTTCTTTTACATTTTTTGTGTATTTGTTTAAGAGCAAAGCACTTTTCTGCTGGTTCACTCCTGAGATGCCCACAATAGCCAGGGTTGGACCATTCAGGGTTGGCCGAAGCCAGGAACCAGGATCTCATGGGCAGGAATCCAGTTATCTGTGATCCACCCACACACCCAAGGGTCTGAGTTCATGGGAAGCTGAATTCAGGAGCTGGAACCAGCAATCAAACCCAGGCCTTCTGATATGGAACCTGAGCATCCTAACTTCTAGACTAGGTGCCCACTATAGCATTGCATATTTATCCTCCAAGACACACGATCTGTGATGGAGACAGAGCAGGCAGAGACCCAGGGGAAGACCTTAGCATTGGAGCTTCTGGCCTGGGAAGACAGATTGGATCCCGAACTCCACACATAGCCTTGTGGTAGGGGAGGAAGGATGCCATGTCAGACTCCATGACAGGTGTTATAAATCATGGGCAGTGAGCTTTGGCCACCTCCATGTTGTGGCTTGGAAATGAAGCTATCTGTTAAACTAGGAAGCTGGGCTGCCCCAGGCCTTGCTTGCCCAGTCTATACCTACAGCTGGCAAAGTTGGAGTGCTACTGACACTTCTATGGGCAGGAGAAGGGAGGACAGTCTGAAACTCCTTAAACAACCCCCTGAAATTCAGAAAGGCTGAGAGAAGCATTTGCTGAGTTTTTTGCTGCATTTGACACAAAGGTGAGATTGGATTTGCTGTGTGAGTGAAGAACAATTTTTTAAAAATTCACAAATTTAGTTTTTGAGGCAGAGGCAGACAGAAAAGGGTTCCTATTTCCCAGTTCACTCCCCAAGTGCTCACAATGGGTGGGGGTGTAGGCCAGGCTGGAGTAGGGAGCTAGGAGTCTAACCTGTGGATGGCATCACCTGCTGCCTCCAAGGGTCCGTGTTAGCAGGAGGCTGGAATCGGGAGGCAGAGCTGGGACTGAATTCAGGTCCTCTGATGTGGGGAGTGGACCACCATGAGGCTGAGTGTCTATCTCACAGAGAAACTTCCTCTATCAGGCACAACCTCCAAGTTTTTATTCCTGCTCACCACCTTATCTTGTGTAACTGGACATGGATTGAAATAAAGAAAAGAAATTGAAAAAAGCCTGGCTTTCCTATTTAAAAACTAGTAATCAAGGTTGCATATTTCCAATTCAGTATAAAGAGAGACAGAAGAGTGAGTGCCAATGTGGGCATACACAGGTGTGCTTTGGAATAACATGAAACTGAAGGAAAGGGAAACAGTCATGTCTTGTGGGTTGTGTTTTACTCTCCAGCAAATATTTTCCTTTAATTTAATCTATAATTATGTTTATTAACTAAACTGCCAATTTACAAATAAGGTTGCAGCGGCTGGGTTCTAAGGTACAAATCCAGGAGTCCAGAACTCAATCTAGATCTCCCAGATGGATGGCAGGGACCCGGTTACTTGAGCCATCACTTTCTTGCATTCCCAGGGCATGCATGAGCAGGAAACTAGACCTGAAAGGAAATCAGGGACCTGAGCTCAGACACTGTGATAGTGGAGGTAGGTAGCCTGTCGGGTTTCAACCATTGCACCACAAACCCACCTCTTTCTTTTTAAAAAAGATTTTACTTATTTGAAAGGGAGAGAGATACAGGATAAAGAAGTAAAGAACGTACAATAGATATCTTTACTGGTTCACTTTCCATATGGCCACAGTGGGTAAGGCTGGGCCAGGCCAGAGCCTGGGGCACAAGCGCTTAAACAATCTTTTGCTGCTCTCTGAGATACATTAACAAGGAGACAGTTTGGAGGCACAGCAGCTGGGACTCAAACCTGAGCTTGAGGTGCTAGAGTCTTAAATGAGAGCTTAACCTACCACACCACAATGCTGACACTCCCACACACACTCACCCCTGTAATCGCCTTTTACCCTGCTTTGTCTGTGTATCCTCTGCAGGGATATTGTAGGCGGACTATCATTCCAGCTTTGCCAGGAAGACTGCTTCCAATTCATTTTTGCGTTTTCAACCATGGATAAGCCAAGGGAAAAAGATATTCCCAGAACTAGTGTGTTCCAAGTTTTCTCAAAGTTCATGGTCACTTTCTTTTGGTAGTCCCCAGTATAGCAGCAACACTTGGATATCAACTCTGTCCCTTTAACACTGCAGAGCGCTGACTCCATTTGTTGTAGATTCAACTTCTCTCTTGGTCCCGGAGCGTTCACGGCTGACTTGGCCACGAGACAGAGGACCCTGTGTTCCTAATTATTTCTGGATGAAAGTACTGCAGGCGAGTAGAGATTCAGGGCAAGGATGGCCAGGTGGAGCAGTCACCAATGTGCAGTGGGTTGTAGAAATGGAGAGATAATTAAATTACGAGTGCCAGGTGCAGGCATTGAAAAATAACCATGGGTGTTAATTATGCAGTCCAGCCTCCACAGTCCAGTGTTAGAAGAAAATGCCACAGGCTTGGCCATCACGTGGCACTTGAAAAGCTTGGGGAGAGATGTATTCATGGTTTCTAGAAAATTTGCCAGAACTTCCTACTTGGGATTCTGGTGGAGCAGGGCCTTTGTTAGGTGGAGTGTGCATATTTCTCCCATTTTTCCACCAAGCTTTGGGGTGGGTGATGTGGTATATGTGTGTGCATGAGTGGGATGGGGGATTAACTAGGATTTGTGAGGAAATTGAAATGCTTGAGTGTCATTTCCAGTGGAGGCACTTCTGGGCGGGTTTCTGCTTTCTCTGACTTGAATTAAATTTGATCTTAGAGGTCAGGAGCAAGGTGCCACTGTCATAGAGATGAGGGAGTGGATCATGGCAAAGCCACACAGTGGCTGGAAGCTCAGGGATGACAAGGAGTAGTCACGGGCAGCATGCAGTAGTAACCTGGCTGATGACTCAATAGAGTGTGACACTGAACCTTCGAAATGCATTCTGCACAGTTCCATGTTGGTGATGTTCTGCAACAGGTTACATCTAGCCATGGTGGTATACATCCGGTCAGTGGCTATACAGAAGAACTCCAGCATGATGTTGTGTTTCTTCATTAGGTTAGGGCTGTAGAAATGCAAATGTGTTTTATATTTACATGTGCTTGCATGTAAATTATCCTTCAGTGAAAGACCCTCCAATGCTCTGTCCCTGCATGGGTTTTGAATCCTGTTCAGATAATGATGGCACATCTCCTATTTGTGATTCATCCTTACCACACAGCATTTCCCTAATCACAGAGCTGTTCAGAAAAGACACTCATCTGAGAGGGGAAGAAAGTGAAAATCAAAACCAAGGAATGGCAGACTGCTGCCCTCAGACTCAATCTGCTCTCTCACATTGTTGTGGATAAAATGGTGTTGGGACACAGCCATTGCCCACTTCTCTGTGTGTTGTCTCTAGATGCATTCACACTGCAGAAGCAACTACAATAGAGACCCAGCAGGAATTCATAGCCTAGAATGTTCACTCTGTCTTCCTCTGCACAAAATGCTTGCTGACTTTTGGTCTCAGAATCCAAGTCTTCCTGAAACTTCTCATTGCAGATCTGTGTGGTTAGGATGGAGAGGATACTGTCTGAGAAGTTTTGGGAGCCAGAGACAGCTGCTGATTGTGGTCCTTATTGGAGTAAGGTGTTGGTCATCTCATAGGGAACCCATGGCACCATGGTCCTCCAGTCAAGTGCAGCCTGGCCTGTGCAGTGTTTTTGTAAATCAGACAGCTCTGGAAACTATCAGTCACAAGAGAAAGACCCCTGATGTAAACCCCAGGATGTTGGCTGTATCCCCGCATGGAAAATCAAACTAAGTTGATGGGTTGCGATCAAAGTGAGTGCATCTGGTAACACGTGGTCAGCGTGGATGGCAGTGTTGTTGAATGACGCAGTCAAAGAATGGGCTGATGGAAACATTCAGGTTTGAATTGGGGACTAAATGAGCCATTTTATGGGATGCAGCATATGGCTGTGATTTTCTGTAATCCAGTGGAAACCTCCTCCCTTCTCTTCTTGACCTTCCACCCAAGACTATGGCTCGTAACCGGGAATTCTCAGGGGTCCTTGGCAACAAGACACACAGGTCCCAGAGCTCAGTCTTTCTTCATTTTGTGAATATTCATTTTCTGTGTCTGTTTCCTCTTTTGTTCTTTGTTTCCCAGAGTTAAAGTTAGGGCTCAAGAAAGAGCAAGAAAGAGTTATCAATACCTTTAAAAAAAATGAAAATAGATAAGCACAATCAGTATCACTTAAAGCTTGAAAAGTAGACCCCTGCCCTCCTTCAAGAAGAAGAAGGAAAAATAGAAATGATGCCAGGGGCTAATAGTAGACCTTTAAAGAACTTCTTTTTTAAAATCAAGGCAGGACCTTAGTGCCACATTACTTTTTTCTTAATGATCCCAGGTTACAACAGAAGCAGGTAGTCATTAGAAAATGACCATCCAAAGCTCCCACACAATGGTTCAGTGGCTAAATCCTTGCCGTTTATGTGCCAATTCCTGTCCCAGCTGCTCCACTTCCTAATCAGCTCCCTGCTTGTGGCCTGGAAACACAACAGAGGATGGCCCAAAACACCGGTGCTCTACGCCCCTGTGGGTATACCTGGAAGAAGCTCCTGGCTTCGGATTGGCTCAGCTGCAGTTGTTGCAGCCATTTGAGAAGTAAACCCATGAATGGAAGATCTTTCTGTCACTCCTCCTCTTTGTAAATCTGCCTTTCCAATAAAAATAATAAAATAAATCTTAAAAGAGAGCCAAATAAAATGGCTACCTAAGCAAGAGGGCTTCAGAGACCACCCAATTGGTAGGAATGTGTCCCACATATGCCCCCTGCCTCTTGGGTGAAATTGCACATGTCCAGTGTCTCCTATGAGGGAGCACGGGCTGCCCCTCCACCACCGCCTACAAGCACCTGCTGGTGTTTCAGATCCCTGGAGCTCTGTCCTGCAAGGGAGGTTGGTCTGCTGTGAGGATGCTGCATGCACAGACAGGTGGGGGTACAGGTGGGGATAGGGGAGCAGTGCCTGAGCTCTTGGGATTGGGAGCTGGGTGTTCATACCTGCAGTTGGTGGGCTGTTATTTCTCACTTATTCGGGAATGGCAGGACTAGGAGAGTCCAACTGAAACCTGAGTTTCAGGTTGGCAAATCTGAACCGGGGAGATACCCTCCCTATAGGCCAAAGGCCCTGGAGAATCCTGGCTGTGGGCCATGGGGTGCCCACCCCTCAGATACTCTTGGTAAGTTCTGATTGTGGGACCTGAGTTGGGTGCATCAGAAAGTTTAAACCACTCACTGCTTCTACTGCATCTAGACTATAAAATAATTAGATCTCTAAAGATTTTCTTTCCTTTCAGGTCACTGCATCTAATAGCAGGGGCAGCAGTCACACCCACTCACCCACCTGGCCATAGGAGACCTTTTTGTACCCTCCCATTCCCTACTACTTTCCATGTGAATTTGGGATTAAGGGAGGAGTCTGATTTCTTATGCTTTTGCAGCATATTTATGTCATAAATATTCCCACAGAATTGACAACAATACCCTACAACATAGACACAGGCAGATGTATATTTCCTGTGCATTCATCCAGCCGTCTGATTTATGAGCTCATGTTTATGGAGCATATTGCTGTACACCAAAGTGCTGTAGCTGGTGTTGGGGAGTAAGCAAACCCAGCTCTCGCTGCACCTTCCACCTCCAAAAAATTCCAGTTTAATAGGAAAGGCAGGTAATCGTTGCATAATAAGGAAACAAATGCTTGCAAGTTGAGAAAAGTGCGGTAAATAATTCAGCGCTGTGAGATTGCACATCCACAAAGGGTCTGCGAATCAGGAGAGGTTTGAGAAGAAATTGGCATGGGGCTGAAATACACAGGAACAATATTGGTCAGGTGAAGGTTGAGGGAAGCTGTGTAAGGATCCCATGGCTCTAAGAGGCCAACTGCTCAGCAGAAATGAAAGAAGTGAGCCCAATGGGGAGAAAGGCACAGAGGAGTCTGGAAGCACTGGCAGGGCCTTGGTGATACGAGGATGCATAGGTTGTGTGACAAAGGCTACAAGTGATTTCAGAGCAGCAGGAATCTGCCACTGTGCTTTTCATAGAGTGGACTTAACTTGGAAAAATGTGCATTTGAACTTCAGGTTGGCAAAGTGCCTGCCTGTGGCTGCTGTGCTGGTGTGGACCAAAAGATGGAATACACAACCTCCTATGATGGCTTTCTGCTAGGTGGTTTTTCTCCTTTCACTTTTCCTTTGAGTTTGGGATCTTTGGGTTTGTCCAATCTCTGAGCAGGACTGGTCAAGGAGTGTTGCGTAAAGACAGCACTGTGGAAGATTTTGGAAGGATGTGGATTGAGAAGGAATGTCATGTCTCACAGCAATGAGGAAGGGAATGCATTAAGATGCTAAGAAGTAAACTTAACTCAGAAATGATTGCACCTGCTGAACTCAGACCATGTAACCATTTAAAACCTGGCTTTTCTTTGGACACCTAAATTACGGTATAACAGATTTATCTTTGCAGCAAATCTTAAATGACCTAGCACTGTAGGATGATTTGTGACTTGATATAATAATTAGCTAAAATGGATAAAGCACTCAGTGGCAAACGCTCAAGGGAAAGGGGTCGGGCATAGGTGAAGAAGGAAGATACTAGCTGTACCCTGCATAGATGTTAGCTGTTATCATGATGACTCTTGCTAACATGGATGCTGTTGTTACCAATATCCTGCATTGCCCTCTCACCCTTGTTTATATTCATTCATTCGTTCAATTCACTCTTTTTAGCAAATGCTTGTTGAACACCCATTATGCCAGGCTTTAATACTGGTGTTAGGGGACTAAACAGCAGAACTTAACTCCTGGTCACCATGAGCATGCTTTCTGGGTAGGGAAGAAGAAAGAAGTAAAAGCCAAATAAACGAATGCATTATCTAAGAGGTAGATAATGCAGACGCACAGGATGGGGTTGGAATGGGGAGTGGAGTGGAAAGGCCTCTCTAAGGAGGCATGTTGAATCGCATTCTGAGCAGGAGAAACCCATACAGATGATTGGGAAGCTGGAGCAGAAGATGCTTTCAGGTTGTGAGAGGTGTGTCATTTGTCGCTAGGTAACCATTAACCCTTAGTACCAGGCTGGGCCCTTCCTCCAGGTGAGGGAGGTGAGCAGCTGGGATGAAATGATTGGCATTTGCTTTCGGTTTCCTTTCTTTGTGTTTGATGGTTCTGATTCCCACCTCCCCCTCACTGCTCCAGTGCAGCATGGGTCTATAGCCAGGCAGACTGGCTTCCAGAGGTGATGTCTTGGGGGTTTTAGCAATTCATAGCATTTATGTGTCTCCTTTTCGACAACAGTCCGCATTAATCCAGCAATGTGGTGACTGGGGGAGCAGGTGCTTCATTAAACACAGAGCACAGAAATAAACCACATTGAAGTTGACATGCCGACGTAAAAATGGAAGGAAATTCCTTTGATTGAATTCCAGTGGCACTTGAGATGTCAGCTCTGCATTTGGTTGACGATGCTCCCTGCCACCAGCTTCTTGGCCCACATTTTTAGGGACCTGTGCCCAATGTCGGTTCTCAGCATTGTTTCAGGGTGTCAGCATCTTGATAAAAATGTCAGCAACTTGTGAGTCATGATGCATGAATAAATGTGGCAGGTCTGGATGATCGATGGGTATCCCCAGGCCTGAAAAGAGGAGAAAATGCCACTTTTTATCTGTCTGTGTAGAAATACAAGGACTCTTTCTAGGATGATCTTGTAGAGTGTGTGGTCTGAGCATGTGAATAGTTTCAGAGACTTGGTAACTGTCACCCCTGGTGTTACTAATTGAAGCCGAGTAGAAATGAGTCTAATTTATTTCAGTCAAGGGGAGGAGGGGGCAACCTTTAGAGGGAAGATAAAGTGATGTGTTTTTACTCTTGGGAGTTGGAATGACAAGCAGAAAAACTCTTTTTTTTAAAAGAATCTATTCAAGAGGAAGGGGGTGTGGGTGGGGGAGAACATGATCTTCCATCCTCAGATTCACTCCCCAGATAGGCACAACAGCCAGGGCTGAGCCAGTGCAATGCTAGGAGCCAGGAGCTTCCTCCTGGTCTCTCACCTAGTTGCCCAAACACTTGGGCCATCTTCTGCTGCTTTCCCCAGGCCATTAGCAGACAGACGTATTGGGAATGAAGCAGCTAGGACACAAGCTAATGTCTATATGGGAAGCCAGTGCCACAGGGAGCAGCTTGACTCAGAACATCACCACACTGGCCCTGAATTAGCCATATTTGTAGAAGAGGACTTTGAGAGCCTGTTTGTGATCTCTGCTTTGGGCCAATTGGCTGGCAGACAAGCAGTGTGCGTTCAAGGGTTTTCTCATGCAGAAGCTACTCCAGCTCTAGGCGAAGGGAACATCTGTTCTCCTGTTGAGCTTCTTTCTCTCTCTCTCTGGCCTTGCCAGGCAACCTCGTAAGACTCAGTGTGAATTAAGATAAGGTAACTAAACACAGATGCAAAAGGAGAGACTGGGGTCTAACTCCAGCTTCTTCCCATTGCTTGTCTTCTTCCAGCTAGAGTCTGATTTGTGAACCAGTGTGGCATATTGGGCTGGAAGAAGATTCGAAAAGGGGGCTGTTGGAGGCTCCAAGCTGGGGGAACGGGGAGGGAGAAAGAACTGCATTTTAGTAGCTGCTCTGAGGCATTCCCTCTAGTTTAGGAGCCCCACATCTTTTGGGTAAACCCTGCAAAACTACAAGCATTCAGCTCTGTGCAATTACTTCTGGTGCAGCTGCCAAAACATATTTTCCATCTGCTCCTGACAGAGTCTTGTGTTTCCATAGAGAGGAGAATGGAGATGCTCTCTTTTCAAAGTGATTCCAGCCTGCTTCTCCAAGAGCAAGTGATAAAGTCACCAAGTCTAATTGTAGGGAATTGATGTATCCTCTTTGGCAGGCCTGATCAACACCTTCCCAAGAGGCAATCATGATGATCTGCATATTCCGGTGCCTGCTGCTGGGCTAATCCAGTGCATTCTCCATAGATATTATCATTTCAGACAGCTGCTGCGCCATTGCTGGTCTTGAGTTTTTTTATTTAACCCTGTGTCTCCAGGAGAGCAACCCGATGGGTTTTAGAATGTAGCATGCTTGCCAGAAAAGATAGGGAACCCATAGTCTGTTTTGGAACAGTTTTTGTCTGGAAGTTATTATTTTTTTTTCTTTGCCCTTTGAGCAAATACTGAACAACTGTTTACCCCATGAAATGACACACACGTTAACATCACCTAGACGTCATCGTCAGTCCGTGTGCATGGGCATCTGTCCCACGGTGGTTCCTGAGCCCATCATGTTGTCGTTGTGCCTGCTCTGCTTGCTTGGGTCAGGAGCTTCATGAGGGTGGAACTTGGGTGTCCTCCCTTGTTATGCCTACTGACTCCGTACTTACAAACCCTCCAGAACAGATTGCATTTTAGCCTGGTTTACACACTTGCTTGTACCTTGAAGCTGAAAACTTGCTCCACGTGTGGTTTGTTTCATTTCTCAGGGACTAGCAACACTTTTAATTTTTTATGGAGCCTTCTCTTCACGTGCTCTTCCTGTTGGTCAAGTCATTGCTCCATTGGGCTTAGGATGATGTCTTAATCCATATCTGGACTTCTCCTACCCCTGACAATCTACTCAAAATACAGTTATTGATGTAAATTCAAACCTTTGTCTTCCCCCATATATTCAGTGCCCCCAGTTCATCTCCCAAGAGGAGCTTCCTGGCCACAAGTTTCTTGACTAGATCCCCCACCATCACACATCCCCTCTAATCCTGCCTCTCTGTTTCCTGGTGGATGCATCACCACCACATGCAACATCAGGTACTTGCATTCTCACTTATTTCTCCTAGCTTTTTGGGGGTAGAATGGATAAAAATTGGACATATTTACAATGTGTAGTGTGATGCTTTCACTTGTACATAGACTGTGCGTTATACCAAACTAATGGACACATCATCATCTTGCATACCATGTTTCTAAGTGAAAGAACTGTTAAAGGACTAATCTGAGCTGTCTGAGCACTTTTCATGTTTGTAGTGTGTTGTTTTTTCGTTACAGTCAACACACTGTATGATAGAGCTCTTGAAATTATTCATCGTAGCAGAACATTTGTGCCTTCTGACCAGCATTCTATTTCCACAAGATCTTGAAGTGTCTGTCATTCCAAAGTCAGCTTATTTCACTCACTATAGTGTTCTCCAGTTATGTATGTGCTGTAACAAATTATGGGATTTCCTTCTTCAAAAAAATCTGAATATATTTCCATTGCTGTTTGCTTAATATATAAATACACATTTGCACGTAGAAATGTGAATACACACATTTTATAGACAGTTTTCTTAATTCATTCTTCTGTTTGTGGGGCCCCTAGAATACTTTTTTTTTCTTGGTTATTGTGAATAATGTCACAGAGAACGTATAGCTGTAGGTGACACTTGCATGTAGTGAATCTGTTTCCTCTGGATATGTAACCAGAACTGGACTTTCAAACATATGGGATTTCTATTGTTATTTTTTTCAAGAAAACTTCGTGTGGTTTTTTTATGATGCTGTGCTTACATTCCCACCGACAATGAAGGGCTCCCTTGGCTTCACATCCTCACCAACACCTGCCGTCTTTCGTCTCTTTGGTAAGAGCCATCTTAACACATGTGAGGTGAGGTCGTGTTGTAGGTCTCCATGTACATTTCCCATATGATGTAGAACATTTTGTATACTTGTTGACGATTTGCATATTTTGAGAAATGTTTATTCTAGTCTCGTGTCCATTTTTTATAGCCAGTTATTTGTTTTCTTGCTGTTGAATTCTGTGAGTTTTTGGATAAGAATTGCAAATCCTTTTTCCCATCCTGTGTGTTGTTTCTTCACCTGTTGTTCATTTCTTTGGCTGTGTGGAAGCTTTTCACTTTGCTGCTTCCCGTTAGTTTTTTTTTGCTTTCATTGCCTGTGTTTTGAATTCATATTCCAGAGCATTATCGCTCCGACAAATGTCCAAAAGCTTTCCTCTTTGTTTCCTTCTAGCAGGTTTATATAGGCAAGGGTTACATTTAAGAAGTTATTTCTGAGCTGTCTCTTCTGTTCTGTTCATCTCCATGTATGGTTTTATGCCACTGTTGTGCCCTTTTGGTTACTGTAGCTTGTATAGTATTTTGAAATCGGCTAATGAAATTATTCTAGCTCTTCCTTTTATTGCTGAAGATTGATTTGGCTACTAAGTATACTTATTATATACGAATGTTGTGTTTTCTATATATGTGAAAAATGATACTTGCAATTTTGCTAGGGATTTCATTGATTGCTATGGATAGAATGGACATGTTAACAATATTAATTATGCCAATCCATGAATATTGGATTTCTTTTATTTATTTCTGTTTTATTTCATGAATATCCTGTAGTTTTCATTGTATGGAGATCAATATCCTGTCTAAATTATCCCTAAGTAATTTTCTCAATGCAGTTATAAATTACTTTCACTGTTATTTTTCAGATAGTTCATTGTTAGTGTGTGGAAGCATTGTTTACTTTTGCGTGTAGATTTTGTATCCTACAACTTCATTAATTTGTTAGGTCTAATTTTTTGGATGATGTATTCAGGGTTTTCTAAATACTACAAGCCCCAGCTTAATTTCTTCCTTTTTGTATTTGGACAAATTTTTTTCTCCTGCCATATTGCTCTGACAAGGAATTCCTATATCTGTTAACTTTAAGTGGTGAAGGTGGGCATAGTGACCTTAGAAGAGAAACCTTTAGATATCTCCTCGCCCTCATTGATTACGATATCAGCTCTGAGTTTCTCATAAGTGGCCATTATTACTTTGAGGAAATTTGCTTCTATAAGTAATTTGGTATTAAGGGTATTTGTGACAGGATTTTTGTGCATCATATTGGGTTTTATCATTCATTTTGCTAATGTAGTATATCACATTAATGAATTTGCATTTATAAATCCAGTCTTGTTTCACAGGGTTGCTTCCCATGTGGCTATGATGTGCGATCTTTTTGGTGTGTTCTTAAATTTATTTTGCTAGGATTTAACTGATGATATTGCGTCTGTGTTTAGCAGAGATATTGGCCTGTAGTTTTCTTATGAAGTCTTTGACAGGTCTTGATTTCAATGTTGTACTGGCGTCAGAAAAAGATTTTAGAAATAAGCTTTTCTATTCTATGTTTGGGAAGAGTTTTAAGAATGATTGGTATTCATTTTTTGAATATTTGTTACAATTCAACTGTGAGGCCTGGCACAGTGGCCTGGCAGGTCAGGTCGTCTCCTTGAACATGCTGGGATCCCATATGAGTGCCAGTACTAATCCCGGCAGCCCTGCTTCCCATCCAGCTCCCTGCTTGTGGCCTGGGAAAGCAGTCGAGGACAGCCCAAAGCCGTGGGATCCTGCACCCGCATGGGAGACCTGGAAGAAGTTTCTGGCTCAGCTCTGGCTGTTGTGGTCACTTGGGGAGGGAATCATTGAATGGAAAATCTTCCTCTCTGTCTCTCCTCTTTACATAACTGCCTTTGCAATAAAAATAAATAAATCTTAAAAAAAAAAAAAAGAATTCAACTGTGAAGCCATCTAGTCCTGGGCTTTTCTTTGATGGGAGTTTTCGGATTACTGTTTCAATCTCTTTGTTAATTGTTCAGCGATTCTGTTTTCTCAATAATGTGGACTGGGTAGGTTGTTTCTAGAAAAGCATTCATTTTTCATGGCTAATCTGCCACTGAGCATGCAGTTGTTCATAGTAATTTCTCATGATACTTAGCATTTCTGTGACAACATTTATCATTCTTTTTCACTTAGATTTTTTAGTGTTCTCCTAGTTTAGCTATGATTTGTCAATTTTTAAAATGTTTTTGAAAACCCAATTTTTTATTTCACTGGGCTTTTTTTTCTCACTTTCTCGTCTTTATCTCATTTGTGCTATGAACTTGATTATTTCTTCAGTTCTGTTTAGTTTAAACATGGACCTTTTTATATCCTTCACCCTTTGAATCTGTGAAATTTAAAGTTGCTTATTTGATATCCTTATATTTTCCTTTATATGCACTAGAACCTTCCCTCTTAGAACTGCTTTTGCTACATTTCATGATTTTTGGGTTTCTGGTACTTCCGATTTAGTTTATCTCAGGATATTTTTAAGTCTTTCCTTTGGTTTCTTCTTGACCCATTGTCCAAAAGTGTGTTGCTTAGTTTCCACATATTTGTGAATTTTCCAACTTTTTTCCTAGATTGCATTTTTTGCTTCATATCACAGTGGTTAAAAAGATGTTTAGCATAATTTCAGTGTTTTGAGTTTTTTAAGGCTTGTTTTGTGGCATGATATGTGAGCTATCCTGGAGAACATTCCATGTGCACTTGCAAAGAATGTGAATTCCTCTGCTGTGCAGTGGACTGTTGCATATCTACCCTTGTGTTCCTTGAGTCTGTGACACACTGCAAATTTGCTGTTATTAATCCACCTGGATAACCTATGTCATGTTTAAAGCATGATGTTTGAACCCTTATGAAGTGCAATGGTGCTTCAAAAATTTCATGAAAGAATAGAGTTGAAGAATAAGTTTATTGAGGTGCAGAAAATGTAAAATCCCTGAATAGATTTCCATGTTATCCATTTCTCATGAATTTTTTGAACACTTGTCATACACATGCTTTTTCAGAACTTTTACAGTACAATACATTTATCTTCAAATTTTGTTTATCCACAAGATTTTTTGAGGTTAACTTCCTAATCTGTTGGTTCTCTTTTTCCATGAGATCCATTGATGATTGATATAATTAGGTATCCTAGTGTTTGGCGCACACACACACACACACACACACACACACACACACACACATTTAATGCATCTTATTGATGATTTAACTAACCCCTTTGTCACCATGTGGACTTTTGGTGTATTCATTACCAAATTATAATACCTACAGTTGTTTTTCATAATTTTGCCCTTTCATACTACAAGGAGAAGTAATGTACATAACAAGCCTATTGTGTTATTATATGCTGTATTTGACTAGATTCTTCTCTTTAAATTGCATGCTGTGCTTTCATATTGGTAGGGTCCTTTTGTTTCCATTTTTAAAAGTTTCTTTAACACTTCTTGCCAGGAAGGTTTAGCACTGATGCACTAGTACAACTTCTGTTTCTCGGGGAAAGTCGTTTTCTCCTGTTTCCTAAAGGTCAGCCTTGCTGGTGTAATAATCTTAGTGGACAATTTTGTATTTGCTTTCAATGCTTTGAATATGTAATCTCGTTCTTAAGTGGCTTCTTCTGAGAAATATGCTAAGGTTCTGTGGAATTTCCCTATCGTGTCACTAAACATTTTTCTCATACAACTCTCAAAAATACTCTTTTTGTCTTTGACTTATGAGAATATGATTATAATGTGTCTTAGGGAGCAACTCTTTATACTTCGTCTTTTTGGGCTTTTTGGGTTTCATGAATCTGAATGTTCGTTTTCCTTTACATATTTGGAAGGGTTTCTTTTCCCTTTTTTCTCTCCCTGCTTATCATACTTGCCTAATATGTATGATGATATTCCATAATTTCCAAAGGATTTCATTGTTGTTTTTCATTCTCTTAGTTCCTCTGTCTAGAGCATTTTCAATAGCCTATTCTCGTGAAGTCTAGTATGGAATTTTTCAATTCAATCCTTGTTTTCTTTAACACTAGGCTTTTTGTGTTTTATTACTATTATTGTTTCTAGCATTTTGTTGAACTAATGGTTTTGTGTCTATATTTTATTTTCCTGAGTTCATGTAGTTTTTGTTGTCTCTTGTAGTTTATTGAACTGCTTTAAATGGTTATTTTTAATTCTTTGTCAGGCTTTTATAAATTTCTGTTTCTTTGGGTTCAGTTAATGGTTCTTTAATTTGTCCCTTGGTTGTGCCAGGATTATTTCTGATCCTTATGACCGTACGTCATTATCTCTGAATTTCAACTCCTGTTATTTTACTTTGGCTGGGAAAAGTCTTTTTCAGCTCGTCCAAAGATTATGGACAGGCCAGCTGGTGGGTCCATCATTGGACTCCTCAGGTGGACCCACCTGACGCCTGGCACAGCAGGAAGGCCAGCCTCGTATATTGGAGAATGTAGAAGCTAACATGAAGGAAGGTTAGGTCCATGGTAACTGGTCTAGAGTGTGGGTTAGGCCTCAAGACTTGATCCATAGGGATTTTTTCAGTGCTGGCATCTACTGGAATACACCCAGATGCTGGGTTTACTGTTCTACAGGGCTGTGGGGACCACCCTGGAGCCAACATCACAAGAACGGGACTGGTATTGTACGGACCTGAAATCTATATGGGCCAGGATGGCAGTAAGGTAGGCCTAAACCCTTTGTCTGTAATGGCTGGGCTGGCATAGATGGGCCTGATTTCTAGAGCTGTGTGGCCAGCCTGATACTAACACTGAAATCTGGGGCTATCTGCACATCCTGATATTGGGACTCGGTGCTGGCCCGACTCTGGCATCTGCAGCAAAGTTAGGTGCTCACTTTATTCTTCTTCCATGTTGATGACTTTACTCTTCTATGATGCACTTTGGGCAGGGGGTGGGGAGAGAGTGTGACATGAGAAATGTGATTGTGTCTTTTCTACCCTCATCCAGGTATCTTATTTCCCTACTAATACCAAGCTGTAACCTCTTAGATTCCTTAGCTTTTATGAAGCATCTTTCTGAAAGAATCACTATTGAACTTGATGTTTCTAGAAGAGTATAAGCCCTGGAAAGTACTATTCCCCAACTTGCTGACGTCATTGTCTCCTTGGTCTCAAATATTTACTTTTTTTCCCCTATATTCTCTACCATAATCCTTATGACTCACATAGGGATTTACTTTGCATCTTGCTAAATGTTGCAGTCCAGGATAGTGTGCGATGTATAGTGTACACTCAGTAATCTTGAGTTGATAGAAAAAAAAATAAAGTAGAGGACACTAGTACATTTTAAATCCGATGTATTATTAGAACTTCTTTTTCTTCTGAGCCTCCATTGGTCCCCCTGCCTCCTAAGTTCTTCCAATTCTGCTTTGGTATGTTCCTCATTTTCCCCTTATCATTTTATTAGAATTTTTTACCATACTGGGAATACCTTATTAGCATGCACAGAGCCACCATCCAGAACCTGCCACCGAAATCTACTGTGCTGGCCTATTACCCTGTTTCTTTGTCCACCCAAGTTGGAGAATATCCTTCAGATAAGATTGAGGCCTGGGGTCGAGGGCAGGAAGCTTCCAAAGCTTGCAAAGTTCTGATATGATTGCTCTACTTCAGGCTGTAGCAGTCTCCACAGAGAAGCTTGTAATGGCCTGAGGAGGGGCAATAGCATGTCTGTCCAGAGAATCTCCAGGGTCATCCTTTCCACTTTGACTTTGTGACTAAAGAACGCAGGTAATCCCTGAAACCATACATCCACAGGTGATCTTTCTCAGCCAGATCTGAGTGTGGTCCTGGGTTCAGCTGCAAGTTCTCCCCTGACTGAATTTCTGAAAGGACAGATGGGTCCCCACATCTTCCCATGGCCTCAGGCCTCACTGCTCACATTTTAGCAGGACAGTGCTCTGTTGTTTAACTGATTTGTGGGAGCTTCTCTTCCCCCTTCTTTGAGATCTTTGGTCTCTTCGATTAGACCCCAAGTGTGCTTCCTGCTAGTCTTATGTCCCTCAAGACTCTAATCAAGTACTGGACCACAGCGGTCAGCAGACACTCCTTGATGAAGCACTGAGTGACCACAGATAAATGAATGAGTTTCATGTTCCCTGAGTGAGACTGGATGCATGTCACCAAGGTGGCCTGAGAAAGGGATTGCCAGTGTTGAAGGTCTTGTTGCTCCATTTTTCGTAAGTGCTAAAATACCAAATCTAAGCCAGTGGTTCTCAGTTTGACTGCAGTACTTGAAACTGATTAGAAATGCAAGTTAGCAGGCCCCACCAGTCTTTCTGGGTCAGAGCCTCTACGATTGAGCCCTGAGATCCTGTGACACCCTCCAGTGTGGAACCACCTGCTCAGGACTCAGCTTGGTTGGTTCTGCTGTCAGAGGGAGCTGGCATAGACACATTCCCTCTGTGGGGACACTTGTCAGGAAAACACAGAGGTTGTTCATTAACTAGGAA
The DNA here is from genome assembly GCF_017591425.1 of Ochotona curzoniae. NCBI lineage: Eukaryota > Metazoa > Chordata > Mammalia > Lagomorpha > Ochotonidae > Ochotona > Ochotona curzoniae. The sequence continues at coordinate 21,117,975 of NW_024465894.1, read as the reverse complement.
GAACCACTTCTCACGCCTGTGGAGGGCTGTGTCTGTGACTTTTCAAGAGAGATTCAGGGACTTGGCATCTGTCTTTTATACATGACCATGTGTCCCCTAGCATTTAGCAGTGCCTCCAACTCTAGAGCACAGAGAAAGGAAGGAATGTTGATTCTTGGCCTATTGTTCCTCTCTGAGAATTTAACTCTGTGAGCCCAGGGCTTGTCATGTACCAACCAATGCACAGTAGGTATCCAGTAAATGTTCGTTGATTGAAAAATGGAAAGATTCCTGGAGTGTAGCTATGTAGAGGTTGGGAAAGGAACAAGGAGCCACATCTTAGTGGTTCTCCCAAGCACAGCTGTGATCCTCAAGGATCAACAATAGCATGTTTGAAGGTTCCTTGCATTAGGCACTCTAATCACCTGTTGGTATAGGTGGACAGGAAGTGGTCATAGAGGGTTCACAGGCACATCTCAGTTGCCCAGCAGTGTCTGGATTCTGGCATGGCTCTGTACTTTCCATGCTGGCGGAGTACACAGTTTTTAGAGAAGATCAAGGATAATGAGAAATGTCCCAGTGTCACTCCATACCTGTCTGGAGACTTCCGGCTTGGCCGTGAGCTTCTGTGTTGCTTTCTTAGCTCTTGTGGGGACAAATATTTTCAGAAAGAGAACTGGAGTTAAATTCAGAAGCAAGGATGTGACCCATTACACGTGTAGTTTATTCTTCTGTGACATTAGGATTGAAGATCCCCTTTGTCAAAGCAAGGGTCCACTTCTCACCCAGCAGTGAGTGATGTCTCTAACCCAGAGTGAAAAATTTCTGAACCACTGGCCCTTTACATACAGATCTGCCATAATCTCCATTTAAAATGACAAATGAGGGTGTTGTGTGGCTAGACCTTAATCAGACAGCAGACTGCTGCAGTGGAATGTGAGCTGATGCCTAAACTGTTGGCAGTCATGAAGTGGCCCCTCTCTTCCCTGCTGAGGGAAAGAGAATTTCTGGGGGAATGGGAAGCTGGTGAATGAACCCTGTCTTGTCTACCTTTGTGGCCAGAAGCAAAATAAGCCTCACTTCATATTTATTACCTTCTCTTACAGTAGTATCTATATGTAAGAAAAATGTGGCTTTTTGATCAAGTAGTTCAATTGATCTGGCCAACAAATTCTTGTTTATTAAATGACTTTTTATTTGATTATTTAAAACACCCATAGGCCTTATAGAAAGCTTAGAATTACAGGAAGGGAATGTAAGAACCATTGAGACTTATAACTAACAATATATATTTACTGATAAATGACTGAAAATTTTTCATCTGAAATCAGAAACAACATAAAGATGCCTACTTCTACCACTTTTAGTCTATATAGCACTATAGTTTTATCTAGAGAAATCAGGCCAGAAAAAGAAATAAAATAGAGGTAATTTAATTTCTTTCTTTAAAATTTTGATATGATTATACTAAATATAGAAAACCTTAAAGAGTCCACAAACCATTAGAAGTAATAAAGAAGCTTAAAATCTGTTGCAATGATTAATCTGAAAATGGCACTAAAAAGGCAGTTCTATTTACAATATTACAAAAATGGATGGCATACTTAGGAATAACCTGAGGCAAAAGACTTGTGTGCTTGAAACAACAAAATGTTGTTGGAGGGAAAAATAGTTACAAGGCATAAATAGGTAAACACATGTCCCATTTGGATGACTTAATATAGTTCATATGACCCAAAGCAATCTAAAGATAAAATTCATGAATATAATATTAACATAATAATAATAATCATTAATATAATTTTGAATGAATAGAACAGTTTGACCTAATATAAAAACAGAATCTTAAAGAACAACAACATAATTCAGCTTCTCGATTTTCTTATTTCAGAATTCATAGCAAAGTTACAGTACTCCAAATGGCGTGGGAGTGGTACAAAGACACTTAAACCAATGGAATAGATATAGAGTACTCACACATAAACCCTCAAACATAGGGGCAGATCATTGTCAGCAGGGGTTCAAAGTACAGTTGGTGGGAAAAGGACAGTATTTTCACCAGTTGATTTGGGAAATGTTGGTATCTACATGTAAAATAATAAAGTTGGATCCCTATCTATCACAACATCAAAACATTAACTCAAAATGAATCAGAGACCCACGCATTCAAACTAAAACTATAAAACTTCTAGAAGAAAACATAGAGGTGAAGGTATTGAATTTGATAATGATTCCTAGATATGACAACCAAAGCTCAGATTTAAAAAAGTAAAAATTGATCAATGTGACTACATCAGCAAAATCTTTCACAGACTGAAAATCTCAGTGAGCAAAGTGTAAAGAATGCCTATTGAGTGGGAGAGAATATTTGCAGGTCTGCTAAAAGTAAATACATTCAGTATAGAAAGAACTTCTTTAACTCATAAATAAAACCCCATCAAAATAAACCCAGTTGATAAATGGTCGAAGAACTTAAGTAGACATTTCTCCAAAGCAGATGCACAAGTGGGAAACACGCATATGAGAAGATGCTCAACCTCACTAGACGTGAGGGGAAATCACTTTAGACCATGGCAAGCACACACTCCACAAGCAGTAGGAGTCCCATTGTAAAAACAAAGGGAAAGAAAAAGTAGCAAGTGTTAGTAAGTCTATGGAAAAATTGGAATCTCCATGTTCTGTTGGTGGGAATGGGAAATGGTGTATCTACCATGGAAAACAGCAGGGTGAGTCTTTAAAAGGTAAAACTACAGTTACTAGGTGAGCAACAATTTCATTTATAAGTATTTAAAGAATCAAAAGTGGAGTTCAACAAGTTGTTTACCATTTCATAACAGCATTAGCCACAGTAGCCAAAAGCAACTCAGATGAGCTGTAATGGATGAGTGGATAACTAAAATATGGTCCATGCTTATAATGTGATATTATTCAGGCTTATGAAGGAAGAAGATTATGATACTTAGGATAGAATGGATAAACTGTGGGGAGTAAGGCTAAGTGAAATAAGCCTGTTATGGAAAGACAACTACTGTACCACTTCACTTAGATGAAGCGTGTTATGTGGTCAGACTCACAGAATCAGAGCTGGAATGGTGGCTGTCAGAGGATAGAACAATGACTATCAGAACTCAGAGAGGAGTAATGGGAAGTCAGTGCTTACTGGGCATAGATTTTCTGTTTCCTATGACAGAGATGCCCAGAGATGGGTTGCACTGTGATGTGTGCACACTTAAAACTAGAGAACCGTACATTTAGAAATTGTTAAGATGAAAAATTTTATGATGCCTGAATTTGACCACAATTCTAAAAAGCCAGACATAATCTACACAATTTTACCACCCAAGTCAACCACTCATAGTGTCTTGGTGTGCAACTCTATTGTGTTTTAGGCTATTTTTTTCTTTCCTAGGTGCATGTATTTGCACATATTTATGAGAATATGCACACACACACACACGTACTGAAACACATGTACACACCCATAAAAATGCTCTGTTTCCTGACAGCGCTCTGGGCATGCAGAAGAGCTGCAGATAAGCCCCTATTCATGAGAGCAGACAAAGAGGTAATCAAATAGCTAGCAGTGACACTGGTTGTGGTCTAGTAATGAAGTGCTGAAAGTGTCAGAGCCCAGTGTGATGACTTTGTGAAGAGAAGGCATCTGACTTAGATTGTAAAGCAAGAGTTTTCCAAGCAGAGGAATGGTTTCAGAAGAGCATTCCAGGAAGGGGCAAGCACTGGAAAAGGCATGGAGATGTGGCAGGTTGAGATGTGTTTTGTGAAGTAGTGAGGAATTTCCATGATTGTATTTGGAGTTGTGGCAGAAGATGGGCTGGAATTGGGGGGCTTCTGTCTCACTAGCTCTCAGTCAACAGAGTTGTCCCCCACTCCCCAAATTCAGGGTTCTTGTTTGTTTTATGGATAATGGTATTTGTGCTACAACGTGACCAACATCAAAACAAGATCATCTTGATCATCAGGGATCAGTTAACTCTGCAGAAACTAAAAAGAAACCCTGAAGAAGACCAGTTACAGCTCTGAAATGAGAAATGACTAATGTGCTGGCTCCCAGGCGATTAAATTGACAGTGTGTTTGGGGATTGACTGTCAAAGGCTGGTGTGTTCTTCCTGTTGCTTGTCAAAACTGTACATTTTAAAATAGACCAACCAGTGAGTCACCGGGCTTACTAATCTTTGCAGTGTAGAATAGCATCCTAACACAGCTAGCATGGAAGACACACAATGTATTCTTAAATTTTCTAATAGCTACATTGAAGGAAACAAAGGGCACACATTCACTGGGCTTAGATAATGTCTTTTATTTTACTCTTTGTATTGTTGAACATCTGTACCATTTTAACATGAAACCACAGTAAAAATTATTAATGAAATCATTTAAATTCTCTTGTGTATATTACATCTTCTGCACTTCTCTGTGTGTTGTTTTCATTCAGACTGCCCACACTCTGAAGGCTTTATGGCCACCTGTCATCAGTGGCTAACCCTATTGGACAGAGCGTATTGAAACACACCATGGTGTAAAAGCAGTAGCAATCATGAACACGTGCCGCTCAAAGCCTTTGGTTGGTTGGAATAAAGGATGATGGATAGCGGCACCCTTCTTAAAGACTGCTCAGAGGGAAGATCAAATGACATCGTTGACACTTAGCAACACTTCAGCTGAAAGAGTGTAATTTCACTGACACTTTGATTTGCCAGGATCGTAGAGTGCCTAAAACAATGCAGTTGTGTAAAATCACAGTCATTAGTGCCAGGGGAAACAAAGCTTACCAGGGGCGTGTGTACACATTGTGGGGCCTCCATGTGGAGCCTCACTGGTCAGTGTGCTTTTGAGTTTATATCCAAGGTGCAAAACCAAATGCTGAGACAGGCCCCAATCCTTGGTTTGTATTAGTGTAGGTGAGATTTGAGCTAGAAGACACCTGGGCCTGAAATATAAACGAGAAAATAATGGCTTTGTTAGTGAATACTGGAGCCACAAGCATGCACTGCATACTTTTGGCAGCTGTGTATGTGTGTGCTTGTGTTGTGTGCATGCACACATTACAACCCAACTAATTAGAATTAATCATTTTTGTTTTAATTTAAGCACATTCTGCCCACCTTTCAAATGTATCCTCGTTCCATGCCTTGCATATTTTGACAAATGTATTTTTGAACTATGTTTTTTAAGATTGACTTGACTTGAAAGTCAGTGTTATTAGAGATGACAGAGAAAAATAAATTCTTCATCTGCTCATTCACTTCCCAAATGGCCACAAGGGCCATAGCTTGACCAGTTTGAAGCTGGGATCCAAGAACTTCTTCTGGGTCTCCCACATGAGTGCAGGGGCCCAAGGCCTTGAGCCATGCTCCACTGCTTACCTTGGCCATTAGCAGAAAGCTGGATTGGAAGTAGAGACCTGGGACTCCAACGAGTGTCCATATGGGATGCCATGCCAAACAGAGGTTAGCTTGCTGTACCACTGCACCATTCCCAACATGTTTTTAACACTTAAATAATACATTATCTTTTCATACTGGTGGAATTTCTTGTACAAGTCATATGTTTTTCTCCACTAACAATCTAAATGATTTTTTGTTATAATCTGATGTTTACTAAAGGTAAGAAATAATCTTTTGAGATAGCCTAATAATAATACCAGAGTAGTTGCAAATCACAGCAGCTGAAAAGAAGACAAGACTTGAACTCAGGAGTTTAGCATTGTTTTCAAAGTTTTGTGTGTGTGTTAATTTTTTTAAAATAAAACTAAGTCCTAAAAACAATTTATTAGACAACAGATATTTGTTTCTTCAAAAGGGCTCCACCCTCCCTCCCCCTCCTTTGTTTCTTGTTTCATTTTATCTTGAAAATGCTAACCTATATGGGGCTGATGTTGTGGGGTGAAAGGATTGAGCCACTGCCTTTGGCACCAGTGCTCTGTATGGGTGCCAGTTTGTATCCTGACTGCTCCACTTCCAGTCTAGCTCCCCAATAATGGCTTGGGAAAAGCTACAGAGGCTAACCCAAATACTTGGACCCTTTCCACTCACAAAGGAGATCCAAGTGAATGAAGTTCCTGGCTCCTGGGTTTGACCTGGCTTATCCCTGGCTATTATAGCCAGGGAAAGTGAACCAGTAGATGCAAGATTTCTTTCTCCCTCTCTGTCTTCCTCTATGCTGCTTTGCCTTCCAAATAACAAATACATGGTTTTTTTTTTTAATTAACCCTTCTGAAAATCAAAGGTTATTAGAAAAGCTTGTGTTTTGAATAACTTGGTCATTAAGCAGATATGGGGAGCAAGATGTCTGCTCTAAAGTTTGAAGTTGAAAATAAGTGAGAATCCTTGCACCTGTTGTGTAAGTTGAAAGCGTCTGGGTAGGAACATTATTTGGACCTATGGTTATGGTGTTGAAAGGGCTTATAGTTCATCACACAGTCGTGTGAAAGCTGAAGGAGGAGGAGTTTTATGTCTCAGGTTTGGCTGTCTGAGAACCCAGGTCAGCAAATTCCAGTAGGAAGTGAAGTGCTAACTGTTTTTTTGTTTTGTTTTTTTAAACTTTGGGCAAAGGTTCAATTCACCTGCAGAGGAAACCTAACACCATTTGTTAAAACACTATTTTAGGAGGAGGCAATCTGGCTTACTAAATTACAGGTATCTTAAACTTCCTCTATCTTCCTCTATCTTCGCTTTTTTTTCCTCTTTCTTAAGTCTTTAATTTTACTTGTCTCAATGATTGGAAATAATTTAGTGTTCATTTCTTTCTGTCTTATGATTTAACTTTCAGACTTCTAATTGATATGCCTTTGTTACTTAATTTTGCTTAAGTTTGTTTTTAAATATTTTATTTATTTGAAAGAGAGCAAGAGAGAATATCTCGCATCTGTTGATTCACTCCCCCACATAACTGTGACAGTCCAGGCTGAACTACACAATAGCTAGGAGCTAGGAATGCAGCTTCTCCCAGATGATAGCAAGGAATCAAGTGCTCACACCATTCACACTCACACAGTGTTGTATCTCAAGGTGTGCAATGAAGGAAGCACAGAATCAGAAGCAGAGCCAGGACTCAAACCGAGTCACCCTGATGTTGGATGCAGGTGCACCCAGCAGCGTCTTAACCAGTGTAACCAATGCCCAAATCTCCTTAGTTTAGCTGTAAGCTTCTACACTGTTTCCTTATTCAGGAATCCTCTTGGAGTTTTGATTAGGACTGTGTTGAACCTGTAGATCAAGTAAAAGGAATTGTCAGAGTAGCAATTTAGGTCCTCCAACACATGAACATCTTTCCATTTATGTAAGTTTTAAATTTCACTGATATTGCATAATTTTCAACATGCAGTTCTAATAGGAATGCATATTGGATTTTGTCAGGTTTATGTATGTGTTCCTCTATTTTAAGACCACCATGTGATTTTTTTGTGCAAATTGCATGATTTGTTTTTGAATTTCTAGGGAATTTTGATTCTTGTGATGAATCTCATTTGATCTTCGTGTCATCTTCTCTCATAATAGCAAATTTTATTTTGAATTTTTGCTTCTGTGTCCATCAGATATTTTGGTGCACAATTCCTTTTGATGTCTGCATTTCATTTTGACAGTCTGCTGGACAGTCCAGCTTCATAAAGTAAGTTGTATGGGAACTGTAAGAGATTTATGGGAGCCATGTAGTTTTATTTTGAAAATATTCGATAGAATATACAGTGAATTGATGTAGGCCTAGAGTTTAATTTACACTAAGATTTTAAACTGCAGTTAAATTTATTTCGTAGATGAAAAGCTATTTGGATAATTTTTTTCTCAAATGAGCTCTAATATTTTTGTTGGTGAAGAAATTTATCCATTTCATCTAAGTCATCACTTTATTAGCATAAAGTTGTTCGCATAAAGTGTTCAAGTAGCTTGTTGGTATAATTTCCACATGAAAAGATTCTATGTTGATGTCACCTCTCTTTTCTTCATCATTCTGAATATCAGTATATTGATCATCTCAACAATTTGCCTTTGGATTCATTGATTTTCATTGATTTTCTCTTTTGCCACTGTTTTTTTGCCACTTCATTGAGTCCTTCTCTGATCTCTGTTCCTTCCCATCTTCTCCTTGCCTTTAGTTTAATTTGCTGTTCTTTTGCTGGTTTCTTCTAGTGAAAGCTGTAGGTATAGATTTGGAAGCTTTCTTCTTTTCAGTCTTGATATATATTGCTGTATACCTGCATTATTTAATGGCATCCCATTAAGTTTAATATGGGGTGTATTTGTTTTTGTGCAGCTCAAAATACTGTCTAATTTCTACTAGCAGTCTTCACTGACATGTGAAGTTTTATTAATGTTTTAGAAATGTTTTATTTTCAAATATCTAGAAAAAAAATTTTATGTATCTTTTAGTGATTTAATTCCACTGGGTACAAAGAGCCAACTGAATGATGCTTGGATTCTTTTCAGTGAATATAGATTGGCTTTATGGACTGAGAACGTGGTTGATTTTGGCAACTACTCTGCATGACTTAGTACAAGCATGCTGTATGTTGTTGGATGGAAGGCTACATCAATGTGAATTTGATCAAATTTGTTGATGGACTTTTTAAATATGTTGTTTACTGATGTTCCATTTCCCTGTTAGATCAGCTCTTGAGAGAGTCTGTAGGAATGTTTTTCTGTTGTTTGACCTGCAATAGTTGCTACCACTGTGTCTTTTAAAATCACTGATTCCTTTTTTTTTCTTTTTTGCAATGTCTGATCTTCCATTGATCTGTCCTTTGGATTTTTATTGTAGATATTATAGTTTCCATCTGGAGAAGTTCTGCTGTACCTTGCTGATATTTTCCACATTTCTACCTAACCCTTGCAATGTATGAGTTGCAATTGTAGCAACCATCATGGTGTCCCAGGATTTAGATATTCATGCTAGCTCTTGCCATTACTGACTTTACTCCTCATGAGGAGTACCATTTTCCTTCTTTCTTGCATAATTGGTAATTCTTGATTATCCAGACATGGTGAATTTTACCTTGCTGGGTGCTGGATATTTTTGTATTCTTATAAGTATTCCTGAATTTTTTTCTTTCTGGGAATCAGTTAAGTTACTTGGGAACAAGTTGGCCTTTTGAGATCTTGCTGTTTTATGCATTAGGCAGGATCATAACAGTGTTAAGGGCTAATGACTTCCTTTTGCTGAGGCAAGGCCTTTCCGTATTCTATATCCAGCTGGTCCATGGTTCTTGGGCTACTTCAACAGGCACTGTCCCCAGGCTTGTTCAAGTGCCATGACCTGTGACCTCTGTACATTGACTGGTATAGCACTGATCAGTGCTTGGCAACATGCTCCAGCCCCACAGTGCTGTCTCTGAGTGGTCACATCTCCCTGACACCAACCCCAAGAGCACCAGCTATCTTGAACTCTTTGAACTCTTAACTGCATCTTGGATCACAAGGTTCACCTCCATCCACCTGCACTTCCCCTCCTTGTGCAGCAATGACCTGATACTTTCAGGGCAATGAACTGGGGTGTTTGTAGGGCTCATGTCATTACTTGTCCATCTTTGGGGGATCCCTACCCATCAATGCCTGATGTTCATTATCCTCAAAACGTTTGGTTCAGATATGTTGCCCATTTTTCTGGTTATTTCAGGGAGGATGGTAAATCTAGGTCATTACTGTATTTTGGCTTTCTAGGAGCTCTATTTGCAGCAGATGTTTTAATCTCTTGTGCTTTGGGTTTGTCCACTTTCACAAATGGCTGTAGGGAATGGATGAGCAAATCAGTAGGAAGTGCTTTGGACATGCCTGGGACTTAGTCTCTAAGGAGGCAGACTGTCTGAAATCCCAAAAGAACATCCATCTCTCTTGTTCTTCCCTGAGACTGTCGGAATAATCACGAGATTGGGCTGAGAAGGGCAGGAAAACCTCTGAGATCAGAACCTTGCTGAAGAAGCAATCCTTGGCGGTGGGGTGGTGCCACCAAAGATGATGTCAATCTCTGTTCTCTATCCAGAGATTCTTGTAGAGTAAGAACAGCTCATGCAGCAAACCAGTGCCCAAAGAACCTGTGGAAGACTGGTCCCATGTGCAAGCCCATTGTGGTGCTCAGAGGCATCTACCCAGTTAGACCCACTGGAAAGTAGTTCAGAGTGACCTGCAGCACTTGGCATCTGCTCAGGGGTCATCTGCTCTAGGCCCTGCATTGGGCTGATGGGAAGTCAAGTAATGGAAAAATCCAATGAAGCATTTCCCTATAAAAACTAATGGGGAACCAGTGCTGTGGGCTGTAGCATCCCTCTGAGCAAAGCCTCTCACTTTTGCCACTTTGGCTGTCCAAGTTCTGACAACCAGCACCTGTCCTTCTTTATCTCGGGCCCTCTTGGTTCAGTGTGCCCCCGTGTCTCAGAGGCGTCCTTGTTGATGTCTTTGGGAGGTGGTGTATGAGTCCCCGGCTCCCTTTGTCTCAGAAGCACATGTTTCACAGGTTCTCTATAGTTCAGTTGTACACAGGAGCAGCTGCTTCAGAGCAGACCTTTTACTGATGGCTTTCAATTCACTGTGTCTTCCCACTACCTCCTGTTCTTCCCTCCCCAGAGCTATTCCCGTCCTGGGACTCTTGTCTCACCGTCTACTCCTGGTGGCATCTAAAGTAAGGCAAGGGCTACATGGGGACACTTACAAGCCCCAGGAAGAGCAGAGTCTACCAAGGCAGAAATCTGTTTTTAATGTAATGTTACGAAAGAAGAGACAGGATTACTGCTCTAAAGCTCTAATCTTAAGATTAGATGGAAACCTTGGGGGAAATGATCACAAAATAACCAAATCCATGATGATCTCAGTAGGAATAAGCTGCAAAATGAAGAGAGTCCAGTTCAGGAAAGCAGATTTCGTTAGATTTTCTCTCTAGGCCTTTTCCCCATCCATTGTGTGATTGTGAGCAAAGAATTCAGGTATGGGAGCTGTTATTCAATAGCCTGAAATTTCCTTCAGAAGCCAACTACCTAAAATCTCAGAACAGAAATGATGAGAGACCAGACAAGGACTCACCCTGGACTCCTTGGAATGAGGGCTTATTGGCAATGAATGTGGATACTCAAAGAAAAGTGAAATGGGACAGCTTGATCAAGGGGCTCTGCTAGGAGAGCCAACAGGGGCAGGAGGTTTTGGCCAGCAAAAAGCATGAGGATAATGAAACAAGCAGGATTTTTTAAAGCCATGGAAGAGAAGGAAAGCATCAGAACAGCCTGTTTCTTCAGCAGATGAAAGCTTTTAAAATCTTTCTCACTTCCATCTTTTCAGAAAAGATCAACAGTGAACATTTGGCTACATCAGGTGCTAGTCATCATGTTAGGAAGGAAAGAAGGCAAAATCCAGATAGGCAGCATCGTGGCCCAAGCTGATCCAGAAAGGCAAGAGACTTTGGGTTCAGCAGAGTCCTGAATAGCATTGTCTGAAAGAGCTGTCTGCCTCCGTGCAAATGGACTATCTCTGCTGTGTCCAGGACAGCAGCTGCGAGCCACATGTGGCTCTTGAGTGCTCAACATGTGACCAGAGTAACTGAAGAACTGAATTCTTATTCTTCTTTAATTTTAAGCACTGCAAATGTAAATTAACATATGTGCTTAGAGGCTTCCATTTTAGACATCCCAAGACTAGAATATGTACCCCAAGTGATTTGAGCTGCTGCTGGACATATGAACATGTCACAGAGGACAGAGAACAAGTCAGAGAACTGGATAGAGGCAGTGTCGTTTCTCTTCTTGCCTAAAATAAATGTGACTTTGGGAACTACAGTTTTGTCCCACATTCATGTGAATCAGTTGTTCACCATCTTTATGCCTGCTAGACTTGCCATTCATAACCTCCTGGAAATGGTTATTAAATTTAATATAAGAGTTGTACTCCAGGGACCAGGTGATGCACAAAACAGATTCTGTTTCTGTCCCTGTGGTGGTAGAAATGACAAACGAGTGAGTGGAGCAGACGTCAGAGCAATAATCACATCAATTTGTCTCATGATAATTATAAAACGTACTGTCAACCTAAGGGCAAAGTGATGTTATCACAGATGGGGACTCCTCTGTAGGCAGGAGTGGTGGCTCTTGAAAAGAATGAACAGGTAAGTAGGAGTTAGGCACAGAAGGAGCTGGAGGGGGACAGGAAGAGGCATCTCAGGTAGATGAACTGGTCCTGAAGAGGAAGAACTCTGGGAGATACCAAGAATCATAGCATTGCTGTGTTCCTGGAATGAGTTTAAGGGATTGTGGAAAGCCTTGGGTGGTGGAGCTCAGTGGGACTTCTGTTTTATTATTAGCTGTTGGCTGCTTTAGTGCCAGGCAGTGGGGAGCATCCAACCCACAGGACCTTATGAGGCCCACAGAATCATCTGACCTGGCCCTGCCAAGGCAGCTACAGCCAAGGTTCAAGTTCAGTGCATCTAGACCTAAGTTGATAATTTTGCATGGCCTGAGTGTGATGTTAGAAATATCCACGTGACCCTTGGCAGAAAAAAAAAAAGCTTCCCCACCCCTGCAAATTTTGGCAAGCCAAAAAGCCTCTGGGTTAACTCTGCTAAGGAGACAGAGGAGGGCAGGTGTGCTTAGGATTCCTTCTGCCAGCTGGTCGTGGCATCACTGGAAAACTCACTCTGCAGGGACCAATTCTTCTCATTTGACACATGAGGAACCCAAAGGTCAAGTCAAGTGCATGACTTGATTGAAGTCCCATGGCTTGATCAGTGCAAGCAGAAGTCAGCGTCATGGTCTTCTGACCCCAACCCTCAACACCACATGTCCTCTCTACTTTTCCATAGAGGAAGAGTTTTGAGCCTGCTCTTGGGAATTCCTTAGTACCTCTTTCAGAAGTCACTTCTATTCAGCATTAATTTTCAAGCACCTACAAAGTCTGCCAGACACCCTCCTGGGAACTGGGAATGAATCCGTTAACAGAACAGGCCATAGTCCCGTGTGAAGCAAAATATTGGTGAGTTTTCATGTTCAGTAGCACATAGGGATACGTAAGCAATAGCCTTTCTAGTTCTGGAAAATCTTTAGGGGTTTAGTTTGGCCCCAGGGGCAAATAAAAATTCCCTCAACCACTTTCCATGGCAGTGTAGGTGGATTTAAAAGGTGAGTGAGAGCCTCTGTGAGCAGGGCCGTGGTCAGTAGAAGCAGCAAGTTCCGTGCAGCCTCCTCTGTCACTTCCTTTCTCCTGCATTTGTTAGTAGCAGCCTCGCTGGTGAATCATGAATGAATTTCCATCCAGTCCATGCAAACTTTAGTGTCCCCATTAGGGCTCCAGGGTCAGGCAAGATAGCCCAGCCATCCTCTACATGCAGGGGGAGCTATGCGACCCCTCTCCAAAGCCCCCCAGCTTGTCTGTAAGGTCCAATGAGTGCTTCTCTCCAAAGTCACTGTGTCCAGAGGGCCCACTTGTACAGGCTCTCCGATATGGATGAGCTGTTGGTGTTACCAAAATGAGACCAGGAGACTTGAGCTTCAGGGCCTGTACCAGCCGTCTTTCATGACCTGGCTACATGTTTGAAAACAGAATTGTGTCTGAAAAGGCCAAGTAGCAAGTTGGATTTGGTCCAAGAGAGTAGAAGCCTCATTTCAGTTGCATCAGCCTTCATCATGGGTGTTTCCTCTGCATTTTAGTTGAAAGCCATTCTGAAACCAGTCATCTGATTGCCTGCAGTGTATTGGGCATCAGTGCTATTTCCAGTCAGTCTGGAATGAAATTGCAAATCCAGAAGAAGCATTAGAAGAATGCTAATTTTATCTCTACAAAACTACAAAGGTGCAAAGGCTTGGGCTAATGGCACTATATTTATCAGGCATTATAAAATGTCTTATTTATTTGATTTTGATAGAGGGAACTTTGGATAAAATAAGGAAACAGTCCAAGAACATGGATTTGGAAATATCTTCATGCCTAGATGATTTCATGTGCCGAAGGGTTGTATTTGCAAGTACTCTGTCAGCAAGTGGATTTTCAAAAAGAACCTGGGACATAGGATTTCAAGTTGCCTCATGGAGCTTGCCAGAATCTTGTACCTGCCATTGCCTTCTTTAAAGTGATCATTTTAGAAAGCCCTTAGAATTCGGTTTAAGGGGCTTGGCAGCATGGCCTAGCCGCTAAAGTCCTCGCCTTGAACACACTGGGAACCCATATGAGCACAGGTTCTAATCCCGGTGGCTCCACTTCCCATCCAGCTCCCTGCTTGTGACCTGGGAAAGTAGTTAAGGATGGCCCGAAGCCTTGGGATCCTACACCCATGTGGGAGACCTGGAAGAAGTTCTTGGATCCTGGCTCCGGATTGGCGCAGCACAGGTTGTTGCACTCACTTGGGGGATGAATCATTGGATGAAAGATCTTCCTCTCTATCTCTCCTTCTTTATATATATCTGACTTTATAATAAAAATAAATAAAATCTTAAAAAAATTCAGTCTAAGAGGCATAATTGTATTCAACATTATCAGGCATCACTAAAGGGCTCAATATGTTAGCTGCATGTCTAGTTTCCCAAATGTATGTGCATGAGAGAGAGAGAGCAAGAGCAAGCAAATGTATTTTAAGGTTGGTACCCAGTCATATCATATCCCATGTGAAGTTTCTCTGAAATTCCACCTAAACACCTTCTTATATGTGACGACAATTGTGCAAAATCATAAGGATTAGAAAAGAAATTTAGAATTTGAGAAATTTAGAATTTGGGGTGTATTTTTTCAGCTTTTCTGCCTCTTTTAATTTTTTTAATGTCTATACAGAGACCAAAATGATGATTGATCCTTCAGCCTTCAGCTGGAGGTTCTGTCCAAGTCAGTTCTCAGACTGTTCACTGAGAATATTCTGCCAGTTCTCTGCTAGTCACTTTTGGATGAACAAGGGTGGGCTCCTACCTTCCAGTTGCCCAGTGGGGAGGGATAGGATGGTATTGATGCCTTTGATAAATGCACAGAGATAAAAGCAGTATGAAGGGTGAGGGGCAAGGAATAGTGTGTCCACAAAGGGCCAGAGGTGGCACAGAAGGGACAATGAAGAAGGGCTGGGCGCAGCTTCGTGTGTACTTGTGTTCACCAGGGTAGTCCCCTGAAATTGCCTTGCCGTCCCATTCTATGAGAGAAGTTATTGTGTTACTGCATGTGAAATAAATCCCTTAAATTGCACAGATAGAAGAGCAAACCTTGATGAAGCAAAGCTTTGGTAAAGAGCAAGTAAAAGACTAGGGATAGATCTGGTAACGGATGGCAGCTGGCAGGCATACAATAATACCAGCTTTCCGTCTGCCACCCAGCACACAGACATTACTAATCAAAGAACATTTGTTCCTGTTCATCTCTGACCATGTAGTTTCTGCCAGACAGTGAGGCTGACAGGAAGATACCTATTGTCTAATCCAAAGCTGAGTGGGAAGATGGGGACCCGTAGGATTTGTGGGTCTGGGAATGATGGTGGCTCCTGGGCCAGCACAGTATACCAAAGACTAGCACTACTACAGGACAACAGTGTGCTGGTTAGTGTGACCACCTGGGGGAAGTTGCACTATGTGATCCCAGATATGCTGCCCACCTCCATAGCAAACCAGGTGGCTGATTTTCAAAGAATCAGTGGGGATTTGGGGCTTGGGGATCAGGGAAGACAATCAGTTATAAGAGTGTTATGCAAAAGGTGTAGGTTGCAATATTAGACATAGGAGAAGTTACAAGATGAGCTTTGTTACTAAATATGTGAAAAGAGGGGAAGGGAAGGTGAAGATGCATTTGTTTTAGTTTCAAAACTCCCATGGGATTAGAGGTAGGGAAGGTGGCATGTTGGAAGGTGTTTGGCAGCAATGCTGAGAGCCTGTTGAGGTCCCAGGTGAAGGTGTGGATGGTGGGAGGGGTGTCTTTCGTGATGACCAGTTGAGGGCAGGGAGGTGGGGATCGTGGGAGTAGAAGAGGCACTTTGGATGGAAAGCATTTGTCATCTGTCATTTCTCTGTGTCCTGGTTTCTGTTCTCCTCCTGGGAGTTGAGGAGGTGCATGGTGTAGTGTGGGGATGCCCAGGTTCCAGTTGCTTCAGGCATTGCAGGTGGCCCCCTGGCAAACTGGAGCTGCCTCTCATGTCAACAGCGGAGAGGGCAGCATCACACCAAAGTTGTCCTGGCTTTGAAAGGAATGACAGGAAGGCTGTGACAGCCAGCGAGCTTCAAGGGGTAGAGGGGTGGGGGATAAAGGAATCACAGAGGTGGTGTTTTTGGGATCCAGATCCTTACTCTGGATGCATTTCAGACATGGGAAGAAGAAGAGGGGTAAAAAATCTACCCAGTGGTAGAAATCCTGTGGATGTGCTGGCATTACCCTTTAGGGGCATGGCCAATCGTTCCCATTTCTCCACCCTATTGGGCTTTGAATCTAATGTCCCTTAGCAAGGAGATGTTGCCAGTGGTGGGTTCCTGCTGTGGTGTCTTCTCTCTAATCTCTGCATAAGAACTCGGCCAGAGGCTTTCATGAAACCAGAATGTGTGCCACGTGCTTCTTGCCCTGATAGTGGGGGTTGGGACCCTGTGGCTAATAGTTCCAAGGGAACCCAGTGGTTTCCTACCAAACCTGTATAACTGATTCTACTTTGAACATTCTTTCTGTAATGCTTCGAAACAAAACAAAACCACACCACTAATATCTGCAAACACAAATTTCAAAATGGAAAATAAGGTTGCTGGTGTTTCCATGAAAAGCGGGAGAAAAATGATAAGTGCAAATATTTTAAACTCAGAAACTAGAGAATTCTTATATTACATTAATAAAATAAATACATACTCATTGGAGAAAATTTTTAAACTACTGAAAGTCCAACGGAAAAATAACTGTTTTGTCACTCAAATAGAGCACTAGTGTTAACATTCAATACAATATTAATATTTAATAAGTTTGTCATTAAAATATTGTTGGAAACGTTTTGTTGGCTGCATACTATTTCATTCTCATGAGATTAATGCGTGGTATTGCTCCCTGTTTATATTAGCATTATCGACAGTTCTTGATGTTATAACTGTTGTTCTAGGGGTCATTCTTGTGTCTTCATGTCTGCCTGTATCGTCAGGATTGATCTTAGAAGTGAATAATGGTCCAAAGTTTTTGCCTGTTTTCTTTTTTTACTTTTTCCATTTTTAAAATTATATTTTTGAAAATCTTTACATAGTTAATTTGGGTAAAAAGTGGGTAGGACTATTATTTCCACATTGTTTCCTTCTTGTATCTGAGGTAAAGGGGGATTTTAAGGGAGGAGCCCCACCCAGTCTCCCACCCACCCCAGGTCCCTGATGTGTGACATGTTCCGAGGGTCTTGCTCAAGTGGTTTTGATAGTTTACCAGTTATGAATTGCTGCCAGTCTTGCCATTTCAAGCACGATGAGGTTGTTGAAGAATCCACTGGTTGACGTAGTCCATCATAGAGTCTCCATTTGCCCAGTCTTTCACTGCCAATATATAGCTGGGGTGGTTGATTGACTTGTTCTGTCTTGTCTTTTCATGGTTAGGGTTCTGAGTTCGGCAGTTCGATTGGGGAAATTCCCAAAGAAACTTGGTCTGAGGTGTTCCCAGACCAGATTCTTGTACGTGCTAGCAAGTACAGGGCCCAGCACAGTCTGCCGCCCCGATCAGCTGGTGGTTGCAATTGCTGGGTTAGTTTTGTTTCCAGCACTGTCTTCCACTGGATCTAAAGGGTGTTACAGTCCAGCCTGGTTCTGCCCAGCACATACTCAGCCCTCACATAAACCAGTGGGAGCTGCAGCCTAGTCAGAGTGACCCACACTAACCCCCACCAGGCCTGCTCCCTATCCTGGTTTGCCAGTATGTGTAGCAGACTAGTCCAGTCTGTCCCACATCCCATTCGGCTCTCATACATGTCAGTGGGTATTAAAACTTAGTTCCATCTAACCAGCTCAACTATCCAGCCCTCATGGATGTTGTTGGGTGCCTTTCTGGCTAGCCGCCCCAGCCCCTGTCCTAGTTTTCATGCCCTCCAGTGAGAGTGGTAACCCTATTTCCCTCCGAAGCTAATCCCACTCCCAGATTATGCACTCTCCAGGTGGTTCTGTGGTTTAACTTGACAGAATCAGCTCCCGGTACCAGCTTCTGCCAGCTGATGCTGCAGCTAAGCCCAAACAACCCTCACCCACTCTAATTTTAGTTTGCATCAGTAGAACAATCAGCCCAGCCTGGCTTTTAGCTGATCTAGGCTGCATGAGGCACACAGGTGTTGTAGCCCTGTTTAGTCTGCCCCTATCCCAGCTCATGCTCCCCAGTGGGAGTAGCTGTCCAGCAAGGGAACTCTTCCGTATTAACCTCTGCTGGTTCTGCTCCCTCCCTTCCTGGTTCTCATATGTGCTGGTTGGGGCTGCGGTCACATCCGGTACAGGTAACCTCACCTTGGCATTTCATAATGTGCACTGGTTTTTGTCACAACTGAACCTGGCTCGACCCACACTCTGTTCTGGTGCTGTGATTCGCCATTGGATGATGTGAGCTGATTCAGCCTGGTCTGCCCCTGAACCATGCCACATGTATGCCAGTGGGAAACTTTCCATGGCCTGTTCTGGGCGGTTCCCTATCATGCTTCTTGCACTTACCTGCAGGGTCTGTGTCCTGCCAGCGGAGTTGCCCAGGCTCCTCCATCAGAACCTCTCCCAATGCCAGACTTCATGTGTATCAGTGGGTCCGTGAGCCAGCCCTACTCAGTTCACCTCCTGTCCTAGCAGGAACAGTGGCTTTTCCTGACTGGCCTTCAACTCAATCTGGTTCTTACTGTTGGATGTTTCAGCTCAGCCACGGCTCGACCATACCCACATATAGCTTACACATGGCTCAGTAGGGGCTGAGACCTAGCCTAGTCTGTCCCACATCTACCCTGGTCCTCCAGGACACAGGTGGTGTTGGAGTCTAGCCCAGCTTGGTGCATCCAGTCCCAGCCCACACTTGTGCCAAGGGAGACTACAACTGTTTCCTGATCAGAACACAGCCCCCATTTCAGCCCCGGGCTCCTTGGTGGGAACCTCAACCCAGCTAGGATATCTGTCTCCTTAGCTCCCCAACTGGGCCTGTTCCCAACCATAGATCGTGAGTATGCCAGTGGTTGCTCTGACTCAGCTTGGCACAGCCCCTCACCTCTCCCGGCCCTTGCCTTACACACTGGCTTAACGTCCCTTGCTCACGCAGACCAGTAGGTGTAAGAGCCTAGCTCGGCATGACCTGTGCTCCATCCTGATTTCTAAGTTTGCTTGTGGGCTAAGGTTTGCTCAGTCCTGCCCGGTCCACCCAGTTCCATTACCAATCCACACTTATGCATGTTTTCAAAATTTAAGAACTACCTTGAATATGAAGTTTATCACTATGTTATGCCCAGTAACATATAGACCGTTTCACCAAGGAAATTCAGGAAGTGGAACAGCAGGTACAGAGACCTTGCATGAGTCCCTGTGCAAGAGTAGAGATTATAGAAAGTCAGTCTGGGCGGGCTCATTGGGGTCAAGGAGTCAAACGCGCGTACACACACACACACACACACACACACACACACACACACACACACACCACCCTGAGTGCAGTGCTAACAGTGGATGTCTTTGGGTGGTAGAATTATCATGATCTTTAATTTTTATGTTTTCACATTTTTTCATTTTCTCACATTTTAATGACACATGTGTCACATCTCTTAATATTGAAAATATGAGATGTTGACTTGAATGGCAGAGTTAAGATGGAATTCATCACTTAGTGACAGAATAAAGAACTCAGTAAGAATAGAGCACATCTTAGGGGGAAAAAAATGCTGGAAAGAACCATGTAATAAAACAAGTGCTTCCAAAGGAGCAGGGAGGCTTCGTGAGATGCCTTAATAGAAGCCTAATAAGGAGATAGACTTACAAAGATTCCCAGAATGTGAAGTCTTGTGGAGAAAGACGTCAAATGTACTTTGATGGATGTCCTTGGTGTGCTGCTGGAGGAACCTCAGCCAGGGTGCAGCCATGGCCCCCAAGAGTGATCCGAGAAAGAAAGGAGGAGAGAAAGCCAACACTCTGCAGGCCATCTTGGGATGCACTTAGAAGAGGGAGGAAGATGCTGCACACTGGCCGGGGCTTCTAGGTACAGCTGGAGCCACTGGGTGATAGCTAGAACATGCAGGAGATTATAAGCCTTTTTCAGATTAGGAAATTGTGGGATGCTGGCATTCAAGTACACTGGAAGATGGAAGAATAAGTGTTTTCATCAGGTGGACCTGTGGCTATCAGGAGGGGAAAGCCAGATCCAGTTATTGTCTCACAGTGTGTACACTGCCTGACACACAGTAGGGGCTCAGGAAATGGTGAAAGAGAACAGATGAAACCAGTATTGGCTGGTTTCTATGTGGGGGACTGTGAGTCCCTGTCTTGGTCCATTTTGTCATGGTATACCTGAATACTTATGGTAGTTTCTAAGGGGCAAGAGGAGGGCTTATTTGACTTTCAATTGTAGCAGCTGGAATGTCATGGCCCTAATGTCTGGTGAGGGCCATGTGGTTGCATCATAGGATGGCCAGTGGTGCTACAGAGTAGAGTTGCCTGCCTGAGAAGAGAGCAGGAGGACCACACTAACCCTTACAGCAACCCTCTCTCTCAGGGACTGATTAGTCCTGTGAGACTGAACCCACTTCACAAAAACAGTATTGACCCCTTGTAAAGGTGAGCATGACCCAGCCATCTCCAGTCAGCCCCACTGCCTTTCAGTTCTGTTCTACTGGGACCAAGCATTCATTACAAGGACTTCTGAGGGACAAACCATATCCCAACCATAGCACTCCCTGAACACATCTCACACTGTCTCAATCACAGGTGGCCAATTTGCCCTTGTATTCCCAAATCATGCCCACTCACCCTCAGCCTGTAGACGGTCATTCTTCAAGCTACGGTTTCAGAGTGTGAGTTTTCTCAGGGGAGGTTGACTCTGTAGGCTCTCACTACTTTATTCTTGTAGCGCAAGGCTTCACAACTCTCCCCTTTCCTGCTGTTGGGGAGCACAATGCATCCAGTATTTGGGAAATGTCAAGGTATATTTGGACTTTGCGTCGGACATTCTCAAGCAGATTGATGATTCTTTGTCCCAGTTCCGGGATCCGGATCTTTCAAGTGCATCCAAAGGCAGGAAGGGAGGAGGATATCTTAGGCAGCTGGGAGCTCTGGCATTCAACCTTATTCTAATGCATGAGTAAGTCAGGCGAGCTGAGGCAGTTTGAGAACAGACAAGAGGGCACGTTGGCCACCTTCACATCAGTTTGAGTGACCGTGAGTTACACCGTTGAGAGGTGACAACCTAGCTGTCCTCTTCAGCACCCTCCAGTGTAGCCTGTGACTGGGGCCGTGGTGATGTGGAATTTCCCTCGAGTTTTGTTTCTTGGAAATTTGCTGAACTTTGTATTCATAACAGGAGCTGTTGGGGCATACAGGCATTTACAGTAGGAGTGATGGAGGACTCTGCTAGTGCCTCTCTCCCACCCTTTGTGTTAGTTGCTGTCCCTCTTTATCTTTTTTTAAGATTTATTTCTATTTTGAAGGCAAATTTTACAGAGAGAAAAGGAGTGATGTTGTCTTCCATTTGTTAGTTCACTTTCTGAGGAGCCTTTTCCAGGTCTACTGCCTGGCTACATCCTTCTTTGGACCATCCTTCTTTGCTTTCTCAGGCCACTGGAAAAGAGCTGAATTGGAGTGAAGCAGCTGGGACATAAATCCATGCCCACATGAAGGGAATGGGGAGCTGGCACTAACAGCCAGAGGATTAGCCTACCCACACACATGCTGGCCCCACTTTAGCTGCTCTTCACCATGTTTTTAAATTGAATCAAGAGACGGAACTGCAGAGTCCAACAAACAAAGGGATATCAGCCA
This sequence comes from Ochotona curzoniae, assembly GCF_017591425.1. Taxonomy (NCBI): domain Eukaryota; kingdom Metazoa; phylum Chordata; class Mammalia; order Lagomorpha; family Ochotonidae; genus Ochotona; species Ochotona curzoniae. Next base: position 21,096,115 of record NW_024465894.1, on the reverse strand, counting down.
CAGGTGCATTCCCTAAGTGCCTGTCATGGCCTGGGCTGTGCCAGGGCTGGAGTTGAGAGCAGAGTACAAAACACAGGTCTCCTGTAAGGGGTGGCAGGGACTTCCTTACTGGGTATTTCCCCTGCTTCGTCCTAGAATCTGCAGTGTCTGGAGGCTGGAGTAGAAAATTAAGCCTAGTTATGTTGGTGTGGGACACCGGCACCTTAATCAGCCTCTTAAATACTAAGGTGTATGTCTGCCCCTTCACTGTATTTTAATTGCGAGTACACACAAGGTTCTGGCATCTTACAAAAAACAATCGGGTGATCTTTTTGAAGACTTGAACTAGGTATAATCAAGTGCAACACAAGACCCGTTTCCAACCGTAAAACCAGAAATACAGTGCATTTCAGTGACAAATTTATCTCATGTCATTTTTGTTCAAATTCCTCCAATGCATCTTTGTTTCAGACCTAATGAAATTAAGCTCTAATGAAATTATTCAGGCAGGGAAAGACCTGGACAAAGAAAGCATGCAATGGTTGGGATAGCAGAATGGAGCCAAATTTTTCTTGAGAAAACCTTCCTTACAGGAATGAGAAAATAATGCAAAAAATTGTGGGTAAGAGGTCAAACTCAACAAAAAAGGAGGAAAAGGAGGCAACACCCAAGTGCAATTGGCTGTCATGGCAAAATTCTTTCAAGATCTCTCCAAGATGCAGTAGGGTGCTTGCTAGGTTCCACTTAGGCTTTAGATCTTGCAAGAAGGAAGGAAATGTCTGTTTGCTCATGGCCTGGATAGTCTATACTTCTCCATAAGCTATGTGCACTAACAGCCTCACCGTTTACAATCCGTTATCTGTTGCCCTCTAAGCAGTATAGACATCAGGTTCCTTGTTATTTTATGGGCTACCTTTTCTTCAGCCTGTCTCTGTTGAACACATTGCAAAGATTTTAGGATGAATATAAATGATGAGTGTGAGCAGAAGGCATGAACTTGGCATGTATGCTCTTATTAATGAGCTTTTCTGGTGCCCACCTGGGATACTGACACATGTGTTAGTTCATGATGCAAGGTCCAGCCCTTTTGCCTTCAGGACAGACAACAGGTCATTGAGAAAAACCCAGAAGTCTAGTCTAGGGTGAGCAGAATTAGCTGAACTTATAGGTAGTTGTGTTTTGATATCAAATCCATTTCTGAAAATTGGAACAGAAGGGAAAAAAGGAAGCCATGAGCAATTACATGGTTTACAATGCTTCCTGAAGTATCTTGGGCAAAGACATACTGGACATGTGGTGAATAAATAGGTTAACGGTTCCAGATAATGGGATTGTTAAGCCCTGTGATGGAGGCAGAGAGCAGAATTGGAAGAAAATCCTCAGGAGTTACAAAAATTTCTCAACCTCTCTTTGGGAAGAGAAAGAACAATTTCCAGGTGGGCCTGAGACATTCACAGTGCCCAGTTCTTTACAGAGCCCTTCTGGAAGATGTCACTATGATTGCGTGGTCCAGCTACACTGACCACTTCCTCTGCCTCAGAACCTGTGAAAGACACTTTCACTTTACTGTCCATGCTCGCTTTGTAGTACAATTGGGTGATAACATCCTGATTTGCAACTTTCTGCTCTGAAGCCAGCAATCAGGAGGCAGATCAGAGGCTCCAAATCATTCCACTGTGGCTCCTTGGAGCAGAAACATTCTGGTAAAGTGCTGTGCTAGAACTGGTGAATGTAAATAAAGTACACTGAAGGAAAGCATAAAGGAAGTATCAGTTGCTTTAACTTCATAGTGTTTGAAAATGTTATGCAAATTCTGTGCAGTAGTTAAGACCCCCTTGGTTGTCTGTGTTCCTTATAGGAGGACCTTGGTTTGAGTCCTACTCTACTTCTGATTCCGTTTTCCATGCTAATGCATCACTCTTGGAAAGAGCACGTGGTGGTTCAAGTGGTTGAATCTGTGCTGTTTGCATGGAAGGCCTGGCTTGAGTTCCAGGCTTCTAGCTTTGGCTTCATTTATTATGGGCATTTGGAGAATAAAACAGCAGATGGAAGATTTCTCTCTATGTCTCACTGCCTGTCAAATAAAATGTAAAATTAAAATATTTATAAAAACAAATCATCTGCATTATGCTATCAAATAACAAAATCAACAAGTAAGCATTAAGGTGGGAAATGTTTGGGACAAATGTTTGGAGTAAATATGATTGAACAAAAATATGAATGTCCCCGATCTAAAAAAAAATCATTCAAATCAATAAGAAAAACATTAATCCCCAAAATAGATAGCTGAGTAAAGGGCAGAAAGGTCTCTAAAGAGGGAATGTAAATGACAAATTAACGAATGGTAAAATGTTCAGCCTCACTGACTTTGAACAAGATGCAAATGGAATAACAAAGGGCCATCACTCTCTTTTCAAATGACCAACCATTCTAAATTGATGGTCTAAAAGCTTGCTGTGAAGTTGAATGCCATGTGCTTTCTCAGGAGTAACATATCCTTGGAAATTAGTCTGCCCTTATATACCAGGGGCCTTCATATATTCAGGTGCCCCTGAACCCAGGGATTCAGTCTCTGGAAATGCATCCCGAGGAGGTCATCAGAAAGAGAACTCCTTTACACACACAGGTGCCCATGTGTTCATCGATGTGCTCACCATGAAAGAAGTAAATTGCACTAAATGATTAGTGTAGCTTGGTACAAATGGCTCATCCACTTCAAGGACTGTAGAGCACACACACAAGAGAGAGCTTTTCATATATGGAAAAACTCAAGATAAAACACTAAGAGATGAAATGGGAATATGTTACTATATATGATTTCACCTAAATTTATTTGAAAACAAAAAAGAGACTGATTATTAATCCTCAACATCTTCCCACCCATTGTCAGGACAGTGAGATTACAAGAAACTGTTATTTTCTTTTTAAACATTTCCCCCCCCCCCAGGTTTTCAAAAAAAGGATAAGGGCCTTCTTATAAACACCCCCAGTCTCGATCGGAGACTTCAGAGTTCTGTGTTGTCTTACCGGGAGTGCTCAGTCTGTGGATGATTAGCATGTCGATTACATAACACGTGCTATCATGTTTCCCTTTCTGCTTCAGCTGCCAGAAAGCTAAGACCAAATATGATCCCCAACCAAAATAATCATTTTCGCTTTCTGTCCAAACTTTTTTTTTACACATTTCTCTATATGGCTATGTGTATTTTATATTTATTTTTATGTAGTTACAGTATGTAAGTTGAAACTATTTCCAGTGCTTTTTTTTTCTTTTTTCATTGTACTGCCTATATATGTATCAGAGTACTTCAGAAAGTTCATGAGAAATTTCATTAAGGTGTGAATTCTGGATAACTTTTCTCAGTCCGTTTAGGGAAAGGCTGGGAACGTGCAGTCCTGAAAATTCCCTGTGTAAATTTTCAGAGTCAGGGACAAGACTCTGACAACTGAGGCCAAAACAGGTCATTATCCCCATTTTACTTATGAGAACACTGCTTATGAGAATGGTTAACTAATTTGTTCGTTTGACTCAACTGAGAATTGAAAGAACATTCTGTATGGACAAGGCAGCCCTAGATAATTATGAGACGTATTACTGGAGCTCTGGAAAGAATGGTCATTTTGTTTGGGAAAGAGGAATTCCACTGATCGCATTGGCATCAAGTATTTATTGAGCATCTTCCACAGATGGTACCTACCATCACTGCAACCAGACAGAGTGGCAGTTGGGGGGAGGAGAGGCTTGGTTAAAATGCCAGTCTCTGCCATGACACAATTCACCAGGGGAATGGGCTGCTTGCACAATAACAAATCAGAATCAAGACTGGCGTTTGCATGTGAGAAACAAGTGTCAGTGCTAAAGGGCTTGGGGGTGGGGCTGTGGTTCTAAGGACAGAGTGTGCCTAGGAGTAAAAGACCAGCTACAATGCGTGGCTCAGTCACCAGCTCCTCATCCACTGGTTCTTGGACAGATTCTCACCTGTGAGATTGGTAGGGTATAGTGGACTTGGCAATTATTGAGGTCATTTCTGGCACTGTTGTAGCTGAGACTGGACTGGAAAGACATCTCCTTGGGGCTCCTGTCAGCTGAGATTGCCTGCAAACCATGCCAGTGGCCTTCAGCCTTTCCATTGCAGGTTCTAATTTTTTGTGAACTCATTTCTTGAGTTTTCAAACTTGATATATGTATCACATTTGGGATAGCAACAACTTTAATCCTTTGTAGACTGAATTTTTAAAAAAAATTTTTTTGCTTTACTTAAAAGGGGTGTAGGTGCAGATTTGCCACCTACTGGTTTACTCCCTAAATGGCCCCAGTAGCCAAGAGAGGCAGGAGCCTGACCTCAGTCTGATTCTCTTGCATGGTTGGAAGGGTCCAGGGTGTGTATTAGTAGGAGCCTGGGATTGGAAACAGAGCCAAGACTTGAACCAAGCACTGCAATATGAGATACAACCATCCCCAACTTAACTCCTGCACTAAATGTCCATCCCTCGACTTTCATTTTATTTCTCACTAGCATGTGAACCCATTTCTTATAAGGGGTATTTCTCATCATTCAGTCAGTGGAAAACTCATTACTCATCTCCTGAGAGCACGAAAAGTCCAATGCAGCCCTCCCAGGTCTGCAGGTGGGAGCATGTGATTTCAGTCAATCAGGCAGGCACACACACCTGCTTTTGAATCTGAGGCAAGGAGATGGAAAGGGGAAGATGGGCCTGCTCTAATGGAATCTTCTAATCTGAAATCACAGTAGCTTACGAAGAGATGTCATATCCACCTTACAAGTCATGGCATTGATATAGGGGTGGCTGTGACTACATATCAAGCATGTCCAATTGTGTAATGTTTTTTCCCCACTGGTTTAGTCTGGCCACTGAACATGCATGTGTGCACTTCTGTTTTAGGGTCTGGTTTTCCATTCCTTGCAATCTTGGGAACTGCTGAATATCCCTTCAGTAAATTGCCTTCCCACCAAAGCTCTGCAGACAGAGGGCCTTCTTTGCTCATAAAGAGTATGTGTGATGGATAAAAGCCCTCTCCTCCCTCACAAATGAAGAGACTAAGGTCACAAGAGGGAATGTGTTCCAGGACACCGGCAGGTGGGGGTCCTGTCCCAATCCCTAGTCAGTGCTGTTTGCTGCACACCGTATTGTCTCCTTGGTTAGAGATAAGGGAAGAGGCAGAGTAGTTAACAGTCCACTAAAAAATAACCTGTGACTTAAAAAGGAGAGGAGAGTAGGAATTTGGGTTCTGGAACCAAACTTTTCACACATTCCCTTGATTGTTCATGCTGTTAACACTGAACATCTCCTATTTCAGGAGCTCCACTTGAGATACCAACAAAAGAAAACTTTCTTTTAAGAAGAAATTATCAGAAAGGAAAAGTTAGAGAGAGAGAGAGAGAGAGAAATTTTCCATCCTGTGTTACACTCACCAAATGGCTGCAATGTCTGTGGTTGGGCCAAGCCTAAGCTAGGAGCCAGAAGCTTCTTCCAGGTCCGCCATGTGGTTGCATGGGCCCAAGCACTTCGATCATCCACTGTCACTTTCCCAGGCGTATTAGCAAGGAGCTGGATTGGAAGTGGAACTTCAAATCAGCACCTGTATGGGACGCTGGCATCACAGGTGACAGTGCTGCTTTACCTGCTATGCCCCATATGGAGTCTTTCAATGGGTTTCTGTTCTGCTGGCCCAAGGTGGAGGAGGAATGGTTAGAATGTGTTGAGCATGAAGATGCAAAAAAGTGCCCTGAGTGCTCCAGCGAGGATCACATAGGGTACTTGTGTGAGCACAGCATGTGTGTGTATCCCAGAACCATTTGGAGTTATCTTGTAGGTCTTGTTGGAGCTATCTTGTAGGTCTTGTTGGAGCCTAGTTTTTCAGAATGAGCAAGATTTAGATTACCAGAGCGATATGGGAAAGGCAATACAGGGTGGAGAGACTGTAGACATAAAACCTTCAGCCACAGAAAAGGTCAAGTGTTTGAGGAACAGCAAGTAATTTGCTGTGTACCAGATGGAAGAGAGGCAGTCAGACCCCAGAAAGACCTCCAAGACTGAAAAATTACCTCCAAAAGTAAAGAATGGTTAACACCAAGTACTGTGATCACATTTATTAGGGATTCCTGTAGCAGCCATATGCAAAATAAGCTAGAAGCCATATTTGGGTGAGTATGTTACATTGAATGTATGTTGAACTTTGTTCCTCAAATTTTGGACATGGTTATCATTTAATGAGCATGCATCAAACTACAAATACAGGAAGAATAGAAGGAGAACTTGAAGATGGCACTATTAATCTGGGAGATATAAGATATTGAATATATCGAAGAATGACCCAAAACAGTTGGATCCTTTCTTCAACAAGATAGGGAGAGGAGCGAACCATAGATGAGTCAGTTCACCCTGGAGAACCCTAAAAAGCTCAGAAGTCTAGGTGCCACATACCCTTGAAGGTTCAGACTTGGAGAAGGGCTGAAAACAGAACAAGCTGCAATATCCGCCATTCTCACAGTTCACAGCCAGGAAACCAATCCCCCCACTCACCCTTAGCAGAACTCCAGAGACCCATTCTCAATCAAGTGTCCACCCAAACTGGGAGTGGTAGGTATTGTGTCACATGGCAGCAGTAAGAGAGGATGGAATCCTACATGCTCAGCAATGAGACCCCTGCTGCTTACCCAAAAGCGGAAGTCAGATCTCTGGAAGGAAGATGATCCTCTTGAAAGAAAAGACGTATGTGATACTGATATTAGAGGTCAAGAGTCAAGTCTTTAATTGGAACTCATAAGGGAATTTGGCAGGGCAACAGGATACAAAATTAATGAATATAAATCAATGGCACTAGTATATACAAATAACTCCATGGCTGAGAAAGAATTTTTAAGTACAGGTCCCTTTAAGAGAGCAAGAGGAATCTTAAGTACCTAGGAATTTACCTAAACAAAGATGTGGAAGACCTCTATGATGAAAATTATAAAACATTAAACAAAGCAATAGAAGAAGACATTAAAACATGGGGAAATTTTCGATGTTCCTGGATTGGCAGGATCAACATTGTCAAAATGTCCATATTACCAAAACTAATATACAAATTCAACACAATCCCAAATAAAATCCCAGCAAAATTCTCAGAAATAGAAAAAAAGATAAAAGTTCATCTGGAAACACAGGAGACCACAAATAGCCAAAGCTGTGCTGAAAAATAAAAATCAAGCTGGAGGAATCATAATTCCAGACCTCAACACATACTACAGAACAGTGGTCATCAAAACAGTCTGGTACTGGTGCAGAAACAGAGAAGAAGATGGACAGAACAGAATAGAAACACGAAAAGGGAGCCCAGACATATACAGCCAACTAATCTTTGACAAGAAAACTAAAAATAATACATGGAAAAAGCCTAGTCTATTCAACATATGCTGTTAGGATAAATGGATAGTAGCCGGCAGAGGTAAGAAACAAGACCCCCCCCCCCCGCATCTGTCACCTTATACAAAAATCAACTCTAAATGGACCAAGGACCTAAATCTGCACCTAGAAACCATCAAACTGTTACAGGAAAACATAGGAAGCACTCTGAAAAATAAAAGAATTGGGAAAGACTTCTTAGAGAAGTCACCAATAGTACAGGTAGTCAAAGCCAAAATAAACAAATGGGACTACATCAAACTAAAAAAGCCTCTGTATAGCAAAGGAGATGATCAACAATGTGAAGAATCAAACAAAGTAATGGGAGAAAATCTTTGCAAGTATATAGCCAACAGGGGACTAATACACAGGATTTATGAAGGGCTTCAGAAACTCAACAATTACAAAACAAACAAACCTGTGAAGAAATAGATTAATGAAATAAGCAAACATTTTTCAGAAAAACAAATTCAAATGGCTAGTAGACATATGAAAAAATGCTGCTCAGGCTCCCTTTAGCTGTAGGGAAATACAAATGAAAACCACATTGAGATTCCACCTAACTCCACTGAGATTGGCCTACATTCAGAACTTCACTAACACACCTGCTGGCGTGCATGTGGGGAGAGAGGTACCCTCCTCTGTTGGTGGAAGTGTAGGCTAGTACAACCACTATAGAGTTCTTTATGGAGAGTGCTTAGAGAACTGAAAAGTGATCTGCTGTATGACCCAGCTATCTCACTTCTTGAAATATATCTAAAGGAAATGAAGTGTGCATGAGAAGGGGATCTGTAATCCTATATTTACAGCAGCACAATCTACAATAACAAAGACATGGAAACAACCCAGATGCCTGTCCAAAGAAGAATGGATAAACTAACTGTGGGACAGCTACTCCATGGAATACTACTCAGCCATTAGAAAGAATGAAATGCTACCATTTGCAACCAAATGGTCTCAATTTTCATTTCTTAAGCAACACATTGGTCCTTCAGTAGCATGTTATGTAACTCCATGGCATTGTAACTTTTCTATTTTTCCTTCCGTTGTTGATTTTGTTTTATGGCTTTTCATTAAAGAGGATGTGGAGTAACTGTGTAATTGGGACTATCATACCCAGATGTGAAGATATACTGCAGTTTGTATCTCTACCTCCAGATCAAAGTTGTACTCCCAATGAAACTGTTGAATGTATCTTGACAATAGAATGCTGGACTCTCTGCCATTGTCCAAACCTACATGTCAGGATATACTTAAATAGCAGAATGATGGACTTAGGACTATTTGTGAAGGACTATACCACTGTAATAAAATGGGGAGAATCATTGTTGGGGAGAGGATTTGGGAAGGGGAAGTCCCAGAGCCTATAAAACTAAATGATAAAATAATTTTTGAAATTAAATAAATAAATAAATAAAATATTTTAAAAAGTCAAGTCTTAGCCTCTGCCCCAAAAGTGAATGTGCAGTAAAGGCTGGTCGGATGTTTGAAGGGGAAAGAAATGAAAGCAAGCAGGCTAGGCCAACAGGAGTCTATAGAAGCAGACACAGTGTGGAGCATGTAGGAGATCTCAAAATGGTAATGAACAGTCTGGGTAACAAGAAGTTATGGCACTCATGGGACAAGAACAGCATGCTATAAAAAAAAGAATGTTCTCTGAGCACGGCGTACTTCTTGGAAATAAAAAATGTAACAGCAAAAGCAAAATATTTTGATTAAGTACTGACACTCTAAACATGAGGACCTCTCTTAGGATGTAGAATAAAGCTACAATGGGTTGAAAGAAAAGAACATTAGAGAACTGACCTATGAAATATGAAATTCAAATATATAACAAATCAATCAATAAAGTAAAAACTGAGGAAACATACTGAGAGAAGATATCAAAGGCTAAAATGTAAGGGAAAATATGCAACTCAGGGGTCTAGGTTGTCTTCTTTGAAAGGGTTTGTTGAGTGCTCCTTACAATGGATTTAAAAAAATTTCACCTCTCAATATCATTTCCCTTTAAAAGAATTTGGATCTGTGTAAAAGTGATTGCTCTGGGTCTGGGGAAACAAATGTCCCAGATGAAGCATTTTGTCAAACCACATAGCAAAAACAGACTCTGAAAGTCTGTTTGGGTCATGCCAGGAAGACACAGAAGTTAATTTAGAGAGGTTCCCACTGGCTGAAGATGTGATAATTTGAGCATCACTTAGAATAATATCTGCAGTGCATCCAGAGTGTTTCAAGCCATATAATGATTCTCTTAAAAAGAAAAAAAAAGAAAGAAAGAAAAAGAAAACAGCTTATTGGCCACTTTGAGAAGAAGCTGGAGACTCAACTCATTATTATTGAAATCCGGTAAACAGCAAGAATGCATCAAGCATTTAATTTGTGTGTCTGATGAGAGGTGTCTTTCTATACGTATTTCAGTTAATCACGACAAAGTCCTGAGAGCTTCACTACGTTGCATCCTTCAGTGCAGTGGAGGATCCAGCCAAGCTCATTGATTGTTGCTAACGTTACACAAAGAGTGACAAGCAAACATTTTGTGCCTCTTGATGGAAGCACGCGCCACCACCCGTGAGGTCTGATTGCCAGATTCCCTCTCCTATTGGCACAAACCAGGCAGTAAAGCTGGTTTCTCATGTTCCTCATTATTTAAGACACAAGAAAGCATTTCAAGCTGAGCCTTTGTGTACACAAAGTACAGGGACCAAGTATCTGGTTAAAGACTTTGGCAAGTAACTGATTTAATATTTAATGAAGGGGCCCAGTGCCTCCACATGGAAGTTCTTGAATCTCTGGCCAGAAGGACTGTTGGAGGTTTAGCCCAGCTGTCCATATAGCAGGTCAACCAGCTGTACGTTGTCTTAGGTCAGCCAGGTGGGAAAGATGGGAAGGAATTGGGAAAGTGTCTGAGTAGGATCTATACAGAAGCTGTATTCCACTTCCTCTTCCCTTGGGGAGGAAGCAGAGCGGGATGCTGGAGACCAAGACCCTACAGGCTCAGAGAAGTTAACTGCATTTGGGTTGCTCCAAGAAGTCCTGGGGGTTTAGGAGGTGTTCCTGGGAAGTGAGGCAAGGGAATGAGGTGATGAGGCAGAAGAGTCAAGGCCAAGGTTTAGGGAGCAAGGTTCCTCTCTGGTTACCTGGGGCTCAGTCCCACCGGTGCCATCTCTGAGACCATTACAAGCACACCTTGGAAGCTTCCCCATCAAGGCACAGGGAATTAGGAGTTTCCTATGTTGACTGAGATTCCCTCTTGGGTGCTCACTCCCTGGTACTTCTGTAGGTCACACTGGGATGTCCTCTGGCCAGAGACCAAGCATAGACAGGGTAAAGCTGTCTGCAGTTGATTTGCCAATTCACACCTATAACCAGTGAGTGGCAGTGCCCAGAGCAGAACCAGACCAGCCCAGGCGCAGTGCTGTACTTGTAACTGCTGTGTTGGATGGAGGGGATGGAGGCCTGATCTCTTTGCCAGGTAGGTAAGCTCAGACAGGATCAGCCTGCTCTCACTCCTCAGCTTCGGGATCCACACTTCATAAAAGACTCATCACCTTGTTCCCTCCCTTTCCCCTCCATCCAACACAGCAGTTACAAGTACAGCTCTTGCTCCCTATCCAAAGCTGAGCCAAGTTCCAAGTTCTGAGACAGAATGGCTTTGGCAGATTCAGTTTACTCTGCCAGGCTAGTCAACCAGAGGCCATGGGAGGGAGACATTTGAGGAGCCACATTCAGGCTTCCCCTGTTTGGCTGTTCAGCCCAGACCTTTGGAAATTCACAACAGGGCAGGTACAAGGTGATCAAAGGGCATCCACTCTGTTAGAAAGAGGTGGTGTGGCCATCAGGATGGGAGCAGTCTGTGGCTGGGCCTTTTATAGGCTTTGCAGGATGCTTTTCCTCCCCCAAGAATGAGCTAAGCTCCAGCACCCCTGAGGTGTATTTAATGGGCATAAGCGGCAGGAGGGTTTGCAGAATTGTTTGCTTGGCTCCCGTGGGGTTCCCTTTCTGTTTGGGGATGGGCATGGAATGGTATTGGTCTTCCAGAACCCATTTGTTGTTATGAATAACACAGCATCTTCCAGAGCTGGAGCACAAGGAAGCCAGCAAGGAACACAGGACTCTTGCTATTTAGAGGGCTGGAATGTTTAGAAGTATCTCTTTCCAGTCACTGCCAGACTATTGTTCTGGATATGTATGGATATCAGTTGCCAGCTCCTGATCTGAAGGTCTTTCTCCCTGAAGAGCTACTTCTCGGTCAGGATGCGAGGGACCTGGGAAGCATGTTTCATCACAATCCAGCGCATGGGGCAATGAAAGCAGGCTTGAGTGAAGGAAAGAAGGAATGTGCAGAAAGCTGCCTGTCCTGTGAGGGGTCTTGTTATTCAGGGATCTAAAAGAGAGGGCATGCCATCTCTTCCCTCACCCCTTCTGTCTCTTATAAAGAAAAAGAGTAAGAATAAAATTAAAACAAAGCACAAACTTGGCATAGCACTCTCTGTGCTACCAGGGCACACCCTAGAGTACTCAGGTCCTGACCTCTCATACTGGAGACCTAAGTTGAGTTCTGGGCTCCTTGTTTTGCCCAGCCCTGACTATTATGAGCTTTTTGGGCAATGAGCCACTGGATGAAAGATCTTTCTTGACCATCTCTTTCTCTTTGTCTCTTTGCCTTTGGAAAAAAAAAAAAGAAGAAAATAAATTTCTTAAAGAAAAGAGGTTCTGACATGAAAAGGATGGGAGGAATCCTTAATGGTGGAAGGAGTCACATGAACCATGCCAGAGCAAGAAAAGAAGACATTGATGGTCAGGAAGTGGCCAACGAGGGGGCATGGCAGGAACACAAGGTGCAAAGGCTCAGGGTAAGTGATGGGAGATAAAGCTTGGGAGATGGAGTATAGACTCAGCTCACATGAGTTAGAGTCTAGACTTCATTGCAGCTTTCACTTTGAAACTCCCACATTCACAGAAAAGTTGCAAGAACTCTATGAGAAATAGCCACTTACCCCACCCATGACCACCTAAATTGTTTACTGGTGCCACGTTGGCCTTCAATATAGAGATAGAGATAGAGATAGAGATAGAGATAGAGATAGAGATATGTAACTTACTTCATGTTTCTGCAGAGTCTTTAAATACGTGAGAATTGACAGCTCCAGCAAGAAAGGACATTGTCCTGCAGAACCACAATGCCTTTCTCACACCCATGGAACCAAGCAGTGATAATGTGTCACCCAACATCCTATGACTCAGTTTCTAAAGTTTTCCCAGCAGAAGCTTTGTAGTTCTTCCATTTTCTATCTAGAGTCCCATCCAGGCAGACATTTGGCTTCTGGGCTTTTTGGTCTATTTTGAGTTAGGGCAATCTGGTACCTTGGAGGTGGTGGTATTTTTCCTGACATGCACATTTGTTCAGTGTGTGGGTCATTCACTTTCTGAACACTCCTCCCGCGTGCACTTCTGCGATTGTTTGCCCATAATTAGGTAGAAGTTACTCATGTTTTGCCAGAAGCATCATGTGGAAGAGGCCTCTTCTTCCTGTCACATCACGTCGAGACACTCAAGAGGCTAGCTTGTCCCAGTATAGTTGTACAAAGCTGTTGAATTGGTTGTTTACGCAGTCTCTCCATTGTAAAGAAACATGTTCCTCTTTTTTTTTTATCAAGGCTGATTTTACAATTACAGTTTGCATTCTGTCTATAGCTGAACATGCTTCACTAAAGCAGGCAGCTCCCACACCCCCCCTTAATAAATACCATCACTGCAAGCCTTGAAAGTCACTGTCTTTATTGGCCCTCCCATTGTCCATCATGAAGCCAATAGGAGCCCCTTCATGTCAGCACATGCATCTTGTTCCTTGTCTAACTTTGAGCATCTCTGAATTTTCTGCCTTGCTGTGCAATCTCCTACCTTGGACTTGGGTTTCTCCATAATTTCTTAGGAGCCTTTTCTCTTTTGAGTGAGGAAAGATCATAGGAGTAAATTTCTGGATGCCCACTATCCTCCCTGGCTTCTGAATGTCCTTGCTTCCGGATCCTTAAAAGTGAGCAGTGCTAGGAACATGTATTTTCTAAAACTTACAGGTGTATGATTGTAATGTCAACTCATCACAAGATTCTTCCTCACTCAAGCATTTCACAGCCTCACCTTGGCTGCAGAATATCTGAGTCCTTTCACTCATTTGCCCTGTCCTTCGACATGTACACTGTCACTCCAGATTGTTATACAAGTGACAGCATCACTGATAGCCAACTCATCAGATAAAAATACAAAATGTCTTTGAGTTACCTTCCTCTTTAGACTACAGCCTGCTGCACATGTGCACTGAGTCTGGTGTTAGAAATGATTTGTGGTTATATTACAAATACATACAGTTGGATTCCCTTGTTTGTATACAACTTCAGGATTTGTTTTCGAACTTCAGGATTCGTTTTCGGTCTTCAGTTTTCTTTTTCTGAAAATGTAAAATCTGAAAGGCAAGACTATATAAAAGTCCATTTAACCTGTCTTCTAGCAATTGGCAAGTGGGCTTTCTCTAATGTGTTACCATCATGAATAATGCTGTGATATGAATTACTTCAATTTGTGGATATGTCTTTTGAAGAAAGGGGATTATTGCATCCTGGGTAAAGGCCCATGTGATTTTGCAAGATGTGCCATGCTCTGTTCCATACAGTTAGTACCATTTGAATGTTCTTTGTTCTGCTGGATAACTGATTGGGAGGAAATGAGGTAGCTCATAGGAGCATGGGTTGGAGGCTACTGGAACCATCCAGCATGTGCATGCCAACTGGGACTTGGGAAGGAAGCAAGGGACTGGGTTAGAGCTCAGTTCTGGATTGGATGTGGGCAGCAAAGGGATTGAAAAGAACAGAAGGACAAAGGAGTCAAGAAGATGCCTGAGTTTAGACATAGTTGTAGGCAGTTTGGAGTTCATACTAAGAGTCAAGGAGGAAGAAGGCACACCTGTGTATTAGTCTCTCTGTGTGTATTCATGTGGTTGTGTTAGCATGTGCTGTGTAGATGTGTGAGTGTGTATATGCAAATGTCTGTGTGTGTAGCTGCACGCCTGTGCACCTGTGTCTTTAGGCGTGTATGTGTGTACATGGACTGACAGGCATGAGTTCAACCTGAACACAGGAGTTTGGGAAGCAGATGTTCAAAAGTCTGAAACAGCAAGTGGGGCTGGCAGCATTGAGCCAAAGCCATGACCGTAGATTAGACTGACATGGGCTGCCTATGTGACATCCCCACACGTGGAGCCACAAGGGAAATGGCACATTTATTTTTGCACAGATGGAAAATGGTTTCACTGTTTTCATGTGGAAGTGTTTCTCCTGAAGAGCCATCAGGAGACCAAAGAAATGTCAATGGAGTGGTGTCATTAACTATTGTTGTTAACTATTAACTATTAACTATTGGATGCCTTAATGTCTCACTCAGGGGCAGGTGCTTGTAGCCGTGGTTTAAGGGTGAGCCATGGCAGCCATCACACTGTAACAGCAGCCTCATGAGCCATTTCTGCAGTATGACTATCTGTTCCAGGCCATGCCCTTTTGCATGTTTGCCTGTCCTGGGGTGACCCGGTGAGGATAAAGATCTCTCTTGGAAAAAAAAAAAGTATTCGCTGGAGGCTGTGAGGCCTCAGCGCCAGCACTGTGGGAATTGTTTCCCACATGTAGTCTTGTAGGACTGCAGAGGTTCCCCATGAAGGGCCTCCATCCCGCAATGGGAAACAGACTCCTCATTCCCGGAGGGCATCTCACGCTTGGCTAAAGGTGTGGCACAGCTTTAACATCAGTGGGCACATCTGCGTTTTGAGAAGCTTATCAGAAATTTTGCCGTTGGTAAACAGAAAACAAAATAATCTATGTGTAGCAACACAGGATACCTAGCATAGCCAGGCTTCTCGTGTCTGGATAACTCACATAATGGATATACTCCTTCCATAGTAAAACACAAGCAGGTTGATCTTCAAGAAATACTTTTCTGCTGTGCCCAGTCCCTGTTACTCAACTACTGTCAGGCTGAGCCCAGCCCGGTTATAATTATTGCTGTCTGCTATTTGTTCCCTTAAAAGGTGACTGGCAATTTCCACTTCTGCTGTCTTCTCTTTTGCTTCTAAGGGTTCTTTTCACACTCATCCAGTCTATTCCTGCTCCTTCTGGTTTGCTAGTGTGGTGTATTCTGTGGGATTGGAGACAGCTGTGTATCTTCCACGTTGTAAACAGTGCGTTAAGCAGAGGTCACATGACCCTTAGAGACTTCTCAGAAGCAAATGTCTGACTGAATTAAAGACATCAGCAGCCAGGACTAAGGAAATCTCAACTGAGATGGAGCAAAGGGAAAACTCTAGACTCCTAGGTGGTGGAGCCTCTCCATTAGGCTCATCTGCAGACATGGCTGGCCCTCACACTGGCATGGCCTCCAACACGGTGAACCAAAGAGCTGTAGTTCATCCACTCATGTGTGTGACAAAGGGGCAGGGAGAAGGATGCTATGGCTAGCTTAGTCTTTAGGAGGCTGACGAGAACAGGCCATAGACTGAAGTGCTCAGCTCTTACCCAGTGCAAACTCTGTCATTTCTTGCCCGTACAGTCTCTGTATCTTCTGTCCAGATACAAAGTTCTAACCTGACATGCCAAGGTGGTGGGTGTGGAGAGGCTTTATATGAGTAATACAATGCATAAATATGATATGTCTTTATCAGTATCAATATTCAGCCACTGAGAAAGGGACATTGACAACCTGGTGAAGCTTGGCTGTGCCCTTTGCCCAGCCTCTATCTGACATCAAAGTCTTCCATCACACACATTGGATCTCCTGAGCAGCAAGTGCCAAGATTGGATGGAACATGCAAGGATTTTATTAGGGAAATGCCTGTGAGGATAGCAAGGGAGTGGGGAAGATTGGCAGGGGTAGTGTCTGACTCAAGGGAAGAGTCAGTGAGGAGAAGCATTCTTGGAGCAGCCAGACAGTCTAGGCCATCAGAAATGCCCTGTGTTTGGTGTCCCTACCGCTGGGAGCAGCCCAGGAATGGGCCCAGGGATCCCCTTACCTTCTGGGCAGTTGATAAAAATAAGTATCACTAGCCAGTTGATTAGCCAGAGTCTAAGAAATCAACTAGCCACTCAAGAAATAGGTTCACTTGAAAATGGTAAATTCAAATAATGACTTGCTCAGAAGATTTT
This sequence comes from Ochotona curzoniae, assembly GCF_017591425.1. Lineage (NCBI taxonomy): Eukaryota > Metazoa > Chordata > Mammalia > Lagomorpha > Ochotonidae > Ochotona > Ochotona curzoniae. The sequence continues at coordinate 21,079,544 of NW_024465894.1, read as the reverse complement.
TTCTCTGCCTGAATTCAAGAAACTTTCCTTTGGCATCCAAGTGAGCCACCTGCGGGCACATGAGAAGTAGCAGGGAGTTAAGCTGCCCCAGGGAGCATTTAAACCTGGACATTCTGGATTGTGAGGAGTGCATCGAACTTTGATAAAAGTTCTAGAATCATTTTGTCTTAATCAGGGTTGAACACAGTTGTTTGAAAGAAAGTCGATTGACAAAGGGGAGCTATATTGATGTCCCAGCTTCAAAATACCTGGAGTCCCCAACAACATCCATTTGAGGTTGCAAGACAGCGAAGGACTCAGGGGAGAAAGCAGAGCAGGTACCAGAGGTCTTTATTGTGAGGTCAGAGGCATGCTGAGGGTGTCTATATCAACACAGAGCCAGCCCCAAGGCAGGCGTTCATAGAAGCGATCACAACCCACATCTTGTTTTAGTTAGTCCTTTGTGCTGTCTCTCACACAGTCCACAATCAGTCAACCAGAGACAGATGACCATGCAGGAAATTCCAAGCTGAGGTGTATTCCCACCACTATCTACCAATCTCAAGCCCCATCATGTTCCTTACACGAAAGCAAGTCTGCAAGAGAAACCAGTGATGAAAGGAAGTCTCCCTCAGGAGCTTTGGTGTGTGCTGATAAGGGGAGAGCCTTGCCAGCTGTTACAGTCAGCTCCTTATTGCCACATTACATTAATGTTCTACCTCACATAGAGTAGACACTCATGTGAATGTTCATGCTTCCAATGAACTTGTTGTTGAGGATGCTGGTGATCAGGATCTGCATGGTTAGGAACCTTCGAAGCAGTACGGCTTTCTCTCTAGGAAATCCTCCCACTCAGGATTTCCTGTCTCTGCTGTGGAGCACCCAGGATGTTCCCCATTCTACATGGGGTGTTATCTTTCTGTTTTATTAGACAACTAATGATAGATGAGCCGATCTGGGCACATAAAATATTTATGTTTTATTTTTCAGAGTTTGAGGATTGAAACTGGGTCAAATCACAGAGAGCTCTCCCACAAACTAATGAGCTTACCAAATCTAGAGCCTCAGAAATCAGGCTTGCGGTAGCTTTAATGACTATTCCAGAGGGAAAATACACCAAGATTTTTCTATTGAATTGTGCAGTAGAGAAACTGAGGTCACTTTGGGTAAATTTTCTCCAAGATGCAGACCCGTTAGACTTTTATTTGCATTTCTTTGATGCTTTTTATTCCCTCCTTCAACGTTGTTGGTACTCCTCTTTGAAAATGGAGATAAAGAAGAAACCACTCATTTATTTCTCCTGTCTTGTGGGAGGTGGGAACTTGATAAGAGGCATTCCATAGAGACTCCCCATCTTGTTTTAAAAAAACAATCAACACAGTATTTGAGGTAAGGTGAGATCAGCAAATCAGAAGACACTGACAGGGCTGCTTAGGAAGGGGGCATGCAGTGCCATGCTGGGCCACACAGCTTCTTTAGTACGTGGCTCGGCCAGGAGGCAGGGGGAATGAGAAGAGATGTGGGCAACAGGCTATATTATGGTTTCCCTAGGAAAGAACAGAGCAGGCAGGATAGTCTGACCAGTGTGGATGATCTGGGTGGACTCTGGTACCCAGAGGCATTCCCTAGATTTTGGTGCCTGTCCTTGGGATCAGGAGGACAGTGACCCCATGTAGAGTGTGAGAACCCAGGCAGTGCTGTGTATGGGCTATACATTGGTTGGTTTGCATTTCAGAAGCACACTCAAGTGGTGTTGAATGCTGTACCTATGGGCTGGCCCCAGGTGTCAAGCAGAAGAGTATGAAAATTGAAAGAAGCAGTGAATATGCACCTTCATAATGACTGTTGCATCCTTCTGAGCCAGAAAACCGATTCAGAGCAAGAAGGGAAGAACCACAGCTGTAGGAGACTGCCTGAGAATGTGTTGGCACAGAAGTGGCAGGGAGAGGAACCAGCCTTGGGACACAGCAGATGAATTCCCACCTGCTATGCTGGCATCCTGTATCAAGGTGATGGCTGAGACTGGGCTGCCTTACTTCTGATCCAGCTTATGGCCAATATGTCTGGGAAGGCAGCAGATGATGGCCCAAGTGGCTGGGACCCTGCTACCCATGTGGGAGACCGTGATGGAGTTCCAGCTTGCTGGCTTCTGCTTGGTCCAGGCCTGGTCATTGCAGCCATTTGGGGAAGTGAACCAGTGGATAGAAGACTAATTTTTTTTTCTGTCACTTCGCCTTTCAAATAAAGAAAAACTCTTTGAAAAGGAATAATAAAGATGTAACAGGTACTATAAACACCATGATGGCCTCAAAAGCCAGAAACAAGGCATATTGTTTACCACCCTTGTTACCACTCCAGCTGCCAGGCAGGAGGCCACCATCTTGCTGGGAGAAAGGTTCTATCTATGAAGTATTGAAGTATCAGATATTGGGATAATTCTGATATGAAGCAGTAGGTCTGAGCAAACTGATGCCTCAGGAGCGCTTCTGTGAGAAAGTGGTAAGAAAGCTGCAGAAAACACAGATCACAAAGGCCAGGAGAGTGAGAGAGAGAGGGAAGAGAAAGGGGCAAAGGGTACATCTGCTGCTGCTATCCACCGGCTGCTTCCCCAGCTTCCATACCTGGGGATGCTGTCTTGCTGGGAAAAAGTAAACCAAAAGAACTGTGACCCCCCGTCCCTGTTTTAGATGGTCCCAACACAGTCCTCGTTGACTTGAAGTCCGTTCTAAAAGGCGACTGACTACTCAGCTCCAAGGAAAGAAGCCACACTGGCCTCCTGCACTCACAAGGTACCAGACTCATGCTGCTGCCCAGAAGCTGCTTACCTCCACCTGTCCCAGGAGGAAGCAAACAGCCCCTTCACTGCCAGAAGCACCCAGAGTCAGCAGGGGTGCTTTCCAGGACAGAGAGCAGGTTCTCAAGCACTAGCCCTGGAACTAAAAGTGCTTGTTTTGTGGCATCTAGGGAATTCCACCCTTGGATTCTTAGGGCAAGTGGCTAGCAGCAACACATACCCAATCCCAAAGCAGCCGACCTGTGGGAGCCATTCTACAGCTCTAATCACAGGGTACAGGCAACTCAGGGCAGTCCCCTCTGTACCTTGCCACTTTGGGACTGCCACTGCTCTATTAAGGAATCTGATAACATCACATGTTCTCATGATATTTGCCTGTAACACACAGCTCCCTTCCAGGATTCCTTGAAAGACTGGTCGGATCAATCCTGTCAGTCTGATCTATTCAAAATCTTGAAAGAAAAAAAAGTTAAAGATACCTTTATTTTTAATTGAAAGGCAGATTTACAGAGAGAAGAGGTAGATTCCCCATTCACGGTTCACTCTCCAAATGGCCACAATGGCCAGAACTGAGCTGATCTGCAACCAGGAGCCTCTTCCACATCTCCCATGTGGGTTCCAGGGTCCAAGGACTTGCGGCATCCTCTACAGTTTTCCCAGGCCATTAGCAAGAAGTTCAATCAGAAGTGGAGTATCCGGGGCTTGAACAGCAGCCCATATGGGATGCCAGCACTTGCAGCTGGTAAATTAGCCTGCTGAGCTACTACACCAACCCCAGAAAGAAAACTTTCTAAAAAGCTTCCAAACGACAATATATCCAGCAAAACTGTCATTTAAAAGTGAAGAAGTAAGAGTTCCCCAACAAAAACTGAGAGCAGGTACAGTCAGTACCCAATAGAAAAATGACAGGATCTGTTTCATGTCTATGAATGTTTACCTTGAATGTAAGTGGGTTAACTTCTCCTGTCCAAAGATACAGGTTGGCCAAATGGCTATAAAAATAAGACCCAACTATGTTTGGAAGCCAACTTCACAGGCAGAGATATAAATACATGGACTATGAAGAACTGGAAAAAGATTTACGATGCAAATGAAAATAAAAAAGAAGTGGAAGAAGCTATATTCATGTTAGATAAAACGGACTTTAAATCAAAAACTGTAAGAAGGCATGAAGAGGAACATTGTATGTTGATAAAAAGGACTGATTCAGCAAGAAAATACAGCAATTGTAAATATACACGGACTCAAAATAAGACCACCCAGATATATAGAGCAAATAATATTCAATCTAAAAGGAGACAGGTTACAACACCATAGGGAGACTCATCCCATTGAGATCAGGGGCCAGATCCTATAGGAAATCAACAAAAATGCATCATACTTGAGCCACACTCTGAGCAAATAGACCTAGCAGACACTGCCAGAGCATTGCACTCAACAGCTGCAGAATGTACGTTCTTTTCCTCAGCACATGGCACATTTTCTAGGGTAGCTCATACGTCAGGCCACTGAGCAGGTCTCAGTACATTTAACAAAAAATTAAAATCATGCCTGGGATCTTTTCAGACCACAGAGGGGTAAAACTAGAAATCAACAAGAACAGAAGAACGTTTACAGATATGTGGGAAAAAAACAACCTGTCCTGATTGACCAATGGATGATTGAAAAAATTAAAAGGACAATCTAAAAAAAAATTTTAAACTACTGCAAATGAAAGTACATATTGAATCCTTGTAGAATGTAACAAAAGCAATATTAAAAAGGAAATTTGTAACAGTGAGTGTAAACAGTATAAAATAAGGAAGCAAGATTTCAGATAAACAAGCTAACAATGCATTTCAAACACTTAGAAAAACAAGCACCAAACAAGTTCAAAATTAGCAGTCGGTGAAAAATAATGAATACATATTAAACTGAAACAAAAATTACAAAAGATCGACAAAAAAGCTGAAGCTCTTTATTTGGTGGAAGGGAGATAAATCGAAACAACTTTATTTAGACAACAAAGAAGAAAAGAGAGGAGCCAGTATTGTGCCTTAGCAGGTAAAGAGGTACAGCTACCACCACATTGGCATCTCATGAGCACTGGTTTATATCCTGGCTGTTCTGCTTCTGATCAAGCTCCCTGCCAGTGGCCAGAGAAAAGCGGCACAATGTGACCCAAGTGTTTGGATCCCTGCCACTCGCATGAGAGACCCAGGTGAAGTTCCTTACTTGTTGTTTGGACTGTCTCAGCACTGGGTCATTGTAACCATCTGGGAAGGAAATGGAAGATCTGTTTCTGTCTGTCTCTCTGTCTCTCCCTTCCTCTTTGCAATTCCCACATTCAAATAAATAAATCCTTTTTAAAAGGAGAATAAAAGGTCCTGGTGCAGTAGCCTAGTGTCTAAAGTCCTCACCTTGCGTACATCAGGATGCCATACAGGTGCCAGTTTGTGTCCTGGCTGCTCCACTTCCCATCCTGCTTCCTGTTTGTGGCCTGGGAAAGCAATCAAGGACCACCCAAAGCCTTAAAACCCTGCACTCGCATGGGAGACCCAGAAGAAGCTCCTGGCTCTTGGATTTGGATCAGTTCAGCTCCAACTGTTTGGATCAGTTCAGCCCACTTGGGGAGTGGGCTGGCAGACAGAAGATCTCTCTCTGACTCTCTTTATCTCTGTAAATCTGACTTTCCAATAAAAAATAATTTTTTTAAAGGAGAATAAAAAATTTTTCAAATAAATAAAATTAGATATAGGAAGGGAGGCACTAAAATGGACACCACAGATATACAAAGGATCATAATAGACTCCTATGAATAAATGTATACTAACAAAATGAAAACCTCAAAGAAATGGATAAATCCCTGGATATATATATGAAACCTATTAAAATTAAAATTAAATTAACAAGATACAGAAAAAAACATGCCCATAACAGGCAATGAGATTGAAGCAGTTATTAAAATTCTCTTATCAAAGAGAAGTCAAGGATCTGATAGCTTTACCACTGAACATTACCAGACATTTTAAGAGAAAATAACTAAGCTACTTTGCAAACTATTTCAAAATAGTAAACAAAATTGGAATTCTGTAATACTCTTCTTATGAGGGCAATATCATGCTGGTACTACAACCAAACAAACAAACAAAAAAAGCACAAAAAGGAAGTTGCATACCGATATCCTTAATGAAAATGATGGTAAAAACATTAGCAAATTAAACCCAACACCATCAAAAAGATGACACATCATGATCAGGTGGAATTTATCCCAGATATTCAAAGATGACTTAACAGTTGAAAAAATCAATAAACAACATAAATTAGGTCAACATAATGAAGAATATATGTATAAATATGATCTCCATTGATGTAGAGGAGGCATTTGGTAAGAATATCATCCTTTATGATTTTAAAAAATCTCAGTAGAAGGAATATAACAAAACAGAATATAGAGCCCAGAAATTAATTCATGTAAATATAGCCAAGTGAATTTTGACAAAGTTTGTAAGAACATACGTTGAAGAAAGGATAGTCTCTTCAATATATTTTTTGGCAAAACTGGACATATATATGTGTGGAAGGGTGAAATTAGGTCTCTGCCTCTCACCATATCCAGCAATTCAAGATGAATCAAAAACTTAAACATAAGACCTTAAACTATAACATTGCTAGAAGAAAAATGCAGGTGCAGGGCAAACAACTGAAGACCTTGGTGTAGATTATGGTTTCTTGTAAAAAAAAAAAAAAAACAAAGCAGAAGCATAGTCAACAAAAGCAAAATTAGGCAAATGGGATTATAGCTAACTCAGAAGCTTCTGTACAGTAAAAGAGGCAAACAAGAGTGAAGAGATATTCAACAGAATGTGAGAAAATGTTTGCAGCAATTGATTCACCAAGGCATTACTATTCAAAATATATCAACAACTGAAAACATTCAATAACAAAAATAGCTGATCCAGTTAAGAAATGGACTAAAGTCTGCAGCAGGCAGTTCTGAGAGGAAGAAATAGAGATGTCCAACACACAACATACATATGGGAAACCACTCAGTGTCCCTACCCTTCAGGGAAATGCATATGAAGCCCATGAGATGTCACCTGTCAGAATGGCTATTACCCAAAAGACACAGAGCAACACATGCAGGTGAGAACAGGGAGAAGGGGAAACCCCTAACTGTTAACAAAAATGTGAAATAGCACAGCCCCTGTGGAAAATAACATGGAGAGTTCTAAAAACCTGGGAATGAAGCTACCGTTGAATCCAGCCATCCCGCTACTGGATACATGCCCAAAAGATAGGAGCTCGCTTTATCAAAGAGATACCCATGCACCACCATGGTCGTAGCAGCACTGTTCACAATAGCCAAAAATCGATAATTATCAGAGGAATGGGTAACAAAAATGTGGTGAATATACACAAATACTGTTCAACTGCTTTTTAAAAAGAGTGAAATCCTGTCACTTGTGGCAAAATGGATGGAGCTGGGGTGCATCATGTAGAGTGACTAAGCCAGATACAAACAGAGGCTGCGTGTGCTCCTTTATACACAGGAGTTAAATTTTTCTTAGGAAGAAAAAAGATCTGAACACAGAATATTGATTACTAGAGGCTAGGAGAACCAGGAGGGATAAAAGGAGTTTGGGTTAAAAAAAAAATAGAAATAGGAAAAGCCAGGTGAGGCTCATTAATTTTGACAAGGATATGAGATATTAATAGAACAGGAGTGAAGGGTTTATGGGAACTCTTTGCTTTATTACCTCACCATTTTTTTTTAATTTAAAACTATTCTGAGATAAACTGCTGAAGCATACACATCTCCTAGCTGAAATCCCAGAGGTTCATCCATCCACATGAATCATGATTTTGAGCTGCCTCTGTGTGTGTTCAGAGGCCCATAGAGGAGGTTCCCATTGGCAGCAAAGCCAAGCAGTCACCCTATTTCATTGTCTCAGAGAAGTCTAAAGGCTGGTATCCCCCTCCTTTGTGCCCACTCAGTCACGGGCCTGGAAGGCTCTGTGAGGAGGAGCAGAAAGCTGCACGAGATGAGAGATGGAAGGGACCTCATTCTGAGCCTGAGGAACAGGACACGGATATGGTGATTGAAAGATGTTTTTCAGATGGATTAGCCCAAGACAGTTTGCACTGCAGGAATGAAGTCTCAATGGCTGGGTGAGATGAAAGACTTAGTAAACCTCCCATCTGTCCTGGTAACATTGATGACAAATGAGGCAGTTTGTCATTAGCTACAAAGGAGGTAAAGGTTATCTTGTCAGTGGCCACAAGATATTGCCTATTCTCCTTTGTCCCCCAGCAGACTTCCTCTTGGGGATTATTTATTATTAGCTAAACTGTGGAGTAAATGTAGTTCACTTTTCAGTCTTGCAGGTGGAATTATTTCTTTTTCTTTCCTGTAAATAAAATGGAACTTGTCTCATATCTAATGTATATCAGGAAAGGGAAATACCAAGTGCTCACCTAAAGGAAGGCACCCCCTCCTTGCTGGCATCGTATGCTAGTGCCATGTCAGTGTATGTAAGCTACTTAGCATACAGCGATTCTCTTGACAAAAGCCACATGTTACCTTTCTGCTTTGTGGCTGCTCTGTACATCTTCCAGTGGATGCTTTCTGATCAACTGACCCAGCGACTCCAGCTTGGGATTTTGCCAATAAAAGATGCTACTGCCTTGTCTGTTTGGGTATGGTGTGTAATAAAGACCAGGCTTCTGGCAGGTTCAAATACACTTAGGACGAAGTTAGAAACCCTCCTGAGCCTCCCAGAACACAAGTTTCCTGCTCTGTGAGATGCTTACCTGCATGAGTACCTGCATTACAGCTTCCCTGGGATGTTGAAAGCATGCTCTTTGTGCAAGTACTCTTATCTTGTGGCCTCATTTTGACAACATTTTCACATTACACAACAAAACACCTATGTGTGTTTTAATTTAAAAGAGATGTTTGTTGCCCTGTTTATAGTCTGTGGTATGATGGTAAGGGCTATTTCAAGCAGAAATGTTTTGAGAGGAAATTTATCTGCTCACTCAAAGTTAGGAATCCAAAGTGATTTAGCTGAAAAGTTGTTGCATTCACTCTTAGGTGAGTGCTGGATATTTGGGCGGTGTCTCGGGACAATTCGTATGTGCCCAGTTTTCATGCTCTAGGTGTCTGGCTGCTTCCCCAAGCACAGGCTGACCCAGTCAGAGTGCCCACTTGGGGCAGGCCCTGACATGGGGATCTCAGCATCCAAAGTGACGATGGTGCTCTCTTCTGTCTAGAGTCATTGCTGGGTTTCTTTAGGTTCAAGATCTCTCTGGCTGGAACTGTTACATCATAAGAGAAACACAGAACAGAAGGCAGTTTTCTGCCACTTGTTTATCCCTCGCATTGCAATGGGTGCCCATGATGGCTCCAAGAATAAATGAAGTAACAACTCATTGATTTCCTTCTCTATCAGATCTGCAGCTTAATCACCTGAAGCTCTCTACACCAAATGACTTGCTGGTATGTCCTACCTATAAATGCTGACTTGTGTTTGCATAAACTGGTTTAAGGTCTCGCTGGGTAATGCTCAACACTTACTGTTTGCCATGTGCCAGATAATGTTCCAAGAACTTGACACATCAGCTCATTCAATCCCCAAACACTACGAAATGAGGACCAGTATTATGAAGTGGATTTTCATCACTGCCTTGTCAAAGGAATCCTTCATTTAAGACCACTGTTTCTGAGGCCACTGTTTCTGAGTGGTCCAGATAGATGGTTTTGGAGTTCTGCAGTCTGGGCCCCTGCCTGACACACTAACTGTTTAGGGATGGTATGGAGTATATAAAGCCAGTGCTTCTTGACCTGTGCACCATGCACTGCCCCATAGCAGGAGGTGCAGACAGAAATCCATTCCCGGACTCCTGCATCTCCTTTATCTTGTGGCTGCTGAGCACCTTAACTCATTCCTAAGGAAGAGCACATATCCAAGGCCAGGATGGCTTTTGGCTGTGGCTTTTGTGAATACACTGAGAGCTCTCTGTGAAGAAGGCTCATTGCCTCCATGATGGTTTCCTCACTCACATACAGAAATTCCCCAGCAAGTGTTCTGTGTATCTCTACCACAATCCTCATTTTCTTTTTTCCCTTGGGCTAATGCTCCCTGAGTATACTGTGCTGGTGTCATATTTGAAGACACCATTCCACATTGAACAGAGCCAGGGATATGTCCAGGTAGCCATCCTGTGTGTTAGGCTGAAACCTCTCAACCCCCAAGCAACATTCTTGAAGACCTTATAGGAACATGGCACTGAATGTTTGTCTTAGTATCTTGATTGAGTTTTTTGAAGTATGTTTTCTGTAGAAAGCCAACATTCATACCAGGAAAAACCATTCATTGGGGAAAGTAGACTGCCAAAAATAGGTATACTTGGCTGGATCCCTCAGACTCAGAGGTGTGTTTGTGCAACACTTTGTAAATAATTTGAATCTTATGTAACCCTATGCAAATTTTCTTGGCACATGTGACTCAAAACTCTGAAAATGGTTATTAACAGTTTAGCCTGAATTCACCAAAAAAAAAAAAAAGTAAAACTTAGTCTCTTTTCAAGGATTTGTAAATCTCATGTGTTTTTCCTTTTCATTTCTCTGTGAAGTCTGCACACTTGGGAATCTTGAGCTGTGCAAAAGACAAGTCCAGAGGGCTCAGGGCGAGTAGGCAGGAAGACCTCCATCATCAGTGTGCTGGCAGAGACATGTGCTTTCCAGGTGGACACAGGAGTCAGAGGGGAGGAAGAAGTCAACAGCAGCCGTGAACTTCAGGCGCCATTGGTTTTACAGTTAATCAGCCTTGGAACACGAGTGGATCAGCTGTCAGCTGTTTCTGATTGGGTGCAGGTGTTTATTGCATCACAAGACCTGCCCTTTGCCATGGGTTTATCATATTCTCTCTTTCAAATGCAGAGGAAAGGGTCAGTCCTAACCTGGATAGTTTGCACTGAAGTACAAGTGCAGTGATGTGGGAGTCCTTGGGCAATGGAAATACACAGCACTGGAGAATCCATGTTTTCTTCTTGTCTGGGTAAATTTAACTCATTTAGAAGCTCATAGACACCATATGTAGACTTTAAAAAATATGTCTATTTATTTGAAGGAGAGAGTGAGAGAGATTGAGAGAGACAATCTCCCATCCGTTGGTTCTGTTCCTTAAATGACTGCAATGGCTGTGGCTGGTCCAGGCCAAAGCTGGAATCCAGGACTCCATCTGCGTGTCCCCTATGGGTTGCAGAGGCCCAGGTACTTGGGACATCTTCCATTTCTTGCCCAGGCACATTAACAGGGAGCTGTATCAAAAGTGGAACAAGTTAGAAACGAAGTGTTACCTGATGTGGGAGTAACAAATGAAACTGTCCCATGTTTGGCTTGTCTCAAAGTAGTTCCACCCTGATCATGCATATTCTTACTGTATCTAATTGTAGAGCCAGGTTCTGTGTGTTACGTAGTTAGGAAGGCTGCTATCTTTAATCTTGGGAGAGAAGGGGGCAGTGTCCAGAGATCTAATGCATCTCTGATTGTGGTCAGTGCATTTGTAATCAACTACTGCAGAGCTTTGGGGAAGATAGAACTCTGCCCCTCTGCTATCTCCTTAGTGGGACAGGAGGCTTTGACATTGCTAACCTGGATTCTGATCTATGAATTGCAAGAGGGTGGTGGTCACAGTTGCCATTCTATGCTTTTCTAGCCATAGATGACTTACTTACTTGGGGACATGCAGACACAAAGTTTGGGGGCCTTGCTGAGATAACTCTTTACCTTTAAAGAATGAGTAGAATTCCACCAAGAAGAGCTAAGCCAGGTTGAGGGTGTGGTGCCAGCAGAGGAGGAGGGGCAACTGAAGCTGTGCCTGGAGATCTGCCGATATCTGAGAGTTTAAACCAGAGATGAATTCCAAGGCTGGGTGGAGGGCACTGGGTGTGCGCTAGGGTAGCCACAGCCATGAGACATGGAAACAGATGCCTGATCTTCGTTAACTGTCACTGATGGGAGCCTCTGATGCATGGGGGAACACAGAGCCATTCCTCTGTTTTGTTCTCAGCGTGGGAAGCAGGCTGGCTTTGGAGGCTCTCACAGTGCACACGTACACCTGCACAAGCCCCTGCCCAGGTCAGGCTGCTTTTGAAAGTCTGCCTGGGAGTTGTTAGCCTTCCCATGGGCTGACCTCTTTATGGGAACATCTTCTTCTCAGAATAGGAGCCTATTTCTAATTCAGGCTCTGTTGCTGACCAACTCTGTGACCTTGATGAAGTGACCAGTCTCCCTGGGCTTGGCATCCTACCTGAGGACTCTGTGGAATGATCACTGGCACCTCACAGCCAAACGCAAAAGTGGCACAGCCTTCTCTGAGCTCATTCATCAGCTTTGCTTCCAGCGGGGGACCCTGTATGTCTGAAAGCAAAGCAGGCATGGGCCTTTAGAGTGGAAGTGAGCATGACTCGATGGACATTTCCTCCTCATCATACCTCTTAACACCCCAGGAAATAGAAATATATTTATTTGTTAAATGTGTGTATAATGTATTTATGCAGATGCACATTTATATTTAAAGTTTGAGACATTTAAAATTGACAGAATTTGAAGCAAGCCCTGCAGGACAGGGAGTTAAGCCACCACCTGCAGCACTGGCATCCTATATGGGCACTAGTCTAAGTCTCGGCTGCTCCACTTCTGACCCAATTCCCTGCTAATGCACCTGAGAAAGTAGCAGCAGATGGTCCAAGTACTAAGGCACCTGCCATTAGCAGTTCCAGCTCAAACTCCTGGCTCCCTCTTTCTCTGTAACTCTGCCTTTCAAATAAATAAACCTTTAAAAATGAATAAAATAGACTTTTTAAAAAAATAGTTGTCTTAGGTATACTGAAAATTAAGTGAGAAATAGAGAAGGTTCTCATGCAGCCCTCCCCCACTTCCCCTGTCACAAACATGTTGTGTTCATGTAAGGCTCATTCTTTGCAGTTGATGGACGAGAGTGGTGGATTCTCTGGGCTGAGCTCCATGGCTTCCATGAGGGTTCCTTTCTGTGTGGCCCTGTGGGTCTTCCGGATGTAGAATATCCTGCGCCTACCTTCTGTACCTGCCGGTTTCACTGTCCATGCCCTCCCTGGACGTCTCTTCCTGCCGCTGACCTCCTGGAACCTGGGATTTTTTCTGTCTTGATGGTTTCATCTCTGGTAGAATGTCAGCAGGAAGTAGCCTTTTCAGAATGACTCCTTTCATTTAGTACGATCGAGTGCATTTGGGGTTCTGCTCATTCCTTTTTATCCCTGAATAATAGTCCATTGTGTGGGTGTACATCAGTCTGTCCATGCATTCAGTTCCTAAAACACACCCTGGTTGCTTCCAACTTGGCAATGAATAAGGCTGATGTAAATATACATTTGGGGGTGAGTGTTGTGGCAGTGCCAGGCTCACTGCAAGGGCTAGAAAGTATTCCCTTTGCTTCCATTTTTATGGAAAATAGTGTAGATACTTGAGGTAATTTCTTCTTTTTTTAAGATTTTATTTTACTTTATTGGAAAGGCAGATGTACAGAGAGGAGGAGAGACAGAGAGGAAGATCTTCCATCTGATGATTCATTCCCCAAGTGACCGCAATGGCCGGTGCTGCGCCAATCCAAAGCCAGGAGCCAGGAACTTCTTTCCGGGTCTCCCATGCAGGTACAGGGTCCCAAGGCTTTGAGCCGTCTTTGACTGCTTTCCCGGGCCACAAGCAGGGAGCCGGATGGGAAGTGGAGCTGCTGGGATTAGAACCAGCGCCCACATGGGATCCTGGCACATTCAAGGCAAGGACCTTAACTATTACGCTATTGCACCGGGCCCCGAGGTAATTTCTTCTTTAAAATTCATTGTGAACTCAGTAGGGCCTACCATTCTTGTCACAGATTGTTAATGGTGGGCATTTGCTTCCGCAAGTAAGACAGTGTTTCAGACATCCATATCTGTGTTTGTGCCTTTGTTTGGTTTGCAGTTCTGCTTCCAATACCAGCTTCTTGCTAATATGCACTCCCAAGAAGCAGCAGGCAATGGCACATTCACATGGAAGGCCCAGACTGACGCTCCAACTCTCGTCTGCAAACTGGCACCACCGTGGCTGTGCAAGGCATTCGAGAAGTGAATCAACAGATGGGAGCTCTCTGGTTCTCAGCCTTTCAAAGACGTCTTTGAATTAATTAACACATTTAAAAATTTTTCATTCCGGATTAAAATTGTTTTTGATGATACAGACCTATTGAGACTGTGTGTTCTGCCTTGTTTTCCTTTTGGCACCATTCTCTTGTTCTGGGAATCGGCCCATTTCATCAGGATTGTCTAATTTATAGACAGCGTTGTTTTTAATATCACTTTAGTGACCAGAGCTCAGTAGTGGCCTCTGCATTTGATCTTTGCCTGAAGGTCAGAAAGCAGACCCTTTTTCACTCCTGATACTAGTAATTTATGCCTTGAGTAATTTGTCTTTTAACCTGGCCAGAGACTGATCAATTTTATTGACCCTTTGAAAAAACAGCTTGGAGATGTTGCTGATTTTTTTTCAATACTGTTCTTTCTATTTTGAGTTTCAATGATTCATACTCTACTTTTTGTTGTTTCTTCTGTTTTTTTTGGGGGGGGGGTATTTAATTTGTTTTTTTTTTTTTCTGTATTTGATTTGCTTTTCTTTCCTGAGATGATTTAGCTTTTATTTTCTAATGCTATCAGTTTCCACCTAAGCATTCCTTTTGCTACATCCCACATATTTTCATAAATTGTATTTTCATTTCTATTTAGCTTGAGATATTTTTAAACTATTAAAAAGAGCAAAGACAACTTAACCTGCTCTGTGTAACCACCAGACAGAACACACCTTATCAAGGAACTTTATTACGTTTTCTTGGTTTCTTCCTAATAAAAGCTGCAACAGCTTCACATACTTATGGGGGTTATCATCTTGTCATTATCAATTCTTATCCCGTGCTACCTCTCAGCCCCTATGAGAAAGGCACAATGTTGCTTTCCAGTCCAATTACTTGTACTGATTCAGCTGCCAACCTCAGTTACTCCTACCCTGACACTGTTAGCCTTAAAAAGCTGGAAGGGAAAGCAGGCAGTTCAGTGGAAGAGAAGTCAAATTGTTAGATACCCAGCCCCGAAAACATGGGTGCATATGTAGGCACAGTTTGGGATCTTCTCCAAGAAGAACTAGGGTTTAGGATTCAGGAGTGCATAGGGCAACGCAGGTCAGAAAGTGGGAATGGGAGACAAGAATAGGGAGAGCCCTGGGAAAAGTGCATAGTAAGGAAATGGACAGGGGCCCCCTGGTGCTTTACTATCCTGGGGGCCCTGGGAGGCAATGTAGAATACACAGGCAAGGATGCGGAATCTTCACTCACTGGTCACTGGTGAAAAACAGCTCAAAGGGGCATTAAACCCTGGCGTTTCTGGTTGCAGTTGAGATCAGTTCTGCCAGCCAGAAAGAGCTCCTGGGCAGAGAGGTGTAGGTGTCAGATCCATGTGGAAGTCAGGGCCGTGTGCACAGGAATGGCAGAGGTGAGGGGATGTGGGCAGCCCAGTCACAGCAACTTCTGTGACTTCTTTAAAAAGGAGCTCCTTTGAAGCTGAATTTATATAGTAAGTACTTAAACAGGAAAAGAGATAAGTGCTCCATCCTTACCACATGCCAGGTCCAGAAAGATGCATTCTCTTGTGACTTTGGCGCACCACTCAGGTGAGCCCCTCAGGACTTCCTGGCTCACCTGTCCAGTGGCTTATGCTCCAAAAAGTGCAATCTTAGTAACCTCTGAAGAACATTCAGCATGGAGAGGCTGCAATGGCAAAAAAAAAAAAAGCTTATTTTGAGCCAACTTTTAGAATGTAGACTATAATGAGTGCTGGGAACCTTTTAGTTCAACATTGAAAGACAGACAAGGTTGAACGCAAAGCTAATATTTGCAGATTTTTTAAAAAAAATGAGTGAAATTCTGAAAATCCTGGTCTCTCATTAGGGAAATATAATTATAGAATTTCTGTTTCCTAGCAATAAGAGGAAAAGATGTTAATTCTCCATCCTTGGATTATTTTTCAGCAGGTCTTTGATCTGACCACTGACTGAAGCCTGTTGTCAAGGGACATATGTTTGAATGAGAGGAGGGCTTCTGGGAAGGACAGAGTCACTCTTATTCTTTGGATTCAGTTGACTTGGATGAACCACAGCAAATGTCAGAAAGAGATAGTGTTCTTGGTGTGACTTTGATTCCATCTACAAGAGTGCCTAAAGGGAGACTTCTGGACTCTGAACAGCTTTGCTGCTAATCAGCTGTGAGACTTTGAACAAATCCACAGAATGCTCAGTGGATTCACAGTCCTATTCAGCCCTTTTTGTTGTACATGACAGACAGATGGACATGAGAGCAGCAGAACTTTGCCCAAAGCTCTCTACATGCACCTGCATTGCCTCTTCTTGCCAGCGGTAGCCCACATCCACTACCAACCCATGCCACCTTGTGTCATGAAGCTTTCCCTTTGCCAAGTCTGCTGCTTTACTGTGGCTGCCAACATCTCCCATGACTTTGGTAGGGACAATAAAAGCATATATACACCCCTTATGTACTTCATAAAGCTGGAAGGATGAGCAGGAAGCAATTTGATGAGATGTTGAAAAGATAGCACTAAGTGATACAAATGGTAAGACCCTGAATTTTAGTGACTCAACACTGGAGTAGCTTATTTTTTTTCTCTTCAAAGACCTATGCCATATTTAGTAGGTAGTAGGCACCCATTCATACAGAGACTTGGGAACATCTGCCTTCATATCTTTGCTCACTATCAGGCATGTCCTTCTGACTAGCAAGTGAGGAAAAGCAAGAGATGGCAGATCATGGAAAGTTTGAAAGGGTCAGGCAATAAAGGGATGTGTATCATGGCTGTCTAGGTAGAAGGGAACTTCAAAAACTCATACAAAAAGAAGACAAATTTCAGAGCTGGCATTGTAGTGAGGCCGCTTAAGTCAGCAACATCAGCACCCATAGAAGTGCAGACTTGAGTCCCAGCGTCTCTGCTTCAGATCCAGCTCTCTGCTAATTCACCTGGGAAAGCAACAAAAGATAGCCCATGTGCCAGGTCCATGCTACTTGTATGGGAAATCCATGTGGAAGTCCAGCCTGCTGGTTTTCTAGCGACCCAGCCTAGGTCATTGCAGTCATTTGGGGATTGAACCAACAGCTGAAAAATTGCTCTTGTCTCTTTCTCTGCTTTCAACTAAATCTTTTCTTTAAAAAGAAAAAAAGATAAATTTCTGTTGAATTTTTTTTAAATGCATGCATTGGTTTTCATAATGTGAGTTTCCATGAACTTTTTGAAGACCCCTAGCATTAATGTCCAGAACTCTGCCATGTGGCCAGACACTGCGAGTGATGTGTGTGCTCCCAATGTGGAGAGGCAAGCCATCTTGGCATTAATTTTCTGATAGCAGAAATGGAGTTCACCATTGTCTGGTAGCCCATAAGGAGAGGATGTCCCTTAAATGCTTCAGTTTGGTAGTAACAGCTGTAGAGTCAGGCCCTTTATCTGGATAAATTGTTTATGCAGAAGCATGAGATGGGACAGATATGGATGAAGAACATCTCACAGAAGGGCCGCCTCAGCTCCCTTGGGTCTACACCTCATGTACGGTGGAGTGGCCTGATTTTTTTTGCCAAATGCTTTCTGTATGACTGGCACAGGGCTAGGCCATTTGCATGCATTTAATTTTCTCACAAACAGGCTCTGAAGTAAATATTCTCATCTTAATTAGCACACTGATATAGAATCTGGTGCTCAACGAAACCAACATAAAGCTGTTGAGCTCTCAGGGCTGGCACCATTCACCTGGGCCTTGTCTGAACTTCATGTCATTTTGGAGAACTGAGTGGTGTGGGATTGGCATGGTTCCAACTCCTGTTCTGGAGAGAGGCGTTTGTATCTAGTGCTGTTTGTTCTGGGAAATGGGCAAGCTACGTGGCCACTCCATCCACTTGAAGGAAAGGGAGACTGAATGGGCAAGATTTTAAAGTTCAGACAGTGAGATGAGAGCCTGGACAGATTCACCCACTAGAGGCAAAGCTGTGGTAGTGTTCAGTAGGAGGAAGAGCTCTCTTGACCTTTGTAAAACAATACACAGGCCCAGAAAGATAGCAGATTTGTGCTCAATACAAGTATTCAGGCAAACACAGCATGATTTTCAGGTGGTGTGTGCAGGAAGTTAGGGTGTGATGGTCCTTCCAGTATGAAGCTGTTTCAGGCATTCCTATAGGTAGAGTCCACCTATCCTTCGCACTCCCATTGTGCTCTTAGAAGAGGCCTGAGCTGCATTTGGGACACCTTCCAGTCACCAGCCCTGGGGCCTCAGTCATTGCTCTCACCTTGCTCAAGATCATGTTCTCTGGGTCCCAGCATGGTATCTAGCTCTGGGGTGTGCTCTGGGACCTGTATTTGATCATGTGGAGCCTCTTTAGCTCTCTGAGTAGAGCTCCTTTCAGCCTTCTCTCTTGCTGATGACAACATGCCTCGTGGCACAGTGGAGAGGTGACCTGTGCAAGAGTTTTGTCACTTGAACTAATGCCCTGCTTTTGCAAGAGCAGGTGAAGGGTTGCCCAGCAGTTCCATGTGAATGTTGGCCACAGGCTCACATGGGTTTGAGAGAATCTCAAGGTCATCATGGGGGATACACCTCCATCTGCTGGTGAGTTGATTCCATCCTTGCTAGAGCTGCTTGCCTCTTCCTCCTTCCCTGCATGCCCATCCCAGGGCTGAACCACCCAGCCCTTATCCTGCAGTTGGCATCTCAGGTTCTGGATGGTCACAAAAGGGACCTAATTTTCATGCATTTTTCCCCTTGCAGCCATGGAATGGGCTTTCAGCCCCCCAAAAATGAAAGCATGAAGTGTTTAGAATCGACAACCCACCCCTCCCCCCAACACCCATCCTTACTTTTCCAAGCCATGCCTCTGCCTAGCCATATGTTGGAAGACAGGAGTCTCTCTGTGGCTATTTTTGGATGCTCAGACCACAGCTCGTTACATTGCAAAAACATAATTCAAAAGGAGCCTGGCTCTACTCCTGGGAGGCATTGCATATGGAAGATAAGGCACTCTCAGCTTATCCCACTAGCACAGCAGCCTTGTCTCAACCACACACCGAGGCTGGGAGAGCCAGGGGAAGATGGTGGACTTTTTAAGGCTCAGGGTTAAAAGTTCCCAGAGAGTGGGGGAGGTGGAGTGCCGATTATCTGTCCCACTTGTCAAAATTCATGGTGGCCAAGAGAAGAAAATGGGAAGCAGGTGGTGCATGTAGGTGTTCTGAGTGACCGTTTTGGAATGGGGGAGGCAAGTTGGAGGGGAGAAGGGTTCTCACAGAAGGAGATGATTGGGGCTGCTGGAATATTCTCATGCCCTTCACCAGGAAAAGTTAGGAACTTGGGGGGGGGGGGTTGGGTGACAGCCAGAGAAAGCAGCTGACCCTTTGGTGACAGTCCTGCAGGGAGCCTGTGTACTGCCCTGACAGCATGGCCTCCGGTGGTCACGGGTTAATCTGTTTCACCACACACCACGATCTGGCCTCTGGGGAGGAGAATATTCTGGGGACACAGGAGACGTTCTGTTAACCCCGCAGTCCGTTGGGAGATAGACCCAGCACTGGAGATCCTTGACTTCTGGCCTCTGCTGAAGAGCTGCAAGGCATCCCTAGAGACATGAGGAATGTTGGGGGCTGGGGTGCGGCAGTGACTGAAGCCAGAAGACAGAGATGGTTCATAACGCCATGTCTTACTAGGACACATGAGGGGCCTTCAGAACATCTGTGGGAGATGAAATGAAGAGATGAAGTTTATCTTTGGAGCAAAAACTGGAAAAAAAGTTAAGATCCTCACATAGGAAGACTCTTTAAAGGATTCATGGAAAATGCATCTTATGAAAAGCTGCACATACATTTAAAACAATGTTAGCAGCAGGAAGCTTGCCTTTGAGCTTTGTTTTCCCATCCTCCTCTCTCTGCCCCATGGCATGCTCCTGCCCTGGTCTACCTGCCTGCACGCTCCCAGCTGCCCTCCTCCTCATCTCAGCCTGCGTCATTTGCACGCCTTACCCACAGATGGAACCATTTGAGCATCAAAATGTGAAATCACCAGGGGAGAGCTTACAGCAGGGCTGGGGGTATTCCCAGCTGCCCCGTTGTCCTTAAGAAGGATGAAAAGTAGGTCTAAAGAATTCATTTACACAATCAATTGGGTAACAGAGTGCTAACATCCCTGACAGGGCCATTTTTCTATGTTGCAAGCCACTGTCTCCACATTTTAATGAATTATTCCTCACAGCACTCTAACCGCCTAGCGATCGAATCGTCTCATAGTTGGAGAGACACACAGAGTGAGCGTTAGAAAGACTGTTCAGTCAATGGTTTAGAGGCAGGTCAGATATAATTGAATATTTATAACCCTGTGGTGTGGGGAGAGGCTGGACGGCTGGCCTTGCTCACTTCCTGGCCAGCTAAGGAGACTTCTAGGGGCAGTGGCAAGACTAGTCAGTGCTGTATTCCGCAGCTTCTATACATCTGATCCATAATGGATTGAAAGTTCACTGCGTCAGTCGTGCGCCTCCTACTTGCGACAGGGATTTCCAAGCGTGCTGTTCAAGACCATGAGGTCATTAGATTTGGTTTCAGTTTCAACACAGAATTTGTAGAATCTGGAGCTGGTGTTGTGGCACATGAGCTAAGCCACTGCCTGTGATCCCAGCATCCCATGTGAATGCTAGCTCAAGTCCTGGTTACTCCACTTCCTACGCTACTCCCTGCTAATTGCAGCTGGGAAGCAGGCGAAGGTGGTGTCAAGGACCTGACTCTTGCCACCCACATGAGAGACCTGGATGGAGTTCCAAGATCCTGGCTTCAGCCTGGCCCAGCCCTGGTCATTTCAGAAATGATAAGAGATATTCGTGTTCATTCATCTCTGTCTCTCCAGACAGATAGATCCCCTCTTCTCCTCTCCCTCTCAGTAATTCTATCACCAAATAAATAAAATAATTTTTAAAATTTGCGCAACCTTCTGCAATATCATTGTAGACCACACAGCAGATAGCTCTGCAATGGATGAGATTTGGCTGTTCTATTCATAGTGGTTAAAAACCACTTCAAAAAAATGTGATCAATCCCCTTGGGGCAGGAGGAATCCTCCTTAATAGCAAGCCTGCACTCTACTCCCAGCAACTTCAGTGTCTTTGCAAGTGGTAGAGAATCACAGAAGTCAGGCCCTGAGGAACACCAGCAAGATGTAAAGGGCATAATTATCACATTTGTAAAAGGCTCAAGGATGGGAGGAATGACCACAGAGCCTACCGCAGAGACTTGCTGCTGGGTACTCGCCACAGCCTGCGGGCCAAGAGGCTGGAATTTCATCAGGAAAAGTGCCAGTGTCCTGCGCGTAGTTCCCAAACCCACTACACAATGCAAGATGAGAAGAGTCTGGCTAAATAGCACTTTCTCTAGAAAATAACTGTGTCTTCTAGTTCTGTTGGTGTTGCATGGCCAGAGATGGCCAAGAGTACATGTTCCTGGCTACAGACTGGGATGACAAAGGCATCTATCTGCACATCTTTCTCTCGTCTTCCTTCTCCATCTCTTACTGGTTGTCCCCTTTAATATACATTTTTGTATTTGAAATATTTTTGTTTCTTTTTTATTACTCAAAAAAGAGAATGGGAGAGACAGAGAGAAATGCCTTCCATCCACTAATTCACTCCCCAAATGGTCACAATGGCCAGAGCTGGGCTAATTCGAAGCCAGGAATTTACTCTGGGTCTCTCAACTAGGTTCAGTGGCTCAAGGACTTGGACCATCCTCTGCTTCCTTTTGAGGACACAAGTGCATCAAAGTAGAGCAGCCATGACTTGAATCAGTGTTCAGTGTTCACATGGGATGACAACACTGCAGGCAGAAGATTATCTTGCTATACTGTGCTGGCCTCTGTTGTCCCTTTTTTTTTTATTTTTATCACCAAGGTGAACCTGCCTGTTAAAAATGATTTATTTATTTACTTAATTATTGAAAACACAGAGAGAAGGAGAGACAGAGAGATTTCCCACCTGCTGGTTCACTCTCCAATTGGTCACAAGGCAGGAATTGGGTGAGACTGAAGCCAGGAACCAGGACCTTCTGGGTCTCCCATGTGGATACAGGGACACACGGCCTTAAGCCATCTTCCACTGCTTTCCCAAGCCATAACTCAGAAGCTGGATTCTAATTAAAGGTGCCAACACTCAGTCTAGCACCTGTAGGAGTGCTGGTATTGCAGGTGGAGGCTTAGCTTGCTGTAACATTGTTCTTAACCTTATTGGTACCCCCATTAAAGGGCTTTACCTCCCATTTCATGCTCATTCCTGAGCCACAAATGTGCAAGCAGGGTGGAGCCACCTTGAGAAGGGGGACAGGATACAATTAGGATGCTAGAAGTAAAATGAGGTAGGGTGGTGAATAGTTGAAAAATGTCAGCAGGAGGTGAATGCGACTCAAAGATTCTCCAGTTCTTTATTATTTCCCATATCCTTAGTGTAGCTGTGGGTCTTAGGTGTATAACCTGATTGTATTGGGGTAGAAAGGCTGTGAAATTGGGGCAGGTTCTGTCAGCGCCCTGCCGTGTCCCTCAGCCTCATGCATTGTTAGAGCAATCACCTGCCTAGTGGCTTCCTACCCCACTCTGCCCCATGCTCTCTGGCTCCAGAGCTGTAGCAATCCCAAGTAGGGGGCATACCGAAAAGACAGCACCTGGGGAGTACTACAGCCAGTGAGCTGCACCCGTGCACAGTGATTAGCCTCCTTGCCTCTTCATGGAACAATTGGTGGATGATTCAGAGCAGCCACGGGGAAACAGGCTCGTTGCTGCCCGTTGTCATAACAAACTCACGGCTGCTCTCTGGACTGGCTACCTTCCCTCTGCTGTCTCACTTCCTCCATCCCATCCCAATACTTCCTGGGATTAAACCTTCCCCCAAATGAACAGTTCGTCCTATGGTCAATTTGTTTGGGAACCCAAAAGAAAATAGAGGCTAAATAATTAAAACCATTTGTCTGGGAGATCATAGTGCGTAGTGTCGTTGTAATGTATGATTGATTCCTTTCACAGTATGCATTGGGTAGCCATGGTGTTTACCTAGTGACACTCTGGGTTGGACAGTCACACATCTGTGAGTGAGCTGTGAGTCCACGGGACACCAAGAGCAGTAGAATGAGTAAACATCACCCAGAAAGTTTTATATGCTGCCAGACATTGAAACCTCCATCATCCTAAGTTCTGCTCCTTGCTGCATCCATATCTGTAAACCTTTCTTTAGCCTTAGATGAAAAGAGCATTCAGAAAAAAAATATTTGGACCTCACTGGAGATCATTATAGTGAAAGGAGAAAGAATATCATTCTCCATGAGAGTAGAACTACACCTCACTCATCAAATCCACCATATCATTTGGAGATGGCCAGCATTTCCTAGTGATCAAATTGTCTTCTACAGTGTCCACTGCAACCAGCAGTAGTAGCTCAGAAATGCTGGATCAACCCAGGAATCCCAAGGTCTGATAGCTGAGTGAGGCAGGCTGGTGATACGCAGGGTGACTGTAAACCTTGGGACACCTTGGACCTGGGTGTCAGTGCAGCATGCTGGTCAGTCCCACTCCAATCCCAGGGAGTAGAACATTGACCAGCCCTCAGTCTGGCAAGCACATCGTGTCCAAAAAGAGAAAGATGATACTTCAGATTGATCCAAAAACCCCCCATTAATGTCCTAGAAGCTGACCTCTTAGAGCCTGAACTCTCTCAAGATTAATATAAGAGGAGGTGTGTGCCAGATATGGCTCCTCCATGAGCTAGCTGATGCTATAAAAAGAAAAACTGCAAAAGACATCCAGAAAATTGTCTAAATCCAATAAAAAAGTGAATGATGTTGCCTGAGGTGTCATGGAAACCTTGGCAGGGTAATTCCTGACCCATCAACTGAGAACACTCACATTTTGTTACCAAACTCTGATCTTGGTGGGGGAAAGGATGCTAGAGGATGAGTTCTGGCTTCAGCTTTGAGCCTCATTTGCTGTGGAGCCCTGGGGCAAATCACTTTACTTATCTGGGACTCAGCTTTAAAATGAAAAACTAGGGGATGAGTGGCAGGTACAAGTGACATCCAAAGCCTGGGATATGGGATACAGCTATCCAAATACAGGAAGAAGTCGGCTTCGCATATCCGAATGTCACAGTGACTGAGTTCAAATCCAAGCTCTGCTCCTGGCTCTAGCTTCCTGCTGATATTCACTCTAGGGGTGGAGACAGCAAATGATGGCTCAGTTATGCAGGTGCCATTTCCCACTTGGGAGAGCCCAGTGAATTTGTGGCATCTTGGCTTCAGTCTGTCTCAGACTTGGCTGATGCAGATTTTTAGGGACTGAGCAAGTGGACAGTAAGAGAGATAGGCATACGCCTTTCAAATAAATAAAAATAAATTTTAAAGTGAAGCAAAATGAAGGAATTAGGCTACATTATTTTCAAATTATATATATATATATAATACATACATATATACATACATATATATATGTATGTATTTCGCATGGTACAAATCCAGGCCACAATAACTTATGACCCCACCTGCTTTTGTACTCAAAATGAAAGTGCATTACTGAATTTTATGAAAGAGATTATGTGTTTTTATAGTCTAGATGGTTTACTCTACTGAGTAAAGAAGAATGTCAGTGGAAAGGTCAGTTCTGTGGTTCAGCCTCTGAAATGTTAATAGCAGGACACCTTTGAGACAGAGGATTGTTGCAGGAAGATTTCAATGTCTGCACTTCACCTGCCCTCCCTTGGCTGCTGTGAAGCCAGGCAAGCCTTGTGGCTCCAGGTCCCTTTGGAGGATACTGTTCCTTTGTCTGGCCTGCTGGGCATCCCATCTGGAGGAAGGCGAGGGACTCAGCTGCAAGGGCTGAGCAGTCCCCAGAGAAGGGCTGGCTTCCACAGAAGTTACGTCCAGCCTCTGGTAATTAAGAGTGGCAGCTCTAGCTTTGGATCTCGCCAAAGTAGTCCAGGTTAGGCGCGCCAGGCGGGTTGGAGAGCATCTGGGAGGCCAGTGGTGCATTTGTTCCATCCAGAATTGTCCTAATATCCCAGGGTATACTTCTCCCGAGTTGCAGAATGACCCCATTCATCTGTGATTTTTTAAAAATTTGAACTGATTATTTATTTATTTATTTTTACATTTTATTATTATTATCATGTTATGATACAGTTCCACAGGCTACTGGTATTTCCCTTATCCCAGCCCCAATTCGCCCCTACCCACATAGTTCCTCTATTACTATCATTACTAAACTATAGTTCTTCATACACAGTCATGTGTCCATCATTGTGGGCATGGACAATGGCAGAGAGTCCAGCATCCTATTGTAAAAATATAGTAAACAGTTTCATTGTTAAGTCCATCTTTGTCTGGAAGTAGAAATGCATACTGCATTGTATCCTCAGATTTGGATATGTTAGTCTCCATTTCACAGCTACTGTACTTCCCCCTCAAATTACAAAATCAACAATAGAAAGAAAAACAGAAATTTACAATGCCATGAAGTTAAATAACATGTTACTAGATATGACAGTCTCTATTACACAGCTACTATACATCCCCTTAAATGAAAAGCCACAAAACAAAATCAACATCGGGAAGAAAAAAGAAATTAACAATACCATGAAGTTAAATAACATGCTACTGAATGACTAACATGTAGCTGAAGAAATGAAAATCAAGAACTTTCTTGAAGAAAATGATGCTACTGTATGATCTGTGAGTCGTTGAAGAATTTAATCAAAAGAACGTGTTTTGAAGAGATGAAACTAACAGAAAACATCAAAACCCATGCGATATGGTTTCTGCTGATTTTTGTTGGTGAAGTGTGTCTCTTCTAGACAACAAAAAGATGGGTTTTATTTTTTAATCCAGTCTGCTACTCCATGACATTTGATTGAGCTTAAGCCATTTACATTCAGGGTTAATATGTATGGGCAGTGCTTTGATCCTGTCATTTTAGGAATGGGTTGTTCATTGGTTTAGTCTTCTGTTGTCATTTTACTGGGATGTTCTTCCCATTTGTCTTTGGTTTGTTGGGTGCTATTCCTTTTTTCTGTCAAGAGAACATCTTGAAATATCATTTGTAGGGCAGGTTTGGAAGAGGCAAATTCTTTTAACTTTTCTTTACTGTGGAAGAATTTTATTTCATTTTCAAAGACAAAGGAAAGCTTTGCTGGGTATGTTATCCTAGGCTGACAATTTTTTTCTTTTAGAATCTGGAATATGTCACTCCATTCTCTTCTGGCCTGTAGAGTTTCCTGTGAGAGGTCAGCTGTGAGTTTAATTGGCATTCCTTTATATGTCAATTGACTTTTTTTCATGTGCACATTTAAGGATCTTTTCCTTCTGTTCAGTTGAGGAGAGCTTGATGATCATGTGTCTTGGTGAAGATCACTTTTAATCAGACCTGTTGGGAGTTCTGTGCCCCTCCTTGATCTTGTTTCCCAATTCTTTCTCTGGATTAGGGAAATTTTCCTTTACTATTTCATTAAATATATTTATAAAACCAGTTTCTCTTTCTGCACCTTCTGGAACTCCCATAACTGTTACGTTAGGCCTCTTAGTAGTGTCTTTCAATTCTTGAATCTTTTTCGGCTGATCCAGCTCTGCTTCCAGCTTTTTGTTTACTTCCCCCGGTGACAGGAAATATCTTCCAATTCTGAGATTCTCTCTTTTGCTTACTTCTTTCTATTTTGGGGACTCTCCACTGTACTCTTAATTTGTTCTACTGTGTTCCTAATTTCTGACATATCAGCCTTGATTTGCTTTATTGCTGCTATTGCTTGTGTAAAATATTCCTTAAGTTCTTTGAACTCTTGTATGTGTTTCTCATTTTTTATCAGAAGCTTTAAAATGAGTTTTTTGAATTCTGTGTCCCCCATTTTCTTGGTGTCTTCCTCAGTTAACTCTGAGATTGGCATAGGGCTTTGCTCCTTTGCAGGGGAGTTTTCAGTAATATTCATTGTGCCTTTGTCTCTTCTTTTGCTCTTGATCATTGTACTTCTGGTTAGCAGAGTCTTTTCCTTGGTGCAGGTTTCTAAGCTCTGTCACCCACAGGTCTACAGTTTGATTTTACTTATTGCAGTTGGTGCACAACTCTTTGCTTACAGCCAATTGTGCCACTCCCTCCAGCTAGTTCCAGGTCTAGGTTCTTATGTTAGATTTCCACAAAGAACTCCGTAGCCCCAACTCCTGGCTCACCAATCTCC
Source organism: Ochotona curzoniae (assembly GCF_017591425.1). Classification (NCBI taxonomy): domain Eukaryota; kingdom Metazoa; phylum Chordata; class Mammalia; order Lagomorpha; family Ochotonidae; genus Ochotona; species Ochotona curzoniae. The sequence goes on along the minus strand of NW_024465894.1, from coordinate 21,052,445 downwards.
ATCCCCTGTGATACCGTGCTGAGGCTGCAACATTTTCTGTACAACCTTCCTCCCACTTCCAGTGAGTTCTCATGAGCTCAGCACATGCGCAGTTGACTGTTGTCCCCTGCAGTCCTGAAGCTTTTGCCACAGTGCACAAAAACCTGCTTAGAAACCTGTACCAAGAAAAAGACTCTGCTAACCAGAAGTACAATGATCAAGAGCAAAAGAAGAGACAAAGGCACATTCTACAGTGTAACCTGTAGAATGCCACGTTGATGCAGTTCACTGAGTTAGAAATGAGTTCACTTTCAGCTCAGCTTATGCTCAGTCCATTCCCTTGCCTTTGCCTCCTTAGGCAAAATGGCGTCCAATTCGACTCTAGGGGGCTGACTGGGCTGTGAAGTCCACCCTGTTCTCGCACTGCCTGTCTGGGATCTGCTGCTCTGTCTCTGCTGCTGGTCAAATCAAATGGACCAGCAGGACGGACAGTTCTTTGTTTGGGTTCGCCTCCCAAGCTCCCAGTGAAAGTCCCTTCCCTCCTGGTTGCTGGTGGAGTTCCGGCTGCTGGTGGAATTCAGATTGCCATTAGCCGAATGCCACTGGAATATCAGTTGCTGCAACACCACATTGTTGTGTCTGCTGCTTTCCTGTGTCTGTCAGTCTCCTGGTACCCCTCTGCTGTTGTTCTGTCCTCTCCTATTTCCTGGAATGTGTCCTCTCTGCTTCATTCTGATTAAATGTTTTTCCATCTGTTTAAATGTGTCCTTACCCTATTCCACCATCTTGATTCTCTTGAGCTGATTATTTAATCTCATCTGTGATATCTCTGCACACACAGATGAAGGCTTAGCAGAGCTATGGGCTTTATGGCTGTGGATGTCTGCCTGAGAGTATATGTTCATCCTACATTTTTTTTTTTAAAGATTTATTTTTATTATTTTTTATTGGAAAGGCGGATATACAGAGAGGAGATACAGAGAGGAAGATCTTCCGTCCGATGATTCACTCCCCAAGTGAGCGCAACGGGCCGATACTATGCCGATCCGAAGCCAGGAGCCTCTTCCGGGTCTCCCACGCGGGTGCAGGTTCCCAAAGCTTTGGGCCGTCCTCGACTGCTTTCCCAGGCCACAGGCAGGGAGCTGGAAGGGAAGCGGGGCTGCCGGGATTAGAACCGGCGCCCATATGGGATCCCGGGCGTGCAAGGCGAGGACCTTTAACCACTTGCGCCACCGCGCCGGGCCCATCCTACATTTTTTAGAGAGAGTGAGGCCAACCCTGTCACCACAGGTCACCGCAGGCATGTGTGTGTGTGTGTGTGTGTGTGTGTGCACGCACTGGAATAGACAGAGGCAGACTTCCTCACCCATCCCTTCAGGAAAGCTAGATCAGTGTGCTTTTTAATCAATTTTAGGCTTTTACTTGGTGTTGATCTAGACTCTGTTTAAAGATAGCAACAGATTTTGTTTGTGAAATAATCAGAAAATACATATAAAATTGCCCACTTTTGCCAATTTTAAATATGCACTTCAGGGTCGTGCACTTGCATTGCCATGTAGCTGCCGCCACCATCCAAAAGCTCTGTCTGTGAAGAGTTGCTCTCTAGGCCCTGGAAAGAACCCTCCTCCTCTCTGTCTCCATGAATGCCACTACTCATATCAAGAGAGTCCTGCAGCATTTGTCCTTTGCAGACTGGCTTTATTGTGTAACATCCTTGACGTACATTCTGACTGTAGCCTGTGGCAGGCTTTCTGCTTCCTCATACATACCGTGGGCATCCAGCAAGGACTGTCTCAAGAGGAACCCAAGAGTTGTGACACAGCCTCTTGGGAAGCCAGGACAAGTCAACACAGTTGCCTTGTCCTATGGCAGAGGTGAAGACAACTACCGAGGTGACAAGCACAGAGGTGAAGACATTCACGTTTGGTCTGCACATGGGTCATTGAAGTATTCTGAGATTTAGCAGACTCTGACACTGGCACCTGCCCATCAAAGCTTGCTGCCTTGTACCTGATGTGCATGATGCATCAGTCTTGGTGACTGGAGCAGATTGGGTGATTCACCTCGTTTTGGGAGCTGGATGGGGTTTTAGTGGAAAGTATATACATTCATTAATGCTTCCAAGAGCTATGAGAGTATCTCTGAACATCTTGGCCAGGCTCTTGCTGCTTCTGTGTCATATGTCCCTAGTACCTGGTTGCCATCTAAGGCTTTATCATTAAAGCCACCCAGTTTTATTGGACTTCCTGCGGTCTTCTGATCCCCCATAACAGTTACTGGCATGTTGCCATTCTTCATAACTTCCACCTGTGTGGAGGAGAACAGACTTGGGCCTGTGCCCAGCACATTTTTCTTGTAAATTCTGGATGCACTGGAGGTGCTGCTTAAACATTTATTGACTTTTTTATTGCACAGAATGTATTGACACAATGCAAAATTAAATAGAATGTCAGTGTTGGATGGAACTCCTAGGCCAATATAGTATTTTGCTAACTACTACATAAACATCACTGTATCTTGCTTTTATATATGGTTGCCGTGGTTTCTCTCTGGAAGCCAAATTTAGATTTGTAGTCTGCAAGTGCTTGGGGAGAGAGACACGGGGAAGACCTGGGAGCATCTTCCTTCCACTCACATCACTCACCTGCTGAGCTGTCAGTTGCCAGAAAAGTGTGGCATTTCCGCCCATCCCTCGGCACTGCTGCCTCTCAGACTTTAATTTTGGGCTGTAATCCACCCCGGGGATCTTATTAATATTATGACTCTGTCAATCTAGCATAGAAACCAAGATGCTGTATTTCTAACAATCTCCAGGGTGGTGTTGAGGCTGCTGGTTGCTGTTTGGGGCATGGTGAGGCTCTTGGGAACCTGGAGATGAAGAAGAAGCAAGGCAAGTTTTAGGGTGTGGAGACTCAGCCACGTGCCTCCAAGGAGGCTGCATCTCCCCAGGTGGAGCAGGTGCAGAGCCAGGACCACCAGAGAGTTTGTACCTGCCTAAACTGTGCACACTCATTGCCTCCCTTGTCTCACATTCGTCCTGATCTTGAGAGTAAGACTTGAATACAGGCCATCTGAGTTACTACTGCACAGGCCTGTGTATCAGGGCCCTCTTGCCCATGTGGCTGGAAACATCCTGTCTTTTTCTGCTTCTTACGCTGCCTGAGGTCAGAGACCCAGGTTCTCTAAACTACACTCCTCTTCCTCCAACCACCCAAAGTAAGGGCAGCACTCTTGACAATTGAATCCGTTTGACTACCCGGCTGGTGCTGTGTCAGAAAACAAGAGCCTCCAATGTGTAATCCACTGAATGTTCTGTGGCGTGACCCGTGAAGCATTATGGGGAGCATGCCCAGTGCATGCCACCTGATAAGTGGGTTTTTCCCTGTTAGGTGCTCCTGGGTGGTCACGTTCTCTTTGGAGTGTGAGCACTGTGGAAGGAGAGACCCCAGAGCCCGAGCTACAGGCCATCCTGTAACATTGCAGTATCAGAAAAGAAGAAAGGGAAGTGAGGAATTAGCCAGGAAGTGATCAAGGCTCCCAGCTAAGTAAACAAAAATAAACCAGCAAGTTTTGTTTTAGTCCAAAATTTTAAAAAATTCATCCATACAAAGTCTTTAATAAGTTCATGGAAAATGTATATTTGGAAACCTATACATGCATTTCAAAATATTATAGCAAAATAGGTGTATTTGTATTCCCTGTTTGCACTAGCTTTTTGAGGTGCCACATACCCTGGGTGTGTGGTGAGCTAAACCATCAGTGTCTGTGTGGAATACTCTAAAATGCTCCATTAAACTGAAACCACCGAGTGACAGATACATCTGACTGTAGCCCCAGCATTGGGCGATGTTTGATGTACTCGTTCAGGTTGGTTTATTGGGGGAGTCCTTGTATAGTAATGCTTTGGGACTTTCATTCACCTACTAGGAGAGGTCTTAGACATGGCCAAGGCTTCTCACAGGTATCCAGTGATGCCAATGGGACCATGCTTAAGGAGATAAGACCTGGAGGAGGGGGTACCATGGACTCCAGTCATTCCTTCCATCTCCTTAGCAACAGTTTCCTCTTCCAGAAAAACTACAGGGAGCATCAACATTCCTTGGTTGCTTGGACTTGGAATTTAAAAGCATCATCGCTTTCTAAGGTCCTGATTTTAGATTCTGTCCACAAGTGGCCTGGTCCCACCCATCTTAAGAAATAGTGTCTTACCCAGCAGTCTATGTCTTCCTGCTCAGGACCTGACCTGGCTGCTTCCTTCTGCAATGCCTGGATTATTCCCAAAGTCAAGAAGTCACAAGGCAAGGTGCCTCACTCAGAATCACACAGGCCATGGGGAGAAAACAGTTGGCATTGTGGTTTGCTGCTTATTGATTTGGAAAACTAGCAGCTGTTGTGTGGAAATGGCCTGTATTTGATGAAAAATCCTTAAAAAGAAGAGCAAACTGCTTCTGGAAGTAATGTTCAACTCAGAGACTTTGTCTTCTCTGCTCCTGCTGGGGTTCCCAGCAAAATACCCGGGCTTCAGCTGTGGCAGAAAGGCCCGGGAGGACAGGAAGCGTGTGCCCAGTCCCTCTCACTGGTGTTCCTATCTACTGGCTTCTGGGCAGTCACCCAACTCCAGAGGGGGCTAGCAGATCCAAGGTGCTGTCACACCCCAGGCACCAGGTCTCCCCTGGTGCAGACACACGACCCAAGAACTCCTCATTCCCTTTTGAAGGCAGAAATACAGAGAGGGGAAGAGACAGAGAGAAGCGTTGTCCATCTGCTGTTTTCCTCTCCACATTGCTGCAGCAGTTGGAACTGGGCTAGGCCAGTGCCATCTTCCCCTGCATTTCCAGCTGCATTCGCAAGAAGCTGGATCAGAGTGAAGCAGGACTTGAACCAGTGCCCGTATGAGATGTTGGCATCACAGGCAGTGGCATAACCCATTGCACCACAGCAGAGGTCCCCAGATCTTTAAATCCTTGAAGTCAGATTTGATTATGTAACATGTTTTTAGAAGTAAAAAAATAGTAATAACAATAATTGTGTATAAATGAGATGTGTTGAGATCAGCATTGTAGCATGGTTGTATAAGTTGCAAGTGCAAGTCCCAGCTGCTTCTCTTTGGATCCAGCTCCCTGCTAATGTATCTGGGAAGGCAGCAGAAGATAGCCCAAGTGCTACGCTTCCACCACCCATGTGCAAGACCCTGATGGCTAACAAATGGAAGATACATCTCTTTCTCCCCGCCTCCACCCCATCTGCCTTTCAACTTAGCAAAATGGAAAACAAGAGGTTTCAGACAGGTTGCATCCCCCTTGTCTGTCATCCCACCTATCCCTTGGAGATGATGGAAGCAGTGCTACCCATTCTCCCCTTTACCTCATCCCCCACCATCCTGCCTTTCCCACTTGGGGATGGTGGAAGCATTGACCCACCCCCAAACCTCCACCCCCGCCAATCCACCTCTCCCATTCTGGAATGGTGGAAGCATAGTTTGGAATGAAGCCTGCTAAGGCAAATTTGTGCCCAGAGCTCCCCTGCTGACCTGTGCTGAGCCTGTGCTATGAAAAAAGCAAACAAACAAAACAAAACAAAGCAAAAACAAGCATTGTTAAGCCACTGAGCTTCCAGAATTGTGAGTCACTGCCCCACATCCCGCCTGTCCTGCCATGCTCAGTTTTGTGTCTATTGTCTTCAGGTGTGCATGGACATGCAGCTCCAGGTTGCTGAATGCCCCACCCAGCTCTTCACCTGAAGACTTGCCACATAACTGTCTGGGGTTTAGTCTTCCAACTATAGCTATCCAGATTCCTACTGCGAGATGCGTGGGCTGTCTGTAGAATGTTCTAGAAGAAAGTCTCAAAGCCTAGTCTCTTAATAGGGTCCAGTGCCCTAACAAGGCAGCTCCTTCTAAATTTTCAACCCAACACTGTTTGCTATCTCTGTGAAAAGAGAAAATAGAAAATACAAAGGTAGCAGAATTGTGATTCTGTTTTTAAAAATTCAGTTGTTTGGAGCCAGTACCATGGTATAGGAGGGTAAGCTACTGCCTATGGTGTCAGCATCCCATGCTGGTTCATATCCTGACTGCTTCACTTTTGATCTGGCTCTCTGCTGATGTGCTTGGGAAAGCAGCCAAAGATAAGCTAAATTCTTGGGTCCCTACACCCACATGGGAGACCCAGAGGAAGCTCCAAGTTCCTGGGTTTGGACTGGCCCAGCTGTGGCCATTTTATCCTTTTTGGAAGTGAACCAGTGGATGAAATATCTTTCTCTCTGTCCTCCTCTCCCTGCAAATCTGCCTTTCAAATAAAAATAACCAAATATTTTTTAAAAAACATTTTCAGGTCTTAGAAGAAATTACTGAACAAACTACCCAATACTGAAGCTCTGAATGGTGACAAGATAATACTTTGTACTTTCCCACTGAACAACTGTCTAGTTTTCCAGGGGCAAAGGTGCAGGTTGCTTAGTTTGGTTCACAGCATTCTATGACTACCCTCGTTGACAACATGAAGAGAATGATCTGAGGTTGGGATTGCAGCACAGTGGATTAATCCTGTGCTTGTAACACCCCCGCCCCAGCATGCTGTATCAAAGTGTGGATTTGCGTCCCAGCTGCTCTGCAGCCTATTTAGCTCACTGCTAAAGTACCCAAGAAAGGAGAAGATAGCCAAATAAATGAATAAATCTTTTTAAAAAGAAAGAGGATATACCCTATGATTTGTCATAACAATGTGACAGTCACTTCTTGGTGTTCTGCTTCTATTCACCTGGGCTTCTCTCAAGAGGCACTTCAGTGAGTCCCAGGTTTTTGTATACATCCTTGTCAGTCCACCTGTACCTAGGGAAAACACCTCTCTGTGCCCCTGCACTCTGAGTTTCTCCAGCAGTTTCTGGACACATTCCATTCATGGACACATGATATCTCTGGAGGCATGTGTGCATGTCTGCATGGAGAAAGACTTCCAGGTCCCCATGCTGAAGCTTGTATTGCTTGCCATTATGTTGTTCTCTGAGTGATTGTCAAGATGCAGGAGAGCGCTCTGTGGCTTCTCCTTGCTGTGCTCTGCGGCTGCCCAGCTGAAACTGGCACAGGAGTTAGAAGTTGTCCCAAATGAGGGGTAGAGTTAGGGTCATAGACTGGGCCAGTCTAAAGCCAGTCTAAAGCCAGGAGCCTGGGAAGTTCAGTGCAAGGGCCCAAAACCTGGGCCGTCTTTTACCACTTTCCCAGGCACATTAGTAGGGAGCCAGAGTGGAAGTGGAACAGCTAGGATATGAATTAACACCAAAATAGGATACCCACACTGTAGATGGAGGCTTAACCTACTATGCCATGGTGCCAACCCCAACAACAGCATGAAAAGTCGTGCTGGGCAGCATGGGGGCCTCAACCAGGACACCAGGGCTGAGGATCCTTCCTGACACACCCTGTCCACCCTACTAAAGAGCTAGAGTGTACAAATGGCCCCACTCCCATACCAGCCCTGAGCACTGAGAAATTTAGGAGGAAACCCACCTTTGCAGAGCTGGCTGGGTACTGGCGTGAGGGCCAAGAAAGGCACGGGGAAGGTTGGAATGTACTTGTTCTGGCTGGATCAGGGTCTTAGGTTGGTACTCACCTACATAGCTTTCCCTGGGTTGATAGGAAACAGTCTGGGTAGGCATGGGGGATGGCTCTGCCCCCTTTTGTACTTTCAGTTAGTCTCGTTGGAAACCGAATGGACCTTCATACAGCTTACCAGCCCAGATGCTTGCTTGTGATGTGTGGAACACTGAGACTGAAATCTCACTGCACTGTCACTGAGGCCACTGGGAAGTTAATGGTTTTTACTGACCTGTGAAAAGGCCAATAGAACCTGTAAAAAGATGCCACGGAGGATTCTTCATCACGTTGGCTGCCAGGGCCTGCTCATGCTCCTCACCACACTGACTGAGAAAGGTGGGCTGTCTTTTGTATTCCAATAGCTGCAGGAGCCCGCTCCTGGCTTGGTTCTTGATTCTGCTCAGGTCTGGGCTTGCCCATGACTTTCTGGCCCTCCTCTGGAGCCAGCTCGCAGGGCTCCTTGAGGCCCCCAGTTTTAATGCATAGGTGAGAGCACACACATACACACGTACACATGCATTTGCAGTTGCATGTATAGTTACTTTCACACAGAAGAGCACACATGTGCAGATGTATGTATATACATACACATGCATGAGCAGGCATGCAAGTGCACGTGCACACTCAATGTGTGCATGGATGGATGCAAGCCAGTTCAACTACAGGACAACAGGCAGCTGAAGTCAGTAGGAGCTGTTTGAGGAATGACTGAGTGAAATGTCATTTTTTATAGAGCACCAGGTGGAGGTCTCTGTGTGTTCTGCATCATGGGCAGTTGGAGTTCTCTTCTCTGGGGCTGTTTGTGAGTACTTAACACTGTTTAAATCTTAGTACATTCTGTGTACGCAGAGCATTCATCTCAGGAGTTTAACTTCCCCTTTAAACAAACTTTTGAATATGTGAAGATCATGGGAAGGAGAGAGTTTTCCCATTACACAGATTTTAAAAACCAAGGCCCACAGAGGCCACAGATGGTCCTTAGGCATTTGGTCTTCATTCCCTGCTCCAGCCTCACTCACTGTTTCTTTGAGGTCCTTGGTAGAGATGCTGTAGGCCTTACCAGTGCTGTCTCTTAGGACCTTCTGCATTGTAGTAGCACTGGCCACATGTGGCTATCAAGTACTTGGAATATGGCTGGTGAGGCTGAGGGCTTGACTTTTAGTTTTGTTAAATTCGGTGGCTACCTTAAAGGAAGGAGACCAGCCTGCAGCAGGCAAAGGAAGGAGTATTAATCAAGCTCTGCTCATGTTTTCTTCCCTGCAGGATTCAGTCATAGGAGCAAGTTGGAGCTGGGTGGTTGAAGAAGCCTGCATAGTTCTCAGGCCCAGGGCAAAACTCCCACCTGGGACAGAGTCTAAGGGACACCCTGATTTCAAGAATGCATATTTGTAATGACCAAGTCAATGGGGCACCACTTCTATTACAGTATGTCAAAAAGTTCATGGAGGAGCCAACCCCCTGGCTCAATGTGCTAATCCTCCATCATACAGTATGGGCCCCTAATCTCAGCTGCTCCACTTCCAGTCCAGCTCTAGCTTTTTTCCAATCTGCTTATGATTTGGTAAAGCAGTGGAGGATGGCCCAAGTCCTTGGACCCTGCACCCACGTGAGAGACCCAGAAGAAGCTCTTGCCTTTGATCGGCTAGGCTCTGTCCATTGCAGCCATTTAGGGAATGAACCAATGAATGGAAGATCTTTTTCTCTGTCTCTCCTCTCTGTAAGTTTTTCAAATAAAAATAAATAAATCTTTTTTTAAAAAAAAGTTTCATGGAAAATGCATATTACCAAGCAATTAATGGATTTCAGAAATTTTGGTGTCAAAATAAACATTGTTTTAATTTATTTGCGAGGGGAGAGAGAGAGAGAAAGAGAGCACGCTCACACCCACTGATTCACTCCCTACATACCCTCTTTGGTGGGTGGTGGGCGTGGTCAAAGCCCTGAGCCTGAGATCTAGTCCTGGTCTCCCATGCAAGAGGCAGGAATCTAGCCACTTGAGCTATCAGAGCTACATCCCAGGTCCACATGGACAAGGAGTTAGAACCAGGGGCCAGAGCTAAATATCAAACCCAGATTCTCTGATATGGGGCATAGACAGCTTAAATGGTATCTGAACCCCAAATACAAATAATCTGTCCGTTTAAACTTTTCTTTGCATTCTCCCCCAAGCTTTTTGAAACACCGTTGTATATAGAAGTTAGGCTTTCTTTGGCTACAGGAGCTCAAATGATAACTGACATCATTTCAGATGGATTCCCTCTCCCTGTTTGTTTGCAGTAGTCCATTTGGCTCCAACGTCTGATTGTGCCACCTGGCCTAAGTGGTGAGTCAATAAAATTTCCTACAGAAAAGAATACGGGGGCTACTAAGGTGCCTGAAACAGGGATGGGAGGGGAGCCACCTCTGGTTCCAGCTGCTGTGCAGTGGAGGCGGCTCCTGGCTGTTTGGCATCTGAATCGGAGAGCCAAGCCTAATCCCTTCTCTTGGGAAAGCCTCTTGTGCTTCTGCACTATCTCCCCATTCCTGCAGCCCTCAGAAGGTAATAAAATAGGTGCATTCACTGATTAACAACCAATGTCAGAGCATCCACTCTGGAGGAAGTCTCTGACTTCCGCAGCTCTGATCAGCTTGGTGGGAGCTCATGTATCTTTAATGGCTGGCCTATATTTAGGGACTTTCAGTTTCCGAGGGCGATAAAAGGTTCTGCAGAGATGCGGTTCATCCAGTGCCCTGGCTCCTGCCAGGACCCATGCCTATTTAAAGCATATCTTGTCGTTACCAGCGGCCAAAGATTTTGCTGACAATGAGAAACTTTCCTGAGCCTGAAATCAGGCGATAAAACCTCCCACCTACCATGTGTCAATGTATTCAGGAGCACAAGATGGACTGTCCACTGTATGTCAGGCCTTGAGCACATTGGAGAAGGAGGGGTAGAATCAGACAGGGTCTCTGGCCTCTGAGTTCGTCTTCTAGAGGAGGGAGATAGCCAGTAGATAGGGAAACAAATCATGAAGGTAATTACACTCTGTGATAATTGTGGTGTAAGAAAGAAGCAGGCTGCTTTGACATGTTTTAAGCAGAGGACTGACACGGGCTGATTTGCATTTGAAAGGTCCCTCGGTTGCTTGGTGAGATGTGGATTGGAGGGGGACAAAGGTGAAATCCAGGACACGCATTAGGAGGCCCCTTGAGTGGTCCCAGGGAAGCTGTGGCAGTGGTGATGGAAGCAGAGAGAAGAAGGTATATTCACAGCATGTGAAAGCTGTGCGAGAGAGACAACTTGCTGATGATTTGGAAAAGGCAGCCTTTTTAAAAAGAGGCAAGAAACACTTGTAAACACGTGGCTTAACAATGTGATAGCTTACTGTTACCGGTTCCCAAGACAAGGGAGACAGGCAGGGAGGTGGAGTTTGAAGGTTTGCATTTAGGGAGCATATACCGAGTATACTGCCATCTCACTTGTTTAAGGATAGGTGTCATGTGAATGCAGGGGGGTTTCCAGAATTCTGGCTAGTGGTCAAGAAACCTGGATATGCAAATGAATGCTGTGAGCTGACCTGGATGACAGCGCTGTTAAGAGTACGAGCCCTCTACTCAGCGTCAGAATCCAGGGACAGGAGTCCGGTCAAAAGGAACTGAGTCTCAGTGGCCAAGAGAAGAGGGGTTGAAGAAGGAGAGCATCCTCACGGAGGTACTTGAAGCTAGAGAAGCATTCATTCCTTACGATGTCTGGCTCCACGGAGCCAACAATGACCTTAACAAGAGTAGCTTTAGGGGCTAACATGTTGGCTTAGCAACCTGATTCTCTCCCTGTGGATCCAGTGTCCCATATGGGCACTAGCTGGGTCAAGTCTTGGTTGCTCTACTTCTGACCCAGCTGCCTGCTAATTGGCTGGGAAAGCAGAGAAGTATAGCCATTAAACCCATGTACAAAACCCAGAGGAAGCTCCTGGCTCCTGGCTCCTGGCTCCTGAACGTCTCAGCTTTGGCCATTGTAACCATTTGCAGAGTAACTTAGTGGATGGATGATCTTGTTCTCTACCTCTCCCCATCTCTCTCTCTCTCTGTAACTCTGACTTTCAAGTAAAATAAATGTCGCGCCCACGTTTCTTATCGTCCGGCGATAAGAGGCAGACGCGAGTGAAGTCTTCTGCGGTAATCTTTATTGCGCGCACGAAGATGAGGAGGAAAAAGGCCCAGATCCCGGCAGGCTGTCTGCTCTTATGTGCTGACTGGCCCCGCCTCCGCCGATGATAGGTCGGCGTCATGATTACGCAGGGTCCTGGGCGACTGGATTCGTCAGTCCCAGTGTTCATGCGCCGGCCACGCCTCAGCTCACTGGGCATGTGCTAGGCGCCTGCGCAGTACCACGAAAGCTACGTCACCAGGAACCAAGGTGTGGCTTTTCCGGCTGGCGCCATTTTGGGTACGGCATGTAGCCAGTACATACAGATGCGGCTGGCAACAAATAAATAAATCTTTTTAAAAATAGCTTTAGTGTGGAAAATGGATTGAATGTGTTAAAAGTTAAAGAACATTGAAAAGTAGAATTACAGTCTTTTTAAAAGATTTGTTTTATTATTATTTTTTAAAATTTCAAATTACAGAGAGAGAGCTTTCATCCGTTGGTTCACTACCCCAGGTAGCTGCAGTGATCAGAGTTGAGCCGGGCTGAAGCCAAGCATCCAGGTCTCCCACAAGAATGCAGGGGCTCAAGTACTTGGGCCACCTTTGGCTAATTTTTCCCAGGCCATACCAGGGAGCTGTATTGGAAGTGAAGCAACCAGGGCACCCATATGCAATGCCAACATTGCAAACTTTATCTTTGAAAACTGAGCACAAAAATGAAGCAGTAACCAGATACCAGGATCCCAGCAGGGAAGGGATTTGTTGCAAAGATGAGACACATTTGTGCATGCATGTTTGTTTTCTGGTGGATATTGCAGAGTCCAGAGAGAAACTTGTGTGGCAGGGGAGAGGGTGGTAGAACTGTAGAAAAATCCACAAGGGATTGGGGCATTTCCATATTCACAGCAAATGAAATAGGATGAGCATGCATGTCACTCCTGGGAGGCTGGGAGACTTAGTGGAGGACCATGTGAACTCAGTTTTGTCTAGTTTTCAAAATGAAAGGTAAAATGATGAGCTGGTAGAGATGACATGTTGGAGGGAAGAGAAGATCTGAAGTACCACCCCAAAGAGTAGGCAGAAAACATCCCAGGTGAATGCAGTTTGATGAGTCAGCTTTCTGAGGGCTCCTTTGGGTTTCCATAAGTTGCTAGCTTCGGTGTGTGGTGGGTGGTTGGTTTGTCCACACAGACTGAAGTCAGCCGTGTGAACACTGTGTTAAGACTAGAGGGGAAAGGAGGTGAGGATGTTTACGAAGAAGTAATTGCAAGGACAGATCATGGGATGGAATGGGCAGCCAGGGCAGTAAAGGAAGGGGGGTGCCAGACAGTGATAGGAACAAATATGGGAATCTAGAATTAAGTGGCCTGGACAGGTGGTTGAGGGACTAGGGTTAGAAAGAGGTGGGGTGTAGTGATGTCATTTGTGATGACACGTGTCGAGGCCAGAGAAGGCCTTGGAAGTGATGATGTCAAGGTTCTGGATGGTCTCCCCCTGGGGATGATATGGTTACAACAGCAGCAGGAAGCAGAAACAGGAATGGAGCCTGTGGAAAAAGGATGGCTAACCTATGGAGAAAGGATGGTATGCAGTCAGGCAGGAGGTGGGGAGTCTGCAGGTTGGGGGTGGCTGTAGGAGCTGGGGGTCAAAGAGAGGGACAAACAGCTTGGCAGCTGCAGTGGTGTCCTCGCCAGAAGCTGGAATAATCTGGATGGCCTGAGTTTCTCACCAATTGGGCTTGGGCCCAGTGGTTACTTAGTGCTGTAGAATTTTCATGGAGAACAATGTGTCCCTGAGTCTAAGGGCTCCCGGATACTCCTGGCAAATCTGCACGTCTGGAAGGATTGCAACAGGCTCTTAAGTTAACTTGTCTCCATGTGGCTGTGTCTCTGGCTCTGAGGTCCAGCGTGGTGGTGTGGTGCCTTCCCCAGGGCCAGTCCGGCTCTGTTGAGTCTGTGGCTCCACCTCAGATTGTAGAGTAGAAGAGGTGGTATACTGCTTGATTCTCTAAAATCCATTGTTGGTTCCAGCCACTTATGGTTTTTCATGTCTGCACTTGGCCTGAGGTCTCTTTGCATTAAGCCTTGAAGAAAACTTTTGCTCATGTTGATTAAGAATGCCATGAATTATAGATATGACAAGCCAAATAGCCGTTGCTGTAAGTCCTTCCAAGCAGGTGTCCTTGCCAGCCTCAACTCTAAAATTGTTTACATGCAGCTAGAACACCTTTCTCCCATTCACATACACTTCCTCCCCATAACCTTACAGGAGCATGCAAGCCAACCAGGAACCACCAGCAAGCAAGGCCATTGCCACAATCTTAGGATGGTACCTAAGTGTGTGGAGGGCCCCAGCCCTGGTGGTCTAAGTCAGTATGTCTCAGCCAGTCTAAATCCTTCTGTGATGTCTGCAGGTGGAAGAATTCAGACCCATAGATTTGTGCAACTGTCTGGCCTTCCTGTGAGTCTGCTTTCTAACTGCCCAGTATATCTGGCTCTACGAAGTGAAGCAACCTCAAAGGAGCTCAGAGAGAACAATGCCGAGATTAGAGCCAGGAGGCATCTTGGGTCCTAAAACAGAACAATTATCTGCATACTCCAAGTGTACGATGTTAGGACCAGCCTTCCTTCTCAGAGGACGAGGAGGACGGAGTCTGGGAGACCAGGCTGCACTGCCCAAGTTTCAGAGGAGAGAGACAAAGAGGCAGAGCGCTAGCTCTTCTCTTTCTCAGGCATAATTTACTCAGATCTTAAAAATACAGACCACACAGCACTGTGACATAGTCAGTAAAAGCTGCTTCCTGTGCCATCAGTATCCTATATGTGTGCCAGTTCAAGTCCTGGTTGCTTTGCTTCCAGTCAGGCTCCCTGCTAATGTGCCTGGGAAAGCAGCAAAAGGTGATCCAAGTACATGGGCCCATGCATCCATGTGGGAGACCCAGAAGCTCCTGGCTCCTGGTTTCAGCCTGGCCCAGTCCTGGCTGTTGATGCTATTTGGGAAGTGAACCAGTACATGGAAAAATCTCAATTTCTCTCTCTCTCTCTCTCTCATTCACTCTACTTTTCAAATAACTAAAAATAAATAAATAAATAAGGTACAGGCCACAGCAGAGCCTGAGAAATAACTGATCATGTGTACATTGCTACATCCTCCTATGGAGCTGATTCTCTTCCTTTGTCATGTGCAGGTGTCCACACACACAAATGACACACATTACCACATTGGACCCATGCTGACATGAACCATGCCAAATGCCACAAATACACATAGCTGAAGACTTGCCCACTCACTTCTGAGTCACCTGTTCCCAGCCTGGGACATGGCACCCAGCAAATTATCTAGATGTACGTATTAGTTCATCTGTGTTTGTGGTATGAAGACCACATGGGCCCAGATGTTTGTGGTGGTTCAGTTTGCCAGAGGAGATCTCTCTCTCTCTCTCTCTCTCTCTCTCTCTCACACACACACACACACACACACACACACACACACACACACTATGGGAGCAAAGAGCCAGAAGAGTTTCTCCTCCTTGGGGTGTCCAGAGGGCTTCAGGGTGGGGGGGGCACTGACCTGAGTCTACAGAGGCTGAGAAGGGGTGACACAGTGGTGCCGGTGCTCATAGGTGGCAGGGCCCTCTCAATAGGCCCCAGTCTCCTGGGTCTGTTGTGATGAATCTGGGCCACGATTTTTTGCCAGACTTGGAGGAAGTGGTAGAGTAATAGGTGAGCAGTGTACTGACACTGTGTGACTGAAAAGCAGGTGGAGTGTTTGATGCAGCTTATCACCCTCATCTGTGGAAGAGCCCCAGATTCACTGTATTTCCACACTGCATGACTGTTGTGACCACTCCGTGAATGCTATCCTGACATGGTCACAGGCATCACCTGTGAACTCAGGCCTCATTGCCATGCCCTGACAACCATGTATTACCAGTTTCTTCTTTTGCATTTCAGCATTTGCTTAGTGTATTGCTTTTTTTTTTTGCTGTGGGAGCCAGAAGCCAGATGGTTTCTCCATGGGCATTTCCATATGTTATCTACATGTATATAAGCAAGGATTCGAACAGTGATATCCTGGAAACATGTTTGAGTTGGGAGCGTGGCGGGGGAAGTGCTCATTTCTTGTGCTGAAAATGCCCTCATAATGACCAATGTCAAGACAAGACTTGAGTTGTCAGTTCTTTGAGAGGCCAAGAGCTGGAGACAGAGCTCTTATTCAGATACCCAAAATGGCCTGGACTGGGCCAAGGTCAAAGCCAGGATGGAGGGATTCAGTCTACTTCCCCCATGTTGGTGGCAGGAATCTAACTACTTGAGGTGTCACTGCTGCCTCCTAGGGTCTGCATGAACAGGAAGCTGGAGTCAGGAGCAGACCTGGGTCTTGAACCCAGGCACTCCTGTGTGGGGTGTGAGCATCTTAAGTGTTAAGCCAGATACTTGCCCCAAGGCAGTCACTATTTAACAACTGATTCCTGAAATGCTTGCATACCTAACAAGTGGCTCTCAGGAGCTGCTTCAGGACTGCCTGCCACTGGTCAGGAGAAGGAAGCAACCAAGAGAGCAGTTTCCTTTCCTGGTGCCCTGGTTCTCCTACAGCACTCTCCATGGACAGCTGCTATATACAACAAGCAAAGAATAAGTGTTGCTGGGGCTGGCATTGTGCTGCCACAGGTTAAGCTGTCACTTAGGATGCTGACATCCCATAATGGAGCACTAGTTTGAATCCCAACTGCTCTGCCTCCACTTCCAGATCCCTGTTAATGAGCCTAGGAGAGCAGCAAAGGATAGCTTGGGAGACTGAAATGGAGCTCCTGACTCCTACCTACAGGTAGGAGTCCAGCCCAGGCCGTTGCTGCTATTTGGAGAGTGACCAAACACATGGAAGATCTTGGCTTACTCTCTCTTTCCTCTTTCTCACTTCATCTCTCTCTCTCTCTCTGTCTCGCTCTCTCTCTCTTTCTCTCTCTCTTCCCCTGTAATTCTGGTTTTCAAATAATTGAATCTTTAAAGTTAAAAATGCAGTGAATAGATGCTGCCAGTGCATCTCTTTATGCCCCAAAATCAAACTGTTCCTTTAAAAACAAATGCACTGATTCAAAATCAAAATAAAACCTGCTTGCAAATCTCTGCATGACAGATCATCCATGTACAAAGGAATTTGCTATGTAGTGCTTTAAATACCAAATTATCCTGGGGATTTAAAATTATACAATGCTGCAAATATTTAATTTAGCATTTCTTTTGAAAATTCCCTTTGGAGAGAGCAATGGTTTTTAATTAGGGATCCAGGGATCCCTGGGAGGATCCCCCAGAATGGGAGCATAGGTCATAGGAAATACTGAGTTAGTGTGCATGTGCTTGTCCCTAAAAATGAGGGGAAAGATCCATTACTTAGAGGTAAGGGCTTATGTCAGCCCCTCCAGGTCCCTGTGTCTTGCACACAGCATGCACACAGGCATGCAGCTCTGTGGGTACAGCAAAGGGTGTTAAAGCTGATGCATTTAAACACAGTGCAGATTAAGTGGCCATCGTGGCCATCATTACAACCTGGAGGAACTGGGCTTGCTCTGGGACAACTCTACAGCTGATTTATGATGATGATAATGATGGGGATGTTGATGCTAATGATGATAAAGATGATGGTGACAATGGCAACACCTACCCTTCACCTAGAGGGAAGAAAAACAAGCCAGAAACTCAAGTATGCTACCTTTTCCAGCCACGAGGTCACTGTGTTCTGCTTATGTGAAGAACACCAGTTTGTTCTTCATTGGGTTCTGGAATTTGGTCTTTAGTGACAGTGTTAAGGAGATCTGGTTTCCCCAAACCAGACTGATCTCGCTCGCCTGGGTAAGTGCAAGAACTGAAGCCTATACCCTGGCTTTGCCTGAGCCCATAGGACTTTCAGCTCGAGGAAGCAGACTGAGGCTGAGCATCCCCTGTCCCCTGGGCCCACCATGCCAGGGTGAGTGGCTATGAACAGAGTCTATTGTTGCTTTTCAGCCAGGTATATTCACATCTATGCTATACTACTTTAATGAGTACTTTGCTTTACTACTATAATGAGATACCCAAAGCAAGCTGACTTCACAGATCATGGCTTTGGAGGGCTGGAGTTGGACAGCCATATTGGTCTGATATCGGTGGGGGCTTTCTTGCTGGCAAGATTCTGGGCAGCTCAGAGCATGACATGGCAGGAGTAATACATGTGCCTCTGGCTGTGTATTCTTAAGATTGAATCATGGGAACCACATCTTAACGACCCAATCCAACCCAGAGACCTCTGTGAGATCCCACCTACAAATATCATGATTGGATTAAGTTCCAGTTTTCTTAATACTGCTGACTTTGGGTATCACATGGGCCTTTGGAGAACATCCAGCATCCAAGCTAACATTCAAACCATAGCAACATCCATAAACATGTGAGTCCTGGTGACCTAGCAAGGTGTGTCTGTCAGCATCACTCTCACACATAGTCTGGGGATGGTGTCTGCCTGGTAATGGTAGAAGCTGCTTGTAAGGACCCTGCAGGAGAAGCTGAGCAGGAAACAGTCTTTAGTCCATTGAACAAGGTTGTCTTAGGCCACCAAGCTCTGCAGATAAGGGTTAGGGGTCAGGGTCACCTACTAAGGCCGCACAGGCCTTGCAGCAGCCCCTGTAGCATCTGGTCAAAGTAGGTACTTCTAACTCGCAATCCACTGCACTACCTACATGTCAAGGAGAAATAGTGATAGTTCAATGTTAGTAATAGTGGTGGTAATAGCAGTGGTAGTGATGGTGGTAGCAGCAGAGGCAGTGGTAATAGTAGTGCTGATGGTGGTAGTAGCAACAGCAGCAGCAGTTGTAGCAGTAACGGTAGTAGTAGTAACAATAGCAATAGCAGTGGTACTGGTTAGCAACGGTAATAGCAGCAGTAGTAATAATAGCAGTGCGGGAATAGCATCACGAGTCTAGTAGTAGTATCTATAAATGAGCATGGTTCTTCCCTGGGCATCCTCCAGTAAGGGCTTTTCCATAGATGTCTTTCTCATCCCACAACGACCTTTGACATGCATGGGTCCTGCTGTTTATGCTTCCCATTGCCAAGATTACAGGTCAATCAGTCGCCTATGTCATACAGCTGGTGAGTTGGGGAGCAGGGGCTGAGCCTCAGCTCTCAGAGATGTACTTACCACCTCCCAAGACAATTCCTGGGGTTCTCCTCAACCCCTCCCAGAGGAGCCACTGTCCTTTTGTGTGAAGACCTGAAAGCTCGCTCAGGGATTCCAACCAAGCACTCAGGCCAGTGTCCCTCCAGGCGGACAGCACAGATGGTCTCCCACTGGCCCCGGCCTCTCTCTGCCCTTCTCATTTTGCACTGTCCTTTGCAATCATTCCAGCCCTGAATGTGGTAGTTTGGTCTGCAGGGATTTCTAATTAAAAGATGGATTTTCTAATGAACTTTTATTAATTCAGCAATCTGTCTGAATGCTGAATTGTCATTTTTACTAATACAGAAAATGGTTTGGTTTATTTTTCAGAACAGTGAAAGTCACTCAACTTAATTAAACTGTCTGAAGAGATTTTCTACTTGTCTCACTCCATGTGGGCCAGCAGGGAGTGCGCCCCTGAATGCCTGTCAGCTGCACAGGCAGTGTGAGGCGAGCTGCATCTTTGAAGTTGGGGCAGATTTGGTGTCAGCTGTGGCTCAGATCCTCAGTTTGGTCTCCAGGGTTCCTGGTCTGAAGCATAGCAAGGCATTATGGGATGCCTGCATTCCCTGATGTCAGGTTAGCCAGCAGAACCCCAAGTCCTGGGCTTCTAGGCATCCAGAAAATTCAAAGATGGGAGCTACTTTCCTTAACACAAAGCAGCACAACCCAAATTATAAACTCTGGCAGAAAAAGGAGATTATTAAAAATGCAAAAGTGTCAGGTCCAGCGCTTTTATCAAGTGGCTGAAGTCCTCCCCCTTGAACATGCCTGGATCCCATATGGATGCTCGTTTGTGTCCCGGCAGCCCCACTTCCCACCCAGCTCCCTGCTTGTGGCCTGGGAAAGCAGTCAAGGAGAGCCCAAAGACTTGGGACCCTGCACCGGGTGGAAGACCCGGAGGAAGCTCTTGGCTCCTGGCTTCAGATTGGCTCAATTCTGGCTGTTGTAACCACTTGGGGAATGAAATCAGCAGACGGAAAATCATCCTCTCTTTCTCTTCTCTCTGTGTATCTGACTTTCCAATCAAAATAAAAATGAATCTTTAAAAAAAATCCAAAGGTCAAATGCTTAACTGCATTTGACAGTACATGAAAAAACAAAATCACCTCTCATGAGCAGGTAGGGGTTTCTTCCTGTGACGACAGGCTGGTTAATAGAAGAGCTGCCAGCATTGTCGATCTAGAGACAGTCAAAGGAAAACAACGTGAAAAACCAGCGCTGGGGACATCTTTACCTTTTCCCTCGCGTACATGAGAAAGTACTTCAAAGGGTTGTGGAAATGGAATCAAAGGATTATTTTAGTGCAAAAAGATGTTGAAATCCATGCACAACTGATTCATAATATGCGTTTTTGCATGAGTTGCTTGACACCTTGGAATTTTGATTGATTGCTTCTGGTATTACCATATCCAACACCTCTCATATGTAACCATTTCTTCATTGTGGTGAGAATATTCGTATCTCCTCTGTTAGAAATTATCATATGTACCAACTACTGTTTTTACCTGTGACCAACATGCTGGGTCTTCAAAACTCATCCTCTAATGCCAAAAAGACTCTTTGATACCCGGTCATTGATGAAGGTGGCCAGAACACATACTGGCCCCATAGATATCAAGGCTAATTATCATTTAATATTGTAAATTATCAATTAATATTGTAAATATGTGATGATAACTGTCATGTGCAGATAATATGTACTTCAACAATCCATTGAGACTCAATAATCTCTTTAAATTACTAAGAAAGTTTTAAATGATCAAATATAAGACAGGTATCCAAACATCAGTACCTCTGTCAGTGGCCACTTGGTGAATATGCTTAAGAAGCGATAGAATAGTTCAGACAGACTTTAATCATGTGTGACTTTTGTAAAAAAAACAAAAAACAAAACAAAAACTTCAACATGTGCATAAATATTACAGCAAAATATGACAGTATTTTAATTAATAGATAAACCTGGATTGAAGATCATCATTTTTCCAATTTCACTTAAAAATTGAAGAAATGTCTTTTTTTTAATTTACCTAAACATCTGAAAACTTTCCCATGAAGAGCTAGGAAGGAACTTTTTCTTCTCTGTACCAAACAGTGTTTTACATTTTATTGAAACTATAGCCTTAAATCACCCAGACGAGTGGTGTCAGCGGGGTAACCTCATACCAACCCTAACTAAGTCTATAGTGGAGGAAACAGCCTTGGTCATGGAGGGAAGTTCTGTTCAGCCATGGGTAGGGAGCATTTGGCAAATTGCTGGGGAAAATGAAGCTGGGTTTTCTCACCATGCAACTGCCACTGCCTTGCCGGATCCAGGGACCCAATCCCAGCTTCTTTCTCACTGGTCTTGCAGCTGGTTCTGTAAATGCACCCAGAGGTTTGCTTTGATGAGCAATTGATACTAATCCAAGATGCTGATGATTAAAAAGTAAGAAGTCTAAGCTTGCCTCGAATGAAAATCCTGACTTGATTAAGGACAGAGGCAAAGGAGGTTCTGATGTTCTTAAGACTTGGCAGATGACTTCATTATTTTTCCCATGGTACAATATAAAATATAATCCTGAATACAAAATGCAAACTAAAACTCCTGGAAGATGACATAGGAAAAGCTCTAGGTGACCCTGAGTTTGGCATTAAGTTTTTAGCTACAACACCAAAAATGAGGTTAAGAAGGGAAAAGTTAATCATTTGGATTTCATTAAAATTGAAAACTCATGCACTGGAAAGGTCATCATTGAGAAGAAAGAGAGAAGCCACACAGACCAGAAGGAAAAAATTTTCAAGGCATCTATTTAGGGGCTGTTACTGTGACCTAGCAGGTTAATTAAGCCTCCACCTGCAACACCAAACAGGATACCAGTTCATGTCCCAGCTACTCTGCCTCCCATCCAGCTCCCTGCTAATCGTCTAGGAAAGCAGCAAAAGATGGCTCAAATGCCTAGACTCCCACATCCATGTGGGAGACCCAGAAGAAGCTCCTGACTCCTGACTTCTTATTGCCATTTGGAAACCAGTAGATAAAGAAAATAACAACTTTCTTCTCTCTCTCTCTTTCTTTCCTTATGTGTGTGTTTCTCTGTTCTCCCCTTGTAATTGACTTTCAAATAAGTAAATCTTTTAAAATAAATCTTATTTGTGTATATATGATTAAGGATTAGCAACCAAAGTATGTAAAAATATCTGTCTGAAACAGCTTTTTACTGCTGCAATTGAAATTCCCAAGAGGGCCTCCTTAGAACTAAGGAAGATTTATTTCAGTTTTGGGAGTTCTCAATCTAAGATGAGGAGACCCCATTATTAGTCCAGTGTCCTCCGGTGGAGGTGTATGGAGGGAGGGAGGTAAAGTAAGCCTGGAAGGAGAGACAGTGGGAGCAAATGCTTCTGTTCATATCCATGAGTCTGTTTCTCTCTTAAAGTATTTAAATGGAATAAGAGATATTTATATTCCATATAAATATCCAGAGCAACTGAGAGAGAACTGAGAGCAACTGAGAGAAGAGAAGATAAAACACATCTTCCCATCTGCTGATTCACTCCCTAGATGGCTACAACAGGGTGGTCTGGGCCAGGCTGAAGCCAGAAGCCAGGAACTCCAACCTAATCACCCATACATGTTCAGGAACTGAAGTACTTGAACCATCAACTGCCACTACCCAGGTGCATTAGCAGGGTACTAGATCATAAACAGAGCAGCCAGAGCTTGAATAAAGGCTCTGTTATGCAATTTTGAATCTTTTGTACCACAGCACCATCCCTGATACGTCTCTTATTATATATCCATGATAATTCCATCCTGGGGACTCCACTCTGAAATTGAGCCCAATCCCATCACTTTGCAAGGCCCCCACCATCAGAAACTGTAAGTCAATGAAGTTCCACCTTTTATCCCTTAACATAAAACTCTGGGTGTCTCCCAAGTCATTTCCCAAACCATACCATTGCACAACACACTGTCGTGTGTTGTGGGTCGTGTGTCGTGTGTTGTGGGTGCGGGGGAGGCTGGTTGAATGCCTGGACAGTTGCTCCACAGAACAATGGAAATTCAGATGGAAGTGGGTGGGGTGGCCTGTCCTTCAAAGGAGTGTTGAAGTTGGCCTCCATAGTTCTGAGAAACCAAGCAGCTGAAGTTTCTGTGTCCCCAAGCGTTCACATGTTGGAATTTCATACCTGATATGAAAGCTATTGAAAGGCTAGAAATGGAATCTGACCATAGTGTTTACGGGTTATCACTTCCTTGGGGAGGTGATCAGGTTTTAATATGGTTATAGGATGGATGCCCCAGTGACCGAATCCTGGCAGCTTTATGAGAAGTGTGAGACCAAACTACACATACACACTATATTTTGTGATGCCCTGTGCTGTTTGGAAACTCTGCCATCAAAAAGGCCATCATTGGATGAGCCTGCAGAAATGTGAACTCAGCCTTTTTTTTCTGTTAAGTTGCCCAGCCTCACACATTTAAACTATAGCAATACAAAATGGAGCAATCCAGTGGCCTCATGCTTGTTAATCATTTTTCTCTGCCTGTCACCCTGCTGTCTCTTCCAGGCACTCAATGGGCTCCTCTAGAGTGGTAACTTAGGAAGATATAACAATACAAGTTAAGGGCATAGGTCCCATCTGGTGTATGAATGGTTGAAGTGTCAGCTGGGTCAGGGTCAGATTTGGCTGAGTACCCCACCAAAGTAACGAGTGTGATCCTTGCCCTGCTGACAGCTACGCTGAGCCAGGATTAGCAGGAGGCCTGGGAAAGAAAGCATGATGTTGCCGTAATGGCTTGAGCAGGTATACCACCCGAGGAGCAGCCCAGACAGCAGTGAAGTAAAAGAGAGTTACAGTGCAGCAGAGGTTGTAGAGAGAGGCTTTGTGACTTGGAAACTGACTGGTTGCAAGCTGGCGCCAGCACTGGTGGGCTGTACAACTCCAGACCCTCTGCTCTCAGCCTATGTAGATGTACAACTGCCTTCACAACAGTAATGAAAGAGGCAGGTGTTTGCACCTAGGGCTGTGGCAGGCTGATCATCAGTTTAGTGGGAGGCAAGCAAGGTGTACAAATAAGAGAGATCCTAATAGCCAATAGAAGTAGCTATCCAGAAATACTTTTTGAGTTGCAAAATTCTTCATCTACAGCATATGTGGTTAAAAGACTTCTAGGAGAGAAAAAAGCAGCGTTCAAAATCACAGCTATGACAGTCCTTGAGTGAAAGTTTCCAGCTAGGCAGTCACTTGAGGGTGCCATGAGCATGTGCTTAAAGACCAGGTGTGGATAACTCCCAGTGAAGACAAATGGCTTCATAATGATCTTGCCTCCCATGTTCCACATTCAGTATTTTGACTTCCAACGGCAGACTAAATTACATGAGATATTCTACACATTATTTTAAAATAGGCTTTGTGTTTGGTGATTTTGCCTAACTATGGTCTGATGTTCATATTGAATGTTCTGTATACGTTTCAGATAGACTAGACTGAGCCACAATGTCTGATAGCTGAATATATTTGTAACACTGATAGTTTCAATCTGCTAATCTGCTATAGCTTTGCTGGGACGTGACCCCATCCTGAGTCTGAAAGCATCTGTCTCAACTCTGAGTATGCTTATGGTTTCTGTTTAAAGCAAAAGGTTGTTTAGACTTGATGTGAAAAGGAACTAAGTTACTGAAATTGGGTTTGGTAGGGATGGCAGGTGAATACAGGAATGTAGTTTCTGTCTTTGGGAGAGACATCCTATAGAATAGATAATAAGCCCTACAGAGAAATAGGATGCCCAGATCCCTCGGCAGTAATCCCGCAGCCATCCCCCTTTGGAAAGCCCTCAGGAATCTCATCTGGGCTGCTGGGAAGGAGTCGTCAGTCATTCTTGTCTGCTGCCATCTGTCATCTTGATTATTTCTAAGAATTTCATTTAGTGATCTAAATCCAAGGTCTGGGGCTGGGAGGTGACCTTGTATCCTTGCTTCTGGACTTGTCCCAGCCTTCCAGAAATTGATACATGGCATGCACCTCCCCCTCCTCCTGGGAGAAATGAAGTGCCAGCTCAGGTCCTTATTGATTCCACATAACAGATGATGCATCTTCAGGGTTCTATTTTCTCCCCAGCAGTGGCCTTCTGACCTGATTTGGGTGTATAAATCAGCAGGCAGAATGTTTTGCTGCAGCTGGGGGTTGACTATGACCTTTTGTGCCATGGGTCTGTTATTGTTGACAGTGGAAGATGTCCATGGTGTTCAGTTGCATCCCCTTATTTGGGTGAGAACTTTTCTCGACTTTAACCTCAGGGCTATGCTTTTACCTGGGGAATGAGAGAACTCAGCCCTGGGTCCATCGTGGTGTGTCTAGTCTAGCTGAGAAAGCTACAGTGTGCTGCACAGATGACTGGTTTGCCATATCTCCACCAAGGACCATCCTATGAGCATACTGACTGCAGGAGTCTGGGTCTGAGGCCACACTCACATAGTGAGTGGCTGGAATAAATCATGCATGCCCTCTCGTGGTCCATGGGTAACCTTAGGATTCTCATGCCATTGAAATGCTAGCCAGTGCCTTCATGGCACAGTGGTGCCCCCTCTCTGTTTGATCTTGTTCCAAAGCTTCAGCTACCCAAAGTCCAAGAACTGTTACATGGAACATTCCAGAAATAGGCCATTCATATATTTTAAATCGGATGCGCTTCTGAGTAGTGTGATTCAGTCATGCATCAACCCATCCTGTCTCACCCCGGAAGTGAATCATCCCTTTGTCCAGTGAATTTATGACAAATGCACTACCTGCCCACTGGGCACTTAGTGACTGCCACC
Source organism: Ochotona curzoniae (assembly GCF_017591425.1). Lineage (NCBI taxonomy): Eukaryota > Metazoa > Chordata > Mammalia > Lagomorpha > Ochotonidae > Ochotona > Ochotona curzoniae. The sequence goes on along the minus strand of NW_024465894.1, from coordinate 21,026,756 downwards.
ATTTTCAGATGGACTGATGGTGCTACCAAGCTTGTGTTCAAGTAACCCTTAATTTATTTAATAAAGGCCCTAAAACAGTGGTGATGTTGGCAGTGCAGATATATACACCCAAGAGAGGCTCTGAAAAATGCTTCTTTGCAGTAAAAAGGTCAAAGTATGTTAAGAAATGCTAGTATTTCCTGCAATATATTGTTATAGCTATTCTATTTTATGATTATAATATCTTACTGTGCCTGATTTCTCAATTACAGTCCATCATAGGCATATGTATATTAAAAATAGTAAAGATCGGGATACTTATCCAGGATTTGAGGCATGCACTGGGGATCTTGGGTTAATTGCCAAGTGGATAAGGGAAGGAAAGACAGAGACTGAATCAAGAGCAGTTCAAGATCAGTAGTGTCCCAGGGTTCATCCATATCCCAGAAACACAGTCCCTTGCAAGTCTCTCCCAGCAGCAGTCACCTGCTTGCCACTGAATGAGGGAATAGGCAGCCTTACTTGCCAGCACCAAGGGTCCTTGGAAAGCAAAACAGTGCCGAAGCATTGGCTGTGGGGCTTTCTGCTTACTCCCCTGGAAAGCCGCTCTGCTGTTCTTTAGCCATGGTGCAGGTCCCTGAGGACAGTGCAGAATTTGCCAGGCTTCTTGCAGGCCTACCCAGAATCAATGATGCAGCCTCCAAGAGGAAAAATGAAAGCACCCAGGGAGTCCAGCAGCAGTTGCCCAAGTTGTCTGTTGCTAAGGTCTGTGCACCTGCTGCCTCCTCCTGATGTCTGATTTGTTTCAGCATCTTCATCTAGAACATCTGACTGCAGTGGGTCCACAGGTTAATAACTTGCTGTCAAAGTCACTTTACTCATGTTGCACATAGCTCTGCTTGGCTCTGTAACTGTGTAAGGGAAAAGACAACTCTTCAGGATGCATTTTCTGTGACTTCTCCTTTGACTGTTTCATCTGGAGCTGTGTTCCCTGTTCTCCCAGACACAGAAAGAGCACTGTTCTGCAGATCCTTGACACAGTACTGGTTTGGTTCTCCCAGTAGCTCACTCTGGATGAGGATTTTAGTGCCAGTGAATTATTTGGGAGGTCTCTGGAAGCTTTCATGGGAGGCAAGGAAGTGAGACTGGGGAGTGGAATGAACCTAGATGAAATGTATTAATGGGTAGGTTGCTTTTTTGGACAACCCTAGTTCAGTCCTGCTGGGCAGTTCAGGGGGATGTACAGGAGGAGACAATGCAGGCTTTGTCATCCAGCTCCAACCATCACTAGCTGAGCCTGCACCTAGGAGCTCTTCTGCTCTGCCTCCTTGTCCCCAAGATGAGAGAAAGTACCTGGGTGGAGCATCTCTGACACCTGCATGAGGATCACAGATACTTCGGATATGTGGCCAGGCCATTGACAGCCCAAACTACACTCGGGATTTGGGGATCTGGAAAGAAAATTCTATGGAGTTTTGGTTTTAATAGATGCTCAGGCCGCAGACTTGGCCAAGATGCTTCAATGAATGAGGGAGAATCTTCCTTCTTTAAAAAGGAACCCATTGTGATCATTCTTACAGTGATTGCATTCACAGTGCTTGGCTGAGAAACTGGATTTATGAAATCCAGAGACATTGGGAGCCCTCGTCAGCATTGCGTCACACTCCTCTGTTGTCACCTCTTCTGGACTGAAATGTGTTCTGTACAGTGTGATGAGCAGGTATCATGTGCAGCAGAGAGATGTGCTGCCTAGAACTTGGGGGCCTGCAATGAGCAAGTGAGCCGGCAGAGCTGCCGCGCCTTCTGGTGTGTGCTCTCATGCGGGTTACAGGAGCAGCTTCAATCATGGATAAGCCTGTGAAGTGGTTACTCCTAGAAACCATTGCTCCCCAACCTGCTTTCATCCACTTTGGCAGTCTCACGTTTGGAAACACTTGGTTATCATTGGATGCACAATGGCCTCGATTTTGGTATTAAAAGGAAAGGTGTCCAATTTCAGTTGCACTGTTTCAGTAGCTAACGGGGCTTGCCCAGCAGGTAGCCTGCCTGATCGGTGGCAGAGTCCTGTACTCCTGACGTGGTACTGTGCTTCTGTGAAACAGTTAGCTTGGTTTGCTCCCTGAGACTAGTTCACAGGGGTGTCCCAAATACTCTCTAGACTCCATATACCTTAATCTCACACGCAGCTGCAAGAGCAGTTCTATGTATTGATCTCATAGTAGGAGAATCCCATGAAGAACAGTTGTCGGCCTGAGTTCCCTTGATCAGTGGACTACAAGAGTTTCAGACACCTGTCATGACTATTTATATCCTAGGAGGCAATTCCTGTCTGCTGTTGTTGTTCTCTTGGAAGGCTGAGAGGAATACCAAGCAACTGCCAGTGGGATCCCACAAATGCAAATTGATTATTCTGTTTAAAAGACAGCCTCTGAAAATACTTGTTAACAGGAACATTGCAAGTACTCATTTTCCTAGCTGCCTGCTCTATGCTTGGAAATGCTAAGTTTCTGATGCTTGTGTAGTTGCTGAAGGGGTGGTCATTTATAGTAAAGGCTTAGAAATGGAAGCTGGGGAATACTAAATGAAGGAGAAATCATCCCCGTGTGCCAAGAATTACCGAAACAGGAGAAGATACGGTTCATTAAGCCAACACTCTGTAGAGAGGGTGCTGCGTTGTGTGGCCTTGGTTGTTGGTGTGTGTGAAGTATCTTTGTTGAAAGAGATGTTAAGAAAATGCACCTGATGTTTACTAAGTAATAACTGCGTGATGGATGCCAGTTTTAACAATTCCTATATCTTAGCGCTTACCAATTCTAGGAAGTCTCTGAGGCCGTAGCCATGATTATAGATGAGAAAACTGAGGCATCACTTGCTTCATGCTGTCCAGCTTGTAAGGAGTAGAGTTCCAATGGGGAACTGAAATTACATCCTGCCAGGAGGAGAATCTGATAAGGATGTAGAGAGACTGCAGGGTCAACATCCAGGTGTGGGCCACTAGGCTTTCAAGGTCAAGAAAATGCAGAGTAATTTTATCTTTCACCTGGGTCCTTGGACAAATGGTGACCCTAGTAGTCCATCCAAAGGATCAGAACAAGATTCTAATGAGTAATTCCAAGGTGGAAGAGAACAGACCGCGCTTGATTTGGCCTCAGTGGAGTGAGATGTTGATGGATAGCTGGGTAGGGTGTTCAAGCCAACTCCCTGGAGAAGTCAAGGAAAACTCAAGTTAGAGTTTCCTTTGACTCCTCCCACAGATGGCCCAGTGAGTATCTCCGGGGACTAGTCTTACATGTGCTGTTCGTATAGAATGGCTGCTAGAGTGTTCTCTGTGTAACTCCTGCCCTCAGGTTCTTCTTGGAGCTATAATAGACCCAGACTTGTGGTTCTACACCAACTTGGATACCTTCAAGCCAAGTGGTGCACAAATGGCACTTGTCCGAACTGAACTTTGATCTGTGCCTCATACTTAGCCCTCCTCCAGGGTTTCTCTCCTCCGTATACCCTACACACACACACAGACATGCACACACACAGCAGGTTAAACATCTCATCCTAACCCCACATTGTTTCCCCCCAGCACCCTTTCAACATATGCCCCTTTTTCATATTAACCCTGAGAGTGCACGTTGTTCAGATGCAAGAGTGGCTGTCCACTGCTGTAAGGGCAAAGATCTTCACTTCCCACTTGGCCACCTCATGCCCTCTCATCTCCCCATCCAGTGTCACTCTACTTCCTCTGTCCCAGTGTCTAGATTGGGCCAAAGCCCAGAGTCAGGAGCTTCTTCCAGGTCTCTCACATGACTGCAGGGGTTCATGAACTTGGCCGTTTTCTGCTGCTTTTCCAGGTGCATAAGCAGAGATTGGTTTAAAATGATATAACCCACTATGCTATAACACCAGCCTGTAAATTTTATGTATTTTTTAAAAATATATTTATTTATCTATTGGAAAGTCAGATATACAGAGAGGAGGAGAGACAGAGAGGAATATCTTCCGTCCGATGATTCACTCCCCAAGTGAGCGCAACGGCCGATGCTGTGCCGATCCGAAACCAGGAACCAGGAACTTCTTCCGGGCATCCCATGTGGGTGCATCCCAAAGCTTTGGGCCATCCTCAACTGCTTTCCCAGCCCACAAGCAGGGAGCTGGATGGGAAGCGGGGCTGCCGGGATTAGAACCGGCGCCCGTCTGGGATCCCAGCACGTTTTAAGCGAGGACTTTAGTAGCTAGGCCATGTCGCTGGGCCCTTATGTATTTATTTTTGAAGATTTGTTTTATTTATTTATTGGAAAGGCAGATATACGGAGAAGAGGAGAGGCAAAGAGGAAGATCTTCCTTCTGATGATTCACTCCCCAAGTGGCCACAATTACTGGAGCTGAGCCAGTCCAAAGCCAGAAGCTTGGAACTTCTTTCCAGGTGTCCCAATGCGGGCACAGAATCCCAAGACTTTGGACCATCCTCTACTGCTTTCCCAGGCCACTAGCAGGGAGCTGGATGGGAAGCAGGGCTGCCGGGATTAGAGCCAGTGCCCATATGGGATCCCGGTGCGTTCAAAGCGTGGACTTTAGCTGCTAGGCTATTGCGCCAGGCCCAGCCTATAAATTTTTTAAACTAAGGATGTTATTTATTTATTGGGAAGACAGATCAAGTTTTCAGAGTGAAGGAGTGACAGGAAGATTTTCCATGTGCTGGTTCACTCCCCAAATGGCCACAACAGCCAAGGCTGAACAGATATGAAGCCAGAAGCCAGGAGCCTTCTTTAGATCTTCCACATGGGCACAGACAGGGTCCCAAGGCTTTGGATATCCTCTACTGTTTTCCCAGGCCATAAACAGGGAACTGATAGGAAGTGGAGCAGCTGAGATACAAACTGATGCCCATATGGGATTCCAGTGCATTCAAGGTGAGGAATTAGCCATTGAACCACTGAGCCATTGCACCAGACCCAATAACAATAAATAAATAAACTTAAGGATTAGCATGATGTGTCCTTTATGGGATATGATCTTTTTCTTTTATGGACCATACAGCAAGATAATGGCCACACTCTGTGGAATGTACCATGCCCTTTTCCATACAAAAACATGCAGTTGTATACCATCCCATTTTCTTTGGAATTTAGCCCTAGATGTTGAAGGCTTTGGGTAGAAAGAAGGAAGTAGAAAATACTTTCAGTACAGAAAATTTCTCTTTCTCCTTCTCTCTCTCTCTCTCCTCTCTGGGGTGTATATGTGACTGTATGTGAAAGAGACAGATTCTAAATTGCGTCTCTCTGGCGTACTCACTCAGTGTTGCTCCGGACTGGCTTCACGACTGTTACCAGTCACCCACCGCATCCTTGAGAAAGCCTTGGAAAGGCGTTCTAAGGAGGATCATGGGCATCACCTAGAAGACAGTAATTATGACTCGGGGATTGAACCTGTCGGAGCTGTTGTTGATGGGGGAGATGTGGGTGATGATTTTACCAAAGTTATTAAACACTTTATTTATTCATTGATATTATATGAGAAGGAGAGAAAAAGAGATTTCCCAGTTGCTCATTCACTCCCCAAGAAATGCATCATCCAAGACTGGCCTAGGCTGAAGCTGAGGGCTGATACTCAATGTGGCTCTTCCACATGGGTGGCAGGGTGTGAGCCATCACTGTCTAATCAAAAGGGGTGCAGAATTCCAATTCAGGATTCCAGCCCAAGCCATCTGAGATAAGATGAGAGCATTCCAACTAGCATCATACTCACCATGCCAGATGCCCTCCCCACCAATAGTGCCAAAAATCAGCCTCGTTCTTCAGGCCCATACTTGCTGTCCAGAGGCAGAGGGATTCCAGATGCTTCTTGTACACAGTTGCAAAGGTATCCCTGTCCCACTTTGCTCCTCCCCTCAATAGCTTGGAAACTGCATGTGGGCATCTTACATGGGCATGGGTGACTAGCTGAGGTGCATATGGTTCTCTTTCTCTCCTTTCTCATACTCATGACAGTCTGTGCCCGTGTCACATTTTAAGTCTGGTCATCTCTACAGGTATTCTTTTTTTATGTCTCTTTTCATTTTGTTCTTTTTTTTTTAATAAATTTTATTTTTTTTAGTAATGGTTACATGGTTGATCAGGGTGGGAAGGATCGACGTTTAGGGAAAATTGGGTTAATTCATTGCTTCCAAATCTGCTATTTCTTATGATTGTTCCTGGGGGAAGGGGAGAAACAAAGGGAGAAAGCACTCAAGACTTTCCACGCATCCCAGTACGCAGGTATGAGGAACCACCACTTCATATCAACACAGAGTCTCAAAGTGCACATATTCTGAGGGTTCTGTTCAAGTGATTTGGATAATTCTGAAATGCTTCCAATTTCACCAATCTGAGGATGATGTCACCCTCCCAATATCCATTGGCTCCATGCACTGAGATTTTTTGCTGTCATTGTTTGTTTGCAGAAGGCAATTTATGTATTCCTAAAATTGTAGAAGGTTAGTAAAACTCTATCCTGTGGTCCCATCATGCTCAGAGCACCCCATGACCTCCTTTCTCTCCTCCTGGGTACACAATAGATGTAGATGAACTCCCCAAGAGTGGCCCCCAGAGGAGCATTTGTGTGCAGATCACTCATCAATGGTGTGCTGGCAAAGGAGTGAGGGAAGAAGTGGATGAGGAGGCAACAAAGCTTGGATGTGACTTTGGTGTAAGTCTAATATAGGGTAATGTCAGTGTAATCTCAGAGAGAGTTCTCAAGTGTCTGTTCTGCTCCTGACCTAGTCTGGAAGCTGGGCTTGCACACTTGTGGCTCTATCAGTGAGCAGTGATTTGGGCTCAGGGAGAGGAGGTTGTGTTAGCACCTAGGTTCACCCAGGGTGCCCCTGGGTGGAGGCACAGGTTGCATCAAGCTGGAAACACAATGGCAGGAGCTGCTGGAGGTACAAAGGTGTTAGATGGGTTCCCAGGGTGTTCACTGTGCCCCAGATGGGAAGGTGCCTTTTGTAAAGGCTCTTGACAGGCACTTGACTGGGAGTGCTGCAGACAGAGCCCTCTGGCCTTGAGCAAGTCAGAGGTCTTCTTCCTTACCCGCCGGGTCAGATGCTGGTATTGTCATACTCAAGGCAGTGTTAAAAGTGCAGGTTCAGCCCCAGCACAGTAGCCTAGTTGCTGAGGTCCTCACCTTGAACTCTTTGGGATCCCATATGGGAAGGGGCAGCCCCACTTCCCATCCAGCTTCCTGCTTGTGGCCTGGGAATACAGCCAAGGATTGCCCAAAGCTTTGGGACCCTGCACCCATGTGGGAGACCTGGAGAAGGCTCATGGCTCCTGGCTTCAGATCCACTCAGGAGGATCTTCCTCCCTGTCTCTCCTCCTGTCTGTGTATCTGACTTTCCAATAAAAATAAAATAAATCTTAGAAAAAAATAAAAGAGCAGGCTCTGCACTCAGATAGATGTGGCTTTTGCATCTGGCTCTGCCACTGAGGACTCAGGTGGACTTGGGTGAGTCATTGACCTCTCTGAGCTGATTTTCCTGTCTGTGCAGTGGTGACTACTCATGTGCCTGAGTATTTGAAGGACTGTTTGAGGATATCCATCTACCGCCTGGCACTAGGGTGGGGTCACAACACCTGCTCAATCCACACTCATCTGCCATGCTTGAGAGCAGAGGATTGCTTGAGGTTACTGCCACGTGGGACCCTTCAGTCCTGAGGTCAAGGGTTCAGTGCTGTAGTTTCCAGATTCCCTTATCTACACATTCACCACACCCACATCTCTTGGAAAGTTTGTGTATGCTTTTCATAAACTCGCTTTCAAGCAAAATTTGTTTTTAAAGTGAGTTCCATAAATGAACATGGGTATTTTTGTCATCAATTGAAATATTGAAATTTTCAAATACTTTGTTTATTGTATCCCTGAAAGCACACCCAACACTTTGTACACATCCCTGCCATGATGGGTACTGCCCATTCTTTTCTTAAATTTTTGCTTACTGTATTTGAGAGGCCAGGAAGCACACACATATACACACTCAGCTCTCATCAGCTGGTTCACTGCTCAGTTTCCCACAGCAGCCGTGTTGGGACCAGTCTGAAGCTGGAAGCCAAGGATCACTGACCCAGGTCTCCCACATTGGTGACATGGACCCAGTCACTTAAGCCTTTACTGCTACCTCACAAAGGACACATCAGCAGCCAGATGGCATCAGGTGCCAAACCTGGACTTGAACCCAGGCATGCTAATGAGGGATGCTGACTAGTCACAGCAATGGAATTTCAATAGCTCTGTATTTTGGGAAGCAGTTAAAAATACAGTATTTCTAATCTTCCCAGTAATGCTTTATGTTTCTGTCTGCTGGTGCCTGACTGTAGGCCTAGAATTATTTCTGGAACCAGAGGTAGCTTGTAGGGCTGGCAGGTGGCTCTCTGAAATCACTGCTTAGTTCCAGCCCCGTTGCCATGGTGACAGAAATCGGCATCGGCTGACCAGGTGACCAGCTGGATGTGGAAGCATGATAGGTGTGAGGCAGCTTTCTGTCAGCCGTCTTCGTAACGCCCCTCCTCCTCTTCCTGAGCTGGTCACACGGGCAGTGACTGACTCAGGTCACATCTCTGGCATGTCAATTGAGAGGGGAACATGAAGACTATGGATGCTGGCCATATGTCTCCTTAAGATACACAAAGCACAGTGATGTGTACAGAAGAAAGGAAGGTAAGGTCAGCATTGCCTGGGTGCTCAGAGATGAGCACAGTATCTAGGACAAGGCAGGTGTTCCAACATCAGTGTCAAATGAACATATATGTAAACTACATCCCCAAAGTGTGCTGTATAATAATTGTGCATCTTCTGATCCGCATTTATCGACTGTTTTCTGCATCCTTAAGACCAGGATAAGGATAACAGGGTAGAACAGCATGAACATGGGAAGTGCTGGTTCATTGTGAGGAGTGGGTGGTTAGGAGGATTATTTGAGCATGCTCTTAGGAAAAAAGGAAGGGGCAGTATGCAGAATGCTGGGGGACCATCAGGAATCTGAGTCAGGGATCCTGTTATCCCCAAGGCTGTCATGAGCACACCTCACTGCCAAAAAAACAACCAACTCATGTACTTCCACCAAGAGAATGGCTCAGCCTGCACAGCTCCAAGATGCTGGCAGACCCTGTTGCAGGTGGAGCACACTCCTGCCTGCCTCTTGGACTCTTGGGAGGCCTAATTTGGAAGGAAATACTCCTTCTTGGGCTGCTTGCTGTATGTACACTGTATGCCTTGGCACCAACTCCTTGGCCTGGCTTACCACATTCCAGATGGAAATAGCTCATTCTGCTTCCAGGCAGGATTTTACAGGCACCCCAGGGCCAGGGGAGCTACAGTCAGGAGTCTTCTTTATTTCTTACTTTTTAAAAATTCAATTCACATATAATAATTGTCTATAATGAAGGAACTTCTAAGAGTTCATGGAAAATGAAATTTAGAGACTAGTTTATTGGGGTGCCAGAAAATTTGAAACCCGTATCTGTAAAGAAGTCTTCCAGAAGTTCATGGAAAATATGTGTCACGAAAAAATTATGCTTCTCTTTCAAAAACTATGGCACCCGCTTAAGTTTATCTTAATTTCCTATTCCAAGAACTCTTTGAAGTCCCCTCTTGGGTTCCTGGGGTGTGGTGTGAACATTTGATACATGATTCCTATAAGGGGAGCTGTCTGTTGATATACAGTTTTTCTGTACTGCTCAGCCTTGACCCAGGCCTGCACCTGACCAGGCTGTGGTCCCTACCCACACAGATCACTCATACCCCTGTGAAACAGTGGAATAGCACCTACTTGCCCAAATCAAGATCCTTCAACAGAGAAATTCAGCTGCAGGAAGAAAGCTCGGTCCACAGTCAGGGAAGGTTTTGGAAACATGAAGCTTGAGGGTGATATACCTGGTTCTATCCAAATCTGTTCCCTTCCAAATCACAGGATCATCAGGGGAAGAAATTTCTTATTAAAACATAAAATCCTCTCCTCCCCCCCACTCCCCACCAAATCCCTGTTCAGACTTCAAAGGGAGACTTGAGAGAGGGAATTCCTAAACAATTGTAACTATCTCAGGGATGCTTAGGGAGTTCTGTGCTGTCAGTTTTCTGGGCATGCAGCCTGGGCTGTGCCTCTTCTCAGCTTTGGGGGGTCAGCTTGGAACAGAGAGAGGGTGAAGCACTGGGACAGCTCCAGCTGCAGTGATGGACAGAAAGGAGAGGAGCTGGGCTCAAAGTGCCCAGGGTGTCCCCTCTACCACCTGCTGACTTTTACATTTCTAACAGTTAACAGCAAAAGTCACCAATGGGATTATTTAGGTTAAGTCCCTGAAATCCAGCTTCCTGTGCAACTGACTTATTGATGGAGACTCCTCAAGAGAAGGGTAGTAAGAAAGGCAGGATCAGGCAGATGAAGGAGCCAGCAAAGATGTCATTGTTTTTTTTTTTGTTATTGTTATTGTTGTTTTTGAGATTTGCTTAGTCCTTGAAAAGGCAGAATTATAGAGAAAGAAGTAGAGACAGAGAAATCTATCCACTGGTTCACTCACAAAAATGGTCCCAATAGCCAGGACTGGGCCAGGCCAAAGCAAGGAGCCTGGAACTTCATCTGGATCCTCCCACATTGGTACAGGGGTCCAGTTATTTAATCAAGCACCCATTCTCAGCTGCTTTCACAGACCTATAGGCATGACACGATCAGAAGTGGATCAGCCTAGTCATGAACCGGCACCCATATGGGATGCTGTCATTGCAGGTAGCAGCTTAACTTGCTCTTTACAATGCCAGTCCCAAGGTAGACTAGTCCTGGAATGATCCCTCAGGGAACCTGGGATATATGAATGGCATCATGGAGCCATCACAGATTGAGGCAGGGGCTGACCTTGGAACTCTATGTCATCCAGGCATTGGAGGCAGCTTGCTCTTGGGGAAAGAACCAAGTCTTCCAGATGTTTCTGATAAGGCAACTTGCCTGGACCAAGAGCAGGTCTCCAGTGTTGAAAGCACTCTCAGCACCCATTGGAGGTGCATCAGCCCAGCAAAGGGCATCCGCACAGGTGCTGGTAGCATCCACAACAGTCACACCGTGGCCCCGCGTGTACTTCACAGTGGACGGGTTGCACAAGTGCTTGTCGCCTTGACAAGGAAGCACAGCTCACTTGTCTGGGAGCTCCCATTGCTCTCGTAGGCATGTACCTTAGCACGTTTTGACGTGTTTTACAGCGGGGCAAGGAGGAACATCGACACATAAGCTCTTGTAGCTTGTCAGACGTGAACGCCTCCTCATATAGAACCCTGCCAGCCATGACTTAGCCACTCAGCTATCCAGCCAAGCCTGTTACCCAGCCTTTCTGAGCACAGAGAAGAAGCTGATTTCATTCATTTTATGGCAGGGCAGTTTGCCCTAGGAAAAGCAGGGCTGGCCAAAGTGTGTGTGGTCCCCACCTTCTTTGTGGAAGATATTTTCAAGTCTTTCTTTCCTTGGAGAAACCCAGCCTTGCCCTTCTCTGTTCACTGTGGGCTTCTCACCTGTTCTGTAGCACCTGCCTTTCTGTGCTTTATAAGTGTTCGCCACACAGCAGCAGCATTTCCAGCTGGGCCTGTCCCTCTATTGTTACCTGAGTCTGCACCTCCCTCTGACAGAAGAAGGGCAGCCGCAAATTCTGCTCCACTGGGCAGTCATCTGAGCTTTCTGATTAAAAACAAGATTTAAAGAAAAAGATGATGTGTGCAGCAGAGGCACAAATGTCCCGCACATTGTCTGAGACCAGTGACAACAGTGTAGGAAAACCATCTGCCGCCTCTCGGTTCAGACAAGTCAGACATGCCTCTGGGACACCCCCTTCAGCTCCCTCCAGCTGGCACAGGGAATGGAAACTTTGGCCGTGGGTCATTGTTCCTGTGGCTTCTCAACTCCCTGCCTCACCCTCATCCTTCCCTGACTTCTCACTGAGAGTTTTTTCCCTAGAACAAGTCCAGTCTAGCATCTACCCATCCTGGTCCCCAGCCAGCCCATCTCAATACAGCGAGGACCCTCTACACACAGGATTAAGAATGATTGTCTACTGGGCATGGTCACCACTTTTAGAAGTTGGTGGACTCTCTCCCACACACACACATGAATTCCCTTGGCATACTGTCATGTAAGGATGAGTATAGAGATCCAGTCCTACATACTCCAGGCAAATGGAGACCAAGTTACTGATGAGCACCCACATAACCTCCTGCCTGTACTTCTGCAGCTTTGATTGTGGTCTCAGCGGTGATTTAGCACAGGATTCCTTTGGGATGATCAAGGGAATGTTTGTGGGTGAAGCAACATTCATGTGGTTCCCAGCTGGACTGGGTTTATGAAAGCTGAACGTACATGTGAAAGTGATGACCCCTGGAAGAAGTGGCAGGAGAGGCAGGGCCGTGGGAGTGAGAAGGGTGGCATGCAAGGAGGGACTCCTAGTCAGGCAAGAGCCAGGGGAACCCTGGCTGCTGACGCTGAGTGTGGAAGTGATGTGAACATGGGCATGTTGACTTCTACCCCAGCTTCTTGTTTCCAAAGCCAGTGGTTTGCTCAAAGGAAGGAGAGAGAAAGAGAGAGAAAAACAGGTAACAACCCAGTCGGTGAAAAGTGAACTGTTCCCATTTTCAGTCTCCTATGAAGAAGGAGTGATGTTTAAGCATGTGTGACACCATCTGGTAAATTTATGGAACCTCCTTAAACTCCACAGCAGAGCTAAAAATTACCTGCATCATCAATGGCGTCTCCCCTCTACTTGGTCCTGGATGAAACACCGGGACATCTTGGGAAGGTGGGTATGTTTGATTGACAGACAAAGAGATAACCTGCAGGGCGAGAGGATTCCAGCTCACTTAGACCTGCCCAGTCATACTGCTGACCTCATTAGCAGCTGGAAGCTGGAGGGAGCAGCTGTTAGGAAAGTGTGCAGGAGAAACAACTGCAGCAGGCTGGCTCTTCTGCAGTGTTGAAACCTCACTCCGTTGTTAAATGGAGAATCTTTCACAAGCCCTGATATCATCTATTTCTGCATTGCCCTTATGAATCAAACACATTAAGCAGATAATCAAGCTAGTAGCATTCCATGGACATAAAACATGCAAATGTTAAAATGGGGTGGGGGGCCGTCACGGGCACAGAAAGAGACTGCAAGAGTGTCCGTGTATTTGTTATTTCTGGCACGGAGAAAGGGATCCACCACAAGGCTTGCAGAAAAGGGCAGAGTCTCAGCCTGCAACCACCACGACCCCACTTCATCCCATCACCAGGGTCTGTAGCCTGTGGCTGAGGAAAAAGCTCATTAGGCAATTGGCCAATTTCAGTCCTGGGGCTCATTCAGGGCTCCGAAATTTCATGAAAGTCAAGGCCATTCCACATGTTCTTGCAGATTTTAGGTGAAGTTTTCTCTTTTCTGCATGATTAGAGCTAGATTTGCATTGGCACGTTCTGTAAGCCTGGGAGGGAGACAGGAAGTAGGACATGCCTGATTCGGCTGCTGTGGCACGGAACATGGGGCACTTCACTTAGAATCCTGGCCCCAGGATCATCACACTGTGTTTGTGAACTGGGCCTTGGTTTCCCACTCTGTAAATACAAAGCTTTTGGGGTTGCCATGAGGATCAGGAAAAGTCATGTAAGAGGAAGAATATCATGTGAATGCATCAGAAGCTATGATTGTTTCCAGAGGAGACCTTGCTGGTTAACCAGGGAGAAATACACTGAACAGAACCAAAGAACCTGCTGCCTCAGAAGCCGGAGGCTGCTCCAGTGCTTCCCATCAGCACTTCTGGGTCTCTGCTTACCTGTCCACCTGAGCAGCCTCCAGTCACTCCTGACTCACCATGCCCTTAACTGATGCAAGTGAGCAGCGGCAGGTGGCGTCTTCCAGAACAGCCGCAGCAGTGACTTTGAGGATCATATGCTCTTTCAAGTCTTATCCTGCCTCTAGCAGAAACCTAAAGGTAGTCCATTCCCCTGACCTGAGCCTAACCAGGCCTTTGTAATTGCCTGGAGGAGAAGGGGGCAGTGACTTCACAAATGAGGTCAGACGGGCATGTAACTTCCTCCAGATTCTCTTTTGACACCTGCAAATGTAACTCTGAGCTGCTGTGCAAGGAGATCATGTAGGAAGACCATGCAGAGACAGAACAGGCAAGCATCTGTGCCAGCCACCAGGTGTCTGAGTGCTCTGGCCATGGGCCAGACAGGCAGTGTTTGTGTAAGAGCACCCGGGCTGTCACACATGCCAAGATCCAACCAGGATGTGGATGCAGCCATGTGAGTGTGTGAGTGTTCAAGGAAGGTCAAGGTCAAGGAAGGAAGGTCGGGTGGCTGGTCATGCTTTTGAGTACCATGCCACATCGTTGTGTTTATTTACATTGTCTCAGACACTCAGGACTGCTGGTAGAAAGCAGTGTACTTGCTGGTGTGTAAACCATAGGAAGCTATTTCTCACAGCTCTGGAGGCAGCAAGTTCAACCTGGAATGCCAGCACCATCAGGTTCTGGTGAAGACCCTCTTTGGGGTAGCAAGCCTCCAACTTGATGGCATCTCACCTGGCAGAGAGAGCACAGGGCAAGCAAGCCTTCTAGTGACTCACCACAGAAATAATGCCATCCATATCTCACCTCCCTTGTGCCTCCCGCCCAGAACAGCACAATGAAGACTAGAAGTTACTTCTTTTTTTCTTTCCCAAGATTTCTTACATTTATTTGAAAGGCATAGTGACATATCTATCTGCTTGTTGTCTCATTTCCCGAATAACTGCAACTGAAAGGGCTGCACCAATCTCCTGCACTTGGCCCATCTCTCACTGCGTTCTTAGGCCAGTAGCAGGGAGCAACCTTAACTGTAACCATTGCTCCAGTAAGGGATACCAGTATCATAACAGCTTAACTTGCTGTGCTATAACATCATTCCCTGGAGATTAGGATGTTAATGTGAGAATTTTGGAAGGAGACATTTCAGGTCTATCACACATATGCACTCAACATACATACATACACGTATATGTATAGAACAAATACAACACATGAACACATGCATGAGTGTGCCTATATATTCATTCATGCGTGTACATGTGCATATGTTTTGAAGCAGAAAGCCGTCTGTCGTCCTCCAGTGTTTGTTGCTGTACGTGTGCTTGAATGTGGCTTCCGCAAGTGGACCATAAACTCCCTGAGGCCATAGTTGTGCAGCGTCCACACATGTCATCCTCCACAGGATGGAGCATGGCCTGGCAGATGTAGCCACCGTGAGTTAGTTAGATGGGACTAAGTGTGCCCATGTGTGTCCCTGAACATCTGACGACAGGAGGCAGCTGTGATCCTGCAGACAGCCCGTCATTTGGTCTTGGGATCTTTCACAAAGGAATGCTGTATCCCTGGAAAGAAGCCTGTGCCTAAAATCACCAAGCAGCAGCCTCTCTATTGGCTCCAGTGCTCTGGCCCTGGAGAGTCATTGTGCTCTGCCCAGCCCCACACCTAAGGATGCTTGGCAGCTGGGCCCTGCCTCCCTGTGGGATTCGTGGCTTCCATCTGCAGACTGAAAAGCAACCCCTTGTGCCTCTCTCCTCAGTGGAGTGTTACCTAGGAGATGAGAGATACTGTTATGCAGATAGGATTGATGGTCTGTTGCTATTTATTTGAGCTATGAACGAATATTTAAACACTGAGGTCTCTCATAGAATACAATGTGATTTGCAGGGTTTTTTTTTAAGCATTGAAAAGGTTATTTTTAAAAATGAGTTATCTTTTAAATAAATTCTCTGTAGATCTATATAAATGCCCTGACATTTAATGCTATACACAAGATCAAAGGGAATAATGATATGAAAGTCTTCTCCATCCTTTAAAAGTCAGCTAAGTCAGTTTGCCCCACCCTCCGCACAGACTCCCCTGACACGGATGGCAGGTGACTGATGAGCAACATGTCAACTTCCTCAAGGTCATGGCCATCCAGGGCTCTGATGGCCAGCCAGGAGAGGCAGAATCTCATTTTTTTTAATCAACCTTTTACTCAAATGAACTGGAGAGGTGTCATATACTATGATGATATGCATATGGGATATTTCAAAAGTTCATGAAAATCAGATTATAAGATAAGTTATTGAGATGTAAAAAAAAAAACCTGAAATCTTTGCATTTTCCATGAACATTTTGAAGACTGCTGCTGCATGCATGGATTTTATGTGGGTTTTTGTTGTTGTTGTTTGGTTTTGCCTTTTTAAAAACATTTATATTTATTGGAAAGTATGTAGATATATAGAGAGGAGGAGAGATAGAGAGGAAGATCTTCCAACTTATGATTCACTCCCCAAGTGACTGCAATGGCCGGAGCTGAGCCAGTCCAAAGCCAGGAAGCCAGAGCCTGGAGTCTCTTCCAGCTTTACATTATCTTTGCCTGCTTTCCCAGGCCACAAGCAGGGAGGTGGATGGGAAGCAGGGCTGCCAGGATTAGAATTGGCGCCCGTCTGTGATCCTGGCACGTGCAAGGAAAGGACCTAGAGCCAGGGGCTTCCAGGTCTCCCACATGGGTTATAGGGGTCCAAACACTTGGGGCATCCTGCACTGCTTTTCCCAGGAACACAAATTAACACCCACATGGGATGCTGGCATTGCAGGTGGTGGTTTAACCCATCACATCATCGTGCCAGTCCCTGAGGATTTCCTTCCATCTCTTTTCTACCCCAAGCCAACCCTGCAATAAAATATCAGCACAAAAGAAGACACAAGAGAGCCAGTGACAAACAGTTTGCCTTGGAGTGGGGACTGTGATTGGATCCCAACAGAACAACATGAAACCTTTCCCTCCTCCTTCCTGCTGACATTTCCGCTTTGCTCTGAACACAGATTGTGGTGTTTATTATTTTGGTCTCAGCTAACCCAAGAACTAAGCCGAATTTTTCCTTTTATTCTTGTAGGGGGAAAATGCTAATACTTTCATGTGCTTTATGTAATAGCTGGTCTTCGTCGGAAAGTCTATGTGCCGCCTCTCTTTCCTTCCTCTCTGGAAAGCTTCACAGATTTGTCTAGATTTGGAAAAGCATTTATGAAACACCTACCTTCCATTGCTTTGAATTTCAACTGTTCAACTTCACATGGGACATCAAAACATGACACTGAACAGGAATCGTGCAATCATCCAGATTGCCAAAGACCGCAGAGCAGACTTTCCCTTCCCTGCTGTAACTAATTTCCTACCTCATTTTCCTCTGAATGCATTCTCGCCTCTGGGCCTTAGGGCATCACCTATCAGAGAGCTCAGGACTGCCACAGATGCTTATTGAGAAAATCATTGAGAAATCTTATTGAGAAATCTTGACCTTGAAATACTTACAGATGAGGGCTCTGGGATCCTACAACCTCTCTTCCTGTAATCTCCCACTGTTCAGAGTGCACTCTCTGACTAATCCTTGCTTTGTCCGTATAAATTAGAACAAAAGTAGGTTCTCTCCAAGATCTTCCATTTTGTCCCATCAGCCCAGCTCACTGGCCTTCACTGTATGAAGGTCATCACTTACCCACTGGGTCATACAGTTAACCGGTTAACTCTAGACTCCATTGGTTCCACAGAAGACTTAGCTCTCTGGGATAAATTCTACTTTCTCAAAACTTTTCTATAGCAGGTGATAAAGAAAAACATACTCTAGACGTTGGACTCCCAGCCAAGGTAGAATGATCCTGCAGGAACAAATATTTGTTTCCAAGCTTAAAAAGGGAGGAGACTAAGAAGAAGACTGGAGGGGATATGAATCTAGAAAGAGGAAATCACACAAGGAGAGAGCCTTTGGTGACCCCTCTTCCCCAACCACCACCAGCACCACCACCATGGGTGCAGGGCATGGGGTTGGAGCTCCAGGATAAGGTTGCAGGGCTACTGGAATGAAGCATCAAGCTTTGGAGCTCCCAGAGCCGCTGAGAACTCAGGAGTCAAGGAAGAGCTTTGACAGCTTCCTATAAACACCCCTGAAATCCTTGCCTGACCCCTGACCTGTGTGTGTTTCTGGAAGGCTCCAGGCAGCCTAAGGGTGGAGAGTTGAGGGGTGGGGGAGAATGCAACAGCTGAGAGGCTGAAAGCAGGTCTGTGTGGAGGTGTTCTGCCCCAGGGAGGAAGGTAAGGTGAGGAGGACAAGTTCCTCAAAGGAAAGAGCTGGATCAGCAGCTCGGTCCTTCCACAAAAATCCCACAAGGACCACCTTGTGGGACTAGGGTCGTAATCAAGATGGGCTTTTGTTAGAACAAAGCATAGAACTGCCACATGAGCCTGCTGTCTTATTCAGCTTCTTGGTCAGGACTCTAAAGTGCATAGCCACAGAACCTTTTCTGTGAAGTCCAGTATACAATTAAAAAGAAAAATTCACTGGGTGCAGTTCAAGTAGATTAAATCCTCTTGGTTTTTTTTTATCTCAGTTACTCCAGATTGTAACCAGTCTTGCTCTGCTAACTACAAGACAGTCCTCCTAAGAAACCTTGCCTATCACTTCTTCCTACTCTTTATCTACCCTTAAAGCCTCGTTGGAAACCAAAGCATATCATCCAGACAAAAAGTGTGTCATCTGTCCATTCAGAGCAAAAACCTGCCATTACCAGAACCCAGCACTGGTCCAAGGAAATGGAGAAATTATATCAGAGGAAACACAGTTTGTATTTTGTTAGCATAATGGGTGAATACTTTATGCATTTATTTGTGTGTTTTCCTTCTCTTAGCTAAAAGACTTCCCAGATATTCCTTTCATTATCGTAGACTAGATTTCAAGCTAATGTTTGATAGGTAGTAATCACCTAACCCACTTATTTCAGCTTTGGGAAGATTATATTGAAACACCTTTAATCTTCTCTCCCATTTTAAAATGGATTATATTGTAAAGGAGGTGTAGATCAAAGACAATGATAGCAGGAATCACTGGGACCAGGACCAAGGAGTGCCAGGCATTCTTTCATTTTAGGAATCAATCAGAAAAGTAAGGAGCAGGCAGTCCTGTTTGTATTTTCTTAACCATGGCAGACATGCTGAAAAGATCAAGATGCTCAGCTTTATCATCAGACATCACTAGTCAATGGAGGAACATCTGAGAGGAGGCCCATTTTCTATCCCTGAAGTTACCAGTCCTAGAAGAGTGTCTTATGGAAGGAGAAGTTTTTAGCAGGATTCTCACATGCTTCTCATCCATCCCTGGCTGTTCTTTCCCATCTTTAGTCTGACAGAACACTGGAGGCTCCTTCAAGCTCTGAAATGTGGTGAGTTCACAACAGAAAATGTCACTAGTTTTGGAGCCTCCAGTTATTTAGCATGCACATTTTGTCTGCTCTAAAGTAAATGCCATAAGGCTGAAAACTTCCACAGGAGGTCCCCGTAGAGAACTGCTACATTCTGAAAGGGGTATCCACAAGGGTGGTTTTCATTTAGCTTTTCCTACCCATGGGTGCTGAGGAAGCTCAGCATCTTTGCAGCCAGCACAGGTGCCCTCAGCAGCTGGACCATGGGGTATGTGGGCACATCAGCCCATCATCCGGAGTTCAGTGGCACCATAAGAAGACAAGAGAACAGAAGAGCTGCAGCACTGGGGTCAGATACCGGATCATCTGTCCCAGCATTCCATCTCTGACATTGGCATTCAAGGAACAAAGGAATCTGAAAAGGACCCATGATTGTTACCATGACAGGGGTGTTTCATGTTCTTTTTACTATTACTGAAAGCCTGACTTTCTCACGTGAGCCATGAACACCAGTCAAAGCCTCTTGCCCACACAGATAGGCCCTCCTGCTGGCTGCCATGTTCGTGTGGTCTGAGAACACCACATCATTTACAGTGGCTCCTGGCTCAGTGACATCAGCAGCCTGACGCTGAGGTTTCTCTTTACTGATAGAGAAATACGTTTCTAATTCATCACATTATGCTTGAAGGCTCTGCCAGGCCACACATCCATAGAAGTAACCATCAGGCTTTGTTAGTTCCCCAGAAGGTCTATGCTTTTCTAGATGAAAAGCTTGTGGACCAATCTTTAAAATCTCTTGCCAATGTGGCCATGAAAGAAAGAGCTGCAGTGTAGAAAACAAGGGGCTTCTCGTGGGTGTTGGAGCAACTTCAGCACCACAGAAAAGGAGCAGAGGCAGCTTGCCCAGCTGCTTAGCGGGGTCAGCTGATTCCACGATGTTATCTGAGAATCCAGGCAAAGCATTTGTCTATCACAGCACACCACACAAAGTCCCTGGAAACTCGAGGGGCTGTTGCTACTAAGGGGAGTGGAGAGGCAGGCAGAGGAGGATTTCACCTGAATGTGAATGAGGCTTTTATTGTAAAAGCTCATTTTCATTGACAAAGTTTGCATGAAGTGCAGAATTTCTGGCCTCCCTTGTCTGGCTCTGAACTTTCTGGAAGCAGACCCAGAGACAGACAGAAATACAAGGATTTTGTTTGGGAGATGATGCCAGAAGCGAGAGTTGGAAAAGTCAGATAGATAAGGCTAGGAAGGCAGCCCATCAAAGGTGGGTTGTACAGCCCATGACCACCAAGTGAAAGCTTCATTTTCCTAGAAAAGCTAGCAGGGTCACACCCCAGAACTTTTTCATGCAAGTTGGGAGAGAATTAGAGTATTTATACACTCTCCTCCCACTAGGTTGTGGCTGAGGGTTCCTCCTAGAAGAAGGCAGAGGTATTAACTCTGTGCTCTATCCTGCCCTCGATGTCGGAGCAACGCCCCTTTTCTCAGCTCTAGAGAAAAGTCCTCAAGCAGAGAAACTGTTCTGGCAGGTGTCCAGCACTGTGGTGACAGAACTCCAGGACTGAGAACAGCACAGGGAGCTGGTATCCTATGAAACACCTTCTGTCTGTATTGTTCCAACCCTATTATTTAAAAAATCAGAGTCCTAAAGGAGCTGCTATTGATTCATTACTAACTCTAGTGTAGCTGCATGTTTCCTAAGTATATTCATAGTGACTGTACATAGCAAGCACATTAACTGGTACTATCCTTACTGTTCTTAAGCAACTAAGCTCAAAAAGGTTAAGACATTTTCCCAGGGACTCAGGAGACTCAGGAGTGGTAAAGAAGAACCCAAATTCAGCCTCTTGTCCAATCCTGGTAATGCAGATGTGATTATTCAATAAGCCACCGATGGAAGCTCTTGTCACCATGCCATGCATCTGTGCCTTCATTCATAGAGATGCTCTTCATGGCCTTGTTTCCATTCACTCATCAAGCCTCTTGATCATGGACTTTGTTTCTGAGAGAGTTTGGGGGACAGTGAGAGATTTATTTGCATTTGTTTCAAGGATAGAGTTACAGAAAGAAAGGGGGAAATACAGAGATGTTCTATCTACTCTCCAAATGGCTACCCAGCTAGAGTTGGGCCAGATCGAAATCAGGAACCAGAAGATTCTTCTGCAATTCCCGTGTGGCTGCAGGGGCCCAAACACTTGGGCCATCTTGTACTGCTTTCTCAGGTGCATTAGCAGAGAACTGAACCAGAAGTGGAGCACCCAGGATTCAAACCAGAGCTCATGTGAGCTGCTGGCACTGCAGATGCCAGCTTAACTGACTACGCCATGACACTGATCCATTTCTGGTTTTTCAAAGGCAAGGATTTAACCTCCTTTAGACATCAAGAAAAGGGGTCAGGGCCCAGTGGCATGGCCTAGTGGCTAAGGTCCTCACCTTGAACATGCCGGGATCCCAAATGGGCACCGGTTCTAATCCTGGCAGCTCCACTTCCCATCCAGCTCCCTGCTTGTGGCCTGGGAAAGCAGTTGAGGATGGCCCAAAGCCTTGGGACCCTGCACCCGTGTGGGATGCCTAGAAGAAGTTCCTGGATCCTGGCTTCGGATCGGCATAGCATCGGCCCAAGTGAGCGAATCATCGGATGGAAGATCTTCCTCTCTGTCTCTCCTCCTGTCTGTATATCTGACTTTCTAACAAATAAATAAATCTTTTTTAAAAAAATGGGGGAGTCAGTTTTTCCTTTTTAGAGCAGTATGATGCACACACTGGAAAGACCCCAGCTGGATCTCAGCTCCTGCTCTTCACATCTGTATGGATTTGGGCTGGTTACTTGCCTTCTTGGAGCCTCATTCTACTTATCTTTCAGTTGATAATAATGCTTTCTTTCACAGAGAAGCAATTGAATAATGAGATGTATGTATTGATAGTGCTTAGTAAAGGCCAATTCTTTTCTTACATTCAGGAAACTTAAACCGCTTGTATTATTTCAAAAAAAGTTGAGAGTCCCTTGCCCACAGTGTCCTCCCCTGAACTGTTAATTCAGCAGTTAGGGATGTTGATGTGTGCCTCCTTATTCTTTCCCTGATCAGGGAGCACTGTGGTTTCCAGCACACAGTAACGGCTGCAGAAATAAGAATTTTTTTGATGCTGTATTGGCATGTCAATCAATTCCCTGATGTAATTACCAGATGTTTCTTGGAGCCAGACTCAAATCTGAACGATGACCCAGAGCAGGCTGCAGTTGCCTGGAACCCCGTGCACTGGCTTGGGCCAGTTCCTGCCCCTCATACATACTGGGCTAAGCCTAATTAAGAGCTCACGGATGCGGAGGGTGTGATGGCTCAACAAGATAATCCTCTGCCTTGCAGTTCCAACATCCTGCATGGGCACAGATTCATGTCCTGGATCTCCACTTCCCATCCAGTTTCCTGCTTATTTTCTGGGAAAACAATGGATAATGGCCAAAAGCCTTAGGACCCCACACCTACATGGGAGACATGGAGGAACCTCCTGGTTCCTGTCTTCAGATTGGCTCAACTCCATTTGTTGTTGGCTTTTAGGGAGTGAATTACTTGAGGGAAGATCTTTCTCTATCTCCTCATCTCTCTGTAAAATCTACCTGCATGTGTTTGACATTGGTTCCACGTTTATGGATGCTGGTGGCAGAGATGCTCAGGAATCTTACAGTGTTGCTAAAATCTGTAGCATACTTGGGATGATGTTTGATGGGAACTTACCAGCACAGTTCCAGGGAAGGCTTTGTGAGAGGCCAAAGAAGTGCTACCTCAAGACAGAGTTCTTACAATATCCCAAACCATGGAAGGTGACAACAGCAGAAAGTGGGGAAAGTGAGAGAAACAGGGCACAAAGGCAGATGTCTAAGGTAGAAGCTTGAAGTTGCCCAGCACAAAGGGGGAGGAGTGGCATAGCATGGGACCTCCATGGGGATCACGCAGGCCAGTCAGGCTGCTTACAGCGTTTCCTCCTGGGATGGTCACCAGGAAGTGCTGATGGCAACAGCAGAAAGCTGGGCTCCCTTTGCACTGATGTATGTTTATACTTGGCCTTTTCTAGGATGTGTTGACCTTCACCCTGGACTGCTCCATTCGACCAGTCTAGGTTGAGTGTGTCTAAACATGACATGAATGTTCCAGCTGCATTTTTTTTTTGAAATAAAACATAAAATGCTCAGCAGCCATACAAACTTCCAATTAGGCTCATCCACCTCATGATAATGATTGGGCCTCGTGAGTGCATCCAGAAGAGAGAAGCAGGGATGCTGATTGCCGTTACCTGGGCAAGGGGGATCCCCTCTGGTACAAGGCTCCATGGTTTCCATGGGAACGAGACTGCTAGCTGTTGCTGGCCACAGGGCTGGTGGGATGCACTTACAGGGAAAGTGAGAGGATGGAAAATTGGAGCAAAAGGAGATGTGGACATATTTGAAGCATTTCGGGGAACCCTCAGCTGGAGGAGGCAACTCCATTCCCCCTGCAGATGTATCTGCTGCCAGCATTTATCTGGTGGGTGCAGTGATCCCAACACCTAAACGCAGGAAGTACTCAGCTACAATTTTCATGTCCTAAACTTCATCCTGAGGAAGCAGGTCTCAGGGCAAGGCAGATAGGAGTTGTCAGTGAGTGGACCTCAACACCAAGACAAGAGAGGAACTTGCTCTCTGCCCCACACCATGTCATCATGGTAATTAAGGATAGTGATGCTACCTGCAGGAAACAGGTGCCAGCTTTTCCCACACCCTAAGACTGACCTGTGCTGGCCCAAATACAGAGGTAGGAGATAGGACTGTGGATGGCTTGTGGGGAACCTGGGCCTGCACCTGGGACCCCACTGTGAGACCTTACATGAAATCAAAACCAAACCTACTATGCAGGGACATTGTCATGTCCCAAAGATGGCATGCATCCTAGCTCCAGCCTCGAGGGGTGCCCTGAGATATTTTGCATTTGGTGAAAGGTTGTACGCCCAAGCTAGATGGCAGTAGCCCCACTCTGCCGCTCTGTAAGAGGCATTAGAGACCCTATGTCATCTAATCCCTTGTTATATAAATGAAGAAAGTGAAATCAAAAAGCACTGGGCAGAGCCTTCCAGTCCAGTGTACTCTTTTATCTCCATGCACTCTTCTTCTCCATGCACCTGTCAACCAGGTGGAGGTTTGCCTGATCTCTGAGAAGCAGACTGAGGTGCTGCTGACAGCTCTTCCTTGAACCATTGGGCTAGCCAGGCAAGGCTGACCGACTCTGCCCAAGTACCATGCCCAGGGTCTGCCCTCTTCAGAGTTTTTCACCCCACTGACACTAATTAGGCATCCACTGTGTGCACTATGTTGTGCTGAGTGCTTGGCACAGAACGAACAGTGAGGCAGAACCTCAGAGGCCAGGTTCAGAGGCTTCATAGGCAGGTTGAGGCCCATGAGTTGCACTAATACATCACCAAAGGTCACACTGTTCTGAGAGTACCAGGATCAGACCCTTCTTTTGGGGTGCCATTGTAGTGTAGTAGCTAAAGCTGCTCCCTATGACTCCAGCATTCCATATGGGCACTGTTCATGTCTCAGATGCCCCACTTCCAATCCAATGGAGGATAGCTCAAATGTTTGGGCACTTACCACTGAGATGAGAGACCTGGATGAACCTTCCAACTCCTGGCTTCAACCTGCCCAAATATTGGCTGTTGCAGTCATCAGGTGTGAGGCTGGCTGGGAGGGAGGTGAACCAGGGATGGGATCTCTCCTCTCTCTCTTTAACTTTCAGAAATAAAGATCTTCCTGCTTTCCAAATAGAAGAAGGGCACCATCCACCTGGGCTTTTCAGGACCAGACTACGCCTAATGAGGTTGTGATGTGTTTAGTGAGGCACCGTTGCATGTGAGGTACACTCTCAGAGGCTGCCCCCAAATAGGTCGCTGTCCCATGGGTCTCCAGGGACTGGGCTCTCCTGGGTTCCCATTCTGTGCCACCAGAGTCAGCCAGCAATGCCCTCTGTAAATGAATAGAGATTTTCTAATGTGAGTGAGTGGGATCCTCAAGAACAAATTTCAACCCAGATAATATCACAGCAGCCTTACCCTGTGTAAAGTGTGCACAATGATGTGTCCTGACCTTAAGCTGCATGGCACCTCCCTTCTGCTACTTCTGCCCCATGCTGTGCCTGAAGTGGGCAGAAGGCAACCAACCATGTATAAATTAGAGGTCTCCCTCCACATACAAGAGGACTTGCAGCACCTTTTCTCCAGGTCTTATGCAAAGGAAGCTTGGGAAATGCAATGGACTGGGTGTGTCACTTCAAAACCCACCTCCCCTGGAATGGTATTTGGAGGTGGGGTAATTGAGAGGGAATTGGGGCCAGATAAGACCTTGAGAATGAGTGACCATGATGGGATTGGTACCATTCTAAAATTGAGAAAAGACCAGAATGTCCCCCAACCATGACACCAATGGAGACAACCAAAATGCAGCTGACTGCAAAAGCCAACAAGAGGGTCTTCACCAGAACGTAACCAGGCTAGCACCCTGGTCTTGGTCTCCCAGATTCCAGAGCCATGGGAACCAGATCTGCTATTTAAGCCATTCAGTGTATGATCTTCTGTGGCAGGCATTGGGCCTGGCTCACCCGGATGAATCATGTCTTAAAAGCACCACTGTGATTTTGACCAGAGCCTTCTCTAGCCCCTGAAACACACCCACACGACTTGGAGCAACATGAAATGAAAACTTTACATCTGGCTCATCTCTGGAGTTGTGATGACTGTAGGAAACATCCAATCAGAAGGGACCAGTGTGCTCCTTGCATGCATCTTTTGAAGCATTGTTACAATTTCCTTATCAATTTCCCCGTACATGTTTTCTGCAAGGGGCTATAATGAAAAGGTAGTGAGGGTCAAGTTGATGTCGGCAGCAGCTTCTGTGGGGAATATCTCAGCTAACCATTCCTGCTGTGTTGCTGCCAGCTGCCAAGTAGGAATTCTTATTATTCTCGAGGCAAAATGATTGGAAAGCATTGGCCTGATTTTCTGTCTTCTCCCAACTCTCCACTTTCTAGCTCCCTTCACACTTCCGTGTCTCCTACCTTCATCACAACCATGGATCAGCCATATTGGCTCAGCAAGGAAGACTCACCTCCAGGGCCAGCTGCTCCCAGGCTGCAGAGCTGGCACAGTGGCTGGCACTGTAGAGGATTTTCATAGCTTTCTCGTGGCCTCTGGCAAACGGAGACACCCTTGACCATCTCAGGGTAGATGTCTAGCTTGTTTCCTATGGGACATGGCTACTGTGATTGATAAGTTAACCTGGCTTCCTGACTGTGTGTATATCTAGCTCTGGATGTGAGAGGACAGCAGGAGTGGGGAACATTTAAACGTTGGAACTGACCGGGGCTGAGAAATTTCTGTTGTCACTAACCTGAGCAACAGAAAGGAAAAGAAGTCTGTTTGCTTTCCTCTAGGGCATGGTGGCAGAACTGAAACAGATTAGACACTCTGTTTGAGGAAGACATGGAAAGGGAGAGGTCCCAAGCAAAGGGGAGATGGGAAGAGGGAGATGCCAAGAGGTGGAGTGACAGCTGTTATAGGTGTCACTGGTGTTGGACTGATTAGGGATGGTCTCAGATATAGGAATAATAGATAAGCTCAGGGCTGCCCAGCATGGGTTCAACATCTGTAAAATGAGAGCAAGATGTTTCTATGATTATTAAGTGCAATAGTGGGACCTGGGAGCAGGTGTTGAGTAAATTTGTGACAAGTCATCATAATTGCTAAAGAGGTTCATTACCAGCCCAGCTGCCCCAATGGCTTAGCTCCATTGGGTTCATTGCAGGGCTGCCCAGCCCAGGCCAACACCCACAAGCACTGGGGCTTGATTGAAAACAGAGCATCTGAGAGGCTGTCGTGTCTTCAAAAGCAAGCATTGGGGTGGAAGTTTAGGGCCAGACCAAAACCCTAGTCTGCCCTTGGCAGCTGTGGACCAGCCTACCTCCCTGGGTAGGCCTTTTCTCTTCTACTCCTGCCCCCTCCATAGTCCCTTGGGCTTCAAATAGGTACAGAAAGCAATGTTTCCCATAGCTTCTGGCCCAAAAGGATGCCTCTAGGCAGAGCAGGAAAATGGGAGGACCACAGAGAATTCAGTGAGCCAAAGTGAGCTCAAAAAGAGGGTTGAAGGAGAAGGCTAGAGCATGCGATGTTGCACGTGTAGGGGCAATGAGGAGGAAATAGTTAAGAGGCTCCAGGGGAGGCAAGCTGTCTCCCAGGTCAGGCTTCAAGTGGACAGCACTGAGATTCACTCCAGTTCTTCTCAGTTGGCTTTCTATCCATGAATTCAGCCAACAGCAGGTTTCAGATACATAAGAAAGAGAAAATCACATTTACACTGAACCTGTGTGGACTTCCTTTCTTGTCATGCTCCCTATAGCAGTCAGTCAAATAATTTTTGGTGCAGCATTTACATTGTATTAGACCTAGTAAAGAATGTAAGGATGCTTTAACGTACTCAGAAGCAGATGTAGAGGTTATGTGCAAAGACTTTGCCATTCTGCGTTAAAGACTTGAGCATCCCTGGAGGAGTCCTGGAGCAAATCCATTGCAGATACTGAAGGATAACTGTGTGATGTGTTATGAGAATGCCACTTGGGATCCAGGCTTCTGCTAGTGCTGGGTATGGTTTGTCACTTGTGTGCTCACTTGAAGTCTGGTTAACTTCATGCTCTTCAAGTTGTAGCTTTTATCCCCTCTAAGTGAACGGACCCAGTTTTTCAAAACATTTGACTGAAACACAGCATAATAAGATACGTGCAGATGTGTTTTTTGGAGATCCTCTAACTACATTCATAAGCCAACATCCAAATTAAAAACAATGTGTTGGGGCCTGGTATGGTAGCCTAGCCACTGAAGTCCTCACCTTACACGTGCTGGGATCCCATATGGACGCCGATTTGTGTCCCAGTGACCCTGCTTCCCATCCAGCTTCCTACTTGTGACCTGGGAATGTAGTCAGGGACAGCCCAAAGCCTTGGGACTCAGCACCCATGTGAGAGATCCAGAGAGAGCTCCTGGCAACTGGCTTTGGATCGGCTCAGCTCCAGCCATTAAGGCCATTTGGGGAGTGAATCAGTGGAGGGAAAATCTTCCTCTCCCATCTCTCCTCCTCCCTGTATGCCTGACTTTCCAATTAAAAAATAATAAATCTTGAAAAAACCACACATTGAGCCCAACACAATACCCTTGTGGCTAAAATCCTCACCTTCCAGCTGCTCTGTTTCCCATCCAGCTCCCTGCTTGTGATCTGGGAAGGCAGTGGAGGATGGCCCAAGGTCTTGGGACCCTGCACCCACACGGGAGACTGAGAAGAAGTTCCTGACACCTAGCTTCAGATCAGCTCAGTTCTGGCCATTGCTTTCACTTGGAGAATATGCTAGCAGACAGAGGGTCTTTCTCTCTGTCTCTTCTCTCTGCAAATCTGACTTTCCAAGAAAAACTGAGTATATCTTTTAAAAAAACATTACTGGGAATCCCAACAGTCCTTAATATCCTCCCCCATTCCCTTCTCTCTCTCTCTCTCTCTCTCTCTGTGTGTGTGTGTGTGTTGTAAAGATTATCTTATCATTTATGTGGTATGACTCAGTGAAACAATAACAGACCCCACATTAAAACCAGAACTCTGCAGTGAGACCTTCAGTGCTAGAGATGTCACCACACTGAACAGGTTTTCTTTCTCTCTTCTTTAGCCCTGCACGAATTCCCCAGTGACATTTTCACCAATGAGGACAGAAGACAAGGCGCTGTAGTCCTTCATGTGCTCTGTGTAAGTACACTCCTTGTGCCTCTGCCTGGAGGGTCAGTGGGCAGAAGAGGGTTGGGCGAAGGTGCCGATGGAGGAGTCTCCCCTCCTTCCCATTCACAGGTCTGCAGAGGCTCTCTGAGCCCTGCAGGTGGTGACCTCCAAGTGGATCATCTTTTAAAGGACACAGGTTCCCAAGCTGGGAGACATCTGTGTGCGTTGTTTCTGTTGTGCACATGTGGGCTCTAACATCAGAGTTGTTGGAGATCCTTTTCCTACCCAGCCTCTCTAAATTACCACAGGACTTCTCCTTCCTTGATTTGTTCTGCTACGTGTCACCTGACATTTCATTTGTTGTTTGCTTATTTTCTGTTGTCATCATGCGTAAGCCCTGTGAGGGCAAGGATGTTGTTTGGGGCATGGCTTTGTTCCATGACCCACTGTTGGCACATGGGAGATGCAGATATATGTAAATGGCGGACTACAGTAATGGAACCAGTGTCTGGCACTTAGTATGTGATCAAGAAAAGCTTGTTTCCTTCCCTGCTTGTCTCTACTGTCTCATAGTGTTCTAGCATCTTTCTCTACAGGCCAGCGGATCTAGGTCTTTGAGTTTGCTTGTGCCTGCTTACAGAATTTTGGGAAGTCATGTGGTGACGTCTGTATAAGAGAGCAGGAGAGGGGAGTGGGACCAGTAGCTCCCAGGCAACATCTGTGTTAGGTACACCACCACCTTCCAGACAATATGGAACTTGCTCCCCTAGAAGGATCTTCATTCCATTCTGGTTATGTATTGCTACAAAGCAAACTTCCAGAATGTACTGTTACAACCAGCTGATCACAATCTGATTTTTGTTCATGGGCTCTTTGTTTTAAACTCATGGGAATGTGTGCCTTGGAATCTGGTGTCTTGGATGGGACAACTCTGATGATTGGTAGTCACACAGATATCAAGGAAGGGGGAACAGGAGCCACCAGCACAGGGCAGTTTCCTTCTTTTTGTAAAGATTTATTTATTTGTACTGGAAGGGCAGATTTACAGAGAGAAAGAGAGATAGAAAGATCCTTCTGTCTATTGGTTCACTCCACAAATGGCTTCATTCACAGGAACTGAGCCAGTTGGAGCCAGGAGCTTCTTCAAGGTCTCCCACGCACGTGCAGGGTCCCAAGGCTTTGGGCCATCCTCTGCTCCACTTCTGGATGGGAAGCAGCTGACCCAACACATCAGCCTCAGGGAGGTCTTCTTCTAAGAGGGATTCTGCTCTCCTATGTGTTTTGCCTGAAGTGTGGTAGCTAAAGGATTGGCTCTTCAGCTGTGACTCTCAGCAAGATACTGCTGTGTAACCTGTCCAGCTTGGCAGCCTTGGGGAGTAGGTTATCCATGTGGCCGCCTGGGACTCAATAAGCAAGAGTTATAACTGTCAAAGAAGGAAGAAACCACATGGCCCCTGGTGACTTGTCTGGAAGTCACACAGTGCCATTTCCTGCATGTATCAGTGCAATCATAAGCCCATTACAGTCCAAGGCAGCTTAATGTTTTAGTGCATGCCTGGAGAAGGTCAGAAGGCATGGCCTGGGCTCCGGAGTCTGCCCAGACATGACTGGCGGCCCACATCTATCAGCTGGTTGGCCTGATATTGTGGGTGGCTGCAAGCAAACGTCAACCTCTCTGGACCCGTTAGTGTCCCCTCTGCTTGATTCCCTTTCTGACGATAACAGCTGGCTCCTCAGCACTTCTCCCCGCCACCACTCCCCAAAGCAGACATGAAAAATGCCTTTGAAGCCAAGACACTGTCTGCAGACACGGGAAACCCAAGCAGAGGCTGCACCCCTCCTGGTGCTCTCTGATCTTGGGGATTGTCACCTACACTGAGCAGTTAGCACAGATGCCACCAGAGAGGCTCCACTGTCACAAGGTTGAGGAGCCCCAGGCGCTGGGCGGGATCCAGAACTCCACAGGAGCCAGGAATAGCCCAGTGCTTCCACAACTAAGATGAGAGGTTTCTACTCTCGGCCCAAACAGCAAGCTTTCCTCCTCCTGGAGCAGTGCTGCTGGCTGCCTGCAGCTGTTTTGGCCTCTGCTGTCTGCAGTAGGTCACTTCCAGGTTAGCATAAGGACCAAATGGACAAACCAAGTGATATCAGTAGAGACTTAAAGAGGGTGGATATAACTGTATAGCTCAGCACTTCGTAGTCAGGGTTGTCCAGTGTCACTATTGACCCCAGCCCTCATCCCTGTACTTTAGAATCCACAGGCAAGAAGTTTGGGTTCCAATGTCCATGACCATGCCTCCAATATCACAGCCTAGGCACATGGTTGAACCCTACATTGTGAACCCAAATACCCCTGTTCCTGTTTGTCAGTCCCATGAAGGATTCTTCTCTCCCCATTGTCCAGGGTTGGATCAAGTAGCCAGAACAGAGGGCATCTTGTCTACATGGAACATCCAAATGTCGGGGTGGGTGGCATCTTCCGTTATGCTACGCATTAGAACCAAGGGTTCCCAATAGGATGTAGGCCTCACGAGAAAAGCTCCTTTATACCATCTCTAGTACATTGAACATCCAAAGCTACACAGCCACTAGTCAGTGCTCACCAGCTCATGTCACTCACTGTATTTAGCATGCTCAGGAATTGCTGTGTGGCCATCATTTGATATAAGGAGAATGGATGCATGTAGCAGCAGACATTGGCATTTTAATGGCCCACGGGAAATAGATGGATACATGGGTCAAAGCAGAAGGAAGGTAAACATTGACTTCGTGCATGTGGACATTTGGAAAACACTGGCCTGGGCCCTTCTGGGGGTCCGAGATGCAGTTCATTCTGAGAGAACTCATCCTGTCCTGTAAGGAGACCCTCTCAGGTCCAGCATGTGCCTCACCCTGAGTTCTGAGCACAGTCTACACTGCCTGCCATGGGGGCCCAGAGGATGCACAGGCAGGTGTCAAGGTGAGGTGCTGTTCAGGAAGGGCAGGTGAGCTATTTCCAGTCATTCTGCCACAGAGAAGGGTGGCAAATCCCAGGCAGGAATGGGAAGCCCAGTGGTCACAGATGAAGATGTGAGTGTGCAGGGCCTCTGGAGGGACAGAGGACGAAGGGTGTGGAGGGTGGGTGGTGAGAGAACATGAGGATGGAGAGGCAGTCGGGCTCAAGTGGTCATCACAAGGGGGCTTGGCTGCAATTTGACAAATGAGGAAGAAGAACCCTGCCTAGAGTTTGGGCTGATGAAGATGGAAGCTAGGCCAGAGGTGGCACCAGAGCGAGCTACCTACAAGTTAACAAAGACCTGGGCAGAACATAGACAGGGCTTTAGGGCCAATTGGGGAGGAGCTCTCAGAGTCCCAGGCTCTCCATGGAGCACCCTGGGCCCTGGGTAGGCAGGAGAGTCCATACAGAAGTGAATGTGGGACTGAGCCTCACCCAGCCACCTCCAGGTCCCTGAAGAGGTGGGACCACCTCATCTAGGCAGGACAGGACAATCTTTTGTCTGAAGAGTTTGGACATCTTGTTAAACCCTTTTCCTGGGCTACCTCAGAAGGTCACAGGGCTGGTCTTCCATGGGATTAATTGAACAAGGTCATAAACGTGAAGCACAGTATCAGATCCCTGCCAGTGCTACTATGAAATCTGGTCAACCCCAGAACTTAGCTCTAAACCTGGACTTGCCCCATTTCACTGGAGCCCCCATGAGTTTGCTTGTCTCGAAGAACAGGCAGCCTCTGGCCTCAGTCAGGGGCAGGGCTGGGGAACAAAGCTGATCCTGTGGATTAGGCAGTGTCAGATCTCAGATACCAAAGCTGACTGCTCTCTTTGTCTTGCGTGTAAACTTTACTCTCTTTTGTGTGTTCTTTGTGGGACTCCAACAACCATTGCTGGCTCAACTTTCTAAACATGATAGCTGTAATTTTTCCCTCTTGAATCTTTGGGCTTCTGTGGATTGCAGAAACTGTAAATCCCAAGCTTGTGTGTTTTTAACTAAGCTTTCTCTTCCTTGTGACTGTTCTTCATGTATGAGTTGCTCACTGGCAGGGAAATTCATATCTTGACCATTTTGTCCACAAGAAACATCCCCAAGAAAACACCTGTCTTAGAGCCTGCATTACAGTGATGAAATCTACATCCTGTCCATTCATTACTTTGCCGCAAAGGTCGGGATGGGAAGTTTGTGCAAAGTTGTTTATTATTGTGTATGACATGCAAAGCTGAATCTTTGAAATTATCAGCCAAAATGTAAATTTTTCTCTTGTCATAAAAGAAGCTTTAAGTAGTAATCAGTACTTGGAATTCTTTCTAAGAGTAGGTGTGAGCAGCTGTCTATGCTTAATAGATCTAACTTTACAGCAGGAATAAACACCCAGTGCTGTGGCCCCCAGATTATTCCAAACCTTCTGGCCTTCCTTTGCCACTTGCATGTAATTCCTCTCTTCCTATAGATGGATAACGTGTATGTGTCAGGTGTAAAGCACAGTAGAGTCACACCAGAAAGTGATTCTCTAGATCTTACTGATGCTAATTCTCTTTGGAAAAAGAACTATTGACTGGCCCAGCCACCCACACCTGTTAATGGCTTTGCCCAGGGAAGAAAAAGCCAAAAGGAACATGCTTCTGATGAGCATCTTGTTCAAAAACACACTCATGCTGTGAGAGGCCCCAAGATTAACTCAAGAATTTATGTTAAAAGAACCTTTTGCTCCACCAAGCTGTGGTGGTGGTTGACATCGGGGCCCCCTGAATCTTCCCAGAACAGCAGAAGGCATGGGTGTGTTTAGGGGCAGTAGGGAGCTGTGGGAGGTTCCATGGCAGCTGACTTAAGCCCACTGTGTCCAGTGGCAGACTCTCTTGTTCCCCGTCTCCTGCTGGTGTCCTCATTCAGGGTACACACATTAAGAAGCAAGCCTTATCTACATATGGTGAGTCATTTGGGAAACCCAGAAATGTTTCTTTTTTCTTTAAAAAAAAAGATCATTTATTTGAAAGGCAGAGTTACAGAGGGAAAGGGAGAGGCACACACAGAGAGCTGATTCACTCTTCCAAACAGTTGCAACAGTGAGGGCTGGACTAGGTAGACATCAGGAGCCAGATGCACTTGAGCCATTGTCTGCTGCTTTCCCAGGGGCACTAACAGGAAGTAGGATTGGAAGTGGGTCAGCTGGGCTTAGAACTGCCATTCCTATGGGATACTGGTGTCACAGGTGACAGGTAAGCACACCTATGTTGAGCCACCAGGTCTGTGCTCCTAAGGGTGGACGTCCTCCAGGAATGATCACCAAACACTAGTGACATCATTCTTTCTCCATGACCCCATGTGATGATGTCCAGGTCTTGATCCAAGCCTGGAGTTCTCCTAAGGCTCCTCACCTCCTATACTTCTGTCTTCCTCCCCAGCCCAGAAAGTTTTTATTTGATCTGACCTTTGGGAAACTCACCCTCTATGCTGATCCAAGTTTTCACTCTAAATCCCAGAGCAGCTATTAAAAACTTAAAAATGTGTTGATGTCTGTCTTGTTCCACCATGAACTCTTTGCTCCCTAAGACTTCGTGCATCTGGCTGCATGAGAGGAAGGCCGCTGGGATAGCAGTGATGGAAGGCAATTGGGATAAGAGGGGAGGAGGAAGACCGCTCAAGGAACGTCTTCCCTCTGGCACTGGGTTTCTGCAGGACTGCTGCTTCCTGAATTTCATGATATTCTCAGCCTAACGGAGCACCAAGATGACCTAGAACTCGCTCCTTCCTTCCTTCCTCCCTTCCTCCCTTCCTTCCTTCCTTCCCTGCTTCCTGCATTCGTCATGTGGTCTCTTACCTCGCTGAAGAGGTGTGTGTGTGTGTGTGTGTGTGTGTGTGTGTGTGTGTGTGTGTGTTGTTCCCTTGACCTTGCTTGACTCTGGTGCTGCAGCCCATTTACCTGCCAGCTTGCTCACTCCCTACCTGTATTCCTGACCTACACACATCTCTTGTTGCTCCAGCTCATGTTGTTCCTGCCTGATCATGGGTCAGCAGCCCCTAAGAGGTTGACTTCACCATCATCAGCATCATCAAACATATATGGTTGTATAGCTTCCCCTGTGGAGACCTGAAGGACGCACACCTCAATGCCTAAGCTTACTGTTCCCCGCTCACTTCGGGGGGCGGAGATCAGGATCCTCTCTGAAGGAGGTCTCCTCAAATGGATATCATTTCCAGCTATTTCTGAAATTCAGTTTTCATAAGTGGAGGAATAGTTACCTGAATATACTCCCACATCCCCAGAGCCAAAAAACAAACTAATGGGTATAGCAGCCAGGTCTTAGGGAACAGAAGGGCCAGAGTCATGGCAAAACATAGAGAAGCCCCTTCCCTGCTCCCACACCCTCCAGTACTATCTGTACCAAGGCTCACACTCCACCTCGACCCCTGAGGTTGTTTGTGTCCTGCCTCCCTTGGCTTCTGCTGTCACTTCAAATCAAGAAGCAGAGATGGCCAGGAGGAAGGTCCCTGGGAGAGGGGCCGTTCCTTGACTGGGTGCTCGGAAAGAGTGCCGGCTTGAACATGGCTGTAGAGACAGCCAGGATGCCTGTAAAGGCTCTGCCAGGCCTCCAGCTTGTGAAAACATGGGCAGGATGTGTTACCCCAGAATAAAAACCAGAAAACTTGTATGTCACCAACAAATCCAAGGCTCTACAAGATGTCCCTTAACTTCTCCTGACTTCTGAGCTCACGTCTATCAAAAGGGACCATATCGTATGTGCTCAGTAATGTTAGAGGCTCTGGGTCTTTCCTTTTCCTGTTCCCATGCCACACTTGAGGCAGCTCATCTGTGGCTGCCTAACTTGTTGCTGGCAGCAGATCCACGGCGATGCAGCCACCACCTTTGTGAACACCACATTGAATGTCCCTGGAGGCCTCTGGGTGGCTGTCACTTCCTGTAACCCAGAGCTCTAGGGGAAGAGGGTTGCACAGGGACCAGAATGTTGGTGTTTTGTTTTTACATTAACTAATAAGAACTGTGCCTATTTATGGAGTATCCTGTGATGTTTTCACTAACATGTTCACTGTGGGGTGAGCAGATAATGAACACATTCATCCCTACGTGTTGACCATTTCTTGTGGTTAGAGCACATAAAAATTGACTCTTTTAGAAATATTGAGTTACAGGGGCCCGGTGCAGTAGCCTGCAGGGAAAGACGTCACCTTGCAAGCACTGGGATCCCAGATGGGCACCAGTTCTAGTACTGGCAGGTTCCGCTTCCCATCCAGCCCCCTGCTTGTGACCTGGGAATACAGATGGCCCAAAGCCTTGGGGTCCTGTACCCACTTGGGAGACTTGGTTCCTGGCTTCCAGTCGGCTCAGCTCTGGCCCTTGAGGCCACCTGAGGAGTGGATCAATGGATGGACGGGACATTTTCTCTGTCTCTCCTTCTCTCTGTATATCTGACTTTCCAATAAAAATAAATAAATCTTTTCTAAAAAGAAAAAATAGATATTGAATTACCTCTAATCACCCCAAAAGAGGAAAGGAGGAAGTAAGGTTGCTGCCAACAGGATCTGGTAAATAGAAAACCCCATAGGCTCCACCAGAGAGGAAAAAAAAATTTAACACCAATAAAAGAATTCAGTCAAGTTCCAAGTTTCACAAAATCAACATACAAAAATCTGTTGCATTTCTCTATAGTAACAAGCAACTATCTGGGAAAGAAATGAAGAAAAACAATTCTAAGTGCAATTAGATTAAAAACAACAAAATGAAGAAAAAGAATTTTGGAGAGAAACAACCAAATAGGGAGGAGAACATTTGGCCAATGGGTTTTGAAAGTTAAAGGCACCTATGTGAGTTGGTCAGAAAGGTCCTGACAACAGCTTCACTAGCTGGGAAGGCATGTTTGGTTAAGGGATTTCACTCTGGAAGAGAAAAAATGATTAGAACAGCTTGTGGAATTCACTGTTTACTCATGGAAAAGTGCTGAGCGTGTCCTTAATTTGTCAGTGTCAACATAGAGCTAAAACTGGCATCCAGAGAGGATTTGCACAGAGTGTAAATGGTAAGGTTTCACTGGATCTCCATGCCCTGCCTCTCCTCCTTGCCTGGGAGGCTTCACTCAGATCACAGTAAGGCCTGTGGTTCCCACAGGGGCTGGTGACGTGGGCTGGGGGGAGGATTATCAGTCCTTGGGTCTGGAGCCTGTACTTGGAGTGAGACCCAGGTGAACTTGAGTCCCAGCAATTCTTCACTTTTGAGCTGATAACCATGGATACAGATGCAGCACTGCACTGGGGTGCTGGTTCGAGGGATGTGTGAGCACAGGTGTGCCAAGCTCTGGGCAGTGTCTGGTTCTGGACACTTGTCCCTTGTGTGTACTTTCAGTCTGACTTCCAGCTTCCGGCCCCTGAAGCTCTGGGCTGCTTCTGCTTCCCAATCCTGACCTTACGTAAATGTAGGTCAGGCCTGAAACCCCAATCCCTCCCAGACATCTGCTGACAAACACTGGCTTGAGTACCCCTGCTTTCATGTCGGCCCTCGTCTTGAACCCAGGACAAGATAGAGAGCACTGCAGAGAATGAGCTTTTGCCAAAGCATGTGCATTGCTTAGATGCCAAACTGTGAAGTTTACACTCCCACACTGCAGCCTGCTGTGTACTCCTCTTCATCTTCTGATTGGTTTCTTGATCCACATATCCCCTACACTATTTCTTTTGTTTCTATTTAGTCATACCCAGTATATGAATTTTATTGCACTGTCAACCATCATCCCATTGTTACATGTTGATCATTTACACTTTACAGAAGCACCACTGTTTTTCCAAAGATATTTGTTTAAGTATTCAAAAGCGTGAGTGAGACAGAGACATACAGAGAGAGAGAGCTTCAATCCAGTGGTTCACTCCCAAAATGGCCACAACTGCTGGGGCAGGAGGAGGAACTGAGAACATCATTCAGGTCTCCCATGTAGGCACAGGGACCCAAGCATTTAGGCCAGTCTCCTCTGCTTTCTCAGGTGCATAAGCAGGGAGCTGAATTGGAAGTAGAGCAGTTGGGACTTGCACCCATATGGGATGCAGACATTACAGGTGGCAACCTAACCCAGGATGCCACAATGCTGACCCCAGCATTTTAAAAGTCTTTGATATGCATAGCAAAATAAATTTAGCTTTTAACCCCATTTTTTCCAAGAACATTTTAAAGTACCTCCTGTTTTCTTCCTCTGAAAATACTGAAGGGTTCCCTGCTGCTTGCCCTGGAACAGATTCCAAAGGTAATCATGGAATCTGTCTTGTCAAATGCCTGATTACCACTCTGATTGATGTTGTTTCCTATGCAGAGGTGGGAATCAGAGGATGTACTTTTTTTCCCATCATGAACTTACCAAAGCTGTATTTTCCTCCCAGCTGTGGGCTGCAGTGATTCGGCAGGTAGCCCAGTGCTGCTCTGTGTCTGAATCTGTGATGTGAACAGCCATTTAGTCACAGGCCCAAAGGCATCTGATTTGCTTACTTTGATTTTGTAGAGTCAGCTTAGGATAAGACCCATTCCTCCCCTCTGTAGAGGACAGCTCTTGGAGGATCAGTTTAATTCCCACACCTAGATATGAATGCACATGTCTCTCTCTCTCTCTCTCTTCCACACACACACACACACACACACACCCCTACATTTATGGCACTGGAGTCCTGATGTAAAATGCCACAGGCAAGTATTTTTAGTATTAGGCACAACTAGTTAAATGATTATGAAGACATAAATGTATGTACACATGTGTGAGATAGGAATGTACTGAAGAAAATCCATAAAAAATAACGATTGGTTGGTGCATATCATGGAAAAATATACATTGTAAAAAATTACACATGGATTTACAATTTTTTAAAAGATTTATTTTTTGTATATGTGCTGCCGAAGCGAGTACAAAAGATTTATTTAAAAAAAAAAAAAAAACAGAGTTACAGAGAGGAGGAGAGACAGAGGTCTTTTCATCTGCTGGTTCACTCCCCAAATGCATGCAACAGCCAGAGCTGAGCCAGTCTAAAGCCAGGAACCTGGAGCTTCTTCTGAGTCTCCCAAATGAGCACAGGGCCCAAGCACATTAGTCATCCTTCACTGCTTTCTCAACTCACAAGCAGGGAGTTGGATTGGAACTCAAGCATCCAGGACACAAACTGGCACCCGTATGGGTTATAGGGGCCACAGGCGGAGGCTTAGCCTGCTACCCCATGGTGTCAGCCCCTCAAAATTGATTTTGCATCATAATAGACTAATTCTTTCAGCTTTGTCTTCCCACCAATGTTTTTGAAGTTGTCTTGGATATGTGCATGTGCATTTTGTTGCCATCAGCAACATGACAACACTTGTTGAAACCTACGTGGAGTCAGAATGTCATTTGAAATGAAGCTATGTGGTTTTAAAAGATGAAAATCTTTCATAACCCTACAAATTGGTAGTTCTCTGCTGTGGCAGCTGTCACCACCATGCATGCATGGAGCTGCTCAGCTGGAACCCCAAGAGTCAGCGCTGACCTCTCACTCCTTTCCCACTCAGCAGCAAGTCTTGTATGTCTGTACCTACTCCCATGCTCTAC
This sequence comes from Ochotona curzoniae, assembly GCF_017591425.1. Taxonomy (NCBI): domain Eukaryota; kingdom Metazoa; phylum Chordata; class Mammalia; order Lagomorpha; family Ochotonidae; genus Ochotona; species Ochotona curzoniae. Next base: position 20,987,220 of record NW_024465894.1, on the reverse strand, counting down.
ATGCATGGTGCTGGTTTGGGACACTGACATCTCTCATCTGGACCACTGCAAGCTTGCCAGTGGGCCTCTCAATTGTGTCCACACCACCATATAGGAATCGCAGTGATGTCTTAGATATACATGATGTTACTTTGAAAAGTCCCTGAAAAATGAAATTAGAAGATAGGTCTGTTTTGTTACAAAATTTTGAAATCTTTGCACACAAAGAGGTCTTCAAAAAGACCATATCATGAACAACCCGTGCACTGGTTTCAAAACGTTTTGCAGTGAGATAAGTTTTATTTTTTAAGTTCAATTTTCCATGATTTTTTTAAAATATCTTTTGTACATGAGCATCAGAACTGCATGAGCTGGCCAGCCTAACACTCCAAGTCCCTCTCCTCACTCTACCACAGTGATTGAACTGCTGCCAGCCATTCCTCCTGTTCCTCAAAGTCCTAAATTCATGCCACCTTAGGTACTTGCATCCATCTCCTGTCTCAGATTCCACTTCGGTGCCACATACTGCATCTTGTACACATGGTGATACAGATCTCTGCTCCCGCCGAGCGCTCATCAGCAGTCTGCAGCCCACTTTTCATTCTGCTGGCTAAGAAATCAGATTTTCTGATACCAAAAATGGCAAAGAGTGACTCCTCTGGTCTCCCTTGCTATAGTAAATGGACAAGTCAGCCCAGAGAGAAATCAGTTCCAATTAGAAAGAACTCGGAATGACTAACACGATGATTTACTGTGTCGTTCCTTACAAAGCTAAAAGAGACAGAGTTGGAAAAGAAGGGAAATTCTCCTTTGTGAATGCCTTCGTATAGCTTCGCCTCTGTGATGGTGTTGGCATGAAGACGCAGCAACAAGGAGAGGGGGCTTCCTGTGCTGTAACGCACCGCAGAGATACATATTGTTTTTGCTCTCATCTTTCTGGGAACGAGATTCAACAAGACTGTGCTAGCTGGCTGTCAGCAGAGTAACTGTGCTGTTCTGGATGTCTTCATCGTTTGAGTTCCAAGTGTCCCTCTCTGTCTTTGTGGGCACCAGCTCATTTGTCAAAGGGAAGTCGATATGGCTGGCTTAGGATGCCCTTCTCTTTGCCTCTTGGGTTTCCAGGACAACTCAATGGGGTTATTCTATCCCCAGGTTGCTACCAACCAGCTCTGTGACTTTAAGGAGGTCACATGCCCTTGGAGATCCTGTCTCCTTTAGCTCTCATGGGAGGGAAGGGCTTGTGATCCATTCCAACTTACGATATTACAGCCAAAGAGCCAAGTCAGTAGAAGCCCCTACCCTGGCCAGCTGTGGTGCTGCTAATGTCCCCAGAAGCAAACACACTGGGACACCTGGCTGATAGCACTAGAGGAAAATTTCCCAGGCAGAAGCCCATGGGGAGCGGTCAGGGCTTGAGCCGTGGTATAGAATCAAGTTATCTCCAAGAGCAGCTCTCTGCCTTCTTGTCACAAGTGGATGCTCACATCTTCAAGGCTCTGTAGTTAGGTCAATACATGTGACCAGAGCAACGCTGACAGAACAGAGGGCCACAGCTGCCCTTATAAGGAATAGGACTCCTGTCACAAGTAAGAACCACTGCACAGAGAATTATGCCATGAAAGGAAAAGGACAAAAATGTTAGACAGAACCAGGTGCAGTGACTCCAGGTCTGCTCCATCCACATGCATCAGGATGCTAAGTATAAGGGTTATCCCATGTTTGGTCATTCCTATTGTGAGCTCAGCCACCAAGTACACAGCTCACCAGTCCCCTGCCCAATCACTTTTTCCAAAAAATAAACACAGCAGGGGTTCCCAAGTACATCAGAGAGTGCCCAGAAATTCCAGAAGTTAACCAAGTACTGAGAAACTGTCTCCTGCTAAGATTCTTAAAGTTTGAGTAAGGGTGGCAGAGAAAAAACTGGCGCATGGAAGCACCTAACATACTGGTTCAGCTGTGCAATTGGTCGGCTCCAGGGCCCTTAGGAGGACAGGAAAAGCAAGACTGCCTGTAACCTGCTGGGTGATGAGCATGCCAGTGTCATCTGCACACTCTGAGCCAGATTGAACTCTCTCTGAATACCTATAATTTTCCTTATTTTATAAATGAGCAAACTGAGGCCTAGAAACAAATTGTGGCTGAACCAAAGTGTGCATATGTATGTCAGATTTAATCAGGTGATTATAGAAAATTTTGTCAGTCAGTGGAGCAGAATGCAGACAGGAAAGGGCCCTGAGTACCAACCTGGAAACAGGCAAAATGGAAGGCATACGCATCTCTGCAAGGCACTGGCATGGATGTAAGTTACCTGACTTGTGGCTACTTTCACATCATGGGTAAAAAAGGTGAGATTAAGTGGCTTACTTCTTATGATAGAGCAATACCATATGTTTTCTCTGATATAAGGCAGCTTTTATGCTAATTGTAAGATCAGTAACCGTTTCCGTGCTGTTTTTGCTGCATGGATTTTGATAGTTTTGTTTTTGTTTTCATTTTTCCCTTTAGTTTCTTTTCTCTTACCAGATTCTTCACTGACTCGTAGATCTCACAGTAGCATTATTTTACCCAAGAAGCTTTTGTGTGTTCTTTTTCATTCTTCATTAAAATATTAGTTATTCAGTAGCATGTTATTAAACTCCATGGTGCAGCAAAAATTTTTTGTTTTAACTTCATTCCTGTTATTGACTTTGTTTCATGGCTTCTCATTTAAGAAAATGTATAATGAATGCATAATAGAGACTATCATATCCAAATGTTAAGATACAATGCAGTATGCATCTCTGCTTCCAAATCAAAGATAGATTTCCAATTAAACTGTTGAATATATCCTGACAATAAGATGCTGGACTGTCTGGTATTATCTGTAGCAGCAATGTCAGGACACACTTAAATAACAGACTGATGAACTTATGACTCTTATGAAGGACTATATTATTATAATATAGGGAAAGTCAGTCAGGAGGTGGGAGTTTGGAGAGGGGGTAGGGAAATCCCAAACCGTATGGAATTACACCATAAAATTCAAAATTAAAAAGAAAGAAATGGAGCAGAGCATTAAATGCAGAAAGGAAGGAAAGAAGGAAAGAAGGAAAGAAGGAAAGAAGGAAGGAAGGAAGGAAGGAAGGAAGGAAGGAAGGAAGGAAGAAAGGAAGGAAGGAAGGAAGAGTAGGAACAAGCCCAGGGTGTGATGTTTGCTTGGCTCAGCTGACTCTGCTAAGCTCATGCGTCTGAGATTCTGGAAACCTCGGAACAGCACTCAGTATAATTACAGAATCCCCACATATATTGATGGAAAACAGCTACATAAATAGCACAGCTTGGTATTTACTGGGTGCCAGTTTTCTGTAAATAGAGAATTCTGGCAGTTACCAGCAAGTAGCTTGTCTACTCCCTGGAGCTGACACTCGTCTTCACAACAGCCCTTTTCAGGGAAGTGTTATGTCCTTGCTAAGCTGTGGCCAGTGCAGTGTTGTCCTCTGACCCATCTCTGAGACACAAGCAGCAATCAGAAACCAGGAGCAGGAACCCCCAGCCTCTTGTGGGCATCGGGAGACTCCTTGTTGACATCTAAAGAGTATTTCTGACCACCCCACCATCTTTGCATGGAGACTGCTGACTCCTTTCCAAGTAACGGTGTTCCTCAGCAGATGCAGGACTACAGATTGGAAAGCAAGCTCATTTGTAAATCTAGATGAGCATCAGCATTTCCCAAATAGTTTTATTTTTTTTAGGAACCCAGGGCAAGAAAGTTAGTCATGAATATTGCATGTGGAAAGTGAGGATTTTTTTTTTAATTAGGTGTTTAACAAATGCTAAGTTGTATTTGTTTCATTGCTGAAGCCAAGGTTTCACACAAACTTGAAATATGTTCATTTACACTGTGGTTCACTGCATGGAAAAAATAATGGCAAGATTTTCAAAACTGATTATAAAACTCTTCCACAGAGTATATTGCAGATGCAAAGCATCCTACTTTACACTTTTTTGTTTTTGTTTGTTTGGTAAGGTCAGAGAGAGAGATTCACAAAGTTCTCACCCACTATCTCATTCTCTAAATGCCCACAGCAGCTGGGGTTGGGCTAAGGCCAAAAGCAGAAGGCAGCACCAATCCAGGTCTCCCACATGGGTGGCAGAATCCCAGTTACTATGAGCTTTCACCACTACCTCCCAGCATCTGAATTAGCAGGGACCTGAAGGAAAGATCCAGAAGCAGAAATCAAACCCAGGTACTCTAATAGGAGAGGCAGGCATCTTAACTGCTTGGCTGAACACCTGCCCCAAAGCAGCCTGCCTTGAGTAGTGATGACTAACCACTTGCACGGCTCATTCATAGATCTCTGCTCAGCTTTCAAAGAAGGGAGCATTTAGATGTTGTGTCAGTTATCTATGTAACAAAAGGCTCAAAATTTTCTCAGCTTAAACTGATAGCAATTTGCTGAGCTTTCATATCCATGAGGTATTCAAGTTTACTGGCCAGCAAATGAGGCTGGTCTCAGCTGGATAGTTCTTCTCATGCTGGCTTCCTCCTGCAGTTGACTGCCTGTTAACTGGGGCAGTGAGAGCAACTGGATCCCAGGCTCTGTCAGTCAGTCCCATCAAGCCAGCCCAAACTCATCCATGTGACAGATGGACAGGGTTCCAAGAGCCTAAATCAGAATGTGCAGGACTTACTAAAACCTAAGATCACAGCCACACAGCATCCCCTCACATTCTGATGATCAAAGCAATTCACAGGTCACAGCTTATGAATTCCATGCCTAGGAAAAATGAGCATGAGAGGCAATGGCTTTGGAATTTCTACGGTGGTCAGTGTTAACAGGGATGATTTGCTGAGAACATTAGGGCTGGGGTTGCTGTCCAAGCTGTACTTGCTTAACAAGCAAAAAGAGGTTTGGACCCAGATTGTATGTTTATTTAGAGTGTCTGATTGTAGAGAGGCTTCTAATGGAGTCCACTCAGGATTCAAACTGTCTCTCAACCCAGCCCTCCACTCTCCCTGGAAGTGATTGTAAACTTTCCTCTCCCAATAATATTCTCCAGTGGTAAAGCCCACCAACCAGAAGTGGCCATAAGACACATATACTCCCCCATAGGACAAAGTTAGATGTGGTTTAGCAAGCTGCAGCCAAGGGAGGACATGCCCAGAACAGCTTTGGATGTATCTTTGCAAGGAATCTTAGGCCCACGGTTCTGAGGATAGATGAAGGAAGATGGAAGGACACAGGTTGGATGTTACAGAAAGCGTGGATGTCATTTGTAGATTGGGTATCTCCTTAGTGTCTGGCCAGGGAGCATTTGGATGTTTATTATTTTATGTATATATTTTTACTTATTTGAAAGGCTGAGACACACGAGAAACAGAAACATGGGCATCCATCCTTTGTTTCACTCTACAAGTACCTACAACACCCAAGTCTGGGCCTAGAACCTGGAGCTCAATCCCCCTCTGTGACATGGGTGACAGGGACCTAAGGACTTGAGCCATCACCTGCTGCCTCTCAGGGTGTGCATTAATAGGGAGCCAGAATCAGAAGTGGAGCAGGACTCAAACCTAACCACTACAATATGGAATGCAGAAGCCCCAAGTAGTATTTTAACCATTGTACCCAACACACACCCATAAAGCAGTAACATTTGAACAATGATGTGGTTGTCATTGGTAAAAAAGAATTCAACAGGTTGGCTGTTGGGGTCATGCTTTGTCCAAATCTTGTTAGGTTCATTTCTCTGGGTCCATTGGCCTATGTGGAAGCATCCAAGTTCCTTGGAAATATAATTTAATCATCACTGGTGAATTTTATTTTATCAAAGGCCAAGATGGAAGTTTTTCAGTAAGAATCTTTAGTAGATAAAGATGTAGAAATGGATATATAAGTGGTTTCGAAAAGTTTATGGAAATGAAATCAAAAGCTACATATATTTGGACACAAGTTTTTGAAACTTATGCATAAGTTTGCGTAACATCCATTTACAGTGAACTTTTTGAAAAGCTTTGATACATATATGCAACAGAACATGTGTGTCCAGAATATATTGAACTTCATAGAAGAGAATATTCAAATGGCCAAGACGTGAAAAATTGCTCCACTCCATAAATTATCAGGGTAATAAAATGCCCATTTATACCCCCTGGCCTGGCTAAGTGAAACACAAACAATTCCAAGTGTTGACAAGGATATGGAGCAACTGAAATGCTCACTTGTCGCTGGTAGAGTTTAAGTTGATGTGGAGATTGACGTTTGGCCTCACACTTAAGATGTTGATGCCAAGCTCCTGCTCTTCTTTCTTTTTTTTTTTTTAAGATTTATTTATTTATTTGAAAGTCAGATATACAAGAGAGGAGGAGAGACAGAGAGGAAGATCTTCCACCCAATGATTCACTCCCCAAGTGAGCGCAATGGCCGATGCTATGCCGATCCGAAGCCAGGATCCAGGAACTTCTTCCGGTATCCCATGTGGGTGCTGGGTCCCAAAGCTTTGGGCCATCCTAGATGGCCTTCCCAGGCCACAAGCAGGGAGCTGGATGGGAAGTGGAGCTGCCGGGATTAGAACCAGCACCCATATGGGATCCCGGCGCATTCAAGGCGAGGACTTTAGTAGCTAGGCCATGCTGCCGGGCCCCAAGCTCCTGCTCTTGATTCCAGTTTCTGCTAATGTGGACCTTGGGAAGCAACAGTGGTGGTTCAAGTAACTGGGTTCCTGTCATCCAAGTGGGCAAGAGCTCTGGGTGCCAGGCTTTTGACTTAGCTCTGGCCATCATGGGCAGTTGGGGAGTAGATTAGTGGGTGAGGATTTCTCTGTGTGTGTGTGTATTGTCTGTCTATCTTCCTTTCAAATAAACATGTTTCAATTCATACAATCACTCTGTAAAATTGGTGGTAAGTACTAGGCCTAAACATGCTCCATGCTTGCCCTGTGACTCAACAATACTACTTCTCCATATCTGTATTTGCATCAAATGTACTACAGTTTCCATGGCAGTACTGTTTATAAAAACCCAACACTGGAAACTACCCAAATACCGATCAGTCATGGAAGACGTAGACAAATGGCACTGTGTTTTACAGAGCGAACACCACAGTGATGAAGGATGTAATAAGGTGTGGCCCCAAGCATGTCTGATCCTCTCAATGTTGTTGCTGCCTCTGAGGGTGTCCTACGGCAAGGAAAGGGACTTGGGAATGGGACAGCTGAGAATACATGGCTGTAGATTTGCATCTCTGGGCAATCAGGAGCATCCATCATTCATTCAGTGAGTGTTTGTGCAAGTCAACCCGAGCTAATGTGGGAGGTATAAAAAAAGAGTACAGCTCCAAAGCCGAGCCAGAGTGCAGCTTACATGGCAGACCTGGGACAGATCTCTCCAGAGCAGCATGGGAAGAAGCAAGGAATGGTTCAAGTAAGTGAGTTCCTGTCACCCATATGAAGACTCAACTCTTAGCTTCTGCCTGGAGTAGTCCTAGTTGTTGAAGGCACTAGGAGAAAGAGCCAGCAGATGGAAGATTATTCTCCTCTCCTCTCCTCTCCTCTTCTCTCTTCTCCTCTCCTCTCCTCTCCTCTCCTCTCCTCCCCTCCCCTCCCCTCCCCTTCCCTCTCTTCTCTTCCCTTGCCTTCCTTTCCCTTCCCTTCCCTTCTTTTCTCTTCTTTCTCTCCTTTCTCTCTTCCTCCTACAAAAATATCTAAAATTTATGTATAAGAAATCAGTCATGTATCTGACAAGGATTGTGCAAAATTAGGATAAAAGCTAGACTCCCACAGCCAAGTATGGAGTTCAGGTGACACCTTCTTCTCTCTGTCCACCAGATCCAGCTTTGCAGAATGGACCTAACTATACTTGTGAGGCAGAGAAAAGGGGAACAACCTTCAAATGCTAATAAAGCATGGCTACTGTGGACTTGAATTCTGGCCTCAGGTTAGCATTGTACAGGACCTATTAAGGGAAATGAACAGAAAAATGGGCAGATTTGAATGTTTCTTCCTGGCATCCAAAGCAAGTGTTAAGGAAGAAGAAGACCAAATAGATATATTCATACCCTGAAAAACTAAAGGGCTGGCAGAAAAGGGACCTTAAGGTGTTTTCAGGCAATACTACCTTGTTGATTTGCCCTCCTGCTGCAAGTGGTGAGAGGAACAAGTAGAGAATGTACATGGAAAATACATGAAGTGGCTTTAACCCAAGATGCCTACAAAGCTGCTCAACTGTGGGAGCAGGTATGAGCCAGGGAGACTTTCAGACAGCACCTGTGGGCAGGTGTGACTCAAGAAGAAGGAAGTCCCAGGCTTTACATGGGCACAGCGCCACTCTTCTTCAGAGGCCTCCCACTGGACTCAGCTGGCCTTGCTCCCACTCTCGTCCAGAGCTGTTCCCCTTGGAGCACATTGTGTTTAATTAAGACCAGATACAACGGCTGCCTTTTTCTCTGACTCTTGCTCCCATGTGGAGTTGAAAGGAATCAAGCAACTAGGTCAGATGCACTCTCTGGGCCCAGGGAAGGGAGAAGAACTAATGGCAGGTCCCCGTGAGATACGCTTGGGAGTGGGGTGTCTGAGCCCAGTTGCTTTACCATCACCACAGCCTGCATCCCCTGCAATAGTCTCATAGCCCCTTGCTCACAACAGGCATGTCCTGACATACTGCTTCAGTACCAAGGGTAAAGACACAGAAGTCACGGACGTTTTTGCTATTCTGTAGGTGAAAAGGAAAGTGTTCTAGATTCATTTTCACTTTGATACAAAAATTGATTAGTAAGGTGCCTTCATGTCCTTGGAAGTAAACCCCAATCCTTGTAACTCCTGGAGCAGGCAGCTGACCGGAGCCCTCCTGCCTTCCCCCATTCCCAGGGCAGGAGTCAGGGAGAGGCTTTGAAGATGAGCATGAATTCTATCCACACCCTCCCTGCAACCCCTGGGCTTGTTCAGGACCCTGGAGCCCATGGATAAGGGATGACATTGCAGGTGTCTAAAAACGATCCACAGACCCAACTCATCCTTGTATGTGCCTCCTTTTCATCTTAAAAAAAAAAATGATAAACCACGTCTCTGCTGTGCATAACACAGCCATTCCACAGAGGTTGTCCGGAGGACCAAAGACCTGTCCTCCTCCCACCCCTCAGACTCCACCTGCATCCCCTCAGACTCTCCCCATGAGGCAGTTCCACAGACCTAGATTGAAACCCCTGCCTGCGCTTTCCAGGTAGGTAGGCTAGTGGTTTTTAAGGTCCCTTCTAAATGGGTCTTAAATGTTCTGTGATATAGTCATACAACACTCCTAAGCCATCTGCCATGGGAATCTGTCCAAACCTTGCTATAAAACACAGCTGCTTGACTGCCTGTTCTTGCTCTGGAAATGGAGCTGGTTCCCCTCTAGTATACCCACCTCTGCCTTGCTGAATCCACATAGTCAGTTGGTCCTGGCTTCTTAAGCATGGTCCATGGATCACCCCTAGGTATGCCACCTGGGTGTTGGATAGAATTGCAGTCTCAACCCCCAACTTATGAGTCAGAATTTGCAACTAGTGAAATTCCAGAGTGCATGCAGCTGACAGAGAAGAAAATGTGTTGTACTCGGCCTCTGGTCCTTTCTGCTGCCCATGACCCCATGGGTTCTTGCCTGGGCCACTAGTATTGCATGCCTCCAGGACAGGGCAGCTCTCATGCAGTTATGCTCCGGAATCCTCCTTTGTGTCAGCTCTCTCTGTTGCCTTGGTGCTTCCCTGACCACATTCGCACTGAGTCCCTACCCTGGGCTCCAACACCTCTGACCTCTGGTGTCTCAGATAGCTGCTGCCTTTGGAAGGGTGACTACTACTACTGACCTTTTACGTCTCAACAAGAGGTCACCTCCTCTCTGCAGCCCCTGCTGCCCACTCAGCTTAGGCTGCGTACCCTATCAGTAAGAGTTGTCATCTCAAACCTTCTTTCTGTCATAGCTGTATCACAATGCACAAGTACGTGTCTTGGTGGCATGATCTGATTGGCATCTTGGCTGGACTTAATATCCATATGAATAGCCACCCTGTCTGTTCACTCCTGGCTCCACTCCGAGGAGTTTCTTCAGTGCCTGACCTGTTATGGATGCTGTATCAACTGAAGTGCAGGAGAAGAAGCCACACACAGAGTAGAGCATGCTGCTAGAACCCAGTGTCATGGACTCTTCATAGTGGCAACCTAGAGAGACAGAAAGCACATCAGAGATAACCCAGGGTTAAATATAAACACGAGAGAACTGGCTGCCAATGGACGTGGGAGATTTGGAGTGTTCTAGAGTGGAATTGCCAGGACAACTGCATGATTGTTTAAGTTTCTTAAGAAGAGTAACTGTGGCAGGTGTTAATGCCCACACATCACATATCAGAGTGCCTGGGTTCAAATCTTGGCCCTGTCTGTGATTCCAGCTTCCTGTTAATATGCTACCTAAGGAGGTAGGAGGTGTGGCTCAAGAACTTAGATCCCTACCATCTACATGGGATGCCTGGATTGAATTCTGGTTCCCAGCTCTTGGGTTTCAGCCTGGTTCGGCCCCAGCTATTGCAGGCATTTGGGGAGCAAACCAACAGATGGAAGCTTCTTTCCCTCTCTCTCTCTCTCTCTAGCTCTCTTCTGCCCTTTTCAAATACACAAATAGATTTGTTTAATCTATGGTTACAGTGGGTAGTAAATTATACCTCAGTAAGTCTCTGCTGGAGGTGGATGCAGTGAACCAGCAGCAGCTCGCAGGTGGCTGCATCCACACCGCTCTTGCCTTGTCCATCTCCCTCTTCCTCCAGTGAGTGGTTGTGCATGCCCAGCACAGCTGGGAGGAAGACCAGGCCAAAAACAACTCCTTCCCACCCTTCCCTTGCCCAGAGCCCCACTCAGATGCTGAACTACACTTCTTCTGCTGGTGCCCCAGGGCCAGAGAGAAAAAAAAAAATTTTGTGACTTCTAAGAAGCCAAGGTGGCCCTGCTTGTGATTCTGTCTTCTCTCTAATTATGGAGTCTCCTTTAGGCCCAGAGCCAGAGGCAGGAACCCCTTGCAGCTGTGACAGAATTTAGCCAACAGAACCAACTGGAAACTACGGTCGGTGCAGAATTTTGATACCCCTACCCCCCTCCCAAATCTAAAACACCCAGACAAGTTTTGCTGCTTTAAAAGTCTCCTGGCTGCTGAGGATATAGGAAGTCCCTCTTGTCACTGTGCAGAGGACTTCAGCTCCTGTAGGGAAATAAGTTGGTACTCACTTAGAAGGCGTGTCCTTACTTGCAAGGCTGACATATAACCCTTCTCAGTTCTAACCTGATCTGTTTGCACTCACAGCTATCCTGGATATATGTGGAAACAGACCCTGCATACTAACCACATGTTAGAAGGCATGATTTCCAGGACTTCTTTGTTGTCACTGAAGCTGAGATGTAGGCAGAAGAAACAGGACAGAGTTTTGAAAGTCCTTTCTTGAGTCTCACAGTGAACCCAAGGAGGCAACTGGAAATTGTGGTAACAAAATCACAAAGAGAGAATCATGTGTTCGTGCATGTGTTTGTAGATGTGTGGAGGTCTGCACAAGGAAAAATGAAAAAAAAATGCATTGCCAACTTTGACTTTCAATTTTGTCGAAACTATCAATATTTCATGAAGAAATTATTCTTTGGGCCAATAACTCTTCCTTTTGCCCTTGCCTTCTAACACTTGGCCCTTTTGGTTTTTTTTGTTTTTTTTTGTTTTTTTTTTTAAAGATTTATTTTTATTATTTTTTCATTGGAAAGGCGAATATACAGAGAGGAGAGACAGAGAGGAAGATCTTCCGTCCGATGATTCACTCCCCAAGTGAGCGCAACGGGCCGATACTATGCCGATCCGAAGCCAGGAGCCTCTTCCGGGTCTCCCACGCGGGTGCAGGTTCCCAAGGCTTTGGGCTGTCCTCGACTGCTTTCCCGGGCCACAGGCAGGGAGCTGGAAGGGAAGCGGGGCTGCCGGGATTAGAACCGGCGCCCATATGGGATCCCGGGCGTGCAAGGCCAGGACCTTTAACCACTTGCGCCACCGCGCCGGGCCCGGCCCTTTTGTTTTACCTGTGCACAACAGCAACCTCCAAGAATGTTAAGAGAGGAAGTGCCTTGAAATCTGTGGGCAACTACAAAACCGTGCTGGAAACATTTAAAAAAAAGAACCAATAATTAAGAGCACATATGGCCAAGGGTGAGAGTGGGGAGTAAGTGGGACTCAAGTGCACCGTGCAGTTTGAGAGAAAATGAGAGTGGGGAGGAGAATGATCTGGATCAGATCAGTCCACTGCATCCACCCGGTTGTGTTTGCCTGCAGGAAACAAACCCAGCTCGGAGTGGCTGAATGATAAGCACCTATTGATCTCCAGGCGGAGAATTCAGAGGAGTCAGTGCAAGGGCTGGTAGGATGTCATGGCAGGTTCATCTTTCTGCTTGGCAAAACTTCTTTTTGGACCACATGGTTTCAAGATGGGGGCTGTATTTGGAATAAAGGGATTATTGGAGTTGAGAAGCTCAAGGAATAATCTAGAGATCAAGATGGAAGGCATACATTTGAGAGTGAGGAAGGAACAGGTAGTCGTGGTGACAAATTCTGATGCACTGTGGCTAAGGCTTTGAGTGTAGTGTGGTATGAATCACATGCCCCTTGGAGGGGAAAACGTCAAGAAACAGAAAAGCAAGACATTGCAGAGGTCATCTACGTATGTACTGAAATCTCTGAAATTAAGACAAAAGTGGCTGTTGGAGCCCAGCACAATGGCTCAGTGGCTAAATCCTCAGGTTGCATGTGCTGGGATCATGTATGGGCGCCAGCCCATGTCCCGGCTGCTCCACTTCCCATCCAACTCCTTCCTTGTGGTTTGGGCCATTCCCCCACTAACTCCTACACCAGTGTGGGAGCCTGGAAGAAGCTCCTGGCTCCTGGCTTTGGATTGGCACAGCTCTGGCCATTGTGTTACATGGGGAATAAACCAGCAAACTAAGGATTCTTCTCTCTGTCCTGTGTAAATCCGCCTTTCCAATAAAAAGAAATACTTTTTTTAAAGATGGTCATTGATTTAAATTTATTTTTTCTTTCCACTTTATTTGAAAGGCAGAAGCTAAGAGACAGAGATCTCTTTCATCAGTAGTTTAGTTCAGTCCTCCAGCTACCTGCAACAGCCTAGGCTGGTCCAGGCAGAAGCCAGAATCCCAGGACTCAGTCTGGGTGTCCTCCCACATGAGTGTCAGGAACACGAATCCTCGTGCCATGATGTGCTGCCTCTGAGGGTGCACATTAGCAGGAAGCTGAATCGGAAGTAGAAGGCCTGGGTTCTCATCAGGCACTCCAAGATGTGATGCAGGAAGTTAACCTCTGTGACAGATGCACACACCACAACTGGCTGTTATTTAAAACTTCATTCTCTCTCCTGTTTTCCCATTCCATGTCCATAGGAATCTTCTACTCCTCTCACAGTAACTGTTTCTAATAAACCCCTGGGTGGATTCTTTGTATTGTGATTCTCTTGTTCTGTTTTCTGGAAGGTTTCCTCCCAGTCTCTCACACAGTGCCCTGTGCTGGAGGCATCTGCAGGCTTTCCTCTTGGGAGCCCTGGGCTCCTTGGGCCACCGGGGACTGACACCCTCCAACCGCAGGACTCTCTCCTGATCAGCACCAGGCCTGCAGGGTGCTCCCGCAGCCCACCTCCTAATGAGCTCTGAAATCAGTTTCAAGAGGCAGCTTCCTTCCCTTCTTCCTCCTTCCCTGCGCCCCCCAGAGGACCAGAGAAGCTGACCTCAGCTCCTGGATTCATTTGTGGGGTTCAAAGCATATCAAAGCCAACACACACATATAAACAAAATCCTAACCAAAAGCGGACCTTGTGCTGACTGTGCACAAAGCTCCTCCATTCTTTGCTGCTTGCTCTTTTACATGCCTGGGAACTGTTAGCAGTCTAATTCCCTCTCACCCAGGAGATTTCCATCTCAAGCTCTAACTGTAAGGAAGCTTTCTTACCCCTTTTGGAATCACTGTTTTCTAGTACTTTCCCAGATATATTGCGCAGCCCTTAAAAGGCAGCCAAGGTGGTGCCAAGCTTGGGCTTCTGCTGGGAACAGGGAGGGGAATTGGTTCTGCAGAGCCTCTCCTGCCAGCAGGGCTGAGGTCAGGTGTGACCCTCTCTGCTGTGTACCTGCACTTTCCCACACACACACACCAGCTTCTCTGGGGGGTCTGCTAGCATTAGGTGGGGAAGCCATTAGGTCACTGGGGCATGCCCTTAGGTGCTGGTTCTCCACATCCCCATTTCCCCGGGCCTTTTGTCCCATTTGGGACTGTGAAACTGGAAGCTAGCTCACCAAGCCACTGTTTCCTCTATAAAGCCAGGCTGTCTCTGGTATTTCATTATAGTAAAGCAATGCTGCCTTCAAGTGCCTGTAATGAAGATTTTATACACACAGCTTTGGTGGTTTAGTACTTAATTTGTTTACATTTTAACAAAGATACATAATTGTAAAATATAGCTATATATTGTTATATATAAGGTACATACTTATGAATATAGATTCCCATATATATTCTTGTATATAAAAGAGATATTGCCTAAAGCCATGTTCTTTAGAGACTACAATTCACCCCAGCCCAACAGCTCTCTATATACCTGCCTAACCCCTGAGAAGACAACATGACACTAAGGCTGGCAGTGGCTTTATTCCAATGTCAGACTGCACTGGTCTTTAGGGTATAGCTGTTGCTCACCATGTCCCTCTCTTGAGAAGTTTAGAAAAGCACTTTATTGCGATTATTCCTGTTAAAGACGGGAATATTCCTTCACTTTTCACCAGAAGAAGCACCTCAGCTTAGTATAGAAATAAAAAGCCAGGAATCTGTTACATACAGAAAAGTTTATTTGCTAAAGGACCAGGTGAGCAGGGAAGGGAGGGAAGGGGAAGCACCTCCCGAGAGAAAGCCAGGAGGTGGGGTGCCTCTAAGAGAGAGAGAAACACCAAAGATTTGAGGAAGGGTCTTGGGATTTTAAGCGTTCCTTGACCCCCTCCTTGTTGGGTGGGAGCCTACAGATAAGATGTTCCCCATTGGTGGTCTCTTAATCAGTTAGGAAATGGGTGGGAAATGCTGGTGCCACCCACCTGAAGGTGTGTCCAAGGCCTCAGCAGGCCTGGATGGTCTCAATTTTTTCATAAATATTTTGAAGACCCTTCATCCTTGCTGTTTAGAGAGCAGGTATGACAAAGAGTTGCCCTATAACTGAGCATCCCAGCCTTCTGGTGAAACACAACAGTGGGAGCAAAAAAAAAGAGAGACCATTTCAGAGATCACTGGTGGGAAGCTGACACTTCTTAAACAAAGGAAGCTGAACAAAGAATATGGGGGGGGGGGGTCTATTGCAAATACACTTTAAGAACAGCCATATGTCTTCTCCATTAGTGTGTCTCAGTGATGGGAGAGAAAAATAGATACTTGGTTAACCTAGGACAATAGACGGAAGCCAAATTACTGATGGGAATTGTATTAACTCTGGTCTAGAAAGATGCAAGGAGACCTGCTTTCAGAGTAGCAGTGCTGGTGGCTTGCTCCAACCCCGTAAGCAAGTTGATTCCTTCTTCATTAGGCCTCAGATTCTGTAGCGTGAATGAAGAACATGAACGCAAGGCAGAGAGCATTCTGCAGTTACAAGTCTAGGGAAGCGAAGGCCCCAAACTTCATCATGTACACGACTGGAGGGGATTTCAAATCACGCCCCTTCCTGTGATAAACACACAGCCCAAGGGGGTTGCAGCCACCACAGGGGAGTAAGTGCTGGAAGTGGCCAAGCTGCACAAAAGGAGGATTTGCTTTGTGTCTTTGTTCAGTCTGCTGCAACAACACAGTGTAGAGTGGTAGCTGGTAAACAAGAGCAGTGTGGAACCTGGGAATTTAAAGATCAAGGCACTTGTAGATTTTGTGTCTTATGAAGGCTGTGTGGATCGTGGCTGCACCTTGTCAGTGTGTTCTCACGTAGAGGAGGCGAGAGGGATCCCATAGGTGTTTCCCTTAAAGGATCTACTCGTGTGACCTAGTCACCCTCCAAGATTCTGCTTCCTGATATTCTCACACAGGTGATGATCGTTGGCCTGAAAAAGGGACCGTAGGATTTAGGCCAGAGCATCCCCGGCATCAGAAGCCACCTGTCACACGTGCGCTTCACCGTGGGCCTTAAGTATTAGGAAAAATCCAAAACTAAAATTCCTTTCATGTTAGCAAAGTGGGCTAGTGGGAAGATTTGTCACGGTGATAAGAGGCAGTCGGGCTTATTAAATCATCCTCTCTCCCACCTCAACATCTACATCATTAGAAGATTCAGAGTCAGCAGAATTACTGCATGTCAAGAATTTCATAAGTGTGGGCTTTCTTCTGGCAAACTCTGAGTCATTATATCATATAGAGAAGGAGACATTGTTTTTACCTGAAGTGTGAAAATATGGCTATAGTAGTGTGTTAAACAAGAGAAAAGGTGACTTCAGACTTGCAGCTCACACCAACTCAGGTGTAACTCATTTCTACAACATGTTTGTGGCACACGGTTGGGACACCTTTGGTGAATTTTCTCAGTTGATTAATTTGATGCTGTACTTCCTTCCAACTAGTGTTTTTATTCTTGATGTACTCACAGGTCTTGCTGCATCTGATGTTAAAGAACAAATATTCAAAAAGAAGTCTGTAGAAAAGACAAAGAAGTCATTAGGCTTGCAGATTATTTAGAAGAGCTCAATATTTCCTACAAGTTTCCCAAACCATTTTTTAAATGTTTTTGCATTATTTCTGGTGGCCTAAAATGTAGAGTCTTCTCTTGACCTGGCTGCCCCTTGGGTCTCTGACATATGGTGCCCATGAATGCCCAAGACCTTCTGAGCTTGTCAGGAGGTCCTGCCATTCGAGGTCTTTCCGTGGGAGACTCTGGTTCCTGGATGGTGAGGTTGTCTGTAGTTCACACACTTGGGAGGGAACTTGTGGTTCCTTTCTCCCTAGGTTGTCCTCTCAACTCTTCTGTGGTGGAGACATCTGAGAAAAGGAGGCAGGGCCTTAGCCATCCCTTGTTGCTTTGCAGAGTGCGTATTAACAGTAATCTGGAGTCAGAAGTGAAGCAGGGATTCAAACTCAGGCCCTATGACATGGGAGACAATATTCCAAGTTTCCTCTTAACCACTGCACCAATTCCACCTTCCCATGGTGGCAAAATCTTTGCCTTCCATGGTTTCTCTTGCCCGGATCAAGAGGAGAGTTCCACCTCCAAACACTTTTGAGTAAGAGTTCCTCTCCCAAACACTGGCATGTTGCCACCGACCCTGTCCCCCAGCCATGGATAAACCCCTCTATAAGAGAGATTAGCATGCTGAAATATAATATAATGGTTGTGTGCAGCATGCATCTCAATTAATAATGGGATTTCCATTAATACTTATATTTTCCCATTAATTTATTAAATTTTCCTTTTGAATAATAAAATCCTTTTGAAAAGGATTTGTTTATCGTTATTGTAAAGGCAGATCTACAGAGAAGAGAGAAGGAAAGATCTCCTGTCTGCTGGTTCACTCCCCCAATTGGCCGCATTGCCCAAAGCTGAGCTGATCCAAAGTCAGGAGCCAGGAACTTCTTCCAGGACTCCCAGGCGGATACTGGGTCGCAAGGCTTTGGCCATCCTCGACTGCTTTCCCAGGCCACAAGCAAGGATCTAGATGAGAAGTAGAGCAGCAAGGACATGAATAAGCACCAAGGTGGGATTCTGGCACATACAAAGCAAGGATTTGGCCACTAGGCTATCATACCAGGCCCACGTTACCATATTTTCTGCTTTTTCCTATACTTGCCATGCCATGCTGCATTTATTTATTAGGAAGTTAAGCTTGTAACAATGAAAGGAATGAATACACTATTATCAAAGCTTGGGGACAAATAACAGGAGGATATTTTAGGGAGGGAGAGAGGAAGAACGAGAGGGATAACCCACTATGATATGGGGAAAAATTGAAAAAAAATTTTTTTTAAAGTCAAAAATTTATAACAATAATCCCTACCTTCTTAATGAAATCACATACAGAATACATGTGGAAACACAGGTATGTAAGAATGTACCTGGGTAATTCATAAGCTTCATAGAAAATGGAACTAAAAGGTGAATTCAGGAGTAGTCTTTGTGGCTCAATAGGTAAATCCACTGTTTGAGAAAGGGCATCCCATATCAGAATGCCAGTTTGGGTCCCAGCTACTCTGCTTCTGATTCAACTTCCTGCTAATATGCCTCGGAGGCAGTGGAGAATGGCTCAAGATCTCAGAGACAGGATGGGGTTCTTGGTACTTGGCTTCAATCTGGCCCAGCGTCCCTTCCCCCTTCCCTCTCTCCCTCCACCCTTTTCTCGCTTTCTCTCTCCCTTTGACTGTCAAATAAATGGTAAATCATCAAAAAGGAAAAAAAAAAAGGTATGTTCTATTTGGGTGCAAAACAATTTTAAAATCTATGCAAATAAGTAGTCTTCAAAAAGTTTATGGAAAATACACATGATGAGAGAGTTACATAATTCGATTGAGGTTGCATGTATTTGATTGAGATTTTAGCAAGAATAATCTTGTGCAGCTTTCAACACATCCTCTCAAGCGTAAGTAGTGCTGGTGTGTTTAAACGTTGATGATGTCAACTTTCATCGCTCAATACAGGCTTTTGAGATCCAGCCATATAGTTTTGTGCATGTGTTATAGGTGAGAAAGGGGTTGGCTTCTCTTTATTGCTGAGCAGAATTCTTTTGCACAGATGTACAAAAGTTGGTTTGGTTGCTCATAAGTTGGTAAACATCTGAGGTATTTCCAGTTTGAGGACTATCATAAATAAAGCTGTGATGAACACTCATGTGACATAGTGTCTATAAACATTTTCATTTCTTTTGAGTAAAGTTCTGGGAATAGTGTAATGGTGGATGCCGACTTTTACAGTAAATTGTACAGTTTTCCAGTCTGACTCTACGCGTTCACATTCCCCCCAGCAACACTTGAGAGTTGCAGTTATTCCACATTCTTGCCAACACTTGATGCTGTCAGTCATAACTTTGGTCACTCTAGTGAGTTCATAGATGTAGCTCACTGTGGTTTTAATTTGCATTTCCCAGAAGATATTGAACAGCTTTCCATAAGCTTTACACTCGTTCATCTTCTTTAATGAAGCTTCTGCTCAAGTTTTTTGCCCAAGTTTTTTGGGTTGTTGTCTTCTTTTTTAAGATTTTTTTGAAAGTCAGAATCATGGAGAGAGGGAAAGACAGAGGAAGAGGTCTTCCATCTGCTGGCTCACTCCTTAAATGGCTACAATGGCCATGGTTGTACCAGGCTAGAGCCAACAGCTTCCTCCCAGTTGCCCATGTTGGTTTCATACACCTTCTTTCTCTAGTTTCCCAGACCATTAGCAGGGAGCTGGATTGAAAGTGGTGCAGCCAGGTCATGAACTAGTATCCATTTGGGATGCTGGCGTGACATTGGTCCCTCACTGGTCTTTAATAAAGCTTCTACTCAAACATGCTACCCATCTTTAATTGGGTGATTATCTACTTGCTTTTGAGTTATCAAACATAACTCTATGTATTGAATATAGTGACTCTGTACAGTGCAGGTTTTACAACTATTTTCTCCTGATCTATGGCCTGCCTTTTCATTTTCTTCATGGTATTTCTTGAAGTATACAGGTTTTCTTTATTTTGTTTGGCATGGCTCATTTTATCTATCAGATCTTTTTATTTCTTGGTTTTTGTCTTGCATATTCTATCTAATAAATCTGTGTGTATTCCAAGGTCACAAGGATTGTCTTCTGTTCTGTTCTGGAAAGGTTCCCTTGTGGAAATACCTCCTAGCGTTCTTTCCTTTTAGTTTTTCTACTTAATCCCTTAACTCTGGGTCTAGCAACAAAGACTCTCCCACCAGCTGTTACATGGAGATTCATGAGCCCTTGGGCCAGTGAAGAAATGCCATTAATAATCATGGGAAATGTTGATTATTTTGCAATCATGAAAGTTCACATAGTCCCTCTAGTGGTGCCTTTACTGCTCACAATCCCAAAACCTTACAAGGATTAGGGTGAGAGCAGGGGTGTTGTGGTAGATGCTTAACAACAGGCTCTACTGAAACACAGTTAATAAAAGCCCTGATGCATAGCAGCATTTGCAAATTTCCACGGTATAAATATTCAAAATGCAACCAATTTGAAGCACCCAGTGTTACAACAGCTGACTTGAAAATTCCCTGAAAAAATAGTAATGGGTCCTTAGGAGTGAGTATAGGCCTGCTGCAGTGTAACACAGCATATTGAGCAGTAGTTTAAGGACTCAGTCATGGTGAGGGATATAGGGAAGTGAGTCAGGGAAGTGAAGGAAGCCCGAGAAGAGAGTATTGGAGAACTGGTTAACACTGCAGACAGCTGGGATTTAGTCCCACTTAGGAAGAGTGTGGGTCATGACTTGGAGGGCCGAGAAGGCTGGGCTGACCCTCCTTCTACCTGTGTTATTCATGGTTAAACCCTGGCCACTTTTAGACTCTTTTTCACAAGAGCTGAGGAACAGCACAGCACTGGTGGAAACCTGAGCTAGAGCAGCTAGGAGCCACAGGTGAGGTGGGAGGCTACCCACCAGCTTTCATAAGTTGTACAATGTCAAGAGTCAGCCAAGCAGCACTTCTTTCTGCTCCACATTCTGCGTACTTTTTGCTTTTTTACTTTTAATTTGCTTATTTTGGGGTGTTTTGTTTTGACAGGCAAAGAGACAGAAAAAAGGAGAGAGAAGGAAAGGCTGAGAGAGATATTCCATATGTTGCTTTGTTCCCCAAATGCCCACAACAGCTAAAAGTGAGTCAAGCCAAAGCCAAGAGTCTGAAAGTTCGTCCAGGTGTGCTGTGCCTGTAGCAGGGACTGGAGAACTTGAGACATCACCTGCTGCCTTCCTGTCTGCCTTAGGAAGAAGTTAAAGTCCTGAGCAGAGCCAGGACTCAAATTTACGCTCTCATATGTAAGATGTGGGCATCTAAATAATGATATGTGGATTTAAATTTTTTCATAAAAATCAACTTGTCTTGTAATTCCCTTTTCACAAACATTTTGAGGAATCCTTGTATGTTTAGTATCCTCAGTATCCATTTAGTTATATCTTTCAAATTTTTTATTTAGTTGTTTGCAGAGTAAGTCTATGAACTGACTCACTCATCAAATGCGTACCAGTTCCCACCCAAAGCCAGGAGCAGGAAACTCAATGTAGATCCCCCACATGGGTGTCAGGAATGGACTGTCTGAGCCATGGTCTGCTGCCTCCCAGGGTGTACCTTAGTAGGTAAATGGAATGAATTGTTAGTGAGTGGAGCCAGAACTCAAACCCAAGGATCCCAGTTAGTACCTCAACTGCTAAGCCAAATGGCCATTCCAGAGAATGCTACTTTAATTGGGGACCCTCAGTGGATCTAAAGTCCCCACTGGGTCACACCCTAGGGACACTGGCATTCCCCACAGCAGCCATGAGGAAGCGTTCTTCTGTTCAATCAGTAGACTTTGCTTTCGTCAAAGAAATGGGAAATGATGTCCTTTATCCGTTCTTAAAAAAACAGGTGATGGGCCCAGCACGGTGGCTTACTGGCTAAAGTTCTCTCCTTGAAAACACCAGGATCCCATATGGGCGCTGGTTCTAATCCCGGTGGCACCGCTTCCCATCCAGCTCCCTGCTTGTGGGCTGGGAAAGCAGTCGAGGACAGCCCAAAGCCTTGGGTTCCTGCACCTGCATGGGAGACCCAGAGGAAGTTCCAGGCTCCTAGCTCCGGATTGGCACAGCACTGGCCATTGTGTTCACTTGGGGAGTGAATCACTGGAGATCTTCCTCTCTGTCTCCCCTTCTCTCTCTGTATATCTGACTTTGCAATAAAAATGAATAAATCTTAAAAAAAAAAAAAAAACAGACGACGTAATTTGAATAATAGAAGCCAAGCAAATAATTTACCCAGAGAGGCCACTCTATAATTGTAGTTATCTGTGTTGTGGGTGGAGTTTGATGAGTTGCAGCTGAGCATTTCCTTATCGCTGGCTTTTCTCACTTATAGCTTCCTGAGCTAAGTAGCAGTCCTCGTTCCAGAGGCAATGCCGCTGACCTTAGCCAGCTCGGATGTCTGACCTAATGTTTCTGTGGTTAGGTAGATCAGAGAAAATCTTATCATGACAGAAAAACAAGATGGTTTCTTACATGCAAGCATCCAGTCTTGCTTGGAGCCAAAGGAAATTGGCCATGGCTCTGCCTTCTCTGCTGGGAAAAAGTCCCACAGATGTGGAACAGATGGGCCGAGATGGAGACTCCATCTGTTTTTCAGTTGTAATTAACATTGGATCCAGGGGTGGGTTGAATTTTACCATTGTGTTGGCCATTGTGGTGGACTGCTGGGGAATCCTAAATGTGTTTTTTGGAATGTGAAGCTGGCCCTGGATTTCTCTGGATGGGCTACGGTTCGTATGAGCAAAGAAAAAAGGAGAAATCAAGCTATTTGGCAAACTATTGTTTTATGTCTGTTTCTCTGAAAGGGGGTACCACAGAGTTGGTCAAAGAGAAGAACCAGCTTGATAACCTTTTTCTTATGATTTTGTAAAGAAGAGAGGATGATCAGTTCCCTAAATCTGTTTCTATTCAGTTGGTCCCATTTTTCTCACAAATTAATTAAAATTGTAATATGACCTTTAGCATCAATAATATTTTCTAGCAAGTAAGGAATGCTCACAACATGGGGGCTATTGTGTCAGGAATTTTGCGTGCATAATCTGATTAATGAGGTTAAACAACTCACCTTGGGTCACACAGCTCCATTGTTTGATTCTTGCTTTGTAGAGATGCCATGATCACTACTCCACCCACTCATTTATACTAGGAAGAGAAGGAGTAATCCTCTAACAGATTTCTTCCTTTTGCTTTTGTGCAGCGAGGAAGAGAACCATCATCAAATTTCAAACAATTACTCTCTTCCAGTCCCTTTCTAGCCTTCATGACCTCAAGGGAATTCCTTTCTCTTGCACTTCAGAGCACTCAAGCCCAATGTGCCTTTAGGTGATCTCTTGGAACCTTTTTGCAACTCTGCTTCTTGCATTTGCCAGCCCTTCAGAGTGGTAGCTGAAGGCTTGATGAGGTTCTAGCTCTCTGTGTAAACACCTCCCACATACTGCAAGAGTGCATCATCCTTAAGCAGTAGGAACATCTCACTTTGTTCCTTTAACAGCAGACGGGATTTGTGGCTGAAAGCATGGTTTGCAGCTGAGTATGGTTTTTAAAGCCCTCATTGTTACCTCTTTAGGATGAAAAGTTGCAAGCATGGGTCCATCAGCACCCAGATCCAAGGACCAAAGTTTCCCCAGAATATTCATACATCTCTAGCCAGAAGAGGAGGCCTTATGTTTTGCCAACTCTGTGTCTTACTGAGGTGATTTTGGGACTTCTAATTAAAAGCCCATTCTAATCATCTGAACATTATTTTCATGGTTTATTAAAATGTGATGTTGAAAGTACAGCAACAGGAAGCTCTGGTCCAACTTTGTTAGCTGTACCAGATCTAAAGCAATACGATGCAAATCAGAGTTTAAACTGTTGACTTTATTCATGTGCACACAGGTACCCAAGGTGGGACCCCCAATGACATCCTCCAGCTTGTTATTCCCTGACACCTATCACAAGGCCAAGACCAGAGACCTTGGGATGACCTGGTGTAGCCTGTTACCACTGATGAATGGCCTGTCAGCTTCTACTCTGGGAACATGTGCAATGGGGTTAGGTAGGTTCTAGCAATAGGACACTAGATACACTGAAAAAAGTGGTCCCAATATGGGAATGTGACCTTGGCATTCCAAACCAGACTGTAGGGTGACCATCTGAGCACCGCTCAGGATGTCAGGCTACTGGGACCACATAACCAGCACTGTGACAAACCTGAAAGATAA
Organism: Ochotona curzoniae; assembly: GCF_017591425.1. NCBI lineage: Eukaryota > Metazoa > Chordata > Mammalia > Lagomorpha > Ochotonidae > Ochotona > Ochotona curzoniae. The sequence goes on along the minus strand of NW_024465894.1, from coordinate 20,963,299 downwards.
TAACAATCTGAATTTCCACATGACATGATTTCCTACACAATTGAAGACACATATGTGTATTCTTTGGAAGCAATGAACCACTTAAAGTAGACAAAAATCTTTCTTTTCTGCTGCTATTTCTATTATTTAAACATTATAGTATTTCTGTTACTTTTTTCATATTTTGAAAGGCAAAGTGATGCTGAGAAAGAAATTCTTTCCACTACTTCACTCCCTGAATGACCACAACCAAGGCTGGGCCAGGCCAAAGCTAGGAGATAGGGTCTCTGATGTGATGACAGATAGCCAAGCACTTTGGCCATCTTCTGCTGCTTTCCCAGATGCCCAGGAACTGGATTTAAAGTAGAACAGCTAGGACTTGAACTACTGCTCAAACTGGGGGTGCCAGTGTCACAAAAAAAAAAAACAGTTTAACCTATTCTGCCACAGTGCAGCATCCTCTATTGCATATATTTTGAAAGTGTTCACATCATTTCAGCTACCTGAAATTCTTAAAGTGAACAGTTGCAGTGTCTACTAATGCTCAGTAAAGTGAATTTACTGTTTAAGTTTGCATTTCTTCAACATTAAGTTGCCTACTGTAGAAAAGTGCAGATGAAACCTGAAATAGAGTAACAGTTACAGAAAAATGAGGGAAGATTTTACAAAATAATCCTCAAAATGACTTAAGGCCTTCACTCTATATACACTTTTATTAATAGGATGTTTGTTTTGTCCTTCCTGTTCCTGTGCAACAGTCTTGACTAAATATTTACAGGGTTTGAATATGAAGAGGCACCAGATTAGGAGGCTGCCTGGGGTGCCTCTGTCTCAGGCCTATTCTGCTGTCAGATGAGCTAGTTGCTCACCCTTGACTAGCTTGCAGTTCCTCTGTGGGATGTTAACTGGCAGCTATTGAAATTACCAGTGCCAAAGACTGTGTTTGCTAAGAGAGTCATATAAAGTAATAGAAGGGCAAGAATGCAGATGTCTTAATAGCTTTAGCCAGCTCAGTATCATTCAAAGGAATGATTGTCTGTAAAGCTCAACTCAAACTGAGGCGTAGAAATCCTTCTATTGCAGTTTTCTGTGCAGAGAGAAGGCTCAGCTGACTTGGATGACAAGAAGGTCTCTTACCCATCCTGAACTGGAGCATTGTACCACCTTGCAGGCAGTTGAATGAATTTTTTAAGTTTTAAAGTCCTCTAGAAAAGAAACATTTTCTAAAAGCCATTGTTCTCGCCCTCTCAAATGAAGCTGAAGAATACCTCTTGTGAGCAAGTCCTTACAGACTCCCAGGATACGCCAGCTGGATTTAAGGAGTGCTGTTGAGACATGGGAAAGAATGAAAGGGAAAAAAGAATTCACAGAAGCGTGAGTGGTCCTGAGAAATCTACAAGCCAGTGCATGAGCTCAGCTGCATCTCTTCCGGTGTTTAGGGTTAGAGCCATGAGCCCAAGCGTGGCCTGGCGTCACCCAAGCAGGATCAGACCCAGTGTGGACCATGTGCTGACTCTATGACCTTGCATGTAGATGATCTTTACCTCAGTTTCCCAGTTTGAAAAATTAGAGTAATAGTAGCATCTATGTGGTGTTATTGTTGAGAGGATTAGGCTTTTGTGAGCTCTAGACTCATGGTCTTCATCAATAAACCTGAGCTAACCTCACCATTACTGTCATCATCATCATTAGCATTAGTATCAGTCACCATCAACACCTCCACCTCCATTCTTCCCATCCCATCACAGTCTCTCACCACCATCAACACAATCACCATCATCAAATGTTCATCACTATCTCCATCATCTTCATAAAATTCATCTCGTAATGTCAACAGTGGTTCCTCCCATGCATTGGAAGGTTTCAGTTCGGTCCCCAAACTGAACTCCAGGCTTTCTACCCTTCTCCTGCCCTCAGTCACGACTCCAGCAACAGTGAATCATCTGTAGTTTTGAGCACCGTGCTTTTATTCTTGCTTTTATGTGGAACACCTTACTTTCATTCATGCTGCTGCTTTGCCATTTCTTCCCTGAAGTCTGTGCTTCTCTTATGCCTATTCACCGTCTCAGGTGTTATTTTGTTTTATTGTACTTTATTGTGCCACACAGATACTAGGAAGGGGCTTTATTCCTAACTAAAGCAATTCCATTGACAGTGTTTTGCAAACAGCATGGGCTCAGTCCATGCCTCTGTGAAACATTTTTGTAATTTGTGCAGTACTTGAAACTTTTCATTATTATTGCATCTACAAGGATGATTAATAATCTTTAGGGTTACTGTGATTGTTTTGAGACAAACAGACCAGTGCCATAAAAGAAGGTGAGTTTGGTGCATTATTTGACTATATTGATTACTCCACTGACTGGCTAGTTCCTACACACACACACACATTTCCCTTCTCCTATAGAAAAACAATATGGAAATATGGCCAGGTCAATCTTAAAATGGCCTCTAAGTGTTCAAGTGAAAGAGTCACACATCTCTCACTTTGAACCAAAAGCTGGAAATGATTAAGCGTTTTGAGGAAGGCACATTGGAAGCCAAGACAGACTGAAAACTAGGCCTCTTGTGCCAGTTAGCAAAGTTGTGAATGCAAAGAATGGTTCTTGAGAAGTAAATTACAAGTGCTACTCCAGTGAACACAGAAGTGATAAGAAAGCAAAACAGCCTTATTGCTCATTGGAGAAAGTGTTAAGTGTTCTGGATAGAAAATCAAGCCAGCTGTAACATTCCCTCCCATCAACACCTAATCCACAGCAAAGCCCTAACTCTCCTCAATTCCTTGAAGGCTGGGTAAGCTGCAGAAGAATGTCTGAAAATAGCAGAGGCTTGTTGAGGAGGTTTAGGGAAACATGTCAGTTCTCTAACATTCAGTCCAAAGCATAGCAACAGGTGCTGACAGAGAAGCCACAGCAAGTTACACAGAAGATCTAGCTCAGATGATTAATGAAGGCGACAACATGGAACAAGTTGGCAGATTTGATGTCACACAGCTTCTGCCGTAAGAGACTCCCATAGACTCCCATAGCTAGGGAGGACAAGCCAGTGCCTGGCTTCAAAGCTTCAAAGGCTGGGCTGATCTCTTGTGAGGGACTAATGCCACTGTGTCTCCACACCAAAGTTCAGGCTCTTTTACCATTCCAAAAGTTCTGAGTCCTTAAGAACTACACTGAAACTAATTGTAGGCCCTCACAACAAAGCTTGGGTTGTAGCATGTTCATCCACAACATTAAGCTCACTGTTGAGACCTTCTGCTCAGAAAAAGAAAAAAAAGATCATTTCAAAATATTCCTCATCCAAGAGGTCTGATGGAGATGTTTAGTGTGATGGATGCTGTTCGCACTGCATACTTTCACAACCTGTAAATTAAAGAGTATCTTCGACTTTCTTTTTTTTTAAATAAAGATTTATTTATTTTTATTGGAAAAAAACATATCTGCAGAGAGAAAGAGACACAGAATAGAAGATCTTCCATCCACTGGTTCACTTTCCCAGTGGCCACAACAACCAAAGCTAAGCCGACCCAAAGCCAAGAGCCAGGAACATCCTCTGGGTCTTCCATGCAGATGCAGAGTCCCAAAGATGTGAGCCATCCTTCTCTGCTCTCCCAGGCTACAAGCAGGGAGCTGGATGGGAAGTGGTGGAGCCGGAAGATGAACTGGTGCCCATATGGGATGCCAGCACTTAAAGAGCAAGGATTAGCCAATTGCGCCATCATGCTGGGCCAATAATTTCAACTTTCAAATCTTATTTAAGAACTATGTTTCAGAAAGTCATAGCTGCCATCAAGAATGATTCCTCTGGTGTATCTAGCAAAGTAACTAAAAAATCTTCCGAGAGTTTTTCACTCTTCTAGATGGCATTAGAAACTTTTCTGAATCACTGGCAGAGTTCAAAATATCAACATTGACAGGGGTTTTGATGAAGTTCTTTCTGATCATAGGTGACATTCAAGAGTTCAAGATCTCAGTGAAGGAAGTAATGCATTGTTGGTATAAATGATGAAAACTGAGGCTGGAATTGTGGCACGATGGATTAAGGTGCCACCTGGAACGCTACAGTCCTTTGTCAGAGTGTCAGTTCCCATCCCAGCCTCTAGGCTTCAGATCCAGCTCCCTGCTAATGTGCCTGAGAAAGCAGGAGAAAATGACCCAGCACCTGGGGCATCTGCCGACTACATGGCCCAGATGGAGTTGCACAGTCCTGCTTATTGCAGCCATTTGGAGAGAAAATTAGAAGATGGAGGATCACTTTCTGCATACCTTTCTATGTCTGTTGCTCTGTCTTATAAGTAAATCAATTTTTTTAATTACAAGATAACTTGAATTAGGAGATGTGGCTACATGTCATCATCTTATGATCATACTTTAGTTGAAGTTTATAGATGAGTTGAGAAAGTTATGTCTTGGGGCTGGCACTGTGGCATAGCAGCCTAAACTTCTACCTGTAATACTGGTATCCTATATGAGCACCAGTTCGAGTCCCAGCTGCTCCAGTTGTGATGCAGCTCCATTGCTGCTGCACCTGGGAAAGTATCAGAAGATGGTTGAAGTCCTTGGCCCCCTGCATCAATGTAGGAAACCCAGAAGAAGCTCCAGGCTACCGGTGTGTGGCCAGCCCTGCTCCAGCCATTGTAGCCATTTGGGGAGTGAGCCAGTATATGGCAGACTCTAACTCTGCCTTTAAAATGAACAAAAAAATAATTCTTTAAAAAAAGTAATTTGTTGGGCCCGGCGCGGTGGCGCAAGTGGTTAAAGGTCCTCGCCTTGCACGCCCGGGATCCCATATGGGCGCCGGTTCTAATCCCGGCAGCCCCGCTTCCCTTCCAGCTCCCTGCCTGTGGCCTGGGAAAGCAGTCGAGGACGACCCAAAGCTTTGGGAACCTGCACCCGCGTGGGAGACCCGGAAGAGGCTCCTGGCTTCGGACCGGCATAGTATCGGCCCGAGGCGCTCACTTGGGGAGTGAATCATCGGACGGAAGATCTTCCTCTCTGTCTCTCCTCTCTCTGTATATCCGCCTTTCCAATGAAAGAATAATAAAAATAAATCTTAAAAAAAAAAAAAAGTAATTTGTTGAAATTGATTCCAATTCTAGTGAAAGTGTTGACATTGTTGGGATGACCATAGAGGATTCTGTTGGAATAACCACATAGGATTTTGACTATGATTGAACTTACTTGGAGGGCTCAAGAAGATTGTCTCCTGTTTTGAGAAGAAAAATGCCTCAGTTGAGAAAAAAATGCTACCAAACATCATGTGTGAAAGAAACAGTAGGTCATTTTAATGTTTTACGAAATTGCCACAACCACCGCAGCCTTCACCAACCTTTGTGAGTGAACAGCCACCCCCATTAAGGCAAGATCCTCCACTAACAGAAATTAGGACTTTTGAAGTCCCAGGTGATCATTAGAACTTTTTTGGGACGAACTTATGTTTTAATATCCATTTGTTTATTTGACGAACAGAGAGAGTTATTTCTGATTCATTCTCCAAGCATGACTGGGCAGCTAGAGCCAGGTGCAAGGAACTCAATCCAAGTCTTCCACATGGGTGTCCAGTGACTTGAGCTGTTACCACAGTGTCCTAAGCAAAGCCTGAATCAGCAAGGAGCATTAATCAGGAACTGGAGCTGGGCACCAAGCCCAGGTATTCCAGCCTGATGACAGGCTAAATGCCTGCCCTGAAATAAGATTTTTTCAAAATCAGGATATGCAAATTGCATATGAATATTAAGATATGCATATTGCACATGTAATAGAGTGTAAACATAAATTTCACATGCAGTAGGAAACCAAGAAATTTGTGTGACTCCATTTATTGCATATACACTCTATTGCAGTCCTCAAGAATTAAACCCACTTGTCTCCTAGGGATGCCCATGTTGGATTAACCATCAGCTTCTCCAGATGATGCTGTCACATCCTTCCCCTCACCGTATAGAACCCAGGTATCCTTCCCCTGTGTTCCGTTACAAACCGGTGACTAGCCTGTCTTTGCCTTTAATGTAGTTGGTTCACACATTTGGCAGTCATGCTGGTGCTCCATCAACTCCACAAGAACCCCAGTACTGATTTCTGTGCTCATCCACCAGCTACTGCATGCTTTGCTGCTAATGAGGCAGCCCTGCAACCTATGTGGCACTTCTCTTGTGTTCCTGAAGCCACTTCAGCAGAAGGTACCTAGAGTGGCAAGTTTCTGGGGATGTGCATTCTGTGGGATGCTCAGCAATGACTGACTGCCATAGTGGCATGACAGCCCAGTTCCTTTGCTCCAAGACAAGACTAAGGCTGTCAATTGCAGGTCACACACTTTAATGCTGTGTTCAGGGGCACTCTCAGGCTAGGATCTTAGCTGGCATCTTATGGTCCTTGGCTTCTTCCCCTCCCGTCTGTCTCCCAAGCTGTGTTCTTGGTCTCCTGCGGCATGTGGATTTTCAACTGAACATCTGCTTCTGGGAATTCCAACCAAAGTTTCTTCAGGACAACCACATGCTCTTTTCTTCTGACTGAATCACTACACCAAAAGACCCATTGCCCCTTCGTATTACAGGTCATTGTTGAATGGTTGGAGGGAATGTCTTTCTTTCCTAGGTGCCTGATGTCCACTGAGCTTAAAAGCCATGTGATTAAAATCGCCAAGTTTGATGTCAGAGAACACTAAATCTGGCTCTGCAAATCACACTTGACTCCTGTAGAGACCGTGTGAGACCGGTCTCTGGATGTGGGATGTGGGGAAGGTGAAATGACCTAGCACATACCTAGCACAAAGGCAGGGTCTGGCCCATCGGAAGGATGGGCATGCAGGTGAACAAAACTGTCTCAAACCGCTGCCTCTGCAAACATGGATGACAACTGAAGGTGCATGTTTGACCCACAACAAGCACCCAAGAGGGCCATGTGACCCTACAGATTGGCGACCAAGCATCTGGCTCAGGAGACTGGGCCACAAAGTAGAATCACCCCTCATGAGGGAGCAAGGGAGCAGGGTATAGATGTACCCACTTTATTAGTCATTGGTGGAGGGCTCCGTGGAGGATTAATTCCCCAGCATTTCTTGGCTAAATTTGGTTACATGGAAAGTCTTCCAATAACCTGAGGCAGATTCCGATGTTTGAAAGTCAGTGGGTCTCTGGATTTCTAAGGCCTGAAGAATACCACGGGGTGCAGAGGTGAATGCTAAGATCCATCTGCTTCACTCATGTCCCTTGGAAATCCCTGTGCCCAACCCATCTTGTTCACAGCCACAGCCCATGGCTGGGCTGAGAGGCTGAGCACGTCTCTCCTTAGAGACTATAGGTCAGTATGTTTCTCCAGAAGAAAAATATCCTTGGTCATGGGATAGCCCCCAGAGTTGGCACAAGGTTGATTCCACCACAGCCAGTTTGAGTCCAAGCTACTCTGCTTCTAATCCAGTTTCTGACTAATGCTCCCGGGAAGGCAGCAGATGATGGCCAAGTACTTGGGGCCCCTGCCACCCACATGGAAGACACACAAATAGAGTTCCTGGCTTCTGACTCTGACCTAATCTAGCTCTGGCTGTTGCAACCATTTAAAGGGGCAAAGCCAGAAAATGAAAGTGTCTCTCTCATTCTCTCTCCCTCCATTCCTGTCTCCCTCCCCCAAACTGTCTATCTCAAATAAATCCCTTTTGAAAGATGTGATTTTATTTTCTAAAACCTAACCATGAGATCATTTCAAGCTGTGAAAACAACAGATGGTGACAGTGATGGTGATGATGATGATGGCTGTGGTGGTGGTAATGATGATGGTGTTGATAATAATGAAGGTGATGGTGGTGATGGTGCTGGTGGTGATGATGGTGATGGTGGTGGTGGTGATAACGATGATGGTAGTGATAATGATAATGGAGGTGGTAGTGGTTATGATGATGGTGGTGACTGTGATGTTGAACCAAGCCAAAGTCGTACGGATATTCCCTAGACATTCCTTCCACATCACTGCTGCCATTGAAATGAAGGACAGAGACATGGTGCACATAGTGTTTTAAAAAGAAACTGCCTGTGAGGGCTGCTAGCTGCAGATGCCACATAAAGCAGCAGGGTTAACATTGCGCCATTCAAACACACTTGCCCTTGCAATTCAGAAGCTGTTATGTGTATTGACTTTTCAGCTAGAGCCTGTTCACCTCCATTAAGTCACAGGCCATAGCAATTTATTCTTATACAAGATATATATTTTTCTAGTTTAGCCACTGTTGCCAGAGTCCTGCATTTTTATTACTCCCAATGAACCTTTGCACCTATCCAATGGGATAGTATTTGTCTTTCAAGAATACTGGTTTGAAAGCTTCTCCCTTTTGATGGCCTTCTTCACTGCTCCTACACAGAAGAGCATCTCTATACCACATACCAGTGTGCACATGCTTGAAAGTATAGCAACCCCAACTAACAATGACTGCAACCAATGGGAGTTTCCATTCTCATATAACAAGAAATGCAGAGAGAGTTGGTTTCAAACATCATTTCAGATAGCAAATGGTACCCCTGGGGGTCTAATGGTTATTGTCCTGCTTGATCCTACAATGACTGCTTTCCCTCCAAACAGTGCATCAAAGTTCATGCTCTACGTGAATGTGTCCCTTATTCCCATTGATCAAAGTATGGTGCATGGCCATGGCTAGTTGCAAATAGGTTTTTTTGTTTTTGTTTTTTAAGTTGAGTATGTTATTTCCCAGAGTATCATTGGAGTTGTATGTACAAGATAACATGGTAGATCATTAAACCTTTTAGGCAACAGTGTCTCACATTATGGAATATTCTACCAGGATATTCACACCTTCAGTTAAGGGAGCCATTTATCTTGAATAATCCCAAATACGTCCAAGTCATTCCTCTTAATCCAATAACAGTGACTTAGATCTCTTTTCAATTCACTTATTAATTTGAAACTCAGAGTTACAGAGAGAGAGAGAGAGAGATCTTCCATCCACTGGTTCATTTTCCAGATGGACACAGCTACCAGGACTGTGCCAGGCTGAAGCCAGGAGTCTCCCATGTGGGTGGCAGAGGGTCCAAGTACTTGGTCTGTCCTCTGCTGCTTTTCCAAGGTGCATTACCAGGCAGCTGAATCATAAATGGAGCAACTAGGATTGTGACGAAGCAGATAATGAGTTTACCTGCTATGCCATAGTGCTGGCCTCATTACTCAAAAATCTCCAGTCCTTTTCACCACGCAGGACAGCTGGGTTTGAATTGGTATTACATCCATTACTGTGGAATTAATAAATAAGTTTCTCTGAGTTGTGACTGCCTCAAAATAGAATCGTCTTTTTTTTGTGGCCTCTGACAGTGTATACTTCAAACATATAAATATTATTTCCACCAAGAAGCAAGAGCAGGGTCCTGGCTACCCTGGAAGGCACTGCTTTATCATCTTGTCGCTCAGGAATTCTTTGGGTCTGCCAGAAGCTGTTCATTATTGTTAGTTCGCTGTGGTTCATTGGATTATCTTGGGTGTATCTGCTATCCGTGCATCAGAGAGCACATCAGTATATTGCCAGAGTGATGCTGTGTGACACACAGCCTCACAGCCTCAGTGACAGGTAGCAGTGACAGTTAATTGGATCTGGGCGTCTTTAGATCAGGCTGAATGACTGAACTAGAGTTGGGTTGACTAGTCTCAGATAGCTGGGCCTGTCCATGTCTTGGGGTTAGCTGCTTGTCAGATGCTGGGACCACTGCTTCACCTGTGTCTTTCTCCAGCATCTTCAGCAAGAAGTGTGCATGAGGTACTTCCTTATAACAAAGTCTCCTCTGTCCACTTGCATCCATTTACTCCTCCCAACAGTCCCCTGCTCCCTGAAGAGCATTGTGAGGTCTAGGTTAGATGAGAACAGAGTCAAAGCTGCACAGCTTGAAAGGGTCAAGTTCTGGACTTGATGCAAGATCCTCCAAGCATTGTGGGTTTCCTCCAAACCTCCAGCTGTCCCTCTTTCAGCAGCTGCTTGGCCCAGTACACACTGATCATACATTTTCCTTGCTAGGTTCCAAAGGCAAAACCAGCTACTCCACAAGAGCCACTTTACTTGAGAACTACTCAGTTCACATGAACCATTCTGTGCAAGCTTATAAGGAGTGGGATAGACACAGCTTCTACCCTTCAAGGGAGGAGAGGCCAGAGCAGGAATAGAAAACAAGTCCTGTAGTCCTAGGCAATCCTTATCATACATCAGTACAGGTATGTTTCCAGAGAGAAGAAGCTCCTGTGTGCATCGCAGTTGATACTGAAAACAAAAACAATAAATAAATAAATAAACTCTGTTATACCTTCCATGTTCTGGTTCCTGAAGCCAAACCCAAGACTTGGATTCCAGGGTATACGTTGGGCTGCCCAGGGTTGGGGTATTTGAAGGATTTTGAAGAGTTAAGATCTATTCCTTATGGGCACCAATTTGTGTCCCAGTTGTTCCTCTTCTAGTCCAGCTCCCTGGTAATGGACTGGGAAGAGCAGCAAAGCATGACCCAACTGTTTGAACCTCTGCCCACATAAGAGACCTGGATGAAGCTCCTGGCTTCAGCCTGACCCAGTCCTAGCCATTGTGGTTATTTGGTAAGTGAATCAAAGATAGATTCATTCGTTCATTCTCTCTCTCTCTCTCTCTCTCTCTCTCTCTCTGACTTTCAAATAAATAAATACAAATCTTACAAATACACTTTTACAATAAAAAAAAAGAAATGAGCTCTGCACAAGGTAGCAGCTGGACCCTGTAGGAAGGCTAGCAGAGAACTGCAAGGGCAAACCCAAGCTCTGCTGTGCTTTAACCATGCATCAGGGTAACCTACTACATTTTCTGAGTTGCCTAGGAAATGGGACCACTGACTTCCTACCTCCCACAGGAGCTGCAAGAATGAAGTTATGTTGTGCTAGTAAAGTGCCCAGAGCATGACTGGGATTCCTTCTCAGCAAACTGGCAAACATTCTCATTGCTGGCTTTGTGATCATTGTAGTCATCATCAATGATAGTAACACAACCTTTGGAAATACCGGAATGGTCCAATCATCCTCAAAATGCCTTATTCTTATGTAAATGCACTTGCCATGGGTCTTGATAGTGCTGTCCAGGCCATACTGTCCAAGGTCTATAGACTTTCTGTATTGCAGAGTCTTGCTTGGTATATTAGCTGTGTTCCTTGGCACAGTGTGCTTGTGTGGCTTTGTTTTTGTACCAGTGCTCATGTAGGTCATGTGGGAAACAATCACAGCAGAGCCATACCTACCCTCAGGTGCCAGGAGACCCCCACCATCCTATACGCCACTCCAGCTACCCAAGGGAGCTTGGTTATGGGTGTCTGATTGAGGGGGATGTTTCCATCTCATTCTGTCCTGTGCATGGAAAATATCACGAATTTCTACAACCACTGCCTTCAGAAAGCACGGGAGCTTGGCAGATCTATGCATTTCCAAACTTGGATACCTGTAGGATGTTAGATGGAACCTCTTGCCTCCACATAGAGCACTTACTATTGGGGGACGTATTTTTAATGAAATGGTATTTGTACTTCTAAACAGCATGCACTGTCTCAGTCAGTTCAATATGTCAGCTGTGGACAGCTTGTTTAGATCTTGGTTAATCCACAGATGTGCAGTTCTCTCTTCCAATTGCTGAATTTGGATGTCCTTTCAAAGATAATGTTCAGACCTGCACAGCATTGCATCAGCCAAGTCATATGGCAGGAGACAATTTGAGTCCTTTGCCATTTGAAAATGTGCTTTCAGACTTATCCACAAGGCTGTAAAATACAGCATGAATTATTTTTAGATTGATGTCTTCAAAAAAACCCTATCACAAAGAATTGTGTAGAAATTACACATAGATCAGTCAATAAAAAATAGTTTTAAAGATTTCTTTGCAGAGTTGGTATTGTAGCATAGCACATAAAGCTGCTGCCTATGACACTGAGATGTAATGTGGGTGCCAGTTCATGTCCTGGATGCTCTACTTTCCATTACTCCTCTCTGCTAATGATCTGGGGAGAGTAGTGTATCATGGTTCAAATGTTTAGGTCCTTACTACCCACGTGGACACCTAGATGAAGCTCCTGGCTTTGGCCTGGCATGGTTTTGGCCAGTGTGGCCATCTGGAAAGTGAACCAGCAAGACAACCCTTCTCTGTCTTTCTCTCTTTCTCTCTCTCTGTACTTATGTGTGTCCCTTTCTCTCTGTGTAGCTCTTTTTTATTTTGTATATTTATGCTATTTATATAAGGGAAACAAATTTCATATATTCAGATTTAAGAACATAATGATAACCCAATGACACTTACCACCCCATCTTCCTTCATTCCCAACTCTTATCTTTCAAATACATTTTTAAAAAGATTTTTGTGCATTCCCACCATCCAGACTCCTGAGGAATATCACACAAGAAATAGATTCAGGATGGAAAACTTAGGGATTTTGAAACACAGAGAGCCACACCTGCTGAAGAAGGAGTATAGCTGTTAAATTGATGACTGGCCTTTCAAACTGTTGCATACAAGCAGTTACAGAAGTGTGTGAACCCGTATCTACGTAGATAATTTAATAAAAAGATTAGACATACCATTTCATGACATTTTCATTGAGCTGTGTATTGCAAATGCCTTTGTTTATCACCATGTAGGAATTTGCAGAATACTTTGAACAGCATTTCAACGAATCGTGACTCATCATTTATATAACTCATCCCTTATGGTGTGCTTTGTTAGGTTTTCATCATGTATTAGAGTCAGCAATTTGGGGATAAATAACTCTACCTCCTTGGTTTTTGTGCTTTTGCCTGATAGTACCACAGTATCAAGTGTTAAGGTAAACTTCAGAATCATGCAATGTAGTGGCAGAAACCAAACACATACCTGTGAAAAGAAAAGAAACTCGTGCGTAGGGGAGGTAAAGGCTCTAAATTAGTGTAACTACCAAGAGTCAAAGACAAGAGAGATAACATTTCATGCTTGGATTGCTGCAGAAGGTTCTTTGATGGACAATTGCAGGTGACAGATGCAAAAGGCATGTTCTTGTCTCATGGATTTGAAGGTTGACTTTGGTTTCAGACTGAGCTGGCTGCTGGGTTCACCTGGTGTCCTTGGGCATGTGTGTGGTGTGTGTGTGTGTGTGTGTGTGTGTGGTGTACCTGTCACTTCTTTAACCCAGCCTCTTCCTGTGTGAGTAGCATTCTGAGACGTACTTTGTCTACATGACAGCTATGTCACCTATTCCTTGCCAGGGGAGTGTGTGTCTCAGAAAGAGGCTCTCTTCCTCAGCTTCTCTAGTAATACACACCTGACTGCTCTTTAACCTTTAGCCCACCCACTCCTGAGTGGCAGTCGGTGTTCTGCTGGCCAGCCTGAGCCAGGTATCTATGCCCTGTTGTGAGGAAGAGGGGAGCTGTGACTGATGACCCCATTATGGGGAGCAGCTCACAGAAGGACAGCATGCTGGGAGGTCATCAAACACTTTCAATCTTAAGTGACAGAGTCAGCTAATCCAACCTGCCTTACGAGACTTCAGGTAGGTGAAGAAGTCTAGGGGCAGAGTGGACTCTGGCACCACTTGACCAGTGCTCAGTGATGTCCTTAAGGGATCAGGTGCTTTCTACTTCAGGGTCAACTTACCTGAAGTCAGTTTTCCTACAACATGGCTGCCAGTAGCAGTTAGAACCCCTAGCTTCCTGTTGTCAACCAGCGAAAGAGTGACAAGTGACTCCCTCTGGCAAGGACTGTAAAGTCTTTTCTGACCTCTGAGAGGGCCAGCCTGTGCCATGCACCCAACCCTGGACTATTAGCCATCCTTGGGGGAACACTGCACACTGAATGCCCATCAGGTCTACTGCAGAAGCAAGAAGTTGGGTGGCAAGCAGTTGCCTTCCACATGGGGGTGGACATTTGGACAAAACTGGGGTCCCCTTAGGAAGGAGTTGAGGGTGGAATCTGAAGAATTACAGAGGAATCAGAGAGTAAGTTGAAGTAGAGTCGATTGCAGGCCAGAAGGGATACTCCAGGATATGCCATATCATATCCAGTCATAGCTGACCAAGATATTGAGGCAAGTTTACAGGGCCTGTCCTGCAGAGACCAACTGAATGAGCCAGTTCAGTAGGCAATATTCATTCATTCATCCCCTTTTCCCTTCATTTCATATCTTTTTTGAGCACCAACCATTTGCTGTGCCATGTGCTCACCGCTGACATACAGCAATAATTAAAGGATATCTATTTCAAATCTGATACGCTTTTAGAGGGGAGACAGACAATACATGAATTAGCATAGCATGCCATACCGAAAAATAATAAAATGATACAAGTGGGATAAAGAGAAGTGGAAGAGAGGGGAGTTTAGTAGACATTTTGAGAGGGGAATAATAGAGAGGGCCAATGAGATATTTGAGGTGGCAGGGACAGAGAGTGTCCAGGGCAGAGGGAGGAGAAGATTCAAGGCCCTGAGGTAGGCATCCATTTGTAGAACATGCAAGTGAACAAGAGGAGAGTGTTAGGCAGTGAGGTTAGAGATAAAGCCCAAAACAGGCCACATGGAGTTGTTCCAGACATTGCTAAGACCTGCTACTTGGCTCTTTTCAGCCTTTAAATTCACAATGATAAAGGATCATATTGAAGCCAGAAGCAGCCAGACCTTTACCCCCACACACACCTTGGCTCTGCCTACCTCTGACATAACTGTCTTTTTGCCTCTCTTTCAGGCCATGTACATGTTCTACGCACTCGCCATTGTGTGTGATGACTTCTTCGTCCCCTCCTTGGAGAAGATCTGTGAGGTATGTGTCTCAGTGTGTCTGAGGCTGGGACTATTCCAGCCTCCTTGCCAAGGTGCTGATGAGGCCGAGAATCCAGCCAGGGTTAGGGATACCAAAAGCACAATTAAGAGCAGTGGGAAGTGTTAGAAGCTTCTGTGGTCAGCTTCTCCCACTCCTTGAAGCACATCCTCATGCTACAGTCATCCCTGAGTATCTGCAAGGGATTGGCTCCAAACAAATCCATGCATACTCATCTTCCAGTGTTCTGTAAGTCATCCATGGATTCTTTGTAATAGCAAGAAGAGCATAAATGCTTTCTGCATCATTGCTTTGCTATGTAGTGTCAAGGAAGAGAGTCTGTATGTGCTCATTACACAGTTTTTTTCAGAGCTATTGGTTGAAGCCACAAATGATGGTAAAACCCAAAATGTGAGGTCCAACTCAGTTTCTGTTCTGCTTCCCCATTTTCATTTTGCCTTTCTTTACATTTCATTTTATTTATTTGTTTATTTATTACATTGCATTATGTGACACGGTTTTTTAGGCACTGGGATTCCCCCTACCTCTCCCCTAACCCTCCCCCATGGTGAGTTCCTCCACCTTGCTACATTGCCATAGTTCAAGTTCACTTGAGGTTCTTTCATTGCAAGCATATACCAAGCATAGAGTCCAGCATCTTATTGTCCAGATAAGTTCAACAGTTTCTTGTGGAGACCATCTCTGGTCTGAAGGTAGAGCCTCATTTTGCCTTTTAACTCCTGTTTTTCCTCTCTCCCCATCATTTGCTCCACCTGCTTCTAGTCCTTCTTTCACCCTCATCCCTCTTAGGTGGCTGGTGGGGATCCTCAAAGGGTGAGAGACCTCCAGCCACACACCACATCAAGCTTCCTGTCTCAAGTGTGCAGCGAGGCCCCGAAGAGAGGCCTTGAAAGGGGTAAGATGAAAGAATTGGGCACAGAGTCTGGCAAAGCTTCTCTGTTCGCAGTGATCACAGAGAGCACCAGGCAGAACAGCAAGTTAAGCCCCTTTCATCACAAACAGCACATCTAGAACTCTCCTCCCTTGCCTCTTTCATCTCTTCACTCTAAAGCATAGTCTCCTTTATCTGGAAACTTCATCTTATCTATTGGAGTTTTTTATATTCAGAGTCCTCATTTTCAGAAGGGACCTCGCCCAGACACATCAGCCCATCTGAAAGTCCTGTCTCCTTTGGCCCAATTCCTCCAACCTTGTTGCCCTCTCCTTTCCTCCCTCCCCCCAGGATCCGAGTCAGTAGGTCTCGGCAGCAAGAGAGGGAGGGGCTGTAGTCTTCAGTTTTGAATAAATTTCCAGGTTGCTTGTCTAGAAACAACATTTTGAGGACCACTGACTTAAACAGTTTCTTCTACACCCGAAAGTTTTTAATTTTATACTTTAGATAGGTAGGTAGGTGGGTGGGCAGACAGATGTGGTAAACAGTTCAATTGGCAGGTATGATGTTGATAGGGAGATGATAGAAAATAGATGAGAAATATAGTAGATGAGAAATAGACAAAAGATAGATTAAAAAGAGAGGTAGGTGGACAGTAGCTACTTGACAGATTGTTCGGTGGGCAGAGGACATGATGCATGGGAGGTGGACACACAGATGATTGATAGATGACAAATACCTGATACGTGGGTGGATTGATGTCATATTTGGTATAGATAGATATGCAGACAAACAGGTTAGTAGATAGGAGATTAGACAGATAATAGGTAAATAATAGAAATGATAAATAGATGATTAGAGGTAGACAGACGGATGACAGGTAGATAGCTGATAGGTACGTAGGTTGATCTATGACTTAGAGAAACAACCACCCCACAGAGGCCATAGCTGTATTCTCCTCTTGCGTTGGTGGTAGCATAAGGAAGGTGAAGTGGTTACTGAGATGGACGCTAGGCAGGGGCAGGATCTCTTGCCCACAGTGACTCAGACTGAGTGAGGAATTACCTGTGTTAGACAGGAGGAAGTGTCCAGAACCTATGGCTGACTTCCTTTGTGATCTATGAAATCCAGTCCTCCCCTTAGTATCCAGAAGGGGTTCCCAGAGTTCTAAGAACCCTTGTGGATAATAAAACCCACGGATACTCAAGTTCCTTATACAAAACAGTATAGATTCTGTATATGATCTATGCATATCCTCCCATAAACTCTATGGCTTGTAATGCATTTATTTTCATTTCATTAGAGACAGATGCCGAGAGATCTTCTGTCCCCTGATTGATATAATAAATACTTGCAGCAGCCAAGCCTGGGCCAAGATCCTGTAACACCAAGTGGTCTCTGTGACGTGTATGGCAGAGACCCAGATACCTACACCATCCTCTACTGCTTTCTGTGGTGTGCCATAGCAGGAGGCTGGAACTGGAAGCAGAGCTGGACATTAAGCCCAGGCACTCCTGTGAGAAATACAGGTGTCTTAAGTGGCATCCTAGCCCCTGTGCCAAAGGCCACCTCTACCCGCTATGCTTTACACATCATGTCTAGATTCTTCAGAATGCCTAAAGTGATGCACATGGAGTGGGGTTGGTTGAACCTTTAGGCACAGTTAGCCAAAGGCAGCACTAGTTGGCAGCTTACTCTTCATACAAGGCAAACAGCTTATCTTTTTCCCACACAACATTTACTGTTTTTCTTAAAGATTTGTTTATTTTTATTGGCAACTCAGATATACAGAGAGGAGGAGAGACAGAGAGGAAGATCTTCCATTCATTGATTCATTCCCCAAGCAGCTGCAATGACTGGTGCTGCACCGATCCAAAGCCAGGAGCCTGGAGCCTTTTCTGGGTCTCCCACATGGGTGCAGGGGTCCAAAGCTTCAGCCTGTCCTCGAATGCTTTCAAAGGCCACAAGCAAGGAGCTTGATGGGAAACGGGACCACCAGGATTAGAACCAGCACCCATATGGGATCCTGGCATGTGCAAGGCAAGGACTTTAGCCACTAGGCTACCACAACAGGCCCAAGTTTTACTATTAATGACAAATATGCTGTGTATTGTGTGCTAGAAATACAGAAATGGTTGTCAGCAAGCATTCTGCTCAACTGAGGAAAGTCAAGGAACCTGTGAGCCTGTGTACACCCTTAGAAGACACAATAAAAGAGCCCAAAAACGGCAAGAAAAGAGGTTGAGGTGAGCTCTGTTTTTAATAGAAAGGCTAAGAGGGGAAGAGAAGGTGTTTATTGGGGCACAACAGGAGAGGGAGATCTCAATTGGATCCTTCTCCATAGTGTGGGGTTTAGAGGTGCTTGCTGAACCACAATGTCCCCAAGTGCTGTTCAATACCATTACTTTCTGAACTCACTGTCTAGTGACTTGATGTGTTGTTCACTGTTGATTCATCTGTAAATGAGGACATGGGGATGCTTGTGACAGCACCATCCCATATCCAAAGTCCTAGTTCAAGTCCCAGGCTGCTCTGCTTCCAGTCCACCTGCCAGCTGATGTGCCCAGGAAAGCAGCAGAAAATGCTCCACGTGCCTGGGCTCCTTCCATCCATGTGAGGAACCAAGATGGAGTTTTGAGCTCTTGCCTTCAGCCAAGGCGAACCCTGGCTGTAGGGGCCACCCATGCAGTGAACTGAACCACCAGTTCAACATCTCTCTCTTTCTCTTTCTGTTTCTCTCTCTCATACACGCACACAAACTCTCTCTCTCTTTCTACCATTTTGCCTATCAGATAAATAAATAAGTAAATCTTTTGGGATATTAAAAAAAAAAAACCATACACACACACACACAAAATGATGTTGCTTTCAGCTTCCAGGAAATATAATTTGGCAGAGAAATCTGCACTGTTCAGCAATTCATAGTGAAGATGTAGGCAGATTGTCACTTAGTCTCAAATATTTCCAAGCTGAAACAACATAAAAAAAAGGTTGGGTGAGGGGGTGGAAGGCAAAGAAAGGAAGTGGATGGGTGAAAAGAAGAGCACATACTGATGCAGCAAGAACACCGGGGGCAGGACCTGGGTTAGCGCAGCACTTGTTCCAGGTTGACCTCTACACTTTCCCCTTGTCTGAAACGATGGCCCCTGGGCCTCCGACTGCCTTGACCTTGTCTCATAGGACATGAAGGTGTTCAGTCATGATGACTCCTATGCACCCTTGAGACTTAGCTACACTAAGGCCAAGAAGGGTGGACGGCAACCAGCACGAGCAAAATCTCACTGCTGGGGACGGCAAGGTGTGACTACAGACTGGGCGATAGAAACCCGGGCTGAGCAAAGGCTATGAAGAGAAAAGGGAGGCAGGCTGCAGTCCAAGTCCCCAGGTCCCAGAGTTCATGAAACAGAATAAAGCTGCCAGCGGCTCTGGCTCCACAAAAGCGGAAGGAGGCCACAATCAGCCTAGAAGTTATTTTGTACTTCCAGGGTGATGTACTAGGTTCCATATAGACCCTACATCATTTCCTAAGAGGGAATTGAATGTCCTTAAATTTTGGTGCCTGTCGGGATCCTTGAACCAATCCCCTTGGGTGTTGAAGACCACTGGTATACACTGGGCACTCGGTGACATAGTGAAGAATGGGGAAATAAAGGGAGAGGTAGGGAGGGGAGTTTGTCAGCCAGGGATATAAGGGCAGGTACCCCTGGGAGAGGAAGGCTTCCCAGCAAAACATTTCAAGCTAGAATTTTTAATCAGAAAATAAAAAAGTGAGAGTCTGAACCAAGAAGGGGAAAGCAAGAAGTTTGCATCTGCTTGTGGGAATCCTGGGTCCTGGACTGGTTGCTTTCCATGACTATGTCGTGGCAGACACAAGACTGCCTGGGATAGTGGGCAGTTGCCAGGGCTAGAATGAATTGGGGAGGAGTCAGAGGAAAGAGGGGAGATGGCAGGAACCAGTGAAGAAGCTAGAGAACCCACCCAGCAGCCCAAGGAGGGGAGTCTGCAGCTGAGAATCACCAGACCCCAGCTGGTGGACAGAACCATGGCGGTGCAGAGGTCATATGGCTCATTGTCAATAGCAGACGAACAGACAGACCACACCAAGAGCTGTGCATAGTGCATTTGCTGCCCTTCCTCCCGGATAGCTCTGCCTGGTGAGACTGGAGGACACTTCACAGCCACATGTTTCAAATCCAGCGTGGCAGCACTAACCTCTTAGGGTCTTGGGAGCCTTCATGTGAAAAGTAGTATGCGCATGTAAGAGTCCCTTCAGCACCATGTGCAAATAAACTGTTGAGTCCAGAGCAGAAGGAACCACACGTTGGGCTCCTATGGTCAGCCACAGACCAGTGGCCTGCACCAAGGCCATGCTGCCCCTCCATGGCTGAGCAAGGAAGTGCAGCAGCAGCAGGTGTAGCTGAGGGGCAAGACCTTTGCGTTTCAAGCCCAGCCAGGAGGGAGCGGGCTATTGTACCCACAACCAGCAACGTACACTGAGCATGACAACTCAACATAGAAAAGCTGCACTCATCAGCCTCTAGAACATATATTTGTTCTGTGTTGCGAAATACTTTTTGGCTTCACAAACAGGATAGCCTGGAGTATTCATTGTATAAGATATCTTGGCCAGGCCAATACTTCAAACACTCTCCTCCACCTGCCTCCCCTACTCCTACTTTCCCAACCGTGGATAAACATCCCCCAAAAGCCCCATACATCCTAGAATGGAGGCTGGCAAACCAGCTTACATGAAACCTGCTTATCTAGGCATTAGTATATAATTTCACCCAAAAGTGGCCATTTTTTTCAATACAAATCTGGACGCTGGCATTTCTTGAAAAACCAGACTCTGGTAAGATAGGGAAGAAGATGGAGCCAGGCTGCTGTAGGAAAGGAGTTGGGGTTCCACTCACCATTGCCCTGGTGGCCTCATGATGCCTCTTCTATGCCTCCTGTCATCTACACAACCCTGGGAGACTTTGGGCTTGAGTGCCCCTAGATTTCTTAGACACCTGGAACTCTCAGGTACACAAGTCCCCTCTCTAACAAGGAGAAGGGCCTTGACCCAGAAAGGGGTCTGGTAGGAGTGGCCCCGGGACCTGTCATGGCTCCTCACACCCAGCTTCTCAGGGCTTGGGGTGTCAGAAGTCACAGTCACCTGTGTTCCCAGGTCCATTCCAACTCACCTGCGCTCTCTCTTTGTTCCCCTGCAGCGCCTGCACCTCAGTGAAGATGTGGCAGGGGCGACATTCATGGCAGCAGGCAGCTCGGCCCCAGAGCTCTTCACCTCCGTCATAGGTAGGCGACAATCCCAGGGGAAATCCCAGACCTTTGCCCGTCAAAAGGAAAGGTCTCTAAGGCCACATGATCCCCAGGGGTGATTATCTGCCATGTCTGGGACAGGGGACTCCACAGGCCCCAATGCAGCTGTTCTGCTGTTCCTCTCCACTTATGGGGGCATTGCAGTGGCACTCTTGCTGTGCTTGAACTTGTCCCAGACTCAATGGCTTAGAAAGCTACCTCTAACCCTTCAGATCCTGAGCACAGCCTAGCATTTACAAAGCACTCCACCCTGACCTCTCACCTTGCACTGGGGCTAATGTGGTTCCTTGTTCCAGGGGTCTTCATCACCAAGGGAGACGTGGGAGTTGGTACCATCGTGGGCTCAGCCGTCTTCAATATCCTGTGCATCATTGGGGTCTGCGGACTCTTCGCCGGCCAGGTAAGACTGACCACTCGTTGATGATAGCAGAAGTAACGAGTGTGGGCTGGGGAGGCGTAAGCTGATGCTGGAAATGGTCTTTTTTCATATTGCCAAATTTTTATTTCAGACCCAATAGTTTTATGTGTTTATGGGATATAATATGATCACAGTACATGTGAACAGTGTGTTATGATTGGAGCATAGCAGCTGGCATTTCTATCATCTCAAACATTTATCGTTCTCTGTGTTAAAGAACATCCCAAGTGCTCTCTGCTAACTCTTTGGAAACATGCAATTAGATGTTGTCTGTCTCAGTTATCCTACTGTGCTATGGGACGTAAGAGCGGGTTATTCTTTCTATCCCACTTCACCCCAGTACCTGCCAAAGATCCTTTCTTTGCATCCCCCACTTCCCACCAACCTTCCCAACCTCTAATAGCTATCACCGTACCCTCTTCTATGAGATCAACATTTTAGTGTCCACATGGGGTTGAGAACTTGTGCAAGATTTGCTTGTCAGGGCCTGACTTATTTCCTTATCAATATGTCCTCCAGTTCCACCCATGTTTTCGCAAATAATAGATTGCATTTTTATGGCTGAATAGTATCCCTCTGTGTATAAATGCCCCCTTTTCCTTTTCCATTCAACTGTTAGTGGATGTCTAGGTTGATGCTGTATCTTGGCTGCTGTGGCTAATGCAGCAATCCAGGTGGGCATGTAGAAGCCTCTTTGCCATTCTGATTTCAATTTATTGGGGACATACCTAGTAGCTGGAATGTTGGGTTATGTGGTAGTTGTGTTTGGAACCTCTATACCATCTTCCACTATGCGTTAATTAACATTTTTATCAATTGTGTGTAAGAGTTCAGGAACTGTCTGGCTGGAATACAAGTAGTCTTGGGGTGTGGTAGCATTGGGGCAGGGTGAGAGATGCCGTGCCCTAGATGGCCCACCCTTCTGGACTGGGCAGTCACATCACCATTATTCCAAAGGAATATGGACTATCCATAAATAATTAACAGGCCTGAACGACGCAGGCTGTGAATGTGAGGGGTTCATATTCATTTTTGGTAAGTGACTCATCTGAACTAGAATGACGGAAATAATTGTGGACGAGGTTTGACCTCAGCACAAATAGAATCAGTGAGAACAAGAGGCAGGAAAAATTATTGTTTGCTGCTGAAAGTGATCTGCAGTCATCACACAATTTGGGATGTAGCCTTTCTTAGCCTGTCGTCATAGAGCGTTTTAATGTTGTATGTGCGTTAGCCTTCTGGGGGCTCGGGAAGGGGCTGAGCAGTCTGCAATTTGCAGAGACTGCCATGTCAGAGGGTTTTGTGGGCCTGTAGAGCTTGGCTTGCTGACAGCCTTGAGAAGATGCTTCGAGGTCTCGCAGGTGGAAGAGTGTATGACATCCAGGGGGGAGCCAAGGGGCAAGCTATGGGGCAGCCACAGACCAAGCTAGAGGGCAAGCTACTGGCAACCACGGGACAACAATAGAGCAAGCTGCGGGGCACCCACGGGGCAGTTATGGAACAAGCCATGGGACATGCTACAGGGCAGCCATGGGGAAGAATGGGCAAGCTACAGGGCAGCCACAGGGACAAGTCACAGATCAGGTTAGAGGTTAAGCTACAGGCTAGCCATGGGGCAGCCACGGGGCAGCTACTGGGCAAGCCAGCCTCAGCAGCAGCTGGGGATTCCCAGGGTTTTTAGATGCTGTCAGTTCCTGTGTCCTGATTTCTTCATAAGATTGTGCCACGGTTTAAACGTGCCTGCTCTGCTCCCCCCACCCACCCACCACCAAAATAAAAACTCATCGAATTCAGAAACCTTAATCCACAAACTCATCTGTGGATGGCATTTGGGGACAGGACCTTTGGGATCAGATGAGGACATGAAGCATCAGAGGCATCAGTGGTTGTATAAGAAGAGGAGAGACAACCTGAGCTGGCATACATGCCCTACCTCACCCTGGCATGCCCATATCTGATGCAATGTTATTCTCTCAGTCTTTCTATCCCACAGAACCATGAACTACATAAACCTTTAGTCTATCAATGACCAGGTCTCAAGAAAATGAACAAAGACTGAACCAGACTCAGAGCTGATACAATGCAGAGCTCTCCACCCAGACCCTAAAGCCTGAGCATCTTCCAGAAAGAGGTGATGTCTTGGAGCAGCTTCTCTTGGAACAGTGGGGAAGCTGGGTGATTCCACCCAGCTGACATGGACCCCCTGTGCAGACCACGTGGGGTCCTACTGGCACCTGGCTGCCGTGAGGATCAGGAAAGGCTCCCCAGCCACCTTACGACACCCTTTCAGTCAGGCCACCTGTGTTCCAGCAGCCAGCTTGTTTCTCTTAGCACCAACCAGAGATTTGTCCCCATGGATACATGCCAGTGCACTGTTGCTGCTTTTTGCTGCCCATTTCTCACCATCCCTATGTTAGTGCCATTGATCCATCCAGATTGCTTCTGGGTAGAAGGATAGCTTGCTACGACCAGCATTCAGCTCTAGGGCTGTCAGGTGCAGGGGTCCCTTCTTCAAAGGGGCCTATAGTCAGCTATTTTTATGCCTGGAGATTCTGCCCATCTCACTAGATTGAACGCTGTACCCTTCTTTCTCATCCCGACACTCAGCAGTGCTTCCTAAAATCTCTCTCCACCGATCTCTCAGCATTTCAAATAAATAAAATGAATCAATAAGGAGTACATTTCCTGACTCCCTCTTCATCTTGGGTGCCACTTGCAGCCCCCTGGCTCCTCTCTGCTTGGGTGCCTGCTCACATCCTTCCAGAAGTGGAAAGTGACACGCAGCGGAAGAGCCTGTTGCTGTGGGCACGTTTGTAATTAGCACCATGGCCACTAGCAGTGTGCTTATTAGCCTTGCTGTTATTAGTGTTGTCATTAGTGCATTAGTCATTTCTACCTGAAGCTTAACTTAGAAGCAAGCCCCAGGGAGGGGAGAGAATGTGAAAAAAAAAGATGAAAAAAGATGACTGGACTGTGTCTAGTCAGCGCCACACAACTCACGGCTTAGGGAGTAGTGTGAAGGCACACGTGGCTTGTAATTCATTAGCAGTACAGTTCCAGCAGCAGCTTGGTTAGAGCACCTGCCAAAAAGGCACGTGATGTTCTGGGCATCACTCATACCGGTGTGTGTCACTTGATGCTCTCTGCAAAGCCTCTGCCAGCTCATGTCACAGCCACATGTGACCTTGGTGAGAAGTAGTCACCATAATTGTTGTCAGAAGCAACCTACAGGATGACTCTCATGGCCAGCCCTTCCCGCTGGCTCTCCTTGTCCTGTGTCCACTCAGACATGTCTTAGGCCATGTAGGCCCCTTGTTCAAGGCTTCACAGAGTTCCAGGATTGCCTAATATGTAAAATGATGTTTGAAAAGTACATCAGACTGGTCTAGATTTGAATACTGACTCTGCCTGGAGAAGTGACCTCAGCTCTCTAAGTCTCAATATTCTCATCTATAACATGAGTGTAAGCGTGTCTACTTCCCAGTGTTGCCATAAAGACAGAACACGGCAGGCCTAGCCTTACTAGTCCCTGGCCCACACAGTAATGCCATGAAGGTCAGACAGCAGTGTTAACTCTCAGGATTCCCTGAGTTCTCACCTCTGAGTTTCACCCTAAATCGCCTGATCAGCTAGTATGGGTGAAAATTGGCAGCAAGAATGTCCACAGCCTAATTAACGGCCATAGAATACATGGTGACAACACAAGGGAAGGTCAGGGAGCCTGTCATCTCAATCCAAATTAAGGAGGCTATCACAAGACTGGACCCTGCTTCTGTGCAGTCTGCTCAGTGGAAGGAAAATAAAGAAAAAGAAAGCCACCCACCTCTACATGCAGAAAAGCCCTCCCAGGCAGCAGAGCTGCTCCATTGGAATGTTATGGCAAAGGATGGAAAATGGGAATGGAAGAGATTAATAAATGCAGTCTTGGGCCTCACTGAGCATGGGTGTCTATGCTGACCCGCACCTTCACTTGACTAGGAGAAAGCCCGCAGGCCTCTCCAACCCATTAGGGCAAGAAGGCACAGCACGTGACCAAGTGGGTAACCCATGTGAAATGAAAGTAATTAAGCTGTAAGGTTTGAGCTCCTGTCTCAATTAGGGTTTTGATGGATTCCATGTAATTAAATGTCGGCTGCATCTGCAGTTTGTAAACAGGCCCAGCACTACGGCGTCCGCCTAAGGTGCTTTGGGGAGTTTTATGGGACAAGAAGGAAATTGCTTCTTAGAAAGTGGTTTAGAGAGTGGTTCTTGGCATCCGCACAAGACATGTTCAGGGCTGCAGTCCTGTGAATTTTCTTGATTTAAAAAGCAAAATAATAAAAATAACAACAAAGAGAACACACCAAGCTCTTGCTGCAACACTCCAATGTATTTCATGTTATTGAAAGGACTTGATGCCAATTTTGTAAAACAATGTACTTAAGAATTTAAATCCACTATTCTGAGCATGGTAAGCTTCCAATCCATAACCACAAACAGAGTAAACAGTTTAACTCCATCGCAGATTAGGACTCTGCTATTCTGGTTATTACCAACCAGCAGATGGTTCCAGTTTTTTTTATAAAGAGCTCTAACATCAGCTGCCCAACATCCACAAAATGTGCCTGATGCTCTTTGGCCAGCTTGGCTAATCTTGACTGGGTTTTGCTTTTTTCCAAGAGCACCTTGTCCATGCTGGCTCATTTACACAAACCCAAGCAGCACCCAGTGGTTGCACGTCTGGATTCAGATCTGCCTGCCTTTGGGTTTCCCCAGAAGAAGATTCTAAGCCAAGATCCAAGCCCAGATAGTTTATTTCAAGAGTGATCTCAGGAAACACCAGGAAACCAGTGATGAATGAAAGGCGGGGGAAGAGAAGGCAGCCACTAAAAAGATGTTCTGGGTGAGTGTCACTCTGAGCAATGAGATTTAATCTTTTCTGGAAACAGGAAGCCAGCTTAGAGCACAGACCTCTAAGTTAACCCATGGAAGGCACCAGGAGGTAGGGGATTTGTACACTGACTTCCATCATTCATTGGTTAAATATGACACTAATTCCCCATCACAGGCCCGGTGGGCTTTGTGGTTCGAAGTATACTCCAAGGCAGAGTGCCGTCGAGGCTAGCTGTTGGAAGGATCTGAAATGGTAAAAGCAGAGAGATAGGAGTAGGCCTGTGAAGTGTGATATAAACTCAAGGCACACACTCACCTTCAGCCGAGAACAAAACAAAGCCATGGGTACTGGGCACACCAGCGGTAGTCTGTGAGCAGAGCATCTTGCATTTAGGGAATTTCCTCTAGGACTGAGAACAGCACCTGCTGATTGTCAAAGCTTCTGCAATGTGCTGATGCCACACAAATATTTTATAAATAGTTGTAAAAATACACCCCCTGAGCCTAATGACAGTATCAACCTTTTTGACAGGCAAGGATATGGGGCAGAGGGTAGATGGTGAGATGGGAGGCAGGGGTCTTCTGTGAAAGAGTTAAGACTGGGTTTGAGGGCCTGGCGCAGAGGCCTAGCGGCTAAAGTTCTCACCTTGAATGCACCGGGAATCCATATGGACGCTGGTTCTAATCCCGGCAGCTCCGCTTCTCATCCAACTCCCTGCTGTGGCCTGGGAAAGCAGTCCATTTCCAAATCGAAAGAGGGGAGGCCACTAGAAATGACTTTGAGTGACTGCAATGATGTCTTCAGTTTTGTTGCTTACACTTTGGTTTGCAAGAGTGGGACTTAGCACCACCCTCCTATTGGGTAGAAGGGAGTTAAGGGCCCACTTCCTTCCCCATTGACCAATAAGCTTTGGCATGGTAGTAACTGAGATCTGATAGCCATCCTTCCCGAAATGTGAGAAGCAAAACAGAAGCTGCTGACAGCTGGACATGAAGGTTCCTTCCATGTAACTAAGTTTCATGTAGCTGCTCAAGAGTGAGCGTCAGATCATCCCCTACTTCCTAAGAAAGGGCAGCCCTGGTGCTGGCACCAACTTTACACACAAGGAGCCCAGCAACTTACAGCAGTAGGGCACCCTTTTCAGACAAAAGCTTCTTTGGGGCACAGATGTCTTTCTGCTGCAGAATGCACTGTCTTCCTGTCTTACCTCTAAACATAGACAAGTGCGCTCCTAGTAGAAATCTGTTAGACTCATGCCACATTGTACCAGATTCGGGCAAGCCCTTGAAAGAAACAGAAAGAAATATAGATTGTGGGCAGCCTGGCTAGTAGTTGAAGCTGAGCTGCAGTGAGGACAGACATAGCCATTCTGGCTAGGCAGATGCTTGCTTTTTTTTTTGTTTCTCAACAAGCACAGCTATGACCCTTCCCCCATGCCAAGCACTGATCTTGCAACTTCGTGAACACCTGCTTGTTGGCTCCTCACTGGGACCCTCTGAGGAGAAGGCAGTTTGCAAAAGAAGACTCAGGCTTAAAGAATTTCAGCAACAAGACAATTGCAGAATCAGAGTTGGGAGGTGTTGAGAGCTGCCAAGAGGCAGCTGGCAGCCCTGAAGTGGTGGCTTCTCTCTGAAGTCAGGCTCATGTCTCCATCAGACTAGGGCCACCCTCAGTATCGCTGCCGCCCTCACCCTTCTGTCACAGCTTAGTGCCTTCCTGTCACCATGCCAACAGAGGAGCATGGAGGGGTGACAGGGAAGGATGGACCATCCACTGCCTCCTTCTCCCTACCAAGTATTTGTTGAGTCTCTGTACTCCTGAAGGGCTTGAGTCATGTAACTTACTCCAGAGAGTTCTGAAAGCTACCAGGTGGGCCCAGGTAGCCACCAGCACAGGGCACTGGAACTGCTCAACTGCATGGAGACCTGCTCTTTATGCATAGCCTGAGCCTGTAGACCAACCCAAGGGAAATAAAGAATCCAAGTCCTGACCTCTTAACTCATCCCAGTCAGAAGCCTTCCCATGGTCAAAGGGAACTCAAGGTTAGGTCGTGAGGTTGCAAGTAGATCAGCCTAATAAAGGCTGCTTGCTGCCATGCTCCCAGCCAGTAGCACTCCCTTGGTCTGACCTCTTGTTGACTTCCCAGCACCAATGCACACAGCACTATGTGGGCAGTGACAGAACAGACCAGCTGTCATGCCTTGCATCCAGTGTCCATGGCAGAAGCCGTAGCCAGCACCTGCATCCTGGGGCCAACAACACTTCAAAGTACAGGCCTAACTTTGCACAATGTTTCTCTTTTTTTCTCTACATGATCTCTGAATCTAAAGCCAAGGTAATAATGCATTGATTGTGTTCTGGGCTGGGGGTGAGGGAGGGTTTTTTTTTTATCATCCTTATTTGATCAGTAAGTTCATTCATCGATTTAACAAATATTTACCAAGGGCCTCTTCTATATCAGTAACTACTCTCCCAGGCACTAGAGGGACACTAGTGGAAAATTACATTCAAAAGCAGGCTGTGCTTTTGAATAGCCAACAAAGACCATTGGCTGCTAGTTGGAAATTAAGGTGGGTGGGTGGGTAGATGAAGACAGAGTGAAACATTCATACACTGAGAAATGGAGATATCTTCTCATATGAAGAGCAGTGCTATGAAGCATAGACAAATAGAGCATGGCAGAGAGAGCATGGGATAAGAGGGACTGTTTCCTAAAGGGCTTCTTAGAAAGAAAGATAACCATTGCTACAAGGGCTGATAATACAATGTGGTGGGAAAGGAAAACACCACATTCTACTCTGTGAAGGCAATGGCATCACTTAAATAAAACATGGGCCCTGACTTGAGCACTGCTTAGGACATGAGTCTGTCTGAGCAGAGGGGACATGCCATCCAAGCAGGCAGACAGCCATTGCCCCCTGAGACACTAATATGTTGGCCCAGTAGCCTCACAAGCTAGAGGAAGAAGGCAGCAATGCCCAGAATGATGGGACCATGCATGAGGGCCAGCCATCTCTGGCATGATGAAATGAGAGATGAGTCTCTGGAAATGTAAGGGATCTCTCTTCTGCCAGCTCCCCAGGAGCATGCCTCTCTGCCTGCCTCTGCTGTATATGCTGCAGGAAGAGTGATGTGGGCGCTTTGAAAGAAGACCTCACTGAGGCATTGATAAGCAACTGACTGATAATGTTTTGCTTGATGCAGAGCAGGAAAAGGATGGATGTCCTATCACAGTTTATAGTGTCCTGTAGTATGGTGCACACACACACTTAGAAATTATTTGACAGGCGCCTGGGTGGTCAGAGGGATGGAGGAATGTTGTGAGCTGCCAACAATGACAGGTGGATTGAAACACTGAAAAGCCTAGGCAGAATGTGACATTGTGTCAAGATGCAGAACTAACGGCTTTATATGGGCTTCCAGGCACTACTTTGTGGATGAAGTGGACAAGATGAACCAGACAGGGAATGTTCATGCCTGCCCAGACTTCACAGACTAGGGAGGCAAAGGGCATGGCAACCAGGAAATGCTCAGATGATAGGAAAGAAAGTTCTTGAAGGAAATGCACTGAGGAATGGGATAGGGGCTAGGGCACCATGAGCCCACAGTGGCCAAGGAAAGCATCTGAGGGAATCCCACCTTCATGTGCAGAACTGGAAGGAGAAACTTCAGATGGAAGGAAAAGTGCATGTGCAGGCAGGAGCCAGTGGAGTGGACTGACAGGGAAGCTAGCAGGCAGTTCAGACTGCACAGCGGCCTTGGGCATTTTGGCAAAATCGTGCCCAAGGCTCAGTGGAAATGGGATCTTGCAGGAGCAAGATGATGGCAGGAAAGCTGCGAAAAGACTGGAGTGGATTAGGGGGCAGTAAAAATAATAGGAAGTGATTGGTGGGCATCAGTCTTCCCTGGAAGTGACACTAAAAAGACTTGCTAATGAATCAGAAACAGAGGGTGATGGAATGAGATTAATCAAGGGAAAACACCAGGAGTTGTGTCCTGAGTAATGGAAGTGGGTCAAGGAATAGTTCCTCCTCAATTCACATAACAAATGCTAATATATATGCTTGTATATACTATATATGCTATTATGTACTAATATATACTAATTTATTTATACTAACATTTATACTAAATCTAATATTTATAGTTCTTTGAAAGGCAGAGTGACAGAGAGATCTTCCATCCACTGGTTCTTTTCCCTAAATGGCTGCAATGGCCAGGACAAGCTGGGATCAACTCAGGAACCAGGAATTCTACCTGGGTCTCCCACGTGGGTTGCAAGGGCCCAACCAGTTAGGCCATCTTTTGCTGCTTTCCTAGACACATTAGCAGGAAACTGGATGGGAAGTGTAGCAGCTGGAACTTATATGTGTGCCCACAAAGGATGCTGATGTTACAGGCAATGGCTTCCTTCATCATAATGCCAGCCCCATCAACAATTTTTGAAAAGAAGAGTGGACCTAACTCTGTTGATGAGAAAAGAATGAACATGATTAGCCATGAGCGGAGCTTAGTATCGAATGCCTGGGCCTTCACTGGTTAAGTAGCATGAGTTTGAGATTGTCTGGAGGCTGTCCTCCTGCTCAACCTAGTTTGCAAGTGACAGGAAAAAGATGTTCTTTCCTGCCTGCTTTGCAGTGAGCATACAAGAGCTCCATTCCTGGAAGGTGAGGAAGAAAGTGGCCCCAGTACTTTTCGGTGTGTCTGACTTTTGCCTCTAAGAGGAAATTGTTGCTGCATCTGGGATATGGAAAATCAGACTTCAGATCCTGGGCATGGTCCCCAGCAGCTGGGAGCATCAGCAGCTGGGTTCAGCTGTGAGATGCCTTATGACACATAACCTTCATTGTTCCTGGGACTCAGAGGCAAATCCCTGCCCTGAGACAGCTGCAGGAGCCTCTTGTTGAGAAAGCTCTGAAGGACACAGCTGGTTTTCTCCGTTGCTCAGGTAGGATTGCCTAGTCCAAATGCAAGGCAAGCCAACTCTGGATTCTGAGCCTGTTCATGCTTTTCACACTATTCATCCCAAAGCAGTGGCCCTACATGACTTCACTTGGAAATCTTCTCTTCACACATATCACAGGGCTCTGTCTCTCTACACACATGAAATCCCCACTCCCCATCCTGTGACTGGAGGCACATCCAGCACAGATGGACAAAGGCACCGTTGGTTCCCCCACTCACTCTCTCCTCTGGTAAATGGTTCAGTGGGTGGTAGTGTGTTGAGGATAAAGGGCAGCTGCCTTTCCTAGCAGCAGGATCCCCTGCCACCACTGGGTGGGCATCAGTAAATGCAGTTAGTGGGCTTCCGTGTACCCACAGCGTGGCTTAGCTGAGACGTGTGTCTGGAGAAGCCTGGCATGAACATGAGGAGTGTGGAGATGGTTCCTGGAGGAAGGAGTCAGGCTCTTAGGTCTTTGGAAACAGTGCTGTTTCCATCCCTGCAGCCAACTCAGCATAGCACTGGTTCGAGAGTCAAGCTTTAGTGCAAGACCTAAACGTGATATGGAAGCCAGAGGATCCTTCCACCTAAGGCCATAGCTGGCTAGCTTGCCCAAGTCCCCAGTCCCAGGCTCAAAAACCATGGGTGTGTTTTTTTAACATAGTTTATTTTGTTTTATGATATAGCTCCATAAGTTCTGGGGTTGCCTGTGCCCTTCCTCAAAGTCCCTTTCCCCTTTCCCTGCATTGATTTCCCCTCCAGTTTTACAATTGATGTCCTTCATGAACAGTTACAAGTCCATCGTGTTGTTGAAGTATTTCCCAACAATGTAGGCATGGACATTGTCAGGGATAATGTCATCATCTTACTGTTAGGATAGCTTCAATTCTTTCACTGGGAGTCCATCTCTGGTCTGTATGCACAGATATGTACAGCACTTTGTCTCCACATCTGAACATATCAGTCTCCACTATACTTCCATTATATATCCTCTAACTTAGAGAATCAGTGAGCACAGTCCACATCAGGGTAAAAACAGTAAGTTTTCATCAACATGAAGTTAACAATCATGCTACTAAAATAAAAATGCACCACAAGAGTGGTGAAAACAAGAATGGAATCAAAACCCTTCTTGTAGGAATAAATACCAGTACATGACTCTTGTGGTGCTAGAGGAATTAGAATTAATAACTAGAACTTTATTATTCTTGATATGCAGCAAAACAGTGTTGAAATGGGCATTTACAATCTCAGGTGTTCACAAGCAATCCATCTCTTATGGATGATCAATTAATGATTCACAAGAACTTACTAGGAGAGATACAGATGACTAGGAAGTGCAAAAAGGTACAAATCATTACCAAAAAAATAATTAGATTTGGCTCTACAAAACTGTATATTGAAACAAGCAAGAGCCATTCCATAAAAAGATGAGCAAAACAACCCTTAGCCATATCAACATCGACATTTTTGATGGAAGTTATATTAGAGCAAACATGCGGTATCTGACCTTTTGGGATTGGCTCATTTCCCTTAGCATAATGGTCTCCAATTTGGGCCATTTGGCTGCGAATGGTCGTATTTTCGTTCTTTTTAATAGCCGTGTAGTACTTCATAGAATAGGTGAATCACAATTTGCTTTATTCAGTCCTCTGTCGATGGGCATCTAGGTTGTTTCCAAGTTTTTGCAATTGTTAATTGCAATGAATAGAGGAGCATGTTGCTGTCTCTTATCAGGTCCTTTGGATATATTCCCAGGAGTACAGTTGCTGGTTCGTATGGTAGGTGAATTTTCAGTTGCCTGAGTTCCATACTGACTCCCACAGTGGCTGCACCAGCTTACATTCCCTCCAGCAGTGGAGTAAGGTTCCTTTTTCCCCGCATCCTCACCAGTAGGTATTGTTGATAGTTTTCTCTATGTGGGCCATTCTTACTGAAAGTAAGTGGAACCTCAGTGTTGTTTTTATTTGAATTTCCCTTATTGCTAGGGAATTTGAATGTTGTTTCATGTGTCTGTTAGCCATTTGGATTTGTTCCTTTGAAAAGTGTCTGCTCATTTACTTTGCCCATTTCTTGACTGGTTTACTTCTTTTGTTGTTATGGTTATGTTGGAGTTCTTTGTATATTCTGGAAATTAGCCCCTTGTCCCCTATATAGTGTACAAAGGTTTTCTCCCACTCTGTTGGTTGCTTTTTTACTTTGTTGATTGTTGTGCAGAAGCTTCTTAGTTTGATATAGTCCCATTTGTTTATTTTGGTTTTGACTTCCTTTGCTTTTGGTCTGTGGATGTATTCATCTGAATACTAGTGGCCAAAGCATAGCCCCTGAGCAGGTGCAGCTCAAACTCTGATAGCAACAGGAGTCTCCTCTCCCTCTGATAGAGAAATGGCTGTGGACAGCTCAGCAGTGGGAGTGGGCTGGCCTGTGCTGACTGTTTTCATCTCCCACTTTGCGTGCCCTCACTTTGTTTCCCTTTCCTAAGAGATCAGTGTGGAGCGGGTGTTGGTGGTAGGTCTTTTTGAGTTCTTCGCCTACTGTTGGTGCTTATGTAGCAGGAGAACCCCGTCAGAAATTGAATCAGCAGTCTCCATAAGGAGCCCACAATTACTTCTTATCTGGAACCAAATCCTTTGTAATTCTGTCACCCAGTGACCTGGAAAGTGTGTCCATTGTTTGCACTCAGCAAGTCCAAATAAAGAGAGGCAGACATTCACTCAAATGTGCCGAGTTAGACTACCTGTTTCCCCTTCTACTGTTTTCTATGCTGTTATTCCTTAATTCCTTTTGCACTTTGTCCAACTGGAAACTAAATATGCTGTCACCAGCATTGAAGCCATACATGCACATACATGCCTCCCCCCACTGTGGATTCCTGGGGTACTGACTGCAGCTGTTTCTGTGGCCCAGGCACCCAGAGTTAGGCACTTGTGTAAACAGCTGAGCTAGCTCTATTTTTATGGGTCTACACTGAGCCCTGTCTCTAGCAGGTCTGTGTAGAGATGTACAAGGAAAGCCTAGAATTGCTGGTGCCTAGATACAAAATGCAAGACAGCAGAGGCATTTATTTTAAGGAGCAAACTTAGAACTGAGACCCATACAAAGGGACACCCCATGTGAAAGTATAGAAAGTGCCAGGTAAAGTGGGTTAGCTGTCCTGCAAAGGCCTTGGGGCAGGAACAGAGGGCCTCAGTTAGGGAAACAGAGTAGATCATTGCCACTGAGTGTGGCAAAGCCTCGGGGTGGAACTGGACTCCAGACAAGCAGACAAGGCTGGGTGTGGGACATTGGCTAGTTGCTGTCAGGACAGGGTCCTCCAACTTTGCAGTCCTGGGAGGTGGTGCCTCCAGTGAAACTGAGAACAGGAGGGAGTCAGAAATCTAGGTGTTACCTTGGATCTCTCAGGTGCTCAGTGGCTTTAAACTTGCTTAATGTCATGTAAGCAAACATCAGCAACACTATTCCAGTTGAGTGCCCACCAGAGCTACAGGTGCCTTGAGAGACTGACTCATAGCACCCAATTACAGGCTCTGAGAAGTTCCATGGCTCCTGTCCACCTCTCACTGGCTCTGCCTCCCCATTTCTTCCTGAAAGATTGTGCAGACCAGGAACTTCAGCCACCTCCCAAACCTCATCCTCCGCCTTCCAGTTCTCTCCACTGCCGGCTCACAGGCAATCATTTTTAATGAGCCATTCTTGGGTGCTGGCATTCACTGCTCCCATCATGGGGACCGTGCCCTGTCCCCTCCCATACCCATGTTAGAACACTGGGTCTAAGCCATGGTTTGTGCTGTTTCTAGGTACAAGAGTTAAATTGAGGAGTGAAGGTTGGGGACTGACATCCTAGCATTTGGTTAGGCTGTTTGCTGGGTTATTTTTGAGCAGTTGAAACTGGGACTGTCCAGAGACCCTCCCCACATGTTGTTTCTCCATATCCCATAATTAAACACATATTCCCTTTGTGTTATAATTTGTGAGGCCTTTCTGAACAAACTTCAGTGAACCTCCATTACTTCTCAGACTCTCCAAGGTGCCTGAACCAAGTGTACTCCAGTTGGGAAGCTCTCCTGCAAGTCCTGAATTTAACTGACTCCCCAAGAACAGGGAAACTTGAGGGAAAGTTAGGTGCTACACAAAGCAATTACATGCATTTCCTTTCTTATCCTTTGTTCTTAGTAAGAGAGAAGGTAGGAAGAGAGTGACAGGTAGCGAAAGAGAGAGAGAGATGTGAGGCAGAGAGAGGGGTACAGAGATTTCATGTCTGCTTGTTCACTCCCCAAAAAGGCTGCAATGGCCTGGGCTGGATCATACAAAAGCCAGAAGCTGGGAACTCAGTCCATATCTTCCACATTAGTGGCAGGAACCCAGTTACTTGAATCACCACTGTTGCCTTCCTGGATGTGTGTTATCAGGAAGCTGGATTCATGGGCAGAGCCAGGAATCAAACCTAGATAATCTGAGTTGGATCTGTGAATGCCTTGTCCACTAGGTTAGCCAGCCACTCCTATTCCTCATAATATCATTGAAAGTTTTTTTAAGATTTATTTTTATCGGAAAGGCATATTTACAGAGAGGAGAGACAGAAAGATTTTCCATTCATTGGTTCACTCCCTAACTGGCTGCTACAGCTGGAGCTAAGCCAATCCAAAGCCAGGAACCAGGTGCCTCTTCCAGGTCTCCCACATGTGTATAGGATACCAAGCTTTGGGCCATCCCCAACTGCCATTCCAAGGCACAAATAGGGAGCTGCTGGATGGGAAGTAGAGCAGATGGGACGTGAACCAGCGCCCATATGGAATGCCAGTATTTATAGGCCAAAGATTAGCCAGTGAGCTGTTGTGCCAGCCCCCAAACTACTGAAATTTGAAAGATGAAGACATTTGCCTGTCATAGTTGCCAGCCCCCCATTGACCTCAGGCTGCAGCAACCCAAACTCTTCATTCCTCCTACACCACACAAGTGCCTGATAGCATCCAGTGGGAAGAGCGGTGTGCGGCTGTAGGGTGGTCTCTCCCACCATCACACTCTCTCTTGGATCCCTTGCTTTAGGGAAGGCACACAAGCAGCCCTGTGGAGGGAAGCCAAGGGCTCCTGCCTACAGCACAAATTAAACATCTGCAGGAGTGAGCCCACCAGCAAGTCAGTACTGTAGCCTCACCGAGTCGTCCAATACCCTGGCCCCAGCCAGCACCTTCATTGCAGTCTGATGAGGCCTTGAACCAGAATGTCCCAGATGCCTGGCCTTCAGGGATTACATGACAGAGTGCTTCCTGTTGAAGTTGCTGCACTGGGAAACAGCTTGTTACACAACATGAGACAACTGATACAGGAAAAGTTACTCCCTTTTGGTGAATGGGAAAGTAAACTGCCTGAGATCCAGGGCATGTGCAGCAGTTGGAACCCACATCTTGTTCATGAGGAATTCTGTGGTTTTCTTCTTGCCGCTGCTGCCCTTGGCATTCAGCTTCTACCTAGCAAGCTCCATTGGATCAAGTTATAAGCCACATCAACCATCTCAGTCCTGGAGGGGCCCCGGATTTGGGGTACCCCACATAGTTTGGGATGATCAAAATCCAAGCAAAGAGATAGCTTTCACCATTTATATGAAATGTTCAGTTGATTTAGCCAATGCTTCATACTAGCTTTAGTCACAATTCTCGATATTTAAACACTTTTCTCTGTTTATTTCCAATTCCTTCTCTGATGATTTTTTTAAAATCTCTTCAATCTGCTGTTTCTAATTAGGATTTCTGCTAAGCTTTCTCCACAACAGAGATTTTTCTTTTTTCAAAAATAAAATACAGCCTTGGTGAAAGGATATCATCACCAAAAAAAATGAATTTTTGAAACTGATGTTCAGTGATTCCTGTGATTTTAGCAATTTATGTTGACTGCTTCCAAGGGAAGGGGTTCAGCTCCTCCAGCCTGGCAGATGAGTTATCACCAGGTTTGTTCATCCCAACTGTAGCACGTGCTGTCTGCCTTCGCAGCCTACGCTTCCCAACATCTACCTTGGGGTCTGTTTAGTGACCTGATTTGTGAGCATCTTCCCCTGCAAATCACAAGCACTAAAGTTCTAGATTTCACTTTTTCCTGTGAATCAATCCATCAAACTTGTAAATCAAAAGAAAAATCATACAGGCCAAGATGGGCAAGCTGATATCCACCTGCAAGCACTGGCACCCCATATGGGTGCCAGTTTGTGTCCCAGCTACTCCCTACCTATGGTCTAAGGAAATCAGCAGATTATGGCCCAAGTCCTTGGGTCCCTGTACCCACATGGAAGACATGGAAGAAGTTCCTGGCTTCTGGCTTCAGATCAGATTAGCTCAGCAGCAGCTGAGCAGTAGCCTTTTGGGAAGTGAACCAGCAGATGGAAGATTTCTCTCTCTGTCTGTCTCTCTCTCTCCCCCATCTTGCTCTGTTCTCTCTTTCTCCTTTTATCTCTATAAAAATCTGCCTTTCAAGTAAAATAAATATTTTAAAATAATATAATGTGAACATTTGGAGAAAAGCATACCAACAAGCTGGCTTTGCCTTTTGTCCTCTACCTCCTCCACGCGGTGGTGACTGGAAACAACACCAAGCAAGAAGGCGGGTGGCACTTAAAAGGACAGAGGGTTACCGCACTGCTCCTCCTATCTCTGAGCAGCTGTTCCTATTTTCTAAAGCCAATTCTGACACCCAGCCCTGACTGCCTTACCTGGGAATGGTCACTCAGGAAGCCAGGAAGTATCCTCAGTGGAGACCTAGCTACATATCCCAGCAGCAGCAGCTATCTGCCCACATGAGCAGTAACCAAGCCAAAGAGAGTTGGTCAACATGGCCAGCTTCCCATTCTGTCTCTCACATAGCTGGCGTGGGCCTCTGATGGACATGTGCATCCCACTCTTCACCTGAGAGTCCTGACGGGGTACAGGTGAGGATGCACCTGCTGCTGTGGTGTGCACACTGCTCAGCAGTGCGTGTGGATGTGTCATGCTCTGATTCCTGCTTGCTATGTGCTTAGGAGTTTCCAGTACGGACCAGGGTGACTTCTGTCATTGAAAGGAGTTTCTGTTCACAGCAAGGGTGATTTCTGACTGACATTGGCTCAGGGAATGCATGTAGAAGTAGTAGTAGTCAATATTGAATTTTTCTATTTTTCCTTTCTAATTTTGTAGCTCAGAGAGTAAAAATAGTGTGAAAAAATGTAGATTTCTGATGGGGGATTTGAAGTTTCTGTGAAATTCAAAGACTTCTCATTGGATTTGAATGTGCTTCACAAATGGTTTTACTCTGATTTCGACAAGTGGATTTGTACAGCCCAAGGGAAGTGACCTTTTGTCTGTCCATAAATATAAATAGAAAGCATTTGCACATCCCTAGTGTGTGGGAGAGAGGTCAGAGGGACAAGGGGCCATGTAGGACTGAAAATGAAGAGGAAAGGAAGCCAGAGAAGGTCATGAACCTCCGAAGAAGAACCGTAGGCCAGAAGGAAGTTAGAAAACCCGAGACCAAGGGCTCACTCTGAGATGAACGAAGCAGTGCTCATCGTGGGCTGTGACCTTCCCAGCTTGGAACTGTCAGGCTGTCCTGCATCCTGCAGCCATTCCAGGGTGCATGCGGACCATGCTGTGCTTCGCCCTGCTGCACCTGTCAGCCTGGGCCCCTTTACAGCTCCTCAGATCCTTTTATGAATTAATGAGGAGACAGAGGACAACAGAGCAGATGGTTCTCTTCAAGAAACCCACCAAAAATATAAATCAACTGGAAACAGTTCTTGGAGAACTCTTAGTGCATGTTTTACTTCCTTCTCCTGTCCCTCATCTTCAATGAAAACTACTTTCCCAGGGTGCCCAAAGACCCTGTCTGGACATGAATCCAGTGAGTATCTTTCCACCTGCTCCATTCTACAAAATGTTTTCTTCTTTCCAAAACTCCACTGTTCTCACTCCCTAGTGATATTCTTTCCCCACAAAGCTGCCCTTTGCCCACACTTTGATCAGACTCTCCTCTGTGAACTCATTCTGATTTCATCTCCAATCTTGACTTTTCCCTCCTCATCCTCAAATGGCCAGCAGATCCTTCCATCCTGACTTTTGAGATGGCCGCCACACAAAGTCTAGACCCTGAACCACGCTTCCTGCTTGTCAACCTGCTATCCCACTAGAGCCCATCAGGTGCCTCTGTGTGTCACTGCTGCACTGAGCCTCAGCCCCAAGCCAGACTCACCATGCCCACCCTGCTGTCAGCTGTGATCCATTCTTGTATCTCAGCACATCTCATGCCTGATCCTCCCTTTCCAAGTCTGTCACACCATTTGGAGCAGATCCTCACTCTTGGTCACTTGGACTGCCAGAGCCTGTGTCTCTCTGCTTCTTGTCCCCTATTCCCCCAATCCATGCTCACATTAGTTAGATTTCCTTCATAAACAGATGCAGAGAGAGAGAACATGAGAAATCTTCCATCCACTAGTTCACTCCCAAAATGGCCACAATGTCTGGACCTGGCCCAGCCTGAAGCCAGAAACATGGAGCTTCTTCCAGGTCTTCCATGTGAGTGCAGGGGCTCAGCCACTAGGGCCAACCTCTGATGCTTTTCCAAGTTCATTAGAAGGGAGCTGGATCACAAATGGAGCAACTAAGACTTAAACCAGTGCCATGTGGGATGCCAGTGCCACAGACGGCGAATTTACTTGCTGTGCCACAGTCCCAGCCACTGACCTGCAGTGTAGGTCTTCCTCCATTCCTCTGCTTCTTCCCTCTTCTCTCTTCAAAAACCTCCCAGCACTGAAAGTGGGAGTTTTGGGTTCTCGGAAGCTGTCGCAAAGTCAGTTCTACAAGGAGCCTTCTTTGACTTCACCAGGTACACATAATCTTCTCCAAGATCTTCTGGGGATTTAAAGATCCAGGCTTGTCTATAGTGTCAGCTCTACACGATGAGTGTAGCCCTCCACAGATATCCTGAACATGGACAGACCTGAACTCCTGATTCTCTCAAGTCCGCCCCTCCTGCCCTCTTTCAGTAATGGGTGACTCCATCTGACCCAGGCTTGGTTGATCCATTTCCCAGTATCCTATGTGAAAATTATCTAGAACTTCTGTTGGGTCTGCATTCACACTACACGTGGTGTCCAACTGCTCTGCTGCCACCAGCTTCGTTCACCCATCCTCAGCCTACCGCATTAGATCCTTACTGATCTCCCTTTTTCTTTCCTCATCCCCTTGTCCCCCACAGAGCAGGTGTAATTGTATTCTGTGGATGGAGGCCTAGCATCCCTCACTTAAACCTCCGTTAGAGCCCCATTGCACTCAGGATAAGCCACACGACAGCTACCACAGACCTACTGCCTTGCCTTGCTCTGATGTCATTGTCCTCTGCTCAACCCTTCCTACCCTCCAAGCTTGCTGTTTTCCAGCCCCAGCACACCCCACTCATGCATTTCCTCCCCTCAGGAACATTGCTGTTCCTGACATCCACCCATTCACCCCCCTTTCTCTAACTATCTGAGCCAGGTCTTCCTCAGTTGCCTTATGAGTTCACAAACATCCGACCCAGATGGATCTTCCAATCCCCTTTCTCTTCCTTATTTTTTTCCATCTCACCCATCTG
This sequence comes from Ochotona curzoniae, assembly GCF_017591425.1. Taxonomy (NCBI): domain Eukaryota; kingdom Metazoa; phylum Chordata; class Mammalia; order Lagomorpha; family Ochotonidae; genus Ochotona; species Ochotona curzoniae. The sequence continues at coordinate 20,922,521 of NW_024465894.1, read as the reverse complement.
CATAAACAGTACAATATAATTCACTGTTGATGCTGTAGATCGGTCCCTCCAGTGTGATGAGTGTCACGGGTACAGGCTAGTTTGTCAGTTTCGAACAACTGAACAGTGCTCAACAACCTCTTTGCTTAACTGACTGATGGATGAGCAGGCATCAGGAGCGAGACCCGTGTACCCACAATGGCTTGTCATTCTGTGATACAGAGCAGACCATTTGGCAGGCACTTCCGTTAACTTTCTGAGGAAGTTTGTTATAGTATATGTTGACTTCTCTGTCCCTGTGTGGCATTGGTTTCAGTTCAAAGCAGAATGTATCTATTCCTGTTTCATCTGTCACAAATCAGATCTCAGATCTGTTCCATCTGTGACAGGAACTGGTCCTTGTCTCTTTTGAGATATCTTAGTTGCTCTGCTGGAATTTGGCCTCAATATGCCTTTCCCTCCTTGGAACAGGCATACCTGGTCAGTGTGTCCATTTCAGAACGGGGTCAAGACCTGAATGACATTGTGCTGTGGGTGTGAGGACAGCAAGAACCCGACCTACTCATTACATGACGCACCCTTGAGCCCAGCTGAAGGTTGCCTTGATCCACATATAGCAGTCAACTCTCTTGGCTCATGGGCACGTGTGAGCTGTTCCAATCTACAGGTGTCTTTCTAGGCACTATCTTGGTCTGATCAGGAGTGAGATTCTTGGCATCCATCTCTCTCACACCACCTTTATTTGTCTTGTCATGGGCTGTTGACACCTCTTTAAAGTCTTGATTCCCTCAAACTGCAAGCTCTGTGCTTCCTTGTAGTGTATATCCACAGATCTGAGAGCAGTGTTAATGATGCAATGAGAGTGGAGCCAATTTGCTTTGGATTAGTGTCCCAGGAAGACTGATCTTTCTTGGGATGGTAGAAAAAATTGCTAATGAGATAGAGCCAGAGCAGGTGGTTCAAGCCTGTCCTCTGTTAATGATGATTTCAAGCAGCCATGAGACTGTGCCTTTCATACTTTCCAGTGAAGGACACAAAATTGACTCATTACCTTGGTTACCACATTCTGGATTCCATCACAGTGTTTGGGCCAGGCCAGTCCTTCCAATAGGCTGTTTCCAAACAGTTGTTTCATGGGACAAGAGGAGTAAGTGGTCCTGGGAGACCCAGGACTGCTTTCAAAGATGACTTTCCTTGCAAGTCAGACTTCCTTAAAACATAAACTTTGTCATGTAAGGTACTTTGTCCCAGCCTAATCTGTCCATGACACTCCTGTGACTCTGGTAACCCTCATCAGTGTTTGAAGCCAACCAGAGGATTTGATTTAGTATTTTTTTTACCACTTCTATGAAATCATGGGAGCCGGCTGGAAAGACATCTTGAAGATGTTGATTAGAGATTGTGTTGAGGAGTATGGTCAAGAGGTTGAGGTTTGAAGCAGAACCATTGGCACTGGCTTGCATTTCTGCATGTGCTACCTTTGTGCTTCGAGCAAATCGTAGGATTTCTCTGGACCTCATTCCTCACCTATAAGAAAGGCTCCTGACACCAACTTTATTGGAGAGGTCATTCTGTTGCACTAGTTCAATGATTCAGTGCGTGTGAAAATCCTTAGAATGGGATCAGGTTTACAGAGAGCACTCCGTAAAAGTGACTGATTAGCAAATTCGTACCCATGCCACCTCTTTCTCCTGGAATGTGCTTCCTGGCAGGCACTTCCTCTCCCTTGAAATCATCCCCATGTGCTGGATGCCTCTCAACTCTCCTTGCAGATGTTAATCTTGCTTTCCTGCAGAGCCTGGTATAGAGCCGTTCTGATCCTGTTCTGCTTTTCTTCACTATGAGGCTGGGCTGTGGGCACTGGGCAAGCAAGGGCAACAGTATGGCCAACTTTGATGCACCACACTCACAGCCCAGACTGCAGAATTTGGAAAGGGTTCTCTGTGACACTGAGGCCCCTCAGGATGCCACAGGGATGCTAAGTCCAAGGCCATTGACTCTGCAGCTGCTGTGACTTTGCCTCTGTCCCTGGCTTGATTCCCATCCTGGCTTACTCAGCCACCTGTTAGCACCAAGACTGAGAATGAATAATGCCATTGGATTCAAAGGAATACATGATACACTGTTGTCAGAATTGATCAAAGAGACAATAGAAGTTGCTTAACGGAGAAATTATTTTATTAAACTATACTACAGCCATCATCCATGCTTTTTGGATGACACACCTTGCGTAAGAACATACAGACTTTTATATCCCAAAAAGCCAGGTGACAAAACTCTTGTTACAAAGGCCAGGATATGCAGGTTTTTGTTCATCACTATCTTGGGCGGAACTAAGATTATCTAGGGTTGGTTTTCCTATTTTACTCATTGAAGAAAGCCAAAAAGGAAGAGAAACATAACCAGCCTGAACAAAGAAAGAGAAGAGGTGAAAGCCTTGGGGTTGGGGGACTTTTGCCATAATTTACAACCCATTTACAACTGGAGGGAGACATGAAGGAGAGATAGCATTGGGACTTGGTTGCTCCAAAATACCAGGTGTTCTTGGCTTGTGATAAGCCTCTAGTTCACAGACATTCTCAGCTCGTTCACATCACATTAGTGTTTCCCCACCCAAATTGAAATTTGCTAGTGTGTGTGCTCGCGGGTGAATGTATGTGTTTGTGTTCGGTAAATCTCATCTGTCTTTTCATCATCCAAACCATAATCTTTCGTAAGCCATAATCTTTTAAGCTTTAATTTTGCAGACTATGTAGTGTTTAGCTTGTCCCTGAACAGACCTCTATAAAAGAGACAATCTTTCCTATCAAGTGAATTAATTCCTCGTGCAGTTGGTTTTGTGGTTGTGTGGTCTTGCTTTGCTTATGTCTTGTTTTTGTCCTTTTTTTGGAAGAGGGATTTACAAGTGAAAGGGTCAACATGGAATTTGGAAATTTTAAATAAATTCACTATACGCTGTCCCCAACTGGATTGTCTGGAAGTGCATGTTGAGGCTGAGTTTGAAGTGCCAGGTGGCCTGGGAAGAGATGAGCTTGAGACAAAGTCAGGCTGCGATGCAGGTTCCACATAACCCCAAGCAACCTGGAAAAGCATGCTAAAACTAGCATGACCTGTGCTAGATGAACTCACCCAATGTTTATACCATCACCTCTCAAGGCCTGCTGATGTGGGCTTTTTGGGGAGCTTGCTGAACAGTCCCACCCAAAGCAGCTGACAGGTGCCACCTGGGCAACAAGTCCCTGTAGGGCCAGTGATGGGGACCCACCTTCCAGCCCCCAGAGAAGTAAATCAGAACACAGACCATCAGGCAACCCCCAACCTACGTCCAATATCAACACTGCTTCAGTTTGTTGTGACTGTCCTGAAAAAGCAGGTTCAGATTCCTGCAATCCAAACTGTAAAACTACCACAGGGTGGGGACCTGGGCAGACAGGCTCTCAGCCCTCCAGCTTTGTTGGATGCACTCCATTTCAGCTCACCTGTGGGGATTCATGACATGGAAGCAAATTATTTACCCTCCTCCTGTCAAAAAGTGGAGTGTAATCATGCTCTCTTCGCTGTGGGCTAGCTTAGCGGTGCTCTTTTAATAGCACCAAGAGAGGCAAGTGACACTGCCAGGCTGCCAGGCTGGGTCACAAAAGGTCATATGGCTTTCCTTCTGAGCTCCCCCACACTCTCTTACAATCACAATCCATGGGTCATGAAGCACCAGGAAGCAAGTTCACACACCTGCCTCCTGAGGCCAGACAAGGATAACAAGGTGACTAAGGAGCACTCCAATGATCCTGCCAACTATCTCCAGGCCACAGTCAGCCATAAGAATAGGCAATCTGCATGTTTTCCAGCCCCGATCCTCATGCCACCCAATGAGTGCCCAGCTAGGACAGAGATAAGGGGTCCATATGGATGCAAAGGACCCAGGAATGTGGGGATGGTTTTGGAGTAACTTGCTATGCACTGCAATGAGTTGAATTCAGGATCCTCAACTGAATGAGAGTTTAAAAGGATGATTCTACTGGTCTGAACTGCTCCCAACAGGGTATGTTTTAGTGTCTCAAACTGGGAAGGCTGTGCCTCCTATTCTCCAGCAGGCTAGCCCAGGCTTGTTCACATGGTGGAGCAGGAACTCCCAGCTCCTGGTGGGAGCCAGGATGCCCAGAGCCTCTAGAGACCAAGGCTTAGAGCTGGCATCCACAACTCAGGCTACATCCTGTGGTTCCACCTGGGTCACTTCACATTCCAGGGGCAGAGGGGCCAGGAGTATCCAACCCTTGATTAGAAAAGCTCCAGAGTTTTGGGTGATTTTTGCCACCCACTGAGGGAATCTGGGATTATTCTCCGCTGTTGAAGATAGATTTTAAGGTTAGCCTCCACCCAGACTTTACAATACAAAAGCAACCTGAGGAATGAAAAATATCAAAATGTCAGATTTCAGAGAGAGAATCTTCATCGGTTACTCTATATGTAGTGGGACATTATATCCTACTTGGTGAGACAATATTACAAGGTACATGTATGTGGATGATACACAATTATATAATTTATTATATATAGAATATAGAATACATTATATATTTAGATAGGTAGATTTTGTATTTATCAATATATAATGTTTGGTTTTGCACATATATATTTGATATATGTGAAGTATAATCTATTAGTAATTATGTAATGAGCATATATTAATGCATTAGATGTGATTATATGGTTATTATGTAATAAAGTTATCCTTACTGTTAATTATTTGTGACAGTATTCAAATTATATAATCAAGGTATGACAAAATACATTTTACGATATATGTTTTATATATTTTTATTATGTGTAATATGTACATTAGTAATACAATTAATTAGGTATGCATAATATATCATTAATGTGCTATTATTATATATTATTAATAATATGGCATGTTACCACTAGTTCACCATCACACCAGCAGCTCACTGAGTAAACTTCCTGGGTCTGAATTTGCCAGGCAGGGCTCCGTGTCTGCCCAGCCTCAGTCCAGACCACCTGTCAGTTCTCTTCTCAGGGTTAAGTTGCAGCTGTGAATGACAACTGTCAGTAACAGCTGCAGCCATAACCCTCAGCCCACGTCTATAAAGCCTCATTCTTTATGGGAGCCACAGTGGCTATAAACAAATATAAACACAATAGTGCCATTTGTCCGTCTGGAGGTATATTTATTCCAAAACAGTTGGCCACAGAGAAAGCAAGTAGAACTCCTTAAAATCTATAGGTTCCCTGCCGTCCAGATCTCCATCTCCTCCTACCGAGGGTTTGAAGGCCGTGCCGTCCACCTTGCAGCATTTCTCATCTGTTCACCTCATCCAGATTTGCTTTGGATTGCCCCTTTCTTCACCTGCTTTGGATTCTGGTTTTCTTCTTAATTGTCTGCTGGGATGGTTCTGTTTCTTCAGTTTAGTTCACCTGACCACAGCTTTCCAGCATGTCTGTGAATTTGTTTTAGTAGCAGTTGTTATATTTTAGTATCATTTGGATTTGTAAAACATGTAACAGTTACTCAGGCCAGTAAGAATCCATCAGAATTCTGGGAGGAGGAAAACTCTGCAGTAAGATGTAACAGTCTCTTGTTCCTTGTGACTTGGATGTTTGGGCTGGGAAGTCAGAGTGAGCAGCTCAGCACAGGCAAGCACTTTGTCTCGGTTCCAGAAGTTCCAGGGAAGTGTTTTTCAGGTCAGTAAACCATGGCATCAGGTGCAAGAGAGGAAGCCACAATTTCCACTGTTTTTCTCAAAAACGTCTGTTGTGTTTTGTTCAGAGGAAGTGATGCCAGAATGGATGTGCAACACAATCAAATCTTAAGAATTTCTTTAAGAGACTTGAAGAGTAGGTGACTTTCAGATTCTCCTCTCTCAGGCTCAAGTAGGTGTTCTCAGGGGCATGTGGGAGATGGGGGGCGTTAATTTTTCCCCCAACAACTCTGCATTTCCCATTTCCAGTACTAATCACTCTGGTGGTCTTACCCATCCAATATACCTTCAAACCACCAACAACCTGAAATAAATAGTCACAGTGCAGGTGGGAAGGAAAGGGTTTGTATCCAGTTCTATTGAGAAGACATTGAATATTCCGGTCACTGGCAGCATAGCAAACTGAGCATCCCTCTCCCTTTTTAAAATGAATATCAACTGGGTGTGCAGCCAGGTGAATATGATAGAGTATTGATGTAGGAAGTCTAGGGAGAGCTCAGGGGTGCAAACCTGGACTCAACTCACATCGAACCCAGACTTCTTCCTGCAAACCAGTACAAATGTAGGAAGTGCCTGACTTCAAAGCAGCTACATGGCAGACTCAGAAGAATACCTGGAACTTTGCTGTGATTGCAAAGCAAGGTTGAGCCACATCATTAATGCCACTTAAATACAAAAGGCTCTAAGGAAAGATCGACAAAATCCAAACATACACTGAAAGATTTGTTCAACTTAAAGATGTGTCTACATTAAGATGGCATCATCCATCTGAGTTCTTTCCAAGAAGTGATGTAATTACACATGAGCCATCTTCCCATTCACTCTATCCCCTATTTTGAAATAGGTCAGTATATAAATTATGTCATACCACTTCATCCAAATTCTCCACTTTAAAAAAACCAGCTTTTTAAAGATTATTTGTTTATTTAAAAGACAGGGTGGGAGTAGAGTGAAATAGGGAAAGAGAGGGAGAGAGATCTTCCATCTGCTGGTTCATTCCTCGAATGGTCACCTGACTAGGGCCATGCCAAAGCCAGGAGCTCCATTCTAGTCCCTTATGTGTACAGGAGCAGGATTCCATAGGCCATATTCCACTGCTTTCAGTAGTGTAACAGCTAGGATATTAACCAGCATCCATGTGAAATGCTAGCATTGCCTACACCCCAGTACCAGGCCATGGATTCTCCATTTCCCTAATTCTCCAACTCTCCCTGTGACATCTCTAACACGCAGCACTGGAGCTTTGGTGAGAAGGAGAAAAGTCCTTTACTTAGTTTCAGCACTCATTAGCCTCACGTGACTCTTGGCCATTCTGTTCTTTAAGAAACCAAAGCTACTCACATCCCCTACGGCCATAAAGGAACCCTGACTATTAGGTTTATTTGGCAGATGTGTTGAGCGTGGAGAGAGGGGTATAGAATGAAAACTAGTAATAATTTTGGAAGGTATGGAAAACCCTGACAAAATAGAAAAAGGAACAAGCAATAAGAAACAAGCAAGGAAAGCAAAGCCATAGCTGGTCGACATGATTCTAATTGTTCCACTACATTAGTTAACAGAGTAGGAAACATCACGGTGCTGCCCCTGGAGGAGAATGCTCAGGTGAGTGTTGTGTGAAATACATAACTGTCACTTTCATGGAAAAAGTATCAACACTGGGCAATGATAAATGACAAGGGTTTCCTATGAAGACCCATATTCACACAGGTAGGAGTAAATGTGAAATAACTTTAAGGAAAATGTTAAGCAGCCACCCAGTGGGACAGATGCTTCAAGGGAAAATTCAGCCTGCAAATGTGGGGATGCTCCCATCACTTGTGAGTGGAGTGACATCAGCAGGATGGGGACTCTGGAACCCTGTGTGAAGACATCAGCTTCACAATACTACAGGGGCATGCTGGCTTTGTGAGAACTGCTCAAGCAGCTCATGGCTGAGCACTGAGCCAGCAAGAGGCACGTTGGAGGAGATAAGCCCAATGTACTTACCCACCATAGCTGGTCCCTGCCTTACAGGCCCTTGACTTGCCACAGCACCAGTGCAACTGTGGTGTTGTAGATAGATACTAGGGCAGCTTCTGACAGAAACAGGCAAACTTCCTCAGCTGGAAGATAGACCCCTAAACCCAGAGGAGACCCAGGCCCAGAAAAGGCTGGGAAGCCCTCAAAATCTACTGTGGCTGACTTGCAAAGCTATTCCTCTATAGGAAGGGGCTCCACGAGGGGCAGTGGGAGCACTGGCTGTTTTTTCAAATGCTTAAATGTCAACAAGATATACCAAAGAGATAAGGTGGAGGGAAGGAAAACATCAGTGAAAGAAACAAATCCTCCAGAAATGGACCCTAGAGCCACAGAAATCTGCCTGACAAAGAATTCCAACTGCCCGTCATCCTAAAGATGGTCCGTGAGCCAGAAGGGAACACATCAGCAACCCAGCACAATCAGGAAAACAGCATGTGAACCAACTGATGGATTCAACAGAGAGGAGGAAATGGCTTTTAAATGAACTGAACAGCTCCTGGAGCTGAAAGATACAATAACTGAATTGAAAATTTCACTAGAGGGGATGCGCAAACAGAACACTGGACTAAAGAGAAAAAGGAATCAGCGAACTTGAAGACAGGTCATTTGAAATAATTAGATCAGAGAGGCAAAAGGGAGCAAGAATGAAGCAAAGTGAAGCATTCTAAGAAGCTTATAGGACAACTCCTCATGGATGTTACAGCAAAGAAAGAAAAACCAGAAAGCCTACAAGTAACTCAGAAAGCTCATGGAAAAGTACATACCATGGAAAAACTCTGCATGAATTTTAGAATTTTGGCACTAAAATAAGCTTTTTTATAATTCCACTTTCCATGAACTTTTTGAAGTTCTTTTCTATTTGAAATAATGACCAAAAGTGTCTGAAAGTTGGGGCAGTAAGTAGGCGCACAGATACAAGAAGTTCAAAGAACTTCAGCGGTGATTCACACAGAAACCTACACCCAGACACAGTGCAATTAGGTTGTCAAACATTATGGCAGAAGAAATTTTGAAAGTAGTAAGAGACATGCAATGCAAGCCAGAGAGCTCTCCTAAAATTATTAGTGAATTTATCAGCAGAAATCTTGTAGGCCACAAGGGAGTGTGATGATATTTTCAAAGTAGTAGGAGGGAGAAAAACCTTCTGTTCAACAAACTGTTATTCAGAAAGCAAAGTGTGCAGGGGGCTGCTGTTGTGGCCTGTGACGTGAGCCACCATGCGTGTGTAGCATCTCATATGAACACTGATTTGAGTCCTGGTTTTTCTACTTTCAATAGAGTTCCCTGCTAGTACATTTGGGAAAGCAGTAGAAAATGGCCCAAGCACTTGGGCTGCTGCCACCCACGTGGGAGGCCCAGATGGAGTTGCAAGCTCCTGGCTTCAGTCTGTCTGCTCCAATCCTGGCCAGTGTGGTTATTTGTGGTTATTTATCTCTCTCTTTCTTCCTCTCTCTCTCTCTCTCTCTCTCTCTCTCTCTCTCTCTCTCTCTTTCTCCATTTCTGCATTTCAAAGAAATGAGTGAATCTTTTTTAAAAGTGTAAACTTGTGATTTTTCCAGATTATGTAGTTTTCCAAATGAGGGTAGAGGAATGATGGAAGTTAAAGCATTTGACAAAATCAGAAAATAAGGTTGAGACAGCTGTGCTTTTGAATATTCTGCTCAGTAATATGAATAGCAGTTAAGTGTTGTGACAAGAATCTGTGTTTGCTTTGAACAACCTAAATGACTTGAGACATGGAGAGTGGATGTGCTGGGCTGGTTTCTAGAATCCCCAGGTCCTCTGCCACTTCAGCATTCCCCAGGTAACTCCAGCTTTGTTTCTAAAGAGGTCCTGATGGTGCAAGTAAAGGGCATTGACACAAGTGTTTAGCCTGGTGGCTGGGATGCTTGCATCCTATGTCACAGCACCTAGCTGTAATCCTAGGCTCTGGCTCCTGATGCCAGCTTCCTGGCAGTGCACACCCCAGGAGGCAGCAGTAAAGTCTCAAATAATTGGGAGATCTGGATTGTGTTCCTGGCTCCTGGCCTTGGCTGATGCAGGCATTTGTGGAGTGAATTGGTAAATGAGGGCTCTATCCTTCTGGTCCCTTTGCTTCCTATGGGAAGGGCTCTTGGAATGAAGTCATGCGTTATCAGGGTTCAGGGTCAGAAATGGAACATCTGGGACTTGATCTAGAACTCTTACGGAATGCTGGTCCTGATTTTCTTTTTATTATTTGGAATTAAAAAATTTAGAGATGGGCCTTTGGGCTAGCACTAGCTTGTTGAGATGTCTGTGTCTCACACAGGGCTCTGTGTTTGCATCCTGTCTCTGGGTCCTGGCCCCAGCTTCCTGCTAATGTGGACACTGAGAGGTAACGAACAGTGGCTCAAGTCATCAGTTCCTACTGCCCATCTGGGAGGTCTGCATTAGATCCCTGGCTCTCAGCCTTCGCTTGAACATGCCCTGGGTGTTTTGGGCATTTGAGGAATGAACCAGTGGATGGAAGCTTTGTCTGTCAGATCATTTAATAAAACAAATAAATCAGCATGGGAATGGAAATCTCATTAAACAATTAAAGTATAACTTATTAGCAATAAAACATAGTTTAATGAATTATAAACAATTGTTTGGTCATTGTAACTACCACGCCACAGCTCATTAGTCAATCACAGAGGTACACTCACCCAGTCAGTTTCTGACCAGCTAGCTGCCACATAGACGTTCACTGTTCTAGAACTTCATACGAGTGAGATCCTACAGTAGTCATACGCTTGTGTCTACTTCCCTCACTCGTGGGAGTTTTTCATTTTCAGGGTATATCAATAATTTTTTCCTTTTTTTGTGCAGTATTTCTTCATTTATCCATTTACTTATATTGATGAATATGTGGGATATTATCAGTTTTAAGATATTAAAATTGTTCTAATATTTTAAAGATTCATTCATTTTTATTGCAAAGGCAGATTTACAGAGAGAGAGAGAGAAAGAGCTTCCATCTGCCGGTTCACTCCCCAAGTAGCTGCAATGGCTGGAGCTGAGCTAATCTGAAACCAGGAGTTTCTTCCGGGCCTGCCATGTGGATGCAGAGTCCCAAGGCTTTGAGCCATCCTCAATTGCTTTCCCATGCCACAAGCAGGGAGCTAGATGGAAATTGGAACAGCTGGAATACGAACCAGCACCCACTTGGGATCTCAGCACATGCAAGGTAAGGACTCCAGTCACTAGGCTGCTGCACCTGGGCCAGCTATAAAATTTTTAATTATAATTTTTACTTGAAAGAAAGAGAAAGAAAGAGACCCAAGTTTGATCAAAGAGTTCTCATCTGCCAGTTCAGTCTTAAAAATTCAACAGACCAACAGGACTGGGGTGGAGCCATAGCCAGCAGCCAGGTAGGTACTCAATCTGAGTTTCCCATGTAGGTGACAGAGACCCAAGTACTTGAGCCAGCACACTGCCTCTGAGGATCTACATAAATAGGCAGGAACCTGGAGCTTGGAATCCATCCCAGGCACTATGATGTGGGATGCTGATGTCTTAACTGTTAAACACCTAACTAATACTTCTGATGATTGTGGTGCTAGTCATTTGATGGACTCTATGGGTGTATTAGATCTCTATCCTTTAAGGCTCTTTGTTTCCTCTTTCTAAAGCCTAGGGGCTCCTTGCTAGAATTTCTGGTACCAGCTAGACAACTGCAATCTGTAGATGAAAGGTTTTTTTTCCCCTTCCTGTGAACAATAAAATTCTGGCTCCCGGGAGTTAGAGTGAATGAACTAGCCATATCAAAAATCGGCTGTGAAAATCAAAGTCGGTATGTCGAAACTGAAAATGTTGACTCAGGAATCCTTGGTAATAAGCACTTTCAAAGCTAGGTAGCTTCCCTTGAACCAGAGCATAAACACCACGAATGGAGCCAAAGGCTGAGAGGTTCTTCCTTCAACCTGCGGCATCTCAGTCTTCAGGAATGAATCTATAAAAAAACAGTGCTGAACAGAGCAGGTGGAAGGAAATGGATGGCACAGGAAACTTACTCTTTTTAACTTACATGCATTATTTTATAGCAGATAGGAAAAGAAGTTGGAGGGAATGTTGGGGAGCTTCCTTTAAAAACAGTAACAGTGGCATTCCTTTGAATATGTGTGAATACGAGGCACTATCCCAAGGACTTTCCTCTGTGTCCTTGCGCTGATGTAATTTTCATTCAGTGCTTTAAGGTGGGTGCTTTCACAGACTGACTTTCATCCCTGCAAAATTCCTATGTTGAAGTTCTAACTGCTGGCGTCTGCACATGAGGCTATGTATGGAGAGAGGTGATTAAGGCACTGAGGTCTTCAGGGCAGGCCCCAATCCAGTATGTTTGGTGTCTTTGTAGGAAGAAGAAATCTGGGGTTGATGTTGGAGTGTGGCATGTAAGGTCACCACCTGCATCACTGGCATCCCATACTGGTACTGGTTTGAGTCCTGAATGCTCCACTTCTAATCCAGCTTCCAGCTAATGCAACTGGAAAGGCAAGGGCTTGGAACCCTGCACCCATGTAGGAGACCTGGAAGAAACGTCTGACTTCCGGTTTCAGCTTGGCCAGGCCCTGGCCATTGCAGTCAATTGGGGAGTGAACCAGTGGATGGAAAGACCTTTGTCTCCTACAACTCCCACCCCAACTCCGCCCTTCAAAATAAATAGAATAATGCTTTAAAAAGAAGAGGAAATTTGGGGATTGAGGTGCTTGAGAAAAAACAATATGATGACACAGAACATGGTTCTAAATAGACAGAACTCAGAGGACGCCAATCAGGCTCACACATTGAACTTGGCCTTGTGGATCCTGGAAGAGTGAGAAAAGAAGTGTCTGTTGCTTAAGCTACCCAATTTGTAGTACAATGATGCTTCACTAGTGAAAGGACACACCCTGGGTACCGTGTCCCTGAAGCAGGAACATCAGAGAATGTAATCACAACTCACCTTATGGAAACATCATGTGGTGTGCGACTATTACCGCAGCCCTGGCTGCATCACAGGGTCTCCATTTCACAAATGTGGATAGCTGAGATCAGAGACTTGGCAGAACTCATATGCCCAAGAATGGAGCTGGCTGAATGCCTCCACATTTATGCTTGTAAGCATTATATATATATATATATAGCTGTATATAGCTTGGGCTATATATATATATATATATATATTCTGTAATCCTAAAAATAAAATGGAAGATGGGTTCCGCTTTGTGGAAGCTTTTAGCTCACTGTGAAGATACACCTTTTTGGCGAAGTCCCCACCACTGAGTTCAGACTGCTCAAGGCCAGTTGCAGGACTGGGACGAGTGTTTTTCAACACTAGTCTAGGGCAGCTTGCCCACAGCCACTCAACAAATCAGATCTGTTGTCAGGGATGTCTAACCCATAGCAAAACTGCCCTTCATCCCCAGTGCTGGGCTCCGTGCTGATCCCAAGTGGGCTATCTGATGCTCTCCTGAGCACACTGATTGCTTGGTGCAGACAGCAGGATATAGCGGCCTACCCAGAGTCTGAGGACATGCTCCTGTACCTCAATAGGGACTTGAAGCTATGGTACAGAGGTCATTCTGTGCCCTTGGGATGAAGCTCGTTCTGGGAACCTTTAGTCCAGAACCCACATGGGGAAGAGCTGAAATGCAGATGAGGGCCATCAATTTTAGAGCAGCTCTCAGAGCTTCCAAGCATAGAATTCGAAGAGATGTCATGCGAGTGGACAGATGGAGAAGTAACAATCGGGATAATTAATTAATCAAAAGAATCTTTCTGCCTTTGGTATCTGTTACTAACTGGCTGCCTCAAACTCAGTTGTATGAAACAATAGGCGCGTCATTCTGTTCCGTGAGTCTGTGCTCCGGGGATTTGGACAGAGAGTGGCTGAGCTGGCTTACCTCTGTTCCACAAAGCCTGGGGACTACATTGCAATACCTGGAAATGGTTTGGGAAGCTGTAGCTGGAGTTGTCTGGAAGATTCTTCACCCACTTGTTTGGTACCTGGGCTGGGGTAACTCTGAGGCTAGGCTCAGCTGGGGCTGTCATTCTGAGTGCCCACATGTATCTTTTCATATGGTTTGGATCTCCTCATAGCACAGGTGACCTCAGAGGGTCAAGTTACTTTTACCCCTGTCAGGTTACTTTTAGGGCTCTCAAGGCAAATGTTCCAGAAAATAAGGCAAATGGCCCAGCCTTAAAAGTCATATAAAGTGATTTTTATAATTATTCTATTAGGTAGAAAATCACAAGACCACATATATTCAGGAGGAGGGGACATAGTAGACCCTCAACCCCAGGTGAAATAAGTCCAAAAGAACCTGTGACAGTGTCAAAAACTGACACACCATGGAACACCTGGCTCCATCACCATCTCCATCAGCTAACTTGGGGACTTTCCCAGTGCAGAACTGAAAGAATGGACATCCATTAGAGAAGCTTGTGACTTGTACTGTGGGAGCCTCAGGTGTTTGGGGAACTTCATAGTGTCTGAGCATGCGGGGTTTTCTGACCAGGAATGGAGCACACTCCAGTATTTCACCTCTGCTTTCTTTTGGCTTCAGAAGCTCTGCTCTGCAACATCGGCCACATACCCAGAAGTGAGGCTTGCTGTCTACACCTGCGTGCTGTCACAGAGCCAGCAGGTGGACTTCCCATTTGGAGGAATCTAAGCAAGTACATTACACACACCCTCAGGGGAGCCTCCCCGACACCACCCGCATCCACTAGCTGTCACAGTACTCAGGGACTCATCGGTGCTCCTGCAGGGTCTCGAGGCCACCAGACAGCTAAGGATCCTTCCTAAGGCAGGCTCAGATGAATTATCAATGCAGCTGTCCGCTGGGAACCACAGATAGCTCTGCTGATAGAAAGGAACTTCTCACAGTTCTTAATTAGTATCCTCAGAGCTATGGAAGCCATAAAACAAAAGGCTTGCTACTTTAAAAAAAAAGTATTCAGTCAAATAATAAAATTATTTTTAAAGTTTTCTCATGTGATTTTCAAAATTGTAAAGCATCATTAAAAGGGTGCACCTAGTAGAACTTATATAGTAAAGGCCAAAATGGAGGGGAGTGGTTTGGTAGATTTATTTTTATTGGAAAGGTAGGTTTACAGAGAGAGGAGAGAGATTGCCCATTCACTGATTCACTCCCCAGATAGCTGCAACTGCTAGGTCTGGGCTGATCAGGAGCCAGGGGCTTCTTTGGATCTCCCATGTGGTGCAGAGGCCCAAACACTTGGACCATCTTCTGCTGTTTTTCCAGGCATGTTAACAAGGAACTGGATTGGAAACAAAGCATTTGGAACTCAAACCAGTGTCCCTGTGGGATGCCGGCATTGCAAGTGGAGGCTTAACCTACTATACCATGATGCTGGTCCCCCAAAATAGAGTTTTAAGAGACCTAAGGAAGAATAATTACGATCAGCATGCAGAGCCTAAAAGAGTGTTGGAAAATAGGAGGAATAATTTTGAAAGCAGAAGAGGCATCTGGGAGCCCCAACATTTTCTTCCAGAAAAAGTTAATATGAAATTTTCCTCTAAACAGAAGGAAAACACGAGTCTAGATATTGCAAGAATTGGCTCAGTGTTTACTACAGAGAAAAAGAAAGCCCTATCTAGAAACATCTACATAAAACTTCAAAGATCAAAGTTGGTTTGTTTGCTTTTAGGAAAATCCTGACATTTTCAGAGACAAAGTAGATTATGTAAGAGAATCGAGTCAGGGGACAGTAGCAGTGTGGCACAGCAAGCTAATCTGCTCCCCGTGGGCATCCCATACGAGGTCTGAGTCCTCACTCTTCCATTTCCTGTCCACCTCCATGATAACAGATCTAGGAAGGCAGAAGATGGCCCACGTGCTTGGGCCCCTGTGACCCGCCTGGGAGACCCAGGTAGAGTTCCAGGCCCCTGGCTTTGGTCTGATGTCAGCCCAGTGACTGCAGCCATTTGAAAGGTGAACCACCAAATGGAAGCTCTCTTTGTGTCTCTCTTTTCTTCTCTCTTTGCTTTTCGTTCCAATTTTAGTATATGTGCTGCTGAAGTGAGCACTCTCTTTGCTTTTCAAATGAACAAAATATTCTTTAAAAAGAGAGAATAGAGGTATACTACAAAGTTTAATTGGCAGTGGTGAATGCTAGAAGACAATGGAAGGGGGCTTTGAATATCTAGAAGAAAAGCGAATTTACATCTATAGTTCTGTAGTTAGTTAAGCTAACGATCCAATAGGAGATAAAGTAGGAAAATGGTTTCCGCAGATAAGCTTCAGAATTTTAACTTCCTTAGGAGAAGGTACTCCTCCACCCAAATGAAGCTGAAAACTAGAAAGGAAGCTGGCAAGATTGACTTGGAAATCCAGTGAAGAGGAATCCCAACAGTCCAACTGAGAAAACGGCTTTAGAAAGAAATCAGTTCCAATACAGAAAGCAAGTCAGGGGGTCCTAAAGCCCCAAGAACACAACAGTGTGTCTTCATGTGGGTAATTTGGGGCACACAAGGAGAGAGTGTACTAACCTTCTATTGCAACACAAATAGAAGTCCATGCAAATTAAAATTTGGAATAGCAGGCCCCACGCGATGCAACAGCCTAGTGGCTAAATCCTTACCTTTGCATCCATTAGGATCCCATATGGGTGCCAGTTCTAGCCCTGACTGCTCCACTTCCCATCCAGCTCCCTGCTTATGGCCTGGGAAAGCAGTGGAGAATGGCACTGTAACTGCATGGGAGACCCGGAAGAGGCTCCTGACTCCTGGCTTTGGATTGGTTCAGCTCCGGCCGCTGTGGTCACTTGGGTTGTGAACTGGTGGATGGAAAATGTATGTCTGCTTTTCCACTTAAAAAAAAAAAAATCTTTAAAAGAAAATGTGGAGTAGCTTTTTTTTCAGCATAGTATCTCAGATAGTAAATTCCATTTTTGTTTCTTAAGAATATGTTTGTGAATAGCAAGTGGATCATGACCTTGAACCAATGGGTAAAAAATGCAATCATAGCCTAGTGGGTCGCTATACAATGAGCAGTAACCACATGTTAGTGATAATAATACAACTGCTGTTTATTATTTTTACACCTTAAGAGCCAGCTGCTGGGTTAAACAGACAACTGGGAGATGGCAGTAGATGTAAATGTTTTTAATATTGATGACATAAAAGAGAGATGTTTACAATGGAAGATAGGGCTGTGGACATCCTCACACTCTATCCAACATGGAAGCCAGAAGCCACAGAAAGCTAACGGTGTGTAAAAGAAGGGAAATCTTCCAAAGTATATCAGCCTTCCCCGGGAAGAACCTCTCCCTGAAAGACAATGGTCCTGAATGTCAGAATACCAAATATTAAAGTCCTGACAAATCCCCAAAATTACAATCCTGGAAGACTAAACTCTTGAATATCAAAAGTTCATTCCCAAGTTTACTTGTGTTTCCCGGAGGGAGAGGTCTTTGTATTGGGATGTCCCACCTCCCTCTACTTTAAATTGGTGGCCTTATATTTTTACACTTGCTGTACTGACAAATTTCATCTTCACATCAACTCCAATATTTGCACTTTTGCAAATTTGACTCCTTGGAAGTTTGCATCAGAACATTTGTTTAAAATTGTTGAAACATCTGCCAATAAGTGAAGACATAACCATTGTGTCTCCAACTCTCAGCTCTTTACCGTCTTACCCAATCTCCTAACCTGGGCTGCCTGTTAGGGAATTTTAAATGAGTACGTTACCAACCCCTGTGACATGCATGGAAGCAATGCAGTTTTTGGCCTACCTCTCTGTTTGCTCTTAACTGTGACACTCATGCCCCATTACTATAGATGAGTTGAAACTTGCAAACAGATGTGTTATTATTGCCTGTTTTACTGTATAAAATGATCTCAAGTGGTCTGTTGTGTTTTTGTGTTTCTCAAACAAATCCCCTTCTAAAAATGTAAATTAATGTATGTTAAACATCTTTTGTATTTTTTTCCAGAACTAATTATTTTCAGAATTTTGATATTTCAGGATTTTAATCTTTAGGGAATTTGATCTCTCAAATGTCAACATTCAGGATTGTATCATTACATGATTGGGTCTTTTGGGATTATGAACCAAGCCTTAGCCTAATAACAATAATAATAATGATAGTTATCAGATATTAGGGCTGTAAGAGGATACAGGGAGTAATACAGATCAGCTGAATCATTTTTCATAGTGAAATTCAAAAGATCATGCTTCAAATGGATAAATCTGGAAAGACTTACAATAATCTTTTTATTTGCATTATATAAATAAGAAGACCCAAAAGTGAAAATATTGCTGAGAGGTAGAAGAGGTAAAGGGGGGCTTGTTTTCCATTGTAGACACACCCTCGAGTACAATTTGTTTTTTTAATATATTAATTTAATTTTTACATGGAAATAAAGCCCTCAAGGTAACTAACTTCCAAGTATCCAAGGGAGGAGGATGAGGCAGCACCAAAGCCATCACTTACTCTATGGATTTGTCACATGGCAGGCATTGTTCTGCACCTGCTACTTGGATCTGTCTTTGGTCCTCAGAGCACTTGGGAGATGTGCTGCGATGATCCCTGGTTTGCAAGTGAGGAAATGGACGCTCAGAAATATGAGATGACCACACAACTCATAACTGTTGGAGCCGGGATTTGAACTCAGGGATTCTGGCCCTGGCCCCTTCTATTTTTCCATTCTGCATAAGTGTCTTCAACTTCTGGGCACAACTGTGTTATTTTCTCATCTATCCTAACAAGGACCTGATAGAAGCATCAGGTTATGCAAGGATGCTTCTAAAAGTGCCTGGAATTAAGTAAGCTTATTGTGGTGCCAAAAAAGGTGCATCGTTTTTGTATGGTATGCAATTTTCTCAGACTTTTGGAATACTCCTTCTGGAGGTTGAAGCAAATTGTTTGAGGTTGTTTTGGTGAGTCTTAAAAGACTTGAAAACAGGAATGTTAAGAATGGTTATCTCTGGTAAGAAACATGGTGATGTGACGGGGGAAAGGAAGCAAAAATATTTTTACTTTCAGTTTGTACTCAGTCATACCTCCTGATTTTTTAAACCATCATTATCAATATTGTTACTTTTAATTTTTCGTATTTATTTTCATGTTAGTGGAAAGGCAGAAGGAGAGACAGACACAGAGAGATCTTCCATCTGCTGATTTCAATTCCCAAATGCCCACCGCAGCCAGGAGCTCCATGTGGGTCTTCCAGATGAGTGGCAGGCACCCAAGTACGACCTGCTGCCTCCCTGGATGCGCATGAGCAGGAAGCTGGTTTGGAAGGAGAGCTGGGACTCAGATCAGGCACTCTGCTAGGATAGGCAGTCATCCTCAGTGGCATCTTAACTACTACACCAACACCAGTGGCATCAGTGTCAATGTTTTAAGTCAAAATTTTAATTTTATATTATACCAAACCCACAAATTTCAGTGGAGTTTTAAACACAGGAAATAATTTGTTAAAATTCTATGTATAACCCTCTGGCTTCCCAGAATTGGAGGCAATTGGCGTTAACATGCTTGTTTTAACACAACCAGAGGTACCCCTTGGGAAATAATGATGTAAACATTTTCTTATTGGAAGTGTTGATTTCAGTTCAATCCTTGAAGATCCTTCTATCCAGTAGAAAAGTCCCTGGGATGGCTAGACTTTAGCAATTCTGGGCTGAAGGTGAAAGTGACTTGGTGTGACTTAGAGCCCAGGTAGTCCCTTGGGGCACATACACCTGGAGCCTAGAGCCCTCCCTTTTAAGCTTTGTGACTGCCTGGAGGATGAGCTACTGTGGGGGCAGTTTGGGGTTCAGCCCCTGGACCCAGCAGAGAATGTGGCAGACAGCCACCAGTCCTGCAGGTGTGTCCAGCCCTAGTCTTTGCATCTCCTCTACTACATAGTGGAGTAACCCTCCTACCCCAAATCTTGCTTTCAACTGGTAGAGCTCTCAAATTGTTGCTGCCAATCTCAAGAAAATATCAGGATATCTTAATAACCATAGTCATGGGTGGGCATACTACTTAGTGTATAGATGCAATCCTAGCAAGCACGTGCAATGCTTCGTGACCTCTCCAGACCTTTTAGACACAGATAAGAGTCCCTTCTTTGACATCATGTGGGTGTGGGAAGTGCCAGGAAGTCCCTTAGTTCTGAATGTCCAGACAGCTGTCAGCCTAACAGGGCATAGCAGAAGGGTACAGTGCTTTCATCATTGATCTATAGCAAAATCCCCTATAAAAACTTTTAAGGCACCCAGTGAATGAGTAGCAGCATGGCCCAGTTATAACCAGGTCTCTGGAGGTGAGAATTTCATGCATTCAGATGGTCTGAGATGAGACCAGGGGCTTCCCTGGGAGTATGTGGTCAAAGAGGAGACTGGGGGTGGGACCTCCCTGGGAGTGTGCAGTCAGAGCGGAGACCAAGGGCCTCCCTAATAGTGTACAATCAGAGAGGAGACCCTGTGGCTTCCTGGGAGTGCATGATCCAGAACCACTGGGCTATGCCTAGGCATGAGCAATCGGTCAGCATACTTATGTGGTTCTCAGAATGAGCTCATCTGCTTAATCCATGCCAAGGGGCTACGCATGCAAGGAACTCTGCAGCAATTCAGACTTGGTTCACTGTGCAGCTATATCTCTTTCAAACTGTGACCTTCACTGAGCCTTACTTCACTAATCTATAAAATGGGAATTTTTTTAAATGCATAAGAAAAAAAAGAGCACATAGTTCTTGACACAATGTGTGGTAACCAAGGCTCAAGTTGTCCAGAATGAAAATTGAGGGAAAGTTCTTCACAGTGTACCAATTGCAGGCTGAAGATATCAGAAAAGAGCCTGCTAGCACGTCTCTGGAGCCCCCAAACTGTTCAAAGGGGCCTTTTCTTTCCTTGAGTGGTGACACAGAGGGCACAGCAGAAGCTGCTGCTGGCCAATATTCTTTGCTCCTGTTGTGTACTGGTGCCATCTTTGTGTCACTGCAGAGCCAGACTCTTCTGGTGTATGTCCATGTGGATCCTTACATACTACTGGGGGCAGGCGTGGCACATCAGATCATGCTAGTGAGAGAAGAGCATGGGCCCCACTCCTGAGCACCCCGTAGGTAGCAGTGGAGGCAGGGGAGTGGGAGGAGGCATGCTAGATTGAGTGGACCGGAGGATTGCCCATGATGGGTAGAAAAAGGAAGTGGTACCACTAAGCTTGGTCTGTGGTGAAGCCTCTTTAATGACACAGGTGGGGAACTGCTCTTATAGGAAAGACAAATGAGATGGGATCCTAGCAGGAGTTATGGCCTCTGGGACTTTTATGCCACTACCATGTGGTTGTCATGGTGACTCCTCAGTCCTCGTCCCGGATGAAACATAGGTGTTTCTGGAGAGGGTGAACACATCAAGCCAAGAGTTAAAGAGATACCCGTTATCTTCCAAAGCTTCAAGAATTTAACTACACAGACTGCCTCGATGTGTGCTATCACAGCTACAGTCCCTGCACACACAGTTATTTCGGGCCCAGAGCAGCCAAGATGGCTGCCCGTGCCTCTGGCACCCCGTACAGACCTCACTGCTCTCTGATGCCACCTTGCCAGGCTCCTGGTCTCTTCTGTCTCACAGGTGTGACTAAGACTCTGTGAAGTGCTCACAGAGCACCCAGGGTGTCTTGCTGAGATGCCCGTTCTGATGCCCCGGCTTAGGAAGCGGTGCCTGAGAGTTGCATTTCTTAGGCACTCCTTGGCAATGGTGCTGTCACAGGAAGCACACTGAGCCATGAACAGTCCTGGCCCAGACCTCTGCAGGAGGCTCCAGTTCTACATTTAGCAATCTGACAAAGCACAGTAAATGCTGGGAGCCACTGTCGTGCTTCCCGGAAAACTAGAAATGTAGCCAAGTTGCTCTCTATGATAATAGATGAGGCAGGCAGTGCACATAATTGAAATCTACAGATAGCCCCAAATAACACGCTTGCCATTCGCTTTCAGCTCCTCCACTGGGAGTTCTTATCAGCATATTCAAAATGGACAGAGTTCTACATCGCCTCTTTTCTCCCTTTCTAGTGGAAGGACAGTGACTCCACAGGAGGACTAAAAACCTCATAGCTCCTATCTCCACAAATTCAAACATTGAATAGGATTTGGTGAACCTGTATGAGCAAAAAAAAAAGTCTCTATTCTTACTACCCACTCATCTTTAGTGCTTCATTTTATACCTGAGACAAAACCCATCATCATGTCAACAGCATCTATGACATGATCTGCAATAAAAATACAAGATGCTTTGTTTTGCTTTGAAGACACAGTTTTAGACAGGAAGAAACAGAGAGAGAGAGAGAGAGAGAGAGAGAGAGAGATCTTCCAGCCACTGATTTACTCCCCAAATAGCCACACTGGATGAGGCTTGGCCAAGCCAAAACCAGAAGCCTGGGACTCCGTCTCAATCTCCCACATGGGTGGCAGGAGTTTAAGCACTTGGACATCCTCCACTGTTTTTCCCAGGCACTTTAGCAAAGAGCTGGATTGGAAGTGGAGCAGCCAGGACTCTAATAAGTGCTCATGTGAAATACTGGCATTATAGGTGAAGGCTTAAACCACTGTGTCACAGTGATGGCTCCCGTATAAGATACTTTCCATAGTATTACAGCAGATCACCGTGAGGGCTGGCTTGGACATGGGCTCTGAAGAATTGATAAGACCCAGCCATTAGAGGCTCGGCGCATTTCAGATGCTCACTTCCCCTTCCTCTTCACTTCTGCTAGTTCCACATTCTTTCAAAGTTTCATAAGCCAGCTCCTGATTCCTAGTAAGGCCTCCCAAAAGGAAATGTCCTCTCTTTTCTCCAAACCACAATCATCCCTCCGCCCTGACAGTAATTCACCCATCCCTAGCTGACGCATGCACCTGCTCCCTACCCCGCTGATAGCAAGAATATATTTCCTTTTTTCTCTCTCTGTCCCTCTCTCCTCTTCTTCCCCCCACTCCAGTTCCAGCAACTTTTCTCAGCTGGAGTAAAGACCTTCTGTGTGACTCACTGCATCTGGCTTCTTGTGTTTGCGGCAATAAAAGCTAACAATCAATACTTTGAAATCACTAAATCCTCTGTAGCAGTTGAACTTGCTTTTAACCATGCATCTCCAGTTTTTGATAACTGGATTTCCATACATTGGTTTCTTAGTAACTGTGTTAGTCATTTTCTGTGTTTGAAAGTGCCGTTCTGAACTGAGGTCCAAAACCCCTGGACATGCTTGAGAACCCCTGGACACCCTTAGTGGCAAGCTCTGCAGAAGTGACGCCTGATGGTGTTGAGAACATTCCGTCAGGTCAAGGGTCATGAATGCGTATTCCTATAGGTCCCTCCTTTAAGGAATAACTGGGTGAAGTGATCAAGTCTAAGGAAAACAGAAACAGAGAGAGGGATCTAGGAAAGCTGACCCTGACTTTGAAGTTGAGAGCTGTAATGAGTGGATGGCCCATGGCAGGCTGGCATGTGCTGGCTGTGTCCCAGTGACCAGCCCCTCGGTGCCATGAGGTTGCCTGGTCTTCAGGGTATCCCCCTGTGAAACCAAAGGTCTTAGTGTGGTGGACTCTCACCACTGACCAAAATGTTCTGTACATGCGAGCAGCCAGTTCAATGAAAAGGGTCAGTCTTGTTGTTTGGCTGAACAGCAGAGGATGTTCAAGTGTTTAAACCCCTGCCCCCTACATGGGAGACTCAGATGGAGCCCAACAGCGGTCAGCAAACAGCGTGAGATAAATGGGCAGTTCAGAAAGGTTCAGCAGTCCCTTTGCCCTGAGAACGTTTCTTCCCAGTTCACTGAACCTGAGGTTGTATGCTGATCCAAAGAAAGACAGCCATAATCTCCATCAGCAGCTGAAATCCAAGTTAGGTCACCAGATTGAGGAAAACATGGGAGACTCAGCTAAGTTTCCATTTCAAATCGCTAATGAATGAAGTCTTAGTATGGGGCTCAAATGGAATTTAAGATATATCAAGCAGAAGTATTTGGTGTACATCTGAAATTCAAATTTAACCACACTTCCTGTTAACTTGGTAAGCAAGGTCAGCCCAGGTTATGAAGGAACAGACAGTGGTAAAGTCAATGTTTAATTTTTTTTATTGGAAAGACAGATAAACAGAGAAAAGGAGATACAGCGAGAATGATCTTCAGTTCACTGGTTCACTCCCCTCATGGCCACAACAACCTTCCCGCTGTTTTACTCACCAAGTGGCTAAATGACCAGAACTGAGCCGATCCAAAGCTAAGAGCCAGGAGCTTCTTCTGGGTCTCCCATGCAGGTTCAGGGTCCCAAGGTTATGGGGCTGACTCTACTGCTTTCCCAGGCCACAAGCAGGGAACTGTATGGGAAGTGGAGCAGCTGGGGCATGAACTGGTACTCACAGTGTGTACAAGGCAAGGAATTAGCCACTAGGCTATTACTCCAGGCCCTAGTCAACATATATTACCAATACCAGCTAAGGTGGTGATCATACCAGCGGCTCCTGTGTTTCTATTTACACTCTGTGTCTCACAAGAACACTATTCCTGATTGCATAGAGGCATAGCCTGCTCACACATCTGAGATGAGATTTGGTTGTGTTTTAAAGATGACACAACTCTGTGTCAATGTGTTTCTGCGTGTGTGTTGGTGGGAGTACTCGCTCTGATGACCGGATTACCGTGTAAACTCATGTCTGGCTAGAGCAGTCACAATCTGATCCATGACCTTTCACCCTTAGCAACTCAGTTCCTACCAAGCTGACTTCCTGCCACAAAAAGCCACGCTGCTTTGTCTGAAGGCTCTTCCTGGCCTCTGAAAGCTATGCTTTCTTCCCTTGAATGACTCAGCATACTTGTATCAAGTACCTAGCACTGCCAAGTGTTCTGCTAGGGGCTGGCCCAAGACCACCAGGCACTGAATGAGATAACCATGCCCCTAGGCCACAGAGCAGGTGAAGGACTCCAGGGTACTGGAGGCAACAAGGCTGGCATTTCCTTCCATTGCAGAGCTGTCTCCCCATCCTTTTAGGGGTGTGTGTGTGTGTGTGTGTGTGCTGAACTACCCCAGTTTGAAATCCTAGCAGGCAAGAGCTCACACTTTCCATGAAAACAACTGCAGGGCATATTGTGAGTGTCCAGGACTGCTTCTGAGTTCCATAGCACTTCCAGGTCCTGAGGGGCATCCACAGTTAGGGGGTTCAGCACAGTCAACAAAGAACAGCCAAGAGCTTGTTCTCTGCTTGTCCTGTCCTGGTGTGGCCTCGTTTTTATTTAAATCTATCTTTGGTAGCAGCTTGTTTACTTGTCATTTGTTTTCATCACACATGAAAGTAGAACTCAAAATGAGTTTTCTTAGAAAAGATATTCAACTTAAAGTATGAATTCATTTTATGTTCCCTATGATGAGCACTAATCAATAGGCTTGTTATATTTTTGCAAAAGCATTTAGTTTATATATGTGTATGTGTGTGTATGCATATACATGTGTATATATATTTTGATATATAACATTTGGATAATTCAATATTTATATTCAAGAGACAGAGAAAAGTGCTCACTCTCCTAGATGCCCCAAATGGCCTAAGTTGAGCCAGGCCAGAAGTTCTTTGCAAGCGGGTTCTTTGGGAGCCAGGAGTTCAACCCAGGAAACCAGTTAACTCCATTCATGACTGCTGCCTCCTACGGTATGCATTAGCTTGGAGCTGAAACTGGGAGCCGGAGCTGGGAGTTTAACCGTGTGCTTGCTATGGGCTGTGGCAGCTTAAGCCCTAGCATATCCTTTTCACATGATCCAGTTTTGACAGGGAATTTCTGGAAAGCTGGGGCTACTTGCATTTCAGTGATTTTTCCCCTACCATGCATCTTTTTATTTCACAAGTGTAATAGAATAAAGAGCAGATGACAGCTCCGAGACCACCCCATGGGATGAACAAACCCAGGTCAGACACTCTGGCATCTGGACATCAGTGCCACTTGGCATTCTCAGATCATTCCCCAGGCGTCCCAAAGCCCCCAGCCCAGCCCAGCCCAGTCCCAAAGCCCCCAGCCCAGCCCAGCCCAGCCCAGCCCAGCCCCAGAGCCCCAGCCCAGCCCCAAAGCCCCTAGCCCCAGAGCCCCAGCCCCAAAGCCCCAGCCCCAAAGCCCCAGCCCAGCACCAGCCTGTGGGTGGCATCTCCTCCCTGAAATAAGAGCTGGCTGCAGAAACTGTGTCAGCTCGGAAGCTTGGAACGAAGCTCATGTTATGATTTTTCAAATCCCTTTTCCATGAAATTTGTGTGAAATCACATTTCTCTCAGACGAGAGCAGTCCCATGTTGTAAAACTATCACAGTGTTTTGTCTACTTTGGTAGTTTTTATTTTAAAACAAAAGGAAAATGCTCACAAATGGAGGGTGTTTGTGCCATTTATGATGTTTCTGCTATGGTAAATTCCACTATTCATCAAGAAGAATTGTCATAAATATTATTTCACATAATACACACAACCACATTATATATGTCCATGTATCCTGTGTGTGTATATTATCATATAATAAATAGCTCCATGTGGATTTAAAATGTATTTCAATGTGCTGAGGCTCTATTATTCTTTCCTAAGCAATTGTTTTTTGGCCTCCTAGAAGGAGCCAGAATTCCAGAAGCGAGAATATGTTTTCCTCTGTTTGGGAAGTGTGATTTTAAAAAAAAAAAATTTTTTTTTTTTTTGCATTATGCCATTCTGCAAGTAAACAGGGTTTTAAGAAGGAAGCTACACATGCAGCAGACAATGTGTGAACAGCTACCTAGAAATAGAAATAGAAATATCAAGATGAAATTCCAGCTGGGAGGGATTCCTGGAGCTACCCAGGGAAAATAGAGCTTCAGGCAGAATTGACAGCAGAAGATGGGGGCGTGTGCTGACACGTGGCCTCTTTTAGCCTGCACCCTCTGTACTGAACAATGAGCTCCAGCCGGAGGTGCTCCCTGTAGGCTTTCTCCTTGCACCCCTCTTCTGACTTCTTGGCCTGAGTAGTGACTTGCCTTTCTTTCTTGCAGTTATCTGCAAAGAGCTAAGGAAGACATGCTGTCTTATCACCAGCTCTGGGCTGGGTGGCAGCTGCCAGCAGGGGCAGAGAATCCCCTGCTGGAGATGGGAGATGTCCCTCTATGTCAGGAAATTCCATCGGGGCTGAATCAGATGGATGTCAGAGTCCATCAAGAGACAGACAACCCCCTGCTGGAGACCCAGAGGGAGTCTTGTGGGCCCCCAGAGAGAAGGCTGGGTGTATCCTGTTAAGGAAGAATGAAACCTTCAATCCCTGAGCTGTGAGCTGCGTGGTATTTTATTTTGTAAATTAACATAGCTCAGCTGACTAGTAGTTCTATTCTGCGTTCAACTGACTCTTTCTCTACTGCATGCCTATCTATGTCACCTGCACTGCATACCTCATTGCATGCACACATGTATCTGTAACCCATGTGGGGACTCCTTCCTGCTTTGGTTGCTAGCTAGCCCTGAAGCTCTTCAAGTGTAGTTTCTGAACTTAGCTGTGGTCACTGCTCTTGTTGTGTTTCACCCTTCATCTGCTCCCCTCCTTGACAACTTTGAATATCTGATAGCTTAAACAATGAAGAAAAGAAAATCCCATTGAAAGGCTATTACAGATGAGTGTCTATTTTCTACCCCAGACTCACGGAAGCCCTGTAACTGGACTATGGGAGAATGGGAGTATGGGAGGACAGATGGAGATTGGAGCCAGGCTCCCTAGGTTCAAATCCCAGCTCCTCCCCCAGGCTCATCGTAGGATCTCAGTCAAGTCTCTCAACTTTGCAATGCCAGAGTTGCTTTCAAAGGGGGCAAAGCTTTGCCTGGTTAGGCTGCTGTGAGAAATGGAGGAGATAACTTTTCTAAATCCCCTGATGTGCAGAAATTGCAGGTGAAGATTTGCCGATGCCGTCAACAGTAGTCTCAGACAGGCAAGGTGGAAGACGCGAGTTCCTAATCACCACTCTCACTATAAATCTCACAAAATTATGAATGATGCTCTTTAATTCCTTCCAGAGTGTGGAAAGAAGGCATTCTCTGACTCTTTACCTCTGGATTTGCTGCACTGGAATATTATGAATGACAGCCCACGTGATGGAAGCTTTTCTGTTGACACAGAAAGGGAAGATATCACTATCTATCCAACATTGACAGCTAGACCAATCTAAGTGGGTCATTTACCCTGTATTTCCATATTTTTAATTTTTATTGAGGATAAAGAGGCACCCTGTTCTAGAAGATTTATAATGAAAACTGTCATCTTCCATTCCCAGCACCGTTTTTTCACCCTTCTAAGGCAACAACTATCATCCATTAATTTAGCTGTTTCTGAGGTTTGCTCACGTCCATGTGACATGCTGAGAGATGATGCCAGCATCCCACAGGAGAGCCTGTTCCGCTTCCAATGCAGCTCCTTGCTAAGGAGACTAGGAAATCAGCAGAACATGCTCCAGGTGCGTGGGCCCTAGCCACCGATGTAGAAGACCCAGATGGAGCTTGAGATGGGAGCTTGCTCTTTTTCCCTGTGACTATGTCTTTCAAATGTATAAACCTATTTAAAACATAATAATAAACATTTTCTTGGATGGTAACTGCTTGATCTTTCAATAGCAAGTGTTCTCCATTGCCCTCCAAGTGCAGACAAAGAATGTTTAGTTCTCTTCCAGCCCCTCCCACCTACTGCAGGGCCCCATCTTTGCCAGATAGTCACAAGTCTGGCTAGACAATGCTTAGTTTAGATTATGTGGCCTCTCTTCATAGCTAAGCCGTTAATACACACTGATTCATCTGTTTTCTCTGTGGCTTATTCATGTCTTTCTGTGTGGTTTGGTTAGTTTTGTATATAATATTCTCATACCTCCTGTGTGTTTAAAAGTTTCAGATACTCCATTAATTTTCTCCTTTTGCAAACATTCCCTCTGAAGGCCTCCAACCTGCTCCATTCTGACTAGACTAGCTTCTAAACCCGCTATCAGTGTTTCATTTTAGAATATCTTTGTCACCTTCTTTCTAGAATCTCCCTTCACCATCATTCTGGCAGTCTCCTTCAAATGCTATTTTTGGTTCCAGTTGCAGGCATTGTGGTTAATTGCAACATAATCTTATGGAACAGATGCTCTGCTCCCTGGTTTTGATGGCATCTATCCGTGGGTAGATTTTGTTGTGGGGTACAGGAGAGATCATGCCAGACAAGACCAGGCTGTATTAAGGAGTCTTTATTAACCAAGGTTGGTGATAACAGGGTCCACTAGAAACTAGCAAATGACAAATCCGTGGCAATCCAGTCTGAATAGAAACCCTGAGAGGTGCAAGTGGTCATGATCGTGAAGTCCATCCATTAAACTGAAGACCCTAGCTTCCCCAGCAGTATAAGTTATCCTAGGAGATGTGCAGCAAACAACCTGGGCATACTTACAAAACTGAACATTCACCTTTCCCTGCCTTCTCTGTCCACATTCCATTACTGTTAGGTCCACCTCTCCTAGAACTCTTGAACAAACTACACAAATTACAAATACAAAGCATCTTAGCATTGCTGTCTTTATTGTCCTGCCCAGGCAGTGAACAGAGGGTGAGAAATACAGACGTACAGGGATCATGCTCAGGGACTACCTGTCCTCGGAGTCTGTCCACGGGAAGCAGAGTGTTAGAAGCACGCAACCAAGAGTGCAAGCTTTCTCCCTATCCTGGGCCTTTATGGGGGCTTGTGAAGGGAGTGGTACACAACAGTGCAATCCCACCCCTTCCAGGTTCATCACAGGTGAGCGTTACAGGTGGGCAGAAAGGATTACATGGGTGGGGAAGGTGTAACAACAAAGAAGCTGAAGCTCGTGACCCTGAACTTGCTGCCTAACGCCGCAACACTGTTCAGAAAAGCCCCAACAGTAGGTAAAGTTATTTAAATTGAACTTTTAAGTTTATCCTTTTTTTTTTTACTTTTGCTTAATAACTTGTTTGGACAGAGAACTCCAGGCTTAAATCCTTTTCCTCTCTAATTTTGAAAGCATTGCCTCTTCTAGCTCCCAGTGTCTTTTTTGAGAAGTAAGTGTGTGTTGTTGTGGTTTTCAACCTCTGTACAGAAAGCTCTTGCGTCTCTCAGGTGTTTTTAAGGACTTTCTCTCCGCGCCAATATTTTGGATGTCTGTAAGGGAATGTCTATGTGACTTGTGTTAGATACTCAGAGAGCCCTTCGACTCTGAAAGGTTCAAAGTCCCGAACATCTGGGAATTGTTCTCAAATTACTGAGTTGATTATTTTATCCCTTAGGCTTTCTCTGTGTCTGGAATGTCTTTCCTTCCAGTGTTGAGTCTCTTGTTTTGAGGTGAGAATGGACAGTAGCGGAGCTGTCTGCAAAGAGGAAGGAAAAAGACATGTGTTCATTCTGCCGTAGTTAAGTGATTGGAGGAAATCCAGAATTAATATGTGCCACCTGTTTTTAAGTTCATCTTCCGGATTATAAAAAAAAATCGAATGCATAGTCATAACTGCTGGAAGAGGAACAGTTGGGTCCAGGGCAGTCTTACCCATGGGTGATGAATGCTGGTCACAAGTTGTAAGAATTCATAGTGCAAGGATACAGTGATAAAGGATACAGAAAGTTACGTATTTGCTCTAGAGTGATTTTTGTGGCCTGACAACTCTGTAACTTACATCTGCAAACACAAAACCTAATAAGGTAAGATCAGCAGCAGTGTGCCTGGAACAAGGAGAAGAAGGTGTTAATACAAGCAGACTGGCCTCATTATTCATTTATGGTTCTATTTAAGTCACGGCTTTCAAGTTATTTGAATCCACAAAGCCTTCTCTGACTTGATCTTTCTTTATCGATGGCACAGCAGGCAGGCAGCAAAGAGGCCCAGAGTAGAGCCATGCTCCTGGGCCCTGGGGTAACCTGTGACTGTCACCGCCCTGCTCAGGGGGCTACACTGGCTGTGTCCCTCTTCACTTACTCGGCTGAGCATGTAGGTGGCCTTGAGATGGCTGATACTCACCTGGGCTGTGATGACCCTGTCAAAACAACAGAGCAGTCATACTAGGTGACCTCAAAAAAAAAACTGTGGAGGTGCCACAGGAGGGAATACCCTCACTCCAGGAGAGAGCTCACACCCTGGCATGCTCCCTCCCTATCCCCATACCCTCTCCTCTGTCCACTCCCAGTGTCCTTCTCCTGCAGGCCACAGCTTCCTTCGCCTCCAGCAGGGCCCCTTCTCCCAACTGTGAATGCCACATCAGCATACACATCCATCTGTTCAAAGAATTTGATTATACAAAGGTCAGTGCCAAGGAGGCTAGGCATGCCGTAGAGCCCCCCCGGGCAAGCTGTCCATGGGCGTGGCCACCCCTCTGATGGGCAGCAGCTGCTCTGTTGGCTGCTCATCACCCCACAGGAGTTCTGGCTACAGCAGATATTGGTGTCACCAAGCAAAACACAAGGTTGCATGTGTTCCTCCCGTCTTTGACATCAAGCCCATTCCTGGGAGACAGGAGATGCCTCCAACAAGTGATTGCACCGAGCGGCCCCTTGCCTTCTGGCAGCTTGGGATGGCTGGCTTTCTCTGTTCTGTTGGCTGAAGTTAGACCTGAGTCACAGTCAGTAGGCAGTGTTTCCGGCTCCCTTGCTCCCTGGCTGCCTTCCACCACAAGGCCTTCCCCAAGAACCAGATAGTTTCAGCTTCAATCCCATGTCAGTATATCTGACACGCAGAAGGAGACCAGTACACCTGAGAGGCTCCATATATTTCTAGCAATTGGCACATTGACTCAACCCTGGACGGGAGGTGTGACTCCTAGTTTTGCCTGGGCTAGTGCCTAGCAGGATCCGTGCCATCTCGTCGGTGTGTTGACTGACTTTCTGTGTCACCCTGCCCTCCAGGTGGTGGCTCTGTCCTCCTGGTGCCTGCTGAGGGACTCCATCTACTACACGCTGTCCGTGGTTGCACTTATTGTGGTAAGTTGCTGTTTCCATCTATACCCCCTTCACTGTGCTTTCCGACATTGGATTCCCCTACATGGAGTTTGCTCCAAAGCAGTGCTGGGCGTCAGCAAGAGAGTGCAAATCTGTGTGTGTGCAACTTCCTTTCTCAGATCGACCAGACAACCCCCAGCTGATCCTCAGGTGCTCAGCATGGGAATCTGGCCTTGGGTTGTCTAGGTCCCTGAGCATTTCTTGTGGTTGTTCTTCCTCCAGGGCTCTCTGAGGCTCCCTCCACCTGTCCCCAGCTTGGGAACTAGCTTGTCCCAGCTTTGGAGCTAGCTTGTCCCCTTATTACCTGTAAGATCCCAAGACCCTTGCTTGGTCCCACAACACCTGTCACCATGATCACTCTGAGTTCTTACTGGTATCATCCTCCTCAAGTCCAGTTACAGATAAAAACGCTGTCAAGGACATCTCCATGTCCCAGATCCAACTTGTTTCCAACTCAACTTTCCATGTGTACCCTGGCACTGAAAGCTCCCATATGTATCCCAGCCACTCTGCTTAGACATGGTATGAAGTCAGCCCTGCCTCCCAACTCGGGTGCTACTCACTCAACCTAACAATGCTATGGGTTTCCATCTGATCACAATCTTCCCAGCAGGTCTCTTCTCTGTAAAGCTCACTTCAAAAGGCTCTTGCCAGTGCTAGTAGGAAGCTGCCACCCATTTCCCTTCCCTTCCGTCCAGGCGCTCACTATTCACAGCCACCCGAGTTTCCACCAAGGACATCTGCGAACACTGTGCCCTCATGTACTGTGATGAGCAGCACTGGGTCACCCATGGGAAAAGCCCCACCTCTTTAGCTTGCCAGGCTGAGCCATCTGGGAGGAGCAGGTGGCAAGTGAAAGAACATACAGACAGGGTTGGGAGATTTGACTGTTGACATTGTCTCTCCCCCTCCTATCCCCAACACCCCTGGATGGTAAATTTCACGCATGAGCTCCCCTGGGTGAAGGGATGCCTGATGGCAGGTAAATTGCCACTTCTAGGTGTGGCTGAAGGGTGTTTCCACGAGACATCAGCATTTTACTGTGTGTAGTTGCTGTCACCGATGTGAGTGGTCATCACCCAGCCCGTGGAAGGATCTCGCAGAAAGGCTGAGAATGGTGGATTTGCCCTCCCTGTGTGTGCTGGGCTATCCATCTTCCCCTGCCCTCACCCATGCGAGCCTCTAGTCCTTGGGACTTTGAGCATATCCTTGACCTGGAACCTTCAGCTTCCTGGTTCTCATTCCTTTGAGCTTGGCTGGAAATTCTGCCAGCGGCTGTTGCAGGTCATGGGACTCTGTCAGCCCTCACAGTAATGTGAGCCAGCTTTCATGGCCGGCCCAAATGGCCTGGGAGAAATGGATCTCTCTGGGTCTTGATTTTCTTTTTTTAAGATTTATTTACTTTTTTTTTTTTTTGAGTCAGATATACAGAGAGAAAAATCTTCCATTTGATGATTCACTTCCCAAGTGACCTCAATGGCCAGAACTGAGCTGATCCAAAGTCAGGAGCCAGGAGCTTCTTCCAGATCTCCCATGCAGGGGGCAGGGTCCCAAGGCTTTAAGCCGTTCTCAACTACTTTCTCAGACCACAGACAGGATGGGAAGCGGGGCTGCCAGGATTAGAACCAGTGCCCACATGGGGTCCCAGCACATGCAAGGCAAGGGCTTTAGCTACTAGGCTACCATTCCAGACCTGGTCTTGATTTCCTTATCTGCATACCAGGATTAGAACTCCCTATGGGGTCTATTCACCTGTCCTGTCCTACAAAGCTCTTCCCTGAATGCTTTCTTACTGTAGCTCTCTAGGCCAAAAAGGTCAATGTGATGTTTGAAGGAAACCCTCCCTAAGGTGGACCATCCTTGATTTACACACTACTCCAGCCTCCTCCAGGAGACTGTGTGGCCCTGACCTTCACTTCAAAGCTCCCAAGTTAAACAGGAAGGGAACTGATGTACCACTCTGCTTTCATCAGCAACTGAGACTCACTCATCCCAAAGGTGGACACAAGGGTTCAGGGGTGCTAATGCTGGGACTGAAGATGTGCTTGAACTTGTCAACTCTTGGTCAGGAGACACGAGGCCCCACATGAAGTCCAGGTTCATGTTCTTGGCCATTACCTGGGGAGAGAATTAGACACCTAAAACACATCTCTCTCCCAGACTCCTGGAACTCTGTCTCATCTTTGCCGTGTGGCCAGCCTGTGGAGCCCGGCTGGTTGTGAGAGCCCTGTCCCCCTGTCCTTAGCATCTTCATGTGATTTTGTTCAAGAATTGGGAGTCAGGATGGGACAGATGAACACAGCCGTCTACTCCTCTGCCTTCCGGAAAGAGATGACTGTATGCATGCAGACAAGGCAATCAGCGGACGCGACAGGGCAAGCTCTCCCAAAGGGAGCTCAGTGATACCCATTCCCTCCTGCCGTGTTGTGTCAGGGGCGTTCCCTGTTTTCAGCATGGGCACCTCCTGCACTGTGTGTGAAGTCACTGTCTTCTGCGCAGTGTATCTGGTCATGTTCAAGATGAAATGAACCTAATAGTTGCTAATGATGTACAAAGAGAGATTTCGCAGGTGACACACTCAGTGGAGCCAGGACTTCGGGCACGAGAGCCATCTACGTTGGGGTGTGGCGTGTCAGTTGCAGAGCTGGATGGGCTCAGCCTGCTGCCCCCCAGCAGCTCCGGATTTTCTCCAGACAGAAGCCAACTGCGAGGGCAGATGACTCTCTGCCGTTCCTCTCAGCCGTGTGTTCACAGACCAGTTGTCAGGGCGAGAGTTTTGTGATAAGAGATGGAAAAGACAATATCTGAGTCTACAGGGTGAAGTCCGGAAACTTCTTCCTTTGACTGAGGCCACTCCAAACTCCACTGGATGTTGGTTACTCCCGGCATGCTTGCCTCACATGAGGCCCCAGAGATGGCCATCCACAGGCTCAGGGCCCAGCAAGCTCCATTTTCACCAGCACCTCCCCCCACCCACTCCTACCACCAACAGGCAGCTCTGCTCCCAGCAGCATCACACCAGACAGGTGAAGACCAACCTTCATTATGGCTGCAAAGCATCCTCTTGGGATGTCCCTCCACTGTATAGCCATGATAGTGCTGGAGTCCATTTCTGAGCGTCCATGAGAAGACACTCATGGCAGTATATGTTGCTGGGTTTGGCTGGGTTCCTTTAAAGTGTGTCTGTGTGTGTGTGTGTGTGTGTGTGTGTGTGTGTGTGTGTGTGTGTGTGTGTATGTATGTATGTGTGCATTTTAATTGGAAAGGTAGAGTTACAGAGAGAGAAGGAGAGAGAAATAGAGAGAGAGAGATTCCATCCACTGGTCCATCCCCCAGATGCCACGATGGCCAGAGCTGGAGCAGTCAAAAATCACAGGAGTTTATTCCAGCTCATCTATATGGGTTCAGGGGCCCAGGTAATTTGGCCATCCTCCACTGCTTTCCCAACTATGTTGGCAGGGTCCTGGGTCAGAAGTGGAGCAGCTGGGACTCAAACCAGCACCCAAATGGGATGATAACAGCACAGATGAAGGCTTCACTGACTGCACCCACAAGCACCAGCCCCGTTTGGGTTTCTGATGTAGAGTTACAGTGGATTAGTGGATTTTGTGAAACAGTGTCCCAATCCTTGGGATCACTTTCACAAGAGACTAAAAGTGGGCATGAAGAGCCCCTCTATGTGACCAAGAAGCACAGCCCTTAGCCAAGCAGTGGCCCCCTCAGGGACCCACCCCAATGCTGTGCCCCAGCCCCAGCTGCTGCCTGCAGCTCACACACTTGTGTCTTTTCCTCATTGTTCTTCCTTCCCCTTTTTCTCTCTTTTCTCTTAATAATCTTGGTCACACAGTCATTTCTCTTCCGGCTTTGCTTGCATAATCTAAGCTTCTCTGTGGGATTCTGCCATGGTGCTTAAAATTCCTTTATTTAAAAGTCCTTCCTTCTACCCGCCAACTCACTACCAACCTCCTTCAAGCAATTTCTCTAACTATTAGGTATTTTTTAATACTCTCCCCCATTATATGGTTCGGAAATGCTCAGCGGGAGGAACTGCCGGGCCTTGGGATTGTGTAATAAAGAGCTCATTCACACGGGACAAGATGCTGAGACCACATGCATTTCTGTATGCAGCCTTGGCAAGAGGCTCCACAGCCTCACACTGAGAAGCTGGGACAAGCTGGGGCCTGCAGGTCCTGCGAGCAGACAAGACTGAGGTCAGTACTGTGGCACAGTGGGTTAAGCCACCAGCTGTGATGCCAGCCTCTCTGGTTCCTGGCTGCTCCACTTCCAATCCAGCTCCCCACTAATGCACCTGGAAAGCAGGAGAAGGTGGCCAAAGTGCCTTGGTCCCTGGGACCCCCGTGGAAGTTCTAGACTCTGGCTGGAGCCAGGGTCGGGGAAGGAATCGGCCGATCTCTTTTTCTCCTTCTCCTTTCCCTCCTCCTTCTCTTTCCGACTTCTTCCTCTTTGTTACTTTCTCTATCACTTTTGTATCAGATAAATCCTTTTCAAAAGTGAGAAAGAGGGGCCCAGCATGGTAGCCTAGTGGTTAAAGTCCTTGCCTTGCATGCGCCAGGATCCCATATGGGCACTGTTTCTAATCCTGGCAGCTCCACTTCCCATCCAGCTCCCTGCCTGTGGCCTTGGGATCCTGCACCCACATGGGAGACCTGGAGGAAGAAGCTCCTGGCTCCCATTGCAGCCACTTGGGGAGTGAATCATCAGACAGAAGATCTTTGTTTCTGTCTCTCCGCCTCTCTGTAAATCTGACTTTCCAATAAAAATGAATAAATCTTAAAAACAAAAAGAAGAAGGGCTGGGATGGTGGTATAACAAGGTAATCCTCCACCTGTAGTGCCAGCATCCCATTGGGCACCATTTCTAGTCCCAGTTGTTCCACTTCTGACTCTTGTCTCTCCTCTCTCTATAAAATCTGCCTTTCAAATATAAATAAATAAACCTTTTATTTTTTTTTAAGTTTATAAAAGTTAAAAAAAAAAAAAGAGCAGGCAAGGCGATTTCTCCCGAGAAGCTGAGTCAGGGGCCCACGCCCAGACCCAGGGAGAGCTCACAGGGTCATCTCCACCCAGAACCCAAAACTGCAGAAATGTGAGCAGATGCCCATGGGGCCTGGCCAGGAACTCGAGCACCCGCTCCCAGTGAAGCCAGCAGAGCCGAGACTAGGCTGCACGACATGACACGTCTGTTCACTGCAGGATGAGCTCTGCACCTGAACTTGGCTCCCTGCTGTTTCCCAGCGTGTCATTTCAGGGGAGACCAGCACGTTGTCCTCAGCAATGATAAAGCCAGGAAGCATTGGGGCTGTGCCTCTTGCCCCTTCCTAGGCAAGCGACCCTTGGCCCTGGTAACATTGGGGCCATCTTGGTGCTTCTCCCTGAACAGGACAGTGGCTCGGGTGGGCAGGTACACAGCGGCTTCTTGTCTTTGCCAAGAAATCCAACTTGGAGCTGTTACTGAGATGCTTGAATGGTGGCGAGGTGTTTTTTGTACCCTCTCCAGCAGGCGGCTGTGGCTCACCAGGCCTCATCTCCTACGTCCTAAGTTCATCATCCTTTCTATTGTTTCCCCACAGCCTGGCTTGACTTAGAGGAGGGACAGGCCGTGGGGTGCAGTGGTTTAAGCCACGGCTTGATATTATTGCATCACACAGCAGGCTGCCTGGTTTAAGTCGTCCAGCTGCTTGCTAATATACTTGGGAGGCGGT
This sequence comes from Ochotona curzoniae, assembly GCF_017591425.1. NCBI lineage: Eukaryota > Metazoa > Chordata > Mammalia > Lagomorpha > Ochotonidae > Ochotona > Ochotona curzoniae. Next base: position 20,885,146 of record NW_024465894.1, on the reverse strand, counting down.
GAATAAAAGCCACAGTACTTGGGTTCTTGTCTGCCCCATGTAGGGTATTTAGATGGAGTTCCTGGCTTCTGCCTTTAGCCTCACTCAGCAATTGTCTGTTGCAGGCATTTGGGGAGTAAACCAGGAGATGAAAGATCTCTCTCCCTCTCTTTCTCTCTCTTTCTCTCTCTCTCCATCTCAAATAAACCTTTCAGAGAGTACATGTCCAGAGGGCATGCCCACCCCTGCTCAGCCCCTGCCTCTCCAGGTCATCTCTGTTTTGGATCCCCCTGCAGCCACTGACACCATGTGGCTGACCTGCTCGGCATCCTGACACAGAAATGCAGTCAACCCTACAGAAAAATCACATCAGTGCACCTGACAGAACACCACCTGAACTGTCCCCCACAGCTGAAGCGGCACAGCCTCACAGAAATCACCTGCTCCCTGAGGCTCCCAGGGGCTCCCATTGCCAGTCAGCCGAGGGAATCCCCACAATGCTGAGTGAGCAGAGTCCACAGAGGGGCGTGGCCCCTGACGGCCAGGGAAGAAGAGGGATGGAGTGTTGATGTCTTCCAGTTGTCACGGTGACAACGATGAGGATACAGACAGCCAGGAAATCTCCATTTCAGTGCAGCCGCTGCCAGTCTCATGGCCACTGCGTGGAGAAAGTAGCCCCTCCTCCCCGCTGTCCCAGGGCAGCCTGGTCATGAGCAGGCAGGTGCCTGGGAAGCTCCGACATGGAGGGTTCACCTGCCTGATGTAAGCCACGTGGCCTGGGAGGACTCCAACAGACAGCATGACTGACAAGCTTGTTTCCATGGCACCCAGCAGTCGCCCAAAACCTGCAGGAAATGAGGGCTTTGTCCCATGCCTTCCTGTTTGCTCATGCTTCACCCAACTGCATGATACTTGGCTGCCACAGGGTGGGGAACCACACACAGGTGTGGTTGACTTGACACGTGGATCCCTCAGCTGGCCCCAGTGCCAGCCCCCAGACACAGTCAGCAGAACACAGAACGAGGAGCTTGCCTGCACAAGACCTGTTTTCAAAATCCAGCTGGGGACAGTTCACTCCTGGAGGCCACAAGGGTCAAGGGTCAACATCACTCTCATCTTTGAGACATCTCTGAAATGTCCCAGGCAGGTACTGCCCAGGGAAACACCACGGAAGATGTGGGAGGGGCTGACGGGCCCTTCCGTAGGAGTCATCTGGGGTGTCCCAGGAGACCTGATGGAGCTGTGAAAACTGACCAAGGGCTCCTGCACTTCACTGCCTTGCAGGGTGACTTGGACAGAGGGCTGGACAGTGAGTGCCACCTTGTGGCAGCTTTGTAAAACTGGAAGTGTAGTTCCTAGGTTCAGCACCAATTATTTCAAATTTTATTTACACTGGAAGGGGTGGTGAATGTTGTCTTTGACTCACTGCTGAAGGATGAAAATGCAGAGAGATGTGCCACACCTGTCTTGGGACTCAGAGCAAATCCAATTTGTAAGGACTTATCAACCCATGCCTCAAGGGAAAGCAGCGCCCAGGCCTGCCACTCAACATTTTGGACAAGATGGCCCTGCTGCTCCCAGGGACCATCCACCATGCTGCCCTCCACAAGGAATGCCCTGCTTCTGTGCTGGCCTCCTCATTTTCTCTGTCTTCTGAAGGGTCACCCAACTGCTTGTCGTCCAAGTTGCTCCAATCAGTGCTTGTAGTTCATGTACTCACTGCACCGATGCCCACTCAAGGTGAACCCTGTTTGCACACGATCTCCTGGTGCCAGCCCTTCACCCAGGTCGTGGTTCAGTCCTGATCCTTTCATTTCTCCAGCACAGTCCTCTGAGGAGGAGAAAGCAAACTACTTCTACTCATAAGACCTGAAAAACTAGGGGGCCTGGCTTTGAGGGGGCCTTTTCCTGCCCCTTTCCTCGCTTCCTCCTCTTCCTCATCCACCATAGTGTGCCGGGCGAAAAGACCAGAAGCTGCCTCCAGTGTGCAGACATCGCCAGCCCCTACCATCTATGAGGACTCAAAGCAGAGTCACCTGCCTGTCCCAGTTGCCCAACCTCTGCTGACATCAAGCTCGGGATGCTCTGTCCCCAGTGGCCTGTCCTATCCAGCCTCACCCAAGTTTGCCCGTGATTTCTCCAGCTAAATGGCATTCCAAGTCAATTGCGTCCTGGATTTGGAGTCTTTCGTGCAATTGAGCCAGTTCTCTTGCTTTTCTTTGCTGTATCTGTTGGAAGGATCGAGAGTGGAAGTTGGATTCGTCCCAGAATTCATTCCTAGAATGTACATGGACGAGAACTTTCTTCCCAGGTGAGAGAACTCCTGAGGGCCCCGACAGGCCCGGTGTCCCCTTCAGAGGAGACACAGCACAGAACAAAAGCTGCTCTCATACAGTATCAGTGTTGCGTTAGCACCGTTCCCTGATAGAGGCAAATTCAATTGGCCTGGCCTAATAAACTCCGGGAAGGCCCCAGGAGCGTGTGTACTCATAAGTAGCTGTGGATTGATTGTTCCAGCCCGTACTAGGACTCACACTTGAATGAACTTCAATTAATAGGAAATGGTTCCCAATTCAAAATACGGCCGTCTGCTCCAGGATTTTGTGATAAAAATTTTAAAACGGGTGATTATGCAAAACAGCTTGCCAGCTGCATCAGGAGATTCTTTGCCTTGGCTTCCTTCACTTCTCCTCCCAGCCTGGTTCACCATCCCCATCCGATGGCAGCTTGTTGAATGTGACCGTGAAGGTGAGTGTCAGGGAAACAGAGAAGCCATGATCTATTTTCAGTGATGACCTAGGGCAGATTTACCAAGCAACACGGCTCCTCCACTCGCCCTTGACTTTGAACATGCAGGATAGCTGGAGACAGTCTCTCATGTCCTGTGACCCATACCCCGGTGGTGGGTGCATGGACCACCTCTAGTGTGGCACCCGATGCCCAAGCTGTCCTGTGCATCTCCAGTGGTCCCCACCCTTGCTGAGAGGTCACAGAGCCAATGCCAGGGCACAGAGTAGCATCTCCTGAGCTGTCTCCTGGAGTAAAGGGAACTGTGCCCTTCAGGCTTCAACAACATGCCATCTGTGCCATACAAAGTGCGTCAAAGCTGACCTGGGCCTTGCCCTAGCAATGAAGACACCCGCATCCCACGCTGGAGGGTACCTGTGTCTGCTTCCTGCCTCTGATTCCTGCCTCAGCTTCTCACTCCTGAAGACCCTGGCAGGCAGCAGTGATGGCTTGTCACTGGGTTCCTTGGCTTCCCACACTGGATGGAGTTCTTGGTCCCTGCTTCCTCATCCCAGGCATTGCACACAACGGGGAAATGAACCCATTCTCACTCAGTCTACAAAATACATTTTTTAAAATCAAGAACTGGGGCTCAGTTTTAGCACCATTTCCACCACAAACGGAGCAACCCCCAAAAAAACAAATGGTTTCTGTTCTCTGTGACTCAGTTTCCCTGGGCATGTCAGAATGGCATCGGCTTCTTTGCCGTAAACAGTCAGTTCTTTCAAGTGGTCTGCGGATGACAGAGTGAATAAAGTATGTGTTCTCTCTGCTCTTCCTCTGCTGTGTGTGTTCTCTCAGTCCCTGCTCATCAGGAGGGAAATAGCACTGGGGCGCCTGGAGCCTTTCACTGCTCCTGACCCTCGCTGCCCCCTACCTTAGTAAGAGGGCAGGCCTGAGGCCCAGGGTGGGAGCAGCCGGTCACGCCCAGCCAGGACCTTCAGTCGCCTTAGCAGGCTGTGGGAGGAGAATGTCCTTCGAATGATTCCTTTAAGGGAACAAAACAATAAATCCATCATAAGAAAATACTGTCTACAAGTCTTAGTGCTTGCAGGACAACCATGAGAGCAAGGGCCGCCATCGTGACACAGTGCCTAACGCCGCCACCTGTAGTACATGCATCTAATAGGGACATCTGTTTGAGTCACAGCTGCTCCGCCTCAGATCCAGCTCCCTGCTAATGTGCCTGGGGAATAAAGCAGCACAAGATGGCCTGGGTGATTAGATCCCTGCGACCCAGAAGAACCTCCCTGCTCCTGGCTTTGGCCTGGCTCCACCCGGGCCTTTGTAACCGCCTGGGGAGTGAAGTGTGTGTGTGTGTGTGTGTGTGTGTGTGTGTGTGTGTGTGTGTGTAACTTTGACTTTAAAATCAATAATAGTTTCTAAAAACATTGTAAAGGTGATTGCTGCACATTGCATGTAGATGGGCAGAAACCCCAAGTGACAACACGTCTTGTGGGTGGAATTGTCCGCTGCTGAGCTCCTTCAGAACCTTCCAGAAATGTGCAGAGGCTGCTAGCTTCAGTGAACTCACCTTTGCAGAAGCAGGTGGTCACATTCCCTGGCACTCCAGTGTCGGGCAGAGATGGCGGATGCTTGTCCTTGTGCCTGACTCCAGTCGGCCAACACCACCTGCTCCTAGCCACACTAGTTCACAAGACCTGAGCTAGAGTTCAGAGGCGGTCTCCTCAATGGCGCCTGGGCTATCCAGCGCCAAGAGTGGACAACATGCAGTCTTCAAGGGTTGCCTTGTGGATCTAACTTTTCTTTTTCTTCTCTTCACAGTTCATTTATGATGAAAAAGTCTCCTGGTGAGTACCTCCTTTCCCCCTCCTCTTTTCTTATGTTTTGGGACCAACATATTGAGTGAAATCTTGAGTATTGCAGGTGGACCACTCGAGGTTTGTGCCTGCGGCTCCCTGCCACAGCTCCCAGACCAGGGCCCAGGCAAGGGCTGTTCAAAGCTTCCATGTGCCCCTCCCAGAGTTTCTCTGTTCCCTCAGTTCCCAACATCAGCTGAGCCTTCCAGCTCACTGTTGAGCCACTCCATGTTCCTTTTCACAGCTTCCTACACCATGCTTTGCCAAGGGGGCAACTGTCCCAGTCAGTGCTAGAGAGGGGAGAAATCAGTGGCTCGGGAAATCTCTGAACTCCAAGCCCCGGTGGAGGTCAAGGAGCAGAGGGGCTTCCAGCTGATGTCCAGGCCTCAGGTGTGACTGGGCAGAAAGCCGTGCAGTCCTTGGAGACAGCAGCATCCATGGCTGCCAGGAGTGAGTAGTTCTGTTCTAGGATGGGGTGGCATTTGTCCTGACAGTTAAAGTGTCAGTTAAAACATCCATGGGGCCCATGATGTGCTACCACCTGAGACTCGGGCATCCCATGTCAGAGGACTGATTTGAGACTTGGCTGCTGCTGCACTTCAGACCCAGTTAGCTGCTCATGCGCATGGGAAAGCAGTGGAGGTTGGCTCAAGTGCTTGGGGCCCTGCACCTGTGTGGGAGACCCTGAGTGAGCGCCTAGCTCCTGAAGTTAGCCTGCTCATTGCAGCCATTTGGGGAGTGAACCAGTGCGTAGGGAACACCTTTCTCTCTCTGTCTCTGTCTGTCTCTCTTTCTCTCTCCATCTCCTTCTCCCTCTCCCTCCCTCCGTCCCTCCCTTTTTCTCTCTCAAACTCTCTCTCTGCCTTTACAAAAATCTATTACTGGACCCCTGGGCTAGGTTTCTGACTCCAGCTCCCCATTTGAGCTTCCTGCTGTTGCAGGCCCTGGGAGGCAGGGTACCAGCTCAAGTCGGTGAGTTCCTGCATCCGTGTGGGAGATTGTCCTTCCAGCTCCTGGCTCAACCCTGGCCATTGTGGGCTTCTGAAGAAGTGAACCAGTGGATAAGAGTTTCTCTTTCTGTCAATCAGTGCCTCTCTCTCTCAGTGTCTCTCATATCTCTCTCTCTCTCTCTCTCTCTTTCTCCCCACCCCCCCTCTCTCCCTCTACCCTTCTCCCTCTCTTTGCTTCCCAAATCAAAAGGTTTTTTTTTTCATACACGCACTTAGACTTCTGGATGGAGAGGCTATACAGACAAGTAGATATATGAGTGTACAGCTGGAGGGGGTGGCTCATTTGTATATTGGATGTCATTACTATGTGCTTGGCATTTATAGAAAGAGATCAGGAGGAAAAGAGTATAAGTGCAGAAGTAAGAGGATGCGGTCACTAAAGATGAGAATTAGGAAGCAAAGAAGGCAACAAGGATAGAGAAGGAAAAAGCTAGGGGACGGGAACTCATGCAGGAGCGAAGCCATTTGGGGAGCAGGAGAGGGTGTTTTTGCTGGGTTAGCAGAGGTGGCAGTCACCAGTGTCCTTGGCAGGTGTTTCAGGAGCCAGATGAGTCTGGAAGATAAACCATTGACATTGGCCATGGCAGTGGGAGGTGCCCACAGTGCATGCGGGATGGACCTTGAGAGATGTGGGAGCAGTATGAGGAGTCTGAACACTCTCACTGCTTGTGTCACATCCTGAACACTCACTGTGACTGACACACATTTGCACAATCACTTGTGATGGTGTTGTGCTATGCCATTCAGGATGTACTGGTAAGCTGTGTGCCCAGTCCCTTATTTTGTAGCCATCCGACTTCCCCCTGTCTTTGCTTTTATAAATATCCCTTTGCAACAAAATCCCTTGCATTTGCATCCTCTCTGTGTTTGAGCAAATATTTTTCTGGGACAATTTCCAGACAAGGAATTTGCAAAGAGCAAAGGGAGAAGGGACAGCTCCCGGAATTTCTTCCTTAGACCCAAGAATTTCCTCCCTAACCTGTTCTCCACTGACTTTCTCTCGGAGCCAAAATCACTCCTGCAGTTGGCCAATCTAATTCCATAGCTTCAAGGGAACCCAGAAAACAAGTTTCATGTTTTCTAATTGGAAAATAATTAAAATGGAGGAAGGACTCAACTTACAAGAATTAAAGGTGTATTCCAGGGGATTTCATTATGCTTTTTGTCCCTGCCTCGTGGTCATTTTTCTACTCGTTCATTCTTACCTTTCCTAGCCAGGTATTCTCTATTTCTCTCTCTCCCATCTTTTTCTGTATCTCTTTGCCTCTCTGTCTCCGTCCCTCTTCCTGTCTGTCTGGTCTTCTCTCTGCCTCTGTCACTCTCAGTATCTCTATTTGTATTTCTCTTTGTCTTTCTCTACCTCTGTCCCTCTCCTCCACTCCTTATTCATTACTGCCATGTGTCTAACCATCTCTTAGTCACCCCATTATTTAACTCTAGTATTAGTTTGTCCTCTGTCAATATATCTAAACAACCTCAGTGAATGCTTAAGCTGCGGACAGATTTATAAGCACAGATCTATATCCAGCATCGTGCAAAAAGACACGTCACTTGCTCAGAGCTGTTTGAATTGAATGAATAACAGACAGGAAGGAGTGGTGGGGAGGGAAGAGAAAGAAGGTTGAAAGCCACAGGCAGTCCATAAATACCCATAATGGCTCTACCTTGTCTTCCTGGCCGTTCCTATCAAGGGGGCTGTTGGGGAGTCCCTGCCTGCCCTGGGTAACTTTCTCTAACTCTTCTTGGTTTGTGTGCAGGTGGGAGTCTTTAGTGCTTGTGCTGATGTATCTTATCTACATTGTCATCATGAAGTAAGTAAATACCTGCTTCATTTCCTCCCCAGAGGGTCTCTGACTTACACTAGGTGGTAATGTGCCCAAGGGAGTAGGCAAGTGTGGGATCTTCTGCTTGCTTCATAGCTCCCCACGCCCAATCACAGACTCCTGCTGGGGAACCACTGTCACTTGTACTAGTCACAAGAGCAACGACCCTTCCATCCCACGTGTGATGATGGAATTAATGCTCAAATGTTTCATTTGAGAACTCTCAAAACGATGACTCCCTCTTTGGGACCCAGAAACCTAGCTTAATCAGTTGTTCCCTCACTCTGTTTTAAAAGAAGACATTATTCTTCTATGTAGACCAAGAGATAGAGGGAGAAGAAAGATGAATAAAGCCATTCATCAAATGTATAGAGACTTCCATTGTTCCATTGCAGATTCCCCCAAAACATAGAGATGTAAAACTTCATGCTGTTCCTGAGAGTTGGGAACCCAGTATCGACTTAACTGCAAGAGTCTAGCTCAGGGACTCTTGTGAGATTACAGTTTTGCTTTGGGCTACAGTTCCTGTATGTCTTTGGAGCTGGTGGAGCCTCTTTGGGGATGGCAAGCTGGTGCTGGCTGTTTGCCCACTGATGAGTTACTTCCCCAGAGAGAAAGCAAGGAGACTTCCTGCAGTGCCTTTGTCAACCCCATCTCAGAAGCCTCACACCATTATCCTACCACATTCTGTTCACTAGAAGCAAGAGACTGACTCAGGCCACACTTGAGGGCTTGAAATCGACTGTGAAAAGTAGGAGTGTTAAAGGATTGTGGACAGTCTTAAAATCATCACTGCATCTGTTCTTTTCTTCCCTGACATTATTGCAAGAATTCTATTGCTACTTACCCATCCTCCAAGTTAGAAGTAAGCACCATCTTTGTGAGCTTGTTGAGGTTTTCGGGTTCTGTTTGTTTGTTTGAGGGTTTTTTTGCCAGACATCAGCAGGATGAGGTGTTTATAAATAATGCAGAGAGGTCCTGTGCTATAGTTATCTGTCTGCCTTGAGAGCTCATTCCGTCATATTCTGCCCCTACTTCCCTCAGTATATGCAGCTGCAGAAGTGACCACCTTCTCTGGGGTGCAAGAAATAGAGAACTGTCAGGAATGTCCACTTTGAACACATCAGGTAATGGTCTGGGATGGCCAATTAGATTTTTCTTGCTGGTGAGGCCTCCACTGACTGGGAGACCTGCTAGAGACATCAGTAATGGAATCAGCACGTGTTATACAGACCACGGAGGCAAGAACTGGCTTGGCTGATGTCGTGGTGGGCTACACGCAATCTGCTGCCACCCGCTCAAACTGGTGCCCAATAGAGGAGCTGTTCCATGGCCAGTGTAGACTCAGGAACTGGATCATAGCACTGGGCCAGGGCTCTCACTCCAACATGTCCTGGTGTGGAGTTTTCAAGGACACTCATGAGGATTCCAGAGTGAGTCATCTCTGTGAAATGAGACAACTTTCACCGAAAAACATTGGTAGACACGTTCTAATGAAAAAACAAAGTTGGCCCAAAGGCTTCCCAAAGGAGAAGTCTTTAAGTAGGGGTGCTACCATTTGGTTCCTTTTTATTGCAAATGGCAAAAAAAAAAACCTCAGGTACTACAAATAGCTTCCCTCTGCCTTCTCTGATTTTTTTTCTTAAATGCAGAGAGACAGAAATAGAGATCTTCCACCCACTGGTTCATTCCTGAAAAGCCCATAATAGCCAGGGTTAGGCTGGGTGAAAGCTGGGAGCCAGGAGTTCATTAGGGATCTCCCATGTGGGTGGCAGAGACCCAACTACTGGAACTGCCACCTACTGCCTGCCAAGAACACATCAGCAGGCTGCTGGCATCAGAAACAGGGCCCAGGCAGTCTGATGGGGCTGTGTCACCCTTTATTTTCACTCTCGGCCTTTTGAGTTTGAGCTCTCAGGATGCAGAGTTGTCATCTTCCCTCTCTGAGCAGGCAGGTGCAGAACTGCCCCCACAGTGTCTGTTATCTGCCCAACATCCATCTTGAGCTGTGAATCAGGAAAATTGTCTCATAGTGCATCCATTAGGGGCTTCGCAGGATAAGGTGATTTCAGACACAGCCTTGGTTTAACAGACAGTAAAGGGGGTTGAAGACTTTTGCTGGTATGCATTCTGCATCCACTACACCCCCTTAGGAGCCTTCATCCGGTCCATGAGATGCTGGCAAAGCATGCGGACTTTAAGATAACACAGCAAACACATCCTCGCCTCCTTCCTAAACCAAATATGGATGGGTAGGGTGTGTATTTCTGCTGACATGCAGCTTTATCCACATCCCAGCTGCTCAAACCAGCAGGAGACAAATAAGACACGGCAGAGCAGCTACTGTGCTTGCAGAATTTTCTGCATAAATTCTGGGCCTAAGTTCTAAATTGAAAAAGCTGCTCTTTAGCCAGCCCCCCCTCCAGCAATCAGAAGCTTTAATCATTGGGTTTTATAAAATCTGATTTATAAAATTGCATGCTTCACAATAAAATAACTTCCGGGTACAAGCACAAAATTTAAAACATTCAATTAAAAATATAAAACAGAGCAACAGCCACTTTAGAAAAAATTGGTAAATTTTAGAACCCTCAGCTGCCTCCTCCTGGGCAGATAGCTGTAAAATGACTTTTAGACATTCTGTCTAATGATCCAAAGGTGATTTGAACTTGACCAGGTGGAGAGGAACCCCAGGGAACCGGAGATGCACTTGGTCTTAGCAAGGACCGGTGTTTGTACATCCTGAGTCTCTGCTTGGACTTGTTCTCAGAGTCAGCAGTGTGATCTGATCGTGGGAACAGGTGTTGTGCATTTGGCACAGCAGCAACTTTCAACAGTCACTCAGTAGCCAACATGCCCAGCCATTCTGAGCGTTTCCTCTTACACAAAGCGAAGTTAGTGATTGTTCCTAGCTCTTAGGCTTTCAATGAAAGGAGATTGTTCTTCCCATATCTGGTTTCAAGAACACCTCACAGGGGCAAGCAGCTAACCACGTGGCACGTGGCAGGGGCCAGGTTCAGTATCCAGCTCAGGCTCCTGACTCCAACTTCCTGCTGATGCAGACCTGGGACACAGCAGGTGATGGTGGTTCAAGTCATTGTGTTCCTGCCACGCACGTGGACTTAGATTGAGTTGCCAGCTTCCTGCTTCTGTCTAGTCCCACACAACCATTAGGGATCCTGGAGAGGGAGGGGTGTGAGTCAGCAGATAGGAGATCTCTGTCTCTGCATCTCTCTGTCTCTTTTGTTAATGTGTGGCTCACGGTTAAGCTTTAAAAGCTTGGCCATACATCCCATAGGTGACGCAACCATTTCTTGGGCCTCGGGGCTTCACCCGTGTCACTGACTGTATCCCAGAGTGGTGACTTCTGAGAAGGGGAGCCACACTGACTTTTGCCTGGCTTGTGATAGTAGTGGCCATTCCCACTCAGTATCTGAGACTTGCTGGTTCATAAGGAGGTGTCACAAGGTGGGAGAAAGCCACCTGCTCTCCTCCCTTGCCACATCCAGCAGCAATCACCTGTGACCAATTTTCCATTATGCCTCGTGCAGAGAATGTGCATGGAAAGATAATGCTAAGACCCAATGGGACAGTCAAGATCTCTATTCCCGGGACCATGTGTCCAGGGTCTTTGCTGCCAAAACCCAGTGTGGTGGAAAGGAACAGGTGTATGATGATGGCTTTATTTTTCACTGACTCTGTATCCTTCCATTGAAAAAATAGGCCAGGTTTAAGGGTATGTGGGATGACAGAGTGACAGCAGCCATCCCCTGAGTCAGGGACTAGACTGCAAGGCCCCCAGGGTGCCCTCAGGGTCAGGATGGGCATGGCAGGGCAGTTGGCAAGTGCAGGACTGGTGCCCACTGATGCCTCTTTCCACCTCTCTTGGTGCAGATACAATGCTTGCATACATCAGTGCTTTGAAAGGAGAACCAAAGGTGCTGAGAACATGGTCAACGGGCTGGCCAACAATGCCGAAGTTGACGACAGCAGCAACTGCGACGCCACTGTGGTGCTACTTAAGAAAGGTAACCGTGGAGGGGACCTGGGTCCAGGAAAGAGGTCCTAGAGCACACTACCACACAACATGAGGTTCTGGTGTCCACTGCCATTAAACACACGGGTTCTGGGGTACACCACCATGTAACATGAGGTCCTGGGATACACCACTGACTAACACAAGTTCTGGGACACACTGCCATCTAACACAGGTTCTGGGGTACACTACCATCTAACATGAGATCCGGGGTACACAGCCATCTAACACAGGTTCTGGGGTATACCACCATCTAACATGAGGCTCTGGGGTACACCACCATCTAACATGAGGTCTTGGGGTACACAGCCATCTAACATGAGGTCTTGGGGTACCCAGCCATCTAACACGTAGGGCATCATCCCTACTGCCTGTGAGGTTACATTACCCGCCCCCAGGCACAGCCAGCAGCGTCTTGTTCCCCACCCTCACGTTGGTCGTGCCATAGGAGTAGTCTCCTACTAGTTCATGAATGAGCTGACTTGCATAGCCCTCACAGAGCTCAGGCCACACTCAGCCTGAGTGTCCCCCAGGGAAGGGAGGACCCCAAGAGCACCGTGGGTTTTGAGGCGCTGGTTCTCGTAGATTTGAACTCTGTTCATGGAACAGGTTTCTTAATCATGGTGAACCTGTTTTGTCTTCTGAAAAATGGGAAGCATTTTACTAAAACGTAAGTAGAGAAAATTTATCAATGAGATTTCTGCAAGGCTCCCTCAATGGCAAGTGTTATTGGCAAAATACTGAGTGTCCAAATACACTTTCGGTCACATTACCCAACTTCCGAGCTGCCAAAAATTGCCTTTCCTTTCTGAGTAATCCTCCTGTGTACCTGATTCTTACAGAGCAGATGATAAACTGAGGGTGGCAACACATTGCTCTCTGATAAAGAATAGTCTTTCATAGAGGAAAGCAGGAAATCATCAATTCATTTTGCCTGGACCATTTCATTTCTCATTTAATTTTTCTACCTTACTGCTTGAAATGTGTGACTTTATTTCTTTCTGGTCCCTGGTAGCTTTTCACAGGGGAAAAAAATAATGAGAACATGAATCAGTTCTTCCCAAGTGTATCTCTGTCTCTGAAATCCCTGGGTGGTGATTAGTTTTTGGACATCCAGGATCGGAGCTCTTTTTCCTTCCCTCAGTGAGTATAGGTACGTTTAGGAAGTGGTTTACATAGTACCGTGCTATCTGGAGATTTCTTGTGATGTGTTATGTCACCACACAAGGTATATGCTTGGGCACCAAGGGGAGCTGCCATGTATTAGTCTTTCCCAAGACCCGAGCTTGTGGCTGGGGTAAAAAAAAAAAAGGAGCTAGTCCTGAGGGGTGCTCTGCGGCCGGGCACCCGTGAGCTGTGTGGTCATAACTTCTCATTCATGCCAGAGAGGGCTTAGGCCTCAGTGAAGCACATGTGGCCAGGCCTCCTAGCAAATCAGCAAACAGGATCTATACCAAGGCCCCTTCTGGCATTCAGGACCCAGTAACACAGACAGGTCCCCACCCACCCACTTGTCAGCAGGGTCTGAAGGCTGGGCTGAGGGAATGTGTATCCCATGTCCCTGCCGTGTCCCCCACTTGGCCCTAAAGTCAGCTCTGTAGCATTTGAGATCTCAGCATGAACATTGTGGACATTGGATGGACCTACAGAGTTTCAAAGGTCATCATGGTCTTTCCTGTGCCCCATGACCAAAGCAATGTGAAAAGATTCCTGTGATGTCCAGGGAGTTGTTCTGTTATGTCATCATTCATTCTTACCATGACAGCGAGTGATGCTTAGGTTGTTGGTTTCAAGACTTCTCCAATGACCTGGCTGCCTGACCCATGGGAATGCAACTTGGATTCTGTCCAGATTTTATCCACAGCAGCCTTGCATGGATGGATGGATGGATGGAAGGGAGTTAGGAAATGAAGAAGGGGATAAATGGAGGGATAGATGGAAGGAAGAGAAGGAAGCAGGGAAGTGAATGGATAGATTGTCAGGTAGATGGGTGGAAGAAAGGAAGGAAGAGAGAGAGAGAGGGAGGGAGGGGAAAAAAGATGGATGGATGAATGGATGGATGGATGGATGGATGGATGGATGGATGGATAGAAAGATGGGACCAAGGAAGGCTATGGAAGAAGAATGAGGAAAAGGGAAGAAAAAAATGAATTAATGCCTCTTTCCTGCCCTGACACTTTTTTCTTACATCTCATTTCCACAGCTAATTTCCACCGTAAAACATCGGTGATCATGGTAGATGAACTGCTGTCGGCCTACCCCCACCAGCTTTCTTTCTCCGAGGCTGGCCTTCGAATCATGATCACAAGCCACTTCCCACCTAAGACCCGGCTCTCCATGGCCAGCCGCATGCTAATCAACGAGGTACTGGACAAGTTGAGTCCATGAATACTAGACAGGCGTAAGAACTCTGGGAAGGAGAGAGCATGTCCTGGTTAGAAAGGAGTGTAACTCAGCCATAGGATCCCTCAGCCATCACAAGTCTTTGCTTGCTGGGCCAGCTGTGTCCCAGTCCCAAGCTTCCCTTCACACATTTAAGCCATCATCTAGCCCAGCTTCTGAAGAAAACCCTCCTGTGCCCTTCCACCTGCCTTGCTCTTCTATCCTTCCATTTCAGTGAAGTCCGTTCTTGGGGCAACTTTCCCGGATATAGCTGCCCAGGTGACCTTGGCTTTGAAGTCAATTCAGAGTCTCCCATCTGACCACCCCCCTCTGGAGTGGCAGCCTTACTGACTCACCAGCCCCAACACAGTCATCTGGCTTTCCCACATCTGTACCCAGGGGTCTCCAATGTGGAGAGGAAAAATAACATCACAATACATAGGCTGTCCAATCCGTGTATGTCCTGACCACCACAATCATCTTTCAGGTATCTAGAAGTTCCAGTGAGATAGAAAGTTAATCCTCTGAGGAATCCCTTAGGATTTGATTCCAGACTCTTCTGGAAGCTTCTCCGTCTGAGCCACCTGTGTGTGTTTCCAGTAGCTCATGTGCTAGGCCTGAGGTTTTTGCATTTTTCATTGCAGAGACAAAGGCTGATCAACAGCAGAGCCTATGCCAACGGGGAATCTGAGGTGGCCATCAAAATCCCTATCAAGCACACGGTGGAGAATGGGACAGGGCCCAGCAGCGGCCCGGAGAGGAGCGGGAATGGGCCTCGGAGGGATGAAGTGGTGGCCGAAGTGGGCAGCGAGACAGAAAATGAGAATGATGACAGCGAACACAACAGCAACGACGAGGAGGACGAGGAGGATGAGGAGGATGAGGAAGGCCCATACACGCCTTTCGACCCCCCGTGTGAGACATCCTGGGCTGGGCTGGGGCTGGGAGCCCACGTGGAGCCCAGTGGGTGGATGCCCTCGATTCAGAGGATTCTTCCACTTAACAGTCCCCAGAAAGGCCTCTCTGTGAGCCCAGAAACACAGATTCCTCTGCCCCAGTGAGCAGGACACTGGTGTTAGAAGGTCCCATCTGATCATTGGTTGTCACTGGAGCTCTCTGGCCGAATGCAATTCTTGGAGGCCTTCTCTGTACTGACCTGCAAAACCCATGGGTGCTCAGGAGGAAGGGCGTGTGGACCTAGAATAGCCAGGCAGCTTGGAGCTCAGGAAAAGAGGTGCTCACTTCCCTCACCTCCACCCAGCCTGTGCCAGCCAGCCATGCTTCAGGTGTCTGCCTCTCCCACCACCTGCTGACTGCAGGGCAGATCCTATACGAAGTGCATACCTGACCAGCAGCTGGTTTGCAAGTCCTTACACTGGGCCGCTTGAAGGGGAAGATGGGAAGCTGGTGACAGTTCTCAGAAGTATAGCCATTGACATGGTGTCCTTCCTACACTGCTGCACTTAGAGGGTCCAGGAACCCCACCCATTATGGAAACAAGTGGAGCAAACCCAAAGAAGTCTGCTTATATCCTAGACCTAGAAACTTCTGGCTGTTTGAGGAATGCAGGCACTATCAAATGAGAGAAGTCTGATTGACACCTGTACCTGCCTGAGGACTGTCAGAGGAAAACTTGCTGGGCAGCTGAAGGCCCACTTAGTGGTGGGACATGGGTATAGAATGGCCAAGTCCTGTGTTATATTCAGATGTAAAGTCTTGTTGTGTTTTGTCATGCTTGACTCTGTGTCCAGGGCACAGCTAGTGACCATAGCAACTCCCATCCCACTCAGGAGGCCCAGCCTTGCCGAATACATACCAGAAAACATACTATCCTCCATCTGGTCCCGAGGACCCAGCTTCCCTAACGTCCTAGCCAAATTTGAATTGTTGCTTAGCAGTAGGTTACCTTGATAGAAAAAAGTTTAAGATAGTTCAACTTCATCCTTGATGATCAATTGTGGCTTAAAAGGGATAAATGGAAAATAATGAGCATAAAAGTTTTGAGTGACATGCCCTTTTAAGCAACACAATAAAATCTGGCATCATCCCACATTAGTAAGGAACTGAATAGGAAGTAGAGCACCCAGGACCTGAAGCAGTGCCCATATGGAAAGCCGACATTGCAGGCAGGGGCTGGTGTCATGCTATACCATAACATACCAGCCTCACAAAAGCATCCTAAGGAGTAAATGGCAAAATACATCAGTCCTGTCTTATAATCCCACCCTCTCTTCGTTTTCCATGGGTGTCTCACAAGCCCCCACAAATCCATCAGCTTTAGGATACACCCCCTGGTTGGCATCCAGCTGTCTTGGCCACAAGTTCAGTTGGGTTCCTAGAACTTCCCAGAGCTTTGGTGGTGGTGTGAAAGGAATTGTATTCCCTTCTGGTGGCCCCAGGGAAAACCATGGCCAGATACCATTGGGTACCAGGGCAGCTGACTGCTCCCACAGACCCTTCCAGAAAGCCCCAGAGAGAACGATGCCCAGGCACTGTCAGGCTGCAGAACAGCCTTGCTCACTGCCAGCCAGGGCAGCTGACTGCTCCCACAGACCCTTCCAGAAAGTTCCAGGTTCCTCCTCAAGTTCTCCCTCCTCCCCATTTCTTCTCATCTCCCTGGCGACCTCCCCTTCTGCTCAGAGGGCTCACACAGCTGGACCAGTCCCCCTGTGCAGCCTCCACACCTGAAGGTCCACTGAGCCAGAGGTCACAGGGCCCAGAGCTCCACCTGCTCTTGGGTGTGCAAAACAGAGTGAGGGTCATCCGTGTCTAAAATCCTGCCGATCCCTCCCTGGTTTACAGAGCCCACCACTGGCTCATCATAGTCAAGTGACAGAAATTCTGATCTTGCTCAAAAACTCATTCACTAACTCTAGAAACAGTTGAGCCAGGCTGAGAGTATGAAGCCCAGAGAGGGGGCAGCATGGGCACCCGGGAGGTCCAGGACCCTCACCCTTTATATATCCCTGAGGCCTAGGTAACATGTGACAGATGACTGGCTCCTATGCCTTCCTTAAAACACACAGGGTCTCTGCGATCACCTGTTCCATGCTTCTCCATTGGGAGAACAATTCAGCTCTCCTGCCTGGAGACTCCAGGGGCTTGAGACCCCTGCTCCACATCCCTTGGCATTGCTGTGAGTCATTGCAGCCAACAAATGTCAAGCCTTGCTGCCATCCACGGCTTCCATAGGTGTTAGCAGCCACCGAGGCAGGTGTCCATTCCAGCCTGCTCTGGGCATCCAAGTCCTTCTACACAAACCCTTCTCATCCGAGCATCCTGGATGCCAATGAGTGTAATGATGCGGCAGGTCGAGCATGCAGCCTGCGTTTTAGAGCAGGGAGACTTAGAATCCTGGAGTTGCACAATGGCCCACGTGACTCCTTTGAGATGCAGAGGAGCTGGCAGAGCCAGCTCTCCCTCTGAAACAAGGTGTGAGCTTGATCACCTATGCCCTCTTCTCTACTGCACCAGCTGCCAAGAACCCAGTGCTAAGACAAGGACAGGCGATGGCATAGCCAGGACTTGCTCAGCTGTAAGGAGGCTAGGGCATGCCTCCAGCCAGCAGAGGGCATCAGTGGGCCAACAGTCAGGCGAGGGATGGTTCCTGCAATGGATTCCTCTGGTTCTGAGGGTCCTGTAGGACCTTTTTCCTGCAAAGGCTCCCATTCCCCATTGTTTCTCCTAACACTTGACTACACAGAATGAGCATAACTAACAAATAGTGATTTGGGAGTAGATAAAGATACAGGTGTATGGAGGACGTGTGTGTGAACGTGTATCACATGTGTTATGTGCACATACACACATACTTGTGAATAGATTCATGTGCAATGAGAGGTTGTCTGAAAAGTTCACACAAAATGCATTTTATGAAAATCTCCACAAAGGGCCCGGCTCAGTACCCTAGTCATTAAATCCTCACCTTGCATGTGCCAGGATCCCAACTGGACACCACTTCGTATCCCAGCTGCTCCACTTCCCTGCCTGTGGCCTGGGAAAGCAGTCGAGGACTGCCAAGGCATTGGGATCTTGCACCCGCATGGAAGACCTGGGAGAAACTCCTAGCTCCTGGCTTTGGATCGGTTCAGCTCCAGCCATTGAGGTCTCTCTGTCTCTCCTTTCTGTAAATCTGACTCTCCGATAAAAAGATAAATAAATCTTTAAAATCTACACATAGATTTCAAAGCTTTTTGCACCAAGACAAATCTAATTTTCCGTTTTTTCATGAAACCATTGAACTGTCTTCACGTGAATGGTATGCAATTTATAATGTATGTATAAATATAGTATGTATATGTATGTTGCATGGTTATTATATTGAGCATGCATTTTGTTAAATATTTTTATCTTATGCATTAGGAAGGCAGAGTTACAGAGAAAGAAGAGACAGAGGAACGTCTTGCATGTGCTGGTTCACTCTCCCAATGGCTGAGAGCCAGGGTTGGACCTGTCTGAACCCTGGAATCAGGAGCTTCTTCCAGGTCTCCCACATGGGAGCAGGGGCCCAAGCATTTAAATCATGTTCTGTTGCTTTCCCAGGTGCGTTAGCAGGGACTTTATCAAAACTAGAACAGCTGGGATTCAAACAACCCATACAGGATGCTAGCATTGCTGGTGGCTGCTTTACCCACCCTGCTGTTGGCATATGCCTAATACTATATGTGGAGGTTGTATACCTGTATTATGTACACACCTGTGCACATTATATGTGCACACATACATACCTGTAAGTGTACATCCACAGCCTTATCACCTGAGTGAAGACAACCTCACCTCTGGCAGAATACATACTGTACAGTTATTTTTCCTTTCTCCAGTTGAGTCAGGTTTCCAGAAAGCATCAAGTTTTCTACAAGCTTGGCAAGGACTAAAGTTTAGAGCAAGTCCTCTTGCTTCTTGAAAGGATTCTCATCGCACACTTCCCTCGCTCCGTCTCCCAGTTGCTGGCAAGCTCTCTTGAAGCCATACAGCTCTAAGGAGAGAAGTCTTCTTTCTTTAATTCATCGTAGGGTCCCTGGCACCTGGAGTCATGACCAGTACAAAATGGCCTGGAGATCATCCCATAAATGATTGCTAAGAGAGTGAATCAGCCTGAACCTCCAGGGCTCTTGACCAAGTGGTACGGAACCAAAAATGGAATTGTGGCCAGGGTTGCAGCTTGACTCCTAGAGGAAAGGGAGCAGTGCTGACTGGGGAGCAGAAACAGGCTCATGCATGCGTGGACTGTCTCTGTCCAACAGCTCCTGCACCTTAGCATCATTTACAGACCCCTCTGGCAGCTTTATGTGTGACTGTGTTGAGAGCTGTACGCAGTGATATCTGCTTCTCCAGTTGTCTGTTATTTCCGAGGAAAAGCAGCATCAAGAAGGCATCTGTGTCATTATAACAGTAGGGAGTGGTGGAGGCAGCGGGGGAGAGTATTTTGCAAAATCAGCTCTGGGAGGGAAAAACTCAGAGCTTCATGACAAAGCTCACTCACCCTTGAGGGCATCCAGGCAGAGAGACCCACCCCTGCTAGGATCCTGAGGCAGCAGTGGGGCCAAGGTGGGGTTGGGAGAGGGGAAGTACAAGCAGGCAGAGTGGTAGAGGCCACGTGAGACACGGTCTTGTAGGCCGTGGTGAGGAGATGGAGCTTTACTCTACGGCCAGGAGAATGTTCTAGAGCAATGTGCTTCCTGCGACTCTCCCGTGGACTGTTGGCCAACAGAGGGAAATGGGTGAGGGAGTGCCTACAGGAAGGCAGGTCTTCAGCCAGGTCACAGATGGATAAGCCAGCTCTGGGGGAGGGTGTGCAGACAGTGAAAGTAGGGATCAAGATAGGGATGAGAAGGAATCAAAAATGGGGCAACTTGAGGGCCAGCCTTGTCCCATCCCCCATGTTAATACCATCTCATTTGACATTCCAGCAGCCACGTGAGCCTGGAATCACCACCTCCACATTTTATAGGTGCGGGAAACTGTGGCATAGGGAATATAAACTACTGACACTTCCTAAGCCAAAAGCAGGCATGGGTCCCAGTGCTGTCTGCCCACTGCTATGGACAGACCCTCTGCCTTTAGCACCCAAGAGGGGCTGGGCCAGGAGGGGCAGCAGTAGTGTGAGGTAATGCTTTCCTGCAGTTTGAAGAAGTCCCATGGGGATACCCTGGGTCAGAAGCCCAGAAATGAAGCTCACCAGTTGCGTGTGGTTTTTCTTCTTCTTTCCCAGCTGGCAAACTGGAAACGGTGAAATGGGCGTTCACCTGGCCCTTGAGCTTCATCCTGTACTTCACGGTCCCCAACTGTAACAAGCCACGCTGGGAGAAGTGGTTCATGGTGACCTTTGCCTCGTCCACACTGTGGATCGCAGCCTTCTCCTACATGATGGTGTGGATGGTGAGTGGGGTGCAGGGTGGAACCCCTCGGCACTGAGAGAGAAGTGCACTGGCTCCAGTCGGCCATCGCTACCACGAGCCACAAACGCAGTGCTTGGAACCCAGGCTGTGGTTCACGCCCCCGAACGAACTCAGGCTGACCGTGACCTTATTCATCTTAGCATTTCCGCTGAGACTGGCTCTGTAGCTCTGCTTCAAGCTGTGGCTTACTTACTCTTTTTTTTTCCCCAAAAATTTATCATACTTATTTGAAAGAGTTAACAGAGAGGAAGAGAGAAAGCTTACATCCTCTGGTTCACTCCCCAAATGGAGTTGGACAAAGAGCTCCCCAGGTCTAGGGGGAAGACAGAGCCACAAGTCAAAGGACTTGGGGGAGGCGTGAAGAATAGGGGTGTGATGGTAGATCTGGCCCTCCCCATCTGAGTCCTAGCTCTTTCAACCAGAAAATTATGTCATCAGGCAAGATGCCAGCTGGAGAATCTCTCCTGGAACTAAAGTGACAATTCAGTGACTCATCTTGGCTGTGGAACTGTGGCAAAAAGGACCCACGCCCCAAAAAATCTTAGGAGAATCAGCCATACTAAAATATTGGCTGTTGTAGGGCTGCACTTCTTACCTAGCAAGCGGATCTCATTCATTAGAACTGGAGTGCTGGGGAGGGGTGGTACGGGGGCTCCACGGGCCAAGCCACTGCCTGCAGTGTTAACATCCCACATGAGTGCTGCTTCAAGTCCTGGCTGCTCTACTTCTGGTCCAGCTCCCTGCTGCTGTGCCAGGGAGGACACAGAAGATGTCCAAGTGGTCCCTGCAGCCACATGGGTGACTCAGATGAAGCTTCTGGCTTCAGCCTGGCTTTTAGCTATTTAGGGAGTGTGCTAGGAGGTGGAGGATCTCTGTGCGTCTCCTCCTTGCTCTCTTGGTAACCCTGCCTTTCAATGAAATATATATATATATATATTTTTTTAAGATTTATTTTATTTTTATTGGAAAGCCGGATATACAGAGAGGAGAGACAGAGAGGAAGATCTTCCGTCCGATGATTCATTCCCCAAGTGAGCACAACGGCCGATGCTATGCCGATCTGAAGCCAGGAGCCTCTTCTGGGTCTCCCACGCGGGTGCAGGTTCCCAAAGCTTTGGGCCGTCCTCGACTGCTTTCTCGGGCCACAGGCAGGGAGCTGGAAGGGAAGCGGGGCTACCGGGATAGAACTGGTGCCTATATGGGATCCGGGCGTGCAAGGCGAGGACCTTAACCACTGTGCCATCGCGCCGGGCCCTAAATATATTTTTGAAAAGAAAAATGGAGTGAGGCCCAAACTGAAAATCATGACAAACTTATGCAAATTCAAATTAACCTTGCTCGCGTGTTGGACAGAAATGCAGTATAAACTCTGGAGGATTATAATCAAGAGCCAAAACTAAAAAGAGTCTGGAAGTATTTTTTGAAAATAGTAGCAGAGTTGCAAACCTAACATCATTAACTCATAATTACCCCTTGCTTTAGCCTCACAGATTTTTTTTTTTAACAGCCAAAATCTTGGCACCATCCTGTACACTGAGGTTTTTACCTAGCACCGTCACTGAGTAATGTCCTTTAAAAAAAGATAAAGATTTATTTTTATTTATTTGAAAGGTGGAGTTACAGAGAGACAGAGCAAGAGGCAGAGAGAGATAGCGATCTTGTACCTGCTGGTTTATTCCCCCAGATGGCTGCAGCTGCCTGGTTCTGGGTCAGGCTGAAGCCAGGAGCCAGGAGCGTCCTCTGGGTCTCACCATGTGGGTGCAGGGACCCAAGGACTTGGACTAGCCTCGTGCTAATGACCTGTTAAGCACTGTTAATATGGAAGTTCTCCCTTGCAGGCACTGTACAGGAGGCTCATAATACTGGGTTCTGCAGTGTTGTCAGGGGTTCACATGGGCTCTCTTAGTATTATCTGTTCCCAGCAATCGCATTTCCTCTCTTCCTTGCTTGAAAGCTATGAATGAGGGGCCGTCATCGTGGTATTGCAAATTAAACCCCCGCCTATAATATCAGCATCCCATGTGGGCACCAGTTTAGGTCCCAGCTGTTCCACTTCTGATCCTGCTCCCTGTTAATGTACCTGGGAAAACAGCAGAAAATAGCCCAAGTCTTTGGCTCCTGGAACCCACATGGGAGACCTAGAAGAAACTCCTGGCTCCTGGCTCCTGGCTTCAGTCTCACCCAGCCCTGGATGTTGTAGGCACTTGGGGAGTGAACCAGTGGAGGAGGATTTCACTCAGTGTCTGCTTCTGTCATACAGTGTAGGTCATGTGCAGTCCTGAGAGCTATAGGACAGGGTGCACCACCGCCCACCAAAGAGGTGACCCTGACTGCAGCCCCCGTGTGAGTGTAAAGCATAGGGGCCCTGTGCAGGTGGGGCTCATGGCAGCCCTGGGCCCACCACCTCTTCCGCCTCTTCCAGGTCACCATCATCGGCTATACCCTGGGGATACCTGATGTCATCATGGGAATCACCTTCCTGGCTGCCGGAACCAGCGTGCCCGACTGTATGGCTAGCCTCATCGTGGCCAGACAAGGTGTGTGATGGGCTGGGAGAACAACAAAGGGCCTCTCTTCCTCAGGCATTCACTTGGCAGTGGCTAGGATGCTGTACCCCAACATGGAAGGACTAGAGGGGTGACCTCAGTGCCAGGTGGGGCTGAAGGCTTCCTAGTCTTAGAAAACCAGGGAAGAGAACCAGATGGCCCCACCCCAGAGGAAGGCTGAGACATTTTCTAGAAAGCAGCCTACACAGGCCCTCCTAGAAGTCATATTTCCAACCTTGCATGTTTAACAATAGGGATAGGTTCAGTGGTACTCAACCTCCCCAATCTAATGTTGTAGGTGCATTAATTATCTTACTTCAGCTATGATATCCTACCATTTTATGGATAGGGAAAATGAGGCTTAAATAGAGCAGGCCTATGCCTAAGGTTTTCCTTGATGTAGCATCCCTCTCCTCCAAAGTGTCAGTCACCAGAGTTCAGTTTTCAGCAAGGGACAAATCCTCCCCTCTTTCAAACCAAAGTCATGGGTCAGGTGCCCAGATGGAGCCCTGTGAGAGCTGTGCCTATCCTTACTGATTGACCTGACCTGTGCACTGTGTGGCTGTCCAAGCTAGCCCAGTGTCCGCTGGGCATCCTTGTGAGTTTATGCTCATGACTTATTTATACTATCATTCAGAAAGAGTGAATATGGAAGGGGGCAGTTGGGAGATGAAGTGAGAATATATGGGTTGGTGGGCTGGGCACCTCTGTAGATTATTTGGTTTTCTCTGTGCGGATATCTCAAAGCCTAGAAAGGTTCTGCAACCATAGTTGGGTTTCCTACATGTAATTTGGTGATCAGATTTGAGATCAAGGACAATAAATTGATAGAAGATGTTATTGCTGTGATTTACAGAGTCATTGTTGGAAAGGTGATGCATGGGGAGAGAAGGAAGACTGTGAACTAGCAAAACTGCTGTCTGGCTGTTAGATCAGAGGCTGGGGGGACACCCCACCAAACCCAGTGTGCACTTGCTGCCCTGGGATCACCTCACTCACTGAAGCAAATTTTTGTCCCCACAGGGATGGGGGACATGGCCGTGTCCAACTCCATTGGAAGCAACGTGTTTGACATCCTGATTGGCCTGGGACTTCCCTGGGCTCTGCAGACCCTGGCTGTGGATTACGGCTCTTACGTAAGTGGTTTTCTCCACACCTTTCTGTATAAACCCACTGCCTGCGTTGAGTGGCCTTGGCCATGAGACGTTCTGTCTCAGGGCAAACAAAGTTTGGAAGTGGCAGCATTGAGGGAGAAACACCTTCTCCGTGGGCATATTCTAGCCTGTATGATCATCAGCACACATTTCCTGTCATGGGGCAGATAACAATTATGTCAGGCTTCCTGAACCGAAGTGTGACCACACAATTCCACCCACATAACAGGAAAGCAACCATTTCTGCACAACTGTGTTCAGAGAAACTGAATATTTGATTTTACATAATGCTCACATTGGGATATCTTATGCTTTCTTAGAGTATTTGTTTCAGCCGTTCACATATACAGAAACTCCTGGCCATATAGAAACAGCTGATGGGCTCGATTTGTCCAATGGGTCATTTTCCAGCACCTGCTCTAGTGTGGCTGTATTTCCTCAGCTCACTATCTGGCAGGTGTCAACCTGCTCGGCCACTGCCAAGGGGACATGTCCTTGTCACAGGATTTCAACCAAGCTTTCTCCATTCTACAGGCCAACATGATACATTGATTGGTAGGCATGTTTTTTTATGAGCTGGCTCACATCTAACAAATTCAAAAGAATTTGATGTGTAGGTTAGAAGGTCAACAGGAGGTTCTGAGATTCAGAAGGGCTGAGCAAAAATGTACTTATTTTTGGATAACGTGTTCTCTGAATTACAAGTGAAAAAAAATCTCAGGTGGTTTGGGGGTTCCAGGGTCACCATCAATTTTGGTGATTTACAAGGATCTTCCGAGGACACAAAAGTAGGTTACATTCACAGCTAAGGTTTATAAGAAGGAGTATGTAGTAGAGGAAGCCAGAAAATAGAATTCATCAGAAGGCCATGCAGGGGCAGGGCAGGTTCTCAGTTCCTTCCCTACCAGGGTACACAGGTTACACTTCCTTTGGCAGTGCTCTGTGGGGTTATGTGTGAGATGCTTCTGTCCAGGGAATCCCAGGGTTTTTGTGGAAGACACATTCCAAAGAACATCAACAGTAGCTCCATCTCCATGTGCCTACGCAGATACACAAGCTTGGTGCAGGAATCCCATTGAGCTGAGGCAGCACACCCCATTGCCTCTGGAACACAAAGCAGCAGGATCATTGCGTAGCACCCTGAGAGCCACAGTTCTCAGCGATGAGCCCAAGGTCACCCATGGTTCCAGCCTCCCCAGGAGGTGGACGGATGGAGGAACAGGATCTGCTATGTGTAATAGATTATGACAACTCAGCTTTGTTGAGTAGCACAACAAACCTTCATTTCTTATTCAAAGTCTACTCCAGATTGTCCTATTCTGAAAGGAAGTAGGGAAGAGCAGAGTGGAGCTGCTGCCTTCAGCCTGACCCAGGCCTGAGCAGTGTGGCCATTTGGGAAGTGAACCAGCAGTGGAAAGATTGTCTTTCTCCCTCCTTCTCTTTGTCTCTCTGTCTCTCTCTTTCTCTATCTCCTATCTCTCCCTTTTCCTTTGTCACTCTGCCATGTGAATAAATAAATCCTTTATTTTTTTACTTCAAAATCAAATTTTTTAAATAAGGAAAAAAACTATTCTGCAGACCCTAAACCGATCCATCCCTGAACAGCACGTTCTGACCCTGGTGGGCTCTCCTGGGAGCTGTGCACCCACAGAAGGAAGGCATAGAATCCCTCCACTGCCCTTAGAGCCACTGTGTTCGTCTTTACTGAGCTTACCATCACAGAAGGTGAAGCCAAAAACATCTAAATATAGAGCTTAGAACTCTTTCCAGAAGTAAACCAGTGTCTCTTACCGACTTTGACATTTTCCTGACTGAACATGAACATTGGGCCTGAAATTCCAACCCAGATAGGCATGCTGTCAGTCATAAATCATCTGCCTGGTAATCCACTGTTATTTTCTCTCCCCTTCTGACATTGTCCCAACACTCTTTAGAGAACAGAAAATTAAATGTTATTCTCCTGTCTGTAATTCCCACAACCATGAAAATATCATCTTCTCAGGTCCCAACATCTAGGGTCAGGGTGACATCATGAAGACAAAACTTGAGGCTCTAATACATGTTCCACCCAAATTTATGTTTCCAACTGAAGATGACGTAATTGGGTCACTCTGGTTATTCTGCTGAAATTATACAAAAACCACGTCCCATCCTGTAATTGAAGATCTTTATCCTTGAGACAGGAGGGTGTAGAGGAAAAAACAGGTCACACTGGATTGTAGTCTACAGCCATGGCATCTAAGGGAGCAAAAAACTCTAGAGAGAAAGTATCTGCAGTATCATATCTTCAGGCCAGGGGGCTCTGCATTTTGTGTCAGAGTGCAACCGGTGTAGATCTTTGTTTTGCACACAGAAATTCAAGAATCAGTAAGCAGTTCATGGACCCAAGGATAGCAAGATTTCATGGTGTGAGGTAGGGGGTCAGATGTATTCCTTGGTGTATGTATAGCTAATTGTTTCAGAAGCATTTTTGGAATTTAAAAACTCAAAAGAGCATTTGACCAGCCTTTAAAGCAGTAGGTGATGGCTCCTATACTTGTGAGAAACCTAGATTGAGTTCCTGGCTCCTGACTTCAGCCTGGACCAGCCTCATCTGTTACAGGCATTTGAGAAGTGAGCCAGAAGAATTGTATGTAGCTCTGTCTCACGCATTTTTTGCTTTATCTCTCTCTCCTTCCATCTTCTCCCTCTCAAATAAATGTTTTAAATTTTAATAAATAAAATTTCCAGTAAAAATTCCGATCAGCATATTTTCCAATAATATTCTCAAGGTAAGAACCGTGAGGAAGCCATGATTATATGTTGGTTAAATCTGTATATTCTAGAATCTTCTATTTTATAAGTAATAGGAACCTTCCCTGCTTGGAAAACTTCATACTGAGTGAGGACTAGAATGTAAATGGACACACTGGGGAGCAAGCCAGGGCAGGTGAGATACGTCAGGCTCGCAAGTCAACCTGAGACTAGTGGTTGCGCTTTAAAGGGCTGTTGCTCACGCATTTTGCTCAGCTAGATTCTTGTCTCTGCTTGTGGGAAGCATCCCCATGAACAGGACATCCTAGACCTGCCCATGTGACCCCCCAAACGCAGCCTCACACCACACACAACCTCTTACCCTTGATCTCCTGGCCCATTTGCTATCCCATTTTGTGCATCATTCTTTCCCATCACCTCTCTGCTACTGGTATCAGAATGTAAAGCTTTGCCAGCTTGGTATCTGCCGTCCGCATCACTCTGAGTGTCATCTGCAACAGAATGTTTGATTTGTTTAAGAAGAGAACAAATACATCTTATTTCCTCATTTGTAGAGGCAAGCAGCCCCATTGCACATCAGTAGTTCCTGAGAGCTTTGCTCTGATTCAGCTCAATGAGAGGATTTGTGCTCATGGTGGTGATCCTGAGTCATTGAGAGAAAAGTCTAAGTATGGTGAACTAAGCTGCCACCTGTGACCCCAACATCCATGTCAGAGATCTGTTTCAAGTCCAAGCTGCTTCATTTCCAATCCAGCACCTTGCTAATGTACTTGGAGGAGTAATGGAAAATGTTTCTAAGCGCTTGGACATCTGCCACTGAGGGGAGGGACCCAGTTGGAGTTTCTGGCTCCTGGCTTCCATATGGCCCAGCCTCACCCAGTGAACCAGTATATGGAAGACCTCTCTTTCTCTCCTTCAAATAAATAAAGAGACCAATTCTGGCTCCCTGGAAAACTTTCATTGTATAAACTATATGCCTCTTTGATAAATAATATTAACATTTAAAAAGTATTGAGACTAGCACTGTGGTGTAGTAGGCTAGGCCTGTGCCTGTGGTGCAGGCATCCTGTACAGGTGTCAGTTCAAGTACCAGCTGCTCCACTTCAGATCCAGCTCCTTGCCAAAGTGCCTAAGAAAGCAGCAGCAGATGACTCAGGTGCTTAGGCCCCTCCCACCCCAGTAGGAGACCATGGTGGAGTTTTTAACTCCTGGCTTCAGCCTGATCCAGCAGGATATTACAGTCATTTGGGAAATAATCCAGCAGATGAAATACTTCTCCCTCTGTCTCTCCTCTCTGTGTAAAATATGTCTTAAAATAAAAATAAATTTAAAATTAAAGAGTGACACAGTCATGGTAGAATTTCAGACTCCATTCATCCCCTGGTTTTTAAAGATTTATTTATCGGGCCTGGCGCGGTGGCGCAAGTGGTTAAAGGTCCTCGCCTTGCACGCCCGGGATCCCATATGGGCGCCGGTTCTATCCCCGGCAGCCCCGCTTCCCTTCCAGCTCCCTGCCTGTGGCCTGGGAAGGCAGTCGAGGACGGCCCAAAACCTTTGGGACCCTGCACTTGTGTGGGAGACCCGGAAGAGGCTCCTGGCTTCGGATCGGCATAGTATCGGCCCGTTGTGCTCACTTGGGGAGTGAATCATCGGACGGAAGATCTTCCTCTCTGTCTCTCCTCTCTGTATATCCGCCTTTCCAATGAAAAAATAATAAAAATAAATCTTTAAAAAAAAAAAGATTTATTTATCTAAAAGGCAAAATGAGGGAGAATCTTCCATCCACTGGTTTACTCCTCAAATGGCTGTAACAGTGATGGCGGTGCCAGACCAAAACCAGAATCCTGAAACTCCATCCAATCTTCCACATGGATAGCAGCAAAAGTACTTGGGCCGTCTTGGACTGCTGTCTCAGGCATAGTGATGGAGCTGGATCAGAAGCAGAGCAGCCAGGACTCCAGTCAGAGTTCCCATACAGGATGCCACCTGTACAGCGCTTAACCTGGACAACTCCTGTAGTCTTTGGTAAGGTAGGGTCTGCTTATTAAGACTCAGGAATGACTTCTTCCAAAGTTCTGGAGGGAGGTGGACCTGGGAAGGGGGACAAGAGCTGATGCTCTGATTCAGGAAGCGGGCTTCCATCCTGGCCATCCTGCTCTAGAGGGGAAGCATTATTTCTGCAGTGGGTTCTGCCTGAGAGTTGCAGCTGCCATCATGGTCCCTCGTGTGAAGTGTGTCCCCATGTTCCATCTCAGTCTCTTCCTGGTTTCCATCTGCTGCCTTCTTGTGACCCAGTGGCCACCTTGGAGGACTGCACCATGAGGCTCCTACTGTGAGACAGGAAACATCGGGGAAAGATGGCCCCTAGTGTATGGCAAAGCAAGCTTAGAGCTGAGCGCCTGCCAGCCTTCTGCTTTCCCTCGTCCCACCCCTCCACCCCCACTCCCAGCCTTTCCAGGATGGTAGCTTTGTATCTGAACAGACCTGCAGGACCCTCCGTCTGTTTGGCATGGTGGCAGCCCCCTGCCCTGTGTTCCTGACTTAAGAGCTGTGCAGCCTGTGTGGGTTTGATGGCTTCACCCAGCCTCTGGGGAGACCTGCCAACAGCTGCGAGCAGTCTTTCCATCTCGTCTAGAATGGGATATCCAAGTCATCAGTAATGGGTGATTGCTATCCCCACAGCTGTTCCATGCCCGATGTTAGGGTCAAACATAGGGAGTGAATAGAAACTGTCAGTCTTGTCTTTCCCATAACCTCCAGCAGCACCTCCCTGTTTCCTAAATAAATACACAAAAGATCATACAGAAGTGAATGAGCTATGCAGAAGGTTCCTTTCCCAGTCACCTATTCTGTTTGGCTGTATAGGTTCTGAGTTGTGTGTTCCTGTGCAGACCTACAGTGAGGAGTGGATGTGGTTTTACAGATTTTGACAATTCTTGGCACTTTGTTAGCTTGCCCAGAAGCCAGCCAGACACCTACCTAAGTGCCCAAAATAAGAAATATTCTCAAAAGTCAAAATTTAGGAGAAGAATGTCTATTCTGTGCTCTTTAGTGGAACTTAAAAGGCTGCCAGGCAGGCGTGGAACCAGGCATGAGGGTGTGAATGGCCAGGCATGAGAGCAACAGTGGGACCGGGCAGGTCTGTGCAGGAACAGCCCAGAGGCAGGAAACTAGCTTTGCCCTGATGAGGTAAAGTGTGTGGACATAGCAGCTCTACTACAGCAGGACACAAGGGAGACAAGTAGCTCTCTCTACTTCAGTAGAAGCAGTGAAGCTAGAAAACAGTGGAAGGTCAAACCACAAAAAGGAGCAACGTTGCTGGCCAGTGTGGGAAGTTTTTTTCTCTTTCCGTGTAAGTGCTGGTGAGGATTTTATGCCAAATATAACCTTTACATTTTAAGTCTCCCTAGTGCTCCCACATGGGTGCAGAGGCCCAAGCACTTGAGTCAACTTCCACCACCCTCCCAGGTGCATCAGCAGGGTGCTGGATCAGAAGTGGAGCAGTCTGGACTCATAGGATGTCAGCATTGCAGGGGGTTGCTCATGGAAAGTTCTATAGGTTGAACCAACCCAGGGAAACAGTCATGACTGACTGATGAGTCCGGCACAGAGACCATGAGAGAATCTGAGGGGCAATTGAAGTGGTCTGTGTCAGGGTGTGGTTGTGGCATAGCCGGCCAAGACTCCAACTCCAACAGCAGCAACCAGATAGTATTCCAGCTGCTTCTCTCCAGATCCACTCCCTGCTAATGGCCCAATGTTTGGACTCCTATCCCCATAGAGGAGACTTGGATGAAGCACCTGGCTCCTGGCTTCAGCCTGGACTAGTTCCGGATATTGTGGCCATCTGGAGAGAGAATCAGTGGATGGAAGATTTTCTCTCTCTGCCTCCCCCTCTTGCTTTGTATCTCTGGTTCTCAAATAAATTAAATATCTTAAAAAGGTGGTGTTAGGTTTTAAACGCAGTAACAGTTCTTAAAGTTCTTACACACAGCTAATTCCCACAGCCAAGTCCCTTTTACCTTAAGAAGGAAACACCAGATATGACAAGGTACTTTGGGAAGTTTTTTTTTTTTTATTCCAGCAGGGTAAGAATGGGACGGGGTTGATGGGTGAGCAAAGAGGAAGAAAGGGTGGGGGCACACGTGGGGACCACTTTATGCAACTCAGGTGAGCCTGCAAGGTGTGGGGAGGGGTGTTGGGAAGGGCTGCAGGTGGGTCCCAAGGTATTGATGCACAGGTGATTGCCTGAGGGAGATTGGTAAGTGGGTGGGGATTGGGGAAGGGGCTGCAGGGGGGTGGGATGTGGGATTCTTAGGTAATATGCCAGGAAGTTACATCTGA
This sequence comes from Ochotona curzoniae, assembly GCF_017591425.1. Taxonomy (NCBI): domain Eukaryota; kingdom Metazoa; phylum Chordata; class Mammalia; order Lagomorpha; family Ochotonidae; genus Ochotona; species Ochotona curzoniae. Next base: position 20,854,113 of record NW_024465894.1, on the reverse strand, counting down.
TTGGTGGACAACTGGAACGGCGCGAACTTCATGAGCTGTGAAAAGGAAGTGGCATCTCCAGGGTGGCAGGGTCTCAGTCTCCAGAACGATATTTGAACCGCTTGTCACAGGTGGGGCTCCATATTGTGGTGGCAGTTTGGGTTGCCCAGGTGTTCGCCGTTTTCAGAGCCCACTAAACAGTACAGTTATGATCTGTGAGTTTTACCATATGAAAATTGCATCTAAAGATAGAAGAACCATGAGCCAGAGCTGAATCCTGCTTAATGAGATGCAGGCAGAAGTGTCTGTTGAGGTGGAAGTGTTCTGGTGGTGTCTACTGCTTATTTTGAAGTTCATTGAAAAACGAGACAGTGGCATTCTTTCAACTTTGATGCTTAAAAACTTTTGTAATAATGTGCTGCATTAAAAAAAATTAAACATGCTCATAAGAAAACAAAGTAGGGAAAGGAAACAGGCAGTGTTGCCAGGCAAGCACAAAGCTTCTGGAACAGTACCAGCAAAGGACACTTAGGCGACTCTACTTCCAGCCTCTCTTTGTTTGGTACCCACTGGCCTGTACAAAGTGACTTTCATGTAAACCACATTCAGAAGGGCTTTGTGGAGCTGGCATTACAGCACAGTAAGCTAAGCCTCCTATTGCAACACCAGCATCCCTTACAGTTGCCAGTTCAAGTCATCACTTCTCCCCTTCCAATCCAGCTCCCTGCTACCACATCTGAGAAAGCAGGGGTAAATGGCCCAAGTGCTTGGACCCCTGCACCCTCCTGGCTTTGGCCTGGACCAGCCAGGGCTATCACAGACATTTGGGAATGAACATGTAACTTTGCCTTTCAAACAAATAAATCATTTCTTTGTTTTTAAACTCATTTTTGTTTGAAAGACAGTTAAAGAAGGCGAGAGAAAAAGCTCTTTCATCAACTTGTTCACTCCCCAAACAGTTGCAATAGCTGGAGCTGAGGTGATCCAAAGCCAGGAGTCAGGAACTTCCTCAGGGTCTCCCATAGGGGAGCAGGGTCCCAAGAACTTGATCCATCCTCTGCTGCTTTCCCAACCATAAAGTGGGAGCTGGATTAGAAGTGGAGCATCAGGGATATGAGCCAGTACCCAAAAGGGATGCTAGCACCAGGTGTTGAAGTCTGATAAAATTAAAATGTGAGGGGTTCACATATTGGCTCAACTGGCTAATCTTCTGCCTAGAAATACCAGCATCCCATTTGGATGCCAGTTCATCCCAGCTGCTCCATTTCCCACCCAGCTTCCTGCTTAATGACCTGGGACAGCAGCAAAGAATGGCCCAAAGCCTTGGGACCCTACACTCACGTGGGAAACCCAGAAAAGGCTCCTGGCTCCGGGCTTCAGATCGGCTCAGTTCTGACCATTGCAGCCATTTGGGGAGTGAACCAATGAAAATCTTTCTGTTTCTCCTCTCTGCAAATCTGTCTTTCCAGTAAAAATAAATCTTTAAAAAAAAAAAAAAAACTAAGTTGAAACCAGACAATGGATGAGATTTGGTGTGTAGGTCATACTCTACCAGCCTCTGCCCTAAACCATGCATCCCATAGTCTCCAGGGGCTGGAAAAGGGTGCATGCTGGATCAGCAGACAAGTAGAGGAACCCTAATTCCTGACTGGAGTGTTCAAGCAGAGGGGTAAGAGCCAGCCAGCCAGCCAGCCAGCCAGGAACAGATAAAACTGGCCGTCCGAATCCACAAGGCCTACCATCTGAGGATGGGGAATGTTCAGAGAAAAAAAAATAGTCACATGTGTACTGTTACACTTTTATTTCTTCCTTGTATTTCCCTAAGCAATACAGGGTCACAATCTTTGTTTACAATCAGCATTTACATTGTAGCTGGCATTCTAAGAAATCTAGAGATGATTGTTTAAAGCATAGGGTAGCAGGTACATAGGTTATTTGAGAGAATTAAGCACTCGTCTCCAGGGGTTGCTGAAATTAAACCTCTGAAAATACAGAGGGATTTCCCCAGGTCGCTAATGAACAGTGAAAAACCAAGAAGACCCCACTGGGTATATGTCATGAGCCCTTAATATCTTAACTAGAGAAGTCTGCAGACAATGAAGTGAGAAATTTGAAAACACTCAGAAAATCTACAAGTTCATTGCTTTGTCTTTGGAGCCATCGAGGATAGCAGCAACCCTATTCTCTAAAACTGTGTGAGTGTGGTGGAAGACCAAGTTTAGAAGCTTGGCTAGCCTTGATTCCTTTGGGAAACACTTGGTCAAAGAAATTACTTGAACCTTAATTCACACTTGACTCTTGGTTTCTTTTTTTTTTTTTTAAGATTTATTTTTATTACAAAGTCAGATGTACAGAGAGGAGGAGAGACAGAGAGGAAGATCTTCCACCCTCTGGTTCACTCCCCAAGTGACCTCAATGGCTGGTGCTGCGCCAGTCCGATGCCAGGAGCCTCCTCCAGGCCTCTCATATGGGTGCAGGGTCCCAAGGCCTTGGGCCATCCTTGACTGCTTTCCCAGGCCACAAGCAGGAAGCAGGATGGGAAGTGGAGCAGCCAGGATTAGAACCAGCGGCCATATGGGCTTCCGGCACGTTCAAGGCGAGGGTTTTAGCCACTGAGCCATCATGCTGGGTTCTAGGCTACTCCTGCTTTCAATCCAGTGCCCTGCTGAGATGCCTGGGAAAGCAGCAGAAGCTGGCCCAAGTGCGTGGAACCCCACACCCATGTGGGAGACCTGGAAAATGCCCCAGGTTCCTCCTGGCTGTGGACTGACCCAGCTGCAGCCATTGCGGCCATTTGGGGAATGAACCAGCAGTTGGAAGATATCTCTCTTGTGTCTCTCCTTCTCTCTGTGTAAATCTGCTTTTCAAAGCAAATCCTTAAAAAAAAAAGTTCAGTATATCTTGACAATAGGATGCTGGAGTTTCTGTCATTGTCTGTACACTCAAATAGGATAATAATGGACTGTGTCTGTTGTTGGAGGACTATACTGTTGTTATAGGGGAACAGTGGGGGGCGGGGAGGGTAGGAGATGGTGGAAGGGGAAATCCCTGAGCCTAAGGAACTGTATTGTAAAAAATTAAAATTAAAAAAAGACCAAGAGTGAATTCCTGTCATTTCTAGCAATATGGATGGGACTGGAGGGCATCATACCAAGTAAAGCAAGGCAGGCACGAGAGGACAACTACTGGATGTTCTCATTTGTAGAAGCTAAAAGTATTGATCTCCTAGAAGTAGAAGATGAAATTTAGGGCCTGATATGGTAGCCTAGTGGTTCAAGTCCTCGCCTTGCATGCGCTGGGATCCCATATGGGCACCAGTTCATGTCCCAGCTGCTCCACTTCTCGTCCAACTCCCTTCTTGTGATCTGGAAAAGCAGTCAAGGACTACCCAAAGCCTCAAGACCCTGTACCCGCATGAGAGACCCAGAAGAGACTTCTGGCTCCTAGCTTTGGATTGGCTCAGCTCTGCCCATTGTAGCTGCTTGGGGGATGAATCAATGGACAGATCTTCTTCTTTGTCTCTCCTCCTTTTTGTATATCTTAATTTCCAATAAAAATTAAATATTTAAAAATAATTTTGTGGGCCCAGCAGCATGGCCTAGCAGCTAAAGTCCTCACCTTTAGCCGGAAGCCCATATGGCCGCCTGTTCTAATCCCAGCAGCTCCACTTCCCATCCAGCTCCCTGCTTGTAGCCTGGGAAGGCAGTCAAAGACGGCCCAAAGCTTTGGGGCCATGCACCTGTGTGGGAAATCTGGAGGAAGTTCCTGGCTCCTGGCTCCAGATCAGCACAGCACCGGCCATTGAGGTCACTTGGAGAGTGATTCATTGGACAGAAGATCTTCCTCTCTGTCCATCTGACTTTGTAATAAAAATAAATAAATCTTTAAATAAAAATAATTTTGCACTGTATCCCACAGACATATATACACATGTGCCAATTCAAAAAACTTAAAAGCAGTGTGCAGCATATTGGCCGTAGGACAGTCCAGCTGGGCAGTCCTGTTGAAGCGAGGTTTGGAAGTGGCCTGAGAGTGGGCAGGACGAGAGTGCAGCCTGGGTTGCTAGGAAAGCACAGGACCGGAAGCAGCAGGGAGTGGCTGCCTGGGCCACCTTGCTTTTCCATCATGGAGCAGAGGTCTGGAATGTGCACTACCCAGTTGCATGAGCACCTTGCACTAAGCCACACCTGCTCCGAAGCCTCATTCTTTTTCATCCTTTCTTGCAGATTCGACTGAATAGCAGGGGGCTGATCTACTCCGTGGGCCTGCTCCTGGCCTCTGTCTTTGTCACGGTAGGTTTGCAGCTCTTACCCATTGCTGAGTTTCCCCATCTAGTTCCTTGGACAGCAGCTGGTGCTGGGAGACAGTCGTCCCCTCCTGGCGGGAGGTGATCGCCCTGGAGCCAGCCCTCCTTTCAGAAGTTGACTTCACACCTGAACTGTTTTATCAGGAACAAAGAAGAGCTTCTAACTGTTCTGCAAGATTAGTTATGGGGAGTAGATTTCAGTTCATCGGTTGCTAGAGGTTAGTCCATCTCCATAAATCCAGGGACTCAGCCAATACCCCAGAGGCTGTGAATACATTTCATTGACAGTGAACATCTATGCTGTGCTACTTTCTCGGTCCTGACACTTATTCATGTCATTTAATCTCCCCAACCAACAGATGTGTTTGGTGGCAACAAATTCATTTGAACGCATAGATGGACCCGCATGAAATCATCAGCATACCACACTGCTGTTGAATCATCACTTTCGTAGACTGGAACCTGACCCTGTTTTCCTTGTTGTTGCAGGAGACATTCGTTGAATTTCACCTGGTGTGTTGTTCATGATCAAGGGTATTCAGAAGGATAGACAGGAAGCAAGAGAGGTCATTTAGGATGGGAATAAGCTGTACAAATTTTACCGAAGCAAACACTGCCTCGTGCAGAAGTCTCTAGGATTCGTTCATTCGCGGTTTAGGTTTGGGGTAGTGATGCTTGCCACAGTGCGCTTGAAGCTTGGCATGCATTTTCCTCTTTGCAATGCCCCGTCCCCTGTGAGGTGGTCACACATTTCCAGCCCAGCATGTACAGCTGATGCCGAGAGAAGGAATGGACTCCAAAGGAATACACACCTAAGCTGATGGCCACCAGGGAACACTCCCAGCCGCTGTGATTCTACCCACACTGGGCCATCAGCCTAGGAGTAACAGGAGACCAGGCCAGCTGCTGGATGCATTGTCCACCTGCAGCTGCTGGTGACAAAGGGGACGATCTGGGGAAGGAAAGTGGTTTTGAGAATCTGAAGTTTGCATCGCCTATCCAAGTTCCGAGACTTCCAAGGGAACCATGAAAGCGTTGTAAACATGAATCTGGGTTCAGGCCGAGAGGTCAAGCTGCCAGAATGTAGGTAGCTACTTTTTGGAAAGATGTATTTATTTTTATTTGAAGGGCAGAGTTAGAGAGAAGACAAGACAGAAATCTTGGATGCACTGGTTCACTTCCCAAATGGTCACAATGGCCTGAGCTGGACCACTTTCTGAAGCCAGGATGGGTACAGAGGCCCAAACACTTGGCCCACCCTCCACTGTTCTCCCAGGAGCATTGGTAGGGACCTGGATTGGAAGTAGAGCAACCAGGACTTGAATTGGCACCTTTATAGGATGCCAGCACCACAGGTGGAAAGCTTAACCTACTACACCAAGATGCCAACCCCCCAGGTAGTTATTTAAAGCTCTGAATTGGATGATGTCACCAACAGAGTGTGGACAGGGAAACAAAAAGTTCAACACCTGAGTCTTGGTGTACTCCAGCGCTTAGAGGTGAGAGAGGGAAGGATAAAGTTTCTGAAGATACAGAGACACAGCGGGAAAGTATGGCAGCCTGGAGGAAGCCACAGTCGTGTCCAGGGAGACGAGTTCTGACTGTTGGTTATCAGTACCAGAAATGCAGTCATGGAGCTCTTAACCATGGTGCTTTGATTGTGAATGATGCCAGAAGCCTAAATGGAATGAACTAACAGATGATAGATAATTGATGAGAGATTGGAGACTGCTAGTTACAGCTTTCAAGTTCTTTGACTATCAAGGGCTAAAAGAAATGGAAATCCAGAAAAACATTGTTTTCCTCCTTTTTTTTTTCAAGATAGGAAAGATAAGAGCATTCCTACATGCCAGTGGAGTGACCCAAGGTTAGGGTGATGGGGTGTATGAGACTTGGGAACTTGCTCACACTTGGACTTGGCCGTGGGTAGTGGGACTTGCACAGTAAGAAAGAAGCTGGGCGTAGGGAGCAGTGGGGGCTGTGTGAAATGGGAACGAGTTCCGTGCAGAAGGATGCAGCAGCTTGAAGAGCAAAGTGAGTTGTGCTGTGCCCGTGGAGATATAACCAGGCTCACATGGCTAGCTGCTAACAGGCTGGACAGAAGGCAGCCATCAGAGACTGTGAGACTCTGCACTGTGAGATTGTGTACTGTTTTTAGGGAGAGAAAAGCAACTTGGTTTGGAAGCAGCAGGGCAGGGCAAGGGGGACCACCCCATCATTCCCAGGCAGAGTCTCAGGAAGAAAGTAGAAAGATTTTTGGATGAATGGCAGGGGATGACACCTTCAGGTGAGAGCCAGGGTCCATTAGGGCCTCCGTGGAGAGGACCCCACCCAGGAGAAACCACCATAGCATGGGTGCTGTCCACATGGGGGTTGGACCCCAGACTTTCCTCTGGTCTTCATTCCCATGGTGCTGCCTCTCATAAGACCACCTGTACCTGCTCAGTGCCCACCAGGATCAGCTCTTCGCCTGGGCCACCCCAAGGCCCCGTAGCCACTGCAACCCCCCTCCCAGTACCCACTGAGGCCTTCTCTGTGTTTGCAGGTGTTTGGCGTCCACCTGAACAAGTGGCAGCTGGACAAGAAGCTGGGCTGCGGGTGCCTGTTCCTGTATGGTGTGTTCCTGTGCTTCTCCATTATGACGGAGTTCAACGTGTTCACCTTTGTGAACTTGCCCATGTGTGGCGACCACTGACTGCCAGGCCTCCCACACCAGGCTGTTCCTTCTTTTCTGTGCAATACGAGACCCAGCCACATCCCAAGTCACGTAGGCCCCCCCTCTCCGCAGGGCCGTGGCGTCTGTCTCCCGAGCTGTCCGCAGGCAGCCTCCTCTCTCGTCCTGGTGGTCCAAGCTCTTTCTGCCCTCCCTGCCACCACCACCTCGGGAAGGCAGCTCCCCCAGTCTTCTTAGGTCCTACCTACCTCCCCCCATCAACCCCTCTTCTCCGTGTGAAGACGCTCAGTCCCCACGTGAATTTTTAAGCTCCGTTTCTGAACCGTGACTGAGATTCTAGGAAAAACAAAACAAAACAAAACAGAACTGGCTGCTAACTGGCCCAAGCCAGGCACAACTTCTTAACAGTCTCTCCTCCTTTTCTTAAGTTATTTGCCAGATGATGAACCTAATTTATGTGGGGAGACTATTGAAGCAATAGAGCTGGAGTGTTAGGATTATATTTTAGGCTGATTACTTGGTGACTGGGTGTTGGGGTTGTGTCACTAGGGGAGAACGCTCCCCTCTTCCTTTCCCTGGGCTTGGGATTATCAGTGCCCTGAGGGGGCACCACCATCCCTGGTGGGAGTGCTTAGTGGGAGAGGCACAGAATGAGGCCACAGGGAAGGAATGCATTGACTGTTGCTGCCCACTGACGGACACCGGGCTGGAGCCTTGGGAAGTGGCAGGGGTGGGGGAGGGGGGAGAACGGCACATTGCCGAGAGAGGGATGGAGGAAGATGGTGCCCCTCTCTCCTTGTCCATCTCCCCATCTCTTTCTTACTAGGTTCTCTCGAGTTTCTCTAAGCAATAGTTCTAGCCTGCCTGAAGCCTGTGACAAGTTTCAGGCTGTCCCTGCGCAAGGTGCCAGGCAGTCAATGACAGAAGCTTTCCCAATGCGTATGTGTCCCCGAGGTGTGCTCTTGTTGCTTGGTATGTGGGAGGGCCGGGGGACCACGGGCAGTGGCCTCCCCTGCCTTTCACACAGGAGGTCCAGACACTGGTTTCTTGGAAAATGGAGAGAAGCGCATTTTTGCACAGATGTTGTCAACAAGTCCCAATCTGCCACTTGATATCGAGTACACTGGACCCTGACGACTGGCTCTTGGGCAAACGTCCTTCCTCATGGAGGAGGGGGCCATAGGGGGACACTGCTGCCACTCTGGCCTCACTGCACCCTCCCCTCCTGGAGACACGGCCTCTGGGAAGGAGAGAACAGAGAACTGACACCTTTGGAACCACAGAATGTGTTCAACGCAGACTCGCTCAAGGCCATAAGTTATTGTGAGCGGTTTTGTTGTTTTTTTTTTCTTTTCCTTTTTACCAACCACTGTTCGACGGCCCTGCTAGATTTTGTATGATGCCGATTTATGATGCAGATGGTCAGTTCCACCACGTTGAGATACACCCATGCTTGTTACACCTATATTTATTGAGAACTGTGGACTCTTGCCCCATGCAGCCCCTCGTAGTTACGTTCAGCACTGATGGCTTATCATTCATTCGGTATGGTTCCCCCTGACCCCGTCCCTTGTACACATTCCGGTATGAATTGTAAAAAAATAACCTGCTACACATGGGTTGGGTGTTTCTGTCTCGGGTACAAACCAAGGCCAGCATTAGCCAAGGCAGGGGGCACCTGCCCGGCCAAGGGAATGAGAGAGAAGTCACCAGTTTGGGCTCTCAGAGCTAAGACACACTTATTGATTCTGTTGCACATTTTGCACTGGTTTATGGCGATTGTTTTCTCGGACAGATAGTGTAAAATAAACTTCTCTGTTCCGTACCCCTTCCCTGAGCAGAGAACATTACTTCTCCTCCTGAAAACATTGCCCAGTATACATTGAGGCAAACACAAAGAAGACCAAATGATGGTGGCCACCTGTGGCCAGATGTTTGGACTTGTATGCTCTGGCAAGGGACGCAGCTGGTCTCTGGCTGGCAGGTGGCAAGGATGAGTGGCCAATCATGGGTCCCTTGAGATCTTGAAGGACCTTGAACCTGTCTTTGTCAAGTTGTCACAGGTCTTCCTGTTTGCTCAATTTGTAGAAATGTTGTAGCTCTTTTGGATGCCAACTCTTTTGTTCCATTGAGTTGTTCCTTGTCTCCTGGTCATGAAGAATGAACCATGTGAACAGAGGAAGATGAGCAGAAAGGTAAGATTATTCAGTGATAGACAAAGGAAAAGTTCACAGCAGTCCCGAGGGACAGAGCTGGTACCTACAGGGGTTTGAAATGCTTTTTTTCTTTTTTTTTTTTTAATGAGGGAATGTTCCCTGATTGATTGAGAGAGATGAAATTACGGCATTGGAAACCAACTTGTTTGTCTTGGTTCCTGGCAGAGAGAAAGAGATGCAACTCTTTGTTGTAAGGGGTTGGGAGAGATGTAAGGGGTTGGGAAGGCGCTGTTGGCTTGTTGGTTTGGCTGAAAGCTCAGTCACCCAGCACAGCATTCAGTGCTCCTGGTCCCTGTCTACCCATGTCATAAAGTCCTAGAGCACTGAACGCAGGCAGGTTCTCGCCCCCTGTGATGTTTGGGAAGTTTAGGTGTGAAGGACAGAGATTTGGAAGCACAGATAAGACACTGGCGCAGCCACACAGCAAGCACGGGCAGCCTAGGTCCCCTCCCAAGAGCAAAGTACACCGTTCAGGGCAGGTGGGAGAGGAGGGAGAGTTCTAGTTTTGCTCCAGAGCCCCCTTGGTGGGAGTTCAAATTGGTGAGTAAGGGACAGCAAGTCCTTCTTAGAGAAACTCTGCCAGAAGTTTTGGGTGGAAAGAGGATGCTGCCAGATGGCCTCCAGCTGGGTGTCCTGGGTTGAAAGCTCTGGACCTGAGTGGAGGGCTGCTGCCCTTCCTGGGCTGTTCTTGGACCTCTCTTCATGCCATGGCCCTGTCATTATGCACTTTGCAAGGTTGTATCCAGTTGTCTACTGCCTTGGTTTAGCAGTTAGGGCTTTCTGTCCTACCCTGGCTGCTGTCTGTGCAAGCAGGTAGGCTGGCTTTGAGTTCATAGCTTTCCGCACTGGCATTTTTTTTAAAGATTTATTTTTATTGCAAAAGCCGACATACAGAGAGGATGAGAGACAGAGAGGAAGATCTTTTGTCCGATGAATCACTGCCCAAGTGATGGCAACAGCCAGAGCTGAACCAATCCGAAGCCAGGAGCCAGGAACTTCCTCCAGGTCTCCCATGCGGGTGCAGGGTCCCAAGTCTTTGGGCTGTCCTCAACTGCTTTCCCAGGCCACAGGCAGGGAGCTGGATGGGAAGTGGGGCTGCTGGGATTAGAACCGGCGCCCAATGGGATCCCAGTGCATTCAAGGCAAGGACTTTAGGCCAGTGTGCCAGGCCCTCTGCACTGGCATTTTTAAGCTGGTAAATCAAGCAGTTTAATCAAGTTCAACAAACAGGTTCAGTGAATTTTTTTAAAAACTTTTTAAAAAATGTTCCTTTTTCTTGCTGTCTTTCCAAGACCCTACCTGTCTCCTGCCTCACTAGATATAAAATGAATAAGCAAGTCAGATTTCCACCTGAAATTCAGCATGGCACCTTGACCATAGGTCTCCACAAGGTTTGTGGAAGAAATGCTACGTAGGCATAGGATACATAGATATCAAAAAAATTTTTTGCACCCCAAAAGCCTTTTTAATTCCATTTTGTGAATTTTTTTTAAAGCCGCCTCATGTGTGACTCAAAAGAAAAACAGTCACCAATCCAGAGCACTGACCATTGACATATATATTTCTGGGGTGATAAGCAGTAGAATCTTAGCTTTGTTTTGTACATTTATGTCTTAGATGGTTTTAACCACCCTAGGCATTTCATAAGCATACCCCAGGCTTGGGTAGGGTATTTACTTGATAAGAATTACTGCTATAAAACATTGCTTTTATATTCAATATTCTAAAATATGTGTATTATATTGCATCTATGCATGTATGTATCCATACATATATATGCATATGTATTTGGAAGGCAGGGTTACAAAAAGATAGAAGACAGATTTTCTGTTCACTGTTTCACTCCCCAAATGTGAAAAAAAAATAACGTGAACGGTCACTATGGCCAGGGCTGGGCCAGGATAAAGCCAGGAACCCAGAGCTTCATCCAGGTCTCCCACATGGGAGCAGGGGCCTGAGCACTTGGGCTGGACAGCACATCAGTGCGGAGTCAGGTCAGAAGTGGAGCAGCAGGGACTCAAACTGCTGCTCATGTGCAGGGCTGCATCTCAGGTGGTAACACAACCCACTGTGCCACAGCACGAGCCCAAGATGATTCTTAGCTTTAGCCGTAAGCAAAGACATTTGATCAAATGCTTGATTTTTAAAAACATACATTTTGGGGGCCATCTTCAGAAACTGCAGTTCCACACTGAATGTCTCACAGTGAAAATTCTGGCATGGGATAATGTTGGAGTTTCTGCACATGGGCACCGCCTGCCCCTTGGGAGCTGGGAAGGTTGCCCTTCAGAGAGAGGTCACAGCACGTTTCTATTGGGCTCACAGCCTTGCACAGTCCTTGGTTGGCAATGTGCTTTTTATATGAACCAGCTGTCTGGTGATGCAAGCTTGACGATGCCATGCTTACTGCTTCCCCTGGGTTTGCGATGGATTTCAGGAAAGAAACTCAGTGTCCCAAACTGGACAGTGTCGCCAGAGAAGCGTTATGGTGTTTCCTGAGTAGGCTGGTGTCCATGAACTCGGCCATCTTGGGTCCACAGCAGCCTGCTGCCAGCCATGACAGAGGGAAATCTTGCACTACAGCTTTCTCGCTCCCTCCCTGACTTGGCCCCACCAGGCGGGGTCCGGAGGCTCTGCTCTTAAGCTAGCCAGGGCTGGCCAGGGGGTCATGGCCAGCATGTAAGTCCTGGAGTGGCCTCAGATGCACTGGCAAGTGACCACAAGGGGGCATTCCAGACATGCTTAAGAGAAAACCCCACCCCTTTCCCAAGGAGCACGCCTTATCCTTTTTGGGGAGGTGTCCTTTTATGGGTAAGAAATAATATGATAAAATACAGTCTTCAGCTGTCATACATAAAAATGGGAAAATCATTCAATTTAAAACAAATGCAATCAAACATAACCTTAGAACATCACGTGTTATTCATGAAGATGTTAGAATCGCTAGGGAAAATTACATTTCTGAAATGTAAAATTAAAAGGTTTTTGCCCCAAAACTTACTCCTTTTCACCTTATGAAAACAAGATAATGATCGCACTCTGAGAATAACACAAGGATAATAAGCCAACTATTCGGTGTCACTTCCGCCAACTATTTTGAAACAGTTGGCATGTTTCCATTTGGCTCTTGTGCCATTTTACACCGATGCATGAATCTTATTCATCTAATCATTTCTGCAACGGTGGATCAACACACGCTCTGTGTGTCAGATACCAGTCCTCGGACATTTTTCCAGATATCCAACTGTGTCATTATCATGCACCTGCAGGAATAGTGTGGCTTCAGCAGATTTTTGTCCATAAATAACAAACTATGTGACCATTACATCATTATGTTGAGAAGTAACCACTACTGAAATGTAAAAACAGGAGTGAAGCCCTGGGCAGGGGGAGACAAGCAAAGCACAGGAGGTGAGCCAGGCCACGCTGTGACCAGAATAGAGTTTGCATGATTTTGGTTTCAGAACACATGGAAGAGACTGCTGCTTTGACATGGTGGGTAGCAAGTCTCATATGGGCACAGTTCGAATCCCCACTGCTCCACTTCCAGCTCCCTGCTTATAGCATAGGGAAACAGCAGGGGATCGCCGAAGTCATTGGGCCCCTGCATCCACATGGGAGACCCAGAAGAAGCTCCTGGCTCCTGGCTTCAGATTGGCTCAGCTCCAGCTGTTGTGGCTACTTGGGGAATGAACCAGCAGATGGAAGATAGTTCTCCCTATTTCTCTCTTCTCTCTACTCTCTGTTTGTCTTTCAAGTAAGTAAAACAACTTTTTTGAAAAAGGACCCGCCACAATGGCCTAGCAGCTGAAGTCCTTGCCTTGAACACGCTGGGACCCCATGTGGGAGCCAGTTCTAGTCCCAGCTGCTCCACTTCCCATCCAACTCCTTGCTTGTGGCCTAGGAAAGCAGTCAAGGACGGCCCAAAGCCTTGGGACCTTGCATCCATGTGGGAGACCTGGAGAAAGCTCCTGGCTCCTGGTGTCGGATCGGCACAGCACCAGCCGTTGTGGTCGCTTGGGGAGTGAATCATCGGACAGAAGATCTTCCTCTCTGTCTCTCATCCTCTCTGTATATTGGACTTTGCCATAAAAATAAATAAATCTTAAAAAAAAAAAAAGGCAAATAACTTAGTTGAAAAAGAACACAGGGAAGAATCATGAAATCCCACCCAAAGTGTCTTGAGTGGTTATGGCCCCCGGGGAGTTTGTGTCTTTTTTTTTTTTTTTGGAGTTTATATCTTTAATAAAGTACACATGGTGATTCCTGTAACTTAAGAAATTGTTACCTAACTCCAGCAAACATTTTTTACTGAGGTATAGAGCTTTCAAACATGGCATTCATCATTAATACTCATTCAGTTTTTTAGTCTTTATTTTCTCAGCTAGTAGGAGGGACGGAAAGATTTAAGCTTGCAAATAGGGCATAAATACCATTGAAGGAATTTTCTACTTGGATCAGTTTACACACACACACCCATTTCCTTACATACCCTTCAACAGCTCCTGCTTATCAAGGGCTGACCATACTGATGTCTCAGCCTCTGGTTTATTGCGACAGCCCTGGGAGAATGTACTCAATCTCTTTGTTGTCACTGCTCTTCATTAAACTTGTCTGCATGTTTTCTTGTGCAAGGACAAGCCGGTCTGTGCTGGCAAGCCGACCAGGCACACCAAGCTGCCAGCCTAGGGAAGCTAGGGTCTCAGATGGTTCTTTGAGCCTTGCTAATGGCACATGGCAGCAAGGGCTGCCCAAGGTTCAAGTCCTTGAGTTTCTTCAAAAAGAAATCCGGGAGCACATGGAGAATAATGTGCAAGCTTCCACTGAGAAAGAAAAGAGGCCTGCATAGGCAGAGTGGCCCCGACCTGAGTCTACAGTTGTCAATGTTGTTTAAAATAGGGGAGGTACAACCCAATAAGAGGGAAGGATATTCCAGTGAGGGGGCAGGATATTCCAGTGAGGGGGAGTGAAATCTACTGGTATTCTGGGTGGTAGGTGGAGATCACAAACTCTAGCTATCACTCCTTTTGTGTGTGTGTGTGTGTTTGTTTTTAATATTTATTTATGTTTACTGGGCATGGCATGGTTGCCTAGTGGCTAAAGTCCTCGCTTTACATGTACCACAATTGCATGTGGGTTCCAGTTCATATCCCAGCTGCTCCACTTCCCATCCAGCTGCCTGCTTGCGGCCTGGGAAAGCAGTAGAGAACAGATCAAGGTCTTGGGACCCTGCACCACGAGGGAGACCTAGAGGAGGCTCCTGACTTTAGATTTTTTTTTTTTTTTTTTTTTTGGAAAGTAAAATTCACAGAGAGGAGATACAAAGAAAAGAATCTCCATCGGCTGGTTCACTCCCCAAGTGGCCACAATTGCCAGAACTGAGCCAATCCACAGCCAGGAGCTTCTTCCTGGTCTCCTACATGGGTGTAGAGTCCCAAGGCTTTGGGCCATCCTCTGCTGCTTTTCCAGGCCACAAGCAGAGAGCTGGACGAGAACTGGAGCCTTTGGGACACGAATTGGCACCCATATGGGATCCCTGTGGGTGCGAGGTGAGGATTTAGCCACTGAGCCATCTTGTAGGGTCCTTGTGCTGTTTTTAGGCTAATGTTTTGATAGGTTACTGACAGGTGTATCATTAACATTTTAATCATTACAATGAGTGTTTAATGGGCTGCAGGTGAATCTACGTCAGCTCTGACACCCTAGACTGGTATGAGCTGGCTCCAGACGGCTTTGTTTATCTTTAGACCAAAGGAAACCAAATCCAAATTCCAGGGGATCTTGAGAACACAGGATTGATCTCCAGGGCAGCCGACTCCACTATTTCATCTGCTTTCCTGTGTCAAAGAGACTCAGAGATAGAGGACTAGAGGGTCCTCCAGAGACCACCACAGGGTCAGCTGCTGAGAAGCTCACTTTAAAACCTCCTTCTGGATTCTGAAGAAGGCCTGTTAAAATGCACAGCTGGGTAAACAATTTGCCGCTGGTGGTCAGCTTAACTTCCAACCCGCCCTCTCTGGAGCTTAGGGGATAATGTGAAGTTCCCACCTGTAACCCTGCCTTGATCTTTCTCCCAGAAGCCGTGGTTAACTGATGAGCAGGGCTAGAGTTGGGGAAGTGGAACTTGCTTTTTTCTTCCGGGTCCTGGCCTTCTGCCTAGTGAGGCATTCTAACTATAGGCCTCTGGACAGTGTGGAGTGATGCAGCTTATTGAAGAGGCAAGAAAGTGAGCACAGGTGGGGAATGAGCCAGGAAGAGGAACCCGTGGGGGAGGGGAAGAGAGTTAGCACCTCCTGCAGAGTGAAGGGGGCTTATTTGTTGTTGTCAACCCCTTCTCTGAGGTTGGAAGGGGCATGGCTATTCATTCACTTACTCGAGTTGAGAGTTACACAGAGAGAGAAAGCAAGATAGAATAAGAGATCTTGCATCCATTGGTTCACTCCCCAAATGGCCACAACGGCCAGCTCTGAGCCAATCCAGAGCCAGTAGCCAGGAGCTTCTTCCTGGTCTTTCCCACATGCAGAGTCCCAGAACCTTGGGCCGTCCTCTGCTGCTTTCCCAGGCCACAAACAGGGCAAGAAGTGGAGCAGCTGGGACTGGAACCAGTGCCTATATGGATGCCAGTACCACAAGCAAATTAGCTCTCACTATGCCATGACATTAGCCCCGAGCAGATGGGATTAAACACAGTGCAGCTGGGATTGATCTGCAAATTGCAATTCCACGGTCCTAATCTAGCTACTTAATACCCTCTATCACTGTCACCTGGGGCTTCCAGAGGATTTTTTTTTTTTTTTTTGCATTTGTATGCCTGGACCCCAATGAAAATCAAACATCCATTTCACAATGTGGCCTAGAGCTACAAGTGGCCAATGCCCACAAAAGTGGGCAGGACGAGCGTGGAGACCACATCACATCCTAGATCTTCTGCAGTGTGGAGCACTCTGCCCTTGACCGAGGTAAGGAAGCTGCTGGCCTGACACAGAAGGAGCTCCTGAGATCAGTGGTTCTCAGCGCATGGACACTGGACAGCAATAGCAGCAACAGTGTCACCTGGAACTTGACAGAAATGCAGACTCCCAGCCCTGTATCCCAGCCTTTCATTGTAGGCAAAGTGTGAAGGCTCCTGGAGGAGACGTGCTGCTGGCAGCTGTCCCCTCTGCACTGCCTTGTTCCAGGAGGGCATGATGCATGGTGACCTCATTCCCTGCCTGTGCTGCACATAGATTTGAAGTGGGCACATGTGTGTTTATCTTTGCTCTGACTTCTTCATGCCAGCACAGCAGTGTTCAGAGCAGAGGCGTAGATACAGTGCACAGCAAACAGTACAAGCAGTGGCTGAGTGAAGAGCAGTGAATATACATTCACATGTGACTGTGGACACCCCTCTCCCAAGAGTCAAGTCCTGACCCCCTGGTCTTTTTAACTTTCATACCCAAAGTCAGCAAGTAATGGTTACCAGGGAGGTCTACAGCTTATCTTATAAACACACAGATTTGCAGCTCCCAGAGGCTCACAGCTCGTCTCCAGCCTTATCTTAGGCAGAGGGATTTAGAAGGCAACTTCAGGAGGCACATAACTTTACAACCACTGATACATCAATTGCAGACAGCTGAAGGAGCCCTCCGCTAGTTTATGGCCATGCAGCTGAGTCTTGAGTGAGCAGCAAGTAGGAGTGGAACTCCCTAAGCACCGGCCGTCCTAGGTGAGACGCAAGTGTCTAGGTTTCAGGGTTTCGTGCGTGGCCTGAAGATCCTCCTGTCTTGAGGGGGTCAGAAACTTGCCCATAAGGAGAGAGAAGGGAAGGAAGTCTCACAGTACCTCCCCCCCCCCCCAGGGCATTTGACTTACAAGCAGCCATCACAGCATCTCCTTCCTGGTCCCAGATGAGACACAGCAACCTTGCAGGAAAGTGGACTTTACTGGATTGACAGGTAAGATGGGGGTGGAGTCACAATGCCAGTACAGAAATTGGGGTTTGTGGAAACATCTTCCAGCTTGAATGATTCCTTCCTGATGCCTTTCCTCTTTCTCCAGTGTCTGAGTTAGACTCACATAGGATAGACCATCAGCTAGCCTGCTTGCATTGGAAATTCCTGAGTTGTGCTGCTAAGGCAGGCCAGTCCCGTTTCCACCGTAACGTGGGAGCAGATTCCAGGTTATTCTGTCTCAAGTTTCGGGAGAATCAGCCTTACTTTCTGTGGGAGAGATATGTCCTTTGAGACCCACAGAAGAAAATAACAGTCTTAACCAAGAAAAGCCAATGCATCTAGCAAAAGGGGACAGAAAATGGAGTCAAGGAGGGGAGGGTTTCTGTAGCCATGATTTTTATTCTACCAAAGTGTGGAGACAGGGTCCCAGGGGTTGGGATGGGGGCATTTCAGCTGTCAATTCTGAAGTGGTAAGGGTGACCCAACTGGAGAGTGATGAGGCTTAAAGCCAGAAGCAAACTCAGGCAGGACATGGGAGAGCAGACTGGACAGTCCCACAGGGGCCCCAGAGGCTGGGCTGTGTCCTCGTGCTGGGGAGAAGCCAGGGTTATCAGCAGGTTCACTGTGTGAGCGGGAGCCACAGGGCGTCCTCCTGCAGCTTCTGAAGTGAACTGAATTACACCCTGTGCATGCCAAGCTCTGAATCCATAGCCCAGACAATCTTTTGAGTTTTCCTTCCAGTTGAACTCTCCTAAAGACCTGCTATTACTCTCGCTCCACCCCCAGCCCCTCCTCTCCTCTTTCTTCACATCAGTCCAAATCCAGAACACAACTGGGAATGGGCTTAAGGGCTGGGCCGGCATTGCAGAGTTGGGTTTGCACAGAGCACAAGATGAAAACAAATGCGGTTGCTGGTTCTGGTACTCTGTTTTACTCTATCCACACATGAAGCAAAGCAGTGAGGGGTTCAGACCTGGAGCCCTCTGCTGAGGATCTTTGTTTTTCTATAAACAGCCCTTGATCTATCCACTGACAAAACAAGGAGACATAAAAGTTCCAAAAGTACATGTAAGTACAGTATCCAAAAGTTTTCCCAAAATGACTCACATAAAGAGAGTAAATGTAGGCTTAAGATTTACTCATTCCTTAGTGACCATAAGAGGAAACAGTGGGTCCCAAAGCATTTTGAGTTTCTCGGGATTCATAGGTTAAAATGCAGACGTTTGGATAGGAGACTGACTCATGAGTTCAAAGTGCAAGCAAACTCCTGGTAGACAGGGATCTTTCTGTCCTGACGGAAATCACGTACCCCTCCTGGACAAGACCCACAGGTAACTTGCTGAAGTATCTAAACAGGTGCACACCCCTGCACCTCTAGTTCATGCAGGAGTCCCTGGATGGGTCTGTTGAGTGACATCCCAGATGACATGGAGAGAGCAAGCCGCCCTTGGCCCTTACCCCATCCCTCTCTCGACCTTCTTTCCAAGTTTTGCATAATTAGGTGAAACTCTTGTTGGTTTCCTTTGAAAGGATTGTTTATAACTGCATATTTATGAGTGCCTGGGCTCAGAAGGCTTGAAATAGATCAGGATAAAGAAGGGACGTCTCTGGACACAGTGAAAACCTCATTGCTTTCATTTTCAGTTAAACGAATGTTTTTAAATCATGCTATATTGTTAGTATCTGTT
Source organism: Ochotona curzoniae (assembly GCF_017591425.1). Taxonomy (NCBI): domain Eukaryota; kingdom Metazoa; phylum Chordata; class Mammalia; order Lagomorpha; family Ochotonidae; genus Ochotona; species Ochotona curzoniae. The sequence continues at coordinate 20,835,319 of NW_024465894.1, read as the reverse complement.
TGAGGTTTTATAATGGAAGGGAGGAAAGAAAGAAGGTAGATAGATGAAGGTCGAGTTTATTCTTTATTATTTTTTCCTTATTGAGATTTTAAAATTACAGTTATTTTATTTGAAAAAGGGATAGAAATCTCCCATAGCTGGTTCACTCTCCAGATGGCCTACGATGACTGGAGTTGGGCCAGCCTGAAGCCAAAAAGTGGGGACTCAGTCCAGATCTCATAACTGCTTGACAGGGACATGGGTACCCAAGCCATCCCCTGCTGCTTCTCAGGGGATTTGTCATCAGGAAGATGAGGGAGGCAGGGCTGGGAGCCAGGACGCGAACCCGGGCACTTTGAGAGTTTGCAGGTAACTGAGGTGACTCAGTCACAGGCAGCAGGTGGTCCTGCCCTTAGGAAGATTTTATAAAGAGCAGGGAGAGAGAAACTTACATTATCTTTTTGAAAGTGTAACTGATTTTTTTCATATTTATGATTTCTCAGTATTGATTTTGTTGTTATGGGTGACTGCTTGCTTTATTGCTATTTTTTTTTCCCTCTTATAAGTACTAGGTAGAAATTTAAAAAGACAACAGCATTCCCAATTTTTAACTATTTAAGTATTTGTACACCAGTCTTTCTACATTTGAAAAAGTTGGAGCTAACAGTCAGCCTAAGAAACCATCCTAACATTATGGCTCAAAGAATAATGAGATTTGTCATGTGTTGCTATTCCAATTATCTGTTAATTTGCCACATGACTTATAAGGTTCAAATCCCATCTCCCAAAACTTGTGAATCTGATTGCATTTAGAAATTGGGACTTTGTAAATATGTCCTGTTATGATAAAGTCATCTGGGACTCAGGGGCCCCCAAGCCCATGATTGATCTCCTCCTAAAAGGAGTAGACATTGGCCATGAACACAGTGACACAGAGCAGAGACTGGAGTGTCGGCAGCCACTAGCTGCTGGCAGAGCTTGAAGGCACAGACCTTCCTTCTAGACACACAGGAAGGCCTCACTGTCCCAGCACAGAAGGGGCCCACACGTCTACTGTTTTCCACCAGAGGACAGCTGATGGGGGCAAGGACCACTTTCTTGGAAACTGGAAGCAGATGTCAGGGTAGGAGAGTAGCCGCTGCTTTGAAGGTGGATGTGTTATGGCTTTCCCAGGCTTTGGACATCTGGAAGGTGACTAGCACATGTTGTGCAGCAGCTGGAGTATAGAGCTTCCTGCCTCCCACTTGGCTGGGCACCAGCCATTCCCCCAGCATCCTGGCAGTCATTCAGCCCATCAGCCATGTGTTTGGAAACCAGCAAGAGGAGGGGCACAGCAGGTGATTCTCCAAAACCCAAGCATGTCAGTATCATGTGGTGGAGACCAATAGAAGAAACTGTTCTGTTGCTAGAAACAAATCCCCGAGCCCAGGCTAGGCATGAAGAACAGCTTCATCTTGCTCCCAATCATGGCATTGTATAAGCCAAGCACAGCACATGGCACCAACATCTGTTCGGCTTTGCTAGGCTCTTCCTGCAGCAAGCTTCAGCCTCAGCTCATTCTCCTTCTCCTTGGGATGCCACTGATGACATCTCAGGGTGGCTGTTCTGATGACTTCATCTAATCCTAATGACCTCCTGAAGGCCTCCACTTCAGATTTGGGGCTTGTGTGCTGACACACTCAAGCCACAATGCTAAGTGGAAATCTCGCCTCGAAGTCTTTCTCATCCCTGCCGTAGTCTACAGCTGTGGGAGCCATCTGGCCCCTGGGTCTCACTCCTGAGTCCTTCTGATATGGACTGCCATTTTCTCCATCTTCCCTCACTGGTCCACAGGGTCCACTTGGGCACTCCAGGGGCCATGGTAATCCTATGGTATGTTTTGCAGCCAGGAGCCTCAGTATTCCTCCTGGCTGTCTCTGCCCTCACATGATGCTAAGGCATGGAGAACTCAGGGGTCTTCCCTGCTTGGCTGGACCCCACCCTGGAGGGAGCTACCACAAAGAGGTCCTTTTGCCCTCAGATCCTCGTGCTGTTGAGGCCATCTAGAATTTATCCTAGAAACCCTCAGGACTTGCCTTTGGAGGACTTATTTGAACATATACTATGCCCCATCAAGACCATCTCATGTCAAGTTTTTCTCATTTCATTCTTGAGCAGAAAGAATCATCTTCAAGTGTAGGATGCAGTTCATGCACCTGCTACAGATGGCAGTGGCATTGAAGAATTGCAGAAATGTGTCAGTCAGGTGACATCAGGGTCCATACCACAAATATTGGACACTTAGACAGTATGCAGGAATCTGGCCCTGGGCCCTGTGCGATGCTTGATGGGCTGAATCTTCCCTTTCAAGTATTGGCATTCCATGTTGGCACCAGTTTGTGTCCCAGCTATTTCATTTCCCTTCCAGTTCCTTGCTTGTAGCCTGAGAAAGCAGTGGAGGGTGGTCCAATGTCTTAGAACCTTGTGGCCCACATGGAAGGCCTGGAAGAAACCCCTGGCTCCTAGCTGCAGATAGGCACATCTGTAGCCACTTTGGGAATGAGCCAGTGGATGAATGATCTTTCTGTCTGTCCTCTCTGTAGAACCTGCCTTTCCAATAAAAATACATAAATCTTTAAAAAAAAAATGAGAGAGAGGAAGCCAACCATATTGGTCCATTTTCTGTTTCATAACCAAACACCTAAGCCAGAGCCTCTGCATACTTTGCTGTTAATGATCTCTATAAAAAGGTCTTCTTCAAGTCCGACTGGGACTTGGAGAAGAGTACCAGTTTGGCCCATGGTGAGGTCTCATGGTGGATGACATCACAATGCCAGGGTGCCCATTTGAGCCATCACATGACAAGACGGGAAGCCACTGAGTGGGGTGGGGATGGGGGGCGAGCCCTGCCCCTTGATCACAGTGCTCTTTGGAGAATTGATCAGGGTCCCAAGAGAACTCCATAAATTCCCTCTCAAGGCAACTTCCCCAGTGACTTAAGGACTCTGCGCCAGGCCCGACCTTGAGGTGCCACCACTTCCCAGCATGGCCACCCTGGGGACCAAGCCTCCAACCACACTCGCAAGACACGCACTCAAAACTACAATGAAACCACAGCTCTGCTAGAATTTCCAACTCCTCCAGCCACTCTGAATAAACATGGTCTGTGGAACTAGTTCAGAAGAGAGTGCAATAGTCTCCGTCTATTGTACTGCAGTAGGAAAGTGGTGCCCTGCTTTGCTGACAGGCTTAGCATGTGGAAGTCCCTCTGATATCCCTTCCTCAGTTGCCAGTTTCCCCACGATACAAGCCAAGACCCTCTGAATCCTTTGGTTCCCCCAGGGTCATGCTTGCCTTGCATGATCTTTAAGGAGTATGTAGAGAACTCAAATTCAAACCAGCAGCTGATCTCCCCACCCTCCACAACACCCTGAAGATGGAAGTGAAGAACTCCAAAAGGAAAAGGATCCCTAACCAGAAAGAGAGATGGAGGAGGTGTTAGGACACTGGAGCCTTTGCTAAGATCGGCGAAGTCACAGCAGTGACAAGGACCATAGTGGACACAGCCACATGATGAAGAGTTTGTGAAAATGTTGCAATGTGCAGGTGGAAGTCCGCTTCCCAGAGGACAAGAGAACCAGGTCGATAACCAGAAGGAGGAGATTCAGGCTTACCATCAATTAGATGCTAGTGTCCTTTGAAAAGTTATCTGTTGCTGAACATATGTGTATAAGCCCACCTCCACACCTCACTGCCAAAGGGGCTGCCAAGTCCCAGGCTCCTCCTCCAACTGAGTAAAGCCCACCATGAAGGCTCTAGCTTGTGGGTAAACGTCTCTGGGCCACCTCCTTTGGCAACCAGCCCACAGTGAGCTCATTTCATAAAGCAAAGGGTTTGCAGGCCATGATACCCCCAGCCTGGCTCACCAGATGGAGGGTGGGAATGACAGCCTCATAGCTCTGTGTGCACAACCAAGGCACTTGTGCAATGTGGTGTCAAAGGGAAACTACAGCCACTTCTTTGGACAGCTTTCCCCTAAGCTTAGACCCAAGCCTCACAAAAGTCATTTTTTTTCCAGCCAGCAGAGCAGAAGCGACACTGGACCTTGTTTCTGGCCCATGACACTGGCCCTTTCCCAGCTGGGAGACGCAGAGGGCGAATCCCTCCTGGGAGCACCTTGCTGCCAGTGAAAGTGGAGTCAGGAGTTGTTATCCATGGGAGGTCTCCCAGAGGCCCAGGCCACACCCAGGCCACACCCAGTCCACCTGCTTCTATGCAGGCAGAGCCTGAGAGCATCGGGGATTTTTTAAAAACTATACAGAGAGTGTATTTGACTGCAACGGCCAGAGCTGAGCCAATCTGAAGCCAGGAACCAGGAACTTCCTCTGGGTCTCCCTCCTGAGTACAGGTTCCCAAGTCCTTGGGCTGTCTTTGACTGCTTTTCCAGGCTACAAACAGGGAGCTAGATGACAAGTGGGGCTGCCAGGATTAGAGCTGGTGCCCATATGAGATCCTGGGCATGTTCAAGGTGGGATATTTAGCCACTAGGCCACTGCTCTGGGTCCCTCACTGTGTTTTTTGCAGGGTAAAGCATGGGAGGGTAGCAGGCTTGGGCCTGGCCAGTGTGACCGTTGCCTAACTGTTCCTGGCTCCTTTTAGCTCGCCACCAGGTGAGGGACCTACAGAGAAAGTGGCTGGGGAGTGGCTGCAATGGGTAGGTTGGCATTTGCAAGGCATGTTCCAGGTGTTTGCTCTCCTTAGGAATTAGCTAACCTTGTAAAGGAGCAGTCCCTCCCAGTGTCAGCAAGACCTGGGAAGTTGGATGTGGAAGTATTCGGGTTAAAGACAGGCTTAACACAGATGGGCTCTCTGTTGCAAGAAAGTAGGCAACAAAGTCAGGGAGGGGTGTGGCTGGGCTTACGTGCAGTCGGGCATGTGATGTTGGACAGGTGGATAAGTGGCTAGCTTAGGCTTGGAAGCCACACCTCCCTCTCTGCCTAGATAAGCCATCCTCCCAGCTGTCAATCACAGGACCCCTTCCCCCCCTGGGGCCTGGGGAGGGTATCATGCAACCACACCCCTTTCCAAGTTCATAAGAAGCTTGGAAACAGAACCTCTTCCTGTGAACTCAGAAGACGCAATGTAGAAGCATTTTTCTCTTCCCCCACCCCTCAACCTTTTCCTTTCCAACCCTCTCTACCCGTGACCGTGGCTCACCTGCGTCGTGATTTCCTCACTTTTTACATCAAGGGTATCCCTTTCTTCTTTCTTGGAAAACTGCTGTATATTCCAGCAGATGGCAAGCTAAATCGCAAGCGTGTCAGGGACGTGATGTGGAAGATAAGTGAGCAGACCCTGAAGCAAGGTTCAACGCCGAGTTACATGGACGTAGTTGTTACAAATAGCATCGCTGTGTGAAGACAGAGCAGTCATTCTCGAAAGATGAGTCATGGAGCCTAGAAGTCACGACACGTGGAGGACAGTGGGTGCCCATCTGGATGCCCAGCTCTAGCCCCTCCTGATACAGGCCCCACAAGCCTGGGGGCTGCCGTCCTCCTGGGAGATCTGGATCGTCCTCCTGGGAGGTCTGGATGGACTTCTTGGTCAGCTTCGGCCCCTGCCAGGGATGGTGCAGACATCTGGGGAATGCACAAGTGGATGGAGCTTCTTTCTCTTTCTCTCTTGCTCTGTGTCTCCCAAATGGGGGGAAGAAAAGCAGCACTAGATAGAATGGAGAAGTTGGGAAAGAGGCAGCAAAGAGTGGGGAGTGTCATGGGGAACCATAAACAGAGGGTGCATTTTAATGTTGTGGGCAGGGTGGGCAGTTTCCAAATAAACCAAAGCCCTTTATTTCCTAACACCTTTCCAACTGCGCCCCCTGCCCCATCTTACTAACCAGTTCACAATCCCCCTGGGTGCTTGGCGGGGATGGTGGGGTGTTGGATTTCTCACTCTGCGCTATAAGACTTGGGCAGTGTGCACAGATGCTGAGACACACATGGGAGGGGTTTGGGATATACACACAGACACTGCCACATGCAATTCTTTTAAAATACCACCCTGTCTACACCCTGACCTGTGCGATTTTCACTCTTCAAGGAGATGACCTATTTTCCCATTAACACGAGCACGTGTTTTCCGTTGGTAACAACATCAGTGGCTGCACTCAGGCACCATCAGGCTGTATTTGCAGGTTTCCCCCCCTGAGGGGGCTGGAAGGAAGTTACCAGGGGACCCGGAGAGTGTGTGTGTGGAGTCCCCCCTGACCTTGCTGTCTGTAACCCTCCCCTGGAGACCCCAAGCCTCCCCCTGCAGTCTATCCCGGCCCCAGCCTTCCATGTGGTCATTTCCATATGAACGTCAGGCAGGACTAAACCAGTCTCTGGCTCCCCTGAAGGAAGCCCCTTGCTCCGGCTACAGGGACCTTCCTCCTGTCCCCAACACTGCCCTCTGAGCTGCCTGCTGCAGAGACTTGAGTGGGCTTCCCAAGAGAGCTGCCTGTCTGGGTTTTCCTTCCCCCTCTGCTCAGCTTAAATGTGTCCTTCTGAGGGCAGGCAGGTGCACAGGTTAAAGGGCTCCCTATACGGTCTTCACGCCTTACTAGGGTTGCCGTATCCAGGTGCTGGCTCTGCCTCCAACACAGCTCCCTGCTGAGGCGCACCATGAGAGGCAGCAGCTCAAGGACATGGGTCCTTGCTACTCAGCTGGGAGACCTGGACTCCTGGCCTTAGCCCAGCCTTGGCCTGGCTGCTGTGAACAGCTGGACTGTGAACCAGCAGAGAGGAGATCTCTCTTTCCCTCTCTGTGTGGTGTGTGTGTGTGTGTGTCTACCTTTCAAATAAACAAAGAAGTTTTTGAAGATTTATTTGGAAGGCAGTATTACAGAGAGAAGGAAAGACAGAAAGCTCTTCCATCTGTTGATTCACTCCCCAAATGGTATATCGCAGGGAGTTGGGCCAACACCAAGCCAGGAGTCAGGAACTCCATCAGGTCTTCTATAGAAGTGACAGGAGCACCAGCCCTTGGGCCATCTCCCACTGCTTTCCTAAGCACACTAGCAGGGTGCTGGATGGTCAAGTGCCACAGTTGGTGACTCAGACTGGTGCCCACATGGGATGCCAGCACTGCAGACAGAGGCTTAATGTACTACACTATGGCTGCAGCTCCTGATATATATATATATAAATATGTATATTTATACATATTTCTATATAAAATATGTATATTTATATATATGTATATTTATATATATAAATTTATATATAAATATATAAAATATAAAAATATATATTAAGTATATATAATATATAAGTATATAATATATAATATATAAAGTATATATAATATATAAGTATATATAGATTGTATATAAGTATATAAGTTTATGAATATATATATTTATATATAAATGTATATTTATATATACATATATGTATATATATTTTTTAGTTGGAAGGCCAGATATACACAGAGGATGCAACTCCTAAGTTTTAAAGTTTTATTTTTATTATTATTATTTTTTTATTGGAATGGCTGATACACAGAGAGGAGAGACAGAGAGGAAGATCTTCCATCCGGAGATTCACTCCCCAAGTGAGCACATCGGCCCATGCTATGCCGATCCGAAGCCAGGAGCCTCTTCTGGGTCTCCCACGCGGGTGCAGGGTCCCAAAGCCTTGGGCCGTCCTCGACTGCTTTCCCGGGCCGCAGGCAGGGAGCTGGATGGGAAGCGGGGCTGCCGGGATAGAACCGGCGCCCATATGGGATCCCGGGCGTGCAAGGCGAGGACCTTAACCACTTGCGCCACCACGCCGGGCCCAACTCCTAAGTTTTAAAAGTGGAATATCAGGACCCTCTTTGCTGTCCTTCACACTCAGCCCTGCAGCCACCCGCCCTCAGATTCCCCTTGGATTTGTTCATCACACACTGTGCACCTTCACATTGCATTGCCCTTGTGTGTTTACTCTCTGTCCCCTATTAGGTGACAGATGCTATGATGAGAGCCACTCATGTGGCACACCCACAGAACCAAGGACAGTGCTTGTCATTTGGTAGAAAGTTTAAAAAGTTACGTGAAGAAACTCAAAATAGGGAGCATAGTTTTCAAATGACTAGAGATTATACAAAGAAATGAAGTGTAGCCAACAGGCACAGAACTAGAGAGATGACAGGTTTTATAAAACCCACAAAAGCACCAAATGAGACGGCAGACGTTGAACCAAATTCATCAGTTGGCTTTACAAATAAAATCCAATTATGGTCTTGGCTGCCTTGATAGGACCCATCTAGAATAAAGTGCTATGGAAGAGTTTAAAGCAGAGGGCATAGGAAAATGTACCGAGCGTAGGCAGATACTGGCAAGCTCGGGCGCCTTCAGGGTGGTATGGTGTAGACAAATACAGAGAAAAACAGGGGCCGCGGCAAGAACTCTTGTCCAAGGATAAATGGTAACCATCACACTGAATGGGGCGAAGAGGTGCACTGTGCTGGCGGCCACGCAGTCGGCGGGGAGCTGGGACAGGCTGACGTGTTTATGCACTGCATGTACCAGCACATGCATGCAGAAACACAGACAGCCAGGAAAATGCCCGGTTGAGATGAAAGTTGTCAAGGCCAGTTTGTCTTCCCCCGGTCAGTTTTGTTCAGAAAGAAGAGGAAGGAAGAAGACAGATGCAAACTAGGACACTGGCTGTAAAACAGCAAACCTAAATGACGCAGAAACCGAAGAAGATCATTGACATGCAGTGAAATAGTCCGTGTTCATGTCCGCGAAGGCACTCCTGAACAAGCACCAAATACTAAACATAGAACTAGATTGTGGAGGATGCTTAGTACACCTGTTCTTTTTAAGATCTTCATCACGGGGCCCAGTGCAATAGCCTAGTGGCTGAATCCTTGCTTTGCATGCTCCAGGATCCCATGTGGTGCTGGTTCATGTCCTGATTGCTCCAGGGTTGGACTGGGGTGAGGCCTGGAGCCTACACTCCATCTGGATCTCCCACATGAGTGCCAGGAGCTCAAGCACTTGGGTCATGCTCTGCTGCCTCCCCAGGCACATTAGCAGGGAGCTGGATAAGAAGTGGAATATCTGTCTGTGATGAACAGCGGCTTAGCCTGCACTGCAACCACTGCTCCTTAATACATCTTTTTCTTATAGACACAGTAATGTTTTTCTAAAACTTCATCACCTTGAAAACCCCAGCACTGGTCAATAAGAACTGAGGCCAGCATGGTGAGGCTGTTGGTTGTATAATGTCGGCATTCCACATCGGAGCTCCAGGTCAAGTTCTGGCTGTTCCAGTTCTGATCCAGCAGTCCAGCTCCCTAATGTGCTTGCTAATGTGATTGGAAAACAGAGGAGGATGGCTCAAGTCCTTGCTCCTGCTGCCCTTGTGGGAGACCCGGATGGGGCTGAGCCCAGAGCTGGTAGGTGCCATCATTTGGGGAGTGAACCTTTTCTGTGTTTCCCTCTTGTATCACCTTGCACGCGCCAGGTCCCCATATTGGTGCCAGTTCATGTCCCCACTGTTCCACTTCCCTTCCAGCTCCTTGTTTGTGGCCTGGGAAAGCAGCAGAGGACGGCCCAAGGCCCTGGGACTCTGCACCCTTGTGGGAGACCAGGAAGAAGCTCCTGGTTCCTGACTTTGGATCGGCTCAGTTCTGGCCGTTGCGCCCATTTGGGAAGTGAACCAGAGGATGGAAGATCTTTCTCTCTGTCTCTCCTTTCTGTAAATCTGCCTTTCCAATAAAAATAAATCTTTTTTTTTTAAAGAACTGTAATGATCATGAGGATGAGTTCATAGGTCAAAACTATTTAAGGGTCATCTTAGGTGCACACAACATTTGCCTTCTTCCTGGCGAAGCAGAGGAGACAGACTGCTGAGCTGCCAGCTCTGGGCATTGGGGCTCCGCCAGCTTGAAAGGGGAAATAACTTCATTAGAAATGACACATTCTTGGCCAACCGGTCCCCAGCTGACAAAAGTGCCAGGAGAACAGTGGTGCTCTCTGCAGTTGCTGGAGTGGGCACTCCAGCCTCCAGGGCCTGGGGGGATGGAGGGGGGAGGGAGATTTTGTTTTCTTAGTATTGGATCCCTGGGGTTTTTCTCTGTTTTAAATTGTTACAAGCTTGCCACCTTCCCAGTACTTTTTCCTCCTCTTTCCTGGGTTTTTTTCTGCCAGGCTCACCTGTCATATATTTCCTGTGTCTCCTTTCTTTGTCTTTTCTTTCTCTGTCCCTGTTAACCGTTGAGTTCCAGGAACGCACACTGTTGGGTCTGATGCATGGTTGTAGCCCCAGTGCCCAGGCCAGTGCTGGGTACCTAGGAAGGGACACCTGGAACACAGGTGCCTACAGCATGAATGTGTTCTCCTGGGGTGGAGGGACAAATTCAGGAACACACAGGGGCCATCCACGGAGCTATCACAGCAGAAGGAAAAGAAATGGGAAGAATGCAGCTGGAGGCTTGCCATCAACAGCATAAAAACTCAACACCCCTGGGGCTGCTCCTGAGCTAGTGGTGGGAGGGGCCTGCGGCCAGGGCTACCTCTGTCTCCACCTTCCTCTGCTCCCCAGGCAGGCATCGCCATGGACTCCACATTCCAAACAAGCAGGAATCCAACACGGCCACTGGTTGCCTGCTCTCTGCCCTCAGTCTCCAGCCTGACCCGTTCCCCGCCTGGGCCCCTGCAGGACCCCACCACCTGAGAGCCCTTGTTCCTGCCAGTTGCCCCTCTCCAAGTCGTGGATCACATGCCACCTTCCCAAGGAGCCCTGCTAGGACCACCCCCACCCATTCAATGCCACAGCCTGCAAAGGAGACCAGCTCCGCAGGGGAGCTGCGGTGGGGGAAGGTGGGGCGCGGGGAGGGGGTCTCTCTGGGATACCTTTTCTTTGATGTCTTTCCTGTCGCCCACCTCCTGTGACATTCAAGGCAGCTTTACTCTGTGTCCCACCCCTGCTCCCCAGGGGAGCAAACTCTATTGTGTTCTGTTCCCCAGTATATCCCAAGCATTGGAGCAGGTGATTAATAATTCATAGCAGGCGGCTTGGCATAGGACCAGTGATGAGAGAGCTAGGGTCTGGTCAAACTGACTCGCTTGCGGCTTCTCTAATCAGGCACACACCAAACAAAACCGGACAGAAGTGCCTGGTAACACATACTTATCAACCATGACAAGATCTGGGTTTCAATAAAAACAAACTGGGAAGGGCTATGAAAACTGCCACCTCCCGCAGGCTGTCACAAGAACCAGGGCATAACCACTACAAACACCCCTAACGGGCTAGACTTTTCTTCCTTTAAGAATAATTTTCATTGAAAGGCAGTTTACAGAGGAGGTACCGTCCATCCTCTGGTTCACTCCCCACATGGCCACAACGGATGGAGCCGAGCCTGCCGGTAGGCAGGAACTTTTGGGTCTTGCTCGTGGGTGCAGGACCCCCGGCGCTGCTTTCCCGGGCTATTAGTAAAGAGCCCAATTGGAAGTGGAGCAGCAGGGACTCCAGACCGGTGTCCACACGGGGTAGGGGTACGGCAGCGTTTTCTTACTGCGCTCACTAATGTGTACACGCTCGTAAATCATCGGGGATCACCAGGACTCGAACTGGGACTCTAGTTGCCACTTCTACAATAGCGGGGCCCCGGCTTCTTACTCCCGGGGGGCCGAGCTGATCCTGAATAGAGAGGCCTCCGTGACAGCCCCCTCCGCTGAGGGCTTCCAGGGGAGCAGCTAAGAGCTCTGGGCCTGGCCTGGGTCTTTTTTCTTAGTATTCTGCTTCTGTGCAAGACAAGGGTCTCCTTGGCACCTCTGCGGACCCTCTGGGACGCTGGCTGCTGCCCAGGACCGCTGGCACTTGTGCAAAGTGAAAAAACGCAGCGCCAGGCTTGGAGCGTGTCTGCCCAGCTTCAGCGAGTTCCAAAGGGCTCCAGGCGCGGGGCTCGGCACCCGGACCCAACGGGTTCTTGCAGCCCTTGGTGCAGACAGTCCCGGAGCTGCTGGGGGGGGGTGGCCGGAAAGGGGGGGTTCAAGACCCGAGTGTGGGGGCCCCCGACGTGGGAGGCGGCGCAAAGCGGGTCAGGCCGGCCAACTTTGCTCCGGGTTAGATAAACTTTCTGAGGTCCCAGCCCGAGTTCCTGGGAAGGGCGTCAGCGCTCGGGGTGGACAGACCATGCAGGGGCGAGGGTGGGCGGGCCGAGGGGCTGGGGGCGGCGGGATCGGCGGCTGCGCAGGCGCCTTGGCTGCCACCTCGGGGCGGATCGCCCCCGCGCAGGCCCTGGGCGAGCTGGGGAGGGCGTTCGGGGGAGGGCGGATGGCGATCGCCGCTGCCGCAGGGAGGGCGGGAGGCACACACAAAGCCTTGCCTCCCCTCCTCCTCCTCTCCTCCTCTTCCTCTCCTCCTCCCCTTGTTCCTACCCGCTGGGGAATCCCAGCCCCGCGTTCGTCCGAGGGGCCAGCGGTCGCCCCCGCCTCCGGGACCTGCGGGGAGGGCCAGCTCGAGGTAAGTAGCCCACCTCCTCTGCCCGCAGCCCGAGCCCCTAGAGGGTCCCCGCGCTGCCCTGAGCCCGATCCCAGAGCAGGGTTGGGGAGAGCTCAGCAAGCGTCCTCCGGGGTTGTGGGGCTGCAGGGCGCCGGGGCCGGATGCGGGAGGGGGCTCCAGGCCGTGGGGACAAGGGCGGGGTGACGTTCCAGCGCGCTGGGCGGCCGCGTTCCAGCCAGGGTCACGGGGTGTCCTTAGTTGACCTCCCCGAGGGGGGCGGTTTGAGGGGCCACGGGGAGCAGCTGGCGCCGCGGCTCCAGGTGCAGGTGCGTGTGCGGGATGAGCGCGGAGGTGGGGCGGGCTGTCCGGCGAGTTGCACCTGAGCAGCGTCGTGGGCACCTGGGTCAGGCGCGGGGCGCGGTGTTGGCGTCGGGGGTAGTGGATGGCGACGTCGCATAGCTTGGGTGCTGGGCAAGGGCTCCCACCCGACCCTTCCTTCCCCCAAGATGGAACAGCCGGGTAGGAGGGTCGGTACGAGCGGCCAGGGGTGTTTGGGCTGTCTTGCTGATTGATGGTGGCGCAGCGAATGGAGGAGGAGTCGGGGACTCCTGCTGGGCAGCGATCTGGCCACAATCCCACCTCCCTGCGGAGCGCGGCCTCCACCCTTGGCCTGTGCTCGCTCCAGCGCGGCGTCCACCCAGCCACGGCGGCGCGCCCCTCGACGGCTGGAGTGGGGCGGAGGGGGCCTCAGGGTTTAAGGAAGTTCAGTTGTAAAACATCTACTGTGTAACCAAGGAATGCTGGGCAAGATCGGGCCCTAGGGGGTCAGTCCGAGGCCCCTCTCCTGCCGGAGTTCTGAATCCTTTCCTTGCTGGGCAGCAGAGGCTGGGACGCGCGGTGTGTGGGGGGAAGAGGATGCCTGGAGGGAAGACCTTTAGGAACTTTGGGATAACTCCAATTGTTCAAGTAATTGACTGCAGCCTTCCAATCCCCAGGAATGAAAAGGACCTGTACTGAATCCAGTACTGAAAACCTGGGGCGTTTATGAAGGTTGTAATGGCTGGCTTCCTGCAGAGCCACCTTCATGAGCTGTAGTTAACCTGTGTAACACGGTTAGATCTCTTGCCAGGTGCATCTGAATTGTGCAGGTGCTCCTTGGCAGAGGTGCTCCTAGTCCCGTTTGGGTCTTGGTTCCTCCACCGAGGACATCACAGCTCCTGGACTCACGGGGCGAGGGGGTGAGGGGGGCTGTGCTAGCCCCAGGCCTTCCAGTTTGGTACTTGGCTGGGAAATGTTGAATTTGGGGACACATTTTCTGTTGCCAGAAGCCAGTCCTTTGCAGGAGGTCTGGGCAGGGGAGTAAAGTGAGTGCAGGTGGGAGGAAGCTTGGTTATAGTGGGCTTGTTGGCTGCGATTTCCCAGGAGCCGGCTTATCTCCATCCTAGACCTTTCCCTAACCGGAGAGCCGGCGCCCCCTCCAAAGAGACCAGCTCCTTTGTTAGCCACGCCCCTTCCTCTGCTGGCCGGGTCTGGGCTTCAGCAGCTGGTTGCGCTGGGCTAGCCGCTGGAATCAGCCCCTCCTTCACACACTCCCCGCGTTATCCTGTGCTCTCCTCGTGCCCCGGGGTAACCACCCTTTGCTGATCTGTTGAGAACCTGCATGGTTATTATTAGCAAGGAAGATTTCCCTGATTCTGCAGCTTTCTTGGGGAGCCCCTCAGTGTGGGTTGAGGGTCACTTCCAAGCAAGATGGCAATGCACCCCACTTGTCCACTGTCCTAAACTCGGCTTCCCAGGGTCCTAAGCCAGACGTTGGCCCTTACAAAGCTGCCCAGGGTGACTGAGTAAACAAAGCATCCTGCTCTCATTGCCCTTTGAGGAGTTAGCGTGTGAAATTTGTCTCCCTCCACCTGTCATGCCTCTCAAGAAAGTAGACAGGATTTTTTTAAAAGATTTGTTTATCTGAGAGGCAGATTTATAGATAGAGAAGGAAAGATGCTTAGAAAGATCTTTCATCTGTTGGTTCACTCCCCAAATGGCTGCAACAGCCATGACTGGCCTGATCTGAAGCCAGGAGCCAGGGGCTTCTTCCTCATCTTCCACTTGGGTGCAAGGGCCCAAGCACGTGTGCCAAGCAAGTGTCTTGTTCCCAGGCCGTTAGCAGCAAGCTGGCTGGGAAGTGGAGAATCTGGGACACGAACCAGCAGTGGTTTTTAGAGAATTTTGTATAAGGTTTTTAATGGGCAGTAGCTCAGCTATTTCTCCCAGCAGTGGTACTGGTTGTATCTAGCAGTTGAAGAAATGGTGTCTTGGAGGGAGTGAGTGCTCCAGGCTGGAGCTGGGCCCCAGGGGCATTCTCCCACATTGATGTTGTTCAACGTGGCTCTGTGCAAAGACCTGCCCAGTTGCAAAGTATGTCTGGAGCAGGTTGCCAAGCTGTGGATTATGCTGTGTTTTTGCTCAAGAATTTTGCTCATGTAGCAAGCTAAATCTCCACCCATGATGCTAGCATTCCCTACGGACACTGGTGTGGGTCCCGGCTGCTCTACTTCTGATCCAGCTTTCTACTTGTGGCTTGGGAAAGCAGTGGAAGACAGCACAAGTCCTGAATACATGTTGGAACCCCGAAAGAAGCTCCTGGCTCCTGGCTTTGGATCAATTCAGTTTAGCCATTGTGGCCATTTGGGGAGTGAACCAAAAGATGAAACATCTCTCTCTGTGTAAATCTTTCAAGTTAAAATGAAGAGCAGTAGAGCTGTCATAATGATTGTTCGGGGTTGCCCGCATCCCATATGGGAGTCAGTTTGCTCTACTGCTGACCCAGCTCTCCCTGAGAGTGGACTGGGAAAAACCATGGAAAATGGCCCATGTGCTTGGGCCCCTGCTACTCATGAGGAAGACCCAGAAGAAGCTCCTGGCTTTGGATTGGCTGAGCTCTGGCCATTTGGCCACTTGGGGAGTGAACCCACGGATGGAAGATCTTACTGAATCTTTCTCTGTGTAAAGCTGATCTACCTTACCAATAAAAATAAATAAATATTTTATTTTTAAAAAGTCTTGCCGTTGTTCAGGAGCCTGGGTGGGTGGGTCCCAGCCATCTTCCTGGGGCAGCCTGGGGGATGCTCGTCTGCCTTGCACCAAGGGGCCTGTTGGGAAGTTCTGGGAGGATTTTCACACCAGAAAGCAATAACCTAAAAGGGCTGGGGGGTGGGGCAACAAAACCCTGTCCCATGTCCCATATCTGCAAGTGCCAGTCTGAATGCGGTCTGGGCTCAGTGCTCTGGTGGGATGTTCACCTGGTCAGGTGTGCCTGACCTCGTTATCCTTGGCTAGCTTGCTTGCTGCTCTCCTCTCCTCTCCTTCTCTTCTGGAATTATTACTTAGGGAGCCTGGCTCACGTAACACACTACAGACACGTCAGGGTCTCCAGTGCTTAGCAAATTACTCCCATAGCTTAAAACTTGTTTCACAGTTGTTCCCTCCCGACCCCCCACCCCACCTCCAGCATGGGAGATGAGGAGTCTCATTTGGAGACATTGTTCAATAGAGTGACATCACCACAGTCCCAGGAAGGAATGTTTTGAGAAAAATGGACCTATCATATGGGCTGTGGTGGCCATGAGCAGAGGCCAAGTCATGGAGTTCAGGAGCTGTGAGTTAGGCCATTTGCTGCTACCATAGTGAAATACCCAAGGCTGTATAACTTATGAAGAAAAGAGGTTTATTTAGCTCATACTTTTGAAGGCTGAGAATTCAATGAACAGAGCATTGGCTCAGGAAAGACCCCCTGACTATGTCACATCATAGTGGGAATGCATGAGAGAGAGAATGTGTTATGTGAGACAGTTCTTGGCTAGATTGGCAGCCAAAGCAAGGAGTGGGGCCAGGACTTCATTCCACAGCAATTCTCCAGCAAAAACTAACCAAGGGAGAAGCAATAAACCATCTCTTCCCAGGGCAGTGGGACCCCAGTGACCTCCCCTTAGGCTCCACCTTTTAAAGATCCCACCACCGGGCCCAGCGCAAAAGCCTTGTGGCTGGCTTCTCATCTTGTGTGCACCAAGATCCCATGTGGGAGTCCTGGCTGCTCCACTTCCCATCCAGCTTCCTGCTCGTGGCCTGGGAAAGCAGTAGAGGATGACTCAAAGCCTTAGGACACTGCACCTGGATGGGAGACCCGAAAGAAGCTCCTGGCTTTGGATCAGCTCAGCTCTGGCTGTTGCAACCACTTGGGGAATGAACCAGCAGGTGGAAGATCTTTCTGTCTATCTCTCCTCTCTGTAAATCTGGCTTTTCAGTAAAAATTAAGTCGATCTTTTTTTTTTTTAAGATTTTTTTTTTAAAGATTTATTTTTATTATTTTTTCATTGGAAAGGCGGATATACAGAGAGGAGAGACAGAGAGGAAGATCTTCCGTCCGATGATTCACTCCCCAAGTGAGCACAACGGGCCGATACTATGCCGATCCGAAGCCAGGAGCCTCTTCTGGGTCTCCCACGCGGGTGCAGGGTCCCAAAGCATTGGACCATCCTCGACTGCTTTCCCAGGCCACAGGCAGGGAGCTGGATGGGAAGCGGGGCTGCCGGGATTAGAACCGGCGCCCATATGGGATCCCGGGCATGTAAGGCGAGGACCTTTAACCACTGTGCCACCGCGCCAGGCCCAAGTCAATCTTAAGGAAAAAAATCTCATCACCTATTATCTTTGTCATACTGAGGTCCAATCTCTCAATACAGAAACTGTTGGGGGAAGCAAACCATATTCAGACAATGACAGTGTGTGTGCAGCTGCGTACACATGCGTACAACTGCAGGCTGCACAGGTGTGCCTGCCACGTGCTTGCATATGTGCAACCAGGGAAGAGGGTGGGAAGGCAATCGAGTCATTTTAACCTCTTGAGTCTTGGATACCTGGACAGGACATTCAATAAGCGGCAGGGAACAGCAGAAGCTGTGGGGGCCCAGGGAGTTGGGAGCAGAAACAGGAAAGAGTGTTCTGGTGAACTTATTCTGGAAGAGGATGCAGCTGATGGGCTGGTTGAGACAGGATCTTGAAGCTTCCGGATATTGAGAAGGGGATTGTGAGCGAGCAAGACAAGGCAGAGCTTGTGCTGATAAGCTGGAGATCCACAGCTTTACCTGCCAGCTGAGGCTGCTTCGGGTGTGATGGCTCAGGGCTCAGGGCCCAGGCTGTGCCAGATTGTGTGTGTGTGTTTGTTTTTCAAGATTTATTTATTTTTGTTGCAAAGTCAGATATACACAGAGGAGGAGAGACAGAGAGGAAGATCTTTCATCTGATGATTCACTCCCCAAGTAACCACAATGGCCAGAGCTGAGCTGATCCAAAGCCAGGAGCCAGGAGCCAGGAGCCAGGAGCTTCTTCCAGGTCTCCCTCGTGAGTTGAAGGTTCACAAGTCCTTGGGCCATCATTGACTGCTTTCCCAGGCAGGCCACAAGCAGGGAGCTGGATGGGAAGTGGGGCTGCCGGGATTAGAACCAGCACCCATATAGGATCCTGGCACGATCAAGGTGAGGACTTTAGCCACTAGATCACTGCACCAGACCCTGTCCCAGATTGTTAAGGACTCATATTTTAATAGCAACCCAGAGAACTGTAGGGTGTCACCCAGATGTGTTAATAGAACCATGCTTATTAATACAGCCACTAACTAAATGACTCACCAGCTTTATCATAAGATAATGAATGTATGATTAAATGACAGTTTTTTGGTAGCAAAAACTAGGTTAAAAGCACTTTTTTTTTAAAGCTTCAGAGACTGAAGGCGAGCTCCCATTCTCTGGTTTGCTCCCTAGCTGCCCAAAACTAGGAGCTACAAGTTCATGCCACATCTCCCAGGTGAATGTGAGGCAGGAATCCAATGAACTTGAGCCATGACCTGCTGCCCCTCGCCCAGGGGGTATATTAGCATGAAGCTGGAGCCATGAACTGGGGCTGGGAATTGAACCCAGGCACTTTGATGGGGAATGCTGGCATCTTTTTAGAGTCTATTTATTTTTTAGTTGAAAAAGCACACCTACAGAGACAAGGGGAGAGAGAGATCTTCCATCTGCTGCTTTGCTCCCCAAATGACTGCAACAGCCAGGGGCGCTGTGCCAGGTTGAAGCCAGGAGCCTCTTTGAGGTCTCTCGCATGGGTGCAGGGGTACAGCTCCTGGGCCATCTTCCTGCTGCTTTTCCAAGTGCATCAGCAGGGAGCTGGGGCAGCAATGAGCAGCCAGGACCTGAACCAGCACCCATATTGGATGCCAAGGTCACTGGTGGTGCTTCGCTTGCTACACCATAATGATGCCTCTGAGACGCTGGTCTCTTCATTCATTTTAAACCTGTAGGCTAAACATACAGATCTCTCCCCCCAAAAAACTGTTTTTAGATTTGTTCATGTTTTGGGTGAAAGTTTACTGCATTTCATTTTAAGAAAAATTCTAAGAAAATAAACTTCGAATCTTGTTTATTCAGCCTATGTGTCTTATTCCGGTCAAGAATCTTCTATTCCAAGAACCTCCATTAACAAATAGAATCCCCCTAGACACAGATGGTCCGTGACCGACAGCCATGATCCGTCTGCGTGTAGGGAAGGTTGTAAACATATGCTGGTTTGTTTCTTGAAATCTTCTGAATGTGTCCTAATTGCTAGTGAGTGCTTGTATGTCATTTTTATTTGCTGAGGACATCTGGCTGATAGAACACAGAAGTGTTAACATGTCATTCCCTACTTGTTTGAACTTGTCTGAAATTCTCAAAATTTGAGCATTGCCTTGGGGATTTGTTTTTGTTCTTTTTTTTTTTAAGATTTGTTTTTGGGCCCCAGCACAATGACTCAGTGGCTAAATCCTCACCTTGCATGAGCCAGGATTCCACATGGGTATCAGTTCATATCCCACGTGTCCCACTTCTCATCCAGCTCCCTGCCTGAGCCTGGAAAAACAGTCGAGGACGGCCCAAAGCCTTGGGACCATGTACCCATGTGGGAGCCCCGGAAGAAACTCCTGGCTCTTGGCTTTGGATCGGCTCAACTCTGACTGTTGCAGCCATTTGCGGAGTAAACCAATGGATGGAAGATGTTTCTATCTCTCCTCTTAGTATATTTACCTGTCCAATAAGAATAAAATAAATAAGCAAGGAGCCAGGAGCTTTTCCCAGTCTGCCTTGTGAATGTAGGTTCCCAAGGACGTGGGCTGTGCTCCACTGCTTTCCCAAGCACATTAGCAGAGAGTTGAATTGGAAGTGGAGCTCCCAGGACTCAAACTGGTACCCTTCTGGGATACTGCTGCTGCTGCAGGTAGAGACTTGGGTTTTATAATTTCTGATGAATGAAGACTTTATGTAATTGGGCAGTTGACTCAGTAAACAGGAAAAAGCAGCATTTTAGATTTCATGTGTATGATTTATTGTCTAGATCTGGAATTTGAAATGTAAAGTCACAAACATGGGCCCAGCCGCGTGGCCTAGTGGCTAATGTCCTCGCTTTGAATGCCCTGGGATCCCATATGGGTGCCGGTTCTAATCCCGGCAGCTCCACTTCTCATCCAGCTCCCTGCTTGTGGCCTGGGAAAGCAGTCGAGGATGGCCCAATGCTTTGGATCCTGTACCCATGTGGGAAACCTGGAGGAAGTTCCTGGCTCCAGGCTCCGGGTCGGCACAGAACTGATCAGACAGAAGATCTTCCTCTCTATCTCTCTAGCTCTCTGTATATCTGACTTCGTAATAAAAATAAATAAATCTTTAAAAAAAAAATCACAACTATTTAGCTGGTTTGAATAGTTAGCCACATGAGCTTTAGTTGCTTTATCAGGTTTTTTTTTTCTTTTATTAAAGAAGTCATCACAAATTTTTTTCCCCCCAGTTAGCTTAGACTCTGTTGCATGGAAACTGTGGCTTGATTATAGGAGTACTTTTTGAAATGAATGAAGGCAGATGTCTGTCTCTGTGGTCATTGAGGGCTGCTGCATGGTTAGGTTGCACCTTTGAGTGTTGGGAGTCAGCCAATAGCCCACATCTGGCAGCAGGTGCACGCCATGTCTCAGGCTTGTCACACTGCAGTACACAGGTGATGGTGCCTCAGTAATACTTATCCTCAACCCTTCAGACTGTCCTGCCCAAGTGTTGACCGGTCACGACCTCCCACTGCTCAAGAGTTCTTCCCCTTCACCCAGGATTATATTTTGAATTGCTCAATCATTCTTTTTTTTTTTTTAATGTTTAAACAATAATTCTTTTTTCTTCTAGGTTCGTTTCCAGATTTACTTATTCATTTATTTAAAAGACAATGAGACATAGAGATGGTGAACTCACTGGGTCACTTCCTCAATGCTGCAAGAGCCAGGTCTGGGCCGGGCGGAAGCCAGAAGCCAGGAGCTCCAGCCTGGTCTCCCATGTGGTGGCATGTGGTACCCAGGTACTTGGGTTGTCCTCTGCTGCCTTCATAGGCACATTAGCAGGAAGCTGGCCTCTAGGAGATGCCACCATCACAGACAGTGACAGAATCTGCTGCATCACAATGCTAGCTTCTGTTCTTTACGCAGAGAAATATACAGCACATTAGCATCATCTGTCGTCCCCCAACTGGGCAAGAGAACCCCAGAGCTTCTTGGTCCTGTCTAGCTATAATCTAGTACCTATTAACTAACTTTCCCCTGTCCTGCCCTCTTCTTTCCCCAGTCTCTGGTACCACCATTCGATTTTTAACTTCTTTTATTTATGTTTTAGATTCCACATGGGAAAACTGTGATGATGCCTGTCTGTGCTTGGCTTGTTTCACTTGAGCAAAATGACTCCCCTTTCTGTTTGTGTTGGAGCGAATGGCACCATTACATCCTTTTTTTTTTTTTTTTTGGCTAAGTAGTAGTCCCTGGGGTGTGAATATCACATTTCCTTTATCCATTCGTAAGTGGGTGGATGCTGAGGTTGTGTCCATTGCTTGGTTATTTTGATTAGTCTAACAAAGTACAAGGTAGTGCAGTTGTTGCTTAGATTTCATTTCCCTTGAGTAGATACCTGGTAATGGGGTTTCTAGTTTTGGAGGAACCTCCATGTTGTTCTCAGCAGTGGCTACACTAATGTATATTCCCACCAGCATTGTGCCTGAGTTCCATCTTTTCCAAATCTCCACTGACACTTGCTATCTCTTGGCCTTTTACTAAGTACCAAGGTCAGTGGAGTGAGGTGATGCCTGCTTGGAATAGTGTTGTATGCATTTTTTCATATACCTATTGGCTATACATGTGTCTTCTTTATGATTTGTGTGTGTGTTGTGTTGCGGTTGAGCTGTTTGCCTTAGAGTTTCAGGATGTTAACCCCTTGTGAGATGTTTAATATAACATGGTTGTGTTTCTATCATTGTGCAAAAGTTATTTAATAGATGACATCCCATTTGCCTATTTGGCTTTTCTTTTTTTAATTTTTAATTTTTTTATGTTTACATAATTGACAAGGATAGCATGCCCTTGAAGCCACTGATTAGGGTGGGGAGGGTTGAGGCGTGGGAGAAGTTGCATGGTCCAAATACTTCCAATTTTCCTTCCCTTTTGATTCTAGGTGGGGGAGAGTGGGGGCACTGCTCCCATCTGCCAGGCTGCATCAGTACCTGGGGAAGGGGAATGTCCATTTGATGTCAACTTAAAAACCGCAGTGTAGAGAAGAATGTTCAGAGGGTATTGCTTGAGTAGTTTTGGTAGTTCTAAGATGATGTTGGTCTACTGACTGACAGGAGTCCACCCAATGCATCCACTCACCTAGACACTTGCTTCCAAAGTTCAGCCTGAAGAGTTGTCCAACCCAGGCTGTTCTCCATCTTCTGACATGGCACTTCATGTCCTCTGTAAGCCCAAACTGAGCCAGCCATGTCGTCTCTCATATGTACCTGGGCATGCCATCCATTGCACAGGCATGAGCAGTCACGAGGCCCAGTCCCAAAACACTCACTCCAAAGTCAGACCACAAATCCCACGATCCTTCTGTGGCCAGAGTTTTGAATCCAATGGTCTAGTTTGGGAGACTACCAAGAAGCTTCAGCTGAGATGACCCCAGACTTGATTCATGTGGCAGCCAGTACAAGGTCTGGTTCAGTCCATCACCTGCATCAGAGTATGCACACATGGTAATTGTAGTGCCTGGTCAGTGCCGTCTCCAGGCCCATGTCCTGTGCAAACCTGCGGGTACTGCAGCCCAGCCCAGCCCAGCCTGCCACAGGCCTGCATGTATGCCAGCGGGTGCTGTTGCCTTGTGCAGCCTAGTCTACCCCCAGCCCTGGCTGTCATGTTTTTGCTTTTCTTTCTTATTGCTTTTGGCATTTGATTTATAAAGTCCTTGTTCATGAGAATGTTGTGAGTATTTTATTCTCATTATTTCAGTGTGTCAGGTATTTTAAGTCCTTAATCCATTGAGAGCTGATTTTTTTTTAAGATTTATTTATTTTTATTGGAAAGTCAGATATACAGAGAGGAGGAGAGACAGAGAGGAAGATCATCCATCCAATGGTTCATTCCCCAAGCGACTGCAATGGCTGGAGCTGAGCCTATCCAAAGCCAGGAGCCAGGAGCTCTTCCGGGTCTCCCATGCGGGTGCAGGATCTTAAGGCTTTGGGCCATCCTCGACTGCTTTCCCAGGCCACAAGCAGGGAGCTGGATGGGAAGTGGAGCCACCGGGATTAGAACCAGCATCCATGTGGGATCCCTGGTGCGTTCAAGGCGAGGACTTTAGCTGCTAGGCCACACCGCTGGGCCCGAGAGCTGATTGTTAACATGGTGAGATTAAGGTTCCAATCTCCTTGTGCATTTCAGTATCCAGTTTTCTACTACTGTTTATCAAAAAGACTACCCTGTTTGTGATATATGTTGTTAGTACCTTTGTGAAAGATTAATTGATTTTAGATGTATGGGTTTATTTTTTGGATGTCTGTTCTGTTCTAGTAGACTATGAATGTTTTTATGCCTATCCCATGCTTTTTTTTTTTAAGATTTTATTAATTTTATTGGAAAGTCAGGTTTACAGAGGGAAGGAGAGACAGAAAGATCTTCCATCGTCTGATGGTTCATTCCCCAGGTGGTCACAGTGGCCGGAACTGAGCTGATCTGAAGGCAGAAGCAGGAGCCTCTTCTGGGTCTCCCACATATGTGCAAGGTCCCAACGGTTTGGGCAGTCGTCTACTGCTTTTCCAGGTCAGAAACAGGGAGATGGATGGGAATTAGAGCAGCCGGAATATGAATCACCACCCATATGGGATCCTGGTGCATGCAAGGTGAAGACTGTAGCCACTAGGCTACCACACCAGGCCCCCATGCTCTTTTAATTACTATAGCCTTGTAATCTGTGTAAGCATCAGATAGGATAATGCCTTCTGCTTGGTTCTTCTGCCTCAAGATTGTTTTGGACTTCGGAGTTGTTTTGTGAGTCCATGAAAGTCTTGGTAATGTTTTTCCTGGTTCTGGGGAAAACGCCGTGGAATTTTGTTGGGGACTCCAGCCAGGTCTCCCATGTGGGTGTCAGGGACCCAAGTGCTGGAGCTGTCATCTGCTGCTGTCCAGGTGTCCTTTCATGAGGTGACATCGGAAGCCGAGTAGCTCGGGCTCCAACTGAAGCTCCAGGGTCGGACATGGGGTGTTGCTAGAGGCTGCTTAGCATACTGTGCCACAGTGCCCTCCCTGGGAGTTTTGACTGAGCCAGTCAGCAGCCACCAGCAGGGATTCCACACCTCTGCTGTTCTCAGAAGGCAAAACTGCAGTCACGGCCCAGAGAAGCCAGAATGACTCAGTAGGCCCTGGAGCGGACGAGGGGGCGGGGGAACCAGTGCTTTTCAGAATCATGACTCAGCACCTTCCGAGAGGCGTCATGGCAAGTTTCTCATTTGAATTATCAATAGGAGATGGAAATTGGTCTCTTGTTTAGTTTTCTTCCTGAAGTATTTTTTCATTAAGAATCAAGAAACCCTAAAGATAACTGCAAGAGGACAAAAATAGTGACCCTTGGGGCCAGTACTGTGGCTCAACTGGGTAATCCTCTGCCTGCAAGTGCTGGGATCCCATGTGGGTACCGGTTTGGGTCCCAGCTGCTCTACTTCCCATTCAGTCCCCTGCCTGTGGCCTGGAAAAGCAGAAAAGAAGGATGACCCAGAGCCTTGGGACCCTGTACCCACACGGGAGACCCAGAAGCTCCTGGCTCCTGGCTTTGAATCAGCTCAGCTCTGGCTGTCATAGCTGCTTAAAGAGTGAACCCGTGGATGGAAGATCTTTTTCTCTGTGACACTCCTTTTCTCTGTAAATCTGCCTTTCCAATATAAAATAAATAAACATCTTAAAAAAAAAATGAAAAAGAACAACCCAGCTCTAATACCGTCAGGGAATGAATACCCCATGGAAGCCAGTGACATTGTAGCTGCCGTTTTCCCATAAGCTCTTTGAAGCTTTGGGGTCTCAGTTGGTCTCTGCTCTGAGGATTGGTTGTATTTCCCATGGACAGGGATTGGAAGACATGAAAGGCTTCAGGGAAGGTGTGCTTGCATCCTGCAGGTGGAGTCGTGCCCTTCCCCTCGGAAGGTCCCCTTCAGGGTCAGTCATGCTAACAAGCACTATTTTGTTTGATAAACTTGCCTTTGAAGAAGCGTTTTGGTTGTTGGCCCTGTCTTGGGAAATTGGACTAAAAATAACACACCACCTGATTCACAAAATTTGCACATCACTTAGACAGCCCAGTGAAGGCAGGGGGACAAGTTCTGTGACCAAAGCTAACTTTCCACTGAACGGAAAACCCTGAGACGGAACATCTGTGCGGAGACACGGGCCCCTGACCTTGGTCTTGTTGTCCTGGTCACTTGCTCTGGCCCAGCCGCAGCCTTGCTGTACAGTTCCTTGACCCTACCGCCAGCCCTGTCCCTCCACTTCCTCCCCAGCCCAGACCCGGGTGCTATGTTTAGTACCCCTGCTTTGCATAGACTTCCCTCCCTCAGGGTGCTCCCTTGGCCGAACCCCGAGCCTGGCTGCCGCACACCCCTCAGAGCTGCACCTGCCCTGACAGCTAGCCATGGCTGAGAAAACTACAGCACTTGTTTTTTTCTTTTTAAGATTTACTTTATTATTTGGAAGCCAGAGTTACAGATAGGTCTTCCATCTGCTGGTTCACTCTCTAAACGACTGCGAAGGCTAGGGCTGAGTCAGGCTGAGGCCAGGAGCTAAGATCTTCCCCTGGGTCTTCCACATGCACACAGAGGCCCGAGCATCTGGTCCATCCTCTTCTGCTTTCCTAGATGTGTTAGCAGGGAGCTGGATTGGAAGTGGAGCAGTTAGGACTTAAACCAGCACCCATATGGGATGCCGACACCACAGGTGATGTCTTAGCTTGTTATGCCACAGTGCCAACCCTCATGGCTGCTTCAAGTATTCCCAGCCATGGGTCCAAGGGGGTACTACTGCACTGTGCTATCCAATCCGCTCTGCTCTTCAGCTCAGTTTTTAACATTATTTTAAAAAAATTGTGTGTGGGAGCAAGGCTAAGTTTTAAAAATCAATCCAGTCATGACCCACACGGTGACATTTTGGTCAATGATGGGCCAACTAACCCCGTTAAGATTCCACTTCCTGTGATGTCATTGCCGTCTTGCTGTACCTGCCCTGTGGAATGGGTCTGATAGCGCACTCCTCAGAACACGTGCCCATTGGGAAGTGATGCGTGAGGCTGTTTGCTGCTCTGGCATTTTTAACTCCTCTCTCTGAGCCTGTATGGTTTTGGTTCATGAGAATGCTCTGGCACGGCCCTTCTAACCTAAGGGATTGTACAAGAAGATGCCCTGAAGTCTTTGTACTTCCCCAGACTCCTGGCTCCCAGCTTTCTGATTGTCAGAACTTCCACCGTCCTTGCCATGGCGTTGCCGCCCACCTGCGTCTGCACTCTGCTCTCCCTGCCTGCTCCCTCTCCCCACCAGCCCTTCTGCCTTGTTCCTCTTCCCTGACCACTGCCACTGATGCCTCTCCTTCTCCACCTGCCCATTTCCCTGGAGCCTGCTGGTGACCCCACATTAGCACCGCAAGTTTTTCTTTTTTCCCCCGGATCCTCCCAGAGGGCCTGTGCACGCCATCTCCACATTCCTCCCTCTGTCTTTTCCAGCTGCGTTCTGGCCGACATGTTGCCCCTCAACTGAGCTCGCCAGAGTCCCCGCTGACCGCCATGTTGCCACGTCTGGTGGTCAGGCGTCGGTCCCCATCACTTTTGATCGTTCTTGCGGCACCTGACATTACACCAAGAGCAAGGCCCCGCTGCATGCAGCCGGCATGGGGGCGTATCAGGCTAAACCTCCATTTGCAGCGCCAGCATTCCAGATAGGTGCTGGTTCAAGTCCCAGCTGCTTCATTTCCCATCTAGTGTCAAATCCAGCCTTCAGGTAAGCTGGGCCACTTTTCTTCAGAGCAGAAACATCCACCACTATTTTCTTTTGACTTCATGTGAGTCTCTGGCTGCCTGCCAGCGGTTGGAGCCTTTCCTCTTTGTGTTAAACCCTTCATCTCTCTGGTGAATTAAGAAAGAATGTTGTACATCAACAAATGAACTGTCCAGGAGGAGCAAAGGCTCGCTGTGTGGCGTTTCTTGTTTTGTGCCTTTGAATATTTCTTACAGCCAAATCTCTCTTAAAAACAGATGAATTGTAATTGAATTTTCAGGGCCTTTGGGCCTGTAATTAGGCTCCCTGGGTGCTGCCGTCTATAGTCCTAACGGGACGTAATGTTTCCGCACGTCCTAAGAGGGAGATAATGCTGCAGAAACTGTATGTGGTTATCTCAAAACACTTTTGAAAAAAATGGAATTAGAAGATTACAATTTTTTGGTCTTCCCTCGCCCCCCAAATGTTGGCAATCTGTGTATCTGAAGGGTCTTCAAAGGGCTCACAGAAAGTGCATCGTGTCAGATCTGCGTCTGAATTTCAAAAATGTTTTGCTCCAAGAGTCAACGCCTTTCCATTCTGTGTCATGCGAGCTTTCTTGAAGAACCTGCATTATTTTCCAGGCAACTTGCCTTTGTCTGCCTGGAAGCATTTTCCTTTGTGGGAGAAGGGGGAAGTGTTGTCTCCTGATGAAGATGATGAAGGGTGTTGCTTGGATAGGTTGTCGGTGTGTGTGTGTGTGTGTGTGTGTGTGTGTGTGTGTGTGTGTGTGTGTGTGTGTGTGTGTGTGTGTGTGTGTGTGTGTGTGTGTGTGTGTGTGTGTGTGTGTGTGTGTGTGTGTGTGTGTGTGTGTGTGTGTGTGTGTGTGTGTGTGTGTGTGTGTGTGTGTGTGTGTGTGTGTGTGAGGCCCGGAGGGATACTGTAAGAATTAGTGCTTGGCATCCAAGCCAGATGGTGAATTAAAGTTACATGAGACTTGATATCAAGATCTGGAGACAACAAAAGGACCCTAAAAACAATCCTTGAACCCTATTGCCTCGCTTTACAGCAAGGGGAATGGAATCCTAGCAGAGAGAAACGTGCCCAGGGATTCCTTCTCTGCACTCTTAGCCTTTGGGAGGGGTGTTCGCTGCTTGGCAGGAGGGGGGCCTCATCCGCTTCACTTCCTTTGTAGTTCCCACCTAGTTCTGTGATGTGTATTGATCCCCACTTTGTAGGTGGGGGCGACTAAGGCTGTGCTAAGCCAAGTGACAGACCTGGTAAGGCGTGCTCCAGCCAGGAGCCACTGACTGTGGACTGCAGAGTCAGTGTTCCAGAGCCCATCCCGCACACAGGCAGGTTCTTTGCCTGGCTGGGGCAAATGCTAATGGCTCACCTCAAGGGCCTCCTGCTGCTGAAGCCCAGAAGGGGTGAGAGGGGGACTGTCTAGTGTCTGGCTCGGTTCTTTCCTAAATTCAAGTGTCTGCACATTGCAGATACCATGTTGTGTGCCTCCAAGTGGGACCAGGCATTCCACACCCACACAAAAATAACGTCATCATCAGCATCAGGAGGTCGTATTGACGGAGTCCTGCCAGGCAGCAGGTGCGGAATTAAGTGCTCTTCCTTGGCAGCTTATGTCCATGAGAACATTGCCCTGTCCTAGCAGTCTTGAGGCTGGACACTCCTGGCTGTCCCCAGCTCATAGGTTGGTGGAACTCCGAGGGCCGTACGCAGCTTCCTGGGGACCCCAGGGTGACGGCGTGGAAGCGGGGATTTGAATGAGGAACATCTATGGTGAAATTCAGAGTGTGGCCGAGCAGGAGCCTCACATCCGTGTCCCCAGGCCCGAGCGTTGGAAATACAAGTACGTTTCATATTGGAACACTGAGATTTTCTAAAATAAGACCTCATTGTTCAGAGGATCCAGCTGTGGCGGAGCTTGCAAAAACATCACAGGTGCAGGTGTCGTGGAACCGTGGGGTGGGCTAAGCTGCCTCCTGGGTTACCGGTACGAATCCAGCTTCCTGAGGATGCACCCACCTGAGGGGCAGCAGATGATGGCTTAAGTGCTTGGTCCTCTGCCACCCACGAGAGAGCCCATGGCATTCAGACCCAGCCCTTCTTGTTGTGAGCATTTGGGGTGTGAATTAGTGGATAGAATCTCTCTGTCTGTCTCTGTCCACCTTCCAAGTAGATGAACTAAATAAATAAACGTTAGAAAAACATGCATCCTAGCTACTGCTTACAAAGCTCAAGTTAATGCAGTCGATGTAATTTTTTTTACAGGAACTGCCATAAATTGTGCTGTAGGAAAAGGCTATATCGAATCTTGGGTTTGCTCAAGCAGAGCAAGCCAGCCTGTTAGCACATTCACCCTTAGCAAGCGGGGCTGGGACTTCTGTAAGAATTGAGTCATTTTTGTTCCTGTTAACACCCGTAAATGGATAATTGCTTTTCTTTGTGATGGTGAAGGCCACGTCCACTCGTCCACTCACTGTGTGGAGTTTGAACAATTCAGAAAGACGCAAGAGATGAGAATAGCTAACGCCATTGCCTTGTTGACTCAACTCTTGGTCCAGAGTGTAATGGGGTTCACAGCGGGGATTGTTAATGCTGAAGATATTTCCTGAAAGATTGCTTCTATTGTATTGCAGCTGTTTAATTGTAAGATTGCATCTGCCTCGAATTCTGTGAAATGGAAAGCATCAAAACAGCGTCGTGACCTGGGGTGGTCTGCAGGGATGGCTTCCCGCAGCGATCATGAATTGATGTGTTTAAAAAATATTTTCTATTTGTGGGACCATTGCAGGGGTGGTTTCAGCCCCAGCTGTTCCACTTCTGATTGAGCTCCCTGGGAAAGCAGTGGAGGGCAGCTCAAACCCTTGGGCTCCCACACCCATGTGGGAGACCCAGAAAAAGCTCCTGACTCCTGGCTTCGGATCAGCCCAGCTCTAACAATGATGGTCATTTGGGGAGTGAACCAGCAGATGGAAGATCTCTGTTTCTACCACCCTGCCCACCCCCTACCCCCGTCTGCACCTCTAACTCTGCTTTTCCAGTAAAAATTAATACAAATATCTATTTAATTCAAAGGCCAAGTGGCTGAGGCAAACACAAATTACCATCTTGGGCTGGGCTAGGTAACAGCTTGAATGCTGGAACTCTACCTAAGTCTCCCACTTGGGTAGCAGGGATCCAAGTAACTGGGCCAAATGAGAACATTAGCAGGAGGCTGGATCGGAAGCAGAGGAGCCCGGACTCAAAGCAGGCACTCTGCTACAGAACGCAGGCGTGTCAAGTGATGGCTTGATTTGTCACAGTACAACACCCACTCTGCCAATCGACACACTTTGTAGAAGCAGGGCCTCCTTAAGCATACAGTCAAGGGGAGAGTGCTGAAGATGCCGCATCCCTGCCAGCCCCGAGCTCAGGTTCAGAAAAGCAGGCAGGGCAAGTGTGAACCAGAGACATCCTTGGTGGCTACTGCAGCATGAGCGGGCGTGTCCAGTGGTTGAAACGAAAGGCTGGGTGGAGAGGTGATCCAAGGTGTTGACCAGAGCACACGAGCTGGAGCCAGGTGGGCAGATTCCAACCCTGGTGGCTCCATGGGGGATTGCTGGGCAGGCCACCCAACTTCTCTGGGCATCAGCTTCTTCCTTGGTAAAATGGGACGAGGAACAGCCCCTGCTTTGAAGGAGAGGGCTGAGAATTCTGTGTATTTGATACTTACCTGTGATTGGCACCTGCTGTGCACTCAGCATTTTTTTTTAAAGATTTATTTTTATTATTTTTTTATTGGAAAGGCAGATATACAGAGAGGAGAGACAGAGAGGAAGGTCTTCCTTTTTAAATGCATCAGCAGTGGAGGGTGGAACATGGGGGCTTGGTGATGTAGCAAGGCTAAACCTCCACATGTGATGCCAGCATTCCAAGTGGACACTGGTTCAAGTCCTGTCTGCTCCACTTCCAATCCAGCTATCTCTTTATGGTGTGAAAGCAGTGAAAGGTGGCTCTAGTCCTTTGGTCCCTATATCCACGTGGTAGACCTGGAAGAAACTCCCGACTCCAAGCTTTGGATGGGCTCAGCTCTGGCCCTTGTGATCATTTGGAAGATGGAAAATCTCTCTTTCTCTCTTTCTCCATCTCTTTAATTCTGCTTGTCTAATAAAAAAAAAAAAAAACTCAACAAGGGGGTTGTTGCTGTGATGCAGCATGTTAAGCCATTGCCTGTGATGCCAGCATTCCATGAGTGCACTTGTTCAAGTACTGGCTGCTCCATTTCCAATCCACCTCCCTGCTGACGCTCCTGGGAGAGCAGTGGAGGATGGCCCAAGTGCTGGGGCCCCTGATGGCCATGTGGGAGACCTGGATAGAACTGCTGGTGCCTGGCTGTGGACCTGGCCAGACCCGGCCGTTGTGGCCATTTAGAGAGCGGGCAAGCAGGTGGAAGAGTCTCCACCCCCTCCAACCTCTCTTATTCTTGGTAACTTTGCCTTTCAAACAAATAAATGAATAAATAAATATTTGATTTTGTTTTTCAAATCGATAAGGGTAGCGATCTTGAACTGGGAGGCGGGGCTCTTGTTCATTTTGCTCCAGGTTTCCTGTTGTCTGTGTGCGTTAGAAGTTAGCAAAGCAGCTTCAAACTTTCAGGGGGCATAACACTCCCAGTATAGGTGGTATGGGTGGACATCTCTGCTCCAAGTGCTGGTAGGACCCCGCTGTGTCCACCTTGCAGCACACAACATAGCCGGGGCAAGCTACTTAGCAAGGAAAGAGCGTCTACTTAGCTCACAGTTTGGGAAGTTCAGGGCCAAGGTTGGGTGGCCCTATAGGCTTGGCCTGTGGTGAGGGCACCAAGTGGCAGCCCATCCTAGAAGGAACTCGTGTAGGAACAAAAGTTCACATTTCCAGCCTGAGCAGAGGCCCAAATTTGAGCTCTTCAAATACACTTTTAGCAAGACGTGATCTTTCAATGGTGTGGCTCTCAGGTGTCCCCACAGACCCCGCCTCCCAGCAGCTCCCTCCGTGGACCAAGCCTTCATGCACAGGTCTCTGGGGTAGCTTAAGCATGCAGCAGCGTATAGGGCTATTGCAGAAGACCAGGCTGGCAACACCGGAGATGGGTTTTAATTTATTTGAAAGGCAGGGTTACAGTGGGGTGGGGAAAGACAAAGTTCCTGTCTGTTGGTTCATTTCCCAAATGGCTGCAATAACCAGGGGTGGGCCAGGCTGAAGTCAAGGGCTTAGAACTCCTTCCGAGTCTCCCACATGGGTGACGGCAGGGACCCAGACACGTGGGCCATCTTCCCTTGCTTTCTCAGGTGCATTGGCAGGCAACTGGATCAGAAGTGGAGCAGCTGGGACTCAAACTGGCTCTCACGTGGCTCTCTCAGTGTTGCAAGCAGTGGCTTGAGTTGCTGTGCCACGCCTCTCCCAGGAGCTGGCTTCAAGTGGTATGACTCCCTTCCACTCGTGTTTTCCTGCCCGAAGCCCCATCACATGGAACCTGAGAGGCGGAAGGAAGCTCAGTGAGCAGCCCCGGCCCCTGCCACTGTGGCTGCTGTGCTGTGAGCTGTGACACTGCCAGAGTGCACCCTGAGTGGGTCCCCAAGTGGGTCTTTGACACATACGACTGTGCAGCAGTTGAATCCACTCTTGTCTGGGCTTTGGGGTTCTGTTTTGGAAAGTGGGTGTCATATCACCCTGGAAATGCGGCGTTTTCCTTCCCTTTCCCACGCTCTGATGGGAGAGGTCACGAACTTCAAGGAAGACGAGGTCCTGGTGTTTGTTTTTCTCGAGAAAGCCACTTCCGGACACTGTGGCCGGTCCTCGTGCCTGCAATTAGAACGCCCCTGCGGCTGAGGAGGCAGTGATGGAAGCCCCGGAAAAGCTTGAATCATCGAGGAAAGGTTGCATTCCCACTATAGGGCTGGGACAAAGCAGTGGTAAGCTGGAGTGCATCTCAGATGAGCTGGAATTATTGAAGGATTTAGTATCTAGGCAGTTAACCCTTTTTAATGTGGGCTTTGCAAGCATTCAGCATTCAGATGTCAGACAATGTGAGATGGTGCAGTTCAAGAATGATTTAGAAAATATGCAACTCCCGGGTCCCACAAGCTGGATCTGTTTTCCAGATTAAACTCCTGGTAGGAGTGTACCCACTTAACCCAATGTCAGGTGAGAAATTCCTCTTGAAAATGTCAATGATTACTGCAGTACAAGTTTAAAAAATACCTGTCGGTCTAATGAACCAATCTCCCCAGGCGTCTGGAAAGCGTGGCTCCACACGTGGATGTTTAGTTCATGGGTGATTGGCGATCGTGCACTGAGCCCACTGTCTGTCTTGGGCAGGTATCGGGCTCAGCATGAGGAAGCCGGGATGGGACAAGGGGAGAGAATGAGGAATGAGCCGCTGCCATTTCCATCTGCATGTGGCTGCTTCCAGGGCTGACTGCCAGCAGGTGCTTGTGGGCGGTGGGCAGTGGTGGGCATATTTATTTATTAATTGAAAGGCAGAATGCTGGTTCATTCCCCAAATGGCTACAGTGTTTGGCCCTGGGGTCTGGCCACGCTGAAGCCAGGAACTCCATCAGGGCCTCCTGTGTGGGTTCAGGGGGCCAGGTGTTTGGACCATCCTCTGCTGCTTTCCCAGGTGCCTTAGCAGGGAGCAGGATGGGAAGTGGAGCAGCCAGGACATGAATTAGAGTTCATACAGGTTTTTGCAGGTGGCTTCCTAACCACAGGGCCCCAACGCTGGCCCTGAGGAGAGGTTTTTTTGAGCCCCTAGGTGGCAGTGGGAAGGCTGCTATGGTCTGTGTCCTGACCCCCTGGTGGCCTTCATGCTGTGTCACATCAGAGTGTGTGGCACTCTATTTTGAGGAAGTTGTAACCAGCAGATCCTTCACGTCTAGCAGGCTTTATGCTAATGCAGTTTCCTCCAATGAGCGTCATCCTCATTCATGCATTCCAGGAACATTGGCTGCAGGCAGGCCATGGTCATGGATGGAACTGGGCCCTTCATGGCCACGCCAGCCTCCTCTACTCTCCCTCTAGGACCTGCTCAGGAGCGTCCCAGAGTGATCTGGGAGATGCTGCCCAGGTAGGGGCTGGAGGTGAGGCCCCGGGCCAAGGAGCTTGGTCCTCTGAAACAGACTCTGAGCAGGTGCCTTTCTGGGGGGAGCTAGGTGAGGCAGCCATAGGGGGCGTGCTCTTCAAGTCTCTGCAGTGGACAACCAGAGTTAGCCCTGCTAAGACCCATCCAGCCAGAGCAGGGTCGGGGGTGGGGGCAGGTGAGGGCTCAGGTGTCACGCCCAGCTCCCGTCAGCACCAGGCTGAGGACTGTGTAGGCTGAAAGTGCAGGCTTCATGCCCAGCATTCCAGGCAGCTTCCGAGCAATGCAGAGAATCCCGGGCACACAGGTGCCGCCCAGGGGGCATGGCAAGACCTGTAGTGTCAGAGCTGAGGTCCAGGTGGAAACACTGAGAGGGTAGCTGTGCCCCCCAAGCAGGCAGGCATGAGGGGCACCCAACCACGCTCCATCCGAGGCAACTGTGGGGATCCATGCTTCATTGCAAAGGGTGCTGGGTCCTTGCCTGGGATGGTCCTGGTGGAAGCCTGGCGCATGTGGGTGATGGCTGGTGACAGTCATGACTTACAGCTTTTGTTGGGCTTCAGTGGTCAGCAAGGATTCGGACACTCAATATTCCTCATGTGGACAGTTACATATACTAAGGTATGCCTGCATTATGGGAGATACATAGATATGGATAAAATTCATTTTTAAAAAATACTTATTTGAAAGGCAGAGTTGCACAGGGGTTGGAGGGGAGAGAGTCAATATGTTGGTTTATTCCCAAATAGTTGTAGTGACCATGCCTGTACCATACCAAAGCTGGGAGCCAGGAGCTTCTTCCAGGTTTCCCACATGGATGCAGGGTTCCAAAGATTTGGGCCGTCCTCGACTGCTTTCCCAGGCCGCAAGCAAGGAACCAGATTGGAAGTAGAGCAACCAGAATTCAAACTGGTGCCCATATGGGATGCTGGTATTGCAGATGACAGCTTTACCAGCTGTGCCACAATTGCAGCCTCTACAATGGATATTCTGAATGCCCCCAAAGCAGTAAATTCCATTATTGTTTAAACCAAGAGCCCCAGGATCCCAAATCCCTCAAAAGGAAGCATTCCATCCATGTTGCACTTCCCAGTATCCCCAGTAGAGGGCAAGCGTGAACCAGCATCTCAAATTAGCTCTCCATTCACTGCTGGTCCCGCAGCGAAAATTTATCACAGAAGGAGCAAAAGACAGAAGATGAGGTGCAGGCCGAGGTCCATTCCGCAGAGAGCAGAGGGAGCATGAAAGCGTTTCAACTGATTTGTTTTCTAACCACTTACACACACACACACACACACCACAAAGCAAAAGAAAATTGTATTGCAGCATTCGAAGGGTTTATGGGTACTGTTCAAGTCCCAGCCACCTCACTTGTCATGCAGCTTCCTGCTAAAGGCCTAGGAAAGCAACAGAGGATGTCCCAAGTCCTTGTGGGGAGACTGGGGGACACCTTAGCTTCCTGGCTTCAGGCTAGTCCAGCTTTGGTCATTGTGGCCACCTGGGGAGTCAGCTAGTGTTTGGAAGATCTCTCCCTGTCTCTCCTCCTTTCTCCATGACTCTGGTTTTCACTTAAACAAATCTTAAAAAAAAAAAAAAAGTCAATCTCAACTCAAAATTCAGGTACTTTGATCGAGAATGGACAAAACTCAGGAATATATGACAGGGGAGTTGGCCAAACCGCAGAGAGGGGTTGGAGAGCGCCCGGGGACCATCACCTGCGCCAGGTGTGAGCTAGCTTGGTCTTTCCCCCCCATGTTTCTCTTTCCCGAGGTCAGTGTAAGAACACAGGGGCCTGCCTGTCCAGGGGAACTGTTCAGCCGATCTTGGTGGCTTTACTGCCCTCACGGAGACTGCAGGAAAAGCAGGTGCGTCTCACTTTATTGTCCCTGACTTTGTCAATGCTTTGCTGATCCTGCAGGGTTTTTTTGTGTCAGTGTCAGATTTTCAGCTTGTGGGCAACGCTGCATCAAGCGAGTTGAGCAGTGCCGTTTTTCCAGCAGCCAGAATGAATGCTGGCTTTTCTTCCCCCACCCACACCCCCCCAAACTACGAGGTATTTCTTTGGTTAATGGTTAAGGTGTGTGTATTTGCACTTCCAGACATGATGTGGTTGTACCATAACAGACTGCATTCCAGTGTGAACACACCTTTTAGGAGCGCTGGGAAGCCATACTTTTCCCGTGACTCCCATTATGGCAACATTCACTCGATTACAGTGGCCTGGAATTGAAGGCACCGTGTCTCCAAGGTGCCCCAGAACAGATCAAGTGGTGCTTTAGGAATAGATCACACTTTATGAGTAAAGCGTGGCTTGGTCAGAGGTCAGCATTTCAGAGACCCGCTTGGCAAACGGCACGGTCGTGACTGACTACACTAAAGGATGCCTTGCTTTGTAGGAAGAAGAGGTCATTTCCAGCCGTGACCTTGATCCTTGAAGTTGTGTCTGAGTCCAGGAACACAGTCTCTGCCTCTCCCTGACATTCTGCTTTTTAGAATAAATAAATAAATAAAATAGCTGGGGTCTGGCACCGTGGCTCAACAGACTAATCTTCCATCTTTAAGCGCCGGGATCCCATAGGGGCACTGGTTCATGTCCCGACAGTCCCGCTTCCCCTCCAGCTCCCTGCCTGTGGCCTGGGAAGACAGCTGAGGACGGCCCAGAGCCTTGGGCCCCTGCACCCACATAGGAGACCCAGAGGAAGCTCCTGGCTCCCGGCTTCAGATCAGCTCAGCTCTGGCCGTCGTGAGCATTAGAGGGATGAACCAACAGATGGAAAATCTTTCTGTCCTCTCTGTAAAACCTGCCTTTCAAATAAAAATACATAAGCTTTTTAAAAGTAAATTTAAAAATATCTAAATAGTTAAGACTGTGGCATCAGAACAGGGACGTACAAATAGATCAGTGGAACAGATGTGTGAATCTGAAGACAGACATGTAAGAAGTGACATCGTGTCATTTAGAATAGGAGCTACACCTGGGGACTTGGATCTTACATGAGTGGAAAATCAGCTGCAGCCCCCAAAGCTGATCCCGGAGGTGCCTCCTCGTCCTTGGGTGCCAGGTCCAGCTCTTCTCTGTTCCTGATTGAATCTGACTTCCACTTTCCCATGAAGGAGGAACACACACTGGTTTTTCCTTTTCCCCTAAAACAATCCTTTGGGATGCTCATTCTGACTTTGGCCTAACTGCACTCCACATCTCTCATTTCTGTCTACTTCTGGGCAAGTCCAAGCTTGGCCGTGGTCCCACCCACGAATGGCACCCAGACTTCAACAGAAGGCTTGATTTAGCTCTCGCACTAATTCACTCATCCCTGGGTGTGCTTACCCACACGCTTCTGATAATATTCCGACTGCCACTGGGTTTCTCAGTCCGAACCTTCTAGAACCTCAGACCCAACTTCTGCAAATAGGGACTTGTGGCACACCTGTGACCAACCACTCTCCCAACAGGTCAGGTAGCCTGCTTCCAACAGCACTTGACCCCTGGTCTTCCTATGCAGGAGGCAGCCATTCTTCACTCTTCCTCCATTCTCTCTGCACATATACAGATTTGGAGAGTTGTTTTTTTGTTGTTGTTGTTAAATCCTGATCCAGAATAATCCAGTTGTTCCTAGTAATTTCCCAGTAGACTTTGGACTTTTTGAGTTAGGTACAACATACCTGGAAACACAATAGCTACCCACCTGCCCATGCCCGCTCCTCCTTCAGGCTCTCCCAGTCCCTGGTGGCCGTAAGTGACCCCCCACCTTCACATCATCATGGGAGCCTGTTTGTGCCCCAACACTGAGCCACATCAGTGCACGTTTGAGAAACTGAATAGGCAGAAGGATTTGATTGTGTTGTTACTTGCATCGGCAGATTAGCATCGGAATGGTTGGGAATGACACAGATACAGGTACATGTGGTCATTTTTGGTGATATGAAAAGTCCACAATCATGAATGATTGTGAAAAAAATCACAAAAATGATTGTGAAAAAAGAAAAAATATTCAGAAAAAAAAAAATCCTGTCTTTTATTTAATTGG
This sequence comes from Ochotona curzoniae, assembly GCF_017591425.1. Lineage (NCBI taxonomy): Eukaryota > Metazoa > Chordata > Mammalia > Lagomorpha > Ochotonidae > Ochotona > Ochotona curzoniae. The sequence goes on along the minus strand of NW_024465894.1, from coordinate 20,797,373 downwards.
CTCTTACAGTTTTAAGAAAAAGAGTGCCGATTCATGTCCTGGCTGTTTCACTTCCCATCCAGTTTCCCCTCCCTGTGTCCTGGGAAAGCAGTAGAGGGTGGCCCAAAGCTTTGGGATCCTTCAGCTGCATGGGAGATTGAAAGAGTCTCCTGAAGCCAGGCTCCTGGCATCAGATCGGCTCAGCTCCGGCCCTGTGGCCATTTGGGGAGTGGACCCATGGATGGAGGTGTTTTGTCTCTCTTTGTAAATCTGCCTTTCCAATAAAAATAATCTTTTTTTTTCCTTTGTCTCTCTGTTCTGTAAATCAGGCTTTCCCATAAAACTAAATAAATCTTAAAAAAAAAAAAAACAAGTTAATTTTCGGCCCGGCGTGGTAGCCTAGTGGATTAAAGTCCTTGTCCTGAATGTACTGGTATCCCATATAGGCACCTGTTGGTGTCCCAGTGGCACTGCTTCCCATCTTGTGGCCTGGGAAAGCAGTCAAGGATGGCCCAAGGCCTTGGGACCCTGCACCCATATGAGAGGCCTGGAGGCCTGGTACTCTGGAAGAAGCTCCTGGCTCCTGGCTTTGGATTGGAGCAGCACCGGCTGTTGTGGTCACTTGGGGAGTGAATCATTGGACGAAAGATCTTCCTCTCTGTCTCTCCTCCTCTCTGTATATCTTGCTTTGCAATAAAAATTTTTAAAAATCTTTTTTAAAAAAGTCAATTTTGGAGCTCCAGTGCTAGGGTTCAGATTGTTCAAGGCCAATGGGTTTAATTTTAAGCTTTAATCTTGCAAAGAAAACATATCAGATTTAAAAAGAATAGGATACGCATATGTTGCTCCAGCTGTTACATGTGAAGTCACAGCTGCATGGCTTGAGGAAAATGGAGATCATTATATGAGGAAAGGTAAACAAGCCCATTTGAAAGTAATTAGAATTTTTTTAAAGATTTATTTATTTTATTGGAAAGTCAGATATATAGAGAGGAGGAGAGACAGAAAAGATGTTCCATCTGTTGATTCACTCCCCAAGTGGCCACAATGGGCCGGTGCTGAGCCAATCCAAAGCCAGGAACTGGGACCTTGTTCTGGGTCTCCCATGCAGGTGCAGGGTCCCAAGGCCATCCTTGACTGCTTTCCCAGGCCATAGGCAGGGAGCTGGATGGGAAGCAGTGCCTCCGGGACACCAACAGGTGCCCATGTGGGATCCCGGTACATGCAAGGTGAGGACTTTAGCCACTAGGCTACCACGCCAAGCCCCATTAATCAGAATGTTCTTGAGAGAAGTTTGTGGAAGAGGCAGAAAAGACGCCCTGTGGTGGTCGTCGTCATCCTGCTGCTGGGCATGGAAAGGGGTGTGTTTCTTTTCCCCTCTCCCCGTCAGGCTTCTCATGCCATTCTTTGGGGTTGGGTAAGGAGCGGGGCACAACTCAAGCAAGACAAGATCAGGGGCACAGCAAGAGCCAGCAGAGGGGTACCCTGTCAGAGGGACAGATGCCTGTCAGATGGACATCAGGCTCAGCCTGGCTTGGCATGGCATGGAGGACCCCTTTGTGAGCAGCAAGCCCAGTCCCAATTTCAGCAGCAAAAATCTGCCTTGGAGACTTCCAAGTAGGGATCACACGGATCCAGTATCGACTGTGGCCCCCACGTGTGAGTCCCTGTGTGAATTGCAACAAGCCAGAGCCCATCTTGGCTCTCAGAAGTAGTGCTGTGCTGGAGGGAAATAGCTTGAGAGTGAGCGGTCAGCATAAGGAGCCATGTGTACCCTGAGCCGGATGCAAGAGTGAAGATCTTGAGCATGCCTGTCTTATTTCTGTGTAAAGATTTATCTGTTTATCTGAAAGGCAGTTATGGAGCAGAGGGGAGAGAGATAAGCTCTTTTATCTACTGGTTCAGTCCCAGCTGGGGCTAGGCCAGGCTGAAGGTGGGGACTTGGAACTCCATCTAGGCCTAAGTAGTTTCATCAGGCAGTGAGCTAAGCTGCTGCACTGGGATGCTGGCCCCAATAACGAGTGTTCCCAGGAGCAAGGGGCCCAGGTGGTCTGGGACTCGGCGGAGTAAGAGCCACCACGGGGTCAGAGGAGGACAGCAGATGTGTGAGCAAGCCGAGTAGGTCTGGTTTGCCACTGGGTAGCACATGGCACTAGGGAGATCATTGACTACAGCCCCTTGGTAGGCTGTAGGAAAGGCTGAGCCACGGCAGGCTGGCATCATGGCACCTTAGAGACTATGCAGCATGAGGGCAGAAGGGGGCAGCAGAGCCCAAGGTGTGCAAAGCAGAAAAAGATACCTGTGTATTTGGATGTGTGTTGCCTGTTTGTGTTTCTGTGGTGTGTATGTGAGCATGTGTGTGTGCGGGTGGGTGTTAAGAATTTAGCAAATATACCAGTCTGAGCAGTGAATACTGGAGGCCAGTAAGGTTTGGGAAACAATTTTGAAGAGCAATACTCTATGAGTGTCATGTGAGCTGTATTGTCATTTGGTCCTTTTCTTTTTGGGGGTTGCTTTTTTTTTTTTTTTTGAAGTTGAAAGCTATCAGTAAAAGTAATGTTCTATTTTACTGGGGTTGGTGTTGTGGCATGGTGGCTTAGGCTGTGGTCTGTGCCGCTGGCATCTTGTCTCAGAGCACTGGGTAGCGTCCTGCTCCGCTTGGGATCCAGCTCCCTACCGCTGCGCCTGGGGAAGCAGCAGAAGTGGCCCGGGTGCTTGGGGCCTGGCCACCCCCATGGGAGACCCGGATGGAGTCCCAGGCTCCTGGCTTTGGCCTGAGCCAACCCTGGCAGTTGTGACCCTTTGACAAGTGAGTCAGTAAATGGAATATTTCCTTTCTTTCTCTGTTTCCCTCTGTCCTTCTCTTTCTGTGTCATGCTGCTTTTCAAATAAACAACAAAAATCTTTTTTAAAATAACATTTTATTTAGGAACAGACGTCTGAGCTAATGGTAACACCCCCAGTCAGAATGCCTGCGTGCTGTAGCCGGGTGCCTGGGCTGTTGACACGCAGCTCCAGCTCTGGACTCCAGCTTCCTGCTAACCCAGGCTCCGGGCGGCAGAGGTGATGTTCAGCTGGTCCAGCCCTTGCCCCTCATGGGGGAGCTGCGTGGAGCTCCTGCCCTCTCCCCGCCGCTCCTCCGGCCATTGAGAGCGCTCTGGGATGCGAACCAGCTGACGGCAGTTTGCTTTCTCTGTTAGCCTTGCTTTCTCTTTCTGTCACAAATAAATAAATAAGCAATTTAAAATGCAGGGATTTTGTTTGATTCAGTGTTTTGAAATAGTTGTGCATGTCATCATTATGAAGACATTGCTTAGGTGTTTGCTCTGCATCTTTTTGTACTGGGTCTCTGTGTTTCCTTCTCACAGCATGTCTCTATTTGGGCCTGTTATCCAAGGCCTTGGAGGGCCAGCGGCTGCTCAGGGGGCAGCCCTGCCACAGAGGGTATATCTGATAACGGTAGAATGGCTTTCTCTGGATGATATTCTTTTCTTTCTGCCGGGGGGAAGCGAGGAGGCGGGGGAAACGACAGCATCTTTTTGCACTACAATGCATTTAAATAAAAAATTGGGAAGGAAAAGAAGAGAGGGAACAGTATTCCCAGAACCATCTTTTAGGCTGAGTTTAGGAGTTTCCGGGCTGAAACACAGCAGGATAACTTAGTATATAAAGCCAGCAACAACAGAGCCCAATAATAAGTACCGGAGAGACACAAGGAGGAGATTCCTGGTCAGAAACCTGTGGACCTGGATGTGAAGGAAGGGATGTGTGTGACACCTGCCTGGACAGGGATGGGGAGGGGCGTGGGGAGCAGAGATCAGATACAGAGCTGGATGGAGCAGCTGAGAGTGTGTGCAAGTTAACCAGGCATGAGGCTGTCTTATCCGGGCATAAGGGTTCTTAGATGGAAGAATGACCACATGAAAATTGGATGTTGGAATGCCCAGAAGCAGTCTTGAAAGATACACTCCAAATTCCAACACTGTCCGCCTGGTCAAGGCTACGGGTGCTGGTGCTGATGGTCTGGGGGCTTGAGCTTTGACCTGGTATTTGTATTTTTCTTGCTGTGTTTGCAAGCAGGATGTCGGCATTCCTGGATGCAGGTGGGTGTGAGGGGCGTGGTTGGTTTTCCAAAATGCACACGAACCCTTCTGCAAATGGCCCGTTCTGTGTGTCGTAGATGGAGACCAGCGATCCGGAGTTCTGAGCTTCTTCCGGCAGTGTCACCCAGGCACAGCCTTCAGGATGCTGTGGAAGTCAGGCTGAGCTCCCGTGAAGACAGCAGGAGAGATGCTGGTGTGAAGCAGTGAGTAGCACCCAGGCTATGCAGCCTCGGGCATGGCCAGTCCATCTCCAGGCTGCTGTGGTCATGGGGATTGTGGGCCTGGGCTGGTGCGTGTTGCTGAGGGATTGTGTTGACGATGCAGTTGCAGCAGGGGCTAACCCAGCCTCAGGACAGGTGGGCAGCCCTGGCAGCAGAAAGCAGAAGCCCTCACAGGCATGCGGCACTAGTCACACGTCGGATGCAGCTTGCCAAGGGTTCATCCCTTTAGCTCTCACCATGGCGTGAACTGGGCTCTGCTTGGGCCCAACCCCAAGTCAGGTGCTACTAGGGGGAGGGAGCAGCAGCTCATTCCCCATTGCCTTCCCTCCTGTCCCCCGATTCAGGTATTCCACAGAAAATATGTCACAGGGATGGACATTGGTCTAGGCCACTGTGGCAGGTCATGTTTTTCAGAAATGGCCATGGCCATCTGATGGCTGCTCCTTCATCCGCTGGGTCTCTGTGCCTTCCCTTTGAATCTGGGCAGGGCACATGGGTGACCTCAACATAGTGCCTGGGGTCGGTGTAGTGGCATAGTCGGTAAAGCTGCTACGTGTAATGCTGACATACTAGATGAGTGTCAGTTTGTGTCCCAACTGCTCTACTTTGAATCCGGCTCCCTGCTAATAGCTTGGAAAAAGCAATAGAAGATGGTCCAAGTGCTTGGGCCCCTGCAACCCACTTGGGAGACCTGGGAAAAGCTCTTGGCTCTTAGCTTAGGCTTGACGCAGCCCTGGTCCTTGTAACCATGTGTGGAGTGAACCAGCAGATGGAAGATCTCTATCTTTACTTCATTCTCTGTAACGTTTTGAAATAAATAAATGTTCTAAATATGCTGAGTGGCCTTTAAGCTTTAATCAGCAAAAATGCTGTGGCTCCCACCTGGTTGCATTCTTCTCGTGGGATGCAAGCCTTTGACACCAAGCCACGTGTGAGGAGGGAACCGAGGCTCTATAGAGAAGTCCCCCCAAGTGTGGTGGCTGTGAGCCCCACTCCTTGCTGGTGAGACTTTGGAATCTGGCGCCACCAACTTGCAGTCACCTGCACTGGCGCTGGGGAGCAAACAGGTGTGTTCCTGGCCACCAGCCCTGCTGAGGCGTGCCCCACTTCAGATTCAGAATCCAAACCAACATCGTCTTGAGTGTGCTAGTTTAAACCCGCCGCAACGCTACTTCAGGGAGATGCCGTGGCACTCACTCACAAGGAAGCAAACAGGTGGCGTGACTCGATCAAGGTCTGTGTCACTGGGATTTGAACCAGGGCTGTCTGACTTCAGCCTTGGGATATCAGTTGCCACCCCAGCTACATGTCACTTCTGGGCCGGAATCAGACACAAGTGCTCGCAAAGAAAGCAGACCTTGCTGGAGTGAGAAGACGAAGGAGCAACGTATCAGAGAGCCGGCTTTGCCCGGCATCTTGTGCCTCTGTATGCTTTGTTTGGATCTTACTTCCGCGTTTCACATCCTGGCTTGCTTGGAGAGCTCTTGGGAATCTATGCTTAGGTCTCCTGGTGTCTGCTCATGCCATCCAGGCCTCTCTGTCCTGTTGTGTAAGATTATTGTCGTGTGTGACTGTGTTTGGTGCTTCTGTCCCCTCACTGGGCTTGGAGGAGGTCAGGGACTGCACTCGCTCTCGCGTGCCCCACCTTGCTTTGTCTCACATACACCTTGACCTGGAACGGACACTGACTTAACTGCAAGAGCATTAAATGTGGATTTTCTTGCTGATGATAATGAAAAGGTGAGGAGGTGTGTATTTCCAGGTATAAAGGAAGCTTTGGTCTTGGTGTTGAAAGTTTGTCTTTTGAAGCCGTTTGAAAGTACATGAGGGGACTGGCATTGTGGCACAGCATGTTAAACCTCACCAGCATCACCAGCATCTCATAGGCGTGCTGGTTCAAATCCCCGCTGCTCCACTTCCACTCCAGCTCCCTGCTAATGTACCCGAGGAAGCTGTGGCAGATGGCCCGAGTGCTTGGGCCCCTGACGCCATGGAGAGAGACCTGGGTGGAGCTCGGGGTTCCTGGCTCAGCCCTTTGCCTGACCCAGCCACAGCCATGTGGGTGTTGAAGCCAGCACACGGAGGATCTCTTCTTCTCCCCCTCTTCCCTCTCTGTAGTTCTGCCTTTCAAATAAATAAAATTGTTTAAAGACTAAATTAGGCACAATACAACTTCTAAGAGTTTATTTAAGCAAAGGATGAGTCATGAATCAGGCAGCTGCAAACCAGGAGTGGTTCTGCAGCTCCGATGAGGGAAGCAAGAAGAAAGCTTTTAGCGAACAGACAAGGAAGTCAAGGAAATGCCTGACGAATTACAGTTCTCTAACGTGCTTCTCTTGTGTAGTCCACTGGAAGGTTCCTAGTGATACAATTCTAAATCTATTGGCTAATTCTTACTGATTGAGCTTAAGTTATGTTTTTCTTTTTTTTTTTTAAATATTTGTTTGATATTTCAAGGGCAAATTTATAGCAAGAAAAGAGAGGTTTTCCATGCGCAGATTCAACTCCCCAAGTGGCTGCGTCAGCCAGAACTGAGTTAATCCGCAGCCAGGAGCCAGGAGCTTCTTTCAGGTCTCCCACACAGGTGCAGGGTCCCAAGGCTTTGGACCATTCTCCACTGCTTTCCCAGGCCACAAGCAGAGAGCTGGAAGGGAAATGGAACTGCCAGAATACGAACCAGTGCCCATATGGGATCCCGGTGCATGCAAGGTAAGGACTTTAGCCACTTGACTATTACGCAGGGCCCTGTAATTAGCACATTTTGTAGCACGACTTTAGGAAAATGTCCCAGGTCTCGTCATCAGCACTGCAGTTCAATCACTGTGATAGAGGCATAACCTGTGTCCCAATATAGTCACAGCGACAGCTTCGGGCACTGCAATGAATAGTTCCCATTCTCACAGAATGAGGCCCCGAGAGAGAGAGAGAGCTGTAGCTTCCATCCACTGGTTCACTCCCTCCCTAAATGCTCACAAGAGCCAGAGCTGAGCCTGGTCACAGCTGGCAGCTAGAACTCCATCCAAGACTCCCACATGGGTGGCAGGCACAGACTCGAAAAGTAGAGCCAGCTGCACACCCCGCCCCCACCCCCCGTTACACGTGGGCAGGACACTGTGGCTGGACTTGACCACAGGCACTGCAGCCTAGGACGCAGCATCCACGCAGCATCGTAACAGCTGTGCCACGCACATATCGCTCCATTTAGGGTTACTGTCACAGATCCCAAGATTTCATTCTCATATCCACCATCCTTCCTGTTAGATGAAACATCTTTTTGTGTTGAACTTTTTAAAGAAACGGCTTCAATAAAACACACTGATAAAGTCAGCAGCCACAGGAAGTCCCCCCCACCCCCCGTGGCCCTGACAAAATTGCTGTTTGAGTAAAGAATATTCTCGAGCTGCAGGTAGGGGAGCAGACATGCAACCCTGGAGAACTGGCAGTGTTCTGGGCTAGGGGTTACATCTGGTGTGTCCTCACTCCAACTTGTATTGAGGCCTGGTCCCCAGGGTAAGGGTATTGGGAGATGTCGGGTAGGTGGGTGGCAGTGAGCCAAGCACTTGGGGCATCCTTTGCTTTCTCGGGTGTAGTAGCAGGGAGCTGAATTGGAAGTGGAGCAGCTAGAGCTCCAATCAGCAGCTATATGGGATGTCAGCTCTTCAGGCAGCAGCTTGACCTACTGCATGCGAGTGCCGGCCCCACAATCCGTTTCTCAGTACGACCACTGCCCCCACTGAGCCTGTTGTTGCATTTATGCCTCACTGAATCATGTCCGCTTCCCTGAGTCACTACCGTAGCTCAGTGACGGGGGCGGGGAGGAGGGGAGTGTGCAGTGTTGCCTTCCTGCGGATGGCACGTCTGCAGATTTAGTCAACCGCAGCTTGAAAGTACTTGAGGAAAAAAAATTATATTGGTACTGAACATGATATTGGATGCTTTTTCTTTGTCCTGAGTTCCTAAGAGTGAAGTGTCAAAACTCTGGCCACAGCATTAGCGGTGTGTTAGGTGTTACACAAGATGATGTGCAAGTGTGAGAGGAGAGGCAGAAGTTACTGCGAACACCGGGCTGCGTCACGGTGACTGGCGCGCTCGGGGAGTCTCCTGCCCTCAAAGGCACCCGGACCATTCCCTGTGGGTCCTCAGAGATGACTGTATCCATTTGTTTAAACTTTTAAAATTTTTGTTGAAAGGCAGAGTTACAGAGAGAAGGAGAGACAGAAAGAGAGATATTCTATCTACTGGTTCATTCCTCAAATGGCCACAACAGCCAGAGCTGGGCTGATCTGAAACCCGGAGCCAGGAGGCTGTTCCAGGACTCCCATGAGGATGCAGGGTCCCAATGACTTGGGCTGTCCTCGACTGCTTTCCCAGGCCATGAGCAGAGAGCTGGATGGGAAGTAGAGCACCCAGGTCCTGAACTGGTGCCCAAATGGGATGCTTACCCTGTAAGCAGAGACTTAATGTGCTATGCCATGGCGGCAGCCCCATGTGACTGTGTTTTTATCCTCATTTAATAGAGGAGGAAACTGCTTCCTGAGAGGTTACACAACTTGCCCTAATTAGACAGCAGCTAGCCTGGGATGTGAAGCTGTGCGGTGTGATTTCACTGTGTTGAGCACTCCCTGTGAGGGCTGCCTCCCTGGCAGACAGAAGGGGCAGCTTCCTGGGCTTGACACTCCTCCTCCTTCGCTTTGGCAAATCGGGTAGGAGGTCTGGGATGGGAAAGCAGGTGCAAGGCAAGGCTGGAGCAGAGCTCCCGTAGCAAGCCGGAAGTCAACTATAATCTTTGGGCCTACCCCTACCTTCCACCTGGGTAATTAGGCAAATCTTGCTACCACTAGGGTCGTGTCTGGCCTTTTCTCTACTGAGTTGTGGAGGGGTTGGGAACCCAAGGCCAAGTGTGAACCTTTAAGGAGCAAACCCACCAGGGCAAAATCCTTGGGCCACCGCCAGGCCTGGTTGAAATCCTTCCTCTGCTGGGACACCGCCCTCTGGGGACACCTCCCACAGCTTCTACCTGCCTGCACCCACGAAACCCAGCTGTAGCTGCAGCACATACCAGAACTTGCCTGCATTATCTTCCCGGGTTCTCCTGCTTCCCCACTCCACGCCACAGAGTCTCACTCAGTGCAAGCAAGAGGGTGATGTTTAGGTGGGAACCGGGAGCATCGGGACACAGCTGGAGTATACACATAGAGCCTGTTTTTCAGAGGTTGTTCTAGAAAAGCCAGCCTTGTAGTACTGCCCTCGGGGTGGGGGGAGGTGGACTCCCACAGACAGGGAAAGCTGCGGCGGTCAGTCGGACTGTCGCACAGACTTGGCTTGCTGGTTTCCGCTTGCTGGACGCGCCTCAGGCATCTGCAGTGAAAGCCCTGACTGGCTCCTCCTCCAGCAGGCAGGTGCTTTGGGGAACTCTGCCCTCCTGCTGCACCTTTCCATGTCATGTCACAAGGTCAGAAAGAAGTCTGAGCGCTTCTGCTTGGTGGTGGTTTGGCGATGCTCCAGGAGAAAGAACCCCTTGTATGTGCTAGGGAACCAAAATCGAGTGGTGAACGCTTTTATTTGTGGCTTCTGTGGCACAGTGGGTTAGGCTACTGTTTGTCAGGCATCCTATATCAGAACACTGGCTTGAATCTGCATGCTCTGCTGCTGATCCAGCATCCTGTTCGTGTATCCAAGAAAGCTCAGGGCTTGGGACCCTGCCCTGCCCTCCTTGAAGGAGACCCAGCTAGGGTTCCAGGCTCCTTGCTTTGACTCCAGCCATTATAGCCATTTGGGGACTGGAGCAGTGGATGAAAGAACTCTGTCTCAGTCTCTTTCTCATTCTTTGTCCCCCTGATTTTCAAATAAATAAATCTGTAAGAAAGTTAGAAGGCCCCGCGTGATGGTCTAGTGGCTAAACCTTCACCTCGCAAGTACCAGAAACCCATGTGGGCGCCAGTTCATGTCCCGGCTGCTCCACTTCCATCCTGCTTGTGGCAAGGGAAAGCAGTGAAGGCTGGCCCAAAGCCTTGGGATACTGCGCCCATGTGGAAGACTCTGAAAGAAGCTCCTGGCTCCATTATGGCCATTCGGGATTGAACCAGCAGATGGAAGATCTTCCTCTCTGTCTCTCCTCCTCTCTGTAAATCTGCCTTTCTAATAAAAATAAAATCAATCCTAAAAAAGATAAAGAAAATTAGAAAAAAGGAGTGCTGTTATTTTTCCTGCCATTCTCCATGTTCCCACCTTAGTGCAAAGCAAGTGCTGCCTTCAGCTGGCTGAGTGTGCAAAGTGCTTTGGAAAAGATGAAATTCACTCCTTTGCTCCTCATCCTTAGTTTCCTTGTGTACCCCCAGCCCCATCGCTCCAATCCTGGCAGATTCAGCTTAGATGCCGAGAGTCACAAAGATACTCCAGGTTAGGGCCCAGCGCAGTGGCCTAGAGGCTAAAGTTCTCACCCTAAATGCGCCCCGGGATCCCATCTGAGCACCGGTTCTAATCCTAGTGGCCCCACTTCCCATCCAGCTCCCTGCTTGTGGCCTGGGAAAGCAGTCAGTGACGGCCCAAAGCCTTGGGACCAAAACCTTGGGACCCTGCACCCACATGGGAGACCTGGAAAAAGCTCCTGGCTTTGAATGGGCTCAGCTCTGGCCATTGTGGTCACTTGGAGAGTGAATCAACAGATGGAAGATCTTCCTCTCTGTCTTTCCTCCTCTCTGTATATCTGACTTCCCAATGAAAATAAATAAATATTTAAAAAGCAAAAAAAGACCTCAAGGATATTCCAGGTTTGTGAATAGCACAATTAGTTATGGAGAGTTTGCCCCAAGTCACTTCCTATCCTGAGCCTGCCAAATGCATTTGCCTCAAGTGAGGCAGGTGCGCCCTGTTCTGCCCTCCTCTTACAGAAGGGAAAGCAGAGGCACAGGGAGGCGAGGTCATGTGTGCCGACACGGTACCTGCCACCTGTAAGTGCTCAATGGATGTGAGCCATTCTTTGTAAAAATGAGGCTGTGTCTGAGTTTGGATCAAGAATTGGAGTGTAAGCGCTTCTCGGCCTTTTGGCTAAGATCAAGTGAAGAATTAGAGCGTAAGCATTTATAGGGTAGGGATGCCCAGCAGCCCAACAAGCGGGTGAATGAGATAACAAAGTGAGGGCCCCTGATCATGACCAGATCACCTCTCTGAGTAGCTGAGGCTCAGTGTTGTCCATGCAGACTGTAGGTTATGTTTTGGAATTGTCCTCCCAGAGATACAGAAATTGGGATGGCCTTGCGCAAGGAGGTTATGGGGACCTTTATAAAATGATTCTAATTGTGAGTGAATATACTGCCACCCACTGGGCCAGGGAATAAAAGTGGAAAAACCAGTTGTGTGTGATTGCCTGTGGCAACACGCCATCCTAACCTCATGGGAGAATCGAGGACAGCTTCGTTTATGCCATCAGAGGTGGTCTGGAGCTTGCAGGCAGGATTCAGCTGGGTGACTTTGCTCCCTGTCTTGGTCCTGCTTCACGTAGGTTGTTAGGCCAGCAAGGCACATGCCAAGGCAAGGCTGGTGGGCGCTAGCTACCGGAAGGAGTTGCCATTGGGCGCAGAGATGCACAAATGCAGGTGGACATGCAAGAGGCCCTTTCTGCATTCTGCTAGGAGAAGTCACATGGCCAAAGTCAAGAGGCAGAGACACATACTCTGCCTTGGCTTGGGGAGTTCCTACTGCTGATCTCGGCTTGATCACTTCACTTGATCTACCTCACTTGCTCTGCTTTCTGCAAAGTTTGGCAAGTATGATGTAAGAAGAGAAAGCCATTACCAATGCCAGTTTTGGGTTTCACTTTGGGCCAAATTCCTCAACTCCTTAATGATATTCTAATCTGTTATTCATGGGCACGGGGGTGAAATGATATTAGAAGTCATAAATCCTCCGGTTCCAGAAACTTCTTTGTTATCTTAGCTGGGAATTGTTCCAAAGGTTTGGTTCCTCTCAGCTCATGCAGAGTCTGGAGTTGGTGAGCGTGTCCTTCCTGCAGTAACAGCCTGCTGTCACCCAGCAGCTGCCTGCGATGGTTGGACAGGGAAGCAGCCCCGACCAGTTGCACAGCCTTGTCAGTGTGAAATAAGAGCAGCAAGAAGCATGGGTAAGTCGGCCAAGACGTTGATATGTGTGTTTTCCGACATTTAAAACAAAGACTTGGAATCCCATAAAAATGTTATTTTGTTGCTCTTAATGCTTTGGCTTTCTTCTCTGGCATGGATGGAGTTTAGCTGGAAGGACATGAGGCAGAGCTTTCGTGTAGTTGGAATTGGCAGGCATGGATGTGCAGGACTTTGACCAACTTAGCGTGGAAAAGACTTGGTGTCTATGCTTTCTGTGAGTTCTAAGTGCTGCAGCCTGTGAGTGAGAGGTGCCATGGCTGTGCCACTCCTGGTCACACACGGCGAGTCTGCAGCACAAGCCTCGGTTTCCGCTGACCCCTTGCCTCTCCAAACACTTGTGAGTTAATAATTATACCATGCCTATCAATTAGCTAAGAAAGGAAGTAAACACAGATTTTTTTTTGGTCTTTCTTTTTAAGATTTATTTATTTTTATTGCAAAATCAGATATATACAGAGAGGAGGAGAGACAGAGAAATATCTTCCACCCGATGATTCACTCCCCAAGTGAGTGCAATGGCCAGTGCTGCGCCTGTCCCAAGGCTTTGGGCTGTCCTCAACTGCTTTCCCAGGCCACAAGCAGGAAGTTGGATGGGAAGTGGAGTAGCTGGGATTAGAACCGGCGCCCATGTGGGATCCCAGCGCATTCAATGTAAGGACTTTAGCAACTAGGCCACCGTGCTGGGCCCAGATCTTTTTTTTTTTTTTTAAACACATATATTTATTTGAGAAGCAGAGTATCAGAGAGAGGAAGAGAAAAGAGAAAGAACCTTCCATCCAGTGGTTCACTCGCCAAATAATTACCACGGTCATGGCTGGGACAGGCTAAATCCTGGAGCCTAGAACTCCATCCCGGTCTCCCACATGGTTGGCAGGGCCCTAAGTTCTTGGGCCATCTGCTGCCTTCTCAAGTGCACTAGCAGGAAGCTGGGTCAGAAGCTAAATTAGAACTTCATTTCATGGACCTGTGTTTTTGTCTATCCATTCTACAGGTGACACACACTGGGATTGTTGATAGTTTCATTACTAGGAAAAAATGCCACTATGAATATCCACATGCAAGTCTCCAGGTGGACTGGTGTTTTCGTTTTCAGTGGAGTTTCTGGGTGCTGCAGTAGGTGTATACTTGGTTCTCTTTGAGTCTACCAAACTCCTCGGGTGCGATTCCAGTTACATTCCCTCTTACCTTACGGGGTCTTGGCTCTCCAGGTCCTCGCCAGCATCACTGTTGGTGTTGGACTTCCTCCATGGCAGGCATGGCCTTGCTGCTCCTTCGGGCTTCAGCGTGTCCCAAGTGACTAGTAGTGGGAGGTACTGTTTGCTGGTCATAGCTCTCTGACTTTCTTCTTCGGGGAAATGTCTGCTGGTATCTTTTCGTTGTGTGTCAGGTTGTTTTGCTTTGCACTGAGTGAGAAGCAGTCTAGACAACTGCAGTTTCTCTTCTGTAAGGTCAATATTATTGCCACATCAAAGGATAAAAACATGATTCCAGTTCCTGTCCCCACTCTCCCGCCTGCCCACCCAGTATTTTCCATTGGACTGACTCACTTGGGGAGTGAGAATAGAATGAAAGAAAATACAACAAAGGGATAAGAGACAAATGGGTACATGAAAGATCTGGGAAGATCTACTCCTCAGGTTTAACAGATATGTTTGTAGATTTTTGAATTTACATCTTCTAATTTCTTCGATCACAAACATGAGTTGCTTTTGTAATAAAAGTGTAATTTACAGTTTACAAACAACGTTAAGTTTGACTACCCACGTGATTAACTCTATCACCTGCTGGATCATAATTTTGTAACAAAAAGTGAAAAAACTCAACTGGAAAGCAATAGCCTTTATTATCTGCAGTTTCAGTGCACTTCTAGGAATACCTGTATCTTGAAATGTGATTTAGAAATTCTAGAAAGTAAGACATGCTTATCAAATTCCTTCTGGATAGGTCATTTCAGATCTTATTAAATGGCAAAATGAACTCAGAAGGTTAGGCAGTAAATATAAGAGCAAAATATTCGCTCCCCAGGTGCTGTTTCTGATGTGGTTTGAGGATGTGATTTTACAAAACAGCTAATGGAGTGCAGGTGTATATTTCTGAGGACACTCAAGCAAATACAAAGTGGACGTCTCATCATCAGATTATCTTGGTCCAAGGAGAATCCCAGAATTGGGGGGGGGGGGGGGAAAATAAATATCAGCTCCAGCTCCCTGGAGGGTTTGGACTCCTGTGTGGGACACAGACCCCTGTCTTCCTCCTCGTCTTCATCCTCCGTGCTTCTACTAGCCTGAGTGCATTTGCACTGACTGACAGCAGCTTGCCCCCAAAGGTAACATGTCACTCCCAGCCTCACCGCCAGTGACAATAGGGACAGCCCACTACACTGTGGCCACACACTGCCCCACCTGAAAGGTCCACCCCACCTCTGCTACTCTTCAAGTCAATCGATTCCTGATCTACACTGATTTTGAAATGCACTTGGTCATCTCACATGCTGGACTAACCCACATCCTATCCGGATCACAAACTGTTTTGGAGTTTCATAGACTTAACTGTATCACATATGCATCCCTGTAAGGACTGACAGTGGAACTCGGAATGCGTTTCCTTAGGATTGTCAATTGACTCATCTTTTAAGTCTGAGCTTCCGGGCTTATTGGCATTGTTTCCAGAAGGTTTCGAAGTGTTGGTTCTCAGCAACTTGGAGTTTGCTTTTTGTTTACTTGCTTGGTGATTGGATGTTCTTGTAAGTCTAGCTTTCGCTCCTTCATGTTGTCCCTAGAAACTTTGCTGTTGAGAAAAGCCTGCCATGACGCAAGAATTCTGCTTGTGAAGGTAGAGTCGTTGTAAGTACAAGTTTGCCTTTGGCAGTTGGAGAATATTCAATATAACTTGAGGAAATATTCAAGAGTAAGTGGAAAATAATATATTGGTTTCCTTTTTTTTTCCCTGATAATAAATACCAGCTTCACTGAAATAATTGTTTTTTTTAAGAGATTTACATTTTGCATCATATTGGTTCAGTTTTGTCCTCAGTAGGAGCGATGAAGCTATGTCTTGAAAAATGATTTGTCTTTATTTATCTTTGGATTTTGAGAAAGCAGAAGCTGACGCCGGCACGCCCAGCGTGGCCTCAGGAGGCCGTGTGTGTGTGGTTTTCACTTTTCCCCCTTTTGACCTTTTCCTTTGGTGAACGTGAGTCATGGCTGTACTTCCCACTCCCATGCTTCGTGCCACCTTCTGTTGACGTGCGCCACAGCAGAGTCCTCTGAGAAGGCGCTGTGTCCCGGTCAAGCTGGCTGCCTCGCCTGCCATGGTCACCCTCAGCATTTAGGAGGATGACAACAGTCGCCCTCGAGTCCTCCTTCGGGAAACCAGTGAAGACTGTACGATGTGTAGCCGTCTGCAGATTCTGTTTAATGTACGGGCACATTGGGAATTTAAAAACATAAGCATCTCATTTGGTTAAGTTCTGAGGAGACTCTGCTACCCTCAGGAAAGTGACCTGAGTTCCCCTTGGTCTCTTGCCTGTGTCACATGAGTAGTGTTTGTATATGAAACCATTCTCTGTTGGTACAATTCTAAACCAGAACCAGGTTGTGTATCTCAACCATTGGCTTTATCTCACCCTTTTGAGTTTAAACTTAAGGCAATTTTTTTTCCATGGGCCAACTTTATAAAGATATTCCTGAAGTCATACCTTGAAACATACTCCATTATTCTTAATAGCGTTCCACTTGCATTTAGCACTGCCAGAGGTGACAATGTGATCTTACCTCCATTGGATTTCACCTCACCCAAAGGTGCTATTGGCTGTAATCTCTGTACTAAGGAAAAGTGTCATTTTCCTGTTCAGAGCAGAGCCTCTGCAGGTGTAAGGACTTGGAGCAGGTTAATATCAGGGACAGATGTCTAACCTGATGGGCTGAGCAAGGTGTCAGCAGACCGAGAGCGTTGGTTGGATTGAGAAACTGTCGCTACCTAGTGAAGCCTCAGATTTCTTACAAGTCTCAGCATGGAGAGTTCTAAATGTATATATAAGAGAAAGCAGTAAGGGTTGGACATGGTTAGGAAAGGCTGGGGGAAGAGTTGGATATGATTGGAGAAGGGTGGGATATGGGAAATGGTTGACCTGCCGTCAGAAAAGGGCCACACGGGCAGAAAGCCTGCTGAGCCAGATGCCAGGGAAGTTGTAGGTGTCTCACTGTTTGGCCTTGGAGGTAGGAAGGTTGAGCCTCAGTCCCATGGAGACAACAGAGTTTGCTTCTGGATGTTTCTGCCCCTCGCCTTTTCTGCTGATCAGCTCGTGCCTCTGGGCAATCCAGAACCGCAGTAGCCTTCCTGCTTGGAACTAGAATTTAAGATTTGGCTGGCTGCTGAGGAGGGAGCTCCTAAGTGGCCTTCAAGAAGAGCCAGGTTCTAACCTAACCCTTGCTCAGACTCTGACCAGCCTGAGGCCTTGAGGATGCCATGCAGCCTGCTGGGCCTGACTTGCTTTCCTGATGAAACCAGCAGAGGGACAGCTCCTCTTGAAGGCCTGGAGGACGTGCTCGTCACCCAAGTGTTCTAATGTCAAACTCCAGCATCATGGAGCCATGAGGACTTGAAGCAGGTGGCCCCATTCCCACATGCCTGTCACAGGCCCAGTCACAAAGCATCCCTGAATGTGTTGCAGATACTTGGCCTAGGATGTGTCCCTGGACATTCTGAAGTCAGGTCAGCCACCTGCACAGGGAGACCTCTGGCTTTGTCCTCATCAGTGAGCTAACGCTGGCTCTGGCATTGTGCTCCTGGAACCCATTTTCCTTGTTGTGAGATAGCTTATGTGGACTTCTTCTGCCCCAGAGCCTTTGGCTGGCCCTGTACCCCACTGTAACACATGCAGCTGGAAATGCAGCTTTTGCATCTTTCCAAATAAACTCTGCTGGGAGCATCTGTGTCTTGGGCACTTGTTTGGGGTGACAAGTGCTGTATGAAAATGGCTTTTGAAGCACACAGTGGGAAGTAGTACCCCTTCTGCTTGTTGAAGTCTGTAGCATCAGACAGAAAGAGGAAGTCATTGGGGGTGAAAAGGTGAAAGCTGGGTGGCTTGCGCTCGAATTTGTCAGGTGGATGGCACCCCTTCTGTGATGAGTAGGACGGGATGAGAGTGAAGTGTTACGACTTACAGGTGCCAGGGAGTGCGCATTACACACAGAGCCACCCCTGTGGGTGTCCAGGAGCACAGGAAGTAGGGAGAGAGACCCATGGGCCAGTGCTTTTTCCTGGGGTCCAGGATGTCATCCAAATAGATGGTGACGTTTTATTTATTTATTTCAATTTATTAGTTTGAAAGTTAAAATGCCAGAGAGTAAGAGATCTTCCATGTGCTGGTTAATCTCCTAAATGGCTACAACAGTGTCTGGGTGGCAGGAGTCCAGGTGCTTGGGCCATCTTCCCACTGCCTTCCCAGGCACATGAGCAAGGAGCTAGATGGAAAGCAGAGTAGTCGAGACTTAAACTGTTGCTCCAATATAGGATGCCAGCATTGCTGGCAGCAGAGGCTTAACCCTCTGTGCTACAACACCAGCCACTGATGAAGAGGTGTTTTTCCTTTTAAGATTAAAATGTATATATATATAATATAAAAAATATATATATATGAAAGGCAGATCAGATTTGTAGAGAAGAGACGCAGAGAAAAAGAGCTTCCATTCATTGGTTTACTCCCCAAGTGGCCACAATGACCAGATCTGAGCTGATCTGATGCCAGGAGTCTCTTCCAGGTCTCCCATGTGGGTGTAGAGCCATTCTCCACTCCTTTCCCAGGCCACAAGCATTCCCAGGCCAAAAGCAGGGAACTGGATGGGAAGTAGAGCAGCCAGGGAATGAACTGGTGCCCATGGGATCTTGGATTTAAGTACCAGGCCATTGTACTGGGCTCCCCCCTACTTTTTTTTTTCTTTTCTAAAGATTTATTTGAAAGGCAGAGTTATCTAGAGAAAGAAAGAAGAGAGATAGAGTAAGGTCTTCCATCTGCTGGCTCACTCCTCAGTTTGCCGTAAAGGCCGGAACTGGGCCAATCCAAAGCCTGGAGCCAGGAGTTTCTTCCAGGTCTCCCACATGGCTACAGGGTCCCAAGGCTTTGGAGCATCTCCTTTCCCAGGCCACACGCGGGAAGCTGGATGGGAATTAGAGCAGCTGGGGCACAAACCAGCACCCATACGGGATTCTGGTGCTTGCAAGGAGAGGATATAACCATTAAGTCATTGCGCTTTGCACTGATGGGGAGTTTTAGTTGGTGGGTTTAGGGCAAGTAGGCATGGGTCCCTGGAGGTCTAACTGTGGCTGAGAGGTCATTGCTGCGGTGAATCTGGGTAGTCTGCCCATCCCAGAGTGTGTGGGGCCACAGAGTAAATCATATGGATTGCACTTAGCTGTCCCAAGAGGAAGCAGTCAGCAGCAGGTGGCTGTGGAAGGCCCATCTCTGGACCACAATGAGGAACTGGGAGGAGGCTGAGGGCTGAGAACTGTGTGAAGGGTGATGGAGAGCTGCTTGTGGGAGCACAAGGTTCACCCCCTGTAAATGAGCGCCGACGCCACGTAAGAAGGTGACTTCCTGCATACCGCTCTAGAGCAGGCTCCTTGCCGGCTCCACAGCTCCTTGGCTGTCCAGGAGCACCATCTCCAGAATCTTCAGGCCCTGGAGTCCTTGGTAACCTAGGTCTCGGTCTGCAGGGTGTACCCACTGCGCTTTGTTTTACGTGTCTTACACGTCAGTTGAGCTTCCTGGGAGACATGTAGATGCCAAAACAGGAAATGAAGTAAGAGCTTCCTGGTGCTTGACCAGTGGCCACTTCCTCGCTTTCTGACTATAGGGCCTCCCACAGAGCTCATCAAGCGCATCTCACCCAGGAAGGCCAAGTGTGGGATGCATTTTCAGGGGCTGTATCAGTGCGGTGGAGTCTGGATCTGCATGTAGAGAGATACTCCAAGAGCCAAGGATGAATTCCAAACGGACACCTGGATTTTAGTAGTTAAAGCTCTCTTGCCCTGACTTGCCTCATTCTTTCGGGTGCTTGAACGATGCTGATGGGGGGGGGAGGGGGAGGATGGAGGGGAGCAGATGCAATGATGAAGTCACTCTCATCCCACATTGGAATTCTTGGATTCAAGTCCCAGCTTTGCCATTGTGTACCCTTGGGTTCCTGACCCTGCAGGAGATTTTGGAATTGAGCCTCTTTGCTTAGACCTGGCTGTTGTGGGCCTGTGAGGAATGAACCAGCAGATGAAAGGTCTCGCTCTCTTTCTCTCTCTCTCTCCTTCTGACTCTCTCTTTCAAGTAAAAATAAGTAAAATTTTTTAAAATTACACTGATGACACCGGGTGCTGCTTGTTAATGATGCCTCTTCTTACAGGAGTTCACTGATTAACGAATGAGACAGACTCACACACACAGTTACAAATCCAGATCAAATCTGAGCACTAAAGCATGAAATACATCTGTTTAGGTGCACATAATGAAGCTTTAATTATTTATGATTTCTCTTTGTTGCTCATTCTACTACATTATTTTGAATATTTAAAAAAATAAGCCAGCTTGCATAGTGCCTTGTGTGCATTTAAGATGCTGTCATTTCTTCACAGTGAACTCTGTGAAAGGAAGTAGCTCTCTGAATTTTTTTTTTTTTTTGTAGGGTAGAGAGGGGAAGAGGAGATGATTTTCCATCAACTGATTCAGTGGCCCAAATGTCCATTCAAAGCCAGGAGTCAGGGAGTCCCATGTCTCCTGGGGGCAGGGACCTAAGTGCTTGAGCCATCCTCACTGCCTCCTGGGCTCTGCATTGGCAGGGAGTCAGCCCTGGGGATGGGACCCAGACAGTCTGAGCTGGGACAAGGGCATCCGGACTGGTGTCTTACTGCAGGCTGTGTGTCTGCCAGGCTTCTCTGGACCTGAACCCTCCTTTTGTGGTCAGGTTTGTGTTCTTCTCTCGTTCCATGAGTTCTTTCCTCATTGCCATCCGGTGTGGCAGAACCCGGCCATTCTGCCCACCACACTGAGCCCTGCTGTCAGTAGCACAGGAGACAGCCAGCAGGACTTTCCCCAACAGGTGTGGCGTTGGGTGTGTCAGGTGCACAAGGTGATGCGGGCACCTGCCTCACTGAGGTGTCACCTGCAGCCCACAGTCTCTGTGCCTTCCCAAGCTGGCTCCTTCTCCTGGACCCCACCCATGAGGTTCTGTATTCTTGCCGCTGCATCTCACCTGGGGCCTGTGGTCACCGGTCCAGTTGCATCTTGTCGCAGTTACCTCCTCTGCTCCTGTTTTTTTTTTTTTTTTTTTTTTTTGGAGCTTGCCTGTGCCTATCATGAGATGCAAGCTAGGAGATTTTTAGGCTGGACTCAGATGTCCATGTTTACATTTTGAAAATTTTTATTTTAATTCTTATGAACTTTATGGTACGATGCAGTGGACACATCAAATCTATTAACTTCTTTTGATAGAGGGAGTAGTTTTGAAGCCATTCCTTAGCCCAGTGGGGAACCCGGCAGGGGGAATTATAAAGACAGTGCCCAGATGACCAACTGTTTAGGAAAAACTGATTCATCTTTGTCTGTCCACTTAACCTTCAGGCCATCCCTGTCCTAGATCAACATTTTAGTAAACATCCTGAATGAGACAGGCCTGCCCCATTAGGTCACAACCCACCAGTACAGGCTCTTTGTGTGGGGTGTTTATTGTGCTGTCATTCTTTCATGCTCATGTTGTTGTTTGGTTGCAAGCACGTCATTATTTATCCGCTCCTTTTTGCAAATGCGGATCCACGTGACGGGGATTTTTCTCCATTTCCTAGTCCAGCAGCCCTGCCCAAGGACAGCCAGGCCAACAAAACATCTTGGAAAACCCAAGCTGTGCCCTGGGGATGGCCAGTTTTTGCCTCAAGTGCACTGTCTTGCAACTCCTGCTTGACAGACGTGCCCATCAAGCAGCCCTCGCCCACAGCTGGAGGAGTCTGCTGCTTGTGTTTGAAACCAGAGGCCACCCTGTCCAGGGGACTACAAATTGTCTTCCCTACATTTTCCTCATAAGGAGAGCCTGTCGTGGGCTTTCTCTGGGTTGAAGACAGAAATCCATGAGAATGCCCAGACACCCTCTGACCGCTGCCCGTGGCACTCGGCAGCTGCTGTGCTCATCCAGTTTGCTCCTCCCAGCCTTGCGGTCTTTGTCTGCTTATGTCAGCACCCCAGTGGTCGAGAAGTTTAGCAGATGTGACTCTTTTAAAATAAAGATTTATATGGGTTTATTTGGAAAGGCAGATTTACAGAGAGAAGGAGATACGGAGAGAAAGGCTCTTCATCTGCTGGTTCACTCCCCAAGTGGCTACGATGGCTGGAACTGAGCTGATTCCAAGGCAGGAGCTTCTTCCAGGTCTCCCAGGTGGGTGCAGGGTCCCAAGGCTTTTAGGCCATCCTTTGCTGCTTTTCCAGGGCACAAGCAGGGAGCTGGATGGGAAGTGGAGCAGCCATATGGGATCCCATCACTTGCCTAAGACACGTGGACACATTTCAGCCCCTAGGAGGCTAGCACAGGAGGTTCCCATCATTCTGGTTTTGTATTCTCTCTTGGAAAGAAGAGAGTGATCTTAAAAGGCTGTCTAAGTGCAGGGATGTGGCCAGAGGTCACGTCATCCCAGTGACAGGTTGTTGCGCTGAAACAAGTGTCGGGCATGGAGCATGAAATGTGCATTTTAAAATATCAGTTGGAGAAAAAAAGAAGCCTACTTATTCAACCAGGATCCAGCCTGATGAACGTGTACGAGGTCATTGAGCTGCTGGCTTTTGGGTAGCTTTGTGTTTTATGAGCAGGTTTTCTTGACTCCAGCTCTGTGGTTCGTTAGCCTTTATGCCAGTGATCCTTAACTTATCCAATGGCCCAACCTTGGAATCATCTCGTGGACTCTCCATGCATCTTCCAGGCTTGGTCTGGTGAAGGCTGCTTGAAACCTGGGATAGAGTCCTGCTTAGTAATGTGAAAGTCAGCCATGAACTTGGCCTGGGCAGTGTTATTTCCCATAATGCTTAGTGTGCAAGCAAATGTTTATCACAGCCTGCTCTGGGCCAAGAGTTTGTCCCCTGGACCCCAGCTGTGGTTGGGCTGGAATTTCCTGTTGCTATGGACTGAAGCTTGTGCAGCCGCCACTGTGTGTATATGGCTAGAACGAGTGGAAGGTGCTGGCATTGTGACACTGTGATGTGCAGGACCTGTAGGTTGGTTGTTGGCCCTAGCTTAGGCATCTCGTCAATTTCAGGAAATTAGGGGAGGCTCAGCTGCAAAGCTCCCTGGTCCAAGGTCAAGGCCATTGTCAGGGTCAGACACATTCAGTAACGTGTGCTCCTGGAGGGACTCAGCCTGGGCATCTCAGCTGGCCCCCAAGGCAGCTCCGGGGCTTGCTGTGGGTTTGGCTGAGCCTACAGTCATCTCCGCTTGCTCTGTGCTCACCCACTCCTGCTCCTCTCTCCTCCATCCTGCAGGCTCTGGTCCCTGAATGTCCCTGAAAAGGCCTCTGGCACCCCAGCCTCCCAGCAGCATGCAAGCAACTGTCCAGCCAGTTGCACACTAAGGCGATGTGCTGCCCTCCGAGGATGCTAACTTGGCCTGAGGGAGTGTGCAGCTGCCAGCTGCTCTCAACCAGGTCATTCCTGGCACCTGGGAATGGCAAGCGTTTTTTAATTCATCTAAAATCTGAGCAGCCTAGGAGTGGGCGTTTAGATACCTGTGTCCACCTGGGAAGACATGGGTTTGAGTCTCAGCTCTGACTGCTGTCTCTAGGTTCCTGCTATTATAGACTGGAAGGCAGCAGGAATGCCGTCCATAACTGGCTTCCTGCCACCTGCAGGGAAGGCCTGGGCTTTGCCCCTGCTCCCAAGCCTGGATTTTGCGGGCACTGGAGGAATGAATCAGTGGATGAGAAAATTTCTCTCTTTCTCTCTCATTTCCTTCTCCCTTAAATTAATGAATAAATTTAACATTTAGAAAGTATACATTTTTATATTAAAAGTTTTACTGTTAGAATATTGAACCCCAGTGTATGATATGTGTGGTGTGGTATTTAAAGAGGAATGCATCCTAAATAAGAAGGATTAAAAGAATGGACAGGATTCAACATGGTGGCGTAGCAAGCTAATTATCCTTCTGTGATACTGGTATCCCATATTGGGTGCTGGTTTGTGTCCCAGCTGCTATGTTTCTGATCCAGCTTCCTGCTGATGGCCTGGAAAAGCAGCGGAGGATGGCTCCAGTTCCTGGGCTCCTGCACTGATGTGGGAGACCTGGAAGAAGCTCCAGACTCCTGGCTCTTGGCTTCAGACCAGTTCAGCACTGGCAATGGATGCTGTTGACAGGGAGTGAACCAACAGACAGGAGATTCTCTGTATGTCTGCTTTTTCTATCCCTCTCGGTAAATGTAACTTACAAGTGCAATACATAAAATCTTTTTAAAAGAGAGAGAGAGAGATGGGCAGAGGGGTCCAGAGATGTAGGAACATGTAATACATAAAATCCTGTGGCCCCGAATACCATGCAGCGTTGGCGGATGTTCATGTCCTTTATATAAAGTAATTTGGTGTCTGTGTGTAGTTCCTGAGCAACTTCTCATGAACTTCACATGGACGGCTGCCATGAGCAAGGCTGGCTCAGGCTGAAGGCAGGAGCCTACACTCCATCTGGGTCTCCCACTTTGGTGACAGGGGTCCAAGCATTCGTCTGCTGCTTTCCCAGGCGCGTTAACAGGAACTGTATGGGACTGGTGCTCATGGAATCCCAGCACTGCAGTCAGTGGTTTAACTTGCTGTTCCGCAACCCCTGCCCCTTCTCGCATATTTTAAATCATCCCTGGATTATTATTACAGAGCAAGGACTCTGTAAACATTTTTATAAGCAATCTACATGTTTAGTTCATGTACAGTTTTTTTTTCTGTGATTTTTTTCCCATTCTTATGAGGTTGAATCTATGGACATGAATCTATAGATATTAGCTGAAGTCAACATTAAGCCTGGCTTGGTCTCAAGATTGTATCTGTGTTAATTTCCTTATGGTGTCGAAGGCATCGCTTATTCAGCATTTATCGAGCATGTAGCTTGAGCATGTGTATATAGTAGGTGTTCTGAAAAAGATAAACAAATGTAAGAGCTTTGTTCTGTAAGTTTATTACAATAGACAAAACAAATATACACTAGAAGTTAGAAAATATAGGACCAGCATTGTGGTATGCGGGTAATAGCGCTACCTGCAATGCCAGCATTCCTCTGGGTGGTGTTCAAGTCTTGGCTGTGCCACTTTGATTCAGCTCCCTGCAGAAGCTCCTGGCAAGGCAGCTTCAGGGAATGTCCGAGTGCTTGGGCCCCTGCACTCATGAGGGGGACCCCGGTGAAGCTCCTGGCTCCTGGCTTCAGCCTGGCCTATACCTGGCCATTGTGGCCATTTGAAGGAGTGACCCAGCAAATGGAAGACTTCTTTTTCTGTCTTTCCCACTTCCCTCTGTAACTTGGTCTTTACAGTAAAGTAAGTAATTTTTTTTAAAAAAATTAATTTTATTTTTATTGGAAAGGCGGATATACAGAGAGGCAGAGAGGAAGATCTTCCATCCGATGATTCACTCCCCAAGTGAGCGCAACGGCCGATACTATGCCAATCCGAAGCGAGGAGCCTCTTCCGGGTTTCCCACGCGGGTGCAGGGTCCCAAAGTCTTGGGCCGTCCTCGGCTGCTTTCCCGGGCCACAGGCAGGGAGCTGGAAGGGAAGCGGGGCTGCCGGAATAGAACCGGCGCCCATATGGGATCCCGGGTGTGCAAGGTGAGGACCTTAACCACTTGCGCCACCACGCCAGGCCCAAGTAAGTATTTTTTAAAAAGTTAAAAAGTATTAGCACACAGCATCACAGGCTCTGACGTTTAAAATTCGTTTATTGGTCCTGTTGTATGCACATACTGTTTCTGGCAGTGAATGACAGTAGTGGTGACGGCAGCCCCTTCGACAGAGCTCGCCAGGCACCTGGCTGAGCTCCAGGGGCTGCTAGTGTGGACATGACGCCGAGTCTGAACACCTGCGACACTGGGAATGCAACTGACCAAGGGCACCAGCTGCTGTGCTCTGTAATCCATCTCTGAATTTTTCAGCTGGTGACAAAACCTGGCAGGGATGCCAAGGCAGGCCTGTGCTCAAGAGACACAGGTTCTGCTGGCAGCCTCGCTGGCTGCACAATGCCCGGATGGATGGCCTTGCCAGTTCTCGGCCATGTACAGGGCCTAGTCCGCCTTACTCCCTGCCTCGCTGCCTCACGGCTCCCCAGACCGCCTCCCTGTTACTTCTCCTGGGCAATTCCCTAATGATGAGTTTCTGTGTGTGTGTGTTTTTATGACTGATTTGATTTATTTAAAAGGTAGAGTTGACAGAGGAAGAGATTTGTATTAACTGGTTCACTCCCCGAATGACTGTAACAGCTAGGGCTAGAGCCGGCTGAAGTCGGGACCCTGTGTCTCCCAAGTGGGAGGGAGGGTCTCAGACGTTTGGATCATTTTCTGCTGTTTTCCTAAGTCCATAAGCAGGGAGCTGGATTGGAAGTGGAGCAGCTACAACTCGAACTGGCACTCCGACGTGCGATGCCAGCATGCGGGTAGCAGCTTCAGAAGCAGCTGGATACCAGTCCCAAGATTCACTGAGTTTAATCCTGCCTTAATGTCTGTATCTTGACGTCCCTAGATGACTTGCTACTGTTTAACAAGCAGTTTCCGAGAGTACTTTGAAAGGTTTGTAGATAAATGGAATTTAAAGATAGACTTATTTTTTTGCAAAATCATTTTAAAATCCATGTATAGTTTTTTTAAATAGCATTAACTTTCTTGAACTTTTTGCAGACCCCTCATCATTTTTTGATATCAAAATTAAACCTTATCTTTTGATTCCATTGTTGAGGTGTGTGAGCATTACCGTTGTCTGCATTTTAGAGATGAGGAAACTGAGGTGGAAAGCAAAGCTGCAAGGTCACAGAGCATCTTTCCTTTAAGAGACTGTTAACGCTGGAGCAGGTTGTACACAGGTGGCCTCTGCTGACTTGTAATAGTAACAGCATGGACAGTTTGTAGATGCAGATGTATGGGGTGGTGCTGAGTGCACCCTCACCCCAGGCAACTTAATGTGCACCGTGGCCATGGAAGCAGATGTTAATTTCGTGACTGTGAAATTCCAGCCATGGAGGCTGAGACAGAGGGAGGCTCTGCTACCCGTCTCCGTCATGCAGGTGCTCAGGGAGAAAGCTAAGTCCTCCCCAGTGTGATTCTGTTTTGGAGGCTTGCTCTTGACCTAGAGGTGTGTCTGCATTCCTGTCTGCTCACCTTGTAAAAGGCAAATGTCAGCAAGCAGAGCGATGCTGGAAGTT
Source organism: Ochotona curzoniae (assembly GCF_017591425.1). Lineage (NCBI taxonomy): Eukaryota > Metazoa > Chordata > Mammalia > Lagomorpha > Ochotonidae > Ochotona > Ochotona curzoniae. The sequence goes on along the minus strand of NW_024465894.1, from coordinate 20,770,523 downwards.
GACCTCAACTTCAACCTGCTTCTATTGGTCCGTTTTGCATGGTTATCACACAGTATCTGAGAACGGAGTTAAAAGAAAGCCTTTTCCTGACTCTTGGTTCTAGTGGTCTAAGGCTTGAAGGCCGCTTGTACCTTCCAGCTGGCAGAGTCCCAAGGCAGAACAGGGCGTCCCAGCAGGATGCACTTGCAAGATTTCTATTTGGAGGGCCCGGCGGCATGGCCTAGTGGCTAAAGTTTTTGCCTTGAATGTGCCGGGATTCCTTATGGGCACCGGGTCTAATCCCAGCAGCCCCGCTTCCTATCCTGCTCCCTGCTTGTTACCTGGGAAAACAGTCTAGGAAGGCCCAAGGCTTTGGAACCCTGCACCTGCGTGGGAGACCTGGAGGAGGTTCCTGGTTCCTGGCTTTGGATCAGCACAGCGCCAACTCTTGCGCTCACTTGGGGAGTGAGTCATCGGACAGAAGATCTTCCTCTCTGTCTCTTCTCTTCTCTGTATATCTGACTTTGTAATAAAAATAAATAAATCTTCTTTAAAAAAGATTCTATTTGGACACGTGCCTGTGCCTTTGATCTGGTGCGTGTGCCAAGCTGAGTCCCAAGCCCAGGGTCCTCTCTCTGGAGCCTTCATGGAATGGGCTCCACTCCACCTGCCATGATCACCCCAGGCGAGGCCCCAGACAAGTAGGGTCAGCCCTTCTGTGAGTTGGGCCCCATGATTGTCATCCTGTGACATGGTTCTGCATCACCATCTAGTTGTGTGGACCACAGGGTAAGGTAAGGCGGTTGAGGAACAGGTAGATGGAGGGGCAGGCTTTTGGCCGACAAGTGAAGACATCTGTGTCCATATTGCAGTGGTGGGTTGGATTCCTAGCTCTAAGTCTGCCTCCTCCAGCTTCCTGACAGTGCAGACCCAGAAAGGCAGCTGTGATGGCTAAAATATCTGAACTCCCGGCCACCACTTGAGAGAACTGGGTTGTGTTTCTGGCTCCTGGCCTTGAACCAGCCCAGCATGCTCAGTTTTGGGCATCTGGGGAGAGAGTCAAAGGATAAGGCTTCTCTCTCAAGTTAATAAATATATTTACAAAGAATTCATGCCTTGAACATCCTAGCAGTTACAACACTAGTTAGACCGGTGTTATTTCTTTTTTAAAAAAGCTTATGTTTGATGATATTTACTTAGTCGATCAGGGTAGGAAGGGTCAAGGATTAGGGGAAAGTGGGTGAAACATTGTTTTCTGTTTGTTTTTCTTCTTCCTATATCTTGGGGAAGAGGGGAGATATGGGGAGATGCTACACTCAGCGTCCCCACTGCCTCAGTACCTGGGGGTGGAGAACGGCCCCCTGATGTCATCCCAGGGCCCCCGATGTGGAGCATGATTTTGATAGTTGAAATGCTGTTGATCTCGCCCATCCAAGGTTGAGGAATTCCTTCCAGGGCTCATTGGCTGACGTAGTCCACCTTAGAGTCTCCTCCATTGGCCCAGATATTTGCTGCCAATGTGTGGCTGGGTTATTTGAGCAATTTGTTCTGACCTCCTTCCTCTGCTATGATCCCAGCTGCCCTCTGGGGCCCCAATGAACGGCCATATCCCCCATGTGCATCTGGGCACGTGTCCCCGAGCAATGTGGCCATTGTCCTACAGTTGTAACAATCTCCTTGAGCTTTGTTTGCGATTTCAATCACTGCTTATGAGATCAGGGTGAGATGGGACTCTAAGGACCTGCTGTACCTCCAAGAGGGTGAATCACATTGAGATACACACGTGCATATATGTACACAGCTGTACATGTCCATGTACACACTTACACACACGGACACACACACGCACTTGTACACACCTGTACATAGATGCATACACACATAGGAAATTGCAGGGCCTGGGTTTCACCCCAGCTCAGCCTGCCCAAAGCCCACAGTAACCACACCAAAGGAGGTGCTTCGGTGTTCTTGACTGCTTTAGTCCTGGGAAAGAGCCCCTCCAAGGAGGTGAGCGTACCTGGGGCGGTGGGGGTGGTGGGGGTGGTGCAGGCGCAGGAAAGCCAGGCTCAGAGGGACCCCCAGAGCAGCCTGAGGCTCCTGTGAACCTGGGCTTACTCAGCCAGTGGGACACAGTTGTTCATTGCATTTTTATTACTCGAAAGTTTCAACATTAATCACAAATCATTTTTACCCCGCAGCTTCACTTGAGTCGTGTTCCCTGCCTCTGTTCCTCTGTTTAGAACCTCTTCTAATTTTACTTTGGAAAGATTCACATTTTTGTGGGTTTACTTGGATTAATCATGGATTAATTGTATTATAATTTTGTAAGTGTTAAGCCAGCCTTTAACTTCCCTTTTGTTGATGATATATGCTGGTGTACCAATACCTTGCACCCACATGGGTGACCCATAGGAGGCTCCTGGCTCCTGACCTTGGATCGGTTCAGCCATTGCCATTGCGGCCATTTGGGGAGTGAGTTAGTGGATGGAAGATCTTTCTCTCTGTAAAGCTGCCTTTCCAATAAAAATATTTTTTTTTTTCTAAAAATGAAAATACATCTTCTGCCTCTGCCTTTGGGAAGCTATTCCTATTTTCTTTCAACAGTGAGTAAGGCAATAACTTTGTGTCTTGAGGAATAGAAAAACAGGCCGGAAGTTGTGGTTAATTCTCTAATTCAATTCCATCAAATTTAACAGTGGTTTTAACTTTAATGAGGTCTTAGCTTATTTTCACTTAAAAAATTATGATAGAATTCCCAGATCATAAAATTCACTCTTTTAAATTATATAGTGGCGCGGGGTATAATCCCTGAGTGTGCTGCTCCACTCCGCTCACTCCAGCTGGGGTAGCCCCCACTCCTCACTCCAGCCCATTTCTATCACCTGCTGTGGTGGGCTCCACGTGCACCTGTCACTGCTTCTTTTCCCCAGCCGCTGGTAAGCATCCATCTGCGCTGTCCTTAGGATTTCGTCTGTTCTCTACTTGCCTACGTCTGGCTCCTTTCACTTGGCATCCTGGTCTCATCCATGCGGTAGCATGCATCGGTCCTTTGTCCAGATGATTTCTGCCTTCCACACAAGGCTCCAGAGGGCATGGGAAGGTTGACAAGAATATTATTCATATGCCTAAAGTGGGAGGAAACAGTGTCTTCATTCAGTTATGAAACCTTGCAGCTGAAAGCAATTTGAAAGATAAACTATTAAAAACAAGATAAATGTGGGAGGGGCGCGGGGGCTGGCTCTGATGTAGTGTGTTAAGCCAACACCACCTGCAGTGTTGGCATCCTGTAGAGGTACCAGTTCAAGTCCTGAGGCTGCTCCGTTTCTGATCCAGCTCCCTGGTTACAGCCTGGGGAAGCTGCAGAGGATGCTCCACGTGCTTGGGCCCCCCCTGCATCCGTGTGGAGACCTAGAGGAGGATCCTGCCTTCTGGCTTTGGCCTGGCCCAGCCCTGGGTGTTTTGGCTCTTTGGGGAGAACGAACCAGTGGATGGAAGATATCTCGCTGTCGTCTCTCTCTGTTCTCTGTAACTCTGCCTTTCAAATAAATGAAATAAATCTTTGAAAGAATAAGATAAACTTCTAAGGACAATTGCTTTTCAATTTGTCAATTGTTAGCAATGTTTACTTCTGCTTGATAAGATTATACATATGTGCTTTTTGGAGGTTTGTTTTATTTATGTCTATTTGAAAGCAAGAGTTACAGAGAAAAGGACACACACACACACACACACACATAGATTTTCCCTTCGCTAGCTCACTCCCAAATGGTGGCAGTGGTTAGAGCTGATCTAATCCGAAGCCAAAGCCAGGAGCCAAGAGCTTCTTCTGGGTCTCCCATGTGGGTGCAGGGGCCCAAGGATTCAAGTCATCCTCTGCTGCTTTTCCAGGCTGCAAGCAGGGAGCCATTTGGGAAGTGGAGCAGCTGGGACATGAACCAGTGCCCATATGGGATGCCAGCACCACAGACAAAGGCTTAGCCTACTACACCACAACACCTGACCCTATCATTATGTTTTAATATATGGTTTTAGTTTTTCCTTTACATTTTATTGCTCATTCTACCACCAGCACACATTATTTCTAAATTCAAGGAAAAATATAGAAGTGCATATTTTATATTAATTTGATGTTAACACTTATCAAATACTCTAAATATTGAATATTTCCATACCAACAGCTTCAACCTCAGATTTCATGAGCAAATGGCCCAAGGTCACTCAGTCCGAGTCCCATCTTGGGGCTCTGGTGCCTGGGTCTGTGCCTGTCTCCATGTAGCATGGGAAGAGGGGGCCAAGCCTGGCATGGCTTCCTTGGCAGCTGCTGGGGAGGGATGGGAGAGGCTGCTTTTTTTTATTTCTGTGACCCTGAGCAGGCAGTTGGTGGGACACGAGTGTCCACAGATGTTCCTGTATTTGACTTTGTTTCTGATCCACAAATGTACACCGTCATTTCCTTTCCATAGAAAACCCTCTTCTGCCTGGTTTACAGTAATACTGAAACATTCGGAGGCTTCTCGCTCGGCTCTTTGGTCTAAGTAAACAAAAGCCTTGTGATAACCCGGGAACTGTCTTTGTATCCAGCGCTGCCTCGGATCACTGGCAGAGTATCTCCACCCAGAGCAGGGAGCAAAGGGGCAAGCCTGGACCCCAGGCGGTTCCGTGGTTCTGGAACCCAGGAGAACTTTCTCCAGCTTGTAGGTGTCACACCTCTGTGTGCTTGGAGTTTCCATGCAAGCCAGTGAACAGCTGTTTCCTCTGTAGGATTTAAAGTCGCTCAGACATAAAATCCTGGCAACCCCATCGGGTATTTTGGTGCTGAACCTTGCAGGCTAAGTCCAATAAAAGGGCATCTGCGTCGCTGTCTCCATTGTGGGACTTTTGAAGTGTTTTCCTCTTTCTTGGGCTCGGTTCTATCTAAGAGGAATCTATAGGCTGCAGGTAATCATATGAGCCAATTTCTATTCCCCATTGTTGCCAAGTAAGGGCTTTTTGTTTTTCCCCTAAGATCACTTATTTTTATTTGGAAGGCAGAGAGCAGTATCTTCCATCCACTGGTTCATTCTCCAAATAGATGCTGCAACCAAAGCTGGAAGCTGGGAGCCTTCTCTGAGTCTCCCACCTGGGTGTAGGACCCCGAGGACCTGGACCCACCCTCTTTCTCTGCTTTCCCAGGCCATTAGCAGAGAGCTGGTTTGGAAGTGGAGCCACAGGGACTCAAACTGGTGTCCATATTGGATTCTGGTGCTTCAGGCTGAGGCTCAGCTTGTATGCCATGGCCCTGACCTTGCAAGGGCTTTTCTAGGAATCAAATTGTGACTTTTTTTTGGGGCGTTGCTGGCTGAGACATTTGTTGGCTTTTATTATTTCAGTTCTGCTGAAGTGACTTGAATCTGCGTGCTCATGTAACGCAGAGTGACAAGTGCAGGTTCAGGGACTCTGCTGGCTGCACTGTCGCCATGAGCAGACCTTGGGGGTTCTCTACCAGGGTGCGTTGATGCTTGTTTTGGAAAATGACCCAGGCAAAGGGTAAAGCCCTTTCAAAGATCAGAACCGTCTGGAACCTGTCATAGTCAGGGACTGGAGAGAAGTTGAAACCAAGAAACGAAGCTGGGAGCCAGTGAGGGAGGCTCATGGTGGGGGGAGGGGAGTAGGGGTTTCCTGAACGCCTCCCCGCAGGGAGGAGGATCCTGCTAGTGGGAGGCACAGGAGGTTCCCTGAACTCCCAGTGGGGAGAAGGATCCTGCTGGGCTGTTTGGCAGTCCCAGCACGAGGTCCCTGCCCTTAAGGCTGGCTGAGATGGGAACAGGGGAGAAGTGAGACCAGGAAGGCACCTGAGTGTTTATGAAAGCTTTCCAGGGGCAATGAGCTTGAGAAAGCTTCAGTCCAGGTGAAGTTCAGAAAAACCCAAAGAACTGGGGGACACCGAAGGCAACGGCTCTTGTGCTCCCTGACACAGCCTTTGTGTACCATGAGTTCTTGTGAGTAGAGTCACCCTGGGCAGTTCCATTTACTTGTTGATTTGTTTGACTGAAAAAGAGATGGGACAGACAGGAAGCCAGCTTCCCTCTCTGCTGGTTCCCTCCCTAAATGCCTGCAGAACAGAGGACCCAACCCAGCAGAAGCCAGGAGGCCACAGCTCCACCTGAGACTCTCCCATGGATGGTGGGGAGCCAACAAGCTAAGCTGCTGCCTCTTGGGGCCTGCGTTAGCCGGAAGCGGCGTGTGGAGCTAGAGGCAGGAATCCCGCTCTGCGGCTGAAGGGTTACACCTGCCGCCTGCCTGCGCTGAGCAGTTAGGGTGTTCAGTTCAGAGACTGCAGTTTGGAAGAGGATAGGAATACCTCACTCAGCCCCAGGAGTCGAGATGGTCAGGGCTGCATGAGAGTGGAATGAGGAAGTGACCCCTCACCTCTCCCCTTTAAGAACCAAATCTCAGGTGTGCTTCCAAAACTAGGATTTCATTGGGATGGATGGATGGATGGATGGATGGATGGATGGATGGATGGATAGATAGATAGATAGATAGATAGATAGATAGATAGATAGATAGATAGATAGATAGATAGATAAAGGTAGGGAATAGACATTCCACCTGTTGGAACACCTGTTTCCCGTCTCCGAGTCCCTCCTTGCTCCCTGTGCTAGCTTCCTGTCAGTGCACAGTTTGGGAGTCAGCAAGTGATGGTTCAAGTAGCTGTCCCTTCCACCCATGTGGGGGACATGGGCATCTCCCAGCTGCAGCTTGGCTTAGCCTGTGCAATCGTGGGAAAATGAGGTGTGAATCAACTAATGAGAGATTCTTTCTTGTCTCTTTGCCTAAAAAGTGGGGATTCACTAATCCATCCACCCCCGATGTTATATGTGGGGTGACCCAGGCCCAAGGGAGAGAAACACCTTGTTTCAGAACCTTGCAGCCAAAAACAAGATTCTGTGCTTTTAGTATGGGCTGGCCCAGAGGAAGCTCGTGTCCAAGTTTGGCTGCATTGTTGGTAGGAAAGAGACGCAAGGCATTGAAGAGCTGATGAGGTTCCTTGAGAGTGATTAGCGCCCTGCTGCTGGAGTGGCATGGTGACAGTAGAGCAGGCTGTTAGAGGGCCAGGCTGCGCCCGGGCTCTGGGGTTCTGGCAGGAGTGCACGTGTCATTTTGCCTTCTGCGGTGTGGCGATGGCCTCACCAGAAGTGGCCACAGTACCTGTAGAGCTTCTGACCTCCAGCACTTTGAGCCAAGACAATCTCTTTCTAAATGAGCCAATCATAGGTGTCCTGTTAGAGCAACAAAAGAGCTAGGACCCAGAGCGGGTGAAATGCTGCGATCCAGCAACCGTGACTGCCGTGGCATGCCAGTGTACTGCATGGTCACGTTATAAGCAAAACAGAGAACAGGGTCCCTGAGCATCTTCTGAAAATAGCTCACCTTGTTAGAAGGAGAAAATGACAAAATGCCTTCCAGACAGTGAGATGCTTTCAAGCAGAAGACATTGGCTGTACATGGAGCTTATTTTTATAGTTCTATAAAGCATTCAATGCTGTGGTTTGTGAACTATTAATAGCAATACAACTTAGGCAAATTAACAAGCTCTGAAATGCTGGAAGTATCAGCCGTTGGTCTCTGATCAACCAGCTGTAAATTCTCAAGTGTGCCACACTCCAGTGCCATGATACTCTGGGAGAGCGCTACTCTAAGAGATGAGGTGGCATTTTTTCCCCCGTTTTGGCTGGTCAAGATTAGAAACTGCCTTCTCAGACACCTCCTTGCTTGAGACATTCGATGGGAGGAAACATCACTTGGCTTTGAGTCTGGGACCAACCATTCTATGAAGGTGGAAGTTAAAGACCAAAGCCTCTTAGTGTTTAACTGAAGTCACTGGAATATAAATCTGAAAAATAATAGTTTTTACTTCTAAATCTTTTCCAGTGCCAATCGCTCTTGGCATTCACCTGTGACAACTCATATGTTGCCTTGGTGTTTGGAAAGTATGTTGTTTGAAAAAGGCCCAAGCTGGAGAACCTGTTTGTCAGGTCAACAGGTGCATAGCCTGTGTGCGGCTACTGCGAATGGTGGTGCTGTGGCCAATCAGAAAGCCCCTCCCCTTTGAAGGGTGGAGGGACACCTCTACTCAAGCTGGCCAACCCTTGGCACCTGGGAACATTTATTCCCAGCTCTGCTATTTTTTCAAAAGATGCCAGACGCTCACATTTATAAGAGGTATTACATACTTTTTAAACTTTAAGTATGTGGCTACTCTTCTGTGTATTTTTGTAACACTGGGTAGGACAAAATTAGTATTTTGCCCTGAAGTTAATGTTTGGTTGCTAAATATGGTAATGGGGGCTGAAGTATGACATAGTCCATTAACCGTCTGTCTGTGTCCCCACCATCCCATGTGGACGGTGGTTCAAGTCCCAGCTGCTCCACTTCTGGTCCACTCCTTGCTAATGCTCCTGGGAATTCAGAGGAGATGGCCTGAGTACCTGGACATTTGCCATCCACATGGGAGGTCCAGAGGAAGTTCCTTGCTTCTAGCTTCTGCCTGGCCAAGCCCAGTTATCAGGACAGTAGATCAGTGGACGACCGATCTCTCTCTCCCTCCCTCCTTCCGTCTCTTCCCTCTCATCTCCTCTGTAACTGCCTTTAAAATAAATCAATACATATGTAAATAAGTAACTTGGGGCCAGTAGTGTGGCAAAATGCCACCTGTTCTGCCATGTCACATATGAGCACTGATTTGTGTCCCAGCTGCTCCACTTCTGACCCAGCTCCCTGCTGCTAGCCTGGGAAAGCACTGGAGGATGGCTCAGGTCCTTGGGACCCTGCATGCACTCACGTGGGAGACCTGGAAGAAGCTCCTGGCTCCTGGCTTCAGATCAACTAGCGCTGGCTGTTGGGGCCATTTGGGGAGTAAACCAGCACATGCAAGATGTCTCTTCTCTCTGTAACTCTGACTTTCAAGTAAAATAAGTAAATCTTTAAAAATAAAGATAGAGAGAAAAGAAATGAAGGAAGAAAGAAAAGTGCAGCTAGTATCTATTTCAGGTTGTACGGGCTTTCTGCAGGCACTCACTGTTCAGTGCTGATGCAGACAGCCTGGACAAGCCAGGCTGCATTCCACTGGAGCTCTGTTGACCAAAGCAGGTGGGGGCAGCCAGTTTTGCTCACATCTGTTGATAAAAGCCAGAGTGTAAGGGAAGAGCAGGTGGGATTTGGGAGGAGATGGGCTGTCCTGTCTCTTTGTCTAGTTAGTGGCTGTGTGGCTGTGCTGAGAAAATAGACAATATGTACAGAATGTGTGTGCTCTTCCACCTGCGTGTTACGCTTTAAAAAAAAAAAAATCAGTTTGGGGGCTAGCAAGTTAAGCCACTGCCTGCAATGCCAGCATCCTATGTGGGCACAGGTTCAAGTTTGAGATCTGCACTTCTGATCCAGTTTCCTGCTGATGAACCTGGGAAAGCAGCAGCCCGAGAAGGTGGCTCAAGTGCTTGGGCCTCTGCACCCACGTGGGGTGACCCGGAGGAAGCTCTTGGCTTCAGCTTGGCACAGCCTCGGCCCTTGCAGCCATTGAGGGAATGAACCAGCAGGTGGAAGATCTCTCTATCTTCTCTGCCTTTTTCTGCTCTGTAGCACTGCTTTTCCAATAAATCAATAAATCTTAAAACAGCAATAAGAACAAGAATGCCAGCAGTCACTCAGAAAAAGAAATGGTGAGGGGGAGGCGGAGGTTCTCCTAGGGATAATTTCCGGGGAAAGTGAATCCAAAGGCCGATTCATCAGCGTTAATGGCCTCGCCTTTCAGACACATCCAGGCTGAGGGGCGGGGAGGGGGCGCTCAGCACGGATAGCCTCAGAGCCCTTCGCAGCGGACTTTAAGAACAGTCACTTGTACGAACCCAAGAGTAGTCAGAGGAGGAGGGTCAGGGGAGAAAAGAACTTGTCCTTTCTGGGTGGATCACAAGGCAGAAGGAGGGAAAAAGTTTGGATCTTCAAGCCTCATCTCTTTAAACTTCCCATTTTCTGGAAGCCGCTGTTTCGGAGGTATTAAGAGACTTGTATTTTAGTCTAAAAACCACAGAAGGCTGGCTTTTTCCTCCGTGCCGTGCCACGGGCGGGTTCTTGGCAGCCGGCAAATTCTTCCTTTGAAAACTGTTTCCTTTGCGAGGTCAGCTGAAAGTCCAGTTCAAGCACCACATTGAGGAAGGCGGACACAGGAGCCCTCAGACGCACCAGCCCTCGTGGGCCCCGCTCGAAAACCACTGCGTGGTGCCAGGCTTCCGAGACGCTGTGCCTCAAATGTGGCTTTGTGTCAGTGCAGCTGTCTCCACGGGTGCAGAGTTAAAGGACTTATTTTAAAACCGGTTCCACTTCTGGAAGCTCCCCCTACCCCACAACAGGGCTGCAAAGAACTGGAGCAGAAGGGATGCCCCTCTGTTGGGGCTTGAGCCACACCCTCTGAACTTGGGGGCTTCTTCTGCAGGTGGAGGTCTCTAACCGCAGCCGCAGGTCCCAGGGGCTCTGTTTTAGCTGAGTGGCCACAAACAAGTGCCTTGAACTTGGCCAGCCTTACGGTCCAGAAGGAAAAGTCATCCTCTTTTCTGGGCTGGCTGTTTTCCGATGGCAAAATAGTAAAACCTGTTTGCTCATTTTTCAGACAGGATGAAGTCATGGGGAACCAGAATTTTTTAATTTACTTGGCAAAAATCTGGTGCTTTAAGCATAGGCTGCTTTAAAATTGGCTTACGCTGTTACTACCCAGTGCCTTCTGCCCCCTGCCCAAATGGCCAGTGCGGTGGCTCCAATTGTGCTGCAAACTTCTATTGCCAGTGGCTGCCATATGGAACAATGGATGATAAGACTGGAGCCACAGCAAGGCCAGGGGAAACAAAAATGGCTTTGGACAATTGAATGTTGATGACCGGAAGGGAATTGGAAAAATGACTCCACTGTTCAAGTTGAGAGGATTACCAGTGACTAATCAGGGGGGATGTACAGAAGTATACACACTTTGTTGAAAAGATTTATTTATTTTTGTTTCAAAGGCAGAGTGAGAGAGAGAGAAAGATCTTCCATTTGCTGAATTGCTCCCCACAAATGTCCACAACAGCCAGCCAGGAATGGGCCAGGCCAGAACCGGAAGCCAGAACTCTGCGTGCATCTCGTGTGTATCTGTGTTTTAGAGGGCTTGGGGCTGGGTAGACAACAACCACTGCTCTCCTACCTGCATGGCTGCCTCGCCTCTCCAGAGTGCGTTAACAGGCCTGAATCCCTCGTGACAGCAGCGTCTTCCATGCTCACAGCCTCAGAAAGCATTGAAAAAGCCACTGAAGTGCAGGCCTGGCACAGTGCCTCAATAGACAAAGCCTCCACCTGCAGCGCCAGCATCTCCTATGGATGTTCCATATCCCATCCAGCTCACTGCTTAAGGTCTAGGAAAGCGGGAGAGGATGGCTCAGGTCCCTGAACCCTTTCACCCATGTGGGAGACCTGGGAGAAGCTCCTGGCTGAGGATTGGCTCAGCTCTGGCTGTTGTGGCCACTTGGGGAGTGAACCAGCTGATAGAAGATCTTTCTCCCTCTGTGTCCTCTCTGTAAATCTACCTTTCCAAGAAAAATAAATGAATCTGTTTTTGGAAAAGCCAATGCAGCGCAGATTTTTGGGGCATCAAGCCCTTGTCCAGTGGGCGTCGTTTTCCTGCTGAGCGCTCCTAGTCCATCATCATCCTAATCCTTTCTTGACCAAACCCTGGAAATAAAGCCTCCCTTTGGAATAACATTTACTCATCCCTGATCCTCTGACTCCTCCCCCATTTTCCGTAAGTTTCCCTTCAAAAAGTCAATGTCAATAATTCCATGATCTCATCTGGCTTCCTACAGTGCCAGGTTCACATTCATGTCTGCTCTTCCTAATGAGACCCTGGCAGGGCTAGGGCTGAAGTGCCCAGGCAGCAGGGAGCCATGTCAGGCGGGAGCTGGCCAGAGGCATCGACCTGTGGAGAGAAGGCAGGGCTGCTGCAAACACCACAGGGCACCCTGTGTGCATCCTACGATGCACAGCAGCAGAGCTGAGACCCTGGCAGGGGCTGGACCCAGCAGCTCTGCGCTGGAGCACTAGTGCTGGGAAGACAGCTCTACAGTAAGATCCTATTTCTCGACAGGAAGGGAGTTAAGTCTTCTAAGACATAGTCTTAGCCATGGCTCCACAGGCTAATCCTCCTCCTGCAAGCATCAGCATCCCATATGGGCACTGGTTCGTGTTCTGGCTGCTCTACTTCCCATCCAGCTCTCCGCCTGTGGCCTGAGAAAGTAGTGAAGGATGGCCCAAAGCTTTAACACCCTGCACCCACATGGAAGACCCAGAAGAAGCTCCTGGCTTTGGGTCAGCTCAACTGTGGCCTTTGAAGCCATTTGCAAGGTGGACCAGCAAATGGAAGATTGGTCTATCTTTCTCTCTGTAAATCTGCCTTCCACATAAAAATACATAATATACAATCCTGGGTGGGGGGCGGGCGGAGGAGAGAGGAAATCATGGGCCAGGACAAGCTGGGGAGGAGCCGCTCAGCCTCAGGGAGTGAGCTGGGTGAGGGTGCGTGGTTGCCCCGGGGCTTCCACCTGCAGGTGCTCTGCGTGGTGTGGTGTGAGGGGACTTTCAGGAGTCACACATCTACCCTTCTCACCTCAGCTCCGCCAGTTGTTAATTACCTCGCCTTTGCCAAGATGATACCTCCATCTTGAGACTGGCAAGAGAATAGATAGGAGAGTCTAGTATGGTGTATGCGTAAGATGCCAAGTTTCCTGTTTTCCTCCTGTGATTTTACGTTCCTCTTCCTGTTGCTTTACACAACAGACATTCCAGCCCTTATCTTGTTGCGCACCCAGCAGCTCAGCTGCAGGCACCACCCACTTTCTTCTCCATGGTGGCCTGACCACTCAAGTCCAACAATTCCCAACTCAGCTGCCTCTTCTCACCTTTCCCTGCCTCTTCTCTGTTCTCCAGTCTGGGACACCCCATCACAGCAACTTCAGCTTGCGAGTCCTGCATTCAATTCTGAGTGGGTGGCCTGGCACATGACCGCGGCCTCCCACCACCCCCCTCCCCCGAACCATCATCTGGGAACTGGGGAGGCTAGATGGGGTCAGGCCGAAGCCAGCAGAGGCGTTTAATCAAGGGGAGCAGAGGCCACCCAAGAACACTGAGATTCTGTGTTGGGGTGTGGGTTTTAGAACCACCCAGCCTGGGGCCCAGGAGCCGGTGTATGGCCTCCGATGGTAGTCCCGGGCAGGTCTCAGTGGCTGGGAGATCCTTAGCACTTCCAGCCTCCCTATCCCCGGAGTGACTTCTTGGGAACAGGCACTGAGGTGGGGATCAGATGTGGGACTCCTGGCTGATGGCCAAGGAAAGCATCCCCTCTTTGGGGTGCCCCATTCTTTGGGTAATTAATGTTCAGGTTGCCTACTCCTCTTGGGACCCTGTGTTACTCAAGTGCCCATCCTCCTGAGTCTGTGTGGCATGAATCTCTCTATTTAAGAAAAAAAATTGGGGGCCAATGCTGTGGTATAATAGGCTAAGCCTCCCTCTGCAGTGCCTCCATCCCATATGAGTCCTCGCTTTTCCGCTTCAGATCCAGTTCCCTGTTTGTAACCTGGGAAAGCACAGGGAATGGCCCAGGTCGTTGGTCCCTGCTTTGAGTCAACTGCGGCTCCCAGCGTGTGGCTTCTCTCAGCCTTTGTGGAACTGTGCATTTGGAACTCCTATTCATCCTTGAAAGCCCATCTCAAATGTCCCTGTTTGTTATATCTTGCCATGTAGCCTCAGGAGAAAATTGATTTCTCCTCCAAAACACCCTCATTTGCAGCCTTGATCACACAGGCTGATCTGTCACAACCTTTTATGTCAAAGATTCTTTGCTTACCAAATGACGTCTTCTCCCAAGGCCAAGCATGCACTTCCTTTTACAGTCAGGTTTAGCGACAAAATGTGCTAAGCTTATTTAAAAAACACGCCCTTCCCCCTCCAAATATCGGATTGGGTCCCTCATTCCCAGATGGCAGATGGTGTTCACCTTGGCCTGCCTTTAGGAGGATAGCTCTTCCTTCCTCCTCTCCTCCCTCCCTTCTTCCCTAGGCATAGTTACAGGGAAAAGGACAGAAAGATCTTCCATCCACTAGTTAACTCCCCAAGTGACTGCAACAGCCAGAGCTGAGCTGATCTGAAGCCGGGAATCAGCTCCTGACCTCCCGCACAGGTGCAGGGACCCAAGGACTTGGGCCATCCTCTGCTGCTTTCCCAGGCTGGATCAGAAGTGAGCTGGATCAGAAGTGGAGCAGTCAGAACTAGAACCCACATCTACATGGAATGCCGGCACCATAAGACAGAGGATTAGCGTATTGAGCCCCACACCAGTCCCAGCAAGAGGCTTCTTGTGTCCATTTAGCCAAAGTCTCCTACTTCCAGGTGTCTCCTCCTAATTTTTCACCCAACCCACCATGCTAATTCATGGCTCTCTCTGTGCCCTGCTCCATGCTATGGTAGGAGTTAAACCCAGATTCCTGTTCCTGACGGCAACAACCCCTCTGTCAGGTGCTCCCTGTGATTTGAAGGAAACCATTTTCCCAGGTGTATCTGGAGCAGTTCTCCCTTTACTGGTGTGGGGAGCTCCCGAGGGCCTCCAGCTGCCTCCTGCTGCTCCTCCGGGAGCCTGGGAGCACACTCCCCAGCTTGGAGCCCTGGGCTGTCACCAGCTTCCTGGTCTTTCGCATGCTGGAAATCTTGTCAAACACACGCTTCCTGAGCCCCATCACAGGGTCCTGTCACATGCAGGCCGGCTGATCCGGATCACAGAGAGCCAGTCAGGCGCATGTGCCCCGGGTGGAATCCCCGTCCGCTGCTAGATCTTGTCTCTCTGCTGGCTCTGTAACGCGCTCCAGGGAGGCCTCAAGCTGGGCTGCTCCCACGTGCTGCTACTCGCTTCTCTCGCTTCATCCCAGCTGGTCCATTTGCATCAGGTGAGCTCCATCTCATATGTATCTTCCTGATTTTCTGAATCTGTTTGAATAAGAAACATCATGAATGCTTGCATGCAGTGGGAGGAGAAACTGTGTAACTACAAAGCCCTGAGTTGACACAGGTTGTTTCCAGAATCTTCCCTTAATTCCACCGCTTTCCCCCATGGGATTTAAGAACATTATTCAAAAAAAAAAAAAAAAAAAAAAAAAAAAAAAAAAAAGAACATTATTCAATATCTTTATGCTTTCTTTCCATGCTCATTTTATTTTTAATGCATTTTTATTTACTTGAAATGTTTTATTTGAAAGGCAGATTTGTGGAGAGAGATCTTCCATCCTCTGGTTCATTTCCCAGATGGCCACAGCAGCAGCTGGATATAGACTGGTCCAAAGCCAAAAGCCTGGAGCTTCTTCTGTATCTCTCACATGGGCACAGGGACCAAGACCGCTTTCCCAGGCCCATTAGCAGGGAACTGGATTGGAAGCAGAGCTGCTGGGACTAGAACCAGTGCCCTTATGGGATGCTGGCACTTCAGGCAGAGGCTTAACTGACTATATCACAGCATCAGCCCCTTTCTCTATTTGTAAGAGCTGGGCTTTTAAAGGGCCCACTTCTCAGGGCTACAGTGCGAGGGATGAGACCACAGACAGGCAGTCTCCTCGAAACTCCCAGACAATGTACATATAGAGAAAACTATGCATACACTTGCTTGTTTTTGTTTTGCCACTTTGCCTGGGGCTTGTCATTGCCATTCATACCGACTTGGCTTCTGGCTGCAAGCATTTGCGTCTTTCAAAAGAGTGCCAGGGAGTGAGTGTTGCTGGGAGGAGTCCTCGGCCCTTGAGTGGTGGGAGTGGCCCTGTTGGATAGGGCCGCTGGAAAGCCTGTGTTTGACCTGGTTTATCAGAGATGCCCTGGGAAATGAATCACCAGAGAGGAATGGTGATGATTGGTTTGAAAACTGTCCTCCTTGGGGCTGGTCTTGTGGCACAGTGAGTGGTACCCCTGCCTGCAGTGCCAGCATCCCCTATGGCTACTGGTTTGAATCCTGGGAGTTCTGATTTCAATCCACCTTGCCACTGATGGCCTGGGAAAAGCAGCGAAGGGTGGTTGCATCCTTGCACCCACGTGGGAGACCCACATGAAGCTCCTGGTTTCAGCCTCACCCAGCCCTGGCTGTTGGCAGCTAGTTGGGAGCGGTGGAGCAGCAGAGAGAAGATCTCTACTTTTCTTTAAAGAGTTATTTATTTTTGAAAGCCAGGGCTACAATGGAGGTGGGGAAGATCTTCTATCTGCTAGTTCACTCCCCAACAGGCAGCGCTGCGTCTGGCCAAAGCCAGGAGATGGGCCATCCTCCACAGCTTTTCACAGGCCATTCATAGGGAGTTGGACCACAGGTGGAGCAGCTGGCATATAAACAAGTGCCCATATGGCATGCTCATGTCACCGGCTAAGCCACAGCTATCGTCCTAAGATTCTTTTATCCCTCTTTTTCTTGCCCTCTCCTTCTCACTCTGTAACTTTGCCTTTCAAATAAATAAATCCTAAGAAAAGAAACAAGGAGGAAAGCCAAGCTCATGTCCCCTGCCCCTCTTTTCCATGCACCTGCCGGTATTTCCTGGGATCACCTGCCTAGGTCAGGTCTCACTCCAAACCATGACAGTGTGCAAAGTCCTTGGTGCTGTGCCTGGAGTTTAGCAGGTGTCAGAACCACTGTGTCAGCAGTTCAGCTCTTGTTCCCCCGCGGAGAACAGAGATGCCTGTGGAGGGGAGAGCCGTCTTGTGCATGATGGGTTCCTGTCCGGCCTGCCGTGAGAAAGCCTGGCTGCAGGAGCACTGTCCAGTAGTGGTCAGTGGATGGCACATGTTGCTCTCTGGGGGAGCCAAATCAGTTCTTGGGGGAGTGAACCAAACTGTCTTAACGTACACAGCGCAGATGAGGTACTGAAACTGACGAGCAGTATCCATCTGTGAGGCTAAAGGTTAGTGGCGAGTGGGGAGCGGGGGATAAGTCAGGGAGAAAGGAGTGTGGACGTGACTGTTGACCCTGGCTTTCGGCCATCAGGTGCAGCACTGTGTGAGGTTCGTGTCCTCTTTGCCAGAGTGATCAGTTCTCACTTGAACTTTTATAACATTGTTTGGTTCAGTTTGCCCAGCTAGGCACCCATCTTTTTTTTTTTTTTTTTTTTTTTTTTTTTTGGCAAAACTTCTGTCTGCTTGTGGTGAAGGTTCCTGGTTCTTATTACAGTCAGTCTAGGTTACATTTTGACAATCACGAGGCTTGGCTCTGGGCACAAAGCTTCCAGGTCATCAAACACGGCTGTCCTTTGGATCTTTCCTTCCTGTTCTGTGGAGTGTTGCCCTCGGGGCAGACAGCATTGAGTTAGACAAGAAGGAAAAAAATAGATTCTTGAGTTCCCATCTGTACTTCCTTTGTCCAAGTATAATGGTTGAGGAATTTTTAAAAATATTTTCTCTTACTGGAGAATACTGAACATAAGGCTAATGATTTATGTATTTTACTCATTTGGAAAGCATCAACTGGGTGGCAGAGCTGGTTCAAGGTAGGATGGGTACAGGAGACTGGTGTCTGCATACTGCATGTCATGCTGAGGAGGCGGAAACCCCTCCTGAAGATCTCAGAATTCCAGTTAGGGCCAGAAACACCACTGCTTGGCACTTGGGTGCCCTAGGTACCCACATCCCGTATTGGAGCACAGCGTGCAGTCCCAGCTGCCCCACTTCTGATCCAGCTCCCTGCTGACATGGCTGACCCAAGGGCTTGGGCCCCGCCACCTTGAGGGAGCCCTGGAGGCAGTTCTAAGCTCCTGGCCTGGCCCAGCCCCTGCCATGGTGGCTAATTGAGAGGAGTGAACCAGTGGATGGAAGATCTCTTTCTCTCTCTATCACTTTGCAAATAATTTAATTTTTTTTTCTTTTTTAAAGGAGGGAGGGAAAGGTTAGTTTTCCATTAACCTTCGCCCCTTTCTCGATGCCCTGCCGTACTGAGGCCAGTGTGGCTGAAGCCGTCTCTTTCCCTGTTGAAGCCGCCATTGCCTTCGCCAGGGACTGAAAGACGGCAAAGCAGGACTGTGGTCTGCTTACTGGGGACAGGCAATTGCTGAACTCTTGTTAAGTGAGTTACTGGTATCTCCACCCTGGCCCCCTCCTCCTCTTCATGTTGAGTGCAGGGGGACAAGAAGCATGCCCTGTGGAGATGTGCCATTGTCCTGCAGGATGCGGACGGCAGAGGGGCAGAGGTTTTCCTGGATCGCAGGCCCATGTGGTACCTAGAGCTTCCATCTTTGTCACGAACTATATAGGTCACAATCAAGACGGAGCAAGTTCCTGTACTTGGATTCCTGCTGCCCACAGGGAGACCACTGAGTGAGATTCTTTTTTTTTTTTTAAGATTTATTTTTATTATTTTTTTATTGGAAAGGCGAATATACAGAGAGGAGAGACAGAGAGGAAGATCTTCCATCTGATGATTCACTCCCCAAGTGAGCATAACGGCCCATGCTATGCCAGTCCGAAGCCAGGAGCCTCTTCCAGGTCTCCCACGTGGGTGCAGGGTCCCAAAGCTTTGGGCCATCCTCGACTGCTTTCCCGGGCCACAAGTGGGAGCTGGAAGGGAAGCGGGGCTGCTGGGATAGAACCGGCGCCCATATGGGATCCTGGGCGTGCAATGCGAGGACTTTAACCACTGTGCCACCGCGCCGGGCCCTGAGTGGGATTCTTGTACGCTTTGAAAGGGGGCTGTGAGGGGAGAAATGCGCAGGGGTGGTGAGTGCAAAGGTCTGGGATGTGGCCTTCAGTCTTTTTTCTTTGGAAAGGTAGATATACAGAGAGGAGGAGGAGGAGAAACAGAGAGGAAGATCTTTCGTCCGGTAGTTCACTCCCCAAATGGCCGCGACAGCTGGAGATGAGCCAATCCGAAGCCAGGAGCCAGGAGCTTCTTCCAGGTCTCCCACATGAGTGCAGGGTCCTAAAGCTTTGGGCCATCCTTGACTGCTGTCGCAGGCCACAAGCAGGGAGCTGGATGGGAAGTAGGGCCTTTAGGACAGGAACCGGCGCCCATATTGAATCCCAGCGTGTTCAAGGCCAGGACTTTAACTGCTACACTATTGCGCCAGGCCCATAGCCTTCCGTCTTTTCATGTGTCTCAATTATGGTGTGCTAAGTTATCCAGGCCCACAAATGCCGACTATGGTAAATCCCAATCCTGTTAAACATAGCACCATGTCAGATTGTGCTGCCAAATCATTCTTGAGTACGTGTTGCACTAAGACTTTGCTGGCTTTCTGTGTTCATTCAGGATTTCCCAATGTTGCATGATGAACTGGACCGAAACATGAAAACATCACTCAAAATCCTATTTTCTTTTTATTGGCAGCAGCAGTGGAGTCTGCTCTAAAATATTTCAGACCTACACAAAGGCTACTGGGTATCTAGAATCCTTACATGCATTGACCCAGATTAACACATACTTAACATGTTGTCAAATGTGTTTTATTTCTCTTTCCATCTCTGCCCACACGTGTGCTCCCACCACACACCCTTACTCTAAGCCGTTTTCTCATAGGCTCCTTATTTTGCGTTCCTTGACTGCTTTACATGCACTTCTTAAAAAGGGCATATGTTCCCGTCATCATGGTCTAATTATCAAATTCAGGGATTTTAACATTTATGCGGTATTTTAATGCATGGTCTGTATTACAATTTTACCCGTTATCCCAGTAACATATTTGCCTTTGGAGAGGAGCAGAATCAGGAATTATACACATGGCCTACTTTCTAAATTAGCTTTATTTAGTTAGGTAGTTAATTAAAAAAAAATGTGCTCATCTGAAAAGCAGAATGAAAGGCAGCAAGAGCTTCCATTCACTGGTTCCCCGAACACCCCAAGAGCTAAGACTGGGCCAGTCCAGTGTCAGAAACCTGGAACTCCATCTGAATCTCCCATGTGGGTGATAGGGACCCAAGAACCTTAGTTGTCACCCGCTGCTTCCCAGGACATCCAGTAATAGGAGCTGGGTGACTATTGGAGCCAGGATTCAAAAGCAAGCATGTGCTATGGGTCCTACGCAGCAACTGAACTGCCATGCCAAAGGAGGCCACCTTCCAACTGCCAATCCTGCGTTGAACTTAGTTGTTCTTTAGCGAGTTTTCTAATCTGAAAAAGTCCTTAGCTTCAGTTTTGCCTTCCAGGCCAGCTGTCTCTGGCAGAGTGACCGCCGGCTGGAGATTACCTGACTGCTCACTGGTGGGGTCAGGTGTCATGTCCCTGGCCACAATGCTGTAGCATTATGCTATGTCCTCTGCAGTACCTGACATTTGGAGGCACAGGGTGGTGGGTTTGTTGAGCTGGTTCGACCTGATTGTTTTTCTGCAGTTGGAGATGTTTGGGTCGTCATGATTTGACTTTAAATGAATTGAAGATAGGGGGACATGTTGAGTTTTGCTCTGACAGTATTATCCAGCAGCCAAGTCACTATACCTGCTTCCTTAGCCGGAAGTAACTCTTTCAGCCCGTAGCATCAGCAGTCTGCTCCTTGGCCAGAGCTGCAAAAGCCATCAACATGAAGTGCTCACAGAACCAAACTCAGTCGCGTCATGGTAGCCAATGCCAGGCAGAGCCCCTAGGAGGGCAACCATTGCTAACTGCGGTTGCTCCCCAGCTTTCGTGATTTGATTTTTGTGCTGTGTGGCCTTCCTGAGGTTTCCCTGCTGTTCCAGAGAGACAAAGATGGTTCTTTCTGTCCCACCCAGGACTGCCAAAGTGCTGGGCCACAAACCACACATCGCCTGACCCAGGTTGGGCAGTGTGGCCTCTCAGAGAAAAACAGGAAATCAGAACCTACGCACTTTGGGACAGATGGGCTGCGTCGTGACTTTCTTGGCTGTTTCATTTGGCTTGAATAACAGTGTCATTTTCCTCCGTGCAGAAAAGTACCCAGAGGAGTTGGAAATGGCCTTTATTGGGCAGCGTTTTATTTCAGTAGATTATTTCATGTCTGGCCACTGCGTTAAGTGCTCTCCCAGACTGACTCAGGAATTCTTGCCACTGACTTTTTTCCCCCAGGGCCAGGAAACACGTGGAGTCCACAGAGCGGGTGTCACGGTCTTGCCCATAAATTCCAGGGCTGTGGGGCTTGCTATAAACGCCTGTCGAT
The DNA here is from genome assembly GCF_017591425.1 of Ochotona curzoniae. Classification (NCBI taxonomy): domain Eukaryota; kingdom Metazoa; phylum Chordata; class Mammalia; order Lagomorpha; family Ochotonidae; genus Ochotona; species Ochotona curzoniae. The sequence continues at coordinate 20,749,374 of NW_024465894.1, read as the reverse complement.
GACTGTGCCCTGTGATGGTGACGTCACAGAGGTGTTGGAAGGGACCTTGTGCACGCAGCAGGAGGGTCTAAGGGCTAGGAAACATCCTACAGGCAGGAAAAGCCATGTGTTGCCCAGACGCTAGTTTTGGTCCCTTTCCCCAACACCTACTATTAAGATGGTTGCTGGTTTCCAAGGCTGAGACTGAGCTGGTGTCCACCTTACATGGTACTGAGACAGGACCCCTTGGGTAGAAACTGCACGGTAAAGTTTGAGTGTGGATGATTTCCTGGGTTCCCACTGTGCCATTCGTGTCTCTTCGGGGAGGAGGTGGTGCTGGGCAAGTTCCGCAGCTGCGAGGCCCAGTACCCTGGGCTTCCTGTGGCTTAGCCAGTTGTGACCTGCCATGAGCACATGACATCTATCTTCAGTCCGTGATCTTCCTGTCTTGGGGGCTGTCATGACTCTTTGATCTCTTTCAACCTGGGACAGTTCTCCAGCTTTGCCTTACCATTCGTGCGTGACCCTGATGTTTTTGCAGAATCCAAGACAGCCAGCCTTTTTACAGAACACCTGTCAGCAGGGGTACATGTGGAGTTTTCAGAAGGTCCCTGGACACACGTTTTGGTCGATAACCTTACATTTCTCCTGGGTATCTTCCACAGCCCACAGCAAAGCAGCTGCTAGGTCTGTTTTGGGGTCCTGGGAAGATTTTCAGGATCTCCATCTCCAGAAAAACCTCTTTCCAGCAATATTGCTGAAGTAGGCATGGGTGAGGACAAATGGAGGACCCACAGCCAAGTCTGTAAGAACTCCCATCTAGACCGCTAGTTCTCGATTGAGCTGTCTGCCTTGTCTGTCAGGTGCATTTTCTCCATTAAACTTGGCTAGCATGTTTACTACTTGGCTAGCATGTTTACTACTTTAAGACCAAAAATTTGGGTTTCAGTTTTTGGGGCACCAAGATCATCCTTGAACTCCATTTTCCATGGGATTGTTGAAGCGTCTTGCTGTGTGTCCTCCCACCGTGTTGTGACAAATCAAGCCCCCGCTCCAGCACACCTGCTACGATGCTGCATGTCTCTCCAGCTGCCATCCTTGGAGGAGCACAGCTTCTGCCCACCCTCCCATCATCTGCTGCAGGTGTTTGTTCATGCTCGTGCCCTTGGCAGTTCACAGCACAACATGTGAGGAGATGCTGTCATTGGTTTTACAGCCACTTGAATTGGTTTTCTGTTAACTTCCCACATAGAAACTCCTGACTGATTTAAGGGCCCCTTTATATTGTGAGGTTAATTTCCAATTACCACAATGGAACAGACAAGGGATTACGAAGAAGGACTTTGGAGGCCTGGACCAGAGGAAAAAAAAAGGCAACAGATTCTCTATTGATACAAATGACATTTCCTATTCAGAATAAGGTGATGTATCATTTACTGTAGTGCTTGTAATAATAGTGTCTCAATTTGCACCAAGATCTTGCATGTCAATGTTTTCATCATTCTTCAGTGGGTCAGGCTAGTTACATGGATGCAGGATAGTGGTTGTTTACCAGGACACAGATTTTATTCAAACTGTGTCTGCATGTATTTTTTTTTCTGGATTTTTGTTTGGCAAAAACATTTGCATGAATTCTTAGTACAGTGTGGATTGAGCAAGCGTCCTCGGAGGATTGTGACAGACTGAGAAGATGCCACCAAGCCATCTACTGTGTAACAGCCCTAGGTCAGCAGCCTACCACATGCAAATATGCCATGCTGGTGGCAGGGGAGGGGTTGCAGTGGTGGTTAATCCTCTGCCTATGGTACTGGCATCTCATATGGCTGCCAATTCAAGTCCCAGCTGCTCCACTTCTGATCCAGCTTCCTGCTAATGGCCTAGGGAAAGCAGGAGAGGATGGGCGAGGATCTTGGGCCCCTGTACGCAAGTGGGAGACTTGGAAGAAGCTCCTGGTTCTTGGCTTTGGACCAGCCCAGCATTGTGGCCATTTGGGGAGTGACTCAGCAAATAGATCTCTTCCTATAATGTGCAATTATGTACAGTCCATAATCTTCAATAATGATAATAAATGGTTAGATTACTCGCTTATATATTTGCTATGCTATACATTTTTGTGAGAGAAAGCTCCCACCTGCTAGTTCACTCCCCACATGCCCGCAATGCCCAAATCTGGGCCAGATCCAAGTTGATAGCAAGGAATTCCCTCCAGGTCTCCTGCATGGGTGGCAGACACTCAGTTACTTGTGCCACCACTGCTGTCTCTGGAATCTATATTGGCATAAGACTGAGGTCAGGAGCTGAAGTTGGGCGTCAGATCTAGGTATTCTGATGTGGAATGTGGCTGTGTTAGCTGCCACACAAACAGCCCATCCCCTGTTACCATCTCTTGAGCGTGCCCTCATTCTGTGGGTGTTGTAAATAGGCTTGTTGTGAACAGTGAATGTCAACACAGGCAGCAACCTCATGCATCTTGCACCTGCCACATGTTTAGAATTGCATCCTTTTCCTCTAGTGCTTGACTTAATCCCATGTGGTTTTGTTCACCACCACTGTAGGAGCAGCTTAAGTATGTGTCACACATGCTTATATAATGTAGCCGAGGTGTGCAGCAAGCTATCCATCTAACTTTGTGTAAATGCTCTGTGACTTTGCCTGATAAATGCATTTCCTGAAATGTGTTCTATTTTTAAGTTATTTCTTAAAGATTTATTGTTATTGCTATTGGCAGGGAGGATTTACAGAGAGGAGAGACAGAGAAACATTTTCCATCTGCTGGTTTACTTCCCGAGAGGCTGCAGTTGCCAGAGCTGAGCTAATCCTAAGCCAAGAGCCAGGAACCTCCTCCTGGTCTCCCATGTAGGTGCAGGGTCCCAAGGCTCTAGGCCATCCCCTATTACTTTACCAGGCTATAAGCAGGGAGCTGGAAGGGAAATGGAGCAGCCGGCCCATGAACTGGCATCTATATGGGATCCTAGCACATGCAAAGTGGGGATTTAGCCACTGAGCCATCATGCTGGGTTCCCTGTTTTCTTTTTAAAGGCTTATTTAGTTTTACTTGAATGTCAGAGTTGCAGAGAGAGACATCTTGGATCTACTGATTCATTCCCCAGATGGCGACAATGATCAGGGCTATTCTAGGCCAAAGCCAGGAGCCAGCATCTTTTTCCAGGTCTGTCGTGTGGGTAGCAGGGGTTCAAACACTTGGGCCATCCTCTGCTGATTTTTCCAGGACATTAGAAAGGAGCTGGATCAGAAGTAGAACAGCTAGGACTTGAACTGATGCCCATACGGGATTCAGGTGCTGTTGGCAGAGTATCAGTATGCTGTACCATCATGTTAGCCCCAGAATGTGTCCTGTTGTTAACCATGTGTGATCGGAACAGTAATTGACTAGGAGGTGATATCAGGAAGCATGGGAAAGTGGGCCAGGGGCAGCTGGTGGTGTGTGATCAGCCGGTGGGGTATGTGTGTGTTCCCACGACTGCAGCTGTCAGAAACAAGGCTGTGATAAGGATTCAAGGACAGATGGTTGCTTGAGAGGTGAAGGGAATGCTGTGAGGGGAGCAGGGGAGTGAGGGAGATAAGGCAGTGTTGCTGAGCCAGCGTGGGGACTTCATCCTCGAGTCCTCAAGCTGGAGAGGAAGGATCCAAGTGAGGGATGTCAGATGTGCAGGTAGACAGCAGTGTGTGGGGATACGGTGTGGCTGTAGAACCCCTTGCTTGGTCCTGTAACTTCTTTCCATTTCAAGAAGCTGCTCTGAGTTTGTTGTTGGAGCCTGCAGATGCCACTCATGTACTTTTGGAAGTGTCTGTTTTTGTGAAGAGGGCAGGGACCGGGCCCTGCATTTCTGCTTCTCAAAGACCTCTGCTCAGCGGGGCCTCTGATTCCATGCACTCGGAAGGCTTGACTCCATTCCCAGCATAACCCAGAGGTGGTGGGAGGGCTGGCACACAGCTCAGGCACCAGCTCACTAGGCAACTTCATTCTCCTGAGGGTCAGTTTGTCTCCCAGGTGATGGATAGGGTGAGCTCTTTCTTTTTAAAAAGATTTATTTATTTTTATCAGAGAAGCAGATTTATATAGAGAAGAAGAGACAGAGAAAGATCATCCATCCGCTGGTTCATTCCCCAAATTGCCACAATGGCTGGAACTGAGCTGGTTTGAAGCCAGGGGCCTCTTCTGGGTCTCTCATGTGGGTGCAGGGTCTCAAGGCTTTGGGCCATCCTCTGCTGATTTCCTAGGTCACAAGCAGGGAGCTGGATGGGAAGTGGAGCAGCTGGGACATGAACTAGCACCCATATGGAGTCCTTGTGCATGCAAGGTGAGGATTTAGCTACTGAATCATTTTTTGCCAGACTCCAAGGTGAGATCTTGATGAAAGGGCAGAGTTGTGGGAACTGTCAGGGGGAAGATGGTCTGGAGCCTGCCTTTTAAGAGTGATCAAACTTTGGGTGAGTGAGCAGAGCTGGAGATGCAGCCATCAAAATGCAAAGGTGGGAGGGGCCAACCCACCTCCCCTTACGCACGTTTCTATAGGTTTTTTCAAAATTATTTTTGCAAAGATTTATTATAGTTATGTTTGAAAGATAGAGTTACAGAGAAAGGGAGAAAGAGAAATATCTTCCGTCCACTGGTTCACTACCCAGAAGGCCACAATGGCTGGAGCTGAGCCAGGAGCCAGAATTTTCTTCTGGGACTCCTACATCGGTGCAGGAGTCCTAGGACTTGAATCAACTTGAACCAGCTGCTTTGCTAGGCCATAACAGGGAGCAGCCAGAACAAAAGCTGGTGCCCATAGGAGATGCTGGCATGACAGGCCAAAGTTTAACATAGTATGCTACGAAGCTTATCCCCTTGTTTTCTCTTTTCTTTTTCTTTTCTTTTTTTTTTTTTTTAAGATTTTATTTATTTTTTATTGGAAAGGCAGATATACAGAGAGGAGGAGAGACAGGAAGATCTTCCGTCCGATGGTTCACTCCCCAAGTGGCTGCAACGGCCAGAGCTGAGCTGAGCTGATCTGAAGCCAGAAGCATCTTCTGGGTCTCGCACATGGATACAGGGTCCTTTGGGCCTTCCTCAACTACTTTCCCAGGCCATAGGCAAGGACCTGGATGGGAAGTGGAGCAGCCAGGATACAAACCAGTGCCCATATGGGATCCTGGCACTTGCAAGGCGAGGACTTTAGCCACTGGGCCCCTGTAGTTGTGGAGCTTTCTTTGTGGTGTCTAGGGCACATGCGCAAAGCTGCACAAACACTGAATCACCAGACACCTGCAGCTACACTGACCAAGGGGCCCTCTGGCCTCTGTGGCCAGCCCACACTGTAAATCAGTAGCTTTTTATGGTCTATACAGTGCCATCTTGTTCACATTTTTGCAATTTTTTTAGTGGGGGAATGTGTCAATTTTGCTACTTCCCACAGTCCCTACAGATAGTCCCAAAGTCATCACTGAACTCACAGTGGCTGGGGTGTGCATTAGGAGGAAGTATGTGCATTAGATAAGTTTCATACAAGCGTGAGTCACAACGCACATGTACCTCTTTGTGAGTTCAGTGTTTGAAATCCACAGTACACATTAAATAAGGTTTAATGACCTTCTCATGGCAGTGTTATGACCAGAGGCCTGGGGAACCTAAGCCGGCAGGCTCCAAGAGCAAGGTTTCATTGCTTGCCAAGCCGCTGTTGGCAATGACATTATAGAACTTTACAGGACAAAGGAAGTGCAAGAAGTGACTACGAAGTGGAGATAACCCAAAAATGGACAGCATACTCATTTTTTTCTAAAGATATATTTTATTTTTATTGAAAAGATATGTAGAGAGGAGGAGAGATACACAGGAAGATCTTACGTCCACTGATTGACTCCCCTAGTGGCCACAATGGCTGCCTGATCTGAAGCCAGGAGCCAGGAGCCTCTTCCAAGTCTCTCATGCGGGTACAGGATGCCAAGGCTTTGGGCCATCCTTGACTGCTTTCCCAGGTCACAGGCAGGATGCTGGATGGGAAGCACAGCTGCTGGTGATTAGAAATGGTGTCCATATGGGACTAGGCTACCATGCGGGACCTCATTCTTTTTTTTTTTTAGATGCATATTTTAAAAGACTTATTTATTTTTATTGGAAAGGCAGATTTACAGAGAAAAGGAGAGACACAGAGAGAAAGATGTTCTACTCTCTGGTTCACTCCCCCAAATGTCTGGGGGGCTGGAAGTGAGCCCACCTGAAGTCAGGAGCCAGGAGCTTATTCTCGGTCTCTGTGTTGGTACAGGATCCCAAAGACTTGAGCCATCCTCTACCAACAGGGAGCTGGATGGGAAGTGGAGGAACCAGGAGATGATGGTGCCCCACAGGGCATGCTGGCACTTGCAGACACGACACAGGATTATTATTATTATTACAATTACTATTATTGGAAAGGCAGACATACAGAGAGGAAGAGAGACAGAGAGAAGATCTTTCATCCAATGACTCACTCCCCAAGTGAGCGCAATGGCTGGTGCTTTGCTGAAGCCAGGAGCCAGGAGCCAGGAACTTCCTCCAGGTCTCCTACACGGGTGCAGGATCCCAAGGCTTTGGGCTGTCTTTGACTGCTTTCTTAGGCCACAAGCAGGGAGCTGGATGGAAAGTTGAGCTGCTGGGATTAGAACCAGCGCCCATATGGGATCCTGGTGCTTTCAAGGCGAGGACTTTAGCCTCTAGGCCAGTGCGCCAGGCCCAACACAGGGTTAGCCAATTGACCTGTCACATTGGTGCCACGCACCCATTCTTGTATACTGATGTCTCACATGATACCTGCTCCCTTGCCTACCAGCATTGCCTGGGATGACACCCAAATAAAGGACTTGTTCCCAAGCCTGTTCTAGGGGAGCAGAGATTAAAGCAGGTGCTAGGGTTTGGATATGGCAGATTCCATTGCTGGAACCTTGCTCCCCAGCATGAAGCAGGAAGTGATGTTACCTTTAAGAGGTGGGATTTGGTTAGGTATTTAATAGGAAACATTCTCCCACTGGAAATTACTGGAGACCAGGCTCTTGTCAGGGAGACCAGCTTCTCCCGTGAATCCCCTCCCTGCTTGCACTCCCACCACTGTGATGGTGTGGCCAGGCCGGGCTAATGGCCCTGCTGTGCTCTTGAATTCAGCATCTTGAGTTGGCAATCGCTAGCATCCCATTGCAGAGGCAGTTAGGGCTGCAGAGACATCTTAGGAGGCCTGCACTGGAAACTTGGGTTGGAAACGGGAGTCCAAGAAGCCATGAGGGACTGTGGAGGTCTGAGACAGTCCACACAGACAGGAGGCATGCCTGGAGAACCGCGAGCTGCTCCAGTCATGAATATTGCCAGTGACCATGGCCTGGGTAAGGGAAGATGAGAGAGGTTGGACTGTGGACTCAGCAGAGCTGTCCAGTGGGTGATGGATGGGCCTCCTGCTGTTTCAAGCCTGGGGTTGTCGTTAGCAGGAGAGCGAAGGAGGGCTTCAGGGGAACGGAATGTGAAGTTAAAAGCCTGCATTGGAAGCTAAGTTTGAAAGAAACCCAAAAGGTTTGCTGCCTGTGCTTTTTGTAGACAAATTGGGTCCAGAAAAGGAAGTACAAAAGGAAGAAGACAACCTCACATTCCCCTGGTTTTTGCTTTTGACTTATTTTGATTGGAGCCAGACCAAAAAAAAAATTTTTTTTTTTTAATTTTTGCTGCCATCCAAAAATGCTGCAGGTCTGCCAATGGAGTAATTTGATCTCTTTCTCTCTCTGCTTTCTTGTGAACCTCGATTAAATAATGCAGGGATTAAAAAAAAAAAAAAAAAAACAGAGACCCAGAGAGGAGATACTCCTAGGAGAATAGGGCCTGGTTAGGGAATGGTGAGACTTTGGTCAAGATGGAAGCTTCTGACTGTAAGAGAATCTCTCTCTCTGCATGTGTGTGTATGTGAATTATTTTATTTGAAAAAGTTAGAGAAAAGGTCAGAGAGAGAGAGAGAGAGAGAGAGAGAGAGAGAAAGAGATGTGCCACCTACTGGTTCACTCTTCAGATGGCTGCAATGGTCCGGGTTGGGCCAGGCCAAAGCCAGAGGCCCAAGCACGTGGAACCTCTTCCCCAGCTTTTCTCAGACACATTTAGCAGGGAGCTGGATCAGAAGTGGAACAGCCAGGACATGAACTAGTGCCCGTATAAGGAATGTTGGCAAAGTAGCAGGTGTCTTTACCTGCAATAGAAGCTTTTTCTAAGTCAAAACACAGCATCCCAACTGGGTCACTGTCCCCAGAATTTTGAGATGTCTGTCTGCTATCTTGGGCTCCACACAGAGCAGCTAGGCCTGCCCTGCCTGGCCTCCTGCCTCAGCAGGTGTCAGACACCTGAGTAGGAGGATCAGAGTAGGGTAGAAAAGTGAGAGGAAATCCTTACACTACCAAGAGAACCTGCAGCGAGAGTCTTGCAGAAGCTTGCTGGTGATTTTGTTCAGTGTACTACTAAATAATGGATTTGTGAAATTCCCCAACTGTAGGGTCTTGTCTCTCCAGAAAGGAACATGAATGCCATTGGCCAACCAGAAGATAGAATCCTTTAAACACACTCCCGGGGCTGACACCAAACCACCTTTTGATGATAACGGCCCATGTCCCTTGTTCCTGAGAGCATCTTGTAGTTCCCATGATCCCTTAGGAGACACCCCAGACATTAAGTCATGTTTTTGGAGAACTGTTAGTTTATGCATCGCCCTTCCTAATTTCTGGGGTCTACTTGCAGGATGGTAGAAGCGCATGTTATCAGAACATCTACTATGTGTAGAAGATGAGTTGGTATTTTCCTGCTTGGTTGGTGGCCACCATGCTTCCATTTGGAATCTGCAGCTTTACAAGGGATGTTCCTCAGAGAACAGGCAGCTGTTCTCCAGCCCACTTCCTGGGAGCAGGGATGGGAGTGTGGAGGCTCTACGCACACAGGTGTGTGCGGACATAGACACATGTTCTCTCTAATTCGCTGAAAGCACAGGCTGGGCTGTTAGGAAACAAAACAGAAATATGAAATGACAAAGGTTATTCGGTTTTGAATTAGGGTAGTTCCTTGCTAGGCACTAGAATATTCCAGGTGCCTTTTCTTACTGATTATCTAATATTACAAATTTTCCAACGTCGAAGCCGCTTCAGAAATAGACACAGGGGCTGGCAATATGGCTTGTAAAGTAATCCTGTGTAGTCCCAGCATCCCATCCAGTCCTGGATGCCCCATTTCTGGTCTCACTCCTTGCTCATGCCTTGGGAGAGCAGGGAGGATGGCCCAAAGCCTTGGGCTCCTGCACCTGTATGGGAGACTCGAAAGCTCCTAGCCTCTGGCTTCGGGTTGGCTCCAATCTGGGCTTGTGGTCACTCAGGAAGTGAACCAGTGGATGGAAGATCTTTCTCTGTCTTTCCTTCTTGAAATCAAGATAAAGAAATCTTTTTTTAAAAGATACACAAAGGTGCACCTAATGTAATTGTTTCCTAAAGAATCACAAATTATAGTTTTGGTAGAGGGGAAAACAACCATGGCCTGAGAAGAATTACCCTGGCATTCAAAGACGAGAGAAATACCATGCACAGTCACATTTGTTATTGATGAGACATTGACAGAAGTACCCACTGGTCTCACAGAATTTAAAATTGCAACCTTGGGCCTGGCACAGTGGCCTAGTGGCTGAAATCTTCACCTTGCGCATGCTGGGATCCTATATGGGCGCTGGTTCTATCCCCGGCGACCCCACTTCCCATCCAGCTCTCTGCTTGTGGCCTGGGAAACCAGTTGAGGTCGGCCCAAAGCCTTGGGACCCTGCACTCAAGTGGGAGACCCGGAAGAGCTCTTGACTTTGGCTTCGGATCGGGTCAGCTCCAGCTGTTGCAGTCACTTGGGGAGTGAATCATTGGGCAGAAGATCCTCTGTCTCTCCTTTTCTGTCTATATATCTGACTTTGCAATAAAGATAAATAAATCTTTAAAAATGTTGCAACCTTGTAGACACTGGTCAGTAACCTTCAGCAGCAAAGCTTCCCAGAGGAAAAAAAAATCTGTTGGATCTATCACTTCTCTGATTGAAAGTTTATGAGGAATGGAATTCATCCCTGCAAACTATTTTCCACCAAGTTAGATTTAAATGAATATCCCAGTTAGAAAAAGGAAAACTCCAGTCCTCGCCCACATGCCAGGCATAGAAGTGGATCATGGAGCCAGCCATCAAGGCTCAAGCTTTGAAGCTGTTCCAATGAAGCAGGAATCTCCAGTAATTGTAAGTTCTTGCCTCAGGGGAACAGAAAGGCACGTAGATTAAAATAAAACAGAAGAAGGTTTTAGACAGTTTGCACAGCATGAGAAAACTAACCCAGAAACCTTAGGGTGGCTGAATGAACGGAGTTCCAAAAGATATTTCCCTCATGCAGACTATTGTTCCTGGATTTATTCCAACAAAAACATTTGTGTTTATTAAACATGAAGTTAAAAATTTCCTAAGGTCACAAAGACCAGATTACAGTAACAGGGTAGAAATCTTTTGACAGCAAGCCACAGCTTTGCCCCACGTACAGAAAACTCAATCAACCACATTTCCTTCAAGTTAGTTACTGAATTAGAGAGAAAGCAAGCACTCCACCCACCTTGCACCCTCCCTATAGTGGTCGCAAAGGAAGTCATCAGAGGTGACATTTGCTGGGCATAGTTTTTTGTTTGTTTCTTTTTGTTTATCAGCATTTACCTTGTTTGTTTCAAGAAGTTGAAGTAAACATCTGATAAGATAGTGATAAGCACCTGAAGTTTCCACCTGCCTCTGAGAGCTCTTTTTCTCCATCCTTCTGGCCAAAGCATATTTTGTTGGAAAGGAATGTAAATCCACCCAAACCGCTCATGCCCTCTCCTAAGCTCCTGTCAGGAGCCCTACTCTCCATACAATGAGCCTCTGTAGGGCTCCAAATGCGACCTTGGAGCTTAGTAAGCAGCTCCTCTGTGCCTCTCAGCTCAAATTCTTGCACAGAAGCGGCCTTGCTTGGGATTCAGCCTAGGGTAGGATAGAGGTCAGAATCGTGATCCCTGCACATCTGCACAGGATGTAAGTCCTTCCACCAATTGTGTGGGTGGGTCATGAGGGCACAGGAGCAAGTAGGGCAGTCTGGCATCCTGTCGTGTCAGCTTGGTGTGACCCCACAAGCTTGGCATCTGCAGCTCATGCCCAATGCCCTAATGGATTAATGTTGCTGCCCACAGCAGGAGGGACTGTTGAGTCCTTTCCATACACCTTGGGCCTGTAACACTGGCATGCATGCTGGCCTGGTCTCCAAGGGCTGGCCTGGCTGCAGGCGCATGTGCAAGGGCTGGTGAATGAAGGCCCCCTAGGGGTGGCTCTCAGCAACAACTCGGGGAACTGGTGGACAGATGCACCTCCCTTCTGTCGGGATCATCTTTGGCTCTCAGAGCTCCTAGAACTGGTAAATGACAGGTGCCCAGGGTGATTCCCTCTTGTCAGTGCATGTCCTGTGTGTTGCCCTTTTCCCTCACCAGCGTCACCCGGAGTCAACTTGAATGAATTACTTGGACACAAGTCTTCAGAAGCAGTTTTCATGTTTTTTATTGTACATCTTAACTGTGTTGTTGTTATGTGTCTGCAGTGTGGGCTCAGCCCCAGAGCTACTACTGGACACCTGGATCCAGGCACCTGGACTAGATTTACTTATGTAATCATTTATTTATAATGTTTATTTATTTTCTTTACTTTGAAAGGCAGAGCGAGAGAAATCTTCTGTCTGCCAGGCCAGGCTGAAGCCAGGAGTCTCACTCCATCCAGGTCACCCGTGTGGTATTTGAGCCATTATCTGCTGGCTCCCATGGTGCAGGTTAATAGAAAGCTGAATTGAAAGTTTAGAATAGCCGGAACTCCAACCAAACAGGCATCCCAACAGACAGCTTAATGACACCCTCTAAGACATCTATATCCCACACTGGACCTGATCCTCCATTCTAACTTCTAGCTTCCTGCTAATGAATGCTGTCCCGAATGCTGTCCACTGGGCATCTTGTGTGGAATACTTAGTTCCCAGCTTTGGCTTGACTTTCCTGCAGCTGCTGGGAAGCTTTGAGGGAGTCAGCCAGTGCATGGGAACTCTCTGACTTTCTGCCTGTCTAAACAAGCCAAAATGCAGTAGTACATCCATAGACCCTCCTCCACTGTGGTCAGAGGGCCTTATGGAAAGGAAGCACTGACCTCAGGTCCCCATAGGTTGGCCAGCAGACCCTGAGGACAGGTGGACTCCCTGTCCAGCCGGCACACAGGTCCTATGGGAAAAGAGCCCGCATGCTTTGTGATGCTGCTGCTTTGTGTGTGTGACATCATCGCAGTGGTGCTTGACCACATGGAGGAGGTTTGAAAACACATGTACTTTCAGTGACCTTGGGAGTGGCCACCCATTCCAGGGGGGCAGAAGGAGCTGTCACTCAAGCGATGAGTAAGAGACTTGGCACATTTACGGGAGAGCATTCTGGATGGACTTAAAGGGGAAATGAGGGCACCGGATGGGAGATGCAAGAGGTAATATTCTATCCCAGAAAATAAGAAGTTCCTAGCCAGCTGCCCGGCTGCATTCCTCGGGTGGCTGTTTGGCACTGAACTTGTATTATCTGGAGGAGGTGAGAGGCAGGGAGTCTGTGACCCAGTCACACATGGATTCCCAACAGAATAAGCCGCATACCAGGCCAGTGCTGTGGACACCGGGAATGATCATTGGCTAAGAATATGGATAATAATTATACACAGACAGGCCAACTGTTTCCTCAGTTCTTAAGAAAATGAGGCACTGTGGGCATCATTTCTAATTATATTGTAAAATGTAGTTATGGAACCAATTTTTCAGGAATACAGTTCTTGACTTTTCATTTCATGCTTTTCTATCTAATCATTTAATTAACCTCTTTTAGTGGGAAGCACTCGTGCTCTTAAATGGGTTTTTAAAACCTTAAAAGAAAATTAAGGGGCCGGTGCCATGGGAGGCGGTTCATGTCCTGGCTGCTCCACTTCTGACCCAGCTCCCTGCTAATGGCTTGGGAAAGTAGCAGAGGGTGGCACAAGTCCCTGGGCCCCTAGACCTGAAAGAAGCGCTTAGCTCCAGATTGGATCAGCTTAGCTCTGGCTGTTGCAGCCATTTGGGGAGTGAACCAGCTTATGGAAAATCATTCTCTTTTTCTCTATTTCCCTTTCCTATTTGTGTAACTCTGCCTTTTCGATAAAAATTGAACAAGTCTGTAAAAAAAAATTATTTCTATTGAAAATTCAGATCCACAGGGAAAAGGAGAGACAGAAAGGTCTTCCATTCACTGGTTCACTCTCCAAAGGGCCACAACGGCCAGAGCACAGCTAATGTAAAGCCAAGAAGCCAGGAGCCTTCTCTGGGTCTCCCACACGGGTGCAAAGTCCCAAGGTCTTAGGCCGTCCTCAACTGCTTTCCCAGGCCACAAATAGGGAGCTGGAAGGGAAGTGGAGCAGCCAAGATATGAACCAGTGCCCACATGGGATCCCAGTGGATGCAAGGCAAGGACCTTAGCCACTAGGCTCACACACTGACAAATCATTTATAAAAAAAAAAAAAATGTTAAGTGAGGGAAAGCCAGTGATGGACAAAGATATGCTTTAATTTTTAAGCTCACTTAACTGGAATTGTCAACCAGAGCCAGCAATAACATTTCTGTGTCCAATTTGTCAGGTTTGGTAATACAAAGATAATTTTGGAAAAATGCAGAGATCTTCTAGACATAGAGCCGCTCCTACCTGCTTAGGAAAAAAAAAAAATGAAAAGCATTAAAATGAAAGGTGTGGGAGCTGTTTAAGGACTCAGACGAAAAAAGGTGAGGTGCATATCTCAGCTTTGGACTTGACCTGACAGGTCCCCCAGTGAGTCATGCTGTCCTGCTGCAGTCAGCTTAGCTGTAAAGTCATTCTAACAACAAGGTCTTGTTCACCAAGACTGAAGTCCACCTTGGCCTTGGCCGATGCAAATACTAGAAAGAAAAAAAAGAAGAGAATGATTGGGAGGCCTTATGGCCGCTCCTCCCAGCAGTCTGGAGCAGAGAACACAGCACTGGGCCAAGATGAATCATGATTGGCGGGTTTCAGTACAGGTGCAGGGGGTTGTGGGGCTGGGTGGGTGTGTGTGTGTGTGTGTGTGTGTGTGTGTGTGTGTGTGTGAGTTAGTTGGGTGTGGAAGGAGGAGATCCATGTTGGGTCATTTTGTTCAAAAGGCACAGAATTTCAGTTTCATAGATGTTCTGTATTCAGGAGTCTTGAACGAGTTAATGGCAAATGGCCAGTAGGCATACCAGTGCATGGATTTCAGAGATCTTGGCAGCAGCATAAGCTTATCTTTTAATACCATTTTCCGCAAACTCTTTGGAAATAGCCCCTGCCCCCAACCCTTCGTGTTTGAAAACCACCAAGAGAGCTTTCAGTGTTATCTCCACGAATGAATGATAAATAGGGGAGGGGCTGGTGGCTGTGCAATTAGCTTGACTTAGCCATCCCGCCATGTCCATGGATTTTACTGTGTTCTGATGTACACCATAAATGATGTGATTTTTAGTTGCTAATTAATAAACATAGGTAAATAAGCATTGTCCGGTGCCCAGATAGGAAGCCTATGGTTTGACTCATGGAGGCGGGGACGGAAGGGGAGGTCGGGGGCGGGGCCTGGAAAGAGGAGTCTCTTTAATACTTTTCAGAGCCTCTCTCTTGCCCAATCTGGCCTGTGGCCAGGTAGTGCGAAAGCCGGGAGAATGCTTGGTGCACTCCAGCTCTGCTCATCGGTAAGCTGGGACTCTTGGGGCACTCGGCTGCTATCCCCGGGGGCAGCCAGCATCCAGGTGGAGGTGGCCATGGCTTCTGACCTCAGTCGCCGTCAGTAGCATGGGCTGGCCCTGCTGGTGGTAGCCTTGAGCCATCTTTTTCAGCTGACAGCCAGTTTGGCCTGGAACCCAGCCAGGAGTCGTGGATTTTTCAGGTCTGCTCCTCCTTTAACAGAGCGATCACTTTTGACCCTCGGGGCCACCTGAAGCACCACGGCTGCTTGTCCCCTGGGGAGCGACAGGATTTGCTGGGTAAGTGAGGAGTGTTTGCTGCCTGCCTTCATCCGGCCATCCAGCAGCCCTGACTCGAGTTTGCTTTACATTCTTTCCATGGTGTTCTCCTACAGGCCTGGCAGCTCCCAGCTGCTTGCTGTGGCCTTTGGCCCATTAGGGCTACGCTTTGCTCTCCGGGGTTCTGTGGCTAAGTTTTGTTTGCTACGAGTATCTGGAAAGACACATTGGATGCACCGGGCTTGCTTTTAAAATTTTTTCTTTCCCCAAGAGTCTTTTTCTCATTTCTCTGGAAAGTAGGAAAGGAACAGCTGGTGTTAAATATATATATATATATATACAAGGATTTCCCCGTATCTCCAACCACAGTACCTTCTGGTTTAGTCTGGCTGTTCCTAGGGTGGTCTGGGGACAAAAGAGCTGGTGAGGGCCGGGGAACTGTGAGTGGAAAGGAACAAAGATTGTTCTAAATGAGACTCAATTGCCGTCGATACTGAGCCAAGGTGTAAGAGGTTACAATTTGGGAAGGAAGCATTTGTTGCAATAGGAAAGACCTTAAATCAGAACTTCTGGGAGCTTTGAAGAACTTTTTTTTTTTTATTTTTCAAAGGCATCTGTGCTTGTGCTGTCCGCTTGGGCCGCGGGGAAGGCCCCAGGATTCGCTTCTGTGGCAGCATGCACCTGCTGTGGCACCTGGCGTTGTGTCCCTGTCATTCACCTGGACACATCTCCGTCCTTGGGCTGCTTTAGGCAGCTGTGTCCTCTGACAAAAAATGAAAGGGGTCTGTCTGTTCCTCCGGGGACTCAAACTGCACGGCCTGACTTGAAAAGGAAGAAAAAAAAAAAGCCTTTGCTCCACTACTGTAGGCAAAATTCCCTGCTTGTCTGGGCTCATCCGTCAGGGTTTATAAATGGGACCGCCCCCCCCCCCCCAACACCAAAAAGAAACCCTTCTGAATAGAGCAACTTAGAGCTGGATGAGCTGGACGAGGAATGAAGTCCTGGCTCTGACTGCGCCGTGCCTGAATTTCCAGGCTGCGTGAAAGACACAGGCTATGTGTGAAAGAGAAGAATGCTCCATGGAAGCCATATATGTAGCTGGTTTTTGTCTGTTTTGCAAATTTTCTGTGCTTCTGGGGCTAAACAGTTCATGCTTTCCTCCCTGCTGTTCCCGTCCTGTTCTCCATCCTGTGTTCTCTGCTCTGGAGCCACTGCTCCTGGGGGATGAGTTTCAGAGACCCTGCAGCTCAGGGTTGCTGGAAGTTTCCTGAGCCGCTGGGTCAGCGGGCTAGCCCTGGCCTTCATCCCAGTGGGCCTGCAAGCAGAAACAAACACAGGGAAGACCCCGCTGAGCCTTCCTGGGGTCCCAGTCTTTGAAGCAGCGACTCCAACAGGTGAAGGTTCTGGAAAAAGGCTTGGGGGGGATGTGCCATCTTAGCCTTCCCAGGTGTGGTTCTTGAACAGCAATGGAGAGGTGACTGGGGGGCCACAGCCCCCCTCTGTGCCCACACACTTGTCTTTCCCGCTTGTTGTAACATCCCTAAACACTTTCCTCAGAGTCCCTTTTTCGCTGCTGGCTGGTTCTGTCTCCCAGAGGGGAATGAAGCAGCTTGGGCTCCCTGGAGCACTCTGCATGTTCCTTGGTGATACGGGAGATGTTTTGACTTTTTTTCCATGGGTGTCTACCCTCACTGGGGCGAGCTACCTCCCGTGCGTGTTATGGCAGGAGTTGATGGGGGGAGGTTGTGTGCACTGTGGTCTGGGTAGGGATTTATTTAACTTCCCAGTGAATGTTGAAGATTTTGTGGCTCCAAGGGCACAATTATTGAGTTTTTCACACTCATGCAGGTTAGTTTGCAAGCTCCGGTAAGCACGGTTTGGCTTCAGGATCGTGTTGTCAGCTTGCCTTTTGCATGATTCTGGGGTTGTTTACGCACTGCCCCTTAGCACAAGCCTACCTCTGTCACCAGCGGATGCGGGATTAGCCTCCCTGGCCCTGTGAAAATGGACAGATTTCTTCCCACTGACCTTCTGTTGACCTTGCCTTGGGGAAAAGATCCGGCAGGGCTTGTAGATGACCTCACCTCCTTGCAGCAGCATTCCCGGGCCCCACAGACCCTCCTCTTCCTCGGCCCCTCTCTATTCTGCCACATCAAATCTGCAAGCTTTGAGAGCACATTATGGGGACATGTACTGTGGGTCCTTTGGGGGACTTCAGCTGAGGTCAAGCAAGACACACAAAGCAATCATTATGTCTCCCGTGGTCCTGGGGACCTGTTCCGTCAGCTGCAGAGCTTGGGGGTGGGGCTGCGAGGTAGGGCGCAGCCCAGGAACTCTGCCGGCCAGGCAGGAAATCGGGCTGCGAGGAGGTGCAAGGGCTGTGGTGGGAAATAAATGGCACTGTGTTGTTGACGGAAAAAGATCTTGGCAGGACTGTTGTTGTGAGTGTTCTGTGGCTTAGAAAGGAATTTCCTACAGGCTGGACTAACCATTAAAAAATGTTTCTACCTTCAGGAGTTGCCGGCGCACAGTGGAGCCTCACTGGGGAGATGTCTACACCAACCATGGGCGCCCGTGGGCTGGACAAGCGAGGAAGCTTCTTTAAGGTAAGGAGAAGTCCTTGAAGGGGATCGGGAACGTTCTGCTTGCTCCCTGGTTCTGGCCGCCTGGGGAGCTTTGGAGAGAAGCCGGCACTTGCTTCTCTCTCTCTCTCACTCACTCACTCACTCACTCACTCTGGGCCAGCTGCTGCTCAGACAGCCTGCCCAAATTGTGCTTCAGCTCCTGACCGTGTCTTACAGCAGGTTGGGAGTTCTGTGAGTTTGTTCTACTGTGTGGCACAAGAGCCGGGCACAGGGAAATGCTACACCCCGTCAGGCACTTAAGGGGACGTTGGGGGGAGGTGGGTGTTTAGCGCTTTCTCAGTTGGATGTGCTTTTGCAGTGTAAGTTGGACTTGGCTGTGTGGGACATGGGTGCTGCGGGCCGGTGTGTTCTACTCGCTGCGTCGCTTCAGGGGCTCACAAATGAAACAACACATTCCTGGACTCTGTCCAGCAGCTGGCTTGGTGTGATTTGCTGCTGGTGACTTTTATCTTGCAGCCCGGAGGCTCCTGAGACGAGAGCTTGAGAGAAGCAGGGCACTGTGCTTAAAGCCATCCATCCTCTCTGTCTAGCTTAATGAGAAATGAAACTGTAAATGGATACCTGCATGTTGCTGCCTGTGAAGTATGTGCCCTTCCTAGTACCTGCTCGTGCTGTGTATTCCATGCAGCATGTAGATGGAGGGGGGCTATAGGCGGAGTCTTCATGTGTCATGGAGACTTGTTGGTCACTCTGACACTTGAAGATTCCTCCTCCCCTTTTGTGTCTTTCTGCTTTGTTTCCTTTTGCTCATCCTTGGACTCGC
This sequence comes from Ochotona curzoniae, assembly GCF_017591425.1. Taxonomy (NCBI): domain Eukaryota; kingdom Metazoa; phylum Chordata; class Mammalia; order Lagomorpha; family Ochotonidae; genus Ochotona; species Ochotona curzoniae. Next base: position 20,730,912 of record NW_024465894.1, on the reverse strand, counting down.
CCTTGTGCATTATAAAATATTTGGAAAATGCAAAATAATAAACACACACACACAGAGAAAATAGAAGTAAAGTATGTTTGAAACCTGACACTGGCAAGTGTGCCAACACCAGCTTGTCCCCAGAGCTGGGACAGTGAGGAACGTCTTTACTGAGAAAAAACAATTGTGTTTAATGATTAGTCTGGCCCTCGTGGGCTGCAAGTATGTGTTAGCGCTCGTTTTATTAGATACGTCCCTCTGCCAAGAGACAAACTGCCGTCCCTACTCAAAAATCCAGCAAAGGGATATGTTCACAGAGCAAAGCTAACAAAACCTACTGACCGTAGGTTGTAAGCTTGGTCTTTCCAGGTGCAGAAGTGACCGGGCTTCAGCAGGGTTTGGGGCCAAGTAGCTCAGCATTGGTGGGTTTTTGAAATGAGTCTGAATGCGCAAATCATTGTTTGTTTTCCCAGGTGAGCAAACTGTTGGTCAGAACTGTAGGCATTTCCTCCCGCAAATAGCAAAGTTATTTATTGGGTTACAGCCTAAACTTTCTGAACAGAAAAATCCTAGGAGAAAGAGTTAAGTTCTGTTGACACAGATGGTCTAAGTTCGCCTTCCCAGTAGCTCAGCTCTGTGGATGTAAGCTGTTTCAATTCTCCATTGATTTGCGGAGTGTTCATCAAACCTGTAATAACCTCTATCCACCCGGGCAGACGAATGCAAGGGAGATACTTAGGGTTTGATACTCATTTGGCCAGCAGCTCACTCACTTCCAGCCCTTTGCTCACTCACTTCCATGCCATGAGGGTTAATCCCAAACTCTTCCTTAACCCAAAGCACTGCCTAGGTCTTGGTGAGTCCATCATCATCACCTTGGAAACATACTGGGAACTGTTTTTTTTTTCCCCCCCATTGGATCAGCGGGTTGAGGTTTAAGCCTGAACTCTGTTAAAATGCAAAGAACTACCCAGGCTCAAGGTGAGAGACTCGCCTGGACTTGCTGGAGGAGTCCCACCTCCTTAGGGCTCCTGGGCCAGATCCCCTGAGGTCGCCGTTGGCCAAGAAGCCTGCACCATTTCACTGGTTACCCTCTGTAATTTTGTTTTCCTTTGCTGTGCTTCAATTATTTAATATATTCAAGGCAGATGTTCTGTGTAAGTGATCGTGTCACTTTATATACTTCTTTCTTCTTTGGAAACATTGTTATTCTTCCCTGGGCATGCTGATTAGTCTTAGAGATCATGTGCCAGGAGGAAGTGTAAACTGCCCTTTGGACAAGTAATGCTGGCTCTTTGAAGTTCATTCGTAACAAGCTACAGTAAAGATCTGTTGCTGAGAGGTCTGTCCCTTTGCACATCCTGGGACCCCTAGGCCCTCTGATCCTCCCCATTCTTCATTTCCATTTGCACCTGTTTTACACCTGTTTTACACCTGTCATCAGCCACGCTGTTGCCCTTTGACCAAGGAGAAAACAAAACAAAAACAGAAGCCATCCCTAACCCCATGAAACTTTCATTCTGGTAGTAAAGAGAAGTATTAAGCAAATGATCACAGCACTGAACACTGATTAGGATTCCGAAGAGCCGGGGGGGTTTGTGTGAGGAGCAAAGAGGACCCAGATAATCCATGACGTCATCGAGGGTCCAGGAAGATCTTTGCTCTGGGCTCTGGGATTTTCCTTACCCCTTCCACAGGTCTCCTCTCCCCCACTGATTTCGCCTATATTATTACAATAGCATAGTCAGATGTATTTAGTTTTTATTGGAAAGGCAAATGTACAGAGAGAAGGAGATACAAAGGGAAATATATTCTATTTGCTGGTTCTCTCCCAAAGTGGCCGCAAAGGCTGGAGCTGAGCTGAGCTGAGCTGATCTGAAGTCAGGAGCCAGGAGCTTCTTTAGGGTCTCCCATGTGGGCGCAGGGTCCCAAGGCTTTGAGCTGTCCCCGAGTGTTTTCCCAGGCCATAAGCAGGGAGCTGGAAGGGAAGGGAAGCAGCTGGGATATGAACCGGCATCCATAAGTGATCCCAGCGCATGCAAGGCAAGGACTTTAGCCACTAGGTTATAGCGCTGGGCCCCACGGCATGGGCTATTAATGAAGCCACTGCCTGTGCTTCCCAGAAATGCCAGGGAAGTGCAATAAGTCCATGGCTCATTTTGAGAAGTGTGAGGATTCTTGACTTTTGTGCTTGGCTCACAGCTCAGTTCTATGTATTTATTGGGATGATTTTTGTGTAACAGGTACACAGTTGAATGGTAATCGTAGGACCTCTGTCTTATCCTCTCACCTCCCCCACTTCACAGTGTATCTTAAGCCACGGCTGCTAGCTCCCTTGATCTGTGCTTTCCAGCTGTCCTGCTGTTGTGCCCAGATTTTGCGATCCCCAGAAAATCATTAGGAGCCTTAAGTCATGCAAATGTGTAAGGGCAGTTTATTCAGGTTAACCTCGCCTCCCAGCCACCACCCCAGCCTAGCAGGGCCTGGAGGGGGAGCAGCTGCTCGAAAGAGAGAGTGAGGTTGAACAGCGCAGGATTCTTAAACATCTCAGGCCAATTCCATATAATTATACAGTCATGATGGGTCAGTTTAACTGTCAACTTTTTTAAAAAGAGCAAGTTGGCAGGCTTCTATTGGTGGATTTGAAGCAAGCAACTTTCAAAAAGTACAAACTGATGGGCTATTGGGCACTGGGCAACTCATCTAACAGGCACACCAGGGGTCTCCTTCCTGAGGAGTGCTCTGCCTCCATGACCTGCCAGGTGTCACCTAGGTTCTTTACTGCCATGTGGAAATGACTCAGGAGGCATTGGAGGAGGCACCTGGAGAGCTTGCACAGGTTGCGCGATCTGAGGTCAGAGAGGGTGCCCCGTGGTGGTTGTTCATGCTAATCATGTTTTGGAAGCTCTGACCACATACTCTGGACCCACACTCCACGGTCTTCCACAGCACCACCATTGATTTTCCTCTACCACCTGTGCAAAATAATAGCTTCCTGCTGCATAAGGTCATCGGGAAAATATGTGGTGGGAGTGATATCCTGAATAATAGGCAGAGCTATCTACATTGAGGTCACGGACATGGGCACCTGTTGCTATGGATTTGAAGGGCGTGTTTTGTTGAGATTTGTGTTACTTTTGTTGAACGGCAGAGTTACAGAGAAAGAGAGAAATGAAGAGATGGAAGGAATCTTCCATTTGCTGGTTCACTCCCCACATGGCTACAAAGGCTGAGGCTCAGCCAGGCCGAAGCCTGGAGTGAGGAACTGCATCCAGGTCTCCCACCTGAGTGGCAGGCAGCCGAGAACTCCCAGGGCGTCTTCCACAGTCTTCTAAGTGCATTAGCAGGAAGTAGGATCCGAAATGGGACAACCAGGACTTGAACTGGTATTCTTGTGAATGCTGACATTACAGTGGTTTAAGCTGCTGTGCTGCGACGCAAGCCCCCTTGAAGGGTACATTGAATGAGATTGTACAAAGATCTCATCGGAGCTGGAGAAGGTCTGGGTGGCCCTGAGTTAGCTGCAAGGATGCTCAGTGTCATTTGGTCCCTTCTGTTTCTCAGTCACAGTGCTGACCCCGAGCCTCCTCCGTTTCACACCCCATTCCAACAGCACCAGGTGCTAGCATATCCTCCATAAGCATCCCAAGCCTACTTCCTCCGTGCCCCGCGGTCCTTTCCTCCCCGAGTCTCCATTGTTCATCGTGGGAGAGGATGTCACTTGCAGCCCACCCTTACCAAAACCCATCATGTATGTTTGCGCCTTTGTTCCCAAACCATTCCATCAATTCCCATCACCTGCTTGGAGACTGGCTCCTTACTGAGCACGGGGCCATGTCCGCAGCCTCCATCTTGGCATTTGTGGAGTTCCCACAACTTACCCCAACGCTCTCTGCCTCCACTCTCCCCCAGCAGCCCGTTCTGGCGCTGTACTGACATCCTCCCTCTCCGCTCACGCCTGGTCTCTGGATGTTGCCTGCACTGCCACCTCTCCCTCTCCTCGCCTCTGCCCCACTGTCCTTCCAGGCTGGGTGAGACCCCACTCATTGGCTATGGAGGCTTCATGAAGTGCCTACCTTAACTTGGCTCCAAAAATAAAACTGGCAGGACCAGGTGTGGGAACCCTGGCAAGGGCCCACAGGATGACCAGCATGTAAAACTAAACTTCTGTGTCACTGGGACATGGTGAATGGGAAAATGTTGGTAACATACCCAGAAGCAAATGCGTCAGCACTACAGGGACCTTGAACATGGGCCTGTAAATCAGACGGTCCTGCCAGGGCGCCCAGGGCAGCAGCACAGACTCAGTTAGCAAGAGCGTCGTTGTCATCTCACTTGGCTTTTTTTCTTTTATTATTTTTTTTAAGTTTTATTTTTATTGGAAAGTCAGATATACAGAGAGGAGGAGAGACAGAGAGGAAGATCTTCTGTCCATTGATTTACTCCCCAAGTGGTAACAACACACAGAGCTGAGTCAATCTGATGCCAGGAGCCTGGAGCCTCTTCCAGGTCTCCCACATGGGTGCAGGGTCCCAAGGCTTTGGGCCATCTTCGACTGCTTTCCCAGGCCACAAGCAGGGAGCTGGATGGGAAGTGGGGCTGCTGGAATTAGAACCGGCACCCATATGGGATCCCGATGCACGCAAGGACTTTAGCTACTAGACTACCGTGCTGGGTCCTCGCTTGGTTTTCTTAGCAAAGTGCATCATGTTTGTCCTTCAGAAACACAAAGCTGTAATTTTTCTAAAAAAAAAAAAAAAAAAGCAATGTGTGTGTGCATTGAGTGTGAATTTATTTATGTGAAAGGCAGAAAGAGTGAGCAAGTTGTCATTCACTGAGTCTTGCCCTAAATGCCTGCCTTGGCTAGAGGGTGGAATCCAGAAACCAGGAACCCAATCCAGGAATGTGCAGGTGTGGCAGGGACCCAGGTAGTCCAGCTGTTGCTGCTGCCTGTAAGACTGTGTTAGCAGGAAGCTGGAGTGGGGTGCGAGGCACTGAGGCTGGGAACTCCACTCTAGGACTCTTGTGTCCTAATCTGCCTAGGTACCTGCCCGTCTAATTAAATTCCTGAGAAGCCACAGAGGAGCTGTCTGCCACCGTATGGAGGTCGGCAAGCTTCCCAGCAAGAAGTGGCTAAAATCTGGTCCAGTCAATGATACAAACCAGGGGTGGTGGTCCCCTGGGCCTCAGCTGAGCAGTTCCCGAGCCACCTGTCTCTCTCCCCAGTGTGTGAAAAAGCATTCTATTCGTAAAATTTTTATCTGAGAACATATTTCCAATCATTTGGAACTGGCAAGGCCCTGTGATTCCTCGTATTTGAACCAGCACTGAACTTTCCTTTTCAGTGTGTGGAAACAGGTTTCCATGCAGGCATGGCCAAGGAAAATAATTTTCCGTTGAGCAGCAGCAGGCAGGGATGCTGGGGCCATGTCGAGCAGGTGGCCAGAACCCAAATCTTGAGTCCATCCGTAGTGACTCCATGGAGCACATCTTCATAGGGGTCCGTGGATGGGTGCAAACTGAGCGTTGGCCCTTGGTAGTCCAGCACATCTCCTGGTGGCCAGATGTCACTTGCCCAGTGTGCAAGGCCACCCAGTCACATGCCTTTGACAGAACAGGAGGGGGAGGGAGTTCATCTTCCATCCACTGGTTCATTCCCCAAATGACCATAACTGCCATAAGTGCCAGGCCAAATCTCCATCCCAGTCTCCTCTGTGGGTGCAGGGACCCGAACACTTGGGCCGTCTTCTGCTGCTCCCTAAGGCTCATTAGCAGGGAGCTGGATGGGAAGTGGAACAGATGGAACTTGAACTGGCGCTCTGATCTGAGCTGCCAGGATGCCAACAGTGGGTTAGACTGCTGGCCCCACCCTTTGTGTATCAAGTTTTTTCTGGACTATGACACCTGGTGTTGGCCTCAGAGCAGTGCTAACGTGAGATGTAGGCACGAGTCTGCGTTTTCACATGAAAAACATTGAAAACAAGGGGAAGCATAGAATAAATCTGCCGATGTGGAATGGTTATTGAACAATGTGTGTGTGCGTGCACCAGTGTGCCATTCCCTTTATATTGACAGCAAAATTGCACGGACTCACGCACAGTGGGTGCTTCTTTGAGATGCACAATGTTGTATGTTGTTGAAGCAGTGTGTTTCACATGCCAGAGGTCTCGGTTTAGCTCGGCTCCCTCACAGGCGCTCAGTGTCACATGTATGGCCGGTGGCTGTCACGCTTCCCAACAGACTGAGCTACATCCTGTGCCTTCACGGACAAGGAGCCCAGAGCCCAGGGCTGCTGAGCATGCAAACGCTGTGGCACTGGGACCTGGCCTGGGCACTCTGGGCCCTTCCAGTCCCCTGCGGTCCCCGGGGCTGGGTTCCCACTGCTTCCTGCCTGATGCAGCTTGCTTTCCCACACAATTCCGTCATGGGCATAGTGGCCTTACCTTGCAGCAGGTACTGGCTCTTTATGTATATATACATACACACACCTCTCATTCTGTGCCCAGTGCCTCCTGTCAGGTCCTGTTGTCCCTCAGATGTCCCCTGTCCCACCCCACCCCCAGAGCATGGTTCTCTAGGAATCAAAGGCTGGCAGTTCCTGTTAGTGTTTCTAGAAGGCAATGGATTGCGTGGTTCTATTGCCTTTTTAGTGCACCACATGCTGTTCGTCCATTTAGTATTATTTTTAAACTTTATTTGAAAGGCAGATTTACAGGGGTTAGAAGGAGAAGACAAAGACAGAAGCTTCCATCTATTTGGTGACACCCGGAGTAGCTGCAACAGCTGGGCCTAGGGCAGGCCAAAGCCAGGACACTGGAACTCCTTCTGGATCTCCCACCTGGGTGGGAGACTCCATAGCACAATTCCTTGGGAGAATGTGCCTGCGTGGAAGACCCAGAAAGAAACTCCTGGCTCTTGGAGCTCCGTTCTGCTCTGGCCATTGTGACCATTTGAGGAATGACCCAGCAGGTGGAAGAGCTTCTCTGTGTCTCTCCTTCTCTCTGTAAATCTGCCTTTCAAATAAAATTAAAATAAATCTTAAAAGGAAAATAAAGCTACTTTGTGTTTTAAAATTGAAATGGACTCACTCCCCGGGTTCCTTTCAGCCACACGTTTCTCCAAGCTTCCCTGTAGGTAGGTCCCAGTTTGCAGTCTGGAGGATGCCAAGGAGGCTGGTCTAACGTGAAGGACTTTTGTGGCCATGCATGATTTTCAAGAAGTTCAAAGGTGACCTCCTGCAATATGACATGAAATGACCACAAACGAAACTTTTCCATCAGTAAGATGGGAGAGCTGACTTAAAGACTGATTTGAGAAATTATGTGTCATGGATTTGGGCTGTCCATGATAAGCCAGACAAGTTCAAAATTCCAGCCTGTTAGCATCCTTACCAGGCAAAAACAGTAATCTTTGGGGTTCTCTCCTTTTTTTTTTCCCTGCAGAGAAATCTAATGCTGACACAATACTGCAGTACCTGAGCCCTTAATTCATAACACAAAGCTGAGTCAAATACAGCTCCACTCCCCTTAGCAGAAAATTTGCCAGACAGTGCCCTGGTAGAGCCATGCAATGGACTTACAAAATACAAAGCTGAAGGCCTTCTATTAAGCAACTGGAATGAAAACAGAAACGCAAAGTTGAATTCCAGGATATGTGCAAAGAGCCATCACAGTGTCGCCACTGTATGTGTAAGGGAACAGGACAATTTGATGTATCTCATCTTTTGCCTTATTTCCAACGTTAAAATCGTGCTTTTTAAAATTTTTACTTTATTTGAAAGAGTATGGAGTATGGGGAGAGGGAGGGGGAAAGAGGCAATACCATCCATTTACTGGTTCAGTCCCTAGATGACTATAGTGATCAGAACGGGCCAGGTCAGAGCCAGGAGCCAGGAGCTTCTCCCGAGTCTCCCATGTGGGTGACAGGGCCCCAAATGCCTGGGCCCATCCTCTGCTGCTGTCCCTGGGCCTTTAGCAAGGAGTGAGATCAGAAGTGGAGCAGCCGAGACATGACCCAGCATCCGTATGGGATGCTTGCATCGCAGTGGTAGTTCCATCTGCTATGCCACAGTCAATAGTATCTCTTAATAACTAATACCTGAGTAATTAAGTCTAATTACTATTTGATAGCAAGAAATTCTTGCTTAATTAGTTAACAGTGGTTCTTCTTCTACAATACCTTCTTTTATCCCCTAATTTTCTTAATCTATGGTTTTTGCCTGCAACGAGGTTGTAGAGCCCAGGAGAATGTCGGCTGACTGGGTGCAGTATTGTTAGAAAAGTCCAGGGCCCTTTTCTTTATTGTGGAATCTTCACTGTGACGTTCTGATTGGTGCTTGGGTTCCTCAACTCCCATGTCAGGGGCTGCTGGCGTCTGCACACGCGTGGCTGCTGGCATCCCCATGCATGTGGCTGTTGTCAGTAGGCCTGGAGGAGTGTGATGGAGCTGCAATGAACAGAGAACAGCTTCACATGTTCAGCCAACATCCCGGCACCCTCTTCCCCCTGACCTCTAAAGCTGTGTTCTTGTTTCTCCGGCACTAAATGCCGCAGCAGCCAACAGTTGTGAGCTTGAATCTCACAGCCTCTCTGTGCTGGAAATTTCAGTGCAATTTAGCCAAGTGCCTCAAGCTCAAGATCTCAGCCAGGTTGAGTTTGTGATGATCCCATCTGAAAGCTTGAACGGGGGAAGGGAATTCGCTTAGAAATGTACTTGGCACTTTGCCATGTGGTTCTCGCTGTGGGGCTGCCTGCCTGTGGGTGCAGCAGCTGGAGGGACCAAGACAGGTGGAAATAGGGCCAATGTTGTAGTGCAGTAGGTTAAGTCACAGCTTACAAGGACAGCATCTCGTATCGAACGAGCAGGTTAATAGTCAAGTGCAGGCTATTCCTCTTCCAATCCAGCTCCCTGCTAGTGTGCCTGGGAAGGCAGTGGAAGATGGTCCTAGTGCTCGAGTCGCTGCACCTGGAAGATATGGATGGCGCTTCAGCCTGGCGCAGTCCTGGCTGTTACAGCCATGTGGGGAGTGAACCGGTAGATGGCAGATCTTTGTTTCTCTGGCTTCCAGATCTGTTAGTCCACTGATCGATATTTAAAGGAAAATGAGCTGGAAGTCACCCAATCTTTTGCTACTGCCTACTCATTGAGTCCAGCTCTTAGTCCAGGAGAGATCCTCCTTGGTGTGAACTTTACAATAGAGGTTCCAGGCCCGGTGCGGTAGCCTAGTGGCTAAATTCCTTATCTTGCATGCATCAGGATCCCATATGGGCACTGGTTCTAATCCTGGCGGCCCTGCTTCCCATCCAGCTCCTTGCTTGTGGCCTGGGAAAGCGGTTGAGGATGGCCCAGTGCCTTGGGACTCTGCACTGACGTGGGAAACCCAGAAGAGGCTCCTGGTTTCTGGCTTCAGATCAGCACAGCTTCCAGTCATTATGGCCACTTGGGGAGTGAATCAACAAATGGAAGATCTTACTCTCTGTCTCTCCTTCTCTCTGTATATCTGGTTTTCCAATAAAAATAAAATAAATCTAGAAAAACAGTTAGGCACAAACCCCAAAGCCAGGGGCCAGACAGAAACTGAGTGTATGGGATGAGTGAGTCTTGTGCCGGTAGCTGAAATTGGTGGGACTGTAATGAAGTGGAGGGCAGACTTCTACCCGTCCCAAGCAGTTGTTGTCACATAAGAACAAATGGAGCATCATTCCCAATTTTTTCAAAAGAGGCAAAAAAAAAAAAAAAACAAAAAAAACCCCTGTTTTCATGCCCAAGAATTCCAATTTTAAAAGCACTCTGGGGTCCGGCATGATGGCCTAGTGGCTGAAGTCCTTGCCTTGAACATGATGGGATCCCATACAGGTGCCGGTTCTAATCCCGACAGCTCCACTTCCCATCCAGCTCCCCGCTTGTTACCTGGGAAAACAGTCTAGGACAGCCCAAAGCCTTGGGACCCTGCACCTGTGTGGGAGACCTGGAAGAAGTTCCTGGCTCCTGGCTTCAGATCGGCGCAGCTCCAGCCGTTGTGGTCATTTGGGGAGTGAATCATCGGGTGGAAGATCTTCCTCTCTGTCTCTCCTCCTCTCTGTATGTCTGAGTTTGCAAATAAATCAATAAATCTTTTTAGACACTTAAAATCGGCCCTCTGAGCAACCCGTAAGAGTACGATGCACTGTTGGCAAGCGTAGTCACCTTGTCATGCAGTAGAGCTCTGGAAAAATCCCTTGTGCTGAAGTGGAAGTCTGTGTCCTCTGACCAATGCTGTTCTTGCCCCCGAGCGCTGGTCCCCACTCTGAGCCGGTGTTTCTAGAGTCTGTATCTAGGCAGGATGGTGCAGCAGGTGCCTCTCTGTGCCTGCTCGTTTCCTTTAACATATTGTCCAAGCTCATCTATGATAGGTGCTCCTGGATAACACTCCATCGTGTAGATAAAGCACATTTTTTTTTTCACATTTTCTTCTTTTTATTTATTTGAAAGCTGAGTTACAGGGGGAGAGAGATCTTTTATCCACTGATACACTCCCCAAATGGTCACAACTGCCAAGAATGGGCTCGTTACCAGTAGCCAAGACCTTCCTCTAGGTCTCTGCTGTGCAGGCTGGGGTGCAAGACTTGGGCCATCCACCTCTGCCTTCTCGGGTGTGTTGACAGATCTGGGTCGGAAGTGGGAACAGCTAGGACTTGAACCAGCACCCATGTGAGATGTTGGTGTCACAGGTGACCGCTTGACTCACTATAGCACAGAGCTGAACCCTCCTCTTTTTTGCTAAGTGCCTTTCTAACAGGTGTGAAGTGATGTCTGTGGTCCTTGGTCGTTGCAAGCCAACACGGGCTTGTTCCTGGTGGCCTTGGAGGCTGGAAACCAGGGATCAGAACACTGACGTGTGATGAGGGCCAAAGAGGAAGGGCAAAGAGGATGTGGAATACCTCACCAGGGGCTCCCCGTGGCCTTAACATCTCCTGAAAGGGCCTGCCACCAGCACTGCTGCACTGGTTTTTTTTTTTTGGGGGGGGGGGGGGGCTGGCAGAGCGGGGAGGATACATTGAAATCCTGCAGATCACACTGTGGGTTAATTTGGAAAAGACTTATTTGAGTTAGCCAGGAGCACTGGCACGGTCCAGTGGTGCCAGTCATCATTCACAACTTAGTATGAGCTGGCACCGTGTGGTTCATACAGCTGAGGTCATGCGAAAGAGGAATTCTGAGTGTATGTGTTGAGGAGGAAGGCATGCCAAAAGGTCAGTTGGGGGTTCTGTAGGGGGAGGCTGAGGCTCATTTCCTGCTCCCACAGTCCACCAACCCTTACAGTGTGAGCCGGGCTGAGCAGCCCCGGGCACCAGTCCCCTGTGATGGAGGGAGGGGAGCAGTCAGGAGACAGTGCCAGGAGGTAAGAAGGGGAGACACGGACATGCACATGTTGTCAAGCTCTCCCAACACCGTGTTCCTGAACCTGGAGGCCAGGGCGCCCCCAGGGACCTGAGCAGCAGCTTCCCTCACCACACAGGTGGGACAGGTGAGGGAAGCAGGTAAACTAACCCGATCGTACGCAGATTGCTTTACCTACCACCTGTGTAGCTTGGCGCGCATAACTGCAACTCCTAGGGTTCCATCTTCCACCTGGAAACTGGGAATCGGCGGACTTTCCCAAGAATTGTACAGGGCCAGCACTATGGTGTAGCAAATAATGCCGCCACCTGCGGTGTCAGCATCTCGTGTGGATGCCACTTCCGAATCCAGCTGTTATCCAGTGCACTGCTAACAGCCTCAGAAAACAGTGGAGGATGGCTTGGACCTCTGCACCCACATGGGAGACCCACAGGAAGCTCTGGCTCTTGGCTTCAGCCCAGCTCAACCCTGTGACAGCCATGGGGAGTGAACTAGCGGAAGGAAGATCTCTGTCTCCTCTCTCCCTGCCATTTCCCTCCCAACCCCCGCCCCGGCTTTAACTTTGACTTTCAAATAAGTAAATAAATCTTTAACAACAGTAACAACAACAGATAAGCCCATAATGCTATCCTTCAAAAACACTTTGCCTGTGTCTGGTACAGAATGACAGCTAAGTGAATAAAGGCTTGTCACTGTTGGCAAGCCTGCTCCTCCTGATGGTGCCGGGGGCTTGTGGGCTTGTCCTGCCTGGAGCACATCTGGAGGGACTTAGTACTCGGCTGAGGACATGTGCCTGGATTGACTCCCCACCCCTGGAGTGGAGTGCCCCCAGGGCCTGAGGAACCTGCTGGTTCCCTTGAAGCAAAGCCTTCTGGGCTGGACCTGGGCTGGACCTGGCCCAGGGACAGGGGCTAAGACCACTTCTTCCTGGGTCCCCAGGTCAGCAGCAAGGACATTGCCAGTGAGGACACTGGTAAGATGGCAGTCTCCACCAGCGATTTTGCAGCCGCGGTATCCATCACCTCCATTGGCAACATCACGTGGTTCTAGATGCGGCTGATGTCCCTGCTTTGCAAAGTGGAGAGTGAGCACCTTGCCAGCTGGGCTCCTGGTACTAGCATGGTTTGGGTCGGTTATTCTGTCCATAAGGCTTCTGTCCACCACCTGATGAGCTGTTCCTTTCCCACCACCACTCCCATGGATTGGCACACAGGTAGATAATGCCATTGTTCAAAGGTCCTGAAAATGAGGAGCTTCTTGAATTTTCATGCTGTTACTGCCCCCCTGAGGCCTGGATAGGTTCAGTCACCTGCTCGCTGACTGGTCCTTAACCTTGGAAGCGACTTCTCAGGGTGGGACGCAGCACGCGTGTGCCCAGACATGCATGCAATAATGGGCATACCCTTCACCCACCACTTCCTATGACCCCCTGGGCTGCACACGTAAGAGTTGGGCCTCACTTGGTTTGCCCACACTTCCTGTTCTCCCATACCCCACCCTTCTCAGCTGTGTCTCTCAAAGACCTACGCAGGAAGCCATCGGTCCTCACCACTGGGGCCCTTGACTGCAGCCGTCCTGGAGCCTCGGGCATGACTCCAGCCATCCAGGGGCTCACTCACAGGATGTGGGCTTGTGCTGGCTGAGTTTGCAAATAAAGCAACACAGAGCAGCAGCAGCTGCCTGTGAATTTCAGCGCTAAGAGAAAGTAATCCCGGCAAGTTAGGACATGTATAACCTAAAACAAACTGGGTGGGGACCCGGTACAAAGGCCAAGTGGCTGAAGTCCTCGGCTTGTATGCGCTGGGTTCCAGTGTGGGCACTGCTTCATATCCCAGCTCCTTAACTTCCTATCCAGCTCCATGCTTGTGGCCTGGGAGGACAGCGGAGGGTGGCCCAGAACTTTGGGACCCTGTACCCATGTAGGAGACCTGGAGAAGTTCTTGGCTTCTGGTTTCGGATCAGCTCAGCGCTGGCTGTAACGGCCACTTGCGGGGGGGGGGAGGTGAATCAGTGGATAGAAAATATTTCTGTCTCCTCTCTGTAAATTTTCCTTTCCAATAAAACTAAATAAATCTTCAAAGAAAAAAAAAAAACAACAAAACATGCTGGGTGGGTTAGTCTCAGACCCAATGGTGTGAACATGCTGTACTTTATCTAGTAAGTGAGTGTGGCCCATTCCATGATTGGGGACCATCCCGTGTTGGGGTGCTCCAGGGGATTTCCCCGTAGAAGGCAGGAGAAGCCAAGGGGAAGTAACGGTGCCCTGGAGTGGGGTAAGCCGCAACCAGCGCCTCTTGTACGTCAGAAGAGGGGCGAAGTAGTCACTTCGGGGTGCCAGTGTCCCGGTTTCAGTTTCACCCTGGAATACCTGGGGGTTCTGTGGGGTGCCAAAGGGTGTCTCAGTTATCTCCCTCCTCCTGCTCCCCGATTCTGGGCTTCTTGTCTGTCTCAGAGCTGGGAGGTCATTTGGGGTTCTGCTCCCCATGGCAAGGAACTCAGTCTCGTTCAAGGGTTCTCTGGAAATAGTTGTGTACCGTTTGGTTGGGAAATGCTGCTGGTACCCAGTGGGCAGAGGCTAGAGACGTGCGGCAGCGAAAGAGGCACCATTTACCAAACTTCCAGTGCAGCTTACAGTTCTGTGTTGGTAATTCTACTTCACCCTTGGTTGCTGTTATTCCAGCTGCACAAAGGATAGAACCTCAGTGTCTCCCTCAGATGAAACAGCTGGCCCCTGTTCCCCCCGCTGCTAGCATCACTCCAGCCTCATCTCTGCCCCAACCCCCACCTCCCTTTGCACTTGACCTGTGCCTCTCTCAGAGCCTCCATCGTGTCTCTGGCCTTTCCACCTGCTGTTCCCTTGGCTGGTAACACTGCTGTTTCTCCTGTGTGGGTCAGCTTAAGAATCAACCTGGGTTTATTTCTGGGTTCGGTTGTATTCTGCGTAGGAAACTTTGCTACGTGAGCTTTTCGCAGCCATAGCACATGGTCTGCAGAGGGTTCAGTACTGGCTGTGGTTCCTGCATCTCCTGGATGTCTCGAAATGCGTCTGTTGTGGGCAAAGCAGGGAACCATTGTGCATCCATAGGTGTGTTATACATACGTGATTCACCTGTTCTGCTGTGTGCAGAATGGCACGGGCATCATGGGCACTGGGTGTGCTGGAGGCAGAAGTGGGCGAAAGAAATTTGAAGGGCACAGCTTCCCCTGTGGGTACTGGAGAGGGCTTCTTGAGGAGGCAGTGTGTGAGCTGCCCTATAGGAGAAACATAGGGGACAGAAGTTTTTCAGACCCCTACACCAGCTTTGTCAACGTGCAGGCAGATCTCCCTCTCACGCTGCCTTTCAGATAACATAAATACATGTTTGAAAGGCACCCCTTTGTGTAAAATATGTGGGATAGACTTAAGGAGCACAGGAGAGGAAATGTGACAGTCGCCACCGGCAGTCAGCCCAGCCTACCGGGCTGTGTCTCTGTGAATGGGAGCTCTGCTAGGGGCCGTCTGTCGGCTAACAGACCGGCTGCAGCTCCTTCCATACCACAGTCCCCAGCTAGGTGGCTGCAGAGACTGCCCGACCCAGATTTCCTGTCCGCCCTCAATTGGAGAACTTGCTGACCTCTTGGGAAAATAATGTTCCATCTCTAGGATAAGCAACAGACTCTCCATTCCAGCAAATGCCTGCCAAGCAGGGGTGTCCTCCAGAGTTTAAGTGGCAGAGCTGGGGTTCAGAGCCTGCTGTCCGAGCACAGAGCCCCTACTCCTCCTGCTTGCTGCGTGTTTGTAGGTTGTCAGAGGTGGCCAGAAGTACTGCCTGCAAGCGGCCGGCTGGGCAAGCCATCTAAGCTGGTCTTGATTACATGAGATTATTCTTGATTCATCTTGGGCTGGGTGACTAATTAGGAGGGGACTGTAGCACTCCTGAGCCTTCCTGTTCCTTTGGTAAAGGACATGTCACATCAACAGCCCAGGGTTATCGTTGGCAACAGCCTACAAACCTGGATAGTGGATTAGATCTGCAGAATACCGCAATAGCATTTGAAGACAGGACAAGTCCAGGTGACGCCAGCTCCGTAAAGGACATGGCTGAGTGTGTCTGGCCACTGGATTCTAATGCGTGGCAGATTCCACGGAAGGGTGGTCGGCTTGGAGGTCAGAGGTCAGGCACAGCAGCCCTGTGCCGTGGCTCCCAGCGCAGCCCAACCGCTTAGCACCCAAGGGAAGGAAGTGTGGGAAACAAAGGGGATACGAAGACGCAGGAAGCTGCAATTCCGGAGGAAGAGAGTGGGCAGCTTGACGGAGCCCCAGGGTCTGAAACGCAGCTGGGAAGTTCATCCTGGGGATGCTGTGGTCATAGGGACTCAGCCAGGCACCCCAAGGTAGCCTTTTAGTATGTGACAATGCCTAGGATGACTTAAGTATAACCAAGAGATAGGTGTCTTCCCCTGGGAACCCTGGTGCAAGGGCTTTGGGTTTGAAAACCTGCCGTATGACATCGGACAGACTCTCAGGGCCTCGGTTTGCTCATCTGAAAGATGGGATTAATAAGAGCCTCTGCCCCAAAGTACCAAGACTTTTGAAGTGCCCACCCCAACCCCCTTCCGTAAGGATTTAGAAATTTCTGGCGAAAGCGACCCTGCTTGTAAGTTCCATTTTCCATGAAACTTGCGCAGTCTTCTTGCAAATTCCGTAGCTTCCTGACACGTGTAACAGTTGCGTCCTGGTACGCTCCCACGTCACTTGCATTCCCCCTTTATGGCAGCTGTGCTATGTCGTCTCAAGGTGATCAGACTCATCCAGGAAGTGGTAGGTTCTGTCCCATGCACAGGAACAATTCAATTTTATTAATTTATTTTAAAATTTTTATTGGAAAGGCGGATATACAGAGAGGAGAGACAGAGAGGAAGATCTTCTGTCTGATGATTCACTCCCCAAGTGAGCACAACGGCTGATGCTATGCTGATCTGAAGCCAGGAGACTCTTCCAGGTCTCCCATGTGGGTGCAAGGTCCCAAAGCTTTGGGCCATCCTGCTTTCCCGGGCCACAAGCAGGGAGCTGGAAGGGAAGCGGGGCTGCCGGGATTAGAACCAGTGCCCACATGGGATCCTGGGTGTGCAAGGCGAGGACCTTAACCACTGCGCCATCGCGCCAGGCCCAACAATTTAATTTTTAAACAGAATTATTTGTTGCTTTGAAAGGTGGGGCCGGTATTGTGGCAAAACGGAGTCGCAACAGCAGCCTCCCATAGGGTTCATGACTCAAGTCCTGGCTGCTGCGTTTCTGAACCAGCTCTCAGAATGTACCTGGGAAAGTAGAGAGGATGGTCTGAGTGCTTGGGCCCCTGTACCAACGTGGGAGACCCGGATGAAGTTCCTGGCTTTGGCCTGGCCCAGCCCCGGCTCTTGTGGCCATCTAGGTAGTAAATCAGCAGAGAGACGGTCTTCCCTCCACCCTCTCTCTGTAGCTCTGCCTTTCTAATAAATAAACACACCCAAAAGTGATTGATTGAGAGCCACAAGGGAGAGGCAGAGACTCTGTACCTTCTGCTTCTTCAACTGGAGCCTCTCGAGTGGGTGTCAGGGGCCCAAGCACTTTGGCCATCTTCCATTGCTTTCCCAGGTGCATCAGCAGGGAGCTGGGATTGGAAGCGAAGCCACCAGCACACCCACTGATATATGGAATGCTTGTGTCACAGGTGGCAACTTCACTCCCTATGCCACAAAGCTGTCCCTCCCCACTGCCATGCAAAGAACTCTAGAAAGAATTTGGGCATCTTAAGGGAATGTGTGTGTGTGTGTGTGAGGGGGGAATAATCGTGGGTTAAGCCGAATTGAGTTGGGCATCCTGTGCAAGGAATCTCTCATTCCCAGAGTGCAGGTTAATGAGTGTTGGAAAAAACTCACTCATTTACTTTCAGGTCATTCGTTTTTTTAAAGATTTTTTTTAAAGATTTATTTTATTTTTATTGCAAAGTCAGATATACAGAGAGGAGGAGAGACAGAGAGGAAGATCTTCCTTCAGATGATTCACTTCCCAAGTGATTGCAATGGCCAGTACTGTGCTGATCTGAAGCTGGGAGCCAGGAACCTCCTTCTGGGTCTCCCACATGGGAGCAGGGTCCCAAGGCTTTGGGCTGTTCTCTACTGCTTTCCCAGGCCACACGCATGGAGCTGGATGGGAAGTGGAGCTGCTGGGATTAGAACCAGCACCCACCCATATGAGATCCTGGCACATTCAAGGTTAGGACTTTAGCCGCCAGGCTACCATGTCAGGCCCTAGGTTATTAGCTCTTCAGGATCAACCAAGGACTGGAAATGTGACTCCCTGATGGACAGCAGATGGTAGCACGCTACCCTCCCTTCTGTGCCAGGAGCTCTGGTCATCTGTTGAACATTACTCCATGGGAGTTGGACTTAGATGGCAAAACCACACCAGGCCCACTCTCCAGCTTTTAGAAACAGATGCACCTGTCGCAGGAGCGGCCTTGTCTGATCTTTCCGCCTTGAGGATCTGACAACATACCAGCACGTGGTCCCTGCTCCTCCCCACAATCAGATGAAAGGCCTTCAGTTAGGCAAATACTGGAAAGTGTTCACCTGCCACCACTTTATCTGTAGTGGCAGATCCTATTGATATGTCCCCCAGTGACGCACAGGTTCGTTGTTTGCTGAAATGGACACTTACCCTCTGCAGGCTTTGCCGGCCAGGTGCTGACTTCTTGGCAGGGGCACGCCTTTCACTGTGTGTGTGTGTGTGCGCTCCTGTGTGCAGATGCCAGGATGTACCTTCCAGCCCCACCTGGCGCTAGCAGGGCTGACTTCAACTGGGGCTCATCCGTGGGTGTCCCAGACACCTTCCTCAGGCTGGTTCCCTCTCATCTCCCTCCAAGTTCTATCTGCCCCTTTTACAGATGAGAAGGCGAGGTTGGGAGCAGTCACAGTTCATCATGCAGATAGAACTGTAGAAGGAGGCAGTAGGAGAAGGAGGTATAGAGCAGGTAGAAGGAGGCGGAGCTAACTCCAGAACAAGGCTGGGCAGTCCCAGGGTTCGCAGGGAGCTGAGTTGTCCACTGGGTGTGGACTTCTTTGGTGACGGTAAGGAGAAGCCCAGATGGAAGGCCTGGCTGGGCGTGGCAGGTGCGCACGCAGGCCGTGCCCGACTGTGCCTCCGAGGCCAGCAGTCTGTACAGGAAGGGCCGTGGCTCTCGGCAGCTGGCCGTGCTTGCCGTCACAGGTGTTCCACGAGTCCACTGTTACAGATTCGGAAGCCAAGGAACAGAACAGACAGAACTTTCCAGAATGGGTGAGATTTCCCAACAGCACGACTGTGCCAAGGAGGCCTTGGCACTTGCTAGGAGAAATTAAGGAAGTGGTTCCCAACCACCTGGGTTTCATTCTGTGGCGGGTTGGAGTGTTTTATTGTTTTATTCCAGGATGGGGAGAGGAGGCTGAGGGGGCGCCGGCAGAGTTTCAGATTTATAGGAGAGTTGCAAGAATAGCACAAGGATCAGCTGAGTGTGTGTGCACTGTGGGGGGACTTGACAAGCCCAGGGGAAAGTAGAATTAGAAGTAACTTTATTGTGGTACTTTAAAAAAAATTCCTGCCTACAAAGGCTATCCAAAAAAATCATACAAGCACATATAATGAAAAAAGTAGCCATGGCGTTCAAAAGGCTTATTTTTTTTTCCCGCAAAAGAAATATCATATCTTTGTTATATCTTGGGCAGTTTTCATCATATCTTTGTTATATCTTGGGCAGTTTTTGTTCAGTTTATTACTCTTATTCTTTGGATGGTAAGAACACAAGGAGATTTATGAAACATCTTTTAATTCTATTTTCCACCGACTCTTTAAAGTACATATATGTGTGTGTGTATGTGTTTATATATATCTATATATTGAATTTCCAGGCAAGTTGCAAGAATAATGGAAAGATTTTCTCTGTGCAGCACTGTTGAGTCAGTCATAGCTGCTCCGGTTGTTCACTTGTTCTTCCGTTTGCTTTGTCATTCACACACACACACACTCACACACACAAGTACAGAGTGCAATTGTGTGGCTCTGTAAATGTGTTATTTAGCTTTTACATGTAGCTGCGTATGTCTAATAGTACATGAAGGCACTTTTTATTTCTTTCAAAGATTTATTTTTTCATTTTATTTGAAAGGCAGATTAAAAAAAAAAAAGTAGAAAGGCAGAGAGAGAGGTCTTCCACCTGCTGGTTCACTACCCAGATGGCTGTAACAGCTGGAACTGAGTTGAGCCGAAGCCTGGAGCTTCTTCTGGGGCTCCAACGTGGTACAGGGTCCTAAGGCTTTGTCCATCCTTCACTGCTTTCCTAGGCCACAGAGAGCTGGATGGGAAGTGGAGTAGTCAAGACACGAACTAGTACCCATATGGGATGCTGGCGCTACAGGGTGAAGGGTCAGCCTGTGTGCTACTGTATTGTCCCACATGAAGGTACTTTAAAAGGTTCTCAGAAAATAAAAATTAAAAAAAATTAAATGAAAAAAGCTCACAGAAAAATGGTTTTCAAAGGTGCATATTTTTGTACAAACATTTTTTTTTTTTTTTTTTGGTCCATGCATGGTTTTTCTTATTTCAAACAAGCAAACAATTTTTTTCTATGAATTTTTTGAAGACTTGTCCTCTGAGCCACTTGAGAACATTGTGGAAGTACTCGCCCAAGCGTGCCTCGTGCGTTCCATGTGTGTGTTTCCAGGCAACAAGGACAGCCTCTTATGTAAGCACAGCAGATGACCAAAACCTCAGAGCCCAACACTGACCCTGCTCTCCTCTGAGCACACGCCACCCCAGGCCTATACCTGGTCCTGCTGTGCTTGGAGTCAGAATTCTTGCATCGCCAAAAGAGCCTGCTCTGACTACTGGATTACATGGTCAGCTTTTTCATGGAAGTATCGTGCTTTGGCAAGTGCTCCCCCAGGAGCCAGCCTGATGAAGCTTCACTGTTTCCAGGGGTTTTAATTAGTACCTTTTTTACCCATTAGGCCGCAGCGCTAACCCCTATTAGTACCTTTAAAAAATATATTTATTTGAGAGGCAAAGAAGCAGAGAGAGAGAGAGAGAGAGCTTCCATCCACTGGCTCACTTCAGATGCCGGCAATAGCTGAGTCTGGCCCAGGCTGAATCCAGCAGTTTGGAACTCAATCCGAGTCTCCCATATGGCAGGGACTCAATGACATCTTGGATTCTACCTGAGCAGGAACATGGGATTGGGAGCCTAAGGTGTGTGTTGAACCCTGGCCATCCAATGTGCGATGCAGGCATCTGAGCTGCTAGGCCAGGTGCCTACCCCCTGGTTCTGATGTTCAGTGGTACTTATCTATGTCAAATTGTTTATGTATGATGTCATATGTGTATATAATACATAATGTATTATATATAATGTCTTCCTTACTCAATAGATTTCCTGTGGCCCTTGGTACCTATTTCAGAATATCCATTTTGGGTTTTTTTTAAAATTTTTTGTTATTTATTTTTTCCCTTTTGTTTTCTTAATCAGTATTTATTTCTATTAAAATATGCATTTATTTATTTAAAAGAGAGACTGTTGAAATCTGCCATCTGCAATTTCACTCCCCGTTGCCAGCAATAGCCAAGATTGAGGTAGCAAAGCCAAAAATCATGAACTCAATCCGTATTTCCCCCATGCTAGCAGAGACCCATCTGCCTGGGCCATCACCCACTGCCTGCCTGCCAGCGTGCTTTTAGCAAGGAGTTACAGTGGGGCACGGACTTGAACGCAGGCACCTTGCTGTGGGACGTGGGTGTCACAGCAGCATCTGTACCACTGAGCCTAGTGCCTGCCCAGCATACCGTGTGTTTGGGTGATTGAATTCTGCCAAACTTTAAAAGCACATTCTCCAACTCAGGCTGTGCCCAGGAGCTTCCCCCAGTATGTGTCACCTTGCCTCCCACCCCCTCCCCCCGCCCCCAGACCAAAAATCACCAACCATAGGCAAGTTTCTCATCTGAAGCAAAAAGCCATAGCCGAGGACAGAGCAGGTGCTTTGAGTGTTGCTTAAAGCAACACAGAGGAAGGAAAGAAATATGAAGTTCAGCTCAGCTCCTACAGCTCTGGGTCTTGCTTTTCCTTCCCAGGGCATCTCAGCCGGGTCTCCCATGAGGGTGGCATGGACCCAAAGGGTTGAACCCTCACCTGTTGCCTCCCAGGGTGCACAAGAGCAAGAAGCTGGGTCTGAAACATGGGGGCCAGGACTCCAACCTGGCTCTCCAGGGCTGGCATTGTGATACAACAGGGTAAGCTCTTGCCTGCAATACCAGCATCCCATGCCGGTTCAAGTCCCAGCTGCTGCACTTCTATTCCAGGCTCCTGTTCATGTGTCTGGGACAAGCAGTGGAGGATGGCCCACCCACATGGGAAACATGCTTGAAACTCTGGGTTCCTGGCTTTGACGTGGCCCAGCCCAAGGTCATCGAGGCTATTTGGGGAGGGAACCAGCAGATCTCTGTGTCCATCCATCTCTCTGCCTTTCAAATCAATAAACAAAACTCAGAACAAACAAGTGAACAAATGCACCAGGATCTACTAAATGGCACTTAACCCCTGTACCTTCCTGGTTGTGCGTTATTTCTTTAAAGTAAATTCACAATTGTAAAAATGCGAAGCCAGCAACAACCTCTTCTACTCTGACTCTGGAGTCTGTGCATTAATCACACATAACCTGTATGACAACGCGATTTACTGTTTTAGCCACTTTTCAACCTTCAGTCCTGCAGCACGGGTTCTCTTCATGTTGCCACACAGCGCTGTGACCCATCCATCTGCTGAACTTGTTTCATCTTGTGAAATCCTGTTCTCAGTGCAGTAATTTCCCCCGGCTCTCCCTCTAGTCCTTGACAGTCACCCTTCTAGTTTCTGTTTCCTTGAACTTGTCCTCAACATTTCCCTTGCCAGACTTGCTCTTGTGTGTCTGATTCATTGTTGTAGCATGAAGTCCTTAGGAATCATCCATGTTGGAGCATGCGGTGAGCACGCAGTCTTCAAGACTGAATAATATTTTCATTTAAATTAGTCGTTTATTCGAACGTCAGACTTACAACACAGAGAGGGATTTTTCATCTGTTGGCTCACTCCCCAGATGGCAGTAATGGCCAGCACACAACCAGGCCAAAGTCAGAAGCCAGGAGCTTCAACCAGATCTCCCAGAGGAACACAGGGAGGGGGTCTGCTTTTCCCAGATACATTATCAGGGTGCTGGATCTGAAGTAGAGCCAGCTGGGATGTGAACCACCATCAGTGGGAGATGCAGATGGTGTCTTTATCTGCTACACCTCAGTGTCAGCCACATTACTGAATATTTTGTTTATCCATCCAACATTGCATACTTGGATGGCCACCTTCTTTTGGCTTCTATGAATGACACTATTACTCAATTTGCATGCTAGTTTTTTTTTTAATTTGTTTCTAATGGAAAGGCAGATTTACAGATAGGAGAGACAGAGAGAAAGATCTTCCACCTGCTGCTTCACTCCTGAAGTGACTGCAATGGCCAGGGCTGAACCAAACTGAAGCCAGGAGCCAGGAGCTTCTTCTGGATGTCCCATGTGGATGCAGAGTACCAAAGGTTTGGGTCATCCTCTTCTGCTTTCCCAGGCCATCAGCAGGGAACCCCTTTGGAATCCTGCTGTATGCAAGGCAAAGATTTAGCCACTAGGCTATCATGCCAGGCCTTTTTTTTAAAAAAAAAAAAAAAAGATTTATTTATTTCACTTTAAAAAATTATTTTATTTTTATTGCAAAATCAGATATACAGAGAGGAGGAGAGACAGAGAGGATTTTCCATCTGATGATTCTCTCTCCCAAGTGACCACAACAGCTGGAGCTTCACCTATCCGAAGCCAGGAGCCAGGAACTTCCTCCAGGCCTCCCATGTGGATGCAGGTTCCCAAGGCTTTGGGCCGTTATTGACTGTTTTCCCAGGACACAAGCAGGTAGCTGGATGGGAAGTAGAGCAGCACAGACCAGAACAGGTACCCTTATGAATGTGAGAACCACAGGTGGAAGATTAGCCTTCTATTCCACCATGCTGGCCCTGGGAATTGCATCTTAATAGAGCAATCCAGGTTGAATTTCAGCCCATCATGGACTCACCACAACTCACATGAATACACGCCTTGTGGATACAGGGCCTCCCTGAATCGCAGAAATGTGGCTATTCTCCAGGGCAAGAGAACTGAATAATGTTCTTCATAAAACAGTATCCAGGGCTCAGCACTATGGCTCAACTGGCTTATCCTCCACCTGCAACCTCTGGCATCCCATTGGGACACCAGTCTGTGTCCCAGCTGCTCTACTTCCCATCCAGCTCCCTGCTTGTGGCCTGGTAAAGCAGTCGAAGACGGCCCAAGACCTGAGGACACTGCACCTCAGATCGGCTCAGCTCTGGCTGTTGCAACCACTTGGAGAGTGAACCAGTGGATGGAAGATCTTTCTCTCTGAATTTCCCTTCTCTCTATCTGCCTGTCAAATAAAATAAATGAATGAATGAATCTTTTAAAAAATATGCAACTCTTAATGCTTCCTGACTGGAAGAGGCAAATGGCTTTTGTAATAGTACTCCCCACTCCAGGAGCCAAAGGATTGATTTTTGTTTGTTTTGTTTCGGTATTGCCTTGCGTAATGGCTTTGATAAATTGCATTCATCAGTGTAAGAGCTTCTTTTGCTTCACCTCCTTACCAGTGTTTGCATTTTTGAGAAGAGTCAGTCTAACTTGGGTAAGATGGTATTTTTGTTTCTGGGTTTGGTTTCTGGGTTTGGTTTCCTTGATTAGTTGAGCACGTCATCAAAATGCTTTGTCAGTTACAAAAGCAGATCACCTCTTCTCTTGCTGTTGCTTTTGCTGCCTGTGATGTCACAGTCTGATCCAAAAGCGTTATGTGCAGACCTGTATTTCTTCCTTGAGTTTGTAATTTGAGGTTTTAGCAGTTAAGTTTTTAGGCGATGAGATATTTCTAGTTTTGTTCTTTTTGCTCAAGATTGCTTTCTATTTGAAATAGTTTACAGTTCTATATGAGCTTTAGGGTTTTTTTCCCTGTTGCTAGAGAATGTTATTCACCTTTTGGTAAGAGCTGCACTGGATCTGTAGGTCACTTGGTATAAAATGGACATTTTTAATAATATTCTTCCAATCCCTGGGTGTGAAATTTATTTGTATTTATTTGCGTAATCTTCACTTCTTTCATCAATATTTGATAGTTTTCAGTGGCAGTATTGCTCAAAATGCCATGTACTCTGAGAACTGGAGTCAAGGCGATCCCTGTAGGCTGGGATTGATTGCACCGCTGTTCACAACAGCCAAGCCTGGGGCCAACTCATGTGGCAGTGGATGAATGCAGAGTGTGCTGCATGGTCTGCTCTCCTTACATGTGCATTCTGCACCCCAGGCTTGAAAGTATTCATGGAAAAAGAACTGCATCCAATCCAAACATGTGCAGGCGTCTTTCCTTGTCCATGTTCCCTGCAAGGCAGAATGCCAACTACAGCTGTTTACCTAGCGTGTATGCTCTGTGATACGTAACCTAGGGCTGATTTTCAGTATGGGGGAAGATGAGCATGTTTGATGCAAGTACTTTTACTCTATTTAATACAAAGGAACATACTTGAGCCCTGAAGGTGTTGGTATCTGCTGGGAAGCGTTCCTGGAAGCACTTGGGACACAGTGTCCCCTCACTTGGGACACTGAGGGACAGCTATCCGGGGACGGAGATCTGATGAAGCTGCATTAGGGGAGCAGCAAAGCGAAGTAAGCAGCGAAGGTGGTTGACATGAGGCTCAACCCCGCTGGAGAACTGGCCACACTGTGTGGGAGCCTGTGAGCAGTACCACCTAAGGACAAGGAAGCTGTGAGATGCCTGCACCCACTTCTCCCTAGCTAGGGCTGCTCTGGAATTACAGTTCAGAACTTAGGCAGGGTTGTTTTTAAATTGTTTTTTTTTTTTCTTACGTATTTGAAAGGCAGAGTTACAAAGAGAGAGGGAGAGAGAAGCAGAGCTTCCATGCACTGATTCACTCCCCAGATGGCCACAACAGCCAGGGCTGAACCAGGAGCTTCTTCTTGGTCTCCCATGTGAGTTCAGGGACCCAAGGACTAGGACTGTCCTCTGCTGCTTTCCCAAGTGCATTAGCAGGGAGCTGGATCACAAGTGGAGCTGCCGGATGTCTCAGGTGTCTAGTAATGAAAGACACCTGTGTCTTAATCAAGCAAGCCCAAAGGCACAGCACTGGTCCCTGTGCAGGTTTTTAAACTAAAAAAAAATAGTGAGGGGGCACATGTTTGGTCTAGTGGTTAAGACCCTCTTAGTCCTACATTAGAGTATGTGGGTTCAAATCCTAGCTCTGGCTCCTGATCCCAGTTAGTGTTAACACAGATGCTAGGAGGCAGGTGGTAATAGCTCAAGTGATAAGATTCATGCCACACAATTGGAGGTCCCAGTTCCCAGCTTTGGCCTGCTGCAATCCTTGCCCTTGTAGGCCTTGGGAGAAAGAATTCGCAGATGGGAGCTCGCTCACTCTTCTCTGCCTCTCAAGGAAAGACTTCCCAGCACATGACTAATATTTTGGAGTAGGAGTAGCTTCGATTTCTTATTGAAGCCTACCCTTGTGTGTAATCAGCAAGTTTGTCTCCCAAGGGGGATCAGTGGGTGAGCTCAGCTCTCAGTGAGATGGCCTTGGCTTCAGGGAGCAAGGGACAAATTCAGCAGCTCAGCCATGCTACTTGACAGAACAGCCTTTGTTCTATCAAGACCCAACAGTCAATTGCTAAGCACTTCTACCAGAAAAATTCAACTCCTGTTGTCAGGATATTAACTTGCTGAGCCCTGCAGGTTCTCTAATTCATTCCACTCACTGAATTCTTCTTTTACCTTTACTTTTTCCTAAATAAAAGTAGTTATTTTTCTATATTTAAAAAAAAAGCATGCTTGCTGAAGGGATGTATAGAAGTGTAAAGAAATCATCACCTCTCATTACCTGGAAAAGAGCCCGATGAATATACTGAGGTGGATGTACCCAAATTATTACTCTTTGTATCTGTTATTGTACTCTATTACAAAAATCTATGCATAAGTGCCCCCCCTACATGAGCAATAGTGCTATAACTTGGTACAGCACTATTTTGCAACTTGTTTTTTCAACTTGATAACACATCCTGATGCAGATCTGTTGATGTGCCATGTTTCACTCTAGTGTATATGTCTCAATAAATAGATACCCAAAACACCATTTTAGTAACCGTGTGATCGTCCTTCATATCATTGTAGGATCCTTTGTGTGTCCAGGGCACAGTTGCCAGACACTTGCCAGGAACATTCTTTGACTTACATCTGGGTGTTTCTCCGAGTCAACTCCCAAAAGGAGAAATGTTGACTCCCATAGTTTTCATTCTGCTCATACTTTCCTGCTTGAAGTGTTGTTCTATACCTTCGGATTGCCTTCCAGAAAGGATGAGTCACACTGCTTCCTGTGGGGCTTGGAGACGCTCAGTAGAGACAGCTGGGCAATAGGAAGATGGCAAAAGGGAAGTGAATGTAGCTACAAATTCATGCCATTGCATTCCGGAAAGGCAGAGCAGGACAGCTGGGAATTGGAAACCCACCAGTCTGTTTAATGCGTGAGCAAACTGAAGTCCAAATAGGCTAAGCACCCGCCCCCACACCATCCCAGTCCTTAGATATCATGGGCAACCTTAGAATAAATAACCTCCTTTTCAAGAAGCAAGAAACATGGCCACATGTACATGGTATGTTCCCCAAAGCCGATATGTTGGAAACTTACTGCCCAGTGCTAATGTACCTGGGTAAAGCAGCGGAAGATAGCGCAAGTCCTCAAGGCCCTACACCCATTTATAAGACTCAGTGTCCCCAGAGATAGAAACTCTCTCTCTCTCTTTCTCTCTCTCTGTCTCTATAACTCTAATTTTAAATTAAATAATTAGTGAAACAAAAAGGCCTGCAGATGACCCTGAGGTTAACCAATACCCAGATAGGACTCTAAAGGGGACATTTTGGCTTTGGGTCACATTGTATGTTTTTGTTTTGTTTTTTCAGTAGAAATGGATTTATTTTTTTTTTGTAGCTGAATTGCCCTGAGCATGGATAGGACACTCAGGGTGGTCCTATCAGCTGTTTTTCAGTGGAGACATCTGAGGACTGGAAGACAAAGGTGCAATAGCCAGGTTTTAGTCTTCTAGGCTGAGTTTGGGAAGCTGAGGCTGGCGTCCAGGAGCCTTGGTCAGCCCTGAATAGGAGCCTGAAGGGCCTGCTGGTCATCTCTGCAACCCTTGTGTCATCAGTTCTAGGATGCTGTTCCTCACACAGCATGTTGGTCGCTAACAAAGCCACCAAGCAAACCGCAAACATCCAGCTATGTGACCGCAGCGTTCTTTACATCCAGCCCCCTGAGGGCCTAAACAGGTGTACCTCGTTTCAGAATTCATCATTGCTGAAACAATTTCTTTCCTAGGATTGGCATCTCTGCTCTCCTTTGATGGTGTGTCTAGACACCATCCTTGATGGAGCACATTGGGTACTGGCTTCCCTTCCCTTTATAAGCCCAGGAGCTGTTGCTCCCAACAACTGCATAAACCCTTGTTGAAAAGACACAGGAAGAAAGCACCGAGTCTAACTCAAGACACAAATGCTAACAATCAAGCAGAGCTACAGAGAACAGGGACAACCTGGAATTCCATGGTGAGTTACTAAGCTTTAAAATGCAAAGTCATGGGCAGGGATAGGGTGTGGTCTCTGATTTCTGAGGACGTTGAGTAATCTAGCATAATACTGACCTTGGGCAATGAACAAAATGAATGACCGACTCAGCAGAACAACTGTTTCAAGATACAGGTGCAAAGCTGCTTCCACATTTCTTTTCTCTTTCTGGCTATTTCTGCTTTAAGATTCTGTAACTTTCAAATAAATAAATGAATCTGGAGTGAAAGAGACATCTTCCATCTGCTGGCTCACTTCCCACATGGCAAATGGTTGTGATAGCTGGCTGAAGCCAGAGCGAGGAGCTTCATCAGAGTGCAGGGACCTAATCATGTGGGCCATCGTCTGCTGCTCTGCCCATCACGTTAGCAGGGAGCTGATCAGAATTGGAGGAGCTGGGACATGAACTTGTGCCAATGTGGCAAAGCCGGTGGCTTTACCTGATATATTACAACACTGGCCCCAATCTTTTTTTCTTTAAATATTTAATTATTTGAGAGGGAGAGAGAACGGTTTTGCCACAGCTGGGGTTGAACCACTTCAAAGCCAGGAGCTAGGGACTCCATCACAAGGGCCTAAAGTGCTTAGACCTGCTGCCTTCCAGGGCATTAGCAGGGAGCTGGATCAGAAGTAGAACACCCGGGACTTGAACCCACACATGGGTTGCAGGTGTTTGAAGCGGCAGCTAAACCAATTGTTCCACGACATTTGCTCTTGCCTCCGTATTTTATTCTTTGAACCATGAACACTGTATAACACTGTATATATCTCCTTAAAATCATTTTTTAATTTTTTTTCTGAGGAAGTACTGAATTAAAGGTATGTCAGGCTGATTGCTAGAGGAATGATTTCAAATGTAATTTTAAAAGAGAAGAAAAAAAATGTATCCTGGGCTAGTTATCTAGAAGTAACTGTGGCACCGACGAAGCTTGGTGGTCCCGGTTCCCGCACAGCCCCCTCTGTACGCGGTGAGAAGGGGTGGCAACCCTGTGCTCTTTAACGTGGGTAAATGCGGTCTTTGAGTCATTGCTAGGCCTGTTTTGTACAACCCAGGGCTGCTTCTCAATGAGAGCTGCGAATCCAAGATGAACCCTGGGCATGCAAGCAGCTTCGCGTTGGGCGTGGTGAATAGCCAGAACCCCCGAGTGGTGCCCTTTTGGCAGAGGCTGTGGCTTCAGCTGCTTCTGCATCCCATGCAGCTGAGGTTACAGTGGGCTGCTCAGGGCTCCACCTCCCGCGTGTCCTGATTTACCCTTGTCTGGAAGCACGAGGAACAGGGAAGTTTGCAAGAGGAAGGCCTGTGGCAGAGGGAGGGAAGAAGCCGGCAGTCCACTCAGCACCCAGGGGAGCTGACCCATGAAGGTGGAGCATATACCCTATGGGAGAGGGAGGCGCAACCCCCAGGCAGCCCATGGAGGTTTGAGTGGTTACCGGGGTGAGGCCAAACAGGGAGATGGGAGAAGGTCCTCTGTCGGGCTCCACAGGATAGCACCAGGGCAGAGGTGGGTGTTTGAGTGCTTCCTAGGAGTGCTCTCAGGCCCAGTGCTGTGGCATTGTAGGCTAAGCTGCTACCTGTAGCACCAGCAATCCATATGGATGTTGGTTCAGTCCAGCTCCATGCTTCTGATCCACTTCTAATCCAGCTCCGCGCTTACACACCTGGGAGAGGATCAGAGGATGGCTCAAGTCCTTGGGCCCCTGACCTTCAAGCATTAGAGGATATGGGGTGGCCTTCCCAGAAGGACGTTGCTCAGGGCCCTGACTATATCTGCCAGCAGAGTGTGTCATTAATACTAGAGGTGTGCATCTGCCGAGAACTCTGCCTCGTCCGCCCTCTGACTCTCCCACATTCCCAAGGAGCACATCCACTACCCCCTTCGTCTGTGGGTGAGGACGTGCATGGCCTAAAGTAACAAGGACCAAGGAGCTCCAAGCCAGGCTTGTACTCAGAATTCCAACTTACAATATCAGATTCAGATTCCTCATGTGCGTATATTTCTTTTGGCTCACTTCTGTTTACTTTTCTAAGCTAAAACCAGAAAGTTGCTCACATCAGACCACTCATTTTGTATAATTCAGATGATGAGATGGAGTGGGTAGTGAATGACTTTTTTGTTACCTGCTATTTGAGACTTGCTGTGATTCTCTTAAAAAGAGCGAAGTAGGGAAGGGAATAAGAAGATGGTCAGTGTGGCTTTCTGGGTCACAGAAGGTTCTGGTTATGAGAAAGGTGATGCCGTGACTCAGAGGGCTAAGGGGGACCTGTTGCCCAAATGCTGTTGGGCTCATGTGTTCTCGATTTGGAATAGAAATAAAGAGCAAAGTCCTGCCTATCAGGCCCTCCACCCCCTGCAGCCTGGGCCAATCCTGTTTCTCAGGGCAGGTACGGCCAATGCAGGCAGGGTTCCAGGACTTCCCGGCTTGGGGACCATAGTCCTGGCCATGTGATGGTTGTCACTCACCACCAAGTCCTGACTTCAGACCACATGCAAAATTGAATTGCAAATGAATGGAAAGGCCCCAAAGTGAATTCATCCTAGGTAAGTAGGCAAAACTACCCATAAACCTTAGCAGAAAGCAGAGGAAGGAAGTCCTACTGCTTCAGGAGAAGGGATGTCTTCCTAGAGAAGGGCCAGTGAGCAAGAACCCTAATGGCAGTGTGGATGCCGTCGATTCTGCCATCGCTCAAAGCTTCAGGTCACTGAAAAGGCAGAAAAACAGTACGAGAGCGTATTTTAAATGTATGAGATGAGGGACTCATAGCCACAACTTAGATAACTTAAGGAATGCTGCCAACATGGGCACCAGATAAATGAACCACTTATTCCATGGAAGGAAAAATAAAAACGGACGATTAAAACATTATCAGGGCAAAGCAAACCCACAACAAAGATCACTTGTGGTCATCAGAGTTTTAGAATGTGCTTCTATCAAACACTGGCAAGCAGCGTGGAGATGTTCAAGGATGGCAGGGGTCTGCTGTGACTTTTTTTTTTTTTTCTTCCTGCATGATCCTTCCTGGAATGAAAACCCACTGTTTTTGTAGAAAAGAAGCACCCGCCAGACCATGAGGCTGCTCCAAGGTCCTGCTGAAACAAACAAGAGAGAGAATTGTTTGAGCTGTCCTGGAAGTAAAACCTGATCCCAGGGAGCTGATTCTGGGCTGCTAAAAGTCCAGGCCACACCCCCCAAGGTCAAGGTGGAGCACTTGAGAAATAGAAATTCCATAGCTGGGAGCCATGCACTTGACTTTTCCCACACCCTAGATTTCACCTCTTGCTTGTATCAGCAACACATCCCCTTTGCGGCCTCTTGATAACATTCCTGGGTGAGACTTGGAAACTGAAGTGAGCTGTATCAGAAGCACTTCTTTTATTTTTGCTTGACCTTCCAGACACTGTTTTTTTCCCTCTTTTTATCTAACCCTAAGAGAATGAAAACAAGTCTGGGGGGGAGGGGGCCCTCCTTTCTCAGCCTCCTCTCCTCCAGCTTCCAGTGCATACAGGAGTGGCAAGCGGTGGGGTGGCTTTCCTGCTTGGCAGGGGAAAAGTCAGTACCCAGTGGTGAAACTCGAGATTATCCCCTTCTGAGCGCAGGGCAGAGGGCGCCCAGCCTCTAGGACACGGCCTTTGTTGTCCTTGCTCTCCACTGCTGTGGATGCAGTAGCCTCGGGTGCAGGTCACCAGGTGTGGGAGTCTATGTCAGGCTTCCTGTAGCATTTGCTCTCTACTTCGTAACCCATGCCAGTAACATACAGAGATTGGAAGAGATTTTTTAAAGATTTATTTATTTATTTAGAAAGGCAGGGTTACAGAGAGGAGGAGGAGAGAAAGAGCTTTCATCCACTGGATCACGTCCCAAAATGCCACAACAGCCAGAGCTGGGCCTGTCTGAAGTCAGGCATTCCCCTATCCAGTCCAAGTGACCCAAACTCCAGTCCCTCCCAGCCCAAAGCTGTGCGCTGCCAGGTAGGCGCTGCGAGAGTGACTGCATTGAAACGGTGCAGATCATGAGCACTGCATCGAGATGGTGCAGGCTTGCGGCTCGGTGGAGGTTCCTGCCTACTGAGAAGTTACCCAGAGTGGTGATAAAATGGTACAGATGAGAGCAGATTCCCCTGCCTCCATAACCCTGCCCTGGGTATGATGTCAGAGGATTAAGGAGCTGGGCTGTCCCAATTCTCACTTCCCCTTCCTGACCTTGGAGGCCAGTTTGCCTGCAGACACACCCAGGCCAATACCTCGGGGCGGGGCTAGAGAGAACCAGGTCAGGCACCCCTGGCCTACCTCCCTCCCCTCCTGAGCTCACCAGGACCCCTCCTCCTTCTGGTATTTTCCAGCCATGCCTGCAGCTATCCAGCTTTAAAGATAAGAGAAGACTTCTTGTGGATTCCTGGGGGGGGGGGGAAGCTCACCCATAGCAAGGGCACTGGTTTGGGCAGCTGAGGGCTGTACTGCCTCCTGGTTTGGGGTTAAGTCTCTGTGTGCTTTAATTCCCCACACTGGGTTTTTGGTGTAAGAACCTGTCTTACCAGCTCTGTGCTCTGGCACTCTGGAGTCTTGCCTGCCACCTGCCTGTACATGGTAACAGGCAAGCAGCTTTGCCACCACCTTAACAAGTGCCTGCCTGCCTCCCTGGGCACCTAACAGGGCAATGGACAGCAGAGCCTGTGAAAGTTCAGAATGTGCCTTTCCAAAGTAGGAGAGGTCTTCAAAAAAAGTTCACAGAAAATGCACATATCAAAACAAAACAAAAGTACATAAATTTTTTTTAAAAATCTGTTTTACTAGGGCCTAGCATGGTAGCCTGGTGGCTAAAGTCCTTGCCTTTCATGTGCCAGGATGCCATATGACCACCAGTTTATATCCCAGCTGTTCCACTTCCCATCCAGCTCCCTGCTTGTGGCCTGGGAAAGCAGTCAAGGACGGCCCAAAGTTTTGGGACCCTGCACCCACGTGGAAGACCCAGAAGAAGTTCCTGGCTCCTGGCTTGGGATCAACTCAGCTCTGGCCATTGCAGCTACTTGGGGAATGAATCAGTGGACAGAAAATCTTCTTCTCTCTCTCCCCCTCTTTGTATATCTGACTTTGCAATAAAAAGAAATACATCTTTTTTTTTTTTTTTTAAATCTGATGCAGAAATGATCATCTGTGGTGGTGACAAGGTATCTTGGCAGGTTGGGGATGGTGCTGTGGCTCAATTGGCTAATCCTCCACCTTCAAGTGCCACATTCCATATGGATGCTGGCTCTATGTCTGAGCTGCTCCACCTCCTTTCACTCTCCCTCCCTGCTTGTGGCCTGGGAAGCAGGCAGAAGATGGGCCAAAGCCTCACGTGGGAGACATGGAAGCAGCTCCTGCTCCTGGGTTTGGATCAGCTCAGCTCTGGCACTACAGCCATTTGAGGAGTGAATCTGCATATGGAAGATCTTTGTCTCTCCTTCTTTCTGTAAATTTATCATTCCAATAAAAACCAAATAAATCCTTGTGGTTAAAAAAAAAAAAAAGACATCTCTGGTTCTCCTCAAAGAAGAACCCAATAGAAGGGAGGAGATCAGGAACCTGCGGAATTACAAGTGAAACAGATTTATCAGTGACAAGGTGGGGAACTCTCAGCATCTGATTGGTGGGACTTGAGCATGATCTTGGAGGGTGGGGTGGCTTTGTGGTGGAGGAAGGGGTCACAGACTATAGTAAACGCAGTCCCAGGAGGTGGACTGCACCCTTAGAGCTCTAAGCTGTAGTTCAGGTGTGCTGAAAATCCTCTATATGGTCAGCTGGATGAGTCAGGACAGCTGGATGTGAGTGGGAGGGAAAGGAAAGGGCTGAGAAAAATCCCCACCCATAGGCAGGGGAGGGGTCCTCCTAACAACTCAATCAGTGCACATCCCCTGCCATGCCTTGGGGGTCGCCATAGCTTTCTTGGGTGCCCCAGAGAAGTGGTGATATGAGTGATCCGAGTGACAGGCACCTGTGGCAGGTTCTCAGGCTGGGCCAGGGTCCGAGACGGGGAGGTGGGGGGGATTCAAGAAGTAGCAGAGGCCTGGGTACAGCTGGATCTGCAGAAGGTATCTGGCTGCAGGGGGCTGGTAGCTTCTGGGGAATGTCGCGTGCGACATGGGCCCCTTCAATATGGCAGCCCAAAGGGAGCCCATTGGCTGGTCTTCCTGCTGGAGCCAGCATCCTCTGCAGGGTTTGTGTGAGGCTACGGTTGGGCCTCTGTGGAGCAGGGCTCTCTGTTTCTTGTCAGCTTTGTGGCTGTGTGCTGTCAGGATCTTGGCTATGGCCCGGAGTGAGGGCTTGGGCAGTGTCACAGAGACCTCTCCGCTGGCTCCTGCCTCCTTTGTGCCACCATCTCCTTCCATTTCTATACAAATCTACCCTTGTTTTTCCTTTCCCACCCTCTACTTCACTCCCAAGCTGGGTGCACCAGCCAGGGCTGTGGCAGACCAAAGCTGAGAACCTAGAACCCCATCCTGGTCTCCCACAAGGGGGCAGGGCCCAAGCACTTGGACAGACTTTCCACTGCTTTCTCTGGCACAAAAGCAGGGAGCTAGCGCAAAAGGGAAGCACCAGAGCTTGAACTGGTGCCTGTATGGGTTGCTAGTGTCATGCTAAGTGGCTGCACACTGGAAGTGAGATGAACTTATTTGAATAAGCTGTAAGCACCGTGAATTCTCTCTCTCCCTCAGCATCCGGATGGGATACAAGCTGCTGGAGATAAAACACAGCCTATTGCTATGGGGTGCAGCCAGTGATAGCCAGCACCCATTGACAGCGAGCAAATGCAATATGGCTGTGTCCCCTACCCTCTGTCCTGAAGGTGGGTCCTAACAGCAATGGAATGTTAATTCCATCCTCAGCCACTCTCCCTACCACCTAGGTATTCGTTCCTGCCCACCTGTGACTTATCCGTCATCTGAAAAGGGTCAGTATTGCATTGTTATGTAACCACGCCCCTCACAAGCCCCTTTAAAAGGCTCATAGGAGGAGCTCTCTTTCTGGTCAGGCCCTTCCATTTCTCTGACAACTCTACTCATGGCTGACCCAGGACAGGTAATCCCCTGAGCATGGTCCCCCTGTACTGCTTAGGTGGGACAATGGCTATAGCAGTGTTGTTTCTGGTTTGTGTACTTATCAGCAGTTCCGGGAGAGCTGAGGCCTAGCAATGATGGAATGTGGGCAGAGAAGTCAGGGAAAGGTGGATGTCTGCAGCTTTGTAAGTGTGTCCAGTTTATTCATCACGTGCCTCTTAGAATAACATATTGTTAGGCTGGGACATAGGTCTTCAGCTTAACAGATGGACTTAAGGGTAATGACCGTTTGTTCCTCTTGGGGTTATGTTTGGTTGGATTATGATTGGCTGGATTGCCATATGGACTTGTGATTTACTATTTCTAGTGTGCTCTGTAATCACCAAGCTTGGTTAATAAAGATTCCTTAATAAACCTTAGACATGTCTGGTGTGTTCTCGCTCACACCCCGTAACACTTATCTTCAGCTAGAATGGTGGTCCTCACACTTTGTCATCTCAGGACCCTTTGATTATCTCAGAACTTACGGAGAACCAGGCCTGGCATGGAGGCATGCAGGCTAATCCTCTGTCTGTAGCACCAGCATACCATATTGGTTGCTGATTTGAGTCCCAGCTGCTCCAGTTCAATCTAGCTCCCAGCTGATGGCCTGGGAAAGCAGCAGAGGATTGCCCAAGTTTTTGGGATCTTGCACGCACATGGGAGACTCAGAGGAAGCGCCTGGCTCCTAACTCTGGTTTAGCCCAGCCCCAGCTGTTGCAGCCATTTGTGGAGTGAATCAGCAGATGGATGACCTTTTTCTCCCCTTCCCTTCTCTCTCTCATTCTTTCTATAAATCTACTTGTCAAAAAGTCAGAGTTACAGAGAGAGAAGTAGAGGCAAAGAGTTAGAGACAGAAAGGAACTTCCCATCTGCTGGTTCACTTTCCAGAGACCTCAATGGCAGAACTGTGATAGGCTGAATCCAGGAGCCAGGAACTTCTTCCAGGTCCCCCACAGGGGCGTGTGGGCCTAAGCACGTGGGCTATCTTCCGCTGCTTTTCTGGGTGCATTAGCAGAGAACTGGATTGCAGGTAGAGCAACTGGGACTCAAACTGGTGCCCATATGACATGCCAGTAGTGCAAGCTGTGACTTAACCTGCTGTAATACAGCTCCAGCCCCTTAAGTTTTTTGTTGTTGTTGATATGTAGTACATCTTTGTGGTGTGTCGTATAATGGTCAACACATGCTTGTCATGTAAACTTATCACCTCGGCAAGTAGCCTTTCCATTTCCTCCACTTCCCTTTCTGTGTGG
Organism: Ochotona curzoniae; assembly: GCF_017591425.1. Lineage (NCBI taxonomy): Eukaryota > Metazoa > Chordata > Mammalia > Lagomorpha > Ochotonidae > Ochotona > Ochotona curzoniae. Next base: position 20,694,481 of record NW_024465894.1, on the reverse strand, counting down.
AACCCACAGTTCCTTTTTACCCAGATCTTCACAGCATCCTTGTCACTTATTCATTTCTATAATCAGTAATATGACCGCATGAGTTTTGGTTTGGGGACCGTTTCCCTTGACAGATTGGCCTGCCTTTACTGGAACGTATGTTTTCCTTCGCACATTCATGTGGAGAGGCCTGCCCGTGTGTCACAATCATCACCTTATTACAATACCGAAACCCAAGCTCTTCCTCTTTTTGAGAGGAGATTTTCCTTGGTTAGAGGAAACACACAGAGCCAAGATTTTTTTTTTTTAAAAAAAAGAAAGTCATGCCACGCCTCCTCACTTCCTAATGTCATACTATTTTTGTCTTTGAATAGCTTATTGACACAATTGCCTCGGAGATCGGAGAACTGAAACAGGAGATGGTGCAGACCGATGCCAATCTGGGACATGGCCTGGAACCCAACGAAACTCACAGGTGACCAAAACCGTGCCGAGGTGCTGGGTGCGAGAGAGGAACTCGGAATTGCTCGGTGTCGCTGGGGCCGGCTCTCTATCCCTCCTGGGGAATTTGGGAGCTGTAGAGTGTGGTGGCAGCTCCGGAGGACATTGTCTGTAGGCGATGGGAGTGGCCTAGGAGCTTCTTGGAAGGCACTTGAACTTTATATCTTCTCAATTCTCCCTGGCACCAGCACCCAGAAACTTAAAACTTGTCTGTGCCATATCCGCCTCCTCACCACGATGGAAACAGTGGTGCAGCCGGAGTCTGCGTGTGCAAAGCAGAAGCCAGTGTAGCCGGCCCGTCTCCAGAAAGGGACAGCTAAACAGGATGGAGTCCTTTTGCATTCTCAGGTCAGAAGATAACCCCAGCCAACCAGCCCAGCCAGCGTCTTGGAAACTGCATGTGGCTGTAAATGATTAAGGAAGAGGTGTGGGTCATGCTGGCTGCGCGTAGCGCCCTTGTGGGAGGCTACATGCTCTGATTAGGTAGTGGGGTGGGGGTGCTGGTCTTAAGGGTACAAGGGGCCAGAGTGGGGCTGACTGCTAGGCTCAGGTCTTCCCCAGCTCTTTCATGGTGGAGTCCACTGCTGACTAGGGTAGCAGGCTCATTGCTGGGAGAAGGCAGGGACCCATGGTATTTTGAGTGCTGATTCGTTGTACACGTAAGTGCCCAGTTTGCCCAGGCAGTGAGAAGTGAGGCTGAGATTGACACAGCAGGTCTTGCTTGCCCAAGTTCTTCACCTGGCAGGCCAGCCAGGTGATTCTCGTTGCCCAGGCAGGTTTCAAGCCTGCCTGACGACTTGTGGGCAGAGGGGAGAGAGCACGTGGTGACTGGTATGCTGGCCCCTAAGTTTCCATGTGTCCCCTGAGCGATGAAAACTTCTGTGTGCCTTCTGCTTCCTTCTCTGCACTGTGATGAGGGTAGGCCAAATGGTTCCTGCAGTCCTTGCAGCACTAATGCATCTTCTATTCCTTCTTGATGTTGGTGTCAACAATTGCTCTTAGTCGATTTTTTTCTTTTGTTTTAGACTCCTTAAAACTGCACAAGTGCACAGTGATTTTCATTTGGAGACTTTTCTTCAAAGTCTTGGGAAGTTCAGTCTGGGGATTTCTCTGCACCCTTTGCAGGGTGCAGCTAAAATTCACCTGGGAGTCCAGGCTGATGAGCGTTGTGTGGACAGCTCACCTTCTCCCAGCTCCAGGATGCACCCTGCTGTGAGGTGACGGCCCCCTCCTCCCTGAGTGGGCATGGGGCTTCCGGCAGGAGTGGGAGAGCCAGTCAGGTCCAGGAGGGAGAGCTGCATGACCATTTTATCCTTCACGTCGCTCTTGAATCTCTTTGTGTCTAAGTTCAAGTACCTCTGAGCATTCTGCCATCACTTCTTTTCATATCAACTTCTTTGTGAATGCTATGCTGATGAACACTGCATTTATAAATTCTCAGAGACATTTTATTTAGCCTTTAAAAATCATGGGATGGGAGGAAAGGCTGGAAGGCCACATTTTTTTTTACCATGCACCTGCTACTGTTCTCAGTGACGTATAGCTGCTAGCATGGAGATGCGCTCTCTCCTCCTACAGGGCTAGGTTCTACCATGAAGGAAGGACCAAAGTCGTGATGCTAGAGTCTCCCGCTAAGTCTTTGGAAGCAAGAACTTTACTTTAGGTTTCTCTGTGTTGCCCCATGGAGAAGTCAGGAGGAGCAGAGAGCGGAGCGAGGAATAGGGTGGAGAGGACTTTGCACTGTTTCTAAAGTCAAAGCATAGAGCAGATGGCTTGTCAGCCTGGTGCAGAGCAACCCATGGAAGAGCAGAGAGGGAAGGAAAGCAGACTTGGGTGAGGCCAAGCTGGTGGCAGCCATGACCCCAGGAAAGGAGAAGCAGCCAGCTCCTCCCCTGGGCGTGGCTGTGCATGACTGTGTCACAGTTGGCCATGACCAGGTGGTACCTATTCCAGTCAGAGCTGCTGGTGACATATCTGTGGTAGCCTTGGTGGTTAAGTGCCAGGTCAAGTGCCACGCTGGTTACCCAGGTTAGGACTCCCCCTGTGCTGGCATGTGGTGACTCCTTTGTGCTTAGGACTGAGATGAGCTGGGGAGCCTCAGTGTTTTCTGGAGCCAGGGAGTGCTACTGCATACCCAAGGCTGCTATAGGACAGCTGTGTATGGTGCTGTGCTTGTAAGCACAGGTTGGAAGGGGGGATTTCAAAGCAAGGTGTTGCTGGTTTTAACACATGACGAGGTCTGGCCATGGGGCTGGGGGCTGCTGGCATCTGGAAGCAGAGTATACACAAACACCTCTGAGGTGACGGTGATGAAATGCTCCGTGTGTGACAGTCAGCAGGCCTGAGAAGTCTGTCCTCTGCTGCATGGAAGGAATTTCATGTCCATAAGAGTGGTTGGTGCCAATCCACATGTCAGTGCCTTCCATTCAGTGCTCAGTCCTCACCTCCCAGCTCATCTCTGGTCAGCATATAAAGTGAGGCTGCCACCTTCCTTTCCTTCTGCTTGGCCGCCTGCTGCTGCTGCTGTTGTCTCATTCATTTGAAAGGCTGAGAGAGAGAGGTCTTCATCTGTGGGTTCACTCCTCAAATGGTTGCAAAAGCCAGGTCTTCGGCAGGCTGAAGCCAGGGCCAGGAGCTTCATCCTGGTCTCCATGTCAGTAGCAGGGGTTCAAATACTTGCTTCAGCCTGCTCTGCCTTCTTAGGTGCATTAGCAAGAAGCTGGATTAGAACTGGCCAAGAACTTGAACTGTCCTCCCACATGGGATAACAGTGGCTTCACATGTTATGCCACACCACTGGTCCCTTGCTTTAACTTTCCTGGCCCCCTCCCTGACTCCTCCCCCTGCAAAGCTTCTCCAGGTCCTTGTCTCCTGGATTTCTCCTCCTCTCCCTGGAAGGTCTCTGTCACATGGCTTCACGTGAGTGACAAGTCAAAGCGCAGGATGGACCTAACCCCTCCCCAGCCCAGACAAGGAGCCAGGATTCTTCCCTTTGCATCTCCAATCTCCAGCTTTGCTTCCTCCATCAGTTCCATGTTATGTGCTGCTTTGACTCTCTGCTAATGGAGCAGAAGCAGATGAAGTCAACCCGGGGTTTGACTTTTAAAAAAACAGGACCTCATAATGCCAGTGTGAGCTGAGCAGTGTCTTGTTCCTGATGATCTGCTCTGTCTAAGCTGGGTTTCCTGAATCTTCTCTCTTGTCCTCTCCCTCACCAGATGAGAGAGAGAGCAGGTGCTCAGGCTTCTCAGTCCCCACTCCCATTTTTATTTGGGGGCTTGAGGGACCTCTGAGTCTGAGGAGGGCCAACATTGCTGCTGCTGCTGCTTTTCTTCTTCTTCTTTTTATTCTTATTCTTCACCTGTCTCATCACAATGTTTCTTTCGTTCCCAGGCAGAGGAAAGGGTTCATAAAACCACCCTCATGAAGTATGTGGGCTCAGGCTGGGTGGGCAGGCTCCACAGGTGTGGCTAGCCCAGGTCATTGAAGGTCATTGCTGCCTCTTGACTGCTCGCATCTGCGGTGCTGCCATCATTGCTGTTACCACTTTCTTGTTGGCCTTGAGCTTGGGTCATCCTTGGGTGATGCTTGGGCCACTAGAACTCCCCTGTCCTGTCCTGGCCCCTGAATTCAGACACCTGGAATTCAAACATTCCTTGGCCAGCTTTACCCTCCTCCATGACAGTGTAGCAGGTGGCAGCTGCCACTGGCCTCTCCTGGGAAATGCTGGGTTTCCTGGCAGCTTTATGGCCACATTAACATCAAAACCATGTGAAAGCAGACCACCACCTCTTTGTATTGCCCTTCATGTCTTCCCTGGCCTGGAGAGGGATTCCAGGATGAGAAGTGAATGGTAGCTGTAGCAGTCTGGTGCAACTATGTCCCACGTTCCTCCTGAAGAAGTCTCCAGTGGGCGGTTGTGACCGTGTTGGCCATCCTCACTTAACACTGCCTTTCAACAAGCTTTCTACTTCCATAAACTGAATTCAGCGAAAGTAAACACGTCAGTACACAGCTGGATGATTGTGTTTAAAGATGGATTTATTTTACTTGAAAAGGCAGAGTTACAGAGAGATGGGGAAACACAGAGAGGCAGATCTTCTATCCTCTGTGATTCACTCCCCAAATGGTCACATCAACCAGGGCTGGGCCAGGTGTTCTCTCACATGGGGACAGGGGCCCTACCATAGCACTTGGGCCATGCTCTGCTGGGTTTCCCAGCTGCACTAATAGAGTTGGATCAGAAGTGGAGCAGCCAGGTCTTGAACTCATACGGGATATAACCACTGTAGGCAACAGTTTAACCCACTAGACCACAGGGCAGGCTCCAACCAAGTGAAATTTTCACAGAGTTAACAGACCACATAGCCAGATGGAGAATGTCCCTGATACCACTTCAGGGTGCCCTTCCAATTGCTGCCCACACCAGGGTCACCACCATCCTGCTGTCTGCTGCTGTGGATCACTCACGCCTCTATGCAGCTTTACATAACTGGAATCCTACAGAGAGTGTGTGTGTGTGTGTGTGTGTGTGTGTGTGTGTGTGTGTTTCAACCCTATCATTCAATGTTTGCTATAGTAGCCCATTGTATGAATATAGTATAACTTGTTTATCCATTCTGCCATTGATGGGTAATTGAATTGCTTCCAGTTGGGTACTATGTTGAATCAGGTTACTGTGAACATTTTTGCTCACTGTGTGACACATTTCATCAGTTGGCTTGTGGGGTGCTTATCTATTCAACTTAGTTAGATAGCAACAATCTTTCAATGTGATGATTTACATTGGGTAACATTTATAGCAACTGGAATTTTGGGGGAGGAAGGAATGGGGAAAAAATGAGAAATTGTGAGGAAAGTATAAATACAGGTTTATCTTATTGATACTTCTGAATTTTGTAAACATATAGTTTCTTGTATTTAATCAAAATGTAATAAACATGTAGTTGGGGGGACCTGGCAACAGAAATTTCCCTACTTTTATTTTATTTTATTTTTTACAATTTTACTTATTTGAAAAAGAGAATGAGAGAGAGATATCTTTCTAGTTCACCCCCCAAAAGACCATAACAAACAGTGCTGGGCCAGCCTGAAGCCAGGAGCCAGAAACTCCATCCTGGTCTCCCATCTGGTGGTAGGGAACCAAGTGGTTGAGCCCTCTTCTGATGTCTTCTCAGTTGCATTAACACAAAGCTGAATCAGAAGTGGGGTAGGACCTGGGACTCAAACCAGCCCTCAGAGGATGTTGGTGTCACACGTGGCGGCTGAGCCCACTGGGCTGTGACATCAGCCTCTCCCTACTTAAGAATCCTTTACCTTACTTTGTGTGTTTCAACTTCAGTCACTGGAAACACAGAATCTCATGTCATTCATTTTTTTAATAATATTTGTTTATTTTTATTGGAAAGGCAGATATACAAGTGGCTGCAATGGCTGGAGCTGAGCCAATCCAAAACCAGGAGCCAGGAGCTCTTCAGGGTCTCCCACACAAGTATAGGCTCCCAAGGCTTTGGGCTGTCCTCAACTTCTTTCCCAGGCCACAGGCAGGGAGCTGGATGGGAAGTGGAGCAGCCAGTACTTGAACCAGCCCCGCATAGGATGCTGGTGCTGCAGCGAGAGGATCAGCTTGTTGCCATTGTGCAGCCCCTGAATGAATATCACCTAGTTAGGGAAGCCTGAAAACTCACACAACCTAAGAAGGAAAAGAATTATAAACAAGTGAGTGTCACATAATGGAATGAGGACATAGCATGTGCCAGATGCGTAGAGGTGGATGGGAAGCTGGGGGCAAGGGTGAGTGGGTAATTCCAGGCCAGGGGAGGTTTCAGACAAGGTGACACGCAACAGCAGCTTTATTGTTAAGCTAAGCAGGTGGAAGAACGAGTTCCAGGTCGGCCCAAAAAGTCTTTTATATTTCTTGGTTGGTAAGATCTATCATACTTGGCAGGCATTTTTAAAAAAAAAACATTTACAATTTCTCTCCTTCTCTCTCTCTCTCTCTTTTTTTTTTTTTTTTTGATTACCAAAAATAAAAGATACACACTGAGGAAAAGGCATGATGCAGAGAATAAGTTTAAAATAGCTATGAATTCCCTCCCCCCCCATCTTGAGACAGAACAACTTTTGAATGGGGGTAGGGGTGAGGGGAGGCTGGACTGACTACTGTACTTCTATATATAGTGTGTTACTTTATAGATCTGTATTTTTAATATAATATGTGTATGTTACTTTGTACTACTTCCTGTTTTAATGGTAGGTGATCATATTTGCCCGTGGATTGGCCAGGGTAATGTTGTAGACCACCCAGAACGTGCCCAGCGCCCAGGAACAGGTTCCATTGTGTGCATAAGTTGGCAGCACCTTCCTGTGTGTCATGGCTGGCTTCTCTGGTCACCTAATTCGAACAGGGACTTACAAGACAGAGTTGTATCTATTTTTTTCTTTTATTATTATTTTTTTTATTGCAAAGTCAGATATGCAGAGAAGAGGAGAGACAGAGAGGAAGATCTTCCATCTGATGATTCATTCCCCAAGCGGTGGCAACAGCTGGAGCTGTGCCAATCCAAAGCCAGGCTCCTGGAGCCTGTTCCAGGTCTCCCACATAGGTGCAGGGTCCCAAGGCTTTGGGCCGTCCTCCACTGCCTTCCCAGGCCACAGGCAGGGAGCTGGATGGGAAGCGGGGCTGCCGGGATTAGAACCGGCGCCATATGGGATCCCGGTGCATTTAAGGCGAGGACTTTAGCCACTAGGCCAACATGCCAGGCCCAGGTTGGATCTATTTCATACTCCGTAGGCTTCGCCCTGGCTGCCGTCTTGGATACAGGGTCTGCTTCTCTAGGAAGCAGCACCAGAGTGGCCTGTAACATTGAGATAGCCAAAACGGCAGTGCCTAGGAAGGCTCGCTTGGCAGGCAGCAGCGTGGTGGCTTTATCCAGGCTGCAGGGACCCAGACTGGAGTCCGCCTGGCTCCTTCTTTGGCCTGTTTGCAGCTCCAAGGGCAACTGGGACAACAGGTTCTTTGTTTGGACTTCTTATTTTGTTCGAGAACAAATGAAGGCCGCGGCTAGTATTAACTCCCTATCTGGCCTTTTCATCAGGAGCTGGAGAGTCCAAAGAGGAAGCTCGCAGCAAAAAATGCCCACCGCCCTTCTCTTATGACAGTGTGCGCAGACACGCACGCACACACACACACAACACACACATATAACACACACGCTCCCTCTGTGTTCCTCATTCTGTGTGCCCTCCTGCCAGTCCACAGGAAATAGAACTCAAAAAAGTCACCCGGGCCCTGAAATTTCATCTCAAAAACTACAATAACGAGTTAAATTGGATGGCGTCTACTGTTTCTTGCCACACAGCTATATCAGTGGCGATTCTTCCTCAAGCCTCTGGGGAGCTGAGCTCACCTGGCAATGTCTGTGGGCCAGCAGACAGCCCACAGGGTGCAGGGGCCCAGGGACTGAGGCTACCCGATGCTGCTTTCCCAGGTACATTAGCAGGGAGCTGGATCGGAAGTGAAGCAGCCAGGATATAAGTTGATGCTCATATGGGATGCCAGCACAAGAGGAAGCTTTTGCTGCTGCGCTATAACACCAGCCTCCTTACTACTTTTTATTTTTAAAATTTTATTGAACTATTAGAGACGGAGAGAAACAGTGAGAGAGACTCCATCCTCTGGTTCATTCTCAAATGCCTGCATTGGTGCCAGGAAGCAGAAATGCAGTCTAGATCCCCAAACCTGGGTGGCAGGAGCCCAAGTTGTTGAAGTCGTCCTCTGTTGCCTGCCAGGGGCTGCTGGAGCTGGGCATTGAAGCCAGGCGCTCCAGTGTGGGCTGTGAATGTCTGCAATGCCAGGTGACATGCCCATTCCCTTGTCCGTCATTCTTCCCATGCCCCCTGCCCTGACCTCTGGCAGCGAGAAGCCCTGGGTCCCATGGCAATCCCTTGTCCCCAGATGTACCTTTCTGGGCTGTGTGTGGCTTGACAGCCCCACGGGTAAGGGCTGCCTCGGTCTGGGGCGTGGCTGCAGGCTGGGCATGGACAAAAGGAGAGGGACTCCAGGAGAGACGAGAAACATAAGGGAATTTAAACACAAAAAAAATTGGCTTGTTTTTCTTTTGCTTTCATTTTGCTGTCTGATCGTTGAACATAGCACGCACTGATGTGAGGTTGGTAATAGGTCCTAATGATAGAGGGAGAACTTGGCAGCTCCTGAAGGACCTGCTAGCAGCCATCAGCAGGAAGGTTCTAGGTACGACCACGAAGGTGACTACCCTCATCTCCCTCACCCCTCAACAAGTCACATTACAGTCTGCCAAGCCAAGCTGCAGAGCGCTGTTGCTGTTTAAAGAGTCGCCTTTGAGGGTCCTAGCACGGAAGCCCGTGGTTTGCTGGCTTTTCTGTGACTCTCTAGAAACCAGGAGATGATGGAAGAGTCACCCTGGAAATGACACACAATGGGATCGGAGCTCATGTTCCAGATGCAGTCCAGGCTCTGAGGCTCACAGGTTGTGTTTGCTTTGGTAACGCATTCCTCTGTTCTCCCGGCTTCCCCCGCCACCCCCAGGAGTCCGTTTTTAGATACAAGGAAACTGAGGCTAAATGACATGTGGCCACAGGCCAAAGCACTGGCTTTTTAAAAGTTTAGTTATTTTTATTTGAAAGGCTGAGTTACAGAGAGAAAGGAGAGAGAGATTTTCCATCCACTAGTTCACTCCCCAAATGGCTGTGAAGCCAGGAGCCAGAAGCTTCATTTGGGTCGACCCACATGGGTGCAGGGGCCCAAGGACTTGGGACGTCTTCCACTGCTTTCCCAGGCAATTAGCAGGGATCAGAAGCGGAGCAGCTGGAACTTGAAACTGGTGCCCCTATAGGATGCTGGCACTGCAGGCAGAGACTTAATATGATACACCACAGCCCCAGCACTAGTGCTTTGATTCAGTCACTACAAACCCTCCTTCCACCAAATTCTCGATAGTTGTGAGGCTGAGGGACACTAGAATCAGGGTAGATTTGATTGGAACCCTTGCCATGACTTTCAAAATCTGTCGTTTCTGGGGCTGGGTCTGTGGCTCAACAGGCTAATCTCACATCTTCAAGCACCAGCATCTCATATGGGGGTGCTGGTTCATATCCTGACTTAGTTCCCTTCCCATCCAGCTCCCTGTTTGTGGCCTGGGAAAGCAGGAAAGGACAGCCCAAAACCTTGGGACCTTGTAAAATCTGCATAGGAGACCTGGAGGAAGCTCCAGGCTCCTGACTTCAGAGCAGCTTAGCTCTGGCTATTGTGGCCACATGGGGAGTAACCTTTGTGTCTCTCCTTCTATCAGTATATCTGGCTTTCCAATGAAAATAAATAAATCTTTAAAAAAATAAATCAAAGTCACTCAGCTCCTGCACATGCCCAAAGTTTTGGACCATCTCCCACTTCTTTCCCAGCCCAGGACGGGAAGGGGAGCAGTTGGGACACGAGCAGGTACTCATGCTGGTGATTGGAAGTGGAGAATTAGTCAGTGGAGCCAATGTGCAGGCCTCCAAGCTATTGTGAACCCCCTCCCACCCCTATCCCTTGGATGGTTGACCTAAGGCTAGAGAATGCTCATAAGAGACATTGATGAGTAATAAGGAGAGGCAGAGTTGTTATAATCTTAGATTTTGTTATTCCGGAAAGACTAGCAAGTTGCTTCCTTTTCTTGCCCCAGGCCCTGGGATGGCCAAGAGCCAGGGGCACTGAGTGGCTGTGGTGGTGGCTTGCCACCCATTTCCTGATAATCACACAGACAAGAACCCTTTTGTCCCCTAAGACTGGAACTGAGCAGCCAGGGTGTCTCCGTCAGGCTCTGGCTAAGGAAAGCCTGGGTCAGAGACTGCACCTGTGGACATCGGAACAAAGGGCGGGCCCTGCACCCATGGTGCCCTGGCTCTCACCCACCCCTCCAGACTTCTCGGAACACATCTTAGCTCCACAGGCCTGCTGCTCAGGCCCCTTGCTCATGCCTGAAGTAGCTCTTTCATTTCTTATTAGGAAGGCAGAGTGAAAGAGACAGACAGACAGACAATGCCCACAGAGACAGATATTCACCCCCATCTGCTGGTTTACTTCCCAAAATGCCAGAGGCAACCAGGCCTGAATCAAGCCAAACCCTGGAGCCTAGAACTCCATCCGTGGGTAGTAGGGACCAAGTATTTTGAGCTATGTCACCTGCTGCCTCCCATGGTGCCCTGGGTAAGAGACTGGATTGGAAGTACAGACAGGATTTGAACCCAGATACCCTGGTACAGGAGGCAGGCACTGCAAGCAATGGCTTGCTTACTGCTTCACAGGCCTGCCCCGTGTACACAGCTATGTCGCTAGAGGCTGTCCTGGGCTAGGCTGCCTATGAGCCACGGATGAGTCAAGTTGAGTAACAGCAGGAAATATGAGGCAGAGAGAGTCTGATGGGATACTCCTCTAGAGGGGTACAAGGAGTAGTTAAGGGGCATCTGTGAGCACAGGTTGACATGAAGAGCACAAGAGGTAAAGGGGGTGGCTACTAGTAGGTAGGAGCCAGGTATGGCAGTGAATATTCGTAAGATGAGGATGAACTCAGTAAGGATGAGGCTGAAGAATGGCAAAGATACACATTTTTAGAAGATTTATTTTTATTTGAAAGGCAGGGTTACAGCAGAGAGAATTTGAATCTTCCATACAAAAGCAGGAGCTAGAAACTTCTGGGTCTCCCATGTGGAATGCAAGGGCCCATTAGGCCGTTCACTGCTTTTCACAGGAGCATTAGCAGGGAACTGGATCAGAACTGGAGCAGTCAGATCTCAAATCAGTGGCATGTGGGAGGCAGGCACTGCAGGTGACAGCTTAACCCACCAATTTGTTTAAAAACCTGTTTACTTAGAAAGTAAATTTCCTACGTTCATCACAATTGGGAAATGCACTGTGTGCTCATGACTTTTGTCAAAGGGCAAAATCACAACTCCATGTCTAGATCTAATATGCCTTTCTTGCTGACTCTAGAATCGGGCAACCATTCATACCCTAAGATAGACCGGGGTTGCCAAGGAACCACACAGAGGAGACCGAAAAGGGCCGCACAAGGTGGCAGGAGAGGGGAGAGGCATGGTGGGTTGTTTCAAGGTTACTGGCCTGGGATGACTGGGCCAGGGAGACAAAGCAATAAAGAAAGGGCAGGTCAACAGCAGCTTTCTTCAGATCACCCTCTTTGTGTCATGATCCCAAAGCCAAGTGCAACCAGCTTGGGTGGCAGATTGGCAATAGCCAGAAGGTCAGATAAACAAGTGAGTTTCAGCCCGGTCTGTCAAGGCCTGGTGCCAGAGTATAGTCCAAGACAATGGCCTTTTGTAACTCTACCTGCTGTAGGACTTTTTGACACAAGATGCAACGGCAGCAACCTCCATTCTTGTCTCACATGAAAGAAGAATGTTCAGTGGACACATTCTAGTTTTCAAACTCTGATTTATTTAGGAAAGAAAGAGACAGCCCCTGCCTTAGTGATAGGAGGGGACTCCAAGGGAGGAAGACCCCATGTACAGGGGGTGCTGGCATCTTTTAAAACTGCAAAGGAATTTTTCTAAAATCAGAGGGAAACTCTGATTTGTATAGTACCTGTCTTTGAGACAAAAGGCTCAAAAAGATGTTAACTTCCTCAGTCCCTATCTAATGATAAACCAGTCAGATGCTACCCCTTGGCAATGGAGTTGGATTGGTGCTTTAGGTGGGGAATTGATATGTTAATTGTTCTGGTGATTTTGAGAAAACACCATTGTTATCTTTGAGAAAAATGACTTGGGGACCCAGAAAACCCTAACTGCCTACTATCCTTCTGACAACTTGCACATACCTAACACTATTGAAATAATTAGTGAACATTAAAGTAAACACAACCTATGTAATCACCTTGACATACCTACCTCTCTTTGCAGAATGGCTGTCTTAAAAAAAAAAAAAATAAGACTTATTTATTTGAAAGGCAGTTACAGAGAATAGAGAAAAGAGAAATCTTCCATCTGCTGGCTCACTCCCCAAATGACCACACTAGCTAGGGCTTGGGGCAGGCCAAAAGGAGAAGCCAGGAACTTCTTCAGGGTCTCCAATCTTTGTGCAGGGGCCCAAGTACTTGGAATATCTTCCAGTGCTTTCCCAGGTACGTTATCAAGGAGATGGATTAGAAGTGGAGCAGCTGGGACTCATACCCATGGGATGCCATCATCACAGCACCAGCCCAATACTGTCAACCTATTAAAGTGTCATAAAATGCCCAAGTCGCCCTGCAGTGTGCCCTCAGTAGAGTTTTGCTTCGGTTTGAGCTCTTCTCAAAGTCACAGAATGGCAGCTCTTTCTAACTGGAAGAAGAAGCATCGTGCTGAATCTGAAGTCACAGGCAAAGACAGAAAATGGGCCCTTGGTTAGCATCCTGTTTAGAACAGTCCTTCCCATCATTTTGTCTTCGTTGTACCGCCACTCATTGGGAATTTACCATGGGAACAAGGAGAGTCCTTGATTTCCTAAAAGTCTGGAAGGTTCCTTTCGGGAACTAGCCTTTGGACTGCTGGAAGAGCAAGGAGTCTTTTGTAGGGTTGAGTTTGCCAAGAGGCCCTTCTGGATGAGAGCCAAAGGTGAGAGGTGACTGAAGCTTGTCCCAAGTTCCTTCCAACCCTCAAGGACAACCTTTGGGTAAGCCTGGGAAGAGCAGGCAAACAAACAGGGGTTGTTTTCCCCCAGAGATTTCGCCACATCCCCGCTAAGGCTGGGAAGGGAGACTTGGCCCAGAGACCCAGCATGGTGCCTGGGGTAGAGGATTGTTTTTCTCAGTGGCTGATCCTAAGTGTGACTCAGTCATCTCAGAGTCTCTAGATGGTTCAAAGGTGTCAACAGAAGACAGAAAACCTTGATAATATCTAAGAGTGACTTTCTGTAGGTCCACGTCAGACATAGCTGGAGGCCAAGGCAGGTGCGATGGTATTTGAGTGGAGGAATGTGGGCTTAAGCATGCACACCCAGAGAAGGGAGCTGGAAGGCATCACTGGACTGCGTCACCACCTGCCTTTTCTGTTGCCACAGAGGGCATGCCACTCCTTCTCGGAGGTTTCAAAAGTTGTCAATCAACTCAGTCTAGTTGGACCAGCCTGGTAGCCACCAGAGAAAGGAGAAAATGAGCGCATTTTAGATATTTAATTGAAACCACTTTTATTCTTACAAAAAAGTGGTCCATTATTGTAGTTGATATAAATTGCTCGGGTAATTGTTCATCCTGCTGAATGTGTAATTTTTATACACATGGGGATTTGGAGGGCTTAGCATTTCCCTTGTTTAGCTGCCTGTGTGTGTACAGTCACACGTCAGCAACAGGGATATGCTCTGAAAAGTGTGTTGCTGGCTGATTTCACGGTTGGGTGACCATCACAGAATAATTCAAGCCACCATGGTACCAGGCAGTACAGTCTTCCGGGACTGCCATTGTCTGTGCAGCCTGTGGTTGTCTGGAATGCTTTTACACAGCCCAGAATTGCACTTGTTTTCTGGTGTTGACTCTGAGGGCAGACCCCTGCACAGCCTGTACACCTGCTGAGCCTCATTCAATATAGGGACATGCCCCCACTGTGCCTGACAGCAGGAGCTTGACAGTTTCCCTTGTATGTGGACCCACTGAACTTTATTTTTGCTATTCACCGAACTCGGGTTCTGCTTTGTTTTGTTTAGGATTTATTTATTTGAAAGGCACAGTGGCAGAGAGTTCTTCCATTTGAGTTAATGTCTAAATGACAGCAGGGACAAGCTGGGGCAGGCTGCTGCCAGGGGCCAGGAGTTCCATCCAGGTGCCCCATGTGGGTGGCAGGAGAAATTCAAGCACTTGATCTATCATCCACTACTTCCCGGGCACATTAGCAGGGAGCAGGGTGGGAATCAAGTAGCCAAGACTCCAGCCAACGTTCCAGTATGGGGCATAGGCACCTAAATGTAGCAAATGCTGAAACTTCTCTGCCTTTTCACACTGTCCCCTGGAATTCTTCCTCATGGCAGGAATGGGCCTTCCATCTCTTGGTAGACTGCGTAAGTGCCTCCAGTAGCTGGGGGACTGAAGCTGTGGACCAGAAACACAATTCAGGCTTCCCACAGGAGTGGTGGAGTCAGACGCTGCAGCTGGCTACACTCCTGCCTCCCCATTGCAATTTCCCTACATAGCATAGGAAGTATGATCATGTTCAAGAAATCCAATAGTAATACACAATTAGCCTGCACAGACCTTTACTTATATATCTCTTGCCTCTTTTAAAAATAATTTTTAATTTTATTTTTAATATTGTTTATATAGTTGAAAGAGAAAATATACCTTGTTTTGTACAGCTTTTTAAAAATATATATATTTATTTTTATTGGAAAGGCAGATATACAGAGAGGAGGAGAGACAGAGAGGAAGCTCTTCCATCCATTGATTCACTCCCCAAGTGATGGCAATGGCTGGCACTGCTCTAATCCGAAGCCAGGATCCAGGAACTTCCTCCAGGTCTCCCATGCAGGTGCAGGGTCCCAAGACTTTGGGCTGTCCTCGATTGCTTTCCCAGGCCACAAGTAGGGAGCTGGATGGGAAGTGGGGCTGCTGGGATTAGAACCGATGCCCTTGTGGGATCCCGGTACATTTCAAGGTGAGGACTTTAGCCACTGTGCTATTGTGCTGGGCCCTCTTATAGCAATTTTTTTTTTTTTTTAATTCTGACACTGTTTGAGATAAAGACGTAGTTCAATGCAGTTTTCATTCTATTTGTTTTTATTTGTAATAATCCTCTTCCAAATCCTTAATCCATTGGATAAGTTGCTGATTTATTTGATGTTGACATTTCTGAAGCGCTGGGAGTCTTGCATGGAATCCCTGAGTTTGGAAGAGTTAAGATTGATCACTTGGCAGGGCAGGGAAGATAATAACTTGGTTACTGTGGTGTCTGCTGGGTTTCTCCATTGCAAGGTAATCCGTCTATCTGAGAGGCAGAGAAATAAGGAGAAAGAAAGAGTGATAGAGACATCTTCGGACTGCTGGCTTACTCCCTGAATGGCCACAAGAGCCAGGGCTAAACCAGACCAAAGCTGTAAATCGGGGGCGCCATCCAGATCTCCTACATGGGTGACGGAGACCCAACCACTTGGGCCATCTTCTGGCTTTGCAGGTGCTTCAGCAGGGCGCTGGGTCAGAAATGGAGCAACCAGGACTTCAACCAGCAGTCTGGTATGGGATGCTGGTGACTTAACCTGCTCTGCAATAAAGCCAGATCCCCTTTTCATTTTTGAAAATCACTAGGTGATCTATGGAGCGGGACTGTGAGTGTCCTGTTTCCTAATAGCGTGATGATTATTAGCTTCAGTGTCCACTCAAGTGTCCTCCTATGCTGTATCAATTACTGCCTGGCTGGGAGAAGCGGGAACTGTTGATTACCACTCTCAGGTCAGAAAAACAAGGCAAGGCAAGTCAAGAGAAGAGTCCCAGGCTTGGAGTCCTGAGGCTGGACCTCCAGCCATCTCCCTGTGCCCAGGCCATCATTGACATCTCCCAGAGTATTACATACCAGTTTGCCTCTCACAAGCCTCCTCTCATTATCATGGAGACCTCTGAGTTAGAAATCACTGCTCTTAGGCCTGGTATGGTAGCCTAGTGGTTCAAGTTCTCACGTTGCATGCGCTGAGATCCCGTATGAACACTGGTTCTAATCCTGGCGGCCCTGCTTCCCAACCAGCTCCCTGCTTGTGACCTGGGAAAGCAATAGAAGACAGCCCAAAGTCTTGGGACCTTCCACTTGAATGGGAAACTTGGAAGAGGATCCTGGCTCCTGGATTTGGGTCAGCTCAGCTCGGACCATTGCAGCTGCTGGGGGAATGAACCAATGGATTCAAGACCTTCCTGTCTGTCTCTCTTCTTCTCTGTATATCTGAATTTCCACTTAAAAAAAAAAAAAAGGCTTGCTGAAGTTCAAGTTGAATGCTCAAAAAAAAAATAAAAAGAATAAAAAAAGAAATTACTGCTCTCTGTGCATCTCATCAGGTGCTGTGTGAATCCAGTTGCCTAGAAACAGAGTTTGACATGGGCACTCTTGCTCTTGGGGTCAGCCTGTGCATGGGGACAGGGGTAGGACAATGAGGATGGAGAACGCTAGGCCACAGCACTGCTCTGCCTAATATGCAGGCAGCTCAGATGCCCAGTACCATCTGGAGTTGTCCCCCGCAAGGCAAGAAGTTTGTCTATCAGTGGTCCTAGACAAGAGTGTAATAAAGAGGCTCTGGGGCACCTGAAAAGTGTGCACTGCACATTCATTGTCGCTTGGTTCTCTGCCCTGTAGGCTCCCCTTGATAAAAGCCCTAGTACCCTGTAATAACACACTGTGAACCTTCAACGGCTGGCTGACTCAAGGCACCTGCTTGTGTGCAAAGACAAAGTCTAATTTATGCTTGGACCTTTATGAGGCTCCTGAGTCTACTTACCGCCTTCGTGTCTGGGCCATGGCTTTCACAGTGAAGTCGTTTGTCACAGCAAAGGGATTTCAGCTTCTTCAAAGAACTGAGTCACAGGACATACCCTTCTAAAGGAAGAAACAAGTGTCCATTGATCTATTCTCGGTGTATATGAGCGTTACAGTGGCTGTGTTAAAGGCCATTGCATTTGATTTTGGTCAACAATGACCAGCCTGAGGCCACTCAGATTTCTTTCCATGGCCTGTGATCCACCTGCCTCCTTAGCCTTCCACAGAAACAAAACAAGATGCAGAACTTGATCAGAGTTATTGTTGCATTTTTGTCTAGATTTTTTTTTTTAATTGGGAAGTCAAAATTCTACAGAGAAAGAGAGGGAGTTGGAGATGTGTATTCTATTGGTTCACTTCCCAGATGGCTGCAATGGCCCAGCCAAAGCCAAGAGCCCAGAGCTGCGTCCAGGTCTCCCTCATGGAAGCACTTGGCCAACCGCTTGGGCCATCTTCCGCTGTATTTCCCAGGCACATTAGCTAAATTGGTCGGCTCAGCTCCAACCATTGCGGCTGCTTGGGGAATGAACCAATGGACCAAAGGACGGAAGATCTTTCTCTCTGTCTCTCCTCCTCTCTGTATATCTGAATTTCCAATTAAAAAAAAAAAAAAACAGACATGGTGAAGTTCAAGTTGAATATTCAAAAATAAAAATTCAGTGCTCTCTGTGACTCTCACCAGGTGCTGTGTGAATCCAGTTACCTAAAACAGAGTTTGACACGGACACTCTGGCTCTTGGGGTCAGCCTGCACTTCTGAAGGCAGTGTCACCTCTTCAGGGTGGAGTTGTCCGCCCAGAATGACCCACATTTCCCTAATGTTGGGTTTCCTTGTCTGTCCATATCAGCAAGGAAGGCTTTCCCTGGGCCCCACATGTGGGTCTCCTTAGGCTCAGGTTTGTGAATGCCGTGTGCATCCCAAGCCAAATTCACACTTGAGGAACAAAGGGGAGCTCAGATGTTCCTCCCGGCTGCTTCCGAGCCATGTTGACGGCCTGCCCCTTGAGAGCCAGGGACAGGGCCAGTTCTGAGTAGGGGGCAGGGAGCAGGCTGCCAGTGCCCAGCATTCATGGATTACAGCTGGGCATGGGCAAGAGCAAAGTACTCAGCCATTCTGAAACTACCGGTTCCTAGGATCCTAGGACCTAAGTCAGCACCCATGCTTCAGGGCTGATGGCAGGAGGTGAGGGTGTCTTGGAAGGGGTCAAGCACCTAGTAGACACCCCACAGGGAGGATTCACACTTCTGGTCTGCTATCCACAAAGCTGGCTGAGCACATGAGACCACTGCTTCCGGTCTAGCTCAGCAATAGTTCAATAATTTCTTCGGCCTCAGTGTTTGCTTACAAAATGGAGATGAAATGGATCACCTGCTACTTGATCTCTCTGGGACACCAAGATCATTATGCTTTGTCACATGACAGAAGAGTCACCCATTGAAAGTGTATGGGCCCAACGATGTAGTAACCTAGTGACTAAATCCTTACCTTGCACATGCCAGGATCCCATATGGGCACCAGTTTGTATCCCAGCTGCTCCGCTTCCCATCCAGCTCCCTGCTTGTGGCCTGGGAAAGCAGTCAAGGACGGCCCAAAGCCTTGGGACCCGCACTACCATGTGGGAGACCTGGTGAAGGCTCCTGGCTCCTGGCTTCACCGACGCAGCTCTGGCCGTTGCAGCCACTTGGGGAGTGAATCATCGGACGAAAGATCTTCCTCTTTGTCTTTCCTCCTCTCTGTATATCTGACTTTCAAATAAAAAAATAAATCTTTAAAAAAAACATATTTTTTGGCATCAGAATAATTTCCTCTCTCGGAGCTTTGTATGTGCTTTGTGTGGGGTCAGTCCTTTGTTCCTCCTCGTGTTCAGGAGTGTTCCATTGTGTGGGTGCTCCACAATTTGTCTAGCCACTTGTCATTTGGTAGAAGTGCTGGGGCTATTTCTACTCATTGACTAATGATGTCAATAGGATTTTTTGAGCAGCACAATGCCATTTCCACCCTAAGGTATTATTATAAGTGCATGATAGAAACATAGGTTTGCAAGAGGAAATAAAATCCCATCATTTGGTACCATGCGTGTGTGAGTGCAGTTTTGCCTTTGGAGCAGCACCGTAGTCGTATGTTGCAGCTAGAGGCCCTGAGCATCCGGCGGCCTGGCTGCCGTAGGTGTGGCTCGGTGTTGGGAGTTCTCTCCTCAGAGTAGGAGATCTTCATTCCAGAAGACAAAGCCTAAACCACTGTGTAGGCTGCTTAGGCACTTCTGAAAATGGATTAGGAATAGGAGGTCTGTTCTGTGGAACGCAAAGTTCTCTCCTTCAGTAGCAGGAATACAGGATGAAATGAGCATGTCTGCTTCCAGAAAGCTTTCAGTCTAGAAAGGATGGCAACCAAAAAATTAAAAGTGATTGTTAAGATTTATTTATTTTTATTACAAAGTCAGATATACAGAGAGGAGGAGAGACAGAGAGGAAGACCTTCCGTCCGATGATTCATGCCCAAAGTGACCACAATGGCCAGTGCTGGGAGCCGGGAACCAGGAACTTCTTCCTGGTCTCCCACGTGGGTACAGGGTCCCAAAGCTTTGGGCCATCCTCAGCTGCTTTCCCAGGCCACAAGTAGGGAGCTGGAAGGGAAGTGGAGCAGCCGGGATTAGAACCAGCGCCCATACAGGATCCCGGGGCGTTCAAGGCGAGGACTTTAGCTGCTAGGCCATGCCACTGGGCCATAGACCAACTGACTTTCCAGGTCATCAAAGGCACACAGACCAGATGTTTTCCACTTTTGGATTTGAGCTTACAGGAGTATCCTGGTTGTGGAAGGACCACATTTGACCCCTGTCTTTCTTTTCTCCTAGCATGGTAAGGCACAAGGATGGCTATCCTGAGGATAAGGACATGAAGACCTGTCCCCGGGACTCCGGCTATGACAGCCTCTCCAACAGGCTCAGCATCCTGGACCGGCTCCTCCACACCCACCCCATATGGTTGCAGCTGAGTCTGAGTGAGGAGGAGGCAGCCCAAGTTCTACAGTCCCAACCTCCGGGGGTAAGACTCGTAACCTCGGGGGATGGATGGAGGCAGCCAGAGCCACTGCTGCTGCCTGTAGAACTTGGTGTTTGTTCTAGAATGTTCTTCCCAGCTTATAGGGAGCATAGTTCCTAATGTGGACCTGGAATTACAATGAAAGAAAATCCTGGAGACTTCTGGGGGCAGCTCTTTGTCTTCATCTACTCTGTTACCATGTGAAGTACAGAGCTCAGCAGGGAGCAGCGTGGGGGTCTGCTGGGTTATTATACAGAAGACCCCTGGCTAGGGGCCCTGTGCCTGGCTTCTTGAAACTGGACAGTGAAGCTGAGCCTCAGGTCCCTCGGTGCCTGTTGCCCTGTTGTCATCCTGACCCTGGGATGTTCCATACATTCAATATGAGATCCAACTTTCAAAGTGTATGTGTCCATGACGGACTTGGATGCTAACATCATCTATTTTTTTTTTCTTTTTACATTTATCACTGGCTTCCCACAAGTTCAGAATCTGATTTAAGTTTTCTTCATCTATGTGTATCCAGGACCCACTATCTCATCAAGATTTCTTGAGAAATGCTACCCAGTCATTAGTAGATCCTGGTTGGTACGAGAAATGTAGTAGCCCTTTGTGCCCTGTGGCTGCTGCAATGTAGATTAATTGAAGTAAGTCAGAAATTCAGTTTGTCGATTGTACTGGGCACGTTTTTCATGCCCATAAGCCACAGGGGGGCTACCACATCGGATCACTCCGAATATGGGACATTTCCACTGGGGCAGAAAATGTCTACTTCCGAACAAATGGAAACTGCAGAAAAATCACAGATTTAAAAAGACTTAACACAGTAGAGATTAAGAAATGAACGGGGAGACAAAGAGAAAAAGTCCAACGGTAGCTAGTTGGGTGGTGCCACAAAATTAAGTTTGAGTCTTAATTTCTTTTTCTCTCAAAGACGGAAACAGACAGCACCAAAACCCCTGTTGGCACACACTGTGTTTGATCTTCTCCGTTGAGACTATTCCTGGGCCAGCACACAGGCTGTGGCTGCCTTGCAGGGTCATAGGATCAGGAACCCACTCGGGGCGGCCCCATGCATGCCAGGGGTTGTCTGCTGTTGCACTTCAGTCAGAAGTTCTGCAGGAGGAAATTGGCATGTTGCTGGGTGGCAGTTCCACCATCCCCCACCCGATAGTAGCTGCTTGTCCCTGGCGGGTGAAACCTGCCTTGGATTCTCTCCATCCTCCTACCTGCTCCTACCTGGGGAGATCAGGCAGGCTGGGGGCGCCAGGCTAATGGTGGGAGCACTGTGGAGCACGGGGAGCCCTGTGGTGGCCAGCAGGAAGAACAGATGGACACATATGCAGAAACAGGGTTGGGACAACTGGCCCTTTGGCATCAGTGAAGAGAGCTTTTAGGGGTGTCCTCCTGTAAGATATGGACAGCCCAGGAAAGGGTCCATGGCTATTTCTACACAGACCCGCAATTGTAAGTACTGTAGGCTTGGCAGCAGCCTCAAAGATAGATACAGGAATGAATGCATGTGGCTGTGTACCAAGAGAAGGGGCAGAATGGCCCCTATAGGGCCATTACCATGGGGTAAGGCTATAGCCCTTCTGGAAATAAGGCCCAGAATTTTATGCTCCAAAGAAGGGGAATGACGCTGAGACAGACAGACAGACAGACACACACACACACACACACACACACACACACACACACACACACACACACACGCAGGCTCTCTCTTAGCAGTGCTGTGGCCTCCTACTCAGCCAGATATGATCTAGGAAACATCGGCTTCAGCTTGAGGATGTCTCAGGGACATTGATCACCTCTTCCCTGGAAGTTGCTATTGGAGGATGTCCTTGGGTGGTGGAGGGAGTGGGAGAAAGTGATTTTAGGGAACTACTCACTAGACATGAGGAAAAGAGCGAATATGGGATAGAAAAATGGAAACCTGTGGAACAGCACCATTGGCTGGTAGACCAGTTAGATGGAATCTCCCAGAGTGGGGCAGTGTACAACCTACACAGTGGCACAGGGCTGGCACATTCCCTTCTGCCATGATGAAGGCCAGAAGGTGGCCTGAGGCAGCCCTAGTGGCAGGGCTAATGTCCACCTTTCTGAAGGCTGGAGGGAATTGGAGGGAACTGTGGGAGAGTCAAGTGGGACCCCATGGACAGCCTTGGGGTGGACTGCCCTGTGCCTTGGAGCGGCCCTAACTGAGCAGCTCCGTCTGAGCTCCAGCAGGTGGTTGCCAGCACATCTGGCATTGTCACATCATCTCATTTTCCCAGAGAAATAAAACATTCACATGTTTTTCCGTTAAATGTTCAAATTTTTTTAGGTAACTTTTTTGTTTGGTTCAGGTTTTTCAAACATCTAATTTTAAGTATTGGAAAGGCACAGTAAGAGAGAAGGGAAGAGACAGAGAGAAATAGCTTGTGTCCCACTGGTTCAACCCTCGAATGGTCATAATGGCAGAGGCTGTGCCAGGCTGAAGCCAAGCTCCCGGAGCCTCTTCTAGATTTGCCATGTGGGCACAGGAGCCCAGCGACTGGAGCCATCTTCCACTGCCTTTCCAGGTGCACTAACGGAGCTGGATCAAACATGGAACAGCTGAGACTCAAACCAGTGTCACAGGCAGCAGCTTTATTCACCACATCACAGCACCAGCCCTGAGATCAAACATTTAATCTACATGATAGTTAAAAGCTTAATGCTCCTCTAAATAAAGAGTTAAACAAATAAAATATAAAAATAACCCTACAAATTTCCTCAGGAATGTAGGCAAGGCGTATAGATGAACATCATCAGAAAGATAATTTCACTCCTATAGAGTACCAAAGCCACAGATGATTAAAACCATAGAAAGACAAAGAGAAAAAGCTTGCATCTGCTGGTTCACTCTCCAAATGGCCACAATAGTCAGAGCTGAGCCAATCTGAAGCCAGGAGCAGCTTCCAGTTCTCCCGTTGGGTGCAAAGTCCCAAGAACATGGGCCGTCCTCTGCTGCTTTCTTGAAGCAGAGGGCTGGGTGGGAAGCAGAGCAGCCAGGACTTGAACTGGTGCCCATATGGAGGAGGCTGGGAGGAGGCTGGTGCTTGCAGATGGACTAGCCTCTAGAGTCACCACGCTGGTACCCAAAGCATATCATTCTTAACAGTTTGACAAAGATTTAAAAGAAGTTTGATAAAGCACTGTATCTGCAGCAAAACTGATACATACAAGTACTTCTTTTTGATTTTTTTTTTTTTCAATATCAGCTCCCATATTGGAGGGAGAATGGGCAGTATTTTTTTTCTGGGTTTGGCTTATGTCATTCAAGATGATGTCCTCTCATGGGAACCATTTTTATGTAAATGATAGAAATTTGTTTTATAAAGATTTATTACTTCTTATTAAAGGCAGACTTACGGAAAGAAGGAGAGAAAGAGAAAAAAAAAGTCTTCCTTCTGCTGGTCCACCCCCTAAGTAAGTGGCCACAATGGCTAGAGTTAAGCCGATCTGATGCCCAGAGCCAAGAGCTACTCCTGGGTCTCCCACATGGATGCAGAGTCCCAAGCTTTGGACCATCCTCCTCTGTTTTCCCAGACCACAAACAGGGAGCTGAATGGGAAGTGGAGCATCTGGAACACAAACAAGTACCCATATGGGATCCCAACACTTACAGGTGGAGGATTTGCCAATAGAGCCATTGCATTTGCCCTCAAATTTATGTTTTAATATAAAGAAAACTTTCAAAGGAATAATTTCTGCCTGTTTACTATTGGCCGTAAATTCCCATTCCTATTTTGAATGTATCCCAGAGCTCAGTTAACCAGTGAGCTCTCCACTTACCCCCTTTGCTGGAAGCAATAGTACCTTGTTTCATCAACCCTGGGAGACATGGGTGGAACATGCATAATCCCAGGAGGAAAGCAGTCACCAGACAGAGGGTGTTTCTATAGACCAGGGGAGCTCTCAGCTCAAAAACAGAAGCTTCTAGCAAACGGAAAGTGTGGGCCTTGCAGAGCCAGGTATTGGCGGCAGGGCTCCAGCGTGCTCTCAGAGCACTCCTCCCTCTGGCAGTGGTGGCCTGTGTCCAGCTGTGTGATCCTGCTATGGATGGAGTCTTATTCAAGGATGTCATAGTGCCAGTATCTAACCTTCTAGATGTTTCGGGAACTTGACTTTTCTTTTCCCTGCCCTAGATCTTCCTGGTTCGTAAATCCAGCAAGATGCAGAAGAAAGTCCTTTCTCTTCGCCTGCCCCCTGAGTCTGGAACACCACTGAAGGAGTTTGCCATCAAGGAAAGCACCTACAGTAAGTGGGTGGTGCAGGAGCAGCCTGGGTTGGTGGATGAAGGGTCCGGGGCTCCTGAGGGAAGGGAAGTGAAGGGAGCTTTGAGCCCCATTACCCACTCCCACCTCAGAAAGCCTCAATTTTCTCATCTGTAGAATGGGGTTGGTGGTCATCTCAGAGCTACTAAAGGTCAGTTAAGCCACCTGTGTGCACTGGTCTGCTTGGCAGGTGGGAAGGGCCTAATCGAGGTAGAGTCTTTGCCCCTTGCATGGTTAACCAGAGTATGGATTTGGTTCCGGGCTTTGCAGATGACTGAGTTGCAGGGAGGGCTGCAGCCACAAAGCCTTGGAGAGGTTCTCATGCCTGGGTGTGTGCCAGCACGTTGTCTTGCACATCAGTAACCCTGAGCAGGCGTGGTCCCTCCCAGCAGTCACCACCACGATTGTGCGGACTGCTGGGAAATGCAACCCCCCCAGAGGCAGGGTCCGCCCCTTTGGAACAGAAACTGCAGAGGTTTTGAAGGGAGAGCTGGCTTCAGGACTTGAGTTTGAGGTTCCCTGGTGGCTGGTGGCTGGTTGCTCGTGGAAGAACCTGGTCATAGTAGGAAAGTGCACCAGCAGTTGTGTCATGCTGCCAGCCTCTGAGAAGGGGCAGGAGATGGCTGTGCTCGCCCAGGAGGTTTCTGTGCAGATCCCAGGCTGCAGAGAGAGGCGAGGCAGGGAGCAGAACCGAGCAGGCTCCTGACACCTTACCGCAATTGCTGGGGAGATGTTTTCCCAGCAGAAGGGCCCTAAGAAAGTGAAACTTGGCAAATAATGGAATGATGTCAGGAGAGAACCAGCCAGGACTGCATTCCACACTAACTTTTCCGAAGACAAGGAATTTAAGACATGAATGGATTCCAGGTTGGCTTTTGGAAGCCTAATAGCCAGAATGAGACAGATAACTTTTCAAAAGTGTGTTATTTAATTATTTTGCTTGAAAGAGAGAGAGAGAAGATCCTTCTTCCACTGTTCACTTCCCTAATGCCCACAAGAGCCAGGGCTTCAGTCGAGAGCCCGGAACTCCATGTGGTGTCACCCTCCCTCTTATGTGATTGGAAGGATGCCAAGCATATGAGCCATGACTGCTTCCTCTCAGGGTGATTTACCAGGAGGAGTAAGCGACGGCTGAACCCCAACACTCACCTCCTCTCAGGTGGCCTGCTAAGGGCCATTCGCAGGCCACATGGTATTAACAACTTAGAATTAGCCTGCCACCACAGCTGGCATTGTGGCATAGCAGGTAAAGCCACCACTGCAGCATCCCATATGGGTACCAGTTGAAATCCCTGAGTACTTCACTTCTGAGCCAGCTAGCTGCTAATGCACCTGGAAGAACAGTGGAGGATGGCTTAAGTGCTTGGGCTCCTACCGCCCAAAAGCTATCTCTCTCTCTTTTTTAAAAGTAGCCTGCTGTAGATTTGTCCACTTTAGAGTCCCACCTGCCTTTTCCTTGGCAGGGCTGGGCCAAGGGATTTTGCAGCTTTCATTCAGCCAGCAGGCTGGGTGTGCCTCACTCCTGCTCACCTGGTTTTTAAATCCCTTCTAATACTTTCAGTTAACCATGAAAAGTTGGCCTGGACACCTCCTCCTTTTCTTGCTATGGCCACATCTGTGATGGCCTCCTTGTTCACTGAGATCTCAAAAATGACAGTACCTCCATCATATAAATTATTCCCCCCCTTTTTTTTTTGGTATACATGTAAATTCCTTCTGCTACCGTTCTGGAAGGCATGCTTTTTACAGATGAGAAAACCGAGACTGAGTGAGAGGAGTTAACCTGTCCAAAAATCAGCTCCATCCCATTTACCACAGTGCATTGCAGTAAACATACGAAAATGGGACTAA
Organism: Ochotona curzoniae; assembly: GCF_017591425.1. Lineage (NCBI taxonomy): Eukaryota > Metazoa > Chordata > Mammalia > Lagomorpha > Ochotonidae > Ochotona > Ochotona curzoniae. The sequence goes on along the minus strand of NW_024465894.1, from coordinate 20,668,290 downwards.
AATTATAAAATAATTTTGGGACCAAAACATTTTGAAATTCATGGGCAGTTTTCTATAATGCTTTTTCATGTACTATGAGGGGGAAAAAACCCTTTTGGTCCGTAATATTTTTGGCACAATAACAAACTCACACTTAACATGTGTTTATGTATTTATCTTCACTTTATTTGAAAGACAGAGGGAGAACTACAGAGAAATTGAAAGATCTTTTCACCCACTGGTTCACTCCCAAAATGCCTGCAACAGCCAGTGTGGTCCAGGCTGAAGTCATTAGTCCTGAGCACCATTCAGGTCTCCCACGCGGGTATCAGGATCCCAAGAGCTGGAGCCACCACCTGCTACCTCCTTGGATGTACATGAGCGGAGAGCTGGAGTGGAAGTAGAGGGGTCAGAACTGGAGCCAGGCACCACGATTTGGGATGTGCTGTCCCAAGCAGTCATTTCACTGCTGTGCCAAACACCAGCCTCAGGTTTCTGCTTTTATCTTAATGATTTGTTTCGTTTATTGGCAAGGCAGAGTGACAGAGAGATGGTGAGGGAAATTTTTGACTTGTGGCCACAACCACCAGGGAATCCCATCTCGCTCTCCTGCATGGGTGACAGGGACCCAAGTACTCGGATCATCCTCCACTTCTTTCCCAGGCACAGGAGTAAGAATTTCAATCAGAAGCAGAGTAGTCCGGACTAGAACTGGATGCTAATACAGGATGCTGCACAAGTGGCAGCTTAATCCACTGCACCATCACAGTGGCCCATTTTCTATCAAACTGGAGATGTACTGTGTGTGTGTGTGTGTGTGTGTGTGTGTGTGAGTGAGTGTATGAATGTGACAGAGAGATAGGCATGTGTTTTGGGGTGCCAAGGAAACACTGATTGAGCAAAATAACGTAAGTTAAGCAAAAATAAATGTGGGCATGAATTATTTTGCAAGGGAAGAAATTGCATTGGGTGGAGGGTGGCGTATGCATCGATTTGGAGGAACCACTGGCTGAAGTGTTGGCCGAAGGGACCCAGGGGTGCTGGCAAATCATGACTGTTTGAAGTCAATACTGAATGCTTCCCCATTCAGAAGACAAAGAACGGAGACCACCTGGCTAGATGCACCTGTTAGGAAGCGTACACGGGGCCAGCCGAGGGAGGTTGGAGGAGATAGTCTACGGAAAAAGTTTGAGAGTCTTTCATCAGCTGGAATTGAAGCAAAAGCTAAGGGAGCTTGCTTTGTGTTATCCTGCAGAGTCTGCCTTCCATTTGCTCTGTGCCTTTGCCAGAGGGGACCCTATTTTGACCCAGGAGATCTATGTCCTAGCAGGGGCCGGCTGTGGTTGTTGTTCTGGCCCTGCCTCTCCCTGCCCAACTCTGGGTTCTGGGCTTGGTTGTGCAAGCCGTGTTTACCAAGTATTGGAGCGTGTGCCGGACATGAGTGGGGGGAGCCTCCAGGCTCTGTTGTGACTGCTTACTCCAGCTGTACCGCCTCCTCCTCACAGCTGGTTCTAATAAGCTATACGGGCGCTTACTTGCTTTCCCAGGATGCACTCGGGGCACTCAGCTGCTTTCCCATCTCTCTTTTGCAGCTTTTTCCCTGGAAGGCTCAGGAATCAGTTTTGCAGATTTATTCCGACTCGTGGCTTTCTACTGCATCAGCAGGTAAGGCCTCTCCCTTCATCATCTGCTTCATTGGCTGCGTGCTGGGTCAGCAACCCAAGCCACCTTACCTGAGAGCAGGGAGGAGGGACCTGGGAACCTGCCCACCTCCTGGATGCCCATGGAAGGAACAGCCGTTCAAGTGCCCGGTTCCCAAATCTCGTGTGCCAGGATGGTGAAGGAAAGAAGTGCCATGACACCTCCAATTGGCAAGTGTCCTTCTTAGGGGGATTTTTTTTTTTTGTGGCACTGCTTGAGCCGACACCCTGAAGCAAGCAACACACACACACGCACGTGTGCACACACAGAAAGGGAAGGAGAATTCAGTCCTGTAACCTGTCAAAGACACTAACGGTGCTTCTGAAAACTCTCCACCAAACGACACTCATTCTGCAAGAGTGCAACCCATCCATCTTGCTCCAAAGGCAGGCAGGAGTGACAGGCTGGGGCACTCACATTGGTGTCCGGGGTCTCGCAGAAGCACCTGATTTTCAGCTCCATGAAGCCATGCCCTGAGCCTGGTGTGAACCAGGTCAGGAGGAGGTGCTTTGTAAAAGACTTTCTTCCCTGTTGTTTTTCTTTCTGGCAAGAAGTGTATTTCTGCTGAGTGTTCTCTGCGTGATTAAGAAACGAAATGTGTTCCCTGCAGTTGTTTTGGGGGCAGACAAAGCTCAATATGGCTCTTAAGGAAAAAAACCACTGGGCACCCATTGCAGCTGATACAATGCAATGCAGGAACAGGCATTATCTCTTACAGCTGGCACATATTTAGGCTGATGGGTTTCTTGGGGTTTACTTCATTGTATTTTAATTGGGATCAGGTTACTTCTGCAAGATTTGATTGTATATTCACCACACCTGCTGGCTGGACTCTGTTGAGGAGAGCCATTGAACGCCCTCCTTCCTGGATATCTTTAAGCTGCTGCATGCCACACAGTAAGCATCCAGCGAAAGTGCAGGCACTTTGGAGGGGAAATCCAGTGCCGTGGAGGCACCTCACAAGGGGATGGTGCCACCTGCCCGATCGTTTGCAAGGAAACGCCAGCGGCCCAGTAGACCAGGCTAAGGCAAGAGCAGAGCCCCCGGCACCACCCTCCCCGTCTGCCCGTGCACTCTGGGCAAGCACGCAACTCCCACACTCACGTGTCAGCCACAGTGAGGTCGGCTGATGCTTGCTGCCTGCCAGAAGTGTATTTGGCAGCAGCACAAAAAAGAGACCTTCTCTGCCCATGGTGTATGTAAAAGCATGGAAGCCTGCTGTCCAGGGCTATTGAATGGTGAGGGCAGATAAACAAGCTGCCAAGCTTGATGCCAGTGTAAAGCCACTTAGAAACCTATGCAACTGGGGAGGCCAGAGATCAATTTGCCAGCTTTTATTTCTCTGCCAGGCGAAGGCACTTGATGTTTCTGTTTTTCTGTGAGTGCCCCTTGTCTGTGTTTTTATTTATTTATTTTTATTGGAAAGGCAGATCAGATTTACAGAGAGAAGGAGAAACTGAAAGAAAGAACTTCCATCTGCTCGTTCACTCTCCAATGGCCGCAGTGGCTGGAGCTGAGCCAGTCCAATGCTAGGAGCCAGGAGTTTCTTCCTGGTTTCCCATGCCAGGGTCCCAAGGCTTTGGGCCATTCTCTACTGCTTTTCTAAGCCACAAGCAGGGAGCTAGATGGAACGTGGAACAGCCAGGATATGAATTGACACCCATATGGTGAGGCTTTAGCCACTGAGCCATCACACTGGGCCTTGCTATGTTGTTGATGCTCAGAAGTTGGTCTGACCCATCTCACCCAGTGTTTTAGAGATCTTTCAGTTGATCACAATAATCAGACCTGTTGAACTTCTCCCCTGGGCTGCATCCAGGGTGCACTGAAGCAGATAGTTCATAGGCCAGAAAGTACAGGATCTGCTGCATCAGGAAGGCTGGCTGAAAAGTCCATTGAGATTTCAGGTGGGGACTGTGAACCTTGGCCACCAACGCCTGGCAGCCCGGGGTCAGTTTACAGTAATCCTGTGGTGGAGACCTCCTGCCTTTACAACTCCAGAGTGTAGCAGAATCCCTTGGGTGAAGCTGCCGAATTTGACTATAGAGTCTGAGATTGCATTTGCAACAAGCTCCCTGGTGATGAGGTTGAGGCTGCTAGTCCTCCGATATAGTGATGTTAGGGTCTTCTGTGCTGCTCCTATGCTGTTTCCAGTCCTCATGGCAACTGTATCCATGAGGACCATGAAGACTCAGAGGCTGCGACAGAGGGAGGCACTTGGCCACAACCACTCAATTGTCGAGTTGTGGATACGAGAGAACCCAGGCCTGCCAGTGAGGCCAGAACGCATATATTTCCCATTCTCTAAGACAGTTGCGCAGACCAGACTGTCACTCCTGGGTTTCAGCCCCCACCTGACCTCTCTGAACTCCACAAGGCCTCCCTTCCAGGGTGTTCATGTGTGCCTAATCCACACAGTGGGTCGGCATCACAGCCTCTGCCCCGGGGAAAGCAGGCAGAGTTCAGGGCCATCAGCATTGCTCAGGTCCCCTCCCTTCCAGAAACAGAATGCCTGGAACATGATCTTGAAAAATAAATTGAAGGCATGTATGCACTGGGTGAAACGTTTCCATCTACAAGGATGCCTGAGTTTTGGGGTCCCTTTAATGGGGCGTAGATGGAAGTGTGTGTGTGTGTGTTGGAATGCATCCTGGCTGGCACAATGGGAGAGTCCTCACATACAACATTTAATTTTCTGGGAGGTGAACACCTAAAACCATCCATTAACAAATGATGGGTATAGCTCCCTGTCATATGTCATTAAGGTCTAACTCAAGACAAGTGATGTTTAAGCTCCAGCTACTGCACTGAGCAAAGACTGAAACCTAAACACAGGTTGGTTTTGTTGTATGTGACTTCCCCGCTCACACCAAATTGTCTGACTAAAGTGGATTTTTAATGAAGTTGATCTGACCATATGAACATGGATTTGCAGGATACTTAAATGTTGCAAAGTTCTTCATTTTGGGTTACAATCAGGGCCCCTGCACCTTTCAGGCCAGGGTGCAGCTGTTAGAGATAGCTGCCCTCCCGTATAGCTCCACCTGGGTTCTCTCAAATAAATAACAAGTGGACAAGCAGAAGGGGGCGCTCACAACGTTTGGGGGACAGCCAAGAGGGTCTCATGGGAATGGCTTGACCATAGTTGAACTTGTGATCAAGTGTCAGATCATATGTGTTTTGTTCTTTCCGTCAGCTTTACTACTTTGTTATTCACTGTCAGCAGCTTCCAGGGCTCCAGAATCCCCTGGTCATCCAGATTTAATCTGTTTCCTTCTGAGATGTTGCATCATCTCACTGTGGACAGCAGGTCATTTGATGTCATTACCCTCTTCAGAGTATCTGGTAATGACAAAACACAGGCAGACGCTCCATGTGTTGTCTCTCACTCGCTCACCCCACCGCAGTCACGGTGGCCTGCTAGCTATTTTTCATGCATGGCATGTCCTCTGTCACCCCAGGGCCTATGCACCTGCTCCCCCATTAACACACACACACACACACACACACACACACACACACACACACAGAGGATTGTTCTACTCCTGCTTTACTTCCTTGCTTGCTTTTAGCGTCTCAATCCAATTCCACCTGCTCACAACACCTTTCCCAGCTGTTGCCAGCCTCCATAACATTGAAAAGCATAAATAATTGCAGGATGAAGGAATAAAAGAATGAGTGAATCATTTGTTTTTTATAAAACCCACATCACTATGGGAGAAAAATAACTTGGGGCTAAGTCACTGACACGATGGAGCCTCTACTCATCCCTCCATCAGCAGCCTCTTGCTGTGCATGGCAGATAAGGTGCTGTGCTTAAGCCTGTTGGGAAATTCACCTGTGCATAGAGCATGGTAACTAACCTCTTGAAAAATGTTGACTTACATCTGCTTTTGGCCTGAGAAAGCCAGTGATGAATTGGCATCCTGGCCGTGGCGTCAGAGGACTGCTTCTCATGGGGCCAAGTTGACCTGCAGTGCCTGGGACCACACGTGGTGCTGTATCGCTTGCTGGTGTAGCAGCCTGGTCATTGCTATATGGTGCCTTATACTTGTTTTGCTTTTCAAAGGATGGCCAGGGGCCATCCACATCAGTCTTGCCTAGGTGCTTGGCCGAAATGCAACATCCTGCCCACTCGGACCTTCTGCATCAGATTACTGAATGACAAGACCCTCCTGTGGGTGAGGAGGAGAAAGGGAGGGAGTTACCTGTGCGTTAGACTCAGAGAAGCTCTGCCTGTGTCAGACACAGCAGAAAGCTTTTTTTTTTTTCTCCAGCGCACAAAGGACAGTAGGAGCTCTAACTGGATGATGTCGCAAGTCAGAGCAACAGACTCCTGAAGAAGCTGTCTGAAGGCTGACAGGTCTCCGTGTAGGGCTGTGCATCTCTGCCCCCTCGAGAGATGGGGCCTGACACTGAGATGACAGCTCACAGATTGGCACTCATCCCCCACCAGGGACAGCAATTGTGCTGTGAACTACGTAGCCTTTTAGCAACCCAGCAGGGCTGTTTGTCACCCGGCCTGTCCCACCTGGGATGATACCGACAGGCACAGGAAGTGCGGAGTCCTTTATTAGGAAAGAGAAGTCATGATTAGGGAATCATACGATGTTTATGTAAGACACATGGTATTTGTTAGGACACGCTGAGACGTCCCTCAGGTGAAAATGCATGCCAGAATTGCAAGCCAGACGTGTCATGACAACATTCTCTCTCTCTCTCTCTCTCTCTCTCTCTCTCTGGAACCTCAGGGATGTTCTGCCATTCACCTTGAAGTTGCCTTATGCCATTTCCATAGCCAAGACCGAGGCTCAACTTGAAGAGCTAGCTCAGCTGGGACTAAGTAAGTGGGTGCCCTTGCCCCCCGGGTCTGGAGCAGTCACCCCTGGGCTGAGGTTACACTGCTTGGTCAAACACACTCGGGTTCCAGACTTACCCCCACTGCCACAGCAAGACAGGGCTGTCTACAGGGCCACGAGGCTCCTCTTTCTGAGGGCCCACTCTGCCGGGGACTGGGCTGAGGGCCTGGCTCGCCCCCTAGATCTCCCCAGCCCCATTGATCTGGGTTTCCTGAAGTACCAGAGTGCTGAGGGCACAGGTGCATCTGGAATGTGGCTGCTTGCTGGGACAAGACCTGTGTGTGACTCCATTACTGAGGCACAGGCACACACAATACGGGTAGCTAAGGAGACCCCGGTCTGCCTTGTACCCTCATTGTCCAATTCACACCCTGTCCTTCTGGCCAATGTCCCTGAAGGACCCTTGTCCCGGCAGCTGGCCACCCCCTTCCCCTCTGCCTTTGCTGGCCCTCCCTCAACCCTGGGTTCTGCCAGACAGTGATTCACTATGGACCGGGATGTTGGGCTCTTCTGTGTAACTTTTTCATCCCAGTACCCTGGGGAATCCATGTGGATATCACTTTAAAAGAAAATATTAAATTGTATTTCAAAGACAAAGTTACACAAAGGAGGAGAGACAGAAGGGAAAGATTTTACATCCACTGGTTCACTCCCCAAATGGCTGCAAAGGCCAGAGCTAAGCCAATCCTAGGCCGGCAGCCAAGGGCCTCAGAACTTGGATCATCCTCCACTGCTTTCCCAGACGTGGCAAAGAGCTGGATGGGGAGTGTAGCATCCGGGACACGAACCGGTGCCCATTTGGGATGCTGGTGCTTGCAGGTGGAAGATTAACCTGTTGAGCCATTGTGTCAGCCCTGGTTTCAATTCTGCAAAAACCTTTTCCTTCTAGAGGAAAAGGGAGAATACCCTCCGGATTGTACCCAGGTTGCCAACAGGCTACTGCAGTTGAGTAGAAATTTATGGTTTTTAAAGATGAATTCATTTACTTGAAATGCAGAGGGAAAGAGTATTCCCTATTCCAAATGGAAATAACATACACATTTTCACATCACTATCTCCCCCAATTTATATGGAAAACACAAGCAAGATAGATACGTTGAGCCAGCCCACACTGCTCCGAGGAACCTTGGGAAGGAGGTTGGAGGGTTGGGGGTGCGGGTGGGAGAGGAGGCAAACTCAAGGATCAAAGCTTGCACCTGCCCTGGATGTTGACTTTTGCTTTAGTTTGCTTTTTTTGTGTGTGCTGATGGGATTCCTAATTATACTTTGCCTCCTTTTGGAGTTTTTAATGCTGAATGTGTAAAAGCCCAAGGGGGATTGTGTAAGATCCCACAGGCCCAGCAGCTGCTAGCCTGCCCATTAAAGGGGAAGTTTGGAGTCTTGATTCCTTGGCTGGCAGCTGCCATGGTGGAGGGCATCCCCAGAGAGACTAGTGCATGGGTGGGGTGCTCTCCCATTGAGACGAGCCTTGACTCGTTTTTGCTCAAAGCCAGGCGGGGCGTCCGTGGCAGCCCTGGTGGCCCTGCGCAGTGTGTGAGCGGGTCCAGTTCACTCTGTGCCTGTATGAGGGCTGGACTGGAGCCATGCATCCACCCAGCCACTTCTGAAAAGGCTTGGAAGGTGGAAGGCTCCCGGAGCCCTCTCATGAGCCCACAGCTGGGCCTGGCAGCCCATCAACCCATCTGCCCTTTCCAGGAAGGGAATGCAGTAAAAGCAAAAAAAAAACTCAAAGAAAAATTACCTACCCCTAGCCCCGCGTGCCCGCGCCTCCCATCCGGGGCACGCATTGTCTTTGTGATTTGTGCAGGAGTGGCCCCAGTGTAATGTATTTACATTCTTGTGTTCACTGATAATGACTTTCAGATTTTTGGAGCTCTCCAGCTGACAACAAACCCCCAAACCCTCCACCTCCCCATAGGCCTCCCTCTGCCGACGCCGACGCCCACGACGGTGGCTGCTCAGCCCCGCTGCGGCAGCTCTGCCTTATAAATGGAGTGCATTCTATAAAAACGAGGACGCCTTCGGAGCTGGAGTGCAGCCAAACCAACGGAGCCTTGTGTTTCATTAATCCCCTTTTCTTGAAAGTGCACAGCCAGGACCTCGGGGCAGGCCTCAAGCGGCCGAGCACCAGGACTCCCAACGCCAATGGCCCCGAGCGTCCTCGCTCGCCGCCGCCCAGGCCCCCGCCACCCACTATTAATAGTCTGCACACAAGCCCTCGGCTGGCCGGGACTGAAACCCAGACGAGCATGCCAGAAACAGTCAACCATAACAAACATGGGAACGTAGCTCCGCCTGGAACGAAACCAACCCCCATCCCTCCGCCCCGGCTGAAGAAGCAGGCTTCTTTTCTGGAAGCTGAGGGAAGCTCAAAGACCTTGACCCGCCGGCGTCCCGGTCCGGAGCCCGAGCTCTGCACAGCTGGCAGCCCAGGTGGCGCCCCGCCTGCAGACGCCCCGGGGGATTGCACAAGGGCCCGGCCTCCCAGCTCTGAATCACAGCCCCCGTGCCATGGAGGCAGGCAGAGGCTGAGCGACATGAGCATTTCCACTTCCTCCTCCGACTCGCTGGAGTTCGACCGCAGCATGCCTCTCTTTGGCTACGAGGGGGACACCAACAGCAGCCTGGAGGACTTCGAAGGGGAGAGTGACCAGGAGACCATGGCGCCCCCCATCAAGTCCAAAAAGAAGAGGAACAGTTCCTTCGTGCTGCCTAAGCTTGTCAAGTCCCAGCTGCGGAAGATGAGCGGCGTCTTCAGCTCCTTCATGACCCCGGAGAAGCGGATGGTGCGCAGGATCGCCGAACTGTCCCGGGACAAGTGCACCTATTTCGGGTGCCTGGTGCAGGACTACGTGAGCTTCCTGCAGGAGAACAAGGAATGCCATGTGTCCAGCACCGACTTGCTGCAGACCATCCGGCAGTTCATGACCCAGGTGAAGAACTATTTGTCCCAGAGCTCGGAGCTGGACCCCCCCATTGAGTCACTGATCCCCGAAGACCAAATAGGTAAGTATTCCTTGGCGGTTTTTTTTTTTTTAAACATAAAAAATCTACCATAACCTTGCCTGGCAGTACATCCTGTGCCGGTTGTTTCGGACGGAGTTTGTTGTGAAGTTCAGAAAAAAATGAAAGCGAACTCCACCCCCTGGCCCGATTTGAATAGGGAAATGGGCTCCCCAGGGTCGCTGCTGCAAGCAGCCTGAGGAAGCTTTCAGGGGTGCTGGGGTGTGTGTGTGTGTGTAAAGTGCAGAATGATTCTGCCCAGAGAAAGAGTTTGTACTGCCCAGCCACTGGAGGTCCGAGTGGCTACCTGTGTTGGTTCCGTATGTGTGTGCGTGCATTACAGCTGTTGAGCATTGTCTGAGAGCAGACAGCAAAGGTCTTTGGGCGTTCAGCTGCGAGAGGGAGTACTTTGCCCAGCTTCTGTTAAGAGCTGAGTGCACCTGAAGCTATCGTAATAGGATGGGTTTCCAACCTGGGCTCACTCCAGCAATGCAGAATTGCACTGTGACACCCAGTGGTCCCTCACAGGGGGTGGTACCCTGCCGGCCTCTCTAACAAGGCCCTGTTCCTGAGAAAGCAAAAATTGGGAAAGGGGTTGTGTTTGCTTTGCGCACCTTTAAGATAAGCAACCCCGTGTGGAGGTCACGTGGAAGGTGTTTTGTTTCCCCAGTGTCAAGGGGAAATACTTTCTTTATCGTCTCACTTAAGGACTCGCTTGTTATTTTGACCACTAGCATGCCAAGGCGCGTTGGAATTTGGCAAGCAGTGTTCCCCTACCCCAAGGTGAGAGCATTGCGACGGGGGTTTGTGTGTGTTTCCAAAAGTCGGCTCTAAAAGGTTGAGTGCCTTCCTTCTTGGGCAGCAACAGCCTAAAAAAAAAAGTGTGATCAAATACTTCCAGGCAAATGATTTCTCCTTGCCGGTTGGGTCTGTCTGTCGTAGTAAACAGTGTGTGCTAGAGTGGGCTTGTGTGCTCACACGCTCCTGGCTCCTTCTCTTCCTCTGTCTTTAAAGTGACTTTCAGCTGCTCTTTGATTTTTTCTCACAAAGGACTCAAAGGCTTGTTTGTTTTCCTGGCAGATCAGGGCGTGGTCAGAGCTGGGGTGTTGCTGCAGGCTGTGGTTAAAAGGAATGTGCCCTTGTGATGTGCCAGGGGGAATGGGGACTGGCTTCCAGAAGAAGACAGGGTGGTCACACCAGCTGTCCCCACCCCCGCCCCTATGCCCCTGCAGCCCCCCATCCCAGGGAGAACAGGGCCCTCAGTCTGCCCCCAGAAGCCCGCTTCAGGGGCCAGCTCTGATGTCAGGCCTGAGCTATGTGGCAGGCAGCAGCACCAAGCAACCCACAGCGAACAGGCTCCAGCGGAAATGAGGACTTTGAGGCTGCCTCCCTGCTCATGCTGCCTGCTGCGACCCAAGCTCATTCCTGGGGAGTCTGTTCTGCCAGTTCTTTGGGTAGTTAAGTTTGGATGTGATACTTAGAGCTTAAGGGTTATTTTCTCCAGAAAAGAAAAAGAAATGCTGAAAATTACTGCAAGATGTGGCTTTTCATTGAAAAGCGATCAGCATAATGAGAAAGGCAGCTGATTGTTAGTAGAGCCACCAGTAGGAGCAGGCAGCCCACCTGAGCTATTTCAGTGCCCCTCACCTTACCCCTGGAAAGCAGTGTTAGGAGGGGGAAGACGGCTGGGCAGCGCCAGGTGGAGCCATTTGTCTCAAGGTCACACCAGCTAGTGGCCAGCCGGTACAGCATTTGAACTTACAGGAGACCAGAGCCCGTATTTTTCTAAGCTCCTCTCTCTGCTATTGCTGTATTTGTACTTCCTCATCAGTAATTCGGGGGAGCTTGTTGTTGAGGCAGCTCTGTAGGCTAGAGCTCTCCAGCCAAGTGTGGCGTGGAAGGATGGTGCCTCCAGGAACATTGCCATACTGTTTTGTTGTTGGGTTTTGAGCTTTGTTGTTGTTCATCCTATTGCTTCACCCAGGAGAACATCGTGTGTTTTGAAAGTGCAGCGAGTCGTGCTTTTGAAATTTGAAAAGAAAAAGGTAGGGTGTGGGGCAGCACAGTGACTCAACTGGCTAATTCTCCACCTGCAAACATCCAGCATCTCTATATGGTTGCTGGTTTGTGTCCCAGCTGCTCTACCTCTGATCCAGCTCCCTGCTGTGGTCTGGGAAAACAGTGGAGGATGGCCTAAGTCCTTGGGATCCTGCACTCGTGCAGGAGACCTGGAAGAGACTCCTGGTCCCTTGCTTTGGATCAGCTCAGCTCTGACCTTGGAGGCCCAGAAGGAACTCGGCTTTTCTCTGTTTGAATCAATGCTCTTGACGCTTTGCAGATTCAGGTCCACAGGCCAAGATGCACAGAGCCAAGTCCAGAGGATGATGGACTAGTTTGTGGGGAGCTTGCCTCTGGGTCCTGTTGTCTCAGCTGTGGGCTCATTCCCACCAGAACCCACTGCGTAGGAGAAAGAACTGGTCTGCTGTTTGAATGCACTTTCCAGAAACCTCAATTATTATTATTTTTTTTTTGTATGATAAGGTGTCCATCAAGGCCAGTAAGGTTTTTTAGGAATGCCAGTTGGATTTCTCTGTGTTTTTAAATTTTTTAATCTAGTCTTGTCCTCTTCTCCTGTAGCTTCCTGAAGACAGGTATCTTCACTCAAACCGTATATTTGCAAAGCACCCATCCCGTGGCAAGGAAGTAGAAGGAGATATTTCCCTGGCCTAATTCATTCGGAATGAGCGCCATGCTTCCTGGGTGGACACGGCCATCTGGAGGGAGGAGGGTCTCTGGTTTATGGTGACAGTGGGAATCTCTCTTCTTCTGAAGGTCGTTCTTCAGTCGGATATAGAAAAACCAATGGGGAAGAGGAACCACTCTCATTTTGCATTTGCATGTGTGTTCCTCTTCCTTCTAACACTTTCTAGGCAAGCATACATGATAAACCATCATTCATTTCAGGAGTGACAGAACCAGGGGTAGGTGTTTGATGGAGCAGTTAAGATGCCTCTTCCCATATCAGAATGCCTAAGTTGAAGTTCTTGCCCTGCTGCCAGTCTCGTTTCTGGCTCATGTGCACCCCGCGAGGTAACAGATGAGGTCTGAAGTCCTCGCGTCGCTGTCACCCATGTGGGAAACCTGGGTTGAGTTCTGGCCCCCTGGCTTCAGCCTAACCCGAGCCCTCACTGTTCAATGAATGTGAAATCAATGAGATTTCACTATCTCTCGCTGCGTGTCTGCTTTTCAAACAAATAATTTTTTTTTAATGGAGAACTGATACTATAAACAAATGAGACCAATTATAAAGAATTTGTTCTGTTTACCCTTTGGAGCGCTCCCATGCAAGAGGCTTGGCTTTTATTAGGAGCACATTGCCTGACATTGGTGTGGCTCTCTGGGTTGCAGAAGGAAGTCAATGCGGATAGAACTGAGCTAGTTCCCTTTTGCATCAACTCACTATTCATTCTGGGGCTCACATGGAAGACTTCCCTCCAGGACAGCCACTCCCTGTCTCTGGCCCTCCTTGCATAGGAAGGACAAACCCATGCTTTAACATAAAGGGCACAGCTGAAGGTCGTGGGGTCGGTCCCTTGGTCAGGCCGATGGATTACACTTACTAGTGTCCCCTGCCGTAGAGAGGGAGAAAATCAGCCGAAGTGAATTTCTGTAGTTTTGTGGGTGGGGCCTTAATTTTAATGAAAGAATTTTTAATTTTTTTTAAAGATGCATTTATTTATTTGAAAGAGTTAGAAAGAAGGAGAAACAGAGGGAATCTCTTTGCTGGTTCACTTGGCAAATGTCTACAATGGCCGGAGCTGAGCTGGTCCTAAGCTGAGAGCCAGGAGCTTCTTCAGGGTCTCCCATGTGGGTACAGGGACCCAAGGACTTCTGCACCCAAGGGCCCATGCATTCTCTGCTACCTCCCAGGCCATCAGCAGGGACCTGGATCAGAAACAGAGCCATCAGAACTCAAAGCAGCCATCGTATGGAATGTTGGTGCCACATGTCATGCCATGGCGCCAGCCCCTATTTCTTTAATTTTGGACAACCCTGTGATTTAAAGTCTTATTTCAAGAAAAACAGTATTTCTCAAACTCGAGAAATGTTAGTCATCCCAAGTTTTCTATTTCATTCAGACGATTTTCCACAGACTGTCCACAGTGACACAAAACAGCTGTTTGTATTCTTCAAAGCCAGTGGAGAAAAACAAGACAATGTTATTTTTCTTCCTTTGATTTCTTTGAGCCAAAATGTGTGTTTTTATCCATTGAAGTTTTTAAGAACTTGGAGAAAACATCTTCACATATTCAACATAAACATAGATTCATGTATCCATATATTTTTTTTTAGATTTATTTTTATTATTTTTTCACTGGAAAGGCAGATATACAGAGAGGAGAGACAGAGAGGAAGATCTTCCATCCGATGTTTCACTCCCCAAGTGAGCGCAACGGTCGATGCTATGCCGATCCGAAGCCAGGAGCCTCTTCCGGGTCTCCCATGTGGGTGCAGGGTCCCAAAGCTTTGGGCCGTCCCCGACTGCTTTCCCAGGCCACAAGCAGGGAGCTGGAAGGGAAGCGGGGCTGCCGGGATTAGAACCGGCGCCCATATGGGATCCCGGGCGTGCTAGGCGAGGACCTTAACCACTTGCGCCACCGCGCCGGGCCCAATCCATATTTTTTTAATAGAAAAATTATCCTGACAATATGGTTAGACACCAGAGAGTGTGCATAAAAATGGGGGATTAAGAGGTTGGCATTTGTCCTAGTGGCTAAGATGCTTCCAATTCAGCTCCCCGCTTGTGGCCTGGGAAAGCAGTAGAGGACGACCCAAAGCCTTGGGACCCTGCATCCGTGTGGAAAACCTGGAAGACGCTCCTGGTTTCAGATCAGCTCAGCTCCAGCCACTGCGACGATTTGGGGATGGAGGAGCTCTCTCTGGCTTCTCATTCTCTCTGTAACTGCCACATTTCAAATAACAAAAATTAATCTTAAAAACAAATTTCAGGGGCCCAGCACGGTAGCCTAGTTGATAGAATCCTCACCTTGCACGCACCGGGATCCCATGTGGATCCCAGTGGCCCCACTTCCCTTCCAGCTCCCTACTTGTGGCCTGGAAGGGCAATTGAGGATGGCCCAAGGCCTTGGGAACCTACACCCACATGGGAGACCCGGAAGAGGCTCCTGGCTTCAGATCAACTCAGCTCTGGTTGTTGAAGCCCCTTGGGGAGTAAATCAGCGGATGGAGGATCTTCCTCTCTGTGTCTCCTCCTCTCTGTGTATATGACTTTCCAATTAAAAAAAAAATCTTAAAGACAGATAATTGTACTGACTTAAAAAAAAAAAAACCTGGTGGGCATAGGTGGAATTGAAGTCATTCCCAGGGACTTAAACAAGCACCATAACTTCATTTTAGATCAGTTTTTTAAATGAGTGTTTGAACTTGGGCTCAAGTTTCAATACTTGGGCTGCTTCGTTTTCGCCCTGAGTCAGCCATCCACGGTCCTTTAGATGAAAAGCCATTCCCAGAGGTGATGCTGCACCTGCTGCTTGGTGCCAGCCTGGGATGCTCTCACGTCTGACCTCCTCCAGGCGGTGCTGACTCCTGACAGGTGAAAATGCTCTTATAGAGAAAAAGGAGAAAAACTGGCTTACGTATAAAGAATATACTGAAGACCGTAAGAAGTCCGCCACCCCCGCCCACAAACACACACGCACCCCTTTGAAGCATCATGTGCTGGGTAATTTGGTCTTTAAGGCAACGGGGTTGTATCCATTACATTTTGTCACCCCAAGAGGTCCCAGCCCTAGGCTTGGGAGTCCCACAGGCTAGGAGCACGTAACTCGGGCATCCACACGGTCAGGCCTTGCTCACGAGGGGCCAGGCCTTGCTCATGAGAGGCCAGGCCTTGCTCACGAGGGGCCAGGCCTTGCTCACGAGAGGCCAGGCCTTGCTCACGAGAGGCCAGGCCTTGCTCACGAGGGGCCAGGCCTTGCTCACGAGGGGCGGTGCCAGGTGGCGTCATGTTACAGGTCACAGGAACATGTCTGTGCTTGGAGTGTTTACTTACTTTCCTTCTCTTAGTTGTGTTTATTTGAAGGAGAGAGTGAGAGAGAGAGCATGTGGGGGCTGTGTGTGTGTGTGTGTGTGTGTGTGTGTGTGTGTGTGAAGAGAGAGTGATTGATTGATCTTCCATCTGCTGGTTCACTCCCGACATGGCCACAGTGTCCACGGTTGGGCCAGGCCAAAGTCAGGAGCCCAGAGCTGTGTCCAGATCTCCCCCACATGAGTGGCAATGGCCCAGGTATATGAGCCATCTTCCACTGTTTCCCCAGGCACGCTAGCAGGGAACTGGATCAGAAGTGAAGTGGTCCACCCTGGAATCTGTGCGCCTATGTAGGATGCCAGCAGCTTAGCTTGCTGTGCTACAAGGGCAGCCTCTAGAATGTTCTGTGCCTTTCTATCTCTCTCTCCCTGGATTCTTCCTGCCTCCCAGACAGGAGATGTCCGTGGGACTCATGTAAGAATTGGAGAGTGTGACCCAAGAGGTCCCTGGAATGCTGCATTGGTGGTATGGCTGTGTCGGGGTTTCAGGGTTTAGACATGTGGTTCTACCACTCCACTTTGCCTGCAAGGACAGCTCTGGCCCTGAAGAGATGGAGCCCTCCTGGGTTGGCCGTCTGACTCAGCCTCGGCTTGCGAGCCATCTCTCCACATCTCTCCTCCTACACACACAGTCCACTTTGGAGGTCTGCAGTTCCTGTTAAAGTCCAGGGAAGTCAGAAGACCAAACTTGGAGTGTCCCAAAAATTTTCTGTTCGATTCAGCAAATAGGTTTGGTGCATCTGCTACATATGTGCCTTGGCCAGGCCCGGAGGTGGGGCTCAGGTTATGACCCCAGGTCTAGTTTTGGGTGGGCTTCCCACCCAGGGAAGAAGTCCAGGCTGCAGTAGGTCATGGCAGAGACAACCCAGAGTGCTGGAGGCGAGAAGCGCCAGGAGGTGAGTGCCCCGGGAGGTGGGCTGGGCATGGATGAGCAGGAAGCCAGGTGGCTTTCCAGTCATTTCTCAAAGTGCTCTCGGTTTCCATCTTGACCTTATTCACACCACAGCTTGTACTGGGAGGAAACAGGACAGCCTGAGCCATCCCACCTGGGTCCCCTTTCCAAGGTGCCCCCTGTTCATAGGGAACAGAGGAAGCTGATGAGATCATGGGTTAGCAGGTGTCCCGTGCATATTCAGTCCTCACAGGATGTTGAGACTTCCCTGGTGTCAGGTATACCATCCAGGCTCTCAGTGTCTCTCCTCCCTCAGACCTCCCAGCAAGCCCAGCGGGCTGCTGTGACTGTCCCCGTTTTTACAAATCAAGATGCTGAGGCCTGGGAAAAGCCATTTTCCCTCCAGGCCACCAGCCCTTGCCTCTGACCCAGGTCCCTCTGGCCTGCTCTGGATGAGCAGGGATTAGCACAGGACCGCTGTGCCTCTCTGGCTGTCACACAAAGGCTTTTCAGGAGGCTGCCTTCCACTTGCCTCAACTGCCAGCTCCGTGCGGATGGGGTGGAGCAATTTAGCAGTGGGAAACGGGGGCGTGCAGTAGTTATTGATGAAGAACTTGGGCTGCACTAGGCTACTGGGCTTGAAGCTTGCTCTCTACTGCTCATGAGCTGTGTGCCTTCAGTTAGGTTTCTTGGTGTCTCTGTGCCCCAGTTTCTCCTCTTGTAACCCACAAGTCAAAGATGGCATCATGCTGTGGCCTCTGACACTTCCTTACCGGCCTACTGTCCAACCGCCAGCACCTGCCAGCCTGCAGCCTTCTCATAGGCTGGGACATCCGTGCCCAGCCTAGCCTCTGAGAATAGCTTCTGCTGTAGGTGGAGCAACCCTGAGGTGGATCTGTCCTGGTCTTTTGGAGTCCCCCAGCACTGTTCACAGTGACAACAAAGCAGCCCTGTGGATGCCCTTCTAATAGAACCACTGTCAGGGTAGGCTGCTGGGAGAGCCCAGGTGAAGACTAGCAGCTGTCATGTATGTTTCTTGGCCAGAATATCATGTGAGGGCCGACAAAGGTTTCATCATGCTTAGAGGGGGCACTGATCCTTATTCCCACAATACAGTGAAAAGGAAATAAAGCTTGTACATTAGAAAACAGCAATTCCTTTGTGCTGATGGAAGGCCACATGTCTGAGCTGTTTAGAGGAGGAACAACCAAGCTGGCACAGACCCTGTCTCCTGCGTCCTGGGAAAAGCATTTGACCTCCAGGTCCCAGGTGCTGTGTGTACTTCACAGGGTTGACGTAAGGGTAGACAAGGTCATGAGCAGGAATTGCACCTATAAATATTAGCAAGGACCGTTGTTGAGATTTGACTTACCTACTGAAAGGCCCCTATCAAACATTAACTCCTTTTAATTCACTTTTTAAAAAATAGTAACCAAATGGCATCAGCACTGTGGCACAACGAGCTAATGTTCCACCTGCTGTACCAGCATCCCCTAAAGGTGCTGATTCACATCATGGCTGCTTTGCTGCTGACCCAGCTCCCTGCTTATGACCTGGGAGGGCAGTGAAGGATGCGCCAAGCCCTTATGCCCCTGCGTGCACATGGGAGACCCAAAAGGAAGCTCCTCATGCTGGGTTGGCTCAGCTCTGCCCGTTCCGGTTCATTGGAAGGAGTGAACCAGTAGATGGAAGATCTTTCTCTTCTCTCTGTAAAATCTGCCTTTCAGTTGAAATAAATAATAAAGTAAGCAGAAGGCTAGAACTAGGGGGAAAAAGCAGACAATTGTTTTTATCTTTGGCAGTTAACGTTAGATTTTAACCTACACGTTTTTAATATAGAGCCTCCTCGATCCAAAAATCTAAAATTGGAAAGTTTGTGTCCTTGTGGGCAAAATGTTTCAGGTTTGGGAGTGTTTCAGATGTTTATTTTAGGGAAGCCCAGCTGATAAAGTCCATGTAACTAAACATGGGAAATGCAGAAATCTGACACCTTCTGGTCCCAGGCCTCCGGGATCAGGGATCCTCAGCCTGCCCTAGGTTGTTCAGAATTCCCTTCGTTTCATAGTGTTTCAGTGGTCCCCAGCCCGGTTCGATTCAACTGGGGCAGCTCTGTCCGGGACGGAGCCCGTGGACGGTGTTTCCAATGGCAGCCCAGACGGGGACAGAAAGCAGTGAAGGGACAGTGCCTGAGTCACCCAGAAAGATAGAACTGGCAGTGGCTTGAATGCCCTTTCTAAGACAAGTGCCTTCTCTGGACTTCAGTTCTGGGTGTCAGACTCTCACTTCCCCCGAGGCCAGCAGTGGGTGTGCAGAAAGAGCACCCAAAAAAAGCCCGCGCTCCATCTGGTCTCATGACGCGTCCTGCCGTGATGTCTCTCCAGTGGAATCTACGCTCTGGGTCGGAGGAAGCAGACAGACCTCGGTTTCCCCCTGTTCATTCCGTCTTGCACAAGGGAATCCAGCCTTGCACACGGGTCAGCACACAGAGGGTTTCTAAGAACTGCGCCATTAGGTAACAGTAAGGCACGGAGTGAGACTCAAGCCCTTGTCGTGGTCCTTATCATTTCCTGCTTGCCCGTGAGTCCAGTTGCAAGGATCATGTAGATATTCTCAGTAAACCTTCCCCTGGTTTTGGTCGTTGAGTGCGTGTGGCTCACGGTGGGTTTCTACAGTGCCAAATGCCATACTACAGGCAACTCTCTGGCACTTCCTTGTTGGAAGCAAAATAGGAAAGATATTTGTGAACTTTCAGAAAAGCACAGGCTCACCATCTTCATTGTCTTTTGTATGCTGTTTGGGAATGAAGGGGAGGGCACAGCAGCTCCCAGGATTTGAGGAGTAGATTGCTTGGGTTCACATCCCGGCCTCCTCCCCGCATGACCCATTCGTGGGTCATGCTAGCCGCGTGACATTGATCAGGTGGGGGGCTTCAGATTCCACGCCTCTGAAGTGAAGAAGGGGCGGCCCTCCCTGCCTGGGGTTTGTGTAAGGATTTGAGAGGCAGCGTGTAGAGAAAACACCTAAGACAGTGTTGCTGTTCCTGTGACGTCAGCGATTCTGTTGGCATTCATTTAGCGTTCCTGCCAGCCGAGGGAAGCCATTTAGCAGAGACACAACCCGTCTCTTCTCCATTCTTTGAGCTCCTCCACTCAGCTTTCCTTTTGACTTTGAGAGCAAGCCCTGGCTTTTCCTACCAGAGATGGCTGGTGAGACCCTCTGTACTTTTCCCCTAACCCCTCATCTGTGTTAAAGATCACTTTGAGGGGAACCCCGAGAAAGACCAGCTTGTCTTATTTCTAAGTAAATGGTTCTTTTGTCTTAAATATTTATTTATTTGAAATGCAGAGAGAGAGAAGGAGAGGCGGAGGTGGAGTCTTCACATGTTATCTTCTTAAACGCTGGGATGGGGCCAGGTCGGAGCCAGGAGCCGGTGGGCAGGAGTACTGGGGCCCCTGCCTTCCCTGGCACAGTGTCCAGGACTGGGACCAGACCCTGAGGTATGAGATGCGGGTGCCCGGTGCTGCAGCTTCATCATGCTGCAGCGCCCAGCCCACAAAGTGGTCTTGTGAAAACATTTACCAGATATAGCACCAGCAATTATGTTATCCAACGGTTATTGTTGGTCCCTGGAGTCCACCCACCAACACATTTCCACAGTCGCCTCTGTGCCTGGGATGGAGTTCCCTGAGCAGACCCATTGCCCGCTGGCATCATTGCCAAGGACCAGTTTTCAGAGTCTTTAGAAGTGATCTGTATTAATCCTCGCATTGAGGTGGCCAGACCTGTTCTTCTTTTTCAGCTTTACTTTTATGTTGCTATGATATTAATACAAAGAGAACAGATTCATTGTAGTTCAGAAATACAGTTCTAAGAATATAATGACAGGGGCTGGTGTTGTGACATTAGCAGGTACAGCCACCACCTATGACACTGACATCCCGTACAGGCACCGGTTTGAGACCAGGCTGCTTTACTTCTGATCCAGCTCCCTGCTCATAGCCTAGAAAGCAGCAGAGGATGGCCCAAGTGCTTGGACCCCTGCACGCATGTGGGAGACCTGGAAGAAGCTCCTGGCTCCTGATTTTGGACTGGCCAGTGCTGGCTGTTACAGCCATTTGGGGAGTGAACCAGTGGATGAGCACTCTCTCTTTCTCTCTCTCTCTCTGTCCATCTGTAACTCTGCCTTTCAAATTAAAAAAAAAAAAATTACCTTGGCTTCCAGGTGAAAAGCGCAGGCTGGCTTTCAGCTTGCTTCTGTCTCCCTGATGTATTCAGTGAGGGTCAAATAAGTCACCTACAGTGTTTGCATGTGGGGCTGGCGTGAACAGCCCTGCCCTCAATGTCTGTGCAGTCTTAATTGATGACTGACACCTGGGGTGCATGCGCCTCAGAGCAGGGGTCATTCACTACCAGGAATAAAGCTTTCAGAATCTGCAGACAAGTGCAGCACCCTGGTGGATCTTTGGGGTTTAAAAGACCATTCCCTTTGAAAAGCAGTGGAGACAGCTGCCTGAAACAGCTGGGTAGTCTCGAGCAAGCTGTTGGAGGGACATTTTGAAGCCTCTGTTTCCTTACCTATCAGAGGAGCGTAACTTAGTATCATGCAAAAAATAATGGAAGCGTAGCAAGGATGAGATGAGAATGAAGTGATGCCCTCTGGACCTAGCCCCTCGGAATGCTCAAAATGAATTGCCAATATTGATGTTTTATTCCAACGATCATGTAAAGGCAAAGAGGGTTGGGATTGGCACAAGTTTGCAGATGTAAAGTGACCGACGCTAACCAAGCAGCCTGCTTCAGCGCCAGGTGCAGCGGGAACACGTGTCTCTTCTTCGTAACCTCTCTCAGATGGGATATGGAGGGGAAGGCTCAGAGCAGAACTTGGCTGCATCGTCGCACTCTTACAGGATTAGCCTTCATCTTTGCTCTCTGTTTAAACTTTTAGGGGATAGGAAAATTATTTTTAGGGCCTGACCAGGAAGTCTCTTTGTCCTAGTAAAAAGTAATGGTTTGAATTCAATAGGACCAGACCTGGTGTCAGACATGCCCAAAGCCGGAGATGTCGTTCAGTTATTTCCAGTCCTGTAAGTGGATCCATGGGCTTCCCACAGGAAACCACACGAACGTGTCATTTGTTAAGATGCAACTGCTGCAGTAGACCTTATGTACCGACAGTGTGAATGTGCAAACCTGTGGGAGTGCAGGGTTGGCACTGGGAGAGAGCTCGTGGCTCAGGGATGCCACATCCCATACCAGAGTGCCAGGTTCAAATCCCGGCTCCTCCACATCTCATCCAGCTTCCTGCTAATGCCTGGCCTGAGGAGGCAGCATTGACTGGCTCATGGACCTGGGCTCCTGCCTTTGGTCTGACCTGGCACAGCACCAGCTGCTCTAGGTATTTGGAGCATGGACCAGCAGCTGGAAGATACCTCCCTCTATCTGCCTGTCTGTTTTTGTAAAAGAAACAGTTTTTCACAATCTGGTGCTGGAAGAGCAGAGAGCTTGTCATCGTGGAAATCATTCTAAGACTGGATTCTGGATCTGTGCTCCCGGCTGTTTTAGTATCAGCTGAGAGTGGCCACTCAGTCAGGCAGCCGTGTGAAGGAGGGGTGAGCAATAGTGCTTCCCCTACTTAGAAGTGTTTCCTAAGTCTCAGCAGAGAAACACTCCAGAATCTTTAACCTTCAATTTTGAAATCACTTCAGACAGACTTACAGGAAAATTGCAAAAAAAAAAACCTAGGACAAAGAGATGTCGGCGCTCTGCTCAGTCCACGGTCACGTTGGGCTTACGTCCCAGCCCTCTCCGTCTTGTCTAGCCCCAAGCACACAGGCACGTGTGCGCACCTGTATACGCAGGTGCGTGCAGGTATGCCTCTTTCCTTCTCAGTGATTTGTGTCTTGATTGCTGAGGTCCCCGGCCTTTATCTCTGGATACTTCTATGTGTATTTCCCAAGGACAAGGCTATCCATTACACAAGCAGAATGCAATGATGAAACCCAGGTGCCTCCCCCGACGCCACGCTCACCCAACCCAGGCATCGCTGGCGTCCCATTCCGGGCTCTTAGGGTCAGCGCAGTGACAGGTGGGACTAGATGCAATCCAGGATCACCTCGCATATTAGATTTAATTTATTTCCTCAGAAAATATCTTTAAGAGATCTCAAAATATCACGACTAGGAAATCTTTCTTTCAGAGGATATGTTTTTTTGACCCTCCAACAAGAAGGAACATTGGAAAAATTAGGTCAAAACAAAATCTGAAATGTTTGGTTGCACTTACAGGTAGGGGATGTAGCTTATGCAGATTGGGACATATAAACAGTGAGGTGCAAGTAGGTAAGTGGTCTTCAAAAAGTTAGTAGAAATGCATTTTATGAAATAATCTGTGGGTCTGTTGTGGTAGCCTAGTGGCTAAAGTCTTCACCTTGCATTCACCAGAATCCCATATGGGCACCTGTTGGTGTTCCGGTGGCCCCACTTCCCATCCAGCTCCCTGCTTGTGGCCTGAGAAAGCAGTCAAGGACAGCCCAAAGCCTTGAAACCCTGCACCCATGTGGGAGACCCAGAAGAGGCTCTGGGCTGCTGGCTTCAGATCAGCTCAGCTCCAGCTGCTATGGCTGCTTGGGGAGTGAACCAGCAGATGGAAGATCTTTTCTCTCTGTCTCTCCTTCTCTATAAATCTGCCTTACCAATAAAACTAAAACTTAAAAAGAAACAGTTTTTTAAAAGAAGAAATAATTGATTTTTAGTTTGCAGCAAAAATAAATTTTAAATTCCATTTTCCATGAATTTTTAAAAGAGCCCTCATATTTAATTACATGATAGTAGCAAGTAAGGCATTATTAGGGAAGATTTACTCTTGTTGAAATTTTGTTAAGAACTCTGAGTCTTTAAGAAAAAGTTTTATTGAATTGAAAGATTACAGAGAGCAGAGGAGCAGAAAGAGAAAGCTCTTCCAGCCACCGGCTTACGCTCGATGCCTGCAACAGCCAGGGCTGATCCGTGCCAAAGCCAGGAACCAGGATTTTCTCCAGAGTCTCTCACGTGGGTGGTGGAGGCCCAAGGACTTGTGCGGGTTTTTTTTTTTTTTTTTTTTTTTTCCAGGTACATAAGCAGGAAGCTGGATGGGATGTGGAACAGCCAGCCGGGACTTGAACCTGCATCCCTTTGGGGTGCCAGCACTGCAGGCTGCAACCTAACTTGTTGTTTTATAGCATCAGCCCCTCGAGTGTGTCTCAGTGCGGCTGCAAGTTGGTTGCTTGGTAATGAGTTATGACTTGTCTGTCCTAGCACCGCCACAGAGTGGCCAGAGTCCACAAGCAGGTGTTGTGTGTCTCTTGGGACGGTGGCTGCAGTGACCACGCTTTCTTTGACAGATGTGGTGTTGGAGAAGGCCATGCACAAGTGCATCCTGAAGCCCCTGAAGGGGCACGTGGAGGCCATGCTCAAGGACTTCCACATGGCTGACGGCTCCTGGAAGCAGCTCAAGGAGAACCTGCAGCTTGTGCGGCAGCGGAACCCACAGGAGCTGGGGGTCTTCGCCCCCACCCCCGACTTGGTGGACGTAGAGAAAATCAAGCTCAAGTTCATGACCATGCAGAAGATGTATTCTCCGGAGAAGAAAGTCATGCTGCTGCTGAGGGTCTGCAAGCTCATTTACACCGTCATGGAGAGCAACTCAGGTGAGACTGCACAGCTGGGACTCCTGGGCGCTCCTTGCCAGGACCGAGGGCCTGACCGTCGCACCCCTGCTCCTGGTCAGGGCTGGGCACAGGGCCTGACCGTCTCACCCCTGCTCCTGGTCAGGGCCGGGCACAGGGCCCAACCATCTCACCCCTGCTCCTGGTCAGGGCCGGGCACAGGGCCTGACCGTCTCACCCCTGCTCCTGGTCAGGGCTGGGGACAGGGCCCAACCATCTCACCCCTGCTCCTGGTCAGGGCCAGGGACAAGACTTGACCATCTCACCCCTGCTCCTGGTCAGGGCCGGGCACAGGGCCTGACCGTCTCACCCCTGCTCCTGGTCAGGGCCTGACCCATCTCCACTCTGCTCCTTGCCAGG
The DNA here is from genome assembly GCF_017591425.1 of Ochotona curzoniae. Taxonomy (NCBI): domain Eukaryota; kingdom Metazoa; phylum Chordata; class Mammalia; order Lagomorpha; family Ochotonidae; genus Ochotona; species Ochotona curzoniae. The sequence continues at coordinate 20,643,686 of NW_024465894.1, read as the reverse complement.
ACTCCTCCCTTCCTTCTCTTGCGGTCGTAAATGCTACCCTGATATCTGGCACATGAGTCACATGCATCAGATCACCACATGGTGTTTGTACAATAATGATTTAATTAGAGATTTACGCCAAGCTTTGTTTTCATTGAAAGGTGAAGTGACACAGAGATCTTCTACCTGTTGGTTCATTCCAACGCAGCCAGGCCTGGGCCAGGCTGAAGCCAGGAGCCAGGAAGTCCATCTGTGTGTCCCATGTGGGTGGCCTAAGTACCTGGGCCTTTTTCCATTGCATTCCCACTTGTGTGAGTAGAGAGCTGCATTGGAAGTGGAGCAGCTGGGAGGCTAGGGTTCACAAATGCAGGCTTAATCCCGTGAACCACGCAACATTGGCCCCTCATTGAAGATTTGGGTCAGAGTTATAAGCTCAGCCTCTGGAATCTGCATTCAGTTCCTCTGCCAAGGGGCCGGGAGTCTAGTGTAGGGGTTAGAATGCTGGTTTAAGATGCATGTGGCTCATGTTGGAGGTGCCTTGATTGCAGTCCCAGCTCCAGCACCCAGTCCCAGCTTCCTGTGTATAGCCCGAAAGACATGGTGACAGCAAGTAGTCAGATTTCTGCCATACACACACACATGGGGTAGAGGGGCTGGATTAAGTTCCTGGTACCGAGCTTTCGCCCCAGACCACAACTGTGGCATTTGGTGGGACTGAATCAATAAATATCCAGGTTTCTCTCTGCCTCTCAGACGACAGAGTTCATTAACTGAGCAACTTTGACCGCCTCACCCCACCTTCTGTGCCACAGTTAATATGAGTTCATAGGAGCCCTTCTTCAGGCAGGGAAGCTCATGTATAGCCCAGGCACAATGGAAAATCCATGTGGGCAGGGAGGGTCTGGGCCAGTGGTCCACAGTTAGAACCACTGGGTCAATGCGTTCTTTGATGAATGCCACCGTTGGGAAGTCAGCCCTCGGGTTTCCCCCGGCAGCTTCCTGTGGATGCAGGAGTGAGGGTGACTTGAGTCCTGTCGGTGATGCTCTGCCTCTGTGAGTGCAGTGGCTTAGTGGGAGCTACCAGAGAGAGAATGCAGGGGCTGTGTTAACCGTTGCCCAGGGAGGAAGGAATGGGGGTGTGTGTGACACATGGTTGAGTGCTGAGATGAAAGTCTGGGTGCTTGGGGTGTAAGCTTTGCCCGGAGGTGTGCTGGCATGTCCTGCATACAGGAAATACTTGTTCATGGAGTCATTTCTGGAAAGTCCCAAACTACCAGTATCTGCATATGCCACCTACGGGAAATACTTGCTTTGTAGTCACGGAATCACTTGGAGAGTCTCAGACTGGTGTCTGTGCATGTTCGTGTTGTTCTGAATTACGGTTTTTCAACCTGTGTGCTCATGGCCTGGGAGGCAGTGGACGCTCGGGTGTGGGGGCTGGCCTGCTTCCTGTGAGAAGTCCAGCAGCGTCCCAGATGCCATTCACTCCCTCTTTCTCCTGTTGGGACAACAAAACTATCCCAACACGGAACAGCATATGTCCTGGGCATGGAACAGGTGGTAGAGGATCCGCCTGGTCCAGCGCCAGCATTGGAAGGAATACTGGAATTAGGGGTTAAGCTGACATTCCACCTTACGAGCTGTCCTTCCTCACGGTGTGTGCACTTTGTGTTTAAAGACCCTTTTACTCCCAGTCTAGCCATCCTGATTCATGTGCAAAGACAATAGGGAACATGACACAAAAGTGAACACACGTAAATATTTTCCAGGTGTCCTGTGAAGTTAAAATATTTCAAAGATGCTACTTGATGGCATATGCTGATGCAGGACACAGAAGTGTCATCTGCCAGGAGAATTCTGTCCTGTGGGCAGAGGAGCTGGGAGGCACACGGGCTGCATCCGCAGGCTTCCTCTGTTTATAAATAGTGGCTCTTGGCTGTCTAAAAAACAAAAGCAATGAGTAGGACATGAAAGAAAGGAAACTTGGTGAAAATATTCCCGCCTCCCCGCAGGGAGGATGTACGGCGCTGATGACTTCCTGCCGGTCCTGACCTACGTCATTGCCCAGTGCGACATGCTGGAGCTGGACACGGAGATCGAGTACATGATGGAGCTTCTGGACCCCTCGCTGCTGCACGGAGAAGGTACCGTGGGCGTGGGGGCGCAGAGCACAGTCCCCATCACAGGAAATAGATGCTGTTAAGATGAGAAATCCAGCGGTCCTGTAGGACATTCCCAATGGGGTGCAAGCCTGTGTTGGGCTCCAAAACATTTGTCGAACCCCCACATAGCATCCTACGCCCATGAAGCAGTTAGCACCTGCTGGCATCTGAAGTCTACATGTAAATTTTTTGCCAAGCCTGTATTTTTGAATTATTATATTTAGTCACTGTAATGCATTGAAAAAGTCATCCATGTCCATGGTAGGTTCTTTTGAAAAGTCAGAAAGACACACAGTCAGATGGCGCTCTGTGTAACTGTACTTCACCAAGATGCATTCATGGCAATAAGAAGATGCCAATAAGAAAGCAAATAGAATGAATTCCCTTAAAAAATATCATGTCATTGAGTCTAAGGGGGACGTTGTATTTTTGGTAGAAAATATATCTGTTGCTCTTGGATGGAGATTTTTTTTTTTTGCTTTGAAGATTAAACTGTTCATTTTTTGTTAAGATTTATTTTATTTATTTGAAAGAGAGAAGAGACAGAATCTTCCATCTGCTAGTTCGTTTCCCAAATGGCTGCAATAGCCAGAGCTAGTCCTGTGTGAAGCCAGGAGCTTCTTCTGGTTCTCCCACTCCGGGTGCACTGGGCAGGTGGCCAACTCTAACCTGCACGTGTCCTCGGGGGAAAAAGACAAAGACACATTTAGGGAGCGTTTGAAGGCACTTGAGAAAGTGCATGGGAAAATGCAACTGAACACTTATTTGCACCAAAGTGAATTTGAAATGCGTGCCTGGAGTTGTCCTGCTTTGTATTTGTCGGGAGCTGTTTCAAGAGCCCCGGGGCTTGTGCCTGACCGTAAGCCTGTCGCCACTCACCCGTGTCCTGGCTGAGTGGGCTGCAGTTCTTGCTGAGCTGTGCAGACAGCCAGAATCAGCAGCCACAGGTCATGGGCCACGCCCCCCCAGCCCACAAACAGCAAAAGTGTTGGTGGTGGAGTTCATGCGAGTTTGCAGAGCACCCTGCTGATGGTTGAGATGGAGGAGACAACAGCAGGCTTGAGTATGGCCATGGAGAGGGTTCTTAACTCATCCAACCCACGGCCGACTTGCAGGTCCCCGTAGCCAGCGTCTGTTGTTTTCCTTCATACATGTATTAAGGAGACCAACACGCAGATTGTTTCTTTCAGCATCACCCCTGTTGTGGACTCACTGAGGCTCATGCTGGAAACGCAATGGGTAGTGAATCCTGGCAAAAATGGGAATTGAATCCTTGACAAAGAAATGACTCTCAGTGTCTACATTTGGGGCGCCCCCTGGTGGCTGTGTATCCCTGCGCACTGCCACCACTCCATCAGACTCCTGATTATATACACATGGATATTTCAAAAAAATATTCATGGGAAAATGGAATTTAGTTTATATTGGTGCCAAAAAAAATACAATTGTACATAGCAGGAAGTATTCAAAAAGTCTGTTGTGGGCCTGGTACAGTAGCCTAGTGGCTAAGGTCCTTGCTTTGCATTGGCTGGGATACCATATGGGTGCCAATCCATGTCCCAGCTGCTCCACTTCCCATCCAGCTCCCTGCCTGTGTCATGTTGTATAGTATAATACAGTATAGTGCAGTATGGTATAGAGGAAGATTACATAGGTTGTCTGCAAACACAGCTCCGTTTTACGTGAGAGACTTGGGCATCTGTGGGTTTAGGTGCCACAGGGAATCCTGGAAGCCTCCCTGGTGGAGCACCATGATGCAGCCTGGCTCAGGGTGGCTCTCAGAACTCACTCGTCTCTCCTTTTCCAGGAGGTTATTACTTGACGAGCGCCTACGGGGCACTCTCCCTCATCAAGAATTTCCAGGAGGAGCAGGCAGCACGACTCCTCAGCTCAGAGACCAGGGACACACTGCGACAGTGGCACAAACGCAGGACCACCAACCGCACCGTCCCGTCTGTGGATGACTTCCAGGTACGTCCACGCGCTCCCTCCCTGCCCCTGCCGCTTCCCCGTGCGCCGTCCCACCGCAGCACGCCTCGGCTCGGGGTCCAAGGCCAGCCGCAACCGAATCATCCTGATAGGACAAAAAAGCAAATGTTTTCACCCACGCTCTGACCTTATTGTTTCACTTCTCTGTTTCCGAGGTGTGCGTCAACTTACAATGATTCTATCTCCCCAAGCGTGCTTATTTATTTGTTTATAAAAGAGGACCAGGGATTTGCTTCACCCTCTGAGCACCCATAGCAGCAGTGGACGGGGGTAGGGTGCAGAGGGCAGGGGGCAAGGGGCAAGCTGCAACCAGGTACTCAGTCTGGATCCCCATGGTGATGGCAGGGTCCTCTTGCCTCCCACGGCGACACCAGCAAGGGAAACGGAATTGGCAGTGGAACTGGAACTGGAACCCAGGCATTCCAGTGTGGAATTGTAAACTAAGAATATTGTATTGGAAAAAACAATTGTATCCCCCTAACTTGTGCAGTTTCCAAGCTCGGCAGCACGTGGTGCTGGGGGGCACCAAGAGGGGCAGAGGAAGAGGGATTCTTCTCTTGGCTATAGACATGGCTGTTCCTTCCTTGCCCAGCACCACCATAGAAAGCAGATAATGCTAACCTGGGAAAAAGTCAAAACTTTCAAAAAGTTTGAAGCCGGATTTCTATGGGATGCGTATCGCTTTCATACCACCAAAAAGTATCATGCATCAAGCCACATCATACATAGGGGTCATCTTCACATATGCACGTATTTATATACATGAACCTGTGCACATATAGGTATGTGCATTTGAATCTGAGTTTGGCCCAAGTTCTGCCACCGTTAAGTCACATTCAGGCAGGATGCGGAGACCTGAGCAGACAGGAAGTAGGGAAGGAGGCGGAAGCATCTGACCCAGGTGTATTCAGGAAACGGCAACGGGACGCAGTGCAAAGCCTTGTATCTCTGGGAAAAGGGGGAGCCATAGCGACGCTGCTGCCTACTCCCTAGCAGGGTGGGCGTTCCAGAACCTCCAGAGCCCCCAGAGCAGCAGCTACAGCAGGCGATCGGGCACCACCACCCCGGTGGGTCCTGCGCGTCTCCTGAGGTTGGAGCTCTCAGGAGCCTGAGCTGCTGCCGCCAGCGTGGCAGTTCCAGTTGGTGTCCCTGGAGGAGAGGCAGGTTAGAGCGCAGGGTGACCTCTGCCAAGAGTGGTTCCTGCGCCAAGATCTCACCCGAATCCGCCTTGTGGGTCTTGGCGTACCGTTTTGCAGGTTGCAATCTACATGACTAAACCTGCTTGTCTGTGCTTTAAATGGGGAATTAGGAATGGCAGGTGGATATATCTGTGTCCATATTCATCTTCCTGTACCCCTCCTTTTTTTCCCACGCCTTTTTTTTTTTAAAGATTTATCTATTTTTTTATTTGAAAAGTCAGATTTACAGAGAGAAGGAGCTATAGAGAGAAAGATCTTCCATGTTCTGGGTCACTCCCTAAGTGGCTGCAATGGCCAGAGGTGAGCTGATGTGGAGCCAGGAGCTTCTTTCAGGTCTCCCTTGTGGGTTCAGGGTCCCAAAGCTTTGGGCCACCCTCCACTGTCCTTGCAGGCCACAAGCAGGGAGAAGGACGGCAAGTGAACAGCTGGGACATGAACCAGCACCCATATAGGATCCAGGAGCATGTAAGACGAGGACTTGAGCCACTAGGCTACTGTGCTGGATCCTTTCCCTTGCCCTTTTAGTGCTCTGAAAGTAATCAATAATCAGTTCAAAATCAGCCCATGATTGAAAGGCATGAAAGGCACGATCGACATGTTCTCCAAGAGCTCGACATGCTCAGATTGAAATCTCTTCCCAGACACAGGACATGCACCGTCTCTCTCCACACCGCCAGCCCCGGTCCTTGATGAGCACACCCCGTGCTAAGAGATTGAACGTGGGCAGCCATTGGGTCCTCTCCCTCGGCTCCCCAAGCAGCGGGTCCTAACACCCTCCCCCTCAGGAGCAGGTGGTAGATGGGAGGAGAGCAGCATTCCCCGTGGCCTCTCTCCATCTGCAGCTTCCGGCACAGTGTCCCCAACCTTCACACGGCTTCCTCGTGCACACGGCTAACCTTGGGGACGTGCAACTCGTCCGCACGTAACCCAAGAGGGAAATTCCCAGCACTCAGCTCAGGCGTGGAAACAGAAACTGACACACGTCCGAGCTCCGCCTGGCACCTGTGATGAGGTCCCAGGCACAGGTGTCCCCACCGCTGGAAGGGGCCACTGCACAGTGGTTACGGCAGGAGGACACCCACCCTGCCAAGTTCTGGCTGCCAGACTCCCTCTGCCTCTGTCCCTGCGCCATGCCGACAAGGCCCTCTCCCAGGCCACGAGCCAGGCAGGCATCCATCGGAACGGGCGTGAACCGTGTCATGTGTGTTCGGAGTGCGTCGTTCTTCCCAAGAGCATTCCCTTCTGGGATTCCCATGGGCGTCATTTCCCCCCACTGCTGAGTTGTCAGGGTTAGAGAACAGCTTTTGGGGCACATCCCCCAAACCCTGTGTACTGGACACTTGGTCCCCAATGTCTCATGTTAATGGTCAGTAGGTTGAAGATGGAGATTTGATTGGCAGGTCCTTTCTTGGGTCACGGGGGGCAAGGCAGGTGGTCCTTACATGCGGGGCTGGTTCCTGGGGCCAGGCTGGGCCTGCTGGGCATCTCCTGGGGTCCTCTGGGCTCTCGGGGCCTGGTCTGGGACTGGAAGCCTCCCAAGCCTGCCTTCCTGTATAGGTCTTCTCAGATAAATGTCACAAAAACAGAAAGTTCGCACAGCAGATTGGGAACAAGTCATGTGTGTGCATGTATTTATATATGTACTCATGACTGATTGACTTAAAAGGCAGAGTTACGGGACAACATGGTGGCTTAGCAGGCCAAGCTTCCACCATGGTTCACTGTATTTCCCAGAGGTGCACATCTGGCACCGTCCCAGGGCCACACCTGCAGCTGGCTTCTGTTACTTCTATCCAGCACCACCTTGCACTTCCTTGCTTCATCTCCAAAGTCACTGGGGGCAGAATCCAGTCTCCTCCATCCAACTGGCTCTGTGCAGCACCCGGGGGCACCTGGGACCTTATATTGGATTGAAACCCCTGTCGTCACCATTCAGGGAGATCCTAAACGATCAACTCTCGACGGTTCCTCATGTCAGTCATTACTACCCATGATCAAGAAGATGTGTCAGAAGGGAACACAGTGCACGCTGTTGTGTCAACATACATGTTTAAAGAGCTATTTGAAAAGCAGAGTGACAGAGACCAGCTGACGGATCCACTAGCTCGTTCCCCAAGTGGCCACAGCATCCAGCTTTGAGTCAGGCCAAGGCCAGAGGCGGGAGCTGCGTCCTGTGTCCCCTGTGGGTAGGGGCCAAAGCCCAGAGGCTCTCTTCAACTGCCTTCCCAGATGTGTTCGCAGGGAGCCAACAGGGAGCAAACCCACGCTCCCAGTGCCACAGACAAACCTTACCCTGCTATGCCTCCACTCTGGCCCCTGGGTCAGCATATTTTAATTCTCTCTCCTGATTCTTGGCTCAAGCCATTCTGCTGTTTGGTTTTCTTTTTCTTTTTCAAGATGTATTTATTTTTATTGGAAAGTCAGATATACAAAGAGGAGGAGAGACGGAGAGGAAGATCTTCCATTCGCTCATTTGCTCCCCAAATGGCTACAATGGCCCGGGTTGGGTCATTCAGGAGCCAGGAGCTTCTTCCAGGTCTCCCACACAGGTGCAGGGTCCCAAGGCTTTGGCCCGTCCTCGACTGCTTTCCCAGGTCACAAGCAGGGAACTGGATGGGAAGTGGAGCAGCTGGGACACAAACTGGCATTCAAATGGGATCCCGTCGCATGCGAGGCATGGGCTTTAGCCACTAGGCTGCTGTGCCAAGCCCTGGTCTTATTTTTCATGCTGAGAGTAAATATGATAAATATGGTTCACACTTTTAAGCAGGGATTTGTTGTTTTCAAAAAATTTTATTTGAAAGGCAGAATTAAAGAGAGGTCTTCACTCTGCTGATTCACTCCCCAAATGGCCGCAGTGGCCAGAACTAGGCCAGTCTGAAGTCAGGTGCTTCTTCCAGGTCTCCTACAAGGGTGCAGGGCCCCAAACACTTGGGCTGTCCTCCTCTACTTTCCAGGGCCATAAGTAGGAAGCTGAATTGGAAGTGGAGCAGCCAGGATTTGAACCATTGCCCACATGGAATGCCAGCACTGCAGCCCAAGGCTTAATGGGCTACGCCTTGGGGCTGGGACTGAAGGGATTTGCTGCCTCCCACATTTGATGTGAGCTGACGACGTGGCCGCTTCATCCACAGAGCTGTCCTCCCCCTGCCTAGAAACAGATCAGCCTCTCTCCTTGCCGCTTTCCAGTGTCGTGGTGCAGTGCCTCCCGAGGGGCACTCACACTTGCCCCTCTGCCGGGATATCTTGGCTGATCTTGTTTCTGGTGTGTCTCTCTTCCCAATCTCTCCTTCTCTCTCCCTGCCTGCAGAATTACCTCCGCGTCGCCTTCCAGGAGGTCAACAGCGGCTGCACGGGGAAGACCCTCCTCGTGAGGCCGTACATTACCACTGAGGATGTGTGTCAGCTGTGTGCAGAGAAGTTCAAGGTGGGGGAGCCTGAGGAATACAGCCTCTTTCTCTTCGTGGACGAGACGTGGCAGCAGCTGGCAGAGGACACGTACCCTCAGAGGATCAAGGCCGAGCTGCACAGCCGGCCACAGCCCCACGTCTTCCACTTCGTCTACAGACGCATCAAGAGCGACCCTTATGGCGTGACCTTCCACAGTGGGGAGGAAGAACCCACGCCCTCTTAGAAGGCACGCGAGACAACCCATTGGTGCATCCAACGGGGCGGGAGTGCGGCTGGGAGCGTGGCCTTCCGGCTGCCCCATGCTCAATCTTGACAAACAGTCCCCTCCTTGGGGACCCCTCAGTTCAGCAATGAAGCCATCCACAGCTGACCACTGCCCAGGCAGCATGGCTGAGGGTCGTGAAACTGTAGGATTCCCCCTCTAAGGTGCAGCGTCACCGTTAGTGGTGTCAGGTGTGTTCAGATTGACACCTGCCCCAGCCAGGCCCAGAACTGGTTGCCTTCTGTCTTTGTGTATGTGCTGAATAAAATGTAAGGCACAAACTCTCTTCTTGACTTCAACAGCAGGTGTTCAACAGCAGGCTGGCCCGTGCAGTGGCTCAGGTACTGTCTCAGTTATGTGGATGGCTCCATCCTGTCTTTTTTTTTTTTTTTTTTTTTACAAAGAGCCTTTGTGTTTTTATATATTTCATAGAAATTTTTTTATAGCAGTTGCAGGTAAACTGTCAGGATCGGTTTTTAAAATATTTTTGTAACTTTATAATTATGCATGTGATTTTAACATTTTAATATCGCAAAGGAATCTCTTGCTGGATTTGAGAGAATTGCATCTTCCCGGTGTGTCTTCTGTAACTGGATGTCTAGGTGACTTTACAGAGAGACCCCGTTGGATTTCTTACAGCGACGTCTTCCTGACACTGGCCACAGCATGCCTTTGGAAACCTTCTGTACTGTCACCTTGTTCGTGTTTAGTGATGTTGTGCGGCTCTGTGTGTTAGACAAGTGGCCCTGAGAACCAAGAATGAAATGAATGTAGAGGCAGGTGGAGAGAGTTATAGACCCTAAGAGAGGGGATGGAGGAATGTGGTCTGCTGGTCCAGGCTCTTTGAGGGACACAGGGAAAGGAGCAGGAAGGACCCCCACCCCTGTAAATAGGCGATGCCATTCTGGCAAAATTGATTCCACATATTATCTGCTTCTGGAAACTTTTGAAAAACTCTACCAAAAAAAAAAAACACTCCCCACCCTCCCCTGTTTGCATATAAAGTGAAACTGACAGTGTGAAATGATTTGGGGCAGAAATTAAACATAGTGTATAATGTGGCTTTTGTTGAGTTTAAAAAAAAGAGAAGAGTTTGAAGATGCACCCAGAAACTGTCTGCATTGCAAGAATGCACAGTCAAGTTAGGTTTATGTCTCACGAGGCCGGGTCGCAGGGATGTGCCTGGCAGGCCCCTTGCATTGCGCACCACAGGTAGTGATCAAAACTTGACATTGTGCTGTGTGCAGAGTCAAAGGCCTCCGGTTGGGTTGGCATTGTTCCTTGTACTTTCAGTGGCCTTGGCTTTTGTCCTGGAAACCCTCAGCCCATACTGTGTTATACTTCCTTTTGTACATGACTTTTTTAAAAATGGGATTTTGCACATACTACATTGTAATACTGTACGATAATCCTGTGTGAAGACAATTTCTTTTTTTTTTTTGAAATATTCTTTGGTTGTCTCTCACTTTTGTTGGAGTTGGGGCGTGAATAGGCACCGTACCAGGTCATATAAATCTGAAACAGGTGGTTTGTGATGGGATGGGCTCACAGTTTCTAGACAGCTAAGGATCTGGTTGGGGGGAAGACATGCACATTAAGACACAGGTGGAAAGATCTTGCGTGGAGTGGAAGGAAGAGTTACTGAGAGCACTTCTTGGTTTTGTTGGGCTGGAGCAGAACACATGAAATCTGGAAGCAGCCAGGACCCTGCAGAAGTCTCCGCCCTGTCCTCAGACAACCTCGGTGATGTCCTGGCCCCGAGTTCACGCTTGCAAAATCCATGGGGCAGCCAGACTCCATCTTCCCCCTTGCGTTGCCCGTGCTTGGAGCCATGCTTGGCACGTAACAGGTACATGATGTGCTAAGGGAAACTCCAGGGTAAGAAGGCCCTTCAATTCGCAAGTCAGCGGATCTGCAGAAGGTCCACAGGCAGGCTGCATGGGCTTCGCCCGCTGGCGTGAGTTTGGATGTGGCACGGCTCGGTCCACAAGCTTGTCGTCTCCCACTTGCCCCTGGAGGAAGCAGTCATGCCATCCTGGTGCTTCAAAAATAGGACTGCCGTGGGCTGAGAGCAACATCAGCAGGTGCCCACTGGCTCTGGGGTGAGGCAGAGCACCAGGAAACATCACCAGACAGTCCCTGGTTCTGCCATTGGGCAATGCGGGCCTGTCAGAATTACAACATAGCATATGGCTTCATTTTTTTTTCCCCCCACGCAGGCATTTCTCACTTCTGCAATTTCCAGGAAGCAGACTTCAGCAAGACTTGGATACAAAGAGAGGAGAATAAAAATATACAGGCCTTTGGGGGCGGGGAGCCGAGAAGGCATTTCCACCTCTAAAAATATGTTCAGTGCTGGCCAGAGGAAGCATTTTTGTGCTTTTGATGTTGTGTTCCTTGCCAAATATTCCTTCCCCCAACTCTGGTACCCCAGGCACAGAAACAGAGGCCGTGACTGCAGTGGTGTCACATGCCAGTTGACATCAATAGGACACAGAGGAAAGGAGCTCCATTTAGAAGCATGGCTGTCCCTCCCCTCTAGCTCCCACCTTCCTCTGCAGAGAGAGACCTGACCTGACCCAGCACCCTGGTGTCTAACCTGCAGCGTGGTTGCTCTAAAACAAAACAAATTTTGACAGAAGAGGCCTCCTGGGACAGAGGCAGCCCATGTCCAAGCATGGTTTTACATTCCGGCTGCTCCATTCCCTAAGCAGCTCCCTGCTCATGCCTTTGGGAAGGCAGTGGAAGATGGCCCAGGTGCTTGGGCCCCTGCCACCCAGCTGGGGACCCAGATGAGTTCATTACTCCTGGCTTCAGCCTAGCCCAGCTCCAGCTGTCGTGGCCACTTGGGAAGTGGACCAGTAGACAGGAAGAGCCACAAGAGCCACAGGAAGAGCAACAAGAGCTTCATCCTTGTTGCTGTGGCTGGTGGTGATGTGTGGGTGTGTTTCTGCATGTGGATATTTATATGTGTGTGCATGTACATCATGTGAGCGCACACATGTGCAACATGTATACTGTAGATGTGTGGTTTGTGTATGTGTGTTGTGTGTGCATGTGTGTGTGTTTTGAATATGCAAATGATTGTGTGTGTGTATGTTATATATGTGTGTGAAAGCTGGGGGTGTCCTGCTCCCATGGGGTTCCTTACTGGCCAGAGCTTTCACAGGGGCCCTCTACCCAGTGGAGATTTCTGCCAAAAAGAGGGGTAAAGAGAGGAGGGTTGCCTGAATTCCTAGTCACGCTGAGCTCTGCGGAGGGCTCACCCCTGCACCTCCTCCCCACCCCTCCACCCCCACCCCCCGCAAGGTCTGCGTAGCACTTTCCAGAAAGGAATTCGATAGTTTCAGTGATGGTGTGACTGGCTGCTGAGTATTGCAACAACTTTCCTCAATTTCACTCCTTTTCCTTTTTGTTTATTACTTAGCTACATAGGCACCATGTCACTCAACTGGATTACTCTCAAAAACATTAGGTTTTTCCGAAATGAATAAGGAGTTTGATGTGATTAATTGCCTTGATTTTTTTAAATGAGGATTGATTTTGGAAAGGCAGATATACAGTGCAACGGCCAGGCTGCATCAGGTCAAAGCCAGGAGGCAAGTGCAGGGGCCCAAGCACTTGGGACATTTGCTGTTGCTATCCCAGGCACACAGGTAGGGAGATATATCTGAAATGGGGCAGCCAGGATTTGACCCTGCGCTGTAATGGGATTCTAACATCACAGGCAATAGCAGCTTAATGTGCTGCATCACAATGCCAGTCCCTCTCGCCTCCCCTTCCTCACAGCCTGTTGATGGGTAACGGAGTTTAGGTCAGACTCACTGTGACAGCCAGGTGCTAAGACGTGTGGGTCACTCGGATGGAAATCTCTTAGTGGACGGCTGGGACGTGGGGAAGCTGCTTCCCACTGGGACGTGAAGATGGCGCTCAGCAGGTTGCAAGATCCCATTGAACAGGGAAAGTTTGGCTGCTGGTCCCCAGTCCACTCCTTTCCTCTGTCGGGAGCTTGTTAAGCTCTTGTGCCCTTCTGAGACCTAAGAGCAAGCAATGCATTTGAGCAAACTCGCAGTGGATTCGTGTGAGCACTGGGGTCTCTGCCAGAAGCCCCTGCCCAGGGCAGGTCCTGAGGCAGTGGTATGGGTGCAGTGGGTGATGCCAAGGAACTGGGGCTGTGGGTCAGCTGCTCTGATCCCCCCGCCCCAGCAGAAAGACAAGAAAGCAGCCCCAGATGCAGTGTGAGAACAGGCAGCAGCTGGGTCAGAGCCACGTGGGTGTGCATGTGTGAGGCCAGCTGCTTTACATGTATGTGCACACACGTGCTATACACATGCACACTGATTATACAGGTGCGCTATCCATGTAATTAGTCCTGCACATGATGCAAAATATTGGACAGCTGTTTTCTCAAAGGACAGCTGATTTCCTTGTGAAATCATTCTATTCCCTGGGGAACCTATTCATTACAGGATCCTTTTATTCATCCATCCTGAAAAACAACAAAAATTAAAAGATTTTTCTTTCCCTGAAAGGCAGAGTATGAGAGAGAGGAGAGAAGGAGAGCAAGCAAGCGCCCGTTCATCGGTTCACTTCCACAGTGGCCATAACAGCTGGGACGGAGCCAGGCCGGAAGCCAGGAGCCTGGAACTCAATCCAGGTCTCCCAGGAGGGAGGCAGGAATCCTTCTCTGCTGCTCCCCAAGATGTGTATTAGCAGGAAGCCGGGCCCCAGGGCTGGGGCTGGGACCCGTCACTCTGCTGTGGTGGTAGACATTATTGCACCAATGCTGGCCCAGGGCCTATGGCACCAGCTTAGAGTCTAGCAAAGCAATGGAGGATGGTTCAAGTCCTTGGGTCCCTGCACCCATGTAGGAGACCAGAACGAAGCTCCTGGCTTCACATTCAACTCCAGCCATTGTAGCCGTTTGCAGGGTGGACCAGCAGATGGAAGATCAGTTCTTCCCTCTTCTCCCCCTTTCCTTCCCTCTCTCCTTCTATCTACAACACTGCCTTTCCATATTTTAAAAAATGGTCCTCACATTTGGATGGCCATGTAGTTCCAGGCCAATTTATTGAGAGACCGCAGAAATATGGTGGCCTTTCTCTGGGGTCAACTGGTTTCCCCACAGCAGCTGGAGATGGGATGGTATCTAGCTGCGCATTCTAGGAGCTGACCACAGGGCGGCGCCACAGGATTCCTCAGGAGTCACATGTGGCTGGCCACCCCGTCCACCTCTCCCACTTGCTCTCCCTCCTCTCCCGCCGTGACTCCCACCTGCTCTGTGGAATCCTGGCGTCTCCGGGGATTCTGTACCAAGAAGCCACAAGGCTTGCCTGTGGCTCACTTTTCTGCCCGCATTGCTCAACTTGCCGCCTTCCCTGTCGAATTTTCCAGCAAGATGTTGCTAAGTTCTTTTCTTAATTGCCTCCTGTTCTCTGTGATTCTCAAAGTGCAACGTCCTTTGTAAAAGTCTCTTTTGGGTAGAGAACAGATGTGTGCAGCTTTCCTTATCTAAGGGAAAGTTATGTCCACCCTCCCTCCCCCAGATTGATTTATTTTATCAGAAAGGCAGATTGATAGACAGAAAGCAGAAACAGAAAGATCTTCCGTCCGCTGGTTCACTCTCCAAATGGCTGCAACTACCAGAGCTGAGCCGGTGCAAAACCAGCAGCCAGGAGCTTCTTCCAGGTCTCCCCTGTGAGTGCGGGTTCTCCAGGGTCATCCCACTCCTCTGCTTTCCCAGGCCATCAACAGCGAGCTGGGTTGGAAGTGGAGCAGCCAGGACGCAAATCTGCGCCCATATGGGATGCCAGCATTTGAAGGTAGAGGATTAGCCTGTTGAACCACTGCACTGGCCCCTCCCTTTTAAAATGTTAATTCCTCGTGCACAGGTCTATGCTAATTAGCAACACTGAAGGTGGATTATCACACTGATGGTTGGGGCCACTGCCACGCTCCTGTCTAGTTCGTATTTTATTTATATATAAAAAATGATGTTTTAGAGCCCAGCCAGCCAGCCATGCTCTCTCATGTCAAGCACAAGGCCTGGGGTTTATCAAAGATTTTATTTACCTGCAGTCTGTCCTTCCTCCAGAAGCTGAAGGAAGAAAAAACAAAGCAGAAGTGGTTGAAGCAGCCAGCCGGCCGCCTGCTTCCACTGTGGGATTTTGCAATGACGGCTGGGAAGCCAGGTCAGCACTCTTGGCTGAGGGCACACGGTGCTTTTCTTCCAATGAGTAGGAAGATGGTTTGCAATTAAATATGATCAGAGCTTGCAGTTTTTTTTTTCCAACCGAACCAGCAAATGAATGACTCAGTGTAAAATGATAGAGTTCCATGAGTCATTGTTAATGGAGGGAAGCCGGGCAGCCAGGAGACACACCATGTTTGTGTATTAAAAAATAAAATCCAGTGCAACTGGAATGGCAGTCAGTGACAGTCCGGGAGGCCAGGGTGCTGGGTGTCTCAAAGGCTTTAGGGCAAAGGGACTGAGCTGGTGGTAGCCATGGTGGAGCAATTGGGCTGAGTGTTGACTCAGCTGGCATTGAAAGGCTGTAAAATCCCTCCTGGTCATTTGTAGTCCATGAGGCTTATTCTTACTTGAAAGGTAAAGTTATATAGAGAGAGAGATCAAAATTTTCCATCCTCTGATTC
This sequence comes from Ochotona curzoniae, assembly GCF_017591425.1. Taxonomy (NCBI): domain Eukaryota; kingdom Metazoa; phylum Chordata; class Mammalia; order Lagomorpha; family Ochotonidae; genus Ochotona; species Ochotona curzoniae. Next base: position 20,628,030 of record NW_024465894.1, on the reverse strand, counting down.
ACTCCCCAAATGGTCGTAATGGCCAGAGCTGAGCTGATCTGAAGCCAGGTGCTTCCTCCGGGTCTCCCACGTGGGTACAGGGTCCCCAGGCTGTGGGCCATCCTCTGCTGCTTTCCCAGGCCTGTAAGCAGGGAGCTGGATTGGAGATGCAGCAGCCAGGACTTGAACCAATTCTCATTTGTTCTGCCCTTTCCTGAATGCGGGATTGTAGCGCCCACAGACCTCTGCTGCCACCTCCACAGTAAGACATGGCTTTCCACATGGACACTGTTCTCTCTCCTCTGGGAGGGGAGCCTGAGGGTGGGATCTGAATGGTTACTGCAGGTTCATTTTGGACAAAAACCACCAGAAGGCGTCAGCATTGTGGTCCATCAGGTTAGGCTACTGCCTCTGGTGTGAGCATTTATTTTTTTTTATTTTTTTAAGATGTATTCATTTTTATTACAAAGTCAAATACATAGAGAGGAGGAGAGACAGAAAGGAAGATCTTCCGTCCGATGATTCTCTCCCCAAGTGAGCTGCAACGGCTGATGCTATGCCGATCCGAAGCCGGGAACCAGGAACCTCTTCCAGGTCTCCCATGTGGGTGCAGGGTCCCAAGGCTTTGGGCCATCCTTGACTGCTTTCCCAGGCCACAAGCAGGGAGCTGGATGGGAAGTGGATTAGAAGTGGCGCCCATATGGGATCCTGGGGCGTTCAAGGTGAGGACTTTAGCCACTAGGCCACGCTGCCGGGCCCTGGTGTCAGCATTTAAAATGGGCTCTGGTTCAAGTCCCGGCTGCTCTACTTCTCATGCAGCTCCCTACTAAAGCACCTGGAAAGGCAATGGAAATTGGCCTCAAGCACTTGGGGTCCTGCCACCCATGTGGGAGAACTGGATGGAGTGTCAGGCTGCTCGCTCTGCCCTGACCCACCTCTGGCTATTGTGGCCATCTCGGACCTGAACCAGTGGATAGAAGATTCTCTTTCTTATTGCCTTTCAAAAACAAACAAACAATTCTAGAAATAAACTATCACGGAGCTTTCCAGAAAGACGAACCATCTTCCATTCGCACCAACCAAGTCTGAGCAATCCAGTTTTTCATGCTTTGATTCCTTTCAGTGCTAAACTGTGGACATTCGGCAGCTTTAAATTGTTGGCTAAAAAATGTTTTCCTTTGGAAATGCTATCCTAATTTGTTAGTGCTATCAACATTAGGAATGTGCTTGTACCTACTTAAGCAATGGAACTGTAAAGTGAATGTTCCTGAAAAAGGACCCTACAGTTTATTTTGAAACTCATAAAACAAGTGTGCCCTGTGTTGGCGTCTCCAGGAGAGGTGAGAGAGAGGGGAGACGGCTTCCCATCCCCTCTCTGTGCTACACTCATGGCTAGTTCTGAACATTCACAGACAATTAGCATTTTATTTCAGTGCAGAAATATTGAGATTCATTTTGTTATATTGTGAATGTTTCATAAACTTAAAAAAAGATGTATCTATTTGAAAGAGTTACAGAGTGAAAGGTGGAGACTGCTAGTGTCCTCCGGGCTTCCCTGCCTTCTGGTCCTGGAGCTCTCTCCCTGAGCAGGTGACACAGGACAGGAAGGGCAATGACTCTCGGTGGTAGTGACATGAATGTGTTGTGCTGTATGGTCAGCGGGTTGGGGGGAGTCCTGTTCCGTGGCCACTAGCCACTGTCTCACCTCTCTGCAAACACCTGCCAGCCTTCCCTGGGGGGCCCCGAGTGCTGCGCATGCGCCCTGGAACCGGCTGTCCGCTCTCTTTACTGCTGCCACCTTGGAAGGGCTGAGTGCCCATCTCTGACAGGTGTCCTTTTTTCTACTTAAGACACAGCAACATTTTACCTCTCTTGACAAGGAGCGTTTCACGTTGCCCATGTGCAGTGCATTGTGCTGAGGTGAGCCTGTTAATCAAGGTCCCTTTCTAAACTCTAGTCAGGTAGGAGGTGGACCCATGGAGTCACATTGTGCCACCTGCAGCTGTGAGCTTGGGGCGCTGCGGGACCCTCACTGCTCAGGCATTGCAGGGGGTGTTTCAGAAACAGCGTCTAGAGCTCAGCTCAGGCTGGGAGGTTCTTGCAGTCGGGGGTCCCCTCTGTCTCAACTATCTGCTTTCTCTTGTCCTCACGTAAGCCTCGCGTGGAGCAATCTGGGACCTCGGTGAGTTCGAGATGTCAGGGTCTTTCAGGACAGGCCTCCGTTGGTTGAGTTACTTGCTTTGTGTGTCCAGGGGTCACCCAGCAAGAGGGTGAAGGGCAAGAGCTCTGGGGGCAGGAGACTGAGTCTGTGTAGGCCGTCATGCTGCAGGCTGTGTGACTGAAGGATGCAATTAAAAAAATATATTTATTTTTATTGCAAAGTCAGACATACAGAGAGGAAGATCTTCTGTCTGATGGCTCACTCGCAAAGTGACCACAATGGCCAGAGCCACCCAATCCGAAGCCAGGAGCCAGGAGTTCTTCCGGGTCTCCCATGCAGGTGCAGGGTCCCAAGGCTTTGGGCTATCCTCAACTGCTTTCCCAGGCCACAAGCAGGGAGCTGGTTGGGAAGCAGGGCTGCCGGGGTTAGAACCGGTCCCCATATGGGATCCTGGCACGTTCAAGGCGAGGACTTTAGTTGCTAGGCTAGCATTAGCAGGGAGCTGGATGCAAAGTGGAACAGCCGGGACTCGAATCTGCTTCGATATGGAACACTGGCGCTGGGCCTCTGTCTCCAAGTTTTAAAACGTGCTTTATGTTACAACCGTGCTTTTCAGAGCTAGGATGGGCTGCTGGGGGGTGGTGATTCTCGCCTTGCTCTCTACCCACCCCTTCCTGGTTTAATACGCAGCACCCGCGTGGCTGAGAAGCTCGCTTTTCTGCCTTGGGTTGCGGGTCCCCGCTAGCTTTCTTCTCCTCTGGCCGCCCCTAGGGCTCTCCCTTGCATGGATGGGGTGCGGAGGTCAGAACCCCTAAAGTAATGGGCCGGTAATACCCAACTCCGGCCGCCAGAGGGAGCTGTGCCCGCCGTGGAGCCGGGAGACCCGGAAGCACATCGTTTCCCTTAGCCGCCCCACCCCAGGGCGCTCGGGGCGGAAGACTTCCGGCGGGGCGGCCGCTCGGGTCAGGGCGCGCGGACTGCGGGAGCCGGGGAGGCGACGGCGCGATGACCACGCTGCGGGCCTTCACCTGCGATGACCTGTTCCGCTTCAACAACATGTGAGTGAGCGCGGCCGGGGCTCCGGCGGGGCGGCGGCGATGGGCCCCGGGGGCGCCGCTGGCGACCTTGGCCCGGGGTGTCCGCTGCCCCCCAAAGGGACCGGGGCGGCGGCCGCGTCCACTTGGTGTCCGCGCCGGGTAACAGTGTTGAGCGCAGACCGGGCCGCACCTCGCAGGCAGCGGCGTTGCTTTTTCAAGGGAGATACTCGGGCAGCTTTTCTGGACAGGTGGACAGAGCTCAGCCTCTTCCCCTCACGACCCCCAGGTCCTGGCTGTCGCAGGAGACGCCTGTCCTTGACGGGCAGCGGAGCAGCAGGTGCAGAGTCGCCGAGGCGCCCGAGCGGGCCCGGCCCTGGTGTCCGAGGCCGGAGGGGCGTGCGGTCAGCGCCGGCCCAGCCAGCTGCGGGGACGGGTCAGAACGGGATCCTGCAGGGGAGAGGCCTGGGGGAAGCCCTGACCGCAGCGTGGCCCAGGTGCCGCGCGTTGACCGCTCCCGGTCCCCCCACCTGCACCTGGCCTGTGAGATGCCATTATCCCGTTCTGTGGGCGAGTAAACCCAAGGGTTCCCAGGTGGTGCAGCCCTGAGTTGGGACTGGGTGGGGAGACTCCATTATGTATTGATGTGAAATGTGGGGTCGGTAGAGAGAGGGGTCCTCCATCTGCTGGTTCACTTCCCAGATGACTACCTTGACCGTGGCTGAGAGCCAGGCTGAAACCAGGAGCCTGCAACTCCATTCAGTTCTCCCCAAGTAGCTGCAGGGGCTCCAGTACTTGGGCCAGCTGCTGCTTCTGCTGTCCCAGGTGCACCAGCTGGGAGCTGGATTAGAAGCGGAGTGGGCGGGGCTTAAACAGGTGCCCAAGTGGGATGCTGGCACTGGAGGCAGAGGTTTAACTTGCCACACCACAGTGCAGGCCGCACAATAGAAATACTCGATTCTTGTGTTGGGGTTGGGCGCTGTTAAGACATCCGAGCTCGGCAGGCTCACTGTCCAGAACAGTCAGCATCGAATCAGAGCAGTGGTGCTTCTATAAAGATCTGGTCTCTGGCAGCGTTTTGGAGCTGCCTATAGTTGGTTGTTGGAGAAGCAGTTTTGGGGGGTGTGTACCCACCTGCCCTGTGACCTCGGAGGCAGGCAGGGGAGTTCACTGGTCAGCTGCACCACCTGGGGGGCAGGAGCTGAGATGAGGGCTTGTGCACGGAAAGAGCCAGTTGAGGTTTGATGATACACATGTCATACAGGTTTGACCTGAAGATCCGGGACGGGGTGACAGTTGCAGAAGATGAATAGGGTGGAGGGAGAACGCACCTGAACACAACAGTGGGGTTTAGGATTGTTAGGCATTTTTAAGGCCCCATCATATACCCAGTGGGGATCCCCCTTCTCCTCCTGCTTCTTTGACTACGCTGTGTGGGTAGAAGATTCTGCAAGTCACTCCGGTTAGTAGGAAGTGAAAGGAGCCGTGGCCGTAGGACAGCGAGCAGCTCTTTAAGGGAGAAGACGAGTGCCAGCTGTGTGGTGTTGCTGAGACCAATGCTGGCGCCGTGGTGGGGCGGCCATTCTGGAAGGGAAACAGGTGGATGCAGCTTGTGGAACTTGGTGCTGCGCCCAGAGGACAGACAGAGCAAGCAAGGGAAGTGGGAGATTTATGCTGCGTGTTCTGGGACAGGATCATTACAGAAAAACCTAGAAGTGAGAGCGAGTCCCGTGGACCCTGGGCAGGGGAGCCCCACGTGCAGGAGGTGGCAGCGCGCTGGGCTGCAGAAGACGCCACGCGATCAGAATGATGCGTAGGCCCGAGGGGTGGCTGTCTGCCAGTGGCCTTGAGCTGCCCCAGTACAGGGGTCAGAGATGCGTGTGGGTGTGTGTATGTGGGGAGAGGGGCCTGGGTTAACACAGAAATCGGGGGAAGGCATCACCATGTGGATGAGACAGGTGACAGGTGGGTGACATTGGTGGTGGGGTGAGTGCAGGCTGAAGGGGCTCCAGGATGACAGCTGGCTCAGCCAGGCCCAGGCCGAGGAGCTGCCTGCGTGCGGCGACCACTGAGCTGAGTGAAGAGTGCCGGTGCGGGGAGTGTGTCACCAGCGCTGCTGGCTGTGTGTGCAGTGTACCTAGACGTTTCTCCCAAGGTGCAGGTGTAAGGGAGAGGTGTAGCAGGGTCCTGGGTGCTGAAGGGAGAGGAGGAGGGGCTGCAGGTGCTTGGGGCGGGGTGGGTTGGGGGGGGTGTATACTGCTTCCTTCATGCCGCAGTAGGAGGCCGCTGAATGGAGATGGGGGCCTGTGCAGGAGCAGAGGTGAGCAGAGACGATGCAAGGTGGGCACGGAGACGTGAGGGAGAGTGCAGGCCTGCGGGTTCAGGGCTCCCCAGCTGTAGGTCAGGCTCAGCACGGCTCCCCAAGGGTCTCTGTGGGCACTCTGGAGGTGACAGCCATTTTCACTGGAACACTAAGGATTTTTATTTTTTTTCTCTCACCACAATGGTATTGTTCAGATCTGTGATCACACACCACACACACACACACACACACACACACACACACACACACACACACACACACACGTGCTTGAGAATCCAGCTATCTTCCAGACCTTGCAAAATTTGTTTAAAAATTATGCCATGGGCCCGGTGCGGTGGCGCAAGTGGTTAAGGTCCTCGCCTTGCACGCCTGGGATCCCATATGGGCGCTGGTTCTGATCCTGGCAGCCCTGCTTCCCTTCCAGCTCCCTGCCTGTTGCCCGGGAAAGCAGTCGAGGACAGCCCAAAGCTTTGGGACCCTGCACCCGCGTGGGAGACCCGGAAGAGGCTCCTGGCTTCGGATCGGCATAGCATCGGCCATTGTGCTCACTTGGGGGGGTGAATCATCGGATGGAAGATCTTCCTCTCTGTCTCTCTTCTCTGTATATCCGCCTTTCCAATGAAAAAATAATAAAGATAAATCTTTAAAAAAAATTTATGCCATTGTGAACTTTCTGGAAATAACAGTGATTTTTCAGATTCATGTTGACATGTAATTACTTTTAAATATTATTTAAATATTAAAAAATATAGAACCCACATATTACTTGGGGGACATGTGTGAACTTTGCACTGAAAGTGTTGTGAAACCAGCAAGTTAGCGCTGGACTAGAGATGTGCCTGTGGCTGGCTGCGTGGCTGCAGGTCCTGGAGCAGGATTGGGCAGAGAGGGGCCCGGGGGTGGGGAGTCCTGCTGCTCCTGGGTCCCCAGATGCTGCTTCCCTGACCTGAACAGGACGGGGGATCCATCGCATCACAGCCTGGCTGGAGAGTGAGACGATACAGAGTGTAGGAGAGCGAAGGGGAGAACAAACTGGTGGGGGACCTGTAGAAGCACACGGTGACCCTAGGAGGTCAGCGAGCACAGGATGACTGTTGATAGGATAAAATCTGTATGAGAACAACTAGATGGATGCTGTGTGACTGATTAGATATCCTTTGTATGAGAACAACTGAGTGGACAGCATGCGAATGAGAACACATGGTGGAATATACAAAACAAGAGTTCCAAACAAGGGTGTGAGAATAATGGGTTTTGTTGGTTTTGTTGATAAGCTCAATACCTCCTCCCTTATCCTATTCGACCCTCTGTCTATAAAGTCTGATGCCACTAATAAATGGCACCATCAGTCAGAGTCCACGCGTGTCATTATTGGCTCCGTGCACCAATTCCTTTGCTGCTGGACAGCAACAAGTACCCACATTTCCAGTGGGTGGGAGCTGCAGCGAGCTTCTGAGACCTGCTGGGGGAAGGCTGCCTCAGTGGTCCCGAGTGCTGCTGACAATCCATTGCTGCTTAGACGCCAGAATGTTCTGCTGCAGGCGTGTTAGCTGTAGATGTGCAGTTAGATGGAGAGTCCAGCCAGCTCTGTAACTGCTGTCACAGCTCACTGTGGCCACTGGCAGCTGGGTTTTCCTCACCCCAAAGGTGGTTTTAAAGTCGTAGGCTAAGCACTTTCCTCTTGTGGTATATCATTTTAAGTTCACATTCAGACTGTTTTTTGTAAACTTTACTTACTATTAACGTTTTTGTTTTTTCTTTTAGTAACTTGGATCCACTTACAGAAACTGTATCCTTTTCTAAAAACAATTTACTAAGTAAATAAATGGAGAAACAAAAGGGAAAAAACAAAGACTTGGAGCTGGGAAATGTGATCAACATTGTAAGGAATGAAAACAAAGGAGCAACTGAGGACAGAAGTTGTCTTAAATCTGCCTGACACTGTTGATGGAATAATCCCGCATGGGTCCTGGCGTGCCAGCCCTGCCCCCTTGGGGATTCGCATGGCTGGACAGGACACAGAGCTGCCCAGGGCCCGAGGGCATTCCATGAAGTCACCAGCAGCTGGTGCCAGTCCAGGGCGGCCCTGAGCCTCCTGACCCAGGCTGCCAGCGTCACGCCCGTGTGGGTGATGGCTGGATCAGCAGGGGAGACGGAGTGGCCCACTCTCTTACCCGTGCTGTTGGGAAACAGTGTGGGATCCTCCTGGTTCTCCTGACCAGCTTTTGTCTGGTGCCCCACCTACCTCGTCTTATCTGGAGTAAAGATTTGGGGTAACAGTTACCTGTCATTATCTGAAAATAGGCAAAGATGTGTACAGTGGGTTGTGCTACCATAACAGGCATGTTTAATATCTTCAGTGGCTTAAACAGTGTTAGGGCTGCTGTCGTGATGCAGTGGGGAAAGCCACCACCTGCACTGCCAAAATCCCACAGGGGTGCCCCCTCCTTGTGGCCCCATTTCTGCTCCAGCTCCCAAGTGTGTGGGCCCCTGCCACCCATCTGGAGACCTGGAGGAAGCTCCTGGCTGTTGGAGCTGTCTAGGGAGCGAACCAGCAGGTAGGAGAGCTTTATCTGTGTAACTCTTTCAAATAGATAAAGCTCTAAAAAAAAAGGGGTGTGGGGTGGGTACTACACAGCGTTGGATTTCTGAGTTATGTTCCATGTCCTTTGCAGGAGGGTTCTTGTAAAACCAAAGGCATAGAGGAGCCTAGTGAATTCCAGTATGTCCTGTCTCATCAGTCAAGACGTGAATTTAAACCAAAATGAAATGCCATATTTAACCTGTTACCCAGAGTTAAGGAACAAAATGACCAAATTCCCTGCTGCTGATGGTGAAGTGAGACAGGATTGTCATAAGGTGCTAGGAAGGTCCCACACTGCGCAGCCTCCTGAAGGCCCTGGGGACTGTAGTGCCGGCACTTTTCCCTGGAAGCTGAAATAAGACAGTCAGTGTCAGGGTGAGAAATGTGGCCTCCTGCCCGTTTCTGTAAGATTTTATTGGGATACCTCCTGCTGGTTAGCTTATATGCTGTCAGTTGTTTTCACACCTTTGAGTAGTTGCGGTAAACCCCATCTGTTTCTCAAAGCGGAGCTATTTCCCATCTAGCCCCTTACACAGAAAGCTTGTCAACCCCCGAGCTACATCATCACAAAAGTTGATAATTGCAGGGGAGTTACAATATCGGAAGTTATAGAGCAACATTTACACACAACAGGGAATAGTGAAATCAGCTTTACTTGTGAAAGCCTAAGTTTCTTGAGCAAGTGGAAATAGTCCAGACACTCGGCTCAAGACGTAAACTGTCTCAGCAGGCAAGAGAGTGCTATGTAGTGGAGATTCAGTACAGAGAGCTAGGGAGCGACTGCTTAGTAAAAGTCAAGTGGAAAAGCAGAGGTCTCCATTTGTACTTTTATAATTATGACCAATTGCTGATATTTCTGTGTAAAGTTTTTTGTTTTTAAAACATTTATTGGAAAGGCAGAGGAGGGAAAGAGACCTGTACCTGCTGGTTCACTCACCAAGTGTCCACAGTTACCAGCCTGGTCCAGGTCAAACGCACGAGCTCCCTCTGGGTCTCGTCCGTGCGCGCAGGGCCCCGGGACTGCACCATCCTGCGTTGTCTGCCTGGGTGCATTAGCAAGGAGCCAGATTGAAATTAGAGCAGGCTTCACTCGAACCATTGCCAACATGGGATGCTGCTCAGCAGACAGCAGCTTATTGGCACATGCCATAGTGTTACCGCAGGGGTTTGCAGATTTGATAACGTCCCAGGATCCAGGAGAGCCCATATTTGGAAATGACCTGGTAATTAGGCAGAGGGAGGTATGTGTCATGTTTGAGTGACAGAATGGCAGCTGGCCACATTAGGGTTATGTTCAAGGAATTCTGAAAAATCAACTGTCAGCGGATTTAAAAATATTAACACAAATCAGGTTTTGCAGGAACAAGTTTTTAAACATGCCCGGGCCCAGCAGCGTGGCCTAGCAGCTAAAGTCCTTGCCTTGAACGTACTGGGATCCCATATGGGCGCCGGTTCTAGTCCTGGCAGCTCCACTTCCCATCCAGCTCGCTGCTTGTGGCCTGGGAAAGCAGTTGAGGACGGCCCAAAGCCTTGGGACCCTGCACCCATGTAGGATACCCGGAAGAGGCTCCTGGCTTCGGATTGGCTCAGCTCCAGCCGTTGCAGCCACCTGGGGAGTGAATCATCAGACGGAAGATCTTCCTGTCTCTCCTCCTCTCTGTATATCTGGCTTTCCAATAAATAAATAAATCTTTAAAAAAAACAAAACAAAACAAAACATGCCCAATAGTCTCCTTAGAAACTTGCATCAGAAATCTTAGACTAGGAAGAAACACTGGCATGAGTACATGGAAGGACACTCTAAGACTGCGGAGTAGGTAATGAGCGAAATCAGGCATTTAAACGTGACAAAATTCCTTTTTTCAGCTTTATCTGTGTTTCTAGAAATAGTGAATTTCAATCATGGACAGGAAAAACTGAGTCATTGAGTTGCCTCTAGGAAGACTTCAACTGTGAAGTTGGAGAGAGCGCTCTTCCACTGGTTCATGCCCCAAGTGTCCACACCAAGTGAGGCTGGGCGACGCAGAAACCAGGAGCTGGGAACCCCAGGCTGGGCCTCCCACAAAAGGAGCCGTTCAGGTGCACTTTAGCAGGAGATGGGCACTGGTAATGGAGCCAGGATGTAATACAGTTGAATCTCAGGTCCAAACTGCTGTGTGGCTGCCCAGTCCCGGTGAGCCTGGAACATGCCATCCACAGGCATTGGGAGGTCCTGTGTCCACCCGCACGTAAGTGGTTTGGCTACAGCGTGAGTGGGCGGGGCCTCCCATCAGATAGTCCTGGTCTGTACTGGGCCTTGTGTCTACGTGACTTGGTTAAAAGCTCTGGCTAACAAATATTGCATATGGATAAAGCAACAATGTCCTCTCTATGGGAAAGTTGTTTCAAAATATTTCTATGATGAGGAACTTTTTGCTGCCTGTATTTCACTCCTTAACAGGATTCTAGTATGGGATTCCTTTCTACCTGCAGTACCTGGCCCACTGGCCAGAGTATTTCATCGTTGCAGAGGCACCTGGAGGAGAGTTAATGGGTTACAGTAAGTGTCGTGCCATCGATAATTTCTGGTGGGTGGTTTTAAGATTTTTAAGGTTTGTTAAGGAGTCTTTATTAACCAAGCTTGGTGATAGGTTTAAGATATTAATATAGGTTTCCGTCTGAGTGTTTAGACTGCAGAACTGGATAATCCGAATGTCTCATTTTTGTTATTCAGCTTTAGTTGCAGGCACAGGCTATGTCATGGAACCAAAACCTAGGTCTTGCTGTTTTCGACCATTCTGTGTCAGAATGACTACCTGGTGTATTTGGTACATGGTGAGGGAATGATACCTTCACTGAATTAGCCTTGCCAACAACTTGAACCATAAACGAACTCAGTTATCTATTTGCAAACACACATCCCAAGTGACGTGCAGTGTGTGCTCTGGGTTTATTAAAATTTTTTTGATTATTTTTCTAAACCTTAACTGATTCTAGCACTGATACGTAGCAGTTCACCTGCATGTAAATAAAAGCATTACCCTGACTGGATGGCCTAGGTGCTGACAGTTCAGACTTTTTTAAGTATAAAGGTAACTAAAACAGTAGTTCTGCATGTTGGGGTTCATCAGTGTAACTACTGAATGTCTTTCTTTTGGCAGTTATGGGTAAAGCGGAAGGCTCAGTGGCTAGGGAAGAGTGGCACGGACATGTCACAGCTCTGTCTGTTGCCCCAGAATTTCGACGCCTTGGGTTGGCTGCTAAACTCATGGAGCTACTAGAAGAGATTTCGGAAAGGTAAGATAGCGTTCATTTTTATAAAAAGACGTAATGATTGTGAACCCTGACCCTTTGGGATTTTGTGGTGGACAGGTACATTTCTTCTCTTGAGGCTGACCAGCTGTCATGTGTAGCAGTGGACAGGAACTCCATCTGCAGCCTTCCTGACGCACAGTTCTCAGGATGGGGCTGCTCGGGCCCCAGATGGGGAATGGTGGCATTACCCAGTAGCTGTTAGGGTTTTGCCATCACAGATCACCCATTTTCAATGACTGCAACTGTCAGAAGTCCAGCTTCATAAAAATATTCTCATGAAATGTAACATATGTTGAACTACTTTAGTTTTTAAATATCTGTTTTCCCTAAACATTTAAAATAGTTGGCAGTACCTCAGTGTAGGGTAGGAACTGTGACTTTCATGGCACAGCGTGAGTGGAAGGGTGTACAGGGTTTAAAACAGAGGCTTCTCCCATCTGTCATTCGGAAGTGACAGATAAGGGAAGGGCACCAGTTGGACCAGTTGTCTATTTCTCTATCGTAGTGGAAGAGAGAAAATGGCTCTTAGGGGCTAAGTTTCCAAGTAGTATCATCTGTGAGCCAAGTTACAGGTAAAAGAGAAGCTCATGAGGTAGTGTTTGCTTCAGAGTAAGGAGGGGAAGTGGATTCCTAGTAAGGTGCACATTTATTAGTGACATACTTCATTGAAAATAGGTTCTAACCATCTGTGACCATGCACTGTGAGTAGAAAACCAGGACACTCTCGTCCCTTTTTTTTTAAAAAGACTTATTTATTGTGAAAGTCAGATATACAGAGAGGAGGAGACACAAGGAGAGAGATCTTCCGTCCAATGATTCACTCCCCAAGTGATGCTATGCCGATCCGAAGCCAGCAGCCAGGAACTTCTTCCGGGTATCCTACATGGGTGCAGGGTCCCAAAGCTTTGGGCCGTCCTCGACTGCTTTCCCAGGCCACAAGCCGGGAGCTGGAAGGGAAGTGGAACTGCCGGGATTAGAACCGGCACCCATATGGGATCCTGGGGTGTTCAAGGCGAGGACTTTAGCCGCTAGGCCACGCTGCCGGGCCTGTCCCTTTTCATTTCTAAAGGTCTTTTAGGATGATTTGTTAGATATACTTTTATACAAACACTGCACACTTAAGTATCTGCATTACTATTAAAGTGATGTATAATTTCCAAAGTGGAGGAGAAAATGAATGATAAAGATCAAGACAACCAAGGAAATTTTAAATTGGAGAAACAAAAAGCATGTGCTCTGCCGATGGTGGGCAGTGTCAGCAGTCACAGCAGCATGCTGGCGATGCTGGTTACAGACCGAGAGCTGGACTAGTATGTACAGGAAAGAAGAATCAAAGTTTGGTCATAACTTACATTTGTAACTTTTAAAATTTACACAGTTGCATTAAACATTTATGTTATAGTTGGGTGATTGTTACCGGAGTAAAAAAAGGATCCCTGCGTGTGCCCATCAGATGGATTTAAAAATAAACATAACAAAAACTAACAAGATTAGACAAATCATTCTCAAGGGAGATCTCACTTCAGAAGTGAGCTAGTAAATTACTACGCATTAGGGAAAAAGCACACCTGATTTCCAAGTTTTGTTTTTTTTACATTTTTCTGTTATATTTTTCAAGGACTCCGAGTATCCCTGTGTTAAGGCTTTGTAGGCCATCTAAGGCCTGTGTCGCGTAGCAGCCTTTGAGAATTACAGAAACGGGTCTTAGCTTGAGGCAGTGCAGAGGCAGGCTGCAAGCCCATCCTTGTCTTAAAAAACTAAACCAGAGAAATCAAACGTTTGATTTACTATTAGGTAAAGTTACTAGGTAAAGTTAATATAAAGAGTAATTTATTTCCGTATACAAATAGTAAATTTAGAAAAATGCTGTTTGTAATGGTACTAAAAAGATATGTGGTTAAGAAATGTCTAATATAAGCAGTGTGACCTCCATTAGAGATGTACAAAAATTTTAAGTGGCTTGCCTAATCTGAAGAAATATTACAAAGTTGGTCAGCAGATTCAATGTAGTAGTCAAAGTTTTTTTGGTTAAACACAGACAAAGGCAGGCAAGAAAGGGTAAGGTATTCAACAACCATTTCCCCTCCAGGACATAATCGAGACTATACTGGGTTAATTACAGTGGTCTACACTGGTGGGAGGATCCTGTAAGGACAGACTTCAGGTGAAGGGGGTGGGAGCGGACTCCTTACCACACCCAAGTCCGGTCCAGATTATTACAAACCTAGACACAGCAGCAAAACTAAAAAGCCCTTTGAGTGTGACGTAAGAAGAGCATTTCTATAACTTGATGGTGGAAACCGTGTTAATCATTGCAATGTTGGGGAACTATTGATGGGGACGAAACTAGACATGGGCAATGCCATCACATAGAACAGGCTTGGCTGTGCCCTGCAGGTTGGCAGCCACACCCGCCCTGTGCACAGCAGGGACCCCTACCTGTAGCCTTCAGACACTACACCACAGGTACTCAGCACCAGAGCGTAGGAATGACGTGGACAGCTTCAACAGTGGGATGCTCAACAACGTGGCAAAGTGCTAATCATACACACAGCTGATGTTCACAATACTGAGAAAAGTTGTGTTTACATGAGAAACTAAATTCTGATAGGTAAACTACTGCAAGGTGGTCATGGTCTTGGGACCCGGAGGGTGACAGCCACCAGGACACTGACTTCATAGTCTCATTTGTACTTACCAGTGAACCTAGTATGCTGTGAGTGATCTGGAAGATGAGAACATAGGCTACTAAGAAATAAAATACTTTGTTAAAAAGCCAGGTAACAGAAATATTTTTTAAGATGTTCTTTTTATAAAAACATGTTTATAAAACGTAACACTGGCTTGCTAAAACAGTCATCATTCCTTTTCTTTTTTCCCTTAAGAAAGGGTGGATTTTTTGTAGATCTCTTCGTAAGAGTGTCTAACCAAGTTGCAGTCAACATGTATAAGCAGCTGGGCTACAGCGTATACAGGACGGTCATAGAGTACTACTCAGCCAGCAACGGGGAACCCGATGAGGATGCCTACGGTAAGCCCCTTGGCTGGTGGATGCCCTAACAGGACACCCAAAGGGCTACAGCCAGCCTCTCAGCTGAAATGCTCATTTGTTTTAATATCTGATCTTAATGTCTAGCCTACCTTTGTGAGGTATGCTGAATACTGGGGGTTTGGTTAGTGATAGTCTTGCAGTTGGGAGTCTTACAAATCTTTCAGAATCTGATCAAAGTAGGCGATGGAGGGACCAGGCCTTCTGGGAATGTCAGGTTTGATGCCTGGCTGCTGACATGACTCGTTTGCCTCCTGACAGACATGAGGAAAGCGCTCTCCAGGGACACAGAGAAGAAGTCCATCATCCCCTTACCGCATCCCGTGCGGCCTGAGGACATTGAATAGCCCTGGGCAGTGGTTCTTGGGCAGACGCTGCACTGCACCGCTTACGGACAGTAAGGTCTTCACCGGCTCATCCTGGAGCTCGATTAGGAGAGATGTAATCCTCAAGGTCTTAAAGATGTGAAAAAAATACAGTTGTACTTACTTCAACTATCATTCTTTCCGGTTAGCAATATCCTACCTGTTAAAGCTGTTCACTGGCAGATCCACTCAAGGGCAGCGCAGTCAGACCATTCCGCTCCGTTCATCACATACTGTGTGCTAGGGAAGGACTTGCTCCACTCTCCCAATGCAGGGCCCGAGAACCACTGCTGCATATATAAATTTTTTATTTTGTACTGAATTGTTAATTGAAGCTTTAAAGGCCTATATGAAATGTATAAATCTAAGATGTATAATAAAATACATACATTGTTGGTTCTGTGAATGTTTTCTCAAAGTTTATGAAAGGTCACCATTTAGCATACATGGTTTACATTTTTGATTCAACTTTTTATGATGTACTAGTTTGCCTAGATGCCCGCATAGTGTGAGCCTGACGTCAGCAATCGGGGATCTGAAGCAGGCCACCTGAGCCACTCCGTGCTACCTCCCAGAATCTGCAGTCCTGGGAAAAGCGAGGCTAGGGCAGCTGGATCCAGAGGTGGGCCCCTCTAACTACACCAAAAGCCACTCCAGAAAACATCCTGACGCAGCCTGGAGACCATCCCTGCCCAGCACACCTACGCTTCCCACTGCAGTGAATTCCTCCCAGTTAATGAAGATTAAAACAGGAAAAAGAAATTCCTGAAGGAAGGCCATGTAGCTTGATCAGTGGCCAGCCATGCATTTTCACATGTAGTGTGAAACCTGGAAATAACCAATTAATAGCAAACTAAACAAGAGAAGTGATTATTAAAAAAGCATTTACTTGTCAAGGGACTGACTTCTGGCAGAGCTGAGGGTGAATGAGAGAAGTGTTCTTCCATGGAATAATTTTCCCTCCAGATATTTCACATGCACTATTCGTTACGACTTTAGAATACAAAAGACCATGGCCATTCCTGTCTATCTTACCTCTCGACTGAAGACTTAGCCACCGGCGAGGGGAATCACATTCCCTCAGCACGCCAGAGCCAGAAACAATCCGGCATCTCGGGGGCTGACACTGTCCAGTCACACTGAACAAATGAAACAAAAATGCTTACACAATGCAGGCTGGGTTACAGGAAACTTCTCAGGTTAATGTTGGCAAACATCATTCAATGAGCAGTTAACTTCAAGAGCCTTTATGTTTGCTCTAAACCCAGGGTAAGTTCAGTGTTCAGGAAATGCTGAAGCACACTGTAAGAAACTACTTTGATATTTTTTTAAAAAGCCCTACATTACTGGCCTTTAAGAAGGTAGGTGCATCCAGAAATTAAGTATATTCAGTTCAAAAAGTGAGCATATTTAAGAAAAGTGGTTCAGACCTCCTAGTGAGGCTTTTTAGGAGGCTCCCAGTTGGTTCACTGTGCTCAGCCCTGATCTTGAGGAAGTCACAGACGTGATCTGAGCTGAGAGCATGTGCTGCAGGACCGGGCCTCCGTCACTGACACCCAAGTCAGAGCATGTGCAGAGGCACGACTTGGGCCTCCAGTGCCTCTTCAAAGCATGAAAAGGTGGCAGGTTTTATAGCACACACCTTGGTCTGTGGACACACTAATGCAGACATGGACAGCTGAACCTCACAGAATTTCTGACCTCTGGTACAAGGAAGGTGAAAACTTCTCAGAACAATAACCAAGGAAGTTCAAGTAACAGCCTTGAGTCACTCTCCCCCTCCCTCGTCAGGGTTGCCAAGGGTCAGCAAATGACCATCCCTAGCCTGGTGAAGTGACAGAAGGAGTGGGGGACCGCCTACCCCTGCCCCAACAGACACAGGGAAAACATTTCCCCCATCTTTGCCACCAACCCAACCCTCTCCATTGTAACTGGAGGTTTACATAGGTCTGTGACATCCTCCTGCTTTGTAATATTAGAACTGAAAAGCAAGCAGCTCAGAACATTTCGTCAACCACTTACTGTGCGCCAGGACATACATTCCTAATGTTCCCAATCAGCTGTCCAAGCATCAGTCCATCCTACGACTGAGGAACCTGAGAGGTTAGCATCACTGACATCTGTGGGGCTTAGCAGACAGGGCATGATGAATGCATGAAATACATTTATGATGACACACACAAGAAAACAGAAAAATTACCACAGAATCTAATCCAAAAACAAACAGGTCCACCTAAAACAGGTGAATTTCATTTCCTAAAGCATGACATGGAAACATCAGAAAAGCTTGTGCTTGGTTATTTAAAGAAACCTAGCCATTAAATTCCTTTACTTGCCAAAATCTTTACTTTTTCACTCGAGCTGATTTTAAAAATCATTCAAAAAGTAGCCGTCAAGTTTCCAATCCATTCATTGCTGGTAAGCCCAGTAAAAAAACTTCTGGAAGTAACAACAGTTCCAAACTATTAATTTATAAAAATAATAAAACATTTATCAATATGAAAAAAAGGTCAGGGGTCACTCTCATCAACATCCTTATCAGGGTCCTGCTCAGCAGCTTCCTTCTCCTGCTGCTGTTTCTTCCAAAGCTTGGCCATGGCCAGCAGCTTGAGGTTGGGTTGGTTGGCAGCATCTTCTGGAAAGATGTAATCGTAGTATTCTTCCCAGCCTGCATCAGACTGCAGAAATAAAACAATAGGATAAGCAAGCCAGGGCTGAAACACTGCATTCCAGTTCAAGTGGAGGATCTTACTGGGGAACCCACACTCTGAACTCAGCTTATCTTCATTTACAAGACATCAAAAGGAACCCCAGGGAAGAAAATGCTTTAACAAAATCTACACACATCTCTCCACAGTCAGTTAAAGATACTCAGTCTCATTTTTATCTCATGGACTTAAGGCACATATAATGTTTATCTAGCAGTGATAGCCACAAAATCTGTGATTATTCTGGCTCCTGCCCTCACACCCACCCTGACTTGCAAATGACCCCTGAATTCATTTCTCAGATACTGTTACCAGGTCCGCTTTAGTGCCAGCTTGCACCATTCACTTGTCCAGCTTTGCAAAGCACTCTCTTGGCAGGCCTTCCTTCAGCCCGAGTCCCTCAAACCAATTTGTCTGTGATGCCAATAACCTGGTCATTTTGTTTCAGGCACAAAAGCCATCACTGCCTGCTACCAAATCTCTACCTACAGCTTTAAAGGTATCTCTGAATTAGCGCCCATCTGAAGGCATCACTGCCCACCATAAGCCCTCCCACTAACGCTCTGGTTCGTAGGCTCCACCATCTCCAAGCATTCTTCCATTCTCCACCCAAAGCTGGCCCATGCACCCTGCCCTGGCTGTCTGCTTTTGTCTGCCAACTGGTCACATGCCACTTCAAAGGATCAATCTCAAAAGACAACGTGTCTACTTGTTTGCCTAGTTCCAAAGGCTCTTACCCCATCATCAGTCTGGACCTTTCTTCTCTTCTTGACCTTCTCTGGCATGAGTTTGTCTACTCTTTCCTTATCTGCTACGGTTCCAAATTCATCCTCAAACTTCCGCCAGGAGTCCAGCAGCATTAGTCTCTCTTCTTTTTCTTCACAATTCCGCATGGTCTTGTTAGCCTCTTCATAAATTTGTCTGCATTTAGCCAAACTTCCTTCTTTTCCTGAAGACAACTCAAACTGAGCAAAACTGATCCATACCTTTAAATAAATACATGGAGCTGAATTAAATACACTAGTGGTACAATGTGCTAATACCACTAAAATGAATTTCTGGTTCAAGGTATCTAAGCTTTTCGTCTCCAATGTTCCACAGAATATGAAATTGAAAACACATTCAACATAAAATATTAAAGCAGTCTGCTTCTAGCATGTAGTCAGGTGTCTGACCTGATCTTAAAATCCTGAACAGCTTAACTTTTTCCAATCCTGTGATATCCGAGTGATTTACACACAGTGAACACAGTGTTTGCTTCGCATTACAAAGTCTTCTGTAATGGACTTTCTTGAAAAGCAAAAATATCATTTGAAACAAAAACAAACAAAAAAACAAAAACGACTAAGGGCTCAAGCAAAAATCAGAGCTCATTCTGGAAATCACATACCTTGACATGCTGTGTCCTCTGAAGCAGCTGTCGGTAAAGATTTCGTGTTCTTTCAGTTTCTTCCTGCTCAATTTCAAAATCAATATATGACTTCCACAGCACCTAAGAAACAGGACAGGTCAGTCTTGTCACCTGCAGGGAAATATGCCCCCATCCAATAAACAGCGTAATCACCATCCTACCCGACACCTATGAACATTCAACTCTTAATAAACAATTGACATACCACATATAAATCCAGGTATTTATATGTTGGCTAGAAGTCCACTTTATAGGAAAAAAGGCCCTGGAATCAGTTTCAGAATTTCTTTGCGAGTTTTTCAAATGTGCAACTTATCAAGAGAGCTGAGCCCAGAGTCTCCAGGCAGTCCCATGACCTGCCACAGGCAACTGAACAGCGAAGAAAAGGGCTAGTTTCCACAATATAAAAGCATTTGCAGAACAGCTGCCCATCTTCTAGGTGTAACCTGTCAGGGCCTAAAAATCAGTAAGCCAGGGCCTGGGCACCTGGCAGCTGTTTGCAGGGTGGTGGGGGAAGCAGAGTCAACACATGGAACTGGCAATAGAGAAAACCCTGTACTAATGCAGTGAGAGTGGCCCAGGCCATTAAACACAGTCATGGGTCATTTCTACCCATCAAGTATAAAAAGCCAGAGTAAGTTCTGCGACATTCAAACCAGTCCTTGATGTGGTTTGGTGCCACCTTGTGACTTAAGCTCTATTGCTAAAGGCAGGTCAGGACTTCAACTTGTACAAGCTGATCTAAGTGGAGCCTCTTGTTGGTAAAAGTACCAGGAGAACCCCCACCTCCACCTGTATTATCCTCCATGGAGAGCTGCTGGCTGGGGCTTCCTTGTTTAGCCTTCTCTCTCCCATTGTAGCCATCCAAGATTGAGAATGGGAGGAAGAGCGCAAATCCCCCAGCCTACTATATCCCAGTGTTCTTGGCTGCTGCTGCACTCCAGTACCTCACCACAGGGCTACCCCACAGTTGTCTCAGCCTTTCTACCCTACAAACACAGATCCTGAGCAGAACTCAGGTTAGTTAGGTCATCTTTTATTCTATAATGTGTGTTCATTCAGAGTAACTCTGGAGGAGTGCTGTGAGCAACTCCAAGTGGGATCCTCACCTCTGGCATATCCAAGCGTGGCTGGCTGATGGCTAATTCGTAGATTGCCCGGGCTCTGTCGATATCACCAAGAATTGTCTCTAATTCTGCAAATTTAATCCAGGAAGTACAATTTTCTGGTCCAAATTCCAGAAACTTTTCGTAAAGCTTCCGGCATCTGTCAAATTCTCGAAGCTGCAGTTCCAATTCTATGTAACCTTTAAATAACTTGTTTTTTGGACATTTGCCTATGGAAGTTCCCTGGAAAAGAGAATGACCAGACCACTGTGAGACCTTGGTGGGCCCCACTCGTGCAGGTCAAGGCCAGCCCGTCCTAGAGGTACACGCTGCTGAGAGCACAGGAGGGCCAACATGGAAACCAAGCCTCCAACCCCAACAAACGGCATCTTCACAAAGGGCGACAGGAAGGCCCTCGGACTTCTTTAGCTACACAGTGGCCTTTGCTGATTAGTTCCTATTCAGCAAGAGGCGACGTTCTAGAGAATTCTATGGATTTTAATTTTCAGGATCCCTTCGAAATGGGATTCAGATGTACAACATCTCCTCTACATGACAAGTAACCAAAGAAGGAAGCCTGCCTTGCTGCCCGCTGCCAGGGTGAGAACAGGGAGGGACAGCTGCTTTTAAACACAGTATTCAATTCTACAACAAACTTCATTTAATAAAAACAAAACTTGGCACAGGACCAGACTCCTGACTTCTAGTCAGAGGGAGGATCGAGTGAGTGCTAAGTTTCCAATGCTGACAAGAGGTAAATATTAAACATGTTTAATATTCTTATCATTAAGCATGTTTCAAAGCCACCCACTTCCTGACATTACAGACTTAAACATACAGTGTAACTGTTGCTTTAAAAACTGCAACTTCTAAGGGCTCACTGGAATTTCTTATGCAACTTCCATGAGGCGCCATGGTCCTTTCTGTACTTACCAAAGCTCTTCTGGCAAAAGGTAAATTTTTCTGTCGGATTTCAAACTGTGCGTAATACAACCACATTTTGGCAAACGTGAACTAAAAAACAAAAGCACAAAAAATATTTGAGCCTCATTTCAATTTAATTCAACTCAAATTAACTGAAGGTTAATGGCAGTCAGATACCCTTAAAATCTCTGTGTGAAGAGGGATCTATTTTGTCTGTTCACAAGCAAAAGTGACCATTTTTCACTCAAGTTAAGGCAGATCTCTCGTGATCCAGACACTTTATAAACCTCCTGTTAGAACAGGCTTTGTTGGGCCCAGTGCTGTGGCCTAGCGGCTAAACTCCTCTCCTTAAATGTGCCGGGATCCCATATGGGTGCCGGTTCTAATCCTGGCGGTCCTGCTTCCCATCCAGCTCCCTGCCCGTGGCCTAGGAAAGCAGTCGAGGACGGCCCAAAGCCTTGGGACCCTCTACCCGCTTGGGAGACCCGGAAGAGCTCCTGGCTCCTGGCTTCGAATCAGCGCAGTACCAGCTGTTGCAGTCACTTGGGGAGTAAATCATCGGATGGAAAATCTTCCTCTCTGTCTCTCCTCCTCTCTGTATATCTGACTTGGCAATAAAATTAAATAAATCTTAAGGAAAAAAAGAAAATAGAACAGACGTTGTTGGGCCCGGCGCAGTAGCCTAGCAGCTAAAGTCCTTGCTTGCACATGTGGGGATCTCATATGGGCACCAGTTCTAATCCTGGCAGCCCCACTTGAAGCCCCTGGCTTCGGATCAGCTCAGCTCTGGCCGTTACAGTCACTTGGGGAGTGAATCAGTGGACGGAAGATCTTTCCCCCGTCCCTCCTCCTCTCTCTATATATCTGAATTTCCAATAAAAAAAAAGGTAAATAATCTTAAAAAAAAGAGAGAACAGGTTTGGTTCTGTGGACACACTTTTGAGACAGAATATCCTACCTCTTCCAGAAGATAACCTGATCAAAATTTCCACCGAAGGAGTTTCCTATGCTAGGAATCACGCAGTAACCTGTGATCCACGGCAGAAAGGGCACGTAGCCAGGCGTGAACACTCTTCTTTAAGAGATATCTGGTTGTCTCCCACACAAGCTCTGTGCTCTCTGCATTCCTTCCTTCCTCCTTCTACTCTGTCTATTCAACATCCCCAGTCTCCTCTGAGTTTCTACATGATTCTCTGTCACTGCAGACTGTCAGATTCTTACCACTTCCCAAACTGATCTGGTAGGAACTGAGCACTTTGGAGCACACATACCTTCTTATGAGGAATTAGTTCCAAAGAGGCTTGATACACCTGTCTTGTCCTCTCGGGATCCTGTTTCAGGGTAACAAATTTTAAAATTATTGAAGTCTATTGCCAACTCTAATCTTACTAGTTATAGTAAAAAAGGACACCCCAACACTGAATGTTATCCTAAGTTGCTATTTTCAAGCTCTTGACTACACTTATGATCAAAAGTATGACTATCTTTGGCCATTATGGAACTGTCTTCATTTAGGAATCACAATTGGGGCTGGCATTGTGGCATCCAGGTAACTCACAAATTGCAAAACCAGCATCCTACAGAGACAGCTGCCAAGTCCTGGCTTCTCCACTGCTGATCCAGCTCCCTGCTAAAGCTACAAGAAAGCAGTGGAGGAGGCTGAAGTGCTTGGGTCCTGCGTCCACGTGGGAGACCCGGACGAAGCTCGTGCTCTGGCCTGACTCAGCCCTGGCCACTCTGCCCACTTAGGAGTGAACAACCATATGGAGGAGATTCTCTAATTCTGGCTTTCAAATAAAAAATAAATCTTAAAAAAGAAAATCACACAGCATACAGTCATCAAACATAAAGCATACCTTTGGAGAAACAGTTTTTACCTGCTAGCAGATACAGAGAGATTGTATGGTCTCCTTTCAACAATGCAAAGTTAACCTTCCCCTGTCAAGTCACACAGATCAAGTTCTAAAAATGTCATGTGACTTTCACTAAAATAAAAAATGTACAATCTGGCTAGGATCCCTGGTTTTTGGAAAAGCCCAGGCGGCTATGTGGACCAAGGTCCGTATCACTGTCTCAAGTTCCTAGTGATACCTTGCTCCTCAAGGTGTAAGAGATAAAAACAAAAAGCACTTCACCTTTGCTCCCAACAGGCATGAGTTTCAATGTTTCTCTATGGCTGGACAGAGGCTTGTAAAAGAATTTAAAACCAAATCATTTCAAGGATTCCAAGTATTAGCTAGTACCCACAACAGGCAAGCTAGAGCAGGGGGTGAGGAAACCACTAACAGCTGAGAAGTAACTGTGCTGTTCACCTTTGCCTCCAACTCCTCGTAGAGGGCGTAGTTGATCCACAGGTAGATGTAGCGCTTCCAGTGCCTCTTCTCCTGAATGGGCGGCACGTTGGCAATGGCCCTCTCGTAGACCTCCCGCACAGTGTCGGCCTCCGCATCACTTTCCACCAGGCGCAAGTAGTCAAACCATGCGTCATAATTGTGTGGATTAGCCTAGACAGAAGACCTGATCAGTGAAGCAAGACAAAACCGAGAGTATACTTGCTAGCCTATGGGGAGGCACTAGACCAACTTTGATTTTTTGGCATTTCCCTGTCTTAAAACAACAACAACAACAACAACAAAAAAAAAAAACCCAAACCAACAGTCAATTTATAGTATCCTGAACATAGCTTGCTGGCCTACGACCCTTCCTAACGCCAGACTTGGTCCTTAATCCTTGAGCCCTTTGCTCACACGCCTTAATCAACTTGATAGGCAAAACAATTTTAAACACACAGAAAAATAAAGGAAAAGGCTACAATCAATGAAACCAAAAAACAACATACCAATAAAATGGAACAGAACTACATGTACCATACATCTTTCACTCAGGCACCTAAGAACAGGTGACACACACGACAGGTTTTCTGGATCCACCTGACTCATTCACAAGACGAGCATAGCAGTCAGATTACTTTGATTCAAGTTTCTTGGCACAGTCAGCAATCAACAGAGTGACTTTCTACTCCTGAATGCCTGATTTCATTTGCCTTTCCTCAGCAGCCTCATTTGTGCCCATGTCTTCCAATAGCTGCCCATTTATCATACTCATCATCAAGACAGCCCTCACTGGTAACCCTAACTTGCTATTATCCGTGTCACTGCCATGTTAATCAGCACATCTTTGTTAATCGTGGTCTTAATCACCCACACCGGCACTCACCTTCACCTCTTCTTCATACTGGAATCTCCTTTTGCTCACAATGATATCTTCAATTCCACGTCTGTCACCAAACTTCTTCTCAAAGATGGTGTAATTTTTAAAGAGCTCTTGGGCCTCCTGCTTTGAAATTCTATCCAGGGCATACTTGTAGATCACACGCACTCGTTCAAACTGGAAGTAGACAGATCTCCTCTGTAACACACTGTCCTCATCCTCGTCACCAACTGTACAGTGTTACGGTGGCATAAAACAATACTTAACGGTCAGACTGAGGGGCCTGACAATGTCTACAATAAAGACTTCTCTGCTTGTTGAAGGCTCTCGGTTAACCTGGACTGAAGCTGTTTGGAGCTCCACACTGAACAGAGTCACCTGTTGTGGTCGGCTGGCTAGCTATTGCACTGCTCAACCTAAAGGCTCCAGTCCGAGCTGCCCTTCTCTGCTCTCAGTCCTGGCCCTTGCCCTCTTATCAGTCTCAGCAGGCAGTGCCTACAACCACATGTGCTCACACTAGACATCCCAGGTCTGCCTTTGCTCCCTCTTCTTTCCTCGTTCACATGTCCAGTCCCTCAACAAGCTCTGCTATTTCCACCTCTTTAGCACAGCCCTCCTCTACATCTGTCCAGTTGTCTCCACTCTTAACCATTTCCAAAGTATCCATTTTGGTCTCCCCTAGAAAAATTAGGCAGAGGCTAAGATATACATGAGAGCTGGCCACTGGGCCCAGCAGGTACACTGATGCTAGGGACACTGCTATCAAGGTCAGAGTGCCCACATTCAAGCCAGGCTTCACTTCCAACTCCACCCTCCTGCTAACGCACACCCTGGGAGGCAACAGGGGACGGCTCAAGCACTTGGCTTCCTGCCATCCATGCAGGAAACTATACCAAATTCCCAGCTCTTGGCTTTGTCCTATCCCAGGTCAGCCCTAGTTCTCTGTGCAGTCTGGGAGTGAACCAGCAGATGGGAGACCACTCTCTGCCTTTCCAGTAAATAAAGTAAAACAAATTAAGAACTGTACAGAGATACAGTACAGCACAGAGCTTGTTTCCTGCTACTGTGCTTGGAAAAGTAGCAGGAAGATGGACCAAGTGCTTGGGCCTGTGCACACATGTGGGAGACCCAGAAGCAGCTCCCGGCTCCTGGCCAGCTCAACTACGGCTGTTACGGACATCCAGAGAACTAGTGACTGAGATCTTTTACCCTGTATCTCCTTCAATAAAAATACATTTTTTTTTTTTTAAAAAAAGGATACCTGCTTCAATTTTGTATTATTTGAGGCACTTGAAAGGATTATTTTCCACATATACAATGGAAGAAAAACCGGACTTGTTCTTAGGGCTTTTTATTACTATTTTTTTCCCCATTCTAAATTCTGTTCTCTGTTCTGAGGACTTTCAGCTTTTTGTGTGCTAGGTTTGTTATCTGTAAAACCCTTTAATCACAGGATGCCAAATGAACAACTCTCCACTTACATTCATATTTAAAGGCTAGATTTTGAGACAAGCCCAACAAAATTAACAGCTATGACACACTTTTTAACTGCTCAGCTTATGAATATATAGCTTAGCCACACACACACATGCTGTATTCTGTGAATAGTTGTATTTTTTTAATTTTCAGATCATCTCTATAAGGAATCATCTCTATGAACACACGATGAAATCTTTTCTAAACTGTTTCACAACATAAATGAATTTTCTAAGTAAACTTACTTCTTTCTGGTTTTCTTCAAACTTGGCAAAGGCAACATACAGATGTTCATCCATATGCTCATCTCCAAAGAACTCAACAGCCCGCTCATACACTTTCCGAGCATGGGCAAAATAAGCGTGTTTCTCTTCAAAGCGGGCGTACTTAATCCAATTCTTAACATCAGGGTGCACGAGGACAAGTGGAAGAGAGTTAAGGAAGCACTAGGCAAGGTAACATGACTTCAAACAAGTAAGAGAAGGGCAGGTGTCTGGCCTATTAGGATGCAGGTTTCAACGTGCATGCCCTATTTTGGCAAGCCTGGGTTCAAGACCTGCCTCTGGCTCCTGACTCCTGCTTCCTGCGAAGGCAGACTCGAGCAGGCAGCAGTGATGGCTCATGTAACTGGGTCCCTGCCACCCAAGTGGGAGTCCTAGACTGAGTTCCCGGCTTCCAGTGCAAACTCAGCCAGCTGCAGCGACCACGGACGGAATAAAGAACCTCCAGGTGGCAGGAGGCTGGCTTCCAGAGTGACCACACACAGCAACATCCTCCCAGGACAGTTTCGGTGTGTGATTGCTATTGTGATCATTGCACAGGTTGGAAGGCTCTGAGAAGACGGCCAAGCCTTCCTCACAGAGAAACCAGGAACGCACAGACAAGCAGTGGTTACTGTGTGGGTGTCTGGCTGGCTGATGAGCCGGTTCCTGGCCATGACACAAGGTGGACCCATGGATGAATGCACCTGGTCCAAGGGGGGGTGGCTCCGTGCATGAATCCCGGCTGTTCCAGATGGCTCAGAATGACATTCTGTACACTGAGTGGAGGACATTACTGGAAGGGAAACACAGGAGGAAAGGGAAGTAGGAAGAAGACATCGGGAGAAACTGGACAAAGGAGGGAAGGGAGGAAAAGAGGCCGAGGGTCCAGGGATCAAGTTCTGATCTTGGGTTCCTTCCCCAAGACACTTCACTACTGGCCTGAGGATAGGAGCTCTTATCACTATGCCTCTCAAATAAAAACCCAAACACCAACTCAAATTAGAACCACGAGGGTGATGCAGCAGAAACAAGGGTGCAGAACCTCCTCCAGCACTCATCCAAGATTCAGTGGTGAGAATCAACAAGGGTTTGGAGTAAACAAAAAACCAAACCAAACCAAAACAAAAACAAGGACACCAGCCCATGTTAACATCTTTTTTTTTTTTTACATTTGTAAATAGGAAAAATAATATCAACTTTACTAAATTATCAGCAGCTTTAAATGAGAAAACATGTACAACCTTTGGTATAGTTTCTGGACAAATAAATGTGGTCATAAGATGGCATCTATTAATATTGTTGAGTATGTAATATAATATTTGAACTATTGGGACACTGTTACAGCACAGGGCCACAGGGTATTATGCTATACATGCAATGCTGGCATCCTGTATAAGAATTATTTACAGTCCTGGGAGCTCCTTTTTAAAAAAAAAAAAAAAAAAAAATTTATTTGAAAGTTGCAGGGAGAAGGAAACAAAGAAGTTCCATTTGCTGGTTCACTCTTCACAGAGCAGTAATAGCTGCAGCTGGGGCCAATTTGAAACCAGGAGCCAGGAACTTCCTCTGGGCCCACCGGATGGTGCAGAAGCACAAGCATTTAGGCCATCCTTCACTGCTTTTCCAGGCACTCAGCAAGGAGCTGGTCCAGAGGTGGAGTAGCCAGGACTTGAACCCACACCCATACAGGACGTTAGTGCTACAGGTAGAAGCTTATGTTGCTGTCCCACAGGTGCTCCCTGCTAATGTGCCTTGGAAAGCAGCAGATGGCCCAGGTGCTTGGGTCTCTACACCCACTTGGGAAATTCCTGGCTTCAGCGTGGCCCAGCTTTGGCCAATGTGGTCACTTGAGAAGTGAACCAGTGGATGAAAATCTCTGTCCCTTTTCCTCTATGACTGTTTCAAACAAATTTTTTGAAAGCAAACACACACTGTTAAGTATAGCCAAAGGAGAATGTTTTAAACTGCCCCTTGATCTAATAGGTCCTGTTTCTAATCCATCTCCAAGAAATCATACACAGAGCACTGGTCATGAAACTGCTCCCACAGGTCTCTGTGCCAGCCCCACCACTGCCTGGGAGGCCGTGGGCAAGCAACTGAACTTCAGGACCACCCTCACCTGTACAAGTTTCTGCAATAAGACGCATCACAAGGTCTCAATGACAGCATTTGTACAGTGCTCAGATCATGCCTGGCTCATATGTAACAGCTGCTTAAACCCTTTCATTAGACTGACAATCGAGTAAGTAGCCGTGACTACAACATGAACATTGCCTAATCAAGCTGCTTCTCACCGTGGAAGTTATATTCCACAGTCCCAGCAGACACTGCCTTTTTGCAAACAGAACAGATGTTCCTGGGGGAAATGTTATGCATACATATTTCTCGAAAACTAATAAATCCCAAACACAGCTCATCCTGGCAGACTGTATTCATGATAATCTACAGAAGATGTGGTTCAGAAGCATTATGTGACAGACCTATGTGATGGACCTAGGCCACGCTAGTGGGAATTCAAATCCTGCCCCACTGGCTCCCAAGCAGGACCTCCTGGCTCCGTTCAGCACTGGGTCCTCCTGTCTCACTCCTGGGCACAGCCAGGAGCCCATGAGCAGGCAGGTGGGTTTGGGTTCTGGCTGTCAGCTCAGAATATGCCCACCAGAAGACTCGAGTTTTTCACCCCTTTATGTTCACAAACGTGCTCCAATTACAAATGCTGGGTTTAGCAAGCTTGTAAATTCATAAACATGAAATCTGTGAAATGAGAATCAACTACTTCTGCTTTTAAGGTGCCCTCTGTATCATCTAATCTTCCTAAGCACTCTGCTGTTCCTTGTGTTCCATGTGCCCTACGACACATGCCACTATAAGCACAGCGACTCACCTCAGAAAACACGGCTGGCCCCAGCAGCCAGGACTGTGGGGCATCGTTTTCCACAGGGAACCTCAGAACTAGTCCTGAAATGTAAATAATCAGGGTCTCACTGTGACAGACTCAATCACCCAGACCACTAAGGATTAACTTAAAGCTAAATTAATCTGGGTGCAGAAACTCTGAAATTCATGCCTCTTCATAATCCGCACTTCCCATGAACTTCCTGAAGACTTCCTGTTTTCCAGGCCATCAAGAACACTGTGTCCCGGCCACGATGACGTCTCCCAGGACAGTGGCATCCCCAAGATCTCATCCAAAGGATATATCGCTCATAAATGGTGCGGGCCCGTTCTACTTCTTTGTATCTCAGCTCAAAGTTGATGTAGGAGTGCCAGGCTTGCTCCTCCGGCTGCCATTCCATCCAGCGCTCAAACACCTGCCGCGCCCCAGCAATGTTCCCCAGCATCTCCTCCATGTAGGTGTACTTGTACCTTCAACAGAATCACAATCTCTGACAATTTCTGGTTCCTGCTTTACTAAACGGGAAGACTTAACGATGTATCCTTCCTAAAGGTTAAGGTCAATGAGTATTCTTTCATACTGAAATATCAATCTGACACATTGATATTTATCTTTTAAGTTGTCTACCTCAATTCAAAGCTTTTAGGTACAAATCACCGTGATCAACATCTCAGTCCTGATCACACGATTATGGGACTTAGTACCCGTGAGACATTAAAAAGCATTTATGGGATGATTAAAGAAAAAGCAGGATGTAACCTTAAACACAGGCAATACTTCTAAATTGTGTAAATGAAACACACACTAAAACATGGGGCTTCTCTGGTGTCCAAGAGGCTGTCTGCATTAAGTTAGCACTTACCAGAACTGGTTGACTCGTGGCAGAGTTGTTATGGCCCGGTCCCAGATATTACGGGCATGATTAACCTGGCGATTCTTCATTTCCATTTCTGCATATTTCAGCCAGAGTGTAATATTTCGGTAGTCTACATCTAACGCACGCTCGTATATGGATCGAGCCCTGAGAGAGAGCAAGATTTGAGAGCATCAAAAGCTGAACATGTAATATGTAGCAGCTACCACCTGCAATGCCCTGCCATTTTAATGGGCTTGGGGCATAAAAATGGAAGAGATGGGGTTCTCAAACACCTTCCAAAGTGTACAGAAAGATAAACACACGTCACAGCAGAGCGCTGGAGAGGAAGCCAAGGGAAAAAAATCAAAATGTCTGGTGAATGAGCTTAGGGGCAGGTAGCTCCAGTTTCCAGGGGGAGAAAGCTGCTGGGAAGGTATGCACAGCACAGGCAGAACGAATAGGCAAGCTTCGTGGGAAGGAGAAACGACAGGTAAGGGGTGATGATCTACCCTCCACAGAGCACAGGCCGGTGTACCAGGGCACAGAAAGGCTGCACAACAAGGACGGGGCAGTTTCCATCTTGGTCCCTGTTATCAGGTGGAACACTGCTAAACTTTCAAGACACAGAAAGCAGACAATCCTGATGCTGTAGCCAGAGTGCTTGCGGAGGGAAAATCCACCCATCCAACCTGCGCCTGCCGCCTCTCCAAGGACTCCCCCACCACAATGTCCCTAAAGCTCCCTCAAAAGTTGGAGGATTCCACAAAGTAAGTTGGAAAATACTGCCAGAGTCATGCTTTTTTCAGACTTATTTACCTGAAAGGTAGAATTACAGAGAGACAGACCTTCCATTCTCTGGTTCAGCACCCAAATGGTGGTAACAGCTGGGGCTGGGCAATGCCAAAGCCAGGAGCTTCCAGCTTCCTCCTGGTGGCAGGGGCCCAGGCACTCGGGCCACCTTCTGCCTTCCCAGGTGCATTAACAGGGAGCAGGATCAAAAGTGGAGCAGCTGGGATTCAAGCTGCCAGCACCACAGGAGGTGGCTTAACCTACTGAGCAGAGGCACATTCGTTCACTTGCAATATAACCTTTTCTGATTATTTTTTAAAACTCCCAACTTACAACATCTTCACAATAAACCTTGGCAATTTTACCTTTGAATCTCTTTCAGACTCTCCTCCCATTGTGCGTATTTGATCCAGTTACTAATTACAGTCCTGTTTTTTCTTATGTTATCTTCAAAAGTCTGGAAGGCAGCAAAAAAGGATCAAATTAGAGGAAAATGCATCACCTTGTGCCTCCAAGGTGCACCTCCTTGTACTAACGAGGTCATTTGGTTCTTGTTTAAGAGAAATTACATACTAGAATCCTTGAGTAAGGTAAGAGAAGGTCCTAAGAACATATTTTAACTCCTGCAACCAAACAACTACGCTTTGAGGAACTTTTGGTACCTTCCCTCTCTGCTGCTAACATACTTTGTGCTCGTCTCCAATTAGGAAATGCTCATGAAGACAACTTTAACGGCAATTCTCTGGTTTTATGCATGGATGAATGCTTTAGAATATTCTCACCTTCTAGTGCGAGGAGGTCAAATCAGACCCCAATCGTCTCATGATCCTGGCTCAGGTCTTAACCCTCTCTGTGGAAGGGAGCACACGAGCCAGTGAAGGCAGCTGGGCTAGGTATGCACCTCTCCCTGTCAGCTTTTCCACCTTTGGTCCAGCACCCAAACCACGTCTGATACATTCAACTGCTTTATTTTAGACGGGCAATTCATAGCATGTTTTGTATAGCTCAGTAACATTCACCTATTAACGAGAAAGCTAGAAACATTAACCTCATCTAGGCCATACAGACTTACGTAGATCAGAAACTTCACCTCTGATGTCCACATTCCTTAAAAAAAAAATTATTTTTATTTGGACAGATTTTGCAGAGGCAGAGAAGGCCTCCATCTGCTGGTTCACTCCCCAGATGGCTGCAAGGGCCACAGCTAGGCTGGTCAGAAAACAGGAGCCTCTCCTGGCTCTCCCAAGGCGTGCAGGAGTCCAAGGACTTCTGCTGCGTTCCCGGGCCATAAGCAGGTGGTTGGGATTCAAATCGGCACTCGAATGGGAGGCTACATTCCGCACAGCTGAGACGCTGAGAGCACGCAGACTCACCTTCCTCTTCCTTAGCTTGTAATCGTTTAACTCTTCCTCGTCGGTGATCTTCTGCTGCGGCGGAGGTGGGAGCAGCTCGAGCTCGCGCTCCTTGGCTTCCCGGAGCAGCTGCTCGGCGGTGATCTGCACTTCTGCCGGCGCTTTGTTTTTGACCTTGTGAGAGAGAAGACATCCCCAGCTCAGGGAGATACTCTTCCACCAGGGCTTAAGAAACACTCTCCACATCCCCATAGCCCTAATGCAGCCTGGTGTTCCCTCCCCTACAAGGCTGGATGGAGGGAAATGCTGCTTTCTATCTCCCATACACCGCTGGTCACAAAGCGACAGGTGACAGTTTCAAGAGAAAAAGCAACGCTAACGCTGCCTTTTCAGGAGAGAAAAATGCTCATTTTACGCTCAGCAGACACTTTGCTTCAATTAGCTTCACTGCTCCCGCTGACCCAATTCTGCATCTTACAGAATGCTCTGGTTTTACACAGCATTTCAAATGAGCGGTAATGTTCACTGAGTTCCCATCATTCAACGGTAAAGTTTTGGAGGCGTTACAGTGGGGCTGTGCAACACAGCGACCATTGAGCTATATAGGGCAAGGTGCCAAAATGAGATGGGCTCTGAAGAGCAAAAATCATACCGGTTTGGATGATTCGGTATCAATGATAACAGATCTCAATAAGTTGAATTTTCTATACTGAAGTCATAAAATATTTCTGATATACTGAGTTAAATCAAGTTATATTAAAAAAAAAATCAATGCCACTTGTTTTTCCTGACTTTCTAATGCAGTTGAGAGATAAATTTTAAATTGCGCACAGGTGCTACTGGGCTAACGGCACTCCATGCAAGTTGAGGGTACGAATCGTAAGCAGCATGTGAAATACGCACAGCTGGTCCTGAAGGCGCGCCCAGCACAAGCACCTGTAGGGGTGGGGGACACACGCCACAAGCGTCGCTGTGTCTGGGTCCAGGGGGGCTGCAGGCACAAACGAGGGGGACGAGGACTACCCCCAAAAGGCTTGGCACCCGTCTCGGATAACGTCGCGGTCTAATTCGCTTCAATAAGGCCCACGTGCTTTTAGTTCAAGCCTGTGTTGTTGAGCACCGCTCACGGCCCACGTCGAGGGCGTAGCTCCCTGACACCCCGACTTCTCCACCAGGCAGAACCAAGGCCAGGACGACCACAGTCGGACGCCTGCCCCCCGAAGCTCCGACACCGGCTCGCCCTGCAACGCGCACGGCGACACACAGCTCCCCTCAAAACACCCTGGCGTGCCCCTAAGAACCCCGAAGCGGTCCCAGCCCTCCCCACAGGCCCCCCCCAGCTACCCACGCCTACCTTGGCCACTTTAGGAATGCGCTGCTTTCCCGCCGCGGTGGACGCCGCCATGTCTGCAGCCTTTGGCTCTCGGGAGCCCTGCTCCCCTCAGCAGACGCCAGAAACGGGTTCCCCAAGCCTGCCGGACACCACCAGGCTGCGGCCTTCACAACAAACAGGGGCCCGGAACAGGAACCGGAAGCCCCAGAGCAACCTGGGACGTCGCGCATGCGCCACGAAGGAGGCTGCGCCGTTTCCGTGGTAACCGGGCTGCGCGTCCTCCTTGGAGCAGGGAGCTGGGAGGCGGCATCCTAGAGCTGCGGTTGAGGTAGGTGTCGCTGGCTGGCGCCGCGGGGCACACAGGCAGCGGGTCGGGGGGGACGTCAGAGGCGCCTCGTCAGCTTCTTTTCTGAGGGTGGGATAACGCAGGCAGGATGGGTTGGTGCGTCCAGCGGAACCCGTGGGGAGAGAACTGGCACCGAGCTTCACTCGTGGACGCTGCAGGGCTGAGGAAGAGGAGTGGCGGGAAAAGTACGATTCCCGGTGCCGCCTTGCAGTCCAGGCCTTGTAGGCTCCCACGACCGTGCCTCTTGGCTGGCATTTCCTCACGAGTTGTGCGCGGTTAACTCTGGAGCCCGGAATTCCGGGTGTTTTCAAGGCAAGATGTTGGCGCAGAAGGGTGGGTGGAGCGAAGATGAAGGTTTACCGGTAGAGTGACTAGTCAGCTGGCCAGCTGGCTTCGGATTGACTCAGCTCTGCCAGATCTGCAACCACCTCTTAAGAATGCACTGGCTGACATAATCTCTTCATGGTTGAGGTTCTGAGATCAACAGTTCTCGTATGCAATTTTCATTTCCTTTGGATATATTTCTAGGAGCGGGATAGCTGGGTCATATGACAGGTTTATTTGTAGTTCTCTAAGCACACTTCGTTACTGATTTCCGTAATAGTTGTACTAGCCTCTACACTCACGCAACCTGGCTTGCTCCACTGAGCGCCAGGGGCCATGACATGGTTTAGGGCTGAGTTAGGACCTGGGTCTAACTCCACATTTCCTATCCTAAGCATGGAGGAAACACTAGGAAGGCATCTGGTTTACCTGCTCCAACACAGGCATATACTGCAGCCTAGCTGAGCCAGGCATGCCCCCAGCCCTAGCTTTTGCAAATGCCAGCATGTGGTGGGTGATGCTATTTAACCCAGAACAGGTCTCCCACATTCATGGGTGCTTTGGTGTGACCCAGACATGCCCTCTGGCTCCCCCTTCTTAACCAGTGCATCTTAGCTCCCTCGCCTACCTGCAAGAGAAGTAGACTGGTCTGTGAAAGACTCCAGAAATCCTTCCTTCCTTGTCAAACATTCCCTCAGCCACTCTCACTCCAGTCCATCCCCAGATTCCTTCCCTGGGCAATTTGCAACCCCCTTCCTGGGGGCCAAGGTGATATGTCCTAGCCTTCCCCATGTTCCCTGCCTTCCCTATATCTGGCACCATCACAGAGAATGGAGAACAAGACATACGGGCAACTACCGTAGCCAAATGATGACAGCAAATATCTGGGCAAATGGGGATTCTAAACTTGACTGTGTCAGCCAATGGACCTTGGAAGGGATTCCTCATGCATAGATCGGCAAGATTGGCAGCATTTCAGAACTGTTGTATCTACCTGGGCAGAACCCTCGGAGCATGGGCCACATTGGAACCCTGAGTTGGTATTGGGTGGCTGTTCCCCATCCTGTGGTACTGGGGTGGTACCTTAACCTTCCTCCCCTGAGAAATGGGAAGAAGGAATAGAAAGTTTGGAAACAATGTTCACATCCACTTCTCTCTACACCTGAATTTTTCCCACCATGAAAGGCTATGTAAACATCATTTAAAATAAAAAAAGAAGAACTATAGGAGAAGAAAAAAAGGAAAGAATAAAAAATAAGCAGGTATGCTGGCATGCTAGTATACTTAACACAGATTTGGCACTAACCAGATCCAGAATGCCCGCCTACTACTGGCTGCGTTTCTCTCAGCAATTGAACACTTGCCTATGTGCAAGGCACCCTAGGTATTTGCCTACAGCTGAGGCTCATGTTATGTTTAACAAGCAAGGTGTCTCCTCCCAATATTGACATTAAAGCCAAATCCAGTATCGTACTTAGGGCTAACTTTGATGAGAAACTAAGCATTCTTAAAGCCTTATTTCTACTCGGATAAGAGGCAGGATAACATGTCAACGGGAATATGTTTTTGTCCACTAATCCACCACGTCTCTGGAGAAAGTACCAAACTTCACAGTGACGGGGGCACAGGAAAGACAATTGTTTGGTTAGTCAGACTGTCTGTAAAGAAGGTTGTGCTTGCCTCCTTTGCATGTTACTGGCTTGGCATGTTACTGCTTGCTGATGCTTCTGCCAGAGCTGGAGTGAGATTCCTGCTGTTCCTGCTCCTGTTGGGCTGTGGTACCTGTACTCTTAAGCATGGTACATGCTTGAGCCCAAGAAGCAGAAAAGTCTCTCTGGACTCATATATAGGCAAAAAAGAAAAAAAAAAAAAGGGACCTAGATTGGGGCCGCAGGTATCAAAGCAGGATGCTGGAATGGTTGCATAGCAGCAGTGGGGACTTCTGCTAAACTGTACACCCAGGAGTAGTTAAAGTTACATAATGCTTTGTCACAGTTTAAAAGGGAGCTTGGCCTGGCTGGAACAGAAGATGCCCAAGGTCGTATCCCACCAAGTGTGTGTCCTGAGACAAGTCGCCTCACCTGGTGGACGTTTGTTTCCTCACCTGCCAGAGGGAGAGCTCCGCCTGGTGCTCTCTCAGGTCTGTGCTGGTCAGGTTCCATGTGACATCCAAGCCACAGCAGAAAGCCACCTGTCATGGTGTGTTTGGCCAGAACACAGTGCTCACCATGCCATTCCATTGGCGTGATGGTAAAAGAAAGAAAAAACCAGCAAGGGCTCCTGCTGTGTGAGCGAGGTCACGGGAGTGACAGACTCTGGAGAGGACCATTGAGTGCAGTGACCCACGAGGCAGCCTTCCCGTGTGCCAGTATTTGCTCTTCAAGGCAGTGCAGAGGGTAAGAATTTGATCTCCTGGTTTTGGAGCCTGCAGGATTAGATATAGAGTATAGATAGAGAGGAGAGAGGAGAAAAGGGAAGATCTGTCCAAGACGTTGAGAGGGGTCTGCTGTTCCTGTCTTTCGCATGTCTTGAAGCATCTTTCCAACACACGAGGCTCTGCTCTGTCGTCGTCATCAGAAACTGTGCTCAGACATTGCTGGATCATCTGGGATCTATAAAGCAAGCAGGTCCCTTTATTATGCAGCTTCTCAAACATCCTCCCAAGCGGGGCGGGGGTGGGAGGGGGGACGACCCACTGGGACTTCTACCAGAGTAGCATTTCCTACACTTGCTTAACTACAGAACCACCACCATCCCCACTTTTTTGGTTTGTTTTTGGTATCAAAAATCTGCCTCTGAACTGCTCTCCTTCGGGGAAACTGTTAGGAACATGAGCAGCAGCTGTCAGTATTTGCCCTATAACCCTTGACCACAAGGCAGGCTGGCCCGTAAAATCTAAGCAGACACTCAATCCATGAGTAACCTTCCTCAATGTTCCCGCTCTCTTTCTTGGGATATTTTTGATGCAGCTTTGTTGGAAACAAAGAGTACAGTTGGAGAAATTGCTAGACAGATCATTTCAGAGAAACTCCTATCCTGCCACGGACAATGGCGTTGGTTGGTTTGCTGGCAAAGGTGTTGCCAGCTGCTCCCAGGGGAAATGTGTTGCCTAGTAGCCCTGTGTTGGGTTCCTTGTGGCCATATGGGCATTGAATTGGTGTCCAGGTTTTTTTTTTAAGATTTATTTATTTTTATTGCAAAGTCAGATACACAGAGAGGAGGAGAGACAGAGAGGAAGATC
Organism: Ochotona curzoniae; assembly: GCF_017591425.1. Taxonomy (NCBI): domain Eukaryota; kingdom Metazoa; phylum Chordata; class Mammalia; order Lagomorpha; family Ochotonidae; genus Ochotona; species Ochotona curzoniae. The sequence continues at coordinate 20,591,006 of NW_024465894.1, read as the reverse complement.
TTTCATCCACTGATTCATTCTCCAAGTGACTACAACAGCCGAAGCTGAGCCGATCCAAAGCCAGGAGATTCCTCGGGGTCTCCCGTGCAAGTGCAGGGTCCCAAGGCTTTGGGCCATTTTTGACTGCCTTCCCAGATCACAAGCAGGGAGCTGGATGGAAAGCGGGACCACTGGGACTAGAGCTAGTGCCCATATGGAATCCTGGTGTGTGCAAGGTGAGGACTTTAGCCGCTAGGCCAACAGGCCGGGCCCTGATGTCCAGTTTTGTGAGTACTGTAGCTGAACTGTCTCATCACCTCGGATTGACAGCTGACTGTTTTCTCTACCCTGAGGAACAGGATGAAAAAATGTCAGTACTCACTTCTCCAAGAGGCAAGGTGGAAGTGGTTCACTGCCGAAGAACCGAGTCTCAGGATATTCACTGTATCAGAAGCCTCATTAGGAAATTCACCCAGAAGCTGTTTGGGAAGTTTAATATCATCTACCTCCTGTAAGTATGCAGCTGCCAGCCAGTTCCAAGGGAGTCTTAGCCGTCTTATCCCACCCTAAGGAGGGAGCCCACATCCTTGTCCTCGTAGGCCTTCCAGTGCAGGTGTGTGTAGCTCACTTCCATGTGAAGGGCTGTATAGCAAGCCCTGGCACCAGCAGAGCTCAGGGTCCTGCACCTGCATGCCCATGCCGAGCTCCTGTGGCTTTGGGTTCAAATTGCCAATACAGCACTTGGTGAGGAAGGTGCTGGGGACCAGACACGGACGATAGCCACCAGACTGAGAGAATTCCTGTCCAACACTGCTCCAGCGCAGCCACTATTGTGTCCGTCTTACAGATGGCCAAGCAGAGGCAGGCCCAGTGACAAGTGCTAAGAGGCAAGACCTGAATTCGCTCTTTACTGCTGCTTTCAAAATGTTCTTCTGAACTTGAAAGGATACATAGCTTTTTTGTCTGTTTGTTTGTTTTTAACTTACAGACCTTCTGCCAACCCCAGAATAGGTCTTTTTAATTTGTTGCCAGTTATTTTTTTTGCGGAAAATATTAGCTAGCTAAGTTTAGTCAAGCCACAATTAAATGTTTAAAGTAGTAGCAGCCTCAGGTAGAGTTTGTGGCTTCATGCACATTGATGACTTTAACATCTCTTGGGGTGATGTTTCTGTGAGCCAAAGGGAAGGTGTACAATGTGTGTGTCTGAAAAGTTCATTGAGCCTACGGCCATACCACCCTGAATACACCCGATCTCATCTGAGAAGTTCATTGAAAATGCACCTTATGGGGGAAGGAGGGAGGGAGAGGGTGGATGAGGGTGAAAGGGGAAATTCCTGAGCCTAAGGAACTGTATCATGAAAAATAAAGAATTAAAAAAAAAAGCACAAAATAAAAATTAAACAAGAAAATGCATCTTACAAACCTATTTAATTTTATTTTCTATTAACTTTTTTTTTTTGAAGTATTCTTGTATAAAATGCATTATACCTTATCTGGCATGATGGCTCATTTGGCTAATCCTTCTACTGCAAACAGAGGGACCCCATATAGGCACCGGTTCATGACCCAGGGACTCCACTTTCCATCCAGCTCTCTGCTTATGACCTGGGAAAGCAGTGGCAGATGGCCCAAAGCTTAGGGAACCCCACCCATGTGTGAGACCCAGAGGAAGCTCCTGGCTTCAGATCTGCTCAGCTCCTTCCATTGCAGCCATTTGGGGAATGAATCAGCAGATGGATCATCTTTCTCTCTGTCTGTTTTTTTTCTATAGCTAGGTCTTTCCAATAAAAATCAGTCTTAAAAAATAGAATACATTGCACACACGCTCACACCAATGAAATGATTTCCATTTTTGGCATTGTGATGGACTAATTGATGATATCTGATGAATTAAAATAGCAAAACTGCTGGTGACACATACAGAAGCACAAACATTAAAGATTGTCCTCATTGTCAAGTTGAAATCATAAAATTGTAATGCGATCAATAACAAACTTCAGTGTTCTCCTTGAGGATTTTTGTAACAATCCAGAAACCTGTTTTTCTAAAAGGTCTGTTTATTTTTCCTTTGAAAGGCAGTGTTTATGAGAAGAGACAGATCATCCTCTGCTGATTCACTCTCCAAATGGCCACAACTGCTAGGGCTGAGCTGGTCCTAAGCCAGAACCCCGAGCTGCTTCTCCATCTCCTCCATGGGTGCAGGGTCCCAAGGCTTTGGCCCATCCTCCACTGCTTCCCCAGGCCACAAGCAGGGAGCTGGATGGGAAGCAGGACCGCTGGGATCCCAGCGCATGCAAGGTGAGGACTTTAGCCATTAGGCTACCGTGCTGGGCCTGAGCTCCAGTTTCTATGACTAGATAACATCTTGAAGCTTTGGTTGATTCTGTGTGAAATACGTGTGTGTGTGTGTGTGTGTGTGTGTGTGTGTGTGTAAGGGGGCTTCAAAAATTTTGCGGAAAATAGAATTAAAATAATGCACACACACAAAAAGATAATGCACATTTTTTTCATGAACAATTGGAAGCCCCTTGATACTTGCTAATTGAATTTGTATTTAGGTGACTACAAGGAACAGTTTAAAATCTAGTTTTGCAAAACCATGCCTTCTCCCTCTACTTTTTCCCTTCCCTTCTCCCCCCGCCTCTTTTTTTTTCCACTCTCTGGATGGTTTTTATCTGTCCCGTGGAGGCCATAATGGCCAGGAGGTAATAAGAAGTAGAAATTACATACACAAAAGGATAAGGCCACAGAAGTTACTTTGTAGAGTCTGCTTTTTGGAAATTGTGGTGCATTTCCCCCATTGAGACAAAGTTCTTCCTGGCTGGCTTCCCAGGCCAGCCCACAAAAGCTTATTTAATCCATAATGTCTGTTCGGTGTGGCACTGTGCTAATTGGACTAGAGAACCCCACCACCACCCCAAGGTTCCCATGGCTAAATGCATTTCCAGATGAAATTGAACTTCCAGGAACACATTGCCTGCTGCTCCCCCAAGGGGACAGCAGCCTCAATGGCCCTGATTCATGCCCTCCCTTTCGTCCCTGTTGTCAGCACTGTCATCGCAGCCCACAAATGTGGCTGCCTCGTGCCATGAACAGTCTCTCTGCTGGCTTAGAGGAGGGGCTGTCAGCTTGAGCCTGGACCCCGCAGTCTGGGGTAGACAAGCCCAGAAGACCAAGAGCTGGAAGAAGATGCTTCAAATGTGGCATGCAGGGCAGGGTTCTCAGTTAATCCAACAGGGACAGGTTGAGGGAGCATGTTGCTCTGCTAAGGGGTCCCCGTGTGGATATTCCAGAAGGCTGGGAGACCGTTCTTCACCTCCCTTCCACTATAGTTAGAGCTGGGGTCAGGCCTGCAGGCCAGGGACACCCCTGCTTCATGGATGAGGGGTGAGAAGGATTGTGGTGGTGTCTGTCGGTGCTGTGATGGACATGCTGAGTGCTAGGTTGCCCCATGTGAGTGTGAGTACTCAGGGTGAGGTTCCTGGATAACATGCCCCAGCACTTTTGGGGTTTTTAATTGCCATTAGTTTTTATGGTTGTCCTCTGTTTATAGCAAGAGAGGCTGGTTTGCCATTGATAGTACTCACATGAAATTCCTATTAAAATATTCTTGTGGGGCCCGGTGCCATGGCCTAGTGGCTAAAGTACTTGCCTTGAAATCGCCAGGATCCCATATGGTCACTGGTTCTAATCGTGGCAGCCCTGCTTCCCATCCAGCTCCCTGCTATTGGCCTGGGAAAGCAGTCGAGGACGGCCCAAAACCATGGGATCCTGCACCCATGTGGGAGACCTGGAAGAGCTCCTGGCTCTTGACTTTGGATTGGCTCAGTTCTGGCTGTTGCGGTCACTTGGGGAGTGAGCCATCGGACAGAGGATCTTCCTCTCTGTCTCTCCTCCTCTTTCTATATATCTGAGTTTCCAATAAAAATAAAAAAATTTTTAAAAAATATATTCTGTGTAAGCAAAAAAGCAAACTGATTCAAAAGAAATGGAAGTGCACGAATGTGGTGTGTGGGAGCGTTGGCCGCCTGGTGAGCCCCTCTAGTGACATGATAAATGCCAGTCAGTGGGCACACGTGAGCTCCACGGGCTGTGGGATTGTGCAGTTCTACTTTTAAATGCATATGAAGCACACCGAGCATCCCTGCAGCCACCGCCAAGAAAAGATACGTGTAGACAGAAACCAAAGCAACCACGATTGGTTAGCTGCAAGAGGGCACTAAAGGCGATTTTTCTAGTTGCTTTTTCCTCTTGCTTCCATGAGGGTACTACAGAAAATGCCTGGGAGAATGAAATTAAAATCTGTTCATTTTAGTGCAAAAAAAACCCTGAAATCTGTGATAGTATTTTTTTTCTCAATATGCAGTTTTCATGATTTTTTTTTTTACATTTCCTTACATTTTCTCATTTTAGTCTGCACTTTATTCTTTCTTTTTAAGATTCATTTATTTGAAAGCGTTACAGAGAAGAGGAGAGCTGGAGAGATGCTCCATCCACGGGTTCACTCCCCAAGTGGCTGCAGCAGCCGGGACTGGGTCAGGTGGGAGAAAGGAGCCAGGTGCTTCTGGGCACAGCGCACATTAGCAGGCTGCTGGATTGGACGTGGAACTGGGATGGTGGCATCACAGGCAGAGGCTTAGCTCTTTCTTCAGTCCTAACTCTTGTGGCCTTGAGATGCCCTGGCTGGGATTGGGCAGAGAGCCCCAGAATAAGCATGAGCAGGTCTGCTTCACCTTTCTGAGCTTTAATCCACTTGTGGGGTTCCCTGAGCTTGAGCATGGTCGCTTATCATCCCGACTTCGGCAGGTGGAATGGGTGATATATCTGATCTCAAGATTTCACGTGACTCAGGGACAAAGGCTCCAGATTTGGAGAAATTTTATCAGAATGCTGGTGTAGATGGAGTGAGTGATGCTGTGATCTTTGCCTGTGACCCTTTCTTCCTGGGTTGCCCGGGCCCTTCCCTGTGTTGGCACTCAGGGTCTCAAACCCTGAGCGTGTCGGTCCTCGGCCAAGAGGGACATCAGGCCAATGGGGGAGAGGAGAAATCTTGTTTCTAGGTGATCTCTAAGGGAAAGTCAGGAGATAGTCTCATTAACATAACACTTATTTGAAGAGACCTCATGTTATTTTGCATTTCTGATTGCTTATTTGAAAGGCAAAGTGACAGAGAAAGTCAGAGAGTGATATCATGTGAGCTTGTCCTCTCCCCAGCTTCCTGCCCTAGCTAGGGTTGGCCCAGGCCAAAACCAAGAGTACAGAGTTTAATCTGAGTCTCCCACGTGGTTGTTGGAGACTGTCTGGGTCTCCCACAAGGATGGCCAGGACTCAAATACATGAGCCATCACCTGCTGCCTCCCAGGGTGCACATTAGAATATGGAATTGGAAGTGAAGCCTCGCTCTCCGCCGGATGCAGGCATCCCAGGCACTGCGTTAACCATCTCCCCCAAGACAGAATTTTAAATAAAGGTTTAGTTGCTAGCACCTAAAAGATGTACCCCAAAAGTTGCTGCAGGATCATGTACCCCATTTGGAAAGGTCAGTGAACTTCACTTAGTGGCCTTGGGGCTCTGGCAGCCTAAGGAGGGAGAAGATGACATGTCTTCACTCTCCTTTGGCAATCTTCACTCACACCTACAATGTTCATCATTTTCCCCTAGAGAAAAGGCAAACCTTGCCATCACACTACACAATGACAAGGAGGAGATCATGGCCCAGGCCACTTTCCTGGACTACCCCAACTGGGATGTAGCAAAGCAGGACGACTGGGTGTCCGTGTTCCGGGAGCTTGACAGCGAGATCCCCTGCACGGTAAGCAATGGCGTGGTGGGTTCGCTCCGCGACAGCAGCCTCGGCCAGGAGAGAAGGCCTGTATGTGCCATGAGGTCTTCTTGTTCCTGAGCATGCACAGAACATGACTGACAGTGTGGTAGCTAAACGGGAAGGAGGTGGTGGAAAGGCAAGGGGCCCAAGCAACCAAAGTTATCGCCTAGCTCACCCACTCACCATCTAGCACTGATTGCCAGATGCAGGGGTTTGGGAAGTGTTGGGCCTGTGCTCCCAGGTCTCATGTGGTGGTCCCTCGCCAGCCATTCAGTGCCCTGAGAGACCCTGGCTTGTGTCACGCTCTGTAGCTTTCCAACTGTCATCAGGCATGTGACCACTTGTTCACTAAAGGGCAGTGGGTAAGTGTTCCTAGGAGCCTAACCTGGGCACCTATGGGCCAAATCTGAGCTTTCCCTGCCTGGGGCCAGCCCCAGCCAGGGCAGGAAGTGGCCCTGGTTTCTGTGGAGGACCAGGGAACTGGGATATAGGGCAGTATCCTCACCTGCTGGCAGAATTCAAATGTGTGTCCCCTGAGTCCTGATGCAGAAAAGAGGGGTTGCCAGGTGAGTGCCCAGGTGGGCTCACCCTGATGTGGGCCCACACATAACACACACACCTGAGCAAACGCTCAGCATTGATTCAGCCTGACAGTGTGTGCCGCCTCCTGCTCTGCCTCCCTTTGTCCCCAGATCCCTTCACTAGAAAAACTGTCTCAAGCTCAGCATCAGTCCAGTGCTGGCACCTTCGGCTGTCTTTGTCCTGCCTGGGCTGTTTCACAGTTCCCTGAGATTAGCACATGGCCTGGTAGGCTGTTGTCCTTTGGAGCTGTAGATCCTGTCTGGTCAAAGAGCCAGCCCCAGAGTTTACAGTCCACAGTCCTGTAGGATGCGAACCGTTTTGTATCTAACCTAACAGTCTTTTTTTTTTTTTTAATATTTGTTTAAAAGGCAGAGTTACAGAGAGAATGGGAGAGACAGAGAGGGGGGAGAGGGAAGGAGCGAGGGAGGGATGGAGAGAGGGAGGGTGAGAGAGAGAGAAAGATCACTCACTCCCCAAATGACTGCAACAACAGAGGCTGGGTGAACCAAGGCAAGCACCTGGAATTCCATTCCGGTCTGCCGTGCAGGTGGCAGGGCCAGAGCCAGAGCTCTCGGACCATCATCTATTGCTTGCCCAGACGTGCTAGCAGGAAGCTTTATTGGAATTGGGATGTCCAGGACTCGAACCACCACTTATGTGGGCTGTAGGCATTGCAGACAGTGACTTAATTCACTGTACTACAACCCTTGTCCATGCTAAGGTATTATCTACCCCAGGGATATTTGCAAGAAAAAGAGTGATTTTTATCTAAAAGGTAAGGAATAAATCATGAATTAAATGTTTCTGCTGGGAGAGAGAGTTTGGGAGACACGTCAAGCAAATAATAAAGGCCATGTTTCCTGTTGAGATGGTAAAGCAGAGTTAAGATCGTTGTGGAATTAGTGAATTCATATCAATGATCAGTTCCACTCCCCTGCCCACTGGGGAGGAAATGAGGCAGGGCAAGGGGCCCTGGACTCATTCATGATCTTCCCCATCTCTCTAAGCAATCTTGAGCCTGCAGGATGGAAGGCAGGGCCTGGGAGTCTGAGGGTATCTCATCATTTCAACGTGGACTTGTCACCTTGCAAGGGCTAGGTGGCTGTAGACTGTGACTGCCCCAGTGCCCTGCTGTGACCTGGCCTGAGTGCTGCTCAGCTTCTGATCCATGTCCTCTTTGCTTTTGCAGCCTCTGAATACACTTTTCATGCACCTGTTTGTGGCCGTGGACGAGTATTCCATTGACTGTTGCAAAGAGATTATTCGGTGAGTGGGCAGGGTCCTGCAGTACATTGGACAATACAGGAGAACATGCAGGTAGTTTGAAGTGTTCTCTTCTCGAGATGTTTTTTGTTTATTTCCGTTTTATTTGAAAATCAGAGAGAGAAAAAGAGAGATTGAATATCCTTCGGCCAGTGTACTTCATAAATCCCCACAGAAGTCAGGGCTGGATCAGGTTGAAGCCAGAAGCCTAGAACTCTGTCTAGGTCTTCCACAAGGGCACCCTCATCTGCTGCCTCCCAGCATGCACCTGTGCGGGAGGCTAGACCTGGAAGCAGAGCCAGAACTCGAACCCAGGAAGTCTGATGGGGTGTGGGCCCCACAAACAATGTCTTAAGCCACCGTGCCATGCCTGCACCTGAAGTATTTCCCTTGGCTAGCATGAAATTTTTTGGGATATTGAATCTGCTCATAGCTCATGGCTGTATGAAAGCATTTGCTTTAAATACAGGAATATTTCTGGAAGAACATAATCCCATCCTTAAAATGCACTCTCTGTTCAGCTCACATCTTTCATTGCTGTCGCTTGAGGTTTCTATGTAGTGTGATCACTTAAAGAAATGTTAACAGAGGTATCAGAGAGCTAGTGTCCAAAGCTTGGTAGTCCTCCGAGAGTTTTCCTAAAGTTTATGAACCGACAGGCTGCAGAGACCACCCCCAAAACACAGGGCATGATGAAATAGGATTGGCTGGGCCTTGTACCTCTGACAGCCCTTGCATATGTTTAGGGGCGGTGGCCTCCACTGTCAAATCACTTTTTCTTGTCATACCAGACCATCCAGATGCCAGGTCAAAGGGCAATGTTGGTGTGCTGCCTGGACCCAGCACCTCCATGGACTGGAGAGGGTGCTTGGGAATCCAGGGGAACATGGACAAGAACAGAAATTGCCCCAGAGTTGTACTTGCCTCTGCAGGCAAGGGAGCAGAGGTGCAGTATGGGGTTATGTATGCATTTTTTTTTAATTCAGTGACAGTGTTTATGTCCATAATGTGCCAGCTAATGGAATTACCTTGCTGTACATTGCTGGTAATACTTGTGCTTCTCTCTCTCTCTCTCTCTCTCTGCCAGCACTGTGTTTAAGGCTGTGCCAGAGCTGCACTTCATATTTCTCATTGTGCCATACTACATGAGCCTAGGTAAGGCGGACTGCCTGGCATGCCCAGTAGCTCACATAGGCATCCACCCTCGGAATGGTGCCTTTTGGAAGGGGAAATAAGAATAGCTCCCAGGTCCTGGATGTGTGGCATTTTGGGTTTCGAATGGGAGCTGCCATTTTGTCCTGAGGCCCCAAGGGACATGTCCTGATCAAATGAGGCCACATCACTTTCTCTCTGTGATTTAGGCTCAACTCTCAGCACCGTTTTTGACCAAGTAGGAAACGTCCCGTGTCTGACATTCAAGGAGGACTTTGCGGTGCACATCTGTCATAGGCACAACCACTACCCTCAGCTGCACGTTCGCAATGCAAGGTACAGTTGGAGCCGCACCCCTGTTGCTTGTGCCTCACTGGGAAAATGAGAAGGCAGAGTAAAAAAGAGACAGGAAGAAACAGTCAAAGAGAGAGAGAAAAAAATCTTTTTTTCTGCTCGATCACTCCTTAAGTGGCCACAGCAGACAGGTCTGGATCAGACCAAAATCAGAAACTCCGTCCATGTCTCCCATGTGTGTAACCAGGGCCCAAGAACTTGGGCTATCTGCTGCTGTCTCCAGGTTCCTGAATAGGGAGCTGGATCAGAAGTAGATCAGCCAGTACTCAAACAAGTACTGACAAGTGCTGCATGACTTCAGAAAAGCATTAAGTTAAAATTTTTGCAAAGTGAGCGCTTACTACTTACACGGCATATGGTTTTGCAGCCCTGTCAGCAGCATCACCTGACCGACTTAGAGGATCATAGGACACTCAGAACTGTTACAGGCTGGGGTTCGGGTCGTGACAGGTCACAGGGATCCCGGTTTCACAAAAGAAGCTGTTGCTGAGAGATTTGCTGACCAGTTGGGTGGAAGATGTGAAGAACAAGCGGTAACTCGGGGTTGTCATGTCTTTTAGGGTGATGGTTGTTTCATTAGCTGAGAGTAGAAATAAGAGATTCCGATGGTCAGTAGAAAGTAGGGAATGGAAATGGAGGAGAAGCCATGTAGATATACCCATTTGTGGGTTGTCAATTGGTGTCATGACAGAGCAGGAGCTTGTCTTGTTTGAAAGGCATGTGGGTTTGTGGGTTTGTGGGTTGAGGGAGTGTGTAGATTTTTACAGAGTGGAGAATCGGAGACCTTGACAAGGTGGAAAGGAGCAGTTACCAATGAGAAGGGAAATTTAAAGAGTGAAGAGGGTGCCATTGCATTAAAGACACCAGAAGTGGCTTGTGAAAGTGGCTAGGGGTGCAGGGGCAGTAAAATCATTGAAGTATGGAGCCAGAAGGCACGGGGAGCTGTCAGGTTTGGCAGCTTAGAGAGGTACAGAGATAAACAAAGCATGACCAAGAAAAGAGAGGCCAGCTCACTGGTGTCTTGAAGGAAAAAGGTGGTATCGCTACAGATCCTACCAACACTGAAAGGGTCAGAAGGGGCCACGGCACAGGAAGTCTGTCTGCGTCAGTAAATGCAACAGTGAGATTGCCCGTTCCTCAGAAAACCAGCAACCCCAGGTCATCTAATACAATACAGACTGCTCGAGTTCTTGTGTGCCATTGGAGGAAATCCACACGAACTTCGGCCGAGAGGGGAGGGCTGCCTTTGCACCTACCTCCCCTCCCACTTTCCCCTTGTGCCTGTAACTCTGAACTCCACTTCCTCAGGATCTGGACCCCAGTTTGATCTCAAGTGTATTCTGTTGGTGGCCTCCTGCCTCCCAGTGACCCGTGTCCTTGCTCTGATATGTCGTTTGGGCTCTGGTGTACTCCTTCCTGGAAGGGTGGAGCAGCATAGTTGAGGGGAATGGCAGTGAGCTGAATCCTGGAGAGGTAGGGAGAGGACAGCCAGGGAGTGGCCGCTGCTCTGCAGAGGAGTGTGGTAGGGGAGGAAAGCAGAGAGAGGGTGGCCAGATACTTGGTTGGAGAGGCCAGATGCTATGGACAGTGGAGTGTGACTTCATGGTCAGCATCCCCAAAGAACATTTAATCTGCACCATGGGGTCCCTAAAAGTGAGCCAAAAGGAGCAGAATCAATGTGGATAGTCATCATTCACTTCCTTTAGGTTATGAGCAGACAGTTCTTGGGTGGAAAACCTTCATTTTTTTCTTTTAATGAATAGCTAAATTTATACATTGTATTTATACATTATATTCCTCTCTTGATCACAATACAGATACTTCTGTACGCCAACGCCATTCTAACAGACAGGGGTGTTGGGTGTGAGATACAACTTTTTGATTGGCTCTCACGCACCTTCCAAATCTTTGACCTATAAAGCTTTTTTTTTTTTTTTTTAAAAAAAAAGGATTTATTCATTTTTATTTGTTAGGCAGATTTCCAGAGAGAGAGTGAAGGAGAGACAAATCTTCATCTGGTTCACAAATGGCCACAATGACCAGAGCTGAGCTGATCCAAAGCCAGGAGCTTCTCCCAGGTCTCTGAGCCATCCTCTGCTGCCTTCTCAGGCCTTCGGCAGGAAGGCGGATCGGAAGTGGAGCAGCTGTGACTCAAACTGGCATCTGTATGGGATAACCAGTGCTGCAGGGGGAGGATTGGCTTACTATGCCACCATGCTAGCTCCAATGGAAACTACTCATTCTTTGATTTGCATGACTAGGTGAGCTGCACAGACACATGCAGGTTCACATGCGTACTCATACACAGGTTCAAGTCCTTTTGCGCCAAAATAAAATGATCTTTTAATTTGGTTTTTAGGAGCCTTTTGAGTTCCACTTGTGTGTGTGTGTGTGTGTGTGAATCCTCCCCATTCTAATACATGCAGTCATCTTCACATGCTCCATTGACATCATTGTCTTAGGTTGACCGATTCACAATTGCCTAGCCATCATGGGGCACTCGTTTAATTCATTTAGTCATTCATTGAGTTATTCCTTATTTGTGGAAATTCAAGACATTTTCTATAACATATAATACAGTAGTAAATAGCTTTGTACATCAGGTACTCAATCTAATTCCCCTTCCCCCGTACTGTAGATAGCCAAAGTGAAAATTTCTGGGTAAGAAAGACCCAGATATACGGCATAAATATTAACCTGTTAGAACAGATCCTGCCAGAGTATTGAAGCAAGGTATCTTGACAGTTTCTGTTCCAGCCAACAATCTTCTGTCCCACCCTCATCGGTGCTTCTTTATTTTGGGCTCAAATAGTATCTTACTGCAACAGGTGAGAGAACGTGAGCATCATTTTAAAGGTCCCATTTTAAATTGAAAAAATACTTTAAAAAAAACATTTAGACAGTGTCCTGTTGACTGATTAAACCTTAAACTTTGTGAATGTAGAGTGAATGGTTCTGTAGAGGAGCCTGGTGTTGGGGCTATGAGTTAGTTACAAGGTAAGAGAGGTGCATTTCCAAAAGTAATTTCTGTTTTTATTTTTCAAAAAAAGATGTATTTGAAAGGCAGCACAGAAGAGAAACAGACAAGGAGAGAGAGAGATCTTCTGTTTGTTGATTTATGCCTTAAATGTTCACAGCAAGTAGGTCTGGGCTGGGCTGAGGCCAGGAGCCAGGGGAGGGACTCCATCCTGGTGTTGCACACTGGTGGCAGGGGCCTGGGAAGTCCGGTCATTTTTGTCTTCCTTTGCAGGTGCATTAGAAGGAAGCTGGATTGGGAACAGAGTAAAGGAGACTCTTCCATGGGATGTTGTCTGTTAATGTCTGCTTAACCTGCTGTGCCATAAAGCCTGCCCAACCCAAAGCATCTTCATAAATGTGTAGGCAGAATACTCCGTTCAAATCATGGGGAATTACTATTTTCTTGAAGGATGTTAAAGTGTAAATACTTTCAACATGAGCATTCAGCCAGACATTATGATAGAAGATTTGAATATAAATACTAAACATCCATGGCATGTTCTTAAGTAACTCCTCATGTAAGAATTATCCATTTCTCTCACTCTGTAGAGAGGTGGTGATTCTGTTAATCCATGACCAATGCCCATCTTGGCCTCAGGGTGCAGGAAGGATACAGAGGTTCAGGATGTATTTAGGGCAATGCCAGCTCCTGCTGGGTGTTTGTCAGTTGATGCTTCTGATTTGACCTCTACTTCATCACCCCGTTCTTTCTTTCTTTCCCATTCTGTCCTCCTCTTTCTGCCTATTTTTTGGGGGGAGGGTGATGGGGAGGGACTAACTTTATTGCCGTGGACGGGGCCTTCCAGTGGCCAAAACCCTTGATGTTTGAAACAAACCTTAAGGATACCTTGACCTGAGATCTTGCTCGCACGGCCTGTGATGGCTTCCCATTTTGCCTGTGCAGCCCACAGAAGCCTGGATGAAGAAAATCCCAAGGAGTGTGGCCCTCATGTCAGACCAGCTAGCTACTACTTTGTAATGAGGAATGGTAGTGAGTTCCTGTAGAAATTGTGGCCCTGTGACAGTTCCCCTGCTTGCAGAAGATGGAGAAAGGTGACACATTTCAGAAAGTCCCCTCAGCAGGATGTTCACTGGGGAATGGTGGCATTACCCAGTAGCTCTGGAAAATGCAGTCAGGGAGATGGTCTCCCTCCTTCACAGTGAGAACCGGCGGACGTGGCCCCGTGCCGCCCCGGAGGTTGCCTCCTTCCTCTCGCTTCCCCTACGTTCATCTTCTAACATCTGTTTCATCCGTAATAGTTACTTGCTCTGATAATTAGTGGTGAAGAATGCATTCCTCAGACACGCAAGCAGCACGGGCAGGGCTTGCAGTTATAATTATCCTTCAGCCATTTGACTAGCAGCACATTTAGAACCAGTGAGTGAACACTGTAATCCCCCCCCTCGTGTCTGATTTACCCATGTGGAAAATTGTGCTGTAATCCGCCCCCCTCTCAGCACCCACACACTAATTAATGAAGTTACTCCTCTGTGTTTTGCATAATGTCGGAAATCGAGAGCAGCTTCTGCTGGACACACTTTGGAGATCTGTGGTTGGCTTAATGAAGCATCGCTGGTTTATTGGAGATGTTCTCAGATTCGGAAACTATTGGTGGGGTCTTTCTGGGCAAGGGGGTTGCAATTTATCTTTTTCTAGTTCTCCTAGGGCTAAAGGATAACAGCCCAGGAGAGGGTTAAGTGTGCCATCAGACAGTGTCAAAGAACTAGAATTTTCCTTAACGGAGGTCTGTATTTTGTATGATAACACTGCTACTGAAACAGACTCAAGATAGAGCTTTTTAAAAATATGAATAGAAGGAGAGACTCAGTTTTTCATAACAAGAGGGAGTTTGAACGTCCCCAGCCCAGAGAAATGTTCATGTTTAAAGAGGTGAAGATCCTGATTAGCCCGAGACAGTCCTCACATGTTGGGTTCAGGAGTCCATTATCGCTTTAGGCCCTGTAAGTCTGCACAATTCCCGTGCAGCCACTGAACATTTTTTAAAGACAAGATTGATGAGTTTAAAACATTAACTTCTCACCTGGTAAGGCAGTTATCTTTACGAGGCACTGGATAGTTTCTTTAGAGATCTACTTTGGCTTCTGAGTGAGTTGATACGAGCCAACAGTCTGATGTTTACGTGACTGATGTCCTTAAGCGTTCAAAAGTAAGTGCTGTAGTAGAGGTAGGGAATTCATTGGTGATCTTCTCAAGTCCTGGGAAGTGGCCCACAGAGGCTAGCGGACAGACCAACTGTAGCAAGAGAATGCCAGGCTAGGTTCTAGACTCCCTGATTATTTCCTGGTGGTATAGCCAGCAGAGCCTCCCAGCTGGCCTTGCATGCACTTTGAGGCCTAGATTCAAGTATTTTAATTGCTACATACCAACTGCCTGCTCCGCTCCGTAATCTTTAAAATTGTAAGATTTTAAAGGGACTTGGAAGCTAAAAGGCCACAGGATCCATTTTAAAATTTTTCAGTGAGTGCCAGTGTTGTGGCTTATTGAGTTAAGCCTCTGCCTGTGACGCCAGCGCCCTATGTTGGAGCACTCATGGGAATCAGCTGCTGAGCTGCTGATCCGACTCCCTGCTAAATGTGCCTGGGAAAGTCCTGGGTAATGGACCAAGCATTCAGGCTATGCCACCAATGTGAGAGACTAGGATGAACTTCGAGGCTCCTGGCCTAGACCCAACTGTTGCAGCTGTCTGGGGAGTGAATCAGAGTGGGGGGCCTCTCCCTCCCTCCACCTCTGTCTGTCATTCTGTCTTTCAAATCAATAAAAGGAATCTTTAAACAGCAGCAGCAACAAATGTAGACTATATTTGCATAGTTTAAAAATGATGAATCTTATGTTCTTAAAAAAGACCACTAGAGGTCACAAGAGATCATGGGAAGAAAATGGTGCTTTGTATTACAAATTCGAATAAAAAGAAACATCTACCTAGTTGGTGCGAACTGGAAGTTCTCCTACCCTCTATTGAGATAGTATTCATGGTATAAGTTTGGCTTAAGCTGAACACACTGGCTTTCTCATTTCTTACGGATTTTTTCCCCTCTTTTGCATTGGTTTCTTTTTTTTTTTTAAGATTTATTTTTATTATTTTTTCATTGGAAAGGCAGATATACAGAGAGGAGAGACAGAGAGGAAGATCTTCCGTCCGATGATTCACTCCCCAAGTGAGCGCAACGGGCCGATACTGTGCCGATCCGAAGCCAGGAGCCTCTTCCGGGTCTCCCGCGCGGGTGCAGGTTCCCAAAGCTTTGGGCTGTCCTCGACTGCTTTCCCAGGCCACAGGCGGGGAGCTGGAAGGGAAGCGGGGCTGCCGGGATTAGAACCAGCACCCATATGGGATCCCGGGCGTGCAAGGCGAGGACCTTTAACCACTGTGCCACCGCGCCGGGCCCTGCATTGGTTTCTTAAGATATACATATACACAAGGGTTTGAAGAAATAGATATATTTCCAGTGGTGACAGAAGTACTTTTTTCAGTGGTATATTTCTAATTTCTAATATGTTGCTAATGAAATACAGATCCCATCTGGATAGGGAGAATAACACCAGTTCAGTGCTGGGAATGCCATGGTGGCTGCTGGTCGAGGCGTTTCCGAGCTACAGCCATGTGGGCCCAGTGGTTTCTTCGCTGGCAAGGAAGCAACGCCCACTCCTGGCAGAGGGGAGCTGCCCTTTAATTTAGGAGTAGGACAGGCAGGTCTTGCGTGGTGGAGCAGCCTTAAGACCCGCACGTACCCTAGGCACCCAGCCTAGCTGCTCTGGAAAGAATTCTGTGGGTTCTGGGACATGGCAGTGCCCTTGGGAAGCCCCACTCAGTGGCCACAGTGGGTGGTGGGGACAGCCAGTGCATTTCCTGGCAGTCTGGGAGGAACAGCCAGCTTGTCCTTTGCTCTGCCATCTGGAGAATCTAGAAAGCACCGTTCATTCCCCATGTTAGGAGCGGGCTGTTGGCTTTCTTAAGGTTAGCTTGAAGATGGCTGGTGAAGAGGCAGGGGTCTCAGACGTCACTCAGTGTGGTATGGAATGACCCTTGTCTTTTCCTTCCCCCAAAGGGGTCACGGGCATAATGGTGCCCAGATCCCAAGCAATATCCTCAGTGGAAGGAATGTATCTTGTTTTTTTAAAGTTTCATTTATTTTTATTTGAAAGGCAGATTTTACAGAGAGAAAAGGAGAAATAGAGCTACTTGTTTACTCCCCAAATGGCCACAAAGGCTGGAGCTGAGCCAATGTGAAGCCAGGAGCTTCTTCAGGTCTCTCACACGGGTACAGGGTGTCAAGGCTTTGGGGCATCCTCTGCTGCTTTCCCAGGCCACAAGCAGGGCTGGACCAGAAGTGAAGCAGGTGGTACTCAAACTGGGGTGCAACACTGCATGCAAAGGATTAGGCTGCTGTGCTACCGTGCCAGTCCCAGGAGCATGGCTCTTCACTCAGAGAACCATGTTATTTCTACTGTACTGTGTGTGGATGAACCAGGACCCTGGTGAAGTGCAACCTACTGGGGTGCCATGTGGTGCACGGGTGCCTGACACTGCATTGCCACATCCCAGTGTGACCCGGCTTTCCTGGCACCTAGCTGTCACGGGCAGTACTCCTTGCCTTGGGACACTCACGTCTGGGCCTTTCCCTGTGCAACTCGTCTTCCAGTGCTGAGCGATTTGTTTCTGCGCAGCCGGACTTTGTCATGTGCCACTTGAGACTGCGAGGCTGATGCCATACTTTATTGTTAGCACTTGGGCTGATGCAAGATCATAAATTATCGATTACCCCAAGGAATGCCTTTAGCAGTGCAAGCACCTCTTTGTTCATTTTGGGGACCGGCTTAAAGGAGTAGATTCTTCAAAACTCACAAGATTTGGATGTTTTCTTTTTTCTCCCAAAGAAGTTACTATGAATATGGATACTTTGTTAATGGACTGCCAAGGGCTTATGATAAAAGTTAGGGTCTGGCTTCTCTGAATGGTTATTCATGGTTTTTAAAAAATCATGCTTTTTTTTTTTAAAATCAAAAGACAGAACAACATAAGCATAGACACACTCTAAGATAGATAGATAAATAGATAGATAGATAGATAAATAGATAGATAGATAGATAGATCTCCCATCTACTTGTTCACTTCCAAATGCCCACCCACAGCCAGGGCTAGGCTAGGTCAAAGCCAGTAATCTGAACTGCATTTGGGTATCTCACATGATTGGCAGGGGCCCAAGCACCTGAGCCTCCACCTGCTGCCTCCCAAGATGCATTAGCAGGGAGCTGGATCGAAGTCGTGGTAGCCATGACTCAAACGTGCACTCCAGTATGGGGAGCAGAACCACAATGCACTTCCTAGCTTCTGGAATTTCATATCCATAAAAAGAGTCATTTTGTATCCAGCATGTAAGGAAAAGCTCATGCTCCATGTTTACTTTCAAAATAGTTCCCTGTGTGATTGTTGTCTTGACCTGCTTAAAATGATATTGAATTATCTTCCCACTGCTGAAAATCTTCTGTCTGTTTATAAATGTTGGGGCAACTTCTTGTTTTTGGTAAAAATCTTTGGAAATAAATGTATTGGTTATTTCCTCTTAGAATTTTTTTTTTTATTTATTGTTGCTTACATTGTATTATGTAGTACAGTTTTATAGGCGCTGGGGATTCCTCCCACCCCTCCCATACCCCTCCCCCCATGGTGGATTCCTCCACCTTGTTGCATAACCATAGTTCAAGTTCAGTTGAGATTCATTGCTTGCAAACACATGCCTAGCATAAAGTTCAGCGTCTTATTGTCCAGATAAGTTCAGTGGCCTTCCTCTTAGAATTTTTTTTAAAGCAAACTCTTTTTACAGAGAAAAGCTACCTGTCATCAGCTTTGATAAGTTATACACGTATTGCTTCTGGAAGGAAGCAGAGCATGTTCTGGGTCCTCTCCTTGGGGCCCCTGCAGGCTCGATTGGAGAGCGTGTGTTTGCCAAGGGCGCTCTACACACAAGATGCTGGGCTCCGGTCAGCATTTCATCACTGCATCCTCACAGCTGTCCTTGTCCCCACCCTATTTGTGGGCAAGAAAAAGCAAGGCTTGGGATTGAAGTGACTTGGCTGGTTTTTCAACTAGTGGAGTCAAAGGGTAAAGTGTAGGTGGGGTGTCCCCATCAGACTTCCTGTGGCCATCTCTCAGTACTGTCAGTGTACAGGTCCCTGACAAGGTCCCAGCACAGCTTAAGTGCCCAGTCCTTGCTGTCTGTCACTGCTGTGCTGCAGGCTATAGGACTGCCTGGTGTATTCCCTAGCTGGGAAGATGTCATACCTTGGCCATGGGAAATCAACCCCAGAACTGGTAATCAGCTCATAGTTGCATTCCCAGGAAAGAGAGTCAACAGGAAGGGTCACTGGTCAGCTTATCATTGCATTCCCAGGAAAGGGGGTCAAAATGAAGTGTCACTGGAGGGTGTGAGGTAGAGCTGTTTCTGGAAGGATGATGGAATTCAGAATGGGCGATGAGGTTAGAGCACTCAGTGAGGATAGAGGCAGGATGAGGGAGGATGGCAAGGGCGCCTGTAGGGGCAATGAGTAGCATCAACTCTTGTCATTGGTAGTAAAAGAGGAAAGTTGGAAGAAAAGGACTTTGTACCCATCCCAGAAATGAGGGGTAGGAGAGAGGAGAGCTTTGTAGAAGTTTATGCGTGAGGGAGTGAGGTGAGGAAGGCAGAGCCTGAGCAGATGGAATGACAGAGTTTATTGCTTCAATGGTGGGTGGGAAGCCAGTGCAGGGATGCTGTGTTCTGCAGTTAGAAACCCATTGTACCTGCTGATTATAGGTGTCCTCCGGGTGTTTCATTGGGCCCTCCTGATTACCATTATTGTAATAAGGGCAATAACCAAAGCTTCACCTGTTTTCTTATTGTTTCCTATTTTTGTGTCAGATGGGAAAAGTGTGGCATAGAGAAGAAGATCCATGTTCTGGGTCCCAATGGCAGAGGCAGGGTCCAGATTCAGGTGGTCTGGCTTCTCAGCTCAGGCAGTGGCCACTATGCTGTGTGGCTGTTGCTCTGATCGGTCTTAACAGCACAATTTTTTTTTTGATGCATTTATGGTGGAGTCCTGCTACACTTGCTACACTGATTCCACTGGTAATTTTCCAGGTGATCCCAGACACATGAAAGCAGCTGTGCAAGTGGTCAAGGATGACGTTAAGGGCTGAAATTACTAGAAAAATGGCCACACATCTGAAGTCCAGTCATTCCCATTCCAAACACAGTTGGTGTTCGTTTCTGGGTCCCTGTTTCATCCTCACCTCCTGAGAAGCTCTCGGTTGGTCACTACAATGAAATACCTTTGGCAGTTGCTTCAGCTCAGAATTTTGAGTGTTCAACTCCAGGACCAGGTAGTTGCACCGACTTAGCCTCTGCACTTGCCAGGTGGCACAGAGTAGTAGATGGCAGAGGAAACCTCTGTGGGCCTATAAAAATGTCACCAGGTCTAAGGTGTGGAGGCCAATCCAGGCCAGTCACCCCCAAAGACTTCACCTCCGAGCACTGTCGTTGGAACAAGTAGTCAGCCCTTTGATCTCCATTATGGTAAGACACAGGACCAAACTTTTCACACAGGGGCCTTTGGGGAGCAGTCAGCATCCAAATTCTCACCCAAATAATACGTGGTGACACTTGGACCACATGGGAGGCAACTGCTTGGTGGGGGTGGCATCAGGGCCAGGCCTGGTAAAACAAACCAACACCCACAGAGATTCTGCGCACCTGGATAAGGAGAGGGCCCCCTTCTCCTGCACTGCGCAGTGTGTTCTCCCAGCGTGTTGACAAGAGGCAGCAGTGAGATGCCATTGGGGAGGCATGTTAGTACTCCCCTGGGCAGACATCTTCTGTGAGTGTTTTTGTTTGTTTTTTGTTTGTTTTTTTCCTTCTCAGACTATGCTCTGTTGGCTAACTCTGAGGTTGGGTAGAGTACCAGCCTGACTTGGTTTCTAGACATGAGCATATTTCAGAAACCTAATAGCACAATGCAATTAGAAAGTAAGTTTCTTTTGGTGCAAAAAAAAGGGCTTGCAACCAAGGGGTCTTTAGAAACATTCATGGGAAATATACGTTACCAAGAATGATCCATGAACTTAAAAAATATTTTTGTACCAAAATAAACTCCTTTTTGCACTCCATTGTCCACAAATTTTGGAAGTACACCCACACATGTCTCTTCCATCATGGTACATACTGATTTTGATGAAACTCCAGTGTTGCTCTACCAGTTGAGTATGTGTCACTGGAAGTAAAGCTTTCATTCTGGGAGTAGGTGGAAGCTTGCATCGAGCACACGTGGGGTTACCCAGTTCGGAGTTTAGATTTGGGGAATGTGTGGTGGTGTGAATAGGGAGAGACCAGTTGGATGCTGATCTGTTCACCAAGGCCTGGCCTCTCAGCTTTTTAGCCTCTTGTTACTAATTTCCAAAAGCAGTGTCAAATTCTATTTTTTCTTTCTGAGATTTTTTTTTTCCTGCAAAGGCTTTACCCAGTATACCACAGCAGCAGCCCAAAAAGTATCAAATTCATTGTCACCCTAGCAGTTCCTGTATGAAGGCTGGGCTTAGGGCAGCAGACCTGACTTCCTACTGTGGCTCTGTTGCCACCTCTTCTGTCATTCCTGGGGGCAGGGCTGTCCTCCGTGTGTAAGGTGAAGAGGGCCGGCCCTCCCCCCTTGGGTTTGCTGTGGGAAGTTCAGCACCAGATGATCTGGATGAAGTCCTGTATTTTCTATATGCAGGTACTTCAGAAAGTTTGCAAAGAGGCAGGCCGTTGGCAGAGTGGTTAATACACTGCATGGGCGATCTGTATCCCAGGTTATAATGCCTGCCTTTGAGTCCTGGTTCCATCCCTAATTCTCACTTCCTGCTAATGCCCATCTGGAAAGCAGAAGGGGATGGTTTGAGGAGTTGGGTCCATGACACCCACATGAGCGAGGTAGGTTGGGTTCTGGCCACAGCTATAGTAGACACATGGGACAATGAACTACCACATGGCAGATCTCCCTCTGTCTTTAAAATTAAAAAGCTGGACATCAGTGTGGTACCATTAAGAAAACAAAATTTTATTTGAAAAGGTTAATTTATTTTGGTATTGCATTTTGCCGGGGGGAGTATCCAAAATAATTGACCTCCTGCCTGAGATGGAGTGGCTGAGCCATTTCACACCATCCTTCTCATGCATGGGGCAGTTGTACAGAGTCCTGCCATAGTATGAGGAGAACTTGTTGGAGGGCAAAGGTAGGGAGGGGTTCTAGTGCCCCTGGTAGGACTGAAGAGCTGTGCTTGCCCCCACCTCTCCCCACCTCATGCTCTTCAATGAGATAACCTGAGGGGTCAGTGCTGTGGCATAGTGAGTTAAGCTACCACTCCCTGTACTGACATCCCATATATCCACCAGTTTGATTCCTGGCTGCTCCACCTTTGATCCAGCCCCTGGGTGTAGTGGCATAAAGCACCTGGGAGAGTGTCAGAATATGATCCAAATGCTTGGGCCCCTGCACCCGCATGGGAGACTCTGATAAAGCTCTTAGCTCCTGACTTCAGTCTCATCCATCCCTGGTCATTGCAGCTGTTTGGGGAGTGAGCCAGCAGATGGAAGATCTCTCTCGCTCTCTCTCTCTCTCTGTAATTTCTGCCTTTCAAATAAAATAAATGAATCTTTTAAAATAAGATCTAAAACTTAAAAAAAAAAAAGGTAATAGTGACAGAGCTACTGTTAACTTCAGAGAAAACATACTGGGAGAGAAAAGTAAAATATTGAAGATGGCAGAGCAATGACAAAGGAGAGGGGTGGAGATCATAGTAGCCAAATCTCTCATTTTGGGAAAAAAAATACAAAACTGGACATTTTAGTGGTAAAGACACAGGAATTAAGAGATCTAAAACAAGGTGTAAGAGTTCTAGACAGGTAAAATTAAGCCAGTTTGCTCGAGAAATGAACAGTTAAAAAGAAAGGTTCAATAGCTAAGAGCTAGAATTGTCATGCAATGATATCGTGCCCTCAACTTGCTCATGACTAGATTTTGAGATCGCTGCGTGGATCTGAAAGTGGAGGTCAAAGTGGAGGTCAAGGTGGAGGTCCCCAGGATGACAGGCAGAGCATCACTCCCTTCAGCAGGGTTTGCCTTGCCCAGGAAGGTTAACAGTGTCTCAGCAGTAAAAGATGCATTAGGCCTGTGTCGGAGAAGTGCCCAAATGAAGCTAAGTATTCTTTATTGTGGTGCTTCTCGGAGTCCATTGTATAAACTGAGGCTCCATGAGGAAACCTGTGGTAAGTTACAGATTTAGGCATTGAAATTTTGCATAGGGGAAGGGATGGGGACAGTGGCGCAGAAGTATTGCTGTTTGGAACACTGGTGGGAGATGCTGGTGGCAGCATGCATTACAGCCAGTGCAGTCCCATAGACTCAGCCTAAACACATCTGCCCAGTGCCCCTCCAGATCTCAACATGGCATCCTCTGATCTCTTCACAAATGTGGTCTCAGCCACCTGTCCCTGCTCATGGAAGTCT
Source organism: Ochotona curzoniae (assembly GCF_017591425.1). Lineage (NCBI taxonomy): Eukaryota > Metazoa > Chordata > Mammalia > Lagomorpha > Ochotonidae > Ochotona > Ochotona curzoniae. Next base: position 20,568,300 of record NW_024465894.1, on the reverse strand, counting down.
TTCCTGATGCTTCATGGCTGCCCTGTCACTATTCATCCCAGAGCGGGTATTGCCCGTGTGAGACATCTGGAGTCAATTATGTGGATGACATTTCTTATCGTCAGAAAGAACTGCTAGGACAGTCAGTTCATTCCCTAAGGGTGTTACCTTGTCCCTGGCACTCTGAGCGGGGTCTGGCCTGTGGTAGGGAACCAACACTGAACCCAGAGCTTTTCTGTTGAACAGAGTGGAAGATCATGACAACCTCATGCCCATATTTATGCGCCACGACACCATTCTGAAGGAGATGTATGGCGAATACTTCCTGGCCGAACTCATAGAGGCCCAAGATGAAGAAAACCATGCCGTTGTGTGTGAGGTTGGTGACCGCCTTCTCCCCCAGTTCCCCTTAAGGTGGTAGTTTTGGTGGGGGAAAGTGAACCGTGAGAACAAAGAAAGAGGCTGTCCTGGTTTTGCTGAGCACCGCTGGAGCTGTTGAAGCCCCAGCCAGTGTTGGTGGCTTTAGGCTTCCTGCCATGAGGTCCTGCCGTATGCCGTTGGCTGCTGTCAGGTTTCTACCCTGCCCCTGAGAAGCAGGTATTGCAGTGAACGGGAGAGGAATACCTGCCGGGGGGGCGGGGTATAAGGGATTTCCGAGTGTCTTCAGATCCTAGGCGTTTGCTCCACTTACAAGAGGCGATTAACAAAAAGCAATGTATGTTTCAACATAATTTCACATTGATGGAAGACCTGTAAGCACCCAGCTTCCCTTAAGTGTTAACATTGTACCCTATCCATCTTATCATCTTCTTGCTTATCTGTGTAATTGATCTGCCCATATATGCTTTTCTGAACCATTTCAAAGTAATTTGCAGACATAATGTCCCTTTACCTCTGGATACTTCAGTAAATGTTTTCTAAAAACAAGGATGTTCTCTTACATGATCTTAGTACTTGATAAAAATGAAGCAATTACAATTCGTGCAATCCTATTATCAGACCTTGCTGAAGTTCTGCTGACATTTCCAATAGGTCCTTCCTGGTGGAAGTAAGTCTGGGTCTTTCATTGCTTTTGAATATCCTGTTTCTTCTGCTTCTTTCTTAAACAAGCAAAAACAAAAACAAAAAAAATAAAAGCAACCAGAAGCAGGAGTTCTCTGATTTGGATAACAAGGGAAGTTGGAGGGTTAGCTTCACATCACCAGTGGGGTTGGAGACCATGTGTGTGCCACAGGGCTTGGAACCAAAATAGCTAAAGGACTCTTACCGCAAGAGACGGATCATCCACATTCACGTGCAAAAGCTTCAGACAGACATTTATCCAGGAATCAGAAAGATTTAAAAATGGCCAGCAAACACATGAGAAGATGTACTTAGGGAAATGCAAATCAAAACCACGCATGAAATGTTTGTATGAAAAAAGAAAGGCAATGAGGGCTGTGGCATCGAGTGGGTTCAGCCACCATCTGCATGGCCAGCATTCCATGTGGGTTCTGGTATGGATCCTGGCCGCTCCACTTCTGATCCAGCTCTCTGCTGATGTGTCTAGGAAAGCAGTGGAAGAAGGCCCAAGTGCTTGGGCCACTGTACTCATGTGGAAGACCCAGAAGAAGCTCCCGACTGTGGCCTGGTCCAGCCTTAGCCATTTTGGCTACTTGAGGAGTGAACTAGTGGATGAAAGATTCTCTCTCACTCTGTTCCAATTTTAGTATCTGTGCTGCCGAAGCAAGTGCCTCTCTAACACACTGTAACTCTGCCTTTCAAGTAGATAAAATAAATCTAAAAAAAAAAAAAAAAAGAAAGAAAAGAAAGAAAGGCAGTAATCAGTGTTGGCAAGAATGTGGGGTAGTTGAGATGCTTATACATTGCTAGTGAGGTTAAAACATGGTGCAAGAAGGTTGGAAAACAATGACCTCGTCCCTGTAAGAATTAATTGTGGAGTTACTATTTCACCCAGCCACTCTCTGTCTGGGGTTGAGAACGCACGCTCACAGAAAGACTCATACACACATATTCACAGTAGAATTATTCACAATACTGCAAAGTGGAAACAGCCTATCTGTCTATCTGCTGGTGAATGGATCAATCAAAGGTGTTACAGCTATACAATGGTATATTACTTGAAAAGACAAACAAATGTAACACTGGCGCACAGTCTGTCATGTTTGAGCCTTGCAAATATCGTGCATAAAAAAAACACGTGTTGTATGATCTCATTTCCATGAAAACTGCAATAGGTGAATCCATCTAGACAGAAAATAGATTGGAGACCATCGAGTGGAATGGTTCTGGGGAAGGTGGCATTGTGAAGTATCAAGTTAATGCGTATGAGCACTAGTTCAAGTCCTGGCTAGCCCCCTTCTAATCCAGCTCACTGTTAAGTAGCTAACCAGCTAACCAGCCTGGGAAAAACCAACTGGAGGTGTATGAGCCTCTGCACCCACACGGGAGACCCGGATGGAGTTCCGGTTCTTGGCTTCAGCCTGGCTCAGCTCTGACTGTTGCAGACATTTGGAGAGTGAACCAGCAGATGGAAGATCTGTCTCTCTCTCTCGCTTCCCCCTAAAGTCCCCCTCAACTTTGTAACTGTGCCTTTCAAATAAATAAATGAATCTTACAAAGCAGATGATGGGTATTGCAGTTTTTTTGGTGGGGGGAGGGGTGGTGGGGAGAAGAAAATGTTTTGGAATTAGTGGTGATGGTTACATAACTTTGTGGACATTTTAAAAGTTACTGAATTGCATATTTTTAAAGGGACTTTTTATAGCAAGTAGATTATATCAAAAGAAAAATCTGAGGCTAGGAATCAGTTTAGGTCAATTAAACCAATCTTGCTGAGTACATACAGCACAATTATGATTTTAAAAAAGTATTTATTAGACAGTAACACACATGCATACAGAAACATATATATATATATAGAGAGAGAGAGAGCTTTTATTTACTGGCTTACTTTCAATTCCCTGCAGGAGCTGGACTTGCACCATGCTAAAGCCAGGATCCTGGAACTCCATCCAGGTCTCCCGTAGGGGTGGCAGGGACCCACAGACTTGGACTATCATCTGCTGCCTTCCAGAATGCATTAACAGGCAGCTGGACCTTACTCCTGTCCTATCCCACCATTGTGTGCCAACATCAGAGCAAGGCCACAGGCCGAGGACTGTAGGCCTGGTGCCGCGCAGGCCTTTGGTGTTCTTGGACAGGCAGCAGGTGTCTGGCCCAGGTCCCACCAAGAAGCTCTGCTGTTACAGTCTGGAGTGTGCCCTATGGGGCTCGGGTTGCGAGCTCAGCAGCACCCTCAAGATGGCAGGGCAGAGGTGGGCAGATGGACTTCCAGTCTCAATAGAATTTTACCTGGTGAAACCTTGTAGGGTTCAAAGTGAATTTTTTTTTTAAAGATTGATTTTTTTTTTATTGTAAAGGTGAATTTACAGAAAGAACTTCTGTCTGCTGGTTCACTCCCCCAATGGCTGCAACAGCTGGAGCTGGAGCTGATTAGGACCCAGGAGCTCCTTCCAGGTCTCCCACACGGGTGTGGGGTTGTCAGGCTTTGGACCCTGCGCTACTGCCATCCCAGGCCCCAAGTAGGATGCTGGATGGAAAGTGGGGCAGCCTGGTCTTGAACTGATGCCCATAAGGTCAATTCTGTTAACAACCCCTCTGCATGCCTCCCCGGACATGCCCATTAGAAGGCCCCATAGGGAATGGTGTGCTTGAGCAAGCTTGCTTTTGCCTCCTGAGAGCTAATTGCTGAATCCTCAAGAACTTTGCAAGGTGCTTGTTAAGCGTAGCCATTAGTCAAAATTGAATTACAGAAATTCTAGAGTTAGAGAATTAATGAATACTCAAAAGACACTACTTCCAATTATTTTATTGTTCTCTCCGACTTGGGGGTTCTTGGTCGATGAGCTTGCCTGTGGCTTCTACGTGCTCCTTTGCCGCTTTTTGTAACCCTCAAGCTCAGCAGCTTCCTGCTGCAGCCTGCAGTCGGCAATGGCACAGGCATCAGCTAAGGCTACAAATGCGGGCTTTTCCCTACCTCAATGCTGAGTAGGCATTTACCAAGCTTTTGTCACCCACACCACCAGAGACAGCAGAGCAATCTGCCAGGCCTTCTCTTCCCAGACTATCCCATGGCAGTTGGAGGGCAAGTACATGTAGAAGGCCTGTTCTTTGTGGAAAACCCTAGATGAACAAAAGGGACCTTTGTCGTGGCTGGAAGGCTACTGTCACCAGAGTTTGTAGCAAGTTCCTTATCATAACCGGGTCCTGGCTTAGCTTGACATCTGGTGTTTAGTCCACACAGGGATTTTAAGCAAGGGCCGCTGGAGGCCAAGGGTGGCCCCTGGAGACAGAAGGGCAAAGTGTCTGCTTTGGCATCATCCAGGGCATGGGCAGCAGTGGTCCAAGTGGGCAAAGCTGACCGGCAGGCGGGAGAGAGCCTGCCAGGTCAGTCATCAGTTTGGCATCAAGAGGAGAAAGTCCAGCCAGCCATGGTCACAATGAGGACAAAACCCTCATTGTGAAAGATTGTCACCCCGAAGGGATGGGTGAGGGTGGGGCTTCTGACTGCAAGTGTGAGTGATAACATGTGCGTGTGTCTAAATAAGCTGCCGCGAACAGGGCCGCTGCATAAAGCTTGCTAGCAGTCGGAGCTGTATGCTTCATCCTGTCCTCATAGAAGAAGCAAGAGCTACAACCTGCCGTGCAAGATCGTTGGAGACACGCTGATGGCGGAAAGGACCTGTGCCACTTGGAGAATAAATAAAACTGCCAATTAGTGCCTTTTCATCAGACCAGTTTTTTTCTTAACGTCAATTAAATCAATTTATTATTTTTTTAAGAGAACACACATCCATATACAAAGATGCATTTGGATACTCTGGCAAATGCTCTTATTGACAAGCAATGTTTCTCGAATTATGGGAAAGGAAGCGGCAGACATTGCCACCATGGGTCCCAGCTCTGTGGCAAATCTCTAATTGTGAACTTTGGTAAATTGTTACAACCCTGGATGAATGAAGGGAATATAACAGGTTGTAGAACTGGCGAGTGTTAAACCTTTGTTCCTAATGGCAAAACATGTTTTTCTCATTTTCATCAGAATGTGTGATCCATGCCATTTGAGATCAGATTCCAAACACAATGAGCCATTAGTGTAACAGCTCATTACTAACAGCAGTCTTATAAATAATACATTCTTATCAGGCGCATGCAGCCTGCCGCGAAGCCAGCGAAAGGTATTTCAGGCCACTGAAGTTTCCAGCGCGCCAGCGCGGCTGTAGATGAGAAGGACATCTCCATGTGAACCAAGATGGATGCCAATTTTCCCTGCCGGGAGTGAAGCTGGCCGTCTCTCTCTGCACATATGGTGGATGGATTGGTTAATCAGCGTCTGCTGAGTCTTGGGCCTGAAATTACAGAGAAGCCAGACAACCGCGGCTACACAGCCTTTTGTTCACGGGTGCACACAAGACAAACAGCCACTAGTTATTTGGGGAAAAAATTAAAATGTTTATTTTGGACTTCTACTAAAGTGTCGATGGCTTTACAAAACAGCTGTGTAAACCCAGCCTTTAGCAGCAAGTGTCATTTTGGAGGGACCTGTAAACAAAGGATTATGTATGGAAAAAATGATTTCTTTAAGATTTCTCTTGTGTTTCCGTATTAGGGAGAAAATAGGAGGAGATTCACATTTATTTTTCAAACACAGATTTGAGAGCAAGTATTTTTTTTTTTTAGAAATTCATCTTACCTATTTGTGGGGGTGGTAGAGACAGGAACAGAGACAGAGAGGGATAGAGAGAGATCTTCCATCCATTGGTTCGGTCTCTGTGTGCCTGCAAACACTGTGGCTTGGGGCTGGGCCAGGCCGAAACCAAGAGCCAGGAACTCAGTTTGGATCTCCTTAGTGGGTGGCAGGAGCCCAGCTACTTGAGCAGTCCCCTTCTACATCCCAGCCTGCCCCGCCGTTAGCAAGAAGCTGGCATCGGGAGTGAAGCCAGACCTTAAACTCAGGCACTCTGATATGGGTCGCAAGCATCCCAAGTGGTGTCTAGACTTCTGTGGCAAACACCCCACAAATGGTTTTTAGCTGGAAGGGCTCCATCATAACAAAAACTCTAATACCAAATTTTATTTTTTTTTCTGTGCATTTTGAGCAGCATTAAATTTAGCTTGACCTTCTATTTAAGATATTAAAACAGCAGTCATTTATTCTGGCCACTTGTGGGCATGTGTTGCACTCCTGAGAATAAAGGATACCTGTATTTGTTGAATTCTTCCTTCTGAATGAAATGGTTATCTTAAAAAAAAAATGAGTAGAGGTAAGGCTGCTCCATGCAAGCTTAGGATTCCAAGTGGGTGCCGGTTCAGGTCCTGGCTGCTCCACTTTCAGTTTTCCTCCCTGTTAATGACCTGGGAAAACAGTGGTAGAAGCCCCAATCCTGTGCCCACGTGGGAGACCTGGAGGAAGCTCCTGGCTTCTGGCTTCTTCCTGGCCCAGCCCTTGCCATCATGGCCATCGATGGAGTGAGGCAGTAGATGGAAAATGTTTCTCTCTGTAACTTTGATTTGGGACCAAGAGATGGTCACTGGAATAACCTGTGTGAGAACCGTCTGGTGGAGAGGAAGAAAGTGCATAGGAGCCTTAAACTCAGGATGGGATTTCCAAAAATTCATAAAGACACCAAATGGCTGAGGCTATGGACAAGGTAGTTTTTGCAGGACAAACAGGACAAGAAGGGCTAAAGTTACCAATAATTTCCTCTCAAGAATTATGATAATTTCCCTAAGTCACAACCCTTCTATGATTGTTCTCAAATGGTCACTCGTCTGATGTTTTGAATGCACACATGCTGTGTGTGGCATTGGACACTAGAGCCACCCAAATAAGGCACCTGCCCCTCGTGGACCTCAGCGTGCCTTCTAAGTCAGCAGCCTTCCCCTTACCCATCAGGGGCTCATGGAAGGGTCACCATGAAACCCATTCGGGTTCTTGGTAGAGTAACAAGGTGTTTTGGGCGTTGCAGGTGGATGGCGAAGCTGTCGGCTTCATGAGCGTGTGCTCACGGGTGAACATGCAGCTACTGCATGAGTGCTTCGACCTGAGGCCCTTCCACGGCCTCTGCATCCCCCACCCAGATGACATCCTGGATCTGCCGAAGGAGTTTAGCGTCGGAAGTCAAGGTACAGTGGCCAGCACAGAGAGTCAAGGAGGACACACAGCTGTGTGGTTTGTGGCATCACAGAAGTTAGGGACTGTGTGCCGGGGACTTACTATTGGAGACTTTCAGATAATTTGAGTACAGACTCACCAGTCTTTCTAGCTCGGAGTCAGCTACGCCTCTGGCTGCCAGCTTCCTGTCAACAGTAACAAAGACTGAGGCTCCAGAGAAGAGTCTAACTGTATTCTCTGTGTGTTTGTGTTTCTGGATGGAAGTCTCAAGTACAAGGAAATACAATTTCTTTGAAATATAAATGAAAGTTCTTGTTAAAAGTGAGCACCCATTATTGTGCTTTCTGTATTGCGGGTTTTTTTTTTAAAGATTTATTTTTTATTTATTTATTTTTATTGGAAAGGCAGATATACAGAGAGGAGAGACAGAGGAAGATCTTCCGTCCGACGATTCTCTCCCCAAGTGAGTGCAACGGCCAGTGCTATGCCGATCCGAAGCCAGGAGCCTCTTCCGGGTCTCCCACATGGTTGCAGGGTCCCAAAGTTTTGGGCTGTCCTCGACTGCTTTCCCAGGCCACAGGCAGGGAGCTGGATGGGAAGTGGAGCTGCCGGGATTAGAACCGGCGCCCATATATCCCATATCCTGGTGCTTTCAAGGCGAGGACCTAACCACTGCGCCATCGCGCCGGGCCCTCTGTATTGCGTTTTAAGCACTTTGCCTATCTTGAAGGATTTCCATGTGCATTACCTCATTACATCCTCAGAAACTGATGTAGGGTAACTAGTGCAGGTGATGTTCTATTTGTCTTACACCTGCCCAAGCTTATGCAAGGTTTTAAAGCTTGTGAGCAGCTGACCTAGCCCCCAGACACAGCCCCTCTGCTTCCATGGGAGCTGACAGGGCTGTCGAGGTCAGCTTCTGTCTTAGCTGGCCTTGACTGAAAGCTGCACTTAACCCATGACCTGTTTATTCATGTCAACGAGTCGCTTGACGATTTGACCCTTTCATGAGTAACTGGTGATCGATTCACTCACGTCCCTCAGACTTTATTTTGATCTGTGTTTGTGCTGGGACAACTCATGTCTCCTGGAATTGTCAACCCTGTGTCCTTGAGCCGTTTACACGGTGGAAGGCTGTTGCAACCTGCGTGCCTCGAAACTAACACTCCAGGAGCTCGTCTCCAGCGCTCTCATCCCACTCCCGTGGCCATTGCCTCCTTCATCAACTCCCTCATCATCGGTTGTCTTTGCATCTTTGACCCACACTGGCCTTCTGAGATAACCCAGATAAGGTCTCTATTGGGTTGGTCTTTTCCTACCAGCTGTGAAAACATTTATTTGTATAGAACTGACTGGAGTTAGGGTATACATCACCCCAGCTCTCTTCCCACTCAGGCGGGAGGACTCAGAGATGTGAATTGCAGTCCATTTCCTAAATCCCCACACTGTGTCAAGTTCCAGGTTCCTTCTCCACCTCTCATTGTCCTAATTGTTGTTTCTACAATCGCCACCCAAACTCTTTCATTCAAGGCCTATTCTCACCAGCTGTGAAAGTGTGGACTTTCATACCAGTCTCAACATTTTCAAGCAGAATTATGTCAAGATTCAATCTCTCACTTCTTTGATGATGTATCTATTTGAAAGGCAGACATACAGAAAGGGAGTGGGAGACACACACATACACACACAGATCCACGCCCTGCTGATTCACTCCACAGCTGGCCGCAAAGGCTAGTGCTGGAGCCTGGAGCTTCATCCTAGTCTCCCACACGGGAAACAGCAGCCCAGATACTGGAATCATCTCCTGTCCCTCTTCTCAGGCTGTTAGCAGGGAGCTGGATCCGAAATGGAGTAGCTGGGATGTGAACTGATGCCCCTTCAGGATTCGAGGATTGTAGACAGTGGCTCCACCTGCTACATTATTGTGTCAGCCCCAAGACTCAACATTCCTAAGCTACTGCCATGACCCTTCTTTCTCTAGTCCCTTACAAGCCTTATGATACCTGCTCTTATCATCGTTCCATTGAATTTAAAACTAGCTGTGCTTGATGAATTTGCACTGCACCTCAAAAATGTGTGCCTTTGCTCATAGCTCATTATTTTGCATGTATAATCTGTTAGATACTTTGGGTACTATACTGTGACCAATAGGATGTGGATTTTGTTCCAGTGTAGGGAGAAAACTAGTGAAAGTTTATAAGAGGTGTTACTTTGTTCAGTGAATAACCTAATTTAGAAGGAGTGCATTTCCAGGGACAGGAGTTATAGTTCAGTGGGTTAAATTGCTGCTGCCTTGTGACACCTGCCTTCCGTACTAACGTGCCAGCTCAAGTGTCAGTAACTGTTTCTGATTGAACTCCCTTTTAATGTATCTCGGGAGGCATCAGATGATGGTCTAGATTTGGTCCTCTGCTATCCACGTGGGCATGCTGGGTAGGGTTCTGGCCTCTTGGCCTCTTCCTGGTCCATCTTTGGCTATTATGGGAACTTGGGGAGTGAACCAGTGTAGTACATGGAAGATCTGGATCTCTCCCTCTCTCACACTCACACTGACACACAGGGATTCTGCCTTTCAAGTAGATAGAAAATAGACATTTTTTTAAAAGTCTTCCTGAATTTCCAGGATATTGGAAGACTTTGTAAGAAAACAGGAAAGTAATAGATTCTGAAGAAGGTTTCCGGCTTATGGGGAGATTCACTAAAAGAGGCACAAGAACCCCGTAAATGTGAACACCTCTGTAAACACATGGAACCACATCAAGATATTCCATATGCCTGACGGTTAATGAATATTCTCTGTCAGTGACAATAAAATGGCTCAAAACAATATTTTATTTTTCCAGCTGGCCCCCACCGCTGGCCCTGCATGTCATTTACCAGTCAAGCTGTGTCCTTTGTTAGCCACAGCCTCACAATGAAGACTTTTGGAATCAGAACTGGGCTGGCAATTTTCTTGACGAGGCATGAGGCAAAGTAGGGCACAGCCCGCATTTCTACAGCTGTATTGGCATTGCTTCATCCAAATAGTTAAAATTTTAAAAAGCCAAAGCAAACAGAAAACCTTTTGTTCCGACTGTCGGCCTAGTGTAATCCAGGCAGCACATATCTCGCTTTTCAAAGACCCCTGCCTGGTGCAGACCTAGGCGTCTCAGCGCACACCCGCTGCCCACCTCACGGAGTCTTTGTAGGACTTGATGGGCCCCTTGGCAGGGAAAAGGGTTACCGGAGAGAATCAAAAGGTTCAGCCCAAGCCCCTCGTTACCAAGCCATCCAGGGGAAGCGCTGCTGACGCTCTGTGTAAAAGCTCAAGTCCCCATGTCCAACACAACAGATGTTGCCTTCGCATTGTTGCTGTAAGGAGCTATTTATGTCTTACATTTCTATCCATTAAACTTAAGTTTGCATCTTCTCTCAATTTCTCTTTTCTGTTAGGCTGGGAAGCACATGAAAGCTCTCTTCAGGTGCCAGAACTGAAAAGAAAAGAAGGAGGGGGGGTTTAAATTCTCTTCCTTGTTACATATTAAACAGCCCAAGGTCTTCTGGCCTGTCTCCCTAGGGTTGCATTTTATATTCCTGATTCCCTGCTATTTTGCTTGGCTGGTTCTTTGACGTGGATCCCGGTAGGAATGCAGCTCTCCCGGACAGAGTAAGGCAGTTTTCCTACCAGTGTATTGCTTCATAGATCTCAGAACATGGAGTTGGACATCCTAGATGCTCTGTAGTCTTTTGACTCCTATTGTGTAGTGATTTGCAGTGAGTTGTCATTATAAAATACCACTGACTGTGGCTTATGCCACAGAAATGCCATCTTCTCCTGACATGGGGTCAGAAGTCTGAGACGGAGGATTGAACAGGGTTGGGAGCATCCGAAGCCTCTCTCTTTTGCAGGTGGCATCCTCTCCCTATGTCTTCTCATGGCCTTCCAACGGGTCCACTTTTCCCCTGCCCTGTAAGGACACCAGCAGCACCAGGTGATGGCTTTTCTTAATGACCTCACATTTAGCTTTAATTCTATTTTCAAAGACACCATCTGCAAGAACAGCCACTGAGGGTTAAGACTTCACCATTTTTTCTTGAAGTAGAGGGTGAGACACATAGTGAAGGGGGAAAATCAAACTAAGGGAGCCTTGGTTCGAGGCACTTGGAGCAGAGTCAGGAGGCTATTGTGAAACCAGGTTTTAGACTCATCTGCTGGCCAAACTTGGAACTGGGCTGTCTGGCAGGACCACAACATCCCCATGTGTGTTGACCTCTGGCCTGGGGTAAATTGCCATCCTTGAGCATTTGCTAATTGTGGGGAAAGATACACCCTGCTTCCCCTAAGCCACCTGTTGGTCGAGACAACCCATAGTCCCTTTCTTATAGGACAGCTTAACTCTGGTAATTGCCAGTCACAATTCTTGAGAAACAGATGTTGCACCTGCCACCATCTTGCTTTGGGAAGCGTTTGCTATGGCCACCATCTTCCAACACCTCAAAGTGCATTTTTCAAGACTGTTTGTTTTTCCAGCTTACAATCTGAATTAGCTCCAGATGAATGTAATTTTTTAAATTACTGATTTTTTTTTAATTGGAAAGGCAGATTCACAGAGAGAAGGAGAGACTGACCGAAGGATTTTCCATCCATTGGTTTGCTCCCCAAGTGATCTGAAGCCAGGATCCAGGAGCTTTTTCCAGGTCTCCCATGAGAGTGCAGGGTCCCTTGACTTTGGAACGTCCTTGACTGTTTTCCCAGGCCAAAAGCAGGGTTGGGAAGTGGAGCAGCCAAGACATGAATTGGCACCCATATGAGATCCCAGTTGGCCAATTGAGCCATTTTACCATGCCCCAGATAAATGTCATTTTCTGTATTCTAGATCAGGTCGATTCTTATCCTTGTTCCAAGAGGCCTTGTGATACCACCCTTCATTCTTCTGCTCCCTGATAGGGTGGCAGGATGCATTCAGAGTAGGGGCTACATTGATATTTAAATCACCCAGTGTCTGCATCCTCCTTGACCTGGGTGTGGTTGTTGTGCCCAGATTTTGAGATTGCCAGGAAATTGTCAGGAGCCTGAAGTCAATGCAGACGCATAAGGGTGGTTTATTCAGGCTAGCCTAGACTCCAAGCCATCACCCCATCCCAAGAGGACTAGGGGAGCATCAGCAGCTGAAGCAGTATCAGCAGCAAAAGAAACAGTGGTAGAAGCAGCAGAAGGGGCACAAAAAGGGATAGAGGGGCAAAAGAAGGGCCCAGGTTGGACAGCACAGGGTTTTTATACTTTTCAGGCCAATTCCACACAATTCCACAGTCATGATTGGTCAATTTAACTGCTAACTTTTAAAAAGAGCAAGTTGGCAGGCTTCTGTTGGTGGATTTGAAGCAAGCAACTTTCAAATAGTTCAAACTGGTAAGCTGTGGAATGGTGAGCAAGTCTTATCTAAAATGGACACCAGGGGCTCCTTCCTGAGGAGTGCTCTGCCTACATGACCTGCCAGGTGTCATGTAGACTGTCAGGCCTAGAGTTTACACAACCCCCCAGCTAAGCAAGTAAGGCAGAAATCTCAAAAACGCTACTGGTCAGTGGCGCTTACTGCCCCTGGAGTGGGTTCAGCTCCACCTGTCCCGGGTGATCTCTTGGGCTTCACGCCTCAGTTCTCATTCTTCCCACCATCGTTCCTCCTCCCTTGGATGCTGTGATGTGGTTCCAGGTGTCTTGGGACCAAGGCGACAAGGCTATGACAATAATGCAGATTAAGGGGCAGCAGTATCTGCTTCACCTCATGTTTATGCGATGCCTAAGGTTGGAATTTTATTCTTTTTTCTTTTTTATTTATTTCTAGTTTCTAGCCACCTGAATGTCTAAAGTATGTGAACGTAGCAAAATCGCATTGTCTTCTAAAGCTTTTAACCTGTTGTGATTGTCTGGGATTAACTCTGTGAGTGCTAATGTAGAGATGTTGATAAGCCTGGGCTGCCTGGGTCATGTTCAAGGCCTGCGGTCTAGAGGGTGTCAGGATTGATCCTGCCAGTCAGGGCTGCCAGGGACAGGGTACCCAAGCCTCTTGATGAACCTCTTGGTTTGTCAAGCACAGACTCATTCTGGTACTGCCCTCCATCCCCTCTCTGATGTCCTCAAGAATGGTGGCAGCAGCGACACCTGAAGGTGACCATTTAAAAGCCTATTATTTTGCCCAGAGCAAACTAACTGGGACCCACATTCCTCTAGCACTCTTCAGCTCTGGAAGCTGCCTGGGATGTGACTGGGTCTCACCCTCCTACAGTCAGACGCCTTTCCCAACTGGCGGGAACAACAAACACGTTTTTTCACCCAGGACCTGAAGGTCTCCGGAAAGAAAAGTGGCTTTATTCATATTCGTTATGAGTATTATGTGCTGGGATTATTTTCTCAGTAGGCGGTGTCTCTTTTCGCCCATATTTATGAAGCAGAGAAGAAGGCATTTAATGAATTTCAAGAGTGTATTTGACTGTAAAACACATCTCAGTATATTCACATGTAAATAACCCTTTCATTTGTTCTCTCTGGTGACCTTTTTTTCCCCCCTTTCTTCTGGGGGTAGATCACAGTTTGTTGTTGTTTTCCATTTCCAAATGGGAGGCTGAATGATAATAATGAAAGATTATGCCAAAAAAAAGTCCACGTTTAAAATAATGTTGATATGCCACTTGTGTTGCAGGATAATTATAGTAATTTGGCTATTACACTATATGGAGTCAGGAGGTGCTTGCTAGAAAACACGGCGATAGGGGTGATTCAAGGGATTTTCATCCCAACTGGCTGTTTGATCCCGCTGACTTTTCTCTTGAAAATCAATTGCTTGCCATGAATACTGTGAATTTCCCCTTGATTAAATTGGCCAGCAGGGGGACTACAACCACCGTATCAGGATTGCTGTGTGTTCCTTGTGTTTACAAAGGATTTTTTGATGACTCTTAAAAATATCACAGTCCAAATTTTAATCTGTGCGGAGTGACTATTTTTAAGGAAGCAATTATTAAAAAAAGAAAGAAAAAAAAAGTAACAGTCTTGGCAATGACAATAAACAAAGGAAGGTTTATGAATTTAAATGCCTAGGAGGAGCCAGTCACTTTGCTTCTGGGTGGAAATCCTTCAGCCCCCTCTGCATTTTGCTCAGTCCTCTAGCATCTTCAGACCTTCAAAGGCAGCTGGACTCAGTCAGCCAAAAAAAAGACCCAAACACCACTCACGTTCTCTGGAGCTGTTAGTAGATTCAGGTTTTCTGTATTATTATTGTTAAGATTTATTTATTTTTATTTGAAAGGCAGATTTACAGAGAGGAGGAGAGACAGAGGGGAAAAGATCTATCCACTGATTCACTCCCCAAATGGCTGCAACAACTGGAGTTAAGCTGAGCTAAAGTCAGGAGCCATGAACCTCCTCAGGGCTTCCCACATGAGTGCAGGGTCCCAAGGCTTTGAGCCATCCTTCTCTGCTTTTTTAAGATCAATTTTACGTATTGGAAAAGCCTAGTGACACAGCAAAGGGTTGAAATAGAAAGCTCTTCTATCTGTTGGTTTATTCCCTTAAATGGCCTCCATGGTCAGTACTGGATCAGGCTGAAACCAGGAACCCCACATGGGCTATCTTGCACTATTTTTCCCAGGTACACTTGCAGGCAGCTAGGTCAGAAGTGGAGCGCCCGGGACACATCCTGGCACTCTAGTGTAAAATGCCAGGATCATCAGCAGCAGCTTAACCCCTGTGTCACAACACTGGACTCTTTAGTTTTGTTCCTCAGTGTGAATTTCACATGGTGCACATGGAACTCTCAGTTCTTAGTGCATCTTCTCTGGGGTGATACCTTTTCAATCTGTCCCATTATTGATGAAGTGTCCTCTTGAATAGTAGATAAAACTGGCTTGGACCTGGTGTGATGGTTCAGTGACTAAATCCTTGCCTTGTGTGTGCCGGGATCCCATATGGGCTTTAGTTCGTGTCCCAGTTACTCTACATCCCATCCAGCTTCCTGCTTTTGGCCTGGAAAAGCAGTGGAGGATGGCTCAAAGCCTTGGGAGCTTGCACCTATGTGGGAGACCTGAAGAAACTCCTACCTCCTGGCTTTGGATCAGCTCAGTTCCAGCCTTTGTAGCCCAGCCCAGCCCTCCCCAAACCCATGCCACACCTGTGCCAAGGGAGATTGAAGCCATGTTCAGCCCAGGACAGTGCACCAATTCTGGCACTCACATTCACTGATGGAAATTCCAGCCCAGCTAGGGTATCCCCTTAGCTCCCCAACCAGGCCTGTTCCCAGCCACTGTACTTCTGCATGCCAACAGATATTGCTCTTCCGCATGGGTGAGTCTACATATTGCCCTGCAGATTCTACCCTTCAGACCTGATTCACTCATTTATTTGTTGAATTCATGGCCCAGCTTCACAGAATTGGTTTGCTTTTCTGACACTCTCTGGTGGGTTCCGTGTTGTAGCCCTTCAAGTAGAGTGGCCTTGTCCATGGAACTTCCAGAGAAGTCATTCCTTACCTGGACCTGAACCCTAAGGTCTTTGCTGATCCCCACCTGTACCATCTCTCAGATTCCCTGTAAGCCCCACACTCCCAAGATCCCAGAGAACATTGCCAGGAAGCTCATGGGCTTCACCCAGGTACCGTTGGTGTGCAGGCTGCTTGGCTGGGTCTTCCCAGCAGCTGCCATACAGCTGGGAGAGTCGAGCACCCAGGCCTCCAGCTTCAGGCTCACCTGGGCTGCCCCTATCACCCTAGTTTTACAGAAAGTGTCTTTGGAAACTGATGAAGGCTCTTGGAGGTGAGGTTGATCTGGCCTGTCCGAGGGGCCCTAAGCACTTTCACAGGGTCCCTTATGAAGGAAAGAGAGGGACGACGCCAGGTGGTCAGGTCAGGGAAGTAGAGCCTGGAAAAACACGGCCACAAATCCAGGAATGCAGCCGCCTCCCAGGAGTGGGAGAGGCCAGGGATTTGCTCCTGGAGACAGCAGGATGGGTGACACCTCAGGATCGATCTTGGAGAGCACAGATTTCTGACTCCTGGCCTCCAGAACCAAGATAGAATAGATTTCCACCGTTACAAACCGCTAAGTGAGTGATAATTGGTGAGAGCAGCCACAGGAAAGCAACACAATTACAAAGAAGACAAGGGTGGGAGGCCAGCCAAAGAAGAGAAAGGACTTCTTCACCCTGCAGCAAGGCTTGAGAGAGTGGCGAGTGCTGCTTGTTTCTTGCCTTGTCTTAGCTCAGGGCTCCTCCTTGTGGTTCATCTCCATTTATGTGGAAGGGGAAGGTTCAGGTCTCCATTTATGTGGAAGGGGGAGGCATCTCCCAAGGTTTGGTTTCGTAATTTAGGATTGTGTTGTTTACTTAACAATCTGCTTCAACAATGCAAGGACCTGCTCTCGTGCAGTGCCCAATCCACAACACCCTACAATGTTGCTGTCTCACAAATGGCACATGTGAAATAGATATTTTTAAATGGCCAAAGAAACAAATAGGGTCCCATTTTGCGTAAGAGATGGGACTGGAAATAGAATTGAACTAGCAACTGAAATCACCCTATGTGCATAGGCTAAGATGGGTGACCGACAGAGCCAGACCCCACACTGGCAAGCACACACAAGGGTCAGGTCTGGGATCACCTCAGATGAGTTTCTTTGGGGATCTCCTCAACTGAACTGCTGAACTCAGAACTCCAACCATTGGAAGAATTGCATGTCTGTGGTCTGATTGTAGAGTGCACATATCACAATTGGGCCTCCTCATGGCTACGATGGAGCAGTGGACAGCATAACCAGATGCACACGGAGGATTTGGCAGTCCAATGGGGCCTACACAGGACATCTGATACCATAACAGAGGATGGAGGGCCAAACAAATTGGTCAACTTCCCCAGCCAAACATTGAGAGCAAATATCTGGGTGAATGGAGACTCTTAGGGTGGACTATGTCAGCCACTGGATTTTGGAAGGATTTCCTCATGCTTGGAGCAATGAGATCAACAGCATTTCAGAACTATCAAAACCACTTGAGCAGAAACCATGGAACATGCCCCACATTGGGATGACATCAGGTGGCCATTCCCTATCCTTGGGTATTGATGTGGTTAGGATGCTGGATGTCACTTTTCCACATCTCTCTTCCTTCCCCCAGATACAGGAAGAATAAAAAGAAAATTGGAACCAATGGTTTCATTCACTTTCCCCTAATTCTTGACGCTTCCCAACCTGATCAGAGTTTTTAAAAACAAACAAAAAATACACAAATAAGGGCCCATATGCTGTGCTTTGTTACATCTCTAGTCTAGCAGCTTTTATACTGAGATTATGTATGTGTGTGTATGTACTGCTCATGACCCTTGGTCACTTGGGAGCCAGTTAGCATCTTCTACGTCTTATTCATTCTTTCTTTCTGGTTATCTCATAGGATGTCTAGAACTGGTTCTCCACTGAACTTTGAACTGAATGATTTAATTTCTAATCATTTCCCAGCCCTCCTCTTAAAACCAAACACCTTAAACTCATTTAATTTTTCTGAATGTGTTTTTTTTATTCAAGTTTTTTTCTGAAATTGTCTGTAACATTAAGGTGCTAAACAAAGCAACTGTTGTGTAAAATTTTCAAGATATTTACTTTCATAGCCTAACGTTCAGTTTCCATATATGGCATTAGTAATGTATGAAAGAGTCCCTTACAAAAATTTAGGGTAATGCAGTTAGAGCTGAGTTCATTTTGATCAGCTTGTCCTCCCCTGAGGTAGTCGTGGTGATGGCTTTAGTATGCATCCTTCTAGACCTCTCACTTAGGCTTTTCTGTATGCTAACCATGGATTCATTCTAGCCTGTGGCCATGTTTTTCTGTGTAAATGATGTCACATGGGTATGCAGTGTTTGGAGATGTGCTCCTCCACATGGCTTGTTGAGACCCAATTATGTAGATATGCGTACAACTAAGACATTCCTTTTGCCTTCTGAGAAGTATTGTACTGTGTGGAATGTGCCACATCCATTCTTGGAGGTATATTGAAGTTGTTTCTGTTATTCTGTTCTTCCAACTGGTGCTGCTGTAAATGCCATATATGTTTCCTTGATTCTCTTGCAGAAGTTTGTGCCAGAATAATTCTTTCTGGCTTGGAGATACTCCAGAACCACCAAACATGGCCATGCCAAGGACCCTTCTCTGAGACTCTTCTCCTTCAACAGCATTTAGTGGTGGTGGTATTTTAATGTTCCTTCTCTCCTTCCTTCCTTGCTTCCTTCTTTCCTTTTTTTTTTTAATTTAAAAAGTAAAGTTAGAGGAGGAAATACATACATAGAGAGAGAGAAAGAGAGATATTCCATCTGCTGCACTCCCCAGATACCCTCAATTACTGGAGCTGGCCCAGGCTGAAATTAGGATCTCAGAGCTTCTTCCAGGTTTCCTATGTGGCTGCAGGGGTGAAAGCACTTGGGCATCTTCCACTGCTTTCCTGGGAGCCTTCGCAGAGAGCTGGGTCAGAAGTGAAGGAACTGGGACTCAGACCAGCACCAATATGAATGCCAGTGTTGCAGGTGGAAGCAAAATGCACAATGACTATTACTGAAGACTCCCCTACAAAGGAGCAGAAGGCTTTGTGAACCTCAGAGTTAACTGAGGAAGACATTGAGAAAATGTGGGATACAGAATTCAAAGCACCTGTTATAAAGCTCCTTCTCAACAATGAGAAGCGCATGCAGGTATTAAAGCAATACATCACACAGGAAATAGCAACACTGAAATGAAATCAAGCCGAATTATTAGAAATGAAGGATGCAATAGAGCAAATATAAAAGATCAGTGGAAAGTCTTAATAATGAAATAAATGAGGCAAAAGAAAGAATCTCAGAATTGGAAGATATTTCTTGTCACAATGGGAAAATAATAAAAAAGCTGGAAGCAGAGCTGGATCAGACTGAAAAAAGTATTCAAGAAAAAAAGAGACACTATCAAAAGGCCAAATGTGAGAATTATGGGAGTTCTAGAAGGTGCAGAAAGAGAAATTGGGTGTAAAAATGAGTCCAATGAAATAATAAAAAATTTCCTAATCTGGCGAAAGAATTGGGAAACAACATCTAGAAGGGGCACAGAACTCCCAGTAGGCTTGACCAAAAGTGATCTTCACCAAGACACATGATAGTCAAACTCTCTTCAATCGAACATAAGGAAAAGATCCTTAACTATGCACGTGAAAAAAACTGGCTGACATATAGATTAATGGCAATTAAAATTCACAGCTGACCTCTCACAGGAAACTCTATAGGCAAGAAGAGAATGGAGCGACACATTCCATATTCTAAAAGCAAAAAATTGTTGGCCCAGAATAACATACCCAGCGAAACTTTCCTGGTCTTTGAAAATAAAATTCTTCCACAGCAAAGAAAAGTTGAAAGAATATGCCTCTTCCAAACTTTCCCTACAAATGATACTTCAAGATGTTTTCTTGACAGAGAAAAGGAGTAGCGCCCACCAAAACCAAAGGCAAATGGGAAGAAAATAACAACAGAAGATTAAATCAATGAACAACCCATTGCTAAGTGACAGGACCAAATTACCACTTATTCATATTAACCCTAAATGCAAATGACTTGATATCATCAATCGAATGTCATGGATTCGTCATAGTCTGGGTTAAAAAAAAAAAGAAACAAAATCCATATATTTGTTGCCTAAAGGAGACACATCTGACCAACAAAAATCAGCAGAAACTATATCTCAAGGATTTTGATGATTTTTGTTTTTAGTTTCATTTCTTTAAAACAGTTTTTTTTCTCTACATTCTTCACTGTCTCTGGCCCGGCGCCGTGGCCTAGTGGCTAAAGTCCTCACCTTGAACGTGCCAGGATCCCATATGGGCGCCAGTTCTAATCCTGGTAGCTCCACTTCCCATCCAGCTCCCTGCTTGTGGCCTGGGAAAGTAGTTGAGGATGGCCCAAAGCCTTGGGGCCCTGCACCTGTGTGGGAGACCTGGAGGAAGTTCCTGGATCCTGGCCTCAGATCGGGATAGCACTGGCCGTTGTGCTCACTTGGGGAGTGAATCATCAGACGGAAGATCTTCCTCTCTGTCTCTCCTCCTCTCTGTATATCTGACTTTCCAATGAAAAAAAAAAGAGTCACTTGACTTTTAATAAAAAATTCTTCACTGTCTCAATTATCATACAGTAGCATCGTTTTCTCCAAGAAGGTTCTTGGTTTTGTTTTTCGTTTCTTTGGTGACACATTAGTCATTCAACAGCATGTTATTTAACTTAATGGCACTGTAAATTTCTTCTTTTTTCTTCCTGTTGTTGATTTTTGTTTTAAGGCTTTTCATTTAAAGGGATGTATAATAATGGTGTAATGAAGATTATCATATCTAGTGGCAGGTTGTTTAACTTCATGGCATTGTAAAGTTTTGTTTTTCTTTTTGTTGTTGATTTTGTGTTGTGGCTTTTCACCAGTGGGTATGTGTAGTGACTATGATGTGTAGATGGGAGGATATGGTGCACTGTGTATTTAAATAGAGGATGGCCTCCCAGTTGGATGTGTCATGACAATGGGATGCTGGACTCTGCCATTGTCCATGCCTGCAGTGATGGATTTATGACTGTTTATGAGGAATTATACTGTTGTAATGATATAGGGGAACTACAGTGGGGAAGGGGATTTGGGCAGAGGTTAGGAGAAATCTCAGGGCCTATGGAACTGTATCATAAAAATAATAATAATAATAGATGAAAAAGAATATGCTTGGGATTCTGGATGGCTATTATAGTAAAAGTAAAAAATTCATGAGCCCATCTGTTGTTATTTACTCCTGAAACCTTCAGATTGTATGATTTTGCATTCTGTATGTGTTGGTCTTTATGGATAAAGGTCAGTGTAGATCTGAAGTCCTTGGAACCTCGAGTCTTTATGAGCTGGGGTCTCTCTTTAAGGATGACCATATAGCGTGAAGTCGCTGACATTTCTTGCTGTACTTTGGGAGGGCTCTGTGTTTGGAGGGCTCTGAACCCTTCGCTTACTCCAGAGAAACAGCCTCCCTGAGAGAGATTGTTCTAGAAAGCAGTGCCTTCTTTCCCACTGGAAGAAAGAAAGAAATCACTGGTTCCTAACTTTTAAGCTCCTTAGGTGTGGCGTAAGCCGTAACACTGCAGTTCAGCTGGTGGCATCTGTGCGGGCTTTGGTTGTATGTTACCTGATCCCACAGCCTGGACGTGGCCCTGGGATAGCAACTCAGATCTGAGGGCCCAAGGGTGCATCGTGAATGTTAGCTAATGAAACCCCACCGAACCCCAGAGACGCGGGGGAGAGTGACACAAGCTCACCTCGCCCAGTTCTGAAATGCAGCCACCTCTGGGGACAAGCGTGGCAGCTGCTGCGCAGTAAAGCACAAGCCCTCACGGCAGTTCCATCAGGACAATTAGGCGTTGTGCTCGATAATTGTGTCACCAGTAGCGCACTCTCAGGTAGTTAACACAGCAAGATTCTAAGTTCATTGCCAATCTCACCTGTTCCTCTAGACCTTTAATTTTTGGCAACTTCATTCTAATTATAAGAGAAATATATACCCAGCCAAGGCCTACAGTTCTTTTCAGTTATGCATTTTGGAGTTCTTCAAGTTTAAAACTTAAAGTGGGAAAGTATCAACAGTCATGCACACATGTTTGTATTTTTACATATATGTACCATATTTGCATACATGCATATCACACACATTCATATATAAACATCTACATATGTTTACACACATTCATGTATCTGCACACACATGTAAATACATACATATACATATGTATTTACATATATGTGTATAAGTTTACTCTTGGGGTTGGCATTGTGGTATAAGGAGTAAGGGACACTGGACACTGATATCCCATAAGGGCACTCATTTATGTCTTGTCTGTTCCACTGCTGGCCCAGCTCCCTGCTCATATGCCTGGGAAAGCCACAAAAGATGGCCTGAATGCTTGGGCTTCTGGCTTCAAACCTGGTCCAGCCCCAGCCATTGTGGCCATTTAGGTAGTAAACCAGGGGGTAGAAATTCTTACTCCACCTTTCAAATAAATACATCTTTTTTGGAAAATCTTGGGGGCTGGTGTTGTGACAAAGCAGGTAAAGCCTTCAGTTTCAATGCTGGCATCTCACTCAGGCACCAGGTTTATAACCTGGTTGTTCTACTTCAATCCAGCTCACTACTGATGTCCTGGAAAACAGCCGTGAGAGCTGGCCTGGGTCTATGTGCCTGTCACCTTGTTGAAGACACAGACTAACTCCTGGCTCCTGTATTTTGCCTAGCCCAGCCCTAGCTGTTGTAGCAATTTAAAAGGGGTGAACCAGTGGATACAAGATTCTTTTGTCTTTCTCTGTAACTCTGATTTTCAAATAAACATATAAATTATATTTTTGAATATATATGTCATCTATATATAAATAAATAAACCTTTAAAAATATTGCTGCTGAGTGGTGGTGAAAATGAGAAAGCAGCTGGGATAGTGATGGGCTAAGATGAGGGAAGGTTCTGGATGTGGGAAATGTGTCCTGCATGCATTGCAATGGCTGTCGCTTGGTGACAGACGCATGTTGCAGCTTCCTGACTGCACACTTGCTCCTGTGTGTGCGATAAACTGGCGGGCATGCTGCTGATTCAATCCGTGGTGCTGCAAACCCCAGACATGATGTCTGGAGGATTTCCCAGTGTGCCAGAGCCGCTCAGAATCCAATGTTCCAGGTTTTACCTGCAGTCTTTCTTCATGGGAGGGGCTCTATGTTCTTGACTACACACACACACACACACTAAACCCACCCCCTTCATCTCACATGCCTTTCTCAAAGCTAAATAGTCATTACCCTTTATGCCAGGAGACAACTTCTGACCTTCAATTCCAGCCACCCCCTGCTCCCTTCAGCCAGGCTTTTCTCACCTCCCCAGCGTCTGAGTCTTAGGCTCTGACTGTATTTATTTGCTTGTGTGTTCATCAGAAGTAGGTATAAAGATCCGGTAACTTGGAGCGATGATGGTTCAATGGCTAAATCCTTGCCTTGCATGCACTGGGTTCCATATGAGTGCCGGCTCATGTCTCAAGTGCTCCACTTTCCATCCATCTTCCTGCTTGTGACCTGGGAAAGCAGTAAAGGACAGCCCAAAGTCTTGGAACGCTGTACCCGTGTGGGAGACCTGGAAGAAGCTCCTGGCTTCAGGTCAGCTCAACTGCGGCCATTGCAGCCACTTAGGGAGTGAGCCAGGCGATGGAAGCCCTTTATTTTTGTAAATCTGCCTTTCCAATAAAAATAAATAAATTTAAAAAAATACAGTATCTTGGGGACTTGGAAGGCAACTGTAGGGACTGTGTATCCCTGGTGAGGGCTAGGAGAACGTGGCGGGAGGGGAGGAAGCCGAGGGGATCCTTCCGCGGGATGCTGGGAGATAAAGAAGGCAGAATGGGATGGATATGGGTGGTGACAGCAGCTCTGGAGCCTCCAGCAGATCCAGGGTGCCTCCTGCTCCTGGGCTGCTCTGGGCTGGGGCCAGAAAGTAGGAGCAGGAGGGGCAGCTGCGGGGCTCCCGGCAACACAGGCCCAGGTGAGGCTGCAAGGATTGCAGGCCTGCCTGTCGTGACGGCCTCTCCCAGTGTGGGGAGGGAAGGGTGGAGAGAGAGAGACGAGGAAGAGGTGGCCTTAGCAAGGCCTTTTCAGTCAAACAACATCATTATGTTTTTAAAAGATTTATTTATTTATTTTGTTGTCTGAAAGGCACATTTTTATAGAGAGATGGAGAGTTGGAGAGACAAGGGCCTTCCATCTGCTGGTTTACTCCCTAAGTGGGCTGCAAAGGCTCAAACTGAGCTGACCTGAAGCCTGGATTAGGAGCCTCCTTTGGGTCTCCCATATAGGTACAGGGTCCTAAGGACTAGAGCCATCCTCTGCTTCTTTCCTAGGCCATTAGCAGGGAGCCGGATCAGAAGTGGAGTAGCCAGGACTAGAACCAATGCCCATGTGAGATGCTGGTGATTGCAGGTGGGAGATTGTCCTGATGCTACCACCACAGCAACCCCAGTGACCTTTTTCTATTGTTGTTCTGTGATTTTAAGTGAAGTTTAAAGGCACGCTACGGAATTTGTCAGAACAGTGGTGCTCTGCTCAGTTCCTCTTGCTTAGACAACAGCAAAGTGAGCATGGGGGTCACTGGTACAGCTAGGAGTTCAGTTTTCCAGGGAGAAGGCAGCTTTTGAGCTAACCCTGGGCAGTTGAGCAGCACAGACGTACCTCATTGTGGTGTCACCCACCTCCTGCCTTAAGATCCTTTCCAAGCTGCGGTCAGAGAAGCTGACCTTCAGTAGTTTGCAAACGTCAGGGAGGGCTGCGGTCAGTGGGTGCTGTGACCCCGAGCCTGGCACAGAGGCCCAGGCCTCCTGTGCAGCAGGCTCTCCACACTCAATGTCCATCCGTGGCTTCATCTTTGCAGCACCCCTGGGGGAGGGATCACTTGACCTCTGTCATGCACAGGGGAGTACCAAGGATCCCTCTGTGGAAGGCCCCAATCTTCTCACCTTGATGGGTCACAACCCCCGCCCCCCATAGAATCAAACTCATCAGAGACACTGAACTTTGTCAGCACATTGATCCTGCAGTCCAATTTCCTGTAGCTTCATAGACACTTACTGTGGATTTTCTCTTCTTATTCTCTTTTATCTCCCAAAGATACAGAGCTCAGCAGTAGCAGCCAGGATTCCCAGCAAATAGTGAAGGAGCCATTTTCTCCAGAGCCCAGGGAGAGTATCCAGGTAAGGAAGACCATTCCCCTATGCCTGGGTGCAGGGTGGGCTGGCACGCTACTTGTGACACCAGGAACATCCCTTGGGCTGGGGGCATCGTATGCCACAGAGGCCAGGGGAACAAGGCCCACAGGCTTCCCCCCATGCGGGTAGGGGTGAATTTCAAGCCCACATCTGCCTTGCTCCCGACCATTCCCTGATTTCAGCAGGCAGATAAAACAGCCCACTTAAGGCTCCCTGGGAAATCCAAACTTTCTGAAGAAAATGACGCTCTGTCTCCACCCTCAACCATGTTTTCTCCCTGCCCATCTCAGCTCCCTGTAGAGCTGCTTGCTTGCTTCCCTGGCTTGGCCTTACTGGGCGGGATCCCCTGCTCTGCACCTCCTGCTATGAGCATACTGTCCATAGAGGACTGTGTGAGCTACCTTCTTACCCTAATAAACCCACCCCAAGAGAACCTGCAATTGACTGTCAGAGATTACAGAGGACCCGGAGGGTGGGCCTGGACATCCAGCCACTTCTACCAGCCTTGAACCACCAACGGATTCCCAGCCATGTGAAGAGGCCCATGTGTCTGTGGACTCTCGTGTCCCCACCTGCTTCTACGGGGCCTCAGGAGTGCACGCCCCTTGGGTCCTGAGAAACAAGGCCCCTCTGATTGCCCTTCCGCTCCCGAAGGCCTCACCAAAGGGGTTCAGCAGAAGTGGGGAGAACGAGTGGGCTCACACCCAGGTGTATGGTGCCCGTGCAGAGCTACATCTGCCAGGGTCCAATCCTGCATAGCTCGTTTGGTTTCTGGTCTACCAACTCCTCCTTCTGGCTGGTCCCAGGGTTCCTCACACCAGAGAAGGATGGAGAGCAGGTGTGATAGCGTTACTTCTTAGCCGCCAGCTTCCTCCTTTCTTTCCTTTTGTTTTCTCCATTCCTGCCTTGGACCAAACAGCTTTTCCCTTGCCCCTCAGCTCAGTCAAGGACTATCTGGGGAAGAGGAGCCATGGGAGAGGACTCCAGGACACCATTGTAAATTGTACCCTTTGATCTTTTTACGTCATCTTTGTGCAGAGATCCTGATGTCCCAAAGCACAGAAAGTTTCAATCTGTAGGTGTTTTTGTGTCAAATTTCCAGTGCTGATTTCCTCCTTGTTTGCGGTGGGGGTACCTCCAGGTGCTGGGACACCCACAAGACCAAACCACAGCCTCACTCTTTGGGGAGCAGAGGCCCCTAACTGAGAGTGTGGACAACAGGTTGAGGAAGAACCCCAGAAGGTGAACACTGGGGAAGGTCTGAATCTTCTGCAGAATGGTTTGGATGATTGAGGAACATGAAAATAAAGGAATGCATTAAAAACAGGGTTCAGGGCCCAGCACGGTGGCCTGGCAGTTAAAGTCCTTGCTTTGAATGCGCCAGGATCCTTTATGGACGTTGATTCTAATCCCGGCAGCCCCACTTGCCTTCCAGCTCCCTGCCTGTGGCCTGGGAAAGCAGTCGAGGATGGCCCAAAGCCTTGGGGCCCTGTACCCATGTGGGAAACCTGGAAGAGCTCCTGGCTCTTAGCTTTGGATCAACGCAGCTCTGGTTGTTGCAGTCACTTGGGGAGTGACTCAGCGAACAGAAGATCTTCCCCTGTGTCTTTTCTTCTCTCTTTATATATCTGACTTTGCAATAAAAATAAATAAATCTTAAAAAAAAAAACCCAACAAACAACAGGGTTAGATGTTGTGACACTGCAGGTTAAGCCAATGCCTGTGATATTAACATCCCATCCTGGATCGTGAGTTCAGATCCAAGTCCCTGCTAATTCACCTGGGACAAGCAGCAGAGGGTGGCCCAAATACCTGGGTCCCTACAACCCATGGGGGAGACCCTCTCAGAAGGGTTGGTGTGAACGATGTCCAGACAAACCTAAGAACAGTGCCTGTCCTGAGCAGCTGGCCCTGTGAGAAACCTACGGTCCACAGGGCGCTGGGGGAGTACAAGACAGATTCTCACCTCAAGGGGGGCAGTAGTGAGCCCTGAAGAGAGGAGAGCTCTTCCCCCAGCTCCCGCCAGGTCCTTTAGAATAGATCTCCAGAACAACCACCAAAAATCATCTGTTCCTAAGTAACTTAATGGAGTTACAGGACAAAGTTCAAGAATATGTACACGAAGACAAAACCATCCAGCAACAAACTAAGGATATACCTGCATCTTTAAGTGATGCATGTAATTGGAGTCCATTATAGAAGAAAAAAGAGGTTGAAACATACTTTTATTTTAGGGGCAAAGAGATAAAGGTTTTCTGTCTGCTGGTTCATTTCCCATATCCCCACAAAATCGTAGCTGACCATGTTGAAGCTGGGCACCCAGAACTCAGTCTAAGTCTCACTTGAGTGAAAGGGTCCAAGAATTTGAGGCATCATTTGTTGCCTTGCAGGTTGTATATTAGCAGAAAAAAAAGCTGTTTGACTTTTTAAGCAAACACAGATTTTTTTTGGAACAAAATAAATCTTTTCATATTTGCTTGAATTAGCACAGATACTCTACCCAACAGCAAAAGGAAATGATTATTACAACATGGAACATTTTCCAAGCGGAACCATATTCTGGACTTTGAAACAAGTCTCAGCTTGAAAGAACTTAAGTCATCTAGAGCATGTCTTCTTGCAAGAAAAGACGTTGCAGGAAAATAACCCTGCAGCTCAGTGTCTAAGTCATATGGCAGTGCAGTGTACAAGGGACAATCTTCCCCAGTAAATGTTACTGGGACAATTGGATGTCCATATTCAGAAATTTAAAAATTCAACATGTATGTCCTGCACAAAAAGTAACCTCAAATGCATTCCATACTGAAATGTAAAACCCAAACCTGTTCAATTGCCAGAAGAAAATATAACAGAAAAGGAAAACTTTGTGATGTGGTTAATCTAAGAGTTCTAAGCTGCAACATAAACACAATACATAAAATGATAAATGAATTAGGCGTCATTAGAAGTTTAGGCTTTTGTTTTTGAAAATGACTGTTAAGAGAACAACGGCAAAGATATAAGGACTCTCTAAAGCTTCATGGAAAATACCTATCATGAAAAGAACTGTGCATGGCTTCCAAATTTGTTTCTGTACCAGACTAAATGTATCTTTTAGTCTTATTTCCCACGGACTTTTAAGAGTACTTTCTCAACTGTAATTTTTAATCTCAGGAAGGACTTGTTCCTAGAATATGTCCTTTAAAACTTTCAAATACAACAACACAAAATAGTCCAATACAGATGGACAGGGGGTTTGAAAAGAAGACATAGTACGTGAAACATTACATCTTGTTAATGACGTCAAAACCACACAGATACAACTGTACGTCTGTCACAACGACCAGAATTGAAGATGATAAAGCGGCCCAAGCATTGGTGACAATGTGGAGAAAGTGTCGTTCACTCACCCCGTGGACTGTCGCTCAGCAGCACAAGGGAGCAAACCGATGAGATGTACCTGCATAAATGTGGACGCATTTCAGATAAGAGACACCAACTTCCCAGCCCACAAAAGCATACACACTGTGTGATCTCATGCATAGAAAACTCCATAAAACTCCAGCTATTCTGTAGTGACAAAGCAGGTCCCAGTTTGCCTGTGGTCAGCAGGGTAGGAAGGGGTAGGAGAGGCAGGTGGGAACACAGGGGAAATGGTGGGTATGTTGATTGTTTTGATTGTGATAATCATTTTATGGGGGCATGCATACGTCAAAACTTTTCAAAAGGTACCTTTTTTTTAAATTTATTTATTTTTACTGGAAAGGCAGATCAGATTTTACAGAGAGAAGGCGAGACAGAAAGATCTATCCACTAATTCACTCCTCAGATGGTCACAATGGCCGGAGCTGAGTTGATCCGAAGCCAGGATGCAGGAGTTTCTTCCAGATCTCTCATGTGAGTCTAGGATTCCAAGGCTTTGGGACATCCTCTACTGCTTTCCCAGATCACAAAGAGGGAGGTGGATGGGAAGTCGGGCAACCAGAATACATACTGGTGCTCATATGGGATCCCAGTGCTTGCAAAATGAGGATTTAGCCAATTGAGCAAAAAATTTACCCTTTTAATGTGGGTCATTTATTGTATGTTGATTATAGCTCAGTAAAGCCAGTTTCAGGTTACATAGAAGAATAAAAAGAGCAGGATTGTAACGAAAATATGGAGAGAATTAGAAAGTGTTTGCACTGTAGAAAGCTTCCAGCTCTTCAAAGTGCATCTGCCCATCTGTCATTTTATCCAGTTAGAAGCAATAACTCCTTTCTTTCTGAACCACCCAGCTTGGTATCGCCTCACACCGTGAGTGTTGTCAAATAAATCTGACGTTTTTCCATTGTCATTTGCAGAGAAAAGTGACAGAGGACGCCACATCCGGGGAGCCTCCCCTAGCGAGCCACAGTGAAAATACTAGCGACGTGGAGGTAGGGTTCGGCTAGAATCCGTGAGCCGCAGTTCCTCCCATCCCAGTGAAAGTGTGTCCTTTCTCCCTGCTTCTCTGCCTCTCTCCCGGGTCCCGCCCTTTAAGGACTTACTCCACAAACTTTCCCTACCCCGTTAACTTTTCACTGTAGTTACTCATTCTATATCCCTTGCTCAGCGCAAACAAGAAGTTATACTTTGTACATTTTATTTACCACGATTTCAATAAATACAGTTCCCCCCCACCACCACTTGCCATTGCCAAAAGACATTGTGGAGAGGCAAGACCCTTATAGACAGAGTGTTCTCCTGCTTCACGTCATATGCTGTGCGTAAGCATGTGTTTATAAATGAATGTACTTCAGAGAGTTCATGGAAATGGAACTAAAGGATGTTTATTTTGATGCAAAAAATTGAAATTCATGGACATTTTTTTTTTCAGTAACACACGTTTGCCGTGAGCTCTTTGAAGACCCTTTGTATATGTAATTTCAGAATTTTTATACCAAGGGACCAGCGTTACGGCTCATCTTGTAATGCTGCCGCCTGTTATGGCAGCAATGCTATGAGCGCTAGTTCCAGCCCCAGTTGCTCTGCTTCCCATTCAGCTGCCCTCGACTGTGCCTGGGAAACAGCAGGTGACTCTAATACTTGCTTCCCTGCCACCCAGGTGGGAGGCCCAGATGGAGCTTCTGGTTCCTGGTTTTGGTTTGGCCTGGCCATGGCTCTGCGGCTGTGTGGAGAGTGAACTAGCGACTATACTAGATCTCCGTCTTGGCCTGTTGCTCCCTGTCTGTAATTCTGCCTTTAAAATCAAATCAACACATAAAGCAAATATTTAAGAAATATTTGTACCAAAATAAGCTTATTTTCTAGGTTTTCATGAAGTTCCACAAACTTTTTTGGAAGTTTTTTTTTTTTCCTGATACACAGCATTGACATTTTCTTAATACTCTTTCTCTATAACTTTTGAAAGATTCTCCTGTTTTTGATCTCACAATTTTTTTTTGCACCAAAAATCAGTTTTGTGACCTTTGTAAAGTGCTCTCATGCAAACCTGCATTTCTGTGTCTAACATTCCTGTGCGTCTCAGGCTCCAGTGTCTGCTCTCTGCTCTCTGCTCTCCCTGGTGGAGGCCAAGGGGTGGCAGCATTCCCCCTGGACACTGTCCCCTGGGCCAGTGACCGTCTTAGGGCTCCTTCACCGTGTTTTGTTGGTTTCCCTCCCCATCCACACCTTTGCATGAGGTTCTTCCTTCCTCCTTTTCAGATTTATTTTCTTTATTTGTAAGAGTGATAGAGTGAGTGGGAGAGACAGAGAGAGAATGAGATTTTTTCCATCCACCAGTTCTCTCCCCACTAGGCTACAACATTCAAGCTGGGCCAGACCAAGGCCAGGAACCTGGAAGTCTGCCTGACTCACCTACATGGATTTCAGAGGCCCAAGTACTTGGACCATCATCTCCTGCTTTTCCAAGTGCATTAACAGGGAGCTGGATTGGAAGCAGAGAAGCCAGGACTTGAATGAGTACTCCATTATGGGGAGGCAGGCCTTGCAGGCAGGTGGCAACTTAGTGTGTTGTACCACATGGTCCGTGGGAATGTGCCACCTGTTTCTTGCCAGAACCGTGGGATGCAGGAGGAGATTAGCAGAGCTCCATCGACCCTACTCAGAGTTTTGGACTTCTCTTTTGGAGTAGGAAAGGTCACATAGGCGTGTCTGCATGGGAGATTGACATACTTGGATGTTTTCCTCGGTCTCTGGCAGCAGAGTGCAGGACCTTGAGCAGGTTTCCAAGGCCTCAGGGTGACAGAAAGTGGCAGGTTATGCACAGGTCAGCCTGTGGAACCTGGAGAGCCCATGAGGAGGGGATAGGAGCTGGGTGAGTCATAACCATGTGGACACACTGCAGTACTCGCCGAACAAGGATCCCAGACACGGGAACTCCACCAGAGGGTTAGACCGTCCCTGGCATTTCCTCCCCAGAGAATGGCCAGTCGAAGAATTGACACAAAATTCAGCAAGGGACGAAGGGAGCACCTTCCTATGCCTAGTGCCAATCTGGAGAACAAGGCCTGGATCCAGAACACCAGTGGACTTCCCTACTTTTCTCCTGAAGGAACCGTCTGCCCCTGTATGTAGGCAGGTGTTACCCTTGGGGTGGGGTCTGCTCCTGTGCCAGGGTAACTGCAAGGAAGAAATGAGTCTAGGAGCAGCATATTCAGCCAGAAAGAGATGGACTATGCAGAGCCAGGTCTATCACCAGCACATCCCAACTTACCTTGTGCTGTTGGGCCCCTGTCCCAGTCCTGCCAGCCACAGCCGCCAGTCTGTGCTATCTAGTGTTGGACTTGCAGAAGGTCAGACTCCTGGGTGGCTGTCCTCCAGGCCACCTCCAGCAGCCCAGCTCTCCCACCACTGAGCTGGGACAACTCTGAGACATGATCTCCCGGACTGCTGAGATCTCAGGATTGAATGCGCAGTGGTAACCCGCTCATCAGGGCACCCTGTGTCGGCCTTCCCTGCCTGCCTCCCCACTCCCTGAACTCCTAGCAGGGCTTCCTGCCCTGCTTCCCCAGGTAAACTATGGACTCTCAGTTCCTCAGACCAGAGTTTGCTTCTGGAAAAATCCACACTAAGGTGACCTGACCCTTGTGTGCTGGGGATGAGAAGGAGGGAGACGCAGTGGAGAGCAGTATTCTTTTTTTGAGAGTGACCATTCCCAAATGGGCTCCACAAAGATGTGGAGCGGGGAGACAGGCAGCCCCTTCCCTCGCAGCACATCTATCGACCCCCCCAGGGGGCATCTGGTTCAACAAGCTGGCTTGGCCTCCCATGTTTATTTCCTGTGCCTCCAGGAATAAACCCACTGAAATGACAGTAAAGGAATATAAAGGGCACCGACCTCCAAGGACCACAAGACAGACAGGAGATATTGGAAGATAAGCACTTTAAAAATATTTAGAGACAAGGCAATCGATGGAGCAGTTTACAGTGGCTTAGCGCAGCTGAGAAAGGTGAAACTGTAGTCTTTTTGAGGGAAAAGACGACCAGAAGCACATGAGTTCTACCCCAGGCTGAGGACCTGGGGGTCCTTGTAGGGCCTTTGTGAGGTAAGGAATGGGGCTAAACCCTAGGGGTCTGTGTGATGCATATTATATGGAGTGACCCCAACTCTGTGTCCCCTTACTGCATCCCCCACTCTCCACCTGGTTCACCCACCATGTTTCCTGCCACTGAAACAACCAGCCGATTGCTCTGAGAAATATCTGACACAGCTCCAGGCTCACTGGTGTCGTGGAGGACAGGGAAGAGCTGAGCCAGTGGAAGTCTACGTTTCCAATAGAAGAACCTGTGGCCCCTCGCCTCCCCTTCTGTTATTCTCAGAATAACAGAAGCCAGGTCTTTGTAGCAGTCTCCTCTGGCTGCTGTGTAAAATGACCATAAATCTGGCGGCTTAAACAGCCTTGATCTCTCACCATACTGTTGTAGAGGTCAGAAGTTTGAAAAGGGTCATGCTATGCTCAGATACAAGGGTAGCTGGGGTGTGTTGTTCTCTTGCCTTTGCAGACTCTTGTGTTCCTGGGCCTGTGGCCCCTGCCTTTCTCTTCTGAGGCAGCAGCTTAGCACCAAAATAAACTGGTGCTTTAATTTCACTTTTCCATTAACTTTTTTGAAGGGATGTCATGTCCGTTTACTACTATCTGGTCTAGCCTTAACCCAGTGATACGGTTAAAATATGCAGCCTGTATCAAAGGCCAGCTGAACACGTTAGCACGAGAACCTGTTTTAATCCTTTTATAAATTTGGGATTTCTTGGAGGACAGCTCATGTGAAATGGGCCTGGCTCAGAATGAATCGAGTTAGGTAAGTCACAGTATAACCTGGGGCCACTGAGAAGCAGGAAATGAATTAAAAAAAAAAAAAAGATCCCAATGATGCCTCCTCTCTTGATCCCGCAGGACCTGGAAATCACCAGTCAGCTGTCCACTGTGGATGAGCAAACCCAGTACCTGGTCAGTAGGAGCTCAACATATGGCTCACTGCGCGAGGAGCCCGGCTACTTCCGGCCCAGCTACAATGGTGCCCCTACCGCCTTTTGCATTCAGCTGTTCTGTATCGATGAGAAACATGCAGCAAGGCAAGTCCTCACCTTCAGGTTCTCTGCCACGGTGAAGAATTTCTTGTGGTGTTCAGCAGCCCAGCCTTTGGATTTTACAGGGCTAGTGGTTTGTTAACCTGCCTCAACCAGAAGGTTTTGAGGCATGTTTTATCTTACTATTTAATTTTAAAATATATATATGTATATATATATATTATTTATTTATTTATGATTTGAAAAGTAGAGTGATGGTGGCGGATGGGGGGGCAAGGGGGAGAGAGAGCGAGCGAGCACTTCTGACTGCTAGTTCACTCCCCGAATGGCTGCAGTAACTGGGAAACAGCCATGCTGAAGCCAGGAGCTCAGCATTGTATCTGGGTCTCCCACGTGTGTGGCAGATGCCCAAGTTTGTGAACCATCTTCCGCTGTTTTCCCAGGTGTGTTGGTGGGGAGCTGGGTAGGAAGCAGAGCAGCTGAGACTTGAGCCAGTGCTCTGATAATGGGGTGCCAGGGTCACCCCCTATAGTTATATTTAGTTGGGTATCTTTAGTTTGAATTTTTGAGAATGTGTTTAAACCATTGTCAATACCCCAGCCTCCCTTGGAAACCCTATATTTCATGTTTATCTTACTTTTTTGAAGATCTTGAAAGATTAGAAAGGGAATTATTTTGTGTTCTTGTTAAACTATATCATAGGCATTTTAAAAATTTACCTCTTTTTATCATTATCGTTATATGATATAGTTCCATAGGCCCTGGGATTTCCCTTATCCCCTCCCCAATTCTCCCCCCCCTACTCACTGAGTTCCCCTATATCATTACTAAAGTGTAGTTCTTAATACACAGTCATATGTCCATTATTGCGGGCATAAACGTTGGTAGAGAGTCCAGCATCCTATTGTCAAGATATAGTAAATAGTTTCAGTTAGAGTCTATCTTTGGAAGTAGAGATGCATATTGTATTGTATCCTCACATTTGGATGTGATAGTCTTCATTTCACTGTTACTGTACATCCCCTTAGTTGAAAAGCCACAATACAAAATCAACAACAGGAAGAAAAATAGAAATTTACAATGCCATGGAGTTAAATAACATGCTGCTAGATATGATAGTCTCCATTACAGAGTTACTAAACATCCCCTTAAATGAAAAGCCACAAAACAAAATCAACAACAGAAAGAAAAAAAAGAAATGAACAACACCATGGAGTTAAATAACATACTGTTGAATGACTAATGTGTCACTGAAGAAATGAAAAAGAAAATCAAGAACCTTCTTGAAGAAAATGATGCTACTGTATGAGCTGAGTCATTGAAGAATTTAATGAGAAGAAAGTGTTTTGAAGAGATGAAACTAACCAAGAAAAATCAAAATCCATGAGATACAGTTTCCACTTATCTTTGTTGGTGAAATGTGTCTCCTGTAGGCAACAAATAGATGGACTTGGTTTTTAAATCTAGTCTACTAATCTATGATGTTTGATTGAGTTTGAGCCATTTGCATTCAGAATTAATACAAATAGGTGGTAATTTGGTCCTGTCATTTAGCAATGGGTTGTTCATTGATTTAGTCTTCTGTTGTTATTTTATTGGGATGTTCTTTGTGTTTGCTTATTCCTTTTCTCTGTCAAGAAAACATCTTGAAGTATCATTTGTAGGGAAGGTTTGGAAGAGACAAATTCTTTTAATTTTTCTTTACTGTGGAAGAATTTTATTTCATTTTCAAAGATCAAGGAAAATTTTCGCTGGGTATGTTATCCTGGGCTGACAATTTTTTGCTTTTAGAATCTGGAATACGTCCCTCTATTCTCTTCTTGCCTGTAGAGTTTCCTGTGAGAGGTCTCCTTTGAGTTCAATTGGCATTCCTTTATATGTCAGTTGATTTTTTTCATGTGCACATTTAAGGATCTTTTCCTCATGTTCGATTGAAAAGAGCTTGATTATTATGTGTCTTGGTGAAGATCGCTTTTGGTCAACCCTGTTGGGAGTTCTGTGCCCCTCCTAGATGTTGTTTCCCAATTCTTTCTCCAGATTAGGGAAATTTTCCTTTATTATTTCATTAAATATATTTGTAAAGTCAGTTTTTTGTTCTGCACCTTCTGGGACTCCCATAACTGTTATATTTGGCCTTTTAATAGTGTCTTTCAATTCTTGAACATTTTTTTTACTCTGATCCAGCTCTGCTTCCAACTTTTTGTTTGTTTTCCCCTAGTGACAGGGAATATCTTCTAATTTTGAAATTCTTTCTTCTGCCTCATTCATTCTATTTTGGAGATCCTCCACTGTACTTTTAATTTGCTCTACTGTATTCTTCATTTCTGATATATCAGCTTTCATTGATTAATTTCCAGTGTGATGTATTCCTTAAATTCCTTGAATGCCTGCTTTTCATGCTTCTCATTGTTGATAAGTTTTATAACAAGTGTTTTGAATTCTGTATCCCCCATTTAATCAATGTCCTCGTCAGTGAATGCTGAGGTTGGCAAAGGATTTTGTTCCTTTGCAGGGAAGTCTTCAGTAATATTCAATGTGCCTTTGTCTCTTCTTTTACTCTTGGTCATTGTACTTCTGGTTAT
Organism: Ochotona curzoniae; assembly: GCF_017591425.1. Taxonomy (NCBI): domain Eukaryota; kingdom Metazoa; phylum Chordata; class Mammalia; order Lagomorpha; family Ochotonidae; genus Ochotona; species Ochotona curzoniae. Next base: position 20,532,293 of record NW_024465894.1, on the reverse strand, counting down.
CAGATTCTTCTCCTTGGGGTAGGTTTCTAAGCTGTGTTATCCACAGGTCTACAATTCGATTTTACTTATTGCAGTTGGTACACGGTTCTTTGTTTGCAGTCACTTGTGCCACTCCCTCCAGCAAGTTCCAAGTCTGGATTCTTATGTTAGATTCCCACCATGATCTCCATAGCCCCAGCTCCTGTCTCATCAGTCTCCACCTCCTGTGATACTGTGCTAAGGCTCCACCATTATCTGTACAAGCTTTCTCCCACTTTGGTTGGAGCAGGATTAGGGAGTCACCAGGTATCCTATATATCTAAGTTGTTGGTGCTGCTGATCTTGCCAGAACTTGTTGGTCGTTGGGTCTGAGGGCCACACAGACCTATTTTGACTCGTACAATGCCATGGTCAGTATTATTTTCCTGTGGGACCAGGGCAATGCAATGAGCTCAGTGAGTTCTTGCCAAGTTCAGTGTGTGTGCAGCTCTCTGTTGTGTCCCCTGCAGTCTTAAACTTTTTGCCACACTATAAGAAATGGTGCCTGATACACCACTACTAGAGTTCTTGATCTGCTGGCCATCAGGTCTGAGGACTACCTGGTCCTGTCTTGGGTATAGCCTATAGGATGCCACGTTGTTGCAGTTCACTGAGCCAGAAATGAGTTCCCTCCCAGCTCAGTGCATGCACAGTCCTGCCCCATAGCCCTTGCCTCCTTAAACAAAATGGCACCTAATTCAGCTCTAGGAGGCTGACTGGGCTATGAAATCTACCCTGTTCCCGCACGGTCTGTTTGGGACCTGCCACTCTGTCTCTGCTCCTAGTCAAATCAAACTGACCAGCAGGACAGGCAGTTCTTTGGGTTCACCTCCGGAGCTCCCAATGAAAGTCCCTTCCCACCTGGTTGCTGGTGGAGTTCAGATCGCCACTTGCTAAATGCCGCTGGGGTATCAGTCACCACAACACCACACTGTTGTTTTCGCTGCTTTCCTGTGTCTGTCAGTGTCTGGATACCCCTCTGCTCTTGTTCTGTCCTCTCCTATTTCATGGAATGTGCCCGCTCTGCTTCACACTGGCTAATAGTTCTCCATCCATTTAAACATGTCAGTCCCCTATTCTGCCATCTTGATTCTCTATCTCTATCATAGGTGTTTAAAAAACCTTAAAGTCCTACTGGATGTGTTGTTTAATACTTATTTTCCCCTGTGTGTTTAGATAGGATGGTGCTTAAAATGTAGTTCTTAGATTTCCAGCTAGATATTTGATATCCCAGTTTGCTTGTTAATGCACAGCTGCATCTGGTCAGGAAATTTACTACATATGAAAGAGAAAATGACCAATAAAGATCGAAGTAGCTAACAATATGAGGCTGTGTAAAATAGTTCATGGGAAGTGTACTTTAAAAGGTCACTTTATTTTGATTTGTAAAAAATTGAAATACATGCATAGTTTTTAAATAATATTTTTTTCAAGAACTTTTTGATGAACTCCCCAAATACATGTATTTTTAAAGTTTTTGAATCAAAATCAACTTATTTTTAACTCCATTTCCTTGAATTTTTGGAGGATCCCGTATTACCACGTCTCCTCTTCAATGTGTCCAAAAAAGAAAGGAAAGGATCATGTACACAGGATCTTCGGTGTCAGCTTTTTTTTTTTTTTTTTAAGATTTATTCATTTTTATTGGAAAGGCAGATATACAGAGAGGAGGATCCTGGCACGTTCAAGACGAGGACTTTAGCTGCTATGCTGTCATGCCAGACCCGAGCTTTTTTTTTTTTTAACAATATATATTTTATATATTTGAGACTTATGCACACATGTAAGAGTGCCCCCTTCTTCCAGTTCACTCTGAAAGTTCTTGCAGTAGCTGGGACGGGGTCAGACTGAATCTAGGAAGAGGAAACGCACCCTAGGCCTCTGACATGGGTGATGGGGACTCTGCATCCTGGTCCTTCTGTCACTCGCTACCTCCTGTGATGCATATCAGTAGGAAGCAGGCATTAGGAAGGCCAATGTTTAAATCTCTAGACCAAATGTCTTCCCCACTGATACTGGCTTTTTTAATGTGCAGGAATTAGTAATTGCCATAAAATACTGTTTTATTGCCATAGGAAGTTTATGACTTATGCACCTGATTTATCGTTCGACTAGATACGAACTCTGAGTAGCGGTTAGCTAATCACTGCCCAAGGGGGAAAGCGCCATCAGTCTTTTCAAATATCCACCAGGGCTGCTCTTGTTTTTCAGGCCAATGACAATGCTTGCTTTCTTCTTTGCAGGTCACTGGATTTTATGAATTTCGTTTTCAGTCTTTTTCCTGTAAGTACATGAATTTTAAACAGTAGAATTGATATGTAGGCTGGAGAAGTTAGAGAAAAGTAAAATGCCATCTGCAGCATCCAGAAATTTCTAGCATTTGGAATGCTGCTTCTGTCTTCCCAAGTGTAAGGTCAGGTGGTCTGACCTGGACTCTTAAAAAGCAGGAAAGACTGTCATGTTGAATAATCCTTCTGTCATGCTGCTTTCCTGTCATTTCCTAAGTCCTTTCAGCAGTGGCATTAGCCGTGTTTTTCAGAAGAATAAAGGCATCCATGGTAGCTTAATGGAAGTGTCAGAAATGACACTAAAGTGAACCAGACAGCTGTGTGACATGATGGTTTACTCCGGCTCCGAGTGATTGCCAGGGTAGGAAGGTGGGAACTTGGGATTGATTTTTCAGGTTGCCATTCCACTTCCTGCTGACTCCTAAGCCTGACTCGGTGCCTAGCAACAAAAGAGAGACTCAGTGCCTGTTGGGGGAGCCAACATCCAGGTGCATTTCAGGGTATTTGGGTCATTTCCTCCACTTCCGTTTCATGGTGCCATGGGGTGGAGACTCCGGCCAACTTCTTAGGGTTTTATTGAAGGACAGAAAGTTGGGGGAGAAGGGCTGTGGAGGAATAATACACATTTTGATAAAGACTTCCTGGACTGGCCTGTGGTCAAGTCTGTGACTGTACATCTTCAGGTGGCTCATTTCAAATGTTATTTTCACAAGTTCTCTTTCTGCTGAGGCAAACCCAAGTACAGGTTACTTATCTGGAATCAATACGATCTGATCCCAGGTCTCATTTCATTTTTAAATGTAATCCTTTAGTATTGCAGTAGGCAATATGTACGTGTCTGAAGGCTATTTTTTTTTTTGGAAGTCCATAAAGCAATCCAGATCACGCTGAACGCAGGCTTGACATTGGCAGTTTTCCTCAATGATGTTTCAGAGAGATCTAGGTTTAATTCATTTTTATTTCAAAGTTTCAGCATTTTAAAAGTAGAGCTGGCCTTACAAACAAGTGAAAGATCTGTTTATATTTTAATTCTCATTTTGGGGGCACATGAGACAGGAACAAAATACCTGCATTACTTCATCCTTAATGCTTCAAATCCAACTTGAAGGGACTCATTAGTGGAAGTCTTCCCCTCCCAGAGGATGCCGGGGAGACTTGGCCCCCAGTCCATGTTGTCAGCTCCAGTCGTTTCAGCAGCTTGGCTCTCAAGGTCCTCAGAAAGGATCACATTATTTTGCTAGGAAGGAGGGAGATGAAGTCGAACAATGATTCACTCCCTCTGGGTTGCACAAGCATCCCCAGGGTTTTGGATTAACACAGGTTAATGCCTTTACAGGGTTCAAGGGGAGGTGAGATCCCAAAGGGACAAATTAACTCCGGGAAGAGCAGGCTGCCTGTGTGGGACCTGCGGAGACCTGGCTGAGGCTCAAGAGTCTGAGACACGCAGACAGCCTAGAGTAGGAGCCCTGACTGTGTACACAGCAGTCCTTCCCTCCACTATGTGAAAACACAGGAACGAGGAACCGATGCAATTCATGCTAATAATGTCCAACTCAGTGTGTCCCAGATTTAAATGTGTGATCTGCAGATTTAGATTTCATATTGTTGATGGTTGGCTTTGGTAGATTTCAGTTGCCAGATTCAGTAAGTGAATTCACACAAGTCCAGCAAAATATTTAAGTGAAAGCAAACAACCCAAAATTCAACTTTCAGTTTCTCAGTCACATGTGCTGTAGTCCAAATGCTCAGTGGCCAGATGTGGCCATTGGTCACCACAGGGGAGCATTTGAGTCTGGCCAGTCCGTAGCACCTGTCAGGACCTGTACCTGCTGACCAAGCCTAGTGCCAGGGTTCAAACCTTCCATTGATCTATTAGCCCAAGTGGGACCCGGGTCATGATCAAAGCCACATACATCCGTGTGTGGAAGAAGGCAAGATTTTAGAGCCAGCCAGGTCCTAGAGTGCCACCCTCTTATCTCTCAGGGTGGGGTCTGTGGCCAGCATAAGGTGACTCTTGATAGGACACGAGCTCTTGATAGGATACCTGCTACCTGGTGATGCAAACGAATTCACAAGTGCAGATGGCCTTCGTGTAGCAAGCTCCCTTCTGCCAGTTTGAAAAGGTCGCTCACTGAGGCTTCAGTTAGAAATTTTCACTATACCCTTGTATCATCTCCTTGAATTTGCTGTGCTTTCCAGCTCACAGGAGAGGTGTTTAGTTTAGTCCGAGTGTCCTGTCCTTCCTCAGTGGTTTCTGCTTGCGTCTTCCTTGGTCAGTGAGGGCAGGAGTTGGTTTATAGGCAAATGACATGATGCTTTTCTGTGTGTCTGATTTTTGGCCATTGTTAGGACAAGAACTTCTGCATCATTTCTCTGCCCCCCCTCACCCCGGAATTCAACCTCATCCAGAACTTCGTGAAGGCCGTGCCCTTCGACAGCTGCACCCTCCAGCAGGATCTCTACGTCTTTAGTAGGGCTGGATTGCTCAAGTAAGCAGGCGCGTGTGTGGCCAAAGTGCCACAACTGGCAGTGAGACAGAAGGGCACAGGCATGCGTGCCCATCCTAAGTGAATCATTAGCTTTGGAAATTGCCTTTTATTCTGAGCAAAGGACTTGATCACACGATTTTAACTAGTGCATGCGGGGAAAGAGTAAGATGAAGAATAGATGTGTCCTGGGACATGCTAAGAAATAGCACGGCTGTGGCATAATCAGACAGATCCCAAAGTGTACCCAGCTGACCGAGTGCAGTGCAGCATGAGAGCCATCAGAGGCCTGATCTAGTAAGAGCATAGTGTGCAAATGCATGTGAGCATGTGTCTACATGCATCACAACAATGTACGTGTCCCAATCAGAGGGCGAGGAAATGTTAGTTTGTCAGTGACGGCACAAACAGATACCTTTAAAATGCTCAACAGTAAAATAGATTCCCAGGGGATTAAAGAGGCAGATGCAAATATTGAAACCATAACAACTTAGAAATGTATCCACAGTGCTAGATTGTGTGTGCCGTTCCTGGGAGTAAAAGGGTGAGCAGCCTGTTCCACACAAGTGTAAAAATTTTTTTTAAAAGATTTATTTATTTATTGGAAAGTCAGTTATACAGAGAGGAGGAGAGACAGAAAGGAAAATCTTCCGTCCAATGCGCAACGGTCGATGCTATGCCAGTCTGAAGCCAGGATCCAGGAACTTCTTCTGGGTATCTCACATGGATGCAGGGTCCCAAAGCTTTGGGCCATCCTTGACTGCTTTCCCAGGCCACAAACAGGGAGCTGGATGGGAAGTGGAGCTGCCGGGATTAGAACCAGCACCCACATGGGATCCCGGTGCGTTCAAGGTGAGGACTTTAGCTGCTAGGCCACGCCGCCGGGCCCAACAAGTGTAAAATTGCAGCCAGCTGAGACAGGAGGAGCCAGCAACAGGTGTGTGTGTTGTTGGGAGGTTTGGTCCAGTTAGAGGAAGGTCTGTTGGGGAAGATGTGTGTATGGATCGCTATAGGACAATCGTGCAAGAAGATTGGTCTTATTATGTCCCAAAAGGTTTCTAAAGAAAAGATGAAAAGAAAAAAAATGAAGATCTTCCTTGCCTTTTAAAGTTTTTGACCACACTCAAAAGCAACTAACAGAGATTTTTTTGGTTAAGATTTATTTATTTATTTATTTATTTAAGAGGTAGATTAGATTTATGGAGATAAGGAGAGACGGAAAGACCTTCCTTCCACTAGTACACTTCCCAAATGGCCTCAGTGGCCAGAGCTGAGCGGATCCAAGGCCAGAAGCCAGGATCCTCTTCCAGGTCTCCCACATGGGGCAGGGTCCCAAGGCATTGGGTCATCCTCTACAGCTTTCCCAGACCACAAGCAGGGAGCTGGATGGGAAGTAGAGCAGCCAGGACATGAACTGGCGCCCATATGGGATCCTGACATGTGCAAGGTGAAGATTTAACCACCAAGTCATTGCGCTGGGACCTAACAGTAATTTACAGTAATTACTGCAGGTAAAAGAGTGGTATATTTGATGTAGCAGGAACTTTAAGGAATCACACACCACCCAAGCAGGAAATCTAGCACAGCAAAGCCAGACTGCACATGCAAGAAGTCAAAAAGTCCACAGGTATTTAAAAGTATTGGTTGCCTAATCAGAAGAAAGTGAAGCAATAACAAGACATTGATTTTGGTCAATTGGCAAGAATTAAAATGTAGAAATGCTCAATTCTAATGTGTTATAGTATCATTTCATGACATTTCAAAAGAACGCTAAAATAGCTTATACCTTTGACCTTCAGCACCATTGCTAGAAATCTAAGAAGTAAATCAGAATGCATGTGAAAACTAATGCTCTGTGAATTTTAAAGTAGTGATCATACCCTCTATTTGCAAAAGCAAGAAAACATGCATGACTCAGAGTACTTGATAGTCAACAAATGTTCAGTGTAGGCTAAACAAACAAAAAATAAAACCAAAAAAATCAACATATAAAGCAGTATTTGAAAATGATCTCCTACACAAAGAGAGACATATCTTCTATCCTCTGGTTCACTCCCCAAATGGCTGCTGGGTCTGAGGCAGGACATAGGCAGGAATTTGGAACTCCACTAGATCTGCCACAAAGATGACAGGGACCGAAGTACTGGAGCCATCTGCTGCTGCTTTCCAGGTCAGCTGGAAAGTGGATTGAAAGTGGAACAGCTGGGACTGCAGCCTGAACTCATATGGGATGCCAGCTCTGGGACTCAAACCAGTAGCTGCTTAAGCTGCTATGCTACAACTGCAGCATCCTTTTACATGTTTAAAATGTCGATTAATGGTGAGGGTGCTTTCACTTGGAAATGGAGCAAACCCCAAATCACAGTGACTTCAGCCATCAGGAAGTCCTTGGCTTACTCAGGTAGGAAGCCTGAAGACAAGATAGGCTGAAAGATCTTCATTGTCTTGGGTCTTGGGCCTGTTGGCTCTCCCCGCTGCCTGCTCCCACATCCACACCATTCCAGAACTGGCTTCCATCACACTCGCAGCTGTCTGCTGGGGTGCAGGCTCACAGACTGTGCCTGTGATCAAGAGAGCACTGGCCCATGGGGACTGTTCTTTCCCAGAGGCCCTCACTGCTGCTCCTTGTTCATTAGCTGAAACCCAGAGCCTTGACAGTGTCCATGTGGTGGCCTCATTCGGAGTGCCAGGGAGAGAGAGGGAGGGAAGACCCAGAAACCTTGCTCTCTTGTGACCTGGGCCCCAGTTGGAGCAGAGGAAGGTAGGAAGTGCCTTCTGTTGTGTGCAGCAGAGAAGGGCAGGTGTGGAGAATCCAGAAGGTGAGAGGATTAGAAGACCTGAGCTGGAAGAAGAGCTGCCAACCTTCCCAGCCACACAGGAGAGGCGGTTGCTGGGAAGGTGTGGGGCTTCAACACCTGTGATATATTTTTTAATCCCATAATTAAAAATAAAGAAATAAATGGGTCTCATGCTTCTCAGTTTTTGCTTCACTTCAGTTGACATTTGGAATGAATGATTCCTGCTCTTAAGTTTGGTTGCTTTAAATTCCATGACCTCACATCTGGTCTCACGCCTAATTTTGTTCTTCTTCCCTCGGGAAATTATATTTGTGTCAGTCATCTGCCCTCAGGCCACGCTGGTGAGCACTGGGACAAATAACTCATTCCATTGTTAAGGTGGCTACTTCTTCTGTCAACAGAGTCCATGCCCAGGGTCCCCTCCCTCAGCCCAGCACCATTTGCTCCTAAGATGAGAACATCTACTGATGATCATGCCAATTTTTGTGTTAAATATGGATACATTCAGTGCTGCCTTTAAAAAAAATTGTATTAATCTTACTTGAAAGAGTTACAGAGAGAGAGAAAGAGGAATCTTCCATCTATTGGACCACTCCCCGGAGGCCACAGACACCAGAGCTAGGCTGAGCCAAAGCCAGCAACCAGGAGCTTCTTCTGGGTCCAAGAACTTAGGCCATCCCCTGCTTCTTTCCCAGACCATCAACAGGGAACTGAATGGGAAGTGGAGCAGCTGGGATGAGAACCAGTGCCCGTGTAGGATGCCAGCTCTACAAGCAGAGGATTAGCCTGATATGGCACCATGCAGATCCTCCCTTCTTTTCTTCTTCGCCTCCTCTTTCCTCCTCTCCTTTTCCTTCCCTTCCTCTGCCATCCCGTGCTTTTTTTTTTTTATACACACTTTGACTTCACAGCATGGTCTCTAGGGTGTTTCCCACTCAATTTAATGTCAGTGGGTGGTGTAAGGCTTCCTTTTTGTTTCCTGCCACGTGCCCATCCTGAATCTTCCTGTTGGCATCCTCTTGCTAACTCACCAGCAAAGGACACCTTTGAGTGCCCTGGCCACTCCTTCCATCTGGCTGCCCTTCCAAACTGTGCTGAATTATTCCTCCAACTATTATCTTTTGTGCTGGAAGTTATTTTCTATAAGTGAATACTGGTGAGTTAAAATGACACAGCCTGTTGTCATCTTAGCCCAACAAAGGCCCGGGTGGTCGGCCTCTAAATGACCCTTCCCCTCGAGGTGTTTGTTTTCCGTGTTCTACTGTTCACTGATACCTCTTGGAGGCCCATTTTGTTACACAGAATATTCTAGTGGTGTCAATACTCTGCACCACCTGCTTTCAGTCACAATCCTTGGATAGAACCCAATAGAAACATCATTTAAAAAAAAATTGTAGTTTTGCCTGTACTGCTTTATTTGCCTGTTTAAGATGAAATGAGGATTCCACAGGTGCTGCATGAGCCCATTACATAGCTCACACCTTTGGATTTCAGCAGACTCAGGTTACTTTTGTTAGCATGTATTAATATCAAAAATTCATTCCACTTTATTTTCTTGCAAGGCAACCTGACCATACCACACATGGATACTTGTAGGTGTCTTATCTCATTTGCCTTGGAGTTGAAAAGGTCGGCATGAAACAGTCATGCCAGGTGCCTGGCCTGGGAAGGTGGGCATCAGGTGTGCATGCCCGTGTGGCCACCGTCTTTTGCAGGCATTCCACATCAGAAGTCTGATGTGTGAACATGCAAGGCAACTTGGTTTCTTGGCTGCTTATGTGATCCAGTGTGATCCAATGTCGTGATAGGTGTTGGTGCCATTTTCATAGATTCTTAGTGAAAATCCCTCCTCTTTATGATTAGGAGCCTAGGTAAGGAACAGCTGGCTGCCAGCAGTTCAGCAGTAAGCACCGTCTCCTTTGGATGGATGCACACGGGAATGCCACCCTTTACTCCGTTCACTTTCCTAGATGCTCTTCAAATGCATCAGCGAAACAGCCAGGACATACACCTGTCACTGTGCTTCTGATAATTTTCATAATCTTTCAGGTTTTTTGTTTGTTTGTTTGTTTTGCTGTAGATCGCCTCTGCGATCTCATTCCAGTTAAAGCCAAAACAAGCAGGCTGCTGTTGCTGGTACCTGATAGTAGAGGCAGCAGTGTGTACAACAGACACCTTGCCTTGGAGTCTGCAGGCAAAGGAAAAGGTCTCCTGGGGACAAGCCTACATTCTGCTCTCTGAGCTGAGTAAAAAGTGTCTGCTGTTAGAGGCCAGTGTGGACATGCAGGCTAATACCACCATTGCTAGCCAGTGAAGACATTGCGGGCTGCTTATCAAGAGGAGGCTGAGTTTGGACCCAGATCCCTGGAAGGATGGAACTGTGGGTGGCATGATATGGTGTAGAAGACTTCTACATAGTTCTCACTTGGGGTATGAATTTGGATTAAACTAATCTAAATTCCCTTCAGTGTTTAGAATCTTTTGTCTGATGCCAGGTTTGAAGAGAGAGAGAGAGAGATGTTGAATTCTACCAGTATGATGGCCAGTTATTCAAATTCCTCTTATAACTATACACAGATGTTCTGCAGTTGTATTGTTAGATGCCTGCAGATTTGATCTTCTTAGTGAATTTTTGCTTTTATCATCAAATAAAGACCTTCCCTGTCATAATGCTTTGGCTTTAAGAGCTAATTCACCTAATGTTTATGTATGGTTGTGCCAACTTATTTGGTTGTTGGTTTCTATTTCTTTCTCCTTTTCAAGTTTCCACACATACATACATAAACATATATTCGCACATATTTACACACAAATATATACATATATTACTATTGAGATGTAATTCACATATATACTATATAATATATATTAATATATTGCCTATGATGCTATAATATATATAATAACTTTTTGAAGATGCTATTCACACACTATTCAGTTCACCCATAAAGTGCACAATCCAGTGATTTTTAGAGTGCTTAAAGTATTGCACAACAATTAATTCTATTTGATTCCAAAGCGCTTTCACTACTTCACAAGATACATACACTCCAGTTCTCTCCTTCCCCAAACCCCTGACAAACACTGATTTACTTTTTTTTCCAAGGATTTATTTTATTTTTATTGCAAAATTAGATATACAGAGAGGAGAGATAGAGAGGAAGATCTTCCATCCGATGATTCACTCCCCAAGTGACAGCAACTGCCGGTGCTATGCTGATCAGGAGCCAGGAACTTCCTCTAGGTCTCCCACGCGGCTGCAGGGAGACCTTGGGTTGTCCTCGACTACTTTCCCAGGCCACAGGCAGGGAGCTGGATGGGAAATGGAACTGCCAGGATTAGAACCAGTGCCCATACGGGATCCTGGCATGGTCAAGGCGAGGACTTTAGCTGCCACAATAGGCTAGCACACCAGGCCCAACACTGATCTGCTTTTAAAACATTTAGTATGTATGGAATTCTGTCATAATGGTCTTTTGTGTAGAGTCCCCTTTAGTGAGCATACTGTGTAAGTTTTACTCATGTTTGAGCCTGTATTAATATTTCATTTTCTTTTATGGTTGAATAGTATTCCATTGTTGTATATGCATTCATCAGCTTAGCATTTGTCAGCAGATAGAAATACAGGTTGTTTCCATCTTTTAGGCTATATGAGTAACACTGCTATGAACATTCATGTACAATGTTTTGTATAACCACATGTTTTTAATCCTCTCGAATATTTTCCAGTACATTTATGGTGTTGTCTTTATATGTGTGCATTTACATCTTCAGATTAGATTAGAATGTGCCATGTCAGAACCAAGTACTTTTGCTTAAAAATTACTTGTAAAACACATCATCTTTTTAACCTGGTCATTATCGATGTAGATTATTCTTTGCAATTAAGGAAACATGCTTTCAAATCTCTGTACTGATAATTCCTTGATTAGAAATTGCTCAGGTTATTTTACTTTGTTGACCTTAGGAAGAGTGTCACTGTGCTTATTTAGTTCATAATGAATGAAGAGAGAGAATTCAATGCAAAACCAGATACATAACCTGTGGAACCTATTACACAATGAAAGTGTGGGGCTCTGACCGGGGCTGGGAAATGGACATTCCCTCCCATGTGCCCTCTGTCCCAACCCTCAGCAGACAGGCCAGCTCCAAGGGCTTGCAGCACACTGTCATCCAGATGGGAAGTAGGCAAGAGGCTCACACCGAGTGTGTGGCTGAATAATATCACCTCCCTGGCTTCCCAGGGTGGGTCTGGCCACCCCTGTGTTATGAACAGAGGTTCCAGGGGTCCCGTGCCTAACCCCAATCCCTCTCCATGCTCCGTGTCCAGAACTGCACTGGGGTTAGGGCTGATGGCCTGGCGGACCCTCACCTTCAGCCCCCAGTCGGGGCAACCCATTTGTCACCTCTGCTAAAAGGAGGTGGCAGTAGGGGGGAAAGAAGCCCCATGAAACCCACAGTATCTGGAACACAGAGCAGATGGGAGGGAAGCTATCGCACAGAGACAGTGAGAGATGAGAAGGGTTACAAGAGAGTCAAGGTTCCAAGTTCCAGGTCATGCTCACTCAGTTTTACTCAAAAAATCAGGGACCTGTGCAAGGACTCAACATGACTAATCCTCCATCTTCAAGTACCAACATCCCATATGGACACTTGTTCTAGCCCTGGCTGCTCTACTTCCAACCCAACAACCTGCATAGGACTTGAGAAAGCAGCGGAGAATGGCTCAAATCCTTGGGCTCTGGCACCCACATGGGAGACCCAGAAGAAGCTTTGGCCGTTGTAGCCATTTAAAGAATGAACTAACAGACAGAAAATCTTTCTCTCTGTAAATCTGCCTTTCCAATAAAAATCCCCTCAAAATCAAGGATAAGATTATTATGAATTAAGGCAGTGATCTCAGAACATCAAATCTGCAGTGTGAGGCACCTCTGGACAGCTCCCTCGGGCACACACTCATGAACCCAGTATAATTTCTTAGCACTGCTTATACATCTGGGAGAGTTATTGGCTCTACATATGGAATAAATATGGAATAAAGCATGATGGTGAACATTTTAAATTAAACGCACTTGAGGTGTCACTGTGTCGTCTTTAATGGTTCATGGTATTGTCAGTGACTTTTAAGTTCCATTTTGCAATTGTGAATGTGTTTTCAAGGTTTCTAGAAACAAATGACTTCTATAGTTAATCAAGCCTCGCTGCTTTATACAGGTAGGGTTTTCAAAAAGTTTGTGGGAAGCAGAATTGAAAGAAAAGTCTGTTTTGTGCAAAAAAAAAAAAAAGTATAGATGCATATGAGTTGTTCAGAAAATCCATTGAACAGGTCATGGTGTTACAAATAGTGCATGGATTTAAAAAATGTGGACAGCAAAAATAAACTTTTCATTTGATTCCATTTTCCATGAACTGTTTATGGAGTCCTCATGCATGTTGCTGGATAGTATTTTATGTACATGTAATAATATGTTACAATTCTGTCTCCATCTTGGGGAGAATATATCGTTCTATCGTTCAGTGCTATAACCTAAAAAGACAGTGTGCTTGTCTCCTGCCGCAGGTCCATTGAAATAAGACTGGCTGCCCTGAGGGATACTCCTGGTGTGGAAAACCTTGTCAGGACCCTCCTGCTGAGCAGGAGCCTTCTGGAAGATCTGGCCCAATACAACGAGGCTCGCCGAGATCCTGTAAGCACCTGCTGGGAGCAGACCAACATGGGAGCATCCGGGGTTCTCTGGTGGTCTCAAGGGTAGCTGTTGGATACTCCTTTAAAAGCCTGAAACCTAGAAGTTACATTCCAGGGTGTTTGTTCCTTTTTTTTTTTTAAGGTTTATGCATTTATTTGTTTATTTTGAGAAATTTGTTTTTATTTGAAAGGTCGAATTTTAGAGAGAAGGAAAGACAGATCATCCATCCACTGGTTTACTTCCCAAATGGCCACAACGGCCAGAGCTGGGCCACTCAGGAGCTTCTTCCAGGTCTTCCACCTGGCTACAAGGCCCAGGGACTTGTGCTCTCCTCTGCTGCTTTCCCAGCTCATTAGAAGGGAGCTGGATCAGAAGTGTACCCACTGGGACTCGAACCAATGCCCGTGTGGATTGCTGGCACTGCAGGTGGAAGCTTAGAATTGCCATACCACTATTGCCATTTATTTGAAAGGCAGAGTTTACAGAGAAAGAGGGAAAGAGAAAGAGAAAGATATTTCATCCTCTGGTTTGCTCCTCAAATGGCCTTAATGATCAGGAATGGGCAAAGCTCACACCAGGAGCCAACAACTTCCAGGTCTCCCATGTGGGTGCATGGGTCCAACCACCTGAGCCATCCCCTGCTGCTCTCCCAGGCACATTAGCAGGGAGATGGGTAGGAAGTGGAACAGCTAAAACATGAGATGGCACCTCTATGCAGTGCTGCTTACTGTGCCACAGTGCCAGCCTGCAAGGCATTCCTTCTAGAGAAGCGAGACCTTGGACATAGATTGGCCCAGGTTCCCTTCAGCAGGTGAGTGGCTGCATGGTGGCATTTGCATGCCAAGGAGTACTACTCAGTAGTGACAAGCATCACCTGTGTTTATGTCTCCAGAAAAGTGCCCCAGTGTAAGAAAAGCCAACTCCTGTATGTACTGTGTGATTTCACCTGGATGGCTTCTGGGATGAAGCCATTAGAACCACATGTTAGAAATACAGAGCAGATTGTTGCCTGGAGCTTCAAAGCCCGGGAGGGAGCTGAACATGGCTGTGAAAACGTAGCCCAGGGACACTGTGTCAGGACTAGAGAGGTGCCTATCCCGATGCCAGGGGCACTGTGATCCTAGAGGACTGCACATGCACACAGCTACATGGTTACCAACACAAGTGGAATTTGATATATACACACTCTTCTGCTAGCTGTATCACACTCTAGTTTTTTTGCAAAATGTTACAGGTAGAAGATACCGGGTAAACTGAGCAAGGATTTTACATATCTCTTAGAACTGCATGCAAATCTATAGCCTCACTTAAAATGTCAGTATAAAAAAGGAGAGAAAAAAAGGTTAGTTTTATTGAAGAATATACTTGAAGAAGCAATAAGACTGTTAACTTTTGTGAAGGCCCAGCTCAAGTCCATGTACACCTGGCATTTGAGTCTGGCACAATGAGAAACATGTGTGACGCATTTCAGCGGCATCTTGAATCAGGTGTATTGTTACAAGAAAAAGAAAACTGTCTTCAGTTGTTGGAGGGTTGGCTGCTGAGGCAGCTGTGTCTTCATGGGACCCTGTTTTTACTTGAAAGGACAACCAGCAGGCAAAATGTTGTCATGTTGCATTTGGATAGCTGGCAGACACTTGGAAAAATGAAAGAGATGAGTTTGTAAATCCCAGACAGCAACTGACAGCTTTTGTTCTCTGATAAAATCCAAACTTCTGAGAAAAAAAAATCATAATGGGACGGCCAGTGTCTGTCCTTGGTGAGTTTGACTTCTCAATACTTATATGATTTTTATTAATTTTTGATGAGACAGGTGGTGATATTAACCAGGGTGCTGTTTGACATTTTGTGATGAAATGGGTCAACATTTGGAAAATTTGCTTAGCTTCTGAACCAGTATTTTCTAGATAAAAATGCACAGTGAAGCAAAAGCATGCACAGGTAAAGAGATTCATTCAGAGTACAAAATAGACTACTGATTTTTTTTTGAAAAAATATTTTATTATTTTACTTGAAAGTGTTGAGAGAGATCCCCTATACACTGGATCATTCCCCTGGTGGTCTCAACGGCCAGAACTATAAGCAGGAATCTGAATTGGAAATGGAGCAGCTGGGACTAAGCCAGCGCCCATGTGGGATGCTGGCACTACAGAGAGGGGATTAGCACACTACAGCACCAGACCAGTGAATTTTAACATAGTGGTGTACCCCAAATTCACTGACGTGGTTCCAGGTGTGACATTGCTGTCTGTGCCCAAAATGTTGCCACTTGCTGATTTTTGCCGAAGTGTCAGAGTATCTGTAATTATCTAAAGAGGCTATTGAAATACTTCTCCCATCTCCAGTTGCATGTCTTTCTGAAGACAGCAATTTTTTTCCGTATATTTTAACCAAAACAACATGTTGCAACAGATGGAAGTACAGAAGCAGATAGGAGAATCCAGCGATCTTTCATTAAGCCAGACATGAAAGAGATTCTCAAAAATCCAGAGCAATGCCACTCTTTCAAATATTTTTGTTGTGAAAAAATGTGTTTATTTTAACTAATAATACAATTTATTAGCATGAAATGTACTGTCATTTATAAATGAAGCAAAAAGTGTGAAATTTTGCTTTAATCAAAAAATGGAACAAAAGTCAAAATAATAATTTTCCGCTCAGAATTGCTATTTCAGAGACTAGCTTTAGACACTACAAACATAAACCAAAGCTCTTTGGAATCTTCAGCATAGGGGTTCTTGAGGTCCTACAATTTGAGAATCACTAAAGAAGCCAGATTCTGAGTGCAGAAAAGGGACTAGGGTTTGAGTCAGGTTCCTTCCTTGGCAGGAGGATCTCTGGGCAAGTTGCTCAGCCTCCCAAGCCTTGTTTGCTCATACACAAAGCAGATGCAACAGCAGAACTGACCTCAGAGGGTTGGGTGTCGATGGATGGGACCCACAGGGAGGGCATTGTGTTCAAAGACCATCCTGGTAGGTGCTGGCTCTGTCATTGCCATTTTGCAATTAGTGGTAAAAGCCACTGCGGACGGCTGGCAAACGTGTGGGGAGTGATGTTTGTGTAGGGATCTCCAAATGCATACTTATTTTTTCAGGATGGAACACCTCTGCAGGCATTCGTGGCCGAAGTTGCAGAAGAAATTGTTGGTATTGCTGTGATCAGAAACGAAATGGTAAGTGGCAAGATTAACCTTGATCTCTGGGTGGTGCCTGGCACCTCAGGAGTTGGCATGCAGTGCCCCCTCTGCAGGTCTGGTGCTTCCTCAAAGTGGAGGCTCCTCCCTTTGAAGCATGTAGTCATAAGCATTGCTTGCATCCTATTTGGAAACCTTTCGGTTATTTTTTGCAGCCTAAAATGAGTAAAATATTGCAAAGAATGGAGGAAACTTCCTCACCCTGAAAACTCAAGTAATCGGCCACTTTGTGTATACTTAAACATGTGCACGCACGTGTGTGTGAGTGTGTGTGTGTGTCTGCCACTGGTCACTCCGCAGGGCTACTATCATTAGGCATTTATCCTTTCCAGTGTCCTTCCTTGCACTCACTGATCTCCAGAAAGGATTAGCCTAGGGGGTCAAGTTTTTCTTGCCAGGCAAAGCTGCCTGCAAGGTAGAACTGCCTAGCGTGTTTTTTTTGTGTCCACAATTTCAAAAAAGCATTTTAGGTTTTGTTTGTTTATTTCTTTTTTTTAAGATTTATTTTTATTATTTTTTATTGGAAAGACGGATATACAGAGAGGAGAGACAGAGAGGAAGATCTTCCGTCCCATGATTCACTTCCCAAGTGAGCGCAACAGCCGATGCTATGCCAATCCGAAGCCAGGAAACTCTTCCAGGTCCCCCACGCGGGTGCAGGGTCCCAAAGCTTTGGGCCATCCTTGACCGCTCTCCCAGGCCACAGGCGGGGAGCTGGAAGGGAAGCGGGGCTGCCGGGATAGAACCAGCGCCCATATGGGATCCCAGGCGTGTAAGGCGAGGACCTTAACCTCTGCGCGTTGTTGCTTTTGTTTTAAGGAATTGGGGGTGGAAGGGCAGTTAGCCGCACATGCCCATCTGTTTTGGGCAGATCAACTCTGTTGGCTCTTGACTTTGCAGTGGTCGCTGTCAGGTTTTACCCTGTTGCTGGTTCCATTTTATCAGGAAGAGATGTCTCCTGGATCATTAAGAAAGTCCTAGGGTGGCAAGGCCATTACAGGGTCTCTGTGGTTGAAAAATGGTCGGAATTGTGCTGTGGGCACAACCTCTGGCGTGACAGCCTGAACCTCATTTCCCCTGTGCCTGCTAGCAGAAGCCGAGAAGGCCAGGGAGCTTGAGGGGCGTGGGCACAGATGTCACAGTGCATCTCCCAATTTCTCTTCTTCAAAGTGTGCTTTCGCTGTGGAAAACAAGAAGAAATGGACGTCAGTGTTTTTCAGTCTGTTACAGGATCTGATGTTTCTGAAATATGTGTACTTGCAGTCCTCAGTGGGCAGGAATGAAGTTTCCTGTCATCAGAGAGAGAGTCACTGTCGCTTCGGATTGCACCCCTCCTTCCCCTCCCTGGGCAGTGTGCATGATGAGGTGGGTGGGGAGGTAAAGCAGGACAGGGCAGAAACGATGTGTGATCAGCAGAGGTGAGCCCCTGGTGCCCAGGGCAGTGTGGGGCGACAAAGGGTGGGACCAGTGCTGGGCCTTTGGGAACCATGCGCCCCAGATTTCCTTTCACATGTAAATACTCACCAGCCCCCTAAACTAGCTTCAACTGCATAAAAACATTGTTCATCACAGAATGGCCCAGACGAGGCCGTCTCCCAGCCATGTGCCAGTCCAAGCATGTGCACTGTTGGACGGTACCTTCCCAAATGGCTGAGAGTCCAGGAAGCACCAGGCTAACAGTGAGAATGACGTGGTAAATGACAGGAGAGAAACACACTTGTCTTGCTATTGTTGTGCAGTAGTGCAGTCAGCCGTGTGGCAGAACACATGTGTAGCTGGTCTCACACCTCTTTCCCTGACTCTCGCCGTAGGACATAGAGTACATCCGGTCACACTACAACATTGAAGATTTCATCTACTTCAGTCACCACCAGCGAGAAGAGCACGGGCACTTGTACCACTTTGCCCTGAACCCCATCTTCCGGCACTACACAAAGTTTTTTCTAAAGGAAATCCTTCGCTTAGGCTACAAGTCATGTCTCTACTACCCGATTTATCCACAGAGCAGAGAAGGCAAGGTGAGGGCGTGTGGTGACCCGGTTTCCCAGCAGGGTGCCTGTGGGTGGGAGATTGCATTTGGCCTCTTCCTTGTTGGGTGGGTTTTTATTATAACAGGGACCTAGATTTTCAGCAGCCCCTTGGAGTTCGGCCTTTTTCTTAGGCTACAAAGCCCAGAAAGCTCTGAATTTCTAAGACGGTCACAAATGACATAACTAATAGAGCAATTTGTTGGCTTTTCCATATTGACAAAACAGAAACTGAAAGCTTTGCAAAAAAACACAAAAAGGGCCCTTAAGAAACATGAAAATCAGGTTTTTCTTACAATGGAGTGCCAAAATGATCCTGCTGTGTTCCCTGAGGTGAGGGACTTTGAGAAAAGGACCCACAGGATAGATGATTTCTGTTCTGTAAGATTAGTGTGGCTCTCACGGCATTCCAACTAAGTATTATAAGTTCCCCATGAAAGTGATGGCTAGAGATGGGGCTGTGCAATCTCACTGTAAGCTTTGTGTAGTGAAGACCATGGACACTCCATACGGTACTTATTCTACTTACATGGAGTGATAGTGTTGTGATCAACATGCATTGCGTGCACGCTGTAGCTCTGCTACCTGCACAGCTAGCAAGCACTGTTGTCTTCCTGCCTTACCCCTTTACACGCCTCCCTAGCTAAGCTGACATGTTTGACCATGAAGGATGAGGTGCTCTTTTGTCTTGTTCGGAGCTGGTTCCCCAGTGCCTAGAAATCACTAACACACACACACACATTCTACTTAACCACACACCTACATTCACTCCTCAAATGGCCATATGACTGTGACTGGCTCAGGCCAAAGCTAGGAGCCTGGAACTTCATCCAGGTTTCCCACTTAGGTGCAGGGGCCAAGGACTTGGGCCGGCTTATGCGACTTCCTCAGGCACATTAGCAGGGAGCTGGATTGGAAGTGGAACAGCTGGTACTCCAACAGGCACTCATGTGTTGGTATTGCTGGCAGCAGCAATGTCCTAACTTGCTGGACCACAATGCCAGCCTCCGTTTATTTGATTTTTTTTTTAACTGAACAATCTGAAGTGTGTTTGTACATATATATATATATAACAATAATTTTGCCAATGTGTCTTATTTAGTAACAGCATTTTGAAACATTGTGGAGAAAATAGGGCAAGAAAAAAAACATAAGATTTTCACCGAGATGTAGTCTCTGGGGATTTTTTTCTTCTAATCAAAGGGCAGTACGGCTGTCTGGCCTAGTAGTTAACGAGTCATCTAAGATGCTGGCATCTCACAGTAGAGTCCCTCAGTTCCACACTAGCCTCCCATTCCTGACTCCAGCTTCCTGCTGATGCAGACCCGGGAGGCAGGGGTGATGATTCAAGTGATGAGGTTCCTGTCACCCACATGGGAGACCTGGACTGAGTTCCAAATCTCCAGCCCCTGCCAGTGTAGTCATGAGGAGTGACCCAGCAGGTTGGAGATCTCTCTTTTTTCTCAAATAAATATATTTTCTGTAAATGCAGCGTGATAGCAATGCAGTTGCTCTAGATTTGAACTTAATGAGAAAGGAAAGATCAGTTTTGGAAAGATCAATTTTGCTGGAAAACTCTGGTCTTGCCTAATTTCACTTTTGTGTTTGGCCAGATGCCAGTTGTGTGACCGTCCGAGTGTGGTATTGAATGCTTAGATTTTATTCATAATGTTGCCTCAATGTGCTGGGTTGGAGAGAATCCATGTGTTACTATTAAAACAACATCTTATGCAGCTTGTAGAGTGTTCATATAATTATCAGTGGTATAGAATGGAGAATATATTATGCTGTATGTTGTAGGTGGTAGAAAAACATTTGGAAACAGAGTTTCTTGCAGTCTGCACTTGCAGTTGATTCACACATATACATTTCAAACAAGTGTCAGCACTAGTTCCTTTGGGTTTCCAAATTTGGCTGTTAAGTCCCCAGTTGACTGCAGTGAAGTTGAAATTTTTTGGCTGGCACTCATGCCACTCATAATTTTCTTCACACCTCCCTGCAAGTGGGTGTTCAAGGGTACTTATGAAGGTTTGTGGAGGATCAGCCTTGTGGCATATCAGGTTAAGCCACTGCCTGCCTTGCTGGCATCCCACATGGGCACCATTTCGAGTCCCAGTTGCTCCACTTCAGATATAGCTTCCTGCTAAGGCATCTGGAAAACAGAGGAATATAGGCCAAATTCTTGGGTCACTGCACCCATATGGGAGACCTGGAAGAAGCTCCTGGCTGCTGGCTTTGGCCCATTCCAGTTCAGTCCCCAGCCACTGTGGTCATTTGGGAGCATGAACCAATGATGGAAGATTCTTTCTCACTCTCACTCTGTCTTGGTAACTCTGCATTTCAAATAAATAAGCAGTTTTTTTTTTAAAGAAGGTCTGTGAAAAAGTGACATTAAAAGATTATTTTGGTGCAGAAAAATGAAAATCCATGTATCTTTTTTCATAATATGCATTTTCCATGAATTTTCTGAGGACCCCTTGCTAAGACAACTCACAGTCACAAAGGCAGAACTATGGAAGTTATGGCACAGCAGGTTAACCCACAGCCTAGGATGCACACATCCGTATCAGAACGCTGGTCCAAATCCCAGCGCTTCCACTGATGATCCAGATTCCTGCAAATTCATCCTGGGAGGCAGCAGATCACGGTGCACAGGCTTGGGCCCTGACACGCACGTGATGGATGTGGATGCAGTTATCAGCTTCTGGCTCTGACCTAGCTCAGCCGTGGATGTTGGGGGCATTCAGAGAGCAAACCAGGAAAAGGATGATCCTTCCATGTGTGAGTGTGTTGTACTAGATCTTTCAAATAGATGAAAATAAAGAAATATGCATAAAGTTTTAAAAAAGCAGAACAGTGGCTCAGAATTTCTGGACTCTGTTTCTTAGTTTGTGAAGTCAACAGCGGAGGTTTACAGAAGCCCTGGGTAGGAGACCCTGGGGATGCCTCGGTTTTTCCCAGAGCGGCTGACGTAGACACGTCTTGCTTGAGCCTTGCTCTCTATGAAGATCCATCCAACCGCAGTTCCACTTTCCTTCCTGTGCTTTCCAGCCTACATTTCAGGAAATGGACTATCGGTTTGAGATGCTCAGTTTACCTTTATTTATTTATTTATTTATTTATTTTTTAAAGATTTATTTGCTGACTTGAAAGAGTTACAGAAAGAGGGATGAGAGTGGGGTGGGAAGAGAGAGATCTTCCATCTGCTGGTTTAGTTCCCAGATGGTTGCAATGGCCAGGGCCGGGCCAGGCCAAAGCGAGGAACCAGGAGCTTCTTCCAGGTCTCTCAGCAGGGACCCAAGAACGTTGTTGGTTTTCCGCTTCCTTTCCCAGACTGTTAGCAGGCAGTTGGATCGTAAGTAGAAGTAAGATGTCAGCATTGCCTGATGGAGGCTTTACCTGCTCCGCCACAATGCCAGCCTGCATCCTCCTGAGGACTGCACAGCAGCAACGCTCCCAGCTGGCTTTACCCAAAACCCTAAGATTTCATCAGTGTGTGAAAAATGAAGCTCACCGGGATCAGTTTCCTCTGCCAAGCTTCAAAGCAACCTGCAAACAGCTAATATTTAAAGCGTTTTTCTGAAACGTGGCTTATCCTAGTCCATCTCACCCAACGTAAAGCCAGCTGATTACTTAGTGTTAGAGCAGTGGCGCGCCCTTCTTGCCCCACACCCATGTCCACTTTCCGGGGCCACCCGCTTGCTTGACGGCACTCATTTTTCCAACAGCCGAGTGGTTGGAATCTCCGGGAGTCACTTCTACAAACCAGGAAGCTTCTTGCAGCTGCTCGGAGCTGCCCCCTCGATGACATTTTATCTGCTTCTCTTCTCAGAACCGGCTCGTGCCAAACACTCAAAGGTTAACAGGACGCAGATAACACAGCTTAATGGGGTCAGCCTCCAGCCGACTCTGATCACCGCTGAGAAGGGTATCCTCCTGGGGAGAATACTTGTACTGAAAAATCCCATAAACCAAACCACTTGTTTATCCGTCATTCCCACAGAGATAGTAATGTAATTACTCTCGTAATTATCTTCATTAGTGTCAGGCATTATCTACAATTCATTCCTCCGCTCACGAAGAGTATGTTTGTTTATCTGCCGGGTTTTTTTTTTTTCCTTCCCCCCTCCCCTCTCCGGACTTGGCTGCGCGCAGGGTTCTGTATTTGTAAAGCAG
Organism: Ochotona curzoniae; assembly: GCF_017591425.1. Lineage (NCBI taxonomy): Eukaryota > Metazoa > Chordata > Mammalia > Lagomorpha > Ochotonidae > Ochotona > Ochotona curzoniae. Next base: position 20,509,620 of record NW_024465894.1, on the reverse strand, counting down.
CACGCGGCCATCTGTGCCGCTGCCTCTGCCTGACATTCTCTCCCCTAAAATACAGATTGCTGTCTTTTCAGTTCCAGAAACCCTACGCCCACTCGCTGACATCTGCCCTGCACTACTTCGTGCCCGTTCGCCCACGACGACAGATTGTCTATCCCCTGGAAAAGCTTGGCATAAACGCCCCATCAAAGGCGGTCTCCAAGGAGCCGGTGGGTAGTGGGGCGCGGTGCCAGCTCCTGCGGGCTCGGCAGATGGGGTGGCAGCAGTGTCTTAGCAGGAGCAGGCTGCTTCTTAATTACAGGGAACCTGGCGCTCATACCCTTACAGGCAGCCTCAGCAAAGGCCTCCCCCCTTGCCCCTCACACACCAGCCCGTGGCCTGTGGTTATTTCCCAGCAAGCCTAAAACAAGTGAGCTACATTGATCCCACAGGGGGACGCCGTGGGCACACCCTCCTGAGCATTTCATGTCTTTCCCCTTCCCCCCTAAGCAGATCCAATCACCCGCCCCCACTCCCAGTCATTTTAAAACTGGTGCTTTGCTCTCAAGGCAGCAAATGGCTGTTCACTCCCAGGACAAAGCTGCCACCCCAGAAGGTGTCTGATTTGAGTCCTAAGTATATGTGTGTGTGTGTGTGTGTGTGTGTGTGTGTGTGTGTGTGTGTGTGTGTGTGGTGGGGAGAGGTGCACGTGTGATGAACAGGAATGTGTTAGCTGACCTGGGAAGAGGTTTTCCACCTTCCAGTGGAGAAGGGGGGTGGGGAGGAGGAAGTGGAGTGCTGCAGATGATCCAGATGTGGTTCTGGATGGAGATGTCCAGGCACACAGGCACTGAACCATTTTCTGTTAACTGAACAGGAAACCCTGATTTATTATTATTATTATTGTTACTATTATTATTTTTTGAGAATTAACTACCATGTGGGCTTGCTGTGTTTCCATACACAAAGAAATCAGAGAGAACAAAACTCTCTCTGGGCCATGAGTTATCATAACTCCATGGGAGAAAGGGGGAGAAAAGCAAAGTTTCAAGTTCCTTAACAGTATCCTGGCCGGGGCTTCCTCCCTGCTGTCCCCTGGCTGCACCTTGCGTGTGCAGCGTCAGGGAGGAGCCGCTTTCCTGAGACCTGGCCTATGACAGAGACAGCTCCCAAGTCCTTCATTTATCTTTCTATTTGTGAAATTAGAAAAAAAAAAACTACACTGATGCTATTTTTGTTACATATGTGTATTTGAGTAGAGATTGGGAACAAACAGCAGCTCTTGCTCCTCCAGTTCCAACTCTTTATTCTAGAAAAAGCCAATCATACAGGTAGCAGGATGGTGGGAGCCTAGCTTCTGTGGCCAGGGACCCTCTCTTGCTTTTTTTTTTAAATATGTAATCACGGGGTTGCCATTGTGGTGTAGCCCTCTGTGTTTCCACCTGGAACACAGACATCGGCTGATTCAGGTCTCAGCTACTCTACTTCCTGGCATGTACCCTGCTAATTTGCCTGGGAAAGCAGATGTGGTTGAGCCCCTGCCACCCAACGTTGGAGACCCAGATGAATCTCCTGGCTCCTAGCTTCTGCCTGGTCCAGCCCTGGCTGTTACACTCACCTGGAGAGTTAACTAGTGGGTGGGAAATATCTTTGTCTCTCTCTTGCTTGCTCGCTCTCTTTAACTCTACCTTTCAAATAAATGAGTAAATTAGAATCATTTTTTAAAATGTATGACCTATCACAGACTGATAGTTTGGTGGGGGGAAAAAAAAGTCAATTCCTGAGAAAATGAGATACAAAAGCAAAGACAGATTTCAAATCCAGTTATTCCATTATTAGTTTTAATAGGCATGAAATTACCCTCTCAAATTAGCATGAAAACTTCTGATGCTTCTGTCAGTCTCTATACTTCCTTCCAGCTCCATAGGCCAGCCATTATGGCACATGGGCACCTGTCCCAGACCACACATGGAAGTGGGCCCACCCCCACAAAACTCGCAAATGCCCCACTGCAATGATTTTTCACTCTGGACCAGTTTGGGGTCTCTTAGCCTTCACGTACTTCCCTTTCTTCCACACCATTTTGAAGCAGATTACAGATGCCTGGCGTTTCATTCTAGGCCACAGGCATGCTCTTGGCAAATTTCTGCAAAGTGGACTCTTTGGGAGTGAGAGCCAAGGTTCGTAAGTTTGATGCAGAGAAAGCTCACCGGGCTTAAGAGTACTTGTGAGTCGTGTCATTGAAATACGGCGTCCGCAGAGCCAGACTGTTCCCAGGAGAAGGGGCTGGGAGGGAAAAATGTGTGATGCCACAGGGAGGCCTGCGTTGCTGCTTCAGTATCACATCCAGGTAAGGTTCTGAAATTGGCATCCTCTTGTGGCTGTCGCTCTTGTGACCCCTTCCTTCAAGGAGAAGAGGCACACAGGACTGTTGGGTGCGGCCCAAGAGCACTGCTGGTTCGGACATGCAGAAGGTTCTTCTCACACTCTCCCCACCCCTGGGGACTTCCAAGGTTGACCTGCTTTGATGTGAGTGTGCTTGCCTGCCGCTGCAAGGTCCTGTCCTGGGTTTTTGATGCTTGTGGCAGCACCTTGGACAGCTACCTGTGGTGGTCAGTCTGCAGATGAGGTCTTAAAAAGGATGTAGATTGGGCAAGCCAGGTTTCTAACTGAACTCATTAGGGCCTTGAACAGTTCCAACAAAGGGCTTATGAAGGCTCTAATCCCCATGGGGATAGGCCAAACCATTCAGGAGTTCAAAGGGTAAATTCTATTAAAATCATTGTTTATCTATTTTGACATTTTAGTTACCCGTAATGTTTTGAGACTGACTTATCTGGGCTAATTTGAGCCAAATGGAATTTCCAGAGAAGGGATTTCTCTATGACCCTAAATGTAAGATTCTTAGGCAGATTAACCTTTGCAGAATTGGGCGGTTGGCACTGCTAAGTGATGTCCATGCTCCCACCTTTCACCCACCGCATCCCCCGCCACCTACCGCCCCGCCTTTTATCCTGTTGAGAACCTCTTAGAATGAGCACTCCATGAACTCATCTAGGAGGCCAATCTTTAAGGGAGCAGGATCACTGGAGGCGTGAGTAATGGCACAGAAAGGCTTTCATCTCAGTGGGTCGCCAGTTTGAATCCCTCACAAGGCAGCAAAGACCGAAACCCATCCCAGCACACACGTGTGACAGGAGGAGTGCCCTCCAATCCCACTGTCCTCCACTCCGAAACCCCATTGGCTCATTCTCAGTCTGGGTGACCAGTGCGTCTCACTCACCTCACTCACACCTTCCCTATCGTTTCTGCTCGTTGGCAGCCCACCCCATAGCAGGATTTGGAAAATGTCAATGATTTCCATCTCACTTTCCAGAGGTAGCCCCACAGATTGGTTTTTGTATCTGCCCCGACCTCTGTGGACCAGTGAAAACTCATACAGAAGAGTCAGGGCTCTGTCCTGACCAAGACCATAATCAACAGGATGGAGACGGACAGTTCTTCTGTGGGCTGGAATTGCTCGTCCACGTGTGTGCTTTTACATTCTGAGTGTCATTCTCATGGAGCCATGAAGTTGGATAAATGAGTCATCACAACACACCCTGGCATATCCATACTGCAGTGGGGGCTCGGGGCGTGGTGCTCAGAAACTGGGTGAACTGACAGGCTGTGGGGCAAGGTGCCACACACTCCGTGACCGAGGGGGTGGTTCTGTGTGGCCAGTTGGGTTTCCTTTCTTTCTCAACTCCTGCAGAGGTTCAGCATGATTGTCACACCAGCTAGCTTCCAGTCTAGCTGCAGGATCAACTGCAAAAGACGGCAAACAGGGGTGCCCAGGCTCAGGAGAACCTGCTGTGTGGTTTGAGGATGTGTGTTAGTGTCCCAGATGTGGCTTTCCTTCCAGGCTTGGGAGTGTGAGTCACTGTTACATTCAAACTCCAGAAAACTTGCTTTGAAGTGAAGCCAGCCTCTAACCTTGGTCTTTTATCGGTAGGTGCTCCCCGTCATCCACACGGATCGCTTCAGGTCTTCATCTTGATTTGAGGCAGCCATAGTATTACCACGTAAACTCCGCCTCTCCTCCAGCCCCACTCCTTCACATTTTGGGGGGCCAAACCAGCCTACCATCTTTCCAAAGGAATCAGCAGCTCCTGCCGTCATTTTCTTTTTGCCTGTTTATTAGTGATGCTCTATTAAATCTCAGCTAATGGGCTCTTTGGAGGCCTGCATTTGGATTCCGTGCATTTTGGTTCTTCCACCCCCTCACTTGGCCCCCTTTGTCCTCCCACAAAGGAAAATGACGGTTTACTTAGCCCCCCTCTCAGAGTTAAATGCTGGCCCCGCTCTGGCCTGGTATGTGATCCCTCTGGAAGATGTCACTCACAGGCATTCAGTTACCCTCTGAATTGCCCCTTTTCATCTGGGCTGTCCTTCCCCAGTCCAGCTGTAATTACCATCTGACGGACTGTTACTGGATACTGTTTCACTTGTGCATCTGCTGCCTGAGGAAATTGCATTATTCTCCCAGCACCTGCTGGATTCCATACCCCCACCCCCAGCTTAATTGTTTCCCAGCCCCTTCCTTAAACTTGCTAACTTTCACTGCCCTCCTCCCCCTTAGATTTCCTTTGCTTGTATTTGTGCTTGGGGTGTGTGATGTGTTTTTAAACCCAGCTCTTCAGCATGTCCTTAGCAGGCATTTCTAAAAATGAAAACCCACATGGGCCTTGAGCATCAGGCATGTGACCATGGTGATGCTTCCTTGAACTGATACCAGCGTAGTTTAAGTTGCTGTCGCCAGTCAGGTTTGCTCTTTCAAATCACTTCTCATTTCCTATGCATTTGGGCTCCACATAAGACTCACGTTTCCTTCCATTTATAGGGACCCCTTTTCCATGAGATTCTTAGAATAATTGACAGAAATTCCTTAATGGGCTTTCTCTCTGTGTCACTATTTTTTGTTTTTCCTTCAGACGCTCCAAGCTTCAACTTCTCTTCCTCCCTGCCTGCTCCCCTTCCCAGTTCTCCAAACACTGCATATCAAAATGAGTGACAAACTGGTGGGTTATTTCCATTTGTTATCAGAGTTTTCCCTCTTAATAAAACCACACCTCGAGCTTTGGTGAGTCTGAGACTCTTCCCCTGGCCAGCACACGGACTCTGCCCCACATAATGTACACAACAGCATGTGTGCGGATGAGGGGCCTTCACCAAGTCTATGGGGAAAATGTGCAATTGCAAAAACAGTGCACGGATTTCTCAGTTTTTTTGCACCAAAGCAAACATCTTTTAATTCCACCTTCCATAAAGTCCCTGCAGTTCCCTCTACACTGCAGTGACCATCCTCAGTGTTGCTGAATAAAGTAGGTGGGCCCAGAGAGTCTGTTACAAGTTCTGTTCCTTGACAGAGCTTCAGACTCACACTCCCGGCTTCCCAGTCCCCTACCTTTAGCCTGGCAGACAGCCTTTCCTGCCTGAAAAAAAAAAAAACCCCAGAGCCTTCGTGTCCCGAGCTGGTACAGAAAAGCAAACTGCAATTGTCCCAGGCCGAGGGCCCCTAAATGGTGACCCACAACCCTTCCTTTCCCCAAGCACAGTGGAGTTTTCCTCTTGTCTGCTTCATCTGCTCTCGGTTTTGACCTTAACCATGGCAGGAACAGCCATCTAGGTCCAAAAGGGTACACTCAGGTCAGCTTTTGCCTAGTACTATTGGAAATTCTCTGTGTTGTATAGGCTTGTTATTTTTTTTTAAAGATTTATTTTTATTATTTTTTTATTGGAAAGGCGGATATACAGAGAGGAGAGACAGAGGAAGATCTTCCGTCCCATGATTCACTCCCCAAGTGAGTGCAACGGCCGATGCTATGCCAGTCCGAAGCCAGGAGCCTCTTCCGGGTCTCCCACGTGGGTGCAGGGTCCCAAAGCTTTGGACCGTCCTCGACTGCTTTCCCAGGCCACAGGCAGGGAGCTGGAAGGGAAGCAGGGCTGCCGGGATAGAACCAGTGCCCATATGGGATCCCAGGCGTGCAAGGCGAGGACCTTAACCACTGTGCCACTGCACCACCACACCGGGCCCATAGGCTTGTTATTATAAAACTTTTCTTTCATTTTTTAAAAAAGATTTATTTATTCTACTTGAAAATGATCCAGAGAGAGAGAAAGAGAATCTTCCATCTCCTGGTTCACTCCCTAAATGACCACATCAGCTAAAGCTGAACTAGTCTGAAGCCAGGAGCCAGCAGCTTCTGTATCTTCCACATGGTGCAGGGACCCAAGGCTTTGGGCCATCCTCCACTGCTTTGCCAGGCCACAAGCAGGGAGCTGGATTAAAAGTGGAGCAGCCAGGACTTGAACTGGCACCCATATGGGAAGCTGGCACTTGCTATGCCACCAAATGGTCTCTGTTATAAAGCTTTTCCAAAATTACAGAGGGGAGGAGGAAGCTGCTGGGAAAGCAAAAAGGAAAAATTAGGATCCTCTGTATGGAGGTTACATTACAGATTGCTAAGGCTCAGCTTCAGTGTGCAGGTGGTCATGGTGTCCTTAGAAGGTGCTTAGGGAGATGCCTACATGGGCAGTGTGTCCCTAGGCTTATCTGGAGCCAGCGGACAGGATGCCAGGGAAGTACTGTCCCCTGGTCAGCTTAGAAGTTGGGGTGGCAAGCATGAGCTCTGCAGTAAGAAAAACTGAGAGAAGTAACTAACCACTCTAGTGTTGTTGCGAATCTACGTCATATCTTACTTGGTTTTCTAGAACAGACATGTCTCTCCTCCCCCTCCACAGTTTCTGTGCAGCATCAGACACTTACATTGTACAATGCAACCAACTCTTGGTTGCATCACTTGATGGTTTTTAATGAATTTACGGAGGTGCACAACCATCACAGTCCTCTAACTTTAGAACCAACTTGTCACCCAGAAAGCAGACTTGTGGCCACCAGTCACTGTGTTTTCCTCCAGGGTCCCTGTCCCCTGCCCCAGGCAGTCACAATTATCTGCTTTTGTCTCTGTGAATTTACCTGTTCTGGATGCCTCATATGAGTAGGATCAGACAGCAGGTATGTTATTGTTTTATGAGAGAGATCTTTCCCTGAGCATCATTTTCAAAGTTGGTCCTTGTTGCAGCTTGTGCCTTATCATGATCCCCCCCTTTTTTTAGTCATTGGATTGTCTAGTCTACAGTTCATGCTGTATTTTTGACCCAGTGGATGGGCATTTTTATTGGTTTTTTTCCCCACTCTTTAACTACCATAATATTGCCATGAAAATGTCATGCATGTCTTTGCACACATGTATGTTTTTACTTCTCCTGGGTGTATATGCATGTAAGAGTATTTCACAAAGTTTCTGGAAGCATAGAGTCAAAAGATAAGTTTTGGGATGGGCATTTGGCAGAGCACTTGCGATGCCTGCCTCTCTCCCACAGACGCCTGAGCTTGGAATTCAACTCTACCTCTAAGTCCAGCTTCCTGCCAGTGTTCACCCTGGGAGGAAGAAGGTAAAGGCATCGTTAAGTTCTTGGGTCCCTGGCACCCACATGGGGGATCTGGGTGGAGTTCCAGGCTCCTGTGTTCAAGGCTGGCCCAGCCTAAGGTGCTGTGGGTGCTTGCAGAGTGAACCAGAGATGAGAAGATTCTCTCTCTCCTCTCCCCATCCCTCTTTCCCTCCCTCCCTCCCTTCCTCTCCCTGCCTTTCAGGTAAAATGAAAATAAAGACATATACAAAATTTTAAAAAGCTTAGTTTATTTTGGTGCAAAAAAAGATTTTGACATCCACACATGATTCCTTCTTTTCCAAAATAGATCATTTCCATGAGCTTTTTGAAGACCCTCATATACCTAAAAGTGTAATCGTGGAGGTCAGTCATGTCTAATGTGCCAAGCTTTCTTCCAAAGAAGCTGCCCAATTTTATGTTCTCTTGTGCTTAGATCGGAGCCAGAATGCTGACCAGGAAATAGTCACCAGAGCGCTCGTCCACCGCAGGCTGTTGGTGGGCAGTGCGTGGAATTGTCCTTTACAGTCTCGGGAGTGGAGCTTGCTGTCTGTCTGTGACACGGCTGTACAAGCTTTGGTTTTTCTGTACGTCAGCCCTTGCTGAGAGGCCATGCTAACTTTCTCTGTACCATTCTGATTTTAATGTATGTGCTGTGAAGCTAACACACACTTCAGTTCTTCTGAAAGCAGAGATTGTTCTAGAAGAAAATCGCTCCTCCCAACCCTCGCCAGCCTTTTGTGATCCTGCACAGATACCTTAGAGAGCCCAGGCAGCAAAGAAGAATGCCCAGTGCCCAGCCAGACACGGGAGTGATACACAGGGCCCCCTGTTTGTTGAGGCCATCAGCAGGATCTTGGCTGCCTCCCACCCTCAGTAGTGTTACAGCTCTTAGAGCTGTCTAGGCTCTTGAAAGGAAAAGAAAAATCCGGGAGGCTCGGCAGGGTTCTGATTGGGGGTGGGTGGGGATGCATTCTGCTCCCGCAGAGCCAGGGTAATGAAGGCCTTGCCCACGTCCAGAAGTGCCTCAGGATGCCTCAGCTGCTCCCTGCTCAGCCCAGCGGGGCCCTTGGGTCAGGAACTGGCCTTGCCAGCCAAGTGGCTGAAGCCTTAGCATCTTCCTTCGGGGAGGAGAGGTGGGGAGTGCAGTGCCAACAGGAGGCCTTGCTTTTTGCGTTTTCAAGTAGCTGGGGATACAAAATGACAGAGAGGACAATTAGAGTTTTGTAGAAGCAGACTAGGAGAGTCATGGCTTTCCCTCTTGATTAAAAATAACCAAGTCATTGCCAAGGCAGTACACACTTTACTAGCAATATTCGGGCAAAAATAAATAAATAAATAAGTTAATTAATTAATTAATTAGGATAATAGGACCTGGCACTATGGCTTGGTAGCTAAATCCTTACCTTACAAGCTCCAGAATCCCAGATGGGTGTCAGTTCATGCCCCGGCTGCTCTACTTTGCACCCAGCTCCCTGCTTGTGGCCTGGGGAAGCACCAGATGCCCCAAAGCCTTGAGATTCTGTACCTACATGGGAGACCCAGAAGAAAATTCTGGCTCCTGGCTTTGGGTTGGCTCAGGTCCAACCATTGCAGCCACTTGGGGAGTGAATCAGCAGAAGGAAGAGCTTCCTCTCTGTCTTTCCTCTCTCTGTAGATCTGTCTTTCCAATAAAAATAAATAAATCTTTATATAATAATAATAATAGAAAATCAATAGTTTAACCTGCAATCTGTCTACAGATTGCCTTTGTTAATGTTTTGATATTTTTATTTGTAGGTTATTTTCTGTGGGAGGAGATAAAAGAACCCCACATGGATGCCATTAAATATGGAGTCCTGAGTACTTAGTACCTTGAAGCATGATTTTTTTTTTACTTAATATGGTAATCTTACATGTCATAAAAGTGGCTAGGCAAGTCTCCACCAACTGACTGTCCATGACCCTTGATGAGCACAGTCATGCACCAGGTATAATGTGAACCCCTTTGGAGAGATACCTCTGAGGGGATGTCGCTGTTGCACAAACATCGTAGCAGCAGAAAATGCACATTAGAAAGATCGAGAGAGAAAGAGGGAAGGAGCGGGTGATTAAACAGTCCCTTCTGCTCGTACATCAGCCCAGCTGGGGTCAGAGCAGGAGCTAGGAACGTGACCCAGGTCTCCTCCAGGGAACCGAACCCTGGCACACCTGCATGGGATGTGGATGCTCCAACAGGTGTCAGTCCTGAGGCCAAATAGCCAAACCCATCAACTTTAATTCTACTTTAGTACCTATGCAGATATGGACTGAGACTGCCAGCAGTGTCCCTGGAAGGTGGTCTAGGGGATCACGATTATGTACGTGGTCTGTTGTGGACTATACCCTGGTGACAGTATGCGTATCTGTCTGTTCCATGCCACGTGCTGCTGAGGACTGTCCTTTCTTGTTCTCACAGGAGTGTGTGTGTGTGTTTGTGTGTGTGTGTGTGTGTTTGTGTTACTCTCCCCGCGTCACAGTAGGGGCGGCCACGATGGGGAGAGGTTGGGATGCCAGGTTGAGATGCTAGGCCACAGCCAGACTTGAGGAAATAATCACGAAGCCACTTGATTTGGACCTCCTGTCACAATGCCAAGGTCAGCATGGGGTGGCAAGTGGGTGGCAGTAAGTCCTGTGACCTTTTGGAGGTTACTTCAGGTCGAGAAAGCTGCATGGGTCACTTGAAATCACAGCACCTGATTGTTCCATCTAGCTGGCAGTTTCCCTTTTTGGGATAACGGAGCCTGAAGCTGCCACTCCCAGGTGTCTGCTCAGTTAACTCCACTTCCCCCCCTCCTCCTCTGCTTGCCTTTTCTGTTTGTCTTAGTGTTTTGGCTGTATTTCTGGCCTTCTGAAAGTGGGGCGGGAGTGTCAAGGAACAGTAGGCAGGCTCGGGAGAGTCTAGTCTCCATCATTTCTGTCCTGAGACTCTCACCGTGGGAGTCGGAGACTGTGACACTGATACCCACGTGCCAGGATTCTAATTGTGCAGACCATGTGGTCCTCCAGCTTACGTGAATCGTAAATGCCCTTGAAGGCACCTTACAGGAAGGTTCCGTGATGGAGGTCACTGCCTCCAGGCCAGCAGAGCCATGAGAGTGCAGGCCACCTCCTGTCACTCGGTCACCTAGCTGCCACAGGCCTGCCTGTAGTGCCTCTTAGGATCCTCAGTCCCACACTCGCGCACCATGCCCATGGCACTCCAGAGGGCCCAACACCATGGGTGTGACTTGAGGCACAGGACAAGACAGCCTCTACCACAGCTTTAAGGGTGGGGAAGAGGTGGGTCCCAGAGCACAGAAACAGTTCTCCCCAAAGAAGTCTCCAGAAGACTGTCTCTGCTATCTGTCCTTCTTACCCTTCTATGCCTTCATCTAGCTAGTGGGTGTCCCCCACCGCCAGCACTGACATGGGCGTAAGAGGAGCTCCTTAGGACCTCCAGCTTGCCGTGAACTTGCCCACGCTCATGCAGCTGCCGTGGGACAGGACAGCCTGACCAAGTCCGAAGGTTCCACTTAGGGTTGTTGGTCTGATCACCTATTCCCTCATGGCAGTCTTTTTATAAGTTTTTACCATTTTTTTTTTCTTTACAAGCGGTGTTATTGTGTCCCTGCTTACTATTTCTTAAGTGCATTTGTGATGATTTCCTGTGAATAAGTTCCTAGAAAGGGCATTGCTAGGTCAATGGTACAGTTGCTCACTTGAATCCAAAAGCATTAATCACCGTAACTAGTGATTTCTGACTTTTAAAAGATGATTTCTCTTGGCGATTTATTACGTTAATAATCAATGTACAGAAGATCCACTTTTTATTGTCAGGTGCAGACTTCTTTTAAATTAATTGACTTGAAAGGAGAACATCAGAGAAAGAGAGAGAAGGGGAGCAAGCGCAAGATGCCCCGCTCTCACTCCCCCATGGCTGCAGCGGCACCAGGCCAAAGCAAGGCAGCAGGAACTCCAGCTTGATCTCCCACATAGGTAGCAGGGTCCGAGGTATCAGACCATCTGCTGCAGCCTTCCCAGACACCTTAGCAGAGAGGTGGACCTGGAGCAAAGCAGCCTAGACTCAGACCTGCACTCATACAGGCTGTTACAGGCTGCCAGCGTCGCAAGTGATGGCCCAACCAGCTTATTCTTATTTTTTCATTTAAAGATTTACTTATTTTTATTGCAAAGTCAAATATACAGAGAAGAGGAGAGACAAAGAGGAACATCTTCCATCTGATTCATTCCCCAAGAGGCCGCCATGGCTGGAGCTGAGCCAATCTGAAGACAAGAGCACAGAGCCTCTTGCAGGTCTCCCACATGGGTGTGGATTCCAAGGCTTTGAGCCATCCTTGACTGCTTTCCCAGGCCACAGGCAGGGAGCTGGATGGGAAACAGGGCCACCAGGATTAGAACCAGTGCCCATATGGAATCCTGGCGTGTTCAAGGTGGGGACTTTAGCCACTAGGCTACTGCGCTGATACAGATTTTTCAGGCAAGTAATCAGGTCTGCCAAGTGGCAGGCCTTCTGTTTTCTTTCTCTCCTTTTGCTCCAATGTCTTTACTTCAAGCTTTTCTTCTACCTGAGGGGAGAAAACAGAATAAATTCACTTGATTCCAGATCCGTTTAACCCTTTAGTGGTTATGCTGAGAACATTTGGGAATTGTCTGCTAGTGAAGGGGCAGGGAAGACATGTAGGTTCACAGGAGCTCACAGGTGTGGAGTGTCGCAGCAGTGTGAGAGGGAGCATTCCCTGTAGCTGCTTCCCAGTCTCATGCCCTTGGGCCGAGGGGTTAAAGTGTAGTCTACGAGTCAATGGGTCTATGGTGGTGGCTACAATCTCCCCTTCTCTTCTATCCCCCAAACCCCCACCAGGGGGTTGTGGTGAATGGTGCTTAAGTCTCTTTCATCTCAGTGGCCTTCCTCCTCCTGCCCTCTTCAGAAAGCAGGCTGTCAGGGTCACAGGCCCTTCTGCAATCTCTGAGGCATCACTCTTTGCTAACACCAACATCAGGCTGTGTGGATCCCAAAGTCTCCTTGGCACCTGTCACCTGCCTTGGAACAGGCAAAGCACACAAAGGACCCGTTTGTTCTCCTGAGGGCATGTCTGCCCCAAGTCCCCAGTGTCTCCTGGTTCCTGCCCGAAGCATCAGGGACCTGGCAGGGATGAAATACAAAGGCAGCATTTGGGGCTGCAGCCCCACAAGATGCCTCGTGGGGTTGCCTGCTCCTTGCCCTTGGGAAAACTGTAAAAATATGTGACTCCATTTGCCATGAAGGGATTTTACGTGGTTACACATAAACATGATTGAATACTGTAAGTTTTACTCTCAGATCATTTCAGTAAAATTGTACATTGTATCCTGCTAATGAACTCCCGTTTAAAACAATAACAAGAAATGCGCTGGAAAAAAAAAATAACCCAGAAGCTGGAGAGATTTTGTGCTGCAATGGGGCTTTGGGTGGCTTGGGAATCTCCCATGATTCAGTAGTTTCCCATTAGCAGCTTGAGCTCGGTCACTGTCACTGTTTCCGCAGCACCCATCTGTAGGGAAAGGTGGCGCTGGAGGCAAAGAGTGAAAGCAAAGAGTGAAATGAACTTGGAAACCAAGGCCTGCTTCCCCTCCACCCTAACCCCAATCCGGCTGCCACACGGACTTGACCAAGGGGGCCCCCATTTGCTTCGCCCCTGTGCCAGCCCCCACACTACCGCATTACACAAGCATTTTGAAACCCTCCAACCTGACTTCTTCAGCTGCTCGCATTTCTAAGGGAATGAACTGCTTTAAGGATCCAAACCTGTTACCCTAAAGGCCATGAAGCTTCGTCAACATTGCTGATGTCATGATTTCCATAGGAACCAATTTAATAAACAAGAAGAAAACAAAGAGGATGACTTAAAGACAGGGTGGGGGGAGAGAGAGAGAATAAATATGGTAGGATCATAGCATGGAGGCCATAAAAGGTGTTTTTTTTTTAATTTCTATTTGTTTGTGATAACAGGCATGAGTCAGCCAGAATGCAAGCAGACATGAGGCATTCGGTGGGCTGAACTCTACACAGCAATAAAGAGAAATCACAGCCCCTGTTTTCGCTCCTGCTCCTGGGGTGGTGCCATTGCACCCTACGCTCTGTGTGTTTTCATGTAGCTCAGGGCATTGGTGGGACCGCCAATGTAGTCAGGTGCTCCTGGCTTTCCTGGCCATTCCTGGGTTTGATCACAGAGAGCAGAGTCTCAGGCAACACTTTGTGGTCACCCCGGTGAAGCCCCACTTGCCAGAAAACACCTCCACATGCACCACCATTCCCTGTTCCTTGGGAACAGAAGCCAGTGGTTGATTCTAACAGTGGGACAGGGTGTTGCCCACCGCAAGTCACAACATAGCAGGCTGGTCTGATGGTGTCGTATGGAGTCGCATGCCAGGCACAAGTATTTCCGTGCTGAGAACATTCTCCGGATCTCCGGTCACTGGGTTGGTGGGATTGGCCCTTCCATAGCTCCCCAGGCTATGTGACTGCCAACAGCTTGCCCCTCCTTGTGTGTCATTCAGAGACACATTCACACTTAGAATAACTGCCAGTGGGACTGGAAGAGAAGGAGAGGCTGGGTTCAACTCCTCAGCCGGTGTCCTGCCCACACGCTTGGCTCTTTCTGTCTGCTGTGTTTTCTGATGAAAGTACCTGGCTGCACTTCCCAGGGGACTGTCTCCACCCCCACACCCACACCCTTCTTTATCTGCTCCCCTAGAGCTGTCTGCTTAGAAAACTGCTGCCTGGTGCCCAGGAACCCATGGCCTTACTCAGGACAGCCATGCCAAGTTCCCTGGTTCCCTGGACACAGAGGCTGGAACAGGAATGGGAAGGAGCTCAGCCTGACCTCTGGCGGGACTTGGCCCATTAGAGAGCAGATCCTAGGGACATAGCAGTAGGTCCCAAATCCCAGGAGATTGCCTAGACCCCTTGAATCCAAAAGAGCATCTTACAACCTTCCTTTATGTGTCTCTGGGTACATCTCTGATTCTCTCTCTCTCTCTCTCTCTCTCTCTCTCTCTCACACACACACACACACACACAAACACACACAGTCTCCCAGTGTGGTCCTGGGAAAGTGTACTAAGCATAGGCAACAGGTTCATCACTTCCCAGAATGCAATGGATGAGAACAACCTGATTCCCGGGTACCTTGTTGGTCCCCCATCCACAGACCAGGTTCTTGTCCTCAATCAGATGGCTCCTCTGGAAGCTTGCTCCTCATCCCCACCAGACCATTTTGTCCAGGTGTCCTGCTTTTTGCCCCCAACTTCAGAAGGTGTAGCTCTTTTTCCAGTAAGAAGGGAACCTCGGCCACTCTCCACCCCCATGTTGATGGGAAGTCCTACCTGTTCGTCACTCCCTGCTCCTCCCTGAACTGACTCTTGTGCCTCAGCTGCAGGCCCAGGATCCGGTCTACATCACTGGCCAGCAAGCTGGGAGATGGACACGAGATTGCTAGTGGTCATTCCAACCTGTGTGCTCTGTGCTGACCGCATGGTGGACCTCAGGGCTTTGCCTTGGAGGAGTGGGTACAGCCTTTGGAAAGGCAGGCCAATTCCTGCCACCTGCTGGTTGTATTCTAGTGGATGTGGGGAGCAGACAAGGATGCTCTGGCAGGAGTGGGGATGGGTCGGAAGTGACATCAAAAAGAAAACTAAACAGGTGTGAAGAATGGACAGGACTTCTCCCCAGGGGGGTTATTTAGAGACCACTGAACCCAGGGGGCAGATGAGGTGGTGTGCAGGGGCAGAGGAACCAACTGATGCCATGCCTTCCCCTGTCACCATCACAGACACTATGGGGTCCTGTGAGCCTGCTCCGTCACCCCACCCCCCAACGAACATAGCACTGGAGCTTTTAGCTTTTATCTCATATGATTTTGAAAGAATCTCATGCAGGATACCCCTCAGGTGCAATGAAAACATCTCAAGAGTGTGTTCTTCAAAGAAATCCTCCTCCCATTTTTTTTTTTTTGTTTGTTTTTGGTGATGCTGAGAGCAGGGCTAGAGCCATTGTGTGAGGGTGATACAAAAGGGTTCTGTTTTCTCCAAGAGAGGGGGTGGAGAGCAAGCCAATCAACTCGGGTATCTGACACACTTGGCAAAGGTCTACTCTTATACCTCCCTGGCCGTTGGCCTTCCAGGAATTCCTGGGGCCAACATTGTATCTGTTTAAGGGGGAAAAGGTATGACAAAGTAACTGCCATTTTGAAGGTTCTGCTTAACAGATGTGTGGAGTATAGAAATCTATGTATTATTGAGTAATTCTTTTTAATATGCCCAAGAATAAGCAATTTGTGAGGCTGTTTACATTCTCGCCATCTGGGTGCGTTCTGTCACCCATCTGTTTCATGTAATTATGTAATTATCAATATAAGGAAAGAATAGGTGATATAATTAACAAGAGCAACCCAGAGCCGCACTGAAGAGTTAAAAATGACATGCATCTGTTGAATGGCTCTTCGTGTCTTGCCCTTCATTGTTGGATGGTTGGATGTTTTTCTCACACATTCAGGAGGGTTTTTTGTGGTGTGCGGATCTGCCTGTCTTTGATTCCCTCCCTGACTCTGCCTCCTCCTCCTCCCCTCCCCTTTCTTGTGTGTGTGTGTGTGTGTGTGTGTGTGTGTGTGTGTGTGTGTGGCCCAACACACACGCACAATGATCATTTCCAGAAGATGCCACAGGATAGCTAGCATTCTGGGATATGCTGGACTTGTGACAGGTGGAATGTCAGGGTGAATGGGTGGCCCTTGCCTAGACAATTGGGTGGAAAGAGAGCGCTCGAGGAAATTTCCCATACTTGCTACTTGCATTTTCACATCAAGGCTCAAGCATGATGACGGCTTGGCATTTCCGAGGGTCTCTCTGTGTAATCCCACTACAGTTAGTCCATCGAGTTGTCCCTCTGTGTAAGGAGCTGAATGGGCAGCTGGCTCACAGCTTGACGCTTCCCCAGCTGCTCAGGTCAGGCAGCTTGGGCTCCTCTGCCCAGGCTCCTAAGATCCTTTGCCAGGTCACTCCGAACCAGCAGCTGATTTCTGGACCCCAAGCCCTGCTGTCAATCCTACCACTCCCCACCAAAGGAAGTTCTCCCAGACAACCCAGGAAGTCAGCATTGTAGATGCATGGCCTGACAGAACCTTGAGTTTCCACCTCAGCACACAAAAAGAATCCAGTTAATCTTAGGGGATGGTGTAAGACATCTACCATGTGGCACTGCACATCCCTGACTCCTGTGAGTTCAGTGGGCAGGCTCTCTCCCCAACAGGGATGGCCCCCATCCGGAATTCACTCCCCAGCCCCTCCTCTTCCAGGTTAAGGAGTAAAGGGGAGAGAGGAAGATCCACCTGTTGTCAAACCTTAGAGGCTTTCTAAGCAACAGTCCTCACCAAGGAATTAAGCCTCACTATTGAATCACTTCTTACGTTCTGCATATTATGTTATTTTTTCAAACATCACTGCTTGGCTTCTTCTAGGGTTCCCTCCTGCCCCCTCTTGCTTTGTGACAATTCTGCATGTTTCTTGGTTTTAGAACTGGGTCCTCATCGTGACCTCCAGTGCCAGGGCTTCTCTCTGGCAGGTTGTCCTCAAAAGCTTGAACTTCCCATCAGCCTCTTGCATGAGGCCCCTTCTGTGACGGCGACCACCAGCAGCCATACCTTCCGTGTTCCCGGGGCAGCAGCGAGCAAATGTTCTCATCTAGGCTTCCCTTTGTCCTTTTGACTCAAGCAGAATTCTTTAAAACACTTCTCCATAGAGCCAGGCGCCATCCCCAGTGTATCTGTATTTTGAATCGTGAGTTTTCTTGGATTTCTTTCTTACAGCGGTAGACAAACATATAGGAGAAAATGAGTGGCACGCTTTGGGAAAAGTGTTCTAAAGGAATATTAGAGGTAAATGTTTCTAGGTGCCTTGAGGGATTTTATTAGGTTTTTTTTACTTTGTTTCCTTAATCCCAAATTAAAGTTCCTTAATTACAACCATGACAGGCTAATCCATTAGGATTTTTTTCCCCCACAGGAAGAATACTCTTGATTCCTTAAGAACCTTTCTTTTGTTTGTTTCTGTAACAATGATTTCCCCCCCCAAGAATTGTTTTGGTTGTTTGCATGTATATTTACTTATTTCTGTAACAAAAGAACATACAGTGACATTCCCCAAGAGAAAATCATTATAAAAGAGCTATTTATGTTAAGTATCCACATTCAACTGAAAATATAAATTCGGAAAAAAAATCTTTGTGTTCCCTACTGCACCACGTTAAAAATCGTAAAAGCTTAAGCGACATGGCTTTCATTTAACCCTCAAAAGCAGCATTAATTTTTCAAGCAGTAACTGTTGCTTGAGATGATCCCGTGCCTGTGTGATAAATGTTTAATGATTTGGTGCTACATGCATGGCTGAAGATCCATTATTTATTGCACCTTTGCTTGCCTGGCAAAGGTGACAGTTTTACAGCTCCAGCAGCCGCGCAAACCGACGCCTGGTCCTAAATGTCCTCCGTGTAAATGTCAGTGGGCCCCGTGTGCTGCGGCCGTTACATCTTGTTTGGAAGGCTCCTGCCACACAGTTGGGGCAGGCGCCAGATGGTGTCATTAGCAGGAACGCTGAGACTGTTTACCGCCGACACGCGTGTGAGAAATGAAAAGTACGTGACCTATCTTTACTCTGAGGCACGATGACAGCGGCAACCGGGTGTTAATTACAGTGCAGCATGCCTGCCTCCTCCCATCCATCCACTCGAGGGGTTTTTTTGGGGGGCTTTTGGAAAACAGTTTGCATTTGAATATCCACAGAGCGAGCAGCACAGGGTGGGGTGTGTGTTTCCCAAGGTCTCTTGATTGATTCTGTGTTTGGAATCTCAGACGCCCTGAAAGTCACAGCTGCCACCATGTAGGTGTTAACCAGCATGAGCAATCACCCAGCTTCCCTGGGAGGCCTTCCAGGCACCCGAGGAACCGGGGAAGCGTTCTGTGTGCTCATTAACTACAGCAGTGTTATTCTTGTTGAGTTTTTCTATTTGATGCTGCTTTGGGGACCTTGAAGTTATATTTTAATGGCATTGATGTATTTTTAAAAATGATTTATTTGTATTTGAAAGGCAGAGTTACAGAGAGAAAATGAGAGAGAGGAATCTATCCATTGGTTCATTCTCTAAATGGTCTCACTGGCAGGAGCTGGGCAGGTCCAAAGCTAGGAGCCAGAAGTTTCTTCAGGATCTCCAACATGGGTGCAGGAGGCTAAGCACCTGGGCCACCCACCACTGCTTCCCCCAGGAGCATTAGCAGGTAGCAGGATCAGAAGCAGAGGCAGCCGGGATTTGAACCAGCATCCAATAGCTGGACTCAGAATCCCAACCATGGAGAGAATTGCAGATTCCATGGTCTGACCGTGGAGTGCATGTGTCAGAGCTGAGCCTCCTTGGTGGCTTAGATGGAACACTGGACAGCATATCCAGGTGCACATGAAGGATATGGCAGTACATCAGAGGACACCTGGTACCACAAAGGAGGATGGAGGACAGAGCAAATTGATCAACTATCCCAGCCAAATGTTGGCAGTGAGTATCTGGGCAAACAGAGACTCTAAGATGGACTATGTCAGCCAGTAGATTCTAGAGAGATTTCATTGTGCTTGAAGTGGCGATATTGGCAGAAATTCAGAACTGTTGAAACCTCTTGAGCAGGACCCTTGGAGCATGCTCTACATCAGGGACCCTGGGGTAGTGTCAGGTGGCTGGACCCAGGGTGTACAGGTGTTTGGGAGGCTGGGTGTGGCTTCTCTCCTTATCTTCCCCCTTCCCCCCAGATACAGGAAGGGAAAAAAGAGAATGTGGAAATGATGATCTCACCCATATTCCTATAACCCTTGACCCTTATCACCCTAATCAGCTATGTAAAAATCATCAAAAAATAAAAATAAAAACACACAAAGAAGAATTAGTAAATCCAAGACCCTCCTTTTTGCTGATCGGTGTGAAGTATCTGAGTGGTGGGTTAGCCTCCTCACTTTCTTCACCTGCATCTCTCACTTGTGTGTAGCAGCGGCCCCTCCCACCACTGGGGATTCAGCATTCTGTCCTGTAGAGGGCTGGGCTTCTCTCCTTCCCAGCGCCCTTTTGATTTCAAGCCTAAAAGAAGGTGGATTTGTTTCATTTCTCCCTCCAAGTCCTTCACCTGGGCCAAGAAGCTGTCCCATTGATTCTGACCAAATTCCTTTGAACTTTGTAGCACACTCTTTAGGAATTCTCAGAAGAGTTTATTCATTCCAAGCAATCATGGTGCATGACTTTTACAGAAGCAAAGGGAACTTCTTGGTGTGTAGAATTTTAAAGTCTGGTGGAAGAGAATGCACACATTGTCTGTATTGAGATGAAAGAGACACACCTAATTTCTTCAGAGATTTCGTTGGATGTCAGCAGAAAGAGAAAGCCTAGTTCCAAGCTCTGTTTAATGTCTGCAGGGGCACACTTAAAAATTAACGAACAGTCGCATAGATGCACTTGCTTACAGTACATACAGGTGGGCAATAAGAGGTAAGACTTGAATATCGATATGGGTGAAGCAACTATGGACAGAAATTCTCAGGAAAAAAAAAAGATAAGTTTTCTTCCAGTACTGTTAATGAATAGGAGGCCTAATTACCACTGATCAGAGCTGATCAGCCAGCTTTCTCCCCTGGAAGGAAGACAGTGTCATGGACTACTACATTTGGAGAGTTACTGGGCAATCTTGCCTTATGGGGAGTGGTGGTGTGGACACAAGTCACTGGCAGCTCTCAGCCAACCACAGCCCTGTGCCCAGCCCCTGCAGCTTTCCCCACCTACCTCTCCCGTGCCCCTCTCTGTATGGCCCAGGCCTCACTGTTCCTCCAGCTCCTTTCAGTCATGTGCTACCACGGCAGTGTCATCCTCCCAAGCCCTTGTCCCCAAGCGAAGAGAGAGGAATTGGAAGTTGAGCTCGGTTGCCAATAGCTAGCCATTTCATCAATGATACCCCCAGGATGAGCTCTACAGAGCAGCCCTAACCAGAGAGGTACAGAGTGGCAACCAGCAGATGGAGGGCCTGAGAGCTCCACACCCTGGCTCCTCCACGCTCCACACCACATGCTGCTGGCCATTCCTCGTGGCCTGTCCCTTTATCCTGTGCTGGCAATCCAGGAAGTAAGCCATTTTCTTGAATTTTGTGAGTCATTTGAGCAAGCTGTCAACTCCTAAGGGAGGAATCGTGGGGGTCTCTAACTTACATGTCAGAGTGCAGGTGGTACTGTTAACCTCTGAAGTAGGGGGCAGGTGGTAACAGTGCAGACGTGTGGGCTGTGTCCATGTGGGCAAGTGTCAGAATTTCATTGGCTTGTGGGATACCCAGCTGGTGTCAGAGAACTCACCAGTGATGTGAGAGAAATCACACACAGTTTGTGTGAGAAATGTTCTGTCTTTGAGAAGGAAGAGGAAACCAGAGTTGATTTTTTGTTGTTCCTTTTTAAACACTTTATATTTGATTCACAAAAGTCAATTTGTGTTCTTGGACGCCTGTAGGAAAATGCCGTCATTTGAGAAGGTTGCTGTTTTGTAAGGAAGATGGCCTTCTGTTCCTTTGGAGTATGTTCCTGTAGCTTTGAGGACCACACCCCCCTTGCGTGCCAGTCCTCATGGTTCTTTCCAGGGGCTGCAGAGGCTGGGAATGACTCGGCAGTGGGTTGTTAAATCAGTGTCTTGTTATTAAAGAGACCACTCTGTGCTTCTAGAATGATGCAAGGCAGCTCACTAGGGATCCTGTGAACCGTTTCTTCACCACACATTTGCTTCATTTCTTCCTTTCCCTGTGTGCTCAACCCTTCCCCAGCCCCACACCATTTTCTTTAGGTTGTGGTTGACCCTGATTTGAAAATGAGCCTTGGGGCCTGGAGCGATGATGGCTCAGTGGCTAAATCCTCGCCTTGCATGCACTGGGGTCTCATATAGGCACAGGTTCATGTCCTGGCTTTTCCACTTCCCATCCAGCTCCCTGCTTGTGGAAAAACAGTGTGAGAATGGTTCAAATCCTTGGTCTGGGGAAGCAGTGAGGATGGCTCAAAGACCCAGAAGTGACTCCTGGCTTCAGATTGGCTTGGCTGCAGCCATTGTGGCCATTTAGAGAGAGAGCAAGTGGATGGAAGATCTTTCTCTCTATCTATCCCTCTGTTTGCGATGTTGCCTTTCCAATAGAAATTATTTAAAAGAGAGGGAGAAGGGAAGGAAAGGGAAGGGGAGAGGAGGGGAGAGGAAGGGAGAGGAGGAGAGCGGAGGGGAGGGAAGGGAAGGGAAGGGAAGGGAAGGGAAGGGAAGGGAAGGGAAGGAAGGAAGGAAGGAAGGAAGGAAGAAGGAAGGAAAAATAACCCTGGAATGTCAGCCAGCTGGTGTGGGTGAGAATGTTGCAGAGGCCCCAAGGGCCCCTTCCCAACTGACACTCCTCAGGGCAGGAAAAGTGAGGCCTGGAGCCCTTACAGACTGTCTTGGCGCACACGTTAATATGCCCTAGACTGGGGACTAATGAATTTCGGCATCTCCAAAAGACAATAGCAGAGCTCCTTTGCCAGCATTGATGCATTGCATAAAAGCAATTGCATTTTGAAGGATTATATGAATTTCTTGTCTAAGGCTGTTATTTCATTGAAAAGAAGTGAATTAATCACCTTAACTTTTCAAATCCAAGACTTCATCAATTATAAGATGTACCTTTATTCTATGTATCATTAAGGGGGAAAATGTGGTCAATTAAATGGCAACACAATGTCTTAATGAGAGTACTGAACAGCATATGAATGAGTCATATAAGTCTAATGGCTTTGAAA
The DNA here is from genome assembly GCF_017591425.1 of Ochotona curzoniae. Lineage (NCBI taxonomy): Eukaryota > Metazoa > Chordata > Mammalia > Lagomorpha > Ochotonidae > Ochotona > Ochotona curzoniae. The sequence goes on along the minus strand of NW_024465894.1, from coordinate 20,487,285 downwards.
TTTCTTCATCTATTCAGAGAGGGGAGGCAATTTATGTTCCCTTCAATCGCATTGTTTGCTGGGTGATTGGAAAACATTTTTTTGCATGTGTCTCAGTAACACAATGTACCCGGGCTTCCTCTGCTGGTGGAGAGCTGACCCTTATTGGTTCCTGAAAAGCACTCAGTAGTTGCATTGCAAGAAAATAAAGAATTACAGTCTTATTCTCCCGATGACTGATATTTGTTTCACTAATACAAAATGTATACCCCGCTGGACCTTTCTGGGAAACCACAGTAAGCACCTCTTTTAATGCCAAATCATGCTGGAATCTTCGGGAAACAGATTGTCAGGAACAGCTAAACTCAGTGTTTATCATATATGTAATGCACATAATTCTCTGGAAGCAATGACATGACCAAGCAACCCAGATGCAGCCAAAATCAGTTGTGTCACTTGCAACTGCTGCCTGGCTAACCTTGGCTGTTAAGATACTGGGATGAGGCCTGGCGTGGTAGCCTAGCAGCTAAAGTCCTCTCCTTGCACATGCTGGGATCCCATCTGGGCTCCAGTTCTTGTCCTGGCAACCCCACTTCCCATCCAGCTCCCTGCTTGTGGCCTGGGAAAGCAGTCGAGGATGGCCCAAAGCCTCGGGACTCTTCACCTGCATGGGAGACCCGGAAGAGGCTCCTGGTCCAGCCATTGCAGCCACTTGGGGAGTGAATCAACGGACGGAAGATGGTCCTTTATGTCTCTCCTCCTCTCTGTATATCTGACTTTCCAATAAAAAAATATAGATCTTTAAACAAACAAACAAACCAAAAGGTGCTGGTGTGTAATTAACTTTAAGGCTTACTTCAGGAATGCTGATGTGAAAAAAATGCAATCTACAGTTGATGGATTTCTATCACTCCCTTCAACTTCCAAAACACTTTTTTTTTATTCTAATATGGATGTTTAAGAAGGAACTGGGAAAGCAGTGGAGTTCGGCCCAAACCCTTGGGACCCAGAAGAACTCCTGGCTTTTGGCTTCAAATTGGCACAGCACAGGTTGTTGCAGTCACTTAGGGAGTGACTCATCGGACAGAAGATATTTCTCTCTGTCTCTCTTCCTCTCTCTATATAAATATCTGACTTTGCAATAAAAATAAGTGTTTAGAAAAAAAAATAAACGTTCACCAGTACATGTCATACAGTATCTACAATTTCAGCTTTTAAAAATGTTTGCAAAATAATGATAATGGCCAGATGTAGAAGGAGTTGGGATAGATGGAATTGGAAACATAAACATAAGAAATTAGGCTAAAGAAAAGGGCTAGAGGAACTGTGGCCAAGATGAGTTACCTCGCCCATCCCATAGCCTTTTTCCTATCCACCTTGGTAATGGGACCTCAGTTTCATCTCAGGTAGCCATGCACCTAGCTAGAATTCTGGCAAAGCTAACGAAAAGGACTAACTCAGTCAGGACAAAAGTCTCTTTTTCTCTTCCCCCAGCCCCTTCCCTCTCTCCTACCCCATGCCTTCTCCTTGCTGGCACCTGGAGTGGAAATAAGATGTCTGACTCTCCAGGAGTCATCCTTAACCATCCTTGCAGAGGGAAGCCATAGAAAGTTGGACAGGCACAAGCAGCAGGAGTCTGTTACGTGCAGGTTCATAGCACTGCGCCAGCATAGCACCAGATTTACTATTGTGAAAGTGACATACTATCTTATATCTTGGCCCAGCTGCTGGTGGATGGGCATTTCCATCATCAACAGCTTGGCCCTGCCACAAGGGAGCCAAGAATCCTCTCTGCTCAGCTACCATTCCATCTGAGGAAATGCAGCTGCTCTTTGCCTGGGATACTATGAAGGAATTAAAGGCATGCTGCTTCCTTAAAGATATAACTATCCTTCATGGGAAGTACAATCAGTAATTTTGCAGAGGCAAACTAAGTGATTCATTCAAGCCATAAACCCTTGAGGCATGCCTACAGTGTGCCTGTGCAGGGATGCACAATGACCAAAGCCTCCTCTTGCCCCCACGTTGCATCTGCCCTTCCCAGCATTCGAACGAAGCCAGCGAAAGTTGTGGGTCCTCCCCACCCTCAGGTGACACCAAAGACAGAGCCATCAGCCATTACCTGGAAGCCAAATCAAGTCCAGCCAAGTCTTAGAGCCACAGTGTTGCTAGGAGCCCTCCTCACCCCATCGCCCAACCAAGAGGAAAGTTACAGAGAATCCTTCAAGCAAACAAGACCAAGCCACAGAGTTATTGTAGCCAGACTCAGTAATGTTTTTATCATACTTTCAACCCTTTTAATGGCTGCAACCGACTTTTTGAAATTACATTGTGTATCCCTGGAAGATATTTTTCATAACTGAGTTCTGTTTTTTTTTTTAAACATTTCTACCTCCCTACCCTTCATGCAATTGGTAAATAGTGCCAAGATTTTGCCAAATAGGTCAATTTGTGAAAACTTGGAAGCCTACCCTGGTTGGTATTTTTGGCCCTGTCCATCGTTTCTTCCCCTCCAACTAGGAGCACAGAGGGCTTCTCAGAGAGAAAGGAGAGAATGGCAATGCAGAAGGAAAAAGTTACATGCAGAAAGCCGAAGCAGGCTTATTAAGGGCTTTGGAAATGTTATTCCTAATGGGTTAGATTTCTCCATCTTCCATCTCCTTACATGGATGGAGCTCCCTTTGAAGTCTTTGGAAGCTTTGTGTAAGAAAAAAAAAAAGTGTATGTACATGGGTGTGAGCTGAAAATTGAGCTCATTGTTTTGGCCTTTTAAAATGTGTTTTTCAAAGATTTGCCTTTCATACTGCAGATGGGAGAGAGGATGTACAATTTTGCCTCATGTAACATCTTTTGCCTGAAAAGCTCACAGTATTTGTAGACTTTTTTTCCCCCCCTAAATGAATGGTCTCCATGTTTGCCTGCTGAGGAAGGTAGAAGTCTGTGTAATTTACTTGTATTTTACACCTGAGGAAACTGATATTTAAGGAAAAAGGGGCTCAACATCCTAAGCAGAAGCAGAATTAGGAAAACAAGGGCAAATTTTGGCACCAGGCTGATGACACCCACTGTGATGAACCCAGAGGCTGAAGGTGATCTCCCAAATACAGGCTGACATGAGAAACACATCTACCATAGTTATTCCCAAGTCCCATTTTAGCATGGACCTTGCATTTGCTATGCAGGGACTTTTGTACTTCTTTGACCTTTTTTTTTAAATGGATTGTGCTGTTTGTAGTTTTAGTCCACTTCTGAATTTGGATCTGTTCTTGAAATTGCGTTTCAGTTGTAGACATTCAAAGTCACATTAAGTACCAAAGAGAAACCAAACCAGTTGTAAAGCCACATTCATGTCTGTGTGTAACAGTTGAAATTATATTTTGAATGACTTTTTATGTACTCAGAAGACAAATATAAAATCAAAGCTATGTATTTAAGGTCTCTTTGTAAGGGTGTGACTGAAGGTATAAAGTCAACTGAACATGTACATCAAAATAATTTTTTTCTACAAAGATCGAATTTAGTCCTAGGTAATTCTATTTAAATTGTTTGTTTAAACTCTTAAGCAATTGAAAAAGGACCAACAAAACCACTTTTGAAGAGTAAAAATTATGTCAACACCCTTTAAAGAGATTCCATTATGTCACGTTAATGCACCTACTTGTTCTTTTACTGTTCCTTGAATGTTTCAAAGTGTATGGCCGAATTGTTCAAATAAAACAAATCAGATGCTTAAAAGAAGAAGATTGGGCCGGTATTGTGGTGTATTGAGTTAAGCTGCAGTTTGCAGCCGCAGCAGCAAACATCCCACCTGGGTTCTGGTTCGAGTCCTGTCTGCTCCACTTCCAGTAGCCTGCTAATGCACTCGGGAAATACAGTGGGAGGTAGCCCAAGTGCTTGAGCCCTTGACACTGACATGAGCGACCACATCGGAGCCAGATGCTGTTCCTGGTACCTGGCTTCAGCCCGACCACCCTGGTGGTTGTAGTCATTTGGGGAGCGAACCAGCAGAGAGAAATTTGTCACTGTTAACTCTGCTTTTCAAATATACTTCATCTTTTAGAAAAACAACTTTAAAAAAGAAGTAATTCCTGACTTCAGGGAGCAGTGCAGTTGGAAAGTAGCCACTAGTTGCAGACCACTTGAGGGACTCCAAGTTTTCAGGACTGCTGGCTGCTACCAGAGCTGCCAATACTCGGCATGCCAGGTGGGCTGCTCTGTTGGAGAAGCTTCAAGCTTCTCAGTGACAACCGAGGTTGCGCCTTCTACAGCTGCTGGGGCCTGGTACCTGTCACCTCATCTCAGCTTTTCACTTCCCCTGACTCCTCATTTCCAGTTCACACACACTGGCCTCAGGGCTCAGCACCACAGTCTCCTTCCGGCAGGGTGGGGGGAGTTCAGGCCTGTGTCTGGGATGCACCATAGACCTCAATATCAATTTGTGTGGCAGGGGCCATTTCTTTTAGCCTTAAAAGGTCAACGTAGATGCCAGAATCTGTTGTTTTCTTCCATTGTTGCTGGAGGTACATGCTCATATCTACATGGAAAACCAATGTCCATTGTGCCAAAGTGATGCTAGCAAATAGGAAAGTAGAATCCAGTGTCTTGAAAGGCTGTGGAGTGAGGATCTGGTATACCATCGTGTCATCAGTCGTGTGGTGTGGGTGACTAGTTCATAGTCCCCACTGTTGGATCTTAGAAATAACTTACTGTTGCAAGGAATGTTGGATTTCTACCTAATTGTTTATTTGAAAGAGCTAGAGAGAGAGATCTTGCATCCACTGATTTCCTCTCCAGCTGGCTGCAGTGGTCTGAACTGTGCCTGAAAGAAGCCAGGAGGTAGGAGCTTCGTGCAGGTCTCTTAAGGGGGTGCCAGGGACCCAACACTTGGGACATGTTGTGTTGCTTTGCCCAGGCTGTAAGGAGCTGGATGTGATGTGGAGCAGCCAGGACCTAAACTGGTGGTGTCCTGCTGACTTTGCTCTATCCATTGCATCACAGTGTTGGGCTTCAACATATTTAATTTATGTCTATAAAATATGAGTCAATAATAAGGGCTTTTAGTTTTCACTTTATGACTAAGGAAATAGACCCAAACCAGGATCTCCCCTACACGGGGCATTTGGGGTTAGTTAGTTGTTCGGAGCCAAACGGGACAAACTGACGTGACCCAGGGAGTCCTCCATACCCATGCTTCTTTCCTGTGAAAGCTGTCATTTGAAGGAAGGAAATTTTCTGCTTTCATTAAAGTTGACCTGCACTTGCAGCTCAGGGATGAAACTTTTCTAAAGCAACAGGCGTGGTCTTCATTTACTATTGTCCTGAATGGGTTTGGCCAGCTGGGAAGATTTCTATTCAAGGCATTTGAAAACTAGCTATGTTAACAAAAGCAAAAAAAAAAGGGGGGGGGGGAAGGGGTTCCCCCCAGGTCAGATTTCATCATACCTGTGGATAGATGTATTTTTAATGAAAACATGGACAGAAAACTGGGTTTCCTGTGAATCAATATGCCAGCTGACCACCCTCCCAAGACCTTCCCGCGTCACTAGCGCCTATGGCTAACTGTTGACACTAGGAGGCCACTTTGTGTATTTAATAGAAAGGTGATTTCTTTGGAGGCCTGACAGCTGTTGGTGTCAAAGCCATTGTGTAGGAAACAAAAGCCGGCCCATTCTGTTTCCCGGCTGCCTTTGTATCATGGTTTCTGAGCCCTCTCAGAATGAGGTAGGTTCTTTCCCCTCCAGTTGCTTTCCTGTCCATGATGTAGTTGACCCTTCCAACAGTGGAGGGGAATGCCTAGTGGAAGGAATCTCGGGAAGGAATCCTGGTAAGATGTTTGCATCTTCTGTGTGTTAGATCTGTGATTCGATGATTTCTTTAATGCTGTATCCTCAGAATCAGGCTTTCACCATCTAAGTCCCAGGCTGGCCTGGAGGGAATTTGCTGGGGGCTTGTTAGGCTTAGAAATGAAGCAGGGTCCAGCACAAAGTGGCACCTGCGTGCGACCAGTATGAACTAGAACTCTTGGCTCAGTTCTCCATTGACCTTTTGAAACAGACTGGCCTAAGTAATTGAGGGGACACTTTAAGGCTGCCTCATTCATCCCTGCTTTCCTCCCTCCCTGGGATGGGCCCTTTGCTGAAGGACAAAAGGTACCTTCTCCTTGGAGTAAGTGGAGTACCGTATCTTCTCGACCTGGATTCTACTGCATGACTGACTGATTGTGGACAGCGGGCAGAAAGAACTGCTTGTGTTAGCTTACCCTGCTCACACTGTTAACATTGCCGTGAGAAGAAAAGGCCCTGGCGCTCTGAATCTTGAGATGAACATATAGAGGAAATGTGGAACATATATACAATGGACTGTTATTTGGCCATGAAAAAGGATGCAATCCTGTCATTTGCAGTAAATGGATGGAACTGGGGGTCACTGTCAGGTGAAATAAGCCAGGCACAGAGAAAGACAAATGTCACCTGTTCTACTCAGATGTGGGAGAAAAAGTTAACATAAAACCCAGAACCCAGAACAAGTGAATGAATACTAGAGTCTGGGAGAGGTGGGGGAGGGAGGAGGCAGGTATAATGGGGACCAAATCAGAAGGAGTAAGTTTCCAGTGCCATGAGATGGTGCTACCTCTATTTCCTCGGAATCACCCCAACCCTAGGAACACCGCAAGGCATTGTTCCAGCCTAACAAATCCATCCAGTTGAAGAACTGAACCTCTGCCATGTAGTCAGCCATCTAGACAGGGGCCAAATGTCCACCCTCTTTGAATTTATTTATCTCTAATAGATTCAATTTGGTTGTTAAATTCACTCCCCGTTTCTTCTCTCTGTTTCTGCACCTCTTTCCTAGCTATTATTGTTAATAATAAACCACTTTAGGGTCCTGAAAGTCTGAGCAATTCTTTCCATTCCGCGGCTGTTTGTCATTCAACAAATATTATTGAATGCTTACTGTCCACGGGGTTCTGTGTTGAGTGGTATGGGAGACACAGAAGGGAAGAAGAAATAGTGCTCTTTGTTCAGGTACGCAAACTAATGTGAAAGGTTTCAGGGAAACCCAGGATGGGAGGAAAAACCTGGAAGCATTCACAGTACTGCAGACACCCAGGGAGAGCTTGGCTGTCTTCTTGTAGAACTGTTGATCTTGTCATCACTAACCTTCGAATATTTCCAATCTACATGAGATATCTGCCCTAAATTACACAAGAATCGTCATCCAAACCAAGCATTGTTTGGTGACCCAGGCTAAGTGCAGATTCTTCTGGTCTTACATTAAATACCTTCCTGAGAGTTTTGCCAGGGTTGCCGCACGAGCATGATTCTGTTTCAGTAATGTTCTGGCTAGAGAAGTCCACGTGCCTTGTGACGTTGTTCTCTAGTTCCTCCTTGTGTCTGCGTTTTTCTCCCCCCAGATGAGTTATGCCTTGAACCACACAAACAGAAAGCTGACATTGGAGTCTAAAATAACCGTCAATGCCAGGATCGTTGTGGTTGGTGCGTCCAGTGTGGGCATCTCCTTCTTGGAGACACTGGTGTTCTGGTGAGTTCTGAATTTATTTACAATAGTAAAAATTCTCTTTCTGTATCCACAATAGAACCTCTTGAGAGACAAGGTCTGAATTTGTTTGTTCTGCCTATATGAATTAATGAGGGTGATGGAATATTCTAGACGAGCAGTTAGCAAACTAGAACCTCCCGGCCAAATATAGCTTGCTGATGTGAGTAAAGCATTATTGGAACATAGTCATACTCAAAATGATTTATTGACATATTTAGAAGGCCAGGTGATGAGAGCGCTTCCATCCTCTGATTCACTCCCCCATAAGGCTGTAGCAGCCGGGGCTGGCAGAGGCTGAGGCCAGCAGCTTGAACTTTACTCCTGGTTTCCCCCGTGGGTGGCAGAGGCCTACGTAGTTGAGGCATCACCAGCTGTCCTTCCGTGTGAGCATTAGCCAGCAGCTGGAACCAGGAGTAGTACCCCTGGGACTTGAACCCCAGGCCCACACCAGAGTGTCTTAACCACTAGGCCAAGTACATATCCCACAAGCGTTTTTAAATGAAGCATTATCAGGGTGGAAATGTGACTTCATAACAGTCAAGAAGTTATCATAAATAGGTCTTAAATCTTAATCTAGCCGTATACCTAGTCATAATGGTTTGTTTAAACTGATTACATTAAGATATACACATGTAATTTTCTTTTGGTGGAATTGACTTAGATTTAATCAAGATAAATATAAATTTTGATGTAAATCCTTGGTTGATTAAATTCCCCAATCAGGCAGACCTTTTTAAAGCATTTTAAAGTACCCATAATTCTCTATCATTGTTACACAGATTATGTCCACTAAAAATAGACTGGTATCAGTTTACGGAACTCCAATCCTTAAGAGAGGAAATAGTTCTCTCATCATTTTCTGTAATTATTTTAAATCAGCAATTGCCATAGTAACTGGCTGCCATTCGAACTAAACTTTATAAATTATTTGAGCTGGAACAAATTAAAAAAACAAAGTTTTCACTGATCGCCAACAGCCAAGGAGGATTAAATCCACATTTTGGAAGACAAGAATTAGAAAAAAGAAAAAAAAGCCACCTTGCTTGCACTCTCAGGTTGCATGAACAGGCCCTGCAGGTGCCCTGTAGTTCCTGGAAAGTCCGTTTGTGGCCCAGCACAGTCACCTGTGTTTCCCAAAAATCTGGTGGTCCTGTCATCTGGTGACATAACAGACATCACTCTTGGTCTTTTCTGTTATTTCCATGCAAGACATTATAAAGCACATCTGGTCTCTTCTTCAAAGGACACCAGAAGGCGATTCTTGCATAAATTCTGTGCCATTATTGAGTCCATTGTGTCCTGCCCCCTCCCCCATCTCCCGGACCCCGTCAAGTGCTAAGGTGTCACCAGCAAAAGTCCGCCCCTAATGCATTGGAATACCTGCCTGGTTCCGACTGGGAGCATGAAGAATAGGACTTTGTGTGGGTGTGTGTGTTCTCGTTGGAAAGACAGAGAAATCTCCCCCATCTACTGGTTCTTTCCAAATGCCCTCAACAGCTGGAACAGGCCGCATCCAGATGCCAGGAGCCCAAGCCAGGTCTCCCATGCATGTGCCCGGGACCCACGTAGTTGAACCATCACCCACTGCTTTGCCACAGTGAGTGGCAGCAGGAAGCTGGACTTGGACATAGAGATGAAACTCGAGAAGCAATGCGGGACGCCAGTATTTCCAGCAGAGTCCTAACTGTTGAGCCAAGTGTTTTGTTTTATCTTTTAGCTCAGCATTCTGCCTGACCTTCTCAGCTGCTGTCCATCCCCAGTTCCCTCAGCATAGACACACCTGGACATTCCTTCTGGTCTGTAGTGGCCAGGCCTGTGAGTCACCTGCCTCCTGTCCTTCCCAGGGCAGGGCCGCTCAGATCCTCCTGTCCTTCCCAGGGCCTAGTGACACGTGTCAGGCATCTCCCTGTGGACATAGACCAGTGTTACAGGCTCTGGCCTCCTCTGCCCTCCCAGCGACTGCACCGAGGCCAGGTGAGGGCCTGACAGCCCTGTTGGCAGAGCTTCCTGCAATTGTCATTAGCTTTGGAGAGAGGCCGCTGACCAGTGAGCGACAGAGGGCAGGGGGCAAGGGTCACTCAGGTTGGGGTGAGGCTCAGCTCATTTCTTCATAGACTCTGGGCCTGCACACTTGGATTTTGAGGGTGCCAAGCAGAAGCAACTCTGGAAGAGCCAAAGAGGGGGCCGTGTGGACTCTGCCCCTTTGGTCTTGGCCAGGCCGTGGGCGTCCCTGGCGTGACTGAGGGGCTGAGCATGGGGAGAATGGGGCAGCAGAGCACGGGTCAGGGTGGCTGTTCCATGCATCAAGGGAAAACATGACGGCTCATTGACCGTGCAAAGGGCAGTGGACTTGCAGCGAGAAGGCAGGTGCTGAGATGTTCCTCTGTGGTGCACTTGTCTGCCGTGACACCCAAGGGGTTCGGGTGATGGGCCTGAATTATTTTAAAATTACAGTTCTGGAGAACAGTGGATTGTGTCTGTGTCTGCCCTGGCTCTCTGACACAGAAAGCTCTTCCCTGGGTGCCCCTAGTTGTTACACACACCTTGTTCTCTGAGCAGCCCTAATGACCCCGAGTAAAGTGCACAGAACCTGTCCCGGGCGGGACAGCCCACCTCTGACTTGTAGTGCCACAGCTAGTCCCCGTATCTGTGCCAGGGCAGGGTCACAGCAGGGGGTCCCAAGGTTCTGCCCCCACCCACCCTATCTGGGGTTGAAGTGAACGTCCCCAGTCCTGGATCGGCAGCCAACTCTCATCATGGCTTCCACGGCATCCATCAGGGAAACTCTACTTCCAGAACCTCAAAGCTTTTCAGGGACATGTAAAAGCCTCTTGAACAAAACTCAGAAAGTCAGATCTTACTCCTTAGGGCACCAAGCCTAGTCCTACGGAACTCCCCAGATGTATTATTATGTTGAATGTGAGATGCTCCAAAGTCAAACTTAGAGATGTGAGGGCCCAGCGCAGTAGCCTAGTGGCCAAATCCTTGCCTTGCATACGCCACCAGGATCCCATATGGGTGCCAGTTGGTATCCAGCTGCCCTGCTTTCCATCTAGCTCCCTGCCTGTGGACTGGGAAAGCCTTGGAACCCTGCACCCTGCATGGGAGACCCAAAAGAAGCTCCTAGCCCCTAGCTTCAGATCAGCTCAGCTCTGGCCATTGTGACCGCTTGGGGAGTAAACCAGTGGACAGAAGATTTTCCTATCTTTCCTCCTCTCTGTGTATTTGACTTTCCAATAATAAATAAATAAATCTTTTTAAAAGGCCTATGGAACTGTATCATAAAATGATAATAATAATAATAATAATAAAATGGGAAAAAAAGCAGCTATCCCTCCTCCCAGAAAAGGAAAAAGAAAAGAAAGAGACTCAGAACCAGCAGATAGGAGCTTTATCTCTGTGTCTCTCTGATTAATTTTTCAATGATTTTGAAAAAAATCAAAATAGAAGTGCAAAGCTACAGGCCCTGCCCGGCACAGGGTCCCAGATAGATGCCCTGCCCCAGGCCGGGTTCTTGCAGTGCCATCAGTATCTTTGGGCACAGACTCGCTGTTCAAAGGCCTCCTCCGTTCCTTCCTGCCCCCTCCTTCTGATTCAGTCCTTCTGTGTGTGTGTGTGTGTGTTTTCACAGTTTGTAGCATTTATTCCTTTTAATCGCTTTTTTTTAAAAAAAAAATCCTGCCTAATGCAATTCAGACGTGAAGTATCTCTAAAGAACCTGTACAGGTACTGGGGGGAAAAGCATTAAAGAAATCATAAGATGCCAGTAGCTGAAGGCAGCCGGGTTGGGGTAGGGTAGAGTGGTGGGAGGCAGTGCTAATCCCTTCGGCCTTGTGGGACTGGAGAGAGAAGGATGCTTCTGACTCAGGGAAAGTGCTGGAAAGCCCAGGACTCGTTGGCTCCCTCCCACTTCCACTTAGGAGAAGCGGTGCTTCCTAGCAACTGGACCCTCACTCATCTGGTTGGGACCCAAGGGGACTAAGAAGAGCTTGGAGCAGGCCGGCATGTTCTCAGAGCTGCCACCATGGCCGAGTGACCGTAACTGTTATCTCCGTTCCGCACAATCTCCAGCACAGCTGTGGGCACTGGCAGCAGCCAGCCCTGTGCCCGCAGCTTAATTAGCCTTTCTTGTCTTTTACATTTGTCCGAAGACATCAGAAACCTGCCGTGTGGCCTGTCACTGATTAGGTGACTAAATTAAATAGGCAGTGCTTCCTTGTTCATCTCGGGACCATTTGCCCCTCTTCTGCCACACCCCAAGCTGGTGACCATGCCTGTCCAGCAGGTCAACCTCTGCCGCACCATGGCCCTGGTGACAGGAGGACAGAAGCAGATAGTGATGCCTGTGGCCTGTGTAGGGCCACCCACCTTTCATCTGGAGTCAGCTGGTGTCTTGCCAAGTCTCCATCATGACATCAGGGTGGGACCATCAGAAACTACACAGAGGCCACAGTGATGGCAGGGGCAGGGCTGCGGGCAGGCTGGGAGGGTGTGTATGTGTGTGGTACCAGGCCCTGCCTCCCCAGGCACTAGCCATTGTTGACATTTTGTTGAAGGACAATGGCCCAGAACTCACCCTGGTGTCACCAATCACAATTGGGCTTCCTGATCAGAAACCAGGACTTCAATGTAATTCATATTAAATAATTTACCGACAGTAACTTTCCTTGCCTTCTGCAACCTGTTTTAGAAATTCCTGGGGATTTAAGAAAAGCAATGCTCTTTGATGGAAAGTGGAGCAGCCAGGACATGAACCAGCACCCTCCTGGCACTTGCAAGGCAAGGATTTAGCCACTGAGCCATAGTACCAGGCCCAAGCAGTGCCCATTGAGCCAATATTAGCACTTTGGCAGGAAGAGAGGTCAACTTGTCATTTCCATGGATTCTCTGTGATTCCTTCGGGTTCAGGATGTCTGCTAGGAGCTGATTCTTCATGGGCACACATAGCACAACCCCACACCCTGACCTGGGAGTGTGTTCACTGGCTCAGTATGCATCCTACTGTTGGTTCATCCTCAAGTGGTGACCTTGCTGCTTGTCTTTGCTTCCATACTTCCCCCCAGGCTGAGAGCAGAGCACATAGGTGCAGGAGGTTCACATGCAGGTGTCCCTGAGCAAGCAAGGAGCTGAGACATGGGAGTGAGAAAGATAACGGAGCCAGACATGCATTAGCGGGGGGGGTGGGGAGGAGCTGTGGGCAGTGGGACATGAGAACGATGCCTCTGAGAGATGAGGGGCTGGACCAGAGTTCTGCCCTGCTTTTTGCACGCTTACCCTAGGCTGTCCTCCCAGCTCCCGTGGCCAGAGACTACCCAAGGCCAAGTCAGGAGAGCCCTGGAATGAACCAGCCTTACCATGGGCTAATCTTAATGTGGGCAAACCTTCCCGTAGGCTGCTACTTGTGCCCAGGGTAGTGGGGTGGAAGGATGCACAGGTGAACCCCAGCAGCCTGTGTTGAAGCATCCTGAGCTGTCCCTTCATTCCTGTTAATATCTTTACAGTTGCTCTTAACTAATACCTAGATACATAAACGAAGGCCGAGGAAAGGCCAGGCTAGGTCAAGAGGATTTGGTGTCATTCCGGTAGCTCTAAGGAGAACCTGGGTATACTGCTGCCCCAGAAATTTTTGCTGAAAAGGAAGAAATGGCACACAGGGGCCTTGTCTTGGCAGAGAACTTGTGTCTGCTTGGGAGTGGGGTTCAGATTGGATCAGTGGTTTTCAGAATGTGCCCCATGGACTACCATGTTCCATGTTACCCGCGAACCCATCCCAGGCCCTACCTTGCAAAAGACAGACTAAGAAGCCAACATCCTGTGTTATCATAACTCCCGGGGGAACCTGAAAGTCAAATCTGAGGTCCTCTAAGCTGGGGTGTGGAGGTAAGCACCAGTGCTAGCTGCTGGAACCCCTGGGGAATCACCCACTGTCTGGGAATTCCCTATGAAACAGAATGCACCCACATCCATCTTCCCACCCTGCAATGAGAATTCATTCCGCTGACATGTAAAGTGCCTATCAAGGTGCCTAGCACTCAGTGCTTCATGTTTAGATTCAGATTGAAGCCAAGCATTGACTGGGGGATGGAGCCATGTCAGCATGGGGCTAGGGCGGAGCCAGGGCATGTGCAGCCCACAGTGCAGCCGTGTCCAAGTGCTCAAGAGACAGCTACTTGGGGTTTGCTTAAAATGGTACCAGCCTCTGCCTGACTGGCAAGGGGACCAAACACACCAGCCAGTGTGGTGTGGTGTTTCCTGTCATGCATCTGCCTGCCAGCTGTCAGCCTAAACTGAAGAATGTCTGGATCCCTCATGGTCATGGGCCTTAACGTTCCCAAGGATTACATCTTGGGCTTTGCAAAGGATCCTACCACAGGCTGTGAACCTATGGGCCACGTGTGGATGTTTCTGAGCCCTTTTGCTGATACCCAGGTATTTTGCTAACCATCATTTTGAAATACTTGGTGACCTTTATTCTGCCCCTAATCTCAAGTTTATCATTTGCATCCTCTAAGGAATGTGTTGATTTGAAAGGTAGAGTTAAATACACAGAGAAGAAGACAGAGATTTTCCGTTGTTGGTTCATTTCCCAAATGGCTACAGTGGCCAGGCTGGGCCAGCTGGACTCGAAGAGCTTCATCCAGGTCTCCCATGTGGGTAGAGGGGCCCAAGTGTTTGGGCCATGCTCTGCTGCCTTCCCACATGCACTAGCAGGGAGCAGGATGGGAAATGGGGCAGCTGGGACTTGAATCAGCACCCAAGTGGTAGGTAGATTAACCCCCTGTGCCATAATGCCGGCCCCTGTCATTAACATCTCAAGAGGTTCTGACAGGTCCAGTGTCGTAATATAACAAGTAAAACCACTGTCCGTGCTGACATCCTGTGTGGGCACTGGTTTGAGACCCAGATGCTCCATTTCCAGTGCAGCTGCTTGCCAGTGAGCCTGGGACAACAGTGGAAGATGGCCTAAGTGCTGGAGTCCCTACACCTGTATAGGTGGCCTGGAAGAAGCTCCTAGCTCCTGGCTTTGGCAGGCCCAGCCCTGGCTAATGTGATCATCTGGGGAGCGAACCAGCAGAAGATTCTCATTCTCTCTGTGTTGTATGTTTCTTCCTCTCTGACTTTCAAATAAGTAAAACTCCACCTCAAGGCCAAAAATTCTGTGTTAAAAAAGAAAAGGCCAAGACAAAAACTTCTTTCTTCATATTTCTCAGATACTTAATAAGGTCCTATACAAGGGTGATTTAGAAAGCTCACAGAAAAGTAGACACAGAAGTTTATTTTGGAGCAAAAAAAGAAAGGAATCCATTAGAGGTGTTCCAGGGAATCATGGAAGTGCATGTTATGGAAAAATAACTATGCATATATATTTCAAAAATCTTTGTGCCAAAGTAAGATTGTCTTTATGTTTCATCTTTCCATGCAGGGTTTTAAGGTCTGCCTGCTCTTCCTTCATAGAAAACTCTTAAATTCTACCCTCCTTTCTTGAGTAGCTCGCACCCATCAACTGTTAGGATAGTGGTTCTCAAAGTGTCATTACTGGGACACCAGCATCAACAGCGCTGGGGACCTTGGCTGGGCCCAGCCATCCGTATTTTACCAGCCCTCTAAGGGTGCCCTCCTTCTGCAGTGCTCCTAGATGGACACCATCTTAGCCCTGCCACCCCCTTCTTATGAACCCCACATTTCTCATGGACAACCCTGCTCTTCCCCACACCCCCCACCAATGTCAAAGACACAGTGTATCCTCAGTTGTGTGTCACCTGTACACCTCCCCAGAAAGAGAACTAAATTCTAATGTCTAGCTATTGACTTCTTCATACTGCGTGCAGGTGTACTGGGGGGATCAGGTGATGTCAGCCTGTCCCCCTCGTGGAGCATGTTGTGGAAATTTGAAGGGGAGGCCCAGAGGCAGCCTGGCCTGACAACACAGGCATGGAGTCTTCTGTCAAGGTGACAGGGGAGCCTCCTTTCTGAGGCATGAGAGCCTGTGCACTGCTTGCTGTGTGAAGCCCAAAGCCAGGCCAGACCATATTTGGTGGTTAGCAGAAGCATATGACTTCTGGAGTGCATGTTTCTAACTACAGTGCTCTGAAGGTGAGGACCTGGTAAAGGGATGATCCAACTCGAGCAACGTAGTAAGATGTTTGGGCCTGATAAGAATGGCTTTGGATTTCTCGTTTTATTTCTTAAAACATGTAGTTTCTTATTTGAAAGTGAAAGCGATGGGGCAGGTTGGGGGAGGCGGGAGGATGAATCAGAAGGAGAAAGAGAGAGCAAGGTCTTTCTCATCTACTGATTCATTCCCCCAAGTCAGGTCACAGCTGGGCCAAGAACTAGGCATTGCATCCAGCTCTCCCACGTGGGTGGCAGGGGCCCAAGCTCTTGGAGCATCATCTGCTGCCTCTCAGAATGCGTTACTAAGAAGCTCAACTGGAAGCAAGGAATACCCAGGGCTAGGACTAGGCACTCCAGGATGGGGTGTGGGTATCCCAAACTGTGGCTTTTATTTTTAAGGATTTACAGTGTTAAAAAAAAAAACCCAAAAAATGTTGTACCTCCATTTCCTAGACATTAGGGTTAAAGTTGTGTAGTTCTGGCTGTAAGTGAAAGGATTCTCAAAGTCCCAGATGCTGTACCCAAGCCCCTTGGGAGGGAATGGAGAAGACTGTAGAAACAATCATTTCCTGAGCCCTGCCTTGGGCTACAATTCAATAGGACTGGGGTGCGTTCCAGGAGTAGGTATTCCCACAGACTCCCCCAGGTATTTCTGACATGTAGCTGGCTTTGGGAACCAGTTTCTAAATATCTCCTCAAAATTAGTGGTCGTTATCTGCAAGAAAACCCACATCCCCCTCTAATTATGCACTGAAACTGGCTTTTTTTTTTTATGGGCTTGTTTTCCAAACCACATCTTCTACTTCTCTACAAATCATCTAAGTCATATTGTTATTTTAGTTCTTACTAGATTGAATTATTGAGCTCTCATTAACATTAAGCAGTTGAAGCCATTACCCTGAGTTCATAATACGTAGACAATAAATTGGACATTAGTCAAAAGCGTTTCATGAAGTTTTATGTTTAAACTGTCTCTAGTAAGAGCGAAGGCTCAAGAAGAATTGTGAAGAAACGTGTCCATGTGGTGTGAATAAGGCCGACCTGTGACCATCACTCACTCAGCACAAAAGGAGTGATATCTCTTGCTGTCGAATTCCCAACACACTTTGTATTCCAGTCTTAAGCAACTTGCCTGCTTCGGCGTCCTTCGCTGCCTCTTGGGTGTCAAGTTTTTTGGCCTTGTCCTCTGTAGCTGCCATATCTCCTCTGTGCTCAGTATACAAGAGTTCTTCGGAAAATTTCCAGAAGGTGAATGAGGTAGAATAGAAAATTCTGCTGATCTCAAACATTTTTTTTCACAACAGAGTGAACTCCTTGTTTCCAGAAAGTTTACATGTGGGGAAAAAAAAAAAAAACCATGCAGATTTCAAAATTTTTTCAAAAAGTTTTCAGATAGTGTACCCAGTAGGAAAAAATACTACACAAATTTCAAAGTTTTTTCCACATCAGAGTGAATACCTTGTAATTCTATCCTTGACTTTTTGAAACACCCTCATGTAAGCATAGCTTCAAGTATAAATGTATAATTTTCTTCATATATGTAGATCACAAGTCGTTAAAAATTCTCCCTAAATTCTAAAAATAAACTTAATTTAATCTTAGTCTGTTTCATAAGAACTCCTGATTTTTAAAAAAAATATTTTATTTTACTTGAATGAGTGAGAGACCAAGAGAGATGTTCCATCTGCTGGTTCACGCCCAAGTTGGCCATAACAGCCAGGGCTGGGCTGATCTGAAGCTGGGAGCCAGGAGTTTCCCCTCTTCAGCCTGGGTCTCCCACGTGGGTGCAGGCTCTCAAGGACTTGGGCCATAGTCCAGCTGGATTGGAAGTGGAACAACCGGAACTCAAGCCAGTGCACATATGAGATGGCAGTGCCACAGGCGGAAGGTTGAGGTGCTATATCATGATGCCAGACCCAAAGAAAACCCAAATTTTATTCCTGTTCAGTTGACATTTCAGGCATGACACTCATTTTCATTATTTTTCATCCAGTACTCATGTGTTTCTTTTGTGCAGAGATATAATACAGCAGTGTTTTATTTGAGACCCTGATCCCTAAACCTACCCTTCTTCCCCAGTCCCTTCTGCTGCCACCACTGTTGTCCCAGGCCAGGTCCCGGGAGACTCCACAGAACCCCAGCAACATTCCAGGCAGTCGCTCGTACCCTTCCAGTGGGTCCCTGGACAAGCCTGCACTTAGGATAGCCCCTGTCTCCAGGTCCTTTGCTACTTCCCACAGGGGCTGCCAAGCAGAGACCCACACCCTGAGGTGGAGCCAGCCAAGAGGGCATCCTGGAGGAGACGGAGCCGGCCGCCTCCTGGGTGTATCGGAACCTTCTCTGGATGCCTCTCTTTGGTCTCCCTCTGGAGGTGAGAGTGTGCCACTATTGACAGCTGTGTGGCCCGAGTGCAGCTGCCATTTGATTTCCACTAGCGGAGCCAAAACAGACCAGCGCCTTTAACACACTCCTGAGAGGATGCGGTAATTCCTTGCTGCCATCTAATGTGAAACCCACGTTCAGTTTTCCACACTGCTCTTCAAAAATGGTTCTTCCATGGCTTGTCTGGTTGGGTCAAAATGCAAGTAAGTTGCCAACACTACTGCCTGTGACACCTGTTTGAATATATAGCAGACCCTTCCACGCCTCTGCTTTTCTGCTTTAGGCTTCTACGTTCTGACGTGTTGGTGAATCGTGGTGGAGTAAAATGAAATCTGTGGTCTGCTTTTAAAACGCTCTGTCAGCAAAGCATGTTGAAGTGTCTTTAGTGGCTTAATGTTGGTGACTGCTTGACATGACTTCTTTCGCTTCTTCTGCAGATCAGAAAAGTTCCAAGATCAAATATCTGAGAACTTTGAAAAACAGAGATCTGCTATGATCTAAACAGAAAAACAAAATACTGATGAAAAAAGTTAAACATTTTAATGGGCGGGGGCTGTTAGATTATCTTTACCTGCTTAATATTTTGTTTTATAGGGCAAGAATATTTTCCTTCTAATTTTGATATTTCACCTTAACTCCCGTCTTTTGGGTACCATTTGGGGGCATTTCATCAATGATTTTCTGATATTATTCTGTATCATTAAGAATGAATTAGACCTGAGTTAGTCTTTGGCTAGGAGAATATGCAGTTAGGCCAAATATCTATCCTGAGTTAGGATTTGCTGTCATCTGGCAAACATTTTTTCTGTCACCGTTTTGCACCATTCTGTTAGCAGAGGCTTAGTTGAGTACATTGAGATCAACATGGAGTTACTCTTTTTTCTCTATATAATTTGCTTAAATAAAAGCAGTGAATTAAATTCTACAGTTTTAGGTTGCCCCTACTATGCCAAAACTATCAGCAATAATGATGATGATGAGCGATCGTTGAGCAAGCTGACTGAGCTAGTTTTACATGTAGGGTGAACCGTGTGAAGTTTTTAGTTTCTTTTTTTTATCTTGTTCACAGCAGTTTGGCAGTGGGATCCTCCGTGTGTGGAGGGTAAGGCTGTTTGGCCCTGAGAAGCCTGCAGTGAAATACAATCCCTTTTGCTTATTTCCCTGGATACTCTAATCCTCCACCACTCTCCAAGTATCTCCGAGCTGTTCCTCCCTTTGTAGCCACAGCAACGTGAAATCCCCACTGGAATTATTTACTGTGAAAATGCAGGTGCACTTGTTTAATGTTTCATTGGCTTGAGCACTTAACTCGAACCTTTTTTTTTTTTTTTTTATTTTCCACGGTAACAGTGACCTTTGCTTTTGGAGCTGAGGGTTCATGCTGATGCTAGAAACTGCTCGTGTACATGAAGCCGGCACCACCAGATCCGAGAGCCTTGTGCGTCCTGCTGGGCAGCCGACCCTGGCCTTGCCTGGGATGCCTGCTTGGACCCATACTGTGTTCTGTGATCCACTTGCAGGAACTTGGTGACTATTCCTAAGTCATCCGCATTTAAAAATCTTAAAAATAATTTCATCTCCATATTTGATCCTCAGAACAGTTAGACTGAATTACCGAAACCCTACAGTTTCAGAGCAGATGCTCTTAGCTGCACTTAGATGTAAGGATTGAGGTGTATAATTTATATTATGTAAGATATTGTAATGTATTATATAACATATAAATAGCATGTGATATATTTTATATTATGTGTTACAAAGAAGGTTGGGGTTTGGGAGAAGCACAGGTTAGGCCCCAACTTTTATGACCCTGAATGCCAAGCTAGTATATTTGGACTTAACATTTTGGTTATAAAAATAGTTCATATTCATCAGAAATCTGCTGCTTCTGAACAATATGTGTGCTTCTGTGTTGTCTCTACAGCACCGCAGGAGATGTGACGTTCTATCATCCTCAATTCATAGGCTAGGAAACAGAAACAGGGAGCTTAACTAACTCAGTCAAGTGACTCCCAAGCCCTTCACCTTAACCACTATATTCTGATATCACTACAGTGAGTAAAAGGCGGGGATTTCAAGACGAGGAGCTACTGAGATTTGCTTTCATGGAAGAAGTGGCATCTAGAGGTGTGGAACAGGACAAAAGAGAAACACTTGTGCCACAGAAACTACCCCTGAGGTTGTTTTTCTAGTCCAGATGCTGAGCTCAGGTTCTGTGCCCTGGGAGGCGGGTGGGAAATGGGCACTGAAGGACAAAGAGGCCAGGGCCGGGTGAGTGGACACAATGCCCTGCGTGGGTAGAGGGAGAGAGAGTTCGCATCTGAGATGGACTTGCAGATCCCTAGCTTAAGAGGTGGTTCATTGGCCATGACTTTGCCAGAGAGAAAGAGGAGAAGTGGGCTAGCGCTACCCCAGAGCGTTGCCTGGACACGCACCTGTCAGGCTGGACGTCTGTGGAGCAGGCCGGTTAGAATGCACGTGACAATCAGCTACGGTATGGTGCTGTGTGAGAACATACAGGAAACCTGAACACACTGTTGTCTTAGCTCATTCGATGACCACAGCTCCTGGAGGAGGCTTACTCCATCCATGACCCTGCTCTGCCCCTTTCCTCCATGCATGGTTAGGGTTAGTAGTGGCATCCCACCGTGGTGGAGAACCCCTGTTCCCTGCATGGGAGAGAACCTGGAGCCCTGTGGAGTCTGCAGCCTGGATCCTCATTATGAGGATGCTCTCACATTCCCATCCCTCCTTTCTTTTGTGAGTCAACATAAGTAATGTCTTGGACTTGCTTCCAAGTGTCTCTTCTGCATTTTGTCCCTGGTGGTTCTTTGACAAAGTTTTCACTTTTTTCTTTGAAAAACTACCTTCTCCCCAGTCTCCCTTGCTGCTACGTGTAACCCCATCACTGAATTCTGGCAATGTAAAGAGAAATGTCCCATGAGACTCTCAGAGGAGGTCATTAACAGGCAGCCCTTTCTACCCATTTCTCCTTCCTGCAATGTGGTGCCAGGAGCCACCCTAGGCCTGAGGTGACCTTGAAGCAGAAAAGCATGGCCATGGCCCCTGTGGATGGCACGTACCCAGCTTATTGGCACTTGACTGGAGATCAAGGGAGACCCAAGAGGGGGCTCAAAGAGCAGGCAGGTAAACGTGTGAGACCAGGATGGAATGACACTCTTTGCAGATGCCTCCTGGCGTGACAAGCGAGGAAGTTGACCAGGGCTGGTGGCTGCCCTGTTTTGCTTGTGATGTGCAAGATGCACTCACTTGGAATGAGGGAGGAAACTAGTCGTGAGAACAAGAAGTGTTACCATCAGGAACCTGAAGATTGGGTATAGGGCCAGAATACCACCGTGAAGAGTGCAAAGGGAATTGGATTAGGGCTAAGGGAAAAGGTAGGAGAGTGCTGCTTTTACATAGAAAAATCCAGAAAATGCCTCCTCTCCACAAAAACAAAAACCCTCTGTAATATATTATTAAAGGTGGTACAAATAAAGAATATCCAGCTCTGTCTTTTGGGAAATTTTTAATTGTGCAGCAAGATAATTCAGGATACCACAGCATGGTAATTTGGCAATTGACAGGTCATTTGATCCGTGTTGTTAGATAATTCAGATATTTAGTATGAAGGGAATAAGATACATAAGGGCATAATGGGAGAACCATTGAGCCTTCTTCTCAAATAGAGATGTAAAGAGAGCTGGTAAGATTATTATTAGAAGCCAACCTTTGTGTCACAGCTAGTTAACCCACTGCTTGCACCGCTAACATCCCATTCCAGAGCTCTGGGTCAAGTCCCATTGCTTCATTTCCAGTCCAACTTCCTGTAACACTCCTGGGAAGGTAGCAGATGATGGTGCAAGTACTTGGATGTTGTAGCCATTTGGAAAACCTCAGATGGAAAATTGTGTGTATATGTGTGTGTGTGTGTGTGTGTGTGTGTCTCCTCTCTGTCACCCCCTTAAATAAGTAAATTACTAAATCTTAAAACAACAAACTATGAAGACGAAGTAAATCACTTTTCAATCACATAAGCTGGAAAGCCAGAACAAATTTTAATTGCATTCAAGTATAGACATATGTTGTGTTGTTCTTATTTGTATCTTTTATTAAATGATCACAAACCAAAAGCCTGTCACCAGTGTGCACTTTCAGACTGGCCATCACAAGTAGCTGGGGTTGATTGTGACCTTTAGGCTGTTGGAAGATATTAAAAAATGTTTAATTCTTGTTGTCAGGGGATAAGATGTGCTTGGTTTTATTCATATCAAATAAGAATGTTCATTCTTAAAAGATACCCATCCTTTGAGACTTTAAAGCAAAAACCTTTCATAATATTTAGCTATTTTTAAATGTCAGGTGCAGTGGGTTTAATGCATGGCCAGCCCCGGAGCCATCATCAGAAGTCTCCTGCTTTTAGTGCTACTTAATGGACTGTCAGTAAATTGATAGCATCTCCACAATTGGAGATTTTCCAGTCTTTTCACAGGGACGGGGCAGGTGTTCTCCACTGACTTGGCGAAGGCGTCCTCTTTGGGATTTGGTGGGTTGGAGAGGACGTGTGAATTAAGAAGAGGTTTTAGTGGGGGAAATAATCTCAGCAGCCAGGACCCTCTGAGAAGATCAGCTCACCCAAAAAAATTGTGCCAACTACAAGTAAGGGGAAGATGTGCAGCAGGAGTGTTTTGAACAGGAGTGTTTGAAGTCTGAAACACGTGCCATCTTCAGGCTGGGCATGCACATGAAAGTTGCTTGTAGGTCTGGTCAGAGAGGGCTGCATGATGAGTAGAGAAGGAACAGCTCAGGGTCAGAAGTCATGGATATAATTTCTGACCACTCTGCTCATGAACGAATCAATCTTCAGTTTCTAATTCTGATTTCCCTAACTGCCACCCCCTCTGCCTGGCATGAACCGTCCTGAAGATCTATCTCTATAATAATGCTAACCAAGGTGCCACAGGCTCTGGAAAGCCCAAAGTGAATGGAAAGGAATCTTGTAGAATATTCTAGTTTGCTGTCCTGATTTGAGTGCATCTGAAAGTATTGAGGCTGCCATTGGCCAATGGACTTAGTCAATGGAAGCCTCTCGACTGTTCAGGGTCTACAGAGCACTTAGCCTTCCCATGACTTTAACATTGCTGCGAGTTCAACTGCAGATGAGAAGTATTTAGTTAAAAAAAAAAGCAACGTCTGTACTGAATATGCACAGATGTTTTTGTTGTGAGTCCTTAAATGATACAGCCTAACAGCCACTTGTGCAATAGAATTGACACTGATTCAAGTATTGTAAGGAGTCTAGAGACTATTTCAAGTATATAGGAGGATGTGCACAAGGGTTATCCGTGATGATTGTGATCAAAGTAGTTTCTTAGAAAATGGCCTGAAATTCAAACTTTGCATTAATTTATACCACATTTACCTCACTCATCCAAATATGTGGGTTTAGTTTTGTTTTACTTTGAAAAGCAAATTAAAAAAAAAAAGTTAGTGTCTGCCCTAAGCTTCTAGAAGTTTCTACAATTTGCAACATCAGTATAATAATCTTCCTTTCTTCATTTGAACATTCGGTTCTGTCTGAAGGTTTGTGGAAAGATTTCTAGTCTCGAAGAAGAAAAAATGCAAATGTTGGACTACACAAGAAGGAAAGTTACATTGAAATATAATCATTTTAAAAACCCTTTCGCTGCATCATGCTTAACCGCTTTTGTTCTTTCTCCCTTTGCTTCTTTCTTCTGCAGCTCGCACCTGAAGTTTAACAGCCTCACCCTGATTTCAACTCATGGACTCCCAGGGAAAAAACTTCTGGGCAGTGAACCAAGAAAATTCCTAGCAAGCGAGTATGAATTGTGTTTGCATTTCTGCTCCGCAGCCCAAATGTCCTGCTTTGTGTGCAGTCTTCTTAGGCTGAGTGAGAGATTTCAGATCAGAAAAGGGAGATGTGGCAAGTTTGCCCTCCCAGACTTCAACAAGTCTGCCTAAGGAAATACAGAGATGAACTTGCCAGCTAACCCATCGGTTCCCCCGACCCACCCCGCACTCCTTGGCCGGGTTAGGCGGAGGTCTCCCGTGCCACTCTGGGTGAGCTGTGTTGTTTTCAGCACAGCCCTGCAGAATCACGGTGTGATAATATCCGTCCTGGAAAATGCCATTTCATTACCGCACAGCTTCCATCAGGTTTAATTTCCTACGGCAAAACATGGGTACAAGAAGCACCAGGCACCCTGCCTCCGGGAATACTTTCCCATTTTATCCTGCCAGGAAGAAGGAAATTGGTCCCTCTTCGGGGGTTCGTTTTGGAGCCTGTGATGGAGGGACCCTTTTCCTTCTGTGGAAAAGGCTAGCTTTGCCTTCCAGCAGAGAGCAAGCACAGCTTCCTTGCCAGTAGGACCCAGCTCATTGTGACCTAATTCTTTTTATCAGGCTTTAAACTTTTTTTTTTCCTGGAAGGGATCATGATGGTAGAGAAAGGAAAAAAAAAAAGTGGTCTTGTTTTTGAGCCAAGAGGAGGTGGCTTCAAATTCTGTCCTTACCACTAAGGGTCTGGCCCAGGGGGTTCACTTCCTGAGCCTGGTGGTTTTTTGGTGGTGGTGGTTTTGATTGTGAGACGTATCTGTTGAGCCACACCTGCTGGAAGTTTTGGTTAATATTAGCCTAACACCAAGTTCTGGCCAAGCATAGAGAATGACCCACAAGTGTCCTCTCCCTCACTTGCCCTCTTTCAAAGTTTCTAATTCTGGTTCTGAGCTGATTTCCTGGGAGTACCACGCTGCCCAGGATGGGAGGCTGTGGGAGTCACCCCTGCTTCTGTCCTTCTGCCTTCTCAGTGTAGCAGCTCAGCCCATACTGCAAAACTGGATTCAGCCTGTCCACCCCTTGTGTTACACAACACTCCCAAACCACATGCAGCTGTTTTGATTTAAATCAATTACAACTTCATGAAATGGAAATTCTGTTCCTCACTCCCAGGAGCCACGTATAAGGGCTCAGGCAACCACGTGTGGCCACCAGTCACTGTCTATGTTACACGGCACAACTGCAGAACATTTCTGCCATCACAGAATGTTCTAGAAATGCTACGACCTAAGACCTCTCCCAACTTTTGACTTCTCTGATCTCATCTTTAACAATTTGTGCCATTACACGCACACACACACACTTACACACATACCCCATAGCAGCCTCTTTGCCTCTTCAATGCCCCTCAAATACAGCCAGACAAGTTCCTGTCCTCAGGGTCTTCACTCTTGTCTCTCAGCTGCCCCCTGATCCACT
Source organism: Ochotona curzoniae (assembly GCF_017591425.1). Classification (NCBI taxonomy): domain Eukaryota; kingdom Metazoa; phylum Chordata; class Mammalia; order Lagomorpha; family Ochotonidae; genus Ochotona; species Ochotona curzoniae. Next base: position 20,461,974 of record NW_024465894.1, on the reverse strand, counting down.
AGATCCATGCTGATTGCTCCATTCATCCGCAGTCAGCGTCCCAACACACTCGGGTCCCCCTCGCTCTGCTGTATTTCTCTCCTGCTGTTGAAATTCCCCTCATCTGCCTTTTTTAGTGGTTGATTCTCTTCCTTGCTTTCTTTGTTGCTGTTCATAGAGCAGCTCCTGGATTTGGCACATGCAGGTGCCCAGGAAATAATGATGGGATAGATGAAGAAGTTGGCTCCAACATTCATACCAAAGTCTCCTCAATCAAGTGTTGGGCAAAAGTTAAATGAGTAACGCAGCCAGGTGTCTCTGTGCGGGTCACTGCATGTCATCACAGTTCTTAGAAACCACAGATTGGACAGGATGTTGCCTTTCAAATGGTCCCAGAATCCCAAGAAAGGAAATGATCTCTGAGTTTGAAACTAACACGTGCAAATGACATCCACAAATTTGATGACACATGATCTTCCTTCTATATACTAATTTTGAGCTTGTCCCTAGCCAGGGTCCTGGATTATTACTATTGTTACTATTTGGCAGCCCCTGGCGGAGGTGCTAATGACATGCTTGGGAGGCAGCTGAAGGAAGGCCGCGGGAGAGGTGGAGATACAGAAAGAGGAAGCCATCCACTAATTGGTCAATCAGGCCTGAATAATGGAAAGTTAATTGTGAATCTCCTTTCTAGGAGCGTCACGATTCACTTCTTTGTAAAAAAAAAAAAACCATCAGAGTTCTTTGCAGTTCTGAAGGGTTCTGATTCCAAGAGGCATAGGCCTCTGCTGACTTAACATTTACCATGCTGGAGCTGGGCTCTCATTGTGTACCCAAAGTTTGGGAGCTTAGTTTCCTTACCCTCCGCCCCCCACTAAGTTAGGGGCACCACAAACTTGAGCAAGCTGGCCACTCTCCTTACATATCGCCACTTCCAAACATCTCCTGACCCTGAATTCTGCTCTTTCCTTCCTTCTCATCTCAGAATGGTCTGTGAAGATGACTTTGTGGGGATTTTTTTTTTCCGGTCACTGATCTACCTTCTTTGGTTCCTTCTCCCCTTTCCAGAGAATCCTAGTGGTGGTCATTCTGTCTCACTAAGTTGGCAAGCAGTCCCTTCCTGTGTTAGAATCTTGATGCCCACTAACTACTTAGGAAATAATGGCAGAAGAAAGTCCCTTAGAGAGTCACCAGTATACAGCTTCGTTGCTGTGGTGGGGTCGGGGTGGGGAATTAGGTAAGATCTGTCTCTTGACACCAGATGGTTAAAACTGAGCAGTGTCATGAGTATAGTAGCCGGGGAAGAACAAACATCCACATACTCTTCACTCGCCTCCTTTTGCATCCAGGTGAGGGCTGTTCCAGAGCAGTGTTCCCCAAGTTCCCAGTTCCAGCTGGACAGAGCTTCAGATATGAACGCTGACATTCAGCAACACCACCATCATGCCATCATTCAAACTGGTGGTGGCCTCTTAACCTTCTGTGGATTTTCCTCAGAAGCATTTATCCATTTATCTTTGCACAGATCCTCACGGCACTAATCCCTGTGCACTAACTTCATTTATTTCCCCTACCACCACCTCGCATGGCGTGCATACAGGAGGGACTGTGAGATGACTGGGAACAACCCTGGGACCATCTGTCATAGAGAGTTGGGCTCCCTGAGCCACCTGTACTGCTGTAAAGCTATCAACGTGGGTACTTGTTGACAAAGAATTTCATCTCACTGCCCATTATTTCCCTGCGACCTGCTAGCCCTTGATTTTCTTTTCTTTTTTTAATTTATTAAGATGAAATCATCTTGTTTTTAAGTGTTGCTTCACAGGGAGTTGCAAAGCCCGGAGCACCCATCTCTTTTCACGGGCCCTGGTAACAGGGTCTAATGGGCATCCATTACTAGAATTCTCTTTGTGCAGCAAGACCAGACTGTTGCATGGATCAAAAAAGAAGAAAAGTGTTCTCCCATTACCACTTCAGAATCCTGTTTGCCTCCGAGGAAAATAAACAGGATTATGTATCATTAACATTATTTAGATAATGCCTTCCCCATCTGCATCCCACTTGACAAAGCAGCATCTCTTACATTCTCCCGTTCCTTCCTCACAATGGTCAAGGTATCCAGGGTGGGCTCAGTATCCCCCTCAGCACCCTGGTGGGGAGGTGAGGAGACTGAAGGCCATCGAGGGTGCAGCTAGGCCAGGATCAAGAGCAGGGGGTTGCAGACCCTGGCAAGATTCTGCTTGACAAGAGCAGCCTGCACCGAAAAGAAACTCATCCTGACTTTGTCATCTTAGACAACCACTGGTTGTCACAACAGGAGTGTTACCAAAGGTCATCTTCACAGGGTCAGACCTTTCAGAACATCCTTCAAACAGTCCTCATCGCAATCCCTCCTCCGACACCAGGGAATGGAGCTTGCGCAGCCACCAGACCTTTGCTAAGTCTTCACTGGTCCCACTCTGCACACAAGTGCCAGTTCCCTGCATGTCACCTGTGCCCAGCGCAAGGACTCCCCAAAGTCCCTAGGGGTAGAACTAGCTGCAAGCCTCACTTCCTACCTGGTTGACCCCTGACCACATAAAAGGCATCTTGTTGCTTTGGCACGAAGCCATTCATTGGTTGTAGGATGAGTCATTTATCGAACAAGCACTAGCATGGAAGTTTTCTCTGTATTCTAGGACACTGACCCTTGCCTTAGCAGTGTCATTCTTTTGTTTCTCATTTCCTGTGGTCAGTGTGACAGTTCAACGGCTAAAGCAAGCTTAAAAACATCATGCACAGAAGCAGAAGAGTGATCACACACACACACACACACACACACACCCACACACACACACACACACACCCTCCGTGTGGACCAGCCTAAGCCAGGTGGAACAAATCAGCTCCAACGGAAGGATGTTCATTTGTATCTTAAAAAAAAAAAAAAATCTAGCATTGGTTCTGGTCAGCTTGCAGCTAGAGCCTGGGACCTGGCCCATCAGGGGACTTGTAGCAGCTCCCCAGATGTCTAATTAATACTCACTGTCAGCTGCTCAAATGTCACTCACAGAGCTCTCCTCTTTCTGTTGCAGCCACTGTTTTAATGATAAAGATTATGCACTGATGTCCCTGTGCTCCTGGGTTAACGTGGTGGTGGGAAGAATGACGGCCATAGACCGGGTGGCCAAGCACGTGGTGGTTTCCCAGGAAGATATCGTACACTACGATCACCTCATCCTGTGTACGGGCCAGCAGTACCAGGTGAGGCTGCGCAGACAGGGGCGTGCTGGGAGCTGTCCGTGGTGGACGTGTTTACCCAACCCGCGCACCCTCCTCCAAGACAGCTGCCGCTGTGCATTCACAAATACACTCTCCAAGCCCTGTGCCCGAGGCCAGAGCTGTGTCCACATAGCACTCCCAGGGACCCAGTCCAGGAAAAAAAAAAGTCTATTCAAAGATAAAAATGGCAGTGAGCTGGAGAAATATTCTTGAAGTCATGTCCGTTAACACTTAGCTACTGGCTGAGGCTGGATCCAGACACCACCAGGTATGCACGTTTGTATGTTCAATTCACTGATGCCACAGGAGGCGTCAGTGGTGGGCCCCTGCAACAATATTGCAAACATGCACACCTTCTGTCTCTTAGTCTTAAAGTTAGGAAGTCTGATTGACCGGCTTCCCGGCAGCTGTGTGATCAATCTGTTGAAGCTGGATCTGAAGAAAGTGTTGCTGCTTGACAGCTTAGAGCTGCCCCCATGACTTGGGGTGACAGATTGCCGCCTCTCTGGCCTTCAGCACACATTGGGCACCTCATGGGAGTCCATGAAAGCAGGCTGGGTCTTGCCAGTGAACTCTGGGACTCAGGGCCAGGGGTTTCAGACCATCTTGTCGGTGGCTATGGAGTCCACACAGAGGCATGTGTGCTGGCTGCCTTCCCACTGCCTGGCCCAGAGGAGCCAGGGCAGGGGGACTGAACCCTCTCAGTATCCTGTCTACTGTGACTGCACATGGGAGCCACCCAAGGCTTCTCTGAAGACAGGCTTGTACCTACACCCTCTGCCACCCAGGGATTTTACTATTCTGGGGTGGGGGCCCAGTCATTCTTTTTATTTTTATTTTTTATTCTATTCTTTATTCTTTTTATTTTTTTTCTTACATGTTTATTTTCATCTACTCAAAAGGCAGAGCTGCAAGGAAAAGAGAGAGACACAGAGAGAAAGCTATTCCATTAATCTGTTCACTCCCCCAAGTGCCCACAACAGTCAAGGCTGAGCCAGAGTCAAGCCAGGAGCCTAGGACTCCATCCAGGTCTCCCATGTGGGCCACCGAGGCCCAAGGACTCGACTGGTCACCTGCTGCCTCCCAGGCACATCAGCAGGGGCCAGGATTGGAAGCAGAGGTGCTGGCATACTCAAACTAGCACCTAAATACGTGGTGAGGTGGTGTGGGTGTCCACCCAAGTCATGGCTTAACTTGCTGTGGCACATCACCCGCCCTAGTAATTTTTTTTTTTATTTTCCCAAATAATTGTAAGCTAAGGCTGAGAGCCACCAGCTAGAATTTTTGGAGCAGCATTTCTGAACTTTGCACCATGCAAACATGACTCCCTGTGACTCTTGTTAAAATGCTGATTCTGAGCCCAGGGTGTGGGCCAGGGGAGCCCAGGACGCTGCATCTCTGACAAAGCTTCCAGGTACGCTCAGGACTATTCCCCAAGGGCCCACAGGTGGAGTCCTGTGTATCAATTTGTGCCTCATTTCTTTTCTCTCAATTTCTTTTTTCCTTCCTCCTTTCCTACATTTCATCCCACACACACACACTTTTTTTTTAAGAAGTTTAATTACTGAAAGAAAATGATTTTTTTTTTTTGCTCTGGTTAAAAAATAAAGATGAACTGGAGGGATACTTCATGTTCCTATGCCAGTATTCCTCTTGGTTATAAAAATATTAAACCAGAAGAAAATGCCACATACTCTACAGCTTGTCTCTCATCAACTCACCCACCCCAGGGTACCGGTGGTGGCTGGCAAGTTTGTGCTTTGGAAGCTGTGAGCAGAAGACACAGCGAGCTGTCCCAAGACCTGGGCATCGGTCCATGTGTGTCCAGCTGGCCCTGCAGCTTTAGTCAGTGGGACATTAAGCTCCTGCCCTTTTTTTTTTTTTTTTTTGCAAAGTGAAACACAACATGAAGAAGCGATAAAGGGAGTTCCAATTTCATTTTTTTTCCAGAAGGACATCAAGACCAAAGATACGCAGAGCGATACCAGAAAGAGCAGCTCCAGCTGCAGCAGATTGCCTAGCCTGGCTTCTCCTCCTCCTCCGTTTCTCTTCTCTTCTCTTCAGTTCTTTCATGCTGATGTCCCAATTCTGTGATTTTTTTGAAAGCAAAACTCAGTGATGAAAATAAAGCCTACATAGCTAAGAACAAAGATAACCTATTATAAAATATAGTTGTAAACTAAAACTAATGAAGCATTTTGAGTGGTGTGCCTCATTCTGAAGTGGTGTTTGAGACGCAGGTGCACTTCGTTTGGTTGATCAGCAAACCATGCGCAAGGGAAAGAATTGTTCTTCAGGACTGGAGAAAAGACATGGCAGGTCTCACAAGTTCTCTCTCCTTAAGATTTATTTATTTTCAAATATTTAGAGAGAAGGAAAGAGTTTAGAAAGATCCTTCATCCACTGATTCACTCCCCAGTTGGCCACAACAACTGGAACTGAGCCCATCCAAAGCCAGGAGCCAGGAGCTGCTTCTGGGTTTCCCACACAGGTACAGAGTCCCAAGCTTTCCCCTCAACTGCTTTCCCAAGCCACAAGCAGATAGCTGGATGGGAAGTGGAGCAGCCAGGATACAAACCAGGATCTATATGGGATCCCGACGCAAGTAAGGCAAGAACTTTAGCCACTAGGCTGCCATGCCAGGCCTCCTCTTTTACTTCTAAGTCATTCTTCTAGAGTCAGTTTTGAAGGATTTCTGTTGTTGATTCTTCAGTAGTTACTCCCATAGCTCCCAATGATGCATTTGTGAAAGTTTCTCCCTTGGTCTGTCAACTTCAGACCATCTGTGAGCACCTCTAAGTGGGACAGTGGCTTTGCTCGTTCACAGCAGTTCTGTATAACTCCTTTGCACACACCTGTCTGTTTGGGTTTCTGGCTTTGGTGAACATACACTGGTTTTGAAAAAACACATTGGGACAGCATAGTGGCATAGCAAGCTAATCTTCTACCTATGATGCTAGCATCCCATATGGGCACCAGTTCATGTCCTGGGTGCTCTGCTTCTGGATCCAGCTCCATGCTTGTGGCCTGAAAAAATCAACAAATGATGGTCCAAGTCCTTGAGCCTCTGCACCCACATGGGAGACCAAGAAGAAGTTCCTGGCTTCTGGCCTTGGGTCAGTTCAACTCTAAAGAAAGGTATTAACTAACTTAATTGAAAAAGAAAGAAAAGTAAGCACTGCGAGATGACCTCCACAATGAGCCCACAGAGCCACTTTCCACCTGAAGACAATTCCAGAGATAAGTCAGGACTTCAGTAACATCACAAAGAAAGAGGAAGAACAACACTCTATCAGCTCAAAGTCAAATAAGTTTGGTATTGACCGTGAGAAGACTGAGACACAGACCATCCAGGAAGCCAGTGGGTGGGGCAAGTACCTGAATAAGCAGGACCTTTGGTTTATCCCAAGCTTGATTAGAGACTAGCCATGTGTTGTGATATCCAGAGAGTTGATTACATATTAGAGTGAACAAAATGGTACCTGAGCGCCTCACTCCCTTGTCATATGATGACATCTGATACAAAAAGATTCTACTTCAAGGAAGATGAGGGGGCGGGAACAGTAGCGTGTCCAGGACAAATGGCTATGATGGGAACAGTAGCATGTCCAGGACAAGTGGCTATCATGGGATCCTCTGGGAACTTGTCAGTGTTTCTCGCTCCCAAAAGATGCAGCCTATCTCTCCTCTCCTGGAATATGGAGTCGCAACAAGGCTTGTGTGACTACCTTGATGGAGGCTAGGCAGCCCCTCTTTGTGGAAATTACTCCTGGAGCTGCCGATGCCTGCAGGAGTCCCCAGGCCTGGAGCCTCCTGCTGGGGATTGCACAGGTGACCTCTCTGCTTCACAGTCCCACTTGTCCCGCCTCCCCTGCCATTTCTGTCAGATTCCAGATGTGTGAGTGATGCCATTCTGGATCCTCCAGATCAAGGCCACTTGCCAGCTGAGTATTACCAAGTGATTTCTGTCAGTGACACGTGGAGTAAAAGCATTGCCCAAGGCCCCAGTGCAGTGACTCAACTGGCTAATCCTCCAAGTGCCGGGATCCCATATGGACGCCTGTTCATGACCAGTTCCTCCACTTCCCATCCAGCTCCCTGGATGGGGGACGGCTCAAAGACTTGGGATCCTGCGCCCATGTGGGAGACCTGGAGGAGGTTCCTGGCTCCTGGCTCCTGGCTCCTGGCTCCTGGCTCCTGGCTTTGGATCAGCTCAGCTCCAGCCATTTGGGGAGTGAACCAGTAGATGGAAGATCGATCTTTCTCTCTCCTGCTCTCTGTATATCTGCCTTTCCAATAAAGACAAATAAGTCTTTAAAAAATAAATAAAACAATAAAAACAATCACTCATCACACCCTGCCCCAGAAGTTCTGACCCATAGGATCATGAAAAGCTGACAAAATTGAGTCTTGGCAGTGAATTTCCTGTTTGAAGTGTGACATCTGTGACCAAAGGCAACACAGAGAGAAGAGAAAGGGAATGACATCAAGAAAAACCAAGGAGAAAACCTGCTTTTGAAAATGCCCAAAGGCCGACTTCACACACAAATGCTTCCATATTCCATAGGTGTGGCAGGAAGCTTCTGGTCTCTCAGTTCTGTCTGACCACCCAGACTCTGAGACGGAGGACTAACAGAGAGGCCACAAAAGCAATAAAGAGAGACGGGAGAGTAAGGCAGGGTTGACATTCAGCCTCCTTCAGAGACAGAAGGACTGGTAAACAAAGTCAGGGATACTGAGGGCAAAGTACAAAGCCCCCTTAACAGTCGGGGGACAATAGGGCACATCTGATCTAAAAGATGACAGGCTATGAGTGATATGGAGCAACGTGTAGATGATTGACTTTTCGGAAGCAGAGACCCAACAAACTGGAATGGAGACAATAATTAAAGACATGCTAGAAGAAAATTTTTCTTACGCGGAAAACATGTTGTCCGACAAAGTGACCACCTTCTGACCAAAAGAGAATGCTCAGTGGCGTTCTGACAAATGTCAGAGAACGAGGAATTTCTCATTGTGTCATGAGAAAGATGGGGGTAAAATGAACAGACTTCAAAAGGAAAATCAGATTACTAACCCATGCTCCTGGGAGAGAACAAAAGAAACATCAAAACTTCCCTCGCCAGCATTAAATAGCAAAAGAAAATGAAGCTACACAACATTTTGGAGAAAATGTGATGATTCCATGATTATATGCCCATCCAAATCTATCGCACCTGAAAGTAGCATAAAGCCATTTTTTCATGTGCAAGTCTTAGAAAAAATATATTTTCTGGTTTTTTTTTTTTTGCTTTAATGTATAATACAAACAACTGAGACAGAAAAGAAAATCTTGAAATTCACATTAATAGAAATGGAGGTAGCAAGCCTCACACATGATTTCTAAAATGCAAATCTGCATAACTTTGTAAATTTGAGATTAAGTACAAAAAAAATAATAATTCCTGCTACAGTAAAAACTGAGGAGTTGCTGAAAATTTGGAGAGCAGTGGCAAGGGAGAAGTGCATGTTGTCCTAAGTAGCAAAGGTAATATTTCAGTTTTGACTTTTACTCAATATTTAGATAGGGAGAAAGACTCCTCTTGAGCAGCGTAAAAAAAAAATATATGTACCTTCCAAGCTCTGGAGATGAGAGGGGAGAAGGCAAAGGGAGCAACCACAATGGTTAAAAGTGAGACTTATAAACCAGGATGATATGCAGGGGAAAACAGAACAGTGATTTCAACTACCCTGTTACAAGTCCATGACTGTTCTGGCACTGAATACAAGGAGAAATACCCAATTAGAGTGACAACAACCATTTCTAAAGGAGAAGGGCTAGCTGTGAGTGCACTAAGACTACTCCAGCAGTTACAACAAATGCAGCATCAATACTCAACGAGACACAGCTGGAAAGGATGCGACTTGTGACAGCAAGTGTGGAGGTCACAGATCTGTTCACCGCTGAGCATGCCTAAAGAATGGAAACAAACATCTAAAGCATCCAGAGACTCGGTCCCCACAGGTACTTAGCCAGAGAGACGTAGGCTGAGGGCGCACAGGATGGGCTGATCGCTGTCCAGATACTTCAAAGAGTTCATGGGAAAATGGTGTTAGAAAGAGCGGATGGATTTGCCATCCAGTGTGGCAGGTAGGAAGCTGTAGGGATGCTTGCAGCCCATGTCAGAGTGCCAGGGGCTCAAGTCCTTAGTCTCATTGACCCCAGCTTCCTGCTCATGGACACCGTTGGAGGTGGCCCCAGTTGACCCTGATGCCCTGATGGCATAGGTTGCCTTGAAGTCTTGTGGCCTGTGTCTGCCTCCACCTGGTCACTAAATCAGAGAGGCACACTGGTGGTCGCTGGGAAATCTCAGGCTACTGTGCTGATGTATTTGGCTTTCACAACGGTATTCACCTGATTTTAACTCAAATCATCATCATCTTGGTAATAGTAATTTCTGAGTCTACATAAAAACCCCAGCTCTTGCATTTCCCGAGAAATCAGATTTGACCACTACTGATGCCGTCCTTGGACATCACAGCCAGGGCACAGGTGCTCTGTTGTGCCACAGTGTGATTGGCAAACAGGAGCAGTATCAGCTGCTGTCTTGCATTGTGTGTTCCCCATGGCTCAGCTTAACAGTAAGGAAATGTGTGTCTGTGGGAGCAGTGATGGGGAGACTGGACGAGAGAGACAGAGAATACATCTTTGACAAAGTGAAGAATAAGCATATGACTTTTGTAAGTAAATAGTAGTCCACTTCCCTCTGCTTTCTGCCTATTCCCTCTATACACTTGAAGTTTATCTATGGTCCCTGTTGTACATTTTTAGAAAAAATTAATCATGGCTGCATTAACTTCAGTTCCGTGCCTTCTTCTAGAACCTTGTACTCTTGCAAGAAGAATTTGAATCCTTCCTTTGCTCTAAAGTAGGATTTTTATGACTACCTCCATGCACACATAAGACAGAGGGACACTTATGGTTCCTAAGACCAGAATGGAAACGAGCTTGGAGCTCTCTGTCCTGGTTCTGTTGCAGCACATTTGCCCTTTGAGCTCAGCCGCCATGTTGTAAGGAGCCTGCACCACAAGCAGCGGGCACGTGGACTGTGGGTGTTCTGGCAGAGAAACTCCAGCTAAGACCCAGGACACAGCCTAGATCAATGGCTAGACACAGAACGAACAAATGGAAAATCTGACACCTTCTTGTCATATTGAAATAGCAGCATGTTTTCTCTAGGGAAAGGATGTGATAGATTATTTAGGTCCAGATGATTTCAGATCCCCAGGCACCTCTGGCTTTTTGGTCTTCTCATCAGAAACCCTGATCCTGTGGCTCAGAGAGCAGCTTTGCCTGTGGTCTGTGTTCCTGACCTACAGAGCCAGGGAACTTGCTATATGGTCCTTCCCCAACCCTCAGCCACGGAGACATTGGCCAAACACTTCAGAAGAGTTGGCACTAAGTGGTCACTCCACCTGTTCCAGGTTTGTGTTGTTGCACTCCACTAGGACTTGATGGGTTGTGTCTGGACACAGAAAGACGCGTTCCTACACTGGACGTGGCTGGGCTTCCTATTCTGTGCCTCATCTTCAGCACCTGACATACACATGTCTCCACCCATCCACACCAGGTCCCATGCCCCACGGGGGCTGACATCAGCCAGCACCTGACGAACCGGGAGGTCCCCAACTTCAACAAACTGCGTTACACCGGCAAAGTTCCCTGCAACCTGTTCACACTCAACAGCGAGGAAGACTGCTTTAAGGCACTCACTTGGATAAGGGACAATTCCATCACCGAGGAAGGTAAAGACGTCCGTCACGGAGTGTCTTTTTCAGAACAAGCGTTTTGATTTTGGTAATGAGTCTCATTCTTCATCTAGTTCCAGTATATAATTAGTGCCTAATTAATTCCAACCAAATCATTCATCTGTCATGCTTTTGTTTTCCAGATTAATTTACAACTTGTTGTCATTTTTAGAGACCCAGCATGTTTGCTGGGGGTGGAAGGGGGGGGAGGAAGAGAAAGGCTTCAGATAGTTTAATTATCTATAATTATTTTATTACACAAAATGAATATCCGAAGAGCAAAGCAGGGCTAAAATCATTAACTAATTAAAGATTAATTTAATAAGCAAACATGTTTAGCAATTATATGGAAAATATGTCTCCCTTTGTGAAACCAGAAAGACCTTTCCTAGGAGAGGAGGCCTGCCTTGGCTGGGCTCATTTCTTCTCTTGTCCCATTGTTCTCCTCCTCAGTGCTGTGTGCAGAGTCCTTCCTTCCCACAAACACGCATTTTCAAGTGACATGCAACTTTTGGAATCAAAAGCTAAAAAGCATTTGCATGAATGCCTGCACCCTGCCAGGGGGTTTTCTCAAGCACCTCCCTTCTCTTTAACGCTTGGATTGCATGGAAATTGTCCTCCTGGTAGAACAACCGGGGCGGGCCTGACTCCCCTTGTGTCTTAAGTAGAAACCCGCGGGTCTGGAGATTTAGAGTGCTCAGGGCGGGGAGCTGGGACTCCAGTCCAGGCCTTCTGTTCATCTGCGGGTGGAAAGATCATAAAGTGCTTGAAAGAGCGGGCATCAATGCTTGCAATTAAGCGTCTTCATTTATTTTAAATATAGCTAAGTGTATCTTTCAATGCGATTAACACACTGAAATTAAAGTACCAGCTCCTGGTACCACACAGGTTCTGCATGCTGAGATGCAACCCACAACAGATTTTTTTGCATTTTGTAAAAAAAAAAAAGGGGGGGGTACTGGGCATTTGGCAGAGCCGAGAAGATGCCACTGGGAGACACACATTCCCAGCTTCAGCCCAGCCCCAGTCGCCGTGGGCATTTTGGGGATTGAATCAGCAGGTGGACCTCTCTCCCTGCTGTCTCTGTCTCTGGCTGTGTCTCTCTTTCCTTTCCCAAAGATGTGTATGTCCTGAAGATGTGCAAACTGTATTGTCTCATCATGATTCCAGACGTATCAGCCCTCGCTTTGTGACCACCATGCCAGAAGAACTGTGGGCATCTCCCCCAACAGTCACTTTCCCCAGCCCACTTTGTAGATCATTAATGGTGGGAGTTGGGGCCAGAGGGATGGCATTCAAGGCCAGTGTCTGTTCAAAAGGATCAAATAAATAAATAAAAACCTCACTGCATCTCCCTCATTGTGACTGGGCACCACACCTGGCTTCACTGAGACCAGCAGGACGACTGTTCTAGAAGGACCCGTATCTGGGTAGCAGGGCAGTGAATGCAGCTCTTAGGAGGAGGTGTGGACTGCCCTCTGAGTCTCTACCAGGCACACATTACCCACAGATCCCAGCCCAAAGGGGAGCCCCTCCCTCCACTGTTCTGTCTGGCCATCCCCCATTCCCAAAGCAGCTCACACTCATTCCAGGATGGAGTAAAAACAACCCAAACCAAACTGCAAGTCGTTTCTGGACTCTAGACTTGGATGGCTTTCTAGAAACAAATCATCCTGCATCACTCGGCACCTGCCCAAGCCGTGGCGGATGAGTGACATCACAGGCTGACATGCAGCTTTCAAGCGCTGGTGAGACCCAGAGTGATCATCTGGGGGCGTTTGGTAACAGAACCACGGAGAAGGGAGGCTGGCCCTGAAACTGACAGAAATTCACCTGCTGTTACCTCCATACTTCCCATAAAATTGAACCGAGGGATGAAAGTAATTTTTTTTTAAAAATGCCTTAATGGCTTGAAGTGGATAAATTATTTTCATCTTTAAATACAGTTTACTGCCTTATTAAAAGCATGTTTGTCAGAAGTCTCGCATTAAAATTCCAGCGCCTGAATCACCTCCAGAAAGCTTTTGTCACGTTAGATCTAACATGTTCTTCCTTTTTTTTTAATGTTGGCAGCGCATGGTGGGGCAGGTCAGGCATGGGGCATGGAAATCTTACGTTCCGATGAAAAGTTCATACTTCTTAAAAATATGCTGTTTAAATGGGTGCTTATGTCACAATTTTAATGCCCTGTGAAATATTTCTTAAAAATGCCTTCATCACCTAGCTGTTTACTGAACACACCTACCTAGTTAAAATGCCAGGGTAGTAAGTACAATGCTGGAATCACTGATTCTGAAACCACACCTGACTGCTGTGTGACCGTAGGCTCACCGCTTAACACCTCTGTGGGAAATAATTCAGCTTACCTCATAGGCGTGTTCTAAAGATGAATGAGGTCATATATAACCACCATGGTTTTTTTTTTTAATCTCTTTTTATCCAAAACAGAGAGAGAGAGAGAGAAGTGAAGTATCTGTCATCCACTGGTTTACTCCTAGAATGCCTGCAACAGGCGGGGCTGGGCCAGATCAGAGCAAGGAGCTGGAAGTTCTGTCCGTCTTTCCCCATTGCTGGTGGCCAGCCTCCTGAGCCATCACCTGCTGGCTCCTGGAGTATGCATTTGGAGGCATCTAGGGTAGAAGCAGAGCCAGGATGCAAACCCAAGGCCGTGGAATACAGGATGCAGGAATCCCGAGTGGTGTCTTAACCATCGCTTACACTCTCATTTTTCTTAAGTTTTATTTATATGAAAGGCAATATTACACATGGAGAGAGGAGATCTTCCATCTGCTGGTTCATTCCACAAATGACCAAAATTTCTGGGCCAGGCCAAAGCCAGGAGCCTGGAAGTCTGCCTGGATCTCCCACATGGGTCTCAGGGGCCCAAGTGGTTGGGCCGTCTTCCGCTGCTTTCCCAGTTGCATTAGCAGGGAATTGGATGGCTGGTGGAGCAGCCGGGATTGAGGTGAGATGCTGGTATCGCAGGTGGCAGCTTACCTTACTGTGCTACCATGCTGGGGTTTCACTTACAATGTGAAAAAAAAAAAAAGCAAAAACAGTTATCTTCATTCCTGCCAGCATGTGCAGGTCTTCCTTGCACTTTGCCATCTGCAGAGGGAAACTGACAGCTCATCCAGATGTTGATTTGCATCCTTCTCCCTGCTCCCCAGCGGGCCTGAAGCCACCGCTCCTGTGGGGTAGCTGCCGCCCTTGCGTGCTGTGCTTCAAAGGCTGCTGAAAAAAGAAGACAACTTGTGCTCCTTCTTGGTAGCTCTCATTCCAGGAGCTTTCACCGTTGCCTTCCTCCCTGTGCCTTCCTCTGACATCGCTTCTCCGTTCAGCGCTGTGCGCTTAGCTAATGCGTGATTTATCCCCTAAGAGAAGCAACACAGATTGGCCTTCCATGAAAAATGCTCTGGTCATATCCCATTCTCCTCTGTTGAAAATTCACCCTGAGTGTTCTAATCATCAGTTATCGTTTGCCATTTTAAAGTAGGGCAGCTGACCTTTTACCTCTGTCACCTGCCAGATCAAGTGCAAAACTGAATCATTTCTCATCTGTCGAGCGAATGGAGCAGGAGAAAAAAAAAAAAAAAGTGATCAGATCTTGACAATGGAATGGAAAAAAAAAAATTCACAAGTGGTTTTCTCATGATAGGCATTTTCAGTGAGCTTTTTGAAGATCCCTTTCTGCACTGATTAAATTCATCTTTGGACTGGTGATGTGGTACAAAAGGGTAGCCACAGCCGCATCCCAGGTTTGCACCACAGCTGCTCTGCATCCGGCTCCCTGTTCATGTGTCTGGGGAAGCTGCAGAAGATGGCCTAGGTGATTGGGCCCCTGCCACTCACACGGAGTTCTGAGCTCCTGGCTTCAGCCTGGCCCAGCCCCAGCCACTGTGGCCAAATGGAGAGCGAACCAAGATCTCTCTCTCTCTCTCTCTTTCTGTGTGTATGTGAGAGACTGTGCCTTTCAAATAAATCAATCTTTAAAAAGAGAGAGAGGAGCATGGAAAATGACTGAATTTTACATTGGGGCTTAAGCATTTGCATATGTTTAAGTAAGAACGAAAGTTGTTTTGGCATGCATGTTTTGGGGAAAAGAAGGCCTCAAGTCTGAGGTAGTTTTTAGTTCAAATTTTGGCTTTGCTGATGGTCGGCTGAGATTTCTGTTTTGTGTCAGGTAGAGGCCATGATAATTTCAGCTAGATGCCGCCTCTCTCCCCTAGGGCAGTTGCAGCTCCCTGAGGGACGCACTAGTGGAATACCCGAATAGGGCAGGAGTCAGAGCCGTTGGGCTGCAGCATAGTAACGCAGACGCGAAAGGCACCTGTGACCGTCCCATAGCTGGGCGCCAGAGAATGTGGGAGAATATTCTAGACAATATCACCCCCAGAGAAGACTTTTTCTTTTTCTCTGGTTTATCTTTCCTCGGCAGATAAAATGAGCCATCACACCTCATTTCCATTTGGGATTGAAATCAAATTTTATATAATTTATTCAGTCCAACTGAACAAATAACGTCATTCTTTGTGCTTTGTGAAATCCCCTTTCATACCTTTCAGTGAAATATGTGTTTTATAGGCAGATTGTTACCTGTATCTGCAAAGTGAGTGTACAACAGGTTTTTTGAAGACTGCCAAGTCATTGTAAAGAATCACGTGTAGTAGCCCTCCCTCATTGAACAGCGTCGTTTACTTAAAGCCGATGAAACCGCGGAAGGGCTTGTACGTTTCTGCGTTTCTGAGAACATTGAACACGTGGTAGAGCTTGCTGCCACCGGAAGGGAAATCTTTGCGGAACGTTTTATGACTTTGTGCTTGTTAACCAAAATGCTGTTTGTGCAGTCCTTCTAGCTGAGTCTTGACACATTAAATTCTAAAACTCAGAATCTGAATATTTATTAAAGTGTCTGTTTTAAAGCAGACTACTTATTCTCCGTCTTTCGTTTTCACAAAAGGCAAACACACCCTCGAAATCCACCCACTTCAGGATTGGAATATTAAAATAACAATAGCATCTTGTATGCACGAATGTGTGTGTGTGTTACCATTGTCCTTTCATCTTAGAACTTGTATTATTGCAAATTTCAGTAATTTTGTTTCCTTAATAAGTATAGCAAATAGGGAACAAAAACAAGATAAAAGGTTTTGTCCTAGACCATTCGGTGCGGCATAATTTCAACTTTCCAATGGCAGGAACATAAATGAATGTTCTACTTCTGCGTTAAAAGTACTTGACTACTTTGTGGGATGTTTTGTGCCAATTCTTGACTAAATTATCTTGGTCACCGTTGCTAGGTAACACCGCTGGCTTCCTGTGGCAGAGGGACAGAGGGTCACAGGAGCAATTCGGCATTATTAGCATTTGACTAATAGGGGTTGGTTTTTCTTTCTTTCTCTTTTTTTTTTTTTTTTTTATTTCTGGACTGCATATCTTAGCACTCCCCCTCCTTTCCTAGGGAACGTCATTGTCTACGGGAACACTATTGACGCCTACACCACAGTGGAGATGCTCCTGCACCTGGGCGTGAAGGGCACCTGCGTCCACATGGTGCAGCCCCCGCCCTCCTCCACTGTCACCTGCCTCAACAACTACTCAGTGGAAAGCGCAGTGGCCGAGGCGCTCAGAGCCGCTGGGGTCACGGTTCACGTGGAAGCGATCCTGGCCCAATGGAACGACGGCCACTCCCCAGACCCCATCCACAGCGCCTCCTTCACCACGCCCACCAAGCCCTTCAGGCTCCCCTGCTCAGTAAGTCATGCACGTTGCTCCCAGGGCTAGAAGGAGGGAGGGACCTCCCCGTCCAGGGACCAGGGGCGTCTTCATGAAAGCTGTCGGACAACAGATCCTACATGCCTGGGTTTTCTGCGAATTCTGAGACCCAAGCAACAGCGGGCATTTATTAGTGTTGCATGTCCCGGTTCAGGGCTTTGACCAGGCTCCACTGGGCAGTTCCTATTCCGGGTCTTGCTTGCTGTTGAAGTCAGAGTGGTTGAGGCTGGGGTCGTTTCAAAGGCGTCTTCACTCACACATAGCTACAAGTGCAGAGGGCAACCTCAGCTGGGACTGTGGCCAGAAGACTTGCAGATGACCTCCTGCTGGGATTCACCTCTGAGAGCGAGGGTGTAGGCTGTGCGCAGAGAAAAGCAGACAACAGCCGATGGTCATGATACGCTTTTCAAAATGATGTCTTCTACAGATGCATAGCACAAGCATCAGATTTAGAAGCAAAGATCAAAATGCCATCCCCTCCCCCCCAAAAAAAGTGATCCTGTAGGAATGCCAAGTATACCCTCAGAGGACTTTGGGAAGTGAGCACAAGCCCTGTCTGGAAAAGGGAAACCGCCCCCATATCCCATCGAATACAGGTGTTCTGGGAGTTTCCTTTGGCCTTTGTTTCCTTGTTCAGGTTAGAATTGAAACCATGGCAAAAGTATCTCACCGATGAATGCTCTCCAGGGCCTTTGTGTACTGCTCTGCCTGCTGAAGCACCATCCTGCCGCAGCTCGGGGTCAGGCAGGGGCTTGTTTCACTGTCAGATCCTGCCGCCTGTCTCCCCCCTGGTTTGTTTCATGGAATGGCAGCCACAGTTGACACACCCCAGGTTTGGGTGTGTCTGATCAGGAACAGGCAAAGGGAAAGCCAGGGTGTCACCTGCTCCTAGTGTCTGCCTTGGGTAGCGATGAGCAGGGCATTTGGGGACCAACTCTGGTGCGAATGAGACGTTGGTTATCTTATCTACAACGATGAACCGGAGTGCCAAGCCCTAGCCCCCACCTCCTCCTGTCTGAAAATGAGTCAGATGTGATCAAGTGAAGAGATGTCCCGCTCAGGATGCTCTCTGAATGATTCTCAGATGTTGTCAAATGGAAGTAGACTTGATGGCTCAGAGCTGGTACCAGCTAGAATGCTGGGTGGTGACAGAGGCAGGGCTCGGAGTCAGGCAGTTACGAGCCACTAAACGACAGTGGTTGCCAGAAGCCATCAGAGAGGAAAGGCAAGCTTTTAGAGGGAGTACGGCCCTGCCAACTGCTTACTTTAAGCGGTCTGACCTCTGGGACTGTAAGAGAATCAATATTTGTTATTCTGAGCTACCTAGTGGTTTGTTATCACGGCCCTAGGAAACTGAACAGATGGTGTCACAGCGTGTGTACCTGTAAGTGGTTGACATAGGTAACATGTGGCCGTTGAAACCATCATTATTTTTACAACTGGAATCTTACATTATGCATTCTGTGTATTTCCTTATTTCGGCTTCTTTTCCTTAGGAGAAGTGATTTTGAGATGCCACACAGTCCCCTGTGTCAATAATTCATTCCTTTTCATAGCCGAGGATATGCGACATTTTTGTTTATTCCTTTGCTTGTTAGGTATATATTCTTACCCCTGTCATTGTGTAGACAAATATTTTAATTTATCTTAACTCTATGTGTAAAGAATAGCTAGGTTCTCTAGCAGGTGAGTGTTTATTTTTTTAAAGATTTTGCCATGGTCGAGTGTTGCAGCAAATTGCATAAAGCTGCCACCTGCACTGCCAGCATCCCATTCGAATACCCAGTTGCTCCAATTCTGATCCAGCTCATTGATAATGGCTTGGGGAGAGCAGCAGAGGATGGCCCAAATGCTTGGACCCCTACACCCAGGAGGGAGATCAGGAAGAAGCTCCTGGCTCCTTGCTTTGGCCTCATTCAGCCCTGGCTGGCTGCTGCAGCCCTTCAGGGAGTGAATCAGCAGGTGGAAGATCTCTGTCTCTGTCTCTCCCTCCCTCTCTTTTTCTAGAACTCTGCCTTTGAAACAAAGACACCTCCAATGTGATGTCGAATGAAAGTGGAGTAGACAGGGCTCCAGGCCGGGTCCTGAGCTCAAGCGAGAAGCTTCAGGTTTTCTCCGTGAACAGGAGCTTGCCTGGCGAGTGTTCCCTGGTCTCTAATCTGCCTGAGGAAGTGATGTTTCATTTCCAGCCTGTTCAGGGTTTAATCATGAATGGCTGTTGAACTTTGCCAAGTGAGTTTCCCATATCTCCTCAAAAACCTTTGCTCCTTCCTTCTGTTAACCCAACCAATTGCATTGATTTATTTTCCAAAGTCTTCAGCCAGTCTTGCCTTTTTGAAGCAAACCCTAGTTAGCCTCAATACATTATCCTGCAATATATTGGATATTATTTGAAAATAGATTTTCATTTTTTTTCAATTAGATTTTCTGACTCTACCCTCGAGGACTGTTGATCTGTAATTTTCTGTGTGTGTAATGTTCTTGTGAGGTTCTGGCTTCAGAACATTTAATTTCTAAGAATTTAATTTCTAAGAGGCTTGTAAAAGATTTGCACTATTTCTTCCTTGATTGATAGAATTCAGCCGTGAAACAATCTGGGTGTAGTTTGGATTATGAAAAGCTTTTTTTTTTTTTTTTGATAACATTCAGTTTCTTTTCTAGATACAAGGTTCTTGAGAGTGCAGTAATTTTTATGTCAATTTTAATTAAGTTGCATTTTCCAAGGAATTTTTAAGAATTTATTTATTTCAGAGTTACAGAGAAAGAGGGCTTCCAGCTACTGTGGCTAGGCCAGTGAATGCCAGAAGCCAGGAACTTCTTCCTGGTTTCCCAACATTGGTATAGGGATTCAAGGACTTGGGCCATCTTCTACTGCTTTCCCAGGCTGGGGTGGAAGTTGAGCAGCCGGGACTCAAACCGGCACCCACTGAGATGCTGGCACAGCAGGCAGCAGCTTAACTGACTACACCACAGCACTCACCCTGAAATTTGTTATTTTTATAAAAATCTGTTGTATTTGAAATTTGTCAGCGTCAGGTATTTCCTACATTGTGATCTTTATTATCTGTTTACTATTAGGACCTACAGTGATAACCTGAGGAAATCTTTCTGATGTTAGTGAATTGTGTCTACTTACTTTTCTTTTTTTTGCCTCTTTCACTTTGAGTCTGGATAGCAGTTTGTTCATTTTGCTTTTCTTTTCAAAGAACTAACTTTTGAATTTGCTAATTTTCTCTGTCAGTTTCTCTTCCATTGTGTTCTCTCTGATTTGCATTTAGTTTGCTCTTCTTTCTCCAGTTGCTTGAGGTAAAATGTCTTAGGTGGACAGTTCATGTAAACATTGACGCTGTAAGCTTTTACTTGCATTTGGGCTGCATACCATGTTTCCACGCATCGACTCTTCATTTGTCATTTAATTCAAACTGTTTTCCCCCATGCTTTGACCCTTGAATTATTTAGAAGTATATTGTTTAATTTCCAAATATTTGAGGTTTTCCTAAGTAAAGTTTTTAAAAAAGATTTATTCATTTTTATTGCAAAATCAGATACACCAAAAGGAGGCGAGACAGGAAGATCTTTTGTCTCATGATTCACTCCCCAAGTGACCGCAGTGGCTGGAGCTCAGCCAATCTGAAGCCAGGAGTCCAGAGCCTCTTCCAGACCTCCAATGCAGATGCAGGGTCCCAAGGCTTTGGGTCATCCTTGACTGTTTTCCCAGACCACAAGCAGGGTGCTAGATGGGAAGTAGGACCACCGGGATCTGAACTGGGGCCCATGTGGGATCCTGTTGTGTTCAAAGCAAGGACTTTAGCCACTAAACTACCACACTGGGTCCCTAAGTAGCATTTTTAAGGATGTATTTATTTATTTATTTATTTATTTATTTATCTGAAAGGTAGCGTTCCAGATACAGAAGGCGAGACAGAGAAAGAGAGAGGCAGAGATCTTCCTTCTGCTGGTTTGCTCCCCCAGACGGCCTCAATGGTGGAGCTGGGTCAGGCTGAAGCCAGGAGCCAGGAACTTCATTCAGGTCTCCCATGTGAGTAGCAGGGGGTCCAATCACTTGGGCTATCTTCCACTGCTTTCCCAGGTATATTAGCAGGGAGTTGGATGAGAAGTGGAACTGCTAGGACTCAAACTTATATGGCATACTTGTGCCATAGGCAGTGGCTGTACCTGCTATGCCACAGTGCCAGGATCCTAAATGGAATTTTTATTTTAAGGGAAGAAATGTTTCAATTTTTTTTTTTTAAAGATTGATTTATTTGCAGGTCTGTTTGATGGCTCAATTGACTATTCCTCTACCTGCAAGCGCCAGCATCCCATATGGTTTCCAGTTCATGTCCCAGTTGCTGTACTTCTCAATAAGCTCCCTGTTTATGTCCTGGGAAAGCGAAGGAGGGCAGCCCAAAGTCTTGGGACCCTGCATTCCTGTGGGAGACCAGGAAGAAGCTCCTGGCTTCAGATCGGCTCATCTCTAGCCATTGCAGCCATTTAGAAAGTGAGCCAGCAGACAGAAGATCTTTCTCTCTGTCTCTCCTTGTCTCTGTAAAACTGCCTTTCCAATAAAAATAAAGAAATCTTTTTCTAAAACTTTTCATGTATTTGAAAGGCAGGGTGATAGAGAAAGTGGACAAAAAAGAGAGATGGAGAGAAAGGGATGTTTCCATTTGCTGCTTCCCCACTCCCCCCCCCCCCCCCCCGCCGCCAAATGCCTGCAAAAGCAGGGTTAGACCAAGCCAAAGCTAAGAGCCCAGCTCTCTCAAAGTCTCCACATGCACGGCGGGGCCCCAGGCGCTTGGGCCATCACCCCTGCCTCCCCAGGCAAATGAGCAGGAAGCTGGATCAGAAACTGGGTGGCCAAGGGCCGCTGAACCTGCTGTGCCACAGTGTCTGTCATGTGGATAATCTATTTTTATTGATTTCTGTTTTTATTGATAATTGTAGGCTGTGATCAGAGAGCGTGTCCATTATTATTTCCTTTTTTAAAAAGTTAATTTTTGATGATGTTTACATAGTTGATTAGGGTGGGAAGGGTCAAGCTTAAGTGGCAAGTGGGTGAGACCATTGTTTCCAATTTTCTTTTTATTCTTCCTGTATCTGGGAGGAGATAAGAGGAAAAGCCGTTCCAACTGCCTCAGTACCCGGGGAGGGGGAATGGGCACCCAGTGTCATCACAGGGTCCTTGCTGTGAAACAAGCTCCGAGGGTTCTGCTCACGTGGTTTCAATAGTTCTGAAATGCTATTGATCTCACTGCTCCAAGGATGAGGAAATCCTTCCAAGGTCCATTGTCTGACATAGTCCATCTTAGAGTCTCCATTCGCCCAGATACTTTCTGTCAAGTTTGGCTGGAGTAGTTGACCAATTTATTCTGCTCTCCATCCTCTGTAAAGGTACCACATGTCCTCTGCAGGCTCCAATGGACTGTCAAATCCTCCATGTGTATCTGGGTATGCTGTCCACTGTTCCATTTAAGCCGCTGATGAGGCCAGGTTCTGATACATGCACTCCATGATCTGACTACAGATCCTACAATTCTCCCCATGGTTGGACTTCTGAGTCCAGTGGTTTAGTCAGGCATATTCCCAAATAAACCTCTTCTGAAGTGATCACAGTCCTGATTTTTGTGTGTGCTTGGCTGTAGGGGGTCCAGCTCTATCCGTCACCCAGATCAGCCAAAGCACATACTGGTAGTCACAATTACTGAGTCAGTTCTGTCTCCAGCCTCAGTTCTTACATAAACCAGTGGGTGCTACAGCCCAGCCCAACCCTGCCCCGGCTTCCTTATCAGATCTCTTCCCAGTGGCAGATCTCGTGCCCATTGGTGAATCCTTGGCACAGACTGACTTAATCCACCTGCTGTCCTGGCAGGAACATTGGCCTTGCCCAACCATACCACACCCATTCCAATTCTTACTATTGGGTGCTACAGCCCAGCCACACCTAGTCCATGCCCAGACACAGCTCTCACGTGGTTCAGTGGGTGCCGAGACCTAGCCTAGCCTGCCCTATGCCCTCCTTGGCTCTCACAAATACCAGTGGGTGCTGGAGTCTAGCCCTGTTTGGCACCCCTAGACCCAGTCCACACCCATGCTGAGGGACACTGCAGCCATGTCTAATCCAGGCCACTGCCCCATTCTGGCTCTCATGCTCACCAGTAGGAACTACACCCTCTTCTTGGGTGCATCTGTGGGTACTGCAGCCTGGACCAGCCCAGCCTGTTCTGAGCCCCAGTACCCATGAGTGTCTGAGAGTTCCATGGACATGCTTAGCTTAACCCATCACTATTGCCAACTCTTAAGCAAACCAGTGGAAATTTCAGTTCCACAGTGGTGGGCCCACAGAATCCCCCAGAGATTCTGCCCTCAGACCTGGTTCTCTCTCATGCTGGTTGGTGTCATGGCCCAGCCTAACATTGCCCATCCCCTGTTCCTACTCTTCACTGGCAGGTACTGTGATCTAGCCCTGACAGATAGGCCTCCAGCTCTACCTTTAATGTGGATCTGTGAGTGATGGTCAGCTGTCATCTCATGCTAATTAGCCCAGTTCAGGTCTCCCACATGGGCATGCATCTGTCTGACCCACGAAAGTCCTGCAGCTTCCTCACTTCAAATGCTGTCTCAGCCCCCTTGCTTACCTGCAGGTGCTTTGGCCTTGTGGATGGAAGTTCCTCAAAAGTCATTCTTTACCTACTACATACTCCCTCAGCAGCCCTTGCTCCCCTACAGTCCCTTACCCCTTTCCTTGATGAATCCATAGTTCCTATGCCCAGGAGCACATGGGTCCCTGGCCTGGTCCACCAGCACTGTATGCCAACCTACTAATCCAGGGCTGTACTCCCTCCCTCCCTGGCCCTGGTAAAGCATGCAGGGAATTCCCCAGGCTTGCTCCATCTGCCTGGGCACGAGCACCCAGGTCTCCACATACCCCCACTGGTGCCATTCCCATCCCCCTGTCCCCCTGCAAGCACGTATCCCTAGTCTCCACGAGCCTGACTGCAGAAGCTCATTATTGTTTCAGTCCTTTAAGATGTATTGACAGTTGTTTTATATGCAGGTATACGGACCTTTTTGTAAAAATACCAAGCATATATATTTTATCTGTTGCTGCGGGAGAGGGTATTAACATCCGTTCTAATTGTTGTTGAAGATTTTATTTGTTCTTTTAAACCTGTCATTTTTGCTTTACCATGGTTGCGGCTCTGTTATTACACACATGAACGTTTATGTCATTATGTCTGCCTCCTGAACACCATTTGCCTTTCATCACTGGGAAGTGTCCCTCTTTATCTCAGATAATATCTCTTGTCTTAAGGTCCACTTTGATATTAATGTAGCCATGCTAAGCTTTCTGTGCTTAACCATTTGCATGATGTATCTTCCTCATCCATTTCCTTCCCATTCTTCTGTGTCTCTCTGTCTGTGACGAGTCTCTTGTAGGTATCATAAAGTAGAATGTATTCATATTTTTGCTGCTGTACAGTTATTGCAAAACTTAGACTAAAAAAGTAACCATCTATTTCTTCTTAGTTCTGTGAGTGGGAAGCATAGACATAGTGTAGCTGGCTTCTCTGCTTATACACTCTCAGGGCTAAAATCCAATTTTGCTTCCAGCTATCTTTTGTGTGGAGCTTAGAGTCCTCCTCCAAGTTCACATGGTTGTAGAATTCTGTTTCTTCCTGCTAGTGGCTGAGGTCTCCATTGTGCCATATTTATATGTATATAAATATATACGAATACAAATATGTATCTAAAATATATATAAATGCATGTCATAGGGACATACACCTAGGGAGAGGGGCAAGGGTGTAAGGAGACTGAGAGAGAAAGAGGCTTTGCAAAATTATGCTTCCCTGTTGGTGCTAGGTGGCCACTGCCAGTTCAGGCAGAGCAGGGAGCAGCAAGGCAAGAGTCCTGACCTGGCCTTTGGAGGCTGCTGTGACTCGCACATCCTTCCTGGAGCACCCCACAGAGACCCACCTGCTGAGTCAGAAAGACCAGGAGTGAGGCAATAAGGAGAACTCTGGATGAGATAACTAAGAAGATATAGAAGAAATAATACTAAGAAGATGATTAAGTGTCAGAACAGATAGAAGAAGGTTGAGCTACATTTATTTGAAACATGGGAGAATAAGGAAAGTGGAGGTCTGGAAATGTAAACCTTCTTACAGGGAAAAAATATTACACCATTGGCTGTCAACGGAGGGATTACATAAAATGTCATTGAGTGATCCAAACCTGTTCATAACGCCAAGTACAATCTCTCTCTTTCACACACACACACACACACACACACACACACACACACTCCCTAGAGAATCTTCACAGACTTGGGAAGGTGAATTGAAGGGCGGTGAGGAGTAACAATGAGGCTGCTTGCTTTCTAGATGTTCTTCAGCTTTGGTGAGAAGAACGTGGATTACGAAACCTTTAAAGCACTCAATGATGCCTGTCTGGTCTATGATGGCCGACTGGTGATCGATACCAACTTCCACACCAACGACATTGCCATCAGAGCTGCTGGCCCCCTCACCAAATTCTCCAATAGATATTATTCCAATGAGTGGACTCACAGCAACTTCAGCTCCAAAGAAATCGGCTTTCAGCTGGCCGCGGCCATGCTCAACCTCTTTGATCCAACCCTTGAGCCTGTGACTGAGCCACCTGCTGATCTTGACCGACTCATCCCCATGTACAAAGGAGCCAAGATCAAAGGTATGTGTCTGTGTGTGGCCATCTTCTGTCTAGGCCAGGATTCAGAAAAGCCTCTGTGAAGAGTCCCCAGTCCCCTGGCAGACTACCGCAGAGGCGTAGCTATCTCATCTCTAAAGCATTTATGATGACCCTTGCCTTGCTAGTTATTGCAATTTCTGTGGACTTTGGACTTTTCTTTTTCTAAAGATTTATTTATTTTTATTGGAAAGGCAGAATTACAAAGGGAAGGAGAAACCAACAAAAATTTCTGTCCACTGGTTCAATCCCCAAGTGGCCGCAATGGCTGAAACGGAAATGATCCAAAGCCAGGAGCTTCCTCTGGGTCCCCCACATGGATGCAGGGTCCCAAAGCTTTGGGCCATCCTTCATTGCCTTTGCAGGCCACAGACAGGAAGATGGAAGGGAAGTGGAGCAGCCAGGACAAGAAGCAGGCCCATGTGGGATCCCTGTGCATGCAAGGCGAGATAATCCAGCCGCTAGGCTATCAGGCAGGGCCAGGACCTTGGTCTTTTGAGGACTTTTTCATGTACCACATCGTAACTGTAGTCTGTAGGCCGCGGATCAGGAGGCAACCAGTGACTTTCTGGAAGGCCTGCCAGTAGTAATTGTGACGGTGCTTCAAGCCTTTTGTACAGATCCTTTCTCCCTGTTCATTTGAATAGAAGGAGACCCTTTCAGGCCTCCCCGGCCTCATCCTGCTCTCCGGATGGACAAACTCAACCACTTTTGTTTGTAAAAGCAGTTCCTTTCTAAACCCTAAGCCTTGTGAACCCCTAAGGGGACACTTCCATTCATACAGCGCAGGGTTGCTTCGTGTTTGGGGTGAGCAGCATCTCTGAATAGTGGAGACCTTCTCCCAGAAAAGTGGACACATTTCTATGACATGCACCATCTCAGGGCACCCATGAAGCAAGCCCGGATGCTACCTCCCGTAGACCCCTGTGGCATGTGTGGCCCATAGGACAGCAAACACAAGAACAGGCTGAACAAGACTCCAGGCTCCTTCTGGGTGAACCTCAGGAGGCACACTGGCTCCAAGCCAGCAAAAGGGGACAGGTTGGAGAGCAGACTCCAGAGAAGCACTGAAAAAAAAAAAAAACATGACAATTTGATAACAAGCAATTTCCAAAGCACTAGGAGGAAAACTTTATTCATTTTTTTTCCCCTTGTAAAGTTTAATTTTTTGAAAATGTTTTTGGCTACATGTTGGAAGATGGATAGCAGAGTGGGAGAGGCAGGACTTAATTTGATTCCAGATCCTTTGCCTTTTACTTAGAGAAGCATTACAAGTACAGGCACATATATAATACCCCAAGTGACAGTTTATTTAGCAGGTGAGAAAGCACATACGTGCACACGTACATGCACACACACGCGAGCATAGCTGAGACATGCAGTGAGCTCAAGGGAGTGAAGAGGCTGGGGAAGGGAAGTAGAGAGATGGCATCCTTCAGTGGCTCTTGTCTTCCGGGTCGCTGACTAGAGAACTCCCAGTTGCCAACCAGTTTTATAAGGATGGAGGGGGAGGAGTGGCTACATGGCACCTCCCGTCTCAGATCCCAGGTGAAGGGAGCTACATCCTGGGAAGGTGCTGTTGACTGACAGGCAGGCATAGAGGAGTCCATCAGGCAGAGGGCTTATGGTTTCCAGCTCTGGCCGGAATCCAGCCCTGCCCTGTCAGTGAGGGGATGGGAACAGCATTGCCACCTTTCAAGGATTCCGAGGTCTTGATCCAGCTTCAGCAGGTACAGGTCAGGGTATGAGGAGTTTGGAGGAATCACAGAGCACACAGGGCCAGCACGGCACATCCCAGAGCATTAGTGGATATGGTACAGGGTAGACCATCGCAGTCATATTGTTTTAACTAAACAAGCCCAGTGATCCCAGAGAACTGCTTGCTGCTAGCAGAGCTCTAGTGGGGAATTGTGAGGACCGTTGTGGACATGTCTGTCTGTGCTGTGATGGAGATACAGGTTTCTCCCACCCACTTCTTCATTTCACATATGGAAACCTTGTCATCTCCCCTAGGAGGCATTCTTCCCGGCTCCTACCATTATCTGCACGTTGCCAAACCCGCCATTCCAACTCCCTTGGAGGTCCAAATGGCACAGTCTGATTTTGTAAGTATTAGCCCTGAATTTCACGTTACTTCCAAACGTTAGTGACTTTGTGTATAGGAAGGCTAAATTCTTTACTGAATATACTGTAATGGATCGGTTCGCACATCAGAAGCTCCCTGTGGTAGATATCAGAGTCCGAGGTAACTCCCACCCCTTTCATCTCTTCTCTTTAATTAATTCATTGATTGGAAAGAAAATGTGGCAGGGAGAGATGGAGGAGGAGAGAAAGATCTTGCACCTGCTGGTTCAATCTGCAAATACCTGTTCCCTGCCAGGTCTTGGCCAGGCAGAAGCTGGGAGCCAGTCTTGCCCTCTGGGCAGTAGATGTCCGTCTTCTGCTGTTTTTCCAGGCTCATTCACAGAAAGCTGGATCAGAAACAGAGTGAAAAGATACTTAGACCAATATCCCATTGTCTGGATGCACCACCATTTACTCCTCTGTTCTGCTCAGGAAAATTAAGCACTGAATTTTTGAGGTGACTTACAATGCCTCTACACGTTACCGAAAAAAAAAAAAAAAGCCACTTCTGTGATGGTGGAGCACGTTGATTTCTTAGATATGGAATGGCTGTGCGGCATCCACTGTTTTCCTCTCCTTCCTGAATCACACCATTCGGGACCACTCAGATGAAAGCAGAAGCTGTGGGCCAGGACTGCCCCTGGGTGGCAGGTCAGGCCTCTCGGAAGGAGCGTCTCTGACAGCTCTCGTGCTCCAGGAGCTTCCTGTCAATGTGTCATGGGGACTTCTTAGGCAGACACTGAACATTGCCTGCTTCATTTCTGTTCTCATTTTCTTGAATATTTTTAAGAGTTAAGACCTGACCAATCTAAACTAAATGTACTTCCCAGCCTTCCATAAGGATACTGTCAGCCGTGGCGCAGGGTGCTGCCTGTGAGGTGTAAACAGAAGCCACTGGAAGATTCCTGGAGGCAGGAAGGACTCACAGTGGCACAGATGATTGACCTCTCCTTCAACCCCCATCGGGAAATTAGCATCCCAGCTCCTCCATCCACTCCCCATGAGTCTTGAACAAGACATTCAATCCCTCGGTATCTCTGAGGTTAGGAAATAACATTGGAGCAAGACAGGCGGCCAGCCAGTGGTGGGCGTCGTTAGTAAACCTATTTCCAATAGGACATTTGGGGTCACCCACATCCCACATTGGAGGGCCTGGCTTGGAGTCCCGGTCCATCTCCTGACCCCAGCACCTGCTAGTGCACACTGCGGCAGGCAGCCGGTGATGGCTCCTGTAGTTAGAGCCCTGCCACCCACGAGGGAGACATGGATTGTGGTCCAGCTCCTTGTTCGAAGCTGGCCCAGCCTTGGCTGTCATGACCATTAGGGAAAGGGCACTCTGTCTCCATTGCTTTGTGTCTCTCTACCTCCCTAGTAAAATGAAAATAAATATATTTTTTATTTTTTTAAAGATTTATTTATTTATTGGAAAGTCAGATATACAGAGAGGAGGACAGACAGAGAGGAAGATCTTCCATCCAATGATTCACTCCCCAAGTAAGCGCAACGGCTGATGCTATGCCAATCCGAAGCCAGGATCCAGGAACTTCTTCCGGATATCCCACGCGGGTGCAGGGTCCCAAGACCATCCTCGGCTGCTTTCCCAGGCCACAAGCAGGGAGCTGGATGGGAAGCAGGGCTGTTAAGATTAAACCGGTGCCCATATGGGATCCTGGCATGTGCAAGGCAAGGACTTTAGCTGCTAGGTTACCACGCTGTGCCCACTGTTCCAATTTCTATTGTCATTTACATCACTTAGTGGCACATAACAGCAGCAAATGGATTCTTCTCACAGATTCCAAGAGTTGGGAATTTGGACAGGGAACAGTAGGAATCCTTTGTCTCTGTTCCACCATGTCCAGAGCCTGCAGTGAGAAGACACGCCCAGATCCATGATGCAGGTCACATGAAAGCTAGTCCATTCACCACTGGAGGCTGAGTCTGACACCCCAACCTGGGCTTCCCCCGGGGCTGGTGGCCTCAGCCATCAGACATGATAAAAGTGCCCTCAACAGCAAGCTGGGAGCTGTCTGACCTCGAATGACCCAGTCTTGGGAGACACACAGCATCTTCCACGGGAACAGTCGCAGTCCACAGACACCCAAGGCAAGGGACCCAAGAAATCCACCCTGCAGTGGAATGGGGGTCAAGGTCATATGGCAAAAGGTAGGGTAGGGCCACCACGGATGGGAGACACAGTTGAGGACACTGGGGGGAAAATCCAGTTGGCCGCCCACGGAGGCATCAGAGGTGAGGGGTGGGGCCAGAGGTTCCTGAGGCTGAGTCATGGAGGGTAGGCCAGGAACTTGAGTCATAGATGTGTAAGGGCTGGGAAGCACGGGACGTGGCTTCAGGCAGAACCAGATCCTTCTTTAAGGATGCTGCGTGCTTTTCCCTCTGTAAACCGCCTTGCTGCCTCCCTCAGTAAAGACAGAGGAGGAACGAGAGGGGGGCTACAAGCTACTGAGTCTTGCTGCGAGCACAGCTGAAACAGTCTGGCGGAGGCCATGACAGCATTTGAACAGGACCCCTGACTTTAATTAACCATTCTGCCAGGTGGGCCTCCTTCTTAATTAGTACAGAAGATTGAAACAGATTTTTTTTCCTCCTTTTTTATTATTCAAAGAGGGTGGAGGGGCGGGTTGGAAAGAGAAGCATGGTTGCATGGCAATGTTTTAGGGTTGGAATTAATTTGATTAAGTAAAATTGTTGCCAAAATAGTCAGGCAATAATTGACACGACCTGGACATGGCCAACGGATTGAGAATGGCGCCCCCTGAGTAGCATTTCCTCAGGTCTAGGGAATCCTGTTCTTATAATACATGCAAGCCAAGATGAAGCTTAATCAGACACCCTCACAGCAGCACTCAGGTCAGAAGATTGTCCCGTTGCTCAGGAGCTCTCCGAGAGGTAACCTGACGAGAGAAGGAAAGGGGACCCCCAAGTTGGCTTCATAATAAACCAGTTTACAAATTCCGGTCCACATGCTTAGCTGGCTTCCACACCACAGAATAAAGAAATTTGTCACAACAAATTCTGCCTTGGATGCCACAAAAGCTACAATTCTGTGTTCTCCACCAGAGCTGGGAAACTGGATTTTGTGAATACCAAGTCTGATTAGTCTCCGCGTCTTCCATTTGGCATGAGTCTCAGAGTCATCATCCAACCTTTGTCAAAAATGATAAAGGAACTGAAGAGGGATAATTGTATTCAGGCAGAAAAAAGAAGAAGAAGAAGAAGAACTGTGCCAGATAGCATTACTCTATCAAAATCTTAAATTCAAGTCGCAGATTCATAACAATTTCTTTCTCTAAGGAGCCTTCAAAAAGCCTCACGGAAAAATAGGAATTAAAAAATAAATTTAGGGCCCAGCGCGGTGGCGCAAGTGGTTAAGGTTCTCACCTTGCACGCCCAGGATCCCATATGGGCGCCGGTTCTATCCCTGCAGCCCCCCTTCCCGTCCAGCTCCCTGCCTGTGGCCCGGGAAAGCAGTCGAGGACGGCCCAAAGCCTTGGGACCCTGCACCTGTGTGGGAGACCCAGAAGAAGCTCTGGGTTCCTGGCTTCGGATCGACTCAGCTCCAGCTGTTGGGGAGTGAATCAATGGAGGGAAGCTCTTCCTCTCTATCTCTCCTCCTTTATATTTGACAGTAATTTTTTTAATGGTATAAGGAACCAATACAATTTGTGTAGCTCTTTCTATAATACAGCATGGGCTGTCAACCCATTGCCCTTTTACGCATTGTATTTCATTGGTTGATGTTATCAGATGCCTTGCAGACCATTCTGTTGGCAGATAAACACCTGTTCCTGAGCCCTTAGCTGTATATACTGGTTTCTTGTCTGGACCCACTCATCTCTAGAAATGACGGGCCACTGGGATCCCCCTTGAGATATCCTCCCCAGCCATTTTGGGAGTTGTACTTTATCTGTACACACACCCCCAAACACCAGACTCCCACATGCCCTTGGATTGGTGCCAGACCTCCTGAGTATCTCGCCTCTTCCTTCTCTATCTCAATCATCAGGACTTTGCCCCATGATACCCACTGGTTACCTTAGTTTATTTAGAAAGCGAAACAGCATCTTCTAGCTTAGACAAAGCCCCCAGGTGATGTCCAGAACTAAGTTAATGTTTGGGGTCAGTGCAGTCCAGCTTGTCGTGGGTGCCTAAATACCACCTTCACAAAGCTTAAATCGGTGTGCACCAAATAAATAAATACATACAGAAAGACTGCAAGTTATTGTGTACCAAATTCAGAGTCATGGAGGAAGGTGTGGCCACCCCCAGCAAGCAAGTCCACATCTATCCACAGAGCATTTGTGCTGTCCAAGCCATTGGAGAGCGGGGCACAGGTCCCCAGGCTGTAGTAGTCAGGAGCCGTCAGGAGCTGAGCTGGGAAAAGCAGCCGTGACCTGGAATTAGAACAGCAGCTTCCCTTATCATCCGAGTTCCTGGGGGCAATTGACCAGATTTCTAACGGGCATCAGGCCACTAACCCACACCTTTAACAGTTTGTGAACTAAACATTCATCTGCATTGTGTGTGTGGGTGTATATGTGCATATGGGTGTGCACACATGTGTGTAGGTATGTGTTTCCCACAGACTTGAGCCTTTCCCCTTATCCCACACCAAACCTCTCCCTTTGCTAGCTTTTCTGAAGCTACTCTGTTAAATAGCTCAAACCCTTCCACATCACTTTTGGACCAGCAAGTTCTCCACACTAGTGCTGAGGGCAGAGAGAGGGACAGCAAGATAGAGTCTTAAGACACCTTAGAAAAGAGCAAATCTAGCTCCACTTAGCAGCAGAGCGAGGCATTGAGTCACAGAGAATTGGCTGTAACCTAGCAACTAATTCAGAAACACAGAACCGTGCAATCATGGTTGAAAAATACCCCCAGGAGCAGTTAAGTCTGAGTGTGCGGTGCCCACCGCCCCCCGAGTGTGGCTGTCTTCCATTGAGTTGGTCCATGGCCGTGGCTCTTTGCAATGAGCCATGAGATATCTGTTCTGTCTGGGAAATCGGTTGCTATGAGAGCTTCCAAGGTCTAGCAGTGTTTCCAATGCTGTTTTCTGATCTGCTTCCCTCCCTCCCTCCCTGACTCTACCCCAGGGTTTGGAAATAGTCACCGGTTCAGTGGAAAACGGGACGTATTTCCGGATCCATATTAACAAGTACAGGCTGGTGGAGAGCATCACGTGCCTCTCTAAGATGCCGTTCCCCACCTCCAACTACATCCGCCTGTTCGGCCAGCACGAGCAGGTGCTCAACAACCTGTGCGTTCGCTATGAGAACGAAAAGATCACGGATCTCTACAGGTGAGTCGCACCTTGCCATTTGTGGGACTCAGGGAATGGTCAAGTCAGATGCGTGAGACAGCAAAGTGGGGGTTGACCGGGAGAAGCAGGAGAGGCAAGGATTCAGTTCTGAGGGGGATGCCGAGTGGCTACAGGGGTTGGGGTCACGCGGGGAAGTGCTTGGCCTCAGATGCATCCACCCCAGGCACCTAGACCCTAGAGGCAACCACGCAGAGCCTCCACATGCTCTCATCCACCGAGTGGTGATGGTCAGGAACTGAAGAAGAGGGAGCTTTAAGAGTAGAATTTCTTGGGATAAGCTCTTGTGGGAACCCCCGCCGTCACCAGGCCAGCCTGGTTCATGATCCCCGACTTTTTCCTCCCCACACACAGTCAAGCAGAAGGCAAGTGAGCATTTATTAAAGGTCGCTGGTAAGGGAATTGCCACACAAACATGTCGTTAAGATGGGAGGACCTGAGTTTTCTCAAACGGTGATAAATTTTATCCTATACCTAGGAAGGCATAGGATTTTAGAGTGGGAAGCCTCTTCTGGGTGCAGCCTGCTGCTTAGCAAGGCTGAGAATGTCCCGGCAAGATGACAAAAGAACGCTGGAGTTAGTACTAGATGGGGTGGAGGATATCAACTGGCAGGGTTTCCGCGTCCTCCATGTCCACAAGGTGACAGCCAAACTCAGACTCAGCCTCTCTGCCCCTCCTAAGGAAATGTTGAAATGGAATCCATCATGGAAGCTGGAAGAACGCGTGCTTTAAGGGAGGACAACAAAAACTATTGGCCTACTGCCCATGTTGAAAAGGGAACTCCTCGCTGCTGACTTTGGCAGCCCCCTCTGGCCACACCCCTTATGTCTCTTGGGAGGTATCTGCTATCCTGAGATTTGAATTTATCAAGTTTTGTGTGAAGACAGAGGCAGAAAACTTTCCCTATCCAGGGGGCAGATGGAGCCTTTGTCACAAGTGCCTAGCTCCACCCTGGTGTGAGAAAGCAGCCAACAATTGCATGCGTACCAACAGAAGACTGCATCCCGCCAGAGCTTCCCGTAGTAGTACAGGTGCTGGCTGGGTTCATGTACGCACACCCACTCACCCACACACACACATACACACAAAGATGTACACACAGGGCCAGTGTTGTGACTTAGTGAGTTAAACCATCACTCACAATGCTAGCATCCCATTATGAGTGCCGATTCAAGTTGTGGCAGCTCCATTTCCAATCCAACTCCCTGCTGAAGCACCTGGGAAAGCAACAGAGGATGGTCCAAGTCCTGGGGTTCCTGCACCCAGCTGGGAGACCCAGATGGGGTTCCAGGTTATGGCTCCATCTGCAGTCATTGCAGCCATTTGGGGAGTGAATAAATAAATGGGAGATTCTCCCTCTGTCTCTCTCTTTCTCTACTGTCTTTGAAATATATAATAAGTCTTTCTAAAAAGAAAAAAAAGTAAGATGTGCACCTGTGGATTATTAGTTTGTTTTGACCACTTTTGTGTCAAGTCAAAAAGCCAACATTGTTTTTGGCATAGAGTTTGTAAGAGCCATCACTGCTGGCCTGGCAACTCCAGTTCATTTGTCTTTTCAGCCCTATAGAATTCCATTTTGTAACATGTCACAATCACTTCCTGTATTTTTCTGTTGATTTATTTTATTTTATTTTGAGAATTATTTATGTGAAAAGTCAGAGTTAAAGAGAGAAACATATTTTCCATCCTCTGGAACCATGTGGGTTCACTTCCCACATGGCCACAATAGCCAATGCTGGGCCAAGCTGAAGCCAGGAGCCAGGAGCCTCATCCTAGTCTCCCACTAGGATGTAGAGGTCCCAGAACTTGGGCCATCTTGTGCTACTTTCCCAGGCACATCAGCATGGAATTGGATCAGAAGTGGATCAGAAGTGCAGTAGCTAGGACACAAATGGGCACCCGTTTGAGATGCCAACACTGCAAGCAGAGATTTACCTAACTGCACCACATTGCCAGCCCCAGCTGATATTTAAATTGTTTCTGAACGATACTGGAGACCTTGTGTGGCACCTCACTGCAGAAGTTCTGTGGATCTCAGCCCTAACGCTGATGGAGGATACCCAGATGTGGCTAAGGTGGTCGTTAGCTTTGTAAGCCAACACCAGCCAGCTCTGCTGGCAACCTCCTCTGGCCCCACAGCTCTATGACATTTTGGCACCATGGCCCTCCCGGTGGCATGCTGCAGAGCTTCCCATGGCTTCAATTTACCCTTCTCTAACTAATAACACTGCACCTTTTCACGTGATCCTGGGCAGTTTGTGATAGGGCCTGTATAAGGTCCCTTTGTGTCATTTATATGGTTGTGTTGATTATTTAATATATTTTTGCCTACTTTTAGACTGATTTCACTTTCTTGATCATGTCACTTAACAAATCAAATTCTTTTTTAAAGCAGATTTATTTACTTTTATTGGCAAGGCCAATTTGCAGAGAGAGGGAAACACAGGGAAAAGACAGTGAGAAAGATCTTTGATCCACTAGCTCACTCCCCAAGTGGCCACAACAACCAGAGCTGAGCTGATCCAAAGCCAGGACCCAGGGCTTCTTCTGGGTCTCCCAAATGAGTGCAGGGTCTCAAGGCTTGGGGCCATCTTCCACTGCTTTCTCAGGCCATAAGCAGGGAGCTGGATATGATGTGGAGAAGCCAGGACACAAACTGAAACCCATATGGAATGCCAGCATTTGCAGGCAGAAGATTAGACAGCTGAGCCATCATGCCAGCCCAACAGAGCAAATCTTTAATTCAGCATAATTTCTTTGTCTTCCTCAAGGATGCCTTGGGCAGTTTTGTCCCTCTGCTTTTCCACATTGCCAAGCTCCATAAAAAGCCCCGTTGGATTTAATAGGAAGCATATTAAATCTTAGCTCAGATAAGTGAGGTGACAAACTTGATATTGCTTCCAGTATCAAAATATAAAGATCAGGTTATGAGGCTGCTGTGGTGGCATAGTGGGCTAATCCTCCACCTGTGCCCCTGGCATCCCATGTGGTCTCCTATTTGTGTTCCAGCTGCTCCACTTCCAGTCCAGGCCCCTGTCTATGGCCTGAGAAAGCAGGAAGGGATGGTCCAGGTCCGTGGGCCCCTGCACCCACATGGGAGACCTGGATGAAGCTCCTAGCTTCAGATAGGCTCGACTCTAGTTGTTGCAACCATTTATGGAGAGAATCAATGGATGGAAGATCTCTCTCTCTCTCTCTGTCTCTCCTTCTCTGTGCAACTCTGCCTTTCCAACAAAAATAAATAAATCTTTTTTAAAATATCAACTTATTAGGTCTTTTTAAATGCGACTCAGTAGAGGTTTATAATTTTCTCCACGAATGGCTGATACAATTTTTGTTTGATATGATGCAAAGTACTTCATATATTTTATTGCCATTGTGAATATCATTTTCTTACCAATTGCTGTTGGTATGCAGAAGTGCAGTAACTGTGTAGTTTTACATTCTGAAAACTTGCTAAACTTTATCATTCATCCATTCAAATAATTTACTTATAGATTCTTCATGATTTTCCACAGAAAAATAATGACAACCGTTTCCTCTTTCACAAGCTTTGTGACTTTTATTTCTGTTTCTTCTTGTGCTTAAGTGAACTGTGGCACTGTTGCCTTATTGTTTCTACAGATTTACTTATTTATTTGAAAGTCAGAATTGTAGAAAGAGAGAGAGAGAGAGATCTTCCATCACCTGGTCCACTCCCCAAATGGCCACAAAGGCTTGAGTTGACTTGATCCAGAGCCAGGAGCTTCTTCTGGATCTCCCATGTGAGTGACAGATGCCCAATCACTTTGGTCATCTTCCACTACTTTCCCAGGTATATTATCAGGGGGCTGGATCAAAAGTGGAGCTGGGCCCGGCGGCGTGGCCTAGTGGCTAAAGTCCTTGCCTTGAACATCCTGGGATCCCATATCGGCGCCAGTTCTAATCCCGGCAGCTCCACTTCCCATCCAGCTCCCTGCTTGTGGCCCGGGAAAGCAGTCGAGGATGGCCCAAAGCTTTGGGGCCCTGAACCCATGTGGGATACCCGGAAGAAGTTCCTGGATCCTGGCTTCGGATTGGCATAGCATCGGCCGTTGCACTCACTTGGGGAGTGAATCATCGGATGGAAGATCTTCCTCTCTGTTTCTCCTCCTCTCTGTATATCTGACATAAAAATCTTAAAGAAAAAAAATGGAGCATTCAGGACTCGAACCAGTGTCCTTGTGGGATGTATGGGGTACTGGTATTGCAGATGGCAGCTTTACCCACTGTACCATAACACCAGCCCCCATTGCCTTGTGGTTAATTATCAAGGGATAGGGTGGGTAGGAAACTGGGTGGGGCTTCTTCCTCTATATCCCCCTTTACCTCAGATACATGAAGGGAGTGGTATGGAAGTGATGGCCTTGCCCACTTCCCTGTAGCCCTTGAACCTTTTTTACCCTGATTAAATATGTAAGGATTGTCAAAAAAAATTATCAAGGGATAATGTGTTCACTATTAACTGTGTAGCATTGGCCAGTTATATGTTTGTAAATGCTCCTTATGGAATTAAGAATTCCTCTGATTACTGGTTTGGTAAACTTTAAAAAAAAAGTTACTTCAGCAGAGGCAGGGAGACACAGGTTGACAGAGCCTCCATCTTCCACCTTACTTCTTAAATGTGTACAAAAGTCTAGGGCTAGCCAGGCGGGAGCCCAAAGCCCAAGGCTCCCACATGGCTGGGATGGGTCCAAGGGAACCACCACCTGCAGATGAAAGATCTTTCTCTAGCGCTCTCTCCCTCTCTCCACTCCTCTTTCTAACCCTTTCAAATAAAAAAAAATCTAAAAAGAGAATTGTATTTGGTCAGAAAATATATGCTAAGGCTCTTCCTTGGGGACGGGGAGAGGGGACATGTTCTCACACCAAAGCTCCTGCTAACTTGCATCTCTGCAGAAAGTGATGTTGAGCCAGATGCTGAGCTTGCAGCTGTTGAGCTCATTTTGGAAGCTAATTTGATACATCAAGAGTGAGCATCTGTGACTGGATAAAACAGAACTCCAGTGGCCACTATGAGGTCTCTGCTGGCGTCTCAAGAGACTTGCAGGTCACAGGCAGAGCCTGGTCGCTGACAGTGCCCTGGCAGGCTCCGAGGGGGCCACACCTTGTCGGGCTTGTCTCGCTCACATGCAGCTGCAGGCACAGAGCAGCTGCCGCCACGCTCTTGTCACGTCCCCGGTGCTGCCAGGCCCTGGTGCCTATTCTTGGCCCAGCACTGCCTGCCCCGTTTGTTGTTAGACAGATTGGCAAGGCTCTTTTCAAGCAGCGCTGTGGCGGCTTTAGCTGATTTTGGCCGCGAGACGGTTACCAATTGTTTTCCTGACCTTGGCAGCACGTGCCACCTGTCTCATTCAAATCCAGCAGCATTTGCCGTGCACCTGGGGCCTCTTCCTGCGTGAGCCACTTCCTGGTGAACCTGCCGGTGCTACAGGCCCAGCAGCACCAGGGGCTCCTCCCTGGGTCTCTGAATACCCAGTCAGATCTCACACCTGTGCCAGTGGGAACCCTGGCAGCCCCGCGGGTCAGATGTTGCTGGGGGCAGTTGAGGCCTCCTGAGCCGGGGACTCACTTGCAGCCATCTGGGGACACAGGGTGGTGGGCAAGCAGTCAACCAACAGCTGTTGCGGGCCTGCAGCTCAGCTCAGCTCCAGGCTGCAGCCCAGGCTGGCTGGGCATCCGCCTCTATTCCCTCTCTGGTTTTAGCTCGGGGCACCAGTGCAAGCTCTTGGCCCCAAAGAGGGAGAGAACTACACTCCCTGCTGATGGCGGGGGCAGGGACAGATGTAAAAGGCATAGAGCCACTTTTTTTAAAAAACCATTTCTTCCTTTCTGAACCAAACAGCATTTCAGTTCACTAACAAGTGGATTACTAAAGTCTTCCTCTGCCCAGTCTCTCACATTTGGCATTCTTCCACACACTCATTCATTCCTGCCCACCTCTACCAGCCTGCCCACAAAGTCCTCAGATGCTCCCGGGACTGGTCGGCCTCTTCAGTCCTGCCTGTACTGTTGCCTCAGCATGCCCCGGGGAGCAAAGGTGCTGAGAAGTGGGCTGAAGAGAGGGCCGCAGAAGCAGCTCATGCTGCCTTCTGCTGGGGCCTTAATTAAGACCTGCCCCCTGCCTCCTGCTCTGCTTTCTCCACTCATCATCTTTCTCCTCCACTTGTCAATGACCCTGCAAAATAATAATAATAATAATGTCTTGTCCACTGTCCTTAGCCCTAATTGGCAGGCTGCAGCATCCTGTATTCTGGTGGCATGAATAGATCTCAACATTAGCGTCTTTGTATGAGCCCTTTAAGGACCCACACACCTTGATCTCATCACCACTTCTCACATTGGGAGCAGGAGCTGGGCTCTCAAGCACTCCCCAGCATAACCACAAGCTGCCTGTGTGCAGGGGGGTATGCTACCGTGCACAGCCTTTCAAAGGGGAATCCCACAAGCCCCCCACACACTACAGATCGACTTATTTTTTATTGGAAAGGCAGATCAGACTTACAGAGAGGAGAGACAAAAGATCTTCCATCTGCTGGTTCATTCCCCAAATGGCTGCAATGATCAGAGCTGATCCAATCCGAAACCAGGAGCCATCACTGCCCCCCCACCCCCGGGCCCTGTTAAAGAGCCCTCTCTGGTCCCGCATGACGGTCCCACCAAAGTATCCCTGCCCAGCCCAACCCAGAATCTTCTCTGTCGTCCAATGAGAGTCTGTGTCTCTACCCTCAGGAGGAAGAGGTCTAGGTCAGGTTTCCTCACGTGCTTCCTATCTGGCGCATCCCACCTCGATTCCCAGCTGCTCAAAGGGTTGTCTCTGCTGTGAGGTTCCAGTCCATGCTCTGAACAGCACTGTGCCTGAGATCTGAAAGTTTGGGCAGAAATCAAGGCCAGATCCATTTGACCCAGCCTGCATCCTTCTGTATTCACATTGCTGCTCTGATCAAAATGGGTTTATTTCCTTCCTACACAGTGTCACCTTTTCCTGTCTTCCCACTGAACCTTTCCTGAGCTGAAAGACAAGATGGCTTGGGACTGTCCCAACCTGGTCACTGTTACCAGGCAGAGTAACCAGGGCCTTGCAGCTTGCCTCAGAACAGCCCAGTCACCAGAGGACAAGAGCTGGGGAGAGGACAGAGTTTATTTCCAGAAATCCACAGTTGTGGGGACAGAGATCTCTAAATCCAAAAAGGTAGGGGGAGGGGGTCTTAAAGAGCAAGGGTAAATGTGGGGTGAGTCTGGCCAGCTGCTAACCAAGCGGACTTTCAGGCTTTGTAGTGGTCCGTCTGTGAACTTGGCCAGGTGGAGGTTTCAGCTCCTGGCAGTTCAACATTGCTCACCATCTCCTTACTGGGTATGAGGCCTGCCACTCCAAGTCATCTCCCTTCAGTAGGCTCCTGGGTCTCTTTAGCAAATATTATTATTTACTCATGCATATGCTGTGATGAATAATAATTACTAACCGCAGGGAATTCACAATATCCGTAGGTGGTTTTTTGCTAGTAACAGTGTGAAAAGGGAAAGGAAGAAGCCTTCATTCCAGACAAATCACTTCCCTCCTTCCCCCTCTGCCACCAGTTTTCCATTGCACAACTAAGGAATAGGTACATGGACTTAGCTTCTGGCTACTTCCTGCCTTTTGGGGGCAGAGTAGGGAATGAAAACCCTGACCTGGTGACTAGAACTTCCCTGGTTTGCCCCTGTAAGGGATAACAAGTCACATATTTGCTTAGCTGCTGGCTTAGATGTTTATCTGCAAATGTTCTGTCTTCGTAGCCCAACAGGATGATAAGACAGATTAACTTCAGAGACGTCATAGACTTTTATCTTCTTGCCTCTTGCAAGGCATAAGGCGTGGGCTCTTGCCCATGGGCAGAGGCACCTGTTGGCAGTGTTTCTGCTCCCAGATGCTGGAAGGTGACTACTGCAGACTTGACCTTCTGAGTCCCCTCACACATTTAGATGCTTCCATTTATGGTGCGTGTCAGACATGGAGTTTCAAGGTGAATCATCAGTAAGGTGCCTGCTTGGATATACTCTTCAAAGACTCAAGCCTCAGAAGGGTCTAGAACAAAGTGGATGTATTTAAAGTCAGTGAATATTTCGGTCACTGTGGCGATGATCAGATCATGTGGCCAAGTGTTTCTTAGTGACAAGTTAGCCGATGATCTCCCTGAGATTCCCAGAGTGGCAGCACTGGGGGACGTGGGCCACCCCGTTGGGCAAGAGAGTCCCTGCTGTTAGGAATTCTAAGACACAGACAGTCCTGGGGGCTATGTCCAGGTTTTGTGAGTCTATGCCATTGGGCATTTCTGTCTTTCTTTTTTTAGACTTTGAGTCAGCACTCTGAGTCCTAATCCTTGCTTCCTGGTTTGCCAAGAAATCCAAAAGCTCTCTTGGGTCTAACATCCCCAGCATGGGTATAATACACAGCATATATTATAGCATGAAGTGTGAGAATCCCACGCATCGTATCTAG
Organism: Ochotona curzoniae; assembly: GCF_017591425.1. Classification (NCBI taxonomy): domain Eukaryota; kingdom Metazoa; phylum Chordata; class Mammalia; order Lagomorpha; family Ochotonidae; genus Ochotona; species Ochotona curzoniae. The sequence goes on along the minus strand of NW_024465894.1, from coordinate 20,420,484 downwards.
TTTAGTGTGTCTTTGAAATGGTGGCCTTCTGTAGAGGCTGCAGCTGTCACAACCTGTTGTGTTAGCCACTTCCAGCTAAGCGTGCATAGGAACCCCTTTGTAAATAACCTCTCAGCCCTATGTTCTACTTGAAGGTTGATACCAGTACCTGCATCTTAACAGCCATGTTCTCCCTGAATGGTCTTCTTTATGGAAAGTACCATTGATTTAGGCTCTGTGTGTTACCAGGATGAACTTGGTCCTGCCTGTTGAATCTGAATCTGGTGCCACAAGCAGGAGTCAGAGTCAGAAATCCTTCCTTTCTACCCATTTAAGCAACAAACAGGTACCAAGAGGGATCCGTAGGCTGTTTTTACCTGGAGCCCATTGCTAAGATAACTATCCCTCCCACAGATGAAAACCATCATCTCAAAGCATCAGGCCAGCATCACCTCACTGGGAACTGCACTTCTCTAGAAACCTCACAGGCAATGGGCACCAGGTTCAGACAGGAAAAGCAACAAATGCAGTGTCAGTCCAATGGCAGGCAGTATAGTTTGCTGATTGCTTATCTGCCTTCAGTACAGTAAGAAAAAGTTAAATTCCCCTAAAGAGTCTTCAGATTTGAAAACCTGAAAGTTAGCAAGCCCAACTCGCAATAACTCAGATAGTCTGTTTCATAGAATGCAAGTTTAACCAAAATAGCTCTGATCTCTCCACATTAAGAATCCTATTATTTGAGATGTCCACAGATCCAGCCAGAGGGAAAGACTCAGCTCACAACTTTGAAAAATTATCAGAGATTCAAACCATCAGATCACTATAAAAGTGATCGCTCAGCCAAAGGTGTGAGCTAGATTTAACCAGTGAAACGGGCAGATGTGGTAATTCCTTTAAGGCACAGTTCTCCCAGGCAATCAAGACTCAGAAAGACAACAGGAAACACTAAAAACCTTCTCCAAGTAAAACCTTTTTTACCTGGGTCAGTTACAAAAATAAAGAAAAGCCTTAAATAAAAGAATTAGCACATAATATCAACATATGATCCATTACTTAGGACAGCTAAGTCTGTCACAGATTTATTTCATATTATGTAAACCCAAGAAATCTGGGTTAATAATTTTATATGAGCACTTTTTACTGTAAGTCAATTAAACCAAGCTCTTAAGGATTTTCTTTAATCACATGGACACATATATAACACATTTGTAGCATATGACACTAGATAGAATGAATTCATTTCAGTATCAGCTTTTTAAATCCTTAACTCCTTTTGAAAATAGCCATCAATTGATTATAATTATGTGTTGCTCTTAGGGACCTGCATCAACCCTGTCATTGATCCAGTCTGTTAACTGGAGAGTTTCTGCTAATGGGAAGGGAAGTGGGACCCAGGCAGAGCCCAACAGCAGATTCTCTGAGTTGGGGATGGGTCTGAGTATCTGGAGAGGCCAAGGCGCATGACAGAGCTACACACAGAGAGGTACAGTTAAGCACAAGAGCCACTGTGAGCATGCGGTTGAGCACCTGTCAGCACCTGTAGGTGAGAAAGGGGCCCAAGCGAGGGCAAAAACCAGCTAGAAGGGTTAGAGGTTACAGTACCAGCACTCACATGGGGCTGTCAACAGTGCCTGAAAATCTCCAGGCTAGAAGAGAACACGGAAGGGGCTCCGTAGCGGGAAACAAGAAGCCCTAGACAAAGCAGTCCCACTTTAAACATCTGGGAAACAAGACAGGAATATGTTCTTAATACCTGTATCCAGAAACAAGGTCAACATGTGTATCGGAACACTGAAAATCCTAATACCCAACAAAGTGGAATGCAGAATTTCTGGCATCCATTCAGAAAAAAAATCACCAGGGATGCAAAGAAATGGAAACGTGCAATCAGTCACCCCAAACTAATTCCAAACTGTTACAAATGTTAAAATTAGCAGATACACATATTAAGATGGTTATTATAACTATATGTTAAGGTGTCCAAGGTGTATGAAGATTCACATCCAACTTCCAGAGATGAACATTATTGTGTCTGAAATAGATAACTACACTGAACAAGAATAAGGCAGATTAGATCCCAATGAAAAAGGATTTGTGAACTTGTAGATAATCAAGATGGAGCAGAGAGAGAGAGAAAAAAGAATTTTAAAAAATAGGTACCTCTTAGTGAACTAAGCAACAATTTCAAGTGGCATGGAGAAATACAAAAGCTCTGAACAAATTCACGTTTTTTGCATATAAACTTTTACACCAAAATAGCCATATCTTTTAATTCCATTTTACAAAATTTTTTAAAGTGCCATTTTAATGGCCCAACTATTGCCAAATGCAATGTAAACTATAAATCCACAGATCTGAGAAGCTCAAGACATCTCAATCATGAAAACTCGAAGAAAACATACCAATGGATATCATAGTCAAGCTTCTTGAACCAGTGATAAACAGGAAAATCTTAAAAGCAACAAGAAAAAAACATGTACATTATTTATTTTCTTAAAGATTAATTAATTTAGTTGAAAGGCAGAATCAAAAGGAGACACAGAAAGAGAAAGATTTTCCATCCACTGGTTTGCTTCCCAAATGGTTGCAACAGCCCCTTGGCCCTTGGCCCCTTGGCCCGTGATGTTCCCAGGCCCATTAGCAGAAGTCAGATCAGAAGAGGAGCAACCAGGACTCAAACCAGTGCTCGTGTGGGATGCCAGCATCACAGGTGGCAGCCTAGCTTGCTGCACCACAATGCTGACCCCAACATGCACATTGTTGACACAGGGGACTAAAGAGAAGAGCAACAGATCTTACCTCAATAACAATGCAAGCCAGGAAACAATGGCTCCTTCAGGTATTCGATTTTGTTTATTTGGCTGGTTTTTTTTTTTTTTACCCTTCAAATTTTAGAAAGCATTTATTACATACCATATAATGACATCTCCAGGCTACTAAATGACATAAACCACCCCCTTTGTATTACCTAGACCACCCTGTTTATATCCAGTCAAAACCTCTGGGGTCGTTCTTCAACCCATTGGCCTTCTTCACTTGTCTGTCAGTGTGCTGTTCCCCAGCCAATGATCCCACTGATGATTCCAGTACTACAGAATCATCCTGGTTCTGCCAAATTCATGTATTGATGCCTTAAGCACTAGCGTGACTGGATCTGCAGAAAAGATCCTTAGGAGGTTTCTAAGGGCAACTGAGGTCCCAAGAGTAGACCCCTGATCCAATAGGACTTTGGCAGTAGCAGAAGAACTAGAGAGCAACATCTCTACCACATGAGGAGCAAGGCAGTGGCCATCTGCTAGCCAGGAAGAGAGTTCTTACCAGGAAATGACCATCCTGTCACTTTGATCTTGGACTTCAAGACTCCACAACCATGAGAAGTGAAACTCCTGCAGCTTAAGTTGTTCAGCCCGTCGCCCAAATGGGCAAAAAAACAGACAAATGTTCTTCACCCCAAGTCTGGTGCTGCAGTGTGTCCCCACACATCAAGGGGCTGCCACAAAGGCAGGAAGAGAGTATCTTGTTTTTTCCAACAGTTGACAGTGGCACCTGTCTCAAGACTTTTGGGAACCCTCCTCACACCCAACCACATTAGCTACACTTGCCTCCAGTGCCAGGCACTGACGTTGTTCCAGCCTTGTATTCCTCCTCCAGACCCCAAAAGACTTTCCCACATCTCACAGGTGCCGACAACATGGGTGGAAAGGAGGGAACACGCGTGTGATCCTTGAGACTTCGCCGGGAGGTGCTGTATGATGAGAGCCACCCAGTTTCCTCTATACCTTGTTTCCCATGCAGCTCTACCCCGGGGGGCTGTTGTGTAGACCATAGAAGAAAACATTCAGCTCAGAACTGGCCCCAAGGGGACCAAGGCACCTGCAGCACACTGCCCTACGATCCCACTGCTGCAGACCCTGTGCAGCCCAGCACATGGCTCCCCAGCCTCACTCAACCCAGAGAACTTTGCCAAATGACAGATTTGCAGAAACACTGTTGCCGCCACCCCGCAGCAAACCCCGAGCTGTGTCTTTTGACTTATTATTTACTCACCCTTGGTGATCTGGGGAGAAGAGAGTGCCAAAATCCATCCACCAAGTCCGCACAGCTGCTAATAGGAGCCACAGTTCGGATCCCACGGTACCCTCCTGGACCCAGCGGCTCCGACAGCTGCCAGAGCACTGTGCACCAGGCCAGGGAACGTGCCGAAGACTCTGAGGGCCGAATAGAGCCTAGCACAGTCACGCTGGGATCAGAGGTCCACAGCATTCATAATCTATAGTTCAATCATTAGGAACAAATCCAAGTGAAATAGGAAAGCATCCACCACGCTGGAGGCCGCAGGGCTTGCCGGGAGGAAGCTCCTGCGCCCCTCAGCAGGCTGAGTGATGAGTCCCCAGCCACTCGCTGTCCCAGCTGACAAGTGCACCTGCCAGCTGCAGTCTTCCCGTACGTGATAATTGAACAGCGCTACCACTTGTTAACCCGGACTCAATAGCAGTCTTCTTTGCCGGACACCTTAGGCCTCCAGCTCCCCAGTGCTGTCCAGCTGCCTGCACCCATCCTTGTCCTCAGGCAGATCCACAGGTGTTTCTTATGCAAGGGAGGTCCGAGGATGCTGGGATCCCAGCGAGGATTAGACTCACCCCACCCCCGATTTCTTCATTACCTGCTCACCTAGGCCTTTATTGCGGCAGCTCAGCCTGTAGCACGTTAAGTAGGAAGAAATCTGAAGAGGAGAAGCATTTTTTAGAGTACTTTTTCCTGCCAGGAAACAATATTCAATGCTTGGTGTGGTTAAGGGGGAGACAGCTCTCTTGAGAGTAGGGCCTGCTCCTTACCCAGGAATTTGTTAGACCCCACGACCACCTGGGGTAAGCTGCTTCCGGGCCACCCTGCCTTCAAATGCATTTGCAGGAAGCTTGGTATGGCCCCACTTGTTCAGGACGTGGCCAGGGGATTTGAACTTGGCCTTGCATAGGATCTTAATTGCACGCTTTGTTGTCAGAAGCTGGGGTATTGAAGGACTTGAGAACCTGACCAGTGTGAGCCCTGGCCGTCATGCCTGCAGGTTCTGCAAAGGCACCTGTGCACCTGTCTGGAGTACAGACTGGGCACCGCATATGGGCAGGGACACGAAGACCCTTTGGGAGGGCTGTCTCCATGTAGCCATTCACCAAGGAGCTGATGGCTCCCTGGAGTCAGCGCCGGTAGCCACTGCGCATGGACCTTCAAGAGGGAGGGCACTCAGTCAGCATCACTGGTAACCGTTTTAGGAAGATTTTTGTGTTTCGTTTTGTAACTCATTCATATCCAAATGTTAAGGGAGAAGGCTTTGTTGTTGATACACTTTCAGTGGTGACTGGTCAGGAGCTGCAGCTTGCAGGTGAAAGGACCCAGCCCAAATCAACAGATATGCTGGAGGAGTCTTACCTGTGTCCCAGAACTGCATCAAGGGATGAGCAATCAGCTGGCATGGAAGGTGGGGGCTTCTGGAACCAGGAGTTTTTTTTGAAAGACAAAGAGGTGATGTGAAAAAGAGCAAGAAAGAGTTGCATCACCTGGTCCAGATGCCCTCAATGGGGCGGCTAAAGCCAGGAGCCAGGTTCACAGTCTGGGTCTCCCCTGTTGGGTAGCAGGAACCCAGGCCTGTGAGCTGTCACTGTTGCCTCTTTGGGTTGGCACTGTGATGAAAGCTGGCACTGGGGGCCAGAGACAAGAATCAAACCCAGATCCTCCAGTGTGGGCTGCTAAGTGCCCATGCCTGGGGGCATTTGAAATACTGCCAGCTCTTTGTTCCTGATCTGGGATTGGGCTCCACTTTAAGTGGAAGTCGAGGCGGGGCTCCAGGCTAAGGTGTGTGGCACTCTGGTGTTAGGAAAACAGAGGGAATCCAGAGGTCCATGGAAAACTCCCTGGGGATGACGGCTGAGCGGCCCAGATCCTGAGTCTGTCCACCCCTTTGGAACCACCATCAGGGCACATCCAAGCCCTGAGGCTGGGGACAAGGCTGTTTGGGGATGCAGGAGAGTCCTTGGCAGACGAATACATCTGTGCACTCCTCAGCATCAGCGGAGTCCTGGGCTGCTTCTGGCCTCTCCTCCCGCTTCTGGGCTCCCATAACACCCCTCCTACAGCTCCCATGGTCTGTGCCAGAGCCGTGCGATGCAGCGAGGGGAGTGCAGGGGCTGAATTCCCTGTGGGTAGGAAGGAAACAGAGAAGGCACCGTCCCCCCATTTGCCTGTGTCCCATTTTCAGTGAGTTTTCAAAATACCCAGGAGAAAATAAAAAAAGAGTAGATTGACCAGGGAAAGCATGAGATTGACCATAATCTGACAACTGATGGAAAACTGGGAAGCAGGAGCTGGCGCTTTATCACAACATACTTCTGATTAAACATATTACAAAGCAACATTGTGGGACTGTCACCTGCACTGCCAGCATCCCATGCAAGCACCAGTTTGAATCCTGGCTGTTCCACTTCAAATCCTGCTCATGTGCCTGGCTCCACGTGCTTGAGTCTCCGTTATCTATGCAGGTGGGAGACCTCATTGGAATTCCTAGATCCTGGCTTTCACCTGAGCCAGCCTTGGCCCGGCCATTTCAGCCATGTGGAGAGTAAACCAGCCAATGGAAGGTTTCTCTCTCTGATTTCCAAATAAATAATCAAAATCCTAACCAAAAAAAAAAAAAAAGAAAGAAAGAAAAAAGAAAAAGAAAGAAAGAAAAGAAAAACGCCAAAATTATAAACTAAAACAGAAGGCTGTGACACTGAAGGCCACATGGCCAAGAGAACAAGCAAACAGGGAAAAGAGAAACCCAGAAGAAGAAATAAAGGGACATGGAGAGGCATTTTACAGAACTGCTGGAACATTCTGGAAACATTGTGTCAGAGACAGTGAAAGCTAAGAGAAAAATAAACAGAGTGATTAACTCTAAGAACAGTAAAAACCACAAGAAAAGAGAGTGATTAATATTTATTTGTTAAAATAATCACAGAATTCAAAAGCTGTTACATAAACTAGGAAATTCAGAAGGAAACATGGAGGTTATGTTTAAAAAAACTTCATTTATGACAACAGAAGTTAAATAACGATGATTAAAAATCAATAAACAAAAATGCACACTTAGATAATTCATCACATAATTCAAAAAAAAAAGATTTATTATTTTGAAAGTCAAAGTTAGAACCAGAGAGAGCTTCCCTTCTCTCGTTTGCTCCCCGTGGCCCCAGCATCGGCCAGCACTAGGCCAGGTGGAAGCTGGAGCCAGAGCTTCCTCCGGATCTCCCACGTGGGTAGCAGGGGCCCAAGGACTTGGGCCATCTTCCACTGCTTTCCCAAACATTTAGTGGAGAACTGGATCAGAGGTGGAACAGCCGAAACATGAACCAGTGCCCATCATGGGATGCCAGCATCGTAATTCCTGTATTTATGTGTTACACCACCATACCAGCCCCAGCCCGTCACAATCATGTTAGGAAAATCACCTGAAAAATCATCTGTTGATGAGAATTATGTAAGAGTCTTTGACTGCAAACAGCAGAACCCAGTCAGAGTGATAACTGCAAAAGAACAGGTTGTAAAGATCAAGGTTGCACGTTACATGTGAAAGACCAGTGATGGCTTAGGCTCTCTTGGCAGGTGGGACCGGGCGGTAGCTGCATCCTCATCTTCACGCTGACTTGGTCTGCTTGCCCCACAGCTCCCATGTTCCAGGACACAAATCCTCAAACCTATAGAACCATCTGGATGCCTCTCAGCACCCCCAGCTCCATATGCCCAAGAGAGCAGGCCACTGGCCTGGCCTGGCCTTGTGTGCCAATTCCACATTAGGACCACATGGGATTTGGCGCTCTCTCCATAGAGTGAAGTCTCTGTCCACTGCCACTGGACATGGGCAAGCTTTGGGACTGTTCTTACCACCGGAGTTTGGCAGAAGTGGGGCTACATGACTCCTGGGGCCAGCGGATAGAAGACCATGCCAACTCCCACCTTGTTTTGTGAGAACATTCTGTCATATTTTCGTGACATCCTGAGGCAACCATGTAGTGAGGAAGCCCAGGCAGTGTGAATTGGCTGGTCAGTGTCCCAGCTGAGCCAAACTTTCCAGTAATCCCAACACAGATGTCAGACATACAAGTGACAAAACTTTCATCACCCTAGTGGCCCTGCACCATCTATACTCCATACATGCCCCTCACCCTGGCTCCAAGCCTCTAGGTTTTGGGGAGGTGGTTGCACAGTAATTCTTAACTGAAATGTGTAGATTATTTATGGACTCGGGGAAGGACAGCAGAACTGCTGGGAGGTGGGATGGCAGACGACGCCTGCAAAGGAAAGCTCAGCAAATAACCCCTTTTCTCACCCTGGCTTCATGGCAGCCTGTTGCTTGCCCAAGCAGAGGGAAGGACACACAGACTGACCTCTCCGTTTAAACCCCCTTCTCGGTCCTGGCTCTCCCACACAGTGAGGCAACGCAACAGAAGGGAGAGTGAAGAGGCACACACAGTATTCACTATGATGGACAGTGCCCTCAATTCCCTTCCTTCCTTCTCATTCTCCCAGTTCCCTTGCTGCAGGAGCAGTTGCCAAGACATAGGGACTGTCCTCGGAGCTCCGGCATCCTCTCCCTGTGGCCTCTCAAGTTCAGAGGAGATTGTTAAAGGGTCTGTGCGTTGCCTAGCAACCCATGGATGCTGTTTGCTATCCTGTCATTAATATGATCTGAAAGTGTTTCATGGAAGACATTCATCTCGCATTAATGAAAATCAAATTTGCTAAAAATCTGTTCTTCCTCACGACTTTGTACCTTTAAGTAGCTTAGTTATTGAATTAGACCATGAGAGGCTTCTCAGGCTTGAGATTGTGAAAGTATCACAATAACAACTTTGTTTTCAATAATATCAGATGGCCCTTAATGATGTGATTATGCAGCTAAAACTCTTGTGAATCACCATGCTGAGACAAAGCACCCTGCCTGCCCTCGAGGTCCGAGCTCTCTCCCTCCCACTGCGCTTGTCACTCAATCTCTCACCGCTGAAATCTCAGCTGGCAGAGGGTTCTGGTTCGAGCTCGAATGGGAGTATCATCCAGACAAGCTCTCCAGGCCTTTCTTCAGAGCTCAGCAACAGGAAAGCAAAGAAATGCCACTGGGCCCCAAGAGAAGGTTCCAACAAATGAAGAGCCTCACAGCGTCACAAACATGTGGAAACTGTATTAGGAGAAGTTCAGCTTTCCTCCGTATCCTCACCATGCTCCCTTAAAAAAATCAGGATCACAAATAACCCCAAATGCAGCAGCACTCCAAAGACAGGAAGAAAGAGTTTCCGACTTTCAGATGCAGTTATCTGATCTGTATACTAGCATGGGATGCAAAGGTACAGAAACGAAATAGATCAAGATCTAGAAGAGACGGAGACAGAGAGAGAGAGGAGAGAGAGAGAGAGAAGAAAAAGGAAGGAAGGAAGGAAGCAAGCAAGGAAGAAGTAAAGAAGGAAGCGAGGAGAGGAGAGGAGAGGGGGAAAGGAAGGAAGAAGGGATGGAGGGAGTGAGCCAGTAAGAAAACTTACAAACATCTACACTGCTGAGCTTTCTCTCTAGATATACTATTTTTGTAAAAAACAAACAAACAAACTCTGCTTTTTCTTTTGCAAAAGTGATGGGTGAAAGGCAGAGTTATAGAGAGGGAATCTTCTATCCACTGGTTCAGCCCCCGAATGGCCGCACAACCTGGAGCTCCACTCGGGTCTCCCACATGGGTGGCAGAGACCCAAGGACATGCACCATCTTTCACTGCCTTCCCAGGTGCATCAGCTGGATCAGAGGCGGAGTGGCAGGGACGGTACCCGAGGTTCTGATCCGGGCTTCACCATGGCAGCCTCCCCTCCCTCCCTCAGCCTCTGCCTTCCACGGGCATTCCGTTGGAGAAGCATGGGTCTGTCATTCTACAGAATGTCTGCTCAGATGAGATTGACTCCTCATCATCTATTGCAGGTTGTGCATTTTGGCAGGAAGCGCAGGACAGGTGCTGGGCCCTTCCCGGTACAGCCTGTGGGGAGGCCCTGAACACCCTCCTGCCCCGCGTATCAGCATGACTGCAGGACGTGGAGGCTGCAGGCCACTCCCCAGAAGCGCACTGCTCTCCCTTTGTCATTAACTGACTCTACTCTGATACTGTGTCAAGCTCTGCTTCCCATCACGCTATCTCCCTCTAATTTAGCATCCACCTGCAACTCTTGCCTGATTCATTTACTGTCGTTGTTGACTAGTTAGCATCCCACTGCAAAGAAGAATTGTGCCCTTTCCTCATTCTATCTTTTCATTTATTTGTTGGTATCAGCGTGGACTGAACAATTCTAATACTTCCCCATGAGTTATGGGTAATAACCTGTTACCCTCCTTGTCAGTTTTAGAGACCTCAAACGTGCAATTGTAAAGAATCAAGGAACAGCTTGTCATTCCTCAATGTGGATTAAAAAAAAATCACCAAAAAAATATATGAACAAGTGGATTCAAAAAGCGGGTTACAAAAGGGAACTGTTTTGAATGCATACCCCTTATTTAATTCTCATAGACATGCGTTAAACATGATGTGTGCCTTCCTGCATCGGTGAATGGTATTCCTGCATCGGTGAATGGTATTCCTGCTAAGCATATTAACCGGAGGCTGCCAAATGCCTTACTTCTTGGGGCTTGCTAGCGCTCACAGCCTTACTCTCACACACGATGATCCCACCTGGCATATGCACCCCGCCCCCTTCCCCAGCCTCACCGGGGGCTCAGCGTGCAGATATGCACGCCTCCCCCTTTTCTTTTTTGCAGAAAATAGATAGGAAATGAGCACGGCCGAGTGCTGTACTGAATGGCTACAACCCTAATGCTAGGGCCCGGCTTTTGGCAGCCTAATTAATGGCAAATGGCTATGCTTTCTATGAAAAGAGAAGTCAGAATAAGAGGAATGGCGCAGAGGAAGGGAAGCTGCCATGCTAAGAGCTCCCCTTTCTGCGTGGAACTCAATGCTGGCCTTGCTTGGAACTATTAAGCCCTGAACTTAAATAACCAATCAATGTCAGTAGCCGGCAACAGGAGGGCCCTGGATTTCTCGTACAAATTCTATTAATGCAGTCCCTAATAAAGCAGCAGCGAGCAAAGACATCCCACCGATGCGCATGAAAAGGAAGCCACTCAGAGCTAAACTCTGGGTCTCTCGGCCCCCAGCTGCAAGCAGGCGCGGGAAGCAGACGCCAAGCCCAGCTTGGCAAGCCCAGCAAAAGGTGAAGGGGACACTAAGGTCCCAGCCGAGCCGCAGGAAAAAGCAGCCATTGTGGGGACAAGCTTCACACCACTTCCACGAGGAAGCCTGTGTGCTCTGGCCAGGCAGGCAGGGTTGGGCAGGTCAGCAGAAAATCAGGCTCTGCGCTCTGAACCTTGGCCTGGTTCACGTTCCCCAACTTAATGCCTCGTATGAACAACTAGCTTAGCCGTTAGGGTATAACTGGCACATGCAACAAAATAAGCAGGCAAGAAAAAAAAGAAAAAATCCAAGCCTCACTGGAATGACTTCTGTGTTACTTTTATTTATGTCTTTTTAATTCTTGGGTACAGGATAAAACTTAATGAGGGTTTGTGATGAAGTCTCTCCTTCCTTTACTGACCTGCAACATGGCGGGCAGGTGTGTTTATGCAGAACCCCCTGCGTGGACGAAAGCCCAAGGAGAAACACTGCAATTCTGCAGTGAATCAGCAAACAAGACGTATTCGGTCACGTAGCTGCCGCCCAGTTCGCCCCAGAAAGGCAGCCTCCACAAACATCAAGAGGCAGCACGATAAAGAACAGTAATAGTAAAAATAGTCCTAGCTGGTATGGCCCCCGGCCCCTATGCCAGGCAGCAGGCCAGCTCCTTCCTCTGGAATCCTGGTGGTTACTGGTAAAATTAGGAGCAGCGTCACTGTCTTCTTTGCTACTGCCACAAAGACTTAGACCGAGAGGGGTTACATCAGACAAGCTCAAGATCACCCCAGCTGTAGCAGGCAGAAGTTACAGCTGCTCCTCAAACAGCTGCTTGGTTTTGCTTTCAGAATCCCTTATCTGACGTTTCTAGGTTTAAATCAAGGAAAGCATTAGCTAAAGATTCTGACAAACTCCAAGAAATACTTCATGGGCCCTGAGCAATGACTCAGTGGCTAAATCCTCGCCTTGCACACATTGGGATCCCATTCGGGCACTACTTTGTGTCCCAGCTGCTCCATTTCCCATCCAGCTCCCTGCTTGTGACCTGGAAAAGCAGGAAAGGATGGCCCAAAGCCTTGGGAACCTGCACCTGCATGGGAGAACCAGAAGAAACTCCTGGCTCCTGACTTTGGATAGGATCAGCTCTGGCCATTGCAACCACTTGGGAGTGAATCAGTGGATGGAAGATCTTTCTTTCTGTCTCTCCTTCACTCTATATATCTGCCTTTCCAACATAAATAAAATAAACAAAAATATTTAAAAAAAAAAAAAAAAAAGACACCTGCGAGAGAGTTGCTGGATTCATGAGCCCCGGGGATAGGGGATCCGGGGGTCGGGGTGCTTGGCCCAGGTCCCTGTGCTTGTCTGCACAGTGAGTGACAGGCTCATGAGCCCCAAGGGGCTGGGGATCTGGCGGGGTTCTGGTCACCTGGCCTGGGTCCTTGAGCCCACCTGCTGGAATACGTCTCTCCTGAAGACTCCTGAGCAACCAGCAAGGTAACATACAATGACACATAAGAGTCTCCCTTTTTTTGAAAGTATGAATTTTTTTAAAATTTGTATTTACAATTCATTAATGGGACCAGCGCTGTGGCGTTGAGCTGCTACCTACAGTGCCATCATCGCATCTGGGCTCCGGTTTGAGCCCCAGCTGCTCCACTTCCCACCCAGCTGCCTGCTGACACAGAAGCAGAGGACTCAGGTGCTTGGGCTCCTGCATCCACATGGGAGATCCAAAAAGAAGCTCCTGGCTACAAGCTCTGGATCAGCACTGCTCAGGCCATTGTGACCATCTGGGGGGTGAACCAGTACATGAAAGATGCCTGTCTCTCCTTCTCTCTCTCTGAAACTCTGCTTTTCAGATATTACTTATTTAAAGATTTATTTTTATTTTTTATTGGAAAGTCAGATTTACAGAGAGGAGAAAGATCTTTAATCTTTACTCCCCAAGTGGCCGCAATGGCTGGGGCTGAGCCGATCTGAAGCCAGGAGCCAGGAGCTTCTTCTGGGTCTCCCACATGAGCAGAAAACCAGGCCACCTGGGCACAGGGTCCCAAGACTTTGGCCCATCCTCCATTGCTTTTCTAGGCCACAACAGGAAGCTGGATGGTAAGTAGAGCAACCATGACACAAACTGGCATCCCTATGGGATACCAGAGCATGCAAAGCAAGGGCTCCAGCCACTAGGCTACGACACTGGACCCCTCTGCTTTTTCAAAGAAATCTTTATAAAAAAGGAATACGTGCTTAGTGAATTTATAGTTGGATAAATCTAGGCACTGAAGAACAAGGCAAGTGATTGAGCAGGAAATTGGGTGAGTTGGTGTCAGGCAATACCTGGTACAGGTGGGCACCCGGCAGTCCTGACAGAACCTGCTATCACCATGCTTGCCTTCCAAGGCCTCCAGAGCTCCCTGGGCCCACCTGTGTCCCTAAGGTCTGCCTGTCATGTTCAGGACCCAGGAGGCACAGCCGTACCCATGGCCACCAGGGCCTCCTCCTCCCGTCGCCACGCAGCCCCGTGCACACACCTGACCCCCCCCACTGCCAGCAACAGGCACGGCCGACCGGGTCCACAGAAAAGGGCTCATCTAGCATACACTGAGTCGTGAGCCCAGGCTGTCCTCCTCCAAGACACCCCCTCTGCGAGCAAGGGCTGAAGTGACAGTGACTGTTCTCGATTATTCCAAGAAGGCAGCAGCTCGCTCAGCCCTCCGAGAGCTGGCCGTTTGGTCCTCCGTGCGGAAGAGCACTCTCTCTCGGCTTTCAGCGCGAAGTTACCCAAAGAGAACCGCTGGGGGGCTGAGGGAGATTCAATTAAGGCGGGCCCAGCAGCGCCCAGACCGTGCCACCCCACCCAGGTGGCCTGGTTTTCTGCTCATTATTTAGCCAGAAACCTTAATGACGAACAGCATTTGTGTCACTGTCTCCCCCAAATTTAATTTGTTTATGCAGCAGTTCAGTTAATCCTGCAATCTGGTTGTGTCTGACGAGGACAGGGAGTGGGGACACCGTTTTCTCACAAGTCTTCAGGCTTTTAAAGCCTGATAAAAATCAGGATTCTTCCCTGGGTCTTGCCCCAGCTCTGAATTAAAGCACTTTAAATGTAATTAGGGAACCTGGCCTGACATCAGGAACATCCATTTAAGACATTGATTGACCAAGCTGTTCCACAAGGCATTTTATGAGCAAACGATTGCACTGGGGCCAGAACTGTTATTTATAAAGGCAAAAAAAAAAAAGCAGGTAAAATACTTTATTAATGGTAATGAGCAGGCCACCAGCTCACCGACTCTGTCCCCTTGCCTCGCCAGCTACTTCACGGAGTCGTGGTGCATGGCCCTCTTCCACGACCGCTTTATTGATCTCCGGAAAGAGCTCCGTCAGATCATCGCCTCCAAGAAGGTACGTGCGATGGATGGACGTGAGGTTTGTTCCTTGCAAATTACAAGCAGCTGAAAGCTGTTGGTCATTTGGGCTCCCCTCTGCATTCTCGTTTTCTGGCTTGGCTGCTGCTGCTGCTGCCTTTTAAACAGTTGAGAGAGAGAGAGAGAGAGATATCTTCCATCTGCTGGTTCACTCCCCCAAATGACCACAATTGGTGGACCTGGACTAGTCTGAAGCCAGGAGCCAGGAGCTTCTTCCCTGTCTCCCACTTGGATTCATGGACCCAAGCATTTGGACCATCTTCTATGTTCTGATGCACATTAGCAGGGAGCTGGATCAGAAGGGGAGCAGCTGGGACTTGAACCAGAGCCCATATGAGATGCCAGTGCCGCAGGGAGAGGTTTAACACACTATGCCACAACTCTGATTCCACGGCTTTACTTGTTAAGCTAACTATACACTACAAAGAAACCGCCGCACATGCAAGCCTCTGTGGGTGATGTATCAGGGCAAGTTATTTTGTGTAATTCTTTGACGGGGCAAAGGGAGCAAGTTTCTTTTTTCCTCTTGATAACTGTCTTGTCACGAGCAGCTAACAGTGCTGCCTATAAGCTGGCTATGAGTTACTCACCCTTAAAAGGAAAGTTGCATTCCTTTAGTTTCTTTGTCAGTTGTTGGAACATTGATGTATGTTCACACGTGTACATGTGTTGTCTTAAAGATGTAAGGGGAAGACACTCAAATGTTGAAACCCACTTCTACTAAAAGAAAAAGACTACGAACACCAGCTGTTGCCATTATGTAGCAAGCTAATCTTCCTGTTGCACCAGCATCCCACAAGGGTGCCAGTTGTGCTGCTCCACTTCCCACCCAGTTTCCCTCTTATGGCCTAGGAAAGCAGCAGAGGATGGCCCAGAGCCTCGGACCCCTGTACCCGTATGGGAGACCTGGAGGAGGCTCCTGGCTTTGGATCAGCTCAGCTCCGGCGTTGCAGCCCTGTGTGGAGTGAACCGGCAGAATGGGAAGATCTTTCTCTCTGCCTGTAAAGTTTTAAATGAAATTGTTTCTTGACATCCTGTAGTCTGTCGCAGAGCTTGGAAGGGTAACATCTGTGTTCAGAGAGCCAGCTTGGACTCTCACCTTCCCTCCTGCCGGGGTCCCAGGGAGTCTCCGCTGTCTAAATGGACAGTGCTTGCATCTCCACTGCCACTTGCACTTGGCAGGCTGGCTCACTCCCCAAATGCCAGAGGGTTGCAACCGTGACCCAGGAGCTAAATCTAGCTCAACCTCTGGGAAGGCAGGAGCCCCCATCTCTTGAGCCATCCTCACTGCCCCCCAGGGTCTGCCCTAGTAGTACACAATAGTTCAGGATTTGGGAAGAGGAATAACTCCTAGGGACTCTGATGAGGGAACTGCCAGGCCACACATGTGCACGCCTGAAGCTTAGGGACTATAATCGTGCCATGAATTACACAGTTCATCTGTCAGTGGAAGTGAGAGAGTCACATCAGGAGGGAGCTGGATCCCAAGTAGAGTAGCCAGGGCTTGAACCGGCGCCTCCATGGGAGGCAGATTGCTGTGTCACACACCTACCCCTAATCATTTATTTTAAAACATCACAGGGCCCAGCGTGGTGGCGCAAGTGGTTAAGGTCCTCGCCTTGCATGCCCGGGATCCCATATGGGCGCCAGTTCTAATCCCGGCAGCCCCGCTTCCCTTCCAGCTCCCTGCTTGTGGCCTGGGAAAGCAGTCGAGGACAGCCCAAAGCTTTGGGACCCTGCACCCGCGTGGGAGACCCGGAAGAGGCTCCTGGCTTCGGATCGGCATAGCATCGACCATTGCTCACTTGGGGAGTGAATCATCGGACGGAAGATCTTCCTCTCTGTCTCTCCTCTCTGTATATCTGCCTTTCCAATGAAAATATAATAAAAATAAATCTTTAAAAAAAAAAACATCACAGTGGGAGCCCGGTTGCTCCACTTCCCATCCAGCTCCCTACTTTTCACCTGGGAAAGCAACAGAGGATGGTCCAAGTGCTTGAGCTCCTGCACCCTTGTGGGAGACCCTGATGAGTCTCCAGCTCCTGTCCTGAGCCTGACCTAGGCCTGGCTTTTGCAGCCATTTGGAGAGAACTAGTGGATGGAAGAGCCCTCTCCCCGTCTTTCCTCACCCCGTCCCATCTTCAACTCTGCCTTTCAGGCAAATAAAATAAATCTTAAAAGAATTTTTTTTAAAAAAACTTCATTACAAGACATCCAAAACCATGTGGGCATACAGAGAGGAGCAGATGATGCAGCCCCTGGTGCTGGGCGGCAGGTGAGGATGCAGTTGGGGGTTCTGCATGGTGTCCCCCAGAGTGCTTTAGAAAGGACAGGGCACCCACAAACCTGCGTACCTGCCCACAGAAAGCCACAGCCCATGAGAGGGAGAGAGATTCACTTTGTAGGTGGCCACAATGGTCAGGATGGAGCCAGGCCAAAGCAAGGAGCCAGGAGCTTCTTCTGATTCGGTCATCTTCCACTGCTTTCCCAGGCACGTTAGCAGGAAATGGGATTAGAAGTAGAGTAGCCAGGACTTTAACAAGCACCTACATGGAATGCCATCTTTGCAGGAATTGGCTTTAATTGTCATGCCACAACTCAGATCTACCAACAGTTTGTTTAAGGCTGTAAACATCCTATCTCTTAGGGACTGTAACCAAGTAAAGTGGACCACCCAGGAGTTTGCAAGTACTAACATTTGATCGAGGTCATGCTTGTTTTGGAAACCTACAGAGAGATTTTTTTTGTCTGGAACAGTCAGGGTTTTAAACGACCATCACTGGTGAGCTTTGAAGTGCAGGCAGCACATTAAGTGACACGAACCAGTCACACACAGACAGAGTCTGCCTGATTCCGCTCATCGACCCCACATGATCAGATCCATCAGGATAGGAAGCGGAGAGACAGTTGCTGGGGGAGGCTGGGACAGGGAGGAACAAGGAGGGCAAAGAGCCTGATCTGCAGGGGATGAGAAGAAACCCAGCACATGGAGTGGGGTGTAATGGCCATACCAGGGTGTAAGGGTATACTGTCAGGTCCCTGCTGTTAGCGCACACCTTAACAGTTCTGAAAACCACCAAGTTTGGGGCTAGCACAGTGGTTTGCTACACCTGCAACCACTGGCACCCTCCATGCGTACCAGTTTAGTGTCCTGGCCTGCTCCACTTTCCATTCAGCTCCCTGCTAATGTTCCTGGGAAAGCAGTGGATCATAGCCCAGTGCTTGGGCCAGTGCACCCTCGTGGGATACCCGGAAGAAGCATGTGGATTCTCACCTCCCCCATCCCAACCACGAGACCATTTGGGGGAGTGGAGGATGGCAGATCTCTCTAACTTAAAAAAAAATGGGGGGGGGGAGAAGTTTACCTTATATTGTACCTGGCCATAATGTATACAAATCTAGTATATATGTATACACACATGCACATACTCACACCTGGGGAGGGGCACCATTGCCCTCCCTCCTCCCTGGGCCGCTCCCCAGGCACATACCTACACCCTCCCTGGGGGCACCTAGCCTGCCTACCTCAATGGAGCCCTTCCCCGTTACCTTCCAGGAAGAAGCGCTTCCCTCCCTGGAGGAGCTGGCCAGGCAGATTGAGGACGAGGAGCTGGAGCTGAGCGAGAAGCCGCAGCAGTACCTCCAGAGGGTCTTCGAGGACAGCATCTACAAGCCCCTGGTGGAAAGGAGCATCCTGGACTACCTGCACTACAACTACTACCACCTGCCCATGTACGCTTGGCCAGGCGTGGTGTAGCTGCTGGCCCCGGGCTCTGCACCCTCGGGGCCCACAGTTCCCTGTCGGTCCCAGCAGGTGGCGCACGTGTGTCCGGGCGTCCCGGTCCCTGGCACCGGGGACATCTCAGCCACCAAATGAGATCATCTCCACCGCGCCCCAAGGAAACTTTGGTGGGGTTGTTGTTGTTCAAACCCTGGGCGTGATTCTGTTTGATTTCCTGGAGTGCGTTCTGCCGCCAGTTTTGTTCTTGCTACACGTGTTTACCCAGTAGAACTCAGGAGTGATTAAAAAAAAAAAGTCATATGCCCAGAGAATGGAAGATCGGTAAATAGAGGATGAGAAATTAGATCTGTGGCACAGCAGCAGAGTTGACTGTGGTGGGAAAAAAAAAAAAAAACAACTTCAGCCTCCTGTCCCAGACCTTCGGTGGAAAGGCACCGAAAACTCTGGAAGCTGCAGGTCTGAGGTGACTAAGCCGCGGTGAGGTGCCAGGAACCAGGGCTGCTGCTTGCAAAGACAGCCAGTTCACTGCCCTGTGGGGAATGCGTCGGTTCCAGAACCTGTAGGAATACCTTCAGCCCTCCCCACCACCCCCCAGCACACACACACACACAGCCAGCTACCTGGGGCTCTTTCGTTAGATCCTGTCACATCAGTTTCCCTCTGACCAGGATCGGTTTTTCATGAACACAATTTCAGTTTCTGATCCACTTTTTTTTTTTTCTTGGTTGGCTGTAAGGTGGCTTGATTGTTGTTGTTGAAGCCACAAAGTCGCTCTATAGACCTGTATGTAGATATATATATGAGGGTTCCAGAAAGCTGGTCTCTGAGGCAGCAGGCAAGAATAGGCAGTGAAGGCCGCTAATTCCTTCACATGTATGGTTCGCACAGACGCGTGGGGGCATTTAGGGGGAGAGCCCGGCCAGGGCCATATGGTGCAGACTGTGTAGTCAGAATGGGAGAACAATCGTTCCTGGGCCACGCCTTGGGATTTGGCCCCCAACACACACACACACACACACACACACACACACACACACACACACACCCCTCTCTCAGACACACACATGAGGAGCGCAACGCCTGGCAGGCATAGCTCCCCACCTCGCATCTTTCCAAGAGAGTATGTGTCCCCCCCCCACCCCCACCAAATGCATCCACAAACAGAGCCAACGCCCAGGTCCCCAGGCCTGGGATCCTGGCGTGGAGACAACAAACAGCCACAGTGGGGGTGCTTCTGTGACCCACAAAAATCCCAGGCATGTGAAAGTGACCCTCTCCAGCCTACACAGTGCTGGGAGGGGGGACTCCTGCAGCCCTTATCCCCCACACAGCCAGAGGGTCGCCTCCGGACTCCAAGACCACTGGGCACCCAGGCTTTGTCACTCAGCAACTTGTAGCATTTCAGGGTCCCGAGTGCAGGCGCCCTAAGAGTCGGTGGGCTAGTGGGGTCCAGCTACCAGAGGGTCCTTTTAAGGACTTGGGGTGGTGGTTCAGTGGATGAGAAGGGGGGATGGGGAAGACCTGACCTGACTGTGGGAGAGACTGAGGGGTGGGCACCATCTCCAGCTCTCCGCGTCCTCTCTGGGAATTCTGTCCTCCTAACCCCACAAAATACTGACGAAACAACAACAAAACCCGGGAGTGAGTTTTACAAAGTTTTATTCTCCCCACCTCCACCTCCTCCAATCACAGGGGCCCACTCGATCTCGCCAAAGACCTCCGAGGGTCTCCTGGCTGATGTCTGTTGAGAAAACGGATTGTGTGGGAGGGGTGGGATGGCAAACCCGCCCTGACCCAAACGATGCTAAATGGCACGCAAGCATATCACAGGCAGGCAGGCAGGCGGGCAGGCCTGAAGGGGGTGGAGGGAAAGTCTAAGACGGGGAGAAAACACTGCTAGGTGGGCAGAAAGTAAAAGCCGTCTATCAATATTTACCCCCGGAAGGGGAAGGGGGAGCCGGCCCGGTGATGGAGTGTTAAGCCGAGTCCGAGCCACTCGGGGGCTGGAAAGTGGCGGCGCGCGAGGCGCTGTCCGATTGTTGGCCGGTGGGAGAAGCGGCGCTGATAAGGCCGGGTTGAAGCAAGCCGCGGCCGGGCGCGGAGCCGGGCAGCTGTATGCTAATGCGCAGCGAACCCAGCCTCCACGGCCCCCATTAAAGCAGGCGACCAGGAGGCCACACATCACTGAACAAATAGGCTCTCTCTAGACAAATAAAGTAACACACGTTGGCCTGCGGGGAGAGGGAGCGGAGGAGATCGGGCGGGGGCGGGGAGGGGGCGCGGGGAGAGACCGGAGGAGCGACGCTGGGACAGGTGTGGGAAGGAAGGAGGGGGGAGAGACCGAGGGAGGAAGGGCGAGAAAGGGGAAAGAAACCGGCTAGAAGACCTTGGGGGCCCGGGGCCGGGGTGCACAACACTACCCTTGTAACATCTCCAAACCCTGGGTTGAACCCAGAACACGGCAAAAGGTGTGCCCTTGGTGCCAATTCCCAGGAGCCTGGAGGCCTTGGCGTCCACTCGCGAGTGTGCAGGAGTGCCGGTGTGCCTGTGTATGCGGTGTGTTGCACCAGAGGGTTCTCTACAGAAAGACCACTTCCAGCCACGGTGCGGGGTGGGGAGTCTCGGGTTTGTGGGTAACCAGAGCTCTCAGGGCTAGAGGCCATGGCTCCCCACGCAGGTGGCCAGGCGATCCGTTTCTGAGCCCCAGATCTCAAAGCCATCCAAGGCGTCCTCGGCTGGCTTTCGTCATCTCCACCCTCCTGTCCCCGAGGTCCTCGCCAAAGCAGCCCCCCGCCCCCGCCTCATCCCTTCCCAGCCCAGAGGGTGCCATCCGAGGCAAACACATTTTTTAAAAATTAATTAATTAATTAAAAAAAAGACCCTAACAGCCCCAAGAGCCCTTCTAGCAGCCGAGAGCGCCGCGGCCCCGACGGCCAGCCTGCCCGCGGTACCCGGCCGCAGTCACCCGCGCTCAGCAGATTGCCGGGGGCTCTGAAAACTCGAGGGGAGGGAAACGCTCTAGCGCCGCGCGGGCGGACGGAGCAGCCTCGCACACTCGCCCCTTGTTCGTTCTCTTTCATGCACTCTCCTTTTGTGTGGAATTATTTAAACGGGAGGTCTGTGGCAGCTTTATGCTAATGTGCCGAACAAAGGCGACGGCTGGGGGCCCGGGGCCGGGCCGGGCCGGGCGGGGCGGCAGGCGGACTGCGCGTGTCTCTCGCGTGCCCCCGGGGCTGACACAACAACCCCTCATTCCTGCAAACACAAAGCCTCTCCCCAGGCTCGGGTCTGGCGCGCGGGATGTGCTGGGGCGACGGCCCCCTCCAGGGACTTGGCGGTGGCAAAGTGCGCCAGCCGCCTGCTCGCGGGGACCGAAGACCGCGCGTGGGTGCCACTCTGAAACTCAGAGGAGGGGTGTGCGTTAGAGTGGGGATGGGGAGAGCGGCGGGGGGCACGGATAGCTGCCACCTTGCGTCTATAAACCTTATTTCAACAGTGGGGTGGGATTTAGAATCTGAGGATTCAGGGGAAGCCTTGAACACGCCAAAGAGCCACCATTTCTCAAGTTGGGGGGTGGAGTCACGAAGAACCCGGGAGCTTGCCACGACTGTAACCGCGCAAGGCCGTCACGGAGAGCTTGGGGCGCCAGCGACCTCCGGCTCTGCAGCCGTCGGAGAAAGGCGGAGGAAAAGCAAAAAGCACCCCCAGCCCACTCCTCACTCCCAGCCACGAGTCTTGCCTAAGCGCTTAGCAATCAGCCGGTAGGAAAGGGTGGACCTCGTGGAGACTGGAGAGGACACCCGGTGCCCAGCTTTAATTCCTTCTACTGTGTCTGGAAGCCCCAACCCGACCGCGCTCTGCCCCTACTCGGAACCGCAGTGCCCCAAGGGCGGCTGCGGGAGTGCCAAGTGGAGATGCCTGGCTACTTCCAGAGGAAGACAAATGCCATGACTTGAAGGTTGCATCCTGCGGGGGCGCGGATTCTCTGAAACCAGAGGCGGTGGAGCTCCGAGGACGCCCACCTGCTGGGAGGTTGTCGGCGTGTATGCGCGCGCGTGCGAGCGAGCTAGCGTGGCTGGTCTTCGGCGGCTGAGTTACTAAGTTAGTTTCCAAGGCTTGTCCCTCTTCTCAAGTCTCCACTTATTTTGCATTGTACCTGTCTGAAAACAGATGTCCTTCCCGCAAACAAGCCTAGTCAGAAGAGACACCCAGACACGAGATAAGAAGCCAGTTCTATTGAACAGCATTCGGTAGATCCCCCTGGCGAAACCGAACACGCAGTTCTCTTGGACAGGGGTTTTATTTGGGGACTGTGGTGTTGTTTTGGTGAGTGGTCCAACCCTCTGTCTCCCACCCTCATTAAACCAATAGGTGTTCTAATAACTGAAGGCTTTCACAAGGTGGCTGTCTTTCTGTTAGCCTGTCAAAGCAGCGGCTACAGACGCCCCTTCAGAGCCCCCACACTCAGCTGGAGCGGGCAGGCTCAGCCTCTGGCATATTAGGCCACAATGCAGCTGGCACTCCGAGCGCAGAAGCTGTCTCTGCTCCGTGCAGCACGGGAACAACAGAGGCAAACAGACTGATGCAACAAGAAAGTCGCTGCAGGCCCTCCCAGTTTCCAGAGTTAGCCTCAGTGAGGGTCAGCATTTCAGAAACCCAAGTGACAACCCTCCCAAAGTGCCCCCGCGTGTTCTCTTTGCCGGGTGTGGGTTTTCTCTTGAATCCACAAGCATTAAAAATCACCAGGTGTCTTGCCCCTGGAGTAACCAACTCGATGAACTCCTTGAGAAGGTATCCCAGACAACTCTCTTCCTCCAAACTTCTCTCTCGCGGGCTTTTATTTTCACGCCAGGGTGTTTTTGTTGTTGTTGTTTGTTGTTTGTTTGTTTGTTTGTTTTCCAGAGGGAAAGGCCTAAACACTCAGTTGCCGTCAGAGGAATGAAAGCGGAAAAGAAAACCCCGCACACGCAATTTGAAGTGCCCAAAGCTCGGCAGAGTCTGGGTGACTGCCCTGGCCGGCCACGCCAGGCTCCGCTTGCCCGCGGGACACCTGACGTCGTGGCTTTGCGGCTCGTCCCCCGGCCACCGGCCCTCCGGGATCCCATCCCCACCCCTGGACACCCGCCTCTTTTGTGCCTCCACCGGGTCGGGGCGGGGCGGGGCGCTCGGCGGAGGCTGGCGGCTGGGAGGGGAGGGGAGTGGGGAGGGGGGTCCTCTCCGCCGTCGCCTGTCCCTGGTGGCGCGGGGGCGGCGGCTTGTCCTTGCGGAGGCTGCAGCCTGCCTCGGAGGACAGATTGCTCTCCCCCCACCTCCCCCCGGCAGGCAGCACGCGTCTCTTTGGCGTCCAGATTGGCCGCGACGCGCGCTCAATAGCACGAGGTTAATTTCCTTTACAAAGGTGAAGGGGCAAGGCTCCGGGGGTGGGGGTGCCTGCGCCCAGACAGGCGGCCCCTTTATTCCGCAGTGCCTTGATTGGAGCCCTTGATTTAGCATCTGATGTCAACCGGCAGACAAAATGCCCGCCCGGAATGAAAATGCATGAGGCCAACTTCACCAGGGCGCGCGAGGCGGAGCGCGCCTTTCCGGCTCTGTCCAACTGGCTTTGGATGAACGAAGCTCTAACCGCGACCGGGCCGGAGCGGGGACTGGGCTCCACCCCGCCCTCCGAGCACCCAGATTCACGGGGAACTTAGCATCGATAGATAGATGATAGATGGTAGATAGATAGATAGATAGAGTTGAAAAATACGAGTTCCCTCTGGAACCTTGCCCAGCTCGTCCCGCACCCCGCTCCAGCGATGGAGAAAGCATGTCAACTGTTGGTCAAACTCCGGAGATTTGCCCTGCCGGCCAGGTGGCCACTGTGTGCACACACGGCGCCCTCGGCTGCAGCGGCCAGCAAGCCCAGATCCCCGACCCACGCCCCGCAACTTGGGGGCTCCGGTTTTTTTTTCACGGAACCAGAGTTACTCGGACCACCCTGAGCCGGGCCTCGAGCCGTACGCACTTCTAGAGACTTCCTTCCCTGGCCCAGTTTCCCCATCAGCCTCCGTGCCGGCTCTCCAACCGTGCCCGCGCTGGCGATCACCCACCACCCCGCCCCCACCCACTCAGCGCGCACAACCCCCTGTCCCCGGCTCGCGCCTGGAACCCTCCTGACAGATTTGGGGCCATTCTTCTCCTTTGTTGCTATTTCGCTCGCGACCCGCGGGGTAATCCCACCCTCCTCCCCGAGAGCGCGGGAAGGGGGTGGGAAGGGGGGGACGCGCATTGTCGCGCTGATGGACGGGCCCATTTGGCGGCTCCGCGCTCCCCCGGAGGAGAGACACAAAGCCCAGGCACGTGCGGCTCGCCATAGAGGAGCAGCAGACCGTGAAGGGAGGCGGGGCAGGGCGTGTGCCTCGGCCGGGAGGGGCGCGCGGGGCGGGGGGGCCCGCGCCCTCAGGTACATCTGCCGCACCTAGCGGGCGACCCCCGAGTCCCGCCCACACACACCCCCCTTTTTTTTTTTTTTTTGCCGCTCCGGTGCCCTCCCAACCCTGCCCGGCGGAGGAGCTGCGGCCGCGCTGATTGGCTCCGGAGAAAGCGGGAGGCGAGAACAATGACCCCCTCCCCCCGTTAAAAAGGGAGCGGCGCCGGGAGCCGGGGACAGGGCCGCGCGTGCGGGGCACAGAGCCGGGCCGATCTGCTGCCGCCCGCACCACCGCGAGCGCCACGCGAGTTCCGCAGCCGCCGTGCCCGGGGCCATGGGCTGGCGACACTGAGCGCCACCGCGGCCGCCGGAGTCGAGCGCGGCGGTGCCACCGAATCCGTGCCGGGCCCTAGCGCCGCGCCAACATGCCCCGCGGCTTCCTGGTGAAGCGCAGCAAGAAGTCCACGCCCGTGTCCTACCGGGTCCGCGGCGGCGAGGACGGCGATCGCGCGCCGCTGCTCACGCCGGGCTGCGGGGGCGCCCGCGCCGAGCCCCCGGCGCCGAGCCCGGGTCCGGGGCCACTGCCGCCGCCCGCCGAGCGCGCCCATGCGGTGCTCGCCGCCGCGCTCGCCTGCGCGCCGGGCCCGCAGCCACCCCCGCGGGCCACACACTTCGGCAATCCCGAGGCCGCGCACCCTGCCCCGCTCTACAGCCCCACGCGGCCCGTGAGCCGCGAGCACGAGAAGCACAAGTACTTCGAGCGCAGCTTTAACCTCGGCTCGCCGGTGTCGGCCGAGTCCTTCCCTACGCCCGCCGCGCTGCTGGGAGGCGGAGGCGCCGGCGCCGGCGGTGGCAGTGGCGCGAACGGCGCGGGCGGTGGCGGCACCTGCGGCGGCGACGCACTGCTCTATGCGCCCGCCGAGCTCAAGATGGGCACGGCGTTCTCGGCCGGCGCCGAGGCGGCTCGCGGCCCAGGGCCCGGACCCCCGCTGCCCCCTGCCGCCGCCCTCCGGCCACCGGGCAAGCGGCCCGGGCCCCCCTCCTCCGCCGCCGCCGCCACCGCGGCGGAGCCCCCAGCCAAGGTAGCCAAGGCCCCCAACGCCAAGAAACCCAAGGCCATCCGCAAGCTGCACTTCGAGGACGAGGTGACCACGTCGCCAGTGTTGGGGCTCAAGATCAAGGAGGGCCCGGTGGAGGCGCCGCGGGGTCGCGCGGGGGGTGCAGCGCGGCCCCTGGGGGAGTTCATCTGCCAGCTGTGCAAGGAGGAGTACGCTGACCCGTTCGCGCTGGCGCAGCATAAGTGCTCGCGCATCGTGCGCGTGGAGTATCGCTGCCCCGAGTGTGCCAAGGTCTTCAGCTGCCCCGCCAATCTGGCTTCGCACCGCCGCTGGCACAAGCCGAGGCCGGCGCCCGCCGCCGCTGCCGCCCGCGCTCCGGAGCCCGAGGCCGCTGCCAGGGCGGAGGCGAGGGAGACACCGGGCGGCGGTGGTAGCGACCGGGACACGCCGAGCCCCGGGGGCGTATCCGAATCGGGCTCGGAGGACGGGCTCTATGAGTGCCACCACTGCGCCAAGAAGTTCCGCCGCCAGGCCTATCTGCGCAAGCACCTGCTGGCCCACCATCAGGCGCTGCAGGCCAAGGGCCCGTCGCCGGCGCCCCCGACCGAGGACCTAAAGGCCCTGTATCCAGGGCCCGAAGAGAAGGCGGCACCCCAGGAGGCGCCCGGCGACGGCGAGGCGGCCGGCGTGCTGAGCCTGGCTGCGTCCGCCGCCGAGTGCCATCTGTGCCCGGTATGTGGGGAGACGTTCCCCAGCAAGGGCGCCCAGGAGCGCCACCTGCGCCTGCTGCACGCCGCCCAGGTGTTCCCTTGCAAATACTGCCCCGCCACCTTCTACAGCTCGCCGGGCCTCACGCGGCACATCAACAAGTGCCACCCGTCCGAGAACAGACAGGTCATCCTCCTGCAGGTGCCCGTGCGTCCGGCCTGCTAGAGTGCACCCTGGGGCCACCCACCCCTCTCTCCCCGGCGCCCCAAACTGTGCCTTTCGCTTCGGAGACCCGCAGAGAGCGGCGCACTCGCGCCCCGCACGCCGCGGCTCCGCTCGCTCCTCTGGCCGCGGCGTGACGGTAACCAGCCACCCCCTACCCCCATCCTGTCGTCGTGACTCCTTCTCGCGTTGAGTTCTCCCCTACCCTCCCAACCCCCAACCTTTCCCCCACCCCGCGCGGCGGCGCCGCGGGAGTCGTGGTCTTCTCTTTGCGAGAAAGAAAACAAACGCGAGTTCTTTTCGTGGTTGGGAGCTGTCCCCTACCCCGGCCCCCCCCCCCGGAAGGGGAGAAGCTGTTTCTGAATTTCGGCTTCCTCCCCCCAACACCCCCTACCCCGCCTTTTTCCTCTTGCTCGCGTTCGCCGTGTCCATCCTTGGCCTAGACCTGCGGTCTGCTCGCGCCTCTCTCTCTCCCTCTCTCTGTATGTAGCGTACGGGTTGTTTTGGGTGGCTCCTAAGCAATCGATATCAATGCCTTTATATCCACGGGCTGTGAACCGAACTGCCCCCTCACCCCCACCACGATTAGCTTTATGATGGCTTGTGGAGTGCCGGAGTCTGGCTTTACCTTTGTCTTGTATGTAAACAAATCAAATCGCTGAAAACAAAACAAAAAAAAAAAGAGTTTTGTTTTGTTTTGTTTTAGTATAGCCACAAATGCCTTGAACTGTTGTCTGGGATTTTTTTTTTGGCGGGGGGTGGGGGAGGCTTGGGGAGGGGAAGGGAGTTTTTCAAGTCGCTGTAGTAACTGCCTCAGTATTTCGCGAGTCACTTCTGATTTCTTTTGGGCTCTAATATCTTTGTTGGGGGGGTGGGACTTCATACGTGTTCCCTCTACATGTATATGTTGATTTATGAAGAATTGTTATTTATTCTTTATTTATTTATATTAATTATGGAGATGATATTATTTTTTGATTGCAGATGGCTGTGTTTATTTGGGTTTTTCGGGTGCGTTTCCCCCCCCCCCGCCTTTGCCTCACTTTGACGTTTCACTGTGCATTTTAAGAGAGCCTTCTTCTTCCTGCCCCTCCTTTTTTTTTTTCCCCCTGAAGGGATCTGTGAAAAGTTTTAACTTTTATATGTTGTCGGAGTAAATTACAGACAACCCTGTACCATTGTAAATCCTGCTTGCCGAGGTCCGTCCATTTGGGGACCTAAGGATGACCCGCAGCTCTTACTTTTAAATGCAATCTCTTTTCTACATACATTATTTTCTTAATTGTTAGCTATTTATAGAAAGCTTCGATAGTACTGTTTCAACTGTATAATGATTTACTATTCAAATAAAATATTTTCAAGGTCATGGTGTGGTGGGCTTTATTTCTGCATCCCGCGATCACGTCCTCCGACAGGCTGTCTTTGTTTTTAAGAGCAAGTAACCTACACCATCTGGCCACAGCCCGCCGTGGCCCCAGGAACAACCCAAGGAAACCAAGGGCCCTTTCAGAGAAGTTCTGGAAGACAGGGCTTAGGATGAAGGCCACAAACAGATGTGGCTCCCGGAACCTGCCCCCTTCCACTTGGGGGCTGTTAGGAGGCCCTCTTAGATTTAGCACAGCCTGCCTTTCCCACCAAGCTGGGCCTCCTTGTACATCCAACACTCACACGCTGAGACAGGTCTTCCTGTCACCCCCGGTTCCAGACAAGCAGATCCTCCTAGAAAAAAAAAATAGTAGAAATTATTTTATGATCAGACTCTCCACCACCACTCCCCAAAAAGGTGTGTGTTAGGGGAGCAAAGCAGTTCCCATTGGGGTACCACGGGAGTTAAGCAACTGGGTTTGAGGTAAGCAGTTCTGAAATTATTTCTAGCTAGGGGAGCGACCCGATTTGGGGGATATTGAATGCCATCTGTTTGGGGCATTAAATGTAATAGCCAGTAATTAGAATATTTTCCATGATGTGTCATTTCTGCAAAGGAAATTCCCGATATTCAGCCGTGGACCGCTTTTTCTCCCTCAGCGTGTTTCTGATCCCGCGCCCCCCCCCCCCGACAGAAGTAGCCAGATCCAATCCTAGGGTGGTCAGCGGGATGTTAGAATTGTACCCAGTAACATTTTCAAAGAAGGCTGGGGGCAGGGGTGGGGCAGGCTGACAGTGATGCATATTAGCATCTTAGCATATTAGCAGGTTGCGCACCTAAGTTCGTCATGACCCAGGGTTGGCTCAGGGACAATTCCCTGGAACTCGGAACTCCTATGCTTTAGGAAGCAAACAGAACTGACGCTGGAAGACGCACCGTGGACCACGGGCAGGTTAGATCACATCCACTTCCCCCAGGGCAGATTAGGCACCGAGCAGCCAGGACTCTTAAAAGCAAAGAGGACAGCAGCATTAGTGACACCCTGCAAACTTGGGAGGTGAGCTGATAGTCGCTCCTTCCCGTTTCCAGCAACCTTGGCTCAGAGCTTTAGAAATATTCTTTGTGCGTTTTAGAGTGTTTTCCAAGAGCCGGGAAACTCAGGATCAGTGGATGCATGTTTTATGGCAATAAAGTTTTCTTAAAAAAAAGAAAAAAAACTCATCAGACTGGCCACACAGCTGCACCCAGATCTGTTCTTCGGGGTCAGGTTCTGTCTAATCGTAATCTAGCCTTGGTGTTTGCCTTCATAAAGCACGAATTCCCCCAAAGTTCCACCTTTCTTTCAGAAATTGAATATCCTTTGGTTGGGCACACAAATAGATTCCCTCGCTCCTTATCTGCGGTGACATTCATTTCAATGGACCGAATATGTCCGTTCTAAAACAGGAACCAAGATCTCATTTGTGTGAGAGAGCAAATGAAACGAGTGTGTGGAAGTGGACTTAAAGATGGCAGAGCGGAAAAGGAGAAACTTAGCCAATTCATTTCCAAAGTCATGCAATATGAGTTAGTGGAATATTTCACAGGAAGCAAATCAGGTTACCTCTTTAATGCCTCCCTAGATAGCAAGTGCTCAGAGTAGAGCACCAAGTGGAAATGCGTGCCCATCACAGAGCAGCAGCGGCTGTTGAGGTCGCCCCAGGTGGGGGAGGCGCTCCCAGCGGCAGGGGCCAAGTGGTGAGGCTGCTGGGTGTTAGCCAAGGCCCCATGGCCTCCAGGAGGGAGGCATTTATGGACCAAAGGAAGCTGATTTTCAGCAGGCACTGTCTCTTCAGATCTCTCCTCTGTGTGGGAGAGGGAGAGGCGATGGTGCTCCTGGGCTCCAAAGCCAGCCCGCAGCTGCAAGACATGCAGGCTTCCTGCCTTGAGGGCTCCTGTCCTCCAGGGGGGAAGGCTTCCCGCCTGTTGCTGCTTTGGCTCCCCTCATCCTGCCCCCAGGGGAGATCTGAGGAAAGCAGGGCTCCATCATCCTCTGGAGCTGGAACATTGCTCAGTCGTGGGAACAGTGTGACCCAGGGGAATACAGCCCAGTCCTGTGCTGTGCTGGCATTTGTCCCTTCTGTGTGGCACCCTGAATGGGGGTGAGGAGAATGGATGGCACCATCCAGGTAACCTGGGGCCCATTGCTGGGTTTGATTTGCTCATGTGGGCTTACTGGGGTGCCCTGCAGAAACCTGGAGTGCTGGGTAAGAGTATAGGAGTTCTCAACTGCCTCCCATTTGGTATCCGTGCCATCCAGTACCCTCCTACTACCAGCGGGGTCCTTCCATCCACCTGGCTCTAGCTTGGAACGCTACAGCCGTGTATGTATCTTCATACAGAACAAGGCACCAGCGATTGCAACAATCTGAATGAGTTACCAGGAACTGTGCACATCAGCTGTCTCGCAGCAGCAGCAAAGGCTGGGCAAGCTTTCTGGTTTTGGTTGAGCCCCTTGGCCTCTGTCTTCTCTGTAACCCAGAGGCTTGCTCCGGAGAGAAGCTGGAGGGAAAGGATGCTTTGTCAGGAGTGCTGTGACACTCAGGAGTAGTTAAGTCACTGGCCGAAGGCAGGCTTGCTGGGAGCAAAGCTTGGCCTCTTTCTGCAGCCGCCAAGCATGTCTCTGCTTCTCTCTGGTAAGTAGGTCCTGCTGTAGGAAGTCAGATCACCCCGTGTCACTTGTTAGAGGACCAGTCTGCCTTAGTGTTTCAGTGGCCAAGGTAGTCAAACTTGCAATACTTCAGAGTCGAAGGAACAAGCTGTAGAACTTACATTTATTTCGCTAGTTATTTTTATGGATTATCTAAAAGGCAGAGTGGCAGAGAGTCTACTACTACTACTTTTCTCAGCACCTTAGCAGGAAGCTGGGTTGGAAGAAGAGCAGCTAGGATTGGGTGTTGCACTGTGGGTAATCTGCTGGCCCCAGCCTGTGGAATTCAGCGAAGGTCAAGGAAGCAACTGAGTTACATGGAGAAAGTTCATGCAGTGGCAAAGCACACCATTGCGAGAGCCAACCAAGAGTCACATGCCAGCATGTTGAGGCCATCAGAACCCCAAGGGGCACCAGACCCCTTGGGCACAGTGCGATGGCCTGAAGACACTTCAGATTCCAACCTCTTATTTTAAAGATTTATTTATTTTTATTGGAAAGGTAGATAGAAAGATAGACAGAGATCTTCCATCTGCTGGTTCATTTTCCAAATGACCACAACAGTCAGAAATGAACTAATCTGAAGCCAGAAACCAAGAGCTGGGTCTCCCACGTGGGTGCAGGGTCCCAAGGCTTTGGGCCTTCCTCTGCTGCTTTCCCAGGCCACAAGCAGGGCTGGACAGGAAATGAAGCAACTGGGCATATGAATCGGTGCTCACATGGGATGCCAGCACTTGCAGGTAGAGGATTAGCCAATTGAGCGATCACACCAGCAGGGATTTTTGTCCCAGGACCTACAAGCGTGTCCTCACCTGGTAGGGCTGTTGATTGACACTCAGTAGGGTGGGGTGCATTCTCTAAAGGGAGCTGGAGCTCCAGAGTTTGCTGTGCTCTGCTCCCTGCCTCCATGGCCAGGAATTCCCAGTGAGGTCAGGCACAGTGAGCCCATGGGAACAAGGGGCCAGAGAAGACTTGTTTGCATAGTTGTTAGATGAATTGGGAAGTCATTAGATTTCCTGTGAGATCCAGACCACACCTGACCCCTTTTGGAGTTGTCAAGAGCAGACCAGTGACAGGCAGCAGCCTCTTGCCTCTGGCAAACCACCACACACCGGCCTGAGTGTCATCCAGGCATGATTTCCCAGCTTGAAGGTTCTCCAAGGATGAGTCAGTGTTGCTTCCTTGGGCACACTCATAACCTAAACCCTAACCAAGCCCTAGCCCCAGCCCTAGCTCTAACCTCTAACCCTTAGTCCTAAACCCAAACCTAGCCCTAACCCTAACCTCTGGAGAGTCTGCAGAGCAAGCATTTGGGAGGTATCAGCAGCCAGGGACCTGGGCTGGACCTTCAGGGTAAAGAAAATTGATTTCTCATGATTGAGCAGGATAGACAACATGGCTTACAGCTTTACCATCTCCAACTCTCTTGTGAGGCTGGGGGTGCTTCCAGGATCACAGAATACACCTGAACACGTGAGCCCAAGTCAGCTGACATGTTTTCACAGATCCAAGCTGGAACCTGTCTCATCTCGGAAGTCGTGTGTGTCACCATGGGTCTCCCACATCCTTTCGTTGCAAGTTGACTTGGTTGTTCAGGCAAAAGGGAACATCCAGCATGTACTTGCTTCCTGCAGGTGGCGAGCAAATGGACTGTGAGTTCTTGCTGGTGGCCTTTCCACACAAAGCAGCTTGCCTGAAGTTTCCGTCCTTAGCGTGTCACGTCGTGTAACTGGGACCAGTCATTCTCAGAGCACTCATCAAGCGGAAAGCAGCCCCACAGAATGCTTGACGTCAACAGCAGCATGCTGTGAAGTGCCCACAGCTGAAAGGTACCTTTCCAGGCTGGTCCCATGCATGTCCCGGCTGACATGGTATGCAGCAAATGAACCCGTTCCCTCATCACTGCTCCTTCCAAGTGGGGAAGAGTAAATGCTGGAAATGTCAGCCTGAGTTCATTGTTCTCCTCTCTCAGTGCTCAGAGAAGGGCCTTCAATTTGCATGGAACATCTGCTGTGTGGGAGGAGGGGCCCTGAGGCAACATCCCCTGTCCCAACGCCCACAGCCAGGTGACAGTCACACCTGATGGTGACGGAATGGTCAAGGGTGCCAAGCGGCTTTTATGTGTTGGATCTGATAGGATGCAGAGAAGGCAGCAGCGCGTGGAGGGGTGGGTTTCAGAGAAACAATACAGGAGGAAGGGGGAAAATCGGGCTAAAATTTCCTCCCAGCACAAAGAATGGAGAAGGATGAGAAGAGTGGCTTATCACACACATGGCACAAACCTTATCACACGCAGATGCGCGCACACACACACACACACCCCTGTCAGGGTTGCTGCTTAGCAGCTTGGAATGCTGATTGATTGCAGATCTTTTCTGCCACTATCTACCTACTAGATTATGTAAATTGAAGCTTTACCTTCCCAGACTTCACCCACAAAGAGGCTGTTGTTAGGAGACTGGTGGAAACAGAAAGGAACAAGGTACATGCAAATGACTTGGGCATCTTGGACGGAGGAATGTGATGCAGAGCAGACTGGGAGTGCCCACATTTCAGCCGAATCCTGTGTCATCTTAAGTCTAAGTACATCTCTCATTTCGCCCCCCCCCCCGCCTTTTAAAGAGCTGTATTTATATATTTGAAAGGCACAATGGTGGAGAGAAAGATGGAGAGAGATCTTCCATCTGCTTATTCACTCTCCAAATGGCCTCAATAGCCAGAGATGGGCCACGCAAAGTCAGGAGGCAGGACTTTCTTCCTGGTCTCCCACATGGTTGCAGGGGCCCATGCACTTGGGCTGTTTTCCACCAAACTCCCAGGCACATTAGCAGGGAGCTGGATTGGAAGTGGAGCAGCTGAGACTCCAAAGGTGGCAGCTTCATCTGCTGAGCCACAGCGTCAGCCTCTGAGGGAATCCTTAGCCTCCCAAAGGAACACAGTCTTTGAATGAATAACCTTTACTGCTTCTCTTGAAACACAGTAATTAACCACAATATCTTCCTGAACATTTTTACTTGTGTCTGACAAATCAGCAACTGTAACATATGGTTTTAAATCCTACAAGTCACACATTTACTATTTTATGTTTTTCTCAGAATACATCATGCTTGTTAACCACAGAGTAAATGCACTTTACTCCCATTCATATTTTTGAATATTTTCAACATTTGCTAACACAAATTAAAGAGGTTTAAAACAACTAAGCATATATTCCACTTCTCCCGGCTTCTTCGTGGCTGTAACGAGGATCTGACGTATTCTAAGGCCGTTTTGGAACCCCCAGACTCTTGCCATCCCTGTAGCATGTCACCATCTTCTCTCACTGTGACAGGAAACAACAGGGTTTGGGAAACCATGGCCACCTGGCAAGATATTGTTACTAAAATGTTACTGGAACACAGCCATGCCCATTCTCCGCTTGCCTGCATGCCTCATGCACCAAGTTCAGTCACTGGACTAGAGAGCAGACGGGTTGCGGAGCCTACACTGTGGATACCATAGCCTTCCCGGGGACAGTCTGCTGGCAGGAAGACGGTATGGGAGGCAATGCAATCGTGCTGTGCTGTTGGGTTGCCCCCCACCCCGTGCTCCTGCTCCTGACTTTGTGCGCATGCAGTTCTTGCGAACACTGCCCTTGTACGTCGGCATCCCAAATGTCATAGAACCCTGGAAAACTGTCATTACACGGAGGACTGCTCTTTTTACAGGGGTCACTGTTCCAGGTGCCACCTTTTACAGCCTGATGGGTGGAGTAAGAAAATTTAGATTTTCTGAAAATAGGAAATTGCCTCCAGAGTAATTCTATTGTGACTGTTCATGGGTTTAAAACAATTTGTTGTTGTTGTTGTTGTTGGTACTTGAAGGGCACGAAGAGCAAGAATGTAAGATATATACATTTTTAAAGATTTATTAATTTTTATTTGAATGGCAGATTTTACAGAGAATGGGAGAGACAGGTTCTTCATTCACTGGTTTATTCCCCAAAATGGCCACGATGGCCAGAGCTGAACTGATCTGAAGTTGGAAGCCAGAAGCTTCTTCCAGGTCTCCATGTGAGTGCATGATTCCAAAGACTCGGGCCATTTTCTGCTGTCCACTCAGGCTGTGAGCGAGGAACTGGAAGGGAAGTGGAGCAGCTGGGGCATGAACAGGTGCTCACATGGGATGGTGGTGCTCGTAGGTGGGAGATTCACCTGATAATTCATCATGCTGGCCCCAGGGATACATTTTTCATCCACTGATTCATCCCCTAAATGCCTACAACTGGTTTGGCCCTGCCGATGTCAGGAGTCCAGAACTCCAACTGCACCACATGGTGGCAGGGCCCCAACACCTGAACCATCATCTGCAGGCTCCTTAGGTTGCACATCGTCAGGAAGCTGGACAGCCACATTGGGGTGGGCACTCCCTTCTGGGATATAAGCATCCAAGGCAGTGATCTAATACACTGCGCCACAAAGCCCGTCCCATCTTGTTAATTGTGATCTGTTTCAGGCAATACTCAGACAAGCAAATCCAGTTCAAGTCCCAGCTACCCTGCTTCTGATCCAGCTTCCTGCTAATAAACCCACCCTGGGAGGCTCAAGCACTTAGGTCCCTGCCACCCACAGGGGAGACTAGATGGGGTTCCCGATTCCTGGCTTTGGCCTGGGTCTGCTCTGGGTGGGATAGGTATCTGGGATGTGAACCAGCAAATGGAAGATCTCTCATGCCTTCTCTCCTCTCCTGCTCTGCCTCTCAAGCAGATCAAAGTAGAAAACATTAAGAAAACAACAACAACAACAACAGGGCCCAGCAAAAAATAGCTCCACTAGTTAATCCTCCACCTCCAAGTGCCAGCATCGCATATGGGTGCTGGTTTGTGTTCTGGCTGCTTTACTGCCTTTCCAATAAAAAATAAATGAATTAGGCTATTGACCATCAGTCAGAGTCCACGTGTGTTGTTATCGTCTCTGTGCATCAAGTCCATCGCTGCAGGTCAGTGACGAGTGGCGCCTGAACAGGGACTTGAATGAAGCAAAGAAAGCACGACGGGGACCCCCACAGAAAGCGGTTCCCTCCAAAAATCATGAATTATTCTATAGTATTGGAGGCAATGGAAGTCCTTGCCATCCTCCCACTCTATTACTGATCTCGACTCAGATCTCCTGTGCGGGTGGCAGGAACCAACCAGCTCACCTGTCGCGTGGTGTTGCCCAGCATGCGCGTCAGCAGGGAGCTAGACCCAGGAGAAGCACAGGCTCTCCAATGGGGGACACAGACCCTCGGCCTGCCCCCAGCCCCCAGGGCAAAGTTCTTATTTCAGCAGGCTCTAACCTGCACACACAAATAACCACTGGCCAGAAAAAAGTCAGGTGAACTCAGCACTTTGCATGGTAATTATGGCTCTCACACCGCTGTCCATTTGTAGTAAGAAATCTGTAGATTCTTTATTAGTTCTGCTCCCCCCCAAGTCCCCTTAATTTTCTCATCCCACAGATGTAAACCACAACGGAGAGAAATGTCCGACTTCTTAAACAGCCCCACAGTGAGAATCTCAGGGTCGGCTCTGGCTCTCCGAAGCCGCCTTCCATCTGGTTCTAAAAGCACTTTTGTTGTGGAGATCACTTACTATTTTGCACCTGCAAGCAAGTTCTCTCCTGGGAACCATGGCAACCAGCATGTGGGCGAGAAGGGAAAATCTCCAAGCTCAGGTCCTGTTGGCAGTCCCTCCCACCTTCACCCAAGGGCAGCACACACACCACCAATGAACGCGGATCAGCTCAAGCAAGTACGCAGGGGCTTGGTCTCAGAACTCTTTCTCCTTAGGATTTGAAAGACAGTTACAGAGAGATTCAGAGAGAAAGAGAGAGACCTTCCACCTACTGGTTCACTCTCCCAAATAGCTGTAACATCTGGGGAGCCTGTAGTACCATGGAGCTCCGTGGACTTGGGCCATCTTCTGCTGCCTTTCCAGGCACATTAGCAGGCAGCTGGACAGCAGCGGTGCTGCAGAGACCCCAACTGTTGGTATGCCAACAGTGCAGGCAGTGGTTTATCCCACAGCACTACCAAGCCAGCCTCACTGTATGATGACTTCAGAGATAAACATTTCTATGAAAAATTTCATATTACAGTGCCAGTGCGATGGCTTCTGAAAGCAGTAAGTTTTGATAATAACAAACTGGCTGTTCCCTTGCTCTGGTGGTGCCTAATCCCGCTACATGGAGGTGCACAGAGCTTCAATGTCTAGGGGCATGAGGACACAGACACTTAATCCTTCACAGCTACAAACTCTCTGGGTGGCATCCTTCTCGACAGTCCAACTGACCTTCCAGCAGTCAGAGTGATCGGGGAAGGGGCCATTGCCAGGACACAGGTCTGATGGCGTGCAGGGCAAGCACCAAGGTCCACCTTGATGTGTGCAGATGGGCTGAGCAAACTCAAATACGGCTCCGGTGAGGGATAACGTGCCTTATGAGAAGCAGTAAGTGAGAGGCAGCTGTAGCTACAGACTGTGTAATTGACGAGGGAAGTTGTAGGAAAGGTGTTTTTAAGGGTTTGTTGCTATGAGGGTGTTTCTGAAAATTCGTAGAGAAACAGAATTTAAAGATGTTTGTTTTGGATGAAGAAAAATTTGGGATCCTAGCAGGTTTTTTTTTTTCATAATTCACGTTTTTATGAGTTTTCAGAGAACTATTTCTAAAAAAGAAAGAGAAAGGGAAAGAAAGAAAGAAAGAAAGGAAGGAGGGAAGGGAAAAAAAGCAAAAAAGAAAGAAGGGGGCCTGGCTCAATGGCTCAGTCTTCCCCTTGCGATGCCCAGGTCCCATGTGGGCACTCATTTGTGTCCTGGCTACTTTACTTTCATCCTAGCTCCCTTGTGGTGGCCTGGGAAAGCAGTAGAGAATAGCCCAAACCTTGGGACCCTGTGCACACATGGGAGACCCCAGAGGAAGCTCCTGACTTTGGAACATTTCAGCTCTGGCCATTGTGGTCATTTGGGGAGTGAACCAGTGGATAGAGAATATTTCACTCTGTCTTTCTTTCTCTCTGTAAATCTGATCTACCTTGTCAATAAAAATAAGTAAATTTTTAAAAAATTAATTTATTTTATTATTTAATGCTATAGTACTGTAGGCTCTGGGATCTCCTTTGCCCTTCCTAAGTCCCCTCCCCCTACCCACTTCCCCCCATGTCATTATAATAGTATAGTCCTTCACAATCAGCCACAAGTCCATCATCCTGCTGCTTGAGTGTATCTCGACATTGTAGGCATGGACAATGCACAAAGTCCAGCATCGTATTGTCAGGATGCATTGCACAATTTCATTGGGAGTTCATCTTTGATTTGGAAGTAGAGATGTATACTGCATTGTATCCTCATAGTCTCTGTTACACAGTCATTATACATTTTCTTAAATGAAAAACCACAAAACAAAATCAGCAACAGGAATGAAAACAGAAAATTTACAACATGAAGTTAAATAACATGTTACTAATACGTTGCTGGTAAAAAAGAAAATCAAAAACCTTCTTGAAGAAAACGATGCTACTCTATGACCTACGTGTCACTGAAGGAATTAATAAGAAAAAAAAAAACTTTTTTGAAGCAATGACAACAAAAGCAAAAATATCAAAACCCATGACAAAAAAACAGTATTGAAAGGGGCATTTATAACATTAGGCGCTTTAAAAAATTGAAATATCTAAAATAGATGATTAATAATGCATCTCATTAAAAAGGAAAAAAGAATAGGAAACACAAAATGATAAAAATCACAGCAAAAGTAGGTGGAATTGAAACTAAAAAACGACCAATTGCAACAAGAAAGCCATTTTTAAAGATGAGCAAAACAAACTTTTAGCCAGAAAAGAGAAGCTAGAGAGGAAAATCAAGTAAAATCAGAGATGAAAAAGAAAACATCCTCAGAAACTAGTCAGGTGGTCTCTTCTCGCTGAGTGGATCCTTTCATCATTGCATGATATCCTTCTTCATCTCATCTAATATTTTTCATGCCAAAGTCTACATTATTTGATATAAGAATAGCTGCACCAGCTCATATTTCTTTTCTATTAGCTTGGAATATCATTTTCCATCCTTCTACTTACAGTTTCCGCACATCTTTGTTGGTGAGATGTGTCTCCTGTAGGCAACAGATAGATGGGTTTTGTTTTTTGATCCAGTCTGCTAATCTATGACACTTGATTGATGAGTTTAATTCATTTGCATACAAGGTTAATATCAATAGGTAGTAATTTGGTCCTGTCATTTAGCAATGGATTGTTCATTACTTGATTTAGTCTTATTTTGTTGTTTTATTGGGACATTCTCCACTTTTGCCTCTGGTTTTGGTAGGTGCTATTTCTTTGTTATGATTAAGAATATCTTTGCCATTTGTAGGGCAGGTCTGGAAGAGGCAAATCCTGTGAGCTTTTCTTTACTGTAGAATTTTTTTTTTCCAAAGACAAAGAAAATATGTCATTCCATTCTCTTCTGGCCTATAGAGTTTCCTCTGAGAAGTCAACAGTAAGTCTGATTGGGCTTCTTCTATATATTAACTTTTAATAGCGTTCCTTAATTCTCGGGTACCTTTCTTAGCTTGACTCAGTTCCTCTTCTAGTTTTTTGTTTGTTTCCCCATTATTGAAGGAAACGCCTTCCAATTCTGAGACTCTTCCTTCTGCCTCACTCATTCTATTATTGAGACTTTCCATTGGATTTTAAATTTGTTAGTGTG
Organism: Ochotona curzoniae; assembly: GCF_017591425.1. Lineage (NCBI taxonomy): Eukaryota > Metazoa > Chordata > Mammalia > Lagomorpha > Ochotonidae > Ochotona > Ochotona curzoniae. Next base: position 20,380,937 of record NW_024465894.1, on the reverse strand, counting down.
TCCTTCATTTCTAATCATTTGGCTTGATTTTGTTTCAGAGTTACTATTTCCTGTGTGGATCCAAACAGTGGGTGGAGGAGTTTTGCTTTGTTTCTCTTTCTCTGTGTACATCTAAACTGCTTTTCCAACAGAAATAAATAAAACATGGAAAGGGGGAAGGAAAGAACAAAGAAAGGAAGGAAAAAAGGAAGGAAGGAAGGGAGGGAGGGAGGGAGGGAGAGAGAAAGAAAGAAAAAAGAAAGAAAGAAGGAAAGAAAGAAAGAAAATGAGAGAAAGGAAGAAGAAAAAGAAGGAAGGAAGGAAGCAGAAAGAGAACTCAGCACGATGGCTCAATTGGCTAATCCTCCCCTTGCAAGTGCTGAGATCCCATATGGGAGCTGCTCCACTTCCCATTCAGCTCCCTGCTAATGACCTGGGGAAGCAGTGGAGGATGGCTCAAGTCCTTGGAACCCAGCACCTGCATGGGAAAGCTGGAGGATGAGCCCAGGTCCTGGCTTCAGATCAAATCAACTTTGGTCATTGCAGTTATTTGGGGAGTGAACCAGGGGATGGGAGATCTTTCTGTCTCTCCTCCATAAATCTGCCTTTCCAATAAAAATAAATAAAATTCCAAAAATAAAAAAGTAAAGACAGCAAGCCTTGGGGGCTTAAGGGGTTAATCAACCACCTATGTTGTTGCCCATATAGAAGAGCAGGTTGCTGCACTTGCAGATCTCTCTCTCTCTCTGCTCAAGTGCTTGGGAAAGTAACAGAAGATGATTCAAATGCTTGGGCCCCTGCTCCCATGTGGGAGACCAGGATGGAGCTCCTGGCTCCTGCGTTTGGCCCAGGTTGGCCCTGGCCATTGCAACCACTTGGAAAGTGAACCAGTGGATAGAACACCTATTTCTCTCTTTCGTTTTCTCTGCCTCTCTGCCTTTCCAATAAATAAATCAGATCTTAAAAAAAAAAAAAAAGACAAGGACGGAGATAACCTTTTGAGTAACCTGCCTCTCTACCCCAGAACAGAGGCGGAAGAAGATCATCACATCCAAAAGGAGAATGACCTGTGCTTTGGCCGTCTCATCAAAATCTCCCTGATGCAGAGTAAATAAACCTGCTGGATTGGGGGGCAGCCCCACCTGCAGGTCTCTCCCCTGCACTTGGGCCTGGATTGTACATGCCAAGGATTCCAGGAAGGCAGGTGCCAAATGGGTGTTTCCAGCCGGCCGGTGGGCAGCTGTCCTCATGGTCGGATGACAGACCACGTTCTCTGAAAGCAGAAGATGAGGCCATTAAGGGCTCCAACCGTGGGCGGTGAGATGCTGCCTGGGAGGGAGGGAGGCCCACGCTGGAGGCCCCGGGCTCGCACTTAGCTGGGCAGCAGTTCCTCGGGGTTATTGATCCAAAGTACTCACCTCTGTCATCTCAGGAGCATAATGCAGTGCCTGAGTATTCATAGGGGGGAAAAAAAGACCTTTTCTTTGCCAGGCTATTTTCTGAAGTCAAAGAGCTCCTTTCAGGGTCTGTAATAGCAAGCCCCGGCCCACTTCACACCCTCAGCGAGAGAGCCTCGCTCCAATTTCCAGCCTGCTAGGATTGGCGCGTGCCCAGGAGGGGAGCTGCCACGTGGGGACCTCTTCAGATAAAACATGCTGTCAGCCTCAACAGGCATTTGGGTGGCAGGGATGGGGGTTGCGGGGGTGCACAGGACTGGCACATTATGGATGACACCTGAAACGCACAGGAAAGGACACTGACATATTTCATGCATTGATTTTCTTCCCCCTAGGATAATGTTTTCAATAGGATTTATAATAACACCCATAAGGCCCCCTGATATCTGAGATTGGGGGTGGGACTGTAAGGAAAATCTAATCTTTGCTTTGCGTGTTTGCTGTGGCACAGAAAGCAAGCTGCAGACTGGGACTGGCCTGGCTTCTCCTAGAATTGTTCTGGAAAAGGCAGACTCTTCCAGAAGCATGCTTGGTAACATGACAGCCTACGAGAAATGCCTTGCTCCGGTGTGTCAGCCAACTTAGGGGGATGTAGCTATTAAGAGCAAAATAAGTTATTGCAAAAATTTTCATTTGAGAGCTAGGGGTGGGGAGATAGAGAAAGGGAGAGAGGAAGAGAAAGCGACACAGCGGGGGAAGAAGCATGCTGTGCCCACCGTCTTACTCCCCTGGAAGGATGACAACAGCCCACCGGGGCTGGAACTAAGTGGAGACCTAGACGCCAATGCCCTGAGTCGTGGCCACTGCCTCCTCCAAGGATGTGCCTCGGAGGACACTGGGGGCAGGAGTGGGGACTCACGCCCAGGCAGTGTGGTGTATGTGAAATGTGAGCCTGCTGGAAGCATGATTGTAGCAGTGCAGACACACCTTCGTGCCAGTAAACATATGACATTCCAATTTTGAATATGAAAATGTTGGCTGTCCGATGTAGCTGGGCGTTTTGTTTTGGGAGTACAGTGTACATGCTGGTTAGGAACAGCACAGGAGGCCCCCGCTTTCCAGCTGGGTTAGCCCACTGAATCAACAGCTCTAGGTCTGGATAGAGCTAAGAGATGACCTTTACATGACCTTGAGCAGGAAAACTGCAGGACTCACATTCGTTTAGGGTTCCATTTCCACGGCATTCATATTTTGGTTTCAAAAATGAAATGCAATGGAGCCCGGCACAGTGGCCCAGTGGCTAAAGTCCTCGCCTTGAAAGCGTGGGGATCATATATGGGTGCCGGTTCTAATCCCACTTCCAGCTCCCTGCATGTGGCCTGGGAAAGCAGTCAAGGATGGCCCAAAGCCTAGGGATCCTGCACCCCTGAGGGAGATCTGGAAGAAGTTCCTGGCTCCTGGCTCAGCAAAATATTTTATAAGGAACAGGCAGTGAATGACTATTTGCGAAAGGGATGATGAATGAGTTATTACACAGTTGGCCAAAGTCTTGAGAGGCTAGTGGTATCCGGAGTCTGGGAGTGGCTCAGGACACTGGCCAGTCTGGCAGGTGGCAGGGTCCTGAGAGCCCAAGCGCCCAGCAGGCCATGACTGCATCAGGCCTCACACCTGGTCCCATGGCGAACCCTCAGAGTCGGCCGATTGCTGACTTGAGGCCACCATCAGGGAGCTGGTACAGGAGGTTGTTCCTGGAAGGACCGGGCAAGGGTCCTGTCCACTGTGATGATGCCAACCCAGAGGCGGGCAGGGCTGAGCGACCCATTGAGTCACGAGGGGCGGTGTAGCTTGCAGGTCTGTGAATGAGCCAACAAGACGCGGACCCGGCACCTCTATGTGGGGGAACCTTTGCTTTGTGTGTGTGAGGAGCTGAGAGGCCAATTTCATACAACACAACTGCTGTCAGCTCCTGGCTGGGAAGCACAGTCACCATTTTGGGGGTAATTTATAGGTTTTCGGTCAAGAGAATATTTTGTCCAGTAAAAACTCAAATCACCTTTTTATAAGATGCCATGATACACTTTATTTCCCAACGATCATAAGGAGGAAAGAATCACACAGCATCAAGGCGCCTGTTTCTACTTTATTTCCATCATCACAGGAAGTCAGAAGGAAAGAGGAAGACGGGGTCAGGTGGAGGTCAGCAGTGGAGTTGTGTGAACTGTGGCTGGCATAGCTGCGGGGCAGTGTGTCCTGTAGACACACGTCTACACACACACACCTTGCAAACGTAGGACACGTGTGAGGGTCTCTGTCATCGAAGGCATGGAGCGTTAGGATAATTAACAGGAGACAGTGAAACACAAATCAAACAACACGTTATAACTTAATTTACCATGTTTATCTTTTTTTTCCCTCTTATTTACAGATACTAAACATCGGTAGACCTGGAAACGGAAGAAACGTTTGCTTGATGTCTATGTCGTACATAGATACTGAGCGCAAAGACAATGATGGCTGTTTCATGGCAAACTTCCTTTCTGATGAAGACGTTCCCCTTAGTGGGCAGACAGTAGCACGGTCGCATGCGGGAAGCCACTGTGGTGAGTGTGACAGCATCCGTCGTCACACCTGATGGGGGCGGGGAGGCTGGAGTGCGCATGGACCACGGAGGCTGCAGGATCTCTAGGGGCTCATCAGTCCCCCAATTCCTCCGGGGCCTCCGACGGGCTATGGACTTAGCTGCTGACCAACGCTCACCCATGTGGGATGCTCAGCCACTTTTAGCAAGTCCTCATTTGGTGGCATTGCTGTCTAGTGAGCTGACACACCTGGGCTTTGACCTAGCTGGGAATCTGGAGAACATAGGGTCTGACCTGATGTAGGTGGGACCGGGAGGGGCCCCTCTGGCTATAGGAGGCTGCCCCCCGACACTTACATGGTGGAAGAGCATGGGGACTTGGTGTGACTGTGTGGCAGAGCAGGGTGGGGGAGAGGCGGGGGGAAGCTGGCCAGATGACCAGCCCTCCACAGATTTTGCTGAAAGGCATTTTTCACAAGAGCACAATATTTGCTTTTCTGGGGGAAAATAAAAAAAAAAAAAAAAAGAAGCCAAACTTCGGGCCCAGTGCGATAGCTTAGTGGCTAAAGTCCTCGCCATGCACGTGCCAGGATCTCATATGGTTGCCGGTTCTAATCCTGGCGGCCCTGCATCCCATCCAGCTCCCTGCTTGTGGCCTGGGAAAGCAGTCGAGGACGGTTCAAAGCCTTGGGACCCTGTACCCGCACGGGAGACCCAAAAGAGCTCCTGGCTCCTGGCTTTGGATCGGTACAGCACCGGCTGTTGCAGTCACTTGGGGAGTGAATCATCAGACGGAAGATCTTCCTCTCTGTCTCTCCTCCTCTCTGTATATTTGACTTTGCAATAAAAATAAATAAATCTTAAAAAAAAAAGAAGTCAACTTGATCATTTCAGTTTTCCACGCCAGAGAACCCAAAGGACCCAAGTTCACATGACTGCGAGTAAACATGGTGCCAGAACTCCTACTCCAGCTGCTCTGATTGCCCCAACCCTAGGGTCACCGAGCAGAGCGCAGTGAGGAAGGCTCTTTCAGAAGGCTGCTGGCTGTAGCACGGGCTCATGAAAACCCAAGAATGCCAATAGAAGCTGAGTGTCTGGTCGCCTACGGTTGTCTCCCCCTACAAGGTCAGAGGCTCTGGTGCACAGAGGTGACAGGGCTCTCTAGATCCTGGACATAGACTGTTCCAGAAGCTACCCATTTCCAGCTGCCAACTGAGTAGTGGAGGCTTGGGGTACGTGATAAACGTGAACCAAGGCAGCTAGACCCCAGTGACTGGGCTGTTAGGAGTCATGCTTTACTCAGAATAAAAGCAAAGAGGACAGCAGAATGTCCACTGCCTTTCTCAGAGCAGCCCAAGGTAGGTAAAGCTCATTTCTACTTTGCCACATCCCTGTTCCCCCCAGGTGGTGGGCTAGGCTTCAGTCCCCTACCTGCGATCCCAGGGAGGCAGAAAAACACACTTTCCAGGGCCAAGTTCCTGGCTGGTAGCTGCATTTGACCTGCCGTTCTCATGTCTTCGGCCCCGTGCGCTGCGAAAGGGCCCTCTCCCAACAACAGGAGCTGAGGTGGGCATTGGACTTGGGTTCCTGCTCTGAGGTCGAGCAGTCCCAGAGTCCATGCTGGGGTAAGGCCTGCGCGACACGGGTCATCCCTGTGAGCACAAATTTCCAGCAGGACAAGCAGGGTCCCCCCGCCCAGAGATGCTGGTAGAAGGAGCTGGGTAAGCTGAGCAGCAGGGTGAGGGCTGGTCCTGGGTTCCCTTTCTGCTCCTGCTTTTCCTGTTTGTGAACAGGCTCAAGAGGCCTTCCATCTGAATTCCCTGCTAACCCCCGCCCCTTGCTTGGAATCTGTTCCCTTAAAATTGAGTGTGTGACAAGACACGTCCCAGGGCTCTTCCAACCCTCCCAAGGCACATTTCCATCCAGGCCTGGCACCTGCAGCTGCTGCTGACGTTTGCCTACTCTCCTGATGGGCACTTGCCATGCTGAGCCTTGGCATCATAGGGACAGTACCTTGCATTTTCAGAACCTTCTGAGCATTGTGGGATGGGAGCGTTTGATGGGGCCTCTGGGTGGCCAGGGTAACGTGGGTCTTGGGCACAGGTGGAAAATCACTCAAGCACTGAGGCAGACTTTCCCCTAGGCGCCGGGCCCTGGGGAGAGCCACTTATCACGATGATGAAATTTTTGAGGAGTTGGTACATCCTAACAAGAAGCAAAAACTAGCAACACCAATGCAGGGGTTTGTGAATGAGAGGAACCAGCGGGGGCTCAGGAACTCAACTGCTCTGGGTCCCTCCCTGGAGGCCCACACCTCTCCCATGTGCTGCTGCTCGGGGAAGCCCCACCAGTGCCCATGGGCAGTGGGTTTGTCTCTGGCTGTTGGTGGCTTTTCGTGGGGTCCTGGGACACCATCTTGTGTGACAGTCGCTGGATTTGCTTTGGATTTCACGAGGTTTCCTTCATGTTTACTGCACAGGCATGGCAACCAAGTCTCCCGCAGGCTCTGGGTTCGGGGGCTCTAGGAGAGGGCATTGCACAAGCCACATCCACCTCTGGGCTGGCACGCAGGTGGGATCCAGGACCCTGCGAAGGAAGTGGAGAATGGCCCCATCATGGAATCGGTCTAGGCTACTACAGCCATGGGTTCCAGGGATCTGCACTACTAAGAAAGGGGTCCTAGGCCTCCAGCGAGGGACTCCCCACAGGCTGCACACTGGTGGGCTTGCAAGGTCGTTTACTGAGTGAATCAACCAACCAAGTCCTGCAGCTTTTGAATAGTACAGCAAGAAGCCATGAACCTTTTCAAAGTTAACTCAGCCTTAATGCTCTATGCACAAGCACAGGGCAAAGGGGACAGGCACACGACTGACACAGAACAGTCCATGAAACAGGTGGCAAAGCTACACCGGCAGCTCGGACAGTCCTTGCTGGTACAATTGGCAGCTCCCCGGCTGTATGTGTTGAGATTTTTACTCAATGAGTTACTGCTCACGTATCCCCTAGGGGCTCTCTAAGACTACAGAGGTCAGGGGTAAAGTGCTTGCTGAATGAGTCCACGTGAGCACAAGGGCAGGAAAAAAGGAGAGTGTGAGAGCAGGTGGATCTGCACCCTGCCTCCCCAGGGCTGCCGGAGGGAGCTCCAAGGAATCCCGGACTGCCTGCTGCAACACTCCGCCACTGTTGCTGGCGGGGTGCTCTCCTGGGGCGTCACCATTTCATCACCCTTCCCCTCCTAACCTACTTGTTCACCTGGGCTCCCTGTGTGACCTGGGCTGACAGCACACCTGGAGAGCAGGCCTGCTAGCTCCTCCCCTCCCACTGCTCACCTGCCTCTAGGGCAGGGTCTTTTCTCCTGAAATGTTTTTGGTCGTGGGGGTAGGTCACTGGGCTCATGGATAGCATCTGTCTTTGCATGCTCTGCCCTTGTCTCACTGCTTCTCCAAAGAGCTTCTAGAATCAGTGCTTGCCAATAAGCCTGGACTTGTGAACAAGACCTTGCCGAGTGTGATTGGGGAACATGGCATGTTTCAATGCCAAGGGCTCTACACAGTGGGCGGGGGTGGGGGAGGACATGGTTTTCCCAGCAAGGCCACACCTGCTGTGCTGTCCTGTCCTTTGGGTACCAGACTGTGGGTCCTAAGTCCTTTGCTCTCTGAGCTTTGGCAGCTTTTTCTACTTGTCTTCTTCAAGCTGTTCCATTCAGTAGGTCCCTCCACTTGCGTGCCCTCCCCGCACGCAGGCCAAGGAGGCCGCCATTACGGCAGTCCAAGGCCGCTGGCAGTGGTAGCCCAGAAGAAGGGGTGGCCCTGGCACCCACTGGCTTCCTGCAGCCCACACACAAAAGGGTGGCTGACAGACATTTCCTGGGACTGGTGGATGCTAGTCTCAGATTCTGCATGAGTCCCCTGCAGGTGGAAGAAAGGAAGGTGAGGCTGGCTCCCAGGGCAGCACAGGGGCCAGAGTGAGGGCAGGGCCACTGGAAGCAGGCGGGAGGCAGCCTGGGTGAGGGAGTCCCAGGGAGGCGGAGGGCACAGCAGGGAACAGAATCAGAGACAGACCTGATGGTCAAGTCACCGCCTTCCGGCTCCCCAAGTGGAGCGGGGCTGCGCCAGGCCGAGCTGCGCTGGGTGCTGGCAAGTCAAGCTTACCTTTCTCAGGTACTGCGATGGGAAGGTCATGCGTTTCAATCTGGAGGGAGAGAACAGGACATCCAGTGACTATAAGCGTCCCTCTGGCACTGGCCATGTCATTTACATGCAGCTACAAACTTATGAATTTCTGAGATTCTAAACAGCTGAAAAGTCACTTGCAAATTCCACAAGCTAAGGTCACATCCACACATGTGAAATGAAAGGCATCAAAACTCCCAGGACGCACAAGGTGGAGCTTGCTGGGAGCCCTGCAGCCCTGGGGTAGCCAGGCCCTCTTCCCAGTGCCCAGGCTTTCCTGTCTGATCTGGTACAAACTAGAGTCCAAGATACAAAACAGTGTGCAACACAACCAGTGGACTTGCCATGAGAGATCTGAGAGCTCTCCGAGGTGCTGGAGGTGGGAAGGATTACCTGAGCCCAAGTCCCATTTTTTAAAAAAGATTTATTTATTTTTATTGGAAAGACATATATACAGACAGAAGGAGAGACAGAGAGAAAGATCATTCATTCATCAATCCACTCCCCAAGTGGCCACAACAGCTGGAGCTGCGCCAATCTGAAGCCAGGAGCCCAGATCCTCTTCCGGGTCTCCCATGTAGGTGCAGAGTCTACCTCTGCCCCACCAGAGGATGGTGTGCTCCAGGCATGAGGGCCTCTGGGCAGGTGCTGTCTGCTGACTTTAGATTTGGATGGGTTCTGGAACCGTGGATGATGGGACCACCTAGATTTCCATTTGTTCAAATGCATTGTGTGGTTGGAGGGGTCCCCCACTTTCTCCCATGGGAAAGATGGCAAACGAAGGGTGCCTTATCTATGGGTCACCCTTGGGTTGGGGAGGCCCAGCTTCTCAGGGCACTATGCTTCTACATCTCTCCAACGTGAGCTAAGAGGTCTTCATGGCGGGGGCTCCTTGATCTCCTCCCCTCAGCCCTGGTTCTGCTGCACAGACTGGCACCTGATTGGTAGAAAGCATGAAAGCAGATGGCGTAGGCTGACAATGGAGGACTTGTTTGTAATTGCTGATGAGAACGGTTTCCTCCTGTCCCGGGTGTCCCCAGATGCAGCCTGGCGTGCTGTGGGCTGGCCCACAAAGAATATCTCCATAACTGCCAATCCACGGCGGAGTTAAGGAGATGCAAAGGCAGAGCCAGTTGGGGGCTGCCTTGATTATTCCAACGGGGCTCAAGTGTCACTTGTCCTTGACACGCACATGGTGCTCCCAAAGGCACAAGTCCCAATGGCTGGAGCAGAGCAGTGGGCTGTCAACTTCCTGATGCACCCCTCCTCCCCACCGACCTGGCGGTGGGACGGGATGAAGGGCAGTTAGGCATGAGGCATCAAGCGACCTGGGCACTGCTGGACAGCACCAGAGGAGGGATGCGAAAGGGGAAGGGCCTAGGAGGCCGTGTGATGCCTGAGGGGATCTGCGAGAGACACAAGGCATAATTACTTCCTTCTTTCATCAACCATGCCCCCGGATGTGTGCCTGGTACTGTCCTAGGCTCCTGTTGACAACACGGAACAAAGCAGGCAGTCTCTTGCCTCTGAGGCTTATTGGCAGAGGTAAGCAGACGGCAGCATGTAGCCCAAGGGGGGAGATGTCCTCCTCTTTATGTGCGTAAAGCACAGATGTGATTTCTGTCCATAAAGATACAAGATATTTTGCCTCTGTGTGTGTATGTGTGTGTGAGAAGAGGGGAAAAACTCAAGAATAACCATGGCTCCAAAGGCTTCGTGCTGGGGTGATGTTGGCAATGACCTTGAGGTACATGGGGTTCCAGGGTCAGTGTGCATGTGCAGGTGTAATGGCATTCTTGCATATGTGTGGGGCAGGGAGGCCACGGGTCAGCCTCACACACAATCAAGGGCAGGCGAGCGAGGCTCCTGGGAACAGCCCTTGACATTTGGCCCAGGACAGCAAGGGGCCCGCCTGCAGCCACTTGGGGACAGGTTAGGCACGGAGTACCAGAAGTCATTTTTCACAAAAGGAAGATGTCTTCCCTTCTTGGCTTTCCAGGACTTCTTTGGAAAGACCCAGGAGCCCACTTGGAGGTTGCGCATGCTCTCCCAGCTCCACCTCACCGAGGCTTTCCCAGGATGGGGGCTCTTCGGGAGGCCTGCTTTCTCTGGTTTTTCCTCACTGGGAGGGCAAAGGGGAAGAGTTTGAAGCAAGCTTCTTATCCTGGAGGAAAAGGCTGTCCTGCTGGATGGCCTATGGGATCACGGTGGGCAGTGTTAGGCAAGCAAAGTGGCTACCTCTCCCTGGATCCTTATTACTGAGCAGTCAGCATGGAAAATGATGAACTGCTTCAAAATAACGAGAGGGAAGGCTTGCGAGAGCTGGCATGGACGACGGAGAGGAACAGCGGGCTAGGGTTCCACCTTTCAGCGAGTGCTGAATATCCTACCAGCAGGAAGGCAGGCCGAGTGGGAGATCAGAGGCTGTTGGGGGCTCTTCAGACCCCTTGGAATGGCTCTGCAGAAGGGAACAGGTGCAGCAGTAGATGGCATGAGCGTACACACTACAACCCAAGACCAGTGGGAATTGGCCAGTCTCATTAACATCTCCAAATGGCTTAAGGATGGCTTCCAGGATTTCCCATCCAGCAGCAGAGGCTGTGTCCTGGCCCCAGCCCTGGCTCTGGGCTTCGCTTCCCTCTGATCGTTGGACTTGCCCATCAACTTGGGTTCTGAAGCAGAAAGCTGGGACAGCTGCACCAGCAGGGAGGGAGGGAAGAGCGTGCAGATTATGTGTGTCTGTGTGCGCACGCCTGCGTCTGCGGGCAGGGGTCTAGAGAGCAGGTGGATCGCACATGGAAAAACCTTCTCTGGCATTTTCTCCCCCATCTTTCCCGTCCACAGGTGCAATGGGCTGTTATGGACCTAGCACGAAATCACACTGGATTTTCAAGTTCACTTGCTCACCAGGCTGTCACGGAGAAAGGTTTCCGGGCTGTTATTCTCCCTGTTTCACAAATAAGTCCAAGGTGTCAGTGGCAGCTCAGCCACAGCAAAGTGGGTTCCCCTCACCAGACTGACTTTCAAATCCCTGTGAACAGCCAGATAACATGTGGATATTTACGACAGTGCTAGTCCTGAAGGCCATGAGGTGGGAAGTGGCCTAGACATCCACCAGCAGAGGGCTGGATGAACCGAATCTGGTCTATTGTCACAATGATATGCTACTTGGCACTAAAAAGAAAAGAATCTGAAACTCATGCTGCTACATGGATGGACCTAATGAACAAGCTAAGTGTGCCCTAGAGCAGTAACTGAATGAATCCACGGACACGAAATGTCTGGGACAGGCCAGTCCACAGAGCCAGAAAGTGGATGAGTGGTCGTTTGGGCAAAGTGGGGAGGGCAGGGTGGAGGGCAAGGAGGACTGACTCCCAGTGTCTGCTTTAGAGCAGGTTGGGAACTGTAGCTACTGTTACTGCAGCATCAGGAAGCTGAAGTTGGGAGCCAGAGCTGACTTGACTTGGGGACTTGGAAGTGGGATGCGGAGTCTCGACCTCCAGGCTAAATAAACGCCCAGAGTGTTCGTGGACCACACTACAAACACACACTGTGATCTAAGCACCCTGGGCTGTCCTGTAGCACTCTGCCTTGACCCACTGCTTTTCTTCAGAACTGTCTTTTCCAGCTGGCTGTTGGACCTGGTGGTTAGGATGCCTGTCCACCGGGTTGGAATGTCTGGGTTCAGCATCTGGCTCAGGTTTCCTGCTCCCAGCTCCAGCCCCGGGCCTTTGTAGGTATCCGACAAGTGAGTGAACCAAGAGAGAGGAGTGCTCAGTCTGTCTGCCTGACTTTTTAAAAAGTTCTGACTTTCTGGGCGAGGCTGACTTGAGCTTATTTGTCTGCAAACAACTCAGGTCTGAGCTGGGATGGCTCAGTGCTGAGCTGGTCCAGCACACCAGCCACAGGACAATGTAGCAGTTGAGGGTATGGGGACCCTGGGAGGGACACGGGAGTTCTGGGTGCTGGTGTCATGGAACTTGCAGTTCTGACAGCAGAACACCTGCTGTCTCAAGACTTGTACCCACTGAACTAAGACAGGCCCTGCATGAGCTAACTTGAATCTCTTGGCTGCCTGGGTGTGCACTGGTTCCAGCCCACGTGGTCTGGGCGTTAGTTCTATGAAACAGTCCTGTCTGCCTCCCTCCTCCTGGCTGTCTGCTCCTGAGGGTGGAATCCCACGGCAGGTGCCAAGGGCAGGACTCTGCAGAGCAGTGGGGGGGCGGAAGAGTGTCCCACTGGGAGCACGGAGACCTAGCTAGTGCTGCACCCTGATGTTGAAGACAAAACCCCACTGCTGGTCAGATGCTCCATGGAGAGCGGGACCAATCAGGTTATCAGGAGAGCGGCTGGTGGGTAAAGCATGAAGTGTATGTTCTCCTCCTCAGGCCTGGTGTGATGGCTCAGCAGCTAAATCTTCACCCCAAATGGGTCCTGGTTCATGTCTCAGCTGCTCCACTTCCCGCCCAGCTCCCTGCTTGTGGCCTGCAAAAGCAGTAGAGGATGGCCCAAAGCCTTGGGACCCTGTGTCCACACGGGAAACCTGGAAGAAACTCCTGACTACTGACTTCGGGTTGGCTCAGCTCCAGCCACTGTGGCCATTTGGCGGAGTGAGCTGGTAGATGGAAAATCAGTTTGTCTCTGCCTCTCCTCTCTATAAATTGGATTCGCCTATACAATAAAAAATAAATCCTAAAAAGAGATGGCTCTGGCACATGGCCAGTCCCGGGTGACCAGGACAGAGGGCAGAAGCATCGGAGGGGCCTGTGAAGTCCCACTTGGGGGCCCGGCGCGGTGGCGCAGTGGTTAAGGTCCTCGCCTTGCACGCCCGGGATCCCATATGGGCGCCGGTTCTAATCCTGGCTGCCCTGCTTCCCTTCCAGCTCCCTGCTTGTGGCCTGGGAAAGCAGTCAAGGACGGCCCAAAGCTTTGGGAACCTGCACCCGCGTGGGAGACCCGGAAGAGGCTCCTGGCTTCTGGCTTTGGACCGGCATAGCATCGGCCGTTGCGCTCACTTGGGGAGTGAATCATCGGACGGAAGATCTTCCTCTTTGTCTCTCCTCTCTGTATATCCGCCTTTCCAATAAAAACTAATAAAAATAAATCAAAAAAAAAAAAAAAAGAAGTCCCACTTGGGGCATCTCCCTTTGGGCATTCCTTCCCTCTGGGAGCTATGACGCTGCTGAGTGAGTTGCCAGCCAGCACCCTAGCTGGGGAGTGCCCAGCTTCACAAAGCTGCAGTTTCTGATGTTAACTGGGAGATTAACTACAGTGTGCTTGTTTTTCTAGCAATTTCTTGCACCCTGGGGACATAGCTAGGGACCAAGGTTTCCCTAATGACTACAAGGGTCTGTCTGCCCCAACAGACTGCAGCAGTGACCGGAGTGGTGTGGGAGTGTTCTTGGTTTGGCTGGAAACTCGGGCTCCAGGGGAGCACAAGGTTCCTGCCTCAAGCCACCTGCAGCCAGGCTTTTGGCTCACAGGGCCCTGTTCCGAGGAGACAGAGGTGGGGATGGGCCTCAGTTCTTACCACAGGGAACAGCTGGGTACTGCAGGAATCTAGGAGAAACCTGCATGTGTAGGACATGGACCCCTGGAACCTGTCCTTGGTGCATCTGGGGTCTTGGAGATGACACGGCATTTCTTGTGTGCTGAGGAATCAATTTTCCAAGGCAGTGTTATAAATCCAGGCCTCCTTCAAAACTTTTTTTTAAACACTTAAAAAAAAAGATTTACTTATTTTTATTGGAAAGGCAGATATACAGACAAAAGGAGAGACAGAGAGGAAGATCTTTCTTCCATTGATTCACTCCCCAAGTGAGCACAATGGCTGGTGCTGTGCCAATCTGAAGATGGGAGCCATGAGCTCTTCCGGGTCTCCCACGCGGGTACAGAGTCTCAAGACTTTGGGCCGTCCTCAACTGTTTTCCCAGGCCACAAGCAGGGAGCTGGATGGGAAGTGGGGCCTCCGGGATTAGAACTGGCACCCATATGGGATCCCAGTACATGCAAGGTGAGGACCTTAACCACTATGCTATCAAGCTGGGCCCCTAAAGGGCTTTTTATCCAGCCTTCTGAGAGAGGGACTTTAAAGACCACTAGGCAAAGAAGAACCAATTCTTGTCCTTTCTATGCCTCTCACAAGGTTTACTGGCCACTTATCACCCTGCGTATCTCTGGGAAAAGGCCAGCATACAATATTCTTTTTTCTTCCTTCCTACTTCCCCGCCCCACCCCGCATCCCCCACTCGCAGGCTGAAAAATGCTGGTAAGAGAGTTGTTGCCTGGCCTTGGTGTTGGCTTGGTCATTGCCAAGTGGGAATTGTAGTAAAGTGTTGAGTCTCCCAGGAACCCCCATGGTGGAGGCTGCATGGGTGCCCCTACCTGCTCAGCCAGAGGAGCCAAGGGCATAGTTGTGGGTTCACAAGGAATGTGAACATGCAGTGCCAGCCTGGTTCTTCTGATACACATTCTCAAGGTTATCTTAAGTAAGCTTTAATTAAATGTCATTTCCTAAAAATTGTCTCTGGAAAAATTCTTGGTACCCGCCAGCCAGCTAATGCGTCCCCTGAGCCACGATTAGTGGTGGGGTGGGAGTGACACGACACTGGCATGCAAAGCCCTGGAACGACTGGGAGCCCAGGATGAGCTGAGCACAGCATTTCCAAGAAAAAAAAAAAAAAAACACCTTCATCATCCTTCCCCGGGCATGAGCTGAACTGGACGTCACCTCCCGCCCCCAGCCCCACCCCCAGTTGGATGATCCCGGGGCCCCGTATGCTTCCAGTCACAACCCTGGACTGGGGTGACCCACGCCTCTGTCCACAGCCCTTCCTGTGTCAGAGTTCCCGACTCACAGCCCCGGGGGTGGGTTAAAAGCCCACAACAGGACACTCAGTGGATTCTCCACGCTGCCAGGTTCACCAGGCAGATGGCCTGGCCCATCTCAGGGGACTGCAGCCCACACGATCCAAGTGGCTGACGGGTTCTTTTTTCCATATATAGTTATGGTTTGCAGCTAACTGATGAGGGCTTTTAAAGAAATAACTGGCTGTGTGCATGTGTATATATGCGTGTATTTCATGAGTACCTGCTTTTGTCCAACAACACACTATACTCCGTAAGAGGGTCCCACAGGCCTGCACCAGGTCTCCGAAGCCTAGCAATCCTGTCCCGTGCCCAGTCCAGTCTGCTCGTGATGGCTGCTGGAGCAGGGGGGCACGGTTCACACAGCTCTGACAGGTGGCAGCGCTGCTTTCCTGCCGAGTGAACAGAAACAGTGTGGCTCTCGGCTGGTTCTCCCTCCTCCCAGTGCTGACCGTAAGGAGAGAAAAAGAGTTTTTATTTTATTTTTGTAAAGATTCACTTATTTTTATTGGAAAGGCAGATTTATAGAAAGGAGAGACAGAAAGATCTGTCCTCTGGCTCACTCCCCAAATGGCCACAGCAGCTGGAGTCAAGCTGATCTGAAGCCAGGAGCCAGGAGCTTCTTCTGAGTTTCCTATGCAGGTGCAGAGTTCCAAGGCTTTGGGCTGTCCTTGACTACTTTCTCAGGCCACAAGCAGGGAGCTGGATGGGAAGTGGAGCAGCAGGGACACAAACCAGTGGCCATATGGGATCCTGGTTCTAGCAGGGGGTTGGGGGGAGATTAGTCAATTGAGCCATTGTGCCCAACCCATAAAAGAGGTTTTAAGAAAGGAAAAGGTGTGAACAAGCATGAAGTAAAATGTGGTGCTGAACAGCACAATCAAGAACCCTCTTTAAATCCTCAGACCACTTCTTATGAAAGCATCTTGATCAAGTTTCAGTATTCAAACGGGGTTTCCAGACTGGATTAAACAGGCTCATGCTTCCCCTGCCTTTCTCCATGCCTGTTTTTGGCCATAACTGCTTTCTCCCTGGTCCACTTTCACAAAGAGACTGGGGAAGGAGTGGAATGGAGGAAACTTAACTGTAAGCGTTTGTTCTACATTTTGCATCAGTCAGGCTCAACACATCTGCGGGCCGGCGACAACACTGTACCAGTTAAAGCAACAGCCTGGCCTTTTCTGCCTACCCACTTTACTTCCTTTGTAGGGTTGCAAGAGAGGAATCACGGGCACCATTCTCTGAAGTGTTCACTGACCACTGTGGGTGGAAGGCATACAGAGGACACAGGTGCTAAGAGCTATCTTATTGCCATTTTTTTAAATTTCTAAATTTTTATTGGAAAGTCAGATCTACAGAGAGGAGATACACAGAGAAACTGGTTCACTCCCCAGGTAGCCACAATGAATGGCGTTGAGCCCATCTGAAGCCAGGAGCTTCTTCCAGGTCTCCCACACGGGTTCAGGGTCCCAAGTCTTTGGGTCATCCTTGACTGCTTTCATAGGTCACAGGGGGGAAGCTAGGTGAGAAATGGGGCAGTAGGGACATGAACCAGCACCCACATGGGAACCTGGCGGATGCAAGGCAAGGATTTTAGTCACTAGGCTACTGCAATGACCCCCAGAAAATGATGTTTTAAAACACTGTGTGTTACTCGCCTCATGGGAGAAGAGAGAGACTGAGAGAAAAGAGAGAGAGAGAGAGAGAGAGAGAGAGAGAGAGAGAGAGAGACAGAGAGACTGAATACACCTGCCACATGATGACAAGACTGTGGTATCCTGCCCGGGAACCACAGTACTTGGAGTGAAGGACTCAGCAAACGAGTGCTGGCTGTGGCCTTCAGAGGCCTGGAGCCCTAAAAGCAGTTTGTAGATCATGTGTGCCCCCTGCTCACCCTGGCACCAGGGAGCAGTGGCATGAATGCTTCTCCCTGTTGTCAAAGGGGACTTCACTGCCCACCAGAATGTGGCCTGGTGACTTCAGACACAATGTTAACACAATGATTTTGTTACAGAAAAAAAAAAAATTGCCAGGCTCTTCCATATGGGGGAAAGAACAAGACGGTCTTTCCCAAGAGAGCATCCATGCAACTGAGTGGAAGATGCAAGCTGGAGGTTGTGTGTGGCAGCAGGATCGGTGGCAGCATCCTCGGGCTGACTGGGCCTAATCTGCTCTAAGCCCCAAATGTGACCTACATGAGAGCAGCAGAAACCGAGCAAGCCGGTGAGGAATTTCCTCCCACTTGTTCTAAATCCCTGTGCCTTTCCCAGGCAGCCCATCCCAGTGAGGAGGCCCTCCTTAGTCTGTCTCGAGGAAGTCAAACACTATGTTTACTGGGGCTGACAAAGATGTGTGCTCCCCCTGCCGGCTCCCTACAGCAACATGGGACTGGAGAGGACCCAGGACCAGTGCTGGAATCTTCAACAAGTCAGCCCAGGCTTGAAGATAAAAACCACTCACCGGACTTGGTTTGAGACACTCTAGGGAAGAAAGCCACCCTTTTCACCTTCTGACTGAAGTCCTTGGAAATACTGAAGATGAGACCTGACCTTGGACACACCTACGGTTCTGGGTTACCAGATTACTGGCTCTGCCTCTAACAGTGTGGAATTTGCTTGTCAGCAGAGGCAAGCGGATTCCGCTAAGATGTTAAGGTCTAGTCATAATCTTGATGATAGTTGGAGTTGGGGAATCTCAAGTTTCTTTATCTCCTTTTGTTCTCTAAGAGCAGTGCCCAAAAAAGTAAAGATTTACACTATTTTTATCCTTCCCGATAATGTCAAACATTAGACTTGATTTTCCAAGTCATTAGCATGCAGAAGAATGACCTCATGGTGAACAGATGCACTTGGCGGTGAGCAGCAGTGATTACATCAGCCCCTCCCAGCAGTCAGGGGTGCCGCTCCAGTTAACTCTTTAAAGGCCTCTCTGCTGGGTCCTGTTCCTTGGTAGTGTGATGGAAAATAGTTTGTTATTCCAACGAAGGGGCATTTACAGGGAAGCCCCAAAAAGTTTATGAAAAAAATGAAATTAAAAGGAAAGTGTATTTTGGTGCCAAAACCATTTTTGAAATCCATATTGTTCATGTAAATTCATAGTTTGCAAGAACTTTTTGGGAGTCCCTTATGTGTGTGAGTGTGTGTGTGTATAATGCATGGAAATTTGCAAACCAATATTTTATTTAACACTGGCTTTCTTTTCGATTATTTATCCTACATCAATTAAGGACTAAAAACTACAGGACTAGGTGGGAAAAAAAGCTCAGATATCTATCAGACACTGGATACCATGAAGACAAGTAACATGCTGTATTTTAAAACATAATTTTCTGGGGTTCAGTGTGGCAGCCTAGTGGCTTCAATCCTCACCTTGCATCTGCCGGGATTCTATACAGGCACCAATTCGTGTCCCAGCTGCTCCACTTCCCTCCCAGCTCCCTGCTTGTGGCCTGGGAGAGCAGCAGAGGAAGGTCCAAAGCCTTGGGACCCTGCACCTGCATGGGAGGCCCAGAAAAAGCTCTTAGCTCCTGGCTTTGGATTGGCTCAGCTCCAGCCATTGCGGCCACTTGGGGAGTGAACCAGTGGAAGGAAGATCTTTCTGTCTCTCCTTCTCTCTGTAAATTTGCCTTTCCAATAAAAAAAAAAATCCTAAAAAAAGAAAACCCAAAGTAAAAAAACAACAAAAACAAAACATAATTTTCTGAGTAGGAAAGTTTCTTCCTCTTCTCTCTTTTTCTTTTTTGTTTACAAAGCTCTGAGAATAACAGCTGAACATTGACACATTAGCCCCTTGTCCCTAGCCATAGTGACAGTGCATGGCCAATCCCTGGCCTCAACACCCAGAGCTCCCTGGGTGCACCAGCAGCAGCATGTGGAGCTGCTTCCCCACAGAGGTGTGCTGGGCCACACAGGCCACTTCTAGGCTGCTGGGCAGCTGAGCGGGGCCTCCCCTCTGCTTGTGGCCTCTTGGGGTTCTGCTTCATCCCCATTCAGGTGACTCTCCCTCTTACACTCAACCATCAAGCCCCTGGCCACGGGGACACAAAGACAGCTGTGGGATCGTCTGCATGTGCGCAGGAGCCCAAGGCCCTGCTCTGACGACACTGCCGACCAGCGACAGGCTGATTGGGTCCTGAGTGCACTGTGGGAGCTTAAGCCGCTCAGGGTCAATTTTTCCACTTGGCTTGTTGCTGGGAAGAGCAGGCTTCGCCACTTCCATCTCTTAGTGTAAGCTGGCTGGCTCATCTGGGTTTGATTGCACTTGTCGTCACAAGGGGGACTGTGAATACATAAAATCTGTTTTCGTGTGTCCAAGTAGGAGCGGGCAAGGGTTCTTCCAAAGCTGAGGCGGCACGTCAATCAGGCTGCCGGAGCAGTGGCCTGCACGGGGGGCTGAGCTGCTGCACTCCCATTGTCCTGCCTCCCCATCCCGCCCCCAACTGAATCAAGTTCATTTCTAGCTCCCTCCTAGCCTTGTTCTGGGCAGATATGCAAAGCATGACAAAGAGAACCTGATGCCCACATTTCATCTCACACGCGAGGGCAGGTGCAATGTGTGTGTTAAACTAACCACCACTCAGCATCAAATGCCCTCAAGCGTGAGCACTGAGACACGCAGCGTGGCCGGGTCAGCGTTGGTCTTGGCGTGCCGTGCACCGTCTCAGGTTGCTCTAACATTCCCAACAGAACCTTTCCTTGAGTAAGCTACTTTTACGAATTTCCAAGTTCTCCAAGCAGCTGATCCAGTCCTCTCCAAGGGTGGGGTAAAAACCAGGAGTCTCTCTGACACATTTCATTTGGTTGAAATAAAACGAGCTTTTGGAAAACATCAAATTAATTTCTACAGATGAGTAAGAACACACACCGAAGTACACTGCTATTTGCTACGATACCCTTTTAATCAGCAACATTAACAGTGTCCTAGTTAAGGAATGTAAACACCCAGTTATTATTTTTTGTTTAAATTGTAAGACACCAAAGGCTTTCACAGTAGTTTAAAAGAGGAAAAGAATAGAAAAGACACCTGCACTGAAGGAACCAAGATCTGAGGCCGTGAGGTCGGGAAGAAACTGAATGAGAGCTTCAAAAACACAAGCTTTGTTTCTTGGCATCCGTCATGTCCTTTCTCGAAAAAAATAAAATCAGAAATGATTTTAAACCCTAGCCAGACTGGGTATTAAATCTTCATTTCTCTCGAAACAGATTTTTTTTTTTTTTGGCGGCGGGGGTGCTGCTGGTGGTGGTGGTGCGGGGTGGATCTTTTGCAGAATGTGGGCAGAGTGTATAAAAGAATTCAATTCACAGCTGTTCCAGTTTTTTTTTTTTTTTTAATGTAAGAAACATTAATCAAAGCTTTAAGTTATAAGCTTTTCTCGTGTTGTTTAGTATTCCGGTTCCTCGGAGATCAATGGAGGCCAGCCCTGTGTTTCTTGACGCCTCCCCGGGAGGCAGAGGCGTGATTATGTAAATCGCGCCTGCTCCCGCACCTCTGCCAGCTTGCTTATCTCCTGAGCCTTCTGCCTGCTGCTCCTGGCTCCCCGACCCAGTGCACGCCTCTCCCTCTTATCTCCCGACAAAGCTCCGAGAGGCAAGCACAGAAGCCAGCGATGTTAAACAATGATGCATGGCTGATTTTATTTGTAAGTGATTTATTTCACTGAATTTAATTTTTTTTTCACGTTGTGTGTAAGATATTTGTTAACAAGTCGGAATAGGAGAAGTGAGGCAGTGCTCAGAGACAATTGATGCAGGTTAGAAATCTATTAAGCGCTCCAACCGTCGTGTTGGAACCGGTGGAAGATGCAGGAAGCCCCTCATTGAGGATTTCCACATGCATTGACTAAATATCCCATTTACTCTCTGAAAGGCAATTAATCTGTAATTACATGCAGAAATTTACAAGTAATAATTCCATTCTTTGGAGGAAAAAACAGTAATCATATAATCAGTTTAAGTGGCAGCACACTTTTTTTTCTCCCTGAAACCAGAAACATAAAAAAAAAGAAAAAATACCTAAAAACAAGGAGATCTGAGGAATTTATTTTTTTAAATCATTTTTTCCCCGGAGCCTAATCAAAGGAAATGACAGTATGCTGGTTTCCGCGGTGACTCCCATGCCAGGTGCTTCGGGTCGGCGGCCTGTCCACAAGACACTAGCGAGGAGTGAGAGCCCCGCTCTGACATCACCGGCCTGGGCACGCCGTCCTCCCGTGTCTCTTGCATTAATCCCTGACCCCAGCATCTCGGTAGCATAATCCCCATTTAGCATGAGTCTGGGAGGACCTCTTTCTTGATAAGTAAAGCGCACTGATTCAGGCGTGGCTCCTAAACAACATATTCCCAGCTCAGCAAGAAGCCCACACTGCTGAATGAACTGGGGCGCACGCCCGAGAAAAAAAGTTCATTAACCTTGCGAGATGCGGAGGTTAACAGGACGGCTGGAGAGGAACCCAGTGAACAGCTCGGATACAAAACACACGAAAATGAATGTCACCATTCCTTTGATATTCATTAGCTGATTCAGAGAGAGAAGGCTCTCCTGAAATTTGCAAGCATTTATCTGTGAAAAACAGGTGTACATCTGCTGCTCGGATGCGTCCTACGTGTCGAGGCAAGAATACCGCAGACACTCACCCGTTCCGCTGAGCGAGTGGCTGGGCGAGGGGGAGAAGACCTGCGCTGCGAAATCCTCGAATGTCATGACTTCACGGTGGTTCTGGATGATGGCTTCGAGGTACAGAGCCCGCTCTTCGTAGCTGCAGCAAGCGGTTAAGGAGGCCAACGCATGTGCAAAAAGGGCATTGACCATAAGCGCAGGGACTTCTGCGTGTGTGTAAAAAAGAATCCTGCAGGTTTTCCAGCATATTGTCCCCAGATTCAATAACACGCATTACAATTAATAGCTCAGTCTGATTTTGAGACCTAAATTACTGTTAGGTTTTAACTGCACTCATCACTACTATTGCTAAAAAAAAAAAAAAAAAAAAAATCTGTGAGCCAATAATGGCAGAAGGCCACTAGAGGAAGCACAAGGTAAGTTAAACAGACTATCCCTTTTCCTACCGCCAAAGCCCAGGGCATGTCATATGTCTGCCCCCTTCTTCAGTGAATCAAATGTTCTCCTCAGCTTACGGACTCAGTGAGTTGATGGTTCAAGCAAGAACTGATGATCCACACACTCAAAAAAAGAAAAAAAGAACAGAAGTTTGCGGTGGTGGTGGTGGGGTTTGGAAGGGTGGCGCGGTTTGGAAGGATGGCACGGTTTGGAAGGTTTATAAGTGTGGCACGGTTTGGAAGGGTGGCACAGTTTGGAAGTTTTGGAAGGGCCGTAGGGTTTGGAAGATATACTCTTTGGAGGGACAGATAGTAAAAACTCCAAACCAAAGTAAGCTATGGGCATCAGGATACAAGGACTAACGTGGGTTAGGAGTACACAATGTAATACTAATCATTAAAAAAAAAGACTATTGCCTTTTAATTAAAACTGCTGTCTGGAGCTTCATAGCATTCAAATGTGTAATCAAAAACCAGTCACCAATAAAACTTACAAGCGTAACAGGCCAAGCACCTTTCCAGCTGTCCTAATAGGACCCCTGCGTGTGGCAGCCTCTCACAGGGCAGGAAGCAGCTTTGCCCTTTTCTGCGTGGCTGCCGTTTCCTCCGAAGGTGCATCACGCACTTTCAATCACAGGATAACGTCGGCACGATCCGGCAGGCGCCACGTGTCCGACTTGGCGAATTAACACTCGGGGAAGCCAGCATGACATCTCATTTTCCCTTCCCTCAATATCAATGCAAAAGTTTGATTCCCGTGGGAAATCGTGTTCATTCTCCAGAAATACTGGGAAGGTGGATCACCGGAACATTAAAAGCACATTTAAAGCCGGCTTTTCAAAATGACCCCTTTAAAAAAATATACATGGCTGACAGACCCTTCTAATTAGCTTCCAATAGAGACTGCATTTGAAAACAGACAAACTTTCTATTTTCTTATGGCAAGGATGTGGACTCTGGCTTCTCCATCCTGCTTTAGTCACAGCTGAGGCTGGTGGCAGGGCACGCCAGAGGCTGTGCCATCCAATACGGCAGGTGTGAGCCACACGGTGTGCCATCTCGATTGAAGTTTTAATTAACGAAAATTACAAAATGAGAATGCAGTTC
This sequence comes from Ochotona curzoniae, assembly GCF_017591425.1. Taxonomy (NCBI): domain Eukaryota; kingdom Metazoa; phylum Chordata; class Mammalia; order Lagomorpha; family Ochotonidae; genus Ochotona; species Ochotona curzoniae. The sequence continues at coordinate 20,357,785 of NW_024465894.1, read as the reverse complement.
CACTGCTCCCCTTGCATATCTCAATTACTCTGCAGCCCTATACGACGGGGGTCACCATCACAGATTCCTAGCTAAGGCACATGTTGGTACAATGAAAACACTACTGCACAGTGCTGGGCAGACCTTTCCCTCTCTGCCCTGCCCTGTGCCATGCTTGAAGAAGGAAAGCTGAGTGTGAAGACTTCCAAAGTGGTCCCTCGGAGGATGATTCATAAATTTTTCTAAAGATGGTCCCAGCAGCCCCAGGCCGGAGCAGCCTGAGCCTGGACTGGCCCCATCAACTGTGGCTGAACTCCTGGTGACTCGCCTTAATGAACAGGCTGCCAAACTTCCTCAGCGAGAGGCGCCTGCTCCGGCCCAATTCTAGAGGGACCCTGCAAATGCCATTCACGTCTCATTATGAACACGCTTATTCTGCACAGCACTTGGCTGTCGCGGCGGCTCGGCCCTCCGTGCACAGCCCCAGCAAGCCACTGGTCTGGGGAACAGCAGGACGCTAGGCCCGAGTGGCCGTCTGGCGAACAGGCAGTCTGACACTAAGCTGGCACGTGCCGGCCCAGCAGGGGCTGAGCGAGGCGTGACAAATTACTCAAAGCGCTGAGCTAAACTTATGGCTGACAACCACCTGAGCCTTTGGGCCGCCGTGGCCCGCTGTCAACGCTCAATTCATGGCTCTCTCTTTGAGCCCACAGTCTGCTTGTGGGCCTGGGGTTAGAGAAGGCACGTCCCTCTAAAGACCTGTCATGCTTTGCCTACCATCGTCCTGCTGTTCCTGAAGAGGCCCCACTGTGACCAACACATCCACACGCGGCGCTCGGGACAATGGCAAACACAACAGAAATGCATGTGGGTTTTGCCCAATAGTCTCTGTAAGTGGCTTGCTATGTTAATCAAACTCACAACAAAATCCACTCGGGGTGCTGTAGGTGACACCCTCCTCCTGGATGATGCTGTCTGATCATCAGGACCTTGGCCTTGATGAGACGAGGGCTCTGTGTGATGTTTACTGGAGGTGACAGGCAAGAGGTTTGTTTTTTTGTTTGTTTGTTTGTATGTTGTTTTTTTAAGATTTATTTATTTATATTGGAAAGGTAAAATATACAGAGAGGGGAAGAGACAGAGAGGAAGATCTTCCATCTGATGGTTCATTCCCCAAACAGCCACAAAGGCTGGAGCTGAGCCAATCCAAAGCCAGGAGCTTGGAGATTCTTCCAGGTCTCCCACGTGGGTACAGGGTCCCAAAGCTTTGGGCCATCCTCAACTGCTTTCCAGGGAGCAGGGAGCTGGATTGGGAAGTGGGGCTGCTGGGAGTAGAACCGGTGTCCATAAGGGATCCTGGCAAGTTCAAGGCCAGCACTTTAGCCACTAGGCTACTGTGTCTAGTGTTTACTCCCCAAGTGGTTGCAACAGCTGGAGCTGAGCTGATCTGATGCCAGGAGCCAGGAGCTTCTTCTGGGTCTCCCACATGGGTCAGGGTCCCAAGGTTTTGGGTGTCCTTGACTGCCTTCCCAAGCCACAAGCAGGGAGCTGGATGGGAAGTGGAGCTGCCAGGACATGAACTGGTGCCCATATAGGATGCTGGTGCTTGGAGGTGGATGATTAGCCAGTTGAGCCACCATGCTGAATTCTAGGCATAACACGGACACTTATGGGTCCATAATACAGACACTTACGATTCTGACCTCAAAATGTTCATAGGGCTCTCATCACCCATGGACGCTGAAGTCATGCCCACCTGTGGATGATCAGAGACATCCAACTGGAAGTGGGTGGCCATAGAACTACCTGGTCATAAACCCAACGTATTTCCCTATGGGTTCCTGTCCTTTTGATCCCTTAGTAAGTTCACTAATGAGCCTGGCGCGATGTGCTAGCAGCTAAAGTCCTTGCCTTGAACGCACTGGGATCCCATATGGGTGCTAGTTATAGTCCCAGCAGCTCCACTTCCCATCCAGCCCCCAGCTTTGGGCTGGAAAGGCAGTGGAAGATGGTCCAAGGCTTTCAGACCTGTACCCACGAGGGAAGAAGCTCCTGGCTTCAGATTGGCTCACCTGTTGTGACCACTTGGGGAGTAAATCAGTGGATGGAGGATCTTTTCCTCTGTCTCTCCTTCTCTGCATAAATCTGCCTTTCCAATAAAAACAAATATTTAAAAAATTCCATTCTAAATTCTTCGCTTATTAAAAATCACATACAGCACAGTAGTTTTTTGAATTACAAATCTGAGACACACACACACATACACAGAGAGCGTGAGTATCTGGGCAGGGCTAAGGCCAGAGCCAGGAGCAGGGGGTGTACTGCAGGTCATGTGGCAGCAGGAGCCCAGTGACTTCAGGTACCACTGCTGCCAGCCTCCCAGGGGCCACACTGGTGCCAAGCTGGCATTGGGAACTGCAGCTGGGAATGGAACCCAAGCACGCTAATATGAACTGTGGACATCTTAGGTACTAGGCTAAATGTCTGCTCTTCAGATTGTACTTTTCTGAAGGGGCATTTTTGGGGACTGGTGCAAGCTAAGCTTCTGTTTGTGGCATTTGTACCCCGTAAGGATGCCGGTTCATGTCCTGGCAGATCCATCTCCAATTCAGCTCCTTGCTTATGACTTGGGGAAGCAGTGGAGGATGGCTCAAGTTCTTGGGTACTGGGTTTAGATTGGCTCAGCTGCAGCAGCTGTAGCCACTGGGAGTGAACCAGTGAATGCACTCTCTCTGTCTCTGTGTATATTTGCCTTTCAAATACTTTTTTTTTTTAAAGATCATTCTTCCTCTTGATCTCATGCAATCCAGAGAAAATTTGAATTACTAACCAGAAGTTCTTCTTATAGATATTTCTGAATTTTTAAGCAACCTATTCTGTCCATATTTTCACATTAAAAAAGATTTGTATGAAAGTCAGAGGAGAGGGAGGAGGAGAGAGGGAGGGAGAGAGAGAGAGAGAGAGAGAGAGAGAGAGAACATGAACCATACATTCACTGGTTCACTTGCTAAATGCCTGCAATGGTCAGAGCTGGCCTGGTCTGAAGCCGGGAGCCAGGAATTTTGGGGCCATTCTCTGCTTCTTAAGCCATTAGTAGGGGGCTGGACTGGAAGTAGAACAGTGGGGACTTGAACCAGTGCCGTATGGGATGCTGGCACTGCAGGCAGAGGATCAGCTTGCTATACCACTGTGCCAGTCCTGGACTTTCCTTGCATTTCTCAGGAGTGGACAGCACCTTGGGCTAGCAGGTCAGCTGGGAGGAGCTGTCTCCTGACATCAGGCCGTGCGGGTTCTTTCAACAGCTGGCTCACCTCTCCCTAGTTTTTTCTCCTGGCTTGTACAGCCCTAATTGCTGACACAAGCCAGTCCGGCACTGGCTGTTCCTTATGACTCAGGGATTCCAAAACTCCCTCAACAGTGCTCTGAAATGGAGGGGAAGCTGAGATGAGGGCTCTGGGAGGTGCCAGCTGACCACACACTCCTCTGAGAAGGCTCCTTGAGGCTATGATGGTACAAGTTTATTTTGGTGAGAACAAATTTGAAATGCATGTATATGAGGGGGTGTTTTAACAAGTTTATAGGAAGTGTGTATTGAGAAAAAAACTATGCATGGGGCCTTCATAGTGGCATAACAGGCTAATCCTCCACATGGGTGCCTGTTTGTGGATCTGGCTGTGATCCAGTTCCCTGCTTGTGGCCTGGGAGCAGTGGAGGATGGCCCAAAGCCTTGGGAACCTGAAGCCATGTGGGAGACTTTGAGGTAGCTCCCAGCATTGGATCAGTTCATCTTCCGCTTTGTTGCCATTTGGGGAAGTGAACCAGCAGCTGGAAGTCCTTTCCTTCTCTTTCCTTCTTTGTAAATCTGCCTTTCCAATAAAAATAAATCCTTAAAAAAGAAGAAAAAAAAACTATTCATGGGTTTCAGGTGTATTTCACACCAAAATAAACTTATCTTTTCATTCCATGTTTCTGTGGCATTCTGGAAGTGCTCCTGTGTTAGAGTGAAGAGAGGCAGAGAACTGACCAAGGTAACCTCACAGGACTAGATGACATTTCATTCCTCTAGAAGTCCTATGGCTGCTGTAAATTACCACACACGGGGTGGCTTAAAAACACATTTATTCTCTAACTCCAAGGGACCAGCAGCCCCAGATCAGCAGAGCTGAGCCCCTTCCAGAGGCACCAGGGAGACCTGGTGTTGCCTTTTTCCACCTCTAGAGGCTTGCTTGCATTCCTAAGGCCGCCCCAAACTCTACCTCTGTATACACTCCTTACACTCTTCTCTGTATCTCCCTCGAGTGCCTCTTACAAGGACAAACACTGGGTTTTCAGCTCCCTGCTTATGGCCTGGGAAAGCAGCAGAGGAGTGCTAAGATCCTTGGGCCTTGCACCCACACGCAACACCTGAAAGAAGGTTCTGGCTCCTGGCTTCAGATTGGCCCAGCTCTGGGTTTTGCCACTATCTGGGGAGTGAACCACCAGATAGAAGATCTCCTCAGCTCTCTCTCTTCTTCCCTCTGCAACTCTGCTTTTCAAACAAAAATAATTCTTTTTTTTAAAAAATGTGTTTTTTTTTTTTAATTGGAAAGTCAGATACACAGAGAGAAGGAAACAGAGAGGAACATCCTCTGTCAGATCACTTATTCCCAAAGTGGCTGCAACGGCCGGAGCTGTGCCAATCTGAAGCCAGGAGCCAGAAGCCCACGCTTCTGGCCTTGGGCCATCCTCAACTGCCTTCCCAGGTCACAAGCAGGGAGCTGGATGGGAAGTGGGGCCGAACCAGCGGCAATATGGGACCCTGGTATGTGCCAAGGTGAGGACTCCAGCCACTAGGCTACTGAGCAAGGAGGCAAAGAGGCCACTGAGGCTAGCCTGCCTCAAAGTGCTGTCCATTGCACAAGTAAATGAATGCCAAGGACTAGTGGTTGTGGTGTGATATATAATGATGCTACTGAATGTGTTTTAGGTAGAGAAATCTACGGAGATGTTAGAGAGGTTTTAATTTTGGAGAATTCTTCATCAATCAAATAAAACACTTTGAAGAATGTGTGTGGTGTGGAATGATCCACCAGAGGGGAAGGCACGGACACGAAGCCTTAGGCAGAAAACCAACACATCTGGCTCTATGCCAATGCAGGGCTGCTCCTCACCACCATGCTGCGAAGGCAGGAGGGACAGAGGCACTGTGTGCAAGAAAGCACATGAAGGCCTCCTGCAAAACCACAAGGAAAAGTCATCTAGGAAACAGGCAAAAGACTCAGCATTTCCACAACGTAAGCTAGGGGATGCCATTAAGATGCCCAATATCACTAACAATCACGGCTTCTTAGAGTCCCAGTGGGGTATCATTTTACATATGCCAGACTGGCAAAACACAAAGCCTGTGATAACGCCAAAAGTTATTACACAGGACCTCAGCACCTGCTGACGGGCGGCAACTGGGGCCGCCCACTTGCCCGGAAGGCAGTCTGCCATTATCCTGGCTGGGGAAGCATTTCTGCCCCGAGCATGTGAACCCGTGCACATGCATGTTTGTTTGAGAATGTCACCATACTGCAGACAAAAAGAAAAAGGAGAAGGAACAAAACACCCCTCACCATTCACTGACAAAAGGGCATGTGGTGGAACACCACGCTGCAATGAGAATGAGTGGACAGAGGGCTTGCGTACTAAAAAGGATCAAACTTAAAATGATTCTTGGTGGAAGAAGCAAGTCCCTGAGGACCATGCTCAATGAACTTCTATTTATAAGTTTAAAAAATGGGAATGCTAGCTCTGGGGTACCTCCAGGGGATGGAAGAGGCACCCTACAGCAAGGTGTCAAAGATACCAGCTGGAAGAAAGGCAGTAGGGAGCAGGGGGAGGGCATTTGGTTTACTATTCTCCACAGCTTATGTCAACCTTACTTTTACTTTTAGTATATACCAAACACTTCATTATAGTCTGGTGAGAATGGAGAATAAAGCACTAATTAAATGGACCTCTTTTTTTAAACCCCTTCATACGATATCATGAGCTTCCTTAAGTCAAAAGTTAATTCAAAAAGGTATCTGAAGTCTTCAACAAATTCACAGAAAATGTGCATTTTGGAAAACCTATGCATGGATCACAACACTTCTTTGCAACAAAACCAATTGTATCTTTCAATTTCATCTCAAAGTTTCTACAGTCCCTTGTACAATTGCTAGCTGAGACAACAAAAGACAAAGAACACTCCACTTGACTCGAAAAACACAGAAGCCAGTGCTATGTTGATGGCCTCGGTTGCAGAATGAAGCCAGAATGTTGGAGCTCAAACTCTTCAGCAACTCAAGGGGAACCTCTGACAGATGGGACCTGGCGAGCTTAAGTCAAACAGGCACACAAGTGCTGCCCCCGGGGGCCAGGGCACAGCTCTGCACAAATACGCTGTTCTACAAAACCACATTTTATTGGAGTGATCATATACTAAGAATGACAAGTTGGGCTGAACCTGAGATTAGACAAAACACTACAAACACTACAGACTTCTACATTATCCTAGTCTACTGAGAAAACTTGGCCATCTTCAAAAGGCAAATCCATAATTACTCCAGTGTGTTCATCCATTCAAGAAATGCATCCCCGGTGCCCATCTGTGTTACGGGATGCCTGTGAGATTGGGGAACAAGACAGCTGGTGCCTCCTCCCTTAGCGAGCCTTTGGTCAGAGGCAGGCAGAAGACTACTTCAAGGACAAGTGTGCAGATGGAGGAGTTTCTGCAGGGGTGGCAGGGCAGGGAGGGTGCAGGCAGGCATGGGGAGGGGAGCAGCGAAGAAGCAGGAAGAGCATCCCCGGCACAGAGGATGATGTGAGCAGGAGGTGAAGGGCTGGTGGGGCCACGGTGTGGGGAAGACGTGGACAAGGAAGGACAGGTAAAAGACGGGGCTGCTCCTGGCAGGTCTCAATGCCTGCCAGCGAGGAAGCAACGTGACTTCACTCAAGCTTCTGTATCCCCCTTGGGAGATGTCCACCACCGAGAAGATTATAGAATGCCCTGAACCTTATGCCACCCAGCTCCTCAGAGGATTCTGAAAAAGTTGGTGGAAAATAGATTCAGAACATAAGGGGCAGACATCTGACCTAGAGGTATTGTGTAGGGCACCCATATGGGATCCCAGCACATGCAAGATGAGGATTTAGCCATTGAACCACTGTGCCAGGCCCCATGCTTTTTTCATAACATATATTTTCTATGGACATTTTGAATAAGATACCTCATACAGTTCAATCAGTGGGCATGTTGCAAAGTCTCAGATTTTGACACGCTTTGCACTCTGCCAGAAGCGAAGAGTATGTGTCTTCAGGTATGTGTGAATGATCAGGGTGACTTGCAAATATGAAATAATCAGAACTCCTGAGAACGGCCTTGGGCATCACTAGGAAGCCCTGTGATGTGGGAAGAGGTCAGATCCCACAGAGAGATGCACCCTCTATGGAGGAGGAAGAAGACGACACAGATTCCAGAGAGAAGTGGACCTCCTTGGGTGGGGCAGGAACTGGGTGTTAGAGACAAGGATAGATCCTGGGCTCAGGGAAACCTGGGGGAAAAGTGATGGCTCAGGACAGCTGCAGAGTAATTCAGTGTTCCAAATTATTAGAGATTTTATTATCTGCACATGGACATGCTGTAAAGCTGGTGGGAAATAAATGAGCTAGCAGCGGAAGTGAGTCTAAGATCGGAGAGGAATGGCTGGGACAATGACCAGCTGTTCTGCAGCCCTTTCTTCTGGGTAGCTTCCGTATCAGAGGACTCAGGAGAGAACAGCACACTTTCATTTTATGGGCAGCATTGTGAACGGCCATCAAAGGTTTAAAATGCCTTTTGGTTTCAAATAGGCCATGAAAAGCACAAGCAACCAAACGAAAAACAAATCCAACTTTGGTGTTTCTAAGAACTTGATCAAGAAAGTGAAGAGGCAGCGTAGAGAACAGAGGAAATATTTGCAAGCCATTTACCTGATAGGGTCTTGGATCTTGAACATATGAACTCTCAACAATAAGCAACCCAAATGAAAAACAGGCTAAGGATATGAACAGGCAACTCTCCAGAGACACAAGAAGAGACACCCAGCAGCACCCATCATCATCAGACGGAAAATCAAGACCACAAGCAGATATTCCTTCCTAATTTCTAGGATGGCATGACAAAGTAGAAAAACGACCACTAATGTGTCGTTCAACAGGGCAGAGATGAATAACAGTGCGTGTTGCCAAGGATGCAAAGACATTGAGGTCCTTACACAGGAACAAAAAATGATGTAGTCACTGTGGAAAACAACTTGACAGTTTTTTAAAAAGTTAACATATGATCCAGCAATTCTGCTCCTGGGTACATACCCAAGAGAACTAAAAACAATGTTTGTTTAGCAACTTGCTCACACATGTAATTTACAGCAGCATTTTTCATAGTAGGCAAAATGTACAAAAACTTTGAATGTCCACCAATTGATGAATGAATAAACCAAAGGTTCATATTCACATCATGGAATATTACTCAGTCATAAAAAGGGGGAAAAGGGCAGATGCCTGCAATATAGTAGCTGTGGATGAACTTTGAAATCACCATGTTATATTAAGTAAGAAAAATTGGATATAAAGGCTGAATGCCGTATGATTCAACTTATATAAATGTCTAAATAAGTAAATTCATAGAGCTATAAAGGAAGCCAGTGGGATAAGAGAAGGGAATGTGGGAGTTAGTACTATGGGGATGGGGTTTCCTTTTAAGGGATGAAAATGTTTAGGGGATGGGAGTAATGGGTACACAACCTTGTGAAGATGCGAAAGGCCACTGGATGATGCAATTTTAAAAGGGTGAATTTTATAATATGAGAATCGTGTCTCAATTAAAAATGCCGCCCAGGCCATCTGTATGCAGTGACATACTATAGATGATGATGAAAACTTAATATAAGGATGCTCACTGGCCTCATGATAGAAAACAAGCACATACTCTTTTTTTTTTTTTTTTTAAAGATTTATTTTTATTATTTTTTCATTGGAAAGGCGGATATACAGAGAGGAGAGACAGAGAGGAAGATCTTCCGTCCAATGATTCACTCCCCAAGTGAGCGCAACGGGCCGATACTATGCCGGTCCGAAGCCAGGAGCCTCTTCCGGGTCTCCCACACGGGTGCAGGGTCCCAAAGCGTTGGGCCGTCCTCGACTGCTTTCCCAGGCCACAGGCAGGGAGCTGGAAGGGAAGCGGGGCTGCCGGGATTAGAACCGGCGCCCATATGGGATCCCGGGCGTGCAAGGCGAGGACCTTTAACCACTTGCGCCACCACGCCGGGCCCGAGAAAACAAGCACATACTCTTATTGGGAAACATGTACAGAGGTGCAGACCACGTGCCAGAGAACATTCTAGCAGCTGGAGGGACGAAGATCACAAAGAGACAGGCTGGGGAGACTGTGTGACAAAGCACGTAAGAGGATGCTTGAGCCACCTGTGCCTCCTATCAACTGAGCTCCACTGCTTTTGATCCAGCTCCCTGCTAGGCACACCCTGGGAGGTAGCAGCTGAAGTGCTCAAGCTTTGGTACCGCTTTTCACCCATGTGATTCTGGGCTCCAGACTGGGGCTTGGCCCAGTCCTGGCTCTTGTGGCAGATCTCCTCTTTGGATATCTGCTTTTGGATAACACTGAAAAATAAAAAAGGAGCAAGAGAGCCTTGTCCTTCATAACATTTCCCAACCTCCAGAGAGACCAACTAAAGCCACAACATGTATGTGACAGTGACAGGTTCCCCACCGAGCTGGACAATAGGTCTGGCAGCAGTGCTGACCATGGGTGCACAGAGGCCAGCGCAGACTGCAAAGGGCCTTGGCTGTAGAGACAGGAAACTGGGAATCACTAGGTTTTTCAACAGATGAACAGCCAGGATCTGATCTGTATTGGAGAAATAATATGGGGTAGGTGTCTGTGTGTGGAAAGGCCCAGAAGGGAGAGAGACCAGAGGAGGTGAGGCAGAGGGGATGGACACGGGCTTCAGGAAGGCAAGGGAGGAGAACAGTGGAAAGGGAGGGTGGTTAGATGATGAGATGTGTGCACAGCTGATGGGGGGGGGGAAGCTGGTGAGGGAAGGCAGGCCTGAATATAGACTGAGGGGCTCCAGAAAGTCTGGGGAAAAATCTCCAGGAAATGAGTGCTGGAACTTGGCAGAGGGCCTGAGCTGGAGATGAAGATCTGGGCGTCATGGATAGAGATGATCTTACAGGAGAAAAAGGAGAGAATGCAATGTTGGAAGCTCCCTTGTCCCCAGCCAGAGGGTGAGCAGAAGTGGAAAGAGGCATTTTAGGATGGGGAGACAGCAACCCCTCAGCCCCACACTCTCTGTACCTTAGTACCCTTGCTGCTTCTGCCATTCGTGACTCCCCCACACAGCTGGGTCCCACTGGCAATTGACAGCTTCAACTGCAAGGATGAAATTCCATGATGATGATCAGGATGGGAGCAGAGGCTAGGCACATCTTAAAAGCCACCCAGCAAGACTCTGTTTGTCTTTCAATATAATGCAAACTTGAATTCTAGGGCCCACGTGGAGACCCCAAATAAACAAATCACTCAATGTAAATGTCAGCGCCTGGTAACGGATAAGGAGGATGACTTTACTGAACAACATAACCAAATAAAATGGATGTTTTGGAGAAGGAAATTAAACACATGGAGGTAAAAGATATTAGATTAGGCTTCAACCTCTAATGGCACGCTCCTGGAGAGGAACAGCGTGCTATGGCTCGACAAGAAGAAAATACCCATATAACCAAGTTTAAGAATAATTCTGAGGAAATGGTAAGAGCAAGTGGAAATGGGAAAACAAGCAGATTTTCTGCGGGCTATTGAATTACAGACTTTTGAGGAGCTCTGCTCTCAGGTTCCCTTGCCCTTCCAGCACAGGGGTCTGACTGTGTCCCTCCAGGCTCCCGAGACACTCCGAGGGGGCTGTGGACTTGGTCTCCATTCTTATTAGAAATGTTCAGATCTGTTGTTCCCGGGGGATGTAATTATGGCCTTTTTCCATTCCTGTCCTCTCCAGCTCTCCCAGAGCACCTCAGCATCTAGAATTCACCAAGTGAGAAAATGCCTGGTGACACTGTCGCTCAAAGGCTCATAGCGGTTAAAAAAAAAAAAAATACAAGCGACAAGAAAATTAGTCATTCGGCCTACTCCAGATCTAGAGAAAGTGCTGTCAAACCGAGTGAGAGAAGATTCAACAGGCCACTCGCTGATGAAAATGACCAGAGAAGTGGCCAATCAATAAGAGCAATAGAAAGCCCAGGAGTTCTGGCACGTGCTTCTGCCGATAACCTGATTTCAGGGGAGGAAGGGAGTCAGTGTACCTTGAACTGCTTCTCTGCCTCAGCTTCCCACTCCTCCTGAGCATGGGCAGCCTCTGTTACAGAAATGATCCCTGCTGATAGCTTGTTGGCATTTAATATCCATGTAGTGACAGCTAAATGGAAGAACACCTGCAAATGTAGACATGTCCCCAACTGTCTTAAATCTTGCTTGTGGCAAAGAATGAAAAGAATAGACCACTCAACAGCAGGACATATGGACTTTAAGCTCTATCAACACCAACTATCAGAAAAAAACGTCATTAAAAGAAATACATCATGGATATTATTTGATGCCATGTAATTTGAATCAGATTATGCAATATTCATTTGAAGGCAAGGACACCTCCATTTGGCCTACATATGCATTTACATCTAGGTGGATCCCAAGAGCAAATTGGATTTATGATGATATAGGACAGACAATAAGAGAACAAAACTGACAAGGACAGGGAAAATCATTTGTGCGTGGGCATTTCTGATTACAATGGCCGTAAACAGTCTCAACCGCTGTCCACAGCCCACTTAGGCCCACATGCACTTGGACTGGGCTTAGGCAAGGTGGAGTTGTGTGGCTGAAAGCACTTGTACCAAGCTTTCTGTACTAATTTTCCGGATTTCTCTTTTCAGAAAGCAACTGGGTCAGGGTATTTACTTTCCAAGTATTTACAAAACTCAGGCAAAGTGGGCCATTCAAAAAGTCCATGGTAAATGTATAGTATGCAAAAAACCGAGCACGGATTTAGAGATTTTTAGCATTAATATAAACATGTTTTTGTTTTTAAAAAATATTTGCATATTTTTTATTGGAAAGGCAGATTTTCAGAGGAGGAGATACAGAAAGAAAGATCTCTCCACTGGTTAACTCCCAAGTGGCCTCAATGGCCGGAGCTGAGCTGATCCGAAGCCAGGAGCAAGGAGCCTTCTCTACGTCCCAAGGCTTCGGGCCATCCTTGACTACTTTCCCAGGCCATAAGCAGGGAGCTGGGTGGGAAGTGGAGCAGTGGGGACACAAACCAGCACTCACATGGAATCCCAGTGCACTCAAGGCAAGAATTTAGCCACTAAGCCACTGTGTGCTTGGCCCAACAATGTACATGTTTTAATTTCATTTTTTCTATGGATTTTTATAGATTTTTCTTTTGTATGTTTAAAATAAAAGTGATAAATGTAGATATACATGAGAGCAGAGAATCATATTTTTATAGCAAGGCTATTTATAGGCATCCGAATTTTCCAAAAAGGTATTCATCTTGATACTAAATTATCAGATGACAAGAAGGCACTTAAAAAAAACAAACAAACCCACTTAGGGGTTTACTGAACACAAGTGACTAAACCCATGAGGGAAGGAGCTCAAGTGAAGGTTGCCAGGTGACCCTCTTGCTTGTTCAGATTGTGTGGGTGACAAGTGAGGCAGGTTGCCGGCACACCTGTGCACTGACAGCCAAGGTTGACTTTCCCTGAAACTCAATATCCCCCACAGAAGCACAACACTGCCATGTCCTTGACCCAGCTGGAGATCTGGGGAAATCCTCACAGCACAAAGCTCTCCATGACTGACAGCAGAAAAACAGTGCTCCTTCCTGAACGCGATTCCTGGTGGTTAAAACGGTGCGTGATGCAGATGGCTCATCTAGGCAGAGGGTTGGCTGCCACATGCAAGGGCACTAGAGTGCTCCAGAAACATGGGCAAACAAAAAGCAGCCAGAGACACATGGAGAAACGCAGGTCTTGGTCACGTTGTGAGGGGGACAGTGGCCTGGAGTGGCTGGAGAGCAAGAGAAAGCCCCTTGGCCCTGGCGTGGTAGCAGTCCTTGCCTTGAACGCAATGGGATCCCATATGGGTACCAGTTCGTGTCCTGGCTGCCCTGCTTCCCATCCAGCTCCCTGCTTGCGGCCTGGGAAAGCAGTCAAGCATGGCCCAAAGCCTTGGAACCCTACCCCCATGTGGGAGACCCAGAAGAGGCTCATGGCTTCAGCTCAGCGCAGCTCTGGCCATTGTGGCCACTTGGGGAGGATCTTCCTCTCTTTCTCTCCTTCTCTCTGTATATCTCACTTTCTATTAAAAAAAATTTTTTTAAACCCCTTTTCCACTCCTTGTACACCTGCCCCAGCAGGGGAGTAAATGAAGCATAGATAGGTAACTCAGATTCTGTTGGGAAATTTCCATGTTTTGCTGTTAGTTTTGGTGTCACAAATTCCCAAGGGCTACTGAGATGACGGACTGATTTCACAGCAGACTCAAGTATACAAAAGTAATTTTTTTAAAAGTTCATTTCGGCACAATATTTGAAATCTGTGCATACTTTTTCCATGTGTGCAAACACTCCCAAGCTGAAGCAGGCCAGGCTGAGGACCCGTGAGGTGGTCATACCTTCCTGTGACTTTCCTGCTTAGCAGTAGGAAGGGGCACTTAGAGTGTACAGGTAAGGGACAACACCTGCTGGGGTCTGGTGTGGGTGCGTGTCTGGTACAGCTGCTGGTGTGCCCACTCAGAGGTAACTGGTGACACACAGCATGTGGCATGCCCTTTGAGGAATGCACTGCAGGGGCAACAGGCCCAGTTCTGACAGCTCAGGATAGGGTAGGTGTCTGTTCGCAGCAGATGAATCCAACTACATCTTGATTGTAAGTGAACCCCTGGTAAGTGGCACCTGCACTGATGTCATGTCCATCACAGGTGACATTTAGATAATGACACTAAAACCATCAAGGGCTTTTCATGGGTCGAATACCATTTTATAGGCTGCCTCGTTTAACCCTCCATAACCACCACCTGCAGTTTGTAATATCATGAGGGTTGTGGAGAGGAGGAAGCCACAGGGGAGAGAGAAGGGTGCCTTGCCCTAGGCCCCTCGATGGTCCCAGCAGCTCTTAGCTGCGTCCATTTTCTTGAGATTAGAATTCTTCCTCTGCAAAGAAAAAGGCAGTGCAAACAGGAGTCAGCACAAAGGCCCAATCCCTTCTACTCACTGGTACCTTAGGGACTCAAGAAGGGGACAATATAAGCCCTTCTCATATCCCTCCAGTTTGGACTCCATCATTCACCATCTTCAGGACCAGGAAGGCATGAAACTTATTGTTTGCATCTCAAGGACTCTGGGAATCTGCACAATAGCTGTGTGCCACAGAGTCACGGGTGTGACAGTTGCATTAAGCCCCAGCAGGGTCCAGGTGTCCATCCTTATGGTGGGGCTTCCACACACACGCAGTGGGTCCTTCCATCCTGCCTGCCCAGTGTACATACCGTTTCCTGTCACTCCTTCCTTAGAGCTCCCTTTGACTAACTGGTCCAAGGACTAGGGTCTTTCCCATGTGGTGGCAGCCAGAATGGGCCCATGGGAACTTGGGGGTATGTCCCTCAGAATTTGGGGGTACTGTCACCAGGCACCTGCTGTGGTGCTTTCAACTCAACATAGGACAGGGTCATGCCAAGGAGCCTACAGCTTATTGTGGGAAAGCAATTTTCTGTTTGAGCTAAGGATAAATGTAGCACAGGATGGATTACAGGAAGAAAAAACTAGGATTTTGTTTTCATCTTCCTCTGCACTTGGAGAACACTACAGCAGTAGATGCAGCATATATGCAAGGCAGCCACTCAGGCCTTCCTCCATGTGTGCACTAGGTCAGGTTTAACACGTAGTGCGTCCAGCAGAAACTGGACTAGCCCAGCAGGAGAAAATGAGGCAACGTGGCTGTCCTAGTAGGGACAAAATCAGAATTAGAAATTCTTTCATGATGACGCATTTTACAAGGACAATGTTAGATAATGGTGTTTGTATCTGGATTTTATGTTTTTATATTTTGGGATTATTCTTTAGGCTTTTATGAAAACCAAATGTTTTTCTATTATAGATGCAAAATTCCCTCTCATAGGTCCCCATCCACTCTGACCAAAATATACTGCTAAAATTTATAAATATCAGGAACCACTCTGAAAGCTAAGATAAAATTCTCTGGGACTTTCCACATTGAAGCTTTGCAGAGTCACTCCCTATCAGCTCCGTGACTGAAAGTGTAACTGCATTATTACTTTGAATCATAACCAAATAATTTTCTTGCAAATCAGGGCATTTACCCTTAGAAAAATAGCCAGATTGAATTTCTTATCTTTTTTTTTTTTGATAGATCAAAAGTAGCTCCATTAAAGAGAAAGTTTTAGATTAATGACCTAACACCTAACACATGGGCCACAGGAGGCACATGTCCTTTAGAGCATCCTATTTCCAGAAAGGCTGGAGACTTTCCCCAGCATTCGTACACAGAGCAGAACTACATGACAAGTCCCAGCTATCCCAGTGCTGAAGCCCACCCATACCAGAACACGGCTTTTATTTCTATTTCAAGTATTGTACCTTTCACCATGCACTTACCCACTCATCCATCTGGTCATGTATCCACTATTCATGCATCCACACACCCACCCACCCATCCATCTATCCATCCATCCATACACCCAACCATCATCCACCAACCTATCTACTCATCAATGTGTCCAATATTTACTGGATGCCTCTGAAATATCCATTATTCTTCCCTCAGATGTAACAAACCAACCAACCAACCGACCGACCAACCAGTGTTTTCTTATTCCTTACTCCTAAATGTTCATTCCTCCTATATTCAACCACTACCTGAGTGCTGAGTAGTCTGGAAGATTCTTAAACACATGATGATGAGTTACACTCCAATCCATGTGAGTTCTATCACAGTGGCATCTCACTTAGAATAAAACACTTATAAAATAAATCCACCTATCGACATTGGTATAACGCTCTGCCAGTCATGAAGCCCTTCGGCAGACAGCATTTCAACAGATCCTCCTGGAAGCTTCCGACCACAGATGCTGAAGTCCCACAGGGATGGGGCAGAAATGATCCTGTTAGCCCACTCAGCTAGTTCTGAGCCTGTGCAAACTCAAGCCCAGGCAGAGGGCTCCAGTTGCTGGCTTCCTTCTCCTCCCTCATGCCATTTCAGTTTCAGCTTTTAAATGTATTTTTGTAAATGAGTTTAAGACGTTCAATGCTAAGTTAATTCACAAGTACTATTGCTTGGTGCTGACAGGAAGAATGAGAACAGACAAATTAGATCCTTCTTTCTCTCTCCAGAACCAAGAGTAGCACAAAATAAACTGGCTACTTTTATAGCTAATCTGGCGTAACTGGTGACTTCCTGGCTGAACTGTTGTTTGTAAAACTGACACAAGAAGCCAGAATTTAGAACAATAAGCCCATATTAATGCAATCCTTTTCTTTATGCATCACTGGCTGGAAAATTTAAATGAGCCCATTTAAGCAAAAAATTATCTTATGGTGTTCATTTCTGCTCACATTTTGAAGACAACCAGGATGAGTGTTTAAAGTTTTGCTAATGTGTGAGTGTCTGTTTTCAGTGGGGGAATGACTGAGCCCCATCAGACAGCCCCATAGCAGGCTTCTGCACTGGGGAGCCGCAGGGATATTTCCTTTCACTCCACAATCAAAATATTGAGAGACAGAAAGAGTGCATGGCCATTCCCCGATTGCTGAACAAAAAGTGGGACTCGAGATTTAGTCCCTAAATTCCATAAGTTGTTGTAGATAGCCTGGGTTGGTAAAGGTCTGAGTGTAAGATGCAAGTGCACATTTTGCTCCAGGTGGAGAGAGCTCCTAGCAGAACTAAGCCTGACTATAAACAGACTCCTTAGCATGTGTTGTAGAAACTCCCCAAACATTGTAGCATTCAGAACCATGGTAGAGCAGGAACCAAGAATTAGAAGAGGGTAGAGGTGCAGTAGCCTACTGGCAGAAGTCTTTGCCTTGCATGCGCTGGGATTCCATATGGACACCAGTTCATGTCCTAGCAGCTCCACTTCCCATCCAGCTCCCTGTTTGTGGCCTGGGAAGGCAGTCGAGGACAGCTCAAAGCTTTGGGACCCTGCATCCATGTGGGAGACCCAGAAGAATCTCCTGGCTCCTGGCTTTGGATCGGCACAGCTCTGGCTGCTGCAGCCACTTGGGGAGTAAATCACCAGATGGAGCAATTTCCTGTCTCTTCTTTCTGTATATATCTGACTTTCCAATAAAAATAAATTAATCTTTTTAAAAAATGAACAGGGTAGAGGAGCAAGGAAGGACTTTCCTTAGATCTCAGGGAAGGCTGACGGATATGGAGGACTGTATACCAGATGGTTGGCTGGCTGGCTGTGCCACCATTGGCAGACAGCTTGCCCTGCAGAACTTTGCGCCCTATCGTGTGGAAGGAGCTTCTGGGTTGCCATGTAGGACCATGCTGCAGTGACCCCAAATCTGGTTCTGGCATCTCATCTGCTGGAGTTCAAATGCATCTGGCAACAGATGGAGAAATATTCCAGGAGGGCATTTTTAATTTTTTTCAATTAAGAACTGAAACCAGCAGCCAGGACCTTGGACAGAGGTCATTTATGCTATAGAAACCTGGGTCTACCTACAAGGAATTCTCGGCTTCATGAGCTCCCTGTGAATGGCTGGATACATGGTGAGGATGACTTGGAAGGGTCCCTGCAGCAATCACTTTCCAATTCTGGATGTTTTACTTATTTAGACATTTAAAAAATTGCTCACTTTCATGTTTTAATTTGAAGGGCACAAAAACAGACAAAGAGAGATCGCCCATCCACTGGGCCTATAGAACCAGGGTCTGGCCACCAGGAGGCTGGAACTCTATCCATTAACCCATGTGGGGGCAGGGCTGCTGCCTTCAAAGGGTGTGCATGAGTAGGAAGCTGGATCTGGAGTGGAGTCAGGACTGGACCCGAGGTAGTCAGACATGAGATGCACATCTCCCAAGCAATGTCTTCTCCACTGTGCCAAATGCTTGCCCCCCCTACTCAGACCAACCCCACTTGTCCACAGCCATATGATTATAACACGCATGGCGTCTCAGTGCTATCCTGAATCTTATGGGCGTATCACTGGGCACTATCTGTCTCAGTGCATGTTCCATACTAACCACACGAGTGAGAGAACTTTTTAAATCGCTGTCTATATCCTTCATCCAGCATGATTGCTGTCTGAGTCCGTGGAGGACATAGGAGACATGTAACTCAAAGCAGACGCAGGTTTCTGAGTTGTGCACACAAATGTAACAGGCATGAGGAGAAGGGAGCCAGCCACATCTGCTGCTGTGGCTGGTGGCAGGTCCTCACTGAAGCATGGCTCTAAGACAGAGCGAAGCTACACGGAATGAGGAACGAACCATGGCGGGAGAGGCAGCAGGAAGGCACAGTGGGCCGATCCCAAGAATCTAGGCCCAAAGCTGCGGGGGATACAGGACTCGAAGGAGGAAGATGCAGGTTCCTAAGGAGGTAATTGAGATGGCATGGGCAGGGGAGAGTGACACACACTGGGCTGGTGGTGGTGGGGGACTGGGACGACACGGCAAAGGAGCTGCACAGAAGGCCCTGGAAACAGCTCAGGTAGTGCCTCTGGGCAAGTCTCCTCCAGACAAGCAGAGAACATTTCTCAAGGCAGACAGACCTAGAGGATGGTACAGAGAGGATGAAACCTTAACCATGCCCGCACCTTATAATGCTCACACATTTGGATATAATTACTCTAAAATTTTCCTTGAGCTGGAGGGGATGCAAGCATGTAGAAAACATTTAAGCATGATGACTGCAGATAATAATGCACTATACAGATTTTAATTTGTTTTGTATTAAGACCAGCTGTATCAGCAGCAAATTCTAGAGCAGACCCGTGTCCTAGGCTTCCTTCAGATGAAATTTAAGGTGCAACGACCTTACTAACATTACCTGCTCAGCTTTAGTAAGACAGAGAAATGGATTTCCCACTCTTTAACTTGTACCTAGGTATTTTGGTCATTGAAGTAATAGCAATTGTTATAGGAAACTCAAAAGGCTAGTGGATGAAGCCCTCTGAGTTGGGTGAGGGCTGGTGATGGTTTTCACTGCGTCCCTGGAGCACTATGCGAGCTGATCTCACCTTGAGGCTCCAACCACTGAGGCCATTTTCCAGCACGGGGTCTAAGGATGTGACTGCTGTGCTGGGCCTGGGCATGAGTGACTGCCATGGCGTAAAAATGGGGTAGGCGTGGACAGGTGCAGGGTTGCTGAGCACTAGTCCCCCCAACTTCGGGACAATGTGAATCTTAACCAAGGTGGGCACTGCACATACCTACTTCAAAATGTTGCCCAACAGGCTTTCAAGTTTGAGCTTTTGGAAGAGCAAAATAAAGGAGCCTGCCTGTTTTCTTCTTTTACTTATTGACTCCATCCAACACACGAGTAAGAGCGAGTCAAAAGTAAAGGCCAGGGGATTTCCTTAGAAAATACTTAACGCAAAGTCAGTGACTTAAGAGAGACTGAACAGCAGGTGATTTAACATTGGAAAGATCAATTCTGTCAGGTTACATGCTCGCCAGAAAGCAAAGGCTCATGTCTTTACCTATTACTTAATTTGGAATGATTTATTTTGAAAGAAATGGTTCTAATCTCTCTCCAAATAGACTTGTCTTTAGCTTTCTTTTTTCTTAAAACTAACTGGCTTGCTCTTTTTTCATTGGGGAGAATCACTGCCATTATTTTTAAAAATATGTATATTTTTATATACATAAAATATGCATATGTTTAAAATGTGTATTTTTATTTGAAAGGCAGATATACAGAGTAGGAAGGAGACAGAGAGAGATCTTTCCTATGGTTCACTCCCCAAATGGTCACGATAGCGGGGAGCCAGACTGGTCTGAAGCTGGGAGCCAGGAACTTGTTCTGGGTCTCCCACAGAGGTGCAAGGATCCAAGGACTTGGCCCACCCTCGTTTGCTTTCCCAGGCCATCATCAGGGAGCTGGACCAGAAGTGGAGCCGTTGGTACTCAAACCAGCTGAACGCTTCCCAGAAGAGACTGAATGATTCTAAGCACTCATGAGCAAATCTACTTGGCTCATTTAAGGCAAGTTCTTGTTAATTAATTTGATTATTAATGTGTTCTCTATCAAACACAGTCAGCCACACTCAGCCCAAGGACTCCAGAGACAAGGTCACGTGACAAACATCTGCGTGTCTTCTGCAGAAGAACAAAGTTCATGAAGATGGAGTGTTGGGCCCTCTGCCTTAGCGGGAAGAGGTAAGGGTAAAATAGGCCTCAAATGCACCATCAGCACCCAAATCCTGCAAGTGGTCCCAGCAGAAGGGGACCAAGAACACACTGCACGCTGCGTCCTGCATATAATAAACTACAGTTCTCCAGGCAAGTGCTGGCTAGAAGTTTTGATTCTGCACCCCCGCTCAGATGTGGCATGATGTGCAGTTGTGAGGAATTTGCAGAGGTAGGAACAGAGAAGAAACCATGGTACTCTCCTGGAGTGTTCCTGACCTGGTGTCCATGGAGGCTTAGTTGTAGAAAGTTCCACAGGACCCCCTTTCTGGTTATGTAGTAAGGTCAGGCAGCGAGCAGCCACAAAGCGACTTTCAGTAAGTGCTGTTAGCTCCCACACCGCAAAGTAAACTGCTTACAGCCTCTCACCATGGCCTCTCGCAGGGATCCCTGGAAGGGATCAGCATTCAAGGGGTCCAAGAAGGTAGACAGTAACACATACAACTTGACTTTCACTACTGTCTAACCGGAGAGGAAGTACAAGCCAGAACGGAGGGATTTTGTGTGTGCTGAGATCACAGCTAGTTCCATTTTGCAATTATGTTGCCGCCAATGTAAATGCCGATTTCACTGATGGCCAAGGCAACATCACATCAGTTATGGCACCCACTGTGACAGCCTAGTATTCAACGCAAGACTAAGGATGCCTCTGTTCTTGCCTTTGATTTAAATAGTATTTTATTATAAGAGGTTTACTTTCTAATCCCAGGTGCCTATTTTCTGCATTTATACACATGCTGAGAAGCCCAGGGGAGCCACAGCACAAAGGGTGCCAGGCCTGGCCAGCAGGGTAGCCGCGTTCATCTGTGTTTTAGTGTCCCTGCTGCATGCCAGGAACAGTTTGAGGCCTAGTCCTCATGGGCAGAGTAACAAGCATGATGCAGCCAACAGGGAGCATAAGGAGGTCATGTCAGGGTTGCCAGGCACTGCTCTCAGTCTACATGCCCAATCTTCCCAGGCCACAGCCCTGACTTGAGCCCTTCCTACTGAGAAGGAACAGCCACGAGGAGCTGGGGCAGAGCCCAGGTTCACACAGGGATGTGGGCTTCTGATCTGGGCTCCTAGCTCCACATCCTAAGACTGGGACAAGGGGGTTCAAGTCTGAGCTGAATACAAATGGAATTCCAAGCTGGGAGACTAAAGGCTGGGGTATAACTATATGGATCTCATCCTCCACGAAGTTCATAAATACTTGTCCTTGCAGCCTACTTAAAGCAAATGGAATCTAGAATGTGAATCCTTTAGGGAAAAAAAGGACATAAAATCACTGCTACTTGGGACCTGCCTCTCTTTCAGGCAAGCCTGGGTCACGCTGGCAGCACCACAGAGGGCCAGGGACTCCCCATGGGAAGGCCACTGTAGCAGCCCCTGCACCGGCTGTTCGTCATGCATTTACCACTTCTTTCCACAGACGTGGAAACCGACACATCTCAAGGCACCTTCCAATTACCTCCCAAGCAGCCTGCAAGTCATTGGCTCCCACCAGAGAAACACTGCAAACCCAACATGCATGCTTTAAGCCACCCCAATGGTAACCTGTTACAGCTCAGTGCCATCCATGAGACTCAATGCCAACTGCACAGTGACCTGGGGTGTGGGGTGAGGAGGCTGTGGGACGACCAGTGGACAAGCCACAGAATCTGCATTGACAGCTCCATGCACGGTTTCAGAGCAAGGCAACACTGGTCATTCAGTTCCATAAGAGGATCTTGCTTTGGTTTGTGTTATTTTTGTCCCTCCTGCTCTACTGAAACGTACATACCATGAGTACAAAGGACAAGGCACCGTCGGGTGGTGCTTTCATTTCTGCCCACGTTTAATGGCTGCTGGGGATGAAGCACTTCATGGCTCCTGTGCTCAGCAAGTGATAGAAATCAATACGTGAAGAGGGGATTTTTTTTTTTTCCTGGAAAGGAACTTAATGAACCATTTCACGTTCAGGAGCCCCTCAAAAGGTCAGAAATGCATATTTCTTAATTAAGTTTTTTTTTTTTTAGTGGGGTGTGTCAAATCATGTTCATTTCCTTTTACTGAATCACACCGGTAGTAGTACGGTTAAAAAAATGACAGAATAAGCAACAGTGTGGAGTGAGGGTGACTTCAGCGAGGTAGACACAGACGCATGCGGGGCTTTGTGAAGGAGAAAGAACCCACAGCCGCATCTGATTGAGGATAATCGGAGAACAGGGACTCTGGGTTGCTATGGAAGTCGGGGCTCAAGTTTATCTTGGGGTGACGACTTGGCACTGTGCTTCCAAACAGGCAGCTGAAGGAAGCCGGCATGTTGACAGCCCTCACCCGGGCTTGAGTTTCCTTTTCTAGCATGTCTTTTACATGTTTATGCTGGAACTTCCTGGTCTCTAATAAAAATGCCCAGGCTCTGTAGGATACAGAAATGGGTACTTGAGGCTCACTGCGACTGTGGTCTGGGGCCAGTGTCTCTCTCGCTCTCTTTTTGTCCTAATTGCAGCAGAGAGCATTGTCAGCGTTACCTGCTCTGAATAGAGGCACTTTTGGCCCCCTTGTCAAAGACCGGGGAAGAAAAGCACGCACGCTCGGGCTGGCAGCGGTCTTGGATCCTCGCCCCCGGCCATACTGTGCAATCACGCTGCTTATTCCACTGTAACAATCAGACGGCGAGAGCAGAGCACCTGGTCCTCCCCGGCCGGGCCTGCCTTGGCAGCTGACGGGCAACCTCGCTGCCAGGTGGTCGCGCTTCAATTACATTAGCTAGCCATTCTAGGGTTAACGAGGACCCACTTTCTTCAGAATGCCCCGGGAAAATCAGTTATTCATAAAAGACAGTGTGCTTTTTGTTGATCACTGAACAATGTTGCTGAAAATCCATTAAATTAAATTCTCTTTATTTGGGCTGAATAATGCAATAGTGATAGCCCCAGCTCGAAGTTTGCATGTTTATTTACCAAATTTCTGAATAATTTATACATGGATTCTTGGCTCATTTTTTTTTTTTTTCCATTTCATGGCCAAATGCTTCTTTGGAATGGAAGAGTGAAGCTTTTGCCTTCTTTTTAGTATGGGCGAACACTCACAAAAAAACACAAAAAACCCACAAAAACAAAAATCAAGGAAAGGAGTCTTTGAGTGGTAAGAGAAAAGGAAATTTCATTTGAAGCTGGAATTTAGACTTTAATTTCCTTTCACAGGAGGATTTTCAAATATATTGGCATGAGTTTACTAAGATGCTTTTTTTTTTTTTTTGGATTGGAGTCGGGGAGTTGTTTTACAGTAGCACCTTTTTCATAATAGGAAGTGTAATAAAAGGCAGCAAGCAGGACAGGTAACAATCATTCATCTCTAAGTAGGGCACTGTTGCTGAGCTTAGCTGGAAGGTGGCACCAAAGAGGTAGGACTGGCTGGACCAGTGGACAGTCCAGGTGGAGCTGGACACGCTGTGACACTGTGGCTATGTCCCCCTTGCTCCCCACATTCCCCACTCCCTAGCTGCTCTCTGCAGCAGTGACCAGAGGGCAAGCAGAGGCAGGACACGGAGTGGAGCAAGCCTTGCCCACCCAGGGCCGTCACAGCCATGTCTTGCTGGAGGAGCCTTCTTCTCCTCTTCCTGGTCTCCTGTGTGTTGGTGGAAGCACAGATCTGCGGCCCTAGGGACACAGTTGAGTCTGAATGTCCTGGGAAAGCTACTAAGTGCAAGAGATGCAAGGAAGACAAGGACACAGAGATATCACAGTCACTTTAGCACTGTCATCCCATGTGGCTATCCTTGGCTGGCCAAGAGATAATTTCAAAACAGGATTTTTTTTTTGAGGTAGCATTTATAAACACAGCAAACACAACTTGAATTATGCTAAAGTCTGTGTTTGTTATCAGAAAGAACAACGTGGAGAGAAAGGCACAATCTGTAGTTGACATGTGGGTGTGAAGCGTGTGAGGGTATTTGGATTTGACAAGTCCTTGCAGGGGTGGAAGGACTGGGTGCCCATCTGGGCACACATCTAACTCACCTGGCAGCCAACGCCATGCCAGTCACTTGTGGTGTCTTAGTCTTCTCTCTTGCAAACTGGGAGGGTGACCCTGCTTTCTAGTGGTGACAAAGCGCACATACAACACACAGAACACTGTCTACAAGGCAAGAGCCCACTAGCTGAGAAGCTGGCAACAGAGCCTGGGTTATGGCTTTCTGCCCTTTCAGTTCTGTGAGGCATCCTGGACTGAAGAGTGAGCCCTTGCCCCTGCCGCTCTTTTTGCCTTAGGGTAACTGTCTCACTGGCTTCCTTTCTGGCCAGAGGGCAAAAGCTAGTCAGGACCCTGTGCCACAGCAAGGCAGGCCCCAAAAAACTCTGTGTTATACTGCAGATGAAACATTAAGAGCACAGGTTACCGACTGGACATTTCAAAACAAGCATTCAGTTCCGCTTCCTGATCATTTTGATAAACGCTTGCTTTTGCCTTGGCATTTATCTCCCCAAGGCAGACTGGTGTTTGGCCACAATGTATGGTTCTAGTGACATTATGTCTGAATGATAAGATCCACCCTGAACAAGGCTCCGACACAAAGATGCCACAATGCGCCGATGACAAGCAGACGCTCTTGTGCGACTCAAAAACAATGAGTGACACTTCCGCGTGAACAGGCAGGACGCATCAAAGGCGGCCTTTTATAGGGGAAGCTTGTGTGATGCCCACTTTAATCTCTCTGAAAATCTATGCACAAACTGAACCCATTTTCATTTTCCACACAAACGCTGAGGCTGATACAAGGACATCTCTTTCTTTACAGTTAAAAGACGAGGAGACAAAGATGTGCTAGCATAGCCTTTGAACTTGGAGGAGCTCGATCAATGGGCCATGATACTTAACCACTGGTACAGGGGCAGAGATTTCACAATAGCTGCATTTAAAGCATTCTCACTAAAACCAGTCATTACTATAGATTAAAGGAAGGCATTAATGCCCACGTTTTCCTTAAAGCTGCATAGTTTTTATACTTTTAACCCTTTGATCAATTAAGAAAGATCTATCAAAAAAAAATCTAAGAGTGTAACAGCACAGGGGTTTATAGGATTGCAGGGCACAGGGCTGTGATTCGAAGGGGCTCACATCCATTCTCTGCACGAGGAAGCATGCAGATCAGCGACTTTCCGGGTAGGGATGTGGTAAGGCGGGCTGCCTTGGGACTCAGGTAGCAATTCTTCGGACATCACATAATTTTGGGGGTGGGGAAGACTATGAAATGACACTTTCAGATACCTCCTGATCTCCACCTTCCTTCCCCTGCTTCCCTGGCACTGTCCTGGAGTCTTGTAAGGCCTTAATTTTTTAAGCTGGTGCCATGTTTCAGTTTGATCCAAGTCTTCCCAGTATCACATCCCACCTGTCTGCTACTCATTCATCTTTTTTTTTTTTCTTTTGAAAGGCAAAGTGAGAGACAGAGAGAGAAAGAAAACAGATCTTTCATCCATTGGCTCACTCCCCAAATGGCTGCAACAGCTTGGTCTGGGCCAGGCTGAAGTCAGAGGCCAGGAACTCTTTCTTGATCTCCCATGTGGGTGACGGGGACTCAAGGATTTGCATCATCTCCCACTGCCTTCCCATGTGTATGAGTAGGAAGGTGAATTGGAAGCAGAGCAGCTGGAATTCCAGCCATTACTTCAATATGGGATACTAGCACTGCAAACACCAGCTGAACCTGCAGTGCCACGATAAATATTTTCCTACCATAAATCTTTTATGTGGCATTCTCGTGAGGCCAAGTCCCGGCCCTAGGTTTAGAATGTCTATGCTCTGAGCCCACTGTTACCCGCTGTTTAGCTGTAAGGCTCGGCTTCCTCAGAGCTAAGTGACAAAAGCAGTGGTGCTACAGGAAGTGATTGGGACAGTGGTGAAGACAAGCTCTGCCCTAGACAGACGCTCACTGTTGGCTCTCATTCCTAGCTGTGCATGGGAATCACCTGGGTGCCACCCACACTGAGTGAATCACTGTCTGTGGGGCCATCAGGCGGTGCCTCTCTCTGCAGAGTACACAAACACCTGGCACCACAACCGTTGGACAGGCCTGCAACACTCATACTTCTGAGTGATTTTAATTACAAACAGATTGAATTGGTTTGTTCACTTGCCTTTACCATTGTAAGAGTCAGCAAGTTCACTTTCTCATTTAAATAAACCCATGGGGCCCAATGGATGCTTGTTCTCTACATTATTTGTGCCAGTCCAAGTCTACTTCACACCAATCTCTCAGATTCCCACAAGACAATTTCAATTTTCTTGCTATGAATTTCAATATTTTTAATAAAAACTGTGTATAAAGCAAAGATTTCCTTTTACAGTTATACTTTCTATTGCACTAAAATAAAGGTGCCTTGAGTCTCTTTTTATGGGCTGGTCAATTGAGTGGGGGTGGGGGAGGAGGGAGGTTGGGGAGGATAACTACCCAGAAGTTATTACCTGCCCCAGAAGGGATTAGCTGTCTGTGGGTTAAGACTGACTAGCTTACAGCAGGCAATTTGAAAGTTTTACAGGTATTTGATTTGTTAATTGATGTTTAAAGCCCTTATCACAAAACAGGATTACATAGAGTAAATAAGGATAATATTCAACTGGGTACAATGCCTGGATGAACTAGCTCCCCAAAGTCAAGTCTAAAGGCGAACAGTCTGAAAGAGAGACCATGATGTTTCCAGAGGCAGTGACCTTACAGCAAGAGGTTCCAGGGACCCTTGGTGGGGGCCAGGTCAGGGTCAGGCAGATACCCCACGGAGGCACTTCTCCCCACAGTACCCCATGTGCACTTTCCTCCGGGAAGTGAGTGGAACTGGGATTCCTGTATGTTGCACTGTCTTTGTGTTCCAAAAAATCAGACAGAACCAGGGAAAATGGTCTTTGTACTTAGGTTGAAAATAGTCCAAGAGCAGCCATTTCACATACTTCAACCCAATGCAAAGGTGAGGGGTTCATCTTGGAATTTGTCACTAACATTTGATCATCATGAAGGTATCTTCTGAGTTCCTTTTGAGGGATGTGTTGGGACGGTTTCCTGCCTATTGGACTGGGCCCCATCATCAGAGCTAGAAGATCCCTGCCATTAAATAACAATTTCACAGACGTGCCTGCCTACCCTCTCCTCCTGATGTCAGTGAGAGAAGAGCAAACAGGTGGTATCGTTCTTCCAGCCTCAGGCTGCAACCATCTTCCAACTTTTCACCTCTTTTCCTTTGCCTTTTTTTTCTAAACTTATTTATTTTGGGGAGGGGTCCCCCCTCCAACCCACCAAATCATTCCACAAATCTCAATGACCAAGAACTGGACAACTGAAAGCCAAGAACTGACAACTCAATCCATGTGTCCCATGTGGCTGCTGAGAGCCTGTTGATGAATGCCACTGTCACTGCCTCCCAGGGACTGCACCGACAGAAAGCTGGGGCTGGGGCTGCGAGTTGAGTCCTGGCAGGCCAGGGAGGCGACTGGATGCCCCAGCAGGCACCCTGTCAGCCTGTCCACCCTCACCTGTGGAGTTCTGCTCATCACACATGGGGTAACTGAACCTTACCAGCTTTAGAATGGCTAAATGGGAACACAAATAGAGTTTTCTCCCCTCCCCAATTCTGATGGGGCTAGGTATGAATAGTTTTGGAAAAACAAATATTCAAATGTATTTTTTTTTTCCATTATAGGAATTAAGAGTTAATGTCACGATGAAGAAAGCCAAATACACGATGTATGGGGGACTCTGATATATTTCAGTAAAGACAGAAATTTGGGGGCTTGAGAACAATTGGCAGGGCAGAGTGGCATTTGAACACAATAGTAAATAGTCTCTAAGGAAAGGCACATGAAACTCAAGCTCAAAAAAAATTTTATAAAAATGTTTGAAAGAAAGTAAGCAAGCAAATGCTATCTCTCCTGGTTTGATTATTAGACAACGAATATATGTACTGAATGATCACACTACACCCCAGAAATACCTTCCATGAAAAAAAAAATTATAACTTAAAAAAAATCAGAATTAAACAGTCTTTTTTTTTTCCTTACATGTTTTAAGAAGGAGAACATGGCTAGTTTTATATCTTTTGTCATTTAATGTTAAATTTATCAGGACTCTGAATAAATACTAACAAGAAATCTGTAAATCCAGACAACAATCTCACATTACTCTAAAAACACTGAAGTTTGAAAACTACCTCACTTGAGGCTAATCATCTTCTACAGAAGAGAAATCGAGTCTCTACCACATTCTACTACATGCTATAGCATCTATAACACACAGTTTCTCAGGCAAGTCCATAGCAGCTGTTGGAAACCAGTAGCAGCATTTCTGCCGTCCAAGCATTTTTGGAAATTCGGGAACATCTCAAAACATTCTGTACCAAGAGCAACTATTGCCTTTTGACCTGAAGAGGAAATTACGAAAATGGAGCAAAGATTCACTTCAAAAGTGATTCAGCTGTGGGTTTACCGAATCCATACTGAACCGAAGTAAACCTGCCCTCTCCATCCAGGCTCGGCAGAAGACTGCTGAGTCCGTAATTAGCTGCAGGGCCAGCTTTCTAGAACCCCAACACAATCAACCTGGAAGGCAAGTCTCATTCAACAACCTGCGAAGCCGGGGAGCATTTCACAGGCAGAGAACACATTATGAGGTTCATTAATTAAACAGCGCGGGCGAAGCAGATGGATGCTACCTACGCTCCAACGACGCTAAATTGGGACAGAGGTTTGCAGTTCTTAATGAGGCTCCATAAAATGAATGATTACATAGTGATCATAAGTAAACAAAGCTGGGAGAGGAGCTGGCCTATGGGGCAACAAGTCCTGCAACATGGTAACGAGCAGGAGTGGAAGCATCTAATGTGCACGGGAGATCACCCAACCTCAGGCATCCCTCCACCAAGGAGAGCTGTGGCGCCCACAAAGAGTTAAGCATGAAATGACAGCCAGTGGGGACAATAATCCCAGAACGCCTGACCGTGGCAATGAATGGAACAGAAACCTTTTTGTCACATAGAAAGCACGCTACTGAGTGAGACACTCAAGTTTTCTTTTATCTTCACAGAAAAACAGAGTTGCAAAATCTCAGGTGCTCAGACTTACTAAATTAAAAGGTTTAGCACAAGCAGCTATCAAGGAAATGTGGACATTAATCGTTTTTCAATCACGCTTTTCTCCCCACCATAAATTTAGTCTTTACTTTCTCTGCCATGTCAAACCTTTAGATTCTCCTACTTGCCTGGTGTTTTTGGGGGCGGGGGGAGGGGTGGGAGCTGGGTTCTAATTAGTTTGAGTTGCACATGAATTTGGGCATCAACTCCAAAGAAGAGATCTTTTAAACTCATGGGGTAGAACAGAAAGGTATTTTCATACCAAAAAAAGTTCTCTAGCTGTTTAGGGGGTGGACATTTGACAAAGCGGATTAAGGCACCACGTGAGAAGTTCACAGTCCATCTCAGAATGCCTAGGTTCTGCTCCCACTTCCTGTCTTTACTGCAGCTTCCTGCTAGCGCACACCCCAGGAGGCAGCAGATGACGCAGCAGTGAGTCCCTGCCACTCCCATGGGAGGCTCTGCATCGAGGTCTGGGCTCCTATGTTGGCCT
Organism: Ochotona curzoniae; assembly: GCF_017591425.1. Classification (NCBI taxonomy): domain Eukaryota; kingdom Metazoa; phylum Chordata; class Mammalia; order Lagomorpha; family Ochotonidae; genus Ochotona; species Ochotona curzoniae. Next base: position 20,327,740 of record NW_024465894.1, on the reverse strand, counting down.
GGTCCAGCCCTGGCTATTTTAGGCTTTGGGGAGAATTCGAACAGATGAGAGACCTATTTCTCTTCGAATTTCAATACAAAAACAAAACCCCGAACTCCCCCCCAAAAAGCCAACAAAACACAACCTGAAATATCTGAAGTCTTGCTTGCTGAGTCTAGAAATACCACCGCAACAGCCATGTTCTCAGCTGTTCATGCAATGGAAGTTTATCTGTTGTGAGCCTATTTTGAGCTGGACACTTGAGATATGTTCCTGAACATCCTTGAGCTTGATGTCTTCGTTACCTTTTAATTTGGAAGCTACAGGTATTTCAGCATAAGCAATGCATCCACAGTATCCAACTGGGAATATTTTTCATTCTGATCAATTCAAGTTTTGTTTTTAATCTTTATGTCATAAAACTAAGGTCAAGCAACTATGGTTCTCTTAGAAAGGACACTGATAGAACAGGTTAAAAGGAAAGAGGATTTCTTTACTTCCCAAAGCTGCCTCATTTTGATGCACTCTTGTTCTCAGCTCCCAAAGTGTAGATGAGTTAAAAACAGCAGGGGCCACCAAGGCAGGCTGGCCTGGGCTGCCACCCCTGGCTCTGCTGGGGCCCTGGGCCCCAGGCCAGGACTCTGCTTCTTTAAGCTCCACTCTGCCCATCTGGGAAGCTGGGTTAACACAGCCCTGTTCTGCAGGACCCTGGCCAAGTGTGCGAATACTGGTTCAACGGTCCTCATCCTCTGTGTGTCTCTGATCAGCATGGCCTTTTGTATCAGATCCACCACTGTCCCAAGCTGTCTTTAGGGGATGAACTTGCCCTCTAGCCCTCTAGTCCCACAGACACTAGTGAGAGTCCAGGCTCAGCAGGGTCCCGACTTGGGTAACCATGTGAATATTCCATCGCATTTTGCCTTCATTTCGTAAAAAGACTGGGAATGGAACAGAAGCACTAAGTAGCAATAAACCTAACCCTGAAACTGGAGGCAGTGAGTGCAAAACTGGAAATCGTCAGGCATGACCAAAGGGGTGGTTTCAAGTGCTTGAGGAACACACATGCTCCCTGAACAGAACAGTAGGGACCACAGCAGCAAATAAAGAGGGAGCTTTACATCTTGGTGCTCCATTTCCTGGGAAGAGGAAAAGTTAAGACGCACATCTGAATTCATATCCACAGACCAGAACGGACCCAGAATAAACTCTCCAGGCCTTGCCCTCAAATACAACTTGTGGCGTCTCAAAAAGCAATGCATTTTTAAGACAATTCATATTATCCTTCTAGGCTGAAGTTTATAAATTCACTTGCCACATTAAGATGACAGGGGCACTTGGGTGCCAAGCAGACTACAACACCTGTGGTGATTAGGCCCACAATTAGAAACGGTCTGATCACTTCACACGGGCATTCCCACCGGAGGGGCTTAGATAAAATGTTCAATAGGATCCCATATTTTGATCACTAATTCAAAGGGGATTCTGATCATATAAAGGTTTGTGATGTATTTTAATACAGCAGCATCTAACATTAAACCCAGTGGCCCACAAAAATACTGATTCAAAATTTAGGAGGAACGTCTATTTTTAGAAGAGTCCTTGTGCCAACTTTTACAGTTTGGAAAATGGACATTTCACTGCAACTCTGTGTTGGCAGAAGTCAGCTATTTAAATGCACTGTGTGTTTAGGGGAGTGTACGCAAGGTCATATTCTGCAAAACAACTTTTACAGCTTTAAAATATAATCATGTGAGAAGCCCAGGGTACTGCACAATAGAATTGATAACACTGCTGGGCAGCAGCTTTCTAAAGGACTTTTCAGAAAGAGAATTCCTTATAAACAGCTTTAAGTCTTTTTAATCTTTTGGGTATTCTAACAATAAATTAAAAAAAAAAATTAACCAAACTTGTGAAACCCTGCCAATGTGTGAAAGGAATGAAGAGTTGAAAGCTGAAAAATTTCTCCTCTCCAGCGGACGCGGGGAGGGGTGGGGGAGCAGGCGGCTCTAAACAACAGAGCTCTAAACAACAGAGTAAGACACTGCTCATGCTTTCAATGTGCGACAGACACATTTTATCCCGCGACCCAGAAGCCACCTTGCCAGGGCTTTTCGATGGGAAGACTTTTTACCCGGAGGGGTTAAAAGTGTGGGTGTGGAAGTCAGCTTTTGTTTGAAAAATTAGCAATGCTATGAGTCATCGTGCATTAGTGGCAGAAGAGTTCTGCATCTTGTAGGGACCCAGACACCATATGCCATGCGAAGGCCTATTACTTTATTCGGTGCCACTGCTGACAGGCAGCCACGTGGGTATCCCCAGTGGAGGGGCTGTCTCCTCCCGGCGGCGAGGACAGGAACCCAGTGAGCTGAACACGTCCGACATTGTACGGAGCAGCAGGAACAGCTGGTAAGCTAGCGAGCGGCCACGGCCCAGCGAGGCGCAGGGATGCTAATGAGCCCGGCGACAATGCCGGCCTTCAGAGATGCAAGGGCGACACGGGCGCGCGTTCCCACAACGGCCTCAGGAGTAGAATCTGCTCGCTCATGCCTTCAGTCTCATTAAAACAGGATACTGGCATTTGTGCTTTATAAGAATCAGTTGTAAATCATGAGTTCCACACCCACCTGGCAGATCCAATGTGTTTTGAAAAAATTGTGCTGAAATGGATGTGAAATTCCACTGGCACCTTTTCAGTCTGGCTGGGGGTGGATTGAAAGGACACTGGGGTGGAGGGGGTGCCGTGAGCTAACAGAACGGATGGGGCAGCTGCTACAAGGGTTCAGGTCCCAGCTCCCGCTTACAGAACTGTGAGGCCTCAGACAAGCTATTCAACCTCTCTGGGCTTTAGTTCCCTCGATCATGTTTTTCAAATATAATAGGCAACTCAAATATAATAGGCAACATGGCAGACGGTCTAAGACGTTGCACTGTTTGCATAATGTCCTGCAATGGGACAGTAATTTGCCTTCCTTATAGAAATGCTGTAAGGATCAAATGATTGACTAAACATGTGGAGCTTTTAAGTAAGGATGAGAGAAGCTGAACAGCCTTTGCAGTGGACAGGGGAAGGGAATACCGTGGCGCTCAGCATCCTGGCCTTGTTTTCTGGAGAAGGTGGTGATGGTGGCAGCACCACATCTTGTGGCTGAGGGGGACTACTCATGGAGTGGGAGCGGGGGTTGGTGCCAGGCAGGTACAGTGAGCCCAGACGGAGGGCCAAGAGGAGTGGAGGTGTGGAGTGGTGGCAAGCAGGGATCTGAATGAATACACTCAGCTTTTGGGCTTGTCATTTGCAGAAAGGGTGTCCGGGAATCTGAATGAGATGATCAGCTTCTGCCGATCACTGTTTTTGTTAAGCATTCCCCCACCCCAAGTTCTAAGTAAAAGATTCTTTGCTGAAAGTCCTCCTCCAGCATTGTACACACACCTTCCACCTGCTTCTCAGGTCTGCGTGTATTATAAATACGAGAACTGCCTGGCTCCTGGAGATGGGGAGAGCGGGTGGATCTGGCTCCTAAATTGCAACTGTTCTCTGTAGGTGACATCTGTATTCCATGAAAACAGAAAGGGGACAGCTTCCCATGGAGTGCACATCAGCAAAAGTGACCCTGAAGACGACAGGACCTGTCACTGAGTTTAAAGGGCTACAGGCACCCCAGGAGAGTCAGAGCAGTCTGATGACAGACATCTAAAGGACCTTGGTGTAGAACACAGTGCATGTCACCAAGGAAGTCAGGCATGCTTTCACTTGAGTTTATGGACGAAGTCTTCAGTCCTCTGACCTGCAGGCTGCTGCTGGGCTCTGGCACACCGTGGGCACTAGGCGGTGGCTCCCTTTGCCACGGCTGTCAGTTCTGTGGAGGACGGACACGGCGCAGAAGCCAATGCTGTTTTCCCCAACATTAGGTCTCGCCTCATTTGTACCCTTTGCTGTTCATTCTGTCCTGAATGCTACACACAAAACTAGGGTAACTGCAGGAGGGAAGTGAGGCAAGGCCCACTCTCTGGCAGCAACAGTGCCCCGAGCACAGGCTCCTTCTGGTCAACCCTGGGCCTCTCACCGTGGGCAGACTTTGATTGCTTTCTAATGACGTCTGTGGAAAAGTAGATGCTAAAATAAGAATGCTTTTTAAACTCTGGGATTTCAAAAGGTTAAAAAAAGGGAGGGGGGTGCTGTGGCCTAGTGGCTAAAGTTCTTGCCTTGAATGCTCTAGGATCCCATATGTGTCCCGGTGTTAATTCCGGCATTCCTGCTTCCTATCCAGCTCCCTGCTTGTGGCCTGGGAAAGCAGTCGAAGACGGCCCAAAGCCTTGGGACCCTGCACTAGTGTGGGAGACCTGGAAGAAGCTCCTGGCTTCAATTAGCTGAGCTCTGGCCATTGCGGCCACTTGGGGAGTGAATCATCGGATGGAGGATCTTCCTCTCTGTATCTCCTCAATTTTGTATATCCAACTTTCTAATAAAAATAAATAATTCTTTTAAAAAAAAAGTTAGAAAAAAAAAAGCCTGACTATTTGAAACAACACTGGAAAGAGAAGTTATCAACAGCGCAGGGGTCAAGAGTCGACTAGGAGGCACACACACAGAGACATGGCCAATCTTGAGTCTAAGGAAGCAAAATATGTGTCCTAGATTTGTGTGCACATATTCACATACTCTCTCTCTATCTCTCTCTCTCTCTCACACACACATACACACACACACACATCCCAGAGTCCATTTCCCTGAAATAAAATTTCAGGGAACTTGTGGGAATGGTGATATCCATGGCAGAGAGCACGAGGATTAGACATCACAAATGGAATATGTCACTACAAAGGGTGCTATGAGCCTGCGCCACGAAGCTGCTACCTCTGTGGTCCCGTGTAATGCCACCTAAGTGCTCCAGCTCGCCTGACCCGCTGCGGGCTGCCGCAGATTAGAGTTATCGATCGCCCCTGGCAGAAGGAGCTAGTGGAGTGAAAGGAAGGTAAGTGGCGGAGACAGACAGCTGCAGTATTGATCTGCTCAGGCAGGGGTCTGCGCTTACACACTGCAGGTCAGCACTCCTTCACTCCGCCTGCCAGGGCTGCCGTCCTGTGCGCTGGGATGCCACAGAGACAGCTGAACGGGGTGCATGGCAGCATTCCCTGTCAGCCACTCACAGAGCTCTCAGAGAAGACAAGCGCACCGTGCAAAACCTCCAGGTTTTGGAAAGACACACACATGGCAACACAAACTCAGCATGGGTGGTCCTATGGCCCTCCAATGTAGGACAGACAGACCACCGCCGTGGAGAATTGCCAGGGCCCATATTAAACAACTGTCAAGGGGTTGGCATTGTGGCACAGTGGCTTGTGATACCTCTTGTAATGCCAGCATCCCATGTGGGTACAGTTCTGGTCTTAGCTGCCCCATGACCAGGTCAGCTTCCTGCTATTGCCCTGGGAGGAGGGTGGAGGGTGGTCCAGGTGCTTGGAGCCCCTCTTCTCATCACCTATGTATGAGATTCAGACAAAGCTCTTGGCTTCCACCTGGCCCAGCCCTGTCTGTTGGGAGCATGTGGAGAGTGAACTAGCAGATAGAAAATTCTCCAACTCTGCCTTTCAACTAACTAATTAAATAAATAAATCTATCTTGAGAAAAAATGTCAAGATTTTTAACACTGGCCTTCTGATGCCTTAAAGGGTTTTTCAAAACCAGCTTTTATCTGAAAAGATAAAACCTTTTGCCTGGTGAAAGCTAAATATTTAAAAAATGTTAAAATTGACATCTCCTGAAAGATGATACAATCTATATGGCTTTCAAAACAATTTTATGGAGTCTGACACAATACCTGATGGCTAAATCCTCACCTTGCATGCACTGGGATCTCATAATGGGATCATCTGTGTCCTGACTGCTCCACTTTCCTTCTAGCTCCCTGCCTGTGGCCTGGGAAAGCAGCAAAGGATGGCCCAAAGTCTTGGGACCCTGCACCCACATGAGAGACCTAGAAAATGCTCCTGGCTCCTGGCTTTGGATTGGTTTAGCTCTGGCCATTGTGGCTACTTGGGGAGTGATCTAGTGGACAGAAGATCTTTATATCTCCTCACTGTGTATCTGCCTTTCCAAAAAAATATTATTTAAAAAAATGATAATAATTTTATGGAGGTAAACCTTGATGTACACAAAAACATTAAGTAATCAAAAAAGGCAAATAAAATTTTGATGTACACCAAAATTTGTGATTTTTGAAAGGATAAAATTTAATAAATCTAACTCATTAATAAAGCAAATTGAATAAGTTAAAAAATATTTAATAAATAAAATGATATGAGCAGATAATAGTAACAATGATGAATCCAAAGAAATGAGGCTGAGTAAGAACAAAACGTATACTCCTTTAAATGTGTTCCTTACACTCGCAGTGCTGGCATTTGGCACAGTGATTAAGATCCTGCTGGGGGTCAGTGCCGTGGCATGGTGCACTGACCCTCTGTGGCAATGGCACAGCATATGGGTGGTGGTGTGAATCCCTGCTGCTCCACTCTTGATCCCGCTCTCTGCTTACGGCTTGAAAAAGGAGAGAATGGCCTAAGATCTTGGCCCCTGTATCTCTGTGGGAGATCCAGAAATGCTCCTGATTTCTAGCTTTAGGTTGGCGCAGCGCTGGCCACTGCAGCCTTCTGGGGAGTGAACCAGCTGATGGAAGATCTCTGTTGCTCCCTCTTTCTCCTTGTAACTCTTACTTTCAAACAAAATAAGTAAATCTTTCTGTAAGAACAAGGTCCTGCTTGGGATGCATATGAAAGTCTGGCTTCCAGTCCTGACTTTGCTTCCTGCTCCTACGCACTCCGGGAGGCACAGTGACGGGCCCCACACTGCTGTCTCTCATGTGGAGACCACGTGCCAACCATGTGGGCGGCTAGGACAGCTGTTCTGACTCTTGTTGTACCTTGGCCTAGCCCCAGCTGTTGTGGTTATCTCTCCTTCCCTGCCTTTCAAATAAAAGAGAAAACAATTTAAAAAATCTTTTGTTAAACCATTTAATTCTCTTTTTGTATCCATTTTAAGATATTTCCTTCTATTCACGTCATGAAGACATCATGTGGAGTGGTTACAGAAATGCCAGTACAGTCTACTTTTTCCTAACCATTTCTGATTTCCATCTAACTGAAACCTACTGACTTCTGACTGTGGCTGGGTGCTGGAGACAGAAGGATGAACGTGATGTGGCCTTCGTGCTTGTGTTTTGGTGGAGAGGAAGACACCATGGCTTGAGCCCTTGCCAAGCGTGCTCAGCATGGCAGCACCTATGGGAGGCAGGCAGCGAGGACAGCACACCCTGCCCCTTCTCATGCAGGAATGCTGCTGCTCCCCTGCGCAGGTCAACCTGCCTCCCTTGGATCCAGGTTGGCATACTGTGACACTCAGTCATTTAGGGGCAGGTGGATTACACAGAAGGGTGAAAGGGAGAAGAGAAGCCTGGCTGTGTCATGGGAGGTGCTGGAGAGAAACGCACAGGTGCGCCTGAGCGGGCACACAAGGAGGTCAGGGAATGCCTCCAAGGGGGACGGAACAAGCCAGGCAGACATCTGGGGAGCACAGCACACAAGCAGCCCTGGAGGTCTCATGGGGAGGTTGAGGGGATTCCTCAGGAGTGGGAGTGGGGTAGGGACAGGGTGACTCACAGTTTGGGAGCTGATTCAGGGGAGGCAGAAGGCAGTATTAGGGTGTCATGGTCAACAACAGACCTGTATTTTTCTCAGGGAAAAAGATACAAGGAGTATTCCAAAAATTTACAGAAAATGGATAGAAAGGACCTGGTGCGATGGCTCAAAGGCTAAATCCTCACCTTGCATGTACTGGGATCCCTTATGAGTACAGTTTGTGTCCCAGCTGCTCTGCTTCCCATTCACCTACCTGCTTGTGGCCTGGGAAAGCAGTGCATGCTAGCACAAATCCGTGGGACCATGCAACCACAAGGGAGACCTGGAAGAAGCTCCTGGCTCCTGGTTTTGGACTGGCTCAGCTCTGGCCGTTGTGCCCATTTGGGGAGTGAACCAGCAGATAGAAGATCTTTCTCTCTGTTTCTCCTCCTCTTTGTAATTCTGATTTGCTTTTCCAATAAAAATGAATCAATCTTTTAAAAAAGCAAATGCATAATAAAAAAAAATTGGGTATGGATTTCAGAAATTTTCCCCCAAAATAAACTTGTCTTTAATTTCGACACATGAGCTTTTTGAAAGTTTCCTGTACCAATTGTCCCCTGAAAGGAAGGTCCATTTTGACACTGAGTATTTGCTCGTGTTCTGGCTGCTCCACTACCCATCCAGATCCCTGCATGTAGTCTGGGAAAGTAGTAGAGGATGGCCCAAAGCTTTGGAACCCTGCATCTGTGTGGAGGACCCAGAAGAAGCTCTTGGCTCCTGATTGGCTTAGATACAGCTGTTGTGGCTACTTGGGGAGTGAACCAGTGGCCAGAAGATCTTTCTATATCTCCTCTTTAAATCTGACTTTCCAATAAAAAAAATTTAAAAGATTATTTTTAAAAGATAAACATATGCATATTTGAATGACATGCTGAAACATTTTGTTGACCTTTTTTTTTTTTTTTTTTTTTTTTACTAAGTCCTGTTTATTTATATGACTGGTGGAGGAAGAGAAACTGAGTGTGACAATGAGAGCTTCTAGTTGCTGGTTTTCTTTTAATATATTATTTTGAATTTTGAATTATGTGGTACAATTTTGCACAGGCTGGGATTCCCCCAAACTCCCACTGCCGACAGATTTTCCCCATTATACTGGAATGGTGCAGTCCTTCACAGGAAATCATAATTCTATCAGTCTCTTATTTAAGTGTACTCCAATATTATTGGTTGTGACAATGTCAGGCAGTCCAGCATTAGTTGCTGGTTTTCTTTCCAAGTGTTAGTAATGGGTAGGTTTGGATCAGGGTGAGAGCTGGGGAGTTGGAAAATCAATCCAAGTCCCCCACATGGGCAGCAGGAAGCCAATTACTTGAGATATCACTGTGGCCTCCCAGAAGGCTGGAAGTTAACCCCAATTACTCTGATATGGGATGTGGCTATCTTTAATTGCTAAGCCAAACGCTCAACCTTTTTTCAGCTTTTGATGGGATTTGTAAGAAAAAGCTTGGATATTTGTGAGGTAGCTGGTGAGACCTTCCAGAAACTGACCAAAAAAAAAAAAAAAGCCTCAACAACTTGACTCTGGGATTTTACAGAGCCAACTCTAACTGATGGCCAAGATATTTTTTTTGTAAAAAAAAAAAAACAAAAAAAACAAAAAAAAACTGTGCAAAATCCCTGTGAACTGTCCAGCTCACTGAGTGGTAGCTAAGACACAGTGCAAGGGATAACAGGGACATGAAGACGTGTGAGAGCGCCTTGCAGCTGGAGGGGATCTTTTCCCTTTGCATTCCTCTGCCCCCTAACTCTCTCTGCCACCCTGTGCTTCAGCGAATCTGCAGGCTCTCACTGGTGAGTGTGTACAGCACCCACCTGAGTCACAGTGATAACCAGTAGGCTGGGAAGTCCTGTGAGGAAGGCCACCAGACTGTGCTTCCCACAGTGCAGGTGTGGGCCGCAGGGAGCATGTGGATGCTCCACTGACCCTGGCTGCCGCTCTGTGGGGCAGAGCCTGGACTCTGAGATGCCCTCCTCATTGGGGCTGGGAGAACAGTGCTACTGCTGTCTGTTTCCAGAGAACCAGGGCTGTGCTGAGCCCTCTCCTGTCCTTCCACATACAGTAGCTCCTTCATCAGTTTATTGGTTTCTTTCTCAGTCTGTTCTGATGGTGTGTGTCTCTATCCTGGTGTTTACCTGGGTGGTGTGGTTACTTAGGGAAACAAAATCAAGCTCTTGTATACAAAATGTAATATACTAGTGGGAGGAGACCTTACGTTAGTGACAGGAGCCAAGGAAAGATGGTGAGACACTCAGAGGGAGGGGCTATTTTAGAAACCTTTCTTCCCAGTGACCTGTAAGCAGAGACCCCCCCCCGGGGGGGCAAAAAGTCTGTCATGAAGCTCTGAGGTAGTGAGGGGTCGGGAGTGGTGGTGTTTCAGGCAGAGCATGCTACTCCCAAAGTTGGAAAATGACGATCAGTCACTATAGGTTCTGAATTTTTTCTGTGGGTGAGAATGGAAGCTGATGGAAGGGCTTTGAGCTGTAGTAAGTTCTGATTTCTGTCTTAAAAGGAAAGCTCTGGGTGCCTGACATCTGAGGGAGAAGCAGGGAAACTGGCCAGGAGGAGGCTGTGCACTAGCGCTGGGCCATGACAAGAGTGGCAGAGACCAAACACATGGAGAGAGCCAGCTGGATTCTGGCTATGTTTTATGACTACACTAACTAGATATACTATATCCCAAAAGTCCTTAAAAATCATCTGCCCGGGAGGGATGCTTTTCCTAATTTTACAGGTTAGGCAATTAACAGAGGTAAAGACACTTGCTTAAAGCCTAAGAACTTGTTACCACTTAAGCTGCACCTAAAAGCTGAGGTGTGAAACCAGCTATTGCACATTCCCTGCCCATCTGGGCATGGACAACAGAGGGCCACACCTGAGGTGCACCTGCTGCCTGAAGGAAGATGAGGTCCCTGAATTCTCGACTGAGGGTAACAGTGCCTGAGATGACGTTTTCTGTTCCACTGAGTTAGTGTCAGTAACATTCTGATCGCACAACAGGTGGAGGTGACAAACACACTGAGGACACTGGGGGTGGGCTGGGGGTTTGGTGCAGCTTACATACACACACACACACACACACACACACACACACATACACACACCACTTTGGCTTTGGAAGTTCACAACCCAGCTCACCTGAGACCTTACTGAATTAACCCTCTCAGTGTAAAGAGTGGACCACAGGGGCAAATGAATTCGGAGGAAAGGAGTGATGAAAGAGTATGGGGACCTAGGTCAGAGGAAGCCAGCATGTTAATTAGAAAGCACATCCTCTCCTGATGGGAGCTAAACCCCCAGCACTCAGAGAGTCCGAGGAGTGGCTCAAATTCTAGTGTTTTCCTTATTCTAGCTTTCTGGAGAAATTCTGCGTATTTGATGAAATGATGTATAAGCACTGGAATAATCTCTTTCTATTCAGATACTTCGAATGCTATTTCCTGATGTAGTCTTCTGATGGGTTGCATTATGTGCTGGCAATGTCCTGTTAGGATGGCAAAAAGTCTAGTTTTCAGAATTCTTGAGATCACATCTCTGAGACATTCTAAAGAGGCTTTTCTTTTGCAGGCCTGAAGAGTCAGTGACAATACTTTTTTCATGTTAATGCCAGGACACACTTCCTGGTACACTAAAATCAGTGTCTTTGGAACACACGCCAGACTTAAGTTCAATTCACTCCTTACAACTCAGTCGAATTCTTAGCATGAATGTAGGATGGGACAGCAATTTCTACCTTCCTTTGCCGGGCAAGCTACATTCTCTTTCTCTCTTCCGTTAAAGGCGTAAGAGCACAATGGTGAGTGGCAGCAGCCCTCCCCATCGGCTCCATGCCTTCTTTAAATTCCATTGAGGAGGGCAGTTTGGATGGAGACCCTAAAATCTATTCTGTCCATCTGTTTTATTATTCTTAGAACAACTGTCAAAAGTTGCCCAGGGATCAAGTTGCAAACATACTAATTTGCCTTTGAAAAGTAGGCCCTAGGGGAGTTCTGGAACTCTGCTTATAAATTCAGAATCCCCTCGGCCAGGGAGCAGGCCCGACCCTTTGTGGAGGTATGAGCCTTTGCACTTCCAGCGTACATCTGCCTCAAAGCCGGGATGCACTGAGACACTCGCACCCCACTTCATAGGCAAATGAAGGGGGCCACGGGGGCTTGGCATCTCAAGGGCTGGTGGACTCCCTGACAAGCAGACCCTGAGTTTTTAAGCAGGCAGCCCCTTTTTGGATCCTTGGTGGATTAAGAACGACAGCTTTGTCCTGGAGAGCTTAAAATGAGAGGACCCAGCCAAGGGACACACACGTCCTGATCGCCAAGGACCAAAAAGGAAGATGAAATGCTGTAAACTGAGGGCATTAGGTTGAAGCAGGATGAAAATCCTACACCACTAAACACCGTATTGCTTCATTTTACATTGCCACTTAGAATTAGGACTGTCAGATGTAGGTTTATAGGGAGTACTGAGAAATGTCCCACAGAGCAGTGGAGTTAAGCTGCCTCCGGTGGCATTTTGGGACACACCGCTCTTTTGGGAATGCAAGAGGAGTGTACAGAAGTACAGTCGCACATCAAGGCCTATCTTGATGCCCGACTGCTGGGCACACTGGCCTATGGCGTCAGCAACAGACTTCTTGAAGCACCCGGACTAGAATTTGGTAAAATTTCTCAACAATGAACCAGAGGGAACACTCTTTCCAAGTTAACATGACGGCGTTTGAGTTGTGTTCACCCATAGAGTAGCAAAGTAAAAAAAAAGTATTCTGTTTTGATTACCGATTTTTTTACTTGCGTGTATGAATCACCGTAGCCAGCAGCCTGCTGGGCCTGACTGCACAGAAGGGTGTGCCAGTGGAATCGGCCTGCTTTGTCCTCCTCTGGCTTTGCACAGCCTCTGATGATAATAGGGCACGTATTATCCCTTCTCAGAGATTTGAATAACTGAAAGTCTCCCTCTCAAAATATTGCTCATAATCGCAGAGGCCACTCAATGTTTGGAGGATGCTGCGCATGGCATTCAGGCCCCTTTAAGATGGGACTGGTTGGTAGGAAGCTGAAGCTTGGTGACTGTTGGAACAGGTGCACCTGCTGTCTTGTGTGAGTGTGCTTGATCAGGCTGCAACCACTGGATGAGTGCCTCTCTGAGAAACTTCTTTCTTTCCCCCTTTCCTGGGTGGGAAGTTGGGTTTGAAACCGAGACTATTATTATTTAAGATAATTCAGCCTGTATTCAGTGGTTTGTAATTGCAGGGCTTTTAAAAAAATTTATTTTCAAATTGAAACTGGAGCCCACGAATTAACTGCTTAAGAGAAAAACCAAGTCAAGTAGCCATGAGAGCTGAGCTCTTGCTGCCGTGTCCCGGCTCAGCTTGGCTCTCCCCAGGCACTAGCACAGAATTGAGGGACACACAGGAAGACCTTCTCTGGGAACACAAGTGTGTGTCACGGTCTCCAGGACAGAGAGCAAAGTCTGTGAAAACAATCACAGGATTCCTCTCTCAAGGACAATGTGGGAAGTTTTAAAGCAAGAGGTCCCTCTTGGAGTGCCACTGGGACTATGAAAAGGTCTGTAACGGCCAGACTTGTTCCCATGCTGCATGGCCGAAGGCTCCCTGCTTCCTCCTGGCCTGAGTTTGGTAATGCACAACCTTGTTTGCCTACTGCTGGAGTGTGGAAGACTCAGGAAGGAAGAGTGACTCCCTCTGAAGAGGAGTCATCCCCCAGCCACTTTCTCAATGCTCAAGGTGGATTACCATGATGGAATGACCTCTGGCTCCCTGGATAGTCCACGTTTGTCCATGTTAGATGCATAGGGCACTGGGAGAAAGGTAAGCAGGCTGGGCACACACCCTTGCACCTGCCTTTCAAGTGCCCAGCCCTGCTTACCTTTCTAACAGCTTTCTAATAGCAAAATGTATTTGGGCTCAACGTTGGAATTTGTGTCATTATGACCCATGACTATGGTGCAAACCCGAGATTCTTCTGGGGCCCAGCAGGCTCCTGGTCCCCATGGAAACCAGACCTCAGGTATTGTCCTCCACTCAGTTGGAGGACCAGCGCCAAGGAGGCTTTTGTGCTGAGGGGAGATTTCTTCCACTACCATCCCACAGCAGACCCTAGTGCTTCCTCCCCGGCTCCTTTCTAATTGAGATGCAAATTAATCTCTCTGGCTGATTACACTCCCCTTAAAGCAACTGACAAATGCAGCTGTAACTGGAGTTTGCCGACTTTCCAACAAGTGACTTCAGCTGTCAGCATTTGCATGCCCGGACCCAGCCCAGCTCGCTCAGGCTCTCAGAGCTACTGGGAGCTTCCTTCAGGAGTCACAGGCGTTTTATTGATGTGTATAAAATTTACATGCAATTAAGAGCTAAAAAAAAAAATATATATATATATATATATATATATATATACCAAAGCACAAAACTAAAGCCCAAACCTACGACCTGGTCCTTGGGACTCTCCAAACACTTCCTTCTGACTTGGAACTCCTGGCCCAGGAGCACGTGGCCTTGACACTGACATGACACTTCCCTCCAGCTTCCTTTCCATCTGTCATTTTCCTGACTTACAATGTTCAAGTCAATCTTCCACACTGAGAAACGAAGTAGAGGTAAGGTTCTAAGGAGGTGGGGCCATGGCACAGCCACGGAACGGCCAAGCAAGCATCCATTCATTTGCCCTGCACCCCTCAGTCATGTTCTGGGGGAGGTTACGCAAAAATCATCATTCAGCACAATGCACTCCTTAATAAAGATTCATATGAAATACAATTTTTCAAAAAAAAAAAACACTTTTTTTCTTTTTACAATCTTGAATATGATGTATGTACAGGGGAACTTTGAAAAGTTTGTGGAAAATCACATGCAAAGATAGGCTTGTTTTCATCCAACAAATCTGTGCATACGGGGGTCTTCAAAAGTTCAAGCAAAATGTGTAGAGTGAAAAAAGCATGTGTAGATTTCAAAATTTTTGTATTAAAATAAATTTATTTTTATTCATTTTCCTTAACCTTTTGAAGTACATTGTATTTTTACTAATAGTTCACTTGAAAGATATTTATTAAGTACTTAGTATACATCAGGTGCTATGTTAAATGTTCAGTTTTTAGCTGTGAACATTCAAAACTGGAAATAACATACTGGAAATGTCAGCATTCATACAAAGATGCTTAAATATTCTCTCCGGGGAGTTATAGTCCATCTTGGACATTTAAGGTTTTAAGTAGAAAGATGCCATTGTATATAAAATAGGATTTGCTTTTGTCTTTTAAAATTTCTATTATTTTTAAGATTTCTTTTTTAGATTTATTTTTATTGAAAAGGTAGATTTTCAGAGAGGAAAGACGAAGAGAAAAATCTTCCATCTGCTGATTCACTCTCGAAATGGACACAACAGCCGGAGCTGAGTTGATCTGAAGCCAGAGGCCAGGAATCTCTTCCAGGTCTCCCATGAGGATGCAGAGTCCCAAGGCTTTGGGTCATCCTCTGCTGCTTTCCCAGGACACAGGCAAGGAGCTGGATGGGAAGTGGAGCAGCCGGGATGTGAACTGGCATCCATATAGGTTGCTGTTGCTTGCAGAGGATTAGCCAGTTGAGCTATTGTACCAGCCCCTATTTTTAAAGATTTTCAGCAAGCCAAATTTAGGAACAGGGGAAAACTCAAACCCATAGCCTGCATGTGGGCGGCAGATGACCATGAAGCTTCATTGTAGATTATTTCACGATTAAGATTTGTAAACTTTACTCTAATATCTGAAAACAGTCATCTTTCCCAAAACAGGAAGTATGTCTGAGGCACTTTGGAACTGCCAACTCATTCCTTCTGGAAGGCTCACAAGCTATTTCATTATGTAGCCTGAAAATTTTACAAGGAACTTATAGAACACTGCAAAGTTGATCCTTTAATCCCATTTGAGAAAAAAGTCTTGATGTAGACTATATTTTACAAAAGTTCTAAAAAAGAAAAAAAAAAAACCCACAAAAAAACAGGTAATGTGGTTCTGAGATCACTGTCATGAATTTGTTCTACAGCAGACAGGTGGCCCTAAAGGCTGGACTTGACTTGCAGAGGTCAGCTGGGGTGTTTGGCATTTATAAAGATTTGGGCTTTAATTCACTAAGACACCTTTCTGACTCTTCAACAAAAACAGGTGATCAGAGTAGAGGGCCAATGGGAGCCTGGTTCACAGTGTGGACCTGCTAACAGTGGAGTGAGGCCTGCCTTTCTTCATCTTGATGCACAGATGTAAAACACAAACTCAGCAGAGACCACAACACCTTGTACCCCTGCAGAGCCTGCTGTTTTGTGCCTTTCCCCCTTTTCTGTCTCATACAAGTAACTGTAATTTCATAATTAAAAATCCCACTGTTTCGAGACCTCTCATTCTCTTTCACAGCCTAAGCCTCCCCGCCAGGGGAGTACATGTCATTTCTTCCTTTAAACTCTAAGCACAGAGCTATTCATATTTTTCTCCCATTCGTACAAAATCTAGTACAAACACATAGTTTCGGCAAATTTACAAATTCATTCTTTCCAAAAGCTGAGAAATATGGATCCAGAAATAGCAGGTTTCCTCTTCTGTCTTTGGAGGGATAAAACTGCTTGTTAGCCAAGATCTTATCAAATGCATGCCTTTGATATCATCTCTGATATCAGGCACTGATATCAAGTAGCAGAAACCCCCATGCAGCGGCTACCTGCTTTGGGTCCACTGTGAATTAGGGGCTTCCCTGTGCTCTGGGTCTGACTGTATTGTGGCTGTGTTCCTACACCAGACTCTCCCCACACCCCTCCCACCCCCAGGCACTCTGAACCTACCCAGGAGGGTTTGCTTTTTGATGCTGTTACTACCTGATCCTTTTTTTTTTTTTTTTCCATCTTCATACTTGCAGTGTCAATTCTTGGTCCTTTCACTCCTGAGCCTTTGGTTGAGAACTGGAGACTGCTGGAATCACTGGGGTATGAGAACCTCCTTAGATGTACCTTGCCTGACCACTCTGCTAAGGACCCTTTCTTTCACTCCCCTTACTTTGAAGTCATTCTCTCCTTTTCTCTTGCTTCTGTCTCTGCTTCCTCCTTGCAAGTCTACCTGCATAACCTGATGCTTCTTAGGGTTTCGTCTGGGGTTCTCTGAACACTCTAGGTGGCCCCGCAAAGTCAGCAGGTCTTTTTCCTTTCCAGATGTCTCCATCATCCACCTGCCATCACTGTAGATTAGGCTCCCATTTGTCTCACAGCTCCTTCCATGCCTTTATCAGTTCAATCCTGCGTGTGCAGTGTGCGTGTTCACTATACTGTGTCATGTGGTATTGTCTGCTACTCTCAGGTCTAATGTGCTCTTTAAAAGCCTGCTTTGTGCACAAATATTTTCCCTTCATATGGAATATCTTACTCATATTTCTATTACAAGTGCCTAGGACAGTGCCTGGCACAAGGAAAGCGACAATTTAAATGTTAACAAAAGCACAAATGTTTCTGTATGGCAAAATATATCACATGGTATCATCTGACTTTCTTTTTCCCCCTGAAGTATATGGAAATGAATGGAAGAATTTAAGAGCTATAGAAAAAAGAACCAAAGAACTCACTGGAGAAGAAAGAACGAGGGTTGCTACAGCTTTAGGGAGAAAAGGGTCATTTTTGAAGATGTGGAAATGGGGAGAATTTAACAGCAACATTACAAGCTCATGGGTCTAGCAGAGAAGTTCTGATGTTCTCAAATGATCTGTTAATTGAAAATAAAATTATATCTCACTTGTGAAAAGAACAGGTACAAAATTACTTTTTCTTAGGCAGTTCAGTTCTCACCACCAAATGCTGATAGTTCCACAGAGTGGATGGCGAATGCCATGGAGACTATTGTTCTATTGAAGTGAACGTTTGTTTTAAAAGGCCACCATCTGTCTGATTCAGGGTGAACTCCTCCTAATGGCACATTGCATATTGTGTGGCAACCTTGTCCTCCCGACACAAGTTAGCTGGTGAAGAGAATCAAAGCTCTGGCTTAAATGGATTTGGAAGTGCCTATCAGCTGACCATGGTTTGATTTTGGAATCTCCAGTTGGCTTGGGAACTGTAAACATAACATGTGGCCAGCTTCCCGTGTACAACAGTGGAGGCGCAGGAACCGGCCTTCTGACTGCCCATGGGGGATGCAAGAAAGCAGATGGCAGGTGAGTTGGCCCTATTGCTCACAGGAGCAGTGGCCGCTGGAGGAAGGCTCCATGTGACAGATTTGATTTAGCCCGCTGAGGAAGTTACAGGAACAACGGGGCCAAGTGAACATGTTACTGAGGGTGCTTTTCAAACAGATCCCTGCTGGGCTCACGTATTTTTGAGGGGGTAAGACAATAGTGTTTTTCAGTCCCCTGTGTGCCTTTAACACACAGTTCCAACTGTCTCATCAGCTAGCCAAGGCTACCCTAAACAACAACTCCTTTGATACTGAATCTGAGTTGCATGTGCTGCTGAAAAAGACCACCAGAAAGGCCAATGTGCTCCAACAAGGGCTTCAAGCCTCACCTCCACTGCTGAGCAAAATCAGTCTGTCTCTCCACATTTCCACTTCTAGCTGAATATGCCGTTTATAGGAAACTGGATCCCAACTGACATTGCTGTCCAACAGCAATCGTTGGCTGGGAGGAGCCAGGGAGGTAAGAATAACTACCCCCCAGTAATTCCATCGGTTTTTATTGCTCATCAGTTTCAATGTTTGCCTACATATGGTTGAGTAAAACAAAAATCAAACAAACAAAAAAAACCTCGAGTGCTTTTTTCCTAAAGGATTTAAAGAAGGACTTTTTGATGACAAAAAGTCATTCTACTACTTGTAAAATAAGTGATATTTGGAAAAAAAAAATAGCAGTTTGGCAACATTCATCAAAACAGTAAAAATTAGGAACAAAATGGGGATTTAGGGTTGCCCATATAAGGTGGCCCATGTGGATCAAGAAACCTAGTTCCAAAGGAACATATAATAGTAATTCTTTTTTCAGATTTTGTTTTGTCTCTAAAGGGGCTGTATATATAAGCTGTTCTGCTCCTTGATGAGTCTTGGTTCCCAGGCCATTTTGCTGAGGACTAATGCCAGGCCATGCGGAGGGGCCCCATTCTCCTAAACACTCAGGAAAAGAGTTCCTAGGCCCCACAAGGAAGGGGTGGCCTAGCCTCCTTGGCCTTTTACCACTACTGTTCCTCTGAATCGGACCTGACTTTCAAGGCTGAAAGAAAGCAACAAGGCCCTAAGAAACCTGAGCAACCACGTACATCCTGTCACCTCTTTCCTCAGCTGTATTATTCTTTTGTGATGATGACACTGAAAAACAGGGTGACCAAGTGTCTCTTCCCATCAGTTCTTTGCTCAGCAGTAAATCGATGTGTAGAGACTGTTGGCAAACTATGTGTACATGAACAGTGAAAAACAACAGATCAACTAATTTGGGGCAGTGTTTCTATAACCCTGGTAAGAACTCTTTATCTACATATCCATATGAACTATGAAATGGAAATTGTGTGATTTTAGTAATCACATGTATGATATGGTTTGAAAGTGTTTACATGCATATATTAAATTGATATTATGCAATATAAAGAATTATAGAATTAATGCTAACATTTTAAATACTTCTCAGAACATCATTAAATAACAAATAGAAACTATGGCAAGAGGGGTTGGTATTGTGCCCTAGGGGGTTAAGCTGTGGCCTGTGATGCCAGCATCTCACATGAGAACTGGTTCTAGTCCTGCATACTCTGCTTCTGATTCAGGTTCCCTGCTACTGCACCTGGGAGGGAGGTGGAAGCTGGTGTGGGAAACCTGGGTGGAGTTCCAGGCTCCTGGCTTCAGCCTGGCTCAGCCTCGGCTGCTCTGGCCACATGGGGAATGAACTAGTAGATGGACGATTTCTCTGTCTCTCCCTCTTTTTCTCCTCCTTTGTAACATATATGAAATAAAATCAATGTTAAAAAAATGACAACACAGAGAATGAAAAAGGAAACAAGTTTATATTCCAGTACCTTTATTAAAGGCACCTTTTCTGCTTTCTTGAATAGGAGGCTCACCTTTTTGTTCTGCCCTGGGACCCTCAGGTTTAAGTGGCAAGTCTTGGATCCCCATGGCTGCAAGGTGCTGTGGGTCTTGCAGAGGTTTGGGACTGGTCTACCTTTGCTGTCCTACATCACACATCTAGGACACTGTACTGAGATGAGGACTCTGAAGACTGGGAGCAGGACAAAGGGTCAAGGATGCTTAGCTTTCCCACATCTGCTGGAAGCTGGTTCTCGGGTCCCTCACAGCACTGTGGACTCAAATGTGCCTAAGGGTCCTTCCAAACCCAAGCTTCCCATGTGGGGCCCTGAGACTTGGTATTCCTCTCAGGAGTACTCCCCACCCACCCTCTTCCCCTCAGTCTTAGTGCATGTTAACTATTCTCAGAGAAGCCTATCTTCACCCCAACTCTCTGTTTGGGTTCTTTATGGAGCTTCAGTCAATCAACGTCTCTACATGTTAACCTATTCTCTGTGACACAGCACGCAAGGAAAAGGCATGTAGGTAAGAACCTAACTTGTCTGGCTCTCAGCTGCAGGCCCAGCTCCAACTCTGGATCCACAGTAACTGCTCATTTGGTCAGTAAATAAATGTATTCAGATATCCATAAGCAGACTTAGTCAGATTATTCAGTGTTTTTCAAAATTCAAGTCTAAGACATTTCTGTGAGACAGCAAACTTCAGACATTTACCATGACACAATCAAATGACTTCAGATTTTCACAAACCCATGTCTGGACCCAAATGTTTTAACGAAACATATAAAAGCAATTAATAAACTGGCACACACATATACACACTTGCCCACTCATCCACGTGAGTTTCAAAAATTAGTTGTTAGTTATTTTTTAAAGACAAACACTGAACACTCTTAGTAGATGATTGTAGTTCCCCACTGCATATGTGTGTATAAAATTAGTAACAGCCAACTTGTTGCTTTCAATAACTGATTTGAATAGCATCACTGAAATTATCTCAATATAATGCAAAAAATAGTTAACATTTTTATAACAATCAGTGTCATTTTGTGAGCTTCTTCCTTAATCCTGTAGTGAGCTGTCCTCTGAGATATCCAACTGGTTAGGAAATAACACGGAGAAATGAATTACTGAACCCACATGAACATCAGTAGTTCTAGCTGGCATCTACATTAGTCCTGAAACGGCTGCCTGAAAAGTTTCCAAAGTCAGACTGAACACTCTTCTTTGAATTCTTAAAAATATCACCCCTTAAACCTGATTACTCCAATGGTGTGATGTCAATTACAGCAGTGTTTAACAAAATAACAAGGCATGCATTTTAGAATGAGAAGTTGTGTGACAAAAATCTTGTCTGAAATGGATTTTTCTTATTTGCAAATACTTTTTGCAGCCATGGTCCAGCATACCTTTATTGACAGGTTCCTCCTACTTTACTTGAAACTGAGAAGGCCACACAGAACAGGACTTGGTCACTTTTGCCAGAAGGGTTTTTTTTTTTTTTTTTTTTTTTTTCCCCCACAGCATGGGAAAGACAAACTCTAAGCTGAAGACTGACTCCATCGACACCCAGCCCTAAGATTGAGCCTAGAGTGCTGTGGCAATCACAGCAAAGATGGTCAGCTCCAGAGCACTTCCCAGCAGCCTGGACACAGCATGAAGGAGTACGCTGGAAGAAATAACACCGCCTGGCCCCCGGGGAGGGCCCAGATGGGACTGAACAGCTCTTTCCTACCACTAATTTCTATGATAATTCTAAGTTGCCACATGGCATATGTATTTTTTTTTTTAATCTAAAGGCAGAGTATCAGTCAATGAACTGACTAGGATTTTAATGAAAGGTATTTTTCATGAACTGTATCTATTCACACATGATATTTATTACCGCCCCCCCCCCCCCCTTATCCAGTGCCACTAGCTAGCAATACATCACTTACCATTAGGTTAGGGGAAAGATACATAGTGAGACCAAAGAATGGAATTTTTAAATTATCATCAAAACTAATTAGATACAAAGAGATGCTAATTTAAGTTCTATGAGGAACTGTGATGTTTTGTACAGCCATGTCAGGAAGCTGCTCACCTTAATCTCTTTCTCTTATAATTAGAGATTATGCTTGGAGTTAAAGATTATACTACGCCAATTAACGTTTCAGGAAAAAAAAAGCTCAAGTGTGAAAATTTCTTGAGCCTTCTTGAGACAAAGATTAGAAATTAGAGTGGAAAATACTAATGATTTGGGAAAATCACCAAAGAATTTCTAGCCGTTGTTACCCACAAATCTAAACACAACAGTCCCCCGTCTTCCGACCAGATGCAATTTCCCCCTCCTCTGACCTTCCAGAACTCGATTTGCACTTCTCAGGTGGCACTTGCCACATCCTTTGATTTATTAGAGTCGTTTCATTTGCTTTGGGTATCTGGGAGGCGTTCCCAATGAGACTGTTGGGTTGCGCTCATCAGCCACGCTCTGTATCATGGGCTGTGACGCACAGGCAGCACCGAAGAAGAAACTGAATTTGGAGGGGGAAAAAAAAAACCCCAAGAAGACAGAAGCACTCGTGATGGCCACAGTTTCTTATGCACAAACCTATGGAAGTCATGAAAGTAAATTCTTCTTAATTCAATGCTACACAAAGGTATTATATTTACAAGCGACAGGAAAATCACACCACGTGACTGTTGAACCAATTTTGAAAAAATATTTTCTTGCCCTCCCTCAAAACAGTTTTCCTACTTACCTCTCATGGAAAACTGCCAGGAAATCTCAGTTCTAGTATGGTTAATAGGTTACCTATCTAGAGGAAAAAGATACAAGCTCTGGTAGAGTGGGATGAGGCACTTCACGGCCCTGCTGGCATTGATGCACGTGGCACAGATGAGGCTGGGCAGCAGTTTCCCGCTCACGATGGCTCCATCAAACAGGGGGCCAAAAAATGGAACCTGTGGATTTGCAAAAAAGAAACAATTTTTAATGTAATTAATAATAATGATAAAAGAAACAATTTTTAAAAAAACAGTAGAAGTCAAACTGAAGATATAACAGCTGGGTAATGTCTCAGACATGGAGTGGATATGTAGGCTGGCTTGTCATTTGGGGTATGGAGTGTGCAGGTGCTGATCTTAACAGGACACAGTGAGAGGGCTCTCCAACTGAGAAGCAGGGATTCTCCAAACGCTCCTCTAACTGGGAACTTTGCAGCAAAGTGTTCACAAACATGTCATCATCACTGGCTTATGTTCTGTATTTTTGTTGTGTCAAGATGACATTACACTTTCCGTGTGCCTGCGGCATGTGGATGATGCAAGGTACCAGGGTGTGCCTCACTGCATTCTACCAAGATGGCATACTCCTGAACACCAGCTGCAGAACTGGTCACATTCCTGCCTTGGGTCCTGAAGTGACCAACGGGTGCTGATGGAGAGGAGAGCTACCTCAGCTGACATCGACAAGGTCCCACTTACAGTCCTCATTCTTCTTGAACTTTTCGTCTCCCTTGTTTCCGAGACACACTTCATTATCCTCTTTTCCTTCTACTTCTTTAACACGGACTTGGTAATCCTTTGCTGGACCCATGCCTTCCCTGTGGGTAATGCTTGACGTCTTCATACTTTTTCTAGAATTCTTGTTCTCTGGATTTCATTAATACCAATCACTGATAAGCAGACTGTTAGCTACATGAGACCAAAGACTGGGTCTGCTTTATGACTCTTACATTCACTTACACTTTCACTTGTTTATTTGCAAGATATTTTTATTTACTGGGGGTACAGTAAAGAACATTATAATAATTTTTAAAACTTCTTTATTCCACCGAGCTCACTCAAAGTTTTATTGAAGATTTGCAGTATAAACACTTAAAATATGTGGCTATATGAAAAGGTAGTAAAAGTACCATGATGACGAAGTATGTAGAGCAATGGGACTCGTTTTCTTTAGGGAAGGTGAGTATCATTTATATCAAATGTCCAGGAAGGATGGCATTTCAGGAAAGACTTAAAAGGAGTGAGACCCCAGGGTAAGAGGACACCTGACGGAGGAACACTGCAGGCGGAGGGGCAGCAGATGCACGGCCTTGTGGGGCGGTGCAGTTAGAATCGCTGGAGCAACCGTGTGGGAACCACAGCGGCTGAAGCCAAGTGAGCCAAAGGAAGAAAGGAAGAGAGTTGGCCAGGTCAAAAACAGTGGAAGAAATGAGAAGCACTCGGTGAGAACGAGCCTTCTGGAGGGTGCTGGGAAGTGAGAAGACAGGGCATGACCTAACCAACATCTTAAAGGTACTAAAGTCAGGAAGACTTTCAAGGAAAACTAGGGAGACCATAAGAACAGATGGCATCAGGCTCAAGGACAGTATCTTGCGACCCTCCAGTGTTTAAGGGGTGCAGAAGTTACCGGAAAAGGAAATGGAGAAGCGGCTGGAGACAGAGGGAAACCTGTGTGTGGAAGATGCTGCCCTGGAACACAGCTGGAACACCAACACCCACTGAATGAACGTGGGTCTTCAGCCCAAGTCCTTGAAAGAGATGTATTTATTTATTTTATTATTTATTTATTTATCTGAAAGGCAGAACAA
Organism: Ochotona curzoniae; assembly: GCF_017591425.1. NCBI lineage: Eukaryota > Metazoa > Chordata > Mammalia > Lagomorpha > Ochotonidae > Ochotona > Ochotona curzoniae. The sequence continues at coordinate 20,303,492 of NW_024465894.1, read as the reverse complement.
CCTAGAGAGAGGGAGAGACAGAGATCTTCCATCCAATGATTTCCCCAAATGGCCACAAAACCAGGGCTGGACAAGGGTGGAGCCAGGAGCCTAAACTCTATCCTGGGATTCAAGCACTGGAATCAGCAGTGTCCGCAGGAAATTAAGCTGGAACTGGAGAAGCTGCGACTTGGGTGTGGGTGCTACAGCAGCGGCGGCAGCTTAACCCACCGTGCCATGATGCTGATGCTGGTCCCTCCCATCTAGGTCTTTCAATTTCTCTTAACAACAGTTTATTGTTGTTGTTGTTAAAATACCTTTTCTGTGACTGATATTGAGAAAGCGCTTGGGATAAACAGTAAACGAAGAACTATCTTTGCCATAAGCAAAGTTCATAATGAAGTTTCCTTGGAAGTCAGCCACATGCATTCATTTACTCCCTGTGTAAATGTCTCTCACACAATGAAGGCTGTTGGAGTGGTTTTGACATATCCTCTATGGTCCTCAAAACCTAAAATCTTTACCATCTGAACGTTCACAGACAATGCCTGCAGGCCCCTCTACCAGGTCAGCAAGGAAGCCTCAAGAAACTTCAAATGACTGAATTTGTGCAATCCATAGCCTGTGCCCAAATGGTAACAAGAGTAAAATCAACATAAGCCTCAATGTTTGGACATAAAGAACTATGATTCCAAACACATCATAGGTCAACAGACTACTGAAATAGACATTTAAGAATGTGCCATGCTAAATAACAGTGAGAACAGCAGGTATCACATGTTGCAACATTACTAAGGGAGAATATGAAGAATTAAACAGGTTGTATCAGAAAGAAAGAAACAAAGAAAGTAACTTAGTGATACAGGCACACACCTCAGTGAGTACAGAAAAGCCAAAAGAATAAAACAAGCTCAAAGGAGGTAGGGGGAAATCATAAAAAGCAGGCAATAAAGAGGAAGCAAACACGACAGAGGAGACAATCAAGAGAAGGAGCGGATTCTTCCTGCTAGAAGCCTAATGCAACCGAGGGGTTTTGGCAATGAGAATCAATCAAAAAATGCAACCATAGATAAAGAATATTAGGAAAAAAACAGAAACAACTACAGAGGCTGAGAAAATATGAACTGCTTTAAGCTTGCACATTTGAAAATTCAGATGAAATAACCAAATTCCCGGAAATAAACAATTTAGCCAATACAAAACCTATTCTTGCTCATGGATTGGAAGAATAGTCTACCATTTTCAGCAAAATGGCTGGAACTGGAGCACATCATGCTGAGTGAAATAAGTCAGACACAGAAAGACAAATACTGCATGTTCTCCTTATGTGTGAAAGCTAAAAAAAGAAAAAAAAGCTTGTGTATCAGTTTTGTCATAAATGCAATATTTAGTCAAGTTTTGCTCTATTTGTCAAGCTTACAGGAACTATATAGTTACTGCAATTTTAATGATTTTGTGACAACTTAAAAATTTCCTTTAAATGAATGATGTCTGTTCCTTTGATTACTTAACACAAGCCTTGCCTGTTTACCTCCTGGACCATGGATATTTTACTTTTTACTTGTTGAACTCTTTATTTGCTGGAGCCTATGAATCTTTGACTATAATACTAAAATAGCTCAAATAAATAAACAGGACTTAAAAATTCGATGAGGTTTGAAGGTAACTCAATCACAATGGGAAAAATTTAAAAAACAAAACATGTTGGCATGGTTTCACTGGAAAATTCTATAAAACTTCGAAAGAACAAATACACACATACATATACATTTACTTCAGAGGCAAAGGGGAGGGGAGCTGTGATTCACTGGTTCACTCCTCAAAGGGCTAACCCAGGCTACAGGCAGCAACTGGGAACTTCATCTAGATTTGCAACTCAAGTGGCAGGATCCGAATCAACAGTCATAGCTGTGGCCTCCCGGGGTATGCATCGACACCAGGCACTCTGACATGGGATGCAGGCATCCCAATCAGCACCTTAATGGCTGAGCCAAACTCCTACCCCAGTCATTGTTTAGATTATCTTCTAGAGCATGGAAGCGGAAAACCTCACTCTTGAATATACATACCAAAACCCCAACAAAATACTGGCAAACCAATTCAATAATGCACAAAAATATTAAGATATCACAAGATCATATATATGCTTTTTCTATCTGTGGGGCTTTGTGCTGTAGTACAGCAGGCTGAGGTGCAGTGAGTGGTTTCAGCTGCTGCTTGTGATGTCAGCATCCCATATGGAAGTGTTGGTTCAAATCCCTGCTGCTCCACTTTGACTCCAGCTCCTTGTTAGTGAGCCTGGGAAGGCAACAGAAGACGGTCTAAGTATTAGGGCCCTGCCACCATGTGGAGGACTGGGATGGAGCTCCATGCTCCTTGCTTGAGTCCAGCCATTGCAGCCATTAGGGGAGTAAACCAGACGCTGGACAGTATCTTTCATTCGTATCTTGTATTCTTACAATACTGCTGTTATCAATTATTTATTTGTAAACTGCAATAATCAAATATTTACTATTATCTAAAATACAGTTTTGCTGATCACTTAAGAGTAAAATTTTCATTTTACCTTCATTTACTTCTTTCATTTTTAATGTAGCCCATGTTCATAACTTGCAATTTTCTTCCCTTGTAATGAATTCAAAATTTATGACAAGAAAGGTAAAGTGACCAGAAATGCCTTCAGTTTTTGTTTGAGAATGTTTCTGCCTTCATTTATTTGTTCAAAGGCAAAGCAACAAAGAGGGAAGGGAACACCTTTCACTGACTGGTTCACTCCCCTATAGGCAGCAATGGCTTATCCAGGCTTTAGCAGGAGCTCAGAACTCTGTCCAGTTTATGTTTATCTGGCTAGGAGTTTATGCTGGTTTCACCGCTTTCTGTAGCTATGTATATAGCTATATATATTTATGTCAGAGGCTAAAACTTTTTTGTATGTCCCATTATCACCAGGTTTCCTTACAGATTTATTCTTAAATCAGATCGAAAGTTGTATTTCCCTGTGATTAAACACCCTATGAATGTAGTGGTGCACTAAGGAGAGGCAGAGCATTCCATAATCCTGGGATCAGATCGTATTGGTTTTCTTTCTTAATTTGAGATGAAGACTGAGAGATAGAAAGATTGTTCTTCCCTACTGGTTTACCCTCAAGATGGTCACAATGTCTGGGGCTGCCCTGGGCTAAAGCTAGGAGCAGTGGTATCATCTAAGTCATGTGGGCAGCAGGGACCAAATAACTTAAGCTATCACCTGCTGACTCCTCCGGGCCACCCTAGCAGGAAGCTGCAGCTGGGAGCTGGAGGCAGGACTCAAATCTGAACAGTCAACTGCTGGGCCACAGGAAGACCCACACTACTGCCACACTGCATTCCAGTCCCCTCATTGAGGTGACATGGGAAGGAGAGAGGGAGCCAGAGCTGAGTGTCTGTACCCTGCTCTGGGATGGACAGGCTCTATTCAAACGGCTTGTGTAGAAAGCAGACCTTCTTAAGAAGAGAATGCTTGCGATATATTTCAAAATGCCTACTTTTCTCCTTTTTTCTGCCAAAGCATGAGGAGAGGAAAGGCAAGCAGAAACCAAGGGTGAGGCTGTCAGTTCTACCGGTGTTGAGCCAGAACCAGTGCTGGTGGGAAGCACAGGCCCCTTAGACACCGACAGGAGACACTCCCGTCTCAAACCCCAAGACCCCTTTTCTGCTGAGGTAGCTCAAAGTTGGCGAATGACAACTGCCTTCCTACTGGACACAGCGTGGGGGCTACCATTTGCCATGTGGCACACATTCAGATGGGCTGGCTCTGGCTGGCCAAAGGAGAGATGAAGATGTGCATATCCAAGACCTCAAAGAAACAGGAAACACAACAGAAACTTTCAAGGGGAGACATCTGAGGAGGGATGCCGGAAAGCCAGAGTGTTATGAAAGATCAAAGAGGAGTCAGGACTGAATTAATATGCCCTAGACTTTCTTCCTTCTACATAGAGGCTTATCATATAAATAAATATTCCTTATTATTCTTTGAAAACTGCTTGTGGGCGATACAGTCTTTCAAACACTGGACAAAAGGGATAATACAAATCCCTTGTATCCAGGGGATTCCTCTAATTAGAAGTGGCAATGAATTAGAGGAGAAATTTGATTTTAATGTAACATCTGCACACGACAGATGCCTGCCCACATAGTTCTCACTGTCATTCCTTTACTGAATAACACGAATAAAAGCAAGTGGCCCAAACAGTACAGAATACAGCAATCCAGTTAAGTCAGTAAATTTCAGTTGTTTGGTATCCTCAATTTTTTTTCCAAAGAAATGATTCTTCGCGTATTCAAAAGTTAATTTATCTGAGATTTTCCCCAAATTACCTTAATTTGCGTGATTTAATATTGAAAAAGTGATTATGTTGACCCTGGCATAAATATTGAAGTAAATTACACATATGAAATAAAAGAAATTTACGTCATGTTGCAAAGTCAAATATCCTTACATAGTGAGATCACACTCGTAACCTTAAAAGATCTTTCAAGCACAAGTGCCAATGCCGAGTTCCTCTCACACTCACACGTGCAAATTCCACTGTTATTTCCGGCACATCGGCTCTCAGCACTGGTTTACACCTGCTCTAGGCAAACACTGTGGGAGATGCGTCATCTGATGGGGGACACATGTGATGGATGTGCAAGCATGCACACATGTAAACATACATACTCTGTCTCTCACACTCACTTGCTTGCTGCTGAAGCTTTGAGAAAGTCAGCTACCACCTTGAGAGCACCCTGGCGACAGGGCGACATAAGGAAAGGCATGGGAAGAGAGGAACAAGAGGACCCGCTGGAGGCATTCAGTGTCTCAGAAAGCACTGCAGCTCCAAGGAGAGCGTGGCACTTGCTTAGCACACCCATCCTTTCAGTTTGGCAGTTTGGGGTCCTAGCTCCGTGTCTATTCTTTCTTACAAGCTCAAAAGTGACCCAATCATCATTGATTTTTTTTTCCCCACACCTGTACCCACCAGAGCTGAGTAAGTGGAAGCCACAGGACTTTCCAAACTTTCTATTTACACACTGCCACTCTGGTTGAAGTAATGAGGCCCCTTCCCCAGAGCGTCCTCTCGGCTCAGATACTGCAGGTTCAAGGTCACACTGTGGCATGTGTACTTCATGATAATCAGCCAGACATATATGTCTGGGAGACATGCCCTGCAAAAATCAGCCAAATCTACACAGTTTCATAAACGCAAACACTCCGAATGCCAGGGCTACCTGCCAGTGCCTGACTGGGAGGCAACGCAGCACAGGTACCCAGTATCATGTGTGGAGAATTAAGAGCCACGTTTCTGAAGAGCAAATGGGGCATTTTCACAAATCCTGGGAGTCCTCCAGATCTGTCCTACAAGCAAGACTTTCTTTGACTGTTGGCATCAGGCTGACAGTCACACACTTCTTCTCTGTGACCAAAGGACTATGGTGTCAATATTTAAGGAGACAGACTCATTTTTAAAGTAATTGAACAATGAAAGCATGCTGCTTAGCACAGATCATCCTTTGATCTAATGAAAAAAAAAAAAGCAATTCAATACAAAGCTCAAGGCGCTAGTCGGCCATCTGAGGTGCAGGCGCTCTCTCTGCTCGCACAAGCACACCCACACTGCTTCCACATACCATGTCACAAACGCTGTGTGTTATTAGGAGGAGGCGGGTTCTGCCAGGCACATAATTTGTATATTTAAGGGAGGTGTATGGATTGAAAAAGCAAAATATGTTAAATTTCAAAGAACTTGGAAGCAGTGCTGCCTGAGAGCTTGTATTACAAATAGCCCCACATTATCACATACGCTATTAATGAGGCTGAGTGAATGAAAGTACAATTTGAATATGCATGACTCGATCCAATGAGCAGGACTTTTGTGTACTGATGAGGTTTTTTTTCTCCCTCCTAAAAAAGGATTAAAATTATTCTTAAAGAAGTATAGCTGCCCAGAGACCAGTGAAATAAATGTAGTTAAATCAGTCACACACTCTATCCAGAAAAATATACAGGTGCTAAAATAATTCTTTTGACTCTGCTTCCAATCACTAAACTTGTACCCATGTTTCCCAAAACAGAATATTCCTCAACTTGAAGCAGCTGCATCATTATAACCTCTGAGCTGAAAGAATGATTTTGCTGGAGATGCCTCAAAGTAGGCAATGGGAAAGCAACCTTTTGAGTACAAAGCCTTCAGTTCCATAGTGAGGAGCACTAGTTAAAAGACTGGGGAATGGGTAAATTATTGCACCAAATGGCTGAGAATTAATCTCTGCTGACTAGCTGTAATCTAACGAGGCGTCTGTGTCCCGGGGAGCCCGCAGCATGTCCCTGGCGGTATGTGCAGTGTGTTGAGTCTGTGCGGCACCCTTTGTCCTCGCTCACAGGCGGCCTTTCCCTCATTGTCCGTAATACCCTCATGCATCTGGGACGCGTGGAATGCATTCATCCTAACAGACTTACCATTGTTTTCTCTCTGAAGCTTTGTTGGGCAAAGACTGCATCACGGTTACTGATAATTATATTGCTTAATTAATCAAGACAAAAAAAATTTGCAAATCATTGCCTGGTTGCCAAGCAGGGAGATAAAAAATGACAACAATACAAGCTCAGGCAATATAACAAAAGTAACAGCTATCTGATCAGAAATTCTTATATAATGAAGCTATTAATGCTAAATCGGTTAATGTTAACATTGCTCCAGGTGTCTCTACTTAGATGCAAACAAAAAGGCTAACATTATGGATATAAAAGGCCAAATGTTGCCATGGATTCTGTAACCTGATAGAGAGGACAGCCTTTTCATTTGATTAGGGAATGCAATTTAAATACCAGGGACTGAAGCCAAACAAACAGACTTTCCCTCCACGAGCCTCTTGCATTCACCCCGGGGTCAGTAGTTGGGGAACAAAAGGTCAGCCGCACTTGCCCTGGAAATGTCTGGATTAATTTTATTACATTGTAATGGTTTGTACTTTAAATGTCGGGATAACACTAAATTTCTAGTTGGTCATTGTTCTCTTCTTCCCTTCAGGCTTTCTGAATTAAAATATTAAGCGAACAATCTGCTCAATTCACCCCATCAGAATTTAGAGCCAAACTGATGAAAGTCACACTTTACAGGAAATTCTAAAAAGGTGTTTTAATGATCCCTATTATGCATTTTAAGTGTATCACCATTTTTAATCACTTCTGATACCTTAAAGTGAACTGAAATACCTCTCATGTTCTTTATTTACTTAAAAATAAACATGACATTTTTAGGGAATTAAATGGCATTTTAGAGGGTTACACTGAAAGTGAACTAATAAAGCCAGTTAATCCATACTCAATATTAAAGAATCACATTTTCTCGCTTTTAAAGCTGTAAGAAACTAAATGTCCTGGTTCTCTAATATTAAAATTTTCAGTTTAATTCCTAAAGTGGTGCTCTTCATGGACCAAGGACAAATGTTGACACTAAGAGCCATTTGCTGACACAAATCTGAGAACCTGAGGCACAGCCATCTGAATCAGAGAGAAGAGGAGGGGCCTTCGGAGGGTTGGTGAAAAATGCAATTTACAAGTAAGCTCATAGAGATGAAGAAGGAATTTGAAATTCATGCACGACTTCCCATTAACTTCTGAATACCCCTCATACAAACATGTGATTTATGGCATCTATTCGGGAATAGAGAAGAGGGTTCCCGTTACGTCAGGCCTTGCACTGGCCAGAGAGCGGAACTCCTCTGCCATTAGGAATTTCTCTAGTCTGAGAATTCGCATGATGTAAAACTTAGACCTCCTTCTTCCTGTGGCAGTAACTATAACAAGAGAGACTACAGGAGCAGTCACAACAGTTAACACAGAAGGAGCTTCATTTCTGGTCCAAGTCATGGTTTAAGTGCTTTTGTGAGTTGATTGGTTTATTTAATGCTCACAACTTTGACACTTTAGAAGAGACAACCAGAACAGTAACTCGGCTATCCATTATTTGGAAGCTCGAAGCTAGTTTTTTAGGATGGTAATGGGATGTCTCTTTAGGAGAACCATTTAGGATAAAAATGAAGATCAACTTACTACCAAGCTTCCACTGCCCCAAATGCTGCCATTCTTCCTCCGTGGCTTAATATGTTAAATGTTTACAAAGCATTGCTGAAATACCACTAGAGGCATGGCCAGGATTAAAACTGCAGCCATTTAGTGCATGACACACAGACCTTTGGATTGTTCCAGCCATCCTCAGGATCAATACTAACTGGCCCTGCTGAATTGATTATGTGGCAAGGTGCTTCAATTGTCAGGAACATCATGTACCGTACTCCACAGGGCCAGCCTCCTTGCGGACATCATAATCCTTCAGGAGCAATGGCCATTAGCACCAGTCAGAGGCTCGGCCAGCAATACTCTCTGAGGTCAGGCCTTGTAGAATTCTCCATTCATAGTTAACACAGAAAGCTAGGCATGAGATGAGGTCCCTCCAATTCTTTATTGGTAATCAGCATCTCCAAGATATAAAATCACTGTCCTTAAATTACGAAATTTAAAAAAACCCTAAATATCTTAAGCACTGTAAATATCTTGGCCATTGTAATTCTCCGAGGCCAGTTAAACACAATCTCGAATTTTATGCTCACGATGAGAGATTATTTGAAAATCCACTTTTGGAGATTCCAAAACAGCATGTGTAATTCAGATGTTTGTAAGACCTTTGCCGGCAGCAAGAGTCCCTATTAACATAGAGTTGCAGTGAATCACATGGCATGCGCTGGGTGGTCAGAGCCAGAATGCGGTAGAAACATACCTCGGGCTTCTTCGTTATGGCGATAAAGAACATGTGATTCTTCATTGGGTAAATGATGATGGAGACATCTCCGAAGGCGGTCGGGATAATTCCCCTACGGTAGTCCCTGGAGTGCTCCGACCAGACGATGTGGACCTCGTCATTCCCCAGGTGACGGAGCTGCAAGAACAAATTGGCTCTTGATTAATCAGGGTGATAACAGCAGTTTATGAGGGGCCAGGGCTTACAAATTGAATTATAAAACTCGGAGGCAAAAAAAAAATGCCACTTATATAAAGAGGCTATACCAATGATGTCTTCCACGAGGATTAAAAAAAAAATGCATGTGTGCCTAAAAATACATAAAACTCACTGATATTCAGACAACTCATGCTAGTCAGTGCCGGGCACTTTATGGTAATTCAAGAATTTTTAAATGGGATTTTATTCGGCATCATACAAAGCTTTGTGCTTTCTATCGCTTAGCATGTTTCCAAACAAGTAATAGTGCCCGCCTTTTACTCCACATTACTGTGCTTCTAGAAAACTCTGAAATCAATGGCTATTAGGAAAATAAAAATAAGAATATAAGAGCACCACAGCATTACCACAGAAGTTACAAAATGTATAAAAAAAGACATTTACAACAAACCTTTCAACAAAACAATTCATAAAAGCACTTTTTGCTTAGGAAACTAATAATTATTAGATTTTGTAAGAACATCAATCACTAGCATTTAGAGAGCCTCTCATTTCATAGGAAGCATCACGCTGAGGCAGACTAGGCTATTTTTTTTTATCTCTTTCTAAAAGGAGGAAATGGGAGTTCAGGTCCACCCAAGGCTGTAGCACTGCACGTGGCTGAACAGGCCTGGGCACCTGCGCCAGGCCTTCCAGGTCAGCGGCATCTCTACTGCACCCACAGCAGCCTCAGCCTATACTCTGAGCTGCTTCCATGTCATGCTGCAACAACTCAGCCCACATATTTCATCAGCCTACATCCAACAAGGACGCCCCTGGCCAAGCTGTGTCAGATGGACGCAAGGGCAGCCTCGTGAGGTCTCCCTTCTGGTGATGGCTGAGTCCCAGGGTTGGGGAAGCTGGCTAGAAAACCACTCGAGGGGGCCACACAGCATGACAAAAAAAAGATACCAGATCATAAAGAGAAAACGGCTGGAACGCAAGTTCTGAGAGGGTCCAGGCTGACTGAGCAGGTGTTCTGAGCGCTCTGGCTGCCTGAGGCTTCATCTCTTTCACAGTGCAGAACAAGCACTTCTTGGGCCTCATGAGTAACCACATTCAGCAGTACTTTTCAGAAAGGGAATTGTCGTGTCAACACTAACGGTTGAGTTCTGCCTTCCAAGAGAGAAGGGGGATGCTCCTGGATATGCTGCATTTAAGACAGGTTAGCATAAACACAACTTTCTGGACTTTGGATCCCAAAGGGAAAGGATCCTTTCCATCTGTGAGGTCAAACAGGAAGTTGGCTTGCTGTGATGTGAGCTTGATCTTTCCTCTCTCATACTTGTGGCAATAACAATTACTCAAACTTGTACCATCAGCTTTTGTATTGACGAGGCACACTTCAACTGGTCTCCGGGACAAACACAGTTGGGATTGAGCATGCATTCCAATGATCTACAACAATTTACCGGTACCCATGCCTTTCTTGTTTTGTTTTTAATTATTTATTTTTATTGGAAAATGAGATACACAGAGAGGAGGAGAGACAGAGAGGAAGATCTTCTGTCTGATGGTTCACTCCCCAAGTGGCTGCAATGGCCAGAGTTGAGTCAATCCGAAGCCAGGAGCTTCTTTTGGGTCTCCTATGTGGGTGCATGGTTCTGAGGCTTTGGGCCGTCCTCGATTGCTTTCCCAGGCCATAAGCAGGGAGCTGGATAGAAAGTGGGGCAGCCGGGATTAGAACCGGTGCCCATATGGGATCCTGGTGCATGCAAGGCAAGGACTCTAGCCACTAGGCTACCACGCCATGACTTTCTGAATGCACAATTACCCAGCACATTTTTTTTACTTTGTGTTTCCTTCTATTCTCTCTCACACACAAGGGGTGAGAGAGAATAGTTAAAAACAACAACACGGAACATTCTCTAGATCCCTTTAATTCCACATCAGATGCTATAGGTTTTCCTCTTTTCTTTTTAAATAAAACATGCAAGGACATTGAAACACACTCGTGCAATCCGATCCTTTTGCACTGAAAACACAGCAGTCAGTGTCACCACCACCACCACTGTAGGTATGTCTTCAGGTGAAATACGGCCAGTTCAGAAGCTGCCTCACGGCTCACCCATGGTCCTCTACCTTGCAAACAGTCCACCTCGGGCTGGTTCCTAGCCCCTCACTTCCTGCTGTGGCACAGATCTCAATGGAAACAACCCACCTCCCACATACTGCTCAGATGTGCTGCCATAGCAGAGGCAGGACCCAGAAACCCGGCAGCTCCTTTTGGTCCACATTAGCTCTGAGTTAATACAGTGATTACTGAAATTTTGCAGTTCCTCTCCCCTTTCTAAATTGGGTTATCAACTTCATAACCCAACTAAGTCTTTCCTAATTTTATTTGCAACTGTGTTCTCAGAAGTGCAGCGAGGGAGAGTATTACCACACTGATGGACCCGGCCCTCCAACGTGGCAATTTGGTAGTTAAGGAAGAGCTATTTTTACGTGACAATAATATTTACCATCTCAAAGCTGCTTTCACTACCATGTGCCTCAGACTTCTAGACATGTCACAGTTTAATTAGCTAAACCACAGGACTAAAGGCCAAGGCCACTGGGCCCACCAGCTGATCAACCTGGAGCAGAGAGCGAAAGTACATCCTCTCCAACCTTTAACAAGAGCACATGTAGGTTAAAATAAACACAGTCAGTCTGAGCAAGTGGTCAGGATGGAACAGAACCCTCGGAAAAGTTCGCAGTGCCTCTCCACTTAGAAGAGAACCCATTTCACAGATGCCATTTTGTGAGTTCTGGGTGTGGGGGAAGCCTGATTGGACATCTTTGTATTAGAAACCTGCTAGTGAGTTTGTTGAGGTGGCCTGGTCGGCATGTTGTCCTGGAAGGAGCTGACAGGTCATGCCCTGGGATGGGGTGGCAGCCATGCCAGCCACTGCTCCCACTGCACACCTGGCTCCAGCAGGTCTGGCTGCTTATCCGGCTCTGGACAAACGCACAGCCCTTTGGTCCGCAGAAAACTAGCCCAGGGGCTGCCACTCCTTGCCCTGACAGCTCCTAAGCACCTCCATGCCAGGGTTATCTTGCCTGCTGCCGTCAAGCCGCACGCCACTGGTGACACCGGTCATGGTCCGCACCTAACAGGCTGACCTCCTTTCCCGGCTAATTGCATTACCTCGCCAGCTGGCTCCAGCAGGAGTCGTCTGCGTGACTGAAGCGTCCCTGCCCCTCAGCGGGCCCGGCTGCTACTTTCACTAAGGAACAGGCAGGCCTCACATCCCCATTGTTCAGCTGACAGCGTGCCCATCCGAAAATCTAAGTTGTATTTGTAAATTAACCAAGAAACTTCCTGCCAGAACAGCGCTGCCTGGAGACTGATAATGCGGGCCTTTCATCCCTTTTCTCTCATACTGTATCACTGCCAATTTGTTTTTTATGCGGCTGGCCAGCCTGAGGCTATAAAAGCCTTGTAAGACATAAGTGCAATTATAGTCCTGGAGTCAAATGAATTGGACAAATCCAATAGCACAGCTCTGTCCCCACTCTGCAAACCCCTACAGCAGTTAGATTAGCTGTGAAAAATCGAATCTAGCCAGAGCTAACAAATTTCTGCAGTGAAGGATCAAGAGTTCAGTGTGGGGTTGCACCCGGATGGCAGGATTGAAAAAGTGCCCCCCATGACTGGGGCAGGAGAGAGCGTGAATCACTTCAGAGTTTTAACCTGTTAGGCCAATTTGGTTGGAATAAGACCCGGAGCTGCAGGCCGCTGTGACTGTGACTGATTTCCAGGCCAGCTGTGAGACATCCTGATAAAGAGAGTTCATCGCTAATGATGCTAAATCGTGGAGCTGCAAAAGGTATCGGCTGAATTTTGATTATTACAGTAGGGATTCTTTCTACCAGGCCAAGCCTTGGAACATTATTTATGACATGGGATTTGGTCAAGAAAACAGTATGTCTTTTCTCAAAAAAAAAAAACAAAACCCAGAACACTAATCCTATGTTCCTTAAGAAATGATTTAAAGACATTTTACACAAAAATCTATATTTTAACAACACAGTCTTGAGTAGCACAAATCAAAATATGATAATACACTCATAGAATGGTGACAGTGACCAATGGCACAAGGCATTAAGAAATGGCCAAGCCCTGCTTAGGGCTCTGGGTGGGGGGGCAGCTTGGGGTGCTCCAGGTTGCTAAGGAACCCCAGAGGGTGAGACCGCTCCCACCCACCATCGCTCCACTAAGAGCTCTGCCTGCAGCAGGACAAGCTATCAACACCCAAGTCACAGGGGCCAGCCCTTGGACACCTGTGGGAAACACACACATGGCTGGTGCGGCTGCTGTGTCTCTCCCACTGCCAGGAGGCCTTTCTGGCACGTGGGGCCAGCCAAGGGACCCTAGGCACTTGCATACTCATCACGTCATTGGAGACACTTGATCATTAGGAAGGTGTCTGTGATGTGGTTGCGACCCGAGTTCTGATGCCCCCAGGCACTGCTGCCTACCACCTCAGCAGTCCTGATGTGTGCAGCAGCACAGTGACAGAGCAGAACTGCCGAGATGAGAGATGCACAGCAGTCTGGATCAATCACCTGGCTCACAGTGCTGGAGAGAGGAACCAGCTAGACCAACAGGTGACGGGAGGCCTGACAGTGGCACAAGGTTATATGCAATCTCCTGGAAAAGATGGGAAACTGAGGCAAGGGGTCCTACAATAACTACAAGTACAAGTGAGCAAAGGGCCACCTGTCCCCAGGGCCTGGGGATAATCTGCACACAGTGGGGGGAGGGGTTCCCGGATGGCCAGCCCCGGCCCTCAGTTCCTCACGCTGGGTTGTAGGGACACAATGGGCTCTGCCCACTGCTAGGAGGCCATGGAAGGGCAAATCAGTTGTTCTGTGGCTCTGTTCTCACTGGGAACTTCTCGGGCCAAACTTTCTCTTCTAAGAGGGTGTTGTCGACTTCTAAGCCAGGGTCATCTGAGGCATACATCTCACAATAGGGTCATGTTTCCCCAGTAAGGTTTTTCAGGGAAGACAAGCTTTCCATGAATTTCTGAGGAATCTGTCCACGGGGCACAAGCAGGAGTGAAGGGAGGTACAAGCATCCAAGGTAAGACCTCTGTGTCACAGCATGCCCACGCCTGCCCTTGGACAGAGGGTGCCAAACCTCACATCAGCCAGCCTGAGCCTGCTGGAGCCTCTGTCGGGAAGGCTGCTGCTGTGACCCGTCAGTCGGTGAGGCTGGAAATATTTTCATTAGGAAGTATTTGTGTTGTGGGGGGAGGACGGGCCCAAGAGCAGCAGTGGATTCCTCTCAGGATTTCAGACTCGAGTGGGTCTCAAGCCCCTGCTTACGGAGCGTGTGCTGGGCTGAGTGTTCCAGATGAATCGCCAGCTGCAGTGTGGCCAAGGCCAGAAGATGGTCTGAGTCCAGGTCAGGCCACTCTCGCCTCCCCATGTGGGCAGCCACACCTGGCTCCTGGAGAGGTCTCGTACCTTTTTGGTGAGAGAATCATCAGAGTCAGATGGCATCCGGGTAGAAACATGGAAAATCACTTCCACGGTCGAGGTAGCGTAGTAAGGGGCCGTCTGCCCGGTGCTGCCGTTGCGCTGAAGGCCGCCCATGAAGCCACAGTGAGTGGACAGATCCACCTGATGAAGGTCACAACGGGAGAAGGAGGGGGGTCAAAGGCAAGCTGTGTTGAGCAGGAGGTGGAGCTCAGATGACTTTTAGGGCCTACACTTCTACACCATTATTTCTGATTACAAATGAGTATAACTCGAAATTAGAAAACATAAAAATATTAATATAAAGAACATTTAAGATGAAAGTGCACTGGAATCTTACCAAATGAAGACAATCCAAAAAAAATGTGATACTCACTAAACATGTGTGTGTTTGTATAGTGGCCCCCACTTTTTGAGGATACATTCAAAGATTACAACAGCTATCTCTCACTGTACCTATCACTAAACCCTATAGGTATTATCTTTTTTTCCAACAATGTATTTATTTATTTGAAAGGCAGAGTCACAGAGAGAGGGAGAGAGACAGATTTTTCTACCATGGATTTGCTACCCAAATGGCTACAACAGCAAGGAGCCAGGAGTTTCACCACATCTCCTATATGGTAGCAGAGAGCCAATCACTTGGGTTATTCTCTGTTTCTTTCCCAGGTGCATTATCAGGGAGCTGGATCAGAAGTGGAGAGGTTAGGACTTGAACCTGTAAGGGATGCTGGCATTGCAATCAGTAGCTTAATATGAGATGCCACCATGTAAGCACTAATGCACTATGTATAAACATTTTTTTTTAAATTAATTTTCATTCTATTAGAAAAGCAGTGAGAGACACAGAGACAGAGATAGCCATAGATCTTCCATCAATCCTCAGATGCCTGCAACAACCAGGGTGAAGCCAGAATGAAGGCAAGGGCCCGGATATCAAGCTGGGTCTCCCATAGGGGTAGCAGGGACCCATGGAGTACCTCAACCATTGTGTCAAATTTTTTTTTCTATATGTATACATGATAACTTTTATATTCAAAATTAGGCATAGCAAGAGATGAAAAGCAATAATAAGATAATAGAACTGTAAGAATACACTACGATAACATGTGAATGTGGTTTCACTCTCAGATATTTCACTTTTGCCTGTTCACTTAAGGACACACTTCATGGCTTTATATACACACACTGCCCCTGCTGATGGACTTTTGGGAAACGCTCTTTCCTCCAGCCAGAAGCAATATTCAAAGAAGTGCTTTGTGAAGCGTCTGGATCATGCACTGATAGTGTATGACTGAGCGGCCACTGCTAAACTCGCCTTCCAAAGGGTTCTTCTGACTGACATCACTGCCAAGAGTCTCCCAGTCATAACTCATTCTCAGAATTGTACCATGAGTGTTCATTTATTAGTGTCTGAACCCAAATTCTTAAATCTGTCACAAGCTGGTATTCGTTCAGGCAATTATTCTAACCCTCTGAGAAAAGAAAACTCCCCTTTGGGCCATGTCCAATCACATGCAGGCACTCCTGGCAGCCCAGGAACTCCTGCATACGGAAGTCTACTTGGGTTCCTAGAAAGTGTGTCCTGCCCTTGCCCTTTTCAGCACATGTCCTGTTGCTAACCCTAACTCTCAGATGCAGGCTGTGCTGAGCCACCCAGAGAGTCCTCCCTCACATATCTCTTGGTGTCCATTTCAGCTACTCTGACGTATTTCAGACTCTGGGGATGTGCTTTCTTTTAGAGTTTTCACCCTGGGAGACAGACATATGTGTGTATCTAGATCTTCCACCAATCCTCAGATGCCTGCAACAACCAGGGTGAGGTTCCACTACTATGTCTGTAGTGTTTATAAGCATATGCCTGAATGTCAGAGTAACTCCGTGAACAGTTTTCCAGGATCAGCCATCTTGGGGACCTACTTTAGACCTACATTCAATCTAGTATGGTAATTACATTTTTATGTCAACTTTTGACTCCATTCAACTCTTTCATCATCTTTTCACCCACGTGATTGATTTCTTTAACAAGTATTTTATTTATTTGAAAGGCAGAGCTACAGAGAGATACAGGGAGACAGACAGAGACATAGAGAGATCTTCTGTTGCTGGTTTACTTTCAAAATGGCCACAGCAGCCTGGAGCCTGCAACTCCATCTAAGTCTCCTGCGTAAGCACAGGGGTAAGCACTTTCTCTCCTTTCCCAGGCACATAAGCAGGGAGCTGATTTGGAAGTGGAGCAGCCAAGAACTGAACCAGCATTCATATGGGATGTTAGCATTGCGAGGAGAGGTCTAATCCATCGTGCCAAAATACTGGTCCCAAGACACTGATTTATTTCCTACTTTCCATCTTCTGGCCAAAACCATGGCTTCTTTATCTACATTTGTGTTATTTTACTAGAAACTGCTTATGACTGGGTGAACCCATCCATTTACTATTTATTCAAAGCAAAGGATAAAAATATGAGGAAACTTGAGAAGAAACAAAAGTTCATATATAAAGTACTGAAATAAATGTCAAGTTTAATGCATTCTTCAATTCCAGAACTCAACCTATGCTATCATTTAAAGAACTTATTTAATTTGAGAGATATGAATAACACACACACACACACACACACACACACACACACACATACAGAGAGGGAAAGAGAGAAAAGAGAGGAATGGAAGAGAAAGATGGAGACAGAAAGCGAGAGAGAGAAAGAGACACACACACACAGAATCTCCCATTAAATACATGCAAAAGCCGGGCTAGGGCCAAGCAGAAGCCAGGAAACAGGAACTCAACCTGTGGCTCCTGTGGGGGTGGCAAGGACCCAGCTCCTTAAGTCAACAGCTGTTGGTTCCCAGCGTCTGCATTAGTAGGCAGCTGGAGTTGGGAACGGAGACAGGATTTGAATTCAGGTACCCTGATACGGGATGAAGACATCCCAGAAGGCATCTCAACTGCTGTGCTGAATGACTCTCTCTACTGTGTTATCCTTGAATGCAAAAAACAAAACCAAACCAAAAAACCCTGTGAAAACCTACATAATGCCGATGGAATCAATTACCTCCCATCCAAGTCCAGCAACAAAGTCTTCGTATGCTTGGCTTCCCCTTTCATTGGAGAGGATGGAACATTTGTCTTCTTGCCCTTCAGCGATGTAGAACACAGCGATCTTGTGGGTCTCACGGCTGCAAATTTTTAAATTTCAAGGAGTTAGAATTCTTATATACACAATGCTATCTTACTATGGCTCACTTGACGGCTCAAATATTTGAGTCCCTGCTACCCATATGGGAGAACCAGATGTGTGCTCTCAGCACTGACCAAGCCCTTTATGGTTGTTTCATGCATTCTGGGGGAGTGAACAGTGAATGGAAGAGATCTCTTTCCCTCCCCTCTAGGCTTTTCAAATAAACATACAATTAAATAAAACTTATAAGTAAATGCCTCTATTACCTGTATGATATCTGAATATTGTAATATGATCAGATATCCACTTTGTTGTGGAACTGGGCTTCAAATTTTAATACATTTTCTAATATTATCATTTGCATGAATTATTTTTCTACTTAATAAGTAGGACTGATTGAAACTAAATCAAAAAGTTAGAGAGGAAAAGAAATCTCTCCTTGTATTCAGTTACATAGTTTGTTCACACAATTGTGGCAATCAACACATTTGTATGAAAAATTAGAAAAAAAGAAAACAGTGAAAATCACTTGCATTATTAACATATAAGCAAAGAACACAGCATTTTTGCAGATGAGAATCTATTGTACTCCATTGTGCAACTGACATTTTTACTTAAGACATTTGTGAACACTTTTTCTTATTACAGTAAGGGACATACAACAGAATTTCTTGTTTTAACTGTTTTTGAGTGTCAATGCTTATATAATGTGTTCTCACAATGAAGTTACACAATGTTTGATTGTATTAAAAGACTGTATCTCACATGTTCAGTATTCTGA
The DNA here is from genome assembly GCF_017591425.1 of Ochotona curzoniae. NCBI lineage: Eukaryota > Metazoa > Chordata > Mammalia > Lagomorpha > Ochotonidae > Ochotona > Ochotona curzoniae. The sequence continues at coordinate 20,285,065 of NW_024465894.1, read as the reverse complement.
TTTATATGTTTAAAGTCTATTTTCACATTATCTCATTATGTCCTTAAAATAAGAACAGAATGTTTTGGTTACTGACTTTACATACACATATAGACATATGTATAAACATATTTTTTTCTTTCTTTTTTTTTTCTTTTCTTTCTTTCTTTTTTTTTTTTTGAGAGGCAAAGAGAAAGAAACGGGGGGGGGGGGAAGGGGGGCGAGAGAGAGAGCCAAAGAAAAATGCTCCCATTTGCTAGTTAAATCCTACATGCTTGAGAGAGCTGGAGCTAAGGCCAGCCAGAGCTAGGAGCTAACAACTCAAGATAGGCAGCAGGAACCTGACCACTTGAGCCAGCACTATTTCTTCGCAGGATCTGGGTTAGCAGACAGCTGCAGTCTGGCACTGAACCTGGAAACTGAACTCAGGTTCTCTGCTATTGCATGTGGGTGTCTTTACTGCTAGGCTTGCCACCTGCTCCTCTGACCCATTTGAGGGCTTCTGATCCATGCTGGCTTGCTGGCACCTGAATGTCCCGCCAAGCATGCAACAGCACACCCTTTGAGGCATCTCTCTCGATGCAAACAGCTGCTGTAAGGGGAGAGGAGTTTTGTGGTAAATGGTGCTGGGGCCTCGTGTTCTATTAGAGACCTCCGCCAGAAAACTTGTTCTTGTGCATCAGGGAGCCCTCAATGACAACCATTTGGTACCCACAGTGACATGCAGGGACACTCATTAAGGGGCACCTAGAATCTGCTTAGCGTATTCCAAGAGTTATAGTAATTTGGGAGCTCAGAAAATAACAGAAATCATAAATCATGACCTAAAAACTCCCACATCTTTCAACAAAAGGAGAAAAAGCTTCTTCAAGCTCTTCAAATAGTTCTTTCTACATATTTAAAAATCTTCAGCATTTTGTTATTCTCTGTTCTGCAGACTTTAACACATATAAAACAATTTCAAGTTCATCTGAAATGCTTCTGCTTATACTCCTGAAAGTCCAAGCTTCTTCCATCGCAGCCTCATGGACTCAGTGTGCGAGCAGCCGAGAGCTGAGCCTGGACGGGGACTGATGGAGGCAGTGGGTGTGAGCAAAGGTGACTGTTAGTTGTAAACCTCCTCCACAGTGTGAACACTGCAGACAGCCAGCTTGGCTGTAGACTCTGTGTCTGGCCTTGTTAGAACCTGGCTTTTGAAATGGTAATTACAACATCAACAGCACTTCATATCCCTAAGCTGTGTAGCCAATGTATGAAGAAGCAGGTAATCCAGCAACAACACACAAACACGACACAAACAATTTCCCCTTTCGCATTAGGATGTTTTCTTTGAATATGAAGAACAGATCAAGATAGCTCAGTTTCCATGTGCTGTCACATTAAAAGGCTATGCCAAGTTATAAGAAAAGAACAACCCCTCCTCCCTCAAAAAAATCTCCATGGCATGACTTTCAGGTCCACCTCACCAAGCAGCAGCGAGAAGATGCTCACCCAGGCATTTCAGAAGGGAGTTGACTGTGATTTGCATGTAGTCTTTCATCATACTGTTTACATCTTCTGTAAGGTCACAGTGGAAAGGCCACAAGGCAAGACAGTCTCTACTTTCCTTAAGAAGGAACTGTGAGACCAGTTCCTTGGCAGTAGTGAGTCAGAAAGAAAAAGCAATGTCCTAATGAAAGCTGAGGGTCACAGTAGTCTTCGCTGGTACCTGATCAGTGTGTGGAACTACTGAGATCCTCTGTAGCTCAAGAGTCTTAGTTTATTTCCATTGTTTTCAAAAGGAATTTTGAAAACACTTTTCACTATAAAATAACCTTCTGGGTGTCAAAAAGACACTAAATTCCAGAGTTGGGGCTTCAAGTGAAGGTTAATCAAGGGGCAGAGGATTGCCCTCAGCTATTCAAAGCCATATTTTACTGCAACAGTGCCCTAGGGAGCTAATTCAATTGTTTCTCATGCAACTAAAGTGCATTAACACTGAACAAATTGGCCACAATTACAAGAGAGCAATGTATTCACTTCACTCCAAGAAGCATGGGCTAATTCAGCGCATGCTTGGAAGGCTGACCTGGAACCCCAAGGCCTACTTGTTTGATGTGGAAGGCCAGCAGGGACAGCCAAGTGAACCCACAGTCCTTCCTTCATGGAAAAAAGAAACACCTCCCAGAATTCCCACAGAGAAAAAGGATCACGGCAGTGACTGCGAAGCTGAATCTCACGAGGGCAACGGGAGGAATAACGGTGTCTGGTTTCTGCCTCTAGTGAGTTCAGGACAATTCCTTACACTCAGAGCTTTCACTATAAGTTTCAATTGACAAATCAGGAAACAAAGACATTTTGAATGGCCCTGGTACAATTAAAAATGAACCTTTGAATCCCCACCCTATATACTTCCTTTTTACAAATTCTGTGTATTTCCTGACACTAAAATGTTTATTCCTCTCCGGTGAGTGGTTCAGCCATCTATAAGCAAAGTCCCAGCTATCCCCTTCTGCAGAGGAAGCTGGACTAGCAAAAGCACATGGAAATGCACACAGGGCAGTTTGTGCTGCAACAGAAATATTAGTAAGAAGCTGGGAAGAGGTCTTGGGAAGGTAGGAAAGTGGAGGAAAAAAGGAAGAAAAGGAAAGGAAATCTAAGCCCTGTGATGCCTATACAGGGGTCAGTGGAAATAAAACCACTTCAACATTAGACACTTAGAAGGCTAGAAGGGACATGCAGCCATGAAGAAGCCTCATCAGCTTTGATTTGCTTTGTCCTTAGTGATACCATGAAGGGCCATTAAAAAAAGTCTTCCATGTACCTAAAAGACAACTTCAACTGGGGTGTATTGCCTACTGTGTTTATACCTGGGTCTAGAATTCAAACCACCAGGAAGCAGCATAGCTAATCTGCTAATGACCCTGCAAATGACAGTGACAGGAACCAAAGTCTGCTTGAAAATAAGATCTAAGCAAAAATTTAAGCATGTGTCACTTAAGAGTTCTGATTGAAACCCGAAACAACAAAAACCACAACAAACCAATATAAACACAAAAGATGGTGAAAATGTTTCATTAGCTGGTCACAAGTCATCCCTGTAAGAGCCTTGGGAGGACAGCAGCCGATAAATGAAGCAGTGAATGAATGAAGTCAACAATTTCGTCATTTCCTTACAGGCCAGCACAGGGGCTTTGCAAAGCTGGGATTCGGGCTGCCCTTTATTCTGTCCTCCATCCTTGGTCAACACCACCCTACAAAAACATACAGCTCCAAGTATAGCTCAACGTTTATGACTTTAGAAGGAGCAAGGAATGCCATGAACAAAATGCAGAATAAACAGTTGAAAAATAAACTGGAGGAAAACTGTTTGTTGAGAGTTGATGGAAAATTAGGCTTTTCCTAAAGGTAATTAAGCGGAAACAAGGCAGGATTTCTTGTGTTTTGTTCTTTCAAGAGTTTGTAAGAATTAAAAACTAAGGAAGTAGTTTATCTTTTCTAAGACTTTTAAGTACCTGTTATGTAGAAGCATTGTATTGTGCTTAGAAGGTTTTCAAAGCACACAATTCACCTAATCAAAAAATTGGTTATGGCTGTGAGTTCATCTTTGAAAATTCTTCTGAAAGGACACAGTGAAGTGATGAGAAACCTGGGGACTGGGAAGGTGTAATGGCATGGCAAGCTAATCCTGTGCTTATGGCACTGACATCCCATGGGGGCACTGGTTCCAGTCCTGGACACTCTACTTCTTACCCAGGTCCCTGCTTCTGTGCTGGAAAAGCGACAGAGAATGGTCCAAGTCTTTGGGACCCTGTGGCCTCTTCCCATATGCCTCTCTTGGTCTCTCCTTCTCCCTGTAAAAATCTGCCTTTCAAATATAACTAAATCAATCTTTTTTGTTTTTGTCAAATCAGAGGAGCTGACCAACTGTGGGGTATGAGGCTTAGTAACAGAGTCACTAACCACTGTGCATTGCTTTTCACCTTTCTGATAGTATAAAGCTAAGTCTTCAGGATGCCAGTGCATTGGTGTACAGCATGGACTATCAAATCAGACATGCTCAAACTTGACATAATTCCACATGGATGCCATGGGTTGTCTGCTCTAGGGAAATCTGTCTCCTCATGCAGAGATGGAAGGAAGACGAGTGCCTCCTGGCTGCCTCACGCAAAGGCACTCACTCCGAAGTCCTGTGTGGTAGTGTGCGTGGACGTACTCACTGCCATTACCGTACCTGTCTGAGCACACGGGCACAGAGAGGACAGAAGTGGTTTGATACACTTTTACATACCATTGACGGGAGTCCAGATTTTTTAGCTCTCGCAATAATTTTGAATTTTTCTTCAACAAGTGAAAATTCTTCCTTTAAAGGAAAAACCAAAGAAGGAAGAAAAATCATGTGACCACAAAACAACGTTAGCAATGTTCCAGTCAGTCAATGAACACATTCACACACACACACACACACACACACACACACACACACACACACACACCCCCTAATATCCATCTACCTAGCACCTTACTCAGAGGGTCTATGCCAGGAACCTAGAGGTGCAGCTCCATTCTCAGCAAGACTTATGAAGGCATTCAGACGCCACTGCGTCCCATTGCTACCCAGGAACACAGAATGGCTCTGTGGCCCATGAATGTGTGAACTGCAAGCATCTGCCTCTGTTGACACAGCCAGCTTGGTTGAGAAATTCTTTTCCCCATCCCTGTCCTGAAGACTTCTTCTATACCATCAGTCCAGCTCAGTCCGCCCAGGTTCTACCCGACAAAGCCATCTGCACTGCCTTCACTGCTGCCTGGGTTCCGCGGTTCCTCCTGGGCTCCTTTCTCAGAGTTGGTAAGCCGGCCTCCCTTATCAGACCAGAGGGTAGAGTGTGACATTCCCCTGTGTTATCCACCACCATCCTACATGAAGGCAGGGATGATACTGGACACAACCATCATTAAAAACTCTAGTTGCAGAGCCAGTGCTGTGGTGCAGCAGGAAAAGCTCCTGCCAGTGACGCCAGCATCCCACATGGGCATCAGTTGAAGACCCGACTGCCCCACTGCCCATCCAGCTCCCTGCTAATGATCTGGGAAAGCAGTCGAGGATGGCCCAAATCCTTGGGATCCTGCACCTGCATGGGAGACTTGGAAGAAGCTCCTGGCTCCTGACTGACACAATGTGGGCCATTGTAGCCATTTGGGAAGTGAACCAATGGAAGATCTCTTTTTGTCTCACCTTTTCTCTCTCAAACTCTTTCAAATAAATAAAACAAATCTTAAAAACAACAACAATAAAAACCAACTCCATGCATTGAAACTGCTTGAAATCCTTTAAAACATCCAACAAGTGCTTGGAATTTCATCTGCATGCCAGTGCAGCCCAAGCGCCTCCATTTCGAGTTTTAATTAGCATCAAGATTCACAGAAAAACCTCCATTTCTCATCTCCTGTCACTCAAACACAGGAACACGATGATAAAATAAGCACGGGAGTAGTGTGGGGGGTCTTACCTCCTATCCCAGGAATTCATCCCCAAGTCATCCAGCAGCAGCCTGCAGAAATAGAAGGGCCCCCGGGGCTCCACTGGGGGCGGCTGCCCCTGGCTGGCGACTCCCATGGCAGTGTCCGAGCCACACCTCCGAACATACTCATCTTCCTGTGCGTGCTGGCGTAGAATGGCCTCGATGATGGCCTTCTCTTGGTCACAGTTCATTCCACATGGGGGCGGGGAGGGCTCGTTCAGATGGAGCTGTGATGGTAAGAGGCATTCTGGACTCGTGTGGCCAATGCTTTCAAGTAACTTGTCGAGCACGTCATCTCCCTCCTCAGTTGGAGGAAAGTCTTTTTGAGGTCCGCATGAGTGATGATTCCAGCCCGAAATCACAAATGAGGGATTTTTCCCCCGGGGTGCCAAGCAGCCTTCTAAAGGCCCATACAAAACCTTGCCATCCCAAGAGTACTTCCCTGAGATATCCCTCACGATGACTCTGACGTCGGAGAGGGCGCCCCCTGGTGACCGGCCTGCCGGGCCCTCCGTGGGCGTCTGAAGGTAGGAGATGAGCGTGCTGTCGTTAAACACAAACAGCTGCAGGTTGGGGCTCCGGAACACCTCGGAGGACAGCTCGGAGCCGTCGGCGTGCGCATTGTCGTGGTTCTCACTGACCAGGCTGTGCAGCATGGCGGGGCCCCCACTCAGCGGGTAGTGGCCCAGGTGATTGACCAGGTGGGCCATGACCATGCGGGCAGTGAGCGGGATCAGCTCCACGCTTCTTCTCTTCTTCTCTGTCAACGGATGGGACAAGATACACTGGAACTCAGGGTCTTCACACTGCAGTCAGTGCTCACAATGTCCTCCTTCAGCCTGGGATTTTTTTCCCCCCATCTGACTTTTTTTCTTTTTTAATGCTAATTTTATCTGAATCTCAGAAGTACAATTTAAATAGAGAGCTACACAAACCCAACTTATGTGAAGACTTCATCCAGAAAGGGACTTTCAGGAAAAAAAAAAAAAAAAACAGAAGATTTATTTTTTTAAAAGGGAGAGTCAAGGGTGGGGGGCACACACATACACAGAAGTCTTTATCCACTGATTCCTCAAATGGCCACAACAGCCAGGGCTGGGCCAGGCGGAGGCCAGGGCTCTGCAACTCCATCCGGGTCTCTAATGTGGGTGCTTTCCCACTAGTCAGGAGCTGGATCACAAGTGAGCCAGCTGGGACTAGAACTTGTGTTCAGATGGGATGCTGGCATCACAGGCTGCACAACGCAGGCCGTGAGAGGGTCACTTACGATGGAATGTCTTCAACAGTCCCTCCCCTTAACGAGCCGACAGGCCAGTGGTGAGGACACAGGGGTAGGCCATACGTCGCCAGGGTCTCTGCACTGGGGCGAAGGCGGACTTGATAAAGAAATGAATCAAGATGACGAAAGCTTAAATATATCTGAAGCCGTCTGATTAACAATCATTGGGACAATTCCTGTTTTGTTATTAGGGCGTTTTAAATATTTAAGAGAACCTGACATGTCTTAATAACTAGTGGAAATACTTTGAAGGCTTTAATTGTACTTGATGATTAGCTGAGAGCGAGTGATTTAAAGAATTCTTAAGACTTCAAGAGGATCTGGAGACTGAGAACATACATGCAAGCTCATCTTCCCACATGAGGTATACAGGAAAAAGAAAAACTAAATTCTTATGTATGGACTGAAATGACAACTTAGGCTTGACAGTACAAGTTAGATAAACTGTAATCTGCCAAATTTATAAAACTACTAATCACTATCCTAAGAAAAGGGGATGGGACCAGCCAGTGGCTCAATAGCACTGGCTCTACCTTCAGCACTGGCATCCCATACGGGCTCTGGTTCATGTCCCAGCTGCTCTATTTCTGAACCATCTCCCTGTTTATGGCCTGGGAAAGCGATGGGGAATGGTTCAAGTCCTTGGGCTGCTGCATTCACATGGGAGGCCTGGAAGAAGCTCCCGGTGACTGGCTTCAAATCAGCTCAGCTCTGGCCATGGAGGCCACCTGGGGAGTCAGCCAGCAGATGGAAGATTTCTCTCTCTCCTCTCTCTGTCTCTCTGCATCTCTCCTTCTCCTTGTAAATCTGATTTTCAAAGAACAGGTGAAAATAAAACCTTAAGTATTAACAAAAGAAATCATTCTGGCTGGCACTGTGACACAGTGAGTTAGGCTACTGTCTGTGGTGCTGGTATCCCCTAGGGGTGCCTGTTTGAGTCCTGCTTGCTTCACTTGCCACACAGCTCCTTGCTAATGTGATTAGAAAACAGCTGGAGATGTTCCAAGTGCTTGGGCACCTGCACCCACATGGGAGACCCAGAAGAAGCTCTTGGCTCCTGGCATAAACCTGGCCCAGCCCTGGCTACTGTGGCCATTTGAGGAATGAAGCAGCAGATGGCAGATCTCTGTCTGTTTTTCCCTCTCTCTGTAACTTTGCCTTTAAAATGAATAAATAAATCTTAAGAGCAACAAAAAAGAAAGTATGAGACATTTAAACAAACTAAGATTTTATAATTGGAGCTTTAATTAAAGCTTCAGGAAGAAATTGGTTTCTAAATTTAAAACATATAAAACCAAACACTAATTAAAATCTAACTGTAAATATGCTTTTTCATACTAAGCACCCTCCCTCTTAGACATTAAAAACCCAATTGCTTTCTTTGTTACACATCAACTTTTTGAGGCATAAATTTAACAAAAATGCAACCAAATCTCAATATCCAATCCTGTGCAATTACTCAGAACAAGACTGTCCAGAGCTTTCTTGGATTTTTAACTGTTTTCACTGAAAACGAAATCATTTGTATTCAGTAACTCAAAACGAAAAATGTTAAGCAGTAAAGGAGGTCATCTCCTTCTGTCACTGAAATTGAACGTTCCTTTCTGCACTCAAGTAGATGCGGGTGTCATTTCCAGACAACTAGGACATTTAATGGGCAAATTCAATGCCCAAGCTAAGAAACAGTAATGCCCCAAATTGCAAACATGAAGCTGGCCGGGGGTTGGCTGCGTGCATATGTAAAACACCTGCTAGTGGCAAAAGGGCAGCAGGGCAAGCTGTCAAACCCTAATGCTACGGGTCCAACCTGATAAGAGGCCCAAGACAGAAAATAACAATGAGAGAATCAACCTCCTCTACTTTCCTTCACACAGGTTGTGCTTTCAATGTGAGATAAATAGGAATGCACCTTACAGGCATGTTTTAAGGCTGTACTAGAAAACTAATCTGGATTCTCACTAGCCAAGCTATCGACCACAATGCCGCCAATAAAAACCACAAATTTCTCTGGTACTGAGAAGTCAGGCAAAAGGCACACTGGTGAAATACTAACTGTTCTCTCCTGGCAGATGCTGCGTGACTGTCTGCCAACAGATGCCCCAAAAAATAAAGAGCAAGTCTGGAACTCTTTCATGAAAATATAAGTTCATGACTTGGACAAAATGAAAAAAAAAAAAAAGGATTCTGAATATTTGTTTTCATTTGTGGATGAAATATGAAGGTAGCTTTTTTTTTAAAGATTTATTTATTATTATTATTATTATTTTTTTTTTATTGGAAAGGCAGATATACAGAGAGGAGAGACAGAGAGGAAGATCTTCCGTCCGATGATTCACTCCCCAAGTGAGCGCAACGGCCGATGCTATGCCGATCCGAAGCCAGGAGCCTCTTCTGGATCACCCACGCAGGTGCAGGGTCCCAAAGCCTTGGGCTGTCCTAGACTGCTTTCCCAGGCCACAGGCAGGGAGCTGGAAGGGAAGCGGGGCTGCCGGGATTAGAACCGGCACCCATATGGGATCCCGGGCGTGCAAGGCGAGGACCTTAACCACTGCGCCACTGAGCCGGGCCCTGAAGGTAGCATTTTTAAAGAAAGATTTTAACTCTCAATTTGGGAAGCTCTTCCCACCTTCTTTGTAAGCAGTGAGCTGTCTATGACATACATGTCTGCTGGGGCTTAGCAGCCACTCTAGCTGATGAATGATGATGACGTCTCTTGGGGCTTTAGGAGGAGAGTTCTCTGTCATTGATACTGTCTCAACCCAGGTGTTTTGAAGAATTGAACTTGCATTATTTTTAACATATTGTTCACTCAATACTACGTCAATTAATTCCATAACATTGTATATTGATGCTGATGTTTTGTTGGGGCTTTTAACTGACCAGAACTTTACTCTGTTAGCTCTACCTTCAGACCAGAGAAGGTCTCCCCAGGAAGCCACTGAACTTATCTGGACAATAAGATGCTGGACTTTATGCTAGGTATATGCTTGCAATGAAGGAATCTCAACTGAACTTGAACTGTGGTTATGCAGCAAGGTGGAGGAATCCACTATGGGGGCAGGGTTGTGGGAGGGGTGGGGAGAATCCCAGTGCCTATAAAACTGTATCACATAATACAATGTTAATAACAATTAAAACAAATAAATAAAACTTAAAAAAAAGGAGGAGAGTTCAAAAAGTTCTTGAAAAATACAATGTAATGATAAGTTTATTTTGGTGTAAAAATTTTTTTGAAATTCACGTATAACAGGGATTCTCAGAAAATCCTTTAAAATATATATTATAAATAAAATGATGCATATAATTAAAACTTTTTTGCACCAAAAAACATCATTTAATTCCATTTTTCATGATATTTCTCAAGTAACTATATGAAAGCAACAATTATATCAGATAGTAGCTAATGGTCTAAATCAGGAACACTGAAATTAATTTGATAAAAATATAATATTGTGGGACTGGCACAATGGTTCAACTGGCTAATCCTCTGCCTTGTAAGCACTGCATAAGGGTGCTGGTTTGGGTCCTGGCTGCTCCATATTCCATCCAGCTCCCTGCATGTGGCCTGGGAAAGTGGCAGAGGGTGTCGCAAAACCTTGGGAGCCTGTACTAGTATGGGAGACCCGGAAGGAGCTCCTGGCTCCTTGCTTTGGATAGGCTCAGCTCTGGCCATTGTGGCCATTTGGGGAGTGAACCATTGGATGGAATCTTTCTGTTTCTCTTTCTCTCTGTATATCTGCCTTTCCAATAAAAATAGATTAAAAAAACACACATATATAATATTGCTTATAACAATCTGGCTAAAAATTTTGTTATTAATGATGAACTATAACACCAATTGGGAAAAAGTCCTCAAATACACCCACATTTTGCTTATTCTACCTGAAAGGCCTTTACTTTTTCCTCTTCACTCTGAATGGAATGTCCCATTTAAATGCCAACATGTTTATAAACTTCTTGATTTTTAACTTGTTAATGGGTTTAGGAAACTGACATTGATACACTCCATTACTGCTGTTCAGTGTTCTCTAGTTTTCCATGTGAAGGTTGGAGACACTGAGAGAGAGGGAGAGACAGAGACTGAGGCTTCCATCTGCTGGTTCACTCTTCAAATGGCCTCCATGGCCAGAGCTGGGCTGATCTGAAGCCAGGAACAGCTTCTGGGTCTCCCATGTGACATGCATACATTTTAATGTGTGCGTGGGTGGGTGCTTGGTTCTGTACAATTTCATCACAAGGCCAGCCAAGCCACATTCTGACCCACATTCCCAAGGGCCAGAACTGGTCTCTACCATTTTGGAAAGGAGGACAGTTCAGGAAGAAATATAGCCACCCCACAGACCCGACAAGCTGCCTATGAGGGAGTGAGTTGTCTCTAACTGCCAAGTCCATTGCCGTCTCTTCTCAGGGTCTCCTCCCAGACCTGCATATTCTGCAGCTCATTTAGAAGCCTGGCCAGTCAACCAGGTCTGGCCTAAGCCCTTCTCAGAGGCGGGGTCCGCAAGCTGCTACTAGCCACAAATGAGTCCTTCTGGATGCACTCTGCCCCTTGCAGTAGACAGATAATGGGTCTTTTCTTTGAGTCCTATGGGTCTGAGATACATAGGTCCTCAAAAACACAAAATTTGGTAATAGTTAAGATGGGGAAAAAAAAGAAGAGAGGAGGGTGGGGAAAGGAAAGAACAATGAAGGTAGAGTTTTGCCACCACAGAAAACTCTAGAAGCAAGGATTTCAACTGGAATGGCCAGATCTTCAAAACTCAGCACAGCAAGAACAGGCAAAGGAGCGCAGGCTTTCCTCCGCCCGCCAACAGAGCTCCACCGTGTAGAATACTCACCCTCTTCCACAGTCAGCAGGTTCCCCAGTTCTGCTGCTGAATGGTACTGGACTGGCTCCGAACTCTTCACACTTGCCAGGGGCAGGAAGGGGTCATAATCGGCGGAGGACAGGTCGGCCAGGGTCAGTGTGTAGTGACTTTGCTGGGTGTACGTGCTTGAGCCACAGGCACAACAGTGCAGAACCTGTGGGAAGCAGAAATGAGGGGCACAGGCTGCCATCACCCCTGTTGTGGCCCAGTCTACCAAACTGCCACCGCACCTGCGAGTCAGGATCCTGCCTGGGAATGCTCGAAACGTCCGATCCTTCCCATTATATAGCTTCTCAAGGCAAAAGTACAAGGTCTCGTTGCATGTTCTGTGGGAGTGCACGTGCCTGAGTCCTCCTCCATCCACCACGGGCTACACAAACAAGGTGGCGCTAAGTCATGGGGTGAGGGGTGACTGGGAGCTGGGCAGCTGAGGTGGGAGGGCAGATGAGCCCAGCAGAGACTTTGGGTATAGGTCAGGACTGATCATGAGTTTAGATAACTCAGGACTACTCCCTTAATTTTAACGACTAATTTGTAACAATATCTAGTATCAAATTTACTAAAAGTATATTTAAAACAGACTCACAGAGTATTTTTTTTTAAAGATTTATTTACATTTACTGGAAAGGCAGATTTTTGAAAAGAAGGAGAGACAGGGAAAAAGATCTTCCACCCACTGGTTCACTCTCCAATGGCCCTAGCGGCTAGAGCTGAGCAGAAAGAAAACCAGGAGCCAGAAGCTTCTTCGGGGTCACCCACGTGAGTGCAGGGTTCCAAGGTTTTGGGCCGTCCTCTACTGCTTTCCCAGGCCACAGGCAGGGAGCTGGATGGGAAGTGGATCAGCCAGAACACGAACTAGCATCCATATGGGATCCTGGCACATGCAAGGTGAGGAACAGCCACTGAGCCATTATGCTGGACCCAATGCTCTTATTTTTACAAGACTGGCTTTCCAAAAGCTAACTTGTTGCAAATTACAGATGACACAAATAGACCTTGCAAGCTGACCATCCTGAAATGCCAAAATGTACAAATAAGGTAATTGTGGGAAACTTTCTTTTTGAAAAGATCTACTTATTTTTATTAGAAAGCCAGATATACAGACAGGAAAAGAGAAAGAGGAAGAATTCCATCCACTGTTTTACTCTCCAAGTGGCAGCAACGGCCAGAACTGAGATGATCAGGAGCCAGAAACTCTTCCGGGTCTCCCACGTGGGTACAGGGTCCTAGGGTTTGGGCCGTCCTTGACTGCTTTCCCAGGCCACAAGCAGGGAACTGGATGGGAAGCGGGGCTGCCAAGACATGAACTGGCACACACATACAGGATCCTGGCATGTGCAAGGCGACGACTTTAGCCACTAGGCTACTGTGCCAGGCCCTGGAGAACTTAATTTTTAATCATGAATTTAAGATCACGAATTTCATTTTTTTTAAAGCTTTGTTTACGCAGCTGCAGCTCGGCCAGGCCACAGGCAGGAACCAGGAACTCCATCCAGGTCTCTGAAGGGGATGGCAGGGATCCAACCACTTAACACCTGCTGCCTCCCAGGGCATGCATCCCCAGGAAGCTGGACTTGGAGTAGAGTTGGGACTCACATCCAAATACTCCGATAGCAGATGTAGGCATTGAAACTGGTGTCTTTTAAAGGCTTACTTACTTATTTATCTGAAAGCCAGAATGACAGAGATTGGCCCACAACCTGGGGGCTGGGCCAGGCAGAAGCCAGGAGCCAGGATCTCTACGCAGATCTCCCAAGAGGATGGCAGGTTACCACTGCTGCCTTCCAAGCTCACGAGTGGAAGCAGAACTGGAAGCTGAGGAAGGACATGGGGATTGATCCCAGGCACTGCAGTATTGAATGCTGGTGCCTCAAGCTGTGACCTAGTTCACTGTACCACAACCCCCCCGGGACGGTGTCTTAACCACTACTCCACACGTCTACCATGAGATCATGAATTTTAAAAATGAATTTCCATGGGCCCGGTGCGGTGGCGCAGTGGTTAAGGTCCTCGCCTTGCATGCCCGGGATCCCATATGAGCGCCGGTTCTATCCCGGCCAGCCCCGCTTCCCTTCCAGCTCCCTGCCTGTGGCCTGGGAAAGCAGTCTAGGACAGCCCAAGGCTTTGGGACCCTGCACCCGCGTGGGTGATCCAGAAGAGGCTCCTGGCTTCGGATCGGCATAGCATTGGCCGTTGCGCTCACTTGGGGAGTGAATCATCAGACGGAAGATCTTCCTCTCTGTCTCTCCACCTTTCCAATGAAAAAATAATAAAAAAATAAATCTTTAAAAAAATGAATTTCCATGAAAAAGTAAGGTAATACTTTTGAATTTAAGGTGACGTTTTTGGGTTAAATATAAGTAGGTTCACTTTTAGATGAGCAGTTTTCATTTGCTCATATGGCAAGAAGTTTTGTGATCCATTACCCTTTATATACACAAAGAAAAGTAGCTGGGCCTGTAGTTGGCAGGGACCAGGCATCCGCGTATGTTCTTTTCCAAACAAAATAAAAAACAAAAGCAAAAGTAAGCAAACAAACAAAAAAACCAAAAACAAAGTCCACAATTGCATAGGAAAATCTTGATGATGTCATGCTTATTCATGGAAAAACTGATATTTGCTGGTGAGAGAATTGGTATTAGCCAAAATGCAATAAACACATGAAATGCAAACAGAATCATGCGATACTAACTACATTCCTGTGAGACAGCACCAGTTTTAGCAAGAAAGTGGAGCAGCTGCAACTTTCAGATACAGTGTAACTCGGCATGACTACCCTGGACAATGACTTGGTGTTCACTGCTAACGCAGAACATGTGCGTTCCAGCAACCAGCTCTCAGGGATGCACTAACAGAAATGTATACATGTGTGCACCCAAAAAACGAACTTGCATGTCACAGAACTTTGTTATGGTCCAAAACTCTACATCATCCAGTCTATCAACTGCAGGATGGATGAATAAATTATGGCTTATCTTCACTGTGTAATGCCAGACAGCAAACAACAAATCACAATAGTTCGAATGAACTGTTCAAACCTAATGCTGAGTTAAAGTACATTAGACTCAAGGAAAATGCTACGACTCATTTGTTTTTGAAGTTCAAAGACAGACTAGTCTACGTTGTCGACAAAGTGATGCTATCAGGAGAGGGGGGACCCCTCAGCATGTACATGGGGTTAATGACTCGAGGAGCACAGTGGGGCAAGGAGAGGGACGAGGCGAGGAAAGAGCAGCCGGGGTGTTCAGCATGCCTGGAGGTCTGTTCCCAGGTCTGGGCCCTGACATTGGAGCTGTGCTCACTGTGTGCAAATTCATCTAAGTCACACTTAGCACTGATACAGCTTTCTGAAAGCACATATTTCAATACAAAGTTTATGTTAAACATATGGAGTTGTTAAAGAAATATTTATTTACTATATTACATTTACTATGATTATTACATTGGTTGAGCAATTTTAAGAGAAATTTTGTGAGAAAATAAATATGGGAGAAAAAGAGATGCATATAAATGTTTGTGGCTATTATAGCTGGTGCAAGGCAGAAGCAACAAAAGAATTTAAGGCACGAGGTAAACAGAAGTCTTTGATTAATAATCCTAAGCTGGTTATTAAAATCTTGACTACTGAATAAACTTAACACATTCAACATTTTAGTAGGAATTCAACTCACTAGAGGCTCTTCTTTTTTTTAAATGAATATATTTTAATGTAAGGTAGTAAAGTAATTGGTTAGTAACTCACAGTCTTTTTTATTATTAAATGTTTATTGTTAAAATAAACAATAGAATTTATTCTGTATGGGGCCTGGCGTAGTGGCCCTGTGGCCACTGGGCAAGCCAGGATCCGATGTGGGAGCTGGTTCTAACCCGGCAGTCCCACTTCCCATCCAGTTCCCTGCTTGTGGCCTGGGAAAGCAGTCGAGGATGGCCCAAAGCCTTGGGACTCTGCACTCGGAAGAGCTCCTGGCTTCGGACTGTCACAGTTCTGGCCATTGTGGTCACTGGGGGAGTGAAATAGCGGATGGAGGATCTTCTCTGTCTTTCCTCCTCTCTATATATATCTGATTTTGCAACAAAATAAATGGATTTTTTAAAAAAAATTATACTGCACAATAGTAATTATTCAGTGGACCTGAAGATGCTAAACAAGTAAGACTTGAGACTGTGAACTACAACAGGTATTAAAACTGGTGATTGCAAATGATCTACCTGGCTGTTTGGGATTAGAAACAAAGTTGTGGTCTAGGGATGGGAGAAGAAATTGGAACTTCCTGATTTTGATAAAAGCAATGAACCTAACTACTTCATATTACAAATTTCCTTGATTAACTTCTTAAGGTTTTTCAAGGCAAAGGGATTAAACTTCGTTTGCTGAACTGATTTTGTCAATCTAATGCTATGGTTGGTCCTTTATTTACACTGATTTTCCTTAAATTAAGTAGCACTGAACATGTTCCCTGACAATCAGGGATTCTGACCAAACTGCTATTTAAAGTTTAAAGATGACAGCAACCATTGCTTCTCTACGCTTATACCTTCTGCTTTCACTTCTTAAGTCATTTCTTTTTAAAGGTTTAATCTGTAGAAAATCCTCTTCAAAGGGGCTCCGGTCGAGGAGTAAGCATGTATAGCCACATTATGGAAGTTCCCTGATGTGTCAGTCTGCACTGCAGGTCCCGTGGCCTTGGGCAGAGACTCACCCTGTAGATGTAATCCAGCAAGGGGGCTCGAGCCATCTGCTGTTCCTCCAGGAGCACGGTGGACACGGGGTGGAGGAGGGCATTCATGGGCAGCGTCATGCACCAGTCCAAGAGGCAGAGGAGCAAGGACACAATGAACTGTAAGAAGAGACACGGTCGTAATAAAGCGCTCACATCACATCCCCTCTGCTGGTTGTGACTTCCACAGACAGACACATGACGAGTAAGGGAACGGTGTCTGCACAGGATCCTGTCCCAGAGGTGTCACCACGTAGTATTATTTGTCAGACAATTTAAAACTGGAAGCCAGCTTGGCTGATGTGCTGCTTACCTTCTTGTCTGCTTCCACCATGGAGTACTCTGCACTTGGTAAGAGAAACGCAATTGTGGCCACGAGGATCTGCATCAAAGACAAGTCCCCAGTCAGAAAGTCTGCAGTGATAGTTCTGGAAGCCACTAGCTTTGGCTGCTGGCAGCTCAAGAAAGCCAGGAGGACGGAAAGTTGTAAGCCACTCATGTGTGGATAGTTTCAAAATCAGGAGACAGTCCTGGGCCCCTGCTTGGTTTCTGCTCCACTCTACTAGAGGGGCACCAGAGGAACTTCTCTGTAGTCACACAATTCCTGCCACCTGTTGCCACATTTCCCATTTGATTTTCTTATAAATTTCCCCAGGTCTTCATCTGTTGTCTGTATCTTAGCAGCTTTTTTTTTTCCTCAAAAGTATTCCTGCCCTGACTATAAATTGCATGATCAACACCAGAAACCATAAAAGTACATTTTTCAGAATTTTATATTCCTATGTCCAAAGCTATTTCACCTAAAGTGAAAGCTAGGTCATCTAAGGTCAAAAATCACTTGTGACTTTTGGGGCAACAGTTAGAGAACAAAATCTCACCCTTGAAATTTGTCTAGGGCTGAGAGAAAATAAATCAATATTGCATCTCTCTTCCAAATAATGCTTCATGAGGACAAATCAAATTCCCTTGAGGACTTAGACTGCATGTGTCAAGACTAGAGCAGGTTTCAGAAAGTGCAGCTATAAGAATCCTAAGGCGGGCCTGGCATGATAGCGTAGTGGTTAAGGTCCTTGCTCTGCACGTTCCGGGATCCCATATGGGTGCCAGTTCTAATCCCAGCAGCCCTGCTTTCCATCTAGCTCCCTGCTAGTGGCCTGGGAAAGCAGTCAAGGATGGCCCAAAGCCTTGGGACCCTGCACCCACATGGGAGACCCAGAAGAGCTCCTGGTTCCTGGCTTTGGATTGGCTCAGCTCCAGCTGATGTGATCACTTAGGGAGTGAACCATCGGATGGGAGATCTTCCTCTTTGTCTCTCCTCCTCTCTGTATATCTGCCTTTCCAATAAAAATAAATAAATCTTTAAAAAAAAGGAATCCTAAGGCACAGATGTGTCTCCCACCAAACACCTATGGGAATGAGGGTACCTGTTTGTGGATATGGCACAGCATCTCTAAGTGTAACAGATGTCTAGGACGATATTTTCAGGTGGTTCTTCCTGTCGGTCCTGCCCATCACTCACCAACTAGCCCACAGATGTTACTGCAGTGGTGATTTCATTACAGACAGATCACTGCACTTGGCAGAAAGTGTGTCCAGGGTTTCAGGCTGGGCAAGATTTCTGCTTTAGACAACAGCTTCCCTGTCTCCCCTCCCCTGTGTGGAGGGCCTAACCAGCTGCTACTCCTTGTTGGCACCATCCACTCCCAAGCTCTGTGCTGCTGGCTGCTTCAGGGGTGCCCAGAGTCAGCACTGAGAAGCCAGGCCAACCTTCCCTTGAAACCCGTACTCCACCATGATCTGTAAGGCAGATGTCTGACAACTACTGAGCAAATAGAGTCAATTAAGTATCAGCTGTGACAGGAGGGAAATGCTTATGACTCAGGGCTAGAGGGCAGGGCGCGAGGGTGGGGAGAAGGCTGACTTACTTCTGCCACCTTCCGAGGCAGCGAGGTTTCAAATGCCTGGAGCTTCTCCCAGTAGGAAACCAGCAGCTGAAGCACGTCGCAAGCTACCTGAGCCACAGTTTTGTTAGGAAACTGGAAAACAAAATCCCAGATGAATTACTAAGGAAAAACAGAATCGTAATGCCTTCCCAGTTCTATGCAGATTGTAACACAGGCCTTTTGCATCAAGTTGATGAAAACTATGTCCTATGAGCAGAAAGTTCACACGATATCTTGGTGCCATTCTGTAACTCCTCCCAGCTGGTCTTGCTGTGCTATTTTACGCAACATTCTACAGAACCAAGTAGCTGCCCAAAAAATCATCTAGACAGTAAAACTGAAATTCCAAACTCCTATTCAGCTCACACATATCATAATTTTGGATAAGAGGAAATTAAAATGCAGTACAGTGATGAGCATGCCATATACTGAACCTTCTAAAAGAATTCTTGTGCTTTGGGAACATTTCATGGACAGCTCGGCAAGGGAGATGCTGCGTTCATTTCACACGCAGAGAAACAAGGATTGGTCAAGTGACTTTCTAGCCAGTGAAATGAAACTTGACCCACATGGACAAAATATGAAAAAAGAAAAAACGAATAAAATTAAAGTCTGTAAGTGCATAACTCATGGGCTGTGTTGATTCAATTACTCTGAGTATGCTTCCTGAGGCTGCTGAGTGTCTCAGCTTACCAGCGAGGTCTACTGGAGGCTTCCACTTCTCATGAGACAGCACACAAAGGGGAGGCAGCACCTGCAAGGTCCCACTTGTTCCCGGAAGGGACGAGGAAGGCACTGCGCCTCTCTTGCCGTCCGGAACCTGGCACTACAATGTCACTCAGACCTCGCTACAGGGAGGTCTTTGGACGAAAGGCTTTGGACGAAAGGCTTTGGACGAGAGTGGTGAGCCATGAGCGGGGACAGACAGAAGAGCACAGAGGTGGTAGAAACCAAGCTGCACCTGTGAGAATGCAGGTGGAGAGCCAGGGCTTCCTTGCAGGCAGCGGCAGCAGGGCACAGGGAGGGCACAGGCAGGACACAGGAGTCTTAGCTTTCACGAGCATACTGAGCATGTCCTACGTCCTTTGTTGGTAGGAAGCTGACAGCTTTTCAGGAAGGTTGTGGTTTGGAATGCCATCAGGCTCATGCTCCCTGTCTGCTACTCCAGCAAAACGTGGGCAGCCAGGCTGCCCAGTAGCATCACTCCCACTGACCTGTGCTTGTATCTCTCCCCTTCTTGCCCCAAAGCCTCCCTGGAGCCCCTCTTCTCACCCTATTCCTTGGAGCACCTCATTGCCTTCCAGACCTCATTTTTCTTAGCCTCCTATGCTGTCTTTAAAATACAATGACACATTTGGTATGGCTCAAGTCGGTGATTTTCCTGTGTTTTTAATAGCAGCTAAAAGAAGACTGACTGGGTTGCCAGCCTCGGTTTCTCAGCAGTTCAGCTGTGGCCAGTTCCTTGGGCCTCCTTCTACCTCCTTCTCTTCTGTTTCTACAGTGGGGACGAGCAACAGTTTCTGTGTCCAGTGACAAGGACTTGTAGGGACAGTCCACACCATGAGCTGGACAGGCCTGACACAGTAAGGGCTCAACTATGGCAATGACAGACATTTGTTGAGAATTTGTAGAAATACAAAGAATAAAGCCCATTCCACAATCATTCTACTCAGTAATTTCCATCTCTTTTTTCTGTACCACATTCATTTTTAAGACATTACTGGGTTAACGGTTTCTCTAGGTAAGGGGCAGAGATAAGAGGGCCACATTATAGTAAATACATATGACTGAAGACAGAAAAATGAGAAACCAAAAAAACAAAACAAAACAAAGCAGAACAAAACAGATCTTAGAATTGAAAAAGTAAATTAAAAAATAAATGTGGGGGGTGGCGGCACTTTGGTGCAGTGAGTTAAGCCACTGCCTGAGATGTTGGCATCCCATATGGGTGTCAGTCTAAGCTCAGGCTGCTCTCCTTTGGACCCAACTCCCTGCTAATGCACCTGGGAAAGCAGCAGAAAGTGACTCAGGTGCTTGGGCCCCTGCCACCCATGCAGAAGATTCAAAAGAAGCTCCTGGCTCCTCTTATTGGCTTGGCTCACCTCTGGCCATTACAGCCATTCTTATTCATTTTTTCAAATGAATAAGCATCTTAAAAAAGAACATGCTGGGATCCACACTGACAAGACTTACATTCAATTTTAATTACCAAAGCAGAGAGGAAGGCATCAAAAAATATCCAAGGCCCAGCTGACTGGTGTACCCCAAGAGCTCCGCATTGAAACCGGGGAGATCCCTTCCAGGCCAGGGCACAACATCTCATTTTCTTGTTACTCCACATTGACTTATGACAAGTGCCCTCCATGCCACAGAAGCTGCCCAGCCATCAGAAGAACAGTATTTGGCCACTGGGCATGATCCAGGCACACCCAGGGCAGGCTACTACTGGCCTGGTTGCAGCTACCAGGGAGGAGGCAACCCTTGGCAGGAACTTCAGCACATTTGTTTATAAGGCTCTCAGAATGGGGGTTCTGAATTCTGCAGGCAACAACAAGGATGGGCTTAAACACCTGGGATGCAACCTACTGCTAGAGAAGCATCACGAGTTGCGAGTACCTTCAAAGTCACACCTATCACATTGATGGCGTCTTTCACCTGGGGATGGCTTGTGCACTGCGCAAGCTCTTCACAGATCCACACTCCGAGGGAGCAAATAGCAATGCATCTTTTTAAAAAGGATAAAAAGATAAAAGGTCTCATGAAACTCAGTGTATTGTTTTAGCATTTTGAAGCAACAAAATATTCTTAATATGTTTATAAAAGTAGCAAAACTTATACAGAAATAGCAGAATATCTTCTTCTTCTTCAAAAAGAACAAAAACACTCAACAGGCCAGTTTTTAGGACAATGCAAACATTGATAAAGATGACATATTTCCTATGAATGGCCCATAGACCATACAGCACTTATTTTTATTGAAATTAATTTGCTAGTTATATGTTACTGTTTAAAGATACTTTTGATTAGGAATCAAAAACATGGAAATTGCAATTTCTGGTTACCTTCTAATAACACACACAATGTGTACTACAAATAGGAGGGACATTCTATTCTATTTTAAAGCATATTTGAACAAAACTTTTAGAAATAATTTTTTTTAAGTAACGTGCTAGAACAAGATATTTTTCAGAGAAAACTAA
Source organism: Ochotona curzoniae (assembly GCF_017591425.1). NCBI lineage: Eukaryota > Metazoa > Chordata > Mammalia > Lagomorpha > Ochotonidae > Ochotona > Ochotona curzoniae. The sequence continues at coordinate 20,263,577 of NW_024465894.1, read as the reverse complement.
CCAGACTATACAAACATTTCCATTCTATTGTTAACTTCACAAAAGTGTCATTTTCTACACTAAAGAAAAAAGCAGGTGGAGGGAATTGCCGAGAGTTGTGGATATTTTACAATGTGATAGGTGTAGGAAAAAAAGAGAAGTAAAGGATTTCCCCTAAGTTTCTGGCTGCAAACATGGGTGGATGGAGGTGTCACTTGCTGGTATGGTATCTTCTGGACAGTCAGGTGTGGCAGGAGGGTGGGGGATAAGGGAGAGAATTTAGAGGAGTCAGAGGACTCCAGGCTTCAGTTATGGATATGTTCGGTTTGTTAACAAATCCAAGTTGAGATGTCAAGTTGGCAGTTTCATATACAAGCTGGAATAAATAAGGTGGATAAGTTGGAGATCATCAGCAAATAGATGGTTCTGAAAGATGGGTAAGAACGGGTGAGGGCATTCAGGAAGTGATGGGGAGAGAAGAGGTAAGCTAGAAGAGAGGTCAGCCTGCCCAAGAGATGGGAAAGCAGCATGCAGGGCAGCCCCGGCAAGCTCAGGGACTGGGCTAAGGAACAGGGGAAAGACAGATGACAAAACCAGCATATTAGGTGAGTGTCTGGAAATGGATGGGATAATCTCTGCAAGAAACCAAAAGAGAATCTTTGGTTCCTTAAGAAAAAATAAAAGTAACAAAGAACAGTGGAAAAAGCAACCCTCATTCCTGCTCACCTAAATAAAATAAACAGAGGGAAAAAAATGAAGGTAAGACTAAGGAGACATGAAAGAAATACGGAGAAGAATCTACTAAAAACAAAACAAACAAAAAAATCAGTGAAGACAGAAGAAGGGGAACAATGTGGCACAGCAGCCACTTAAGACATCCCTGTCTTGATGTCAAGGCACCTCTTCTACTTTCCATCCAGCTCCCTGCTTGTGGCCTGGGAACGCCGTAGAGGATGGCCCAAAGCCTTGGGACCCTGCACTAAGTGGGAGACCCGGAATCTCTTGGCTCCTGGCTTTGTATTGGCCCAGCTCTGGCCATGTAGATGTGGAAGATTTTTCTCTCTGTAAATCTTTCCAATAAAAACAAATCTAAAACAAAACAAAAACACAAAACCAAATAAATCTTGAAAAAAAAAAAAGAGAACTGATCCAAAGGGACCATTAGTAGTAACAAATGTGAGTGAAGGTTTCATTAAAAGACCACGTCTGTAGAATTCAAGTGTGAAAGGCTTAAAGACCACACCTGTATAACTCAAGTGTGCAAGGTTTAAAGATTACACCTGTAGAACTTGTTTGTGTACAGCTTTTAAGATGAGATCTAGAAAGGGGAATATACAAAGGCCAATTTAAAAGAATGGAAAGCATGATAAAAGTTGTCAGTATCAGATATAGAAGTCTTTAAGACTAAAAAATCATTCTTAGAAATAAAGGTTACTACATTAGATCTGATTTATTATAGCAATAGGAAAATTTCAATCTTCTGTACTATCAGTAGAGCTTAAAATATATAAAGCAAAATGTAACTTATTTATGATGAGAAATAGATAAATATACTATAACAGGAGGGATTTTGAAAAAACATCTCATCAAATGATTAACTTGATGAAAACAACTCTAAAGGCTAAGGATAACTCAAAGCAAACACTGTAAACTTAGAAATTAATCTGACAGATGCCTGTAATGCTATATTCAGCAATTAAAGAATACTGTCTATGTTATTTTCAAGTGTATATGGAATATTTGTAAAAATTGAAATATTGGCCCACAATCCAATGATCTAAGCTGTCAAAAGCAGAAAAAATATAATCATGTTTGGAAATTAAAAAATATTTCTTAAAAACCGATGATGCAAAAAGAAATCAGAAAAACATGGAATAGAAAAATATCAGACATTAAAACACAGAATTAAGATAAAGTACCACTAGAAATAAACATGCAATCTTAACTTTATATAATGAACATTCCAAATATATAACATGAAAAGTATGGAGTAAGGACCAGTGTTGTGGTGAAGCAAGTTAAACTTGCATGAGTGCTTGGTCTCCTTCCACATTGGAGACCTGGAGAAGGCTCTTGGCTTCAGCATGGACTTGCCCCAGCCATTGTGGCTATTTGGGGAGTGAACCAGTGGATGGATTTCTCTCCTTCTGTTTGGATAACTTTGCCTTCCAAATAAACAACACATTAAAAAAAAAAAAGTAGAGGAAGAACAAAAAGGAGCACAGAGTAGGTAATAAAATAGATGAGAGAAACATTTTCAAAAAGTTTGTGGGAAAAAAAGAATTTTAAATTTTATTTTGACAGAAAAATCCACACATAGTACTAACACACATTTTCCATTAACTTTTTGAAGACTTTTTATTGAATAGAGAGGTTAAATAAAGACAAAAAACTGTCATTTGAAAGGCTAATAAACTTGACAACTTTTGGTAAAAACAGTTTAAAAAGAGAGAGAACACACACAAAGTTCCAGCAATTAAAAAATGGACATAATTGGGCCGAAAAGGTAAAACAGAAAACAAGAGATAACTTGTATGCCAATAGATCTCAAAATTTAAATGAAATAAACAAATTCCTAAAACTTTTGTGCATCAAAATTTCAAAAAAAAAAGTGTGAAAGCCTTGATATTCCTAAACTCATTGAAGAAAATCAGATGGTTGTTAACTTTCTTTTTCTCACAAAGAAACATACTTAATCTGGATAATTTTACTATCAATGTCTACTAAATACACAAGGAATATTAATCTGACTTTCTAAGAATCTTCCTAATGAAAGAGAATGAATAACACTTAACTAATTTTGTGAGACTATGTAACTTTCCTGAACAAAATATTCATCAAGTCAGATCCAGTCACATATAAGCTAAGCTGGATTTTGCCCAAATGGATAGGTTAGTTCAACATTACCCAATTCACAATGTGTAACACAGACTAGGAAATTTAGATTCAACCATCCTCACTGAAGATGTCAGACAAAATACAATAGCAAAAAGAACTTGTAGATCATCAAAGGGCTAATGAGAACAGTCCTGGGTCATGGATCAGGCCTCAGCCAGCCCCCAGGAGGAAGGAGGCTGGGTGGGCTTCTGATGACTGCACGTGGTAGGAAGTGGAGAGCTGACACAGCTGTGCCCCTCTATCAGCATTCCCAGCGGCTATACTCTGCTTCACCTCAGGAGAAAAAGTAGGCAGCCCAGAAAATGTTCTATTAGCCATAGACTGCTAGCAACCTCAGACACTTGGCACAGGCTTCCAGACACTGCTAAATATCTCTGGGGGCTGAAAATCATCTCCAGTTAAAATCATTGCCCTTAGAGATCGGCATTGTGACACAGCAGACTGGCTGACGCCTGTTGACATGAGCAACCCATAAGGGTACTGGTTCAAGTCTGGCTGCTCCACTTCTGATCCAGCTTCCTGCTAACATGCCTGGGAAGGCATCAGGAGATGGCATGAGTGCGTGGGCCCTGCACCCACTGGGACAGAGATCTGGGTGGAATTCCAGGCTGCTTGCTTCAAACTGGCCCACCCTTGGTTATCTCAGCTCTCTCAGGAGTAAACCAAGAGATGGAAGAACAATTTCTCTCTCTCTCTGTAACTCAGCCTTTTAAATAAATAAATAAATAAATAAATAAATAAATAAATAGAAATCACTACCCCTCTACAATTTTGATGGATTTCTGGTTTATTTTTCTATTTTCTTGTTAAAAACATCAAAAGATATGTTTAAAAAATTGCTTTTTCTGAAATAAATATAGCATCCTATGCATAATCTTAGGCACCTTGCTATTTTTACCTAACGTTGTCATTTTAGATAATCAACTATGGAATTCCTGACATAATTCTTACTACAGCTTTTAACATAAAGCAGCAATGTGAAAGAACACTTTTAAAAACTATTTTACATGTAAATGTGTACCTTAAAACTCTAAAATAATTTACCTCTTAGTCAACATTTACCTTGCACATTCATTTGGTTCCTCTGTGGCATTCTTCAGTAAAATATTTATGAGGTAATGCTAAAAACACAAAATTGAGTAAAATAAAAACTTAGTGTCAGTGTTGGTTTTTCTGCATGCTCTGGCCGTGTTCCAGGCAGCCAGGAGCTTCTGAAGGCCCTGGGAGCCCAGGCATGTCCTCCATCAGGGAGAACCTGGGGAAAGGAAGTCGCAGGGTGTGGTGGAGCAGCGGGTACCGTCCATCCGTGGGGGTCCCTGCAGGGAGGCAGCCTGCAGGATGGTGTGGCTGGGTGTGCAAGGAGAACTTGGCAAAGCAAATGAGACTTCCAGATAGGAAAATCTCTTGATTTCTTTTACTTTAATTGGATTACGTTTTGTACATTGAATTATATATTGTAATCAGGTATTTATAGATTGATTGATTCCAGGATTTGAAAAGTATTTATGTATGCCCCAAAGTCAGATGAGAAGAGAGAGAAAAAAAGCTTACTTTTCTTCTAGAAGAAAATTTCAAATTATTAATCTGGAATTTCAAATTATTAATAGTATTTAATCAGGCCAACAATAGGACTGAATATTTAGCTTATTTTGATTATTTCTTATACATTTATTTGATGCATGAATGCTGCACAACTAAGCTAATAAAATTATTACAAAGGATGATTCATTACATAATTATGCTCCCTAGGCACGATAAACAGATCCAATAAAAAACACCCAAGGAATACAGCTATCTGTTCTAAATGTAATATGCTCTGAATCTAATATGTTTACAGCCCCCTGGAACAACCTTCTTAAGAAAAACCATCATTAAAACATTTAAAAGGTATAGCAAAAGTTCAGGGATAAATAGTAGATCCACATATGATAATGGAGACATAATCATACAGTTAGAATTCGAGCATGCTAACTCTGGGACTCAGTGACATGCATGCCATACCTTGACATCTTCGGCTCCTGTAATGACCTCATTCACTTCTGGCACTGACTGTAGTAGAGGAAGCCCCTGGTAGGTGTTTGGGAAGCAGACGAGGGAGCCAAGGATGGTGAGGGCTTCGGAGCGAGGCGCCTGTTCACGACAAAGGAAACATACCCATTTTCCTGGTTGCACCATAGAAACTTCAGATAAACAGCACATAGCTTCACTTCTTCAGGGCTTTGAGAGGGAGATCTTTCTAATTATTTTTTTTTCTAGATAAGGAAAATCATGTTATGCCAGGTAATTTTTCCAAGGTACATATTTAAGCAAGTAAGAGATTTTATATGAAAATTTCGAAGGAATGAAAAATTTTTACTATGCTACCATGTACACAAATGTGAAAACTGGCTGCAGATTCATTTAGAGTTACAAAGGCAAACGACTCAGTCATTACTGTTTTACAACACCTTAATATGATTGCTTTTAACAAAGCAGGTAGCATCATTTTTTTCTACCTGCGTGTCATTTTTGCAGTAAAGAACAATTGAGGGAAATTCATAAGAAAGTGAGGTTGGAGGAACTATTACAGGGTAAAGAGAGAAAAGACATTGTCTACCAACGTTCTATGTTTCACCAAGGACTATGTCGTAAAATAACATGGTGAGCTGTTACATCACCATATCTAGTAACATGCGAATCACTTATTTGTCCATTACTGGAATTAGATACATATTAAAGAGTTCCTTCATTAAGTTTCGATTCGGCCAAAGATTCCCAGAAGCCCTGATGAGCCAAGAATGGAAGCAGACACCAAGACAACGGCATACCATCCACCTACTAACTCATCTGTCCCAGCGTCTGACAGTTGCAACAACTGCAGCTAATACTTGAGACCTCTCTGTGCTTAGTATTGTTCTAAGTGTTGTATAAGCATTTCCTCTTATCATTCCCTCAGGGACCCACTGGTGTAGATACTATCACCATTTCCATTCTCTTGTGAGAATACAGGGAAGTTGTTGTTTTACCTAAATGAATTCACTTAAGGAGAAAGAGAGAAGCCAGGAGCCAGGACCTCAGACTGTGTCTGCCATGCAAATGGCAGCTCCCTCCCAGGGTGCACAATGGCAGAAGTTGGACGGGAGTGAAGCTGGGACTCACATGGAAGGACACTGATAGAATGTAGCATCCCAAGCAGCACCTTAACCTCCAGGCCCAAAGCCTGCCCCCATACAGCTGTATAAAGTCACACAGCTCGCAAGTGATAGATCCTGGCCTGGCACAAAGGCCAACTCCCCCTAGTCCACCCTTGCCCTGCATGCATATGAAATAAAATGGAGGGCTCTTCCTTCAGGGATGGGAGTATGGTAATGGTATATGGGGTGGAGGAGAGTTGGTTACAATAACACACTGGGGGCACCATGGGAGCTCAGTATCGCAACTCTGACAAACCACGAGATGGCCTGTCAGAAGCAGCCAGGACTGGTGCCTCTCAGCACAGCCAGGAAACACCAAAGGAAAGGTTGGCTAGGGCCCAGAGACAAGAGTCAGGCAGGCCGGCAATGAATGAGAATGAGCTGAGCGGGTAACAGACAACAAAGGCAAAGGCAGAGGATAGAGGTGACTCACGGAAGTGGGAGAGAAACACACAGCCCAGAGAACAGCTGGCTGTGCATGAGGGGAGTCACGGAACTTCAGCTGGAGAAGTTGAAGAAGCGCCCTGTGGGTCATACTGTCCACATCTCCCCCTGTCTGAGGGGGGATGCTGTGGTGTGGTATGCAGAGCCAGTGGATGATGCTTCAGGGGCAGAACAGTTGTCAGGTGGTCACTGAAATACAAGTGGTGACTCCCAAGGGGTAACTAGACCTGAGGCTTCAGACAGCTCCTGTGCCCTATCACGCCCCAGTAATCTTGATTCCAAATGTCTTTCTTTAACTCCACAGCTGCAGTTCCACCTGCTTGTTTGACATTTCCACTCAGGGTCAAGAAGGCCTCTTCCATGGTTGGGCTACGTTATCAAAGAGTGCTTCTGGAACTGTGTGAAACAATATCCTGTCTCCTTCACTATATTATCTTACTACTGCTTTCACTCTTACATTCAGATATCTTCAAACACTAATATGAAGAACATGTGTTACATGTATATTCACACAAATATCTAGATTCAACATTTTACCACTCATGCCTCATCTATCCTGTTTTCATTTCTTCAGTGCTAAATCACTTGAAATTTTTCACTTGGCATATTTCAGGCAAATTTAAGGCATTGGTCATCTGAGCCCCGTATGCTCCAACATCGTTGCCTTGAGCTTTTTCTTTCTATTTGTTGTTTCTGACATATCTTGCATTTATTTGATGCATGTAGCCCTCATGAGAGAAAAGCCTGAGAGTCATGTTGTTTCTCCAGTCCCAGGGACGGTCAGCAAGCACTGCTCTGAGGTCAGGGCTGCTGCTGCCTGCATTTACTGGGGGTGAACACGGATCACCTTCTGGGTATCTTTTCAGCATCACTTCTTCCACTAAGACTATTCTGGCATGTGCCTTCCCATCTACTACTCATCCAGTGAAGCAAACTGTTATAATACTGGTGCCTCCTGGGTTCTGCAAATGACTCCTCCACACCTGCTAGCCAGCACATAGTAGATCCACAGGAGAACCTTCTAGAACCTTGCTTGCTCCTCATTCACTACTGCTTCCCATTCTCTGGAAGATCTTTATTTAGTCTGTGCTGATGTCTGTTCTTTTCTTTGGGCAGCTCTCAAGGATCATGCCATGCATATGCTTGGTTTGTATTGCAGAATTTTAGACTGAATGCTAGAATGTGTGCCAACCAGATGCACAGTATTAGAATTTCAGAGTTGCTATAGCTTTCTCAAGAGGATATAATAAACCCATGCAATCCCTCCCACAATACATTGACTTTACAGACATATAACATGAGGCCCATGTGCTTATGGATATTGCCCAAGAATAGATAACAAGTACAAGGCCATGTACTTGGAATGAACTCAAGCCTGACTTACTTGAGTCAGGGGATGGAGGATGGGAAGAAGATTCCAGACGGGGAGCTGCAATGTGTGCAGTGTCTCATTGCGGTCAACGACATGGGCAGGGAAAGGCAGATGGAACCAGGAAGCTGAGGGGCCAGATGGGGTTCTCCTCAAAGCACCTACCCCATGGCTTTGCTACTAGAGCAGATCTTTTATAAGCATGCAGGGATGATACCCAGTCTTAACTGCTGTGGGCACGTACTCACTACACATCCCAGAAGTTCCCTGTTGGGAAGAGTGGGAAGAGGACTGCAGCAGTGATGGCAAGTCTCAGATTAGGACCCTTCTGGACCATTGCCCCAGGCCTGAGATTGTGACAAGGACTGGCTGTGAGCCTAGGGATTGGAGTCCGCTCTGAAGCAGAAGGGTTAAGGGAAGCATGCCATGCTGCTGCCATGCTCAGGGCTGAGGTGACAGCACCATGGTGACACTCAGGGAGCAGGCAGGAGAAATAGAATCTAAGGCAAGCTGTGCTCTGGTCTGCAGGGCTGGAGGTGTTGCATCTCCATGACAACCACAGGCAGGTTTCTGAGATGGGTGGATGAAAGGGTCAGAGGCAGCAGTTCCAAAGGAGTGCTCCAGTGGGGCCCGGGAAGTGTGCAACAGGAAAAACAAAGACTTCCAAGCAGGCGTAGTGACTCAGGAGCCTTGAACGCATCAACAGACACTGTGATTTCCAAAAATGCAATTGTATTTCTTGTAATTACCTCTGATCTTGGCTTTCTCAGTCTGTGGTCCTTTAGAGCATCCCAAGCGATCAGTTTTCTGAAGTGCCTATCTTCAGCCTGTGGAGAAGTCTCAGCTGACAATAGGGGGCCAGCCCCTCTGCCTAGAGCAGGGTGGGGACCATCCACCCATGGGCCATAGAATGCCTGCAGAATCATTCAGTCTGGTCCTACCAAGGCAAATGCAGGCAGGGCTCATTCACACTTCAACAAATCTATAGCAACTAATTTTTACTTTGGTAACTTGTGTGTGGTTTGTGAATGGTGTTGGAGCATATCCAAATGGCCCTTGGGCTCCCTTCCCAAATGGCCGTCTCTCTGGGAGTGTGGGGTACGATGACAGGTCAGAGCCCTGCAGGGGCAGGCACAAGGCCAAGGGAGAATGTGAGCTGCAGCCCATGGATGTCCTCTGTATGATCCCCTGTCAACCCCTCCTCATATGCCCAAAAAAACACAATCATCTGTGACACCCCCAAGCTTTTGAAGTTTATGTAAGTGAAATTATGCGTTTTTCTAAGTTTGACTGCTTTCACTCAGTACTGCTATATAGCAGATATCCGCTGTGCTTGCATCCAGTATCTTCTGCTCACACCGCCACACTTGTTGATAGCTTCTTGGGTTGGCTCTGGCTTTTTGCTAGCACAAATGCTGCTGATGTGCATAAATTTTCACCAGTTTTTGAAGAGCTCTTCTCTCAGCAGGGGCCGAGAGACAGGTGTGATTAATTTGGGCTAACTGAAAATATGAATGAACAGGTGTGCCCCATCCAAACACCTTGCATGGCTCCACCAAAATTGTAAACCTCAAGTTTAAACAAAACAATAGTTCAAAGAGTTGCTATCACTTTATGTAACCTTAATATTTTATTCATTCATTTGTTTGTTTAGTTGAGAGAAATCCTCCATCTGCTGCTTCCCAAATGTTTTTCTCAGCTCCCGTCTGGAGCCAATTTAGGTCTCGTGCCCGGGTGTGGGCAGGGACCTTACTGGAGTTGTTGCCACTACCTCCCAGTGTCTGCATTAGTAGGAAGCTGGAGTCACAGGAGGAGCTGGCATCAAACCCAAAACTGACAGGGCACGTGAGCAACAGAAACAGTGGTGACCTCAGGGCCCTACTGATAAGTTGCAGAATAAATTCCAAGTGTATTCAAGTTGTCCAAAATGACAGAATTTCCTTCTTTTTTAAGGCTGAATAATATTCCTTTCTCTCTCTCTGTACAAGCCATACAATCCCATTTGTTTTATCAATTCATCTGGTGATTCACACTTAAGCTGCTTCCTCATCTTGGCTACTGTGAACAATGGTGCCCTCCAGACACCGACTCTCTTTCTTTCCTTTGGACATGAACTTGGACATGGGATTTCTGGGTCAGATGGCAATTCTCTTTTCTATTGTTTGAGGGACCGTTGCACCTGTTTCCATAATGGCTGTCAGGATTTATATTCGCATTAACAGCATACAAGAGGTATCTTTCCTTCGTAGCCTCACCATCACTTGTTATCTTTTTTTTCTGATCACTGCCATCCTATTGGTTGTGAGATGACTGCTTTATTGTGATTTTTCATTTGTTAATCTCTGAGGACTAGTGACACCAAGCATTTTTCATTTGCCTGTTGGCCATGCCTAGAAGCTTATTTCAATCGCTCAGCTAGTCAAAGGTTAGAGAATGACCACTGCAAGGTGTATAATCTCTGACAAAGGTGCCAGCTTTTTTATAGAAACTCCCCCACCTGGTTTTATTAAATTTCCATTAAGAAGTATGATTAGTCCAGCTTATATCTTCTGACTGTTTTCCATGTTGACTTGATTCATAAAATATACTGGGTCTTTGATTGATTATCCTGAAATCCTTTGCAGAAATAATGAAGAAAGAAAATTTATCATACTCTTGAAAAAAAAAGTTGAATAAATTCAACATTGGCTTCCTTTTTCACCTTTTCTTAATTAATCCCTTCTGCCCATCTCTTTTCCCTTTGCTTTCGAATTTATCCTTTTTAGAAATTGTGGTCCACTCTCAGTCACGACTTGGCACACCTGCATCCCATGTTACAGTGCCACATCCAGTCCTGAGTGGGCTGCTTCTGATCCAGCTACTGGCTAATGCATCTGCGAAGCAGTGGATGATGTCTTAAATACCTGAGTTCCTTCTGCCCAGATGGTAGATCCACATGGAGTCTCTGGTCCCTTGCTTCACTATGGCTATGTTCAGAGTGAACCAGCACGTGCCAGGATCTTTCTCACTCTACCTCTGTTTTTCTGTCTGTTTGTTGTTGTTGCTGTTTGTTTTTTAAGTAAAAGAAACGCTAGTGCATAAAAATACCACCATGAAATACAAGATACACAAAATGTAAACATGTAATTTAAAACTTAGGGCCTAGAGTTTGAACTTACTCTTAGAGAAGAAATAAATAGAGTGAAAAGGCAACCCATGTTATCAAACAAAATTTAGCACGCTGAACAATCATACTGACTTTAATACAAACCTTACCAATTATAGCTAATCTTTAAATCATGCTCAGGCAGAGGATAATTCTGAGTAGATAACAGTTGTATAAAACATAAACGGGAAACAGCTTTGAAATTGAAATGCATAAGGGATGGAGCAGACATTGTGGCACACCATGTTAAGCTACTGTTTGCGATGCCTGCATCCTGGCATCCTATTAATCAGAGTGACACTCCCAATCCTGACTATTTTACTTCTGATCCAGCTTCCTGAAAATCTGTCTGGGAAAGAAGCAGGAGATGCCCCAAGTGTCTGGGTTCCTGACACCTGGTGGTGCACCGGGATGGAGTTCCAGGATCCTAGCTCTGGCCTGATCCAGACCTGACTGTTGGGACCATGTACGGAATGACCAAGTGAAAGATCTGAGTCTTTCTCTTTCTGACTCTCCCTGTCTTTCAAATGAACAATACATTTGAAAATGTATTTATTATGTATATATACACATATGTATAATATATACATGTATAATGTATATATTTATTGGAAATAAATATATAAAGGCATTCTCAAAAAGGGCATTATAACATTGCTCAGCAGAGAAGGTAAACATAGGGTTGAAAATAAACACTTTTTGTGGTCCTTAAGGCTCATAAATACACTTCTTAGCATAAGAATTCAGCCAGAGTTCTCTGGCACAGTTATAAAAAACATACATAGATTTCTAGTCAAAATTTTAGCATTCGGACATTTTGGAAACAGAACCAAGGTTTTGATTTCAAACAACAAGCTCTTCCTAAAGTCCATTTAGACCTCTCTTGGTCTGAGACATCTGCTGGACGGTGTTGGTAGGAATCTGAGAGTCAGGCTCGCTCTGACTGTGTGTGAATGCGACTGGGTCTGTGAGGATGGGGTTTCTCACACTTGAACCTCTTGATGAAACGCCTTTCCAGACCAGTGTGTCATCTTAGCCTACAATTTCACACATCAGCTGCCGGGGTGCCTGCCCTCAGAGCCCAGTTTCACATTGCACTAATGAGTCGACACCTGTTAAGAGTGGAGAAATCCGAACCTTGTTAGTGACTGCCAAGCCTCCCGGGAGTCTGGACGCTGCGCATTGTCATACTCACCGCCAGCGTGTCTGTGCTGAGGACCCTGGCAGCCGCTGCAATGAAGTCCCCTACCAGCATGGAGAAGCCAGGCAGACCCAGGGAGAAGAAGCGGGGCGGACAGTGCCTTATGATGGTATTTAAGATGTCCTATGAAGGGAGGCAAGAGAACACAATGGTGGTTTCAAGAACAAAATTCCAAAGCAGCCAGTTTGTGTGTACATGTGAACACTGTACAGTGACTGAACAAAACACTGATGACACAAAGTACTCAGGGATCGGGAACATTGTGGATATGACTTACTGGGAGGGTTAGTGAACTCATAGGACAGTTGAGAGAATGGAGACACCCAGCTGTAAGACCACTTGCCCCACAACTCAAACATGGCACATCTCAAAGTGGGCAAACTAGTGGAGTGCTGAAGTAGCCAGGTAAATAAAACCCACCTATAGCTATCACCAAAAGAAGATGTTCTGTCACTCGCTCTCAGGTTTTCAATATTAAAGCATGCTCTTCACATTAAAAAAAGATCCACACAGGAGAAAAACAGATGGTGATCTTTGCTCCTCAGGTAGTGCGTGCACTAGGAGATGGGGAGGCAGGAAGTGCTAAGGGTTGATGGGTTGAGGCCGTGCAATGGGTGTGGCTCTGGAGTGCAGCTGTGCTGGAAACACGCAAGGACACCTGGTTGCCTCTGCGCAGGGTGTAAAGGGAAGGGCATTTTCAGCCCAGAGCCTTGAGTCCCTGCGTCTTCAGGGGCCGTCTCCCAGTCCTGTGGCAGATCAGCGGGTTCCCTCCGACATCATTCATGCCATTCCTGGCCAAGTGACATCTCCAAGGCCATCTGTTTAAGTGTGTGTGTGTGTGTGTGTGTGTGAGTGTGCACACAGGGGGATTTATAAAGAAACTACAAAGTTCTAATGTGGCTTTATTCAAATACACCAAAAGGTTGTTAGCTCTGAGACTTGTCAGCAACCTAAGGTGACTCCAGATCCATGACGAACAAGCAAAAAACACGTTCTGGTTTCTTTCCTTAGATTTCAGTGTGGTGGTTTGGAAAATCCTGTACAACAATCCTGACTCAGTCCAATTAAACTGGAGTAGTAACAACACGTTGAGTTTAGCCCTTCATGATATCTATTTCACCACTTATCTTCTTGAAGGAGAAGCCATATGTATTCACAAAATATTTATATGTATATACGACCTTTCTTCCTTACATGGTAAATTCACTCCATTTCTACAGATCATGCTATTTACATCCTTAAAGTGTCTGTGCATACATAATGCTTCATCTACCAGAGCTCACACAAAGAAAAATAGCTCAGAAAGTACTGATTTAAAGTTTTAGCATTTCAGCAATTTTTTTTCCCTGCACTAAAAATAAACAAATAGACACACAAATAAAAGAGAGGAAGGAAGAAAGGGAAGAAAAACCTGAAGCACGCTTCTCCTAGGTTAATGTTTACCCCTAGTTTAATCACATCCTGTGATACATTTTAGGGTCCCTATCAGCCAAGGCAAACATTCTCAGGGCCTGAGCAGATGGATGCTGCAGTTAGGCGAGTGTGTGGTAGGCTCATGCTCCATGAGGGGAACAAAAGATCTACCTTTTTCATAATTAAGCCTCTGATTAATGCCCTGCGCTCCTCACCACACACCTGTAATTACTCACAGAGGTACGCTTTGTGCTGGGCCTTGTCTCGGAATATCAGGCATCAAGCTCTCCAGCAGCAGATGGAGGCACGGTTCTGTTGACATATGCTGCAATGAAAGGATTTGTGCAAACCTGGCTAGCAAGGTAGCAGAATGCCATGTATTTGAAGATTAATAATGCAAACAACCATGATGTTAACTTTGCTATGTTTGTGCTAATTCCATCTGTTGAGAAGAGGACCTAAACCTTGAGGCCTGTGGGTTTAAAAAAAAAAATCCACAGCACTGACTTAAAACGAGCCATTTCCACCAGTGGAATTTCCAAGTTTTAATTTAAAAAAATGATAAGTTCATGAGAATCAGGAATGAAATATGTTAACAGGCCAGAGTCCGAACTTTTCAGTGGGAGCCATTTTGTCCTGTCTGATTCATACATGTGAAAGTGATGATCTGTAAAATGGGGCATGTTGTTGATGTTGATGCTGGCTGGAGACCCTGGATACACACATTGCCACCATCGAGTCACATGGCTCTCCCTCCCCCTGGACTAGAGCCAGCTACTTCAATGGAACCTGCTTCTACAGGCAAGAAGATCGGAAGGAGCAGATGGCGACCCTGCCCTACCCTGCTACCCAAGTAAGACAGTGCCCTGAGGAGAAGCAGGGCTTGGGCCACAAGCGCCAAAGATAGAGTGGGGGTAGGGTTAATGTGGGGGTTAAAGAGATGACCCTTGTGTCAAGTCAGCCAAATTGTGGCCATATGCCTGCTTACTTTGCTTATCTACATGGAGATGGAACATTTGAACGTAGGGACAATCCCAGGGTGCCCTGAGAGAGCAGCTGCCTATTGCAAGGGGGGGTTTCCACAAAAAGCTCCACTCCTCTTGTTCAGGACAGCGGTCCTGTTACGCCTGGCCCTCCACTCACCAACCCCACAGTTCTAATTGGAATGGCAGAAGGCAAAATCTAGAGATTCTGAACCCTTCCCAGGCTCCAGGTTTTATGCACCCACCAGATGTGATGGCACACACCATTTACCATGTCCACATCTAAAATGAATGCCATTGGCCTAACAGGTTTTCAAAGTGAATACTTTTTTGTTTTTTTTTTTAAACTTAAATGAAATTATCTTAGGAAATTTAATCTTTGCTCATAAACAAAATATTCCTAAAATCAATACAGTAACAGTGAATCAATGCTGTGAAATATTCGCTGAAAATATCACTTTTTGATGGAGGCCATAATTTCGGGCCACCTCTCACGGCCACATGGGCAAGTTGCAATGTCAGGGTGGCTGGTGTAAGGGCAGCTCCTTTATTTGCTCTAGCTGGCTTGGCTGCACGTGTCACAAGGACTGGCAGAGACCAGGAAAGGACCATCACTTTCACCAAGTGACTCACATACTATTCAGGACTGCATCCTGTCCTTCAACTTGGTCAAGGTGAAAAGGCCTCCAGAAGTAAGGTTGCCAGGGCTTGGACTGTGTGTGTGAAACATTGGGGGCAGCTGACAGTATGCTTGTGTTTTACGTGTGTGTGATTGGGTGAAGCCCATGGTATGCTCAGGCTTCACGTGTGTGTATGTGACTAGGGGTAGCCCGTGGCATGCCTGTGTTTTGTGTGTGTATGTGCATGTGTGTGTGTTATGTGTGTGTGTGAGAGAGAGGGAGAGAGAGAGAGAGATAGAGAGAGAGAGACTGGGTGAAGCCCATCCATGGTATGCTTGTGGCAGCCCACAGTACGCTTGTGTTTCCCGTCTCTCGTCCACAAGCTGGGAGGATCCCCGCAAAACAGAGGATTTGAGGGGTCAGGAGATGTGAACAGAGACTTTGTAAACTGAAAAGCACCACAGAAAACAGCATTGTTCAAATAACAACTGAAGAGTTCTATTTCATAAAACTTTTATCACAGATTTAACTTGCAAATTTAAACTATTATTTTACTGATCTACAGAAAGATTTTAAAACAATTCAACTGTGGCCCAAACAAGCCCCTGGGATTACACATTACCCAAATATGAAGAAGCTGCAGCAGTAAGTACCAACCATCCTTAGCAAAGCACTCAAGCAATGAGAAAGGGAGAGTACAGCTTATAAGGCAAATGGCAAAAACAGGGAAATTCTACTTTTGATTTTTTACTTTCTTGATTGCAGAGTTCTAGACCTTACCCTAAACAAAATACTCCAGTGGCAAGAATTAACCTCTTTTCTACACTCTTAAAAAGACTAACTAATGAGCTAAACAATGAGTTCAAGGATAAACGGAGTCTCAAATAGGAATTAGCTTTATTCGATACAGTTGATGTGTGTGAAACACTGGAAAGCTTTTTCACATGTTTCTGTTCAGGGGAAATAAAATTGCCCCTGCCAAATGTTAAAATACAGTGGGCGGGCCACCAAATGAGGCTTTTTTCCTTCTTACTTTGGTTAAAGTTTCATGCACATGCTACACAGTGAGTGGGAACCTTGATTGTACAATAATTGTGAATCTGCAGCTTATCAAAAGGTCCTGGTTTCTGAGAAAGTGACTGGTGAGAACATCTGTTTCATCACTGATCTTGCAAAAAATCAGGTAATTCAAACAGAGGCGCGTTGCTTCCTCTCCTCCGCAGCACGGTTCTATAAACACAAACTGCATTCAGCCTGGCAAATGAATCGCTTTAATTGAAAGCTATGTACACAGTCACTGGAAAACCATAAGTGATAAGAAAAACATATGGTGACGGCAATAGAAATTGGGTTATTCATTTTGCATAGTGTTGTTCCTTTAGTTCTCTTATAATTGACCTTTAGAACGATAAATGTGTAAAATAATTTTGTTTATTATGGCTCCAAACCTTCCAACAATTACACAAAATGAAAATTTTAAAGGAAGGATTCATTCTGGAAGCATTTCCATTGTTTACATAATTGCACAGCTATAATTTAGTGCTCGTGTTGTTATGGAAAATAAAAAGGGGCCATTACGGGCCACTTCAATTTAAAATATTGCACAGTGGTGTCAAAAATGAGGAAAAAAATGTTCATTTTACAGCAGTTCAAAAATGGATTAACCCTATAAACAGAAACATTTCAATGTTGTTCAGTGAAATACAAATGTTCAAGAAGTAGCCATCCTTCAGTGTATTAGAAATGTTGCAACTGTACTTGTACACCAATTACATATATATTATTCACTTAATATTTGTTCACTGCCCGGCAGATGATGGCTGTAACACAATAGCCGGCCATCTGTCTCCCTGCCTTTCCTTGTCGACTTGCGAGCCTGCTTCTTAAGAGCAAACAGACTCGGTTATTCTAAAGTCACTGGGTCCCTCCATGTGGCCACAGAACATGGTCCAGGAATAAAACCCTGTGTATGCAAAGTCCTTCAAGTCCCTGACTGCTGTTCGTTTTACGAACACTGCAACACTACACAGTTAGCTGACTTCCTCTCTGGTTTCCAGAGCAGAGGTCTGTCACTTAAGAAATTCAGTTGGAAGCTCTTTTATTTGTTAAAGCAGGGAATGTGCAAATTGTGTCACTTCAGTAATGTGGTTAATAATAACGAAAAAAAAAAAGATACGCTTTGTGTTACACATGGATAACTAACTAGAAGAATGCTCTGGACACTATTACACTAGGTATAATTTAAATTTCCTTGAACAATGAAAGGCAGCTGCCACCCTCTGCTGCATCTTGAGGCAGTAGTTGCAAATATCAGCGACTGCATGATTGGCCACGCAAAGTAATGCTGAGTAACGAGCACTTTGGCTACTAGTATAGAGCCAAGTTCCAAGGTGCGTCTTCTCTCAAGGAACAACCTTTACATCCTGCAAGCTGCTACCTGACCTTGGTGATAAAATCTTTATCCATATGGCCTTCAGGGAAAAAAAAGAGAGAGAGAGAGAGAGAGAAGAAAAGGAAGGAAAGAAAAGAACACCAGCACCCGACACTGACAGCATCCTGAGCAGATCCTGGGAACAAACAGATGGAGGGACAAAGCCGACACTTACTTTCAAATTCTAGACCCAATTGTATATGTCTGTGTTACCTGGTACAATGGCCAAACATGGTGCGGTCTGTTTTGAGAACAAGGCAGATTCTGACTAAGTGCTGGACGAGATGTGACTTCTTTGCGTGTAACCATGTTAGTGAGGCCAGGAGAAAAATGACAGGACAGAGTAATTGGGTTCTGCAGCTCGGGGACTCAGAATTGCCCGGAGGCTCTCACCAGGAGAGCGACACAGAAAGGACACTGAATTTCCTTGACAGCAGTGTGCAAGGGCGGAAGGCCGCCAGGCACGTGATACCAACTTCTGACAGTCTCCGGGAGCCACTCTGCCCGTTTGCACAGTATCAGGATTTCAGGGGTGACAGAGCCAGCAGATGGCAGAGAAAGTTGCTGCCACCCTCCAGCCCAGGAGGGCCTTGAATATTGCTATGATTGCTTCATAACAAATCCTTTCAACTGATCTAGACGATCTGTCCTGCCTGCTCAGGAGAAGGGAGTGGCAGATGCATTGATTTAACTAAGAAACGCTGTGTATTCATTCCTATTTTGCACAGGAATTGAAATATCACCAGGGTGTCTTAACTGTTTTTTCTTTCTGCTGCTCTTAACAGCTTTACAGAACTGTAAAATCCGCACAAAATTCACCCTGTAAAGTACACAAAATCGCTGTCTAATTTGAGGTCATTTTCATTTCTAAATTAAACTCTCTGCCTATTAGCAGCCTCTCCTTACTTCCTCTCCAGCCAGTACCTGGTGACTAATTAATCTACCTTCTGTCCCTGTGGATTTGTCTATCCTGTGCACTTTGGAATACAGAATCATGGATGAAATGGTGGTTTTAAGTTGCATTTTCCTAGTGACTAATAATGCTGAATGTCTTTTAATCTGCCTGCTGGCCATTCTCATATTTTTTAGGACTCTGTTTAGGTCCTTTAACCGTCTAAGTCAGCTGTAAAGCATCTTTACTTATTCTGGCACAAGGTATCTAATTTGCAACTATTTCCTATCATTTGGGATTCTTTTTTTCAATAGGGCTCAATAAGGCTCAATAGAGCTCAATAGGGCTCTTAGATGCACCAGAGATTGTAATTTTTTTAAAAGACTTATTTATTTGAAAGTCAGGGCTACAGGATGGGGACGGAGAGACAGAGAGATGAATCTTCACCAGCTTTCTGTCCCCAGAAAGCTGCCCTGGCCAGCCCTGGATCAGGCTGGCAGCAGAAGCCGGGACCACTTCCGGCTCGCCTACGAGAGCAGCAAAGGGACAGGAGGAATCTAAAGTCTGTACCTCTTCCTCCCTCCTCTCCTAGTACTTTTACAATACACTCTAGCAGAAAGAAAAACCAAAGGTAAGAGCCACTACTACTTAACAGCTACTACTACTTTACGCCTATGAGAGCTGTTTGGTTTGCTTTCCCAACCAAACAACAGGGAACTAGATAGCAGGTACAACAGCCAGGACACCAACCAGCACCCACACGGGATGCAGGTGTTGCAACTGGTGGCTTTACCTGCTATGCCTTAAGATTTAAATTCTGATAGAAAATAATTAATCCATTTTTTCTTCTGCTATTTGTTTTTGGTATCAATCTAATCCACGGTCAAATCTAAGGCATGAGGGTTTATTTTCTTATTTTCCTCTAAAGACTTAAAAAAAGTTATTTATCTTTGAAAGGCAGGCAAGAAACAGGGAGGAAGAAAGGAGGGGGAGGCAGAGAGAGAACGAGAGTCGGTGGGGGGGGGTTGGTTTGCTAGTTCACTTTTCCAAATGCCATGAGCCCAGGGAGGGACCCAGCCAGCTGAATGGTACTCCCGCCTCCCAGGTGCACATCAAAAGTGCAGGTAGGACTAGAGTCCAGCACTGTACTGTGGCATATGGGCATCGCAGGCAGCATCGTAACTGCTCTAACAAATGCTCATGCCTTCTAAGACTTCCTAGTTTTAGCTGTTAGATTTAGGGTTTTGCCCCATCTTGGGCTCATTTTTGCATATGGAGTGAGGCAGAGATCTAAATTCATCATTTTGCATGTGGACATTTGTTCCAGCACCACCTGCTGAACTGACTGTTCTTAACCCCACTGAATTGTCTTTGTACCTTGTTGACAACCAGTCTGCTCTAAGCTCATACAGGTTTATTTCTAGACTTGATATTCTATTCCATTGTTTTTATGTATTTAATGTTTCACCAATACCACACCAGTTGACACAGCTTTGCAGAGACTTCTGAAATTAGGAATCATGAGTTCTGTTTCCTTTAAGATTGTTTTGGTGGGACCCGATGCAGTGGCTAAAGTCCTTGCCTTGAAAGTGCCGGGATCCCATATGGGTGCTAATTCTAGTCCCAGTAGTCCCACTTCCCATCCAGCTCCCTGCTTGTGGCCTGGGAAAGCAGTCAAGGACAGCCCAGACCCTTGGGACCCTGCACCCATGTGGGAGACCCGGAAGAAGTTCCTGGCTCTTGGCTTCAGATCGGCACAGCACCAGCCGTTCAGCCACTTGGGGAGTGAATCATCAGACGGAAGATCTTCCTGTCTCTCCTCTGTATATTTGCCTTTGCAATAAAAATAAAATAAATCTAAAAGATTGTTTTGGGAATTCCACAGGAATTTTAGGATAGATTTTTCCATTTTTGAAACAAAAAAGGCCATTGGAATTGGACAGATTATCTTAAACAGGTAGATCAGATTGGACAGTATTGTTCTAATCCAGGATATAGGAAGCTTTCTGAAGTGCTTAGATGGCTCTTAATTCCTCACAGCAACACTGTAATTTTCCGTGTATAAATCTTATGTATCTCCTTGGATGAATTTATACCTAGTGCTTTGCTGCTTGGGAGGGCCACACTGTCTATCAGAGCAGCTGGCTTTGAATTCATGACTGCTTCTGATCCAGCTTCCTGCCAACATGCACCCTGCAGGGCACTATGTGATGGCTCAAATACTTGGGTCCCTGTCACCTGCGTGAGAGACCTAGATTGAGTTGCACGTGCCTGGCTTTGGCCTGGTCCAGCCCTGGCTGTTTCAGGCATTTGGGGAGTAAAACAGTGGTTTTACTCCACTGTTTTTTGGTTTTGTCCATTGTTGCTATCTAGGAATGTGGTTAATTTTTACACACTGATCTTATATGCTGCAACTAACAGGTTTAAGTATATGTGCATTCCTTGGGGGTTTTATATACAAGATAATGCCATCTATAAAAACTGAAAACTCTCCATTTTTTCTTTCCAGTGCGCCTTTTGTTTTATTTTCTCATCTAATTGTCTTGGGCAGGATCTCTTGTATACCAATGGGTAGAAGTAGCAGTAAGAACAGACACGGGTTTTTAAAATAGAAATGACTGTTACTTTTTCAGTGGGAAAAAAGCCAGAGCTTGTGATGTGGCTTCCAAACTCAGAGAAACTTTTTCTCAGAATCAGGAGCAAATTAGTGCTTTCCTCAAGGATGTGTACTGTCTCCCAGAGAGAACTGAGCCTCTATCACACGAAGCAGACTGCTCTCAAGCTTACAAACAGGCAGACAGCCCCGTTCCTCTAACCAGCATGTCATCCTTCCAGCAGCCCATAACTCAGGAGCAGCTGCGTCTTCCACTCATGCTTCCCGACTAGCGTTCCACAGCTCGTGGTCTTGGTGGTGACCCTGCTAAGTGTCAGATCCATAAAGTTACAGTTTGTATGTCAGGCTGGCTTGACGAGGCTGATACAGATGCTTAAGGGCAGCTACTAAATCCTCACAAAGAAACAGTGAATGCAAGGCTTCAACCTACCGGGAAGTATGGACGGGGGAGCAATGCAGCTATTGGGGCCTTTGGTATGTGGAAAGGTTTTGAGTCCTGGACACTGATGCCACACTTTGAGAGGGTACCAGGCCTGATGGCCAAAACCTAGGAACACATGTGTGCAGAAAGGCTTTTACACATTGCCATGGGAATCACTAGCAGTGGGGAGATGGTGGAGAGAGACAGGAGCAATCTAAAGTCTGTACCTCTTCCTCCCTCCTCTCCTAGCACTTTTACAATATACTCTAGCAGAAAGAAAAACCAAAGGTGAGAGCCACTACTACTTAACAGGCTGGTCAAAAACCCATAGGTTATTATTATATACAATAACATCATTAAAGTAGGAACTTCCAGAATGAATAAAATATGCCCAAATATTCAAGCAGGTATTAATGAGATGGGTAGCAGACTATCCCAAGTTTTTTTTTTTTTTAATTCATCTTGTCTTGGGAATGCCTCAGCCAGAACTATATTCTTAGAGTATTCAAATGAAAATGTAGGATGAAATCAGAGGCACAGCCCAGTTGGGTGCTACCTAATGGCACAGCTGCAAGGTTGCTGTGAAGAGCTCATCAGCACTGTCCATCATGCCAACCTAAATAACCATCTCATCCTAATGCTGGCATGCAGCTGCAGACCCCACTGCACACTTGTGTCACCCTGGAACGAAGCAGAGACATGTAGTAGGGAAAACCTATCCCTGATGAATCTGGGCACAAAAGCACTTCATTTGTTGCTTTGGGAGGTTGAAAACTTAGAAAAGGATCCAAGAGATCATCATTGCACTTTCATAGACAAAGAAAAAAGAGACCAGTGGAGGCCAAGGCCTGAAGTCAGCTCCAGGTTCAGATACAAACCCAAGCACGTTCCAAGAACGAGGAAATGCTAATTCCATGTAAATCAAACACTGCTTAATGCTCCTGAATAAAATGGGGCGCACACTGAAAGGGAAACACCATTTTGTGGAAGTTCCTTAGCTCTGAAATATGAATTGTTACATTCACTTTGCCCAATCATCACTTCAAACGCAATTAGTGTGTTTTTTAAACCTATACTTTCAAGTGAAATCAGTAGTTTAAATCCTACTATCTGGAAAATGGTACCACATGAGGAAACTGAGTCTTAAGAGTCCTATCTTCAATGTGCAGTGAGGCCTCCTACCAAAGCATTCTTTGGAAGTTGTGCATATGTGGGGGAGGAAAAGGTAAGTGTATCAGAAAGATCCTGCAGAGAATAAGCAAGGAATCTACCAGGAGTCCTATAAGAAATTAAGATTTCTTATCTCAAAATGACCTCTACAGAATTCACCAGGTATGGCTTCTATGTTCCTTGTACTGAGACTTCTGGGTTCTCAGAAACTTGGGTTCTGATGCCATGAAAGGTGAGTGTCCAAAGCATTTTATCTCCTTCTCACCTGTTCAATTAAGTAACCCATTTTCAGATCTGGGTGAAAGGTGCTATGCCAGGTAGCTGCCCCCGGATGGGGTCCAGAAAAGATGAGGGAGGAAGAGCTACTTCTGTTAGCACTTTCCAAGTCTTCTGGGGTGTTCTCACATCATTCTTTTCATTCTACAGAACACAAAACACATGATCTCCAGTTTGTTTTCTTATAAGTAAAAATTATTTCACCTGCACAGGGTAGCAGAAGAGATACTTTCAAGGTTTTTATGGTCTCTAAAAAAGTACATGGCAATGATGTGGTCATTCAACTATGGGAGCCTACAGACCATGCCTTCAAAGGGCTGGATGAGTTATACAGAACCCTTCAGACGAGCAGAATCTCCTGTTTCTGCCTGGGTCCCTCTCCCTCTCTCATTTCTATGTAGAACAGGAGGGTTTAAGAGTGGCTGAGAGAAAAATCCCAAAGGAAGGCAACACTATTGGCTTACTTATGGAGAACCCCTAGGGCCAGAACTACCAGCAAACCAGCAAGATTCACAGACGTGAGCGCTGGCCCACAGCCCCACAAGCAGGATAAAGTGAGCATACCAAAGAGTGAACCAACAAACAGCTCTGGCTACAGAGTCTTGAAATTTGTGTTTGGCCTTTTGGCTGTTAAGCCAAACAGAGAGACACTAATGTCTGGCTATCGAAAAGATGCATTCAGGCAGATGGTGGAGCGGATGGGAAAGAAGGCCTGGGAAGAAGACAACTGTGAGAACAAGACTGCAGTAACAGACACTGCGAGGGTGCTCGCTCTCTGATCTTGGGCAGGCATTTGGCCTGCTTAACCCCAACTGTATCATCTATAAAAGGGACAGGAAGATGGAGCATGCCTTGAAGTACTTAGGTGGAGGCCAGAGGAGATAGCCTCCAAGAGTTTGCTGTGAGCTTCAAGGCCCCATAAACACTATTCCTTTTATTAAATGACATTGACCTTTACAGTCAGGATCTTACTGAAATGTTAATTTTCCAAGACCTTTTGAAAGACAAGACCAAGCAGATCCTCATTGAAAAGTCTCCTCCTTTAAAAAGTTTGAAATGAAAGCCAAATCACTCTGATAATTTCATACCAAAAGTATTACTGTAAATTGACAAACTTCTCAAGTGCAGGCTGGGTTGAAACCATGCAAACTATGATGAGAGTTGGAGGCAAGCAGAAGCATGGTACCCTCTTAGGGTGGGGACAGTCACCCAAAGCTGAGAGCCAGGCCAGCGAGAAAGCAGAGTCCTTGCATGCAACCAAGGGAGAGAACAGGTGACAGCAGCATGGGGTCTTGACAAAGGGACTGTGCTCTACACATTTAACTAAGACTCCACTTCAGGGATGGCAGGTATCTCATTTCAATGTCTTATTACCATAAGGTTCTCCATTGCTGAAATTTTCCTAGCCCACAAATACCTACTAAAGCATATTTTTTCCATGGGAGAACAAAAGAGAAACTGATGTTTATTGTTTCTTTGTAAAAACAATGTTCTTTCTAAAATGTATTCCAGTAAATAGCATTTAATAGCTGAACAATCTGCAATTACCACCCCACCACTTATTGTTATGGATTAAAAAGAAATCAGACAAAAAGAGGTCACTCCTTACAAGGAGAGCACTTTCTCACAGAAACAAAACTTACAAATGAGAATGCTTTTATTGACATGATGTCTGTGTACTCAGATGTATCCTTTATGGATTATAACCCAGTTATGATTCAAACTCTGTTCCCCTCTAAACGGGAATTAACAGACCCCCTGCTCTAAATACCATGTTAGTCTCTGCAATCCCCCTCATCCCCTTAGCCTCCTAGCACCTCCTGACTTACAAAGGTAAATTTTTAAATGTTTGCAGACTCCTAAACGAGAAAAAGAGCTCTTGTGGGTCAACAAGTCATAATTCAAGGCAGCACCTACAGAGGGCTTAACTGTCCTCACTGGCCCCAGAGAGCGTCTTTGGGCACCCTTTTCACAGTCCAGGAGAGCCCCTGGGCACCCACCCACCTCCTGGCCAGGGAGAGCCCCTGAGCACCCACCTCACGGCCAGGGAGAGCCGCTGGGCACCCACCTCACAGCTCCAGCAGCTTCAGGACGCAAAGGCTCTGAGATCTCGCACTCCAGGATGCTGTGCTGAAGTGCAGTGCGGCACCAGGGCTGCAGCTCCCTTTCATCTAGTCCACCCAGGAGGCCCCCCAGAGCCCTTGGCTGAGTGCCCAGAGGAGCTCAAGCCCCCATTAGTCCCCTGCTGTGTGTGAAGCCCATGCACACCAGCTTTGGGCTAGGAAGTGTTTCTGGCCATGAACTGGACCCCATCCGTTAGCTTCACTCTGGTCTCTCCCCAATAGCATGGCAATTAGCAGCGTCTACATGCCAGCTCGTTTCCAGGCCAGTTCTGTGCCCAGCCCTTCCCCTTCAGGAGTGCCCGTGCAGGGGTGGAACTCACACCCATGCCTCCACCTAGGCCAGTGGGGCCTTGGACTTGGTGGCTACAGGCCACACAGCTCTGTAGCAGCCTTCCAGACAAAACTCATCTCAGATGGTTTTCATATTAACTCGGAATTAATCAGATCCATGTTCTGCTACTTTAAGGAAAATAGTATTGATTCTTTGGAAATAAATGTCAGAATTTCCTAAGATGAACCATATGTGTTTGCACCCGCCCCTTTTGAAGAACAGTCAAATACTGGCAATTTTCATATAACTCTAAAACATTTGCTGCTCTGACTTGAGTCTCCCTGGTTCATTTCTGTGATTTAATTTCCTTGGTTAAGAGAGTTGGACTTTCAAACTTTTCCTCCCTGAGTTCTGTCATTGAATGCACACAGCCTGGCTTTTCCCGAGGCTAGGCTCATTCCGCACTGCGCTCTGGGCCACTTTTCTACTGTCAGGTGTTGGATATCAGTTCTCTGTGGCTCCGTTGCCCAAAGCTCCCTCTCCGTCCCCAAGGCCTGGTCTCTCCCTGCTACAGGCCAGGGCACTCTCCCTCCACAGCTGTGACAACCAACAATGTCTCCAAAATTGTCATAATATTCCTTTGGTGGGCAAAACTTACCCCGCTACGTCTCCTTTCTAAGGATCACCATTCTAAGGTTAAGGAGAGCTGGATGTCCACATGGGAAGTTTCATGCCTGCATTGAAACTGGAGCCCAAATCCCAGCCATGGCAACTCAG
This sequence comes from Ochotona curzoniae, assembly GCF_017591425.1. Lineage (NCBI taxonomy): Eukaryota > Metazoa > Chordata > Mammalia > Lagomorpha > Ochotonidae > Ochotona > Ochotona curzoniae. Next base: position 20,237,377 of record NW_024465894.1, on the reverse strand, counting down.
TGTGGGTGCTTTGATCACCTGCTCTTCTCTATAATGCCATCCGTGCACGTGCTGCACCGGCCAGGTCAAACAGGAGGTTCTTCCTCTCTCCCCTCAAGTGTGTCCTGATGAGCGCTCACTCCCTGAACCCTTCCTCCAGCTGCCAAGTACCCAGAGGCCTGCAGTGGCTCTGCTGACTTGGCAGCTGTCGGCTATTCCACTCGGCAGCAGCTTCCAGGCAGAACTCTCCTCACATCATTTTCCTATTAACTCAGAAGTAATCAGACCCAGGTTTCAATTCTTTAAGTAATAAAGTGTTTTGGTTTTATTTTCTTAAGAATAAGCACAGAATTTAAAGGCCTCAGTAGGGCTTCATGCCAGAGAAACCTGAGGGTAAAAAAAAAAACAAAAAACATGCTTTCCACAGAACACAGACCAGAGGGGGACAGGTGTTCAGGCTGGTGCATACCATGCCTGTGAACTACACTCATGCTCCACAGCGAAGTGTCCAGCCAGGCTCAGCTCCCAGCTGCGGCTCCTGATGATGCAGAGCCTGAGTGCAGGACTGAGCACGCGGACTGGCTGGGTTCCTGCCACCCTTGTGGCTCCTGGTTTCAGCCCTGGCCCTGCCCAAGCAGTTGCTACCATATGGGGAGTAAACCAGCCTCTTTCTTGATGTCTGTCTTTCTGCCTCTCAAATAAATGCATTTTTTTTTTAAAAAAAAGAGCATTTATACTATATTTATACTTTGGCAAGAAAAAAATCACTTCTTCACAATACTGAATTGCTATATATGTTTATATACATATATGTGTATGAAAAAATTATTTCTTTGAAAGAGTTACAGGGGTTGGGGGGTGGCAAGGAGATCTTCCATTTGCTGGTTTACTCCCCAGATGGCTACAATGGCTAGCGGTGGGTCAGAGTGAAGCCAGGAGAGGCCTGCTTGTGTGTTCCATGTGAGTGGCAAGGGCCCAAATGCTTGGGCCCTCTTCAGCTAGTTTTCCCCCAAGCCATTAGCAGGTAGCTGGATTGGAAATGGGGCAGCTGGGGCTTGAACTGGTGCCCATACAGGATGCTGAACTTCCAGGTGGTGGCTTCATGAGCTGAGCCCTGACTGTGTATTTTTGTGGTTTAACTGATTTCATTTAGCATGTCACACTGAACAAACTAAATAAATAGAATTCTTTTTCCTGGCTGACAGCATTTACCTGAAAGAAGCAAAAACTGGGAAATCAAACCCAACTCTGTTTTTTCTAGCCTCTCTGGTGGACGTCCCCCCGCCCCCACAGGCCTCCTGCATTATCCCCTTACGCCCTTGCAAGCTGTCAAACAAGTTCACCACACACGTGGTCAACCTCATAACTGAAACCTCTACCATCTGTTGCTCTCTACATATTTCTATTCTCCTTACCGAGGTATAAGAGGGCTCAGTCGCAGCTTAATGAAAATAATTGTTGGTTTTACAGCTGTAAAAGGAACAAAAACCCCATTTTAGCTTACTGTTTGAGTACAGTCATCTATCTGAAGGCTCCACAGCCACTGACAGAAGAATAAAGTTATAGTTAAATCTTCTTTGACAAACTGACTCATCTATGGATTGTGCAGGTTCCCCTGAAATTTTACAGGAAACACTCGGAAGTCACAGAATTCTGATGACATGACATTAATCAAATGATTGCTTCTATATTTTTATCATTTAGAACTTGTATGGTAGGCACACAATAAGAATTGTTATTAATAATGTGTGTTAGGAGAGGGGTTGGACGTTTCACACATCCTTGCAAATGTTATTCTTCCAACAGACTGAAGTTAAACTCGACAGTTTTGTTCACTGTAATAATAAGCCTTTAGATTTAATAAAATATCATCAACTTGAATAACATATAAACAAAAATATTTTAGAACACATTCTAAGCAGTAAATTACTTTTAAAAACATAATAATGAAGCTTAGTAATAAAAACATCAAATAATGGAGGATTTTAGAAGCTCTGCTTGAATAACTTTAAATGCAAATTTTCAGTGTCAACTGCTTGTAATTTTCACAGGGGGCAGGAAACAAAGTTCTCTTAAGTAGAAAGAAATGTCCCTGAAAAATCTTTCCCACATATTTCTAAATTCTGCCAGGCAAAGATCTGCCCTTGGCATATGCTCTGACACACCTGCTGGTCTGCCCTGGAGCTGCACTGTCCAGGTTGTGTGGTTGTGTTTGTGAGCTGTTACGGTCATCGCCATCCTATCCTGCCTCCCCTCACCCCCGCTTCCTTTTTGTCAATTCATCTTCTGGCCTTTCAGAGTTTTGCTTTGAGTGATAATAGGAACAGTGCCAGACAGCTCTGTCTTCTCAGGATACTTACCATGCAGCACTACATTCTGTCTATCCAAAATATTTCACATACACATGCACAAAATTGTATGCATAAGTGCACATAAACATGGCTAATGTATATGGTTAAACATATGTATGCATGCACATTACCACATGCATATAAATAAATTTACAGACACACACAAACCCCATCTGTGTCTCACGCCTTGTTAGCCTGCGTTACCTTGCCCTGAGCTATTAGAATTCTCTCTCTGTTCTTGCTGTCATCGTTTGTTCATGATTTTAATCCAGCTCTCACAACCACTGTGGGTAAGCTTCTTAAAATGCTTTCTGGTCATGCTGAGTGTCGTGCTTAAAAACCTCCAGTAGCTCCTCATTATCTGTGGGATGAAAACTACTCTGAACCAAGACTCTACCCAGTGCGGCCTGGACTTGGGTTCATGTATTCCCACACATGAATCTGGCACTAAATTAAAATCACTCTAGTTATCATTCCTTGAACAGGGCCTGTAGAGCTCTGTATCTCAGACATGGAAAATGTCATCCTGTTTCCTGGCGATCCATTTAAATCTATTCATTTTTAAAATTCCTTCTAAGTCTCATTTCTCAGCAAGTTGCTTCCAAACCAACATCGTTGGAAGAATGTTCGATACAACCCAATGTTCCAAATGCGTATGTCATTTCCCGGGTCCTCTGCATGGGCTGGTAAATAGTACTAATGCTTGTCTGACCCTCAGAAACTGAGTGGGTCTTTATTATGATGGGTGAAAACATTTAATATGAAGATTATTGAACCTGTACCTTATTTAAGAAAGAGTCATGGAACCCTGGTACCAAAATGTCTAAAGACCAATAAGGGGATCCAAATTCTCAAGGGCTCTCACAATCCTAACTCCTTGGTCACCTGTGACCACGTGGGCGCCCTAGAGCCAGAGTGTGACAAAGCCAAGGCATCCTCCCTGGTGGAGGAGGAGAGAAAACATAGTTTTAGCCAACACAGATCATTTACATAAGGTCTTGTATTTGTACAGACGATGTATCAGAGCATAAAAACCACATGATGGCTGGCTCTCTTACAGACACAGGCCCATCAGAACAGAGGTTTGTGTTCATGGACTGTGGTCATCTCAGTGTCAGTGTGAGTTCAAAATGCCCATGAGCGTCTATCAAGATTCCGCTTCCTTCTCAGCATTTCTATTCCCTTTCTTTCTTCCTCCTTCGAAAGAATTAAAATAATACTCTCTAACACCCAGTTTTTACCCCCTGGCACATGTGTGTCAGCTCCTTGAAATGGTACTGCCCATGGGTCATGGCTGTGCTTTTTAACAGAACTTAACAGATGTGGATACCACAAGTTAACAATTTTAAAAAGAGAATATAAAAATTCAATTGCCAACTTAGAGGATTTTATGCATCATTAAGTATTCTACTATAATTCCACAGTCTGAATTTAGTATTCTGTTTCATTTCCATGGCCTGAATGTTATTTCGTTTGACTTCTAAACTCTTCATCTTTCTTTAGTAGAAACAGTTTTCTCTTGGTAAAACCATCCTGGTAAGAAAATTAATGCATTTTCCCAATCCGAGTGAAAATCTTCCTTAAATGTCAGTAATGATGAGCATAGAGTAGCTGTTTTTAAAATTTCTTAAAAGTTCGGCCTGGTGTGATGGCTCAGTAACTAAATCCTTGCCTTGAATGCACTGGGATCCCATATGGGCCTGCTAGTTTTTGTCCTGGATGCTCTACTTCCCTTCCAGCTCCCTGCTTGTACCCTGGAAAAGCAACCAAGGATGGTCCAAGTGCTTGGGATCCTGCATCCATATTTGGAGACTGAGAGAAAACTGGCTTTGGATCAGCTGAAATCCAGCTGTTATGACCACTTGAGCAGTAAACCAACAAATGGAAGATCTTTCTCTTGGTAGATATGCCTTTCCAATTTAAAAACTTTCAAAAAATTCACAAAAGCTACTATTAGATGATGATGGCTTTGCCCATCTTGTAGATGGTCTACCTGAAGTAGTTCTGTTATCAATACCATTTTCATCATCTACATTGTCAACATCACCATCCATGACCTTGGCTGCACCTGCTGCCACCCTGTCTTGTGCCTCCCTGAGTGCCCGAGTGGGGGAAGAGCTCTGTAAGCAGCTGCTGCTCAGGACCCTACCCAACAGCAGGTCCTGGAGAGGTGGTGTCGACCTCAGCCAACCACTCTCTCGCTGACTCTGTGCCAACCACTTCTCCATTCTTCAAAAATGTCAGGGAAAGGCTAAGAAAGAGTCTTTTTTCTTTTTTTTTTTTTTTTGCTCACTATTCAAGCCTACAGTTTAAACAATTATTTTTAAATGGAGCTTTAACAAAGCTACTCTTCTAAAATTCCTCCACTGATTTACATCAATTTTATTATTTAATGATGTTAGCATTACATCTCTAAATTTAAAAAGAGGTACTTATCCTAGTGAGCACTGAATTAAAATCCTGTGATTTCAAACCTTGAAGGAAATAATCACTTCACATACTGTGTTAACACACACTAACACCTTATTTCCCTTGGTGGGGGAATAGGCATGATTATCTTAACTCTCAACTTTCTCTAGAACTGAATGTTCATGTTTAGCCTTAAATACATTTAAAACTGAAGATGGTTTTAACATATATTCTAGTTGCAAGCCCAAATTTTCAGTAAAGAATAGTCCTTTGTCTGAGAAAAGGTGATGCAATTATTACATATCACTGCATGATACAGGCTGTCTGGGGTTATTAAAAAAGAGTCAGGCATGGCCAATTTACAAGTGCCACCTTGGCACCCTGCTCTCACAGCTCACCGCTGAGTCTTACGCTCACACAAGGGCCTCACGGGATCTTTTTACAAACGACTGTTTATTATTATACTATTCCATCATACACCCCATGAGAGGAGGTTGTAACATCCATTAAGAAAATCATGAGCTATTTTGACTTCTATGATAGAATACTGTTCTGCATAGGTAATGCTTAAAATCATGTTTTAACATTGGTGTGGTATAAAGGTTCATGAAGATACAAGGTTAAATGACAGCAAATATTCCTGAAATAACGTAAATATTCCTGACACAGAATACATGGCTAAAACTAAGAAAAAAATAAATACATTCAATTAGTGAGACATATACCAGCCAGGGTTGATCAGGCATTGCCAGAACACAGCACACACAGCTCCCTGCGGAGGCAGCTGCTGGCAAGTCAGGGTCCTACCTGTGGACAATACAACTTCCTTTTCAGATATTAAGAAGAGGAGGTTTATTTATACCAGGCTGTTGGATGGCTGGAAGTGCCGGAGAACTAAGCATGCATCTACAGCTGCAGAAAAGGCAGCAAGCAGAACATGCCAGCCATACTCCAAGACAGTTAGAGACCCTGCAGCCTGCTCCTGTCACCAGTGATGTAGGTTCCTGAACAGGCCACGACAGGAGGCCAGCTCTCCCGGGCCACCTCCCGCCAATCCCTGTGGATGTGCAGGTGTCTCTACTAAGGCAGCACCTGGGTGGCTGTTGTCATAGCCAGAAGGCATCTAGGCCAGGCAGAGTCTAGCTTCGTAGATTCCTCATGCAGAAGGCACACTGGGTGGCTGGAAGCAGGTGGCTGGGGAGCCAATGGCCATATGGACACACATGGTACATTTCTGGGTCATGAGCACACAAGGATCAAATAATTTTTTAAATATACTTTTGCCTGATTCACAGCATGGGGAGTGGTTATTTCTCCATGTTTGGAAATTCCACAATGCCTAGTCACATTTTTTAGTCAATCTATGCTCAAAGGTAAGACAAAATATGGGGAAGGAAATAAAAACGAACACCTTACACCATCACAACACCGGGGGTTGCTGTCCCCACAATGCTTTCATGGCCCCTGCGGCCCGAGCCTGTCATGGCCCTCTGCACCTTGAGCATTACCTGCCTTGACTCCTTCAATGGCACTCCAACCATCCTCATCTTACAGAAAGGGCGTGAAAGCATAGACAGCTCAAAGCATGTGGCTAACAAGAGGGAATGCCCAGTTGGGACCCCGGGCAGGCTGACTGGAGGTCCATGGCCATAACTTCCACAATTGATCATAACGCTACACAGCATCCTAACCCTCTACTGCTGATTCTAGTCTACAGCTCCATGGTCACCTCAGGACAAAGGAAGAAACGCTCCACCTGACAGAGGCCTCGTTCTTTTTCTTTGGTGCACTACAAAATACAGTAGTATAACACTGTAGAAGAAAATGACAAAGACCAATATTGCCCCACATTTCTATATGCAAATTTGCAACAATAATTTTGCATTAATGTTAAGCTTTGCATTTAAAAGAGATTTTAACTTTGATGTATAACAGACAAATTACATTAAGACATTAAATCTGTAAGTCATTGTTAAAAAATAGTTCGTTTGTTTTAAGAAAACTTTCCAGTCTTTGATATGTTTTTTAAAAACATGAAAATAAAATTCTTTTCCTCAACTGTCCTTTTCCATTTCACACATATTGATCTTTCCATATGTTTCACATAATCGTGAAATTAATAGGAACTGTTTGTAATAAGTCTGGAACATAGTTCCTTTCATGTCAAAAGACTTGGGGAAGGCTGAGGTGGACAAGCTGCTTACACATTAGGAAAAATGAAGAACAACCAAGAACAGCTTTGGAAGAGACACAGAAAGATGGCAAAAAAACTCCTCCTACTACTACTACTATGGGAAGGCATTTACAGGTTGGGAGGAAGATCCTGAAGGAGGAGGGGTAGACCAAACTAAAAAACAAAAAACAAAAACAAAACAAACAGAAGATCTGGGCGTGGTAGCCTAGCAGCTAAAGTTCTCGCCTTGAACATGCTGGGATCCCTTATAAGCACTGGTTCTAATCCCGGCGGCCCAGCTTCCCATCCAGCTGCACCTTGAGCATTACCTGCCTTGACTCCTGCTTGTGGCCTGGAAAAGCAGTCAAGGATGACCCAAAGTCATGGAACCCTGTTCCTGCATGGGAGACCTGGAAGAAGCTCCTCGCTCCTGGCTTCGGATCAGAGAGTAAATTATTGGACAGAGGATCTTCCTCTCTGTCTCTCTTCCTCTCTTCATATCTCACTTTCCAATAAAAAAATAAATAAATATTTAAAAAAAAAAGAATAAAATCAAGGACCTTCTGATCAACCCATTAACTGCGACTCAACAGCAAAGACAATCCCAGTGGAATAGTGGGAAGCCTGCATGTGAATTCTACTTGCGGCACTGGGCCAAAGTTCTCAATTATTTTTTGAACCTTCATTATTAATAACATGCGTCGTGGCATTTCCCTAGCTGAACTGCAGAGAGGAATGATGGTAGAGCACCATGCATGCCCTGGCACCCCCTCTGGTGCCCCCACCTGCCTACCAAGCACGAAGTGGATGAGTAGAAGGAGGACCCTTCAGAGGCAGCCTGGGAAGCCCCACAAATCACCCAAAGTTTCCTACAAAATTTGTAACTGTTTTGAAAGTGTTTATGATCCTAATTATTTTCTAGACTAGTCACAGAATAATTTTTTTGAAACTTCATTGTCAAGGAAAAACAGAGCCATTTCAAAGCATGTTTTCAATTACACTAACAAGCCACAAACCCACACTATGTATGTACTGTGGGAAATGTATGATAAGGTCATTGTGTTAGCCATTAAACTATTAGCTATTTGGATAGCTACAACTGGTGAAAATAAAAATAAAGTTGTTTTGGGATGCAATGTATTTTGAATTCTGTCTATTCGGTACATGAATTATTATTTTCTAGATGAAAATGACTAGATTAGTTTACATAATAAACCTGATATGAATTAAATCATGATTTTATACTGTGTCATATAATGCCAGGCAATTTGTACCACATCTATTTTAAAAATGGTCAGCTTTTTAGAAGTTAAAAAAAAAAAGTCTACTACCATTATACTTGTAAGACTTTTAAAATTTCAGGGCTAGATATAATTCCCTCCTTCACTAGTCACTGCTGATACAATTTTGATGCTCTAAGTGAGAAAGACATTTTGTAGAAAGACCACACCACACACAGCCCACTGTCCAAAGCGCCCCAGTCTTAAGGAAGTTGAGAAGCACACAGCTGAGTGTGGACAAGTCTGCCACCCAAAGGCCAAAAGAGGAAATCCATCTTAGTTTTCCCCAGCAAGACAAAACTGATAAATATTATATTTTAATAAAGCGTTCTTTGCTATTACTTGTCTTATTAATAAAAATAGGAAGTTCCTTATAAGATTCTCTCTCTGCATAAATTAATCTTCTTTGTGTGTGGCTCTTTGGAGAATTCCCACATGATGGAAACAAGCCCTGAGACATACCAGCCACAGGTGCACAGTTTGCCAATTAAACAATTGAATTTAACTGTACTCTCTAAAGAAAAAAAAGCTTTCTTTTTTCTTTCTATAATTACCATGTGTTTTCAGAATTACATGTAAGTTCTAGAACAACTACCACCATCTATTTAGACATGTGGACTAAAAGTTAAATTAATTACCAGAGGCATTTCTTACTTAAATGAGAAAGGTTTCTCTTTTATTATAGGATCTTTTGCATAATTTTCTCCTGGCAGAGGAATAAAGTTTATTTAGAATAATGCTGCCTGGCAGACAGAAAGTCAGGGCTTCGAAAATATATACCAATACTTGTTAAGGTTAAAGAAAACAGTCAATTCTATTAAAACATATAAAAATGCAGACGCCAATGGCCTAAACAATAGGCCTATTATAAAGCCGACATTTATGATAGGTCCAGTTTGTCTCAGAAGCCTGTATATTGGGAAAATTATTAAGTTGTGCCATCTTTTAATATTTATTTTACAATGAACTACAAAAGATCCCTAACTGGAAACATAACATATATTAAGATGTAAAATATATATGTAAGTGCAAAATCTGAAAATTTTTTCTTTGCCATTGTGAAGCACATTTTGGAAATTATGTGTAAAATCTCTGTTTGGGCTCCCCAAACGCTTATATGCGCTCTTAAGTCATCTCATTGTGTTGATCCATTTTTTTTCCTCACAAACACACCTTAAAATAAAGATTGTAAACTCACACCTAGTTATTATTATCTAGAGAAATTATTATAAGGGACTGTTTACTGCTGACTTTCAAGAAAACCTCACTCTTGTTTATTTTCAAGTAAACATTTTTTTTTTTCCTGCAAAATCTTTACCAGGAAAGATTTCACTCTAAAGTACAACATTGTCAAGTACACCTTCCTGACTCGGTTCCTGGATTGGGGTAACTCATTATCTGTTTAAAACTAATTCTCCTCCTTAGCTTTCCACATGCCTTCAGCTGCCTCACCCTGTAAAAGACACTGCAACTGCACTGACTGAACTATCTGGACAGAGAGGACGAACAATTCCATCTCATATCCTTATTTAGGATATATGACAGCCTCTGCGACAGAGAGATCTCCTTGAAATGACTGAAGGCAGAACAAACATGACACAGACAGGTTGCTAGGCCAGAGTGGTCACTCCTGAGGCGAAAGCTCAGAGACTGCTTCAGGGAATACACTGCAAACCCTCCAACAGAGCCCTGGGACAGGGGAGGTTTAAGGACATTCTGAAGCAATGGAAAGCTGACTGCCAGGACATGAAACTTCTGTGTGTCTTCATGATACAACCAAGATTAAAACAGATACAGAGGGGGCAGCTATGTGGTAGTTACTAAATGACTCCAGTTCATTGTTGAGTGTTTCTCATCTACCGCATAAATTCTGAGACTCCCTACATCTCTAACTGATGGAGAAGATCTGGTGATACAACGTTCATAAACTTCTTGAAATTTTCTTGTTTCCTCCCATCTCCTGCCCACAATTTCTGAAACTACTATCAACATTTTCACTATATTGGTTTAGCCATTCCCTAATTAATTCCCAAGCCAAATGTCCTGCTCTGTCCTATCACAGACCACATTTCCAACTCTCTCTTCCACAAGGAGTCCAGAATGATGCCTGAGAAATCCAAAACAAGCACATCACTCCCCTGCTGGATATTTCCACACTAAGTCCAGAGCTATGGTCCTGCCAGAGTCCGTTTCTCCCCAGTGCCAGAAGTCCTGCCGAGGGAAATCTAGGGCAGGTCCCATTCCATCCCCTAACTCCAGGGCGGCGAGGGCTGTCGTTACCGGCTCATTGGGCTTCCCTTCCAACTGAGCTGAAATGGAAGTTCCTTTTGGGAGACATTAAAATAACTCCTCATCAAGAAATGTTAGGACCCATCCCATAATTTGAGTCTTTTGTATAAAAATGTCCTATGTGCTACAAAAAGAGTTTCTAAGAATCTTTAAGTCACCAGAATAATTTTCTTCAATCAATTCAGACCCCAAGGGGGAAAGGGATGATTAAAACAGTTTTGAGGATGACAACATGAACAAGAGATTAGATCACTAAGTACAAAGCACAGAATTCCACTTGAGTTGCCACAATGCAGGGATGTGATAAAGCCTGCTTTCACATTTCTCAAAGGGCACTGTGGTCACGGCTCCTGTCAAAGTTGAAACCATAAGCAAAAACAACATATTTGATGTATTTTCTATGAAGCGCGATTTGCAACTAATGGACAGTCATGATAAAGGGGATGCAGCATACCTGATCCTCGCTGGTTAATCCCAGGTGCATCACAAGGTAAAAATGCACCAGGAAATCCGAGTTTGGCAGCATATCCTGGCGTCTGGTCATCATGGCACAGATGAGTCTGTAGGCTTGCAGTTTGCCTTCCTTATATTCATTTGGCAGCGTCGTAGCCTGCCAAGGAGATGATGTTTCCCGATTAAATCCAGTCCAGATGCCAACCATTTCAACATTTCATTTACTTCTCGGTTTTCCAGAAGAGCTTGTTTATGGAGATGTAGACTGCAGTGGCTTTAGGAAGACCCAGTCTGTCCTCAAAAACATGCAGTCTTGGGCAATTACATTTTTTAAACTCAATTTCAGGAAGGAAGAGGAAATTGCAATAAAAGGATAAACACATATCCACTTGCCTTGAATAGCCATGATGCAAACATTCTGAGTGGTGGGATCAAGACCGGAGGGGATGGAGAAGACTGGTTATCCAGGCTGATTGCTAGATTATCCCGGATCTGATTTGCAAAGGGGAAAATTGTAGGGAAGATAAGTATTTCTATATTGTCTCCCAAGGTCAAACAGCAGCTCCTACTTAACTTTCTACAGGTTGGTTGGAAATCTAAAATATTCACCAGTTTTTATTATCAATAGCAAACTACAAATATTCTTCAATAATCAAAGGTGCACTATCTTAATAGCTCATTTGTGCTCCATAATATGTTCCTATGTTAGAGCAAATGGGAAACCGGCAGGACATACCTTTGCTAGCTTGTACCAGAGTTCACAGAGATACCCAAAGACTTTGGCATGGATCTTGGGTGACTGGATGTTATTCACATCTCCGAGGACTCCCAAAACTCTTCGCCATAGCACAGCTGCAGAGTCTGGGTGCCACCCAGTGAGATTCCCTCCGGCAATGATACTACAGTCATCCACCAGGTACTCGCTGCTGTCTACGGAGAGAGACACGGGAGTTCGATCAGTCCCTCAGGGACAAAGGCTGGCGCGAGGGCCCAGGACCATGAGTGTAGTAGCAAGTTCAAGGCACATTTTTTTTTTGAAATATACATTTGATTGTGGAATATAAAGCGTTACAGGCTAGAATGATTAGTGCAGAATCTAGAGGCTGTTGTGTCTAACTGGGTAACAGGAGCTACAGGGTTTTGTTCTTTGGGGGTCGATTGTCTAGGATGTCTGGAGGTAGGAGGGGACTGAGTGGATTACATCTCAAGCCTCCTAAAATCACATGCTTTCGGCTTGAGAAAACAGAAAGGCAGCCAGAAATACACTGACATATTTAAAATTTTTAAATGCTGCCATATGTCAGAAAATGTACTTTAGGTTATCAAGAAGGGCACTTCAAAAACTCGGTGAGAAATGGGATGGAAAGGCTTGGGTAAACAGATTTTACACACATTTTGCATGAGCTTTCTGAAGGACCTTTTCATATCCATCAGTGGCAGCACACCTTGGAGCTGCTCGCCGTGCTGTCTCACTCCACCCTTCTGACTTTCAGCACTTCAGTTTCTCACTATTCGGGTTCTCTGATTCCATGACCAAGCGTATTCCCCTGACCTCCAGTAACCCAGAGTTGAGATCCTGGCATCTAATCCACAACTTGGAGCCCTCGTGCAAACACAGCGTCCGTGTTCACCTGTCACAGCCTCGGTGTTGGCTGTGCCATTCTCTCTACTGGCCTTGTTCTTGAGGGAGCCACCAAGGACCACCTCTGTGTTGCTCAATGTAGCGTCCACTGTAAGCAGCTGATTGAAACAATCATGTCCCAGGAGTGACTTTCACCTAGACTTCTTCCTTCACAGACCTGGACATACTGAAGGCATCCAGGGCCCTGCTCTTGTCTATGTACACTTCACCCTTCTCACCCCAAACTTCATGCCATAGAGACTGAATGCCAGCCAAGGGCTCACATCTTTATATGTGTATGTCTAGATTTCTTTCCTCAACTCTAGCCTCATTTCTTCAATGACCCTTATATGTGCTCAGGGGTGAAAGGAAGTTTAGTTCACAAAAAAAGGCATAGTCATTAGTGAGTTTTACCTTATATATATTTTTTACAACCTTGATTATATATGAAGGCACCTCAAAAAATTCAAGAGAAAATACATTTCTATCAAAATAAGCATCTTTCAGTTCCATTTTCCCATTAACTTTCTGAAGTAAATATGTATGTGAAGCTCTCTCCCACCTGCTGGTTTTTAATACCCAACTGTCTGCTGGGGTAGGACCAGGCTGGATTTGCGATCCAAGAATTCAACTAGGGTCTCCTAGATGGGTGTCAGGGTCCCAGGTATTGGAGCAATCACCTGCTATGTCCAAGGGTGCACATTAGCAGGAAGATGAACTCAGGCTCAGGGCTGGGACTGAGCTCTGGGAATGTAGGAAGCCCAGGAAGCAACTGCATCACTACATCAAAAGCCTATAGAGAAGACAGAACAGGTCGACCAACCATCTCAGCTATGATGGACTATGTCAATCAGTGAATTTTTCAAAGACTTCATAGTGCTTGGAGTGGTAAGACTGGCAGCGATTCATGACTGTTGCAATATCAAAACCACTTGGGCAAGAACCTCAGAGCATGCCCAACATACGGGTCGGAGGGTGGGAAATTGGGTGGGACTTCTCCCTTAATACCCCCCTTTAAACATGAAGGAAACAGGGCCTGGCGCGGTGGCGCAAGTGGTTAAGGTCCTTGCCTTGAACGCCCGGGATCCCATATGGGCGCAGGTTCTATCCCGGCAGCCCCGCTTCCCTTCCAGCTCCCTGCCTGTGGCCTGGGAAAGCAGTCGAGGACAGCCCAAAGCTTTGGGAACCTGCACCCGCATGGGAGACCCGGAACAGGCTCCTGGCTCTGGACCGGCATAGCATCGGCCGTTGCGCTCACTTGGGGAGTGAATCATCGGATGGAAGATCTTCCTCTCTGTCTCTCCTCTCTGTATATCCGCCTTTCCAATAAAAAAAAATAATAAAAATAAATCTTTAAAAAAAATGAAGGAAACAATTTGGGAAAAATACTAGTCTTATCCACTTTCCTGTAGTCCTTGAACCTTTTTACCCTAATTAACTATGTAAAGATTATAAAAAATAATAATAATAATAAAATTTTTTAAAAAAAAGAAAGCCTATTACCCTTCCTACCTAGAAACTTGTTTTTTGTGGTGGTGGATTTATTTGATTCTATTTCTAACCATGTAGACTTTTTATTTAGGTCACTTCTGGTTTGCTTCTTAGTTTTTGGAGAAAGTTTAATGCTGTATCTCACCTGCACCACTAACTTCCATTTCTATTGCCTTAAAGTGTCTGCTAACAACACAATATTACTTAAGTTCTACTCTCACTTCACAGAAACATGGAGCGACTTCCAAGCAAAATCCACCCCATTGAACATCACCTCAAGTATATATGTTGCCAGTGCTGTTAGGTTCTATTAAACAACTGAAGCCCAAGCCCTAGATCTGAAGAATCACAGGCACAACAAGGAGCAAGCAAGGATCCAAGGACGGCTGCCAACAGCTGATTACATCAGCAGTGGAAAGAGTCCAAAGACTGAAACAAAGGATTTAATGCGGATGGCACATGTTGTCACAGAGAGGCCTTCCATGGCAGTGTGGCTCCTTCTTTAAGGCTTTCCTGCAGAGGTGTCATATTTGCAGTAGAAGAGAGACACATTAAAATGTGCAGATATAATCCAAGCTGGCATTCCTACACATTATGCCTAAAAGACCAGAGATGGAAAGAGCAAGAGTCTAATGACGGGCCTTCTGGGTTCTGCAATGGACTTACATGAGGCTCAGCAGTAAGACACCTCCTCCTAACATGTAATCTGTAAAGTGAACTGCCAAGCATCTGGTACACTTGAGAATGTCCACCGAAGCTTTAGCAAATGCTTATAATTCAACATAAGCCCCCAAGTGAACAAGCAGCATGAAATAACTTTTATTTTTCTCATAAATTATGCCATGGTATCCCTAATCCCTTGTGGGGGAAACAAACTACAAGGATTGGATGATTTACAGCCATGTTTCATTCTCTATTCCCAACACTAAAATGGAATCATCCAAAACAGAGATCAGCCTCTGAACTCCATTCATGCTGGTGTTTTGCTTGAGTAACAGCTTCAAGTAAACACAGGCCAAGTACCTCCTCAGCTGTCCCTCCTCGCTAGCTGCTGCTCATGCCCCACTTATAAAAGGATCTCATATAGGGGAAAAAAAGTATATTTCAAGATTGCTTTGCACTCAGAAAAATTCATGTCTCAGCAATCAAATTATAGGGTTTACTCCCATCACACTACCAAAATATGCTAAGAACATCAGGAGTTTTAAAAATGACTATACGAAGTTTGTTTCTTCAAAATTAACATGGAAAACATTCAATTAGTTGAATTTTTTTTGTCCAAAATTACACCGCTGGTGGTATAAGTTACAGCATGTACACATGTACATGGTTCCTCAGTGAAGGGGCTCTTCAATAAAAATGGGGACCTGAGAGAGTTGAGAAAATTTCACATTCACCCTGAAAATACTAAGCATGCACTTTATTTTTTTCTTGCACACTTATTTTTGTTTTATTATTACTAAACATTAAATATCATGGACATTTATATTTATTGTATTTAAGAGGGGTCCCCTATAAGCAAATAATATTGTGTTATCTTTCTCCCAATAGTGGGTTTTTACTGAGAAACCTAACCTTAGGACTTTGCAAATATGAAAAGAATTTCAGCCAAAAAATGAGTGTTGATAATTGTTCCCCAAAACAGACAATAAAAGCCAAATAATAATTTCATATGGCTGCCATTTTATGTAGGCTTGCTAGGACGTTAATGTAGTCTGTGTCTGTGAAGATACGTTTCTGTTTTGATTTGAAAACTTAGCCAAAGACACAAACCCAAAGGTTCAAAGATCATTAGTTCTAGGGCCAGAAAAATCTGCTTGGCCTGAGAAAGCGAACAAGCAGCGGCAGGCCTTCTGAGCACCCCGCCCCCCACTGCGGCCCAGCTCCCTTCCTCCGCTGCTGCCCCCTTGGCACGCTGCAGAAGGTCAGTTACTAAGGGCCCTGGAAGCTATCACTGCTATTTTTCTTTATAATATTTCAAGACTCCTAAAAACACATCAAAGCCTGGTGAAAAGGTGTTTGTGACAGCCGAACGTGAACTGGCACCCATAAGGGATTCCAGCACAAGCAAGGCAAGGACTTCAGCCACTAGGCTATTGTGCTGGGCCCCTAAACTTATCTTTTAACTCTATTTTTCCATAAACTTTTTGAAGTATCCTTTTCTTGTAAACTTTCTGAAGCATGCAAAATATATTTGATTATTTAGAATGTTAAAATTTGGGGGACAGGTGCCGTGTCGCAGTCAGCAAAGCTGCCTCTTGGTAAGCGTGCATTCCATGTCAGGATGCTGGTTGGAGGCCTGGCTCCTCGCTTTAGATCCAGCTTTCTGCTAATGCATCTCGGAGGCAGCAGGTTAGAGTCCAAGTGCTTGGGTCCCTGCTGCCCATGGGGACCCAGATGGAGTTCTGGATTCCTCGTGCTGGTCCAGCCCTAGCTATTGTAGACATTTAGGGAATGAACCAGTGGATGGAAGAAGTCTCCCTCTCTCTCTCCCTCTCACTTTGCCTTTCAAGTAGTTGAAGACAAATAAGCCTTAAAAAAAAAAAACCAGGTTAAACTTTAGCAGCTCTTTTTGACTGAATAAAATGACAGCCTACTGCGTAAAGTGTATTTGTGCACTATTCAAGCATTTACTGAATATTTTTCTCTTGCTCTGCACCAATCCAGGAGCCAATAACCAACTCTGAATACAAGGGACAATTAGCCTCCCCTCCTCAGGAGCTTACATTCCAGCAGGAGTGACGACCTTGGGCTCTTCCATCCTAACCCAGACATGTGGAAACATTTCTCATGGTCAGAGAGCTGACAGGAAACTGGAAGACAGGGGGCTGCAAAGCTGGCTTTTCCTCTGAGTTTCTGTTAAATCAGCCAATTATCTTAAAGTTTCTCTGATAAAGGCTCAGTGCGGTAGCCTAGTGGCTAGTCCTTGCCTTGCAAGCACCAGGATTCCATACGCCTGGGTTTGTATCCTGGCTGCTCTACTTCCCTTCCAGCTCTCTGCTTGTGGCCTGGAAAAGCAGTGGAAGGGGGCCTAGGACCTTGGGACCCTGTACTCATGTGAAAGACCTGGAGGAGGCTCCTGGCTTCTGGTTTCAGATTGCCTCAGCTCTGGTTGTTGTAGCCACTTGGGGAGTGAACCAGTGGATGGAAGATCTTTCTCTCTGTCTCTCTCCTCTCTATAAATCCAACTTTCCAATCAAAACAAATCTTTTAACAAAAGTAGGTAAGAGTCTTTAATTTTATTGAATTATTTTGCCTTTATTACATTTCAGAAAGGCTTTATTTGTGTGTGTGCTACTCATTTAAAAAAGCCTTTTTCAAGCTATTAAAATTTTCTTTTTATATTTACACGTTTTATCCCTCTGCCACTGACTGTGGGCATGGTGTGAGGTAGAGATTTATTTCATCTTCTTCTACATGGTCCAATACTTATTCCTCAGTGAAGTGTTTTCCTGCCAGATCTGGAAAACCATCTCTGCCATATACTATGACCTTCTGCCTGTGTAGATTTACATTCAACTCCATTACTCCACTTGTGTCTCCCCATTATTTTAACTTAAAACCTCATAAAACTTTAGTAAATTCCAACTCATTATTTGTGGATTCCTAGGACAAATACCTGGTCTTCTGTCCCCTTTATAGCTTTTAAGAGAAGAGAAGCGAGGTGGGCTCATTTCACCTCTTCCTGTTGGCAGTTGCATTTTCTGTTTTCTGGGCTGTTTAGGAGTAACTAGAGTCCAGCACTCTTCTTTGAGAGCCAAACACCTCAGAGGTGCAATTAGACTGCTGTGGATGCAATGCAAAGGGTCAGCCAACCTTGACTCCACAGTCCTTTTGGATGTCCAACAAGTTCTAAGGATTCAGAAATGGTAATAAAGGACTTTGGCAAGTTGATGCTCAATCTCACTGCCAAATTCCTTTCCTCTTGCCCAGGAGTTCTACCTGGACAATCTGACAAAGTTGTGAAGATGTTCTGCCAGAGGCCCCAAAGCAGGAGAGGATTAAGTATTGTTAACTGAGCCAGAAGACTAGCCAAGCTGAGCTACCTGTTCACACACCGATAGTCCCAGCTTAAAAGAGAAGGCATAGACGGTGACCCTAAGCGAGTTCCTGGGAATCAGGAGGTGGGCCACTGAGATGCTGTACTGTCCTGCCTATGTCACCGATGGGTTCCTTCAGAGAGGGTTCAGAAAGGAATGGATTATAACGAAGAGTCAATGTGGACATAATTCTTATTTTATTGTTTTGGTTAGTTTATGAAGTAGAGAAAACTACTGTATGCTAAAATAGACTTACACACCAATAAATTTGATAACAGTTGTGAATGTCTTTTTTTTTTCTACCTCGGTAACAATAATTTATATGGAATCTATAGTCTGAATAATTTCCAATACTTCAGTTCCTTTTGATTTGACCCAGAGAAGAAGCATCGATAAGTTTCTAATACTTCCTTGTATGTTTTTATAAGACCAAAGTTAATGAGATGAAACCCAGTACCAAGAACTAAAGGAAAAGGAACTGAAAATACTGGTTTTGTGTAGAGTGTAATAATTAGGGCAGATAATTAGATATTCTGGTTTTCAAATATTTGAATTGTATTAAAGGGAAATTTCGATGAGCTGTTTTCAAAAAAAGATAGTAGTACCTGTTATCTATGCATCCTTTTAATTCCCGCAACATGACACAGTATTTGTAAACCATTAGCTTACTTGCTGAGTACTGCAGCAATCCGCATTGTTAACTGCAGACATAAATATCTATTTTCCCCCAAAGCAGGACATCTACAGTGCTAACTTACACATGTAGTAACTGTATTTTCTAATGCCTTGGCATTGGGGCCTCAGGGATCACAAATCACAGAATGATTCCAGGGTTAGCTAATTCCTAGAGATAGTAAACAACTCCCCAGGGAAAGTGTCTTTCATATGCAAATGAGTCCAGTACAAAGAAAACCCCTCCCAGCCACCTCCTTATTCTGGCTGCACCACACCAAGTCACCAGGCAGAGGCGGCAGGCAACCAGAGCCAGACCGCGCCCAGGGAGATAGGCAGCACCTACTGTCCTAACTCTACTTGCCTTCACTCTTCTAAGGCCGCTGACCCGGTTTCCCTTCCTGCAGCTCCTAACCACCCTGCTTCCTCCGAAGGCCCCTTCCTGGGGACTGAGGGGTAGGAACTTCTTGCGGAATCAGCATTGCTATGCGGGCACACCCTAATATACTCAAGTAAAACAAGTCCAAGGTAAATTTGAAAATAGGGCACAACAAATCTAGCTGTTTTCAGGAAACGTGGAGTTGTTTAGTGAGTAAGCACCAAAATCTAAACTGCTCACCAGTGATGGAGGAATTCCACACTGTAGAATCAGGTTATTATTCTGATCGTTGGTGGGATTATCCGAGGGAAAGATACCTTCAGCCATTTGATCGGTCTCTGCGCGGCCTGAAGATCAGGCTAACATGAATTTTATTTGCTCATTTATGAAGAAACTGTTCTCTTAAGAACAGTAAGTTAACTTCAGAGCTGTGATAATCCTTAAGCCTTATCACATTACGGTTTGTCCTTTTCACAAATGACAAGCTGAACTATTGAACCGAGCATACTGATTCTCTGTATTAGTATTTCAAAGAACAGCTAAGTATTTGGAAGAGTTAATCACAACACAGAGTGCATTACATAAAACTCCCTCACGCAAGCTTATTAAATTAAGCTGTCCAGTGTGTACTCTGAAATGGGATTGAATTGATCTTGACTTCTTCCAAAAGACTAACAAGAAGTAATCACCCAATTTTCTTTCCTTTCATTACAAATAATTAGAATTAATTCTTATTAAAGTAAATCTAGCTTTAGAGAAGACTCGGTGATGCCATCTGTAGTATCACAATAATGAAGTTTTTCTTGGGTAATGTATATACTAACCCAAAGAAGTCATTTATTCCATAAATGTATTAATAATATTCGAGTAACTTAAAGGGCTTTAAGTTGTAATTTTAAAGACAATGGTGCGAGAGAACGGACAGGGCACTGAGTTCCAATCAGAGCGTCTGGGAAGCGTGCTGAGCCTGACATCGCTCTCCCGGCCTGCTACCATGGTTTCCTCAGCTTTCAGCGTCCTCATCTCCAGAGCAGAAGAATGGGAAGACGGCCACACAGCAACCAAGAGGCTGCCTTGAAGTTCTTTGTCAGTTGTTAAAGCCCATGTAAATTTATATCATTCGTCAAAATTCTCTATTTTATGAAGACTTTCAGCTGGTGCTATTTTTTATTATGAAATTTTAATGTTACTCTAAGAAAAGCCAAAATTTTATAAACTTTGGTTAAAATTTCATAACATACTGATAACCAGTTTGGTAAGAAAAAAAATCCACCTCCGATAAAAAACTTTGGCCTTCCCCATAATTTAAAACTCATACCTAGCAGCTTAGTAGCACTTCTTACTTAGTGTGTGCTTTTTAGCTTTCTGTGGATGTTTCGATAAACAGTTTGTGTGTTTGCGCATGCAGTGGCTGACCACGAAGGCCCTAGCTCTGGTCAGCACTGCCCACACTGAGTTCTTCAGGGCACCGGTCTCTGTTGACGCTTGTCAAAACAAAAACCCAACACTCCTGCTTGATACCCCCGCTCTTGGCAGTCATGTCACACTGATGAAAGAACTATGACTTTCTGAGGTTTAGTTACCCAGATGTTCTCCAGTGTGAGTGTGTGTACACAAGGTGCTTCCAGATGCATTGCTCTGTGCACCTGACATGGTCACTTATTTATTCCTCCAACATCCCTGTTGGATAGGGCTGCTATTTTTAAAAAATATTTATTTATTTATTTTACAAAAGATTTATGTATCTGAAAGAGAAAGAGATCCTTCATCTGTTGGTTCATTCCCTAAACAGCACAGCGATGATGGTTAGGCCTGTCTGAAGCCAGCAGTGTCTTCCAGATCTCCTATGTGGATGGCAGGTGCTCAAATGCTTGGACCAATTTCTGCTGCTTTCCCAGGCACATTAGTAGGGAGGTGGCCTAGAAGCAAAGCATCCGGGACTCGAACCGGCATCCATATGGCTTTACCCACTATGCCACCAACACTGGTCCCAGATGGAGATGATTATTCTCACATTACAGACAAAGGTGCAGACACACACAGAGATATAAAGCACCTAGCTCAAGATCATTAAGTTGTGTGGCACAGACTGGATGCAGGACCAGAAAACTTGGTAGTGTATTTCATGTATGAATCTCAGAAACATAATAGTGACAGAGAAAGCTGCAACAAATATAGGGTATGTCATCTCTGTTTCGAAGTTTAGAAAGAAAACTAGATGCTTTGCTATTTGAGGAGACAAAGAAATGGGATAAAACTGTAAGGATATCAGACAGGGGAAATACTTTAAAACAAATTGGTCTGGGGTACCAGGACATGGACAATGGGCAGGGATCCAAAAAGGGCCTCTGGAAACCTCACAGGTTCTGTGCTGTTCTTTCCTCGAGAGACAGAGGTTCCCTAGTGTTTATTTTATTGCTGTGGCCTAAAGCTTCCTTATATGTCACTATTTAGATTGTATGTATCAAATACTTCATAATACAAAATTTTAACAATATGAATCAATAAGCCACCCAAACTTCTTGACTTTTCTCTGGTTTTATGACAGATGCACGGCAGACGCTTGGCAATGAGTAGGCTCACTTCCTCCCTTGCTCTGACCATGGGTCTTTAGAACCCTCTCCAGGTAATCATAACTGATCACAAGCAGGTGACTGGGGCTGCTCCATCAGTTCAGCTAAAGGCAGCAACCAGGAAACTCAGGGTCTTCCAGCTGTTGGTGCTGGTCAACCAGTTACCTGTTAAGTTGGAAGCATCAGTGGGACTCAGCTGTAACCAATGGCGGGCATCAGGGTCAGCCACAACATCTGTGGGAGTGTTTAATTCTGGGTCTTCCTCACAGGTCTGCCATGGGCTCCCAGAGAGCTCCACCTCGCTGTCACAGCCCAGAACTATGTCACTGCTGACACTTTCACCTGGTACAACAGAAGAACACAATGTGAGGTGACAAATAGTTGAAAATCAGAGTGCTCACAATCTACAAGTAGCTACATGCTTCCGCAGGTGGTGAGGCAGGGACCACTGAGGGAGCAGGACTGAACCTGCAGAAGCTGACTGGAGCTGAAGGGTTCCAGTGCCAGGCTGCTGGTCAAGAAAACACATCTTTCCAGCACAGGGTATTTGCTGTCATCACCAGCTTCGCTACACATATGTCTGACTCAGTTTAGGGTGTCTTTGCTTAGTTATCCAAAACACCTGAAATATTATACTAAATCATAAAGTTTTCTCTTGGGAGTTACCTACAAATTAGTATGAGTGGAACAAAACAGGGGTAACTGATTCTATCTCAAATTTAAGGGTTTTTCACCTGGTGAGAACAGCCTCAAGATGCTGTCAGCTTCAGTCTGATGTTCAGAATTAAACCTATGGCGAATCTTCCAAGGCCACTTGGGGAGGAGGTATCCCACTACAATGGATTTTTTACAATAGAAATTCTTTCAAACACTATAAAGTACAAATTTGTCATAATTTATGCTGTGCCACTGAGACTCAAAGTGCTGCTTATTTCATCTGACACAAAACAAATCTTAACAGTTGGCTCCTTCAAGTTTTCTCTTTCGTAAGTGTTGTTTTCCTACCCTTACAGTCTGTCCATCTGGCTGCTCTTTGTGTCTGCTCCTAACAGTGCCCCAATCTCACTGTTTCCAATCTGCTGTCCTCTACTCACCTGCAAAGAACTGGAAGTATGTTACACTAGCCAGGTGACCAATCTGTTGGGTCCCAAACCTCATCTTCCAATGGAGTCTAGGCCAACAATGTGAAGGTGGAACACGAGAAGAGGATTTACAGCTCTTTACTCTGCTACTCTGAGGAGTAAACAGTCTGGCATGTCCCTTCAGGAAACAATGTGAGAGGCCATAACTCACAGCACATGGCCATGTGTCACAGAGTCCCAGTATTTTCACTTTACAATACTCCTCTCATTCACTTCAATGTACCTTGGAAGATTTCTGCTCCTCACCCATGGGATCTTCTTGGAGAAGGTAATTTTTCCTACTGGGATCTCTCTAACCTGGAAAATGGGTTGGGTAGAAAGTGCTCTCAGGAAAAGCTGACTAACTCGAACTGTTCCCTGAATGTGTAGATTAACCTTGACAATGCAAGAATAAAAATGTCCCGTTTTACAGTCAGGCCTCTTCAATGTTAAGGTATCACTCCAATTAGGAAATAGAAGAAAACAAGCCATAACATTCCATGGTTGGGGGAGCACAGACTGCCCTTCCCAGGACTTACTTTTTTGTCTTTCCTTACATTGTCCTTGAGTCTGTTGCAAATCAGTTTTCAAATCCAATTCAGCAGGGCTGCTGCTCCTTCGAATTAAGATCTTCAGACAAAAAGAAATAGTGAATTTACTGCAGGGAAGTTATAATTTTTACAAGACTGTTACATTTCTAGTCTACATTTGTAAAGAAAAGGAAACAAACAATAATACTAGCAACAACAACAAAAAAAAAACAGAGTGACTTTTTCCATGTGAAGGATATGTGTTCACAAATTACTATAATTGAATCACATATTACTCAAGAACTAAAACTACAGTTTACATCCTCTGCTTTGTCAAGTAACATCCAAATACACTGATTAAGAAAAGATGCCAAATTATATGGAAATTATTTCTTTTAAAATTATATTCATTCCCTTGATCAAACACATATATATAAGGGTAGTCCAAAAAGTTTACAGAAAACATAGACCATGAAAAGATGATGCTTTTTTCTTTTCACAAAATCTCCGATATTAAAATAGAGTAAAATAACAAGAAGCAAGCTGTATCCTCTAAAAATCTGCAATTTGCTTGGCAACACAAAACACACACAGATTATGAAAATAATAACATACATAAGCAAATTATGCGATACACTCTCTCTGAAAGATAGGCAAAATAAAGTGTTACCTTAATTGGCTGACAGTAACAGGAGAGCTGTTCAAGAAGGCAATAGACAGGAAGTGGTAGAGGGAAGGCGGGAAGGGACTCAAGGCTGGAAGCGCGGAGTACTGATCAGCAAGTTCTATGTGCAGGAAAAGAAGCTGATTATAGCAGGCCATGCAGGGCAGCCAGGGCAGAGGCATTCTAAAAGAGGCAGATGCCAGCAGGCCTTCAATCCAATAGTGACAAAAGGAACATCTATATGGTCTAGTGAATAGTTTATTGTGACTAAAAATCTAATTAAAATGTAAGTCAAGTAGTTTCTCTGTAGATACAGTGAAAAAGAAAATCACTAAGGAACTGTTACAGCAATTCAGAAAACAAGGAGATGAGGCTTTTGATGATGGAAAAGGAGGAGCAACGATAATAAAGACAAATGCTGCAGAGTGACATGCTAGAGTTCATGATTAGCTCTACACTTAAGTAGAAGAAAATTAAACCACAAAAGGGTATAAATCTAGGGGGATGCAGGATGATGTGATAGAGGGAGAAAGAATGGAGGAGAAGGAAAAACAAACTGCAGAACATTTCTGTTTGATTTTTTCCTTTGGGTTAAAAATGTCCTAAAAATGTGCAACAGAAATTCAAGAATGGTGAAAAAGAGAAAAAAGCCAGAAATGAAGATGTAAACGCGTTGTCCTCTGCTGCACAGTAAATAAAAAGCTCTTAAGACATATATAACAAGCCAACTGAAAGATGTGAATTCTTAAATGAGCAAACAACTGGGATGCACATGCAGCCTTCAAAAAGCCCATGAGAAATGTGCACTATGAAGAATGGGTTTCAATGTATTTACATTAAAATAAACATTTTAATTTTATTTTTCCATGAACTTTTAAAACATACCTCCATACAATTAAAAGACAAAAGATTATGGGACAGCATTGAGGAGTAGTGGGTGAAAAAGTCACTTCCTGCAATGCCAGCATGACATAAAGAAACCAGTTAGAGTTCTGGCTACTCCACTTATGATCCAACTATCTGCTAATGTACCTGGGAAAGCAGCAGAAAATGATGCAAGTGCTTGGGCCTCTATCACTCATTGGGAGGTCTGGATGAAGCGCCCAGCTTTGCCTGGCCCAACCGTGGCCATCGTGGCCACTTGGACAGTGAACTTGCCAATGAAAGAATTCTCTCTCTCTTGCTCTCATTTTCATTTTAAAATAAAGACTAGACAAGGCAAACAAAAGCTAGGATAAGAAGACAGGCCTAAAAAGACATAATGACTACTAAGCTAAAAAAAAAAAATAGGCTATTAATAAAATAAATAGGCTGTGACTGCAGACATTAAAGTTTTCTGCACTTTAAGATTAGCCAGCCAGGAACTAAAATCAAATACTACTACTAAAGATCAAAGGAAATAAACATTTGTGTGAGAATCACAAAGCTAACAAAAATATTTATAACCCTCAAAGATACTAATCATATGAAATTTTAGAAATGTAATTTTTCAACATTTTAAAGGAACAGAACTGAGAATCACAAAAAAGAGAAAGCAACAAGAAATTATTAGAAAATCCAAACATGCTGGGAAAGAAATTGTTTCAGAAACAAAAACCAAACTTTCTTCAGTAAACATATCAATGGAAGTTCTGAACAGCGCAGTGAGATATTTTGAACTGAGGAAATGCTGTTGATACAATTTATCCAGAACACACCTAGAGGACCAAAAAGAGAATGAAAAATAAACACGGAGCTTAAGAAACATGGAAAAGAGAATGAGAAGGTTAACATCCTTATCCAGAATACTAAGGAAAACAAAGGGTAAAAACATTTAATTTCTGAAGAAATGATTACCAAGAATTTTTAGAAAGACAAGCATCCAGATATGCATTGTATAAATCTTACACCAGAAGATCAAACATATAAATAAAAAAATTTGTCTTTAAACATACTGTAAGAAAACTAGAGGTCAAAGACAGAAAAGAAGAAACAACAACAGCTAGAAGGGTGAACAAATGACTTCTCAACAGCTACAATGGAAGACAAAAGGCAGTGGAAAATCAGTTTCCATTAGAAAGAGAAGAAAGAAAAGTGACAGACTGCAGTATTTGAGTTGTAACAGTATTATCCAGAAAGATAAAGTAACCAATCCAGGCAAGACAAAAAGCAACGCCTTACACATCCAGGAAATAGCATATGCGAGAGACAGCTGGCATTTTGGATCTATAAAGAATGATTTTTTCTGGGATTTGGTATAGCTTGCTTTCTGAGGCGGGGAGGAGGGAGATGGAATTAGATCCTTACAACACTCCACAACCAAGAACTAATTTCTAAAGTCTTCAGATGGAAGACTTAATCATGTAGAGCAAAAGTGTAACATTTATAGACTAGGTATAAGGTAATATTTTTATCCATGTGTAGCTGAGATTTCTGACGAATGTCATAAAACCCTAACCAAAGAACTCAAATGAAAAGATTTGTGTTCATCAAAAAACACCATAAAAAGTGAAAAATATAAGCCAAGGAATGGAAGATATTTGCTATAAACATACCAATACAGGATTAGTATTCATATTATACAAAGAATAAAATAAGAGAAAGAGACAGACAAGTCCATAATGAAATAGCACAAAACATCGGTAGGAATTTCACAGAACAAACATAAAGGGTCAATAACCATATGGAAATATTTAAAACCTTTCATCTAAGAAATGCAAGATAAGAAATCCTTTCACTCTTTGACTCAGAAAAATTCATAATATCTAACAATACAAAGTGCTCACTACAATGTGAATAAATGGGAACTCTATACAATCTTGGCAGGAATAAAAGTTGTATAGCCACTCTGGAAAGTAGGCATTGACTTCAGGTTCAGTTTTCATCATAACAAAACTCTGCAGATATTCATAAGTGTCCATCAGCAAGAGAATGGTAAATTCACAACAGAATATTCTACGTCAGAGAAATCATAGTGAACCTCTGCTACATGCCACAGTGTAAATAAATCTTAGAGATCCGTAAGTTACACACTCAGCAAAACTGTACAGAGCAAAGCAAGGCAATAAACAAAGCTGAGATAGCCCCATTCTCTAAGGAGAGGCAGGTTTGTGGTCATTTATTTGGTTGTTGAAAATAGAACATATATACGCTGAACATATTCTGGTATATGCCTTTTAAAAAAGAAACAGGAACTTAACATCTGGTTATCTTCCAGACAAGGAGTAGGGAGAAGCTATTGCTTGTACCTTTCTGTGATGTTGGAGTTTTCCATTAGTATATACTCTATTAAAAAATAATAATAATAGGGATTGCCATTTGTTACAGTAGTTAACATGCTGCCTGAGCTCCCTATACCATTTCAGACGAGATTGGGCGCGTTCAGGGTGGTATGGCTGTAGACCCTATATCCATTTCAGAGATCCTGGGTTGGAGCCCCAGCTCCACTCTGGATTCCAGCATCCTCCGAATCAGACTCTAAGAGGCAGCAAGCAATGGCCCCAGTTCTTGCACTCTCTGCCATCTGGGGGGCGGGGGGGAGGGTTGGTCTAGATTGAGTTCTAGGCTGCCGACTTCATCCTAACTTAACCCTGGCTGCTGTGTGAATCTAGAGATGACTTCATATATGCCCCTTTCTGTATTTCAAACTAAAATATAAACATGTTTTTAAGAAATGAATAAATACAGGTTGTCTGTATGAATGAGTTATGGGGTATGCTTGAATTTTCTTCTTTATACGCAGTATGTTTATCTTTAATGACAGTAAGGAGCCAGGCGTTGTGGCCAAGGATTAAGCTGCCAACCACAGCGCTGGCATCCCACATGAGTGCTGGTTACAGTCCTAGCTGTTCTACTTCTGATCCAGCTCACTGCTAATGCATCTGGGAAGGCAGCAGAGAGAGGCTCAAGTACCTGTGCCCCTGCATCCACGTGGCAGAGCAGATGAAGCACCTGACTCTTGAATTTAACATGACTCATCCCCAGCTACTGTCAGTGTGAGGAACGAACAACACATGCAAGAATCTCTCTGTAACTCTCTTTGAAAGAATAAATGAATCAATCTTGAAAAACAAAAGTTTAAAAAGCTCTTAAAAAACAATAAACACTATTTTGCCCTTGAAAAGAAACCGTAACAGATCAATGTGAATGACTGTGAATACTCACTCGCTCAGCAACTCACATCAGCAGAGAATGCTATTTAAACTGATGTCAGAAACGTGGAATCTGAATCAACATCACTTAAAAACACACACTGCCACACGGAAACCAGGTAGTACTTCTGTTTTCGTGTTAGTTTTTTTTTTCATTATTTTTGCCATGTGACTGGATTTTTACATAGAAATCAAATTAAACTTTGAAAGATGTCAAGGGTCTGTATACTCTATCTAAATGAGGAAAATACTAATTTTTTAAAAAGGCACCATTGGTGTCAATAAATTTATTCATTGTATAATAACTGCTTATTTTTAAAGATAAACTGATTGGAAAATATCTTACTGTTATCCCTTCATGTTCTTTCTTCACATGTCCTCTGCTTTCTTGAATAGGCTTGAGCTCTGAAGAACACAAATTCTGTATATTTTCTATTTTTTGTCCTAGAGTTTTGAGGAAGGGTTAGAAAATAACAGAAAATGTTTTAGATAGTAAAATTAGAACATGATTTTATATATAAGTAATTATTGAGCATATATAATCAGACACATAAAAACAGGAGCAGAGGGTCTGTCAAACCAGTACATATGTAAGACCTGACCTCTGGCCCCAGCAGGCTGTGAAGAGGGTGGACGGAACGTCATCCAGTGGCCAGCAGGTCCACTCAGCACAAGGCAAGGCACTAACGCCCTCCCTGTGGGGGTTTGGCAGATATCTCAGCTGTCCCCCCGGGTTGGCCAGATGAACCAACAGGAAGAGAGTAGAATGGCAGTTCAGCACTGCTGGAGAATAAAGACCCACAGAGAAAGCACCAATGCCCACTTTCAGTAGACTGCAGCCAACAGAATAAGAGCAATATATAAATAATCTATCTTTTATTTCTTAATTGACTTATGTAATTAAAACAGAGTATGTTTCCTGATACCAGATACAATTCAAGACATCAGACATCCTTCAAACAGGTCCTCTCCTGTAAAATAATGTTCACTGTCTGCAGATCAAACCACCGGCTTCTTTGCTTTCCACTGCGTGTTGCTGAAAGTTGATGAAGAAACCTCACAGGCTTCTATTGTTAAAATATCTTATTTCCATCTGCAGCTGGTATCTTAGGCTAGCTAGTAACCTTTCCCACAGGTCTGCTCAGTTTCCACTCTCCTTTTACCTGTCTGCGTCTCTACAGCCCTCCACCGCTCCTTCCCTGCATCCTCCTCATCCCCGCCCATCTTCTGCCTAACCTGTTGCCCTTCCTCACCTTGGTTTACAACAGTCTCAGCCGCCCTCTCACTACAGAAATTCTGGACTTATTTCTAGTCATCAGTTAAGCCTGGCTGAAAAAAGTGGACACACACAAAACGTATGCATAATTTAAACTGTTAGGGCATGGCTTTATAGGACAGTGAGTTTAATCACTGCTTCCAGTTCACACATTTCATGTTGGAGTGCAGGTTTAAGTTTCCATTAACCTGCTTCCAATCCAGTTTCCTGTTAGGACACCTGGGAAGACAGCATAAGAAGGCGCAGGGACTTGGGCCCCAGAAACACATCAGGGAATTCCGCATGGAGCTCCTTGTTCCTGGCTTTGATCTGGCCAAGCCCTGATTTTTGTAGCAATTTGAGGAGTGAACTATCACATAAATGATGTCTCTCTCTCTCTCTCTCTCTCTGCCTTCTAAATAAATAAATAAATAAATAAATATTTTTAAAAATACATATTAAGTAGCAAAACATTTTATTGCCAGAAATTATACTTTGCATCCAACGTATACCCTCAAGAAGTATGTATAATATATGTAGAAGGCAGTAGTGTTTTTTCCCATTAGCCAGAGTGCACAGTTGTCTAGCAGTAACCCTGAAGAAGATAGCACATACCCTGAGGAGAATCTGAGCTCTGTGGCTCGGTGATATCCGAAGTACTGCTGCTCCGAAGCACCTGCGGCTGTCCCACCACGAGCTGACTAGACCCAGCGGCAGGTGCACTTTCCGACTGCTGACACTCTTCCACCTCTGTAAGTATCAACACAAAGCACAGAGTCGCAGTTCAAGATCTGAAAAAGTACTACCACCATCTGAAACAACTGATTTTAAAAATGAAGCTTTCTGCTTTTCCCTTTTTCCACATTTTACATTAACATCATCAAGGTTCCTATATTTGTCACTACTAATGCTCCACCTCAAGAATATGCTTCCCTCCTTAGTTCTATGGTCTTTTAGTCTTCCACTAAAGTAAAGGGATAAAAAGGAAAACACACAAATGGCTGAGACCTTCAAAGGTCATTTGGAACTTTGAGGGCATACATGCCAAGGGAAGAGGCGTTCAGACAACAGATAAATGCACAACTTGTCCCAAATAAAATGCTGTAATTATTTAACAGTGTATGTCACCAAATGCAAAGTGGAATTAATCACTGGAATACAAAAATGATCCACTGATATTTCTGGAGACTCAATACACATCTGACATTAAACAGAAAGCCACAGAGGAGTGTGACCACTGGTTAATCTCAGCTAATATGACAACAAGCTATTCCCCATGCAGCATGAGCTCTGTCCTGGCTCATTTCTAAACCCCACCATTCATGCCAGTCTCTCTGATCTCCCAAGGCAACAGGATAACTGTAACATCCTCTCCAGAGACACAGCTGTGGGGGCACTTCATCTTTCACCTGGGTTACTTTAGTAGTCTGCTAACTCATTACTGTTTCTTCTTGGCACTCCTTCTCCTCATAGTGCTCAGAAAGGTCTCTCTAAAAGCTCTCCACTCTTCTGAAGGTCACAGGAGACCTTCCAGCATCAGAAGGTTCCTGAAGGCGAATACTGGGCTATCCTGGGTCTCAGCCTACACACAGATCTAACGTGAAGAGCTCTGCTCATGGTGGCCTCAAGCATAGCTAACACTTGGCACCTACTTTCCTCTCTTCACTCCTCTTTGCTAACCTCCCTCCTCTTTCTCTGCTCCACCATCTCTGCTTCCCATGTTGCCCTGGGCACATCCCCCTACAGGACTTTTCAGGTGGTCCTGCATGTCAACCCCATGGCTGCATTCCTCATTAGAGACTATGATCATGGACCATAATAAAACTTAACATCCACATAAACTTCACATCATATTTTTTGGATGATTTTGATTAGCTGAAGTTTCACTACTAAAAAAGCCTGATTAAAATTGCAACATGTTAATACAGTTCCTCACCTGAACTGGAGACTGTCAATAGGACACCCCCAAATAATGCTTTGATCTGAACCATATAAAGTCAAAATGATGGCCTACTCTAACTAAGATGTTGTATGGAGGAAAATTCCAAATTCAATACATAGGAGGAGATTCCAACAAAAAATTATGTCTTTATTTTTTGTAACCAAATGAAATTTTCATTTTATGGCACATTGTCACACTTTCCAGACTGCAAATCTATGACATCTACATTGTCTTTTATGTACAACCCAATGTATTAGGCTGGATGCTGATGGTAAACCGAGCCTAGAGCACAAGCAAAGATAGTACAAGGCAGCACAAACAGAACTGAAGCCTTGTCTTCCTCAGCTGTCTTGGCCTGCCTCTTCTCCTGAATAGGTGAGAACTGTTCATCTCCTCACCGAGAAGCATAAGGCACATGTACAGACTTTTTCTCTATCTTCACAACCTAAAAGCATAGAGGAGACTCCGCAAAGGGCTCCTTCTAGGGTCTTCAGCACTGGGCAACAGAAGCCAGGCAACACCATGGGGCCAGGCCTTCCAGCCGTTCTCTTTAGTTGTTTATTACAATTAAGCAAGACGGTGAAGCCTTCTGGTAAGTTTATTAATGAACCAACTTGTTCATTTAATATCAATAGAGGGAGCCCAAGAGCTTCCCAGCTTCCTAAAAAATTGGCAAGTGACTATTTTTTATAGATGGTGGAAGAGTGGGTTTTATTGTCTTAAGCCTGATGCCAAAATTGGTAGAGGTTGGTTTCTGGGCTATAAGCAGAAGCAAATAATAACAGAGCCAATACTGGCAGAACCTTTCCAAAGTTAAAGTATGTCGCCATCTGCTGAGATGCAGTACCGCCACAGCACTGCCACTTCCAAATGTGAGTGTCCCCACTGGTCCTCAACACAGCAGATGGACCAAAAGCCCACCACCACCAGCTGGCCTGACTTCCCAGCAGGCTGGCCTCATGCAGCTCTTAGAGCTCTGTTTCTGTGAAACTGTCAGGATGGATTTCTCAGATGGAAAAAGCTCAGGACTCCAGAAAGCATGGCAGTGCAGGGATGGAAACACTGGTGCCTGGAGTGGAGTGGGAAGGCAAGGGAGAGCCACAACGCCAAGAGAGTTGCTATGCTGGAGGGGCTCAAGCTACTCCCAGAGCTATCAAAGCGGACCTGGTGAAAAACATGGTTTCCAACTGGACTTATCCCTCAAGCTAAACCCACTTTCCTCACTGACACATATACGTTTCTGGGCCCTTTCTCCTTCTTTACACTAAGCGCATAAACTCAAAATGTGTTCTGTATACTGGTCAAATGAATCATGAAGACATTTTCTCAATATCTTCTCCCTTTTTGAACAGTTCTTGGGCTCCCTCTGCTGGTATTTTATTTCTTAAGAAAGCAGTTTATGCTGAAGCTACATCCAAGTTGTGACATGAAAATCACTGTAACATTAATATGTAACACTAAATACCAGGAGAGAGGATGACCCGGTATTCAAAACAGAAAAAGAACAACCTAAACCACATAATTTACATTTTAAATCCTGAGAGATGTAACACATCCTGCTGAGATGTTACACATTCTGTTTGAATGCATTTCAGATTCTGCAGATCATTTACTCTTTCTAATCAAATAATCGAATATCTCTTTTAATCCTAACAACCAAAATGATCAAAGCAGTAACTTGATCATCTCTTGATAGTATAAATTACACAGTATCATTACAAAACCATTGCTTTCTAAAACACCATTCCATTAAAAAACCAAAAAGATCAAATAGATCGTTTTTTTCCTGAGTCAATATGATTACATTACATTAAATGTAGAAGCTCTTCAGTAACATGTCTTTCTCTAGAAATCTGACTACTACTTTTTAAAGCAATTTCACTTGGTCTTTTAGCTAAGGCTTTCTTAATCACTTTTACTAAATGGAGTAAGGCTGACTCTTTAATAAATAAAATTTTGGGTTTCATTTGCTTCTCAGGTTGCATAACGAGAAGTTAATAGTGCAACTTCCTATTCTTTGAAACACTGTGCATAGTACTAACTTGAGGCACAGGTGAAGTCACTGGAAGGCTTTTGGCAAGATCAAGTTCTCTGAAGGACCTGACGACTAGCACTTCCTGGAAACCCACGAACAAGTCACAGAGGCACCTACGCGAGGTTTCCCCACTGGGTCCTGCAAGTCTCCACAGCATTGTGGAAGATGGCTGATATGCTAACCATCACAATTATGGTATTAAAAAAAAAAAAACGTAAAATCTGCCATCTGATGGGCCCAGTGTGATGGCACAGTGGTTAAGGTCCTTGCCTTGCACACCTGGGATCCCATATGGGCACCAGTTCTAATCCCGGCAGCCCCGCTTCCCTTCCAGCTCCCTGCCTGTGGCCCGGAAAGCAGTCGAGGACGGCCCAAAGCTTTGGGAACCTGCACCTGCGTGGGAGACCCGGAAAAGGCTCCTGGCTTTGGATCGGCAAAGCATCGGCTGTTGCGCTCACTTGGGGAGTGAATCATCGGACGGAAGATCTTCCTCTCTGTCTCTCCTCTCTGTATATACACCTTTCCAATAAAAAAAATAAATAAATAAAACAAAAAAGAAAAAGAAAAAGAAAAAAAAGAAAAAAATCTGCCATCTGATACATGACTATGCAACATAAAAGGTGGAGAAAATGGCAAAGTAGCTGGAAGGCTACTGTTCTCTCACCTAGAACGACAGGGAAATCAGCTCAGCTGCCCAATCTCTCTCCAACATGTTTCTTACTGTGGCTATCCACACTAATACAAAAAAGTGGTTATGACTCTCCCAAAAAACCTCCACAGATTCTGTTCCAAATAAAGTATCCCCAAAGGATCCAAATTAGATACACTGCGTGCTGCAAGGAAGGACTTCTCTGTTGCTTTTCCTTTAAAAACAACTTTGGTGGATTAACTAATCATACAAATCAGAAACAAAACCAAGAAATGTTAACTTGAATTTGGAAACAAAATTAGCGATCACTGATACAGTAAAGAATCTATGGTCAGAAAGCAAAATTAAAAGCATCTTCATGTTATCCAGGAGTGGGTAAATTGGAATACAAATTCTACCCTGTAATATGCAAAGCATGGAGAATGTACACCCTAACACTCAGGATTACCAAGCATTGTCTTGCCCAATGATCTTGGCAGAACCAGACAATCGAAATTATCTTGAGGCCTGACTCATAAAAGGTATGGGACCTAGAAGGAGCTCCAGAAACATGAAGCAGGACACTGTTCTAAAATGACTGTGCCTGCCTGTGCTTTCACCCTTGGCACTGTGAGACCAGCAACAAGGATGGTAAAGAGAGCAACGTGCAGCCCCAGCCTGACCCGCCTGACTAACCCAAAGGCAGGCCTTTTCAGCCTTGGTGCTCTTGCCACTTTGAACCAGTTAACTCTTTGCTGTGGCAGCCTGATCTTTGTAGAAGTTTACCTGCATCCCTGGCATCCACCTGTCCCATCCTGACAGCCAACTATGTCTCCAGACATCACCCAAATCACCCTTCGTGGTGAACCACTGTTCTAAGAAAGTTAAGTGCTATTCCAACTGTGTATGCATATGCGGGAACCAATTTAACAGTGAAGGAGAACAAAGCATCCAAAATTAAAGTACTAATAGGAAGAGGTTTCTTGTGAGAACATATTCCGGAAAAACTAGTAAAAAACCTTAAGTGAAACAATATGGAAAAAAATGGACTGTGAAATAAAGTATTTCACTATGGGGAAAAAAATTCCTTTTGAGTGTAAATCAGTCACACAGGGGGCAAACATTTGAAATTCTTTATTATAATCACTTGTAAACAACAGCCTTCTTTGAAAGCCAAATAATCAAAAAGCTGATACTGGTCATTATTCTCACAGGAAACCCTTTCCCATAATGGTTTTGATGTTTCCCACCCACTATTGACCAGAGACAAAGGATTTCCTAAGTAACATCATAGTCCTGAATCCCAGTAAAACTAACTTCTTCCCTTATATTCTGTAAATTAAATGAAACAGCATTTTATATACTCTTCAAAGGATTTATTTTTTTTTTGCCAAACCACATTGTAACATAATTTAGTGCTACAGAGAGCCACAATTAGGCTATCTCCAATATTAAAAACATATTAACTTATAATGCCAGATTTCTGAAAATAAAAACACAAGAACATCTTAGAATCACTGAACAGTAACTAGACACAGAAGTCATTATTCAATGAAGAGCAAAGTAAATCCTTGTATAAAGGTGGAGTCAAAGGTTGCTTTGATGCTGTAACTTCCTAACACATCAAAAGGTGCACCGTGTAAATAAACTATACATGGCTAACTCCAATTTTAATCACCCAAGTCCAAAAGCAGTATTTCTGTATATTTTCAAATTATTCTTGCTTGGTTGAACTATCACTGATTGATATAAAATGATCGTCACTTATTAACTCCAAATAAATCTTGCGTATATATTTTTTCTAGCTTATTCATTTTCTAGAAGGTACAGCAATATTCTAACAGTAACATGCTAAAAACATCTAGAAACTTCTAAGAAAATTCCCTTCCTTTCTATAGGCATTCTATGAATACAAGACCCACTAAGAAAGGTGTAACATTTTCCCCCCTATTAAAAACTAGGGACTGAAAAAAAAAATCTTCCTATCCTCTTTAACTGTAAATATAAAGATCCATAGGGTTGTAGACATCTTCTTGACCATCACGTTGCCACTAAATATCTAATGACTTAAAACAAGAATTAATATATACCAGAATTGAAAGCAAGTGCCACTGTCAGGCACCAAGTGATATGGGTATTAGCCAATGAAGCAAGGGGCAGAGGCAAGTGGGAGGAGCCCAGAGACATGGATGGACACATGAGACAGGGTTACAGTACCTGAGAGCCTGTGAGAACAAGAGGAGTAAGAGAGAGCAGGGAAGAGCACGCTCACGGTGTGGAGGAGGAGTGGGACGCTCCTAGTGGCAGGCAAGGGCTCAGAGAGGTGCACACAGTTGCTGATAGACTGGCTGCGCTTCGCTTCCAGGAGAGACAAAGTGATAAGTATGTCAGAAGACCTTTCTCTGGGTTCCTTTTATTAAACACTTAAAGTAGGTCATTTTAAACTTTCAAGGAAGTCACTCGCTGTATTTAATCATACCCTCCAAATATGGCCAACTTTTAGCTATGCCTTCTGATGTCTTAGGAGAGAGGGTAATTCACAAAGAATTTACTTTTCAAATATTTTATGTTTAGGTTTTCCTTTTTCCTGCTGTGTATCAGACTCACATTTGGGTTGGTGAATTGGTATACTTTATCATCAGATTTCCCTTCCAAAAGGACATACACACAGAAAAACTCATGATGAGAGAGGGGGAAATCTGGCCTTCCACTGACCTTCTTTTATAAATAATAAGTAGCTCAGAAATGGATTTACAGAGAGATGATCTTATTCAAAACAAATCATTTAGTGAATTAAATATCCCAGAAGCTCAAGAACACATGAAAGTCAAGTGGAGCATTAAAACATTTAACATTTGAAAATGTAAAAATCTCCATGAAACCCACCCTTTCATACCACATTTCATACTCACTAAACTCACACTTTCTTAGTGTCAGCTTGATGGTGTCTGTAAGTTTTCCAAACATTGTTAATCAAATGAACAGACACGGCAACATGTCTCATATGTATAAAAGTTGTGTCCTTAGCAAAAAATGTAAAAATGTACTTGCTAGGGCCCAGTGCGGTGGCGCAAGTGGTTAAAGGTCCTCGCCTTGCACGCCCGGGATCCCATATGAGCGCCGGTTCTAATCCCGGCAGCCCCGCTTCCCTTCCAGCTCCCTGCCTGTGGCCTGGGAAAGCAGTCGAGGACGGCCCAAAGCTTTGGGAACCTGCACCCGCGTGGGAGACCCGGAACAGGCTCCTGGCTTTGGATCGGCATAGTATTGGCCCGTTGCGCTCACTTGGGGAGTGAATCATCGGATGGAAGATCTTCCTCTCTGTCTCTCCTCTCTGTATATCCACCTTTCCAATGAAAAAATAATAAAAATAAATCTTTAAAAAAATGTACTTGCTATTATTTTTATGTAAATAAAACAGAAATAAAAATGTAGTTACATATTTGCCAAAAATGAAATGATTTTTAAAAAGTTTATTGTCTTTTCTCCTATCCTTTGCCTACCTACCAGTATTCCCAAAGAGCAGTCTACCTGCAATGTGATTCAGTACATGTAATTCATACATATGTAAGCTACAGGTAAAGAAAAACACAACTTCATG
Source organism: Ochotona curzoniae (assembly GCF_017591425.1). Lineage (NCBI taxonomy): Eukaryota > Metazoa > Chordata > Mammalia > Lagomorpha > Ochotonidae > Ochotona > Ochotona curzoniae. The sequence continues at coordinate 20,199,764 of NW_024465894.1, read as the reverse complement.
AAAATGTCAAACTAACTCACATTGAATTTTCTGAAAGATCTATTAATCTTTCACCATGTCAGGAAACTTTTGAGTGCTGTTTTAAAAAGTTACTCTTCTAGAAATCAATTGATGTACATGTTTTCCACAGTGATCACTTGTTAGAAACAATGAAGTGTGTAATGTTTGTGTGGACACTAAGTCAGCCTTGCTCTGATCACTCACTCACTGTAGACACAGGCTCTTGCCACCATTCACACTCAGGGACACAGCTCTCCTCTAGAGCTCTTGGTCCTCTCCTTGCCAGGCGTTTACATTACATGCTGATGTACTCTCGTTAAATTGTCACTTCTCTACCATGCAGCTGTTGATTTTGTATTTCTCTAGTGACACTGCTGGTAGTATTTTCTCTATCTAAGTGAAATCTGGAAGTAAAATCATCACCTGATCTCCTTTTTTCATACTGAGACTGGGGGTTGGCAGGTCAAGCTACTGTTGAATGGGTCTCCCATAAGAAGCATCTTACTCTATAGGCTGTAAAAACTGAGTTTACGTTTTGTTATAACATGGTGGCTTCTACACAAATCAGACTTTATCACAAAAATATTCTGGGCCTTTTAAAAGAAGAAAAGGTAAGTTATTTCCCAACATAAATGTAATAGAACTAAGGGCAGGTATGGTGTGACCAAGCTAACCTCCTGACTGTGGTGCTGGCAAAAGCGCCAGTTTACATCCTAGCTGCTCTATTTAAGATCTAGTCCCCTGCTAACGGTCCCAGAAAGCAGCAGAGGATGGCTCAAGTCCTTGAGCTCCTGTACCCACATGGGAGATCCAGAAGAAGCTCCTGGCTCCCAGCTTCAGACTGGCCCAGCTCTGGCTGCTACAGCCATTTGGAGGGGTGAATTAGTGCATGGAAGATCTTTCTCTCTCCCCACTTGTAATTGTGACTTCCAAGCAAAATAAATTAACCTCAAAACAAAACAAAAAAACAGAACAGAACCAAGTAAAACCACTAATATTTAGACTTTACAGGATTATTAAACTCTATGATACAATTTTCAGAGCCCATAGCTTTTGAGATTCATAATATTTCATTTTCTTTAAAAATATAAAATACATTATATAGTCACATATAATATAAACTAAATATAAAACATACAAAGACAGAACTGTCCAACAAATTAGCTCTCAACTTCATTATCTTTCAAAGTTCTCAAAATTTAAAAGAAATTCATTAATCTTGCAAAGGCCAGGCTTAGGGCTTTAAATACATGTTCTACAAACATATCACAGGTTTTCCCGTAACACAGCTTCTCAGACAACAGACAGCTCTTACAACAAAACTTCATGGGCAGAACTGCTCCCAACATTTTCTCAAGCCCTTTGTGAGTTCTGCCATGCTCCTCGTATACAGAATATTTCACACACTACAATATGCTACCTATTAAAATGTGTGTGTACAACTGGAAAAGTGTTCTGAATGATCACTTTTGGTAATATTATGACTGTCACAATCTTCTAATCTCTTTCTCTTGGGGACCCAATTATAGTAGAAAAGATGCTTTAGGAGTTGGAATGAAAAGGCAATTGGTGAATGAGCAAACTATTATCAAGAACTGGGTTTTTCCTCGGGAAACAGAGTAAAGGAAAGCAAGGATAAGTAGAATAGGAGGGAAACAAAAATAAGTGCATAATTGCCAACTAATGCTATAGCAGAAAGCATGAAACAGAGTTAAGAGATGCTATATTTTCGTAAGAACACAACAGAATCTAGTCCATCTGAATTAAACTTTTAACCAGCATTGTCAAGCATGTTAGGCTTCAGTGAGTCTTGCTTCAAGGGTGAGGGCCATGTGATTGCTGAAGTCCACATGCATTGCAAACATGGTATTAGTGATGAAGAAAACCACAGGAAATTGAGATAAAAATGTTTAACATCTAAGTTACATCCTCCAAGTTACTGCAGAGGGAAAGGGTGGCTCTATCAAGTCTCACTGACATAAACTTCCTTTTAGAGATTCCTCTTCCAACAGAGCAAAACAATCCATTAACTTGGGGATTCTTGGTCACGTTCTTTTTAACTTGGGTCAACTGCAAAGACAATACTATAGGCATGGAAAGCTAAAATTTTGCAAAACAGCAAAAGTGAAAATGTCTCCAACTAGGCTTGAAAACCAGAAGCATCGCTGCCTTCGTCCCTGCAAGCACAGGTTCCACACTCCGAAGAATAATGCTGCTTAACGTGACAGTAATGCAACCATGCTGAATTTACCAAGAATCTATTTTCTTCAAAGTTCAAACAAAACACTCTAATGTTAGAAAAATATCTCACTGACTATTTAACACTGAATGTTCTTTTTCACAATGAAGGATTTAGAAATATTGAAAGCTGTAATTTGAACAATAAACTGAACAGAAAGCTAAAAGGATATAGAGGCATTTGTTTCATAAAAGGTCTAATATTTAAATTCTGAGAACTTTAAAGTACATTTTTTCTATAAATCCATCTTATATAATAACAAGATCTTGGGGGTACTACTTAGGGTGCTCACCAGTTGTCTTCTGACGAGCATTATTTCTGGCCTTCTCGGCCCCAGGGGCTCCAGACGTGGTGGCACTCCGAACCCTCACGGGCTCAGCCAGATCTGGGTGGCTTCTCCAGCTGAGAGAAAAGGACCGGCCCACGGTAGTTCCTTTCTGGGTTTCTGGGACACAGCCTGATAAAGGATGCAGGGTCAAAGAGGTCATTTGAAGGCTACACTGACATGTTTGATTGCCTGTGTTGCTCAGCAAATGGCACTCAGGCAGTGATAGACAATCTGCTGATTTCTCCATTGCAAACTAGGAACTACTCCCTTATACTGCAAGTTAGCAAATCATTTAAATGGTCAGTAGTCCAGACATTCTGACTGCCAAAGTATTCTGAAGAATCTCTTCACAGTCTCAGGAATGTTATCCTATCCTTATAGAACTAAATCCCATATGCAACAGAGCAAATTAATAAGCCTCCTCCGTATAAGAACAAGGTAAACAGTTTTACTACTACTCCTGTGATAGCGCAAAGCCACTATTTTCTAACTGCAAAACTTAGAGATCTTGTGGTGAAAATATCACTTCATCTTATAGACTTCAACCTCCTACAAATCCCCAGGGGAAACCATAGTGAAAAACTCAAATGTGTTTTCATTCAAACAGCAAGGTTTTGAAAATCTAAAACTAACATAACATCCTTTTTTTTTTTTAATCAAAGCTCTGTAACCATCAGATATTGTAGGCTGAGACTCAACTCTGCCTGTTGCTCTGATTGGTTACTGAAATGAAAGGTCAAAAATCCAAAACAAATACAGGAGGAATGAGAAGGGGACACTTCAGATTTCCATAGCGGAAGGTGGTTGTGACCTGTGGCTTGCTTTGACAGCCACATTCGTCTGCCTCTGTTTGAGTGTTCATTTGTTACTAGTCTAGAACTCAGAAGGCGAGTGTTTCTGTACTGAACACTCACATCTGCAGAGAAGGGATGGCGGAAGACACAGAGAACGATCTTCCATCCTCTGGTTCACTCACCAAATGACTGCAACAATCAGAGCTAGACCAGCTTGAAGAGAGGAGCTTCTTAGTCTCCCTTGTGGGCGCAGCCACCCAGGGCCTTGGGCTGTTCTCCATTGCTTTCCCAGGCCATTAGTAGGGAGCTAGAACGTGGAGCAGCTGGGACTCAAACCGACAGCCATATGAGATGCAGGCACTGCAGGTAGAGGATCTGGTCCCAACTACTTCTTAACTATCTGATCTCAAACGAGTCAGTCACTAAGGCCTCTGTCCTTCAGCTTCTTTGTCTGTCATATAGGATAACACCAGTATCTAGTTCATGGAGTTATAAACGCGAGGTGAGGTGATATATACAAAGCACTAGCCATTATTGTTTTGACTGTTACTATGTTAGTTGACATGGCTAGTCCACTCTACTTCCCTTTTATCATCTTTATTTTTCCACAGACTCTTTAGAAATTCATCATTCTCATCAAGGGAAGAGAGTGATATGAGACATCTAACATCATTATTAGAAAACAAAACAAAACAACAAAAAAAACAACACTGTAAAACTAGAGGGGAAATCAATGTGTGGAGGAGGGGTCTTAGGGAAGGGAACAGGCAACCCCAAAACCTATGGAACTATATCATAAAACAAAGTAAAATATGTTTTTTTTAAAAGATGGCATATAGGGTTAAACTGCCACTTACAATGCTGGCATCCCATATGGGTACCAGTTTGCGTCTCAGCTCCTCCACTTCCCATCCAAATCCCTGCTAATACACCTGGGAATTTAACGGAAGCTGGCCCAAGTGCTTGGGTCCTTGTACCCACATGGGTGATCTGAAAGAAACATCTGGAGCCCAGCTTTGGCCAGGGTTGCCATTGCAGCCATTTGGGAAGCGAGCCAGCAGATGGAAGAATCTTGGTCTCTCTGTAACTCTGTCTTTTCAAAATAAATAAAAGTAAATCTTTAAATGTTTGGAGCCCAAGCGTTAAAAATAAAAGAAACACCGTGCAGGTGCTTCTGCTCGTGATGATAATTTAAGCACTAATTTCTTGGAAGCAATACACAAACACTCCCTCCTCCCCAGTACCTGGCACTTGATGTTACCCTGGAACAGTGGACGTACCTTTCCCTCGCTGCTTCTTTTCCTTTTGTTCACTCAATTTATCCAGAGGTAGGTTTGTCATCTCAACTCCATAGACGGTTCTTGCGAGCACAGTCGTCAAGGAGTCCATGATGTTGGCCCACTCGTTTATGAGCTCCTCCCACTCAGTGAGGGAGGACAGCACCCTGAGGAAGTCGTCCCAGAGTTCCCGAGAGATGTACACACAAAGGTTTGCTCGGATCCAAGCTACGATGAGAGTCTACAACCAACAAGAGAATTCAATTGTCTACATTTGGCAGCAGTGGAATTTTTTTAAAAAGCTATTTGAAGCTGTTATTAATAAAGCACAGTTTAATACAAAAGCATTTTTTGGATGTTGCTTCAGTTTCTCAAAATTCATTTGGCTAACTATAATCAGGATTGGGCTACGGTGAAATTAGCTATCAACACAAAGTTACTGAGTCAGTATTATTCTAGAATCCTTGCTGGCTCTCGCCACCACTGGAGAAAAGACAGAGTCTCCTACCAACAGCTCATGTGTTTCCTAAGACCTACCTTTCCCTTGCTGCTCTGCAGAGTGTGAACTCTGTGTATGGCAACCTCCCACTCAACTCTCTTGCCTGATTTTCAATGGAGGGATTACCTGCAGATACCAAAGGACACATGACCCATTCAAACAGTCCTGAACCTGTGTCTACAAGACCCTCCTCACTCTTGCCTGCATTCACCCAGCTTCTCCCCCTGTGGACTGTTATACACAGGGCCTCCTGCTCCCCTACACTTATTCCCCGTTTATGACTAACACGCCAGCTTCTGTCTATTCATTTTTTACACTCGCATTTTCAAAATGAGTTTACAGCTGTTATCATAAAGTACCTAAATACAATAAACTTAGTACATATTAGATCCATACATATTATCTTAGCCCAGTGAAGACAAGGCACTGGCACTGCCACTACAGCTCAGCCTCACATCTGGCCCCATTACCATCTCCCAAACTGCACGAGACATTCCAGTGGCAGGAGATGCCCCGACTTGGGAATCCAGCTTATAAAACAAGGACAGTATGACCTACTGTAACTTAAAAAACACAACTCACCAAATACCACACTTACATAGGCCTGCTAAAACACCATCATGACTCACAACTCAGCACTTGCACATAGAGCAAAACCATGAAATAAATTTGGAGGATGAACCCTTGGGTCCTCTGAAAATGAAATCAGGGTGTCTTTTTAACTGACTACCCTTTTCTGAAAAGAGGAGTTAAAGAGAAAAGAGCCATAGATTCTTGATTCTGTCACTTCCTTAGAGACAAGTCAGTTGGCTTTCCTGGAGTCACATTCTTCATTTAAAAAAAATCAGATGGGGCCTGGTGGCGTGGCCTAGTGGCTAAGGGCACCAGGATCCCATAGGGTCACCGGTTCTAATCCTGGCAGCTCCAATTCCTCTCTATCTCTCCTCCTCTGTGTATATCTGACTTGGTAATAAAAATAAAAAAATAAATCTTAAAAAATCAGATGGAAAAGATTCCCTCACTGCTGGAAATCAATGTGTTGCATCACACAACTGCGGGAAAACCCCTGACTTGGAAGTCACTCCTTTCTCAGGTACACTTGTACCAAGTGCTCCCTCCCCGCTTCTGCTCAGCATACCTTAGGGGTGCTGCAAACTAATGGAATAGACAGCTACAGGCCCATTTTCCTGATACCTTCAGAGCTTGGAGCCCACGGGGAATTGCAGAACACCTCAGATGGAACCACCACTTGCGGCACTCAGTTATCTTAAAAGTATTTAAAACTGAGTCAAAGCCAAACACTATTTGAAGTAAATGTTCTAAGATTGTCTACTGGCAAAAAAAAAAAAAAAAAAAACAACAACAAAACGAAAAAGAGCCCTAAAATAGATAGATAGATAGACAGATAGATAGATAGGAATGATCATGGCAACTTGAAATTTCCTCTTTAGCAAACTTTTTACTAAAAAAAAAAAAATTAACTCCAAGTAGCTGGCCATTTCAGGTAGTTTACGTGATCAAACCAACATCAGACAGCACATGTGAACTGTCGTAGGAGAGCAACATAAGCTGGCTGGACAGACTGCCCCATCCTCACAGACCCTTTCTTCCCTCTTGGATCTCATGTAAGGACTTGGCAGTCCACGTGGAAGTGCTCTGACTCGGAGAACCTTGCAGTGCAGGAAGGAGTCCTCACCTGATGGTGACCCATTAAAGACGAGACTCCAAGGCCTGATATGATAGCTCAGTGCCTACATCCTCGCCTAGCATGTGTCAGGATACCAGATGAGCGCCAATTCATGCGCAGACTGCTCCACTTCCCATCCAGCTCCCTGCATGTGACCTGGGAAATCAGCTGAGGATGGCCCAAAGCCTTTGGAAACCTGCACTCATGTGGGAGAAGAGAGGGCATTCCTGGTTCCTGGCTTCGGATCAGCTCAGCTCCAGCCCTTGCAGCCACTTGGGGCGTGAACCAGCAGATGGAAGATCCTTCTCTCTGTCTCTCCTTCTCTCTATAAATCTGTCTTTCCAATAAAAATATTTTTTTAAAAAGACTTTGAAAGGTGAAGTGATCAGTAACATCAGAACTCAGAATTTGTCAAACTTCACAAAGCTCATCCTCTCTCAACTATTTTATGGTTAACTCTTAACTTAATTATCCGTTCTCAAGCTACCATAATAATAACAAAAACACCAAAGCCAGCTAATAAACACGTATTCAAAACTAATCTCTAAAGAAGTTCTGATAAGACTTCTGCATTCTTGAGGGGGGGATGGCAGGAGGTTTTTCCCAAACATCCACACTAAACAAAAAAATCCCACAACTCTAGAATGATCTCTTGCCTAATTGTGTTATAATGTCTCTCAAAAACAGAAGCACAAGACCAGACAAATGGCGAGGAATGAGATCCAAGCACAGACCAGCCTGGCACTGGCTTTGGTTCACGTCCACTTGGCAGCCTCATCCTAGCAATGGAACACAAGAGGGTGCCAACACAAAGACACTCTACTGAGAGCACAAGCACAGTGTGCGTGCAGGAGGCGAGCAAGGCAGCCATCAGGACCATCTTCCAGGCCCCAGCAGTCAGACAGCTGCAAAAAAAAAAAAAAAAAAAAAGTATATGGCCACTCCACAGACCCACTAACTAGGCAAGGCAAAGTATAAATGGCAGTATTCACAAGGGTAGTAAGTATGTGCAAATTATTTCTATATAAACTAGTTCTCATATATTTTTCACCAACCCAAGATCAATCATATTACATTAATGAAACTTAATATGAACAATTGAGTTTGTTTTGTTGCAATGAGCATATTTAGTTTTTTTTTTGTTTTAGATTTATTTATTTATTGGAAAGGCAGATATACAGAGAAGAGGAGAGACAGAGAGGAAGATCTTCCGTCCGATGATTCACTCCCAAAGTGAGCACAATGGCTGATGCTATGCCGATCTGAAGCCAGGATCCAGGAACTTCTTCCGTGCAGGGTCCCAAGGCTTTGGGTCATCCTCGACTGCTTTCCCAGGGCACAAGCAGGGAGCTGGAAGGGAAGCGGGGCTGCCAGGATTAGAACCGGCGCCCATATGGGATCCCAGCATGTTCAAGGTGAGGACTTTAGCCGCCACGCCACGCCACGCCACGCCGCTGGGCCCAAGCATATTTAGCTTTAAAGAAATGACCCCTCTTTATGTTATCCACACCCACATGCTGTAGCTGCATTCTAAATACACTCTTAATATATATTCTCCAAAAGCACTCCCAAGCCAGCTGTAGGCAGAAGTTTGTTCTCTCTGCAACCGTCTCTCCCAGATCATTACTCACTATGTGTTTACCTACTGAATTGTTCCAAGTCAGGCTCACTCAGTGTACTAATTCTTTCATTTGATTAGAACATTTGATTTTTCCAGAAACTTTTTACATTGCTCTCTTTTAGAAAGCTTTATAAATCTTGTAAATCCTATCAATTTTAGCATGTTATAGTAAGCTGCAGTCCTTAAGGTCCTTTGACACTTCTACTTCCCCAAGTAATCCACCACACATCAGCCTACTGATGCTCCTGACCCTGCTCAACACAGGATGTGAGAAGCACAGTGTCTTCCCTGCTCTCTGTTGGTACTGAAACAGCCCAGTTCCTCCCGGACATCTGTGATCTTACACGTGCAATTCTCCCGTCTCTCCCAGGACACCTTGTCTTCCCTCCAGGGAACATCTACTGGTGAGCAAACACACTTGATTACTGCTTACCCTAAACCCTCCCTCCGCACATGGCACCCACTCCAGCCAGTTCCCCTCTCCTCCTCTGATCCACAGAAGACCTCTCTGAAAGCCTTGTCTCTGCCTGCTAGTCTCCATGGTCTATCTCTTCTTTCCTCTTCCATCCATTCCACGTTGGCACCCCACCACCCCGCACCCCCCAGGACATTCAAAGACAGTGGTCAACTGCCTGCTCTCCCCTCGCCCAACACCGTTCCGGTTGTCCAGGGCATGCATGTCTCTAGTGTCTCTCCTCCCTCAGAATCTCTGGCTAGCTCCCTCTCTTCCATCAAGTATCTGCATGGTGAGCCTGGCCCTGTGAAGTTATATTCAGCTGTCCATCACAATAACTGTTCTCACGTATCTAGCCCAATCCTGTGCTGTAGTTCCTCTTGCAGCTTTCCAAATCTACCTGGTCCTCCACCAAGGCCAACAGTTCTTACCATCTTCCTAATTTCTAACACTGTCAAGCATATCAAAAGAGGACAAACACAAAAAGCCCAAAGGCTCAAAACTAATTGTAAACAAAACAAAACAATAGTCTTCAAAGAGCTAAGAAAAATTTCTAATGAGTGTTTTAGAAATTTAAAGCTAGTTTAAACATGCTCTTCAAATTCTCAATGACTAATTTACTATAAAATCTGATTAATTTCCTGTATTTGTAGTGTTTTAATAAAAAAGACTTACCCTAAAAAGTAACCCTGCCAAGCTCTGGGCAAACAAGTCCTTTGTTTGTTTTTCCTTTGGCTTCTGCATGACAGCTTCTGTTATCCTGAGTAGTATTTGCAACATCTGCTCCCTAGGCCACCCAAAATAAAAGCTCGTATCAATGATCACATGTCCAAAACACTTTAACTCACAGGCATAAGAAATTTGTGTAAGAATCTAGCAACATTGATAATTACGTGTTACAATTATTAGAAGTCTGAATGGCAATTACATAATGAATATTGCATTTTATGGAAATAAGTTACCCAGTAACAGTTCCAAACAGATGCCTCCGATGTCCACACCAACAGAATGACTTTCTCCCCTGGCAAAAGGGAGGTGAGATCGTGTCCTCCCAGCACGCCACTACCCTGAAGGCACTTAGTAAGGCAGCCAGTGAACAGGTATGCCTCTGTGAATTTATGCAGCATTTTAAAATTTTCCCATCCATTATTTTACTTAACCTGGAAGGTTCCCCTGCGCATCTTTGTGAAAAAAAATAAGGCTGACCTCGTGGTCTTCACACCGAGAACATACAGACCTAGTGCTATTGTGTGAGGGGACCCCACAGTCCTCTCTCAGGCTATCATATCTGGACACTGACATGCACAGAGCTCATAACAGGAGAACCCTACCACACGTCCAGATCATCTCAGGGACAACCTAGACTAGTACAGTGTGGGCACACACTACACCAGCATTTATATCATCTCGTGTAGGGGACTTTGAAGCTTGTAAGACACTGCTGCACACAGACAACATAACACTGCTTATTACAACAACAAAAGTTTTAGAATATCCAAGGGACATTTGTCTTTCTTACACCTAAGTTACAGTGCTCCTATCACAGCGCTTGCTCTCCTTGTCTTTCCCTGGATCCTGAGGGAACACAGATCACTGTGTCTCATACATAAAAGAGAAATCATCGTGCGTCTCAGATTGGTATATAACTATTTGCTGGTTGAATGCTACCTATTTGTGCATCTTTAACTCACTCTCCTTGGTTTTGCTGCCTTTCAGTGAAAAAATCAAGTATCAGACAAAACGGCTCAGTCCAGACCAGATGATAAGACCTATAAAATCATACCTGATGTATACTTTTCTGTCTGCATAGTAGAACAGCATTTTCTCTGAATAATACACAATGCTGAATCTCATTAAACTGCTCCTAGTAAAATGTCCGGGGAAGCCCTTGTCTCCTTGGTAGCTGATTCCAGCTGACTTGGTTGGCATATGCTCTCATTATACAAATTCCATCTGTTTGCTTGTTCTGACAGGGTGCCTGTACATGCCAGAAGTAGGAAAGGGGACCTAGGCATATACGCCTGCATATAAGCTGAAAAGGACCTAGGCATATATGCCTGCAGTGGGACAGCAGCTCAGCAGAGGAGGATCAGAGAGCCCCAGCCTGTTACCATAGTCAGGGCAGCCACGTCCCTGTTACAGGGAGGTACGACCAACACCAGTGTCAACACTGCCAGCTTACATTAGTGATGACTGACACAATGACAAACGGTGCATCCACATGAGGAGCTGTGTGCCCATCGCGCCAGTGTGGTGAGAGTGGCAACTAGTCTACGTTGCAAAAAAAAAGTCCTGGTGATGAGAAACTCTATCAAGAAGCACAAACATGACCAGAATAATGATGGACAGAAAGAAAGCACCTCGTCCTTCAGGGAGTACTGTTGGAACTAACAGACTTTCCTGTGAACATGTGAGATCAGGCAGTTTGCCGTTCCTCTGTCACTCACCTGGCTACCCCAGGACTACTTCTTACCACCACTCTGGCTAGGGCCCTGGTCTATACACCACCTTCTGTGCCACAGACTTGAAGCTCTTCTGTGCTATCTTCCACCTGGCAAAGAAGTTTTGGAAGCAGACTGGATTGTGTCACACTGTTGAACACACACAGAGTGGTGGCCCATGTCCTTCTTGTCTTCCGCAAAGCCTGTGCAGCCTAGCCTTGGCCTACCTGCTTGCTGCCTCCTCTCCTACTCGTGTTCTCTGCTCTTCCTTGAATATATCATCTCTTCCCCTGCACCTATACTTTTATACTTTTAATTAGTCACTTTGATATGTGTCACTTAAGATAATAGTTTTTCTAAAATGAACTTACAACATTAAGAATGAAGCAATAAAAAAATTAGTTTACAACATTTTAGGGCAACTAGCAAACTCTCTTGGGTTTATAAAGAATATTACCAAAATGTCAGTTACTGTTTCCTGAAAACTATGTCTGCTGACAGTGTTCAATGGAAAAAATCTACTATTAAGTTACATGATGACTTATTCTTAGCTCAAGAGCATTTTAAAAACAATAATGAAAACCAACGATTATCAAAGCATGGGTACTTACCTTCTTCATAATCCACACAAGTTGTTACAAAAGACTGATTAGCATCTTTTTGTTAACTTTGAAAAAGCCATGAAATGAATGGAAACTTAACTTTTTAATTATCCTGACAACCAAAAACATCTGTCTTACAATGTTAATTAATTTGAAATAAACTTACCACGTCTTTTTATTCATTGTAAGCTCCATTATCATGCGCCTAAAAATAATTAAAACAGCTTTACAAGCATCGACTTGTTCTTTCAAGAGCATGGGAACTTCAGCACATGGTTCCAGCAAAAAGACATTTGCGGCATTTGTCAAAAATACCTTAAAATCAACAGTTTTAGATTAGAATGCAGAATTGGACATATACATCTGGACACATTTTTGTGTAAAGATAATAACATTAATTTCCTTCCACCTATGAAGCACCTTGGAGTTAATTTCATACAGATTCTGTTTCAATATGGTAAACAGCACAGACACATACCCAAGGCATTTTCTAAAGGCAGGCATGGTATAGGGGGTGAAGCATGGCTTCCCAAAAGAATTCCTGGTTCCAATCCAGCTTTCTGTGATTGCATCTGAGAGGCAGCGAATGATGGCTCTGCTGCTAGGGCCCCTGCCTGTGCCCATGAGACACCTGCTGGAGTTCCCAGCTCCCGACCTCAACCTGGCCTAAACTGGCATTTAAGGAATGAAGTAGCTAATGAAGGATCTCTTTCTCTCTGTATCATTCTGCCTTTCAAATAAATGCACTATCTTTATTTTTTTTAAGATTTTTTTCTTATTGGAAAGCCAGGTATACGGAGACAGAAAGGAAGATCTTCCATCCGATGCTTCACTCCCCAAGTGACTGCAATGGCTGGATGGAGCTGAGCCAATCCAAAGCCAGGAGCCAGGAGCCTCTTCTGGGTCTCCCCCATGCTGGTGCATGGTTCCAAGGCTTTGGGCCATCCTTGATTGCTTTCCAAGGCCAGAGCAGGAAGCTGGATGGGAAGCAGGGCCGCCCGCATAGGATCGCGGTGCATTCAAGGCGAGGACTTTAGTTGCTAGGCTACTGCACTGGGCCTACATATATATATATATATATTTTTTTTAAAATCATTTTTAGTTCATGCTTTACAATACCTAAATACCAAGATATTGTCGTGGCCTTTTCCTAGGGAAAAATAATTATTATTACATATTAATCCTGCAACCTTAAAAATTTTATGGGTCAGAAGAGCACATTTCTTCCTTGATGGTAATTCTCTTTTTAAAAAGATTTACTATTTTTATTTGAAAGGCAGACTTAGAGAGAAAGAGACAGAAGAGAAAGATTTTTTATCTGTGGGTTTATTCCCAAAGGACCACTACAGCTAGAACTGAGCTGATCTGAAGTCAGGAGTTAGGTGCTTCTTCCAGGTCTCCCACCTGTGTGCAAGGACCCTAGGACTTGGGCTGTCCTCTGCTGCTTTCCCAGGTCATGAGCAGGGAGCTGGATGGGAAGTGGAGCAGCCAGGACAGAACAGACGCTCAAATGGGATCCCAGCACTGAGGGTAGAGATTAGACTGAGACATCACCACACCAACCCCTTGACAACTCTTAAAAAAAAAAAGGAAAGAAACAGGAGATGGGAAAAGATAAAATTATTGTATTTAGATGAGCAATGTTGGGGTGAAGAGAGGGGAGAAGAAAAATGGCAAGACCATGGCCAGGCATGTGAGCTCTCGCATCATCCGACCCAGGAGACTCGTCCAAGCACTCCCCGGGACAAGTCACGTATCTGAACTGCATCCAAGCTACAGATTGTTGATTTTGTGGAAGACAGTCAGGGAGCAGGTGAATGACAGGCACTTGGTATTTTCAATTATACTTCTAATAACCTTCAAAGTGAATGGGATCTGAGAGGTAATCTCCCAATCCCCATTTTTAAGATAAAACTGGGAGAGGCAAGTGACGAGCCAAAGCTGCTTTTTGCAGTTGGCAGACAAAGTCAGTTCTTTGAGAGTTCACTACGCCAGGCATCTAAAGACACTCTACACTGGTCATCATCTTCCACAAACACGCGGTTCTGGGGGCTGGTGCCACGGCACAGCAGGTGCTCAGATCAGAGAGCCAGCTCAAGTCCTGGCTGCTTCACCCTTCTGCTATCAAGCTTGTGAATGCAGGAGAGGATGAAACACTGGGAGGGAATCCCAGGCTCCCTGGTTTTGGCTTGGTCAAGCCTCAGCTATTGCAGCCATCTGGGGAGTAAACCAGCAGATAGAGCATATCACTGCGTCTCTGCCTTTTAACTAAGTAAATGAATCTTTTTTTTTTTTCTAAAAAAAAAAACTATCCAATTAAAGGATTTATTGATTTACTTACTTATTTGAATGTCATAGCTATGCAGAGACAGGGAGAGAAACAGAGAGAATCCATCACTTGCTGGTTCACTCCCAAATGGCTGCAATGGCTAGTGCAGGATCATACCTAAGTCAGCACCAAGGAGCTTCCTCCAGGTCTCCCATGTGAGTTCAGAGACCCAAATACTTGAGCCATCTTCTTACTCTTTTCCAAGGCCCTTAGCAGGGTGCTGGATTGAACTGGAACAGCTGCAGCATGAACTGGCATCCACATGGGATGATGGCATCGCAGGTCATGGCTTTGACCTGTTATGCTACAATGCTGGCCCTGAACAAATGCAATCTGTAATAGGCATGTTGTTTTTAACACTATATAAAAGGGGGCAGTATAGTAACATTCCAGGCTAATCTTCTGCCTGTGGTGCCAGCTTCCCATAAGGGCACCGGTTCATGTTCCAGCTGCTCCACTTCTGATCCAGCTCCAGGCTATGGGCTGGGGAAGCAGCAGAGGATGGCTCAAGCAGGTCTCCGCATAGACAGCAGGGGCATAAGTACTTGGGTCGTTTTCTGCTTCCTTCCCAGGTGCATCAGCAGGGAGCTGGATGAGAAGCAGTGTCCAGGACTCAAACAGTTTCCAACAGGGAAACCTGTGGCTCTTCCCTCTGAACCACACAAGACCAGCCCCTGGAGTACACATTTATAATGATTAAGCTTGACTTGCACATTAGAGTCTAGGTAACTACTCAGAAATGTTTGGCAAATAATTTGAAGATTTAAATTTCAGTCGTAAAAATGATCCTTTCTCAAAAAAAAAAAAAAACCTGAAGAAAACCAAGAATGAAAATGTAAGAGCTATTTACTGATAGATGGCCAAAAATACCATCATACTTTTCCAACATTATCCTCAATAAAACAAAACGGTCAAAATGAGCCCAGCCAGGGGCAGTCTGCCTACCTGCAGCATAGCCTGGGCCCCAGCTTTCACGTTGGTGTTGTCCTCCTCGGTCACGCAGCCTCTGTTCATGGCAGTGGTGAAGGAGTAGGTGCGCCCCCAGCTGGAGGATCGCTTATGACCTGAGCTTCCAGCTGAGGCCTTCGGAAGAGAAGGAAGCCGTTAACAGGTTCCGTTAACAGGTTCCGAGTAGCACACACTCACATATTGAAGCTCATGGGGTCACCGCAAGTCGCAGGAAAATGGGTTCAGGAGGGAGAGTATTTTCTCTACCTTTTCTCCACTCTTCCTCCAGGTCCTAAAGTGTAGTGCTTAGCACTGCTTAGGGCATGCTGAGGGCAATGGAACTGTGTTTGACTCATGATGAATCCTGACTGTGGACCCAGTCTTTCTGATCTCATGTTTGGAAGGTTTCCACCAGTATTGAGAATTCAAGATTATAGAACTAGTCCAGATAGCCAGGGTGGGGAATCCTAAAGACTTGATACAAAAATGCGTGCTTCAGTGTTTCAGGAACGTGCTCTGCTCTGTCATTTTACATTTGTCTAACCTGTGGCTTCATGTACCAGGAAGACACCCCTGCAAGGAGCACTTGGTGCTGCCACAGGACACTTTGAAGTGACCCCTGCCATGCGTGGAACACACAGTTACCTCTGAGATAATCCACTGCATGAGAAAAATTTGCCAAAACATTCTCAATTTCGTTTCACTAATTTTTTAAATTGGAACAGATTAGGGAAAAGGCAGTAGCATTTTTCCTGTCTCAGAGGTGTATAAAATATGACAGCCTAGTAAATGACTCTCCTGTGCTTATGGGACTCCAGCACGACAATAAGGAAAGGGTTGCCCAACTAGAAGACAGAATGGAACCTGTCTCTTGAAGATGTTCCTCAGAGTCCAGAAACTCAAGGGCAGAATTCAGGAGTGAAAGAAGTCCACCTGTCTTGCACTCTACTAACTGGGACTGTTGCCTCAGCAGGCAAACTTCCAACCTCCAACTCAGGTGACAGGTGGTGAAATTACCTCCTTGCTATCAATTTCTGAAAACTCGAGTTTTTCTGCATCTTCTTGAGCAGGGTCATTTTTATCCGGTTCCTCCATGAACACAGGTTTGTCCTGGAGGATCCACTTTCTGTATACTTGCACCACTTTCCTTGTTACAGCTATCTCACAGGAAGGCAACAAGAAGGCCTGAAAGACAGAAAACCTTCTTTAATTCCACAGACTCAGAGCACCAGAGAGCCACATGACAGACACTGCAAAGAACCATCACCAAGTGTTGACTTTTTTTTCAAAACACACAGCTCATGAATACACCACACAGGGCCACATATAAATGTGCCCATCAAAGTCATCTGAGGGAAAAACACAGATGTTAATTTGGTCTTTCCAAAATATAGTTTAAAAGTAACTTCTCTACTTGAATAACTTTTCCAAAGATATTAACTAAACCATACCTATTTTGATATTTTAATGGGCTGTATAAAACGACTGTAACTGCACCACTTGAAATGCTTGCTAGCAAATCAGAAACAAGATTATATAACAGACATACAGTTATGGCCACTGGCAACCAGCTAGTCCCATCTCAGCACCACATTGAGTGGGGGTAACTGCAACACAGAAGTTGGCAAATGCTTCAAATCTGGGCTTTACTTTCCTGGAGAGCCAACCCATCAAGCGTCAGAATACATCCAACAGGGTAGCTGGGACAGCAGCGGCCTGTGGGATCCTGTTGAGAAGAGGTTCCAGGAAAGAGGAGGCAGAGGCCTCTCGTTCAGAGTGCACTCTTGCCCCAGTGAGTCTTTGGATGTGCTTTTGTGCTTCCCTGATATATGGTGAACATCTGTGCTTAGTCAGCCTATTATCCTAGATCAAAGCAGTGCAGATTATCAATAGCTCACACCAATGGTGCTTTGATCCTGGTGCCTTGTTAGCTCTCCTGGAACTCCCTGCTTATACACACGTGACACGAGTTGTACATCAAACATGATCGTTGTAACCGATGTCTGAGTTGAACTATGTTTGAACTATTACTTTGCTGAATGTATATAAACTGGAATAGCACTATCCCCCGCTTTCATTCGCATTTCCTCCCCATGAACTGGCAAGGCAAACTTGCAATCAGGGCTTTACTCTCCTTAGTGCCAGCTGATTAGCCTTGACCAGTATGCCACTGCATGTGGCCTTTGTGTGCATTTACAAGGACTGAATCACATCAAGGCATTCCCTCACACATGTGCAAGCAAGGATTTCTATTTAAGCCCAGACGAGAAATTTAAGAGAAAATGCATTTGCCCTCTATGTGTGTCATTTAGTTAAAAACTACTACTGCTGTCTGCGATGGAAGCAGGAAGAAAGGGTATCACACACTCAGATGCCTTCTTCAACACCAAGGTATAGACCCTTTAACACCAAGTTGCAGAGCACTGTTTTTCTCCAGGTTACAAAGTTAATTGGACTCAGACTCAGGTCTTGATCTCAAGGTCTGGAAACATTTTTGTAACACTATCTTTAAGAACCTTATCATCAGGTAAAAAGGTTCATGCAACATACTGATTTCCATAAATGGTCACATCTCATCAAGATACAGAATAGAGGACTCTGTGTTATAGCAAGACTACACTGCATCAATACATCACATAATCTGACATGTAGCTCAAGAAATACCAACCAAGAGAAAAGTATAACAAATACCAAGTATCCTCATTCTAATTTTTTTTTTACCTAAAATTTGTTACAAAATTCTTTACCCATTGAAAAACTTAAAGAATTTTCACACTGGATACCCACATCCCTAACACTTTAGTTACCATCAGCATTTGCTATGTTTGTCAGCTTACCTCCTCAACCATCCTTCCTCAATCCGTTTTCCTTTAGACATACATCAAAGTTAGCTACAAACATCAATACACTTCAAATACTTCAAGATGCAAACAGTTGACTAGAATCTAAAATTAATTTATGGCGTTTCATTTAGGTAAACATTTCAAATAATGAACCATACAAAATTTAAGGACACTACTGGATGAGTTTTGATAAATACAGACAACCGTGCAACCCTTATTGTCTACCAAACACATTATCCTCCTCCCAAATAGCAAATAATAACTGCTGAGTTGAAAATAATATTAAAATCAAAATTATTTCTACAAACACTCTGGTTAACATATTTTAAATATATACATCATATTTTAAAAATATTTAAATATATGTAGCATATGACCATAGCATATTTTAAAATCAATTATATGAAAACAAGTGAATATTAGCAAAATTACAAAGATTTAGTGGCTTATAGAATATCTAGATAAGGAGTGTAAAAATTAAGTGAAAATTTAAGTAAAATATAGTTATATTTAAATAAAATATAATTTATTCATGCAATTAATCCAAATAAACTAAGTGTACAGGAGTTGGAAAGAATGAACATGAATGAACAGAATATTGGGAGAAAAACAATCAAAAGCAAACATTTAAAATGAACTGAGGAAAAACAAAAGGATGGATAAATCAGAAGTCAAAAATAAAGAAAAACACAATGAAAAGTTTGTCCTAAATACAGTCGGAAATAAAGCAACAAAGGAAAAAAGGAGGCAGAAACATGTTTGAAAAATGAATGGCTAACAGTTTTCTAAAAATTAACAAAAGATAACACTTCTGGGGTAGGCACAATGACACAGCACATAAAGCTGCTTGCCTGTGGTGCCAGCATCCCATGTGAGTACCAGCCGAGTCCCAGTGATTCCATTTTTGATCCAGCTCCCTGTTAATGTGTCTGGGAAAGCAGTGGGGGGTGACCTAAGTCCTTCTGAACCCACATGGGAGATCTGGAAGAAGCTCCTGGTTTCAGCCTCAGTCCAGCTACTGCAGCCTTTGGGGAAAAGAACCAGCTGATGCAAGACCTCTTTGTCTCTTTCTTTGTAACTCTACCTTTCAAATACATAAATAAATCTTTCAAGAATTGCAAAGAAAAGACAAACAGAATAAATACAAAGTATGTCATAGTGAGATCTATGAAAACAGAAGACAATTGCAAGATACTAAAAGCATCCAAAGGAGTCAGCATTGTGGCACAGCGAGTTAACCACCGCTCATGACACCAGTGTCTCACTACTGGCGCATCAGGTTAAGTGTCAGGCACTCTGCTTCCAGCTTCCTGCTAACATACCTGGGAAGGCAATAATGACTCAAGTGCTTGGGCACTTACCACTCACCAGAGACCCAGAGGGGAGTTCCCGGCTCAGTCTGACCCAGCCTTGCTGTTGCGGCCATTTGGATGAAGCGTGTGTGTGTGTGTGTGTGTGTGTGTGTGTGTGAATTTTCTCTGACACTCCTTCCAACATAATAAATTTAAAAATAAGAGCAGACAGAGGAAGGCAGACACATTTTCTTCAAAAGAATAATTGTATGACTTCTCAAAGAAACCGCAATATAAAACATCCAAAGTTCAGAGAGGGAAAAAAGAAAATAGCTGCCATTGTAGAACTCCACCCAAAATACACTTTAAAAATAAAAAAAAAAAAAGTATAAAAATTTCAGATTATGGGGCTGGTGCTGTGGCATAGCAAGTAAAGCCACTGCCTGCAATGCAAACGTGCCATATGTGTGCCAGTTTGTGCCCCAGCTGCTCCACTTTTGATCCAAATCTCTGCTTGGAAAAAGCAGCTTTGGAAGAGGTCCATGTGCCAGGGCCCTTGCTGCTCTAGAAGATGCTCCTGGCTCCTAGCTTTGGCCAGACCCAGCCCTGGACATTGCAGCCATCTGGGGAGGAACTCTCCGTCTCTCCTTCTCTCTATGGAACTCTTTAAAATGAATAAATACAGTGTTAAAATTTTTCAGATTTAAAAAAAGTGAGAAAATCTGTTATTGAAAGAAGTGACCTAAGGAAAATATTAAAAATTATTCTTTAGACAGAAAGAAATTATTTCATGCCAGAACTTTAAGGAATAAATATAACAAAAAGGGAATTCTGATAAATCTAAACATACACACACACACACACACACACACACACACACACACACACAAATAAATTTGAATAAAATAATAATAGTAGTTCTGAAAGGGAGGATATAGCTGTAATAAGAAATACAAACATCAGCATATAAACTGAAAATGACTAACTGGAACTAATGTGAATGAATACTAAGAGAATAAAATTTGAAGTGAATGCTAAACTTTGTTAGGAATGCATTTTGCTAAATATTAAAATACTTAGAAAGAGATGGCATTGTCATGCAGCCAATTAACCTGTTACTTGCCACACCATTATCCCCTGTCAAAACACCAGATCATGCCCTAGCTCTTGCACTCCTGATCCAGCTCATTGCTGAAGTACCTGGTAGTTAGTGGGTGCCGGCCTCACGACTGGGGTCCCTACCAGCCCCGTGGTGCACCTTTGGCACCGTCACAATGCAAACAAGATAAGAACATAAATAAAAAGTCCTGACTCCCAACAAGGACGATGTCAGTCAGTAGGATTCAGTCTCCTGCGTGACACATTAGGAATGTCAGTTCTGGCCCCTGAGGTTTCAGTGGCTCAGCAGACTGAACAGACTCGGGCCTACCACCACCACCACCACCACCACCACCCTGCTTTGGTCCTTTCCTAAGCTGAGTCTCCCTGACCCTCTAAAAGTCTACAAAAGTAAAAAGGGCAACACCCGAGTTAGGGCAGGAGTGGAAGCAAGGCTTTTAAGACCACCTGCTGGTGGCCAAAACCAAGTGCAGCCTTGCCAAAGCCTGCAGTGAGCTGGAAAGGCTGTCGCCACTCTCCCTGGAGTTCAGTTTTCTTGGTTGCCTTTGTTGCTGCTTGTTGAGTTCTTGTCATAGAGACAGAGGAGTGTTTTTATGCTGAGATTCTCAAGTCTGAAGCAAAGTAGCAAAGTAACCACCCTGTGGCAGGATTACTTTCCACTTCTTTCACATTAGGCTGAAGCACAATTCATCATTTAAGGTAACATCTGATATCAACAACCAGCTGAAAACTCCTCTTGTCTAACAACTCCCTTCATCTTCTTTTATCTATTGCAGGAGATTAATTTTCGTTATTTTTCTGTCTTCAGTACTCTGTTAAAACTCAGACCGTTGCATCCGTTAGAATTACCATCAGAGAGTGGTGGCTGCCACTGTTCTAGATGGGAAACAACTGCCACTTTCTGTCTCCAAACACTACTTGGCTTCCTTATTGCCACTTGTGAGATACCAACTCCTCTTTTTAAAGTGGGCCTCTGCCTCTTACCATCTGTTTTGAAAAGTCACACACGGTATGTTCCTTCTTTGTCATTCTTTACTCAGACTCTCAAAGAACCCCTGGTTCTTCCAAGAATCCTAAAGGAGACAAGCACTTTTTAAAAAGTCTATGATCACTTCAGCTCCCCCTCGTTACTGCTCTTCCCAAGAAATAAGAGTTTAAATTAATTGCACATCTTCCATTGAGGGAGCATGTTCAAAGAGTTTAGCAGTTTCCTTGTTGCTTAAATCATTTGTTCTTATCTCCTACTTGTCTCAGCTTCTTTTGCAAGAATTATAGATAAAGTTATGCACATTCAAAGTAGCTGCACAAAAGGGAAACAGTTTTATTTTCTTTTACCCTTAGCACTGACATGATGACTATGACAATGACATCACATAAGCGATCAATATGCTTGTTCTTTTCCTTGCCTGAAAAGGGCATTGAACTGTTGGAAGAATGTAATTAGGGGAACAGAATGAGTTGCCAATTTGGTGGCCAAGACCTTCCAGGCTGCCTTAGATGAAAACCATTCATGAAGAAGGCCTGTGGCTTGCTAAGATCTTGTAGTTGACTTAGAAATTTTGCAAAATATCATGGGTCAAGTACTTAGATATCTGCCATCCACACAGGAGACCCAGACTGAGTACGCTGCTTCTGGATTCACCTGGCCCAGGCCCAGATGTTGTAGTAAATGGACAGAAGTAGATAGAAGACAGCTCTCTTTCCCTGCCTTTTAAATATCTTTTTTAAAGTAACTTAAAAATATAATTAAACGTGTTAAACACATGTATTCTGAAGTTTCAACTGTACAACCTGAGGGCCTTGGGAAATTTTCCACCTTCTGATTTATAGGTCCAGAGAAACTCTGACTTACAGATTCCCAGGTGGAATGAGGAGCGATCTGCAATGACCCTACCTTGCACTGCTAAGCACATGTTAACGCCAAAGGAAAACATGTCCCTCAAGAAAGGCCTTGAGCAATAAAGCTCTAGGACATCTTGAAAATGTTCAACAAGAAAACACGACCCACCAAGTCAGTCAAGGCCAACTAATTCAGGATCGTGGAACCATGAACGAATCTGTTAAACACAAAATACCAAACCCAAACAACCTGTACATGCACTGTGATTCCAAAATCAACCACCAATGATGATATACTTATCATATAAACTGATAGCATGATGTAATTAGCACATGACGAGGCTGAAGAAAATACAAGGCTGCTTTTTCCTATTTCAGAACAAAAAATCAAAAATGCAATCTAAAATTCTGACATGCAACTAAAAAGTGATTTTGACACCAAGATTGTCATTTTTTCAATATGGGAAAATCAGCAATTAGTATGAAGAATATTTATTTGAATTTCAACAAGTCCTTCAATTTTGCCTTCTTAAGTTCGAGTAACATGAAATTCAGAAATTCACTGAATTACTTCACTGAACTTTTACTTACTTCGCCTCACCCCCTCATTATCTCAGAGGATCCACGTCTGGTTTCACCTTCCCGGTCCATGCCCGTGGCTGCCTGCCCATTTCCGCCTGTCTAGCTGTCCGTCTTTACTTGCCTGCATATTTCTGGTTCTGTCTGCCTATCTCTGATCTGCACCTGTTTACCTGTCCCTCTGTATCTGCCTGCTTATTTCCATTTCTGCCAGCTGGAATATCTGAACCCATCTGTCTGTTATTTCATGCCTGGCTGCCAGCCTGCTCACGTCTATCAGCTCATCTGAAATCCTCCTGTCTGTCTGCCAGCCTGCTTACACACTCTCTGATCTATCTCTTCTCTGCGGGTCTCTCTTCTATCTGGCCACCAGTCACATACAAACATACTGAAATACCAAGAATAGTGCTCTTCTGACATTAAAAGTCATCACCAAGATGGTAGTGTCTTGATCAACTTCCTGTTGCTTTTTTTCTTCCTATGTATGTGTGTGTATATATATATACAGATATATAGATACAGATAGATACTGAGCTTATATAATCAGTACATATTTAATAAAGTTGTACTTTAAAATAACTCTTTAGATTATAGCCTAAAGAAAACGGGTTGTGGAATATATATATACACACATATTTACATCTGTATACACAATATTTTCAAAAGTAAATCATAAATTTCACAAAAAAGCTAATCCTTACATGAACTACGCCATTAAAATGGTTTATTCTATTTTACTGCTTTATTATTAAAAATAATAACACAAGTTTTTAGAAAGTGGTTTCATAATCTATGAAGGAATCAGAGCAAGCAGACCCAAATGCTCTACAAGACAAAACTACCAGCGGAGTGGCCTGGTTCCCAGAATTGCCCTGCACAAAGCACCCCATGACCTTTCGGCATCCTGTGGGGGACAGCAGCAGAGACAGGCTGCCCTAACCCTTACCAACCCCTGTCTTCGTAACTATCTCCTCCTGTTACCTTTAAGTTGTTAGATCATCCTGGTCAAGGAGCCCCCTGCCTTCCAAGCCCATTACACAGGGATAGCTGAACTTCCACCACCTCACTCGGCTCTCTGCAGCATCTGTACACATCATATTGTCCCACACAGACTGTGCCATTCTTAAACGTCACAAGTTTAATAGTCTCCTAATACTTTAATACTGAAAAAAGAAGTTATTACAAAAGAGATGACATTTTAACTTTCATAAAATAAAAATTCATCATTGACCAAGATGGAACAAAAGAACTGAACCCTCTCTGGCAGAGGCCTGCAGCCTAGTTTCTCCACAGCAGCACTAACAACAAGGTGCACCAACAGGTCCTTAGCCATGGTGGAGTCCAGGCAGGGGGCCTTGCTGCGCTGCTGAAAAAGAATCCCTGGCTGGCTGCTATCCACTAGGTGTCAGTATCAAACCCTCCCTCTTGTGATGCTCTAGACTATACCCAGACCCTGATCACCATTCCATGGGCGGCAGCCTCCGCCTTCACTGCAAAGCCCTGGCATCATGTATGTCTATTAGCCCTGGCTCCAGCTTCACACCTATGCTCTCCCCACTACACTGCATGTCTAGGATTCCAATGTCTTCAGTCTATCTCCTTTATCTCCTTTCATTCCCCTCTCAGCTTCAGCTTCTTTCTCTTGTGCCATGAATCCTTTGGCAGTATGTTCATGCTTCATGCCTTTGCAGGAAAGGCAGAGCTTTTTGTACACGCCCTCAGCGTGTGAGACAGCCCGGAGGCCCTGGGATGATGGCCCTCTGCTATGTCTGGGTGCCCAGTGTTCAGCCCTGGCTTCCTTCCCACCTGCCTATGGTTTGTTATAGAAACACAAAGCTGCTGCTGCATGACCTTGCACAGAGTTTTCCAAAAACAAACCTAACACATTACACACACAACAAAAGAATCACAACAATCCACAAGACATTCAAAAGCAGAAGTAGAGCGATTGTGATGCTGTTGCTCTGTAAATTAGCCTGTTTAATAGGATTTCTTGGTGGGTATGAGTCAAAGAACAAGAACAAAAATCCCTTCCATTTCGTGACCAGGTAACACACAGACACTAACCTGACGAAATACTTCATTCACGAAGTTGACATAACCTCGCGTTGACAGGAGAATGCGCTGCACCATTTCATACACCAGCCGGTGCTCCTCTTCAATGCTACAAAGGCTGCAGTTGCTGAGTCTCCGGTCGGACAGGGTGCTGCTGTTCGAATGGCTTTTGTCCTGCTCAGTGGGGCCACCGGCATCTGACTCTGACGCCCTCTCTTGCACAGCACCTCCACCAACAGTCTGGAAGGAACCATCACATGGCTCAGCAAGCCTCAGCCCCAGTCTTGAAGCCCTGCTTCATTTTCAAGGACCCGGGGTACTCATAGGAAGCTGAAAAGCAGCAAACTGTGTGAAGCAAAACAGGTTCCCAGAACCTGTACTTACCGATTTTCTAATTAACCAACAAATTTCTTTTCAGGTGACTTATTTTAAGAGGAAAACTCAGTTCCTTCAGAGAAAAGGGCTGTGAAATCTTTTCAACCTTAACATGTTTAATTTGCATTTGACAAAACTGAAGAATCCATGAAAATATCAATGCATTTGTATTGTCCTCATATTCAGGCTCCACATTTCAGCATATTCTCTATGGTCAGATACCATGAAACTGGGGTGATTTTTCTGCAGCAACAACCCTGGGCTGCATCGTTAATTTCTAAGACCACATGGCATCTTGATGGTGGAGTGCCAAGATCCCCACAGGGTCTTTCATGTGAAGAATTTCAAGCTGTATTCTCAACTAGCTAAGATACTTACAAAATTATAATAGGTAGAAAGACTTTAAGAATGCAAGGAAATAAGAGTAATTTTCATGCAATGATTGACAAAGTATAATACTGATTTCTGCTCTCCCACAGAATTCAAGGCTTCCTTTAAACAAATGTATAATTTTGTTTTAACTGCATAAACTCCATTATTGTTTAAATATTAAAATACATCACTAAAATGCCCTAAAACTTTTATTCACTATATATTTTTTTACAAGAAGTAATAAGACATGAGCGGCCAGAGAATAATTTCAGTAACTATCAGTAAGAGTGTGAAAACTGAAACACAAATCTAAATGTAATCTCTACTGCAGGTTAATGAAAAGTCACATTTATAATAATTTTTCTCTTCATGGCTTGGTTACTAAAGCCTGTAGGGTTTGTCAAAGTCACTGTCACCTGTGAAATGCAGTTCAACTTGTTGATGAATTCACCGTCTTCTTCAGGAAATACATTTTACTCATCTCTTTAACCTAGCTCCAGTCAGGATGACTTGAGAAGGAAATGAGGGGATGCAGAAGAGTCCAGAAGTAAGGCCTGAAGGCCCTGCCTTTCCACGTTCGCACCCCTGCGCCAAGACAGTGCCCACACTCCCTCGGGTACCCAGGGTGCCCCTGTCGGAGACTACTTTCTCCCAGGACTCCTAGGCTGAGTCTTGCGGGGTGTCTTTACTTTCCTGCTCAGGCAACCTTTTCTTCTGCGTATTGGTTTGGTCACCTCCCCTTCCTTTCTCCTGCTCATACAGTATTTGTAGGTAGAAGCAGATCTTGTCCTCAGGTCTTGTCTGCCTGATTCCTGCCTCTCTGATTTTTTCTGCAGTGTGACATGGCAGAAGGTTCTCTCTTACTGGCCACCTGCACGGTTCCTGAGGGCCAGCATGTGCTGCAGATGGGCTGAAGCTCATGCTTAGAGCTCAATGGGAAGGAGTATGGCGTATGAATGAGGGAACCAGGAATGGCACATAGCATCATGCCCTCAGAATGCCAGCTTCACCACCCCCTCCCGCCAGACTACCTCATCACAGCGCCTCCTGCAGTGTTCCATCTGCAACCTCAGCATTACAGGCAGAGTGGATCCACACCTCCAAGTAATAACCCATTAGAACCCAATAACTTCTAAGAACTAACAACCTGCATTTTCTTGAAAAATGATGAATCACATACCTGGATGATTTTAGGCAATACATCAACTCCATTTTTAGTGTTCTGTGTTGTGGTTAGATACTTTTTGTCCAAAAAGAAAGTGACAATCCACTTAATAAAAACAACACGGGCTGCCATGTAGGGGATTTTTGTACTGTAAATGCTTTCATTGTCTCGAGTTGTAGTGATGTACACTGGCTTTGATCTTACATGGGGGATGTCTGGCAGAAAAAGAACACGGGGGTGATCAGGTTAGTGAACATGCAGATTGTGTGACCCCTACAGATGCTCCAATTTTAAACAAAACACACAAGCATTTAAAGCCACTAAGGTGAAGAGCCAGAAAGGAATACAAATGGCACCTGACAGTAAGTTTGGTTCTAATTCTGTCCTCCAATGGCCCAGCAGGGCTGGTTCTAGCAGCACTGTTCATGTATAACTACGGTGGACAACCATGGCAAAACTAAGCCAGCAACCTCTAACAATTACGAGAAATCACATAAGGCAGATGGCAAGAATATTTTCAAATATGATATAGCTGATTTAATTTCTGACTAGCACAAATGTAAAAGCATATATGAACATTTCACTGCACTAACTGAATGTACTGGACTTCAGTTTTGTATCTTTTTCTCTGTAGATGAGCCCAAGGAAGTAGAATCAACACAATCAACTTTATGTCTCAAAGCAGGCAGAAAGTCACATCCCATCCTTAGTGCGTCAGATGCCAGCTTTCCACAAAAATTAGCAAGAGGTCCATCTTCCACTCTTTAAATTCCATAACCATTTAAAAGAATTGTGTGGTTCAGGACATGGGATACTAAGTGCCACAGTCCTTTCTCTGTCTTAACTAGTTTTTGCAGTACATGCAGTAAAAAAAATTTTTACAGAGTATGTTTTAATCCAGGAATACTAACGATATCTTGGTTTTTTCCACAATGAATATGAGCTACATACAAAAACAAACACCCATATACATTTACAGTTAACAAAATACACATTCTATACCTGTAGCAGCCAGAACTATGGCACTGTTACATGTCTTAAAACATTTCAAGCTTCAGCGGCTCTCCCCTTGTCTGCCTCTGTGTGTGTGCATGTAAACACGTGCATATATGTGCACATGTGTTGTTTCAATACACATAAACATACACAGCACAGATGATATAACGCACTGGACGAATATCCTTTCTGGCCTCATCACCCTCAAAACAGGTCTTGGTTATTTATCTGAACTAATTTCACCCGGTTTAAATAATAGGACCTGCCACTTTTCCTAAACTCAGCAATGCTTCTGTTCTAAGCCTATGCAAGGGAACCATAAAGAGCAAACTTAAACAGTCCTGTATATTTCCTAGTCCTCTGGGGCTTGCTGTTCCTAGACGGTCTACACACCCAAATATCTGTCCTCCATCTGCAGCCATCACTAGTAAAGTAACTGCTAGACTGAAGAAATGCAGCAATAAAAGCATGAAAGAAAGGGCAAGCTGTGGTAGCTGTGTGTCCCCAGCCGACCTTCCTGGCTACTAGGCAGGGTCAAGGGGGGCACCACATTCTACCACTTGAAACAGAAGACTTTGGGAAGTGCAGACTTTTTCACACTAAAAGCTGAGAACTAGAATTATGCCCAAAATAATAAACTTTACATTATTTCTGAGCAGAGGAGCCATGGTTTCCCTTTATGACTGTAGTTCTGGTTCATCTTGGTACAAACAGCAAGACTTACTTCTTAGGGAACCATAGAACCTCTTACAATGAAGTTATTATTCAATGCAAGAATAAAATGACTGTTCTTTAAAATAATGAAAGGCCAGAGAGAGAAAGAGAGAGAATGAGAGAGAACAAGAACAGAGAGAGAGAATAGCTTCCCCATGGATGTCCTCCATACACAGATCCAGAAGTACTTACCAAGTACAGGTTTGTAGATGTTTGTTAGCTTAGTAAATGATGGAAACAAATGAGGAAGATAATACTTTCGGAATAATGTAAAAAGAAATTTAAAACCAGTATCTTGATTCTCCTTATTCTTCCACTCCAAGCTTGCAGCCTTTGGATCACATGTGGAAAAAAACACAGGAATATTTATATTTCAAAATCATATGTACTGAACTCAAATATTGCTGTTGTTACAATGTCTTCTCAAATCTGGGAAAAAGTGATGAAGATGACTGACAATCATGTAATAAAATGTCTTAAAAGATGACAGAAATGAACACTTCAGAACAAAACAATAATTATATTAACAGCAGTATTTTCCCACTAAATTAGAAAAAAAAAAAAAAGCCCAATGGCCCAATGGCATCTTTTCAAATTTATCCTACCACATCATGTCCATATTTTTCCTCCACATATTCTTTATAACGTTCACCGTGCCTTTAAAACAATCTAGTCAGAAATAATTAGGTACTTTACTCAAAAAAAGTCATTTTTAGAAATGGGAATGAATGAAACAGCCCCTTGCACAGATCTCAACCACTGTTACCTACAAGCAAAACCTGTATTGAAAGACAGAAGATATGGAATCTTGGAAGGTTCATTCTCCTTCTTGAAACTGTTCAGAGGTCAGCACTGTGGTACAGTGGGTTAAGCTGCCATCTATGAAAATGGCGCCCTGTAAGAGCACCAGATCCAGGCCCAACTACTCCACTTCCAACCCTGCTCTTTCCTAATGCATCTGGGAATGTAGCAGAAGATGGCCCAAGTCCTTAAGCCCTGGCCAAATATATGGGAGACTAAGATGGAGCTGCTCCTGGCTCCTAGCGTGGCTCTGGCCACAGCATCACTTGGGGTGTGAACGACTTGATCTCTGTCTGCCTCTCTCTGTAAATCTCCCTTTCCATTAAATAAATAACCTCTTAAAAATGTATAATAGCTCACAGGCTAGGGTAAAACTGCCCTCTAAGCCCAGTTGTGGACTAAGTTAAAACTTTCAAAGGACTGAGATAATATTCTCCACCTTAAAACCCAGTGCAGTGTGTACACAGTGTGAGCCCTCTACAGCCCCAATGCAATGGTCACAGTGTGAGCCCTCTACCGCCCCTGTGCGGTGTGCATGCAGTGTGAGCCCTCTACAGCCCCAGTGCAGTGTGCACAGAGTGAGCCCTCTACAGCCCCAGTGCAGTGTGCACACAGTGGGAGCCCTCTACAGCCCCAGTGCAGTGTGCAGAGTGAGCCCTCTACAGCCCCAGTGCAGTGTGCACAGAGTGAGCCCTCTACAGCCCCAGTGTAGTGTGCAGAGTGAGCCCTCTACAGCTCCTGTGCAGTGTGCATACTGTGAACAGTCCATCAACAAAGCAGGTCCTCAGCCCAGGAGCAAAAGATCAACCCAACTACTGCAGTGCTACATGTGGAGGAAAGGTGCAGGGCAAACCTTGGAGAAGACCTGGCAGTGGTTCTTCAGTTCTTCACACCTGGTAGACCACAGAATATGAGCAGGCAGAGCTTTCCAACTCCTTCACAGCATTTGCACAGGCTTAGGATAGAGACGGGTGCTTCACTGCCCCAGGGGCCTTGGGTCAGCACCCTTAACCTGGCAGAGGCTGCTCTCAGGAATTGCCCATAGACTGGAGGGAGGTACATGCACTCAAATCTAATTCTGTGCACAGCCACAAGGTCAGAGCCTATAGACCAACCTCTGCTTTCTACAAATGCTTTCCCCTTTAGTGGTGGTGTTCCTAGGAAGGACACAATGTATCCAAGATGACAGACTCACCCAGGGCACATCTGGAATGAAATCCCAAGACCTCGGACACATCCATTTTCTACTGTGATACTGTGTGCTATTCCCCCAGGACAAATGGAATATCCATTTCTGATAAACCCTTCTGAACAGGTGGCAACTGAAATGTATATAGGATGGGCACTTAGAGCTTCCAGGCAATGACAGAATGTCTCAGTCAGAATGTCTCAGTCAAAGTTTGAAGGACTTTGAAGTGCTTGTATTTCTGGTATTGGCTAAAGCAAACAAGTGGTATGCTACCAGCAGTTGTAAAATAATCTGATAAGGAAGAACAGGGCAGACTGTGCCTGGAACCTTGAGTTTATAGACAGCTGGTACGGGAGACCAAGGTCAAACTCTGCAGGCACTAGTCCACAGGGTGGCAAAAGTCTGAGACCAAGGTCCAAGTGTAGGTGCCAGGTGAGGGTCTGCAGCTGGGCAATGGTCCAAGGACACAGAACTGTGTGCTTGAAGGACAGTCTGCAGTCAGCTACTTACCGAATTCTGTCCTCGGATCACACAGTTGTTTCTTAATCATTAAGCATTGGCTGGCTGAAATCAACATGGAGTGTGGCAATCAAAGTTTGTGCCATATCAGCTGCTGTCATTTGACTCCCCAAGTACTTCAATAAAAGGTTGAGGTAGCAAGTATTCTGGGTTGGCCTCCCTTTTTAGAGAAAGGCAGCTTCTATATGGCTGCCCTACTTCTACAATCCTTATTTGGTGAACGTCTCATTTCTTATTTTCTCTATGGCATGGTGTCTCTCTCTCCAACCCTGCCCATGCCATGTGGGTTATGATAGGGGTTTGGAGAGGGAACGAGTCTGCCTAGCAGAACACTCAGAGAGGATAGCTTGCACACCCCATATTGAACAACAGCAGAGATAAGCACAGTCCCCCAAGGAAAACTAGGAAGAAGTAGAAGAAAT
Organism: Ochotona curzoniae; assembly: GCF_017591425.1. Taxonomy (NCBI): domain Eukaryota; kingdom Metazoa; phylum Chordata; class Mammalia; order Lagomorpha; family Ochotonidae; genus Ochotona; species Ochotona curzoniae. The sequence continues at coordinate 20,168,265 of NW_024465894.1, read as the reverse complement.
AGAGGGAAAGGCTCAGAGAAAACATTCCAAGTGAAAGGACCTCTGGGTGCCAGGGCAGGCACCAACAAGTCGCCTGGAAGTTCCAGCACAGCAAATGCTGAGGAGTGCCCTCCCCTCTGTTGGGCCCTACCACCACAGCAGCAACAGCAGGGGGCAGGTAACAGGGGTTGTCCATCAAGTGTGAGATGAAGAGGCCAAGAAACACATACCACCTACTGAAATCCTGCACTCCTGTTTCAGTTTTGGGTTCAGCTGGTGACTAGAGGAAAAACAGGACATGTGGCATAAAGTGGCACAGAGCATTGGTGGCACGATGAGATCATCCAGTGCTCTCATTCTCTTCTCTCTGCATGCTCTGCCCGCTCCGTGTCCACTTGCTCAGCCACTGGGCCTGCCAGCTCCTCCAGTTTGTCCCTCTAGCATGCAGAGCAAGGGCAGAGAAGGGCTGATGAAGGGAAAATAGCTCAGGAACACTCACAGAGCATGCTAGGTATGCTCAGTCTGGCTGAAGCTACCCAACAATGGCACATAGTCTACATAGCGAAATATCACATTAAAAAAGTCACTCCAAAGAAAAATGAGAAAGCATGTGAGAATAAGCCCATTACTGAAGCAACTATGATTTTTTTCTCTGACCTGAATAACCATGTACTTCAACAGTATTTGAAGAAAAAAGCAGGTTTGGTCCTCAGCGATCTTCTCTCCTGATATGGCTGGCACGAGTGCAGTGATTTCTTCTGGATAAATCTTTGCTGCAGGTTGGAAAACAAGGAGAGCTCTTTATATCAATGTGCACTTTTAAATAGGCTTCAGGGTTTTAAAAAGCCTCCATTAGAATATATCCACCCAGCTACTGCACTGCTCACAGCCAACTCCAAGCCAGTGTGACAGACAGCACAGAAACATAGCACAGTGTCCACCAAGCCATCTTGCCCCATACACTCGTTTTTCCTTTGAAACCGTGGGTAGGGCAGACATTTGATACAGTCCTTAAGGTGCTGACTTAGGACATCTACATCCCATATCACATATCCCATATCACAGCCTGGGTTCAAGTTCTGGCTCCAGTGTTGATGCCAGTTTCCTGCTAGTGAGCACCCTGGGAGCCAGCACGCGATGAATATCTCTTTTGTCTGTTTCTGCCCCCCCCCCCTCTCTTCCAAATAAAATGAAAATAGATTTAAAGTTAAAGGTATGGTTAACATATTATAAAGTTCCTCAAGGGTTCAAATAAAAAATAGACTAAAACAACAACAACTCTAGTTGGCTGACCCGGGACCAAATGTCAGTCCTTGGGAAATAAAGTGACATACAGCGATAAATCAATGGCACTAAAGGATGAGTTCCTTATAAATTTGTAGAACAAAAATGACCAGCACTAATGGTTCCCTGAGGCCTCTACTGTCCTACCGTAAACACTGCTTGAAAACTCATAGCTGGGTGATCCTGGCTGAGCAGATGAGTGTCCATTTATAAAACTACAGTGATGAGAACAATAGACAGCAGTTGGGAATGGTGGATGTAAATCGTATTAACCACTGCAGACACACCCCATGTCTCTGCTTACTACTACTGCCAGCATCTGGCCTTGCCTCCATTTCTGGCTTCACCACTTGATAAATGTCTCCTGCCATCATTTCCAAGACTTTTGACTCTAATATTTGTAAGGATCTGGTACGAATACACAGAGGGAGTAGTAACTCCTCTTCAGGCCTCATTAGTGAGATCAAGATTTCTATCAAAGAAAATGAAAACACAAGGAATTCCCCAAAGTACATTCCAGAGTAAAATCAACACAGAGGATGCGCTAACACTGCTCACCATCAGCTGCACTAGGGCTGGGGTTGATGAGCGTCTCCAGCGTGCAGGGTCCCCTGGAGGATGGGACTGCTGGGAAACCGGGCACCAGGCAAGCAAAAATCAGCACCTGCTCTTCTGCACAGTTTGTCTGAAGTGCTTGCAGCCACAAAAGAAACAGCCTGATTCCTTCACAGCGTATCTAAACAAAACGACAATCAACAGCAGAAATGAGACACTTGTATGTACCGGGAGAAATGCATTGCAATAGAGCATCAGTCTTGAGAAAGAAAAAGGAAGAGTCAAAGGTATGGTTCAAGTACTATGCTGAGTTCTTCCCTTAGCGACAATGTTCCCTATGGACATTGCCATATAGCATAGACTTAAAGAGCTCAGGTTCTGCAGGTACTCTGGCTTCAAATGCAGATTCTGTCAATTTCTAGCTCTGACCCCAGAAAAACCATTCAACTTCTCGATGACTTAGTTTGTCCACTGGTAAAGTAGGGATAATAACCACAAAAGACCTTTACAAGGATTGAATAAAGCACATAAAAGGCTGCCTGACTAACATTAAGCATCCTGTATTTCCCATTAAAAGTATTTCATTCCCTAAGGCCCATATCACTAACACTCCATTATCCATGAAAACAATGCCAGAGATAATCTCCCTCCAGATTAATACTGTGTTTCGAATAGAATTTTCATCATGAACTGTGATACGCATGTGGTTATGACGTGCTTGAAAATCAGAACACTTACAGCTAAAAAGCCCCTGGAGACATGGCTCGGTGAGACAGAGCAGCTCTCCGGCTTCCTGCCTTGCATCCCCCTCTACTCTCTGCAAAACCTTCCCCATGTTCTGAACAGTGGCCTCACTCAATAGAAAACATCAACATAGCCAGATGTGCCCTGCTTTCCTCGCTATACTTCCAACTTCACCCTACACCTGGAATTCAAAAACATGCATCCTTTCATTTCTGTACTCCTAATTTGCTAAAAAGATGATGTCATTAAAAGAAGCTAAGTAAGCAAAGGAGAATGAAAAATAGATTGCATGCGACAGAAAGATGGACTAAGCTCTGAACACAGGCAGCTAGAGTGATTTCTGCTCCACTTTCGACTAAAAGCTCAAGGGGGTGCTAGTTTCTCTGCAGCAAGAGTGATATGAACCACAAACAAGGCTCTACAGGAAAGCCAAGGGCGGAGAAGAGCAAAAAGAAAGTGTGTGTGGCTGAGAGTGTGGGCACCTGCATGTGTGTATGTATACATGTATGTGTGTGTGTGTTGTGGGGGGCGGGGGGAGAAGAAAATGACTCCCAATATGCCCTAGCTGGCAATGCAACACCTCACTGACCATACGGACTCTCGGCAGCCAGGATCGCACCGCCGCATCGCACCAATCTCCACGTCCACTCACGCTTCCCTCCCCAAGCATGGAAAATGAGAAGCATTGTGGAACACAGAATACTATTCAGCAGCCAGGCAAAAAACGTTACAGCTCTGTATTTCCAGCCAAAAAGTATTAATAAGAGGAAAGTTTCTATGAAATTTTAGCGTGTCTTTTATGTTAACTGTATTTAATGCAACAAAATGTGAAAAAGGACTAAGAATAAATATGCAGTAACACCTCAATAGGTTGTAACTATGACAAAATATGGAATCCACAGTGAAATTAGGAATAACTCACTTCTTTTTTTGCCAATATGAAGGAGGCAGCTGACTTAAGTTTTAATTGGTCATGGTTGCTTAAACTGATATAAACCAAAAATAAATGCATTAAGTATTCATACAGCTTAATCAGCTACAAGTGAATTATCTTCCATAGTATATTCACTCTGGCTGCCTTCGTTCTGCTGCTCACATCTCAGGCCCTTCCTATCCCAGCACCAAACAATATATATCACTGTAAAGAATATGTTCCTTTAAAAATAAACTGGCTTTAACGGAAATTCAAAGATCGGCTGCACATAAATTAAAATTCAAGAGTGAGGCACAGCTGCCCTTTTTCACAATGGTTCTCAAAATTAGCAAAATTAATTCAGAGATGATTGTAAGTTTAACTAGGTTACTAAGGCAGACAGAACCGGCGTTTTAGTTGTGGAAGAAAAAACTGCCTTTCATTGTCTGACGATAAAATGGGAGCAGCTGGGGCCTTGCCTACAGCCCTTGCCATATCCAGCACAATCAGAAGCAATGAGAATTCCAAACTCTGAAGAACTAAGCCTCTCACAGTAATTCAGTATGTAGGAACAAAAAGGCTAATAATATTTGTCATGTGATATCTGTTTTTTAAAGATTAATTATTTTTTATTTGAAAGGTCAATTTACACAGAGAAAGAGAGGGAGACAGAAGAGACAGAGAGATCTTTCATCTGCTGGTTCACTTCCCAAATGGTTGTAATAGCCAGAGTGAGTTGATGTGACACCAGGAGCTGGGAGCTTCTTCTGGGTCTCCAAGGACTTGAGCCATCCTCCACTGCTTTCTCAGTCCAGAAGCAGGAAGCTAGATCAGAACTGCAGTAGTTATGTCTAGAACCGGCACCCATATGGGATGCCAGAACTAGCAGGCAAAGGATTGGCCTGTTGAGCCATTGTGCTAGCCCCTCATGTAATTTCTTGGTTAAAAACAAAGCTAAGTGTAGGGCTGGGGCTTAACCTAGCAGTTAAGATCTGGTGAGGATGCCCATGCTTCATGGCAACCAGGTTCAAAGTCCAACTCTGTCTCCAGGCTCCAACTTCCTGCTAACAGGCACCCTGAGAGGCAGTAGGTACTGACCTGTTAACTCCATGGGAGACCTGGAACAACTGCCCAGCTCAGCTTCGGCCAACCCAACCCAGAGGTTACAAGGATACATGCAGTGAACCAGAGGACCAGAGGATTCAACATTCTCTCTCCCTCCCTCTTTCTCCCTCTTAGTTCTCAAAGAAATAAAAAGAAAAAACCCTAAATAATTTTAGAACATTGCTTTTGTTTTTCCAAATGGCCTGACCCTTTGTGACATCGATAGAGAGTAATGAAAAAGGCCATGACATTTTCATGTAAAATAAATACCTTAACAGAATTTCCAGTGTGCAGCAGCTTCTTTAGAGTTGAGCCTGAAAGTTTAAAACAATGAATTAGACCTATTTTGAAAGATCAGCTCTAGAAAGAAAAAATGCATACCTATGCAAGACATATTTTTTTAAAACATCAAAGCAAGGTTATCTTCAGAAGCAAAGTAATGCCACAAAGGAAAAGATATTTTTAACTTTAGGTATCTACTTCTTTAATTTTCTATTAAGAGTGAAAAATGACAGATACTAAGGTAACTGAAGGATACTAAGGTAAGCTGACAATGGATTACATGTAAATATCGTTATGCGCAAAACAAATGATTTTTAAAACCCTAAACACAAAAATAATATAAATTACCACTCACAAAACATTTTTACAGGAACATTTTATAAATATCCAAAACGGTGGGATGCTTTCCTGGCACTGGCAACCACACTGATAGGGCCAGGCCCAACAGTCAAACTTTTACAAGAGCACCTCTGGTGACTGTTAAGGAGACAGGATCCAAATGTACTCATATCACACCAACTAACTGTGACACTGTGGGGCTGCAGCCCACTGCCACGAGCTAAGTCTGCCTTAGAAGGGTAGTATAAGTCCCCAGTTCACTCTTCTGTTATGTCCTGGGCAAGGAGATGGACTGGCAACCCCATCTAAATGGGATCTTAAACTCACAAAGGAGATGACTTAGGAAGGCCACTGGGGTTACGTACATCCCCATATTGTGTTAAAAAGCCACTGGGGCTACCTACATCCCCATATTGGAGGGCATGGATCCTGATTCCTTCCCCTGCTAATGATGCCCTGGCAGGCAGGTGGCAGATGATGGCTCAACTAGTTGAGTTGTGCCACCCATGTAAGGAGACCCAAATGTACAACATGTAAGAACAGAATGTCTAGAAGAAAACAGGAAAGAGCTTTATGACTTTGCATTTAGGCAAAGACTCCTTAGATATGACACCAAAAGCACTATTCATAAAATGAAAAATTGATAAACTGGATTTCTGTAGAGTTAGAAACTTTAACATTTCAAAGGACAATCCAAAGGGAATAAAAACAGAAATGAGAAGAAAATATATCTGGTAAAGGATTTGTATGTGAGATATGTCAAAAAAATCTCAAAATTCAAAATTGAGAACACAGACAACACATTTTTCTAAAAGATGGGTAATCTGAGTACGCACTTCACCAAAAGAAGGTCTACCGATGGCAAATAAGCACATGAGAAGATGCTGTCAATCACTTTTACTAACATAAAAAGACTGAGCATGCCAGGTGCTGACAAGAAGGTGGAGTACCCAGAACTCTCACTGATGCAGAGAATGTGTCAGGTAAATATATAGAATATTCACTGTATTCATACATTTATATACAGTAGCCTTATTTATAAGAGCAAGTAACCCAAATGCCCATTAACACTTGAATGGACAAATGAACTATGCTATAACCACATAATGGGATATTCAGAATATAAACGTGTACCACTTAGAAATAAAAGGAAGCGAACTATTGATGGATACAACACAATTGATGCTCAAATAAGTATGACAAATGAAAGAAAGCAAAGGAAAAGAGTGCATGCTGTATGATCGTATTTATAGAAACTGTGAGGTAGTCCAATCGGCAGAAACAGCTAGCTCACTGCTTCTGGGGGACTGTGGCAGAGGCAGAAAAGGGCAAGAAGACAGAGATCTCCAAAGCAGATGAGGAAACATTTGGAGGTGATGCTATGTTCATTACTCTAGTGGAAGCCATGATTTCACAGTTGTATAACTATGTCAAAACCTACCAAAATTTGTACTTTAAATATATTCAGTATATAAATATATAGTGCATCATTTGTACCTTAAATGAAGGTATCTCTTAAAAAATAAGAAACAGAAGGTTTCAAATGTTCAAATTTGTGAAAGGAAAAGGAAGCAGGAAAGTGACTTGAGTAGAAGATCAAGAGCACGGGGCTGGCACTCAGACACTGATGTAAACAAAGACAAAAGTTAGACAGCCACTGAGAAGGAGGCAAGGCACTGGCACGAAAGACAAGGACAGGGAGAGGCAAGCGGGCAGGGAAATCAGAAGACATGGCAGCAAGAAGGAGAAAGAAGCTGGCAAAGTCAAGGTGGATGGCGCTCCACAGGATGGCAGATCATGGGCAATAGAGAGAAGAAAGACCCTGAATTCACCCCCATTTCCCTGGTGCGTCTCAGAGAAGTCAGCTTTCAGATGGCCAAGCAGGTGAAAGAGACTGAAGCTGTGGAGCTGTTGCTTAACTCGACTGGGTCCCAGCCTGCCAAGGGCATCATTTCTAGCCACCAGCCACCTGATGTCCTCACCCACACACCCAAGGAGGCATGCAGCCCGGTTGCGACACATTTCTGAGGAAGTCCTAGTGTGATATGCGTGGGGGAATGCTGAGCCCTGGGGAAGAGTAGGCGTGATGGGGCCTGATGGACAATGTCATACTCAGGCTTGTGAGAAGACAGGACTTTTGGGCAGAAGCACCTTTGAGAAATTCAGGCTGGATAGAGGCTGTGTTTACATTTCAGGCCACATGGGAGCACCAAGGTGGCCTAGGCATCTTGCCAGGGACACTTCTGAAAGTCAAAAATAAATTTTAGCTTAGTTGCATGCATAGCTTTTACACTGAAGCATAACTGAAGAAACTAAATTTAAATTTAACACAGACTCATCCAAAACCAGGCATGAGGTGTTGCACAGCATGATTTTCCTATTAATTGAATCCCATTCCTTTTAGCCCAAGAGTTGTTTAATTTTAACATTTGTAATAGAAAACATTTCCAACAGGAAGTGTTATCTTCCCCTACTCCACATACATCTAAGGAGTATATCCACAGCGCTGTCCACTGAGACAGGAAACCTGCTTCCTGGAGGCTCATAGCAGCAAGCCCTCCTGAAGTGACCACACCTGTGATGGCACACAGGTGCATGAAGGAGCACCACTGGTGGCCCTGAGGGTTCAAGTGTGCTTATCCACCCAGAGCCCTGGCTTGCTGCTGGTGGTGGTCTGGGTCATTGCCTCACCCGATCCATGCTCATTACTGCCCAGAGCTTCAGTGTCATCCTGATTCACTGGCCTAGAAGTGACTCTAGGAAAAATCTGATAAACAATTTTTCCATTTCCAATCAGTAATGAATATGTGCAAAGTGTTTAGTCATGGGTTAGCATACATCCCATAGCTTGTGAGCATCAGCCAGCCACATTCCTGCACTTCTTGCCCTCTAAACAACACTTGAAACACTATCTCTAGAGGCTTGGAGTTGACCTTGTGTTCATTTCATATTGCAAAACCAAGTTTAAACACGTTTCTTCATCCAGTGATGGATAGCAAGGAGTAAGCCATTAAAAACCACAGTAAACAGAAACTACACACTCATTCTCCCTCTTAAATTCTTTAAGAGAAACAGAATGCTTCCATTACAAAGAAGATATGATAAGAAACAGACTGCCAGTATCATGGTAGCTGATGTTTCACATTATTTTTTTTTCCTTCTCAGGATAAAAACATGGCTCTCCGGCGTACCTGAGAGCTTTTGAGAGCTGTATAATGTAGGAGTCATTCTCGTTTTAGAGCTCCCGCCTTATAGACATTAGCATTTATAGTACAGGACAGGAAGCACACTGTGTCAGTGCTGTGTGAACCAAAATGTCAAGGGTCCAGCCCCTTATTTCTTGTCCCCTAGAAGTTGCAATATTGTTTCATTAAGTACTTGGTAGCATTGTTCTTATTAGATACATATCCAAGTAAATCACAAAGAGCACGGCAAGTGTGGCCCGCTATATCCAACAAAAATTCATAATTACAAATCCACAATCTCTCATTGGCAATTTCTAAATTCGAAAGGCCAGGACAATGGGAGGATGCACTGTGAGTTCTTACACTAGCAAGACACGAGTAAAGCTCTTTCAGGTTTAGTTACTTCACTGACAGTGATTATTTCTATCTTAAGCCATAGCAGTAACTTGGTTGGGGAGGGTGTTATGCAGACATTAACAATGTGCTGATTTTTTTCAACTACTGGTTTTACGGTACATTGATGCAAGACAGTGTCACTCTCAAATCTGAAGTCTGGTTTCAAAAGGCAACTAAGTCTAAAGATCTTTGCAAATAAGATCTGGACTGGAACAAACAGCATTTTCTAATTTGGTTACTTGTACAAAATGTATTTATGTGAAAAAATTAATGCTTGCTGACTCAAGCCTGAAGTATTAGAGCATACATAACACACATGATGACCTTAGATGCAAGAGCTCACACTTCAGTGTCCCAAAAGCTGGCTCGGTCTGAACACTCCACGGAGGCAGCTGCTCCCACACAACAGATAACAGCACTTGCTCTTATCACAATGGCTCACAACATGTGACGCCCTGCAATCTCACCAAAGAGTCTGAGGCCTCTAGTCACTGTTCCTGATAAGAGGCCAGCAAATGGGGTTAAGAAGGTACTCGTATCAGAAATTTTCACCTGTTTCAGTGGTATTAGGCAGACTGAACAATAGTAACATGCATTGCCTAGGAGATCCATAAAGTTACACAACACAAATGCAAATCAAATTTTCACATAGTTCTAATGAGTTTATTCATGCTGAGGGAGAATCTACTAATCTCTAGACATTTTAAAGAGCTATTTGAAGAAAATGAGTATGTCTTCCCTACAAGAGATAGAAACAAAATTAGAGATGGATTATATCTAGCACAGGTAAGAATACTACATGCAGTTATTTCTCATTGTCAGCCATTTCCACTCTACGATGGAGCATCACAAAGCCCCATGAGGTCTCTGCAGTTTACACTCTGCATCTTTTAAATTTTTTATTTTAATTTAAACACATAAGCTCAAAGCTTCAATTGAACAGAAATGTTAAGGACAACTTTCTAAGAAGCACAGTAGGGGAGGCAGAACATCTTGTCCACTGGCCATGAAATCATTTGGTCTGGCCCTGCCAAGGCAACCATAGGTTGTCTTAATAAATCTCCAGCGGGTTACTTTTTAAGTTGGTAATTCTGTATGGTCTGCGGATGATGTCATCAATATCCGCATGATCCATGGCTGACAGAAGGCTCCCCATCCAATTTAGAGGAAAATGCTCTTATATAGTTCAGAGATGTAAAGACTAAGATTTATCTAGAAGTCATGACTTACTCATCCAGTTCAATATACAAAGTTGCTACATATACCCTGTTGTCTGTAAACTCATTACATGTAACTTGAAATAACTGTTTCTATTAGCATTGGTTACTTTTCTCCTAAGTCAGACTGAGGAATCCATGGGCTGTGCTGCACTCCTTCAGGTTCTGGACTGAACACACAACTCCCTCCCACAGAGCCCTTCCCATGCTTTCCACAGGTGAGTGCTCACCTTCCAAAAGGTAACCACTTTTGAAGGCTTTTCCAGTTCCTCTAAATAGAATCACTTGGTTTCCCTCCTTACTCCCATTATACATTATTCCTAGCGACAACCACATTGCAATTCTTTTTATCCTCTGCCCCTTCTCTAGTTCCTACAACTATCCAGAGACAAGATGTTAAGGAAATCTGTGTTTCTGCCCTACACTTTGCAGACTAACATTGTCTTCCACAGTTAATTTTTGAATGAATAAAACGATCAGACTGAAGACTCCATAGTAAGTTCATGTTTGTCTCGACCATGACTATCCAGTGAGGAAGAAAAACAATAGAAAGCATGATACTTTCGTAAGACGGAGACTAAAGCTGGCACTCTTTAAAGCAGAAACAGGATTCATAATCGATGTTACAGAATTACTCCAGCTGTGCTGTGCCTATTATACTGGGATGAGATGCAGTTAAGTGTTAAGAGCTGAATGGAAAGGACACTTGGGTAATTTGCTTTATTTCAGCTTCCTCTCACTGCCATATCATAAAACATCCAAGCAAAGTGATTTGGAGTAAAAGATGTAGGCTTAAAGAACAAGCTATTTTGTGAGAAAAAAACATTGAGTTATTTCAGAAATTACTCTAACCCATTGCTTCTCAAGCTTCCTGCCCACAAGCATGAGCTCACAGCTCCTGTCAAAAATGCAGATGCTGGGTACCACACTGTGGTCTAACAGGTTAAGTGGCTTCCTGTGATGCCAGCATCCCATAGAGGCACCTACTTTTCTACTCCTAATGCAGCTCTCTGCCAATGCACCTGGGAAACCTTCAAAAAACAGCCCAAGTGCTTGGGCCCATACACCTACTTGGGAAACCCAGAGGAAGTTGCTCACTCTTGGCAAAGCAACAGCCATTGCAGCCACTAGTGAAGTGAGCTAACTAGCAGATGGAGATCTCTCTTTTCTGTTCTCCGTAATTCTGCCCTTGGAATAAACAGGTATTTTACAAAGGAAAAAAAAAAAAAAAAACACCAGGTGTCAAGCTTGGTTGGGTCTGGCTAGAGTCATATATCCTTCATCTCTAGCAAGGTCCCAGATGGGCTGCTGTGGCTGTTCTCTAAGCCACACATCAGTAACTTAAAATAAGTGAGACACATTTTCCTCCAAAATCCAGGTAGGACTTCTCCTTGGCTTTAATGATCACATTATTACTTCTTGTTATAAACTGCCTGATAGTGTGAATTATATAAAGTATTACTGAAAAGTCAATTAGAACAAGTTGTAGGTAATTTTTAAAAAGCTTTTATTTCTTCTTACCTATACTCTGGTAATGCCATCGAAAGAAAATTCGTTCAGGTAGAAACTGTAGTATTTTCTAGAAAACAAAAAATAGCAATAAGTCATAAAGATAGACAAGTGAAACAATATCTTCATGATAGGCTCCATATTGCTTTGCTATCTGTAAATTTCATGAAATTCTTTATAATAACGTAAATAATACACTTTAAGCTGTATTCCCAGGTTTTTTTTTTTTCAATCTGCCACAGGTAGATTTTTCCTCCTTGAATGTTTTAAAGAGGTGAGTATCCCAAGTTTAATTTCCTAACAAAGAAAACAAGAGGAATAACTCCAAAATGATCACGTTACCTTAATTAAACAATAGAGGATGACAGTTATAAATGTGCCTATTAGTAGACAAAGAATCACTTTACAACAGGAATACCTGGCTAGTGAGACTAGCTCCCCTCATACCATATCCAAAAACTCATTTTCCTTACTCCAGAACAGATTTTGACAAGTTAATCTTGGTTAATAATAATCTTTCATAGGTGCCAGTTTGTGTCCCAGCTGTTCCACTTCCTGTCCTGCTCCCTGCTTGTTGCCTGGAAAAGTGGTGGAGAATGGCCCAAGGCCTTGGTGCCCTGCATCTGTATGGGAGGCCCAGAAGAAGCTCATGACTTTGGATTGGCTCAGCTCTGGCCATTATGGCTACTTGGGGAGTGAACCAGTGGACGGAGGATCATTCTCTCTGTAGATTTGCCTCTCCAATAAAAATATAAAGAAGCATTTTTAAAAATAGTAACCCTTGTTCTTGCTCTATAACCATCCTTTTAAAAACAAAAAATTCAGAAACTGGTCAAAACATATTTTCTTGATCTTAATGATACTTTACCATGTTATTAGCCTAACAGTCTAACATTAAAAAAAAAAACTAAAATAAAAAATAATATATTTAGGGGTCAGCACTGTGACAGGCTTATACCACCACTTACATTCTGTATCAGAGTGCTGGCTCCAGTCCTGGCTGTGCCACTTCTGATCCCGCTCTCTGCTAGCGTGCCTGGGAAGGCACTGGAACACAGTCCAAGTGCTGGAGTCCCTGCCACCCTCATGGGAGACCCAGATGGAGTTCCTGGCTCCTGCCTTTGGCCTGCCTGAGTCTGGGCTGTGGTGGCTATTTGAGGAGTCATACAGCAGACGGAAGATCTCTCTTGGTCTTTCCATCTCTGTCACTCTGCCTTTTTAAGTAAATAAGTAAATATCTTTAAAAAAAAAATTATATTCAGAGCTCAAATAAGTACATTTCCAGGCAGCTGAAAAACTGTTATTTCCATCTGAGCCAGCTTGGATTTTTGTTTTGCTCTCTAGTCTTAACACACACATGTATTTACTCCAGGTCTCTCATGTACATGTAGGGGCCCAAGAACTTGAACTATACTTTGCTGCTCTCCTAGCAGAGAAAGGGACAGGAAATGGAGCACCTGGAGCGCAACTGAGCCTATCTGGGATGCTGGCACCACAGGTGGAATGTTACCCATTATACCAAAGCACCACTCCCCAAAGTGATGTTTTGATATAGGATAACTCCTGGAATGATTATATCAGGTTAATTAACATATCTATCACTTCACATATCTAGCATGTTTTTGCAGTAGACCATTTAAAATCTAATCCTTTAGTAAAATCTTGAAATTTAAAATACATTACTATCATCTGTGGACACCGCAGCATGGATTTGGCAAACTTCTCTCTAGGTTAACAGACATTGTGAACCTGTTGAACAACATCTTCCCTTCCCCCAGCCTCCACTCCTCTCCAGTCCCCGGGAGCCACCACTCTACTTTCTACTTCTCTAAGCTCTGACTTTGTCAGGTTCCATTGATGCATGACCTCCAGTAATCCTTGCCCTTCTGTGCATGGCTTATCTGAGCAGAATGTCCTCCAGGTTCATCCGGGCTGTCAGAACAACAGCACGCACAGCCTGCTCTTCAGGGCCAAACAGCATTCCACTGTACCTGCTACATTTTCTTTCTCCCTTCATCCATCAATGGCCACTCAGGATGCTTGCTGTAACTCAGCTATCAGGAATATTGCTGCGGTGAACATAAAGGACAGATGACTGCAAATCTGGATTCTGGATTATTTGTGTATTTCCTCTCATAGTGGAATTCCTGGATTTTATAATTCTATGAGCATTTTTAGTTTTCTGAGGAACTTCCACACTATTCTCTGTAATGGCTGTACCAATTCACATTCCCACCGACAGTGCACATGGGTTTCCTTTCTTTCCACGCCCTTGCTAACAATGATTAACATCTTTTTGAGGATAACAATTCTAACAGGCGTAAGGTGCTAATCTCACTGTGACTTTACTTTGCATTTCCCTGAGGATTAGTAATACTGAATATCTTTTCACAACTTGGCTATTTCTATGTCTTCCTTTGAGACATAAGTATCTGCTAAAGATACTTATGTCAACAAACGAGAAATCTTTATGGCCTGGCTGTTACCATACTTATTTAAAGGTCAGAAATTCTTATAGCCATTTAGATGTGCGATTTGTTAGAAAAAATTACAGATGTTAGAGATGTGAGAAAATGCATATCACAAGACAAAATGACTTTAGTAATAATCCAACTTTCCCCAATGATTTATCTATTTACTTAAAAGGCAAAGTTACAGAAAGAGAAGGACACACACATGCACACACATATAAGAGCATGCACACAGATCTTCCATCCACTGGTTCACTCCCCAATTGTTCACAATGGCTAGGGCTGGGCAAGCTAAGCCGGAAGTCAGGAACCCCATTAGGGTCAGGCACATGGGTGGCAGGGGCCCAACTACTTAGGACATCTTCAGTGCTTTCCCAGTCACATTAGAAGGGAGATGAACTGGAAATGGAGCAGACAGGACTTGAATCAGTGCCCGTCTGGGATGTCAGCATCACAGGTGGAAGCTTAGCTTGCTGTACCACAACACTGGCTTCCCAATATTATCTCTTGCCTGGGGGAAATCTTGATCTTTGTCATCCAGATGCCAAAGGCCAGGCATGAGAGCCTCATCTATGAACTGCTCAGAGGCAAACAGCTGTCTGAGGTAGGGGATCAAAATAGGTTTTCATCCTGCAACATGCACTACCATGAATTTTAGGTGAATAACACAAAATAGAGCTAAATGTCAAAATCACGTTATTGTATTTTGTTAATTTCTATTAAGTTAAAAAAGTGAGTAAAGAAATTGAAAAATTTTGCTTTATATAGAATGCCTGGATAAGAACTCACATGAAGACACCATATACTTAAATGTTCCCAAGAGCTGTGGAATAGGACACGTGCTACCCACAGTTTGCCAGGCCAAATGAGCAACTCCAGTCACACATATATACAACTGGCATATATGAATAAAAGTCTTCATATGAGACAGAGATTCTAAATTTTATGACACCATTCAAGATTTATGATTCTCTAACTCTTATTTTCTCTTTACTGAAACAATTACTACAAAACTTTTAATAACAAATTGCTAATAGTCATTGAAAAAGAACATCTCTGGGAAACAGACACTGCAATGTAATTTGGAGTGCAAATGGTTTACTAGTGAGTAACACCTGAGAGGAGGCCATCCTGGGGCCTGGCAGGGGCCAAGACACAATGCAGAGCCCACAAATCTCCAGGAGCCTCGGGGTGCTCTCAGCAAGCTTAGAGTCCTGTGTAACCACTGCAACCTTCAAACTCAGCAGTCAGACTGTGCTCCAGTTGGTTAAAGGGACAAGTGCTACAGATGTACCCATTGGCCTATGGGCTCTCTGCCAGCACAGTGCTTCATCAGCTGGCTGCCAGCTCACAGGGATGGGAGCCTGGCCCCATGGGGCTCTCTGATGCTTTGGCTGCCCCCTCCCCTGCTCCATGCTCTGTGCAGAAGGCACAATCCTGACTCCAGGTTCTACTTTCGAACACTGTCTCCTTCAGGGGATGTGGTTCCACAGAGCATCTTCTGATCCCATCTTGCCCCTGAATGTACAACTTTGGTACAGCAGGTGCTGGGAAAATTAAGGACTCTTAACAGATCTTCTCTTGGACTAGATGAATGCCTGACACCTCCACTGTTCCTCACATTTCTATTTAGGAAACCAACCTGGTTCTGGACTGTGCTTTTTAGTTTTTCAGAATACATATTAGTTCTCTTAGTTTTTTAAATTATCATACAATAACAAAAAAATAAAACACAGAATAAAGCAAGATGGGGTTTCAGTAGACTCTTGGATATGGTCAGTCAAAATAGGTCTCCAACTTCCTCTGAGGTCTCGCCTATCATCTTACCACTTTAGGATAAAAGTTTTCAGATTGACACAAGGAGGTATTCAAAATGAAGATGCTCAAAAATCACCAAGTACTGAATATGAAACATCATGTCCAATTTCTGAGGCACTGAGAATATTCTCAAATGGACAAATCAAACAATTCAAAGGCTAATAAAAGATTACCCTTGCTCATGCTTCTTTTTATACCCACAGATAGCAAGGGGTGCTTTTTACATATTAAAGCCTATGAGGTCAAAATAATACTAATAATAAAGCCCAATACAACCATCCATGTTTGCATACTAAGCCTGTCCCAGACAAAGTCGCAGACAGAGCCCACCTCCACTGAGGCAGACACAAGCTGACATTTCTTCTGCCGCAGCTGATATTCTAAGCTACACTGCTGAGAATGCCACATAAGCTATTGACATCTTGTTTGTAGTTTCACTGGAGAGTAAAATAAAATAAAAAAAAAAATCCAGAAAGCCACACAGTGTGAATAAATATTACTTTTCTGAAAAACACATGGCTCGATTTAATGCTTGGTGCTCAGCTGCATCTATATGGTAATCCATTATAGCACACTCGACATCAAAATTAGGTATTACTACTGATCAGCACATCAGGGAATCTGTCATTCTTTTAACTGATTATCCATACTTTTTTTTTTCTTCAGAACCTACTGCATGACCAGGAATAATGTGAAATAGAAGCTGGAGTTTATACAAGATACTATGGTGTACTTTAAAACTGCTGGTCTTCATTTAATTTGTATGAGAAATCCCTCCCCCTGCAAATTATTACCAGATGATTGCAACATATCCTAATGGATTCACACTTGATTTCAGTTCCACTTAGAAAGGTAGGACAGTGAAGAATGAGGAAAATATTACATACAAATTCATGTAAGGGATTCTAGCAAAGCAATGACCACCTACACCTGCAACATCTGTGAGCAGACGGTGGAAGGTTGCCCTTACCACACTTGCTGTGTGACACAGGGTGCAAGGAAAAAATGGCTGAGCAGAGAGAAAACAGGTTTGTTTAAGAGAAACAAACTGGATGTTGGTTGTAACAAATGTGCTTGGGGGTTCAGTGGAAGGGAGGATTCCGTGAATGTCTGTGCTGCTGTGGTGCAGAAGGAGCCTTATATGTAGGGGCCTGGTGGCAGACACGCTTCCCGGCAGGCCCTCAGCAAGATCAGCCCGGTTTTCTACTGTCTTGGGCCTTTCCACTCACTTCTTACTAAAACGACTCAATGTTTGAAATCTCAAAATGAAATGCAGCTATACAATTTTTTAAATAACATGGCTATCATTTTTACTTTAAAAATAATTAATCTTATTATAGTGGCAATGACTTGCAGTACAACCTATGTAGAATCACTAGCCAAGCTGTTAGTTAAGGGAAGAGCATCATGTTCACAGCCTTTAAGAACAAACTCAAACATCCCATTGTGTGAGACGTTCACCTCCACCAGCCCCTGCAGCAGCATGCTTCTTAGGCCGCTAGCTAGATTTCCTGCTCTTAGTGGTCTAGTACTCCCAGCATCAAGTGCAGTACCTGACACATAATGTTCTAAATAAGCACTGAATAGGAAAACAGTGGTGCGGTGGTGGGGAGGGATTCAGACTCATTCACATTCACGTGCTCAGGCATGAAACTAAGCAGAAATGCTCATGATGAAGGTAGGGGTTCCACTCTAACCCAAGAAAAAAGCCCCCAGTGAGCAGCAATTGATAAAGGCAACTCAATGAACGTGTTTCCAAATACCAAGAGAAGCTCAATGCTTGATTAGATAACTGGAGGGGCAATGCTTTCCCTGGCTACTAAGAAAATGGGTAAATACATTTTAGATTTAAAATATATGGCACAAAACATCTAATGGAAATATGAAATATAAAAAAGAAAGGATATTTAAGTTCTCACACTTCTATTTCAGAAATCGATCAATAGTACAAGGTTGGGAAACCTGAGCAGCAGTAAAGACCAGAAGAGGGTAAAGGATCTTATCTACAATAAACACTTCGAGCAATTGCTAGTTAAGGCACAGATGAAGCTGCAAAGAGAAGTGGTGTAAGGCAAAAGGTGAGGTGCCTGGAACACCTGTCTCCTACGACAGAGGAACATCCCTAGAGCCACAGATCAGCAAAGGAAGCCATTACAGAAAGGCAATTCCTCCTTCTGAAAACATCTGCTAAAAAGATGGGTTAACTGTTTAGAACTTCTGACTTAAGTTCCTAAAATAATACCATATACTTTGGTTTGAATAGGATATAAGCCTCCAGATCTATGCAGTTCCAAAACCATGGGCTGACAGTGCTGAGAGCATGGAGGGTGACTCAATTATGCGGGTTAGAAAGTGGGCCTAGTGACAGACCCTTAGACACTGGCACACTTTTGGAAAGGTGCTTCTCACAACAAATGTGAACACAAAAGTCTGAGTCAGACTCACTCTCTACTTCCTGAGTCACCATGTGATCTACACGTACTCCACCACTGCCATCCTCCCACCTCACCCAATGCAAATCAGTGGGGCTTGACCTTGGACTGTGAACTGCAAACACCACGGGCCAAAACAAACCTCCTGCCTCTGTATGTAGCCTGTCTCAGGTATTTTTTTATACTGACAAAAAGTGGAGCGAAACACCATGGAAATTATACATTCTACACACCTCCCTGCCTCAATGTACAATATGTTCCACACTACAGCAAATACAGAGATTAATTAAAATCAACAATACAAAAGTAAGTGTGGAGTAGCATAAACATTGTTAGCAGTGAGCCACACTTACACAGTTGGGAGTTACAGTGGATACAAATGCAGAGAAGGAGCAGCCATTTGGACTAACAGTTAAGGTACATGTTGATTCCTTCATCCCTACAAGAGTTCCTGGACTCAGTTCCCATCTCTGGATTCCAGTGTCTGCCAATAAAGGCAACAGATGATGCCTTAAGTGCCTGGGTCCTTCCCGACCATGTCAGAGACCGGATATGTGTTTCTGGCTCCAGCCCAAAGCACAGGTCTGGCCTGGCCATTACAGGCACCTGAATTGAGAGCCAGAAAATGGGAGATCAAATTCTCTTTCCACACACTGCCTGATTCTCAAATGTTTAAAGAAAATTAGCAGGGCAATGCCTGTTTTTTAGACAAATTCCAAAAATAATTATCCTTAGAGAAATAACATTCTAAGAGCATTATGATAAAATTATACACAACTTCCAATGGCAGTGCATATTGTATAACGCAAAAGTCAGGGACCTCTTCCTCCACAACAAAGTTAAAGGAACAGCCAAACATGTTGGCTCATGGCTGGTGCTGTGGCACATCACGTTAAGCTGCCTCTTGTGATGCCAGTACCCTTCAGGAGTGCCAGCTGGAATATCAGCTGCTTCACTTCCCATCCAGCTCTCTGTTGGTGTACCTGGTAAAGCACAGCAGAGCAGCACATAGCCCTAGTGCTTGAGTCCCTGGCAGTATTATGGGAGACCCAGATGCAGTTTCAAACTCCTGGCTTCCACCTGGCTCAGCCCCAGGAGTTATGGCCATTTGGAGAGCCAACCAATAGATTTAATTTCTCTCTCATTTTCTCTCTCTGCTCTCTGCTAAATCTACTCCTCAAGTAATTATTTTTAAAATGTTGATTATCATATCTAAAATGTACATGTATTTATTTATTCAGGTGAGATTTACTCAGGTCTACTATAACTTGATGTTAAACAGAAAGACCAACACAATTTCTCTATTACTTAGAGATTCTGAAACACTTTTCTGAACAAAACTCAAAAATAAAACTGGCATTTTCAATTAAATATAAACAATGTGTATCAAGTTTTTATAAAGATTTATTTTATTTTTATTGCAAAGTCAGATATACAGAGAGGGGGAGAGACAGAGAGAAAGATCTTCTGTCTGTTGATTTACCCCTGAAGTGGGTGCAACAATCAGAGCTGAGCCGATCCAAAGCTAGGATCCAGGAACTTCCTCCAGGTCTCCCACATGGGTGCAGAGTTCCAAGGCTTTGGGCTGTCCTCAACTGCTTTCCCAGGCCACAAGCAGGGAACTGGATGGGAAGTGGAGCTGCCGGGATTAGAACCAGCGCCCATATGGAATCCTGGCATGTTCAAGGCGGGGACTTTAGCCGCTAGGCCACGCTGCCGGGCCCTAATGTGTATCATGTTTTACAAAAACGAATTAAAGCTAAAACGTGAGGTAAGCCTATACACTTGAATTCTGTTAATATAAGAAAGAATTAAAACTTGGTTTAAACTGAAAAGGTCAAAACACAGCATTTTTAAGAGAAAATCAATAAAAACAAAGCAAAGATGATTTCAAATAAGGAAGTGATCTCCAAGCACTGCTAAGTTGCAGATGGGGCTCCAGATAGACCTGAAAGTAAATAAAACAAATATCCTCAAATCAACTATTATTCACCAATAAACGTTCTTCTTCTGTTCCAGGTAGCATGCAAGGAATCAGAAACAAGGAGTAAAAGACATTGCCTCCAAGACAGAGCCCTGGAGGATTTGGAAAAGGTAAGGAACTCAGGGGAGTCGACAATGCACAGGAAGGGAGCACAGAAAATGCCCATTTTCCCAAGAGCACAGCGTGGAAGAAAGCCTTGCGTGTATAGAGACGGGCATCAGAAGGAGACAGAAACAGCAGCAAGAAAGCCTGCTGCTTCTCTGAGCCCCTTCCAGAGAATGCCAGTGGGCACAGAAGTGAGATGGGGATGGAGAACAGAGGAGGAGAGGCCTTGAATGCCATGCTGCAGCAGAGTTTGATCTTTGTCGCAAAGCAATGGGATTGAGAGAGAGACACAGGGGCAGAGGCTCCCAGGTTTTAAAAAAAAAAGCTAGCCTGCAGGATGCGGCAGCAGGAGGAAGCAGGCTGGGAACAAGGGCTGGGTTCTGGGTAGCAGGGCACATCCTCAAGCATCAGTAGGAGACGCAGTCACCAAGGGCAGAAAATACCTTCAGTGCTGAGCAGAACCCGGCACTCAAATGCAATACTCAGAAGTTGTGACTTGGTATTAAAATGCAATCTCAAAATCTTGGAAACATAGGCACTTGACAGATTTTAAGAGGTTATTATTTTTTCTTTTTTGTCAGTTTGCTTAAGATCATGCAGAGGTCTAATCTCGTTTTAAAGAAAATCAAATTGAACTTGACTCTTCACTTTTAATGAGAACACCTTGCGACCTTCACAAATTCCCAAATTAGTAGCATAGCATTCTCCCTGCAGGCTGTGAGTTTTGCCCTGAATAGAGCACTCACTACAGCTGTTCCCAACGGAATTTTCTCTTTACACAGACCTGCACGCAGGAGAGCTGAGGAAGAACCACATTTGCCAAGCTGGTCTTCATTTCACATTTGTGGCTGAAACACCTGTATCTTTTCAAGTCTCTAACTTTCCAATGTGAGCAACAAGTGGGTTATTTCTTCTGGGCCAATTTTTACAAAAAGAGAAAAAAAGCAGTCTGGAAAACACTTTGGAGAGTGTTCACTGTTAGCAGGTGGACAAGACCTGCAGGGTCACTGTGGATGGGCTATCCTTCAGGCTCCCCACACCAACGTGCAAGGTCTACAGGAGCCGCCGGAATACACAATGCTCCCAGGTCACTCTCCCTTCCGCTCTGAGCAGAGTCACACATGTCCAACACTAGATGTCACTCTGTAACAGCTCTCACACAGCACATTCAGACAAGTGACGGGAAACACACATGGCAGTGCTTGTACAACTCCCTCCCGAACACACGCACCGTGCACGTGCGTGTGCAGAAAGAAACCAACTCTCCCAAATTATGTTACTATGTTAATTTCAATCAATGCCAAAGGAGAAAAAAGTTCCTTATGTGTCTCATGCTGTTCTACTAAGGAACAGAACAGGCTCAAGTCTTGACTGTGATCCTTCCAATGTTTGGCACCATGGCAGTTTCTACCATCTGCCCGGCAAGGACTCCTGGCAGCGTGCCCTGGAGCCGCCTTCCACAGGAGCTCCTCTGGAGGCTGTCGGTTACCAGCACGTCCAGGGAAACATGACGTGAGGAGCCAACATGCCAGGAAGCTGAGGGCACCTGGCCCGCAACACAATCACTGGACTGAAATTACAGACGTCCGCAAACATCTAGCCTCCAGCTTCCCTCTTCCCAAGGTGAACTGAGTGATTCAGTATGTCCTGTTGGGTGACTCCCAAGTTTCTCACTTGTAAGTCTCAGGGCATAAAAAGAGTGGAGTCTTAACTGTAGGACAAATAGTCCACTGAGAAGGGCTCCTTTTTACCTGACATTGGGAGTCTAGTCTGAATAAATAACTGTCATAAGATAAACAAATTTCAACCCACATACAATGGATTCAACTGTTTATATCTTGTTTCCTGTCAGCTTGCAGCCATCAGAAGCACCTCATAATGGAAAACACTACGGTGCAGTGCGTTAAGCTGCTGCCTGCAACACAGACATCCTTTATAAGCACCAGTTTGCATCCTGACTCCTGATCCAGCTCCCTGCTGATGCGCCTAGAAGTGCAGCAGAAGATGGCCCAAGTGCTCGGACCCCTGCCATCCACGTGGGAGACTCCAACAGAATTCCAGGCTCCTGTTTTCCATCTGGCTCAACCTTGGCCACAGAAGCCTTACAGGGAGTGAAAATTCTTTCTTTCCCCATCTACCCTCCTTTTCTTTATAATTCTGCCTTTTGAATAAATATTTTCTGGGGGGAAAAAAAGTCATAATTACCACATGCTGTAGAAATAAAACATCTGGACCCTGTGTTTTGTTATTTCCTCAGAATCTAGTATATAGCATCCCGAAGCAAATACGGAGCCAAGTCACCACCACAGGTACCATGTGAGACGTGTGACACAGGACACAGGCAGATCAGACCACGCCGTAACAACAACGCTACCTTGCGGGTTGGTTCCCAAACAAGGGTTCAACATCAAAAAAAAGGAAAGATGACAGACACTGTGGAGCGTGAGAGTGATTACACATCTCTAGTACCATGTCACAATACTTTCAGTGTACTTACATATGCTCCTCATATGTATGACCTAATATTTTGGGCATGACATCCAGTGTGGCATTCACTGCCTTGCAAACCAGAACTCGCCACAGCTATGGTGGGACTCGGAAATGAGTGTGTGGGTTAACGCCATTCATTTAAAAATAGTTTCCAGGGTATTTGTACTCATATTGGCCTCTGCCTAATTGCTATCCATCTTTTACGAGTATCATAGCTTTCCAGGAGCTGTGTTTAAAACTGGATGAATTCTTTTCAAACAAACAAAAAACCCTGAAACATCTAAATATTTAAAATTTCCTGTAAGGACTTAAATGCCACAGACTGCAAAAGAATCTCCTTTTCTTGATCATTTCCTTTGCTCTTGTCCTTGTTCCACCTGCTATTAGTAAAGTGCTATTTCTGGAAAAGAGAACTGAAAAGCAGTTGAAGTGTGAGGTTTGTGGGAGAGAGTCCTTCACCTAGTGTGGGGAGGAGGAACAGCCCGCAGCAGGCAGCAAGCAGGCAGCAGGCAGCAGACAAATCAAGAACAAACCCTGAGGAGGCCAGGTGGGTGGACGACACAACTCTACAACGGAACTCTCTTGTTACGTATATTCACGTATATTCTGCTTCTAAGAGATGGTACTGACCATCAAATAAACAAACCAAACAGACCGTTAGGAAATCCCTTCAGACACCTGGCCTGGATGTCTTGACTAGGAGTCAGCTCAAGTATTTTTACTGAACATGACTGGAGTTTTCAATTTGCTCTCATGTTTAAGAAGTTATGGGCCTGGAGTGATGGCCCAGTGGCTAAATCGTCGTTTTGCATGCGCCAGGATCCCACATGGACACCAGTTCATGTCCCGGCTGCTCCTCTTCCCATCCAGCTCCCTGCTTGTGGCACAGAAAAGCACTAGAAGATGGCTCAAAGCCTTGGGACTCTGCACCCACATGGGAGACCCGGAAGAGGCTCCTGGATCCTGGCTTCATATTGGCTCAGATCCAGCTGTTGCAGACACCTGGGAAGTGAAGCAGAGGATGGAAGTCCTTTGTGTCTTTCCTTCTCTCTGTATATCTGCCTTTCCAATAAAAATAAATAAATCTTACCCCCCCCAAAAGGCTAAAAAAAAAAATACAGTTCAAGCAAAGACAGGAAGAATAGAGAAGACAAAGAAACAGGAGAAAGAAGAAACCCTAGCATGCTCATAAATCTAGTTTTTCTAGGCAATTCTCCATTAATATCCAAAGAGGAACACTGCTATAAAGTGAAAAGTCACAAACACTGACGTTACTGGATGGTATATGCAAAACAGATTTGTAGTAAAAAGCTGCCATCTGCTAGGCTTTCTTTTGCACAGCTGTGAACATCCAGTTGCGATACAATTATCAAGAAAGTTACTGAAAAATCATAAAAATTATAACTCCCAGTCCAAACGACACAGAGCAAGCCTATGCACACGTGAGACCTGCTGCTCTAACAGCATCGCCGCCACACTGCAGGGAGAAACGCGAGTCTGCACGTAGGGAGTCTGGACAGAACATCTCCAACAATCCCCTGGCACTCTTAGTGACACAGGGAAATGACAGCAGCAGCCCTAGCATTACTCCCCTCCTTTGCATGCCCTGTAAGAGGCCCAGGCAGCTCCCCTGCTACAGCACACCTCCACCATCAGTGCTTCCAACCACTAAAGCACAGGCAGAGCAGGGACGCAGCGTACTGCCTTGAAACAACACGACAATTGTTTTCTTTATCTTGTACTCAGGGGGTTGGAGAGAGTGGTAAAGGGATGAAGTATCTGAAGTTTGTGATCATTACTTAGCATTATTTCCTTCTGAAAAAAAGTACATGGAACCAGCAGCTGAAAGGGAGCCAGCTTCTCTCTGTGGAGTCTACAGAAGGCGACCTGAGTTCTGCTCCCTTAGCCCAGGGAGGAGCAGCCCACTGTCCTCAGCCCAGGGCACTCGAGTCAGGACAAGGAGCCTAGAGGACATGTCAGTAAAACTCCATGCCTGGAGCTCAGTGCTAGCAGTTAACATCCTCGCCTTGAATGCACCGGGATCCCATATGGGCACCAGTTCTAACCCCAGTGGCCTCACTTCCCATCCAGCTCCCTGCTTGTGACCTGGGAGGGCAATTGTGGACAGCCCAAAGCCTTGGGACCCGCAGCCGCATGGGAGATCCAGAGGAGGCTCCTGACTCCTGGCTTTGGATCAGCTCGGCTCTGACCGTTGCGGTCACTTCGGCGGGTCAATCAACGGATGGAAGATCTTCCTCTTTGTCTCTCCTCCTCCTCTGCATGTCTGACTTTCCAATAAAAATAAAATAAATCTTAAAACTCCAAGCCTGAAGTGAACATCCCCTACCTGATAAGCACACAAAACATGCAATACACTGAGGATCGACTGGTGTCCAACGAAGAGGAACAGTCTTTTGGGTGATTCAACAAAGCCTCTGCTGGAAGGCTCAGAACTTCTCGAATATGGGGGTGAATATGAGACCGTGTAAATCAGTCAAAATTACTGAACATTAAATCTTTCAAGTGTGCTTCCTTCATTGCAAGCATTTAATTTTCCCCTGTAGATAACGATTACTCAGTTGGAGAGCGCAGCTCATGTGCACTCCCTCCTACCTCTGGCAAAAGCAGTGCTGGACAGTACTGCTCTAGAGACAAGCAGCCAAGACGTTTGAACGCTCAAAGGCTACTCAACACGGCCTCGGATTCAAAACTACTTAAAGCTCAGTGAAAGCATACAACTACATTTGATGCCGAAAAAGGCTCCCTCAAGGACTTCCCACCTGGAGAACAAAGCTGCATTTGTTTAACCACAACTCTGTGGAGGTGGAAGCGACACTGGGAGGTCATCTTGTCCCCACCCTCACTCTATGGACACGAAAGCCAAGGTCAGGAAAGGCTAAGTGACTGCATCAAGCTTGTCCATGTGAAAGCCTGATCAAAATCCAGACAGCTCTTCTCATACCTTTTCCAACAGCTTTCATTTGGAGTTTTACATAAGAAAAGTAAAAAAAAAAAAAAAAAACACACACACACACTAAGTCACCAGCAAATAATTCCATGGGAAATAAATGGAGAAACAGAGATTTTCATCCAAAAATAATCACTAACAAATACAAATCACTGTGGGGATTATCCAGCATTGCAAATAATAGCTGCTGCTCTCAGGAGCTTTATGCTCTCATTAAAGACAAAGATAAGGGTGGCACAGTGAGTTAAACCACCAGTGTTGGATGCTAGCATCCCATGGCAAAGCGCTTCCTGTTTCTAGTCCAGCTGCCTGCTAAAGCACAAGGGAAGAAGCAGAAGATGGCTCAAGTCTTTAGGGAAGACCCAAATGGAATTCCTGGCTTGTAGCTTCAGCTTGGTCCTGACCCAGCTGTTGCATGCATTTGTGGGAGTGATACAAGGTCAATGCATAGAGGATCTTCACCTCTCTCTGCCTGTCACTCTGCCTTTCAAATAAACTAACAAGTCTTAAATAATAATAATAAAAAAGAAGAACCCTAAGAACATCCAGCTATCATCAAATAGTAATATATGCAGTGTCACCGTACGAGTTCAAGGGAGGAAATGAGCACCTCTAGCTGGAACCGGCAGAAGAAATACTAGGTTGGAACAGAATCCTAAAGGGACAGGGTCAGATAAGAAAGACACAAGGGCAATCTGTGAAAAGAGAATGGCACAAAGAAGCAGAAGTGAAACTATGCAGAGAGGCCAAGGAGCAGAACAGCAGGGGCAGCAGAGCACTTCCAGGGTATGGCAGCAGGTGGAAACATGAAGGGAAGCATGGGGATGGAGAGGGATGCACAGCATGAGACCAGCATGGGTCGCACTTGCCAGGTTAGAGAGCACCCAGTCTGACCTCTAGGAAGATGATGCCAACATAAAAATGCTTCATCTGGCAAGCCAATTTGGATACAATTTATAAACCAAATGTCCTATTTACTTATCATTTCAAACTCTATAAAATTTGGGGAAAAAATGATGAGAATTCTGGTTATGTTTTGAAACTAAGCCTCTTTTCAGGGTGTTTTTCATTAAAGTATGGAAAGATAAGGAAAATTAACGGCATAACTCCAAATGATTCCACTTCTCTACTTGAAGTGTATACATCATAGCAAATGGTTTATAACTCCGTCTCTGTATTAACCATATTTTCTGATTCTTCTGAATTACTGGTGCTCTGAATTCATGGTCTTGTTGGTCTGGGGAAAAAATAACACACACCAGTCCCGGTCGGTTAATTCCTGGACAGACTGCCCACTAGCATGCTTTTGATAAGCAAACCTCTCCTCTCAGGGCCTCCACTCTCTGAGGTGGCAGCCTCCTTCCCTAATCACCCAAGTGTTCAGACAGCAGACAGCCAGGGCCACCCTAAGCCCAGAGTTCATGGAAATGCTCCAAACTTTCTAGTCCTAAACCTGCTTGGCTTGCTTACTGTGCCTCCCACAATCTTTCCTACCCTCAGTTTCATTCTCTGTCTCTGCCTGCTAGTCTCACCTTGATGCTTTCCTCTCTGGCCCCATGTGGAATGCCATGCCTCCTGTCATGTATGTGTCTTACCACAATGACTAAATCAAGTCCCAGGTACCAATGAATCTACAAGGCTCCCAAGATCAATCATCCTTTGCCATATGCAGGGAATTACCTCAATGGCCCCCACCAAAAGGTCACTACCAAACAGAGCCATCCCGGTAGTGATCTCTGAGGCTCAGAATTCTGGCATGGGCTCATCTTGATCAATCAGGTTACCAAGAAATGCTAATATGTGCTCTGTGAGGATGGAGGCTGGCTGTCCCACTCCCTGCTACATCCCCAGCCCCCAGACTCACAGCACATAGCCCATGTGTCCAAGGAACAAAGGGATGAATGAATAAACTGCATAAGAATAGGAACATGTTGTTACAGATGGTCTGTGCAATACAATATGAGAAGCCAATATCAAGATTTCTAAATAGTAAGAACAATGGCAATGAGATGAGAAAATGGGTTCTAGAGGTAGACTATAGGTTAAATGTCCATTCTGTCATCCACCAAATGTGTGGGCTTGGACACAAAGCCCCAAATCTTTCATCAATAAGAGCTAGGATGACAACACCTACTTCAGAAGAAAAAAGTCAAACAGGATGGCCTATGTAAGACATTCACATTCTGATCAAGATGACAATGAAAATTCATGTTACATGTACTTAAAACAGAAAGCAATGACAGACGAAATAAGAGAAGCAAAAATAGAATTGCAACTACAATAAAAAATAAGATATGGGACCGGCATTTAGTATAGTGGTTCAGATGGCATGTGAGACACCTGCTTTCACTATCTCAGTATCCAGATTTAAATCCTGGCCACACTCCGATTCCAGTTTCTTATTACTACATATCCTAAAAATCAATGGGTTCACGTGATCCTGGCTTCCCACATGGGAGACACAGATAGAGTTCTGTTATGGGCATTTGGGGAGGGAATACACAGACAGATGATATCCATTTATTCATTCTTTCATCTCTCTCCTCCCACCTCTCCTTCTCACCCCCATCTATCAATCCATCCATCCCTCTCTCCCCGTCTGCATTTCAAATTACTTAAGATTATGTTTTAAAAAGTAACAGTATCCCCATAAACCAGCAACAGAGATCCTAGGGCACCTATTATCTGATGCCACAGCCAAGGTGCTGAGATCAATTTCCAAAGGGTTCAAGTGCCGCCGCAGAGATAAAGCAGACACAAAGGTCTGCTCAGGGGCTGCAGCGAGGACCTGGGCATGGACTGGGCTGCAGCCTCACATACAGACTGCTTGCTTCACACTCTAGTGTCTCCAGAAACTCACCTCGATCTATGACTCTGCTTTCTTCTAGTGCATTCCTTATTTATAGGATATACCTCTCCAGGATCCCTTTTGTGATTTAGTCCATCTTAATTATTCCACCTCTTCTGAAGGAAGCCTTTCGCAATTATTCACACTGATAAGTACTCACCTTCAAATCCTCATAAAGCATCTCTTTATAGGGCACAGCAATGAACTCACTCAGGACCCAAAACAAAACACTGAAATTACAACCTATCTTCTAAAGTCAGAGGCAGAGCGAGAACACAGCATAAACAAAAGTGATGCAAGTTCATTATTCATTCATATTTACTACGCAAAATGAAATTTTCATGAAGCCTTGGATAATACATAGTTGTTTCATTATGTAAAAGACTAACTCCCTGTAAATGGCAGTGCATCAGGAATAGCACTCCTCCAGTCTAGAATTTCTAGGCATGAAGGGAAGGTATCAAAACTTCCTCTGTGGAAGGTCTAGGAGTAGGACCTCCGAGCGGCTTTCCTACTCCAGGACAATGAACCCTGAGATGAACAACAGCAAGTATAATTGTTAAAACGTGGTAGGCTCTCAAGCAATTACTCAGAATGTAAAAAATATTAGGGGAAGAGGTAGGAATGAAGCAGAAAGGAGGTTAAAAGTGAGCCAAAATCTGGTCTGTGGGCAACAGCAGGCAGTAGGGAATAAATGCCAATACCAGCCCTGAGACTGCAAGTGTCAGCCCTTCCCAATCTACAGTCACCCCCTGCACACTAAGTCAGACTGAACCTGGAAGTGCATTAATAAACCAGATCCACAAAACAGTGATAGTCATCCAAGCAAGACAATTCCCAGACTCCTAGAAAAAAGCAAAGATAAGCCTTCTAAAGGAAACCAGTATTAAGTGTGTGTTCAAATAATACAGATTTTAAAATTCCAGCACAGATAGAAATTACAGCTCCTTGAGATCCACAGCACAGTGGGGTGACTACAGATCACAGGGGCACAGTAAACACTTCAACAAGAACTGGAGGAGAGCAGCTGGGGCTGAAAACATGGGGAACAGGCGTGAGCTGCAGATGCTAACTGCCTGCTGTGTTCTACTTATTCTGTACACTTGGGTTGCAATGCTGCACTGTGCATCCTAAAGACAGGCGGAAAGGAGGCACGCAGTGAAACAGTTAAAATGCCACTTGGGACTTCCCCATCCCATGTCAGACAAAATACCTGTGTTCAAGTTTCCACTTCAGGACAGATTCCAGCTTTTTGCTAACGTGTGCCCTGGGAGGCATCAGAGAATGGCTCAAGTACTTGGCTCCCTGACACACACACAGGAGTCCTAGCATGAGTTTCTGGCTCCTGGCTTCAGGCTGGTCCATTCCAGGCTGTAACCGGCACATGGGAAATAAATCAACAGTAAATCTCTCTTTTTCAAATAAAATTAATTAATTTGAAAAAAGATGCAAAATAATGTTAAGCCAATGCTTACAGCGCTGGCATCCCAAATGTGGGAATGCCAGTTTGATCTTGGTCACCCAAGTTCCAATTCTGTTCATTGCTAACCAGCCTGGGAAAACAGCAGATGAGACCCCATTGTGGTGCAAGACCAAGATGAAGTTCTCAACTTCTTTTCCAGCATGGCTGGCCATGGCTGCCATGGGGATTGAGGGAGTCACCACAAGGTAGAAGATCTCTCTTCATCTCTCCTTCCTTCTCTTAGCTTCTATGTTTTTTGATTAAATAAATCATTAAAAGCTCTTTTTAAATAAAATGAAGAAAAGAGTGAAGTTTTTTCCTGGGAGCGGGGAGGGGGAAACAAGATCAAGGGTAACAAAAGATGCGTGAGAAGAAATCACAGAGAGAGAGAGCTGAGATTGTCAACAGATCCTGATAACCCAAGACTGTGAACAACAGGAATGGCAAGGAAACAAATGGTAAATAGTCAATAACCCACGTTGAAAAATGAACAGGCATTAAGAGATTATCAAAAGCAACCAGCCACAAATGAAAAACAATCCAGAAACTGATAAAATAGGAAAAGGAGAAAGTTGTGGATGTTCCTGCTTCATATACCAAGATCATATGCTAATCACAAATAACACATTTTTTTAAATTGCATTAGGATATGTACATTCTACATCGGAGTGCCAGCATAGCATCTCACCTCTGCTCCTGGCCCAGTTCATGTGAATGTACACCCTAGGGGGCAGTGACAGCTCAAGCACCTGGGGCCCTGTCACTCATATGGAAGACCCAGATTGAATTCCCAACTCCTGGCTTCAGACTGACGCAGCAGGGACAGCAGGGCTGAGGGGACCAAGAGATGTGATTTCTCTCTTGGTCCATCAATCCAATCTGTCTCCATCACTCTCTCTGTCTTAACTGTAACTCTACCTCACAAGTATGCATATACACACACATACATATATGGACATAGACATACATGTATGTGAATATATATAATTTTTTTAAATATACAAAGAATGGGAAATTTAAGCCAACCTACTTCAGGTGTGAAGACAAAAGCATCAATCCAAAACTACTACAAACTAAAATACCAGTCCATCTACAAATCTAGAGCTGTAATTCATTCAATTAATACTCAGAAAAGATCATCATACGATCCTCTCCATCAATGCAGCAAACATTGGAAACTTCATCTGTGACTCTTCTGTGAATCTTACCAATTGGCGACAACAGCACCCTGATTTAATGTAAATACTGCTCAAAAGTTTCCCAACCTCTATCCACAGGAGACATGGAATGACCACCTTCCTTCTACTCATCAGCGGACTACAGGCTAAATTAGAGAAACAGCGTAACTAGTCAACCTGTCCACTCATAATTCATAAACAATCTGACATTTGACCAAGAAAGCAACAATAAAGTATAGGAGTTAAATAAATCATTGTATTCACTTAATCCAGTCGGAATTGGTAAATTTAAAAATGTGTGCGAATCTTAGAAACAACGTATAAAAACAAAATGTGAAATATAAAAAGCAAGACACAGACAACTCTGTTCCACTCAAAATCCAGCAGAACCACACATCCAATTATCTAAGGATACAAATGCAAGCGGCACAATTTTTTTAAGAGAGAAGAAAGAGAGAGGGAGAGAGGGGGAGTGAAGAGGGAGAGAGCCCAATTGAAGACCTAAAATACTTTTCCTCCAATAATGATCCTAAAAAGCTAAAATAATTGACCATAACTTACTTCAAAAAGAAAGAGGATGGAGTCCAGCTCCTCCCTTTGGGATTTATTATTCCCTGGAAGATAAGAACACACATACAGATATTACAACAATGTTTTAATTTTAGGATATTAGAAATTATCTTCAAGAGCATCTTGAAACATTTAGCCTCAACATAAGTAGATTTATTCAAAAAGTACTTGGAGCCATATAGAGCACACAGTGGGAACACAAAGGGAGATCACGGACTGCCCAGGGATGAATCTGCAGAGCTGCTCCTCGCTAGCTGTTTAAAAGACAGCTGGTCATGTTTCAAAGTTATTAGCAATCCATGGCAGGGAATCTATTCACTTTCCAACAAGTTACTTACAACCTCAAATCGTGGCAGAATGTACAGCAAAAACAGAGTTCTGGCTTGGCAATACATGCAGGTAAAGAAGCAGCAGTAAAAAGTAGTGCGTCTCTGGGAAATGGCACAGTTCCTTTTCACAACAGCGACAATTTAAAAAAAGAAACCTGTAACATCTGTGGCAGCAGTTAACATTTATTGTGCACTCCACATACCAGGAAGGGTGCTAAAGGTTTAGTTTACATCATCTAACTCGACAGTCAGTACAAGTTTTTATAAAGGGCTAGAGCAGATATTTCAGGCTTTTTCGGGTCCCTCTTGGCATCCATAGCAATCACGGACAATATATTAGTGAATGGGTACGGCTGTAGTCAATAAAATGCCACTGGGGCTGACACTGCGACAAAGAAGTGAAACTGCCACATGGGATGCCCACATCCCATAGCAGACCATCAGTTTGAGTTCCAGCTGCTTTGCTTCATACGCAGGTCCCTGCAAACGCACCTGAAGGCACTGTATGATGGTCCAAAGTGCTTGGGCCCCTGCCACCCATGTGAGAGATCTAGATGGGGTTTCTGGCCCACAGTGTGGAACTAGTGTAATCCTGGCTGTTGTGGCCATTTGAGGCATAATACAAGAAGGAAGACATTTCTTCTCCCCCTCCCCATCCCTACTCCACCCCTGCTGCTCCTCTGTTGCTCTACCTTCCAAATAAATACATATATGAGAGCTAAATGGGATGTGAAACAGATGGAACAAGTCTGCGGTACATACTGGCATGCATGGGAACCAGGGTAGGGGGCAGAACCGGTGGAGGTTATGGGGAGTCACCCCAACTAGGCTACAGCTGCCACTGGCTTGTATGAGGGCCGAGGATGAAGTGGGCAGGATCAGGCTGGACTACAGCCCCCAGCGGTTCGCATGGAAGACAGGGGTGGAAACAGAACTGACCCAGCAATTGCAATGACGAGCATCTGCATAAGCTGATTGGGGAGATGGACAGTGCCAGACCCTGTTCTGGCAAACTCACACAAGAAACACCTCAGACGAAGTCTGGAATCACCTCAGACGAAGTTTCTTTGGAAATACCTCCAACTGAACTGCTGATCTTAGAACCCCAACCATGAAGAGACTATGTCAGCCAGTGGAT
This sequence comes from Ochotona curzoniae, assembly GCF_017591425.1. Taxonomy (NCBI): domain Eukaryota; kingdom Metazoa; phylum Chordata; class Mammalia; order Lagomorpha; family Ochotonidae; genus Ochotona; species Ochotona curzoniae. The sequence goes on along the minus strand of NW_024465894.1, from coordinate 20,134,965 downwards.
TCTGAAGAGATTTCATTGTGCTTGGAATGGCGAGACTGGCAACAATTCAGACCTGCTAAACTATCAGAACTGCTTGAGCAGGACCCTCAGAGAATGCCCCACATTTGGGGATCTGGGATGGGTGGGAGGCTGGGTGGGACTTCTTCCTTTGTTTCTCCCCTGACTCCAGATACAGGGGGGAAAAGAGATGATGTTAGTGTAGAAACAATGGTATTACCCACTTTCCTATAGTACCCTAATCAACTAAATAAGATAATTAAAAAAAAAAAAAAACCCTAGGTCTAAATACATAAGGCATAGCAGGTTAAGCTGCCAGTAGCTATGCTGCAGCACCTGTTTTTGAGTCCCAGCTGCTCTGTTCCACGTGCCTGGGAAAGCAGCAGAAGATGGTGCAAATGTTTGGGTCCCTGCTACCCACACAGAAGATATGGATGAAGTTACTAGCCCCTTGTTTCAGCCTGAACCAGTGTCAGGCATTGCAGCCTTTGGCGAGGGAACAAATGGATGAAAGATCTCATGTTTTCTATGTCTCCCATTCTCTTTCCTCCCCACTCTCCCATCACTTTGCCTTTCAAGTAAAAAGTAAAGAAATAAATCTTTAAAAGGAATAAACAAAACCTTATTTATAAAGTCAGGCAGTGTGGGCTGTTTCAGGCTCCTGATCTAAGTGAGTTGTCACAGTTCTGTGAATAGATTCACTCATTCATTGAAAAGTACTGAAGAATGTCTACAAAACAGATAATAATCAACAATCCCTGCCCCAAGGAAATTTATATTCTAGCAGAAGGAAGAATTCCACAGTTATGCAACAAATAACAACAGTGAAGGCAGATGGAGAAGACAAAAAAAAAAAAAGGGTGTGCATAGTTTTGACAAGGAATTAGGGAACACCTTGCTGATAAGCTAACATCTGAACAAAGATCTGAAAGAGGTAAGAAAGCAAGTCATACGAATATTTGGGGGAGGCCCAGTCCAGAAGAGGAAGTGGGCAGTGCAAAGTCCTGTGACATTACAGGAAACACCCAAAGCCTTTAAAGCTGGCATGGTGGGGAGGGAGGGGAGATAATAGCAGCTAAGGTTGAAAAGTAGGTGGGAAAAGAAAGCAACCATTGTTAATAACCCTAGGAATGAAACGCCATGGAAGAGACAAAAGCAAGAGAGTCAAGATTTGGCCCAGATGTTTAAAGCAAGGCTCCAGCTGCTCTTGGGGGAAGAGAGTACGGGCAGATGACTTCCAGGACTACTACGATAAGGCAGGGTTAGCGTGGTAGACAAAGAGAAAGGTTGTTGGATGTATTTTGAAGAGAGACAGCCAGGACCGCCAAGGAGTTGGCCTGAATATGTCTGGAAGCCTGAAGTTATCCCAGGGTTATCTCCTATTCCTAAGAAGTGTTTTCCTTTATTCCTTTATTGGGATATATTTTTTCCCTAAATTCCAATCAGATGGACTATCTTAAAAGTAAGCAGCTTTTTAAAAGTTCGCTTGGTTTTCATAGGTTTTTTTCATCATGATTACTATCATCTTGTACGATTTATTTATTTATTTATTTACTTATTTGAAAGGCAGAGTGACAGAGACAGAGGGAGAGATACAGAGAAGAATCTTCCATTTGTTGGTTTACTCCTGCCTGCACCACACAGAAGCCAAGAGCCAGTAATGCCACCTGAGTCTTCCAGGTGTATGGTAGGGGCCCTGATGAGCTAGCATTCTGACATGGGATGCTGATGCTGCAGGTGCTGGTATTCCCACTATACCACAAAGCAGAATAATAGAAGGGACAAAGGAAGTGAGCTCCCATCCACTGGTCAGTCTACAAGGCTGGTCCATGCCAAAGACAAGATTCATCTTAATTCTTCGTAGTGAAGTGATCAGTTCTTCACCCTCCCACTAAAACACATCTATTTTCTATCCTTTGAATCCGAGATGGCATGCAACTTACCACGGCCGTGTGACATTAGCAAATGTAATGCCAGCACAAGCTTGAAAGCCTTACACACTAGCTGAGCCTGGGACTTGAGGACCACTAGGTGAAGAACAGCTAAGTGGAGAATGAGGCCACTTGGAAGAGAAGGAATAGGTAATGTGGTCAACAGCATAACAACCACAAGACAGGTGAATGAGGGCCTCTACCACCAGCTGACCTCAGGGGCTTGAGCCAGTCTAAAGCAGGGCTGCCTGCAGATCCAGGAAATCCTAAATTAAATGGGTGTTTTAAGGCATTCAGTTTTGAGGTATTTTGTTAGGCAGCACAAATCTACTGATACACAGCCTTGAGTAGCCTCATTTTTTTTTATAAAGTACTGACAGAGGCAGAAAGAAGAGGGAAAAGAGATAAGAAAAGAGAGTTTCCTTTTAAGATATGGAGTTCGTTTTTTCTTTACTATTCTGACTGCACATGGTATCACATTTCCTCCTCCCCATACCTGTGAAAACAAAGGGCCCTGCTGCAATGCTAGGATGTAGGAAAAATCTTACCAATGTCATAAAAAGAAAGAAGTTAAGTTCAAGATTTATTCCATATCATAAGGCACAGGGAGACATAGAACAATTCATTAAGAAAAACAACGCATTAGCATAGCACCCTGGGCATGTACCCATGCATGGCTTGGTGGCCTACTAGAGCCTGGAGCATTCAGTGCAACTGAGCCATCTGCCCTCCGTCACAGCTCTCCAGAGTGCCTCACCCAGAATGCCTGCCCTTCCTGCTTGACATATGCCTCTCTTTATAGGAGCAATCAGGACAATGAACAGGAAGTCCTACTGTTTTTTTTTTTTTGTCTGCCTTAAAAGGTCTTATCTACACTCCTCTTATCTCTCTCCTTACCTAAGGTCATCTTGCATACTCTCCTCCATATCTCTTTTTACTTGACCTTGCCTAAATCCAACACCAGCACCTGTACCATCAGTCGTGGTCATCTTTGGCTCGCCCTCTGCTTGGTCACCCAACAGGCAGGTTCATCCCCCTAAAACCTTCCCATGGCCAGCTTGAGATAGGACCCCTGTCTTCAGTTGGAATTTTCTAAAAGGATACACTCACTGGTGGCTTCCATTGGCCCGCTGTCTGGCTTATCTAGAACTTCTTTCTCAGCAGTTACTGATGACATCTTAATCAGCTCTCTCTTCCTGGTCCGGTTGTTCCTTGCCTTCCTGTATCATCACCACTAATCTCCATGAGGTGAACACTCTATTCCCTGAGTTTCCATGAAAAACCACCTCCCTGGCACCTCTCCTCCTTCTACTACTACATTTCAACACTCTTTCTCTGGCCCATAAAAGAAAGATTTAGCTTGAAGTTATGATCATCAATTTCTTTTTCTGCATATACTTTCTGTGACTGGTGCTGTCCCATTCGGGAGTGTCTGGTGTAGAATACCATGCTACTTATGATCCAGCTCCTTGCTAATGCAACCAGCAGACAGCACATAATGGCACAAATATTTGGCTCCTAGTCACCCACATGGGAGACCAGAGTGGAGTTCTTGGCTCCTGGCTTCAATCTGGCCTTGCCCATGCTATACTCTGCTGGTTTGGAAAGCGAACCAGCAGATGAAATATATCTCACTGTATGCACTTTCTCTCTCTATCTTACTGTCACTCTGCCTTTAAAATGAATACATGCCCGTGCCCGTGTGTGTGTGCGTGTGTGTGTATTTAGGCCTCTCCTTTGGCAATAGTGTGATTTTACCTCTCTTCTTCCAAGCTCCTGTCCCTCTTTTTTTTACTGTTCAGCCAATACCTGTCCCAGTGTATACCACAGGTATCCTCGCACCTCCCAATCCTGGCTGTCCTCCAGAATTCCCATTGCTGTAATGGTATCTTCAAACCAGGCTCAACACCCTAGAAGCATCTGAGACTTCTTCCTTTCCCTTAAATTCAACTCTCATAGACAGTGCACCCATTGAGACCTTAACTACCTACTCCCTGTATTAGGCATTACCAGCTCTCTCCTGGACAAACAGCTCTCACTAGGATGGCAGCTCAGTTCTTCTGACTGGTCTTCCTGTGACCTAGTCCACTTACCATTTTATGGAATATGTGTCTTAGCAGCCAATGCTATCAAGAGCTCCCATTGAAAGAACAATATTCAAACTCCTTAGACTAGAATCCAAACACTTGAGGCATGCAAAATCTTTTTTTTGTTGTTTTGTTTTGTTTTGCAAATCTCTTTCACTTTCCTTATATTGTAAGAAAAAAAACTGCATTTCCCACTTGCGCCCTAAGAACAGTTTCTCTGACTTGGGTTAGGTTCCACCTTCCATCTGCAGTGCTCTTCTCTGCCACTTGAGCTCATACATCTCTCCCAGTGTCTCTCCCCAGAGCCAGCTCTTCTCCATAATTACATATGCTTATATGCATATGCATAATTACACCTGCAGCTTATTCTCCAGCCATTCCACAAACCTGACCTTCTCCCTGTGAATTATGTTCAGTATGAGTTATTTCTGGATTCTTCCTGGAAACAGCACAATGCCTTGCACAGTTACCACTTACATGCTGAATGAATGAATAGATGCAGGATTAAGCAGAAGTCAAACCAGTGTCAGAGGCCCTATTCTGGACATGAAAGCTCCTTGCCCAAGGAGTAAGACACCCTCCTCTACAGATGTGCAACACAGATGGCTGGTCATGCAGATGGCGTTTCAACATCTGTCTGATGGTCTAGAATCAGTTTTCGCTTTTTTTTTTTAATGGGAACAGCATGAATTAGAACAATGGATCTTAAACATGAGTGCACATCTGTATCCTCCTGAGGGCTTATTAAGGGCCAGATAGCTCAGTTTCAGCCATTTGACAATCAGAAAGTTCCCCATGGCGGGGAAAGATTTTTTTTTAAGGTAAATTTATTTTGTTGCAAATTTTTTCTTAAATCCATGTATAGCTTTTCCATAACATGCTTTCTATGAGCATTATGTGCACAGATTTCAAAATTTTGGGGACCAAAATAAACTTATCTTCAGATTCTGTTTTCCCACAAACTCTCTGAAGTCCTCTCATATATAAACACATGCATTACCAATACACATGAAAGCAGACACAGGGTATCTTTCATAGTGGTAGCCAGCGTAGAGCAAGTCTGAGATCTGGACAATGCCGTTTTCACTTTAAACCCTTCAGTGCAGTAGGGATCTTTTCAGAGTGTGAACATGTATTACTTTTCTTCCTTTCCAAAGTAGCTCACACCTTCTGCAGGTTCCTTTCATCTTCTCTGCAGCCACCTCTCACTCATAATTAACAGCAATATAAGAGGAAGTGCAAGGGGAACACAGATGGCAACCAGTCTGCTGTAACTGTACAGCTTTGCTTAAAAACTTGACAAGATGGAAAGCTTAACATGTAGAATATGTGGCTCATGATGACCTCCATGCATAGAATTTCCTGAATATTAAAACATTTGTAGAAATGCTTACCTTTTAATTTCAAACTATTTTCCAGTGTTACAAAATTCTCATAGAAGATGAAATATATCTGAGAATAGTTGGTCTCAAAAAATTGCTTCAGGTCGCTTGCATCCACGTTATCTGAAAAGAAAAAGTTTCCATTTATACCAACACATTCTCACTATTATCAGAAATTTGAAAGTTTTTTTTTTCAGAAATAAATGGTGATAGACCTAGTTTTATTCACTAATAAAGCAAAACTAGTATTCCTGTTTGTCAATTCTGTATTTCAAATAATTCTGAATTATACCTGGGTCTTGTACCAGTGCAGGAGCTTATAAGGCCAGTTCAAGGTCAGAGCATGCCAGACCAGCTAGGACAGAGGGATAGGGATGGAGGGGTTCCTAGAGAAGTCATCTCCTCATACAGGCTGTGAGGAGGAACGGGTTTGTTTCCCTGGGACTCTGCCAGTGAAGGTCCTACATGACACTTCTCCCTCTGCCCACCACACCAACCAAATTCCCTGGCATGACAAGAGAAAGCAGCTCAGGTGGACCCGCATGCCTCCCCCCAACCACATGCCCATGCCCTGCTCCCTGTGGGCCCCCAGGTGCCATCTTTCAACCTCCAAGTGACCAGTCCGCACATTTGTTTGGATGTTAGGGGACCTGCTATGTCTCCTAGAATTGTCCCTGGTATACCAGAGTAGATGAGCAGGTGGTGCAGGGAACTTGGGCCAGAGAAAATCCCTGTTAGGACTGAGTAGCTACACAGCCATTTCTTCCAAAGGGCCCTAGCAACCCAGTTAAAACCTCACAACTCCATTGACCACGGTCATGATCCTCTGTCAACACACCTTTATACATTTGCCTCAGCAACAGAAGTTGTTTGTATTACAGAGTTCTAAGGAGTTCATGTTCTGAGAAAACGCACTAGTAATCTTCTTTAACATTCTACAAGAATTACTCAAGAAACAATATGCATTGCTATTCAACTCGTAAGAAAAACGGCATCAGTTGTTTTTTGGTCTCAATACATACATATTAACATACCTATTACTGTGGTCAAAATGTATAAAATTATGCATAATACAGTTGGATTTAAAGAGTTCTTTTCCTCCAGGAATGAGACACGGGCTTCCTAGAACAAGTCTCCTTGGCTCACTGAAATAATACACAGTCATGGACTGCCAATTCACTCCACCAGAATAAAACTAAGCATAGGGCAGTGGAAATTCCTACTAATCAATGAATTTACCTGGTGAAACCAGTAGAAATGAAACAGTATTAACAACCACAAGAGAAGTATCCTACTTAGGAGCCAGACAGTCTTGATGAGGAATTATTAAGCATCTTATGCAGAATCTGCAGGTTTAAAAGAAAGGTTTTGTACATTCTGACTCTGATACAAACTACTGGCCTACCTACCACTAACTGTCCCCTCTGCCAGAAGCCCACTTCACCCAGGACTCCTACGCAACCTGTCCCCAGGCTGGGGACATCCTATGCTTTGTGCCACATGCTCCCCTACCACAGAACGTATCCTACTTGACTTACTTGCTAGTGGTATGCTGATTTTCTCTGATTTAATTCTGACTGAGAAATCTGTCATCTCTATTTGATACACAAGAATACTTCAAAACGCATAATTTTTTTCTAGATATGCATTGTCCATGAACCTTTTAAAGGAACCCTCAATACTTTCGTGAATGAACCAAATCAAAGAAAGTTCCAATCGGCAATTCTAAAATAAAGACAATGTGTAAATCATCAGATCATACTGCACACAGGAATGACCTAACTCTCAAATCCTAGGGTCTATCAGAAGAACTTCACCTCTCTGCTGCAGTCTCCTGTCAGCAGTAACTCCATGATCCACATAGCCTGCGGCCAGATTTCAACTAAAAGCTCTAAGGGGTCCAAAAGGCCTATCTCAGAGAAAACATGGCCAAAGGGCAGCACTTCCTCACTTTCAGAACCTGTTCTTCTTAGGTTGCCTTGCCTCAGCCGACAGCACCACCATCCACTACACTGCTTTGCTGCCTCTGTCCAGCGTATTGCATGGTACATCAGTGCACAGGACACAGTAGTGCAGCCCTAGGCTGCCTTTGGTCTCCCCATTCCAGCTGGTATACCACACCATGGATCCTCCCCAGGGTCTCACCCACTGCCTGGGCTTTTGGCAATTACTCTCCCCATTTTACAGTGCAGCCAAGATGACAACTTCATAATGCCAATGAGAGATTTCTGCTCTACTCAAAGACCCCTGCAGCCTGCAGTAGGACTTAAGTTCAAACTCCAGCATGGCCCAGGACCTGTGTGATGCTCTGCCTTTGACACCTTGGCTGCACTCCACTCTAGACTTCACATCCAACTTGCTATCTAGTCACTGTGGTTTCCTTCCACTCTCCAAATTTCCTCAAAATGTGTCTGACTTGGCCTGGCTCAGGAGGACTGCCTTTCCTTCTCCCTGACTTTCAGATAACTGGTTCCATCCAGCCTGAGATCCAGGATCCCACTTTACATAATCAAACAAATGTCTACACCTTCCTCTTCTGTCTTGGCCTTCTCTCTTGGCAGGCCCTGCAGCACACAGAGGAAACCAGGAAGTGACAGGTCCCTCCCATGGAGGATGTGGCTGCACTGACACAGCAAGGGGGTAAAGAAAGGTGACTGAATGTTCTCTCCCTTGTTCCCACCGAGATACTCAAACACCAATAACCTAAACAGAAAGGGGCCTCATCAACTAGAGAAGTCCACAGGTACACTGGGATGCTCTCCAGTGATGCAAAAGGCCCGGCTGCCAGCCATCTCCTTCTCCAGCTGGCCAGAAGCCTTCCTCCACAGGCCTACCTGCTGCAGCTAAGCTTCAATTACTCAGTCACAAGACAAGTGGATACACAGTAAAGCCAGGACCTTGACAGCTGTAACACAGCCAGTCTAGTTACACCTGTGGAGTGTGTCTCACTGGGCTGCAGCCCTCTGCCATCAACTGCCCTCCACCAGACTTGAGAGTTGAAATCATTCCATTCACTCACTTCTTTACTGCCTGGCATTCCATTAAGAATGCAAGGTGTATGAGAACAAAAATCTTCTCTGTTCAGGTTTCCATCCTGGCTCTAAGGGCTTGGTAAATAAAAAAAATTCAGTACATATCCAGGTACTTCAAAAAGTTCATGTAAAGATGACACAGAAGATAAAAATGCTTTTGGTGCAAAAATGTCTGAAATGCATATAAAGGTTTTTCATAGCACTGCCCTTGAATGTTTTGAGATCCCATTTGTTAGCTTAATAGAGTATCAAATATTTTATATCACTGATTCAAAATCTAGAATCATTCCTGGATTTATCTTTTTTAAAGGATCAATGGAAAAAGTATTTATAGAGTAAGCATAGCTCCTGAAGAGGGCAGCCAAAGGCACTGGAATTTGGCATCCTCTAGGAAGGAACACAAGGTATCACACGCCTGATTTTTTGTAAGACTAACTGCAAGAGTATAACATCTGTCAGGAAGGCTTTACTAGGGAAAAAAAATTATAACTAAACATCCTTTTGACAGACACTCCTGACCCTTTCATTCTAACACTTACTGAGCCACCAAACTCATGCCAGCAAATGCTATGCCAACTTCTGGGAAATTCAAAGAGAAAGATCCAGGGCCTTCCAGCCCACAAAGGTAAAAAAAAAAATCAACAGAAAGTGTGCCGTGTGAAGGTTGGTGCTTCCATGAAGGCAGGGAATGGGCCATGTTCCATGGGGACGTGGGAAACAGTAAAACTGCCATTCACGTATGCCACACTGTATGCCTTGAAAGGCATGTCCAGGAGCTTATCTGAATTATACCACTATCCCATCAAGTACACAGGCAAGTATAGTCAAGGAAAAGAGACTGCACAGCCAGGAACACAGATGGCCTGCCCAGGTCTTCCAATTGCAAAGTAGGGCTAGACAGAAGCAAACAGGGATAAATCAAAGCTAGAGACCAAGCTTCAGTAAGAAACAGGAGGAGAGGGAGTGACACTGAAGTAGCAGCTCCGGGCACCCTCCAGCAGCCCCCAGGAAGAGTGGGTGCAGGAGGTAAGACAAGCTCACGACTGAGCCCAGGCTGGAAAGCAATGGGCACAGACACCAGCCGGTCACTCTATAAACACCCAACTCAGCAAAAGGCACAGTTAGCCACTGGGAGGCAAACAGCAGCCAACAGCCTTGCAAAGCTAGGGATCACCTTGGAATTTCTAAAGACTTCTTTATTCATTCTTTTTCACTACCAATTAAAACTTTCTATTATTTTCCTAGTATTTCCCAAAGACAATTTTTTAAAGATTTCTTCATTTTTATTTGGAAAGGCAGGTTTTTACAGAGAGAAGGAGAAAAAGAGGAAAAGATCTTCCACCCAGTGGTTCACTCCCAAAATGGCAACAATGGCCCGAATACTGCCAATCCAAAGTCAGGAGCAAGGAGCTTCCTCCGGTTTCCCAAAAGGGTGCAGGGTACCAAGGACTTGAACCATCCTCTACTGCTTTCTCAGGCCACAAGCAGGGAGCTGGATGGGAAATGGAGCAGCCAGAATACAAACTGGCCACCATATGGGATGCTGGGGCTTGAACATGGAGGATTAGCCTATTCAGCCACAGTGCCAGACCTGACAATCTTCTATCTTCCACACCAAAACGTCCTCTCCCACCTCTTTGCCCAGCTAAATCTCTTGTTGACAATTATTCCTTCACATTTAGCTGAAAGGCAACAGCAACAATTGAGAAAAAAAAGTCTTTAGGGGCCTGGGAAAGCCATAGAGGATAGCGCAAACCCTTGGGAAAAAGCTCCTTGCTCCTGGCTTTGGACTGGTTCAACTCCAGCCATCAGGGCCACTTGGGGAGTGAACCAGCGATGGGAGATCTTTCTCTCTGGCTCTTCTCTCTGTAAAATCTGTCTTTCCAGTAAAAATAAATATATATTTTAAAAAATCCTTTAGGACAGACTATGTTCAAATGCAGAAGCTGCAGAACCTGTGGCAAGTTATTTATATATTCTGACTCTCAATGAGTGGAACAGACAAAGGTTCCCAAGGGAATACTGCGATATTATAATAAGCATATGTGAAGTGCTTACAAGAGTGTCAGCTGGTATTAAATAAGTGTTAGTTGTTTCATAATTCATCAAGCATCATTTAACAGAGATAAGTTCTAAGCACTGGTTGTTAGGCAATATCAAAGGATGTACCTGCGCAAACCTGGGTAGTGCAGTCTACTGCCATGTAGGCTAAGTGACATATACAGTATTATAGACATGATCCATCACTGACCAAAACATTGCTCCATGGCACATGATTAGACCTAGCTCCTAACAAACACCATTTTACCAGGTAGGAGTAACCCAAAAGTCATGTACCTATGAGGCCATAAAATTCAATGACTCAGAAACTGGCATGTTTTATGAACCCAACCTTTATTAAATAATACATAATCCCCAATGTCAGTAAACACACTATAAGAAAAAGAGAAAGAAAAAAGGAAAGGAAAGAAAAGGAAAGAAAAAAGGAAAGAGGAAAGGGGAAAGGAAAGGAAACATATAGACATGTAACCAATGGAATCATCTGTTCACTCTCACACAGAATTCTTACTGATAGCTCTCTCCTGCTGTTTAATTAATTAGGAAAGTCATAAGACAGCCGCACAGCCATCCATCCACTCCTGCCCCAGAGCCAAGAGCCATCCCAGCCCCGCTGTATCAGGCACACCTGTCACCCATACTCCTTGGATAATGGTAACAGAGGCCAGAGGATCAAGGTTATAGCCTGGTGATAGGGGAAAGTGATAAGGGAATAAGTGAGGCAAACTTGACAACTTACAATGGTCATTCAGAAAGACTGGCTAAGAACAAGCAAAACAATAAGGTGGAATGAACTGTCAAACTTAACCTAGTAAGTGTAGACAAGGATGAAATGCACCATTGCTTACTTACACATTTTACTTTCACATTTTAACAACTGTCCCACACCCTGCCCTTCCACTTGCAGCAGTTAGAAAATGCCGTAAATCCTTTGTCTTCTCCATCCACATCTCTGGAACGCACCCCTCCACACAAATCTGGGCTGATGTTCTGCCTTGCTTTGATCTTTCAGTCTTTAGAAACCTCCACAGGGATGGCTAGGAAAACCCGACATTTGCTGAATCAGGGAAGTGAGGCAATGCCTGGAACAGGGCTGGAACCAAACCCAACAGTCCAAAGCAGAACTGCCCTGGCCAACAGAGACTCAGCTTTGCAGGGGGAGGAAGGAAATGCTTGTTGCTGCAGGTTCAAGTTCTGGGTTTATCACCATTACTGGGGGAACAACACACAACCACTCCACAAGCTGCAAGGAAGGACCAGCAAGCCCATCAAGAGGCAACCCCAAGTAGAACACACTGGTGCCTCCACTGCAGAAGCAAAGGCAGTTTGCAAAAGATTCCAGTAGCCAAGGCTGCCCTCAGATACAACCTCTGTGTCCAAAGTGACCCTTGAGAGTCACAGGGAAGGAAGACAGGGACAGTGGTATTTTCAAGACCTACCCAACGTTGCCAATACAGTGGTAACTGCAGATAAAGGAGCAGAGTCTTCCTGGAAGAAGCAACTCTACATAAGTCTTTCCAGACTCAGCACCTACCCAGATCCTAACACAGGAAGTGCACAGCAGATGACTGTGACTCAACAGCCAGTTAACACCTTTACCATCATGGTTACTGCAAAAGGAAATGTCACCTCTGAAAAAGACCTGTCACATACAGACACAAAATCGTGTGGAAGGAAACACTCATGTACTCACGTAAACTTAACACACCAGATACCATCATGGCCTGAGATGTGAGGCCTGGTCAAGTTGTGGTAAGATATGCCTGGGATAAAAGGATGCGATGGGGCCCGGCACGGGCACAGTGGTTAAAGTCCTCGCCTTGCGCGCCCTGGGATCCCATATGGTTTTCGGTTCTAACCCTGGCGGCCCTGCTTCCCATCCAGCTCCCTGCTTGTGGCCGGGGACAGCAGTTGAGGATGGCCCAAATCCTTGGGACCCTGCACCCATGTGGGAGACCTGCACCCGTGTGGGAGCTCCTGGCTTCAGATTGGCTTAGCCCCAGCCATTGCGCTCACTTGGGGAGTGAACCATCGGAAGGAAGATCTTCCTCTCTCTTTCTCCTCCTCCTCTGCATATCCACCTTTCCAATAAAAATAAATAAATCTTTGAAAAAAAAAAAAAGGATGCGATGGGAAGGGGTGGGCAGGACGCACAGTCTCTCTCTGGCCCCTTTAGCTAAGCCCTATGCAACCCCTCAGCTGGCTCCCCACCCTAACCCCTGCCACTCTCTTTAGGTTCCCCCAAGCCCAGGGGTCTCAGCTATGCCTCCTGCTGCTGTATCCCAATCTTCCCCGCCAGACTGTGGGCAGACAGTGCTGGGTGTCTCCATTCACCCAAGGCAGACACTGAACAGCTGCACATGGAATAAACCTATCAATCAGCAGAATGTAGATACATGAACAGGCTTGATAACTGAACCTCTTGCAGTAAATGAAGAGAGCATTGCTAAAGATCACAGCAAGCAATTATTTTAAATAAAAAATCAATTAGCCTAACACTATAGAGAAAAATAGACAAAAAAAAAAAGATTCTTCCAAACCACAAGAAGGATTTTGGGCTACTAACCGAGATATAGATGGTAAGTTAATAAAACTGGGACACAAGCAATGAAAATTCAATCTATCACTATAATTTCTAGTAAATAGCAATGTTCCCAATATCATAAAAGTTTCCTCATTCTTGAAACTACCAAGGTTATTCACTTCCCTAAATTATCTATTATTTATCTACTACCTATTACATAAAAGCCTATATCATGATATGCAAGAAAACTATCTGAAATATGAAACATCCTACTTAGCATAAAGCTATTATGCTTGTAAATATGTTTTAAAGTGGATTTACATTAGGTAAAATATATGTTAGCTTTTACTTTTCTACAAAACAGCAATAAATTACTATCATGCTAATTTATGCAGACATCTTTTTATTCTTGCAATGCCTAAAATTTAAGGCATAACTATTACACTAGCATGTATTGCCAATACCGCACTTTCAAACAAATCAGTGTCCCAGGGTCCACAATTCCCTTTGTTGGTCAATTAAAGCAGTCAAAACCAGAGTTCACAAAGAGACCCTGACCATGGCAGTCACAAAAAAGGTCAAAAGGAACTGAAAATTCACTCAAATCACCCACAGTCCATGAGCTCACATCTCTTGAACATGTACTAATTACAGGTCAGAACTCCCCAAGATTTGAACCTCAGTCAACAACCCCAGACCCAAGTTCTATCCTACAAACCCCAACACCATGGGCAAATTCCTTCCTGGGCTTCCTGCATTAAAATCAAATCAGAAAGAAAATCCATCCCAAACTTCATCCTTCCCCACACTCCATCTCATTTCCATTTCAGTCATATCATTTTTGATAAAAGAATTTCTACAATTTTTAAAATTATCATGTCTGGTCATCATATATACAGCCCCTAAAAAGACATAAATTGAGCAATAAAAATAACAAATTTTATGCTGCTGAAATATCTGCAGAATTGAAAATTGGGGAATTCATGGGTTAAGAATCAAAGACCAAAGTTGATTCTGCAAGTACACTTTTTAAAGTATCACGGAATTATGGGAGTTCAGAAAAATTCTCTCAAGTACCTTGCTTTCAATTGCATCCTCTTTTAGGCGTAAGCAGCCTTGGGCATATTTAACAAGAATTCCTCATAATATTATCCCAAGGGTAACTGACCACGTAATAAGCAAGACAGTCCAGGACACACTTCACCAAAACAATGGGAGGTCCTCCTTCCCTTCGCTGGAGGCCCTCTCCTGAGGATCCCAGGGCCAGGCACACTTCTTCCGCAGCCCTCTTTACCCTGTTGTCATTCTTGGACATGTCAACAGTTACACAGATGATGCCTGACTTCCTCATCGCTAATGAAGTCATCGCGCATCCACCACCCACACCCAAGGCAAGATCCTAACCCCAATAACTAGTTATCCTTCCACACCTCTCATGCCTCATTCTCAAAGCAATCCACTCTCCTTACTACCTATCTTTCCTGGCCACCCCTCTAGAACCCTGATGCCAGCAACTGTTCAACCCTTCTGGGTCCTTGAACTCAATGCACCACCACCTTGTCTTCTTTCCCACTTCATTTCTGTCTTCTTAATCAACCTTTTTGTTGTCCCTCAAGTCTCCTGCTCTTTTCTCCCTCTACATACTCATTCAGCACCCGAGTATCAGTTATAGCCTTGATGCAATTCAAAATATTTATGTGGCAGATAAGTTTTTATTCTTTTGCATTAAACAGCTCATGCATGTGAGATAATCAGTTTGCATATATATCATCGACAATGTATAATAACAGAACACACTTCTGATTCATCCATCCAACCAACCAAAGTGTCAGTCCCAATCAGATCTTTGTTGTCACTGCTGTTCTAAAGAGTGTTGGTAATTCATTGGCCATTCCTCACTTCTCTTCAGGACCAAAAGCTAATACATATGCATTCTGTGGCCAAGCAGCAGCAGCCTGAGCCATGAAAAAGAAAAGAACATTATAACTCTGCATTAATCCTTCTGTAACTTTGTCAGATTCCAATCTGCACACTACACTTTGCAGGAAATGAAGCCATCTCATTGTTTAGCTTCATGGACAGTTTTGTTTGCTATATCCATTATAGTCACAAGCTATATAACTTTTCCTCTAAAAGTATATTCAAGCATGTATCTTAACTGACAGTTTGCCTCCACAAGCATTCTCCATCACACATGAACCTGCTGAGACTGCTGGCTTTCCCCCAGCTCCTTCACTCCCCCATTTCCTACAAGCAGGCTCTTCTCACAGAGCCTCCGCTGTCCCCCAATGACTTGGCATGGTCAAGCCTTTGACCCAATGCTAGCTGATAGGAAAGAGAAGGAAAACCAACAGATGTTAGAAAAGAGTCAATCCCCTGGCCTCAGTACCTAGCGGGCAAACACACACACCCTTACCAAGCTTCATTTACCCACCATCACCAAAAACGATACTGTATAATGGTTGGCTATCTGCTTTTTGCCCAGCTAGCCTAACAGAATGGAAGTCCTACGAAGGTTAAGACTTCATTTACAAACAGCAGACACTTCTGGAATAACTTAAACAACAATGGATATCATCTAACCTAGCCTGACTTAAAAGGTAGCTATTTTGACCTGGGCTTCTCTACCACCTGCCACCAAAAGTCTGGAAAAATACAAACACACCCAATGCACACTACCTTCTGGTTGAGCAAAATAATTAAGAAAAGTCAAAATAGCCCAATCCAGTTAAACACATACACACAGCTGAGGGGCAGGGACTACAGAGGAGGGAAAGGAGTGCCTGGTCAAATGGCACAGCATTGTCTAGCGCCCCTGAATTATTCACTTCAAAATAGCTAATTTTATATTATGCAAACATCTCAATAAAAATATACAGACAATGCTGTAGTATAGTTCTTAGAGAACAGCTGTTGAGTGTATTTTAATTTTCTAGGAAAAGAAACTGGTCAAATTATATATATATGTATGATCACTGATATTATTGTACCAAATTATAGTCCTATCAAAGTGCAATAGAGAGCTCACACAGCACACTATCAGGAAAAATAATATTAGCTTTGCGAACGTAATAAGCAAATACATCTTAATCTTCATTGTTTATATATCTTAGATTATTAATATAAAGTGACATTTAGAGCATTCCAAGAAAATAATTTTTTTTAGATTTTTACAGGTCCTGATATTTCTCCATTTGTGACTTATCTATGTATCTATTTTAAATATTTATTGAAATTTTTCAGTATGTAAATTTTTTAACTATTGGGGAATGATTACTACTATCTGAAAAAAAGTTCAAATATTTTTTTCACTTGCTTTTTGTGTGTCTTTTGTGTGTATGCATTCACTTTAGGAGCAGAAAGAGAGAAAAGAAATACAAATATTTGCAGTATGAAAGACATGCACAGGGCAAGGAAGAGAAGGACTACTTTCCTTCCAGCACATTTCAGGACAAGCTCTTGCCCATCAAGCCTGGCTCCAAAATGTCCTCACTCATCCCAAGATCGGGAGATGTGCCCTCTCTGCACCCCAAGGGTGGTCACACGGGACAGAGGCAAAGTCATCCCAGAGACCCGCAGGTCCCCGGGGGGCCCCTTGCTCCTCTGCACCTTGGGAATCCCACCCAGGACTCTAGTTAAAATGTTCCTATTCTCAGAAGCTGTATCAGGCCCTTGGGGGTGAGTGGTGACTTTGTTTGGATTTTTGTTAAGTTAAAATTTTACGGTAATTCTTATTCCAGGAATGAACTAGGGTTCTTGTCTGCCTCACTCACCACAGGTCTGGAACACTACCATTGCCCCTTGCTCCCATCCCCAGGCACAACCAATCCCACCCTGCTCCCTCATATCCACACAAACAGTCCTTTCTTAGGTTCAAATCCTGGCTCTATCTCTATGAACATGGTCCCTACCTTCTCTTTATCTGTAAAATGGTCATATGACATTCCTTATCTCATTTAGGAGCATTAAATAAGCTAATGCGGGTCAAGGATTTAAGCCAATGCTCAGGTAACACAGAAAGTGCTGAATCTGAAGTAGACAGTAAGTGTATTAGCAAGCAGTCTAGCAGGGGACCGAGACACTGCCCCTGTTCCCACCACACTTACTATTCAGTGGAAAGGGTCAGCCAGAACATGGATTCTGCTGAGTACAACACAGAGCCAGAGGCCACAAACAGCAAGCCAGAGGTACCAAGTGCCCGGGAATTCCAAGCAAAGGAGACCAAGGAAGTCTTGGGAGAATTTTACACAGTAGGATGGACAACACTTCTGGGGAAAGGGATGGTATACATTGGTTTGGGTTCTCTGCCAAGTAGACAACAAGACAGAGTTAGGTAAGCAATTGCCAGGGAAATAGCTGGGAAGGATAACGGACAGAGCTGGAGACAGCAGTGCAGAGCCAGACCTGGGAAGGAAAGGAGACGGCAGGAAGGAGGGTTGAATAGGCAGGGTCCAGACTTCAACAGGGCCCTGGGCTGGTCTTGGCCAGGCCAACCACAGTCCTTGGGTCCAAGCTGTCCTCCAGAGGGGTTCACAGGAAAAGGCAGTGTCAGTCCTCCCAGCGTACTCAATAATGGGCTGCCAGTGGAACCTCGCACAGCTCTGGCTCCAAATTGGTAGATCCAGAGAGCAACTGCTGGGGCTGTCAAATACACTGTCTGCACCAGCAGCTGCGCGTGCTCAGGGATCCCACAGCTGGGCACACGCAGTGTCAACAGCACCTAACATGTTCTTGAAAGCACGCACAGGGCCCAGTGTGTGCCGTGACTTAAAAACAAACTTGGTTTCATCTAAAGAGACTTTTTCAAGCTAAACCACAATTGCAATAGAAAATCAAAGTACATATTTACTATTCAAGATTACAGCCACTTCTAAAAGAACGTTCAGCACCTTCCAGGTGTGGTTTCAGACTCAAACTATTTACTTAAAAAAAAATTGTGAAAGATCTTTTCACCAATAGCCAAAGCCTAATTTCCAAGTTGAAGAAACTAAGAAATAAAGTTCTACTGAGAATCCACAGGGCAAATCTTTTCAAAAAACAATCTCTGCTAACTTTGTCTTGTAACTTGCTCAAGCTCTCAATTGCTGGGTTTTGCTTGTAAATTTTGGATCTCTTCAACTACAAAAGCTATCTGAACTGACAGAACCAGGAAGCTACCACTAGGAGAAAATAACTTGCATTACAGATCACTTGAAATACATTCAGTCAGATAGTTAACAAAGTCCTTCATGATTAACACAACTGATTCTATAAGGTAACAATTCAATTCAATGAAATGTAAGGACACATGTCACACAAGTAAGTATAAGGTGCTACAGGAATCTGAGACACCAACAGAGGGCTAAACCCCACAAGAGATGCAGTGGAGGAATTCAACAGGGCCCTTCACCCAGCATCACCCCTGGGGAAGCTGCCACCCCCAGGGGAAGCACGGGGACAGCTCACCATGGATGGCAAGAGATGCTCACACTGGTCACATGGTCACTGAATGAACAGGACACTTGCACCATTTAAAGTGGCCTCCTGCTGTCTCTTCCAGCCAAGAAGATACATGTAAGTTAAATGATTGCCAAAAAGAACAATAACAAAAGCCTTACAGATGACAGTATTTCCTTCAGAAGGATACAAAGTACACAAGAGGGAGCCAGACACAGCAAGTTCTGTCAGGACACCAGCCAGAGCAGCTCAGCGGATGACTTCACCCTTCCACCTTGTGGAGAGCTCAACAGTCACCTCACAGGAGCGCCCCAGGGGTGCGACACCCATTCCTGCTTCCTGCAGTAGCCTCAGAGGAACGGGTGTCCCTCTAACAGAGCCTGACCTCCTGCCCCCACTTCTAGATCCCACAACAGACCACCACACTTTTCCAGGCATCATTATCCTCCTTTACAATTTCTCCAACTTTGTTCTCAACTTGCTCAGCTGCATCTCCTATGTGAAGTCAAATATTCTCAGTGCTTAAAAGATGAAAGTTATGTCTCCTCACACACAAGCACACGTCCATGTTTCGGACTCTCCCTGGCACTTTAATCAATACTCCTTAATAGCTGCAAGACAAGAGAAATGCAGCTCAGCTAGCTGAGCAAAAACAGGCTGTCCTACACCTGACCAGTTCAGGGGCCGACTCCTTAGTAGGGCCCCAGCTCTGACAGCCTCTCCACCTCTTCACTTCTCTCTAAGTGTACGCGCACCTTGCATGGTGAGAAACAAGGCCAGGACCTAGGCTGCATGCTCGGAGCTTGCAAGCTGAAAGGATGGAGCTCCGTCTCTGCCAGCAGCCAGGTTTCAAACCTCAGGGCAGGACTGGGACTCTCGAACTCCCCACCAATGCCAGCAGTCAGGTTTCAAATCTCAGGGGGGGGCTGGGATTCCTGGATTCCCTCACATACACCAAGAGAAACCTTTGGTCTTGGCTCCTCCTCTGCGTCTCTTCGCTGGACTCCCACATCTACCTCCACCAGGGGCTGAAAGCCACGGGATCCTCGGCCCCATGGGGCGACACACAAGCCCCTCCCGCCACAGCGCCCTCCACCACAGCTCTCTCACCTGGTAAAGGTGCTCATCAGTTACCCATAACCCCGCCCACCTGTCCTCCCTTGGGAAGTACCAGCAGATGTCTTTAAGAGGCTCTGCTCCCGACCCAGACCACTCCACTTTGCAGATGAAAACCCTCTGTGGTCAAACTCATAGTTCACACCTGATTCTCCTACCCAACCCTAACTCCTGAGTTTGTGCCTTATCAATCCCTGAAAACAGCCCCACCTACAGCATGGGTGCACATGTGTGTGCGCACACACATACACTTACTTACCCACACATACACACTCTTGAGAAGCAAATCTGCAGATGGAATTTTTTAAAGGTACAAGGACAACACAGCTGCTTACTATATGGATCAATTATTCTTAATTTTATCATAGAGCAACATATTCTTTTAGAAATAATTTTCTAACCAAATTGGATCAATGTATTATGCTAAAAGTTCACTTGCTTTTTTCTCTTTTTTAAAGATTTATTTATTTTTATTTGAAAGGCAGATTTACAGAAAGAAGGAAAGACACAGTAGGATTTTCCATCTGCTGGTTCGCTCCCCAAATGGCCACAATGGCTGCAGGCTGAGCTAGTCTGAAGCCAAGAGCAGGAGCTTCTAGGTCTCCCACACGGATACAGGGCCTAAGGTCTTGGGCCACTCTATTCTTTCCCAGGTCACATACAGGGAGATGGTTGGGGAGTGGGGCAGCCAGCACACAGACCAACACTTTAACTTATTTCTTTTTCCTTTTTTAAAGAGTTATTTATTTTTATTGGAAAGGCAGATTTACATAAAGAAGGAGAGACAGAGAGAAGGATCTTCCATCACTTCTCCCAAATGTTCACAAGTAGACCAGCAAGGACACAAACCGGTGCCCATATAGGAGCTGCACTTGGAGGTGGAAGACTAGTCAATTGAGCCATTGCATCAGCTTCAATTTATTTTTTCCTAAGTAAACAATTCTCTTCAGTTTCATCTATGACACTCAGCTGGGAGACCAAAAATCAGTATTCTAAAATACTCGGCAAAAAGTCTTTGTCCCCAAATAAAGTACTTACAGACAAAATGAAAATCCAAGCTTAAAACGTTTACATTGGAATATTCGACTTATCAATTATATCCCTTCTCCCAATAAAAGATACAAGCCAACCCTTTCCAGTTACCTCCCTCCAACAGCACTGCTGAGACATCCATCCTACGTTTACCTGCTCCACGTCAGAACTCCAGACTACCACGGGCCCTCAAAGCTGGGACGGCATATTTGTGTTACACTTGTGTGTCCAAAGTTCATTTTACATTCCAGAGGTTATGAGTATCAAATATTAGTTGGTGGTAAAAAAAAAGTTAGCAAGATCAGAATTATGGTTTCAAACCAAGTCAATGGAGAGAGACAAGATTGCTTAAAGAGCATGCAATCACACCTCCCAGATCTGTTCTGTTTGCAGAACACTCAGGTGGAATTAATGCCCACACAGTTAGCTTTCTAATCCACGGTCTTGCCATGAGCATAGAGAGGAATTTTCACTTTCTGCCATGATTAAGCCAAATGTGGCAAACACCACTTGGATATAGGAAACAAACCAGGAAGAGGGCAGCGCACATCACAGAGGCAAGTTAGGTGAGACACATGAAATCATGCTAACATTCGTTCCAGTGGATGAATACTGTTGGGATCTGACAAGCAGCAGACACACTTCACAGCCAGGCAGTGAGCCTCACCTAGGCGATGGGAGGACCATCACCTTCATCATCGGTATCAACGAGGTCACAGTGATACCGACCAACCACATCACAGCTTCCCAGCTTCTCATGAAGCTTCAGACCCCACAGCCACTATCCTCACAGAACCTCCAGCTGCATCTCACCTGTTTAAACTAATTTTCCCCATCACTAGCCAGCTCCCCTTCCCAACTTTTCTGTCCCAGTCCATTACACGCCTATGATCCCAAACACCTCTCATCCATTAATCAAAAGGCGTTTGCTGCTGATCAGACTACAGTGAAAGTGGCAGTCTCAATCTTTGCTCGGCCAATGAAGCCACACATCAGGAAACCATTGTGGATCCAACCATAAATATGTTCTAACTAAGCAATCCAAATTCAATGAGATCTACTCTCAGGGAATAATGCAAAATAGAGAAAAAGCTGCTCCCAAGGTCTTTACAGCAGGATTACTGTCTTGAAAGAGAAGAGAAGAAACAGAGAAGAAAAAGAAAAAGAAACAGGAAAATAATTAAGCCACCCAAAATACACTAAGCAAAATTATAACTAATAGTCCTAACAAGTTTCCTTAGCCAAAAAAAAAAAAACAGCATGAAAAAATTGCTAACATTAAATAAGTTGAAAAGGTAAGACTGGAGGTTGAGTTGTGGCACAGTAGGTTAAGCTGCCACCTGTGATGTAATGCAGGCATACTATATGAGCACTGGTTCTGGTCCTGGTTGTTCCATTTCCTATACAGTTCCCTGCTATTGCATCTGGAAAAGTAGTGGGAGATGACTTAGGCCCCTGCCATTCATGTGGAACACCTGAAAGGAGCTCCAGGCTCTGGCTTCCAATGGCCCAGCCATTACACCATAAAGGGAGTGAACCAGCAAGGCAGCAAACAGAAAATTCTAACTCTGCCTTTCTAATAAATGAATCTATGTGTATACATATATATACATACATATGGTTTAAAACTGTAAGCAAACTTATCACTACTTGAAAGAGCTGATTCACAAAAGGAAATAGACTAAGAAGTCTTATTTTTCTGTCAGTCCATGGAGCATCTGCAAGAACTACACTTCCTCTCTGTTTCCAAATCTGTGGTCCAAACCACACCCTCCGGTTCGCTGGGATCTGGCCTCCGGCCCCAAATCTATCTTGAGATTACTCACTCCTGGCTCAGCTTCTGCAACCCTTGCTTCCGTCACTCCCCTTAGAGCATCAGCAGTCCCTCCTCGCCCAGCTCCTCCTTGGCCTCCACTCACTGGACAGTGGCTTGCATTTTAACCTTTCATCACCTGTCTGCTTCATTACTGTTCCAGCAGCCTAAGCGGTCGCCCCGGCCTCTAGCCCCTCCTCCATGCTTCCTGACCCTGCTGGTCCAGAGGTAGTCCCCAAGTCTAATGCACTGATTCTGGTAAGCCCTCTCACCTTCACGGTAGCACGTGAGCCACCAACTCAGCAAACCAAGACCTTTGCCATCTGGCCACCAGCTCCCCTTCACTTCCACCCACCAGGACACGGCTCCCTTCCACCTCCGTCTTCCTCTTGCACGCCTGGTCCCTTCACATGCACAGAGCAGGATCCATAGGGTTCACACTCGCTCCCAGCAGGCCCCAAGGACACAGGCCAGAGCCCAGCTGGTTTTCCCGTTTCCTATACCATCATTGCCACATGGATTTCCCCTAGCAATTCTTTCACCTTCTCTTAGTTAGAACTGCCCTCCCTTCTACTTGCCTGCTAGCCACATATGATTTCTGAGCCTCCAAAACGCAACACCAAGATACCATAAATGTACAGTATACACTGGATTTCAAAGTCTTAGTATAAAAATCAATATTTCATTTTAACTATTGATAAAATACATATTACGTTTGGTTAAATAAAATTAATTTCACCTTTCTTTTTGCTTTTTTCAATGTGGTTACTAGAAGATTTTTCATTCCCCCTGTGGTTCACATGGTATTTCCATAAGGCAGAGCTAGCGTAACAACCATTCTTCAAGGCCTAGCATGAGTAAAAATTTCTTCAATGCCCTCCATGTTTGTGTCATTCTTAGCAATCTGTTTTACCCTTTAAGATCCTATGACAGCCTATCAAATAAATGATCATCTAGTTACATATTATGCCATATGTTGACTATTGCTTTATCTCCTTCTTGCCCTATCGATGCTATCTGCATATTCTAATTTGGGATTCATTCAACTTTTAATTAGACATGGAATTTGCTGGAACAATATGGTAATACACAGGGTGGGTGTGGGGCTTCTGAGTATTCTTTTGTTTTTTCATTTACTTCCCCAGTGGTGTAGGGGAAAATCAAAGTCCAGACCCTAAGAGCACCTTATTCCTCCTGCAATTAACACAACACAGGTAACCCATGTAGTAGATGACCCAGCACCTTGTACAGACGCCCTCTGCCTCAGTTTCTCCCTCCACAGATTACAGTATACAATATAGAGCCAGCCCAAAGTGTCTAAGCAAGTTGGAATTGGAGTTGCTACCCTCACACAAAGAAATACTCTGCTACCCACAGTGGGTGCGATTTTCAGCCAGTTATCATGAATATGTCTCACCTGGTATGAAAAGAGGACAAAGCCATTGCTGTGATCAAAAATAAGAAAGAAGAAAAAGAGCAACCGCCCATCAAATATTGTCAGGAAAACGTACTGGGAAAAGAAGCTGGTAAAAGTCTCCTGCAAGATGAAACCATTTACACATCAGACTCCTAACAGCCCTTTACAAGGCAGGCATTACCACACCCAGCCACAGACCAAAGACAGACACAGGTTCACAGACAGGCTAGCTACCCCAAGTCATCAGCCACAATGGCAAACACAGGTCAAGGGTATCATCTTCATGAGATAAAAAAAAAAAAAAGAAAGAAAGAAAGAAAAAATAGTATCTTCATTGTCACTCGATGATAAAATACATGAAAATCCAGAGTGTCATATAAATAGGCATAAAAATACAACAGTAATTACTCTCCATTTCCTCAATCTTGGCTCAATTCCTACCTTTCAGTTCAAGAGGCTTTGTCTTTTAAGTAGATTTTTTTCCCCAAGTAGCAATCAAATAGGGCATGTGATGCAAGAAGAACTAGTACATTAGTGTACTATTATTCTTCAGTCTCTAAAAGAAAGTTGTGAGCAAAAGTTCACATTAAACAATATGACCAAAATTCCTGAGACATTTTACAAAAACTGAGTCCCTATAGATAAAGATCCTGGTGATACACATAGAAAACGGATCCATTCTATTAACAGTCGCATCAATAGAAACCAACATTTAAAAAAAAAAAAAAAGTCCATGTAACAAAACAGGTCACAATGAGTTCCAAAAAAAATGTTAAAGGGAAGTTTCTTAGAAAGTTCACCTTGGGGTGAAACCATAATTATACAGACTTGAAAAGTATCTACTTGCTCAGAAAGCTAACAAGTTACTAAGAACTCCCAAAGATCTGCTTTTACAAAATGTAATCAACCTTGTCCTGCCGATTTAGAACAAGTTTCCATATCCTAGCACTGAGAACATCCCAAAACCAAGCCCTCCGAAACACTGGCCAACTCTCCTTTATCAAAGCTGTCCCTCCAATAGGTGTTAATCAGTCACTACAGACACAGAACCAGCACAAAGCCACCTGTGTGTGCCTGGCACTTTACTACAGGAAGTAGAAAGTTCAGTACCGAGAACATCACACTTCACTTTCAAAAAGTCTTCAAGGCAAATCCCTCTCACAGCACCTAATTTAACCCCAAGAAATCTGAGGTTGTGAATAATTCCACTTGAGAAAAGTAGGAGATGAGTTGTTCTTGGGATTTTGGGGGGGGGGGGGTGTTTCCCCTCTCTTACAGGTAGTTCACTAAGAATAAACAGAAATAGTTTGTAGTTTTTAACCTCATGAATAAGATCTTTCTTTAAAATTGTGCCACATAAAGTGACTTCTTTTATGCCACATTTTTACCAACAACAGGCACATGAAGACAAGGTGATTTCTGCGTTCACTTTAAGACCAAAAGACCTCCAGAAAAAAATAGTGTTCTTTCCTTGGTTCCCAAATAATCAAAGACAAGTTTGTGTACGGGCAGAAAAGTGTTTTCATCTTAAACAAAATTGACGGCTAAGGAAGTTTGGGGGTAGGGGAGAAAGAAAGAAAGAAAGAAAGAAAGAAAGGAAGAAAGAAAGAAAGAAAGAAAGAAAGGAAGGAAGGAAGGAAGGAAGGAAGGAAGGAAGGAAGAAAGAAAGGAAGGAAGAAAAAGGGAACGAGAAGAGGAGAGGAGGGGAGGGGAGGGAAGGGGAAGAGAGGAGAGGAGAGGAGAGGAGAGGAGAGGAGAGGAGAGGAGAGGAGAGGAGAGAATAGAACATAGCCAGCTCCACATCCCATATAGCAGGTGACAGGAAGCGTTGAGACCTTCACACCCACAGGCATGGGCTTCCCCAAGGACCAACTCCAGGCCCTCCACCCAGCAGGCCATAAACAGAAGGCAGCAAACAACCCAGCCTGTCATCCCGGGGATGATGGACGAGTGGCCTCCAGGACCCAGGAGGGTCACCCCCCTCCCTCTGGCCAAGCCCCTTCACAAGCACACAAAGGGTCCAAAGCAGGCAGACCCCTAAATGAAAAATCAGACTTCCAAGAGGGCAGAGGGACTTCACTCAGTCTGCGCTAAAACCACTCGGAATCTAGTGAGGAGGGTCTTCGACTCCAAAGCAACAAGACAATCTCAATAAAAGGCGCACAGTGAAGGGGGCTGACAGTTGACTGAGGCCGGGCTGGAGTCACCCGGCGTCTTGGTCTCCTCGGGATCTCAGACTCAAAACACTAACAATGTGGACACGAGAAGGGACGATGACAGCTCAACCACCTGCAACTCGGGCCGTTCGCTGGACAGAGGACAGTGGCTCCTGGTGCCCGGGTTCGAGGTGACCCGGAGGACAGGCGCCCAGGGAAACCCTGAACCGAAGATTTTACCCGGGAGAACGACATGGGGGCAGTTCCTCAGGGCCAGGCTGAGGCTTCCGGGGAAACAATGCATCGGGGGGTCCCAGCCGGGCACCGGGACAGAGGGTCTGACGCCACCCATCCCCCCAGCACCCCTGCCCCGACCTTCAGCCCGCCCGCGCCCACGGGGGCCGCGGCAGGTGCCCCAGATCGCCGAGCCCCGCGCCGCGAGCGCGCACGCGCGCCTCACCCAGCAGCGCCCGCAGGTGCTTCAGGCGGGTCAGCACGTCCTTCTTGGGGTCCAGCACCTTCTGAGTGGACTTCTTGACATCTCCGTGGCTCCTTCGGGAGAACATCCCGCCGCGGAGAGCCCGGGCCCCGCCGGCGGGGCAGGAGGCGCCTGCGCCGCACGAGTCACCGCATACGGTCGGGGCGGGCGCGTGTCCCGAGGGCCACTCAGCGCCCCCAGCGCGGCCGCCAACCCCGCCGCCGCCTCTCCGCCGCCTCAGCCGCGGCTCCAGGAAGGAGGAGCCGGGCACGGCGAGGGGCGGGGCAGGAAGGCGGTGTCGCGACGCCGAACCGACGGCCCCGCCCCGTGCTCGGCTCGGACCGGCCTCGCCGGACAGGGGCCGGACCGCGCACGGGGACGCGCCGGGAACACCGTGACCGCGCCGCGAATCACAAAGGCGCTTGTCCCAGGCACATGAGATACTACAAGTCCCGGCATGCATTGCAAGATCATCTTCCAATCAGGCTGCGTGCCTCCGGCAAGGGGCCCGCTCTGAGCGCATCCTCCCGCCCCGCCTGGGTCGCATGCACTCTTGGGAAATGTAGTTCTGAAGGGGGCCAGCCTCTGTGACCTCTCTCCTAGCGTGCTTGGAAGACCTGGCCTGAGAGACCTAGGAAGCCTGGAGTTCACTTTCTCTCTAAAACAACGTGAAACACAAAAGACTGTCAGTAAGAACTTTTAAATTCCAAATTATTTTTAGATTTAGCCTTTGAATTCAGTCACGGCTCCTTGACCTTGCCAAAATTGGAGCTTCATATTCACACTAAAATGAACGGTTTGGGACCACAGACAGCCGTGCCTAGGCTCCAGGTAAGAAGTGCACCGGCTCCCCTTGGTTCTTGGGACCCTCAGCCTCACATGTGGTCTGTCGGTCTCTCAGAGGCTCCTCTGGGTTTTGTCCCTTGCTTGCTAGGAAATGCACGTTATGTGTGTTGTGCAAGGCCGTCTTGGAATCCAGTAGCAGAACCAGAAATAGAACCCGAGGGAGCTGATTCTCGGGCCCAGATACTTTTAAGGCCAGTCGTCTGATTGGAAAGGTGGTGGGGTGCTGCCTTGGAGAGGTCTGGCTCCTCCAAATGTACAAAAGTTGAGAATCACGTGATTTCCATTCTAATTAGGGCGACACAACTTTGCCTCCTCCAACGGAACTGTGACATGAGCTGAAGCCCGTACCCATCCCAGAACACAATCTTTGACCTTGAAGGCACTCAGCAGAGGTTTGCTAAATAAAGTGAAGTAATAGGCTAAAATAGTCCTATCTGTTTCAACCAGACTTGAAAGAGAAATATAAACGCTGTAGTTGATGCATCCTCCCTCTGTTTTTAGGGTTGCCAAAATAGCAGATAGAATTGGGATGCGTTGATGCAAAGAAATACTACTCAGAAATAAAAGGGAACAAACGACTGATAATTCAGCAGCATGCATGACCCCCACAGGCCCAGCATGGAAGGCCCGGTGCGTAGGAACATGCCAGGGCTGCCCACAGCCTTGGTCTCTGGATGACCTCATGGGTCAAGACCACAAACCTCACTACAATGGAAGAACCGTGTTCTCAAGGCATTTAGGGAGTCTCTGTTACAGGTGCTGGCCCAGCCCTAACCATTGTAGCCATCGGAGAAGTTAACCAGATAGAAGGGCTTCCTCTGTGTCTCTGCCTCTCTCAAAAACTAAATAAAAAAAAAAAAAAAAAAAGAAGAAGAGGAAAAAATAGCAGAAGAGAAGGCCATGTTAAGAGAGAGGTAGAGATTGGAAGTGTGGGGCTTGTTATGGCATAGTGGATTAAGCTACCATCATCCCATGTAAATGGTTCAAGTCTTGGCTGCTCCACCTGCTAATGCACCTGTGAAAGCAATGGAAGATGACCCAAGTACTTTGACTCTTGCCACCCATGTGAGAGATTTAGATAGAGTTTCTGGCTCTTGGACCTCTGGGGAGTAAGCCAGTGGGTAAAAGATTCTCTCTCTCTCCTTCCTTTTCCTCTCTAACTCTTTCAAATAAATACTCTTTAAAAGAGAGGGAAGTAAAGATTTCATTTATGTTACCACAAGCCAACGGACTCCAGAAACAGGGAGAGAGAAAGAAAACATTTTCTGCTGGAGCCTCGCACAGGGATGCTATTCCTGCCAGCAGCTAGGCTGCAGGCTTATGGATTCCAGAACTGTGAGAAAAGACATCTGTTGCTTTAAGCCACCAGTTTGTGGTCATTTATTATAGCAGCCCTGGAATACGATGAGTGTTGCCAGATAGTGGAGAAAACCTATGTGGTTGTTTAACAGGAAATTATAGGAAATGCTAAATATATGCACATTTAAAGTGGAGGCAAATTCAAAGAACTACTAGGTTGTCAGGAGTTGAATATAATTTTGTTTGTTTTGTTCATACCAGTAAAGGGTTATTGAACACCTACTATGGTTTAACTCTTATAATCACCAAATAATTCTGCAGGATATTTTCCCACGCTTCTACTTGTGACAAGGCAAGGGTGAGCACTCAATCGGTATTCATACAATAAATTAACTAATCCATAAATATCTCATTCAACATAATTGGGTATCTTTTTTAGGATGATGCTTCAGTTTAAGGAAATTATTGCAACCCACATTTTAAAATTCAACCTTTTTTTTCTTGAACTTTTTATAAAATACAGCTCATGCTTTCTGTCTACTTTTGTTTTAAGAAAAGTAGTACTTTTTGTTTTTGTTCATTCATTTTTATTTATTGAAAACCAATCATTGAGAGTCAGTGAGAGAGAGGAAAAAGATCTTCTGTTTACTGGTTCCCTCTGCAAATGCCTGCAACAGCCAGGCCTGGGCCAGGCCAAAGCCAAGAGCTATTTAAGTCTCCTATGTGGGCTGCGGGCACTCGGATGCTTAAGCCTTCACAATACCTTGGCAGGAGCTGAGTCAGGAGATAGAGGTGGAGGTGAGACACCATCCCACACATCCTGACCTGGGGTGTGGGTAGGCAGCCCAAGCAGCAGATTAACTGCCTGTGGGTCACATTACCTTCCCCCTGCCTGTCTTCTCATGTAAAGGTTTCTGGCTTTATTTGAAAGGCATAATGAGAAGGAAAAACAGAGAAATCGCTTGCATTTGGTGGTTTACTTTCCAAATGTGTGCAACAGTCAGGGCATGGCCAGACCCAAGCAGAAATCATGAGCCACTAACTCCATCCAGAGCTGTCCTCTGATCCGTTCACAAAATGGTTTGTTTGTCTTTCAACTACAATCCTTCTGAATGCTCAGGTTGGCTAGTACTCTACTTTCCAAATAACCTGAAAATAGTTGTGCTTCATTTCCTGATGTAATGTGCATCAAATTCTTCCATTTGGGAGGATTTACTGTTGCAAACTGACAAAAATATCTTGTGCCTACATGTTAATCCAGTTGTCATGGGTGTTATGTTAATCTGAATATGTGGGAAATTTCTATTTGTGGCTATAACTTTTCCTTATCATTTAAACTCATGGTGTCTGTTCACACGATTAAAGTCTTTGAAGACATCAAACCAGCTTTAGCTCCTCATTTGGAGACCATGATTGCCACCAAAGGCCACCCCTGACAAATCCCGTGACACAGACTCTGCCTGATTGCTCCCCATAAAACAAAGGAAAAAGTCTTCAGTATAATAAATGCAAAATTTTCCTTTCAATCAACATTTTCCCTGAAAGTTTGAACTAATATCTGTTTAGTATGCATGTCATGGCCCTGAGAATCTATGCCCTACTCAAATCCTTTGGAGAAAGGCTGCCAACCTTCTTAAAAATCAAAACAGAACCCAGTGCTTATAACATAAAATCCTAGTGCCTGTTTTTCAGTTGATAAATAGCAAAGTATACTAAAAATATATGTCATTTTCTCCTCCAAAAATATTCCCATTAGTTTATTTTCTTTCCAAATATCTGTCAAGCAGGGAGATTTAACACTTAACTTTAAACTTGACTATAAATCATCTTATATGGGAATTTTATTGCAAAGACAGACTTGGAAAAAGTTTTTGAAAATGTCCTGGCCATGTTGATAAGTCTGATAACAAAGTAATGCCTTAGGGAGAAAGGAACCCAGTAATTTTGCTAAATTCACTCAAGCAGATGTTTTCACAGCTGTGCATTTCAACCGCAATATCATCTATTTTGGATATATATATTAAATATTATATTATATATTACATTGTATTATATTATTATATATTAAAATATGTATTATATATTATAAATGTGTGTATAGATATATAATACACATTTTAATAATCAAAATAAAATTAACCTTTCAGCATCAATTCAAGGATACATAACATTAGGAAACCATATACCCAAAAGTAAATACCATGACCACTTCAGAATGTTAACATACCATGTCTTTGAAAGCTAATGGAAAAGCTAAAACTCAGTGAAGTAAGCCAGTGTATCCCAAAATGGCAAATATCATATGTTCTCTCTTTGATATGAGGCAACATTCATGCAAAGTACAAAGTATTAGCTGTATAGAGAACCTGTTTATGCATATATTCTCATAGATGAATTATATTATGGAGACTAGCATACCAGGAAGCGAAGATTCTGTGCAAGAAGCATCACTACTCTCAAATACGAGGACTCCCAATGAAACCATTAAACCACTTTGACAATAGGTCAGCAGATTTTCTACCTTCGTCTATATCTACAGTGCCATGGGGCACATAAATGGCAGAATGTTAAACTTGTGTTACTAAAGAGTAATACTGCTGTAATAATATGGGGGAAAATGGTGGGAGGGGAAAGTGAGGAGGAAGGGAGAGGAGAGAAAGGGAAATTATGGAAAATAATAAAAATAATTTTTAATAAAGAAAGCTAATCGAAATATCAAGAATCATAGGAACTGCCTATGTAATAAATCAAACTTAAATTTGATTCACAGAAGAGAGGAAGTTATATAAGATTAGTTCTACTTATCCCTTCTAAAACAGGGTGTTGGATTTTCCAAGAGTGAATATAGTTTATAGAATGTTGGCAAAATCTCCATTCAAAATGAAGAACTCCTCATGTGGTTTGCTCTACTTGATAATAGAAAAAAAGAGAGAAATTATTGGGGAATATAATAATTGGCAGAGAACATGACTCAAGGATATACATTTCTTTCCTTTTACAAATTCTTTTTTCTAATCTGATTATTAGTGCATGTCTTATAACAAGATGACTTTTACCTGGCATTTCACATACGATCCTTAGATTTAAGCAACAGAAATTGCCTGGTGGATTAAGCAAAATATAGTCCTTTAAAAGACAACAAAGAACCACCAACCATTCCTCATAGCCTCAAGTTCAAAGTCTCAAGAGGGAATCAAGTTGCTTCAGCCTTGGTCAGATGCCTAGTCCATGTACCCACCCCACTGACTGCCTTAGTAAAGAAAATTTGAGGTGCTGGCACCTTTGTAGAAGGAGTCAGGCTTTACCTGCTACCAGGACCACGCACATTTGGACTTCCACCCAGAAAAACAAAGGAGCACTTTGTTGGAGGAGAGGATGCTGGATACTAAATGATGAAAATAACAGTAGAAGTAAATCAGTATGTCTTCCCCGGGTCAACAAACACAGTGAAATCACCATTGCACATTTATCGTAAGTTAATATATACCCTGAACGATGCACAGACAGCATCATTCTGAAGTAAGATGATTAGGAGAATTTCCTGCCTTCAGTAAATCTTGGGAGATGGTATTGGATAACCTTGGCCTCAAAGAACACACACGCTAATGGAGGACACAGACACTTAATTAGATGATAGGTTTTCCTCATTTGAACCAGGAACTCCCCTGTTGTTTCACTAAGTGCACACATAGGATATGTAAGAACTATGTGCCCATTAAAGTCCTCCTAGGGAATGATGTCTCCAGGACCCTGCTCTTTATAGGGCTGTTCTCACATGTTCTTATTTTTTTTTCCTCTGAATGATTTCCCTCTATGCATCACACTCCATCAGTCTCATTCTATTGTTTCTCTTGTTAATATTTTTCAGGTGCAGCCCATAAACTCTACCAACTCTCTACTCCATGACAGTTTCATGTCTGGTGGTGAAGTTGCGAAGATAGTGAGAACACAGCCCAAACCAAAGAGACGGCAGAATGTAAAGGAGGAATTATCAACACATTCCTGGCCTCAGAAAACTCGTGCAGTGTAGGAGAGAGACACTAGATAGTGGTAAACCACAATGATAGAAGGAATGATACAGGAAAAAGAAGGAAGTGAACAAAAAGACTACAGAAAAGTTTCCTAGCAGAGCTGACATCAGAAAGGAGGACAGGAGCTGAACACTCATTCCCTGCCAGCCAAGACAGCCAGCTGTGTCAAGACCACCAGCAGCCACGTGATTTTGTGTGATGACCTTCCAGGTTTGTGCTTGATCCCATATACTGTAGGGAATGTGTGTATGAAATGTGTGTATGTCTTTTTTTTTTTTTATCCTTACGAACAAAAGCATCAACAACAAGGCCAAATGTCATAAAATATGATGATGCCAAATTGGGGAGAGCAAAGTGGAACCTCCTTTTAGTTTGGGCAAGGTGGGATGGAACTGTAGCTGGACAGAATACCTGAGGGTTCTTGCATGGCATGAGTGCCTATGGAAACACAAAGATAATGGCCTGGGCTGTGAGCCATGAGCTTGTCAGCAGCAAGATGGTTTCAGATAACCAAGAACCAGGCTCCCTGAGTAAAGGAGAGTTACAAGTTTTACAGACTTTGCTTTTAGGAAACTCATACATATTCATAAGTTTGGGGAAGTTCTGGGAAGGGATATGTCTGCTTAAGGGGAGTTGGGCACACAAGACCAACTTGTGTGTTCCATGTGGAGATTAACATTACAACGAAGGGTTTGGGGGCTCTGTGTCGGGAAGGTAGAGGTGAGGACGTGATGGTGGCTTCTCAAGTGGGCCATAACTGGACTGGGCACTTGCCAGGGAAAGTGTCAGAAGGGAAAGTGTCAAGGGAAAGTGTCAGAAACTGAGTTACTTGTTGGGCCAATCAGCTGTCTACTGCACAACTGCAAGAACACCTGGTTGTTATTGGTTCCAGCTTAGTTCCTTTTTCCCAGCAGGGAAAGGTGTTGGTTTGACACCAAACTGAAAGCTTCTGGTTCTTAGGCCTGCTTGCCTACTAATTTTGCAATCTGAATTGATGACTTAACTTCTTCAAGCCTCAGTTTTCCTCGCATTAAGAAATGGAGATTTTCTAAGAAGTAAATGAGCTTTGGAAGAAACTTGTACAAAAACAGTTCAAAAAATTTTGCTTTTCTTTTCTTTTCTACTACACAGAAAATAAGAACAAAGCAATGTGAAGGTTTTTCTTTTGGGTGCTCACTTTATTTCTGAATGTGTGGAATGGGAGGGGCTGTATTCACTTCCATGGCTTTGTGTGGTCCATGCTGGACACCAGTGGAATAAGTTAACCCCATATTCTAGAACCTTTGATTTTTCCCTTTTGATTTGTGTATGCCCTGGCAAGATGGGGCACTATCCGTGATGCTCCCACCCTACCAGGTGAAATATCTGCTTTCGTCTGGCTCATAAATGATATTGGATTAAGAAAGCCGACCAGGGGCTAATGGACCTGAATGTATGACTCAGCAGTTTGCTCAGGCTATATTTAACCATCCTGGGTGCCACAATGCCAAACCCATAAGTAGTTTATGGGTCTTTCAAATGGTGGTATAATAATTCAGATTACCTATAAATCGGATTATAATAAATCAGATTAATTACTTGAACTGTTAACAGTAGTAAAACAAGATAATGCTTCATAGACTAAAAATGTGCCAGTTGCCATTCTTCTCCATTACATACATATTCATTTTAAAAAAATCATAATAATAGACCTCTTTCCTTGGATTTTTTATAACAGTATTTTTTGCCCATTTATTCCCTCCAGAAGCATTTATGAGTTCCTTTCTGTCAGGCACTTGTTTTGATCACTGAAGAGATAACAATGAAAGGGACAAAATCCTTGTTTCTAAAGAATTCACTATCTGATTAAGTGAAGTTACATAATGATGTTGCTCTGAAAAATAGTCATTTTTAACTTCCAGAAAACATTAAGAAAAAAGTCCTCATTTCTATTCTACTCTAGCCCACCCCTGATCAGAATGTCATCTAGGTTAGATGCCTTTACATCATTATCAAGAATATTCTGGAACCATAGAGTCTTTTTGAGAATATAATTTGACTGATACCCTATTCCTCATTACCAGGAATAAAGGGCCAGTGGCCTGATTGTTATCAGAACTACTGATGGGAATATTTGCCCAGCTCTGCCATGATGTTGCAGACCTCATTCAGTGAGTGAGGCCCTTTTGGCAACAGTTCCGTGCACCTTTCCCATTTAATCCTTGTTACAACCTTTGAAGTTGTTGGGTTTTTTTTTTTAATATTTATTTATTTATTTATTTATTTAAAAGGTAGTGTTATAGAGAGAGAAGGGAAGAAACACAGAGAGAGAGATCCTCCATAAGTGACTGTGCCTCAAATGTCCACAACAGCTGGAGTGGAGCTGGTCAAAAGTCAGGAGCCAGGAGCTTCTTCAAAGTCTCCCAGGGGGGGTGCATGGGTTCAAGCACTGGTATATCCTCCTCTTCTTTCCCAGGAGCACTAGCAGGAAGCTGGATCAGAAGTGAAGCAGCTGGGACTCAAATCCAGCCCATCAAGGATGTTGGTGTCACAGGCAGAGGCTTAACTTGCAATACCCAGCACTGGGCCCTGGAGTTGTCAGTTCTGTCAAATGTAGAATCAGAAGAGTTGAATAACTGATTCAAGGTCTTCAGCTCAAAGTAGGACCCAAAGGATAAACCAAAAGAAGGATTTATGGGTAGCGCCACGGCATATTAGGCTAAGCCTCAGCTTGTGACTCCTGTTCAAGTCCTGGCTGCTCCACTTTTGATTCAGCTGCCTGCTAGTGTGCCTGGGAAAGCAGCAGAAGAGAGCAGAGGGGAATCTGAGAAAAGCTCCTGGCTTTGAATGGCCCCAGCTCTTCCTTTGTAGCCTTTTGGGGAATGAAGCAGCAGATGGAAGATCTCTCTCTCTCTCTGTTTCCTTCTCTCTAATTACCTTTCAAACAAAAAATAAAATAAAATAAAGGAAGGGGATGATCTTAGGAAAGCAGAAAGCACGAAAGAAGTAATTGAATGACTTGGTTAGTCCACTGGTAGCTGGAAATAAGGGGAAAAAAAGAGTGGGAATGGGTCTTAAAGGAATGTACAAAATCTCATCTAGAGACCAGTAAACCTACAAAGATCTGGAATTCTGCACTTAGAGCAAGAGAGTACATAAAAAGCCATTCAAATAAGGAAACCTGTCCGGTTTGTACAATTTCTCTGAGTCTCTAATGCCAGTTAATAGACCAGGTCAGAGCCTAGGTCTTCTATGTCAGTGTCCCACCAGCGACTCATTTACTGGCCTGGAAACTTCAGCAGAGTGCATCTTGTAGCACTAGTCAAGCTTGTCAGTTACATAGAGGTAACATGAACTATTTCAACCAATTCCTGCAGACACAGCATTGGAAACAAATACATGAAATGGTTATTTTATTCATCCACTAACATTGAAGATACTCTGTTAACACAGAATGTGTCTACTTGTGGCCCCCAGGATCTGGGACTGACAAAACTTGAAGACTCACCTTTCCTGGTAGTTCAAACAAGACATAACATCTAATAACATATCTTTAATTTTCTAACCTGCATTCTGCCCCCACCAAAGGAAATAAAACAAGCTTGCTCCAATTTGAGTAGGTAATTGGAAGAAGACACAGCTCAGCAACTAACACCCTTTACCAAGGAAGTACATGTTTCAATCCAGTTGTCAATTTAAGGAGTTTGTGCACAAGTAATTGCTTCTTCAGCATCATCTCCTACACATTGAAAATCCAATGTTCTGCTGTTAGAATGCTTAAATCTCCACCTCCAACCAAATGTGGGCATCTGTAATATTATAATGACTTAAGAGGTATGTATACCTATTCCTTTTGGATATGCATAACATTTCCCAAATTTTTTCCTAAAACTTAATGAATATAAATACTTCCCTAGAAGCAAGCCTGGCAGTTCTGTCTGATTGGGGAGCTTTTTATTTTTAAAAATATCTATCTATGTATCTGATAGTTAAACACACACACACTCACAGAGAGAGAGAGAGAGAGAGAGAGAGAGAGAATGTTTTCATCCATTGGTTCATGCTACAAATGGCCACAACAGCTGGGGTTGGGTCAACTCATAGCCAGGAACCAGGAATTCCAACATCTCTCAAGTAAGTGGCAGAGCGTTAACCTCTTGGGTCATCTTCCACTGACTTCCCAGGAACATTAATAGGGAGCTGGATATAAAGCACATCAGCCAGAACTCAAGCCAGTGTTCTCATATGCGATGCTGGCATTGCAGTGGCAGCATAACCCATGGCACCACGGTGAAGCCTAGGGGGCTTACTTTGATCATGAGACCACCTCAGTCCTGGTTTGCATAACCCAGTAAAATCCTTTCTGCTTACAGTTCAAACTGCCTTCTTTGTGTTTCTGTTGGCATATGTGCTAGACAAGAGCCTCGGGTATGTTTTCCTACTAACATTGCACGTTCTAAAATAGTTCTTTGAACTTGTAACTGCTAGCTCATTGCATGTGACCTGAAAATACTCTCACATCTACATGATAAAGACAGTTTTGTTTACAGAAGTTACCTGGCCCACAGATTGCTTTTCCTATCAATGGGTAGGAATGTAGATGACAACAAGCGAGGGAGAATGAACTTCCATGCAGCCTTCACAGTTTGGGAGATAGAAGGGGGGAGAGCCAGCCCAAAGTTTGTTTTCATGGAGTATTATAGTTATTTATAGAATGACTAACAGAATATTCAAAGGAGAAGTACCAGACAAACCTGAAATAGGCATTTGAGAGAAACTGACTTGAGACATTGACTTTTGACTCATTCGGTATTACAGGAAGCATGTAAAGTTGTACCGGGTTGTACGAAAGCTGATGATACTAAGACAAAGTGTTTCCTGTCGGACCTTATTAGAGCATTGAAATTCTAGAAGGGGAGGGCTCATGCCAGCCCATGTGAGATAAACACTTTCTCAAAGCACAAGGGGAATTCCTTTTTATTCCACACATATCCCATGGGCTTTTCACACCTCATGCACCAATTTCTGTAACAGTTTATTTTTAAGATTCCTTGGTACTACTACAATTCTGGGCAGAACATTTGCCAAGCAATGGCACCTCCACCTATGAGTTCGCTCCCATTCAAGTCTCCAAATTCTATTACCTACCTCTGTAAAAATTGTCTCCCTTTTTTGCTTTTAAAACCTCCCCGTTATATCTACCTCTTCGAATTCTGCCCATAGTTGACTATGGCACACATGTCCCATTACAGTGCTAGGCTTAACTAAAGCTTGAGTTTTCTTTGTAACCATGTTGTGTTCTCTTGGCCAATAGTTGCTACTGTTTATTCCAAGCAGATGAGCAGGCAAGAGCATACACAGATATTCTTGAGTATTCGGGACAGAATGTAGCAACTTGTCACTAAAATGCTACAAAACAACCAGCTCAGAAAACTTAGGCAGTGGCCCCCAATTCAGCTTGCAAGACTATGGTATTCTGATTTGAGTTAGGTTTGACTGGTCTTGGCTCAGATTGCCTTACATGTCCAGGAGTTTACTTGTACGGTGGTCTCAGCTGGGATGACTGGAGCAATTTGACTCTGGTTCATTTTTCCCCCATGTTCTTTATGCTGGGTTCAGGACACTATCTGGACTAGCCTGGACATGTCCTCCTCATGGTAAGGGGAAAGAACAGCCCAGTTGCCCAGCAGTGTTAAGCCTCTAGTTGAGCTGTTTGCTATATCCTATTGTCCAAAGCTGTTCACACAGCTGAGCAGAAGGTCAGAGGAAATGGATTCTGAGGCAGATAAGTCCATGAATCAATCTACCATAAAAGGCAAAGTAACTTTGTAAAAGGGCCCAGTAAGCTTTTTGAAGGATCTGTCATGATCTCTGAGTATAGTCCCTACATGATTAACCTTGGAGACCTGAAACAAAGGAAATTTGTCTCTTAAACAAAGAGTGCTACTGCTCTTTCTAGTTCTCATTTCTTTATCCACATTATGGAATCCCCTATTTCCATTTTTGAAGATTTTTATTAATATCCTGAATTGGATGAGTTATGAAGAGAGAGATGCACACACAGATACACAGGTTTTCTATCCTCTGGTTCACTCCCCCCAAATGGCATGATGGTTGGAGTTAGGCTAGGTCAAAGCTAGGAAGGAACTTGGAACTCCATCTGGATCTCTCAGGTGGGTGCAGGGGTCCAAGCACTGGGGCCATCATCTGCACCTTCCCAGGAACAGTAGCAGGGAGCTGGATCAGAAATGGATCATCCAGAACTAAAACTGGCACTAATATGGGATGCCAGCCTTGTAGGGAATGGTGTAACCGTACTTCTGGCACCAGGGACCTCCTGTTTCAGGGTGGCCATCTTCATTATTATCTCAATGAAGTCCGCCCCTCAATGTTTCTCATCCTTCTTAAGGTACTTAGGGAACCCTGGATTCCGGAGTCTGAGGAGAGGGGTTTGTACCAAGAGAGAGGAAATGAATACATTAATTGTAATACCAGTGAATTTCCAAATCTCTGTTCATAGATCCAACTATGTTCTCAGAAAGAATTGCTATAATTTGAAAGATACAACATACTTAATCAATTTATAATTTTTCCAAAGTAAATATTCCTTGGGTTGCTGAAATGCAAGTTGGATAATAAGAGATTGTCAGTATTCATCCAAAACTTTTAAGGGAAAAACAATTGATCCTAACTGTGATGGTTACTGGAGAACATACTAGAGGAAGGTGAAAAGGATCATTCAAGAATGGTGATTAGCACTGCCCTGATGATGAGTGACTTTGTGAAGCCTTTTTAAAATGGCTTTGTCTGGCATGTCACAGTTACCCATACTTTGAAGCTACAAGCAGATGTGACACCACTAGACCTTCTCCTGGGACTCCCACTTGGGTACAGGGATCCAAGAACTTGGACCATCTTCTGCTGCTTTCCTAGGCACATAGGAGGGCGCTGGTTGGGAAGTAGACAGCTGAAATTTGAACTGGTGCCTATGTGAGATGCTGGCACCACAGACAGAGGTTTAAGCGACTGTCCCAGACCTGGAATTTGTAGTGAAGACTCTCAGCGGTTTCACCTTCGGAGAAGAATAACTAACAACTGTGCTCCGTGGGCTCCCTCACAGCGGAGATTGAACTTGTGCTGCCCAGAGTGGTGCAGTCACGCCTCAGGATTCATGAATAGTTGGCTCTAGGAGGCCTGTGAGTACCAGAATCTGCTCCAGTCCCCCTTATAAAGAATGATACAGTATTTGCATAGGACTTACAAACATCTCCCACATACTTTAAATTGGCTAATGATTACTTATAATACCAAGAAGAGTTGACATACTCTCCACATAGAAACACTATGTTGTTAGGGGAAAGGAAATAATCTGTACCTGTTTGGTACCGATGCATGTTTTTCCCTATTTTTGATCCATGGTTGAGTGAATCCAAGGGTGCAGGACCCATAAATACAAAAGATGTGTGCTGGTGTGTTGAGCTTCCAGGTAGGCTGCTGGCCGACCCCTGTTTTGTTACCTCACGCCCCTGCCAGTGTTTGCTAGGCCCTCTGCTGAAGTCAACTATTTGCTCTCAAATCCGTGTTTCAATCCAGGCCAGCAATCAATTTCACGAGATGAAACTGAATAAGAAAATGCTGAGGTTGTTAGCGTAATACCTGGGAATTTTACAGTTTTTTTTTTTTCCTTGTAAGTTTCCCATCTGGTAAAGACAAGAGTGATATTATAAGACAGGTGAGAGTGAGTTAATGAGATTCAGGCCAATCACATCCAGGTGCTTCTGGGTGGATTCCAGACAGAGAGACAGATGGGAAGATGGATAGATGGGCAGAAAAGGTGTCTTTCAGCCTGGACTTTGCCTGAAGGCCAGAGGCAAGCAAACTGAAACGTTAAAGACTGCAGCCTTCACAGTCGGACGTTCATTCTGTGAAACTGCAACAAGCCTCACAGAATATGAGGGCACTTCAAAAAGTTTGTGGAAAATTAGAATTAAAAGATAATATCATGTTGGTGCAAAAAAAAAAAAAAGCTCTAAGATCCGCATATATAAGGGATTTTTTTAAAAGTCCATAAAAATGTGGTATAAAAAACTATGTATGATTTTTTAAAGTGTTTGTGACAAAAACAGACTTATCTCTTCTTGAAAAAGGTTCATTTGAAAGGCACAGTGACAGGGAATGGAGAGAGAGAGAGAGGGGTCTTTTTTTTTGTCTATTGGTCCACTCCACAAATGCCTGCAGCAGCTGGGGCTCAGATCAAAAGCAAGCACACAGAGCTCCATTCTGTTCTCCCACGTGGGTTGCAAGGATTCAGGTACCTAGGCCATCATCTGCTGGTCTTGTAGGTGGATCAAAAGCAGAATTGCTGAGACTCAAGCTATTCCTCCAACATGGGATACAGGCATCCCAAGCAGTGGCTTAACCAGCTGTGCAGTAACACCTGCTCAATTTACCTTTCAATTCTACTTTTTGTTTTCACAGACTTTTTGAAGTAACCTTGGAAAGTGCAGCATCAATCTGTACGGCTACTCCTGCAACTTGCTTTTCAATATTCTGTTACTAAAATTATTTTTCATTTTTTATTACTTTTTAATTTTTTTAAAAATTTATTATATATTCAGAATGCATGGAAGGAGAAAGGAAGACAGGTAGAGGGAGAAGAAAAGAGAGAGAGATCTGCTTATACACTGGTTTGCTTTCAAATGCCTATATCAGCTAGGACTAGACTGAGCAGTAGCCAGGCTGGGAAATGAATTTAAAACTACACTTTCAAATGGATGACAAAAACTCAACTACTTGAGTCATCTCCTGCTGCCTCCCAGGGTCTGCAGTAGCAGATGAAAAAAAAAAAGAATTCAGGGACCTCCTGCTGTGGCTTATCTAGCCTCTTTAGCTGCCAGCTCAGATGCCTACCTGGGGATCACACCTCCGATTTTCATTGCTCGTGGTAGACCATGTTCAGTTTTGACTGTTGCTCCTGGAGGTGGATTTTTGGCTGTTCTAATCTTTCATGATCACAGCTTATGCTATGACCAAAGTTCTTGTCCATACATAGCCCCGGGACCTGTATGCTGGACTGGGAGGTTATGTATCAGGCAGGAGACAGGCTCGGGGGAGACCCTCCAAGCCACAGCAGTGGTGACTGACCGCTGGTGTTGGACAGTCACCAGTGATCCTTGGGAGGGTTCTGATTGTTCAATGGGTGTTGATTTCTTCATTCCTAGATTTCTTTGTGGACTGCAAATATGATGTTCTTAATTTTAAAAGATGTAAAATACATTTGGTTTTGCATGGGCACAGGCACAACCCCTTTCTGACTTTGTTGTCCTATCCTTACTGGTTAGAAATTCCTCTCAGACATTCTCTAATAACTGTTGTCTCCAAGTAGCATATCGAAGAGAAATACAGAATCATTTGTGTGCAGTGCTAATGAAACTATCAATAGAAAAATAAAAAGGTGTTTCATCTATGGTTAACCTAAGTTTTTATCTGACTTGAAGTTTTTTATTTTTCCCCTAACTTTAACAAAAAGTCATTGTCAGAATACTGACTTAGGTAGATAGCCCTCTCACTTCTAGGGCATCCTGGGATACGTCTTATGCACTGGGCACCGAAGTCCAGCCACTCACTGACAAACATGGCTAGGGGCATCTCAAGCCCTCACTCTTTGTTGTGGCCTGGGAAAGCAGTCAAGGATAGCCCACAACCTTGGGACTCTGCACCCATGTGGGAGACCCAGAATGAGCTCCTGGCTCCAGATTGGCTCAGCTCCAGCTGTTGTGGTCACTTGGAGAGTGAACCAATGAATGGAAAATCTTTTATTCTATATTTCCTTCTCTGTAAATCTGCATTTCCAAGAAAAATAAATAAACCTTTTAAATAAAAGTAGTTGGCCAGGAAGGTCACTCAGGATCTGACTTTCTCTGTCTTCCTTGATTGAAATATTGATGGAATAATTAGGCTGATAGGAATCCTGTTCATTTCTTTAGTCTCGCTTCAAGCTAGAAATGATAGCTACCCTTCCTGCCCTGTTCACATCTCCCCAGTTGGGGGACTCTGAGCAAAAAGTGGTGCTCACCACACTGATGTGGTTGCATGCCAGGCTTCTGGATGACGTAGTCCTGATTTTCCCTTCTTTCTTCACCCAAAATTCCACTCAGAAAGGTATATTTCAAAAATAGTAGGTGAGCTCACAGTGGCCAGTGAGTTCCCAGTCGGAGGGAGGAATTAGAGCTATGATTCAGCTGTTTCTGAGGGCACTGATTACCTAATCCAGGCACTAACAACTCTCCTGCTATTTAGAGATGATGCCCTGAATAATCAAACAGTTTCCTCTTTTGAGCATTCCCTCTAGTTTGCATCTTGGAGGTGCTTTTAAAAATCAGTAAGATCCTAAGACAACTTCTCATGCTAGCAGATATTAGATCATCAGGTGTTTGTCTTAACTACTGAATAGAAGGATTTTTAAAGAATACTCATTGCCAAAATGCATAACGCAGGCGAGAAATCCCCACAATGTTCTTGGGACTCAGGGACTGCTTTTCCCAAGGGACAGAGGAAAGGACTGACATGGTGGCTGGTTAAACGACTTGTCTACAGTTACACAGCTTGTGGGTAGTACAGCTAGGATCTGAATCCAGGCAGCCTGGCCTTCTGGTCTGTATTCTTAGCTCCTTTGCTGGCCTGAGGCTCAGAGAGGCTAGCCAATCTGCAAAAGATCACACAGTAACTGAGCCAAGTCTTTAATCTAGGTCATGTTCTAGTGAAGCCTGATGTTTTTATTAC
Organism: Ochotona curzoniae; assembly: GCF_017591425.1. Classification (NCBI taxonomy): domain Eukaryota; kingdom Metazoa; phylum Chordata; class Mammalia; order Lagomorpha; family Ochotonidae; genus Ochotona; species Ochotona curzoniae. Next base: position 20,091,569 of record NW_024465894.1, on the reverse strand, counting down.
CAATTATGGAGCAGGGTTGGGGGGAAAATGGAAATCTATCTATCTATCTATCTATCTATCTATCTATCTATCTATCTATCCATCCTCTGCACCTAAAGAAGAAATAAGGGCCTCCTAAAGATGAAAGAAGTCACAACAAAGAAGCAAACTATGTTTGGATGCTCCTGGGGTGGGGAAAAAAGAGAGGATAATTTATCAGCTGCTCTTGGGGAGCTTGGTATTAGAAATGATTCAGTCCCAAGGCCAATGCTGTGTCATATTAGTTAAGCCTCTTCCTGAGAGGTTGGTGTCCCATGTGGGCGCCTATTGCAGCTCCACTTCCAATTCAGCTCCCTGCTAATGCACCTGGGAATGCAACAGAGGGTGGCCCAAGTCCTTAGGCCCCTGTATCCCTGTGAGAGACCCAGAGGAAGCTCCAGGCTCCTAGTTTTGAGACATGGCTCCTGACACTGCGGCCATTTGGGAAGTGAATCAGCTGAAGGAAGATCTCTCTGTCTCTCTCTTTCTGGGTATATGTGTATCTTTTCTTCTCTCAATATAAATATTGACTTTCAAATAAAAATAAATCAATTTGTAAAAAAAAAAGAAAAGAAATGTCTCAGACTAGTCCACTTTAGAGCACAAAAGGAGAATAAAAAAATAAGCAAAACTAGCCAGGCAGAGGCAATTAACTACTGCAAAGGATGCTGTCTGTAAGAATTTACCTGCAAATGATACTTTTACTGTAACCAAAGCACCAGCTTCCTTTGGCATGACTATGTGTGGATGGAAGCCAGAGGCCAGACCCTCTGCTGGAAATCCCCAGTGTGGGATGGAACCTGTCAAACCCAAGCTGCTGGGGAAACAGAGTAAGAAGGCCAGCGAGGAAACTTGCTCTCAAGGCTCATATACCAGCCTCAGGGCACCAGAACTCCTTACAAAGTCTGGTTCCTGAATGCAGCTGAAGAGAAATTTACCTGACGTGTGCAGCCTGGAGGAGAAGAAGGGTCGACAGAGCAAGTTCCACCAAGGATCTGGCCCTGTGGGGCTCTCAGCGCAGGTGCACCTGCACTCCATCTCAATTGGGGATGTGTGGAGCATCCAGCTGGGAGGAGAGTACAGGGCCTACCAGGTGGGTACGTCTCCTGAAGATGCCAATGCCTGCTAAATCATAAACACACCAAGTGCTGGCCAGTGGCCTTGCTCAACCTCACAGCCCTCTCTTCACATCCTCACCCCTCATCCATCCGTTTCTGACCTCACTGGTTTTCTCTCTTGGTTCTTTTCTCTTTTCCTTCCTTCCTTCCTTCCTTCCTTCCTTCCTTCCTTCCTTCCTTCCTTCCTTCCTTCCTTCCTTCCTTCCTTCCTTCCTTCTCAGAGCTAGAGAGCGAGAATATTCCATCTGCTGCTTCACTCCCCAAGTGGACATAGTGACAATGGCAGAGCCAAGTGAAGTGAGAAGCATCTTCTGAGTCTCCCACGTGGAGCAAGAGCCCAAGCACTTGGCTTATCTTCCTCTGCTTTCCCAAGTGCATTTGCAGGGAGCTGGATCGGAAGTGGAGCAATGGACACTTGAACTGGCGCTCATATGGGATGCTGTCATCACAGGTGGTGGTTTTATTTGCTATGACACACCAGCCCCCACCCACTGGTTTTCTTCCTGTCCTTGCAACAGTGCCACTTCAAGATTACTTTGGCTGAAAACATATCCCAGTTCTGTGCCTGGTCCACTTTTTGTCACCATAACTTCCCTACCTCTGGGAGGTATCCCAGGATCCCCTAGAATGAGGCAGGGCCCAGCCTAGCTTCATGCCTTCCACATCAGCTGGCTGGCTGTTTCAGGGTGTTTTCAACATTTGAGATGCTCTGCTTGCAGTTATGCTCAGGCAAGCACCCTCTATAATGTGAGCCCTATGCCCCCAGGGAGTTTTGCGTTGTGTCCTGTTGTCAGCAGTGCCTGGCACATACAGAACATTCAGTGTGTGTGATCAGTAACTGAACTCCATGTGCCTGGATAGGGCAAAAAAGGCTGTCACATATACAGTCCATCTGTGGTCCCCATGCTACTTTGACCCAGTCTATTCCCTCTGCTAAGCAGCTAGTGGAGAAGCCAGATCTTGCCGTGTAGGTTTTTACATCTTTGATGTTACAGGGTTTACAATGGGCTTCCCGCCCCCACCCCCCGGGTTTTGTATGACATGACTATAAAAACAAACAAACAAACAAAAAACCCTCTTTTCTAAAGCCACACAAGTATCCATTGGCAGGAAAATGATGAACAAACTGTCTTGCACATCCATAGCACAACATATAACCCACGAACAAGAAGGAAGGAAGCCTGAGTGAATCTAGGAGCTAGACTGAGTATAAGCATCACACACATACACACATCATGTGATGCTGTGTGCACAAAGGTCTGTAGCAGGCAAAGCTAACCTGTGGTTACAGAAATCAAGCATAGTCCTTCATGCAGGAAGTAGAGACAGACTAGAAAAGAAAGGAGCGAGTTCCATAAGGAATTGGAAAATCTCAGTACTTTGAGTGGTTGTTATACAGGTGTATGCATTTTCTGGAAATTATCATATATGGATACCTAAAAACTCTGTTTTCTTGTATGTAGAAAAATAAATAAATAAAGGTTATTTGTAGGAGTTGACAACGCGGTGTAATAGGCTTAGCTGCTACTTATGACACCAGCCTTCCACATGAGTGTCAGTTCAGGTTGCAATTGCTCTTCATCCAGTCCAGCTCCTGGCAAGATTTCAGGAAAGCATGGAAGATGGAGCACGTGCTTGTCCCTGCCACCCACATGGGAGATCTGGATGGATTCCAGGCTCGTGCCTTTGGCCTGGTCCAGTCTGTTGCAGCCATTTTGGGGAGTGAACAAGCAGATGGAAGATTCTTTCTGTCTCTCTCTTTCTGTCATTATGCCTTTCAAACAAGTAAATAACAGTTTAGAAAGAATAAAGTTATTTTTAAAAGTCCACTCTCAACAGTCCCAGGGTGAAATGATGACAAAAATATCCATTGTTAATTATGGGAAGGAATGAGCATTTTGCAAGTGTATGCAGAATAAAGCAACATGATGATGTTGGTAAACACTTTCCCTGATGTGACCTTGAGGAAGCCCAGCTTATGCATGAGAAAGAAATGGGAATTTATTATTTCCTGCAAAGTATTATTCCGAGAAGACCAGGAGAGGAGCCAGCTTCAGAGTTCAAGGTCAGGGTGTTGCCTGGGCCTCCTTATGTCTCAGCTCTCTTCTACTTTCCTTCTCAGCTGGCCGACTCAACAGGCCACGAGCAGATGACAGTTACAGTTCAGGGGTGCAAGCAAAAGCCTGAGACTAGCTTCTCACTGGACCCCATCGATGACTCACTGTGGTGTGTGATGGAGGAAGACCAAACTACTAGGATGAGTATAAGATCCCCAATGGAGGGCCTGACATGATGGCTCAGTGGCTAAATCCTCACCTTGCACTTGCCAGGATCTCATATGGGCTCTGGTTTGTGTCCCGGCTGCCCCACTTCCCTTCCAGCTCCCTGCTTGTGGCCTGGGAAAGCAGTAAAGGGTGGCTCAAAACCTTGGGACTTTGCACACATGTTGGAGGCTGGAAGAGGCTCTGGCTCCTAGTTTTCAGATCGGCCCAGCTCCTCAAGTGGCGTGAACCAGTGAACACAAGATTTTTCTTGCTGTCTATCCTTCTCTCTGTAAATCTGCTTTTCCAATCAAAATAAATAATTAAATAATGCATCTTTTTTTTTGGAAAAGATTTGCAATGGAAGATGAGGGACTGTTAGGCCAATATAGCAAATGACTGTGGTTAGAGGAACAAAAAGCCACAAAAGGCCACTGAAATACAGGAACAAAATGCTGGCTAAAAGGCCAACTCCTCAACTACTTAAATGCCACCATTCATTCTATCACATACCAAAAACAATGGTTTTCTAATATCAACTAACTATTGAAACCTGAAGTTGTTGTTTGAGCAATGTATTTTCTTGAGCATGATATTTTCTTGTTAGGAGCCTAGTAGGAAACATTAGGTTATCCTGCCTGCTGCTTCCCTTTTTAAACAAATATGTCATCTGGCTTCCAGGAAGGGCAAACACTTTTGTGCCAGAAAGCTGCCTGATAAAGGGGCTTCCTCCAGTCACTAACCTCAGCAGAACTGTAACCAAGTGGGACCTGGGGAAAGGATGCTGAGGAAGTGGCATTTGAATGCCTGCCTGTCGAAGAGTTTGCAAGCTTTTGCATGCAATCTTCAAAACAATGTTTAGTTCATCTCTGCTGGCTTCTAGGGACCCACAGACCTTTCCATGCTGGCAGTGCTAGGATTTTAGAAACATTTGTGCTTTCTTTGTAAATCATTTGTTCAGCTTATTTATTTGAAAGGACAGGGAGTCCCAAAGAAACAGACACAGAAAGAGATCTACCATACACTGATTTACTGCTTAAATACATGCATCAGTTAAGTTTGGGTCAGGCTGGAGCCAGGAGTCTGGGATTCCATCTGGGTCTCCTCTGTGTGGCAGGGACCCAAGCACCCTGGCCTCACTACCGCTTCCCCCATGTGGGTGCACAGTGGCAGGAAGCAGGGGTGGGATTTGAACCCAGGCACTCCAAGATGAGATGCACACTCCAAACGCTGTCAGAACCACTGTGCCAAGCACCCATCCCAGGATCTAAGCATTCTGAAATGCTTATTGATTCTTCAAATTCCCAAATCTGAATTAAGGAAGTTAAACATATCTGCAGATTATTTCTCTTTTAGTTTGGGACAAACTACAAGTTTAGCCCCACAAAAAAAAAAAAAATTGTGGGGCTCTTTACCTCAGTGCTTAACTAAATGGTTGTTAAAAATAGTGTTAAAAAAAAACTAAAGTAGATTAAGTCGAAGTAAATTCTGGAGATGGTAAGGAATTAAATGTAAAGTTGAAATAATTTTTAAAACCTAACAGTATTTGTGGGTAACTTTTTACAAAGCCCAGTACATTATTTTAAAATCTTATGGCAAACAAGAAAAATATTACAGCAAATATTGCAGCCACATGTTTGTTTTTAAAAAAAAAGTTTGAAAAAAATTATTCATTTATTTGGAAGGTAGGGTTACAGAGAGAGGGAGAGATATCTTCCATCCACTGGCTCTCTCCCCAAATGGCCACAGCAACTGGAACTGGGCTGTTTGGAAACCAAAAGCCAGGAGCTTCCTCCAGGTCTCCCACATGGATGCAAGGGCCCAAGAACTTGGGCCATCTTCAGTTACTTTCCCAGGCACAACAGCAAAAAGTTAGAATGGAAGTGGAACAGCCAAATGGGGTGTTGGCCTCTCCTGTGGTAGCTTCACCTGCAATGCCTGGGCTTCTAGCTCTAGTACATAATTGACCTTGTGCTTCTTGGTAAGAAAGTCACCAAAATTTCAACAGAGCATTTGTCAAAGGTTCTAGTGATCCATCTAAAAATTGCTAAAATAATATATTTTTAATATTTTCATTACAAAAAACAATGAGTAATGATATGCTAGGTATGTTATTGGACTGAATATTTTTAGATTGTATACTTAGATGAAAAAATCAGATTGTGCCTCATAAGTGTACTAAGCTATTATTTATCAATTAAAAATAAGTAAACAAAAATGAAAAAAGAAACATGAACCAAGGATATAAAAACTAGTGGAAGAAATATTAATCTTGCAACCAACCAAAGAACTGTAAATTAAACAAAATTGGGATGCTGTTTCTCTCCCATCAAATTAGCAACATGGATTTTATGTGAATGTTAAGTGGCCTGAGTATAACGTGGGACTGCTTTTCTAATGGGAAATTTCATCTTCAATGGATCTGCACTCTCTCTCTGTCCCTTAGAGTTCCTCATGTAAGAAATGTCCCGAGGGAACACTAAGAAAACTGAAATATGAGCATCAGTATCCATCATGGGGCTGTTTCTGCACAGTTATCAAATCACTGGTCAATAATATAAAAAACTATAACGTAAACACGCAACGGAGAAATAAGATGATGATTGGGAAACCCTTCCATGAAATATCAGCATGCACCTGGTAAAATGATGTTGCAAATAATTCATGACAAAGGAACGAGTTACCATTATGTTAGATCTTAAAAGGAAGAGTGGAAAATTATATGCACAGTATGATATGAATTATATAATTTCATCCACACATGTATGCATCTGCAATTCTATCTAGTGCATTTATAACAATTTGCCATCTCAAAACATTTGCATGGATTTTTATGCACACTGTGACTTTTATTTTAGGAGCTGCCTCTTTTCTGGATTCACTACATAAACATGTAGACTTGATAACCATGTAATACAAAGCAGCTGAGAAGTTGAGCCTCACGCTCTGAGAGAGCCCAACTAATCAAAAAGGCAAATCGTGGCAACTTACACCTTCCTCACTTTCCTCCTTAAAACATCTGACCTTTTCAAGACTGTACAGGTCCTTAGAGGAAACCGAACATTTACACACAATTTAATAGCGACACTAGTTAACACTAGGGATTTATATTAATCCCTGCCGACAGAATCTATAGTGACTAACACCCAATGGGGTAATTAAAGCCTTCTGGTAATTACTCTTGTGGTTTAGGCTGGGCTGAGTATGCCTGGGTCCCTAGGTTCTTCTGGCTGGATTCGGGGAGCTCACCATCACCAATCGCTTTGGAGTGGCTCACTGGGTCTCCTTTAGCTGGAGCTGTTTGACCTGTGAGCTGTGTGTGCCTGGTTCAGCACAGCCAAGCTGCTGCAGCAGAATCATAGGAGAACACAAACTCCTGTTTCTTAGATTTAGGGAGTGATGGGGATACATGAGCTCAAATGGCAACACCTAATTCTCATAGAACTGGGATGTGAAGATAGCACGAGTAAGCTGCTGATGAAGGATCCGCTTTAGCCTTAGTTCGACCCCAAGGCGGATCCTGAGCTAAAGGCCTTAAGTGCAGGTGCTTGATTGCAGAGAGCACAGTGAGCAATGGGGAAAAGGTGGGAAGGAAGGAATTCATCACTGTGCAGGTTACTGCTGCAGCCAACAGATCTGCACCTCCACCGCACCCCACTCCCAGCAGAGTCCCCCGAGGAAGTGTGTAAAACACAGCTCATGAATTATTATAATTGTCCTAAGGGACAAGGGCAGTGTGCAGCCCTCGATTCCCATTCCACAGTGATTAAAGCTGGTGCCCTGAGCATTAACTGCTATTCCCCAGCACTTGTTAACTGCCCTGTGTTGGTTAACGCTCCAGAAAACATCCTTGGACCCAAAGCTTCAGGCAGCCGTGGGTGGAGATATAGAGTATTGCCTGCCAATGCCCTCTGAGACATCCCTGCTACGTAGGTCATATCTCAGCCGGGTTGCCAGTGCCCCCTGGTTTTCTCTGAGAACACTGCTTCATGTGTTCTGGTCTCTGAGAGAGGAGTTCTTTGGTTTTAACTATCCATCCACTCACACTTCCAACTATTTTGATTGGGAAAAAGTGGGAGAGGTATCAGAAGGGGGAAAAAAATGCAGGGTCATATCTCTGAAAAAGAGGAAAAAGGATCAAGCGTTGTGATGCAGCAGGTTAAGGTACCACCCGAAATGCTGGCACTCCGTGTGAGTGCAGGTTTCAGTCCCAGCGGCTCTACTGATCCAGCTCCTTGCTGCTGTCCATGGGAAAGACGAAGCCTCAACATGCAGGAGACCTGGATGGAGGACCAGGCTCCTGGCTTCAGCCTGGCTCTGGCCTGGCCCTTGATAGCTTTGCAGGTGGAACCAATGGAAGGAAGAACCTCTCTCTTTCTCCCTCCCTCACGCTGTCTCTGCCATGTATATATATATATTTAAAAAAAAAAAACAGCAGAAAGGGAGAGAATTCTAAATGTCACCATGTGAATAGTTCTGAAATCTGCTTCAATATGGAAAATTAAAATGAAGAGTCTAATCATGTAGAAGAGTCTAATATGTCTTAAATCTAATATACTTTAAATCTATAAGGAAACAGTATTTAATGGACTAATCAGTTTGTAATTAATAGCATTAGCATTTAATTTTTAAATAATTACAAAAAGGTTACAGATTCGGTGCAGTGATTTCTGCTATACACTTCACCAAATTTCCTCTAATGTTACCACATATGCACATAACCACTGATCAGTGATCACACATGGGACATTAACATTGAGCAATACTGTTTCCTGATCTACAGGCCTTGTTCGGATGTTATCAAAAGTCCCACCAAGATTCTTTCATTCTGGTCCAGGGCCCCGTCAAAACCCTCCGTTGCGTGTAGGTGGCAGATCTCCCACATGGAACCAGTTCCTCTGTTTTTCTTTATCTGTCAAGATCTTCACACATGAGACATTGTAGACAGGGATTTTGCTTTCATTTTTAAAAAAATTATTTATTTGTTTGGAAAGTCAGAGTTACAGAGAGATCTGCTGGTTCACTTCCCAGATGACCTCATCCGATTGTCCATGGCTAGGCCTGGCAAAATCCTGGAGCCAGGAGTTTCTTCCAGGTCTCCCACCTGGATGACAGAGGCCCAAATGCTTGGGTCGTCTTCTGCCTTCCCGGGTGCGTCAGCAAGGAGCTGGATTAAAAGTGGAGCACCTGAGTCATAAGCCCGCACCCATGCAGGATGTCTCTGCCATAGATGGCAGCCTTTCTGTACCCACTACATCACAACGCCGGGCCTGTGGGCAGAGACTGGACACTGTTCGTCTGGGATTCTCTGAGGTTTCTTTATGGTTAAATTCTGATGACATTTTTTTTTTTTTTGCAAAGATATACAGACATGATGCTGTGTCCTTCCCAGTGCATGGTGTAAGGAGGTACAAACTGCAATGTGTGTCAACACATGCAATGTATGTCATAACATTGGTCATTTCATGAAGGTGGGGCCTGCGAGGTCGTCACAGTAAAATGTTACTACTTTTGTCCTTTGGAATTAATAACTGTCTTATGGGAAGATGCTTTTTTTTTCTTTAAAGGGAAGATTTACTGTTTTATTTGTTTTTCTTTGAAAGACAGTTATAGAGAGGAGAGAGAGAAAGAGAGAGAGAGAGAGACTGGCAGACATCTTCTGTCAATCCTAAACAGCTGGAGCTGAATTGCTCTGATCTGAAGTCAGGAGATTCTTCCACACCCCCTTCATGGGTGTAGGGCCTCAAGGATCTGAGCCAGTCTCCTCTGCTTTCCCAGGCTAAAAGTGGAGAGCTGGATTGAAAATGGAGCAGCCGGGAAGTGATCCAGTACCCACAGGGATTCCAGCACTATAATCAAAAGCTTAGTGCACTATGCCACAGCACTGGCTAAGAGAAGATACTTTTAAGATTTGTACAGACTTCCAAAGGGAATGAGAGGATGATGTTCTAGAGAATTCCCCTGTAAATGGGGCCAAAACACAGGATTTCAAAAGCCAAGCACAGTGGTGCTGAAAACAAATCCCAGGAGGAGACCTGTCTTGGTGCTTCAAGAGCCATGTCCAAAGCGCTTAGCACAAACACAGTTTGGCACAGAGCAGGGAGATGTACAGGTGACAGCGCACACTGGAGCACTTCAGAAAGTTCGTGGAGAATGGAATTAAGTGATAAGCTTATTTTGGTGCCAAAATTGTTTAAACTCACCCATAATTTTCATAATGTAAATTTCTATGAACATTTTAGAGACCATTCTTACACATGAATTTTAATTTTTTTTACACCAAAAGAAACTTAACTTTTTAAAAAAGATTTATTTTTATTGTCAAAGTCAGATATACAGAAAGAAGGAGAGAAAGAGAGGAAAATCTTTCATCCGTTGATTCACTCCCCAAGCAGTCGAAATGGCTGGAACTGCGCCAAGCTAAAGCCAGGCGCCAAGAGCCTCTTCCAGGTCTCCTATGTGGGTGCAGGGTTCCAAGGTTTTGGGCTGTCCTTAATTGCTTTCCCAGGCCATAAGCAGGGAGCTGGATGGGAAGTGGGGCTTTCAGGATTAGAAGCATTGCCCATATAGAATCCCAGACTGTGCAAGGTAGGGACTTTAACCTCTAGTCTACCGTACCGGGCCCAATAAGCTTATCTTTTAAATCCATTTTCCATGAATGTTTTAAAGTACAATTGTATTATGTATTATGTAACTTGAAATATTAAAAAAAACCACTAATGAACTTGATAGAAACATTTCTACCTTCTACTTCAGACTTATCAGTTCCTGGTTCAATGTTTTAGATATAATACCAAAAGTTTTAACAAATCCCTTTGATGTCCTTTGTCTATGTTCTGATCCTGTAAATAGTGAAATGCAGCAAAAATCTAGCAAACAAATGCTTCTGTTCCTTAAAATATATAAACACTTTATTAATACTTTGCTAGAGCAGCTAAGTTGCTCAGGACCAGTTTAGAGGGTCAGGGGATTGGCCCAGTGGTTAAACTGGAGCTGGGTGGGTACAAGAGCTAAAATGACTATCTCTTGAGAAATTGTGATTAAAGATACAGAAAGCAAACTGATATTTAGTGACCTGGATATCAGCCTCCCCCTCCCCAATACTGGTATGGAATGAGCATATATGTTGTTGTTATGGAAAATAAGATTGATAAGAATTCACTTTAACAAGATTTAAAGATACATTGAGAGAAGGACAGACATTATAAAGAGATATTCCATTTGCTGGTTCACTCCCTAGATGGCTGCACTCCCCCAGGGCTGGGTCAGGCTGAAGCTCACAGTCAGAAGCTTCCTGCAAGTCTTTGGCAGGGATCCGTGCACTTGGTCCATCTTACTCTGCTTTGCCCAGCCTCTATGGTACAGGCATCTCTTATAGGTGTGTCAGTTCAAGTCCTGGCTGCTCCACTTCCCACCTAGCTCCCTGCTAATGCTCCTGGGAAAGCAGAGGAAGATGGCCCAAATCTTTGAGCGCCAGCACACTTAGGAGACCCAGAAGAAGCTCCTGGCTCCTGACTTTGTGGACCAGCTCGGCTCCAGCTTTTGCAGCATTTTGGGAGTGAACTAGTGGATGGATGGTTCTCTTTCTGTGTTTCTCTGCAAATCTTTCTTTAAAATAAGTAATATATGCATTTTGAAAAAATAGGATGATTTTCTTTTAGAATCAAAATCTAAGTTTACTAATAAAACTGTTTTCTGCTCTGTGTGTGTGTGTGTGTGTGTGTGTGTGTGTGTGTCTTCCTATCTCTAGAAACAGGTGCTCATGTGAGCATCCCCAAAGCGCTGCTTGGTTTGGCTGCAGCGGAGTGGGATAGTGGCCTCCCTGGTCCCACCTTGGCCTTATTTCTGCAACTGGAGCCAGACTCGTGTTGAGAGGTCCAGAGAGATGTTCCACAAGGGCAGATTCTGCATCTCAGGGCTCTCAAAGAAAGGATTCCATGCTGTGTGCAAGGTGGAGGGGCAGCGGGATGGGACACAAAGAGTCTATCTAAAAAAAAATTCTTTGAGTAAAGGAGAAAAATTATAGCTCACTCCCGTGCCTGCCTCATGTCAAGCATGGTAGATAACCAACAGTCAGTTTCCTCAGCCAATACGACATTCTGTCTTCTTGTCTATCTTGAAGTCATGGCTAAGTTGTGAATGAGTAACTTGGCCTTCCAGTCTTTGAAAAAGAAAATGCCAATGGTGTGTCTGAGTTCTGTTTGTTTTAAGATACTCTTTAAATAACACATAATATATAATTGCACCTGTTTATGGAGTGTGGCATGATATTTCATGATAAGTGTAATGATCAAATCAGTTTAATCAGCGTATCTCTCACCTAAAATACTTAGCATTTCTATAGTTTGAAAGCATTCAAAAATGCTGTCTTCCAGCTATTTTGAAATATACAGCTAATTGTTGTCAATCAGTTACCTTGTTTGTGCTATAAAGCATCAGAAATTATTCCTCCTGTCCAGCTGCACATCTGTACTGTTCTTCCTTTCCCTCCACCTGTCCTTCCCAGCAATTGGTGGGATTTTTAAATTCTAACACCAGACACTTTGAAGAAAGTTGGGGTTGGTGCAGGGGGGAGGGGAAGGGAACGAGGGAGAGAGAGAGTAGAAGCCAAATTTCTCAGTAGATCTGGATTTTCATTTTGACTTCCTGGCTCAGCTACTTAGCAGTTGTAGGATTAAGCTTGGGGACAAATTTCTTTCTTGGCTCCAGTATCCTCATATGTGACTTGGGGACCAGGATAATGAAAGTTGCTTTGGCTGCAGGAAAGGTGCCTACGGTGGACTGGCATATAGTAGAAACTCAATGCATAATCCCCAGCTTTAGGGATGGCCTCTTTGTTGCTATGGTTACCATCCTCTCCCCTGGGAATCAGCTGCAGCCTGGCCTCTGGCCCTTACACCAGAGCTTATCCTTATGAAAAGTCACTGTGCAGCCAGGAAAGGAAGTGGCCTGTAGCCCTGTTCTCAGATGTTGTTCAGGACATGGGAACCCCTGCTCCACGGTGTGTTTACCCAAGCGAGAGGATGCAGACTGCTTTCTGTAATGATCGCCCAGAGGAGCTGCAGCTTTGTCAGCTGAGTCTTTCAGATCAGGCTGGCTGCAGATGAACCAACTCCTGCCAATGCAAAGGTACCGTGGAATTGCCTCAAAGCAGCCTCTTGTTTTCTGGCTAATGTCATTCCTCCAAGCCTCCGCCAGAATAGCCAATGACCCAGTCTGTGCTATTCTTTAGCCAGAAGCTCTGATTGAATGAGAAATACCACCCCACTTCCTCATTGGCAATTTGTTTATAGTATTAGGGGAGGGATCTTCAAGAAATGCATGAAAAAATGCATGTTATGAAAAAAACCCACCAATACAGAAATCTTAAAAAGTTTCAGCACCCAAACAAACTTATGCTTTAGTTCTATTTTTTCTGAACTTTTTCAAGTACCTTTGTAGTTGTGCCTTAGCCAGGCAGGAAGGTCCCTGGCCCCCCACTGTGGCTAGAGTGGATCACACCGAGTGTGGCCACTCCTGTCTTAGCTGAAAACAGCCAGTGTAGCAGAATGCAAAAACGGAGGGGACAAGTGGCTTGCTGCATATTGATACCTCCCAGGAGAGCCACAGCCCATGGGAGACTAGGCCTATTTGTACAACGTCTTGTCACCTGGAGGGCCAGGATTCACGGGTGGAGAGGTATTCTGACACAAAGAGCCACTTCTGAAAGGTCACTAGGATTGAAAAGAGGTCAGTTCAGACCCTGGCATGTTTGGAAGACCTTGTTAGGCCTGCTTCCTGCTTCCATGCATCAATGGCGGCATGTGATCCTTCTCCAGGATGTCTGAATCCAGGGTTGATGCTCAAAGCTCCATCCCACACGTGCTCCAGTAGAATCCCTTGTTTTGACATACACACCACACAGCCAGACTGTGCACAGTGAAGGGAGCTTCTCTGACTGTTTCATCTTGATCCTAAGCCACCTCCCATCTGTGTGAGCAAGAGGAAACAGCTAACTTTCCATTTTGTCATTCTGATCAATTGTTCATCCCAGGAAGCAATGCTTTGCTTGATTCTAGACATTTTTGTGATTGTTCGGTTTTCTGCTTCTTTCCCAGAATCCTTTACAAGGTAGGTTTGGATGTGTGGGAAGCCAGTAGCTTACACGGCAGCGAAGAAGATCGGGGATCCTTGGGGATGGTCTTGACCTAGCTCCCTCCTGGACACTGAACTCCGGTGCCCCTGGTTCTTGGCTCTTTCTATGGCTTTTGGAATCGCAGTGATTGGCTAGGGAACTCATGGCATGTCTCATGGCCACAAAGGTGGTCAGCCATCTTTTTCTGACCAATTCTGTGTTAGCTGAACCTCAAACCCAAGACATCTAGCAGCCTGCTGGCCCAAACATGGATCTACCCAGTCTCTGCGCAGAGGTAACTCCTGCTTGACTGTGTGACAGGCCAGAGGGGTTGCTTGCTCAGTGTTCCCAAGGCACTGGGCCTGTGAGAGGCTCGAAACTCAGGGGCCTTTCCTCCCTGCCACAGAAAGGCAGCTACAACCACCCAGTCTGTGAGTGCAAATGTTCATCACACACTGGGAGACCCTGGTGGGGAGCAAAAAGAGAACAGGAAGAGGGAAGGGCTGTGAAAGTTTATGTTATCAAACAAATGGCTAGTGCAGGCACCTGGAGCTGAATCGCTTGAGGAGGGGGCAGGGAACTCAGGAAAGCCATGTAGAACATGCCTCCGAGTTACAGACATGTTAGTAATTCATAAAGCTAGTTGTGCAGTTCAGTGGGACGTGTGTACAAGGCAGTCAGCAGAGCCTAGCACACAATCATACTCAGCAGGTGCATCCCTACAAGCTCCAGGGCTCCTTGCCAGGTATTCCCAAGGCTCCTAGCTTTTTTCTCATGCCTTTGACCACTTCTTTCTGTCCCTCACATACTTTTATTTTCACTTGCTGGACTGAAGGCCTCAATTTCCTGAGCGCAAGCCTTGAACGTCTGTTGCTTTTCCTGTGGAATGATTTCATCTACATAATAGTTCATAGGACAAAAATGGGCTCCCCTTGGGAGTAATACAGGCTGCCCCTCACCCGCTGGAGGCAGAGCGCTGAAGTGCACTGTGTTAAAACAAAACAAGAGGATGTAGACAGTCATTTAAGCCACTGCCTGAGACTCCCCCATCCCACATCGGCGTGTCAGCTGGAGTCACTCCTGCTTTGTTTCTGATCCAACTCCCTGGCAATGTACTAGCAGAAACAGCAGAGTCCTTAGGCCCCTGTCATCCATGTGGGAAACTCAGAGTTCGACACTCCTGAGTGCAAATTTGGCTAGTGAACTAGCAAATGGAAAATCTGTCTTTCTGTCACTTTGCCATACAAATACATCTTAAAAATAAAAAAGTACATGCGTACATAAATACATGAATCAGAAAAGAAAACATTGTCATTTCCGATGCTCCAGAAAGTGTAGTAGAAGCAAACAGGTAAATACGCTTCTGATCATATGAGGAATTGTAGGTGTTAGGGGGTGGTGGTTAGTAGTTCAACCTTTTGTTCATTCCCCAAATGGCTACAGTGTTTGAGGTTAGGCCAAAGCCAGGAGCCCAAGGAGCCCACTACACTGCAACACCAGCTCCAAGGTTAGTGTTCTTGTACTATTTTGGGAGTACAGATGCATATGAGTGCTTCAGACAATAACCTGACGGCATTCATTGAAACTATAAATGCAGATTTTACCACTCAACAGTTCTATCCTTACCTATCCATAATAGAGCCATTCATTCAAATGTATACAATGATTTTCACGGCCTTTGTCTGTTATCTTAGCAAAAGACAGAAAATAATCTAAATGTCCATGATCTGGCAAACAAATATGTGAAATGTTACATTTATATAATGAACATGATAGATGGAAAAGGAATGAACTAAAACTCTACATATCAGCATGGACAGATCTAAATAGTTAGAAAAAGCAAGGACCAGCAACTGCTGACATGTTTTTTCTTCTTACAGATTTTTTTTTCTCCAAATGTATAAATGAAAGCAAACAGTACTAGAATACTAAGAATTTCATGGAGGATGGAATTAAAAGTTTATTCTAAAGACTAGCATTATGGCACAGCATGTAAAACTGCTTCCTGCAAAGCCTGCATTCCGTACAGGCTCCAGTTCATGTCCCGGCTGCTCTGCTTCTCATTCAGCTCCCTGCTGATGGCCTGGAAAATCAGAGGAAAATGGTTGAAGTATTTGGCCCCTGCCACCCGTGTAGAATAACTAAATAAAGGCCCCTGTCTTTGTCCTGGCCTGGAACTGGCCATTGCAGCTAGCTAGGGGGTTAACCAGTAGATGGGCGATTTCTCTCTCTCTAACTCTTTCAAATAAAGTAAATAAATAATTTTTCTAAAATTTATTTAGATGCAAGAAAATTTTGCATTCATTCGAGAGAGCTTTTAAATAAGTTCATGGTAAAGCTTATTATGCAAAAATTATGCACTAAACATTTTTGCACCAAAATAAGCTTATATTTTAATTACGTGTTTAAACTTTTGGAGGTACCCCCAGAGGTGTTAAGTCTGGCTTCTTTCACTTAGCTTAACTCAGTCACTATTATTGCAGATATGTTGTATCAATCAAACATTGTAGCTGATTTTTTCCTTGGGCTGTTTTATAAATAACATGTCGCATTGTTGTTGCTTCTATAATGAACCAGGAGCAGCAGCTACAATGCCAAGTAGGCAGGAGAAGAGAGAGAACAGATTGGGGCCTAGGCAGGTTCTGAGTAGCAAAAAGGGAAGAGCAGGATGAATGAAACTGAACTGCCCCTGCAGGCTTATCATAGGCTACATGAGCAAGGATTTGTTGAGGCTGTTCGCCTATTTGTCTACCTGTGACTGAACTGAAACCCACGGCTTTGAATTCATCTGGAGCTGAGTGATTTGGATTCTGCTTGGTAGAGGCCTCGGTAATATAACCATATTCGCCCAGTCCTTGGTACTAGAAAATTCTTTGCAAGATGATAGATTTCCCTGGAAAACTCAGAAGAATCAGGCAGAAGGGCAGGCTCTCAAGGTTCCCTGAACTGCTGCTGTGTGACAATCTCCTCTTCTGCCTCTTTTCCCTTGTTGAGTGCAGGATCTCAACTTGACATAAACTCCCTTCTCCTGAGCATTGGTTTGCCTAACTTCTCACCCCACTTCCAGGCCCTTCTAGATATTCCTAATAGAATGACAAGTGTTACGTTAGACTGAATCTACAGGATGTTCAAGTTCCATCCCAAATGATTCTTCCCTAACCATATTTTTTCTGTTGATGGCTCCAACATTCATCAAAACCTACATTGGTCATTTCCACTCTGTCTTCATCTTATTCTCAGTTGAAGTTTTCGTTAAAGTCCATTTCTTCTGTCACTGACCTTACATCTGAGTCATCCCTTTTCATGTCAGTATCCATCACTGTTGGCCAGGCCTTTGCATCCCTCCGGCCTCTCTGTCCATTGCTTTCAGCACACTGCTATCAATCACTTTCTGTCAGTACTTCCAGCCTTCCCATCCCCAGAGCATACAGCAATTCCCATTGGTAACTCATTTTTAGTTGAAATTACTGTCCTATAGACCTTCTCTCCCCTTCAAATTGTCTGACATCCCATTATTTCTATGGTAATCCCATTAATTTCATCACTGTTGAGCCCAGTAGCCACTGGCCTCTTTGATTTTAGCTTTAGCACTCTACCCTACATTCCATGAATATACTAATCTTACTTATACATCATTTCACCAAGCCACACCTTGGTTCAAAAATGCATAGTGGCTTGCCACCTAATATCAAGTCAAATCTAAACTTTGCACAGTTATTATCATTTGGCCCTGCCTACCAAGTTTCCCACCCCACCCCGACCTTTCCTCTCTTTAGAAACAAATTTCCTAAACCTAGTCCTAATTGTATGATTTTACTCAGATCTTGCCAACTTCTCTATCACAGGCTGTTTAAGATCTTTACAGTCTCTTATGGTTATCTGCCTAGTCTCATCCCAGTCTATCTGTCCTTGTGTACCTGGAGTTTAGGTTTCAAATAAGGTTATTATAGCACAAATGAGCTTCTCAAGGTTGCGCAGATTTCCTTGAGGCTATTTAAATACCTTCAGATAGAGTCTTTTTTGGAATCCAAACACAGTTAAAAGGTTATTTTATTGTCAATATGGGACTGTGAGAAGCTTTGGTCTATGGAGACATAATATGAGACTTGGCGCGATAAGGATTGAGACGCAAGGAACAATGGTCACCTTTATCTAAACGTATTGCAACTGTTTGTAAGATAAGGAATAAGCAGGTTCTTTTGCAATAAAACAGCATAGTCATGAAATTGTGAATTATAAGTAGGGATGGCTGAACTTATTGTAGCTAAAGGACTTATCACTTCTTTCTAAAGAGTTATTTATTTCTTTTGGAAAGGCAGATTTACAGAGGGAAGGACAGACAGAGAGAAAGATCTTCCATCTCTGGTTCACTTCCCAAATGGCCACAATGGTCAGAGCTGAGCTGATCCAAAGTCATGAGCCAGGAGCTTCCTCTGGGTCTCCCACATGGGTGCAGGGTCCCAAAGCTTTGAGACATCCTCCACTGATTTCCCAGGCCACAAACAGGGAGCTGGATGGGAAGCGGGGCTGCTGGGATTAGAACCAGGATGGGATCCCTGGCATGCAAGGCGATGACTTCAGCGACTAGGCTACTGCATCATGCCGAGACTTAACTCTTCACCATAGGGACCAATAAAGTGCTCCAGATTCTAAAATGTTGAACAATTGAAGCAAATATATCTGGTCCTCAGTATTTCAGGAAATCTCAGATTAAAGAGAAGCAGGGTTGAGCAAATCTATGTAAAACAGGCCCTGCCATATGTCCTCGAGAAAGTGACTAGAGTACAAGGAGACTCACATTCCTGGGAATTTAATTGCTGGGCTTAGGACCTTACACATTGTAAGAGAGAAAATACAACATTTTCGTTGTAATACCTATATGCAGAAGCATAAACAAGAAGAGAAATACTGAGCCAATGTGTAAGACAGAAGGCTGGAAGAATAAAAGTGTGACTGATGTGGTTATTAAGTGGATATTAATGTGAGTTCTGAAAACTTACAAATGATTTAAAGAGAACCTTGATGTGCAATTTATTTCTCCTGAATAGTTACAGAATTTTTTGTGGGGGATGGGTTTGAGATTTGGGGGCTGGAAGAAGAGGAAAGAAGATGAATGAATGAAAGGAGAGAGGGAGGAGCAATCAAAATAGCTAGAGGTGTGGGATTGGGCATGGCAGTTCAACTGCCACCTGGGGATACCTGTACCTCACACTGGAGTGTCAGGGTGCAAGTTCTGGCTCTGCTCCCAATCCGAGGTTCCTGCTAATGTGAACCTGAGGAAGTAGCAGGTGACAAGCTCAAGTAGATGAGTCACTTTTGCCCATTAGGGAGATCAGAATTGAGTTCTTGACTCCTGGATTGGGCTAGACCAACCCTGGCTGTTGCAGGCATCTGGATGGTGAACCAATGGATAGAAGTTCTCTCCACCTTTCAAATAAAAACAATAGAATAAATTTGAAAAATTATCCAGAGTGTAGAAGAGGTTGTGAATAGGACTACAAAGAAAAGGAAGAGACGGTGGGACTTGCCAAAGGCCAGCCTAAGGAAAAGCAGGTGACAGAGCATTGATGCAAATATGCAGTTTGGTACACTTTGTTCTTGTTAAGCCCCAAACCTCCATAAGATGGGCGTAATAGGATATCCATTTTACAAAGGGAAAAATAAGGCTTAGGACTTAATTTGGTTCAAGTCTGTGAATTGCTACATGAAAACTGGATAAAAACTCAGATCTTTCTGAGACAAAACTGGTAGTCATTCTTTCTCATATGACAAGAGTCAATATTTATAAAGTAATGGAAGACTGCAGAAACCCCAATGGAATTGGGAGTGAGGTGGTAGAATTGAACAGAAACAGCATGATCCATACGATATAGGCAGAGAAAACTCTACCACCTTCTTTTGTTTTTGAATGATGTAATCCCCTTCAAATTACTTAGACTTATCCCCCTCTCCAAGTCTGTCTCATAAAAAAAGAGAATGTAATTGTTTTCAGGCTAGCCTGCCTTTTAAAATACACAAGGAACAATCTCTTAGCCACCCTCTTTCTTCCCCACCCAAACCACCTGCCCTGGAAATAAACACACATTACCAAGCCAGAGTTGCTGCCCAACCAGAATTACGGGACAGTCAACAATAGGAAATGATACTGCAAATACAATTGAGGGCACAATAAACATGAAAGCCTTGTCTAATTCCTCTTACAAAACCTCCTCTTACCGGCATCCTCTCCTAACTGGGATGCGATGCTATTGGCCTGAGTACCTCCCCAGGGGGTGAAACAGAGTGCCCCCTCATTCTCCCTTGTAATTAATTGGCTGTAATAGAAACAGCTCAACAGTACAGCTTGAGATCTAATCATAGCACATGCTTCCTGTGATGAAATCTTCCCTGGGCTGCAGGAAACAGGTCAGTAAGAAAGTCCATGTGCAGCAGCAGATGCACGAGATGGACTGGAGCTACCTCCACCACTGGGCCTGGGTCAGAGTGAAGCCAGGAGCCAGGAACTCTGCATGGGTCTCTCACAGGGTCACAGGAGCCTACATTTCTGAGCAATCTGCTGCTATCTTCCAAGGAGCATTAGCAAGGAGCTTAGTCACAGCACTGGGACATAGACACTGGCATTAGAATCAGTGGCTTAACCCACTGTGCCACATTGCTGGTCCCAATTTCAAGTATTTTTTAAATCCACTCCACTTCAGCTTTGCCCTCACTTCTTTTCAGTGCTTCTGGTATGTTCTTTGGTGTTAACTCAGCAGTCAGTTCTCAGCCATTGTTTCACTTTATCTGCACCTGACATTGATACAATTGAGAACTTGTTTCTCTGGCATGTGCCGTCTTCTCTTGCAAGGACTGTAGAACCAGTCCCCCCCTGCCAAAAAATTAACGACTTCACACAGTTAGCTCGTGAATTTGCAATCTGGACATGGTTTGGTGGGAGCAACTCATTGCTACTCCACTCTGGGTTGCCTGGGGCAGCCCAAAGACTGGGCCTGGAATGATTTGATGTTGATTCGCCGCATGGTACCTGGGCTCAGGAAGCTCACACCCGTAGGGGCTGGAACCCTTGGGCTTCTTGGGCATCTCTGTCTTTCTGTTGTTTGGGGTTTTTTTTGGTTTTTTTTTTTTTTTGGTTTTTGTTGTTGTTGTTTTTCTGAGGTTTCTGACGTGACTCCAGCATGGTAGGGATGGCATCAGCATAGCAGACACCTTGCATGTTGGCATGAGTCCCACAAGGTTCCAGAGAAAAGTAGCCAGTCAGGATCTGTGTTCCTTTGCCTTTCACCATCCAGCCTTGGAAGCCATCCAGCTGCGTTTCACCATAGCCGTGTCAGTTCACAGGGAGGGAATGTAATGTTCACCTGCATGAGGAAGTGCTGACATCACATTGTAAGGGAGGCAGTCATGGAACCACTTTTGAAAGAGCCAACAGACAGCTTCTGGGGCCCTGTGCTCTCCTGTCTTGATGTTAGTTCCTTGTCCCCCTGATTCACTGGGTCCTCAAGTTTGGAGTCCATGAAGTACTGTGCCTGAACTTCTCTTTCCTATTTCCCTCTCTTTTTGAATGATCCCAAAGAGTCTAATGGGCGGATGTATCACCTGTATTCTGATGACTCTCAATTGTATATTTGCAGACTACTTAGGATCTCTCCTTGGATATTTAATGGGCATCTCAAATTTAAGATAGCTAAAACAGAACTCCATGGAGTCTTTCATGGCAAACCATATCAGAGTGACTGGACATGAGTCCCAGCTCTGCCTCACACTCCAGCCTCCTGCTAGTGTGTACCCTGGGAGGCAGCTGATGATGACCCACATAGTTAGATCTCAGCCATCCATACAGAAACTTTGACCTGTGTTCTGGCTTTGGCCCAGCCAAACTCTGGTGCTACAGGCATCTGGGTGATTCACCAGCAGAGAGAAGACTATCTCTGTCTGTCTGTCTTCCCACCTTTTAAGTTGTTGCCCTCACTAACAACGGCATCTCTCAGTGACTCAAGGCTGACATGACAAGAGGGCAACCCAGGATGAGAGTCAAAGGTCCCATTCCAGGTAAGTGATATGTTACTGAAGTCTCAGCATGAACCTATTCAGGATCTAGTAAAAGTCACAGATGTCCTTCCCCAAATTAGGAAAGTGCAACCTGGGTTAAGAATTTGAGCTGGTTCATTATGTGACTCTGCCATCCGTTCCTGAATTCCTTCAACATTGTGGACGATGAATCTTTAGGTGAATTGATCATCTGCTTACTGTAACATCGCTGTTTCCCTATCTTCATGGCCACATGGGGTGTAGGACAAAAACTGTCCCCAGAGTTATCAAGAACTCTCTGTTCGGCAGAGCCACTTGTAACAATGATTAACAACCAAAAATGCCTAGCCCTGTTGTAATCTTTGAGTTACGAGGAAAAAAAGTGTCATGTTTATGAGAACAGCCTTGTTTTTATGCCCTACTTTTAGCACACTACACCTGCTATAATCTCAGGCACTTGACAAATACTTTCTTGGTATAGATTTCTTCTAAAGATTTATTTGTTTTATATTTGAGAGGATTTTTTTTAAACAGAGAGAGCAGGAGAGACAGAGAGAAGGTCTTCCACTGGCTGGTTCACTTCCCAAATGGTCACAACAGCTAGAGCTCAGTTGATCCAAAGCCAGAAGCTAGGAGCTGCTTCCAGGTCTCCTATGCAGGATCCCAAGAACTTGAGCCATCCTCTGCTGCATTTCCAGAGCATAAGTAGGGAACTGGATGGGAAGTGGAGCAGCTGGTACACTAACCTGGACCCACATGGCATGCTGGCACCACAGGATAGAGGATTATCTTATTGTACCGCCATACATACCCATTGGTTGACATTTTAAAAATACGTTTACAAAAACAGAAGGTGAATTATTTATGCCAATACTTATCCAATTACTCTTATCTCCTATTTTAGAAGTAGTTACACATAAAAGAATTCTCTTTGGTATAATCAACTACAAATAAGATTGCCAGAAAAGCCCTTCTAGTTTTCATGAAGCTTGTGTAAGAAATTGATCATCTATGTTAAGGAGTATTGTGAGTTGAGGATCACTCCTTATGAATGATGGCTTGGTTCTCTGAAAGGATTAAAATATTTTTGTGATTAAATTTGAAGTTATTTACAGAGAGTGAAAAGAAGAAAGACATCTATTGAGCACAGTTTAAATATGTTAACAGGAGGATTCGCTTTATATTTTACCTTAGCTGGGCTACTTTGTAATAACTACTTATAATAATTAGACATTAGATTTACATGACATTAGTTAAGAGGATTTTTGTTTAGACTCCTCCACTTGCTAGAGTAGAATTAGATGAGTAGCCCACAGTGCCAATTTTCTCTATTTGAAGTTGTCGAAAATCTGTCAAGCAACTGTAGATATTTTATGCCAATATTAAGTTACTGCCTCCAGAATTACACTGCGTAAAAGAAGTTGTGAAGGGTTGGCACAATAGTGAATCCAAGCAAGATGCAGGGATGGAGAAAAAGCAGTAACAGTAACAGACTAGCTCCAGACCCCCTCACATTTCCATACTGAAGTAGCTTTTGTGAAACCCAGCGTGGAGGCAACATTTAGGATTTGGGATCATAGCTTAATTCAGTTCACCCTAAAGCCAACCCTAAGATAAAGATTTACTTAGGACAAACTGCTCCTGCCTACCCCTGCCAGACAGATCCAGGAAAGGAAGTGGGGGGCAAAGAACAATGCAAGGTGCAGTGACCTACTGCAGAGGGAGGGTTTGGCTGGCTCCTGCAAGGGGCTGTGGTGCATGGGTTCCACAGCAAGTTCTGTTTCCACCTGAGCAGGAAGCTGGGTTTCTAGCACCCAGCAGTCACTGCAGGAGAGTAGCTTCCTACACTTCAGGCTCCCTGCATGTGTATGCAAAATTATTCTGGCTTTGGAACACACCTCCAAAGAAGAGCTGTTTGCCATACTAGAGGAGAGAAGCACAACAGAGCATGGGAGACTGGTGAGGAGTGGTAAGGATGGCATGTAAACACAGCAGAAGTCATCTAAGGGGCAGGCATTTAGCCTGATTAAGATACCTACATTCCATACTGGAGTGCCTGGGTTCAATGCCTTGCTCTGCCTCCTAATCCCAGCTTCCTGCCAGTGCGAGGTGGTGGATGATGGCACAGACAGTTCAACCCGTGCCATCCACATGTAGTCCTGTATTAAATTCCTGGCTTCCAGTTTCCATTTAACCCAAGCATAGCCATTGTGGACATTTGGGGAGTCAACCAACAATGGGAGCTCTGTCTGCATATCCTTTTCTCTCTCTTTCAATTAGATGAAATAACAATGTCACCCTAGAAAAATCTAGACAGAGCACCAACAGTGCCTGCTATAGCCCACTCAACGTTGGGAGTCTAACCCATGGCTTAAGGTTATGGAGACTCATTCAATGCAGGTAGTAGAATCCATACAAAACAGACCATAAGGAAGAGTTTTCATAATCTCTGTGGTCTTATTTCTAGATTTGATTATATGATTTTATCAGTCATTGTTTTTTGTATGTCTGAGCTTTGTCTAGTGCCAGCTCTCTAGGACAGAACTTGAAAATTGAGCCAGAAACAGTAATTGTGCATGTTGTTGAAAATCAACATAAAGCTGTCCTGAATCCTCCATGTGTAGGATTTATGAATAAGTGTTCTTGACTGATTGGTAATTTAGGGTTTGTGGTGCTACTTTTCCTTCAGGAGAATGACTACAAGAGAAATTAGAATAATTACAGAGCCCAGAGTAATTTAATAATTTGTCAACGTTTTTTCCCCAAGCCAACAGCCAGCAGACTGCCACAACAGATTCAGTTATAGCAACACAGCTGTTTTATAGAAAATCATGCAAAAACTTTGAAAACATATTGAAAGAAAAATGTTAAGCAACCTGTTCCCCACAAGTTAATGTGTGAGTAACTATATAAAAAAAATTATAGGATAATTATTTGTAATTAGCAGTAGATATTATTGCCAATAAGGTAATTAAGATATGTGACAGCCTGCAACATTCTATATGACTAAAATAATTGATGTTACATAACTTCAATGGTGAAGTTATTATTCATATGTCCTAGAAATAAATTAGGTTTAGTAAACATTATGTCTCTTCTTTATTATTCATTTTGAGAGATTCATATGAGACAAACTTATTCGTATTAACTCTGTGTTTTCAAAGTATAGATCAAACTATAGCTCAAACTACCTTATTTTCAGGGTTCCATTCTAAGTTACAGGTAGAATTTTTTTTTTTTGCAAAATAGTAGTCTTATGTTACTTTCAATTAAAGTGATTTTTTTGTTCAACTCTTTAAAATTATTTTTCAAAGATTTACTTATTTTTATTGGAAAGTCAGATATACAGAGAGGAGGAGAGACAAAGAGGAAGATCTTCCATTCGTTGCTTTACTCCCCAAATGACCTCAATGGCTAGAGCTGAGCTGATCTGAATCCAGGAGCCTGGATCTTCCGGGTCTCCCGCATGATGGGTACAGGGTCCCAAGGCTTAGGGCCGTCCTTGACTGCCTTCCCAGGCCACAAGCAGGGAACTGGATGGGAAGCAGGGACACCAGGATTAGAACTTGCACCAATATGAGATCCTGGGGTGTGTAAGATGAGGAGTTTAGCTGCTAGGCTACCAAGCCGGGCTCTTTAAAACATTTTTTAAAGTTATAACTTACCTATAGAAAAGGGTAAATATATTAACCATACAGCTTGACAAAATTTGCATATGTGAATGTTGTATATTATCCATAAAGCACACAGCTATAGAATATTTTAAGCACCTAAAAGTCAGTCTCATGCTTTCTCTAATAAATAATCTGAAGAAGTAGCCACTATTCTGACCTTTGTCAGTGTACATCAGTTTTGTTTGTGAACTCCATTTATTTGTTTGTTTGGAATCCATTCAGTTCAACTAATTTTTGTTCAGCTCCTTACCATCATCATGTCTGTGAATTTCATCAATGTCTCTGTATTTTTTTTTAATTTATTTACTTTTATTGGAAAGGCAGATATAGAGAGGAGG
This sequence comes from Ochotona curzoniae, assembly GCF_017591425.1. NCBI lineage: Eukaryota > Metazoa > Chordata > Mammalia > Lagomorpha > Ochotonidae > Ochotona > Ochotona curzoniae. Next base: position 20,066,018 of record NW_024465894.1, on the reverse strand, counting down.
AGAGACAAAAAGATCTTCCATCTGCTGATTCACTTCCCAAGTGCCACAATGACCAGAGCTGAGCCAATCCAAAGTCAGGAGCCAGGAGCTTCTTCTGGCTCTCCCACATGGGTGCAGGGTCCCAAGGCTTTGGGCCATCTTCTATTGCTTTCCTAGGCCACAAGCAGGGAGCTGGATGGGAAGTAGAGCAGCGGGGACATGAACCTGTGCCCATATGGGATCCTGGTATGTGCAAGGCAAGGATTCAGCCACTGAGCCATTGGGCCAGGCCTGTCTCTCTTTTCTTGTTTCTGTAACTATATAATTTCCCCTGTAGGAAATAAAAAACATATTAATGAAGTCTCCATCTTCTTTTATTAGACAAAATTGCAGGATTGAAACCAAGCTAAAATTTTGTGCCTTGATGAACTGGCTCTAAATCTCCCATGGTCTTAAGTTGTCAAAAGTAATATTACACTATGTAATACCATGATAATATCAGACCATTCCACTTGTACTGTACCAGCATTCTGTATTGATTAATTATTAAATTTGCTTGCATTCCCACTTCAAAATGAGAAGATGGAAAGCTACCTGGCTAAATAACATTTTCATCACATAGAGTCTTGCCTGAAGCTGTAAGAGCCAATTTAGCATAGTCCCATTTAACAACTTCCATGAGTTGATGTCTGAACATCTGTTACACCAACTCAAATGCAGCTGATAGAGTAATAGACGGTTGCACGAGGCAGAGAAAGATTTCAGGTCCTTCTGAGGTTCATTATAAATGAAAGTGGCCTCAGCATACAGGGAGCAGAGCTGCATGCCCAGAGAAGAGAAACAAGAGCCCAGCAAGCAAGGTCACCCGGGGTCAGTCAGCAATCTGGAGGGGCGGTGGCTGGAGCTGTTGGCCCTCTGGGTTTCCCTTTTGCCCTCTATCTATTAGGCAACACTTCCTGGCATTGAATTTCTCTGGATGGTACGGCACTTAACACAAACACCCCAAGAGGCTGAAGAAATCAAGCTCCTAGAATAATCTCTCAAATACAGTGTCAGAATAAATCATCAGTTAACAAATGTGCTCAGCTCACACACAATAGCAAAGAAACAACAGGGCAGTAATGCTTGGTAGAACTGCAACCCAAGCCAGGTTAAATTAAACATACATACCCACATGCATATCTCCTCAGGGCAAATATCTCGGTGTGAAATCCTGGCTCATAGGTTGTACACGTGTTAGTGGTGTGTTTGGTACCCTGGCTCCCCTGCCTTCATCTGTAGTTGGCACTGAGGGCTCAGCTTCGGCTTGCCCCTATCCTTCAGGCCTTCAGGGTCTCCTGTGACTTATGCCAAATCCATGTTTGCTGAAGGGTTTAATATGCATTTGGACGGCTTTCTGCTGGAATAGGTTGGAACGTCTCAAAACCCAGAGTAGCTGTGTTATTTATTTCTCTTGGGGACATTTCTTCACCAAAGCAGGAAAATATGGAGGTGGTGGTGGTAGCAGTGGGAATGTCTTTTAAAAGTTCATGGAAAACGTGTATTGTGAAAAATAAAAGTAGGTATGGATTTCAAAATTACTTTGCACCAAAATAAATAGATCTTTTAATTTCATCTTCTCCCATGAGCTTTTTGGAATATCCTTGAATTGATAGGCAGCAATAGATGATTTACCTATTTTTATCAAACTCTTATTAAATCCAGAAACCTTTTGCTGTGGATTGCAAGCTCAAATGCATGTGGGGGCTGGACAGTGCACACTAGGAAGTAGTAGGGACCTATGGGGCCATCTACCCCATCCAGAGAAAGGTAGCAGTAGCTACTTGGTAGAAAACTCCACAATCTTCTGAAAACACTGTATAAGCCCAAAAAGGCCAAGATGGAGAGAAACCTTGCAGTTGTCCAGGTAAACCACCTTCCCCACATCCCCTTGGAGATGAAGACACTGAGGTTCAGAAAGCTTTTTTCCTGCTCAGAGGCATAGAGCTAGTGAGCAAGGGGGACCATGCCTTCTAGAAACATATCTGTCCCCAACACTGCGGCATCTTCTAGAGGCATGTTCTATCCTTCACACTGCGGCTCTTGGGTGTGCACTTGCTCTGCTGTGCTCTCCACTCTGCTGACCTCACCAGGGCTCCATATTCTCTGAATTCCACTTGGATTTGGCCAGTGGCAGACACCAGCAGGAGAGTGGGGGTTTACTCCCCAGTTCCTCTGTGTTTTGGGTGATGTCTTCTGAGAGTCACTGGGTTCCTCTGCGAACACAGATTCTGCCAGGCTCTGTGGTAGCAGTTTTTGTCCAGACCCTCTTTAGGTCTGGAGGACTCATGGCTGTCCATGGCTGTTAGTTGCTGGGTACTTTTTTTATTAGTTAGCAACTCCACGCATGCCTATGGAGAAGTCCCTTTATTAAACTCTCTGGACACATCCAATTTAGATGGTCTCTTGCCAGGGAATTGGTGTGCACCTATATTCAGACACTGCGTGAAAGCTAAATAAGAGAGGGAAAGTTAGATTGGCATACTTACTTTCCAATATGAAATGTTTCTTCGACTTCCTTTTGCACAATAAAGCATGCTTTCATATATTAAAACTCTGTACTTTCAGGCAGCCAGTGAGCACATGATATGTGCCTTAGTTCTCAGAGAAATGCAAATAGCAGCCACCCTGAGAGTGGCTAAAGTGAAAAACTTGCCAAGTGTTGGTGAGGATGTGCTTGTGGCACTGGAAATCAACACAGGTACCACTGTGGAAGTTCATTTGGTGCTGTTGAACATGAGGGTATGGCCCAACAATTCTGCCCTAGGCTTACTTGTTAAAAATGGGCAAGGAGGTAGAGCAAAAGACGCATTCCAGAATGTTCACAGCCAACTATTCAGAACAGCCAAAACCCCTCAATAGTAGAATACATGATGATCTAATTGTTTCATAGACATGCAAATTTCCCTAGTAATAAGAACAAATGAGCTACAACTACATAAGCAAACATCACAAAGACAACACTGGCTGGAAGCAGCCATAGTTGGAAAGTCTAGTGATAGGGAAAATTAATTTATGCTGCGAGAAAGTCAAGATGTAGTTACCCTTGCTGAGGAGTAGTGTGTGGAAGGGAGTTTGAGCAGGCTTTTGGGACCTGGAAATCCTTTGATCTTTGGTCCCAGTGTGGTCACAAGGGTGTGTATAATTTGAGAAAGGTAGCATACTACGTAGTCCTGATGTGTGAACTCTTTTGTGTTTATTATGTGTCTATAAATCCACACTCCAAGCACCTGCATCACTAGTCAGCAAGCTTCTTTTAATGGGCGCATTCCACAGAAACAGGCACTGGGTAGCTTCTTGTCACCAAGAAATCTGAATATTTTCCATTCTTGTAGCACATGTTGTTACACTGTAAACTTATAACACATTTTACCCACTTCTAAATTCCGAATGCCCATGTCTAGAATAAGTGGCAGCATTTACAGATTGGACATGGGCATGATCTGCTGTGTTCAACACACACACAAAGTGGTGGAATATGAGCCCCATCTCTTTTTAGAGGTGTTAAAAGTTTTTTTTTTTAATTATTTTAAAATCCAAAACATTGGAAGTTAGGACAGTGGAGTGGAAGGGAAGTTGAGGTACAGAGGTCACCATGGAGACAGCTAACCTTACCAAAGACTCAGAAACATTCCATCCAAACCACAGCCATCTACATGCAAACCATGTCCAACTTCAGAATCAAGGAAGAAAGCAAGGACAAGCCAGCTTGGCAGGATCAAAGCAGACAGCACAGCCCTTGCAGAAGGTCGGAAGGCTGTTGGAAGCATGTGCATGGGCCAGCTGATGATGGAGTCCACTTTTCATAAGGGAGGTTGGAAGTAGAGGAGAGGCAAGGAACAGTTATATCAAAGACCGAGGGTGAAGCAGTGGGCCGGGGACGAAGCAGCTTGTTGGAATACTTCCAATTTCTTCTTTAATGGCAGCGTTAATTAGTGATGGAGCCTCACTAGAGTTCCCCCAAATCTTGATGTAGTTTTCCCACATTCCCATTTGCATGTAGACAAAGGCAAAGTGAAAAAAAGAAAGAAAGAAGAAAGAAAGAAAAAGAGAAAGACAGAAGACAGAAAAATATGTTAACTAGCTACATCGTCAGTTATTAAAACATTTTTTAAAAAGTTACCTGTAAAGTACTCTCAATAACCAGAGTGTTATGAATAACTTAATAGGAAGCAGAGGTGATTAGTATTAATTCAAATTTTTAGGAAGGAAAAAGAGGAAAGGGAAATAGTAATATAGAACTATAGGTATTGTGTGAGAGCATCTTACTAGATTTGTTTTTGAAAAAAATCAAAATTGTGACTGTTGTTGAAGGACTATTATTGTAATCACATAAGGGAAGACAGCGGGGGTAGGGAAGGGGAATTGGGAGGGGAAATGCCTTAGCCTACGGAACTGTATCATGAAAAACAAATATTAAAAAAAAATAAGTCCAGTCTTTTTGAGGGAGACCCAGTGACAATCTGTTTAGTAAAATAGAATTTATAATTTAGAATATAATGTAATTAGTGAAGTGTTCACCAGCAACTATTGCAGTGTTTGGGGGAAGCATGTTTTTAAAAGTTCTGAAAGAATTAAGATCCCGAATTATCCTAAATGTAATCCTGACTCTATAGATTCCATCATTATGCACTGCCTTATCTGGAAGTAACTGGCAGTCTTCACAAAGATAGTTCCTCACTGAGTATAATAACCTTCTTACTCTGAATATAGATCCAGATCTTTTTACAAACTGTATTTTCCCTGCCCCTTCTGGTAGAATTTTTTTGTTTCCTCCTCTGATATTTGTCTAACAGGGGTTTGTTCATCCACTGCATTTGCAGGGAGGTGTTCATGGTTGTGTTAGGAGCACGTGGTGAAGAAGGGTGACCTTTGAAATTCCTGTTTGACTAAATTTCTGCCGAGAGAGGATGAGGAAGGAGGAAAGACAATCTGTATCCTTGTTGGTTCAATTTGCTGATGAGCAGTGATTACTGCCAGGAAATTGTTGCATTGTTCCCAGGGACCTGGACAGCACAGCATGACTCACACACTGGCCTCCCGCTCTCATCAGAGCAGGGGACACTTTGAAAAAAAGACAATCCCAGCTACAGATCAGGAGAGAGAGGCACCGCCTGAGAAACTTCCAGTCAGTCTCACACGGTCCTGTGGCAAAGACTGTCGGTTGGCAGAGGAAAAAAATCAGGAAGCTAGAACTTGGAAACAAGTGTGTGTGTGTGTGTGTGTGTGTGTGTGTGTAAAACTCTTGTTGGTACCAGCTGAATATGATCACAATTTTCAAGCGTATGCTGTGTTATAATCATAGCAACAATTGCATTTTATGGCTTTATTTTGTCCCCAGGATCCTTTCTTAAATGGCTGCTTAAGGCACCTTTGATTGGGTTACCAGAATGCTTCATGTCGCACCATTTCTGGCTTCTTTGTCTTTCTTCCTGGGTCTGCACTACAGGATTTCATTGCATCTGTTGCCTTGAGGAGCCAAGCTGCGGATAACAAAGTTTGGAGAAAAGGTCCCATTGCATCCTACAGGAGTTGTTGTTGTTTGTTTGTAATGAAAAAAATCTATTTTTTTTAATTTGAAAGCCAGAGATATGGGGGTTGGGGGTGGGTAGAGAATCTACCACCTGCTGGTTCACTCTACCAATGACCACAATGGCCAGAGCTAGGCTGGTCTTAAGCTGGGAACCAGGAGCTTCTTCAAGTCTCCCATGTGGGTTGCATGGGCCCAAGCACATGGGCCTTCTGCCACTGCTTTCCTGGGCACATTAGCAAGGAGGTGGAAATACAGCATAGGACACAGATCTGCACTTGGTAGCTTTACTTGCTCCCCACAGCTCTGGCCTGCATTAATGGAGACTTATAGGAGGAGGAAGTTAAAAGAAAAGAGGTATGTGTGTGAGAGAGATCCTTTTGGCTAGCCCTAGGTGCCTGGCTCAGCCTCTCTACTGCCCTCATTTCCAGTCTGTGTTCCCAGTTAGCTATTCTGGGCATCACACACCTCTCCCGGGAACAGCCTTGATGCATTGGTTACGAGAAACTGGGGTATAAATATGTCAACTTCCATACTCTCCAGTGGGAAAACTGGGCGGTGTTCTCTCCTGGGACCAAGGTCCCTAGGGGTCCCTCCCTTCCTCTAGCCCCTTGCGTGCTGCTCCACCTGCCCTTCTCACATCAGCTTCACTTCCCATCCTTTTCTGGGCCTCCCTTTCAGGGGCAGTCAGGACTCCAGCCACACCAGCTTCCAGGCGCCCAGGTGGTGATCAAGAGACACTTTCCCCGGGGGCATTTTTGTTACTACTTCCTGTCCTTCCTGCTTCCTTCTGTCAAGCTTTCCAACCCCTCCCCCCCCCAAATTCTTCTCTTCTGTCCTTCTTCTGTATCTTTTTTGTGTTCTTGAAATGAGAGCTCATGTAGATGAGAGCACTGAGTGGCTCCTTTTATGGAGCTGTGCACTAGACTTGTGGGAGCCCTCCGTGAGTTTGGGGACATTATTAATGGCTTCAGACCAGGGAAAATGTGATCCCTTTGCCTGCAGGAGCCTCAGTTGGCCGACAGCCATGCAGGGCGGCCCCGTAACTTTGGCACAGCTGCCTTTCAGACAGATGGGCAGCCTTGAAAAGGCACAGCTCATAGCGGCTTGGCAAGAAAGTCAATAGCCAAAGGCAAAACTGTCTCAGTCGAGGTACTGAATATCATCTACAAGCCAGGGCACTTCTTGTTCTGAGGCTTGAGTGTGTATGGTCCTGTGGCCTCCAAGAAGTTAGGATTGCCAAACCAGAAAGTTCTGTAGATGTTAGATAATGTAAAGGAAGTTTATGAGCCGTCTGCTACATCGGTGCTGTATTCAACAAGAAGTAAATAACTTAGGCCTTGGGCAAAGCATAATTTATGCTATTATTGTGTGCCAGTTCACTGCATGGTAGTCACTATACCATTATTTTTTTTATTAATGAAGATGTATTTATTTGAAAGGCAGAGTGATGGGGCAGGGGTAGAAACAGAGATAAAGCAAGAGCCAGATTGAAAACAAGAGACAGGAATTCCAATCAGGTCGTTTTCCTGGATGACAGGGGCTCAACTAATTGAGCTGTCCTCTGCTGCCTCCCAGAGCAGCAGCAGGAAGCAGCTGCAGAAGTGGAGTGTCTGGGACTGCACTGGCACTCCAATATGGAATACCAGTGTTGGGAGCAGCTGTGTCCCAACCCTGGCCCCCAGCTGCACTTCAGATCACGCTTTGCAAATCTGGATTTTCTGAGACTTGAGGTGGAAAAGATGGGCATAAATGGAAAGAAAAATTGATCAGAGGTAAACAGTCAAAAGTGAGGATCTGCTGTTTCTGGTGTGGATGTCATAGAATTAAAAAAATGTATTTAATTATTTGAAAGGTAGAATTTACAAAAATGGAAAGAGAGGGAGAGAGAGAGAGAAGCAAGGGCTCAAACTAGCACTTATATGGGATGCTGGCATCTGAGACTATGCCACAGCACCAGCCCAAATGGAGTTTCTATAGTCCTAGGTGGTCACCAAGGCAAACATTGTTGATATCTCCTCAGCATTCTACATCTCTGGGCACACCAACCATAAATCTTCTCAGGGTAAGCCTGCTAGAACTTACTGGTGCCTCTAGAACCTGCCTTGTGCTCAGCAGCAGCCCTCCCCCTGCTTGCTGTGACTGATGGGAACTGGCTCATCAGGACCACCTTGCTTGCTGGCGAAGACAGCCCTGCATTTCCCACACACAGTCTCCTTGCAGGGTCCTGCATGGCACATGACTTCATCAACTGTATTTTTCTTCCTTGCCTCTTTCCTCCAGCCCCGCCAGGTTTGTCCAAAGTCTCCCTCAGAAACAAACCCTCACCTGATCTGCAATTGTGTTCAGCAAGTTCCCCACTCACTTGAAATCCGCTAGAAGAAACGGCAGAGCGGCATTCATTTATCGAGTTAGCACCACTAGCTCAGCAAACACAAGCTAGTTTGCTTTAGGCAGGAGTCATTTTTGTTTGTGCAAGAAATGCAGTATGAAGGAAGACAGATTGTTTTTAGCTCAGGTCAGAAAGTTCTTTATTATTGCTGCTGCTAACAAAAGTGTCCCATTCTTCACTGAAATGTACATGACACAATGTGTCCTGCTGTGAGCACTGCCAGCCTCTGTGTGTGGTGGTGGTGTGTGCGCGGCGGGGAACTCTGTAGGCACACTGGGGTAAACACTGAGCAATGAAATTATCTGTACATTAATAAATAAATAAATAAATAACAACCTTTTGTATTCTTATCACTGTCCTAGAATCTGTCCTGGGGAAAGACCATTTAACATTGAGGCTCACTCAACACCCAAAGGTTAATGACCACATCAATTAAATAATGTTTTCACTGATACTTTGATTACAACTCAGATACATTCTTCCCAGGAAAAAATGGGTATAGCAGGGCAGGTGTTCCAATTGAACAGGTGATCTGTGCCCAGCAGCCAGAGCTCTCTTCTTTATTGCTTGGTCACCAACAGGGTGTAGCGAATGGTTGACCGGTTGTCTTCCTCCCTGCCTGTACCACCCCAGTTTCTCCATCCTGTGAGTCATGCTTGGGGTTTTCCTCAGTATTCCCTCTGACTGTCAACATCTACTGTCCTGTGTTGGTGAGTCCTGTGGGTTCTGAGGACACAGGCAGTGATTCTCTGTGACATTCATCCCCACCGGCTACCCCTCCCCAGGCCCCTACACTGTCAGAAGCTTCTGTCTGCCCTGGGTGAGCCGGTTCTTATCATAACCTACTTTGCACCCCACTGGGACAGGAGCGACAGAGGGTGTGGCACCCAGCTCCGGTATGCCCTGGCTCTGCCTGTCACTTCGAGAGGAACCCTACACCTTCTAGACTAACTGTGGACAAAGCTCCTTGGAGGTTCCTCCCGACGAGCACTGGAACTTGTTTCTGCTCTGCTTGATTCTGAGCCAGTCTTGTGACTTGCTTTGATCACAGAAAGTGGCATAAAGAGAGGTTGAGACAGGAAGGCCTGACCTAAAATTCATGGAAAATGGAATGAAATGATCAGCTTATTTTAGTGCATTTTTATTTTTGAAATCCATCCATAGTTTCTTTGTTAGAAAATGCGTTTTCCATGAACTTGCTGAAGACTCCTTGTCTATGATATATTAACACCTCTGGACAAAAATCCTTCTTTGCCTCTTCTAGCTTCTAGAGGATTGCTGGTCATCTTTAGTTTTCCTTGGCTGGTGGACACACCACTCCAATCCTCTGTTGTCACTTCGTCTCCTAGTGTTTCTTCGTGTTGTCATTTCTGTCCTTGTGCCCAAATTTCCTGCTTCTGTAAGGACATCTTAAATTGAATTAGGGCCACCCTGCCGGCTTCTTGAGTCCTTCTGTGAGTACCATTTCAGAGTATGATGTGCCACATTTTGTTTGTACATCAGTCAGTTGATGGGCACTTGCATTTTTTTTTTTTTTACTTTTTGACTCTTATGAAAAACGCCATTGAGAACACTCGTATTCAAGTTTTTGCATAGACGTATGTTCTTACTTCTCTTGGGAAGATACTCAGTACTAGAATTGCTTCCTCATGTGGTACTTGTATGTTTAGCTTTTTGAGGAACTGCCAAATTGTTTTCCAACGTAGCTGTGCTACTGTGCTTCAGAAATGTGTGAGGCGTCAGCTTCTCCACGTCCTTAGTAGGTGTGTGTGTGTGTGTGTGTGTGTGTGTGTGTGTGTAATAAAATGTATTTATTTTTAAAGCTGAGTGTTAGTGAGACAGGACAGGAGGGGAAATGGCTGCAAAAGCCAGGTGCCTAGAATCCCAGCTGGGTCTTCCGCATGGATAACAGGGGCTCAAATACTTGGGCCGTGCTCTCCTGCCTTTGCAAGGAAGCGAGTTGAGGTGGAGCATTGAACCAGCATTCCGACATGGGATGCTGGTGTTGCAAGTGGTGGCTGAACCTGTTGTGCCCAACATTTGTTTTTGAAGTGATTCCCCGTGGGCTGAAGGGTTACATCACTGCAGCTTGCATTTGCATTTCTTTCGTGACTATAGATGCTCAGCATCTTTTCTTGTTCACTTGGCCCTGTGTGTATCTTCTCTGGAGCAATAGCTGTTCATCATCTTTGTCCACTTTAAAACTGTGTGATTTGTTTATGACTGCTAAAATTCTTTATATGTTTTGAATATAAGCCTCTTATCAGATTCATGATTTGCAATGTTTTTCTCCTGTTCCATGGGTTTTCTTCTTCACTTTCTGGAGAGTGTCCATTGAAGCATCAAAATTCTTCATTGCAATTTGGCTGCTGGTTTTCTTTAGTATCATATCCATTTGGATTAACTTTTATATATGTTTAAAGTTCAACTTCATTCTTTTGTTGTGTCTATCCCTTTGTTGCAAGGATATTTATTGAAAATATTGGGTATTTTTAGGATTTTAAAATTTTTATTGGAAAGGAAGATTTACGGAGATGAGACAAAAAGAGAGAATCTTCCGTCTGCTGTTTCACTCCCCAAATGGCTGCTATGGCCAGAGCTGAACTGAGTGTCTTCTGGGTCTCCCATGTGGTTGCAGGTGTCTAAGGATCTGAGCCATCCTCCACTGCTTTCCTAGGCCATAAGCAGGGAGCTGATTTGGAGTGGAGCAGCCAGGACATGAACCAGTGCCCATATGTGATGATGGCACCACAGAGTAGAGGGTTAGCTTGCAATGCTACTGCTCTGGCCAAAAATACTGTTATATTGATATCCATTTCAAAAATCAGTTGACTGGGCCAAGAGCGGTAGCCTAGTGGCTGAACTCCTCACCTTGCATGCACCAGGATCCCATATGGGTGCCAGTTCGTGTCTCAGTCACTCCACTTCCAAAGCAGTCAAGGATGCCCCGAGGGCTTGGGACCCTGCACCCATGTGGGAAACCCGGAGGAGACTTCTGGCTTCAAATTGACTCAGTTCTGGCCATTTTAGCTACTGGGGAGTGAACCAGCGGATGGCGGATCTATCTGATTCTCCTGCTCTCTGTGAGTCTGACTTTCCAATAAAAATTTTTATAAAGAATTGCATAGGATTATTTCTGGATTCTCAGTTTTATTGTAAAATGTTTGTTTCTATTTAAGCTCCACACAATTTTGATTACTGCAGTTTTGGGATAAGTTTCAAAATTGGAAGATGTGAGTATTCCAGCTTTCTTCTTTGCCATTGTTTTGGCTGTTCTGGATCCCTTAAATTTCTTATGAGTCTTAGGATTCTGAAAAAATAACCTGGGATTTTGGTAAGAAAAACATTGAGTCTGTAAGTTGGTTTGGGGACTGTTGCCTTCTTAACAATATTAAATCTTCTGATTTATGTATATCAGTTATTATTCAATTTCTCCACTTCATCTTAGTCAAAAGGCCAAGAAGCAATGTTTCCATTTCTTAAGGTACATTTTTAAACTTGTTCAACAGAAATTCATAATTTTATATGTATATATCATACTTTTTATTAAATTTATTATACAATGTTTTATCCTTGATGATACAAATGGAATGTTTAAGTTGTTCAATTTTTGGATTTTGCATTGTTAGGCAATAGAAATATACCTGGTTTTTAATGTTGAACTTTATCCTTTAATTTTGCCTACTTGATTGTTACTCGAATAGTTGTTGCAGAGTTTATTGGTGTGTTTCTTAGGGTTTTCTATGCACAAGATGAAGCCATCTACATGTAGAAATACTTTTATGTTTTCATCCCTAATCTGAATGCCTTATATTTTTGTTTTTTGACTAATTACCCTGATTAGGATCACCACTACAATACTGAATAAGTGTGGTACGTGTAAACACCCTTGTCTTTTTGTGGATTTAGGGGGAAAGCTTTTAGTCTCATCATCCAATATTGATATTTGCTGCTGATTTTTTATAGATGCTGTTTGTCAAGTTGAGGACATTGTCAATATAATTTATCTGCAAAATATACTTTGCAGGTAATTCATGTTTTATTAAGTGTCTGGAAGCTTCATATATATATACATATATAGAGAGAGGGGGATTAATTTTAAATATATATGTGTATGTGGGTATATATATATATGGGGATTATATCTGTGTATATGTATATATATGGGGAGAGAGATTAGTTTTATATTTATGCATATATATACATATATATATGTAAGTTATACACTGAAAACTCCAAAGATTTTAAACTCTGAGTACTTTTGGGAACTCCAGCATTGCAAGCAGTCTGTGGTCTACCAACTACAAGTGAGAGGAAGTGGAGCAGGGGTCAAAGTTTGCTTGCACATCTTAAAGGATGGAGAACCAGAGACCATGGCCTCCTGAGGCTTCTTCCCACTCTAGAAATGGGATCACGTGCAGGGGTTTAGGCATGGTGTAAGTTTGTCCCCTAAGGGGTCACGTGCTAGAGACATGGGTCTCAGTGTGGTGATGTTAAGAGGCCATGGACATTAACACGTGGGTCTTGGTGGGTTATCCTCGGGTCAGCAGATCCACGCCCTTCTTGCGTGAGTCCCCTTGTGTCGGGCTCTGGCTTCCTGCCTGACTATGGGAACTGTTCTTGTACTCATACTCCCACCACTGTGGTGACCTCCGCGACAAGCCTACTCTAGAATGGTGAGCCACACAATCCTCTTTGCTTTATAAAATACCCTTTGTCAGTAACAGAAAATAGGATGATAACATCAGGTTTCCAGGGGGCACTCAGTGGTGGTGTTCTTCCAGTGGAGCTCACTGTTATGAATGGGTTTCATTTACAGGTTTAGGTGCAAGCATATTGTCATCATTTAGAGACCTAATAGGAATAAGGATTTTGCATAACTTTTGGACACATCCAATAAGGCATTGGAATTGAACGAGAAGTGTGCTACCCCATCACAGGCTTCAGGACATTCTGAATAGCAGCAAGCATGCACGGAGAGTTTGTTCACTAATTTTGCCATCCCAGAGAACACCAGTTCTATTGAGTCATCTTTGAGTGACCACAGCAAAGAATCCAGGACGTCACGAGGACGTTACTTATGGACATTATTCATGAAAAGTGTAGTTAGTCATGCTGCTGGTGGTGGAGAAGGTGTCTGTAGGAGTTACTGACTATAACCGGAGGTATATGCCGGTATGCTCAGCTGCACAACTGAGTAAAATTGCCTCGGAATGGTAGGAGGCTGCCCAGTCACCATTTATCACTTACACTTGGCTTTGATAGGTCTTCAAATGCTTGTGCTTTTCCATTGGCTGTTTTTGTGCGTGTGTATGTGTGTGTGATTGTTGTTGCTACTGTAATTATTTTCAGGATTCTTCAATACTGCTTCCAGGAGCAGAGTATAAACATGATATACATGACTAGCTTGTGGGCTGAAGGAGACAAGCAGCAAACATCACACGTTGAACATCAGATAATAGTCCACATTACAACATATTGCTCTGCCCATAGTCTGAGCTGGCAAGCCCATTAATTTACTATACAATGCTGAAAACACCATGAACGTTGACATATCTTCATATCTGACAAAGGTGCTTATTTCCAGGGCCATACACTCTTATCTAACAGCATACAAAAAGCTGCAACTACTGAAAAAGAGAGGAGGTGAACATGTTTGGGAATTAGGTCAGTGTTTCTGAAAGTGTGGCATTCATACTACTGCTAGTGGGTTAGGTAATTCTAGATGACTGAAACATCAACCATAAAATTTAAAGATCTGTTTTTTTCTTTAAAGAAAGCGATTTACATATTTATTTTAAAAATAGGTTCAGGAAGAGTAGTGGGAAAGATGGAGAAAGAGATCCTCTATCCACTTGTTCACACCCCAAATGGTGGCAAACAGCCAGAGCTTAACAGTTGGAAGCCACGGGCCTGGAGCTCCATTTGAGTTTCCCACATGGGTAGCAGTGGCCTATACACCTGGGCCATCTTCCACTGCCCTCCTAGGTGCCCAGCAAGAAATGGATCAACTAGGAATTAAATGGGTGTGCATATGAAATGCCAATGTTATAGACAGGTTTAACCAACTGTGCCACAATACCAGCCCATAAAAGTGTAAAATTTAAAGCTTGTTGGTCATGTTAAAACTGTCTTGCATAATTCTGTTATGATGCTGTCTTGCTAACCTGTCTGGCTATAGGAATATTGGTCATTTTCCTTGCGAGGAGTGGGCTCCTCTGGTCTCTACCTCCCCAACTCGGAAGGACACAAACACCCAGCAAGAGCAGAATGGATAAACTGGGGCATTGTCACAGAGTAGAATCTTGGACAGCCATAAGAAAAACATCTACAATTATATGTAAACATGCAGATAGATCTTACAAGTGTAACTGTGTACCAAATAAATCAGACTGCAAGGCAATTCCCTTTGGATTAATCCATTTATTTGACAGTCAAGAACAGACAACAGGTATGGATACTGTTAGCGCTAATCTTTGGAGGAGGAGGAGTCAGCAGGTGAAGGATGCAGGGAATGTTCGTCATCTTTGTCTTATGTTCACCTGAATGCCATTGTGAACATTCATTGAGCTGTTTGTTAATATTTAGTACATGTTTCTGTATGTATACTGTGCCTCAACACAAGGCTCATTAAAAAACATCCAGTAAACATCCCTGCTTTTGTTTTCTAAGCATTTTCTTAGAAAGTGGACTGTGTCCCTACAGTCTGTTGTTTTGAACAGAGATAAAGTGGGTCCCTTGGCCCTTGCCCACCTGAGCATGCATGAAGTCACCACAAGCAAAACAAGGCTTTGGTGCAGTCTGGGCATGTCCCTGCTACTTGCAAGTAGCATTCCTTTCAGATGATGTTGCAATTAACCCCGCCTCATTAATTACTCGGACCCATGGTGACAGCTCCTGGTAGGCTATCACAGCCCATGTGCCACAGGGGAAACCAAGCTCGAAGCTACATCTGGAAAAGAATTTTGAGATTGCTTACTTAGTTCCTGAGCAAGCAAATGGGGGATTGACGAGAGTGAGACTCCAGCCAGAGGCTGTTTTCTTGTGTCCCTGAATCCAAGGTGTGGGGCCACTGTTACACAAGAACCACGGTCATCAGCTGTCACTTCCTCTTTTTCGGTTGCTCAATGCTTTTCTTCGCCTTTTGCTTGCTCACACGGGCTGAGGAGAACTTGATGCAGGCATTTCCCAACACAGCCAATCCTGGTTTCCTGATGCCACTGCTTGCCAGGGCAAGCAGGTGGAGAGAAGACAGGTGCATGTCACAGACTGAGCTGGGGAGGCTAGTGAGCTGTCTCTAAAGGTTGGCCCAAGCCTTCAGGTCACAGCCCAAGGGACCAGATCTCTGGAAAGCAGCCTCCTAAAATGGCTCTGAAACAGCTCGACTTTGCTGAGCTTTTGCTTAGCACAAGGTGGCTCCAAAAAGTTCATGGAAAAATACAACCAAAACAGAATGTAGAAACTGGCACTGTGGCATGAGCTAAGCCACTGCTAGCAGCACGGGCACTGGATGTGGGCACTGGATCATGTCCTGGTTGCTTTACTTCTGATCCATCTCCCAGTCCTTGTGCCTCTGCATGCACATGGGAGACCCAGAACCAGCTTCTGGCTCCTGGTTTCAGATTGGCACAGTCCCCAGCTGTTGTGGCCATTTGATGAATGAACCAGAGAATGGAAGACCTCTCTCTCTCTGTAACTCTGCCTTTCACATAAACAAATAAATCCTTTAAAAGTTAATATAAATTGTAGAAATTTCTGGAGCACCCTTGTGCAATAAAAAAACACCCATATTATAAAGAGTATGATTTCATGTGGGCTGAGAACATAAATGTTTCCATGAAACTGTGGCCACAGTCACAACACAGAGTACATCTTTCATTCCTAAAGTTTTCTCCAGTTCTATGGTGGTACCCTAAATGCTTAACCCATTGTCACTAAAGACTAGCTTCCATTTTCTGGACTAGAACTGTATTTTGAATAAGCAGATGTGGCAATGATCCAAACCATAGCTTGTTTCCTGTATGCATGTGCATGTGCACACACACACACACAAACACACACAAACACACGCACGCACACCCCCTTTTCTGCAGCCCTACACCAACCCCACCCACAGCCCTCCATGGCCTGGAAGCTTGTTCTGTGACCTCCTGGCCCTAAACTTTGGATAGGGTGGAGGTCCTGACCCTGGAGGTTGGAAGGAGAGCTGTTCTGAATGCTATGTCTGATAGCGTGCTGCATGAGAGAGGACACAGCACCTGCTGCTAAGCAGAAGCTTCAAGTGGGTGTCAGCCAGTCTGGAGATACTTCGGGGGTAGAGTAGTAGGGTTAGAGTCGGATGGTGGGCAGTCGTGGCAGCCACAGGGACACAAGCCACAGAGCCCCGTGTTGGGGTTAGTTCTTGCTGTCACGCAGCGAACCAGAGACCAGGCAACTTAGGCTGTTTCCTATGGTTCTGCAGACCAGAGGCCTGAGATCAAGGGGCAAGCAGGGTTGTTTTTCTCTGAGATCTGTGTCATTGGGCTGCACATGGTATCTTCTCCCTGTGTCTTCCCATGGCCCTCTTCTGTCCATATCTGTGTCCTGCTCTCCTCATCAGGACACCCGTTGTGTTGAATCAGGGCTTCCCCATATGACCTCCATTCACCTTAATTGCCTTGCAACAGGCTTGGCTTCCTAATAAGGTCACTTTCTGGAGTCATGGGGGTCGGCGTGGTCACCCATGAGTGAAGGAAGCACATCAAGGTGAGAACTGGTGAACTCCTCTTGGAGCAGGTGAGCAAGAACCTCATTGAGGGTACTGAGTCCCTGAATGACCAGGTACCTCCTGGTTCCAGGCCCAGATCCTGACTCCAAGCCCTGTGACCCTGACTTGGCATAACCCCTTGTGGATTTCTCAAAGATGCCTGTTGTCCTCATTACTCATCTTTCCTGAGAGTAAACAAGCCTTCTGGGCATTAAAATCAACAGAGTAGCTTTCCTGGAAGCTGAAAAATCAAAGAAGGTTGAATTGAACTGAATGTGGTGTCTCCGTACCAAGAGGTGGATGCAAAGAGATGAAGTAAAAAAATGAACTCTTAGTCTATGTAGGGAAGGAGAAAGAAAATAATTCCCTTTCCTTCTCCTATTGTAACCACCTTTCTGTGTAATGTTTGGACAATTAAGGTAACAATAAACTTAGGCAATTGCCATGATCACAAAGAAGAATTCATTATGCCCTTTTCAACCAGTGCTTATACATTTCTCTTGGGCATGCAATTTAGTAGCATCTGATTATTATTATTATAATGTTTTAAATAAAAGGTTCTCCAAGGAAAGGCAGAAATAGCAGGACATGCGCTCCTGAACTGGTGGGCGTGTAGATGTCAGAGCAGCTGATAGGGGCATTTGCTGGGCTCCGCGCTTTTCCAAATATAAACTTCTGCCAAGTTTCCTCAGAGTTGTGACTCAAAGGACTGAGAAAAAGGCCAGTTCTTAAAGGAAAAGCATTCATCAATCACAAAACTCAGTAGCAATACAGGAACATGCCTGGAGGATAAAAGTTCATGTATCAGGAAACACTTGCTGCTGTTGTTGGTATTCCTGACTCATAAATCAGACTAAACACAAAATAACATTCGGGAAAGTGCTAGCATAATTGTATGTAGAAAGAATGGTTATAGGTTATTTTTCCACCATTCGTCTACTCATAGACTTCAGACTGGGGATTCGCAGGCTGCAGTGACACCTACAAGCAGGTTTTGTTAGCTTGTCCTGCACTGTTTTAAAAAACACTCATCCGGGCCCAGCGCGGTGGCGCAAGTGGTTAAAGGTCCTCGCCTAGCACGCCCGGGATCCCATATGGGCGCCGGTTCTAGTCCCGGCAGCCCTGCTTCCCTTCCAGCTCCCTGCCTGTGGCCTGGGAAAGCAGTCGAGGACGGCCCAAAGCTTTGGGAACCTGTACCCTGTGGGAGACCCGGAAGAGGCTCCTGGCTTCGGATCGGCATAGTATCGGCCCGTTGCGCTCACTTGGGGAGTGAATCATCGGACGGAAGATCTTCCTCTCTGTCTCTCCTCTCTGTATATCCGCCTTTCCAATGAAAAAATAATAAAAATAAATCTTTAAAAAAAAAATAAAAAACACTCATCCATTTGGATTAAGTCATTGCTGGCTTGCCTTTAGCAGCTGGAAAGCCTGCAGCACTGGGCCCCATAGGGGGTGACTTGTGGACCACACCAGCCCCCCTTTTATCCTAGTCTTCACCTCACTCTGCCCTGCCCCTTTCCTGTTTCTAGACTGAATGCAAGTTGACTATTATCAACTCAGAGGCAAGAAAGAAATAAAATTATTGCTATGATCTCATGACTTCCTCTCAACGAGAGGGAAAGGTAGGTGCAGAAGACCAGGCAATGTGAGAGAAATGAGAGAGGGCATTTCCCTGGGGCTGTTTCCTGGACTTCATGACATACCAATTGCATCCTGCAGACGCCTGTGTCAGTATCCAGGCACTGTAGTGAGCATGCCAGGCCACTGCCAGAGCCACAGATGGCTAAGTCATTTGGTCTTCAGTAGTAAGATTTGAGACTTACAAAGTCTCCCTGGTTCCTGTCCACATCCTGTGGCCTCCACTTGAGAAGACCCTTGACTCTCTGATGGGATTCCAGGGGGAACTATCTTTGGCTTTAGAGGCTCTGCTCCTCACCCACTGCACAGCAGAGGTCACACATTTGGCAGGAAAAGGCATTTTAGAGAAGCCCAGTAGTAGGCCAAGTGATCATCTTGCAGCACACGTGGCTTGTCATTCCCCTGGCAATGTGCCCCTGGGTATGCCAATGGGACAGGACTGATGTTCTGAAGTGTCCACATGAAAGACCTTGAAGAGAATGGAAACAGTAGGACCCCACCCCCAGCATCAGTTAGGACGCAGCACCAGCTTCCAGCTTTGTGTATCCCAGAGATGGAATGCAACAACCTACTTGCTAAAACTTCAAAATCTAATGATTGCCTGAGCAGCTATGAAGACTTGGTTGTGGGCCCGGCGCGGTGGTGCAGTGGTTAAGGTCCTCCCCTTGCATGCCCGGGAGCCCATATGGGCACCGGTTCTAATCCCGGTGGCCCCTCTTCCCATTCAGCTTCCTGCTTGTGGCCCGGGAAAGCAGTCAAGGACGGCCCAAAGCTTTGGGACCCTGCACCCGTGTGGGAGACCCGGAAGAGGCTCCTGGCTTCGGATCAGCATAGCATCGGCCGTTGCGCTCACTTGCAGAGTGAATCATCGGACGGAAGATCTTCCTCTCTGTCTCTCCTCTCTGTATATCCACCTTTCCAATAAAAATAAAATAAATCTTAAAAAAAAACTTGGTTGTGTCAGTGCCCAAGACTTTATTGAAAGGAAATTAGAAAACCATCAGTATTTTTTTAATGTAAAAATGGTACAGCCCTTGAGACTGAAGATCATTTGCCAAGGAATGCTTTTATCCCTGAGTTAGGAGTAAGAGGTCTTTGATTTGTATCTTGCATTTGTTTGAACATGTGTGTTTAGGCATCAATGGCTCCCTGTCCCTAAGAGAGGACCCAGTAAAGTCCTAAGGATTTCTGACAAGATTGTGTTTGGCAGGAGTTGATGAGTCAGGGCAAGAAGCACCCAAGGAGTCATAGGAGAGGGATGTCCAGGTTCCATATTTCTGTGGACTCAGGAGGGAGCCAGGGATGCAGATGGACCTTGTGCGATGGAGTCATTGGCTTGAAGACCAACAGGGGAAAACACACAATGAAGACAAAGCACCAGTCAGTGCACACTGGTGCCCAGTGTGGGCTGCAATCTGAGTGTGAGTGTGTGAGTGTGAGTGGTGTGTGAGTGTGTGAGTGTGTGTGTGAGTGTGTGTGTGTGTTGGGAGGTGAATAGGGCATGTGGCACAGCAGATGAAGGGGCTGCTTAGGATATGTACATCTCATTATGAGGTGCAAGTTGGATTCCTGGCTAGTCCCCTTTCAGTCCACCTTCCTTTTAATGCTTCCTGGGAGGCAGCAGGTGATGGCTGAAGTCCTCGGGCCCCTGCCACCCACATGGGCGATCAGGATGGAATTCCTGGCTTCTAGTTTCAGAATGAACCAGCCCTGGCTGTTGGGAGCACTTGGGGAGTGAATTAGAGGAAGGAAGATTCTCTCTCTCTGTCTGTTGCTCTGCCTTTCAAAATCAGTAAATGAACATTTTAAAATGTGTATGTGCATGACAGGGGGTACTCTAGGAGTTGTCATATCAGATGGGCCAGTCCTGCCCATTTTTTCCAGGGAAGATGAATGTATTTACTTAACTTTCCGTGGTGAAGGACTTGAGTGACACACAGGAATGACTCCCCAGGGACGCATGGGTAGCAAGATCCCAATGCTTGAGCCATCACCATCTGCTGCCTCCCGGGGTCTGCATGAATAGGAAGTTAGAGTCAGGCGCATGAGCATGGAATTGAACCCAGGTATACTCCACTAGAGGACATAGACATTAACTATTGAGCCACATGCCTGGAGTCTACTTTTTAATTGCATTTAGAAGAACACATAGATAAATTAATAAAGTTATACCCATAAAGTCTCCTAGCCACAGTATCACTGGCTTTTTCTCTGCTGTGTCTCTTGCAGTTAATCAAAATATGCTACTAGTTAGGATCCCTGGAGGCCAGCAACTGTCTCTTACTCAGTTTGGAGTCCCCAGAACTACCATGATGTCCAATTAGTATTTTTCTTACTAAATACTGTGCAGCATTTCTGCACCGATGGAAATCTATGTCCCCATGTGGAACCAAAGTAGCTCCGATACCCTACCTGAGACAGATGCATAAATGGCCTCCGGTTTCCACCTCTCCCTATAGCCCAGCTCTCTGTGGTGTGACTTGTTGTGTTTCACTGTTTTCCAACCCTTTGGTTTGACTTTGGCCAAGCAACTTCAGAGACATGATGTATACAGAGGAGTGAGGTAACACTTTTCCATCTGTTCCTCCACTCTGCCTTCACCACGCAGCAGTGTGGGAGCTGGCCTATGATGCATGACCCCATGTTGGCTGTGCCATTCATTCCAGCTAAAACCTCATCCATGAAGTCAGTCAATGGCCAGCAGCTTTTTCCCAGGTCTCTAACATGGATAGGTGGGGCCATTGTCCATTGCTTTCCCAGAGATGTGAGCAGGGAGTTAGGTCAGAACTGGAACATCTGGGACTTGAACTGGTGGCTCCAGTACAAGATGGCAGGGATTACATGTGACTGCTTAACCTGCCGAGTCACAGCACTGGCCTTGCTCATCTGCTTTAGGGAAGCATTGACATAGAGCTAAAACTTCCCAAGAAAGATAAACCAAAATAACCATGACAAATTTCTTCCATTTATTCCACTTGCTTCTTCCTGATGATTTGTTTGTTTGTTTGTTTGTTTGTTTAGGAGGGCAGTCCTGTTCTGCCATGTTTCTCCCTGCAGGGTCTCTGGCTCCAGCAGCTCCACTTAACATGCTGATCAAGGCACAGGTCTCTTGGTTCCCCCAGAAGTTGCTGAAAGGGGAAGAAAGATCCTACTTCATGGGAGGGTGAACTCATACTCCCCAGAATAGAACTTTTGTGGGGATTCAGCAGAGTGCCTATGAAAGTAGAAGCCATGAACTTGGTGCCACTGATCTGATACCCAAGCCATATTCTAGTCCTTGATCACAATCCAGTGACCACAGGACCAAGTGGTGAGAAAGGAGGCAAGCTTGACTTCTGGCTGTCATTGGTCAGTGTATGGCCCTGGGCATTTAACTTTGCTGCTCTAAGTCTCATGTCCTCATCTGTCAAAATGGCAAGGTCATTGTGAGAGTGAAAGGAGATACTCTACACCTGTACCCTGTGAGTACCTGGCATTCAGGAAATGGTCCCTAACCTGATCTGTGTTGGCTTACGTTCTGACTACCTGTGTGTTATAGGGAGAAAGTCTGTGGGTTTTGGTCACCATGTCATCACCATGATGCAACATACCCAGAGTAGGGCCAACTTCTAAAGAAACCAAGTTCACACTGACTCATGGCTCTGAAGGCTCAGGGCTGCCAAGCAGCATGAAATGTTGGCCCTGATGCTGGCAAGTCCCAGGGTGATAGTGCAGGGGATCATGCGGTGAGACAGGGCTCACAGGTGTCTGTCTGTGCATCTTCTTATAAAGCCACCATCTGTCATTCAGTTGTGGAGGCCTCATTCTGACCATCTTGTCTAACTCTAATCACTTTCTGAAGACTCCCCTCTACCACCTTGGGGTCAACATTTTGGCGTACTTGGTTAAACTAGCTGTTTATCAGTAAACTACTGTATATCAGTATATCAGTGTCCCCAGTTCTAGTGCTCCACTTCAGATCCAGCTCCTTTCTAATGCTTCCAGGAAAGCAGAGAAAGGCAGCCGAACAACTTGGGCCCTTGCCACCTATGTGATGGAAGACCCAGATGGAGTCCAGCTTCTGGCTTCAGCCTGGTCCAGCTCAAGCCATTTCAGTCATTTGGAGTAGTGAACTTGCAGTTGGAAGTGCTCTCTCTCTGTCTTCCTCTCCCTGTTCCTCTTAAAAAATAAAAAAGACTTCACCTCTCAAAGCCAAAGTCACATCCCACTTCCAGGCTCTTAAAGCCTGCCAATGGGAGTAAAGCTTGGACATGTGATCCCTCTGGGGACACACTCAAGCCAAGTCTAGAGATATCAACAAGGTAGTTAAGTGAAATCATGAAGCCATCTGACTTTGAAGTTTCCTCCCCAGTAGCAGGTGTCCAACCATACTTGCTTGCACTGTGTTCATCATTTGTTGAACACAGCAGGGCCATGGCTACACTGTGAGTTGGGTAGAGGTTAGATCTGCAAGACACAGCAGCAAGGAAGGGCTTGTTGGCTCTGCTGCTGGTGAAATGTTCAAAGCAGCTGGGATTTCTGTAAATCCTGATCCCCCAAAGAAGCTTATGTTTCTTCTGCTTATTTTCCCCAGTTGTGATTCAGCTTTGTTCCTAGAAAGACTTCTCATATATCTGCCAGCACCAATCCAGACTTGTGACACCGTCTGTGGTGCCACTCACTCAGGTTGGGGACTTCTGTCACTTGCAGTGCCTGGGAATGAGAATGTGGGGATAGCACACCCAGTTTCCTTTGGATTCCTGCTTAGTCAACCCAAGACTGCTGTGATTGAATGTGTGGGGTTTTCTCTGCACACACTGGGTGGACTCCCCAGCTCTAATTCAGCTCTGAACTGGGTACTCTGAGACAGTACCAGGCCTCACAGGTGGAGGGCTCAGTCCTCATGACTGAACCATATCCTCCCAAGTTCAGGTACCCAGGTTGTGACCAGTGGTTTGGACAACCAGCTACAAATTGGGATTCCCACTTCTCCCTCTTTAGGGGTCTATGAACTGTCCAGAGCAGCTGACAAAGCTCAGCTGAACACTTACTTATATCAATGGGTTTATTATCCAGAGAGTGATTAATACTGGATGTAGTGATAGATAGGGAAAGGTGTAGGGAAAAAGACAAGGAATGTGTGCAGTGCTCCCACACCTTCCCTGGGTGCTCCAGCCTCCAGGTTCCCATGGCCAGCTATCAGGATGGCCCTAGAACTCAACCCTCTAACCATGCTCTGATCTAGCCACCTTGCAGAAGCTACTTAAGGGTGGCAGCCAGCTGTCAAGTCACTGCTGTATAAAAAGACACTTATCACTTGGGAGAGTGAAAGGATTGTAAGAGCTGGATGAAGATCAAGCATGTGTCGTGCAATAGCACACCTGCAATTATTTAGTTAGCATGTGATTAAGGTGAGAGCCAGAGCAGATCCACTTGGGTGCAAAGCCTACCTCTACCCTTATTTCACGCAACATAGTCTCCTGGTACACTTCAGGGTTTTCTGGCTCAGGGCTGAGAACAGTAGTGACTTCCAAGGCTGTGGTGAGGTACACGTGAGTTGTTGAAAAACTCATGAAAAGCCTTCGGAGCAACGTCTGGGCTGGAAGAGGCATTTAATAAATGTGATGGGGGCCAGAGCGACTGTGTATCAGGCTTATCCTTTGCCTGCAGCACCACCATTCCATATGGGTTCCAGTTCAAGTCCCAGCTGCTCTACTTCTGATCTATTTCCCAGCTTATGGCCTAGGAAAATAGCAGAGGATGGTCCAAGATCTTGGGACCCTGCACCCATGTGGAAGATCCAGAAGAAACTCCTGACTCCTGGCTTTGGATCAGCTCAGCTCTGGCCATTGCAATCATTTGGGAAGTGCTTCTCCTTTTCTCTGTGTAAGTCTGACTTTAAAGTAAAATAAATCTTTAAAAATGTGATCAATGATGATGACTACATCCATGTTTTCTTCTGAAGGAGAGAGAGGCATGGTTATGCCTGGGCAGAGTAGGCTGAGGAACAAACCCATGGTGGAGTAGATGGGCTGGCCACAGAGCAGGAGCTAAGGCAGCAGGACTCCCCTTTTTTTAAGGTTTATTTTTATTAGCTAAACTTTTTTTTCAAAGATTTATTTATTTTTATTTGAAAGGCAGATATTCAGAGAGGAGGAGAGACAGAGAGGAAGATCTTCCATCCGATGGCTCACTACCCAAGCGGCTGCAACGGCTGGAGCTGAGCCAATCCGAAGCCAGGAGCCAGGAGCCAGGAGCTCTTCCGGGTCTTCCACGCAGGTGCAGGGTCCCAATGCTTTGGGCCGTCCTTGACTGCTTTCCCAGACCACAAGCAGGGAGCCGGATGGGAAGCAGGGCTGCCGGGATTAGAACTGGTGCCCATATGGGATTCCGGTGAGTGCAAGGTGAGGACTTCAACTACTACACTATCATGTCGGGCCCTTTATTAGGCGAATTTACAGACAGAAGGGGAGGCAGAAAGAGAAAAATCTTCCATCTGCTGATTCACTCCCCTCAAATGGCCACAATGGCTCGAGCTGGGCCAATTTGATCCAAGCCAGGAACCAGGAGCTTCTTCTGGATCTCCCACACAGGTGCAGGTGCCCAGGCTTTGAGCCGTCCTCTGCTGCTTTTCCAGGCCACAAGCAGAGAGCTGGATGGAAAGTAGAGCAGCAGGAATGAAGTAGAGCCCATATGGGATGCTGGTACTTGCAGATGGAGGATTAGCCATCGCACCGGCCTCAGCAGCAGGACTTCTTACCTGAGCACTTCTTTTTTTTTTTATTATTATTTTTATTTTTATTATTTTTTTTTCATTGAAAAGGCGGATATACAGAGAGGAGAGACAGAGAGGAAGATCTTCCGTCCGATGATTCACTCCCCAAGTGAGCGCAACGGGCCGATACTATGCCGATCCGAAGCCAGGAGCCTCTTCCGGGTCTCCCACGCGGGTGCAGGTTCCCAAAGCTTTGGGCCGTCCTCGACTGCTTTCCCAGGCCACAGGCAGGGAGCTGGAAGGGAAGCTGGGCTGCCGGGATTAGAACCGGCGCCCACATGGGATCCCGGGCGTGCTAGGTGAGGACCCCAACCACTTGCGCCACTGCGCCGGGCCCCCTGAGCACTTCTTGGGATGTTTGAGCTCATTCTGTTCTTGGCTGAAGAGTTGTTTTCTGCTTTGCAGCACACTTAGTAGTGTCCTTGCCTCCTGTCCCCTTCGGTCAGGATTCTTGGCTGTGAAATCTCACATGCTCCCCACATTTTCCAAATTGTCCCCTGTGGGACAAAACCTCTCCTGGGTGAAATCACTAGTTTAGAGGGAACCAATAATGCCATCATGCAGTAAATCATGGGAGGAACTCCTAGTGCTAGGATGTGAACTTTTGCTTGCATGTGACTCTGCTGGGCCAAACTGATGCACAGGGGGGCAAAATGTTCCCCTTCTGCCCTCCTGGTACTCAAAGCTGAAATGTGTTGATCTGGGCACATGTATTATGGAAAAACAGTCCTCGAAGAGAACCCAAAATACCTCTCACAAGAGGAGACGCCCTAAATAGAAATACTTTCAGGGCATGGGCCTGATGTTTATTAAGCTGAACAGAAATAGCTGTCTCCTCCGGGGTTGTGTAGCTAGTGACCCCAAGACTGCTCCTGGGCGAGGTTGTGAAGTGCTGACGTCACCCACGACCCCGAGCTTCACCCCAGGCACACAGCGAGTGCAGGCTTCGTGTCCCACCCTACATTGTGTTCCTTACCTTCTTGCAGAACAGTTCCCACCAAGGCATCTGGGGGATCAACCCTGGTAGGGAATTCTGGGATGCTGGAAATTGCCAGAAAAGTCCAGAAAGCAGCACCCTCGTCTCCATTTCCAAGATGGTCTTTATCATGGCAGCTGCTTAATTATTTCTCTCTCTCTTTTTTTAATATTTACTGGTTATTTTAAAACTTTCTCTTTTAAATAATTTAATGAGCTTTAAAATCAGTACATTTCAGACTATGGGATATTTCGTTGTATGTATACATTGTGTCATGGTCTATCATGTGTTTATTGTTTCAACCATTTAACATTTCTTTATAGTAAAAATATCCTTTAAAATATGTATTTTATTATTTGAAAGGCAGAGTGACAGCAGAAGAGATAAAGACATTTTCCACGCACTGATTCACTCCCCAATTAAATGGCAACAGCCGGAGCTGGACCAGGTCAAAGCCAGGAGCCAGGAAGTCCATCTGACCTTCTCCGTGGGTGACAGGGGTCCAAGAACTGCGCTCATGCTGTGCTGCTCTCCCAGGCTGCATCAGCAGGAAACTGGATCGGAAATGAAGTGGCTGGGACTTGAAGAATTATTGCTCTGCTGGGTAATACTGGTGTTGCAGGTGGTGGCTTAGCCCGCTGTACCCTCGATACTGACCCCTGCTGGGGCTCTGGTTGCTTTGTAGAGAAAACTACATGCTCTGTGTTCATGCTGCAGTCCGTGGAAGCTCAGATTTTCTTAGCACATGTCAGAATCTCGTTGAAACCGTAGACTCAGATGCAGGAGGGACCTGATAATCAGCGTTTCCTACAACCTCCCACGTGATGCTGCTGGCCCATGGGCCATTCTGGAAAGGCAGGTGCCAGAGGATACTTCCCCCAGAGACTTCTGTTGTCAGTGTGGAGGGCAAAGAAGCAGCAAAAAGGCCTTTTTAATCATTGCAGGAAACAAGTAGCCAGGATGGGGCCTCTTCCAGGGAGGATGCAAACCGGAGGCTGGACAAGGACTTCATCTGACAAACAGCCCTGTTTTTCCTGTGTATCCCTCCCTCCACTAGCTCCTTCAAGAGAGACATCAGAGGTCGCAAGTGGAGAGGGAGCTTGGGGGATGCCGAGGCCCCGAAAGCTGTCCTGGCACGTGGGCGTGCACCTGTGCTGGAGGTGGCCACCCTGTGTGTGGTGTATGATTTAGAAATCCCCCATGAATGGCAGGGTGTGTGTGGGGCGGGGAGGGGTTGGGCAGGAGCTGAAGGGTGCTGGGGAGGTGAGCAGAGTCAGATGCTTCGGTCTGTGACTCCCAGCTGGCTGCCTGAGAGATTTTTTTTTTCAAGCGTTCAGCAAGCAGGAAGGAAAGCTAACCTGAGGCCTGTGGGTCTTGGCTGCACAGGGAGATTACAGCCAGTCTTTGCCACAGCTAAGTGTGCAGTACAACAAGGCCATTGTGTAGCTCGGGCATTCATATTGAAAATAAAATATTAGCTGGGTGGTCCAGCATAATGAAGGCATTTATAACTCCAGCAAATCATCTGGGTGTGGGACGAAGCTACAGATTCCCCTTGCTGAGCTCCGGCTTCCGCAGGGGCTCCAGAGGGATGAGGCCACGGGGCATAGATGCAGGATAAAAGGCCCAATGATCAAAGTGACACAGGGGGACTAAAGAGCTGTTTTATCTCTGCGACCCCCGGACACAATGGAATGAAGACTAGGATTGCACTGAAAATGGCTCTGGTTTCCAGGGGCGTCTTTTAAAAACTCTCACTTCAGAGATCATAAGTTCAATCCAGTCTCCAAAGCCAGCGGGTGGGCACCACACCGGGTAGGGGGTGGTGGGGGAAGAGCAGGGGCAGCGGTGAAGGAAGTACAGTGTCCCGGGGCCCCTGAATGCAGGTCCCCAGTCAGGATTTGCATGCGTGGATGGCCAGCTCGTCCGTGGCAGGACAAATGCTCTGTGCACCAGTTCTCAACTTCCCTGGTCTTCGGTACAAAGGATGGTGTTGTGGTGTAGCAGGTTAAGCCCCTGCTTGGCATTGCACGGAGGCACTGATTCGAGTTACAGCTGCTCCAATTCTGAACCAGCTCCCTGCTAATTTACCTGGGAAAGCAGCAGAAGATGGCCCCAGTGCTTGGGTCTCTGTGCCCATTTGGAAGACCGGAAGAAACTCCTGGCTCTTGGCTTCGGCCTGGCCCAACACTAATCATTGTGACCATTTGGGGGAATGAACCAGGGCCTGGAAGGTTTCTCTCTCTCTGTCTCTCCTTTCTGTAACTCTGCTGTTCAAGTAATCTATCTCTCTTTTTCAAACAAAGAGTTATTTATTTTTATTGGAAAGCCAGATAGAGAGGAGGAGATACAGAGAGGAAGATCCTCTGTCCAATGGTTCACTCCCCAAGTAACCACAGCAGCTGGTGCTGTGCCGATCCGAAGCCCCACACGCAGGTGCAGGATCCCAAGGCTTTGGGCCGTCCTTGACTGCTTTCCCAGACCACAAGCAGGGAGCTAGGAGGGAAGCAGGGCTGCCAGGATTAGAACTGGTGTCCATATGGGATCCCAGCGCATTCAAGGTGAGAACTTTAGCCACTAGGCTACCGCGCCAGGCCCGTATGTAAAATTTAGGAACAAATATTCAAAACCCAACCCAAGGACCCAATCTGCTCTATTTTGCTTAGCCTGGGATGGACATTTCAAGGTCTGGAGTAATAGCTCTCTGGGATGCCAGGGTGGACAAGAGAACCTTCCAGAATGGGAGCACTGGATGCGCTAGGTATTAATATTGCATTTTCTGTCTGTGGGGGGAAAAAAAATCTTAGTACACAATGTATTGAGTTCTGACAAGCACACACCGTGTTTGCGATAACGAACCTAAATGTCTTTTTAATAAGAACTCCTATGCCTTGGGAATTCTTCCCTCCACTCCTCATCCATCTCCAGGTTCCTGCTGGTCTGAGTCCTGTCAGATTAGTTTTGTGTTTCCTAGACTTTGCTATCCAAAGAAACTGCAAAACATTTGTGGGAAACTGGACTAAATGATAAGTCTATCAAAAAACCCCCCTGAAATCCGATATAGTTTTTTTTTTATAATACTTTCTGAAGATCTGTGGAAACTGTAGGATGCATAGTATGTTCTCCTCCCTTCCTTAAAGTCACCATAATATTTTCTTTTTTTAATTTTATTTTTGATTTTGAATTTCAAATTTTATGGTACAATTCTGTAAAGTCTGGGCTCCCCCAACAAAATTCCCTCCCCCTGACTGATTTTGCCCACATTGTTACAATAGTAAGTATAGTCCCTCATAAGGAGCTATAATTCCACCAGTCTGTTATTGAAGATTTGACATTGCTGGAACAGACAATGTCAGACAGTCCAGCATCCCATTGTCTAGATATGTCCAACGCTTTCATTGGGAGTCCATCTTTGATTTGGAAGTAGGGATGCATGTTTCATTGTTTCCTAACATCTGGACATGATAGTCTCTATTACTCCATCATTATACATTCCAATTTGCATAATGATTTCCTTATATTAGAGAGAACGTATGGTATTGGTTTTTGGGGATTGGCTTATTTCACTGAGCATAATAGTCCTGGGTGGGACCATCTAGTTGCAAATGGTATAATCTCATTCTTTTTCATGGCTGAATAATATTCCGTGAAGTCGATATACCACCGTTTCTTTAACCACTCCTCTGTGAATTGGCATCTGGATTGTTTAATAGAAAAGAAGATACAAAAGTTCATTTGGAGACACAAGAGATCAAGATAGCCAAAGTTATCCTGAAGGATAAAAATCTGGAGTAGGGCCCGGTGCGGTGGCGCAAGTGGTTAAGGTCCTCGCCTTGCACGCCCGGGATTCCATATGGGCGCCGGTTCTAATCCCGGCAGCCCTGCTTCCCTTCCAGCTCCCTGCTTGTGGCCCAGGAAAGCAGTCGAGGACGGCCCAAGGCTTTGGGACCCTGCACCCGCGTGGGAGACCCGGAAGAGGCTCCTGGCTTCGGATCGGCATAGCATCGAGCCGTTGCGCTCACTTGGGGAGTGAATCATCGGACAGAAGATCTTCCTCTCTGTCTCTCCTCTCTGTATATCTGCCTTTCCAATAAGAAAATAATAAAAAATAAATCTTAAAAAAAAAATCTGGAGTAATCACAATTCTAGACCTTGACATACTACAGAGCAGTGGTCATCAAAACAGTCTGGTACTGGTACAGAAACAGAGAAGATCAATGGAACAGAACAGAAACACCAGAAGGCAGCCCACACAGGTACCGCCAACTCATCTTTGACAAGAAAACTGAAAACAATCCAGGGAAAAAGCCTAGTCTATTCAACAAATTCTGTTGGGACAACTGGATAGCAGCTTACAGAACTAAGAAGCAAGACCTGCACGTGTCACATTATACAAAAACCAGCTCTGAAGGGCTCAAGGACCTAAATCTACACCCAGAATCTATCAAACAATTAAAGGAAATACTCTTCAAGAAGTAGAAATGGGGAAAGTCTTGTTAGAAAAGATGCCAAAAGCACACAAAGAAAAATTAACAAATGGGACTACATCAAACTAAAAGCTTCTGTACGGCAAAGTAAAGAAGCAGCCAACAGAATGAGAGAAAACTTGTGCATACTACACTACTGATAGGGGACTAATATCCAGGATTTACAAAGAGCTTCAGAAACCAGGGATAGAAAAAAAAAAAACCCTATGAAAAAAAGAAGAGAGTCAAATGGCTAGCAGACATATGAAAAGATGCTCACGCTCCCTAATCATCAGAGAGATACAACTGAAAACCACACTGAGGTTCCACCTAACTCCAATGAGATTGGCCTACATTCAGAACTCTACTAACATGGATGTGGGGAGAAAGGTACCCTCCTTCACTGCTAGTGGGAGTGCAGGCTAGTACAACCACTATGGAAATCAGTATAGAGAGTGCTTAGAGAATTGCAAATAAATCTGCCATATGACCCAGCTATCCCACTCTTAGGAATATACCCAAAGGAAATGAAAAATGCATATGAGAAGGGGATCTGTAATCCTGTATTTACAGCAGCACAATCTGCAATAGCAATTTCTTTTTAAAAAAGAGATTTATTTGTTTTTATTGGAAAAACAGATCAGATTTACAGAGAGAAGGAGAGACAAAGAGAAAGATCTTCTGTCTGCTGATTCACCCTCAAAGTAGCTGCAGCAGCTGGAGCTGAGTCAATTATAAGCCAGGAGCCTAGAGCTTCCTCAAGGTCTCCCATGTGGGTACAGGGTCCCAAGGCTTTGTGATCATCGTAAATTCCATTCCCAGGCCACAGCAGGGAGGTAGATGGGATCTGGAGCAGGTGGGACACGAACTGGTGCCCACATGCAAAGTGAAGATTTAGCCACTGAATCATTGTGCCAGGCCCCACCATAATAATTTCAAGACACATCCCTTCTGTCATTTCTGGTGACAGAAAGGACAGAAAGTGAACAACTGATTGCAAAATTTCTCTCTGCCTCTCCCTCCTGCTCAGTGTTGCTCTTCATTGCAAATCAGTCGATTATTTTAAAAGTCTGGTATAGTAAATTCATAAGCCAGTTACATAGTTGTTTATTATTAAATATGTGCTATGTATGATTCTGAGTGTTATACAGCTAGTAGCACTGTCGGTTTGTTCACATCAGTCTCACCGTGAACCTGTGAGTGATGTGCTGGGCTTAGCCATCACCATGGCTGGGGCATCACTGGGGGATGGGAATTTTTCAGCTTTATTATGGTCTTACAAGACCACAGTCACCCATGTGCTGCATCACTGTCTGAATAAATAAAAACATGACTATTCCATTGTATGAAGACACCACAATGTGTTTATCCACTCAATCACTGATGGCATAATGGATTTCTCCCAAACCCCCAGTTTATAGCTTTTCCAGATAATCACCAGTGACGATTCATGTTCATTTCTCCAAGTGGATGTGTGCTTTTTGTTTCTTTTGGGTAATTGCCTAGAAGTAAAATAGCTATAACGCACAGTGGGGGGTGGGGGGTGGGGAAGTGTATAATTTTTAACAGAACTGCCAAGTTGCTTTCCAAAATGGCTATGCTGCTTTACCTTTCCACCAAGGGCGTTCTAGTTGCTTCTCGGCCTTACCACTGCTTCAGGGGTGGCAGGGATGATTGCAATCTCATTTAATTTGCATTTCCCTAGTGTCTCATGATGTACAACATCCTATCTGTATGAGCCCATGCCACTTTAAAACCATCTTTCTTGAAGTGTTTTTAGCAAAGCTAGAGTTATGTTGCTATTGAGTTGCAAGAGTTGTTTTTAGACACTAGATGCAAATCCTATCGGTGTATATGCTTTGCAAAACTTTTCTCTCCTTCTGAGCCTTAAAGAAGTGTTATACAAATTGAGAAGTTCCTGGTGAGGAAACAGTAGGTCTCAGAAACGTGGTAGGTCTCAGTAGATAATAGGTTGCTTCTAGAGTCCCTGGAAGTTCGGGAGCTGCATTTGGGGCCAGAATTTCCTCTGGTTCTTTGCCCTACAGTGAGATGGAAACATCAGGTCACTTCATCCCACCATGAAAGTTCCAGAACCTTTGTAAGCCACACAGCTCAGAACTAACCACAACCTAAATACTTTCTCATCTTCCACCTGGGTGTAAGTGTCTTCAGTTTTAGAGTGACTATTTCGAGACTATTTTGAGTGACTATTCTGATACACAGAAGGTGCTACCTTGTACCTGCAGCTAAGCCTGAGTGAGCCTGTCCTTCGCCACCTCTCCCCTCCAGCCAGCAGCACAGCACAGAGGGAACCCTTAGAGTCATTTAGTGCCTCCAGTGCATGGCTGAAGATCACCCGTGGTCTCTAACTGCACTGCCACCTCACTGTGTGCAAGGATCCTGTCCTTCCACCATTTCCTTGCCTGGTTCGCTAACAGGTGAATCACCCCTGCTCCCAGCCCCATTATGAGTAAATATTGAGTGTTGCCCAACAGATGATCCCAAACCTCCTAGGCCTGAACAACTCCCTCCTGTTACTGCTCAGGAGCCTACGATTCTATGAATGTGAGCCATGCTCAGTGGATCTCAACTGGGCTCGCTCATACACCTGCCAGTGTTGGGGAACCATAGCCTCTCTTGTCTGCAATTGGATCTGGCTGGTGCCCTGATTTTGTCTCCAGAGTTCCAGCTCAATTTCTTGCAGCATTAGTACTATGCATTATCCAGGAGTCTAAAGAGCCAGCACTAGTCAGATGGGTGGATGATGGATGGATGGATGGATGGATGGATGGATGGATGGATGGATGGATGGATAGATGGATAGATAAATGGATAGATGGATGGATAGATGAATGGATAGATGGATGAATAGATGAATGGATTGATAGATAAATGGACAGATGGGTAGACAGATAAAAAGAGGCCTTGAGAGTATTGGCTCATGTGTTAGAGGCTGAGAAATCCCACAACATGTTTTGTGCAAGTTAAAGATGCAGAGATGCTGGTAGTGTGGCTTAGTTTATGTCTGAAAGCTTCACAGCTAAAGAGGCTGATTGTACACTTTCCAGTCTGGAGCAAAGGCCTGGAAACCCAGAGTTCCGACAGAAGTCCTGGAGTCCCAAGTCCAGAGCGCCTGGAGTACTGATTCCATAGGTAGGAAAAGAATGTTTGCCAGATCCAGGAGAGACATACAGAGAGGAGATCCTTTTCTCCCTTTTAAAAAATTATTTTTTAAAAGATGTATCTTAGTTGAAAGGCATAGCCTCAGAAAGATGGAAGTGGAGAGTAGGACCTTCCACCCACTAGTTTACTTCCCAAATGGCCAAGTAACCAGGACTGGACCAGGCCAGAGCCACGGCCTGTAACTCCATCTGTGTTTCTCACATAGGTGACAGGGGCTCAAACATTTGAGTCAGAAGATTTTAATACCTACCCAGGTGCATTAGCAGGAAGCTGGATTGAACTCACAGTAAGTTGCCAGGATTCAAACCAGCACTTTGAAATGAAACGCCAATGCTGCAATGTTGTCCTATGCCTCTGCACCACAGTACCAGCCCCTCTCCTTTGTCTTTCCATTCCAGCCTCTGCTCATCAGATACTGTGCGCCTGGAACCTCCCAGTTTTCCTGACAAATTCCCTCTGGTATCATGCTATACAAATGGGGAGTGGAAGAGCGAGAGAAAGAAGGGAAAGGCAGTTAAACAGGGAGGGAGTATGAAGGATTGGTGCTGAGGCGTATAGGGCTAAGCCTCCACCTGTGGTGCTGGCATCCTATACAAAGGCCAGTTTGAGTCCTGGATGCTTTACTAGCCATTCAGCTCCCTCTTTATGGCCTGGGAAAGCAGCAGAGGATGGCTCAAGTCCTTAGGACATGTAGGAGATCCAGAAGATGTTCCTGGCTTCACCTTGGACCAACCCCAGCTATTGCAGTCATTTGGAAAGTGAACCAGTGGATGGAATATACCTCTATTTCTATTTCTTCTCATTATAGCTCTGCCTTTCAAATGAATACAAACAAACAAACAAACAAACAAAAAACAGTGTTAATGAGGAGGCTACCACTGTTATGGGATAAAGGACAGCATTTTATCTGGGGACAAGCTTTAAGATTGTCCCACCCAAGTAGCAAAGAAGTGGATTTTCCTGGGATTGGGCTGCGTGCCCTAGGAGCCATGTCCCTCCTTAGCTGAGTCTTTTCCCTCTGCATTCTCTCCTTGCACACTGCACTGTTCGTGCCTGAGCTAGGATTAGTGTAGGTTCCTATTTCCCTATCTTAAGACTACCACAGCAGGCAAGGTTTGCAATGGCCAGGGATCCAGTGGGTAATCACAGAACACAAAAAGATTCTGGTGTGTTTGTTTTTTGTTGGAGCACAATCATCTAAAGCCACATTGGAAACAATTGAAGGGGCGGGCGTCTGGCACTGAAGGGCTCTGCCTGCCAGGCGGGGTGTCAGCTGCACCTGTTGCAGCTTTGCTGTGGGTGAGCAGGGTGGGATGCCCATCACAAGCTGCCACTCTTTCATCCCGAGCATGCGCCACCATACAAATCTGCTTTTAATGAAGCAGCAGATATTTTCAGTGATTTGTCATGAAACGTTTTGTTACAGGGAAAGAGGGATTACAGCAGAACATTAGATTAATCCCTTGCAGCCTCATGATTTGCAATCCACAATGGAATTTCAGCAGTTGGATGCAAAGTTTAACAGGAGGAGTTTTAAATGGCCCGATGTCTCAGAAGCTATTGTATCACAGCTCGCCTGATGTGGACTTATGAGCATGCTCGGCTCCCCCAGAGCCAAGTGTGGGTTTGACAAGACCTCGCCCTAATCCTGTGCCCTCTCTCAGATCGAAACTAAATGTTACTGCACCTGCATGTTTTTCTGCTTTGAGATTCTCACCATCTCGCAGAGCGGAGACAGATCACTGCTTCTCTTGTCCCATCTCCTGCCTGTAACCAGTGGCACTCTCAACCCTCGTTTTATAGCACTCCGTATCATGTCTTGTTGTCGAGGCTCAGTCACTTCCATGAGACCAGCCCTTCATGAGGTTAATTGCTGGGCACACTCATTTATTCAGGAAGCATAGCTGGGAGTGTCTCTGTGCCAACACAGGGGCTCAGCAATCACAAAGCTTGATCCTTTCTTGGAGAGTCTCAGCATCAACTCTTCCTTGCCACTGGTCCCACACAGGTAACCCTACAGCAAGCCAGATGTTGTCTTCCTCCAGGATGACCTCTCCCAATGGCAGGTGGCTCTGGCATCCTCTATCAGCCCAGGAAATTACAGGATGAGAAATATTTTTATTGGATTCTGTTTCACAATCAGACTTACCCCAAAACTGTATCATGGAAAATAATAACAATTTAAAAGAACTGGGAGTGAGAGAGAAATATTTCTGAGAGACTGGGGATTGTAGTGCAGAAAGTTAAGTCCCTGCCTGCGATGCCAGCATCCTATCTGAGTGCTTTTTCAGTCCTACTTCCTATCCAGGCAATGACCTAGGAGAGCAGTGGAAGATGGCCCAAGTGCTCGGGCCCCTGCACCCAAATGGGAGACTCAGAGAGAGTCCCTGGTTCCTGGCTCTGGCCTGGACTCATTATGGCCACTGTAGCCATTTCAGAAAGTGAAACCAGAGGTTGGAAGAGCTCTTTCTCTCTCTGTCTTCCCCTCATTTTTTAATACGATGTCACAATGGTAAAACTAGGCCTATCCAAAGAAGTTCACAAGTGTGACCCTTCTACTCCCCCCACGCCCTTTTCTAACTATTTGAAATTTTCTTCTTTAGACTTCAATTTTTTAAAAAAATGAATAAATTGATTTAAATGTTTGTTCTCCATTGTCTTGCATAAATACTAACATATTGTATACTGTTTCCACCTTGCTGGTCTTATTTGATTAAGTAACACTGCAGAGACTGCTCCACAGTAATAAATGTATATTCTGTATTTAGCAGAATCAGTGGTGTGTGTGTGTGTGTGTGTGTGTGTACATGTCTATGAAAGCTTATGGGAACATGGAAAGATAAGTTCATTTTAGTATAAAAGAATTTTGAAATCCATGCCTAACTTTTAAAAAAATAACACTTATTTTATTAATATTATTTTTTAAAATTATTTTATCGGAAAGGCAGATCATATTTATAAAAAGAAGGAGAGACAGAGAGAAAGATCTTCTGTCTGCTGAATTACTGGCTGCAATAGCAGGAGCTGAGCAGATCTGAAGCTGGGAACCAGGAGCCAGGAACCAGGAGCTTCTTCCAAGTCTCCCACATGCAGGGTCCCAAGGCCTTGGGCCATCCTCACTGCTTTCCCAGGTGAAAGGTGCTGGAACCCCCTGGGGATTGTTGAGCTTACTGCTGTAGGCTTGGAGTATCTAACATGTGGACATCATGTGGAGAAAGACCAGCTCAGGATAACACCAGCTGGGAGAGCATTAACACAGATTCCCCCACGGACTGATGGAGCCCCTGGATACAACAGGGCCTGAATCCCAGCCCATGCCTGTGTGTTTCCATTGTGAGACTGGGCTTCTAAACTTCCAGTTTGGGTTTTTTTTTTTTTTCACTCTCCCTTGCAGTAAAGAAAGGCTTTCCCAGTGCAGCCCAGAACTTGATTCCTTCCTTTAAGGATTGGTATTGAAATGGAAGACAAAGTAATGCAGAATTAAAAAACAATAAAGAATGTTGTTGAGTGTTATGTTTTAGTTTCTATGCTATGAATTTTACAAAGGAGCAATGGATGCTTAGCTGAGTACTTGAAATGTCTGTGTCTCGTATCCGGGTAGCTGAGTTTAGTCCTTGACTCCAGCTCCTGACTTTCAAATTCCTACAAATGCAGACCTGGTTAGATAGCAGCTGACAGCTCCAGGGCCAGAGTCTTTGCCACCAACATGGGAGATCTGGATGGAGTTTCAGACCCCTGGCTTCAACTCTGGCCTCACCCTGGCTGTTGTGGGAGTTTAAGGAGTGAATAAGCAGACAGAAACACTCTCTTTCATTCTTCCCTCTCTAATACATAAGTAAAAATTTACAAATTAAAACAAAAAATTTCAGAAACCAGGGCATGATGATATTTAGATGACTAAGACACCAATGATTTCAACAACTTTCCCTGAAATTTGGAACCTAGAATGTCCTGAGAACCAATAGTTTTTATTGGATTAAGTCAAACTCATTGAGCTCCATATGGAGATGCAGAAATTCAAAGCTTTGCTTAGAATTAGAATCCCCTACCAGCAAGGACACGTCATATGGAGGGTATGATGTATAATTATCCACTTTCTGAAATCTGAATGGTTCAAATTCTCAAAACAGATCTGGACCTAAAGGGTTTGTCTAAGGGACCATATGTCTGTGTGTCATGTCAGGGAAGTAGGGGATGTGTCTCCTGAAGCCAGAAAGGAAGAGTCAGATAAACCCTATTCCACGGGAAGCAGGAAGAAAGTGAAATACTATCAGCTTTTTGCACATATACACTTTTCAGGTCCTTACTAGCTTGCACCTCTTAAAGTCTGCCTGTAGAACCGGCAAGACTGTGGCCCCACAATGTGGCTTGGTCATGGCAGGGAGTAGGTGACCACCGTCCGCCCTCTACCAGGCAAAGGTGCATTCTGGCATGGGTCTGCCTTCTCCAGGTGGAGAGGATACTGTGAGATGACTCTGAGCCCTCTTAACATCCATCTTCTGCAAGGGCAGAGCCTGGTACTAGGATTGAAGTTCAATGATTGACCATGGCAGTGACCCAGGAACCCCTGGAAAGAGGAAGGGAAGTGAGTTAGGGCAAGTGAATGTGTGAGTTAAAGCAGCAAAAAGCTAGGGCTCAACCTGCTGAGGATACCTAGGAGTTGCGGAGGAGCATGCACTTTGGGGCTGGATGTTGTTCTGGCTGTCTTCATGCAGCAGAGAAGGGAGAGGCAGGCAAGAGCTTGAGGCAGGAGCTATTGGTGTGCACAGAAACTACCCACCAGGTGAACACAGAAGGGCCTGGAGGGTGTAGCCCACCCTGTCCTTTTCCAGACCTTGGCTAGGTGCTCCCACCGGGTATTTGCTTGACTCTCTTCCCACCCATGAGCCCCTGGAGGTCAAGCTCTGTGT
The DNA here is from genome assembly GCF_017591425.1 of Ochotona curzoniae. Lineage (NCBI taxonomy): Eukaryota > Metazoa > Chordata > Mammalia > Lagomorpha > Ochotonidae > Ochotona > Ochotona curzoniae. Next base: position 20,027,405 of record NW_024465894.1, on the reverse strand, counting down.
CCTTTCATGGCTACAGCCTCTGAACCTTGCCCAAAACCAGGGTCAGAGTAGTGCCCATGATGTTTTTGCCAAGTGAATGGAAACCACATTCTAACTTGGGCATTCTCCCTGGTTCTTGACCCCAGAGAGCACACTTCAGGCTGGAAGACTGCTGCCTCTAACTGAGGGTGGGGGAGGCAAGGAATTCTGCTGCATGATCCCAAACTAACTGCTGTTGTGCCAGGCCTGGTCCACAGCTTCTCGCCCTGTTTCCTATCCACTCCTAGCAGGGAGCAAACCTTTGTTGGAAGTTTCGAGGCAGTCGGAGGCAGAAGGCTGCTTTCTATTGAGGACCTGCACCTAGCCTCTGGCCATCACCAAGCTCTTACAGGCTGGTTGATGCTCCAAAGAGAAGCAGACCTATTGGTGTCTGATGTCTGGTGGGAACCTCATCCTCGTTGGCCAAGAGAGAAGTCTCTATATTAACCAGGGATAAATGGAAACCTCTAAGCTGCCTTTGATTCAAAATGTTCCTACAGGTGGGGCTTAGGGGCAGTGATATGGTTGGCAAGGAGATTAGCAGCTGGCATTAGAGTTACCTTCCTATGATGTATACCCCAGTACCTCTTACCTTGTATGTTACTTTGAGCTGGGTTTAAGGGGGTGGGGTGGCAGCTATCACAGAGAAAGGAGTTATTCCTTGCTTGTAAGTAGAACTTCTTTAAAAAGGAGAAGGGACAGGAATGTGATGGCAGAGAGACAGAACTTGGTCAGAGAGAGAGAGAGATCTTGTTGCCAATAATGCACTTGACCTTGGCCAGTTCTGTTTGTACTTTTTTGTTTCCAAGGGCAGATCAGGTTGTGTCCGTTAGCCAGGGTAACGTCCATTTTTGAGTGAGGCTGAAGATCTGCCATTCTTAGTGTTAGGAATTCTGATAATGCCCTGGACAAGGCCCTGGCATCCGGCTCTTGTCTCCCCAGCTGCTTGCATGGTGTAGAGCTGCCTCCATCTGTCAGGTTGGGAAACTGGGTTTATCACACCAGGAACCCATCTGTGTCTGCAACGATTTTGGAATTGATCATTCTCCAAGGCTCGTGGAATGAACTAGATGCTGGGTCAGAAATCTGATGCCAGTGAAAAGTATTTAATGTTTATATTTAGCAAACAAAAGTGGGTAGAGGGCTTAAAGTGCCTAACTCATCTCAGTATTTACCCACAAATGCATGCAGTCTGAAATCCTGAACTGAACTATTGTTTGCTGTGCAACTTCTCACCTTTCTGCAAGTATTACAAGAAACTTGTTGGTCAAATTTTGGGAAAAGGTCTTCTGTTAAGAACATATAAAAACACAGCACTGACAAGGTGACCCAGGTGGCTAGAGCATCTACTGGTGAATTTCTGATGGCGTTGTGGGCGGTCACAGAGCGACAACATATAGGAGAGATTGCGTCTTCCTGCAGGGATCGGCAAGGCATCGTACACTGAGTGAGAGGAAATTGCAAGGGGTGCCTGAGAAGCCAGTGGAATCACTGACGGGCAACCGTCACGTGGAATTACACAGGTAGATGAGGATTTCCTTTCTCTACAACTAACACATCCTTTGGGATCAGAAATGATGCTTAAAATCAAAATCCAGCAATTAAAACAGACATGATTGCGCTGACAATCTTGGCTTTTGGCATCTGCCGAAAAAAGAATCCTGTTGTTTAAAACAAAAAAGATGCAAATTTTAAAACACAAAAAAGTAAAAGCCTTTATGGGAGTCAGAGCAAACAAGTCTTATTCCAATGAGAGGGAGAGCTGGTGGCCAGTAGGGAGTATCTGGTGGATCTTTTTGTCTTTCCCTTTGAGCCCCCACAGTGGGGCCTGGCCAGCTCATGTCATTTTCTGCCATAGCGCCACTCTTGCACCTCTCAGTGCTGAGGTTGTGAAGTGAAGCACACCACTCATTTGTCTGTTTAGGAAGAGAAGCCACACAGCTGCAGTATAAACCCGCCCATGTTGAATGTTTGCAGAATCACTGAGCCTTTGACAGAGCAGCTCCCATTCCAAAGGTGCCAGCCCTTCATCTGCATAAGCCACTGGAATATCCCAGCAATCCCAACACACCAAATCCCAATATTTCATGTTGAAAGAAGTTATTAGGCATTTTAATGACTGCATTCAAATGTCACACCAGAGAAACAATGATTCAAGTGTGATCTATTGTCAACTGTGTGCACTCTGCTCCATTATTCCTGTGCTTGTTTTGTGTAGCTGGGATTTTTTTTTTTTTTTGAGCCATAAAACTCGTGAATATTACAGTGATATAAATGCCTATTCAGTGGTGGTTATGCATCCCATATCATTTGGTGTTAACATGTGAAGGACTATAAAAATTCTCTAGTTCATTTGTATATGGTTTAAATTTAAGGAGGCTTGAAATATTATTTAGTTATAAAATGTTATGTTAGTGTCAATATCAGTGCATAGGACAGAAGAGACTGTTTAAAAAACTTAGGGATTTTCTCTTTTTTTTTTTAAGATTTATTTTATTATTTTTATTGGAAAGCCAGATAAGAGAGACAGAGAGGAAGATCTTCCATTGATTCACTCTGCAAGTGGCCGCAATGGCCTAGGCTATGCCAATATGAAGTCAGGAACCAGGAGCTTCTTTCAGGTCTCCCACGTGGATGCAAGGTCCCAAGGCTTTGGGGTCATATTCAACTGCTTTCCCAGGCCACAAGCAGGGAGCTGGATGGGAAGCAGGGCTGCCGGGATTAGAACCGGTGCCCATGTGGGATCCTGGGATCCAGGCATTGAACAGGGCCCAGGAATGTTCTATAGAAAGTGTATAGAAGGTATGCCACTTGTTTTTAAAGAGGAAATGTGGCAACCAGGTTAACAGGGAGATGAGATTGCCAATTACATGAAAGCTGTCATTTTTCATACGTAATTTAAAACTGTTCAGGTAACTGTTACTGCAGGTGAAGTGTGGAGGGTGTTTCTTTTTACCAGAATATTTAATTTGTTTATTTGAAAAGTAGGGATGCAGAGAGGGAGAGCACGACAAGAGATTCACTCCCATCTGCTACAATGGCTGCAGTGGCTGCCATGTCTGGGGCTGGACCAGCCAAGACCAGGAACAGGGGGCAGGAGGGCAGGGGGGCAGGGGCCCAGGCGCTTGGGCCAGACTCTGCTGCTCCATTTCTATCTGTTTCCTGCCAATGCACATGGGAAGGCATTACAAAATGGCTGAAATGCTTGGGCTTATGCCACAGATGTGGGAAACTCTGATGGAATTCCAGACTCGTGGATTTGATGGCTTTGGCATGGCCCAGTCCCAGCCAATGCGGCTATTTAAAGGGTGAACCAGTGGATGGAATCTCTCTCTCTCCCTCCCTCTTGCTCTCTCTGTGCCTCTCTCTCTCTCAAAAGTCTAGGCATGAAAAAAGAGAGAGGGAGGGGAAAGGAGATAATTTTTTTAAAAATTATAGAAGATGACTATATAATAATTCAGCCCCACAGTGTCTGGTGTGGAATGCCTTGAAAGGCCTCCAGAAAGCAGTAGGAGAATCCACACTCCCACACATTCATGGGCGCCAACCATTCATTTTGCTGTTAAAGTATCATTTCATTCACTGTAACCTGTGCTGTAACAATAACTCCCACCTCTGGGTGTGTTGCCAGCACCTAGTTAATTTATTGCCTCTTTTAATGCCCAGACTAATTGTTCCAATTTACCCCAACACAAGTGCACATCCTGTGGGAGGCAGCATGATGTTTTTGCCTGGCAGCTTACCCAGTTTTAAGGTTTATGCATAGCGTGCATGCTGGGAGGCAGGAGAAACGGGCAGGTGCTGAAGTAGGAGGCCGGGTGTGGAGTTAGCACCCCATGCACATGGGCAAATCCTTCTGTCACCGTGAGTCACAGTGTCGGGGGACACCCAGGACACTTCCAAACATAGGAAGCTTCAGTTTAGTCTTTTTTTTTTTTAAGATTTATTTATCTTTATTGGAAACTCAGATATACACAGAGGAAGAGAGACAGAGAGAAGATCTTTCATTCGCTGATTCACTCCCCAAGTGCCCACAATAGCTGGAGTTCAGCTGATCCGAAGTCAGGAGCCAGGAGCCTCTCCCAGGTCTCCCACCTCAGTGCAGGGTCTCAAGGCTTTGGGCCGTCCTCGACTGTTTTCCCACAAGCAGGGAGCTGGATGGGAAGCAGAGCCGTGAGGATCAGAACCAGCGCCACATGGGATCCTGACACATGCAAGGTGAGGACTTTAGCCTCTAGGCTATTGCGTCAGGGCCAAAAGCTTCAGTTTTGAGGACACGATCCTCTGAAGCTATGACCTAGCGCATTTCACCATAGCCATGTAAACACCCTTTCCATGATCCTTGCATCATGAGGGCCGGACTGCGTTTGCCGTCATTTGCCTCGTGTCCCGGGCTACGAGGAGAAGCCCATGTCTGTAGATACACACTGCTTTCTCTCTTTCTGTATAAAAATCGGCTGGCTTGTTGACAAAAACATGAGGTAGTCAAACCGTTAGCGACGTCTTTGAAACATGTTATTCAGAACTTTGATGGTTTTCCATCTTGCTTATTTCTCCTGCGTAATATTCACGAGTTAACTCAATAACCTCTTCCCATTCTGTATAGGTATATTTTAGAGCTTCCATTTGCTGGTTCACTTTCTAGATGGCCACCACAGCCATGGCTGGAGCAGGCCAAAGCCAGGAAGGACCCTGGAGCTTTTTCCGGATCTCCCATATGGATGTAAGGGCCTGGATACCTGGGTCATCTTCTTTCCTAAGTGCATTATCAGGGAGCTGAATGGGAAGTGGAGTGGCTGGGACTTGAACTAGCACCCATCTGGAATTTCAGCATTGTAGACGGTGGTTTTACTTGATCTGCCGCAGTGCCTGCCCCTCCTGTACATGTAATCCAGTGGTGTGTAGAGCCCATCCTTACTGATTCGCAAATGTTCAGTCCCTCCACTATTAAATTAATCCATATGCTGGCAGTGAATTATCTTTAAAAAGGAACGTAATAAATATTCAAAACTCCCCAAATGCTGTTTTATTACCCTTCACTATCATCCAAGTGTTGATGGCTAATAAGCTGTGAGACGAGTGCACCCCTTTCCAAGTCCAAACTGGGTGTCGCTTTGTCGGTGGGTTGCAGTCGGCTGTGATGGCTGTTCATGCCATGGGCACGGGAGAACCAGCTGTCAGACACTGAGCAGGAGAGATCTGCTGGTCCCTCCGAACCTACCTCACAGCACAAGCTTACTTCCTGAGTTATGGGTGCCATGTGAGCATGCTCAGAGCCTCCCATGTGTGACATGAATTTGCAAGGGGCACAGCATGTCAAGCTGCTGCCAGCAACACCAGCTTCCCATGTGGGTACCAGTTTGAGCCCTGGCTGCTCCACTCCCAGTACTGTTCCTAGCTGCTGCACCCCGGAAGGCAGTGGAAGATGGCCCAAGTACTTGGGCCCTTGTATCCATATAGGAGACCTGGAAGAAGCTGCTGGCTGTTTTCTGGAATTATCTGGAGAGTGAATCAGGCAATGGAAAATAACTCTCCGTGTCTCCTCTGCCCTTCCCTTTTTCCTTCCCTCTGTAACTCTGCCTTTCAAATAAATAAAATAAAACAGGCCCTAATATGGAAAATGACAATGCTTTGTTGGTTAGTAACAGCTATAGTGCAGAACAAGAGGCAAGTAGCAGCTGGACTTTCACAACCCCTGGCTGGAAGGGACAGGGTCAGGGTGCCTGTGGTAGAAGTTGGAAAGACTGAAGATCTCAGGGTGAGGGGCACAGATAGGAAGTCAGGAAAGTGGGCAAATAACTGCCTGTTCCCTGCTCTGCACGCTGCCTCTTGCCTCTGACCAGTTCACGGCTCTGCACGCTGCCTCTTGCCTCTGACTTGTCCCCTGCTTGCTGCCTCTGACCAGGCTGCACTGTTAACCAGGCACATCTGGAATCACAGACGAGGACACAGATGGGTTAGGAGTAGGCAGCAGAAATGAGCAGAAGATGGGAGGAATGACAAATGGGTAATGTTTACCATGTTATCCTGGGGCAAAAATCTGTGAATTAACAAACACTGTTGTCCTGCTCCTCACTCAGATCAGGGGCAGGTCAGGCTATTTATTCAGTGGTAAATGGAGACAGATCAGCTTTATAATGAGAAAGATAGAAACAAATGACAGGGGGAAAAACTGACTCTGGTCATTTAGGGAACAGAAAAGCATTTGAAAATGAAGTTCTTACACCTAGACCACAAGCACGGGGTACTACAAACAGAAGGAAACGGCAGACAAACAAGAAAGAGTTCTTGGAAACTGAAACAAAATTATAGAAATTAAAAAGAATGGAATTGGTGGGCTGGAAGATAAGATAAATAAAATCTTCCAGGCCCTAAGCAAAGTCTTAGAAAATAAGGCCACACATATGAGTCATTTTAACCCAAAATATTAGCCCAGGCAGACAAAACAAACAAACAAGCAAAAAAAAAGGAAGAATATGTTTTTAAAAATCTTGGAAGAAGATGCCTCAGATTTAAAGATGGGAGACTTCAGGATTAGATACAACCACACAGCCTCTCCTTAGGGACCAGCTGATGGGTGCAGAGTGGGTATAATGATAACCTAAGAGCTCCTTCCAGCCAAGGACCATTGTGAGATGTACTTGGCCATTAGCCCTTAGCAACGCACATTTCCAGTAGCAGGCAGGAGGGCTGGAGAGAGAGAGAAAGAGAGAGAGAGAGAGAGAGAGAGAGAGAGAGAGAGAGAGAGAGAGAACAAGCGTATCACACAGGTCTGCTGTGCCACTGAGATCCATCTGCTTTTGTCTGGGTCAACCTTGTCTGGGCATGCATTCAGAACGCTGCTGGGGACACTTTTTCTGGGGACACAGGACAGAAGGCATAGTGACCTAAGTGTGATCCCCAACCACTGGGTCCTGTCCACAGGCCATCATGGGGTGTATCACTTCCATCCTCTTACCTCTTGTCTCCAGCACTTCTACTAACCCTGGGAACCCCTCCAGCAGAACCATCTAGATCTTCATCCCCGAGGTGCCTCAGATGCTCACAGAGTCCAGTGTCTTTCTCAGGCATGGCTGCTGCCTTTGTGCCTTTACCATCAAAACTGGGCAGGGAGTGGATAAGCAAGAGGCGCCCTGGAAAACAATCCGGGTGCCAAACATGTAATCCTTCAGGGTCATTTTGTAACAGCAACTCTCCTTCAACCTGATGTACAAGGGTGCACCTGCTGTAGGGACCCCTTTTCTTGACCACTAGCCTCCTAGCAAGAGAAGCCTCCAATGAACAAGGCAACAACGATAAATCAAATCCATGGAGATTATTTATTTATTTATTTATTTATTTATTAGTTTGAAAGGCAGAGTTCCAGAGAGAGAAGGAAAGACAGAGAAAGAGACCAAGGTCTTCCATTCACTGATTTACACTCATGTTCCAAGCCTACCCACGCAGCATCCAAGCTCTGTTTTTCCCTCCTGTGGCTGGCCACCAGGACTCGCCCCAAGGGAGGGGTGCTTGTGTGAGCATGATGGGTACCAGGTACATGGAGGCACCACTCCACCACCAAATTTTTCCTTATAAGATGTTGTCACTTGACCCTACCTCCTTATCCCAGGGCCAAGCAGGGAGGTGGGAACTCAGTTCTGGGTAGGATGTGTGTGTGTGCATGTATGTGTGTAAAATGGTTGATCTACAGGAGGCCTGGAACTAAGCTGTGCTTCACCATGATCCTGACCTGAAGCCGAGATACCAGCCCTTTGTCTTGGAAGGGCTGCTCTCAACAGAGCGTGATGAATAGCAAATCTTCCAACGAAGAGAGATGCGAGTGGGGCATCCCAGCTTCCTCATCAACAACCACCAGGAACAGAGACAAGAGTCTACTCAACTCCAGAGATAAAGATGAGCTCTTAAAAAAATATTAGGAAACAAAGTTTAACAGAAGAATTTCTTCATTCTGCCAATGTTTGTTAAAATTATGGATGATCAGGACCCATTTGGTCAAGGAGCTCAAAGACTAACAAACACTCAATGAGAAAATGTTCACGGTACTCCCTGGACGCTTCGCTAAGGAAAGTCCAGCACGTTTCATTTGCTCTATAAAGAAAAAAAAAAATCAAAAACTAAACAAAGAACAAGGAAAAGGGCTGAGTCAGACAAGGAGCAGGGCTTCCCCTTAAACTGCAAAGAAAAATGTGACCGGTGCAAGAATAGGAGATTCCCCGAGGGTCCCCACAAAGCGCTCTGAGCTCTAAGCCAAACTCTAACCCCTAACAGGAAGTCTATGACCGCCAGACACAGACTTCTGCCTGCTGAGTAGGAATGACCCTCTTAGCCACCTAGAGCAGTTCCCTGCTCTGTCTGACGAGGAGGATTTTGGCTGGGAGCTGCGAGGTTTAGTGGAGACTGGGGTCGTCAAGTTGGCCTGGGTCCTGGTGGGGCTGGGAAAATGCCTCGGGTGCTCTAAGTCTTGCTTGGTTGATCTGAGTTTGCCACTTGCGCTAACCTCTCCCAAATGCGGCCCGCTCTTCTCTATCTCCCTCTGCTGGACGACATCTGCAACTACTTGGGAAAGGTATGGAAGGAGTTGTTCTTTGGTCTTTTCTATCCGGGAATGCAAGATGCTCTCTCCTAGACTGTGTCGCCGAGTGGAGCAGCGTTGAGCTGCCAGAAGGCACACCAAGGGGCAGAGAGGAGCCTGGCCTGTTGCTGTGGACGGGAGGGAGGACAGGGGGAAGGCTCTGGCTCAAGGGCCATTAGCCTCTGACAGGTGAGAAATTAGGCCCGGATTATAGGCGTGCAGCCTCAGATACTGTGTGAGCTTTCTGCGTGTGTCTTTGCATATTACATTGGAGTGGTAAAGAAATTATTCTTGAAATTGAAGGGATTAAGTGCAAACATGTCATAGCAAAGTCAGAATCAATTTTCGTAACAACCTTCCTAGGAGTGACAAACACGGACTCGTCTGCAGAATCCGTACTGGATGTTACATGTAAGGCTTTTCCCAGAACAGAATATCAGCATGTTGTTGAAGTATGGCTCTCCTATACCGCCTGCTTACCTGTGTAACTTGAGAAACAGTAAACATTTTACGGTGGGGACATTTGATTGGAGACATCTGAATGTTCAAGGGAGCAATAGACAGTGGACAAAGAAATGAGACTTTTGGACTTTTCTTTTTTTTGGCTCATTGTATCCTTTCAAAAACGTTCTTAAAGATTGATTTATCTATATAAAAGGCATGGCAACAGAAGGGTAGTGACAGAGAGAGATCTTCCATCTGCTGACTCACCACCCCCAAACAGTCCCAATGGCCAAATCTGAAGCCACCCCCAGCAACTCTATCCTGTCTCCCTTGTGGTCTTCAAGTATCTGTATCATTCTCTACTACTTTCGCAGGTGCATTAGTGGTGAGCCAGACCTGAAGTTTTTTTTCCCACAAGGTTGTGTTGAGAATTAAGTAAGCTAATGCATGTCAAGTTCTTGGCACGCGATTGGTGCTGAATTCCTTGTTCTTTGCTGTTCCTCCCAGTCTGGCATCCTGGACCCTCTCAGCTGCCAGACTTTCTGCCTCCTTAACACTGTGGTTCATTGAAACCTGTGTGTTATCTGGTGGTGGTGGGAGGGGAGGAGGGTGGGGCAGCTCTGGTGGACAGAGGCAGTGGTTCTGCTTGCGAAGTGTTTGCCAAGGTAGAGGGACTCTGGGGGGAAAAGTGTTTCACGCTCTTGCCTGTTTTGGAGCAGAGGTTGCCCTGTGTGTGTGTGTGTGTGTGTGTGTGAGAGAGAGAGAGAGAGAGAGAGAGATACGCTAGTCTCAGGCTAGGGATGTAGTGCTTCTTGGAGTTGGAAGCCAAGAGCTCCCAGATACAGCTCTCCTCATTGGGGATGGAGCTCACACAGTTCAAATAGGCACACAGGTGCCAGTCTGAAGAATCTGTCCCCTCGGTATCCAGCTGCACCTTCTGGTCCCGTCCCCTCCCCTGCCAGTGCCTCCCCTGGTCCCATCCCCTCCCCTGCCAGCGACTCCTCTGGCCCCATCCCCTCCCCTGCCAGCGATTCCTCTGGCCCCATCCCCTCCCCTGCCAGCGACTCCCCGGCCCCCTCCCCTCCCCTGCCAGCGACTCCAAGGACTTAATTCTGCTTTGCACCCATCATTCTTTGAAGTCCATGTGCTTCATGACCACGCCTTTGTCTCCCTGAGAGGAGTTCAAATCCACCCCCCTCTCCAGCACAACACTTAGCAGGGGCATAGCTGAGCAAGTGTTGTCACAGGGAGTCCCTCTAAGACCCTCTGAAAAGCACTGGGCAATATTTTGTTGGGAGCATTGGGTGCAGTGGTCAGGATGTCACCTGAGAACTTGAGATGCCTTCTTCCATACTTAGCTGCAGGACCTGGATTCAGATCCCAGCACCACTTCTGGGTCCCAGGTTCCTGCAAATGTGTACCCTGGAAGGCAGTCAGGATGGCTCAGGTAGCTGAGAATCCCATGGGAGACTGGAGCTCCTGGTGAAACTTTTTCTGCAAGCCATTCTTGACTGCTTTCCCAGGCCACACCAGGGAGCTGGGTGGGAAGTGGAGCAGCTGGAATGTGAACCGGCGCCCATATGGAATCCTGGTGCATACAAGGCAAGGATTTAGCCACTTAGCCATCACACCGGGCCTGAGATTTTTAAGGTCTTAAGGCCACCAAAATTGCTGGGTGGGCACATTGAACAGGTCTGTCTGGGACCTTACTAGTTTCACCACCTAAAGTTGAGCATCCTCGGATGTGGACATCCCAAATCAGAAGCATCTGAAATCCCAAGGATTGGGATCCGTTCATCCTGGTTTTCCCCATCTTTCCTGCTCAGGTCTGTAAGCAGATCATTCAAATCCCTGCGAGATTTTCTTCAGAAGCTGGATTAGAACTCAGGATTTCTGGAGAGCCCAGCAGGTGGGAAGAGAAGTCTGTCCACTCACAGGCACAGAGAATGACAAGCCTTGGGAACAAGGAGGGACGGTGACTGGAGAGGTGGGAGGGAGTTGAGGCTGTATGGGGTTCTCAGCAGTGAACGCCTGGGACCTAGCCATGTGCAGGCAGGGGTGGTGGGGTGACGGGCAGATTGCCACCTCTAGTTCTCTGCTATTTTTAGGGAAAGAAAACTTTAAAAAAAAGATAGTCCTTTTGCTAACCTTTGGATGCGTAGGTGGGGTAATGATTCCACCTGATTGACATATCTCATGAGTGCCACGCATTGCTCAAAAAACTTTAGCCACCATGCCAGGCAAAAGCAAAGCAGCACCCTGCACCCTGCTGACCAAGGAGCTGTGACGGCAGGATGTGACAGCTGACATCCTGCTATTTTCAGAAACTGACAACAGTGTCTTGATTGGTGTAGATTTTTTCTTTAAAAAAAAGAGTTAGTTATTTGGGAAGGAGAGGCAGAGACAGGCAGAGAGAGAGAGAGAATGGCCAGAATGACTAGGACTGGGCCAGGCTAAAGCCAGGAGTCTGGAGCTCCATCTTGGTCTGGCACATAAGTGGCAAAGACCCAAGCACTTGGGCCATCTTCTGCTGCTTTCCTGGCTACCTTAGCAGAGACCTTGATCTAAATCGGAGCAGCCAAGATCCAAACTGGCGCTTACATGGGATGCTGGTGCTGCAGGTGGTAGCTTAACCTGTTGCATCACAATGCAAGCCCCCAACAGTCATAGTTAAGTGAGAAGGTCTCAGGCTCCTTTGGGTTGCAGGGGGACACAAAACCATTAGCATTGGTATCACAGGGCCATGGAATGTCTGGGGCAGCTGGTGAAGAACCCATTGTCCCTCTTACAATCTAATTTGGGATGTCTTGGGAGCCCATGGAGTTGGGTCAATCGCTCCCCTATCCCTTTACTTCCCATCCCACATGCTTGTTTTACACACGCTGTTTATTCATGGAGAATACTGGATGTGATCTGTTGGTTGAGTATAGTGTCTGAGTTTTCTTCTTTTTCCTACAAGAGCAAACATGAGGTTCTCCCAGCCACCCTCTAGGCCTCAGGAGATTCAGCTGGGCGGGTTAGAGGCAGTACTGGCAGGTGAGGTCTTTCTGGCACCATGTGAGTTTGCCTTGCTGTTTCTCCCCTCTTCCACCTTCTCATCCCTCCTCATCTTCCTGCCCTTTATTTATAAAGCAATAGTGACAAAGGCATAAAATGGAGGCTGCCAAGAGGAGGGCAGGAAGATGCACTTCAGAAGGACTGAGAATCCTCGCCGAGTGCCCCAAGTCTGGGTACCTCGAGATGGCTTTGTACGCACAGGTGGGCCGTCCCCCTGACTACCTGTATTAAGTGCCATGCCAGAAGCAGCCCACCCCAGTGATCCATTGCTGCTTCCTGCCAGTTTGCTGGCATCCTGAGACATGTCTGTGTTACATGCCTATTTGCATTTGTAAAAGGACCCCACCCCCACCCCCAGCCCATTAATCACCACAGAGCTCCAAAGCTTCATCAGCGGTGCTGTGAGCCCTGTCGGCAGACACACAAGCACTCATCAGATTTACCTGTTTAACTTAAACTGTAATTACCATGCAATCAGACCTGGCACCTGGCAAGCACAAGCTACTAATTATCCAGATGAATCCTGGGTTGTTCCGAGTTTCCTAATTGTTTTTAGCTTCTTGACTGTCATTTGACTCCCTGCATCCACCGGAACTTGTGTCTGGTGACTCAGTCCATCACATGTGTCCCCACATAGGACTGGAAATATTTCAGGCACAGTGCAAAGACACATTTGAAATGTATGGGTCTTACTAACACAGGAAGTATGCACTGGAACAAAACTGCTGAAGCTTAACCTGGAGGGTTGGCCAATGCCAGCAGGTGGCAGTGTGGACCAGAAAATCGAGGTCTAGATGCCTGGGTGCAGCTGCCTGGACTCTGGGGTAAGATTCTTCCTGGTTGCTCTCTGACGCCTGAGGAGCTTCTGCAGGTTTATCTTGTGGTTTGTTTGTTTTTCCAGTTTTCCATGCAGATGAGGGCTAAAGAGGATCCCGCTGTGTTGCCAAGCTCTGAAGTCAGGAAACAGTTGCCAAGAGGACCTGGGTCTCTGGGCTAGCTTCCTGAAGTTTCTTGGGATTTAACTGTTTACTGGGACTTGGCGACATCACTCCAGTTTCTGATTCTTTCATTCTTTTCCCTTGCTGTGCAAAGATTTATAGAAGCATTACTGCAGCCCTATGAGGGGGGCGGGGATACCTTCAGTATCCCAGTATCCCCTGTGGGCTCCGGTTGGAGTCCCGGCTATTCCACTTCTGACTCCGCTCCCTGCTAATATACCGGGGAAACAGAGGAGAATGGCCAAGTGGTTGGCACCCATGCGAGAGACCTGCAAGAAATTCCAGGCTCCTAGCTTTGGCTTAGCTCAGCTCTGGCCATTGTGGCTATTTAGGGAGTAGAAGATCTTTCTCTGTCTCCCCTTCTCTCTATAAATCTGACTTTCAAATAAAATAAATAAACTTTATTTGAAAAACAGAGTTACAGAAAGGGTGATGGACAGAGATATTTTTCATCCACCAAGTTACTCCCCAGATGGCCACAATGGCAGGTCCTGGGCTAGACCAAAGCCAGGAGGCTGGAACTCTGGGTCTCCCCCTTGAGTTCTGGGGTCCACCTACATGGGACATCTTCCTCTGCTTTTTCAGGTGCATTAGTGAGGAGCTGGGTCAGAAGTGGAGCAGCTAGCTTTCAAGCAAGCACCATTATGCCATTGCAGGAAGCTGCTTAAAACTCTGCCACGATGCCAGTCCCAAGCACGAGTATTGATTTTGTTTGCTTGCTTGTTTGTTTGTTTAATGTTTTATCTCTAGGTCCTAGTGCCTAGGAAGGTTTAAATGAAAATCTGGTCGTGTTTTTTTTTTTTTTTTATTTCACTTTTGACTGTCAGTCCTTGGGAAAACAGTCAACTTACTGTTTTTAATTTCCTTTTGAAAAGTAGAGGGACAAAACTAGACAAACAGGGAGATCTTGCACCCCAAATGGAAATTAAACACAGTAAGCTGGCTGTCCCACCCACAGCAAAATGGCTGAGAGCCAGAGGCACTGCGCCGACAGGCAGGGAACCCGAGGGAACCCCACTGGAACCCAGTGGGGCCTGAGTCCTGCTCTTTCTGGCTGCTGAGCTGTGCCCTGGAGCAGGCCCGGGTGCTAAACTCTGTTCTCCCATGGTGCTCCAGGCCAGGCCTCACCCCTTGGCTTTCACTCAGTCACAGCTTCAAATCTTGAAGGAGGACTTGACCGGGAGGAATTAGAAGAATTTCCCATTGTTTCCCATTGGGGCCATCACTATGGTAGAGCTGCCACCACAATGCCCGCATCCTACATGGGCACTGGTTCCAGTCCCAGCTGCTCCATTTCCAATCCAGCTTCCTGCTAAGGGCCTGGGAAAGCACTAGAAGTTTGAGCCCCTGCACTCAGGTGGGGGACCTGCAAGAACAAACTTCTGGCTCTTGGTTTGGGCTTGGCTTAGTCTTGGGTGTTGCAGCCTTATGGGGAGTGAACCAGGGGATGGAAGAGCTCTCTCTTTCTCTGCCTCTCTCTCTCTCCCTCCCTGTTTGTAATTCCGCTTTTTAAATAAGTAAAATAAATCTTAAAAGAGAGACAATAATTCCCCATCAGCTGCACTCACCTTGTCCGGCTGCAGGCATGGGCAGTGGCCTTGGGACTCTCCTGTGAAAGATATTTGGCCTCTCTCCCTTCCCTTGAACCCAGCTGCTGTCCTGCGAGGTCAGGTCTGAGGTGCAGCTGCAGGATCAGCCCTCGGCTCTGCCCTGAGGTTGTGATCAGCTGAGCCTGTCCCCCTGCCTTTCCCTTCTTCCCTCTCGCTGCCTTTGAGCCTTTGAGTATGGGGCTCCTGGGCAGGAGGCAGTCACCATGGGCTCCATTCACACTCTGCCCTGACAACCAGCAGGCCCCACCCACCCTGGCTTCCTGCAGGCAGTGGTGCAGCCTCCGCTCTCCCCCTCCACCCCGAATCTGTGCTCTGACGCACCACCAGGGTCTCCTACATTTTACAGGAAGTGTTGGAGAACTTCTCTTGCCGCATAGGACCGTTTGGGACCCCAGTGATGTGGAGTCTACAGCCCTGTGCTGTGTGTCCCGGGCCCAGGCTTCAGGCGGAGGGCTTGGAAGATGATCAGAACATCAGGAATGACTCAGAGCCAGACAGAGAATCAGAGGAGAGGGGGAAGGAAGAGGAGAAAGAAGAGAAGAGAATGGAGGAAGACAGGGAGGCAGAAAGAAGAGGCAGACAGACGCAGAGAGCAGAGGAAAAGGAGGAGGAAGAGCCACTCCCATAACAGCCTGCAGGAAGTTCACAAACTCACTGTTCAGCCTCGGGCTGTTTTGAAGGTCCTTAACTGAAGAACTTCCTGCATCAGCCCTGAAAACTGCCAGCAGGTAGGCTAGCAGGTAGGCCTTAGCAGAAATTGGTGGGCTCTCCACAGCTTCATGATTAAAAGGGGTCTGAGAGAGGTGCGGTTGTCTTTGGTTAACAACCTGGGGCTTTTGGAACATTCTCGGCTCTTCATGGGTGCTCAACTAGACTGCCAAAGGCACTGATTGCATTTCCGTTCAGGAAAACCAAGAAGAGATGGATGCAGAGTTCAGCTGGGGTGAGCTGGGCAGTGGGTACCCAGGCAGGTGCCTACTGCAGGTGCCCAGTGAAGTTGACCATGCATCTGCTGTTTGGCCTGCTTGCCTGTGAGCCTGCCAGGCAGCACCTCGGAGTTTCACTGGTATCTGGTTGTTGTGAGTTTAAATACAAACAATTTTCAGAGCCTTGGCTGCCAACACAGAAACATGTAGCATTTCACACAGGAACGTCTATTTATAATTTTTAAAAGATTTTATCAGGACCGCCTTTCAGGGTGTCTGGTTTGCTGGGGGTGCCCATTAGCTCTGTTACGGAGGCCTCACAGGAAAAGAAGTGCGCATTTGCAGAAGGAGATGGAACGGCACCTTATTCTGATCCCGTTCTTGGGTGGTGGCAGCCCTCAGTTGGACTAACACAGCCGTGTTGCTACACACAGCCGGGCAGGTTGTTAGCATGGATTGTCCAGCTGGGACTTATCTAAGAACTGAATTACCTGACATAGATGGATGCAGAAAGGGGGCCGGGGTCACCTGGGAGATAAAACCTGTTGAAGTACAGAGGTGTTGAAGTACAGAGCCAGATGCAGGACGGCCAATGCTGGGACGTCTGTCTGCCTGGGGGGAAGCTGCTAGGCACCTCCAACCATCCATGCAAGCTGCAGGGATGGGGGACATCCGTCAGGAGGTGACAGGACCGATGTGTGCAGACCGATGTGGGGAGGTAGGGGACATTGGCCATCTAGTGGGCCGGGACAGCAGGCCCTGGGGACAGCAAGAGCCAGCAGTGTGTATGTGTGTGTGTGGAGTTGGGGAGGCTGTGGAGAAAAATGGGTCAGGGAAAAGGGGAGGGGTACATGGGAAGGGAAGCGAGTCTGCCGGTGTGGCAGGACTCAGAGAGCAGAGCAAAGCCAGTCACCTTGGTTTGGGGCCTCTGACTGTGCCAGCTCAGGAGGATCTACCGAGCAGTACCAACTGTGTGAGTGAGGAGGGGGAGACAGGGCGTGACCCAGCTGGAGGACCCAGTGTGGATCCTGCTGGATCTGAAAGCAAGAAGAGCTTCTCCTTGGGGGATTGCTACTTCTGTCTGTGTGTGTACACTGGAGGTCTGTGTCAAAGAGAATGTGTGTGCAACAGCATGAGTGTGCACAGGGGTCTCTGTGTAAGGGTGTGTGAGTGCAGGGTTATGTGTGTGCAAGGAGGTAAGTGTGTCAGGGATGAATGTGTTGATGTGTCAGTGTGTAAGGGCTGTGAGTGTGCAGGATGTGACTTGATGCAAGTGTGTGGAGTAGATCTATCTGTGTGTCTGTGTGTGCAAGGAGGTGTGTCCGTGTGTGAGTGTGCGAGGGTGACTGTGTGTATGTAAGAAGGTGTGTCCGTGTGTGGGTGTGCGAGGGTGACTGTGTGTATGTAAGGAGGTGAGTGTATCGGTGTGTGGGTGTGCAAGGAGGTATGTGAGTGCATGGGGTGGTTGTGTCGTGTGTGCAAGGAGTGTGTGTCCATGTGAGTGTGCAAGGGTGACTGTGTGTATGTAAGGAAGTGTGTCCGTGTGTGGGTGTGCAGGGGTGACTGTATTATGTAAGGAGTGTGCCGGTTTGTGGGTGGGCAAGGAGGTGTGTAAGTGCGTGGGGTGAATGTGTCCGTGTGTGCAAGTTGGTGAGCGTGTCGGGGCATGTGTAAGGAGGTGAGCACACGTGTCGGTGTGTGCGCAGGGAGGTGTGTGTGTCCGTGTGAGTGTGCACAGGGGGTGAGTATGTTGTGTGAGCATGTCGATGTGCGCCCACATGGGGGGGCAGCTGTGACGTCACTTTCAGGCGTCCTGCCGAGGGAGAACGGTCTTGTGACCTCCGACCTCACGCACGCGGGAACCCTGCTTCCACGTCCTCGGGAGGCGGTTGGTGTCGGCTTGTGGGTCGGGTACGCTGAGGTGAGGTTCCACGCAGTAACTGCCTCTCCTGGTCGAGTACTCCACGCCGAAATCCCGCAAGGGCGCGCCCGCACACCCTTCACCGCACTAGGAGAAGGAGCGTGGCCATTCTGTGGGGACCAGGGTGCGGGGCAGGAGGGCGGTTGGCCTCCCGCTGGCCTCTGCACCTGCGGGCTCCGAGCCTGCCCTCCTCGGGTCGGGATTCCTCCTGGGGGCCCAGGCGCAGGCAGCGGGCCGCAGGGCTGGCCGTGGAAGTCGGCGGGTGTGTGGCCGTGAATGGGGCCCTCAGTGCTTCTTGGCGGGAACTGCGTCCCTTTTGTTCCTCTGTCTCTTTAGCTCTCTGGCAGCCACATCTGGAGAGCCCAGTGGCGTTTCGGCCCTGGTAAACAGCTTGCAGGAAAAATGCGCCTCACATTCCCGGGCGGAGACCCCCAGCCCCCTGTGGGCCGCAGCTGCCGTGGGAACTGGACAACTTGTGTGCGGAGCCGGTGCGCTGGGACTCAGGCTGCTCCTCCTCCTTCTCTTGCAGACATCCGGGGAGTCCTAGGGCTGAAGGTTCCGAGCAGTGGCTGCAAAGAAACAGGTAGGGCTTCATGAAGTGGCTTCCATTTTCTAAACCCTCCCCTGCCCCCGCGCCTCACCATATTGGCTTTCCAAGAAGTTTCCATGGTGGTTATGTTTATTTTTGTGGTTATGTTTATCTACTCCTTCTGGTTAGGATGTGTGGCATATGCGTACACGCAACTGACATTGTTATCAGCCTTCTGTCTTTAAGAAAGAAATCAGGGATTCTGTTATTTTCAACATCTTTTGACTCCCTCCAGCCTCTTTGTTCAATATGTGGTCTGTGAGCCACATGGCGTGAACTCATGACATCACTCACGCCTTATTAGGCGCACACACGCGCACACACGTGCACACACACACACACACCAGTGTTTTAACGAGGCCCACCCAGGAGATTCCAGTGCATGGCAAAGATTGAGAAGCCCACGAGTGGGTGAGCTTCTTGGTCATGGATGGACTGCTGGGAAATTTTTTTTTGAAAGAATTTTCTATCTGCTGGTTTACTCCCCAAATGATCAGAATACCTAGAGCTGGGCGTGCGTCTCCCGCATGGGTGTAGAATCCCAAGGCCTTTGGCTATCCTCTGCTGCTTTTCCAGGTCATTAGCACGTGCTGCATTGAAAGTGGAGCAGCTGTGACTCAAACTGGGGTCCATACAGGATGCCAGGGCAGGTGGAGGATTAGCCTGCTCTACCATCATGCCAGGCCTGAGATGGATCTTTCAAGTCTTGATCTTCTTCATAGTCTCCTGGCCCATCTAATGGCCTTGCTCATACTTAATCCAGTCATTTGGCACCGTTCTATAGTTAATGTGAAAATTTCAGAAGTAAAACAAAACAAGCTGGAATTGTGGCATACAGAGTTAAAACCGCTGGCTACAGTGTGAGTGTACTATATGGTGCCAGTCAGAGTCCTGGCTGCTCCACTTCAAGTCCAGCTCCCTGCTAATGCTCCTGGGAAAGCTGTACAAGATGATCCAATGTGCTTGGGCCCCTGCACCCCATGTGAGAGACCTGGAGGAAGTACCTGGCTGTTGGTTTTGGTCTGACCCATCCATAGCCATTTGGGGAGCGAACAAGTGGATGGAAGATGTCACACTGTTGGAACTCTGCTTGTCAGATAGAGTGAGGCTTTGTTAACATGGCTTTATGTTGATGACAGTCAGTTGACAGGTGTTTACTGAGCTGCTGTATGCCAGACACCATTCTCCATGCTGGGGGCCATAGCAGTGGCTTCGAGAAAGGGCTGGATATTGGAGAAAGTTGAACAAGCAAATAGACAGGGCTGAGCAATTCCAGGAAGAAAATCCAGCAGAACTTTCTGAGATCCTTTTGGATGCAAGAGAACCAGAAACAAGAAACAAGGCAGATCGACCTGGGGGTAGAAAAACAACCACTGGGGCCCATGGGTTCTATCATGACATCTCTAGACAGAGAGGCAAGGAATGAACCAAGAAGTGCTGAGTTTGCACCTTATCTGGAGAGCTTAGGATGCTAAGTTCTAGTTGCAGTTGCTGTTACAGGACAACCCACGATGGAAGGGAGAGACAGGGAGAGAGCAGACCTCCTTGGGCTTGCTGTCAGTGTCTATCAACATCCAGGTGGAGGCAGAGGACCCAAGGACAGGCAGAGTGTTCATCTGCCTCGATGGCTTCTGCGTCAGTCCTGGGTCTGTGCGATTGCGGTCTTCCCTGCCATCCCTCGTGGCTCTTTGGGGGTGGGGGTTATCCAGGCCACTGTAGAATAGGAAGGTGGGAAAATCAGCTTTTTGGAGAAAGAGTAGCTATGTATTCAAACACTGTGTTTAAAACAGGATTCTGGTGCTTGCTTTGGCAGCACATGCAACTTGGGCTTCTGTTAAATCACTGAGTTGGTGAGAGGTTCCCTGGAAATGAGCATTAGCCCTGGGAGTGGAGCCCGGGGGTCAAGGCCAGAACTGTGGCACAGGAAGAGATTTGTCTCTAGGTCGCTTAGCACCCAGTGGGACTCAGTGTTAGCAGATCAAGTTTGCTACTCCAGGAATGTGTGCTGAGTCACCGTCTCTGGTGGCCCACCCTCCCAACCTTGTTTCCACACCAGAGGTTTGAATGAAAGAAAGAAAAGGCGAGGATTTGTTTGACAGCAGGGCAGTGTTGAGTAAGAACTTGGTGAAACAGGACAGTGATTCTTACACGAAGCTGGCCACGGTTTGCCTGCCACCCTGAACTCCTTCTGCGCATGGCCAGACACAGTTCCTTCTCCTCTTAAGTTTGGAAAACTATTTGTCCTTCTTGGCCTTTGTCACTTCACTTCTTGGATAACGGAAAAAAATGAAAATAAACATGTCTGTTTTATTTCCCAATAAGCCATTTTAGTTCAGCCATATCCCAATAAGACCATTTGTGGTTTAGTCTGGGTGTCTGTCTGTGTTATTGGCATTACCATTTAGAGGGGTGCCCTTGTGTTTTCGGGGACAAAAGGAATATCTGTGAAATAGCAGTCACTAATGAACTGTTGTTCCTCTCAGTGAACTGTTACGAAGGCTCCTGGGTGAGATGCTGTGGGTGGGTGTAGAATTTGGCCCCTACCCTTGAAAGTGGCCCTGCTCTGTGCAGGCAGACCGTCAGAGGGCAGTCAAGGGGTCTGAGAGAAGCCCAAGAACCCATTTCAGCCTGTGATTCCAGCAAGTTGCTTGGGGCGTTGGGTGCTGTAGCCAAACTTAAATGACCCTCCTGATCAGCAGGTTTCTAGAAATATTGGATTGTAACCGCTTTCAACTACAAGACACTGTCTGCCACCAGAGGATTGGAAGACTGGCTCAGGGTCAGGCTTGGGAAAAAGCAGTGGTGATAAAAGACAAGGGTGGCCAGGCTGCACCAGGCCTGGAGTCCCTTTGGAGGAGAGACGGCAAGGTTCTCCCGCTGCTGGTAGACCCATAGAGGAAGGGCACTAAGTCCACCTGGTGGTTTGTACAAATTTGTTGCAAGGGGGAAAAACTGAATTCAGCAGAAGCCATGTGGTCTGGAAACATGGGTTTGTGCAAAGGACTGAGGTATGTCAACCTGATGTTTTGGAGTGAGCGTTTTCGTGTTCTATGAATGAGCAACAGGTCAGCACCTGGAGACACCATCTCAGGGACCCCAAGGAGGCCTTGGTGGCCAGGCCCCCTGGGGCCCAGCAGTGTTGGCTGAAACTCATTGACCTGTGGGGTTTGTTCTGTCCTCACTCTGCCTTCATCACTTGCTGTCCTCGGGATTGGTTCCTCCCGCAGGTAGAAAAATCTGGGTGCTGGAGCCCCTTCCATCCAGTAGCCTGGAACCCCACATGACCTTCCTTTATATCTCCCACTGCATTGCTGTGGACAGTGTACATGCTGTGTAAACAGTTGTCAGGTTGATGTGTGTGGGGAGTGGTGCCATGGCAGAGTCTGTGTCTGTTCAGTACAGATGCATTTCTTTTTTGGAGGGGGGAGGTGGGTTTCTATGCACAGTTGCTTGAATTGGAGGGTGTAGAACCTGGCAACTGTACTCTTCTCCCTAAACCTGGGCCAGAAAGAAACCTGTTACTTGGTAATCTGATAATGCCTATTCCTGAAACTTTTGGCAAATGATGATGAGAAGAGAAAACACATTTCTTTTATCCCTGGGGAAAGAAATTTCTGGAACTCTGGTCCTCCCAACGTGCCTCAGCTCCCAAGTGTTGTCTCAGCTAACTAGCACGTTCTCCCATCATGGTGTCTGATGTCTTTTGGCAATATTGATGGCTGCTTGTTCTGCTCTTAACAAAGGTGTGTAAGTAGGGAGGGCTGACCATTGTCACCAGTGCTGCTGCCTGTTGGTCCCAGAAGCGTTGGGGTCCTCTCCTTGGCCCTGCTGCTGCCCTATGTGCAGACCCCGAGGTATTCTTTTCTCCATAAGCGTTGATAACGTGCTCTATGCCTGGCTCGGCTCTTGATGCCACAGACGCGATTGCCTCCTGCCAACTCCCTGTGGGGCTTGAAGTTCAATGTTAGAGGCACACAGCAGTGTGCAAGGCTCTTCAGGCTCGAGGTGGAGTGGAGGGAGAGATCTGAGTTCTTCCCGGCTGGACCAGCCTTCTTGAGGGTTTTCATCTTTATCCTCAGGGTAATGGAAACCTTTGAAAAGTTCTGGTACAGAAGGTGGAATGGGCCAGTCTGGAATTTGGAGGGCCTCTCTGTTACAGAGGAGAAGCCTGGGTTGTGAGGAGCACTCACAGCTGGGGTGCAGGAGAGATGGTGGCAGCAGGCACTTGGTTCTGGCCCACTGAGCTGTGGAGTACCAGCTCAGTCCACGTCTCTGTGTGTAGTGCTTCCTGCCAATGCAGTGGGCACTGCCACTTCACGAGAACCCATACTGGCCCCAGGCCAGAAACTATGTTTGGTCTGCACCAATCTAAGGAGAAGCCTGGGACTTAGTGGGGCACTGAGGTCTCAGTCCCAAAGGGCCTGCTTGGCTTGCTGATTCCCCTCTGGGAGTTAGCTCCACCACTCTGCAGCAGTGGGGCCTCAGCAGTGATCCAAGCAGTGATTGGACGTCAGCTGGGGACTTGCATGTTCATCTTTGGGGGACGGGCTGGATAGCAGCAGATGCCAGCTGTGAAGAATAGGCCCTGGTTTGGAGGCACAGGAACACTCCAGAACCATCATTTGCCAATACCTTCATTATACGGAAGTGGACAGTGGAGCATACGTTGTATGAGTCCGCAGATGGAGCAGGCCCGGGATTCTGGCTGGCGGTAGCAGTAGTGGAGGTGGAGACCTTGAAGTTGCATGTGGATAGCAGCTTGTGGAAGCTGAAGTAAATATCAGCTGCCTGTGTGTTTCAAATGAAGAAACTTATGGAAATGCAAAAGTTGAAATAAGTCGCACATATGTGCACCCCTACCCGCATGCCCATGTGTCCTGCTTGGGGCCACTTGTTACCAATGACAAGTGTTAAAATGGTGCTGGGAATATGTGCTTCCACAGGGCAGGGATCTAGTTGTATGAAACAGTTGTGGGAAAGATGAAAATATGTCTCATTGCCCATTTGGAAGAAGATCTTGAGGCTTAGATAGTAGGATATGTTTCAGTCAACTATGTGCTCTTGATTTGGTTTCCTCGGATGGATTCTCAACAGCTGTTGCCATAAACATAGCCAGCAGGGGGCACACAAGCACAGGGTCCGTGGAAGAGGGGCTGCAATTATCCTGTTTCCCCTGCAAGATACCAATTCAAAGGGGACTGTGACATTAGCCTGAACGTGGACTTGAAGAAGCCTGCAAAGCCCTAAGACACAATTGGAGTTCTTTTTAATGTTGGAATTGAAGGCAATTATATAGCGTCTCTTAATTGAAACCAACTAATGTTTCTGTAACTGTTATTTATAAAATTGACCAGAGTGGTTATTAAAAAAAAAAATCTAAGCAGAAGTTGTTATTGCTGTCAGCAGACTCCAATGGCACACATTTGTACAAAATGGTAAAATAATTGGAGAGACCAGATTCCTTTCTGAAGGCTCAAAAAGGCACAGAAAGGGATGAAGGCAGAAATGGCACTTAAGCAATAAACACGTTCAAGTAAACAGCAGCTTCCACACAGACTCCATTTCCATTGGCATCTGAGCATGGATCTTAATTCAAGAGGTGTAACTTACTCCAAGGAAATGAATGAGGGCGAATGCAGCCCAGTGCTTTCAGGGTTCCACACGTGCAGACTGGTAGGCTGTCTCCCAAACACTGCGGGTTGGGTGGCTTTTCCTCAGAACTCTTAAGCATCCTCATTGGAGCTGGGGTGATCCTCGGCAACACTAATGGCATGCTCAGTGCTCTTGTAAGTGAGATAAATGATAGCAAACTTGTCTGTGCAGATGCATCTACTCACGGAGGCGTGGAAGTGTAATACTCCACCAACACAAATGTTACAAGCAGAACTCAGGAGCCCCCTCCGCCCCCCCGGCATCACTATGAGTTTGTTAGTGTCAATGATGGGTGTGTGTATTTGTCTGGCCACTTCATCTGAATCTTCAGGGTTGTGCAGGGGTTGGAGTCACAACCTGTGGAAGAGATTCATTCTTGGGTTTGGGTTTCTACTTCCAGAAAATCTCAAAAAGGTTCTGGTGGGGAAATAAAGAGATAGTCCTTGAATCGTAGAATGCTCATTGGGCTTAGGAGGTGGGGTTGTCAGATGTCCAACAACATTAAAGGGAAATGACATTTTAAAAAAAGAGGATCTCTTTGAAAAGCATAATTACAGAGAAATAGGGAGGAGAGATTTTCATCTGCTAGCTCATTACCCAAATGGCCACAGCAGCCTGGACTGGACCAGGCTGAAGCCAGGAGCTCCAGCCAGGACTCTGCATGGTCGACTGCAGCTCAAACACTTGGGTCTCCCACTGCTTTCCTATAGGCTCACCAGCAGGGAGCCGGCTCAGAAGTGGAGCAGCTGCATCGTGAAGCCTGCACTCATAGGGGATACTAGCATGCCAGGTGGTGGCCTAATGAAATGCACTACTGTGCTGGCCCCAGGAAGATCACTTTCATCCATGTCAAATCCGATTCTTATAGATCCACAAAAACCCAACACAGAGCGGTTCTCCATATCATTAATTTGGGTAAATATTTGTAGTCTTTGGCATAGAAATACAATGGAAAGAAACAAAGCACAACCAAATTTAAAATAAAAGGTGAAACAGAAGCAGAAGCATTCTTTTCTTTTTTTTTTCTTCTTTTTTTGCCTCTAGTTTTAGGATTGTGCCTGTAAATGCCCCAGTGGGGATGAGCCTTGGGAAGGCACCAATCTGGGGATGAAGCTGCCCGGTGTGACTTTCCCTGACTACCAGAATCCTGGCCCTGGCAACTGGGCATGGTTCAGCCAATCCTGGGGGGCTGCACAGCCCCTTCTGGAAAGGTGCCTTTAATTGGAAGCCTTTGTGAAGATGACAACAGAACTCAGAAGGGATGGGACGCATGCTAGTGTATAGAATTGTATGATGGAGCCTCAAGTAGTTCGTGGAAGAATGGAGGGAAAACTAGAGAGCATTTTCTGTGAAGTTTTTGCAGTCCCTTGCTCCGTGCATCGCACGCAGTAACAAAACTGGCAGTAAAACCCCAGGGAAAGGTTTTTAAAACTCCTTTATTCAAGTATGATTGACACGTGTGAGCATACAGCTGGATATGTTTAATATATACAACCTGGTGAACTTGGAGATAAGTACATATCAGTGTGACCATTGCCATCATCAAGGCCACTGAGAAATCCTTCAGCTCCCGGCTTCCTCTCACCCTGTTATTATCATTACTACTTATGTGCGTGTAGTAAAACACGCACATAAAACAGGGACAAGTCAGATAGAAACTCTCACTTCCTTCCGGTTGAAGCTGCAGAGGGGCAGGTGGCTGGATGTCCCCTGGGAGCCTGCACTGCTCTCCTCCCTTCCTGCCGGTGCTTCCAGACCTGAGAACAGCCAGCTTCCAGCTCCATTTGAAAGCCTAGAAATGCCTGCGCAAGAAGGCACTTTGCTGTCCTGTATCACACCTTCTAAAACCAGCATCTGTGCCCAACCCTGAAATGGAAGAGGGACGCATACTTCAGTGGCCTGAAGGGGGGAAGAGGGCGTAGGGAAGGAAAGAACTTGTTGAGAAGACTCAAGGCTCAACTCGGGGGCCCAGCCTGGTAGCCTAGTGCTAAAGTCCTTGCCTTGCATAAGCCAGGATCCCATATGGGGGCCAGTTTATGTCCTGGCTGCTCCACTTCCTGTCCAGCTCCCTGCTTGTGGCCTGTGAAAGCATTAGAGAATGATCCAAAGGCTTGGGACCTGCAGCTGCTTGGGAAACTCAGAAGAAGCTCCTGGCTCCTGGCTTTGGATTGGTTCAGTTTCGGTTGTTGGCCGCTACTTGGGGAGTGAATCAGCAGATGGAAGATCTTTCTCTCTGTCTTTCCTTCTCTGTAAACCCGCCTTTCTAATAAAATATATAAATCATTTTGGAAAAAAAGTTTAAAGTGGAGTTCTCCTGAAACCACACCATTTTCTGTCACTCATCATTACAGTTTCCTTGTGCTCAGCCACGCCAAGGCTGATGCGTGGGGCTGTTGGGGATGGAATGGGAGGACAGTCCTGTTGATGATCATCACCCGGTACCGCTCAGGTCAGGACTTCCGGAAGCTGGCCTGAGGGTTAGTGTCTGGTTACTCCAGCACTGAAGAGCTTACGAAACATGGAAATTTGGACGCTCGCCTTCTGCACCAGCTGATCCATCAGCTCTCAGGGGACCCCGTGCTGTTCGTTTATGGAGCTCCCAGATGATTCTGAGAAGCCAGCAGGTCGGGATACCTCAGGTGAATGTGCTGCCTGCGTCTCTTCCAAGTGGGTGAGCATGGGGCTGCAGAGATGTGGGAAGTCTGCGGCAGGAGAGAAGAGGCCAAATGGTGAATACACTTGTCTCTGGGATTCATGGGGACTTTGTCCCAGGGCCCCCTGATCCCAGCTACACTGCAGACATTGAAGTCTGTGGATGCCTCAGTCCCTTATATAAAATGATGTCATATCTGTACACAAACCAGATGTCCTCTCTGAACCATCTCTGGATTATGACCGCTATCTACACAGCATGAAGCTGTGTAAGTGGCTGTGAGGCTGCATTCTGTAAGGATAAGCCCTAACCCGGAAGCCTGTGCATGTCCAGCACTGGTGTCTTAGTTCCAGGATTGGTTGCGTCTCAGGATTTGGGACACACAGAGATAGATAGTTGGCTGTATTATCATGAGCTGGCTAGCCGGCCTGAGGCATGGAGACAAGGCCTAGCTCCCGGCCAGAATCTCTATGGGAAGCTTACTTACCTGCTAAGCTTGTGGTATATGTTTTTTTTTTTTTTTTAAAAAGGAGCTATTTTTAAAGTATGGAAATATAGGGAAATAGGAATACACAACAGGATATATACACAATGAAATACTACACAGGTATAAAAATGAAATCCTGACGTTTGCAGCCAGTTGGGTAGAACTTAAGGTCATTGTGCTAAGTGATAACATTCCAGACATGGTAGATAAATATGATTCTTCACACAGGTGGAGGTTTGAAAAAAAATTTGACCTGAATGTAGAGTGGTGATTACTGGAGATTGACAGGGAGGAGATGGGGAAAGAGGGAGGTTGGATGATGGTACCAAAATAGAGTTAGATGTTTTATACTGCAAGGGGACTAGAGCTTGGCAGCATTCAGTAGATTATACAAGGAACTGGAAGAGACGACAAGGAAATGGAAAGCAAAGATAAGGCAGTGGGAAGGCTGGTTGTCAGGGTTATCTTGTGGGTATGTATTGAAATATTGCATTGTACAACATGAAAATGAAATATTACATGCTAATAAAACATTTTTTTTAAAAAAAGGATAATTTACGAAAAAAAAGCAGGGGTGTAGAGAGCAGGGAAAGGGTAGGGAAGAAGTGTTTGATAGCATTACAGATAGGACAAGCCCCCGCCCCCCAGCTCTCCACCAGCCAGCTGTCCACTCTGTGGCTCTGTGGCAGTTTTTCTTGAAAGCAGCCACTGATCTCCTCTGGTACTGAGATGTGAAGTAACGAAGAAGACACCAAACTACAGATTCAGTTGCTCTGTCCTTCTCATCGCATTTCCAGGGCTCAGACTCGGACTTGTGTCACTCATGGCTACTGCATTAGATACCGTAGGCTAAGGACATTTTCATCGGCCTAGCAAGTGGACAGCACTGGTCCAGAAGTCATCACTGGTAACTGTTTTTCTCAGATGCTGGAGGAATTTAGGGAATGGAATGTCAAGGACTAAGAATCCCTCTAGACTTAAGCTGAATCTGATAGGCTTCATAAAAGGGACAAGAAAAAAAATGTTCAGTACAGAAAGCATTGTTACAATAACTCTGTCCCGGCCCGAGCTCTTCTGAAATTGTCCAGTTGTTAACTCCATACATCTCTGAGTCTCTAACCAATGCCAGAGAAATGTGTGGTATCGCCCATCTCAGGTTTGGAGTACCTGCTGTGATGTCTGCAAAGGCCCTTGAGGAGCCTTGCTCCCCAACACACACTTATCTTCTTCCTGTTATTTTCTGGGTGGTGAGCTAGGCACATGGATGGCCCAAGGGGGGCCTTCAGAATTAGGGTGTGTGCACACATACAGTCAGAAGATTGGGTTGGAAAATGGAATAGGGCCGTTCAGAGGAGGTTGTGCTGTGAGGAGCTGTTTGATCCTGCATCAGAACAGGCCTGGTGTGGAGGTGAGTTTTGCATTGTTTCCTGAAGGTGGGGATGTTGGAGTTTGGATGGGCTTTGTGGTTTATTAACAGGAGACACCCAGCCCTTCGATAGGTTCAATGGCCAAGTGCAGAGAAAAGCAGCCTGTGCTGCTGGCTGGATCATGAGAGAGCAGTGGGTAACACCTAAAGATACACATACACACACACACACACCCTCATCTAGATTCTTGGAAAGGAAAACCGAAATCCCAGAATGATCCCATGGATTCTACTCTAAGGGAAAGAGATGTGAAGAAATGCTGGGGGAAAATCTGCTTTGTAATGGCTTATGCTTCCTGTGAGGTTGCATTGGAAAACCGTGAAAGACCTGATACTTCCTGTGGCACTCTGGGGTAGAAGACTTTTTTTGTTTTGTTTTGCCAAGGGTCATTTGAGTATTTATAACATCATCCACAGGCCATATTGAATTGTCAACTGAAAAATTGGTCCACTCTAAAGATTTATTGAGTTGTGTATCCCACCTGCGGTACCTGTGGCAGGCCTAACCAGATGAGCTTGCAGGCCATATCCTGGCCAGAGAGTCCTCACCGCTGGATGATCTGGCTCTCCAAGCCGTCTTTATGGACTCTCCTTCTGCCTGCCACAGTGTCTCACACAGCATGCTCCTCAATACGGAGTTTCTCACCCACTGAATCCTAATTTCAGCTAGCACTTTGCAAAGCCAATTGGCACTGCTTTTTCTTTTTCATCATCTCCTCTGTTCCTAGTTCAGGAGCAGTATAGCTAGCATGTGAACCTCTGTTCACTGGGTGTGTGGAGAAGAAAATCACTCTTAAAGTACTATGTTGCAGGCCAAAGTGAGTAAAAATTTACATGGAGCACATGAGCAAAAAGCTATGGAGTATTGGCATTCTTCATAATAACGCTTTGTGTTTAGACAGCAGTCGCTTGCAAAGTCCTTCACACCTATTATGTTGTTTGATTTGCTGTTAAATCTAAGTCAGTGTTATTAGTTTTGATGTGCCTTTGTTTCTCACCCATGGCACAGAAAAGCCACCCACTAGAAATACTGTTATCTTTTCAATAGGGTGTTGATACAGGACTCACGGTAGGCCAGTTCCCTAGAATATTATTTAGAGTCAATCTGTATGTAAAAGGAAGCATCACCACTCTTGAAGATTTTAAAGCCTGTTTGTCTAAAAGGGGAAAGCTTCCCCAAACAACTGTAAGACTCAGATATGACTGTCAGGAGTCCCTTACTAAACCTGGCAGAAGGTGGCAGATCTTGACTGTACAGCCTTGCTGTGGGTGGGTTCTGAAGGCAAGTCCTGGAACAGATCTGATTTCACAGTCACTTCCTTTCTGCTCCTCCAGCCTTCCTCTCAATGTTTTCTGCCTGCAATTCTCCAGGGGCTATGTTACTTGAGGACCACTGGTCAAAGGCACAGGCTCAGATCCCGGTGCTAGGGCTTACCAGGTATCAGGGATTGGGAAGTTGCCTCTCTCTGAATCTAAAGCTTCATTGTGCCAGAATGAGAATTGGCATCCAGTCATCCCCAACTAACTGGGGGGATTGGCTTCAGGACCGCTTTCCCCAGTGGATGCACAAAGTCTTTGTATGTGATCCTTGAACATCTACCCATATTCTTGAAATCATCTTCATAGACTACTGTGATGTAAATGCTGTTTGAGTAGTTGTGATACTTTAGTGTTTGGGAAATAATGACGAGAAAAAAATCTCTGTGTGTCAAGTACAGGCCCAGATGTTTTCACTCCACTGGTTACTGAAGCTGCACTTAGGGTCCCCTGGACACAGGGGCCTGAGCATGTTTGCCTCTTAGAAGGAGCATGAAAATCAGATCTAAATCTGTGACACAGCAGTGAAGGGCTGGGCAGGGGACACCTACTCAGCCAGTGCTGACTGTGATTCCATTCTAGTTGAATTGTCTTTCTTGCTCGTTCTGTAAAGTTTGTGAAAATATTAGGCAGGCAGGTGAGCTCACTGATTTGAATATAATGGTCCTTTCATAGTGTTACTGACCTCAGTCTTTTGTTTAACTGCCCTTACTCCATCCCCCTACATAGACTAGAACATGCTTACTGTTGAAAGTAGGATTCTGTAAGAAAATCCTATAGTTTCCATTAGTATTTTGGGGACATTGTTGGTAAATTACATTAAATTTTGCTATGTTAAAACAATGGCTGTTGGATGTGCTGAGATTGTGGTATAGTGAGGTAAGTTATGGCTGTCATCCACGTTAGATTGCAGGTTTGAGTCCCAGCTTCTCGACTTCAGATCCAGCTTCCTGCTAATGTACCTGAGAAGCCAACGGATGATGGCCCACCTCTCCGGGCCCTGGCCATGAACTTGGGAAATATGGATGAAGTTTGTGACTCCTGGCTTTGGCCTGACCCAGATCTATTTACTTGAGCCATCTGGGGAGTAAATTAAAGGATTGATTTCTCTCTCTGTCTCTTCCTCTCTATCACTCTTCCCCCTTTTATTTTTAATGTTGTTTACATAATTGAGAGGGCTTCACACTAATGTGGGTCTCTGATTAGGGTGAGGAGGAT
The DNA here is from genome assembly GCF_017591425.1 of Ochotona curzoniae. Lineage (NCBI taxonomy): Eukaryota > Metazoa > Chordata > Mammalia > Lagomorpha > Ochotonidae > Ochotona > Ochotona curzoniae. The sequence continues at coordinate 19,996,517 of NW_024465894.1, read as the reverse complement.
CAAGGTATCAAAGAAGGAAGGCAGGATAAATGTTTCTTTTTTCTTTTTCCCCTTGGGTCCACTGTGGGGGAAGAAGAGGAGGCTGTGTCTTGCTTTGAAACTACATCAGCATCCAGAGATGGAGGACAGTCATTTGGTGATGCCTTAGAGACTTCAGTATGGGGAAGAAAGTTCTGAGGGTGCTATTTGAGTGATTTTGATATTTGAGATATTGTTGGCTTCATTGCCCCAGGGTTCAGAAAATCTTTCCAAGGTTTATTGGCTAACCAAATCCACCTTAGTGTATCCGCAGACCCATGAACTTGCTGTAAAGCTTGGCTAGGAGAGTGGTCCAACCTGTTCTGCTGCCATTCTTACCAGGCACTCTGTCCCCTGCTTGTCTAGATGAGTTGGCTGTCATGCTCCCATGTGCATCTTGGCATGCTGTCCACTGCACAGGCATTACCTACTGAGGAGGCCCATTTCTGATACATGTACTACAAATGATGGTAGTGTCCAGATGTGGGCCGGTCCCAAATTGGAACTTAGGAGGTTCTTCCAGGTCTTCCACATGTGTGTAGTTGCCAGCCACTTGGGCTATCCTCGGCTGCTTTCCCAGGCATATTAGCAGAGAGCTGGATTAGAAGTGGAGTACCTGGGGCTTGAACCAGCATCCTTATGGAATGCTGCCACCATAGGTGGAGGATTAGCTTGCCATGCCACTATGCCAACCCTGGGGTGCTTTAATTCTTTTCTCATATTTACTTATTTAAAAGGGGTAAGGGAGAGAGAGAAAAACAGGCTTTGGCCCACAATTGCATACCCCAAATGGTGGCAAGAGTTGAGCCTAGGCTAGGCTGAAATCAGAAGCTAGGAACTCTGGATGTCTCACACGTTCAGCAAGGGTGCAAGTATTTGAATCATCACCTGCTCAGGCACATTAGTACGAAGCTAGATCAATTGTAGAGCACCTGGCGCTGAAGCCCATGCTTGTATGGAATGCCAGCATCACAAGTGGCAGCCTAACCTCCTATGCCACAGTGCCAGCCTCTGTCTCTTTAGATTTAAATTCTTCCTGCGTGACCCACATTTCCTAAATAGCTCTAGGAAGCAGCAAGGGCAACCATGATGTAATGGGCTCTTTTTGTTATCCTGGCACCCAATATTTCTTTTTACTTTAGATCATATCCTAATCATGACCTAAACTATATACCCAGAACTAAATTAAAAAAAATTTTTTTGAGAGTGCTTAAAGTAATGAGCTGCATTTAGGGAGATTACTCTTACACTGCTGAAGCAGTGCTTACAAGGACCAATTTTGCTGGATTACAAATGAAAAATAAGGAAAATCATAGCAGTTTGTGCAGGACTGTTTGTTTTCAGATCTCTAGCCCCATTTGTAGGACAACCTGAAGAGCCACCTTCTTGTTGTGTGTTTTGAATCCTGGTTTAGCCTTCCTTTATGAATTTGTTATTGGACCAGCAATAGATTATTCTTGTTCCTTTGCAACTTTTCTCTGTTGGGAATCCTCTCTGTGTGCCAGAGAATTTGCATTTATTCCTTGCCGGAGAGTTGGCATACAGTATAAAATTATGCTTATCCCATGAGCATTTTCATGAGAAGCTCAAGAGTAGGGCACCGGGTTTTTCTGGAGAGGACATTGGCATCTGAACTATCCCAGGAAGGAGCCACATGCAGGGAGGAGACAAGAAAGCCTGTGTGTGGAGGCAGAAGGAGAGAGGTGGGCTCCCAGGGCCCTGGCTCTGAGACAGGTCCCAATGTTCTGTGTACATTTGCCCTTAGCCGTGAGGCCCCAGTGGGGCCATGAGGCAAGCCAAGCATCTACATCCTTGTTTGTCTTGGTGCTTTTATGTGAGAGGCAAGGAGATAAAGGGAGAAAGATATACAGACCTGGAAAGCTCCGCTCTGCTGGTTTACTCCTCACATGGCTGCACTGGCCCTCTCAGCTGGGGCTGAAGCCAGGAGCTGGGAACTCAGGCAAGCTTCTGTATGTGGATGGCACCACAGCCTGTGAGGGCTGTGTCTGCCAAAAGTTGGAGATGGATGTTGGAACTGGGGAGGGACCCAGGTGTTCCCATGTGGGCAGTGGACTCCCTAACTGCAGTCCTTTTTGACAATTCATTTTACCTCTTTGCAAAATGGAGTGACCAAGAGAGAAAGACACACACACACACACACACACACACACACTCACACACACTCCCTCCATTCATTGGTTCACATCCTCATACAGCTGCAGTGACAGGGCTTAATGGCCAGGGCCGGGTCAGACCAAGGCTAGGAGCCAGAAACTCCACCTGAGTCTCCCACATGGGGTGTCTCCCACTGCTGACTTTGGGCTATCCTCGACTGCTTTCCCAAGCCACAAGGAAGGAGCTGGTTGGGAGGTGGAGCAGCCAGGACATGAACTGGCACCCATATGGGATCCTGGCACATGCAAGGTGAGGATTTAGCCACTGAGCCATAGTGCCAGGCCCTTAAGTAACTTTTTTAAGTAAAAGAAAAAAATCTCCATCTCTTTTGTTTTGGTAACTAAACACATTAGAAGACTTCTCCATCAGAACTCCTGGCAGAGAGCTGGGGATTTGAGGACAGTTCCAGCACAGCAGGTATTTCAGATGGAATTACACAGTTCTTAAAAAAAGTCAGTTGAAAATGAAATTAGATTACTTGCATGCAAAAATATTCAAATTGATGCCTGGCTTTTTCACAATAGGCACTTTCAGGAACTTTTGGAAGACTCCTTGTGTACATGCAGGGATTTCAAAATGGTGCACCAAAAGAAATGGATGGCCTGGTGCTGGATTTCCATACCCTTTTCAAAGGGCCTTGTGTAGGTGAACCATGGCTTTTACTGTGCTGTTCGGGGCAGAGGCCAGAGAGGTGCTTAGCCGGTGTGATGTGGAGAGATTTTTGCAACCTTTTTGAGCTGGGTTCCTGTTGCTGACTGGAATTGGCTAGGAGAGGTGGGGCTCGGGATGTGGTACGCACAGGTGGGCAGTGGCTGCTTCCCAAAGGTAGGGGTGAGCATTGCGGCACAGTGGGTTAAGCAGCTGTTTGGGATATCTGCATTCCATTTCAGAGCTCCAGGGATCTATTCTTGCCTCTGTCCCAGCGTCCTGACAATTCACCCTGGAGGCAGCAGATGATAGCTGTAGTAGCTGAGGGAGATCCCACTGGACTTCAGGCTCCCGGCTGCAACCTAACTCATCCTTGGCTGTTTTAGACATTTGTGGAGCGAGCCAGCAGATGGAAGAGCTCTCTCTATAAACTTTGTATCTCTTCTGTACTCTCTGGCTTTCAAATAAATCTTAGAAATGGATAGATAAAATTTTTAAAAGGCAGGCCAGTACCACGGGGAATTGTACTCATGAAAACAGTGTTAGTTCTGAATCTGCAGCATTCGGACCTCCAGAGGCCCTTGCTTGGATTGTAGGTCTGTGAACTTGAACAAGAAGCAGAGTGAAGTCTGCTGTTGTTTGCACAAGCTTCTGGCATTTCCTTTTGTTATGAATACACACTGCAAACCCAGCAGTGTCAGCAAGACCTGTGACTGTCACTCCTAGAAATCAGATGGGCATGCAGCTCAGAAAGTTCATGGAAAATGGAAGTAAAACATTAGCTTATTTTGATACAAAATAATAATTTTTCATAATACATATTTTCATCATCATCCATATTTTGATGCAAAATAGATTTGAAATCCAGGCAGGTTTTGCTTAAGGTGAATTTTCATAAAACATGTTTTCTATGAGCTGTTTGAAGACCCTTTGTGTTCTCACATAACATTACATCACAGTATTCGCAAAGAGGTCAGTCTACTGCGTATGCTCGCTATCACTTCAAAATTATAGGACAGTAAACTCACGCAATGTTGTTATTGAATATGGTAATAAAGAAATCCACATTTTACTGTAGCACACATTTGTGTTTTAAGTTTTATTTTATTTTTATTTCTTTGAAAGGGGGAGAGACAGAGAAAGCAAGCGTGAACAAGCCAGGAGTGGTGGTCTGCCACATGGGCAGCAGAGGCATCATGTTCTGCCTGCCACAGTGCCATCTGCAGGAAGCTGGACTAGCAGCAGCGGCAGGACTTGAGCCTGGGACTCCAGGATGGACTGTGGGCATCCCAAGGGCACTTTAGCCTGTGAGGCCCTGACACCTGCCACATACATTTACTTTTTAAAAGAGATTTTAATAATATTTTTTTCAGATGTTGATTCACTTTGTAGTTCTGTTTTTCTCCTATGCGTTTAAAACTTATTCTGAGGTCATTTTCAACAAAAAGCAGTTGAGAGCTATGCATCAGGGACAGATAACAGAAGATGCATTAAGAATTACAACATCGCTGATGCAGTTCGTTGGGGTCTGGTCTGTGGACTTGGTTCACTGTGACTCAGCATTTCTTCCCATGCTACCCATGTGCTTATTTTGACTATGATCTATAACAAAGCTCAAAATCCACATGCTTTAATGCTTTTATTAACCGTTCTTGTATTGAAATAATTAAATAACCCACATCTTGAAATTTGCATTCATTAGACTCTATGGAAGCCAGTTTTTAGGTACCTATAAGTATTCTGGGCTTGAGCGCAGGGTGTGGAGCTGCAGCAGGAGGCCCCTATGCTGTCTCCAGTGCTTCTCCTAGGATGGGCAGCCTGTACCCTGGAGCTGAGAGCACTTCTGCCCTGACGTCTCTCCCCTTTCCTTCCCCATTTGAGGCTGAAATCTGCTGCAACTCCGACTTGGGATTCAAATGTTGTGAGGTTAGCAAGGGACCCAGAGACCATGCAGTTTGTTGCATCTTCCTCCATTATGAAACACTTTGTTACTCTTCTCTCTCTTCTCTTGATGCCTTCTCAGTGGTCCCCACCGATGAATACCCTGGGTGGAAGAGGTTGTCTGGTCTCCTCATGCAGTGGAGACAAAGACTCATAAACCTGACACTGAGCAGAATCGTTGAAACTGTGGGCCAGGTCAGGCGCTGACTTGGAACCTGGAGAAAGGGGTGATGGTGGCGGGCATTGCTTGTCTGGGTCTGATTCTGATGTGGGTTTTAAATTTTTTCGTTGTGTGTCTATCAGTCTCTCAGATAATACAAGGTGAATGCTGTTTTGCTTTATTGCATTTCCTAGCCAAGGAACAAATCAAATACCCACACCCTTGAGCTAAAGTGTAGTTTCCAGGCAATCTGTGTTGTACTGAGACTATCATTCCCAACAGGAGCAAAAATATGGCTTACTGCCCTTTCCTGTGTGTCTGGGACGGGCGCAGGCCACCCGGCGTTCCCAACTCGTCTCCATGCCCCCCCTTTCACTCTTGAAACTGTCTTAGTTGGGAGACACATTAGACGCTCAGCTACACCTGCTTCTTGGCAACAGCTGTCAGGCAGGCAGGCCTTATCAGGAGACGGAAGGCTGGGATGGAGGAAATGGAAAGCGATAGAAATGGAGCTGTGAGGTGGGGAAAGGGCCCGCAAAGAGCTGCCTGTGATAAGGAATGATACTCATTAGAAGAGTGCTACCAGCCCTGAAAATCCTTGGGGGTTGTGGGGAGGGTGGTGTTGGCAAGTGAATGAGCAGGAAGAAGGCGCAGAGACACATTCCCATCCCAAGTGCCCGAGTGCTGTCGCCATTTCAGTGGTCAGGATGTGCACGCCTGCGTGCGATGTGGGAACTGGTCTGCGTGGAGCTTGGGAAGTGACTGGTTTTTGTTTGTTTGTTTTGTTTTTGTTTTAAACCTTGACATTTTGAACCAAGGCAGAGGGTTGCGGGGAGGGAGGCTGGTAGGATCGTGATGTTAAAGTTTCTGTTTTATCAGTGTCCACTCTGCCCTGCCTTCAGTTTCCATCCCTGAAATCCAGGTTTGTGTGGCTTATGGAGTCCTAGGGTTGCCCAGGAGGTGCTGAGATAGTAAGAAGCGGCGCGCACACACAAACACAAGCACACACAACCCAGACCATGCCTGGCCAAGAAGGAAAAACCAGCACCATCCATTTGTCCCTCCATCCAGGGCTCAGTAATCCACACTTATTGTTACTTTGTATTTTGAGCATCACCTTTCCCACTTACAAACAGTTATATTATTAAAAAGATATTTTCCGAAGATAGTAACCTTGGCAGTAGTTGTCAAGGCTAATAGCTTGACATTTCAGATCACCCACAACTAATCAGCTGAACATGGCAACGCATCTGAAAAACCCATTACAGGCGGAAGGCCCTGAAGTAATATGTCAACGCTGGCGCTAACAGCTGTTATGTAAACGGGCTGGTTTTTCTCTGCTGCACAGTCACGTGGCTGCAGGCTGAGTACCTCTGAAGGACACGTGCATGGAGCTGGAATGGGAGATTGTGTTCCTGAATGCCGTGTATTTATGGGGGAGAAGGCCCTATCGCTGGCGATAAAAACACTCAGTCTGCTCTCACAGATGCTTTCAGGGGCATTCTCTGCTCTGCACAGAACATCCCTGAAGGGCGTGCAGGACTGTTGCACCATTAGAGCGTTCACACTGGGCAGATGATCTTCAGGCTCAGCATCCCTGAGCTGCTGGCTACGATTCCGCTGAAAGAGGGTGAGCCAAACGAGCAGCAAGCTCCGGCTTTCAGGAACTCCCCAGTCCAGATGGGCGAGTAAAAGGGGCAACTAATTTTGTTTGTGTAATTCATACGGACTTACAGATTGTTTACATACTTTAAAGCAGCCGAATTCTGAGGACGGTGGACAGCGCTCTCTATCCCTCCCCACCCCCACCCGCTCATCATCTCTTAGCTTGCAGCTACACTGTATTAACTGATATTGTTGAGTTTTTTTTTTTAAGATTTATTTTTATTATTTTTTTATTGGAAAGGCGGATATACAGAGAGGAGAGACAGAGAGGAAGATCTTCCATCCGATGATTCACTCCCCAAATGAGCGCAACGGCCGATGCTATGCCGATCCAAAGCCAGGAGCCTCTTCCGGGTCTCCCACACGGGTGCAGGGTCCCAGAGCCTTGGGCCGTCCTCAACTGCTTTCCCGGGCCACAGGCAGGGAGCTGGAAGGGAAGCAGGGCTGCCGGGATTAGAACCGGCGCCCATATGGGATCCCGGGCGTGCAAGGTGAGGACCTTTAACCACTGCGCTGGGCCCGATATTGTTGAGTTTTGAAAAACAAAATCAAGCAGGGTCCTTCCAAATGAGTTTACTCAAAAATGACACAACTTGAAAATAAAGGGTTGGGGAAAGAGATCGTAGGTAAAAACCAAGCACGAGAAAGTTGGGAGTAGTATTCCTGGCAAACGAAATGCCATTTGGAACAAAATGATGTGGATATGAGATGAAAAACAAGCATGACACAAGTTTTAAATGGAAGCATCTCAAGTACAAAATAATTATGAATATAACAGTTTCTTCTTGAAAAATAGAAAGCAAAGACTAAACAGCCATGGGTCAATAAATCTCTAAGCATAATGAGACATCACAACCTAGCTCTCAAAGGCAGAGAAATCAAAGTGAACTAAAAATTGCTTAGAATAATGCACATGCATACTTGAATAAACTTGATCTAAGAGATGTGTATTTACACCTCCAACCCTTAGAGAATATGTTTTCTTTTTTCATTTTTGAATTAAAATTTTGTTGTGTGTCACAGCGACAGGAACAGAGAGATCTCTCGTCCACTAAGTCACTCCCTATCCCCTGCTTCCTCAAATATTAGTCATGACCAGAGCTGGGCTGGGGTGAAGCCTGAAGTTGGGGATTAAGTCCAGGTCACCCATCAGCTGGCAGGGACTCTACTGCTAATACCTGCTGCCTCCCCGGGTGTGCATTAGCAGAAAGTTGGAATAAGGAGTAGAAACCAGCAGTGAAGCCAGTGGCTTGCTGTGAGCCGAGGGTGTCCCAAGGGGCGTCTTCCAGCTGCACCAGATGCTGGTCCTACAACTGATCCTGTAGACTTCTCGGAGCAAAATACCCAGCAGCTCTGACACTTTGTGTTCACATAGGTTGAGCTAGGAATGTACTACGTACCTATTTTGTTGTCTTAAAGATTTATTGATTTTTATTTGAAAGGCAGATTTACAGCGAGAAAGAGAAACACACACATAGAGATCCTTCTGTCTGCTGGTTCGCTCTCCAAATGGCTATGACACTGGAACTGAGTAGGTCTGGAGCCAGGGGCCAGTTCTCCAGTTGTGTACAGGGGCCCAAGCACTTGGGCCATCCTCCACTACCTTCCCAGGCTGTAAGCAAGGAACTGAATCAGAAGAGGAGTAGCTAGGACTCAAACTGGTATGCATATGAGATGCTGGTGCTGCAAGTGGGGGATTAGCCTGCAAGCCAACATACCAGCCCCTAGCTTGTGTTCAATGACTTGGAATGTGACAAGTTTCTCAACAGTTGCAGTCAGAAAGTTCCTTGTTCATTAGGTAACATTCTTCCATGTCCACAAGGCACTTAGTGCAGTCAGTGCGATTTCTCACACTTGTATGCTCATTTAAAATAGGCTTTAAAGCCCTGGACTTCATGTGGCAGGCTTTCTTGGTGGCCGTGACTCCAAGTCAGAAGTCCCATTCCACTCCATTCATTTTCCTGCTGGTTTGATTATTCTGGCCAGCACCTACACTGACTCCGAGAGCCTGAATTTTGTGCCCAATTAAACATAGAATTAAAAGCTCAAAGAGGCACATCCATTATCAAAATTGGGCCTTTTCACACCACACAGCTCACTCAGAAAACATTTCCTGGAGAACTAATAAACCTCAGCCGGTTGTCATTCCAGCGGTGTGCTGTGACTCTGTTTGCAGCGAACGGTTTATAAGTCTGAACAGAATCCAAATGAGCTCAGTGCCTGCGGATTAATTAGAAAACAGGTAAGTCAAGACTAATTTGCTGAATTAATAGTGTTTCTCACAGCTTTGAAAATCTCCTTAACTTTAAGCCAGGTCAAAAGAGGCCCTTGGCTTGGGAGAAGGAGATAATCTAAAATAGCAAGGTGGGGCAGAATTCCTGACCCCATGTCACTATTTTTTCTTTGTTGCAGTTTTCCCACTTACATATGTTTGTGTAATGTTTGGAATATAGAGCGAAACCTATTGAGCGTTCACAATTGGCCACAATAAGAATTTGGCTTTTATGAATCAGGCTGATAAAGTAGCAAGGCTCAATGACAGGTTGGAGACAGAAAAGGATAAATAAAATTAGCAGAAGTTTTTGCAAGCACTATAAAGTGGATGTTCCCATTAGAGTGGGATGCATCTATTTCATACCTATTAGAAGACACTGAGAACATTTAGAGACTTTCATTTACACAGAAAGTTTTGATTTACTTGAAGTAAGCCATTGACTTCTGAAAGGGGATCTCTTAAATTCATTTATGCATAAACCCATATTAAATATCTGTGACTCATGTGAATTGTGTTGAGGGTGCATGGTGAGGAATAGGAAGTACTCATGGAAGTGATAGTTGGGCGTGGCAGTTAAGCTGGAGATGCGTATACCCCTATCAGAACCCTCCTGACTCAAGCTTCCTGCTAACGTGTACCCAGGAGGCAGCAGGGTACCTGTGTCCCTGTCAGATTTGAAATAAGTCCCTGACTCGCTGCTTGGCCTCATCCAGCTGTGGCTGTTGTGGATTTTAATGAACCACGGATGGGAACTCTGTCTCTCTGTCTCTCAAGTAAATAAAAGAAATAAGAATTGATGGGGCGGGGTGGAAGTAGCAGTGTGTGGAAATTCCAGGAAAGTTAGCGAACCCCAGTGAAGCAGCCACTGTCAACCACCAACTCCCTTGTTTGGTTAAGGGCCATCTCCTCCTGAAGGTAAGCAAGGAGATCCAAGCTCATTGTCATGCTGTGTAGCAGACGCTCCCTGTCCCCCTACTCAAAATATATGGAAGTAGGGAGCTGAGACTCAGGCATTCCAAGTAATGACCTCTGAGCCATTCCAGAAGCTTCTTGAAGGTGATTTATATTAAGAACCAGCATGAATAGTACTAGAGAAGGCAAGCTGTTTAGTGGGCAGCATGGACAAATGCAATATATATGGGTAGATCTATCTAGTGCTGTGAAAGCTCTGAGAATCACTTGCAACAACACATTTAGTGTTTGATCTGTTGTCTCATGACTCCTATGGAGCAGATACCAGGTTAAAAAGAAAACTCTGAGAGTTTGGAACTATAGGTGCTGGTTGTAGGTCTTCATTGGTGTTTGCTTCCAATCTTAATTTTCTCACAGGAAAGTAAGGGAGTGAAGTAGATGTCATCCCACACCTCCTTTCCTCTACCAAGTTCTATATTGTTGCTGTCTGAAATTCACTGTCTTATATGACAAAGCTTATAATCCATTTTGAAGGTTAATTTTTTGAAGGAAACACTACACAACAGCAAAGAAAACCCTGGACTCGGAACTCAGCCAGATACAAATTTGAATTCCTGCTCTACCATGTGACCTCAGCCAAATTACTTTCCTGCTGTGAGCCTCAGGGTTTTTTTTTTTTTTTTTGTCTGTTTGTTTTTAGTTGAAGAAAGAGATAAAAATATCTACCTTGCAGATTACTCAAGAATAAAAATGGGGCAATCTGTGCACAAGCTGGTGCCTGCTATGTAGCAAGCTCTTAGGGCCAGAGTTTTTCTTTTCATTGCATAGACTTTGAATGTTGTCTTTTGCCATAAGTAGGGCACTTCTTGTTTGATGTGGAAACAGTTCTCTCCTGGGTATGGCTGTACTGCACTTCCCAGCATCCACTGCAGTAGCAGGTGCACACATGAGCACATTTGCCAGTGGGCGTGAGAGGAAAGCTTCCCACCTGTGGCCACTCGTGCCTCTTGTCTAACTGCTCTGGGAGCCACACGTGCAAGCGCTTCAGACGCTAGTGTGACTGCTGCAGGGACAGGTGCTGCTCAGTCTTTTACATCTTTACATTTATTTGTTTATTTATTATAGTTTTATCTAGCTGATTTGTCCAGACAGAAGAATCATGATTTTAAAATCTAGTGTAAAAAAATAAATATGAAGAGAATTAATCCTTTTTTAATACAATCCTTATTTGTATTGGAAAGGCTGGTCAGATTTGCAGAGATTAGGAGAGACAGAAAGAAATTCCATCCACTGGTTCACTTCCCAAATGGCCACAACGGCTAGAACTGAGCCAAAGGCAGAAACCAAGAGTTTCTTCCTGGTCTCCCATGTGAATGCGGGGTCCCAAGGCTTTGGGCCGTCCTCAACTGTTTTTCCAGGTCACAGGCAGGGAGCTGAATGAGAAGGGGAGCAATTGGGATATGAATCATTGCCCATATGGGATCCTAACAACATGTAAGGTGAGATGTAGGCATTGAGCCATAGATTCTGGCTCAGTCCTCCTTTTTGCTTGCATAGAACTTGAAGGACTTTTCCTTTTTTGAATTTAATTGAACTAACATTTATTAATTGCTTCCCATATGCCAGACCCGGGAGGGCATCTACAAGCAGGGTGAAAAACAGGGGCCACCCTATACAGGAGCCACCACAGGCAGCAAAAGAACTGTGTGGTCTGGAATTCCATTATATGAGGCTTTGGGTTTGGCCTCTCCATGATATGTCCAGATGAGGCTGTTCATATAATATCAGAATTAACCCAATAGGAATGCGTTAGTATTATTGTTTAAAAATGTATTATTTTCACTTGAAAGGCAGATCCCCAGAGAGAAGAAGAGACAGAAAGATCTTCTATCTTTGGTTCACTTTCCAAGTGGCTGCAGTGGCTAGAACTGAGCCAACCTGAAGGCAGGAGCTAGGAGTCTGCCCTGGCCTGCCTACACGGGTCCTAAGGCTTGGGCCATCCTACATTGCTTTTCCAGGTCACAAGCAGGGAGTTGGATGGGAACTGGAGCAGCTGGAACGTGATCCAGCACTCATACGGGATGCTAGCACTCAGGAGTGGGAGATTAGCCAGTTGTTAGGTGGAATGAATTGGATAAGCACCATCTAATATCTGAAAAATTGGGAACCTGTTCTGGCATTTCCTAATTTTTTTTTAATGCCAGGGTAAAAGCAAGCATTTTTTTTTTAAGCTTTAGAATGTTCTGGTTGTGGTGCCTGGTTGCCTTTGGAATTGAGAGAAAACATCTTGGATTACTCTAAAGTTCCTGCTTTAAAGATTAACTGGTTGGTAATCCTGGTAGTATTTGTCTGAGCAAAAGAAGGTAAAATTCGGTTTTTTGGTCATGTTTGCTTGTTCCCACTCACCTAATTTTTATCCAAACTTGGTCTTGTGGCTGCTGTCAAGACCTATTTGGCCCCATATCCTACTGCCCTAATGGAATCCCTTGGTTCAGAGGCAATGAATCATGGACCATTAGACTTAACTTGGACTGAGTCATGGACCAGCTATATTTGGGTCTGTGCGCATGTGTGTATGTGTGTTCCTAGCAGGCTTAATTGCAATAACATTTATATCACATAATATAGTGCACTGAGGTTGTAATTTTCCTATCATCTAAATTGCAGGCTGAAAATTGTGTTAAGGAAGGACTGTAGAGAATGAATTACTGCTTTCAAAATGACTACTTTAACCGGCAATGTGACTGGCAAATGAATGCTAGTGAGAGAAGGACATTTTGTATTTAATATTAGTCAGCTATACCCCAGGACTTTTTAAGTGTAGCTAGCTCACATCATTTGCATTTTAAATTTATATCTCGCACCTGGTCTACCTAGGAAATAATTTTTTCTATTTAATATTGTATCATCTTTGGTAAACACAGAGCAGTTATCTTGGAAGACATGACTGAGGCAGTTCAAGTCTTTGATTTGTTTTAGACCCTCCTGCCAGGTATGGGTTTAACCATACAGACCTGAAACTGAGATACAAATGGGCAAGGATGTGAATGATTCTGCATCCCCAGCTCATCGGATATTCTTTCTTACTAAACTGGGGACAACTGGCAGCTAATCTCATCAGGGAGCAGACTTGCTAACTAGGAAAATGGGTGCTGGATTCGAATCCAGCTCCACCATTGATTCCAGCATGGGCTATGTGTTCTCAGCAAGTAACAGCTTCTTGGTGCATCATCAGTGGAGTGGATGGAATGCTGTGCAAAACTCCCAGGGCTGTGGGAAGGGAGAGGGGATCACGTCTTGGAAGTGCCTGTCCAGGGTGGAACTTCAGGAAAGACAATCATTGAAATTCTGACTGTGATTGGGTACAACCCAGCCTTCAGATGATTGTCACTGCCGAGCCACAGACCTCAGAGCCCTTTGCCCTCTAGACCACTGGTCATCTGAACTTGACCTACAGTCTCAGGATGCCCAACAGAAGCCCAAGTCTGAGCAGGGAAGGTTGCTCTGTGGTGTGGACAGAATACACAGCTCCTTGAGACTCCTGGCTCCCTAAATGGGCGTGTTCTCCATTTGGGGTTTGTCTGGTATCAGGGATATGGTAGTGGAAGATGTTAAAATTTGTCCTCTACTCCCAAGAGTCATTTTGAAAAATGGGACTTGTGGGCACAGCACAATGGCACATTTGAGTAATACTCACTTCAGGCTCTGGGATCTCACATGGGCACTGGTTTGTGGCCTAGAAAAGTAGTGGAGGATGGCCCAGAGCCTTGGGACCCTGCACCCATGTGGGCAGGCCAGGGGAAGCTCCTGGCTTCTGGCTTCAGATCAGCACAGTCTGGCTGTGCGGCCACTTGGAAAGTGAACCAGAGGGTAGAAGATCTGTCTCTGTTTCTCCTCTCTGCAAATCTGCCTTTCTAGTAAGAATAAATAAATCTTTAAAAAGAAAGATAGAAAATCTGTATAATCCATTGTGTTGGGACAGCAAACAATTTTCCATAAGAAAGAATAATGTAAAAGGAACCGAGATCTGGATGTGGAAATTGAAATGTCAAAAGCACATGGAGAAGGTGCCAGGAGTCTTCTGTCACCTGGCACCAGGGAAGGGACTTGGGCTGTATCCCCCAGTGCAGGGACTGTGAGGACAGGATTCATCACTGTGGCTGTGCAAAACTTCCTGCAAGTTTGCTTGAAAAGATTTACCAAATCAAAGCCAAAAGGCAGATGGCCACAGGGAATCAGGTATTTTCAACCTATACAAAAGACAGGTATCTTTAATTTAAAGAAAGTTTCTAACAGCTGAAACAAAAATTGAATAGAAAATGAGCAAATCTCATTAACAATGTGCAATACAAAATGGTCTTTAAATATGTGAAAAATTTGTTCAGTGTTATTTTAAGAAAACTCCAAGATCCCTGTTGTTGCGCAGCTGGTTAAGCCGTTGCTTGTGATGCCAGCATTCCATCTCAGAGAGCCAATTCAAATTCTGGCTGCTCTGCTTCTGATCCAGCTTCCTGCTGATGTGCCTGGGAAGGCAGTGGAGGATGACCTGAGTCCCTGAGGGAGACATGGATGGAGTTCTCAGCCCCTGGCTTTGGCTTGGCTCAGAGTATTACAGCTACGGGGAGAGTGAAACAGAGTGTGCCAAGTATTTCTCGCTCTGCCTTTCTCACTCTGTCTCCTTCCTCCTCTTTTTAACTCTGCTTTCAAATAAATGAATAAATCTGTAAAAACAGAAAACCATAAACTAAAATTGCATTGAAACACCATTTCACATCAGATTGGAAAGCATTTAAAAAAAAAAAAGTTCCGGGGCCCGGTGCGGTGGCGCAAGTGGTTAAAGGTCCTCGCCTTGCACGCCTGGGATCCCATATGGGCGCCGGTTCTAATCCCGGCAGCCCCGCTTCCCTTCCAGCTCCCTGCCTGTGGCCTGGGAAAGCAGTCGAGGACGGCCCAAAGCTTTGGGAACCTGCACCCGCGTGGGAGACCCGGAAGAGTCTCCTGGCTTCGGATCGGCATAGTATCGGCCCGTTGCGCTCACTTGGGGAGTGAATCATCGGACGGAAGATCTTCCTCTCTGTCTCTCCTCTGTGTATATCTGCCTTTCCAATGAAAAAATAATAAAAATAAATCTTTAAAAAAAAAAAAAAAGTTCCACAGCTGGCTTTGTAGGAGGCTGGTTGGGAAGTAGACCTTCTGAAGTACAACAGTGAGAACCCAAATTGTTCCAGTTCTTTAGGAGGGAAACTTAGAAACTTAGTAACAGCTAACAAAATTCCGTGTAACCAGTGATGCCCAGTGTAGGAATTTACTCTCAAGAACATAATACCCATGCAGAAGGTAATTCATGGTAGCATTATTTATAATTTTAAAATATCAAAACCCATTTTGAGGCATAATCTCAGGAGAGCATTGGAATAGATGATCGTATGTGCAATTGAGTACAGCATCTGTGACAGATACCAAGGAAGATTCTTGCGATCTGCCTTGGAGTGGCTTTCATTGTTCAGTGAAGAAAAGCAAACTGCAAAGAGTATCCACAGTGTACCTCCTTTGGTGTAAAAGGGGAAAAAGGTAAAATATGCATTTATTTGTTGATTTATTTGTGTTTAGGTTTTTTTTTTTGCATGAAGAAATACAGGAAAAATAAACTAACAGTTTTGAAGGTTAATTAACTACATCTAAGGAATGCATTAGAACAGCACTAAAGGGGTAGTGGGGTATGAATGGGGTGGAGGGATGGGGAACAAAGTGGAAAGCTTGACAATGCAATACAGGGATGGGAGTGGGCAGGGGTAGACGTTTGAAACGTGTTAACTTTCATACACTCAGAAAAATGATTCAATGAAAGGATAAGGAAAAAACTTAAAATGACTATAGAGAAACAGATAAGGGTTCGCCATATTTCAAACATATGGTATAACCCCAGGGAGGGAGTGGACAAGTTTGGCCTGCACCTGCTGGAGATGGCCTAAAGTGCTGTTTTTCCCACTTCTGCGTGGGAGACAGTATATTGTGTGGAAAGCTCCTTGGAGGAGAGGAGGGAAAACTTGGTAGAATGAAGTTCTGAAACAATCCTTCAAACCTTGGAGCACACCTGTTTCCATGGATTCCTTAGTAGGAGTAATCTGAAGTGTGTATAATTCTACGTGTATTAAATGCAAGGCCAAGGACATTTCATTGCTACAGGTGAGTGACTCTGAGATTATGTATATACATACTAAATAGATAGATGAACATGCATTTTTAAATGTACAGACCCCAGGGAGCAAATCCAGTGTGCTAATTTCTCTGATACCACTGGAAAATACAATCTTAAAAGAGAAACAAGAATGCCTAAGAGCTTTTTTTTTTTTAACTTCCAAGTGGAGTTCCACCAGCAAATATGTATCAGGTACCTATTGTGTGTTGGGCACTTTGGTTCTTGGCGAAGAAGTCTCTCGTTGTGGATAATGAACAAAAGACAAAGAACCAGGTGAAACAAATCTAAAGCAGCAGTGATGTCTCCAAGGCAACAGTGTGGCATGGGAGCTGCTTGAACCTCAGCAAGTCCTCCGCCAGGGGGCGTTTGAGCTGAGATCTGATGGAAAAGGAAGTGCCGTGGATAAGTCGGGCGAAGACTAGAGGAGGAAACAATAAATGCAAGGGCCCTGGGGTCAGATCAGCCATGAATGGACTGTCTAAGAAACAGGAAGAAGGCCAGTCTGACACCAGCAAAACTAAGCA